>NC_084460.1:292933691-295651191 GCF_027409185.1 Cynocephalus volans
CCAGAGTGGAGAGTAGGACATCCATGGTTTGACTCAGGCCTGTTAAAGCCCCATGATGGGAAGATTGATAAGGTGCTGTCCTACAGACTCAAAAAGGATGGAGTGTCAGCATTTTCAGGGATCTGTGTGCTTTCCTACAAAGCTCTCTATTGCATCCCTCCACTTCTGAGTCACTTATCAGGCTCCTAGGGTATCACAGGCAACTGGGAACCCAGGAAACAGAACTTTAAATCAGGGCCAGACTAGCTGGGGGAGGTACAAGCACAGGAAAGAGAAGTGGTCCAGCTTCTGAGAGTCTACAAGGCCAGAAGTCCATCCACCGCCTCTGTATCTACCATCTCTTTATTTTCTCCTGCTTTATGCTCATTACAAAGGAGATGTGAGATGATTCACAAAACTGCCTACCATTTGATAACACAAAATTAATATATAAGGAAATTGAAGGGAAAATGAGGACATGGACATAAACTAAAATCAGTCAGGAGTGAGCAAAACTGTAGGCAGAAGAACAGGTCCAAGCCCGGAGTGTGGAGAAGCCAGGGTCAAAGGCAGTGCCAGGGCCAGAACAAGACGAAGACTTCAGAGCAGACCCAAGGCTCTGCCTTATTTCCTAGATGGGTAGAATTTACTATGACCACCATCATCCCTCGTCTGGATGGCTGTGTTAGCCTCCTACCTGTTCTCCAAGCTCGGCTCACTCCCTACAAAATACTGTCAAAATGGAGCCAGAGCGATCTTTTAAAAACACAAGTCAGCCCAGAATGGGAGAAGCTATTTGCAAATCACATATGAGATAAGGGTCCAGCATCCAGAATATTTGAAGAACTATTACAACTCATCAATAAAAAAAGACAAATAACCCAATTTGAAAATGGGCCAAGGACTTGAATAGACATTTCTCCAGACATGAAAATATGCTCAACATCATTAGTCTCTAAGGAAAAGCAAATCAAAACCACACCCACTAGAATGACTACACTCAAAGACAGGCAATAACAAGTATCAGCACAGATGTGGGGAAATTGGAACACTCATTCTTTGCTGGTAGGAACTTAAAATAGTGCAACTGTTTTGGAAAATAGTTTAGCAGTTTCTCAAAAGGTTAACATAGCCTACCAGTTAGCTTAGTTGGGTCTCCACCCAACTAAGGGCTAATAACACCAAGGTCGAGGGTTCGCATCCTAATACTGGCTAACCGCCAAAACAGAAAGTTAACACAGAGTGACCATGTGGCCCAACAAATTCTACTAAAAGATATATACCCAAGATAATCAGAATACTATGAAGAAATCAAAGACGAAAAAACTCCTACTATGTGCAACGACATAGATGAATCATTAACCTACTGTCGAGTGCAAGAAACAGGACAAATTGTATGATTCCACTTGCGTGGAAGTTGGAAGCGGGCAAGACTAATTTTTTGACCCATATTAAAACTATGGGAAGAAACCAGAAGTGCCCAGACCTTGGGGTGGCAAGGATCGAGGCCTCCATCACCACCCGGGCTCTAGATCTTTCTCTGCCTCTTGTCTCGGCTTCTATTTAGATGTCCACTTCAGTCTCTCCAAGTGTCTCTCTACAATGCAGAATCCATGGCCCCTGGCAGACTCTGGACATGTGTACCTCCAGCCCCTTCACCTGGAACAAGACCTCTTTTTCCTTACTTTCCATTCAAAAAAATGCTGGGGAAGGCTTCTAATTAACCAGAGATTGTACATACTGGTCCCTGGCTAGTCTGGCAAACAATAGAGTAGGCAGCTCCCATTAGACCCCCATGGTTGCAGCTGGGGGTGGGAAGAGGTCTCCTAAAGGAGGTCTCTCCAAAGAGATGCACTGTTTCCAAAAGACAGATGGGTGCTAGTCAGACAAACTCATGACTGTCCACGTGATTCAGGCCCCAGCTTTCTGGAATTCACTCAGCTACTGCCTTCTGTCCTTCCCAGACCGACAGTTCGGGCCTCTGTCCTCTACCAGGTTGGTTCTCCCACGCAAAGTTTTGTGGGCAGCTGGGGAAGCATGCAGGTGTACCCAAAATAACAACTGTTTCTTCTTATTGCTGGTACTGGTCCCTCATCTAGGTGCCCAGTGGCATTTTCAACCTTCAAGGAAATGACGAACTGAACTAGAACTACGTTTTGCCTTCTCAATTTGTCAATGCCTACTGAATTTTAAATACTTATACCTTTGACCCAGCATTTCTGCTTCTAGAAATATATCCTATATTCACAGAAACACTCCCACAAGTATACAAATACGAGTGTACTTCAAAAAATTCACGGAAAGATTCATATTATCTTTTAATTCTATTTTTTCCGCTGAACATATAGAAATATCTCCTATATGTTCAAGGCTATCCACTGTAGTATTGTTCATATTAAGGAAAAACGAGGTAGAATTCCAAATGCCTATCAATAGAGACCTCAATAAATAAATGATGATTCATAGACACAATGGAACAAAAGTTTTACAACTGTTTAAAGAATGAGGTCCTAATGCTAAAAGAAGTCAAAAGCGAGTTACAAAACAACATCTATGGCAACATGATAATAAGGACGATAATGATAATAATAATACTATGTATGTCAGAAGGTGCAGCGTGTAAAATTCTGAGCAATATATACCGAATTATTAACAATAATTAATAGGTGCTAGAGGGGTGGGGGACGCGGCGGGTAAGATTTATGAGGAACTTTGATCTTCCAAAGTATGTATTTTTGTAATATGTGAATTTTTAAGAGAAAATATATTCATTTAGGATCTAAAGCATAAACTAATGATCTGTCTTTTAAGAAAATGTCTTGAAAGTTGGGAACAGTGCGACAGATGTGGTTTGATTGCCTTTCAGACAGATGTCTTGCGTTCACAAGGCTGTTCAAGAATTCAGACTTATCTGCTTGCTCGCTGAGCCATCATAACACAGCAGACTAAATGTTTGACATGGGAAAATTCTCTGGGACAAAAGAGCTTATTCAAGCAGACTTAACAGCCATGAGCTGTCTCCTAGTCAGCAGAGACAGACATCGTGCCTGTGCTGGAGTGGGGAGAGGTTGGGGAGGGACTGTAGAGGTCCAGGAAAGGGGCTCTCTTCCTTACTGGTAATAGCAACTCCTATGGCCTTGGCTTTGCTGAAAACGGTGCAGTGGTGGCCTGAACTGGAGGGGAGCCTGGGTGGGAAGCCACAAGGAGGAGAATCAGGAAGTTGTTGCCAGGAGGAAGCCAGTGTACTTTGGAGGGCTTCAAAGTTAACATAGTTAACAGAGAAAATGCAGAGGGGGAGATGCGCCTTGAAGGAGGGTGATCAGGGAATTGCAGGCTGTTGGAATGAAGGCCTGTCTGAGGGAAATCAGTGTAGAATCTGCATCTTGAGCTTTTTTTTTTCTTCTTTCTTAATTATTTTTTTATTGTGGTAAAATACACATAACATAAAATGTGTCGTTTTAACCATTTTTAAACTCAGTGGTATTAAATACGTTCATAATGTTGTACAGCTGCCACCACTGTTCATTTCCAGAACTCTTCTCATCTTGTAAATCTGAAACTCTGCACCCATGAAATGCTAACTCCCTGTCCCCCTTCCCCCCCGCCCCTGGCAACCACTGTCTGCTTCTGTTTCTGTGATTTTGTCTACTTAGGGACCTCGTGACTGGCTTATCTCACTTAGTGTAATATCCTCGAGGTTCATTCACACTGCAGCAGGTGTCAGAAGTTCCTTCCTTTGTACGGCTGAATAACATTCCATTTTATAGCCGTACCACATTTTGCTTATCATCCATCTGTCAATACACACCTGGGTGGCTCCCACATTTCAGCTATTGTGCATATGAATGTACAGGTATCGCTTCGAGACCCCACTTTCCATTCTTTGGGTATAGACGCAGAAGTCATCCTGAGCTTTTCTGGCTTGGGACAGATTACCTCTGAATCAGATGGTGGTAATAACTGACTTGCAAGCTGCCTTCTGCTTTTCCAAGTGTGTTCCCATCTGCTGCTCACCTCATTTGATCCTCACAACCTGTGCAGAGGCAGGGCCACCGTCACCCGAATCGACAAGGAAACCAGGGGCCACGCTCATGGTGTCCAGCTCCCCCCACCCCGTCCCAGGACCCATCTGAGCACACAGGTCACCACATACACATTTCTGCCTGAATCTCAGTTTAGGCTCAGCCAGGTCTTCTACCATGTACTTTATTCCTATTTCAGGGCACGTTTTTGTGTTAGTTATGGTGTCTCTTTGTGGAAGGAGGTGAGAAAGAGCTACTTTCATGTCTCCATTCATGTACACAGGCATGTCCTAACTCGCTTCTACTGCAAGGCACGGAGTGGGTGGGGCACTGGTTTCCCAGAATAAACCTTAATCCCATTAAAGTTCATCAGAAAGTTGCTTATGCATTTCATCAGGAATGTGTTTTTGTTTTTGTTTTTGTTTTTTCCCCAGAAGAAGACTGTTAATTGCATGACACACAAAAAGTTCTGTCCCAGATCAGTTTGGGGACATTTTTTTTTTCTTGTACAGATTGTTGGCATACCTAAAAATCACCCGGGGTGCTTACTCAAAGAGCCAAATGTGTTCATAGAGGACGCTGGCATTGCTGACTCCTCAATACCCCAAATTTGTCCAGGTGACCCACTCCTCAAAGGTGACCCCTTCCCAGAACTGTGTGCTCCGTGGAGGCCACTGATCACGTTGCTGCTGGCCGCTCCTGGAACTCAGTCCCCCAGGTAAATGCAGCTACCTCCCCCAGGGCCTCCCCAGGAGCAAGGGGGTTGGACGGAGTTCAAACCTGGGATGGAAAGAGCTCCCTCCCTTTTCCAGGGTGAGCATTCCAACTTGGGTACAGCTGACATTATTGACAGTTTGGGGACACAGACAGAGCCCACCCCACTGCGAAGAATAGACATCCCTATTCTTACTAAGTCCCTTCGCCTACCAGTCCCTTCCCTAAGTCCTACCAGCCTCCCGTACAGTGGCTATACCCTCCCCCAGACCCCTTTGCTGATGTCCCAGCCCCCACCCAACTCCAAAAACATCCCTCCCACTTAATTCTGCAGAGTAATTCCTACCTCAACCTGGGCCTCAGAGGACTTTTTGCATATTCAAAGACTCATTAATGTGCTCTTCTGGCCCCTCCTACCTAGGAGGAAGGCGGTGAGAGGTTGGGTGGATGTTTACTGCCTATGTATCCCCTCCTTCTCTAGGGCTCTGTTTCTCAAAGTAGGATGTGAGGTTCGGGATTTGCAAAGGAAAGGGGCTCTTTGATGTTAATGAAGCCACCAACCCCATACCCAGTAGTTGTCCCTTTCCATCTTCTGTGGCAAAATGCATCTCAAAACCTGGGGGACAGATACCAACTGTGAGCCAACACCAGCGAAGCTTTGGGACACCCTGCAGGGATCCACCTTCTCCCCCAGTGCCTGGACACCCCAACCTGGGTTCTGCTACAAATTGTGAAGGAGGAAAATGGGAAAAATTGAGTATAAAGTGGACTGTGGGAGAGGGGGTCACAGAAGTGGTGGATTTCCTGGAACTGGCTAAAGTATTCCACCATAAGGCAGAAAGGGGGCTGGGGATAGAGATTGAGGTGCGAAATAACTAAGCACTTTTTTGATTTGCACACTTGAGTCTATAGCTTTGAAATAGAACTTGCTGCTATCTGCATATGAAGCATCTAACATAATTCAGGAGTCACGCTGGGTGCTGAGGGTAAAATATTGAGAAACATCAAGGAGTGCAAAGTCTTGTGTGGAGGCAGCCATGAACAGATGATTATAGCTGGTGCTCACCCCAGATGCCAGGGAGCCCACAAAGGGCACCCAGGATGGGGGGAGTCAACGGAGGCACTGGGAAGCGGCGACCCCTGAGCTGAGGAATCATGAATTACTCCTGTAAGCCAGCAAACACGAGAGACATCTTTATGTAAAGTTTTAAAAACCTAGAAGTAAGATAGTGACATAAACATTGAAAATGAAACTCTTGGGGCTGGCCAGTTAGCCCAGTTGGTTAGACCGTGTGTTATAACACCAAGGTCAAGGGTGCAGATCACCGTCTTGGCCAGCTGCCAAAAAAAAAAAAAAAAAAAAAGAGCATTCAGGATGAGTAGGAGTGTGGAGAAAAGGGGAAAGAAAGATTTGGGGTTGGAAGGTGTTCCCAGCAGAGACCCCACAGTCTGAGAGATGGACTGCTGGGCCTAAGGACAGTAGACAAAGTGCCCATGGGGAGGGGGAGGGGCTGGCTTGCCCAGCTGAGGAATTTGGGTTTTATCTCGAAGGTAATTGAAAGCCATTAAGGGGAACAAGGCTGAGGAGAATGGCCTGGAAGGGGAGTTCCTGGAGGAGAGCCAGCCTTTGAGAGGCTAATGCAGTCACAGGTGGGAGAAGGCAAGGGCCTGGGAAAGGGAGGGGAAATTTGGGACAGTCCGATGCACCAGTGGTCAAGTGGACATGTGTGCGGGAGGGGAGTCAAGAAGGGGGTGAGGAGGAGGTCGATAACTGGGGGGGGTGATGGGGCCACATCTCTGTATAAGGAGCAGGTTTTGAGGCACAGAGGTCATTTGAATTGTGCCCTGGCCCTCCCTGGGTTGGGGTTGGGGGGAAGTTTCTTCATCTGGGTTCTGGAACATTCCCCAAACTACCTTGGGACTGCTCAAGAGTAACCGGAAGGTCACCCAGGCAGGTCCCCCTCCAGGACAGGGAAAGCATCTCTCCAGAGGCCTCCACAGACCCCCACGTTCTGAGGGAGCCTGTCATCTCCGACTCTCTCCTGGTATTGCTAGCTGTCCCCTGGTGGAAATGGCCAGGCGAGCGTGAGAGAACAGGGAGTGTGGGAGAACAGGGGACGGAGCCACACAAGGCGTGGGCTGCTGGAGAGCCGGGCTATGGAGGGCTGCGTCCATGGGGTCCGGCCCCACGAGGGGACAAGGAAGGGCAGAAAGGCAGCCAAAGGCCACCTGGGCTGGCTCCAGAATAGGCCAACACTCCAAACTCCCAGTTTTCTGGGGCCATCTCAGCAGTGACGGTGGCCCCTACTGTTTGCTGCAACTCGCTCTGTGCAGACCTCCTGCAAGCAGGCATTTCCCAGCACCTCATTTTGTGCTCACAGTGAAGAAGATGCAATCATAGCCCCTAATTGCTGTTCCTGTGGCCCTGCCCAGGTCATCCCCTGCTCTCTCATGACACCCTCATCCCCAAGTCTGTGGCCCACACAGCCCTCAAGACCTAGCTCAGGGCCTTGCTCCGTGGCCCCGTGCCCCATCTGTGCCTGCTTCTCTGGAGAGCATGGGTCTCCTACTATGCCTGGTTCGCCTTTCTCTCCTGAGGGGTGCCACTTGTGTCCAGGTCATTGTGGGCAGTTGGAAGGAGCTGATTTGTAAAGGGAAGAACCAACCCATCAATTGCATGGGGCTCTCCTTTGGGGACTCCTTTTCTCTGGAGGAATGGTAGCCTCTGCTCCCTAAACTGGAGCAGATGTCCCATCAGTGGCCTTTGTGTCTGAGACCACAGTTCCCAACACAGTTCTGCGATGACCCCTTCCTGGACATGCTGGACATCCCTCCTCTGGCCACCAGCTCCCCTCTGGAGAGAGCACCAGTCACAGCCTCAGGGTCCTCACACCAGCAATGCCCTCTTCAGGCTCTTCCAAAAGAAAATGGCTCATCCTCCTGTCTCTGGCCCTGCCCGGACCTGCACACAGGCCACCTAACTCCCCCTGGCCTCAGGAGCAAACAGCTCCTGTACCTTCATTCTGCCTGAGTTCAGGTGGTCCCATCTATGCCCGCAGGACCCTCAGCCACAGTTCTGGTGACCACATCCCCTGGGACAGTCTCTGCTTTGATAACCTGCCTCACTCTCCAATTCCCACTGAGCACCGTTCTGCCAAGCTGGCTGTGTCCCCAACATTGTTAGCCTCTGCTGCCATCCCTGGACTCCCCGTGAGCACGGCTCCCAGTTTCCCATCTCTCCTACCACTCTCCCACACCCCCAGACAGGAATACACCAGTGCCCCCTGCCCAGCCCCGCCACGTTGCCTGCCTGTCCAGCTGTTCTCGTAGGACCTGAGGTTGTCTCGGTCCACCCCCACCCCCACCCCGGGGTCTAGTTCAGGCCCTGGGCCTCTAATTCTGCGCTCTCAGCTGTAAGTAGCCACAGGTGTCCTGCGGAGTCTCAAGGTATGTGTTGCCCACTTCCCAGGAGAGACCAACACCTTCTCAGAACATGGCGGGTTCTAATTTCTAGAACTGCAGAGTCATCCAGAAAATGAGAAACAGGGCTTTGGGCATCTGCTAAGTGAAGATAGGGCCTTAGAGAGGTTGCAGGTTATGGGGGGGCCAGAGGGGAAGGCAGTTGTGCTCTAAACAAGAGCCCAGAAACCAGCCCATAAGGAGGAAAAGTTGTGGTCAGGAGCTGAGAGCCCCACCGAGATGCACAGGAACACCCGTCCATGTGTCCTCGCCCATCAGCCCTTGCCAAGCCCAGTCACCAGAGCCAAAGCTTGAGAGGCCCCGGATGTGCAGCCAGCAGCCTCTGCCTGGCCACGTGGCCTGTGCGCTCCTGGAACTGGGGCCCGGCAGCTTCCTGAGACTCAGGCAAGGAGGCATGGCCCGGTGCAGCCTCGTCATGACCTCTGGCTTCCCACCAAGGCCACCCAGTCCACCTGCCTCTGCCCTGGCCCATCGACACACCACTGCCTTTATTCTGTGCCAAGCACCTCTGGTCTGCTGCCTAGGGACTGATGACAGAAGGCAGGCTCTTAACAGACATGGACCATGCTCCTGAGCACGTGTACTCTAACCCCCACACCCCAACC
This sequence comes from Cynocephalus volans, assembly GCF_027409185.1. Classification (NCBI taxonomy): domain Eukaryota; kingdom Metazoa; phylum Chordata; class Mammalia; order Dermoptera; family Cynocephalidae; genus Cynocephalus; species Cynocephalus volans. The sequence goes on from NC_084460.1 coordinate 292,942,492, forward strand.
TACACACAGAGGGTACATTAGACGTGGAGGATGACACCCCCACCAGACTCAGCCACAGACTCACGGCCAGTTGCCCTCTGTCCTGGGGAGGGCATGAGGAAGGCCTGCCCCGCCCCACCTTCACCCAGACTCTGACCAGCAGAGTCTTCCAGGCCTGTGAAGCCAGCAGGAAAGGAAGAGGCTCCCACGTGGACTCCGGAAGCAGAGCTTACAGAGCGCCCCTCCAGGGCTCTTTCAGCCCCACATTGTCACTGAAGGGGAAAGGCTGAGGTCCTGCCTCCAGCTCTCTGCACGGTGGCAGTCTTGAGGCAGGCAGTTCCCAACCAGAACCCACAGGCCTGGCTTCAGATTTGGTTCGAGGCTGTCTTTGTCCCTCTGGGAAGGGTCTGAACAATTCCAGCCCTGGGGAGATTCCCTCTGCCTCCTCTCGTGTAGACTGACCTGGGCCTTTCACAACCAACTACCAATTACAGAGAGCTGGTGGCAGTGGGCACCTCCCCACACCCTGGTCTTGGTATCCCCCATGAAACTGGCTGAAATGAACACCGGGTGGCCTTGAAGGGCAGAAAGTCAAACAGAGGGGGACAATCTCAGCTCCCAGGCAGGGACAACAAGTGGGGGAGGGGCCGCTACAGACCACGTGTATGAGTTCAGATCTTTGTCACACGGGTTGGCAGTTTCCGTCCTCTTACCCCCAAAGCTTCCTTCCTGATTCTCTGCCCAGTGCAAAGGGTTTGGGGAACACACCCCGCCAACTACAGCCTCAGGCAGGACAGGGCAGAGTCGGTTAATGATTGAAAGCCAGCACTAGAGTCAGACAGGATCCCAGCCTCCCATTTGAGCTCTCTAAACCTTGGTTTCCTCATCTGTAAAATAGTGACAATATTACTGATCATCTTGCAGGACTGCTAAGAGGATTAACTGAGAAACTCCACAGAATGCACTTAGGACAAGGCCTGGCACACAGTAGAACCTAGTGAGTATTAGCCACTACTATGGTCTTAACTGGGAATGGCAGCTGGGGATTAGTGGACTCCTCACCCCTCATCTGGGAGAATTTGTCCCTCCAGGCAGTGCACAGGAACTAAATGCTTTGAGGGATACTGAGGAAATGCTTCTTGCCATTGGCCTCAGTGTCTAAAATTGCACCGTAGAGATGAGCTGCTTGGGAAATGCCAGGCAGCGTCTCAGGCCATAGGGCTCTGCATGGAGATGCTGTGCCTGGAGTATGGAGCGGTCCAGTGTAGGACTGCACAGGGGTGGGCTTGGGAGGGGAGCAGATGAGGACAGGCCTGACTACCCCCAGAGCTCCAGATAAAGAAGGGGTCAGGCCACCAAAGCTCCCTTCCCCGACCCCACGAGACCTAGCACCCCAACATCTGGCTTTTCCCGGGCCCCTCCTCCTCACTTCCTGGGGCTGAGTTTCTGTGTCTGAGACACGAGTACCCATCTCTTAAGACTGTGGTTAGGATCGAATGAGAGCCCATGCAAAATCCTTCAAACACAGCTAGACATAGGTGATGAATTAGGTTGCTAGGGCTGCATAGCCAAGTACCACAGACTGGGTGCCTTAAACAACCGAAATTTATGTTCTCATGAGTCTGGAGGCTAGAAATCTGAGATCAAGGTGTGGGCAGGATTGTTTGTTCTGAGGCCTCTCTCCTGGCTGATAGATGGCCACCTTCTCCCTGTGTCTTCACATGGTCTTCCCACTGTGTGTGTCTGTGCCCAAATCTCCTCTTCTTATAAGGACACCAGTCATATAGGATCAGGGCCCACCCTAATGACCTCGTTTTACCTTAATTGCCTCTTTAAAGACCTATCTGTGAATACAGTCACATTCTGAGGTACCGGGGGATGGGATTTCAACATGTCATGTTAGGGGACACAATTCAGCCCATAACAGTTGGCGCTCAGGAGACACTGCTATTCAATTCAGTTTAACAAATGCCTTCTTTATGCCAGCGTTATTCTAGGCCCTTGGAATACGTATGAGCAAAGCAGACCAAGATCCTTGTCCTGTGGGGTTTACATTCTGGGAGTGGGTAGAGGTGTGACAGACATATGACAAACATCGTAAAAAGTTAATTACATAGTGTGCTAGAAGGAGATCAGTTCTATGAAAAAAAATAGAGCAGAATAAGGGGAATCAGGGGATAGGAGTCAAAGTTTTGGATAGGGTGGTCAGGGTAGGCCTCACTGAGGCAACATTTGACAAAGTCTTCAAGGAGGTGATCTATTTCTATTATTATTATTATTCCTAGGAAACGACATCAGAATTGTTGAACTCCTTTGAACTCCCACATCTCTGCCCATCCCCACCCACACTGATATGAAAGAAGAAACAGTACTCGTGAGACAGAAAGTCTGACTTTGACACTGACTCTGCTCTGTACCAGCTGTGTGATGCTGGGCAAGTTTATTAACTTCTCTGAGCCTGTGCCCCCAACACCCTGCACTCCTCTGGGGATATCACCTCTGAAGTTGGGTCAGGACAGAGGCATGGGCCGAGAACAGCCATCCATGGGCCATGTTGCCCTGGGGCTAGCTGGGACAAGTGCTGGGATTTCAGGAGGGGCCACCAAATTTTGCATGGCATGGGCTGTGTATCAGTTAGGACTGTGTTTCAGCTGCAAGTAAAACTAGAGTAACAGGGTCTTAAACAAAGAAGGGCTTGTTGTTTGTCTCCTGCAGAAAAACAAGTTCAGAGTTGGCAGTCAAGGGCTCGTGCTGCTGCTTAGGGGTGTCAGCATGGATCCGAACTCCTATTTTCCTCCTTCACCACACTTAGCACCTGGCTTTTATCCTCATGATTGAATATGGCTGCTTCACCTCCAGGCGTCCAAACTGTCTTCCAGGGAGGTAGAAGGGGGAAAGGGGAAGCCAGCCATCAGAGGTAAAGGGCTAATGAGCATGTCAGTTCAGTCAGTTCCTTTGTAAGTATCTACCACTGACTTCCCCTCTTATTCCATTGGGCAGAACTGGGTCGACATGACCACCACCAGCTACAAAGGATCCCAGAAAGTCTTTTAGCTAGGCACGTTGCCACTCCCTAAAAGCAGGCTCCTGTTAGCAAGGAAGGAGGGGAGACTAGGCATTGGGTAGGTGCCCAGCACACTGCTCTCAGCAGAGCTCATGTAGCGGAGCTGGGTGGCTCAGAGAATGCCCCACCTGCAGCAGGGGCCCCAGGACTGGGAGGAGAGTCCAGAGCTGAGGACAAGGAGCCCTGACCTGGGGGCCTATTAGGTGCAGCTGGGCTGGTGATGGGAGGTTTCTGGACTTTTCTAACAATGTACCCTCCTGCTCACTCACACCTGCAGGGCACCTGGGCACCGTGTCCACACAGCCCCCGTTTTTGCAGACTGGGGTGACTCTTGCACTTGCACACATGCTCGCCCTCGGGTCTCCCTGTCACCAGGCTGCTTTCGCAGGTGTTGATGCTGGCATGGTAAGGAAGGGGGCAGGGGATGGGGGACTACTCTTCCAAAGACGGGGAGAGAAGCTGGGGAGTGGAGGCCCTATGATAAAAGGAGGACTCGGCTCTTGCTATCCCCTCCCCACCTCGGGAACGGCAGGGTGGGGCTGGGGTGGTGCCCCAGTGTGAGTGAGGATTAAAGCAAACAGCAAGCATGAGGACAGGCCTGCCCTCCGTGTCATCACATACCGTCAGGAGAGGGTGATCTCCAAGCCTGGCCCTGGCGGTGCGGAAGCGGCCATGTGCGGGTCTAGCAGGCATCTGGAGTTTCATATATCCAAAACCAAACTTTTGATTCCCCCCAAGCGAAATCTTCTCCTCTCACGCCACAGCCTCCCCCAACTCAGGAAGGGGAAACTTCAGCCTGCCAGGTGCTCAGACCAAAACCTAAAAGTCCTCCTCTTCTTCTTCACATCTAATCCGTCATCTTCCAGAAACATACATCCAGGGTGGCCACTCCTCCTTCCTGGTCCAGACCTGAGCCACGACTCACCCAGATAGTTGCAAGAGCCTCCTAAGGTCTCCCTCCGGCACACTCAGCCACTGCCACCCACCCACATCACAGCAGCCAGACGAGCCAGCTCCTCTCTGGCGAGGATCCTCTGGTATTTCCCAAATCTTCCCCATGGCTCGTAGGGTGCCAGGGCATTTCTGTAGAGCTGCAGGACCACTGCAGCCTGTGTGTTCCTGCCTCAGGGCCTTTGCACTTACATACCTTCTGCCTGCGACACCAGTCCTCCAAGAGCACCAGGCTGACTCCCTCGCCCTCCCGACCTTGGCTAGCATCTGTCATAGGCTTTCTCTGGCCTCCCTGTGTTAATGGCCACAGCTTTCCACCTGCTGCACACCCTAACCTCTGGCCGGCTTTCTTTTCTCCAAAGCTTATGTCACCACCAGACACAAGAGTTACAAGCTCAAAGGAGGGACCAGGTCCACTTTGTTCACTGCTATACCCCCAGTGCCTAGAACTGTGCCTCACCTACTCCATTGGTAGGTGCTGAATGAATGAACAAACAAGCTGTGAGAATGTTATGTGACCCCAAGGAGGCCACAGGAAAGGGTGGATGGAACTTGCCTTTCTAAAACAAACCTGGGAAACAAAGAGAATCACAGCAAAGTTTCCAGGAGAAACACAGGCTACAAATGAGGTCAGAGGTGCCGGGGAGCAGTGGGCATTGACAGAGAAGCCCCACTTAGGGCCTATGGGCAGTGGGTGGGGAGGTGACCTTATTGAAACTAGCTGCTCCGGTGGCTAAGGCTGCAGGAGACTGAGCTCTGCACTTCCCAGCACATGAGCTCGGGAGCCCTAACCGCTCAGTGCTTTCTATCTGTATATTGGAGATAAACAGCACAGTTTCTTTATTGCCCTTAAATCAATATTCTGAAAATTCTGAGGATGACCCATTTCAAAGGCCTGGCCTAGTTCCATTCACACAGGGACCTCCCCTTCGACCCGGCAGCACCTGGGAGGCTTTGATGCCTTGAGCACATGAACAGGCCCCTGACCTTTTTTACATCAAGGTCATCTCTAGCCTCTTTGCCATCCAAGCTGGCTGAGTGTGGTTCTGCAACACTGCTGACAGTTTGCATGGTCTCTGTCAAGGCTGGGCACCTGGTACCAGCCCATGCATCCCACTGATCCTCTCTTGGCATCTCTGGTCACCTTGTGGATACTGTGGGTACCTAGAGTCCTGGCTGCTTGGGGACCCTTCAGGGCTGGAGGTGGTCTATGCTCTCCAGGCTAATCTCCCTCCTCCCCTCCCAGGACACCTGGAATGATCTCATCAACACATGGCCTAGCTCATCAGGGGACTTAACTGCAGGAGAAAACACGAATGCTTCTGGGGCCAGGCAGGCTAGGTGAATGTATGACCACCACACCGCAGGGAATGGTGGAGGTCTGTACTAGTTTTCTAGGGCTGCCATAAAGTACACACAAACTGCATGGCTTGTTTGTGTGTCCTTTATGTATCATTTCTCAGTTCTGGAGCCAGAAGTCTGAAATCAAGGTGTCAGCAGGGCCAAGCTCCCTCTGAGGGCACCGGGAAGGACCTGTTCCAGGCCTCTCCCTGAGCTTCTGGTAGTTTACTGGCGATCTTTGGTGTTCCTTGGCTTGAAGAAACATCACCCCAATCTCTGCCTTCATCTTCGTGTGGTGTTCTCCCTCCGTGTGTGTGTGTCCGCACTTCCCCTTTTCCACCCAACTGAGCCGAGCTAACAAGCCAGCCCCACATTTCCCCTTTTTCAAGGACAGAAGTCAGACTAGACGCCCACCCTACTCCAGCATGACCTCATGTTAACTAATTACATCTGCATCGATTGACCCTATTTCCAAATAAGCTCACTTCTGAGGTACTGGGGTTAGGACCTCAACATATGAATTTGGTGGAGGACACACTTCAGTCCATACCAGGGCTGAAGAGCGCTGGAGAGTGAGAGATTGAGAGTGAGCCCAGCAAGGGGAGCAGCCCGCATCTGCTCTAGCCCACAGTTGCCTACCTACGGGATTCTAATCCTGTCCAGGCTCAGTGGTGAGCCAAGAGACTTTCAGTGCCCAAACCTGGAGAGTCCCAGGAAACTGGGTGGTTGGTCACCCAAATGGAGGCCCCGTCTTCTAATGTTTCAAGAGAGGTCAGAAATTCTGATTTTATGTGAAATCTCCCAATGTTTAAATGTGCAACTAATTCATCAAATTTAGAAACCCTATGTGCCCCCACCTGAACAAGTCTAGCCTGCGAACGGCCAGTTTGTCCTCCAACTGAAGATTTACCCAAGATGGGCCATTCCAGGCTCCACCCAATTCCCAAGGCCAGGATGAACAAAGCCTGGTGTTGCACCAGATATGGAGTGAAGGCCTATAGGGAGAGGAAACCCAAATTAACATTTTAATAAATTCTACTGCAGGCACGTGGGCTGCCTAGCACAGTGCAGTGCAGATAGGAAGACCCTTAAGACTGAAAATGATGGCTATTGTCGCCATGAGCCCAGGCTGAGAGTTTCATTATGAGTCCTGTTTCATTCACACCTTCTTAGAAAATCCTCCTGGGCCCCTCCTGCCCATGCTCAGCAGTACTTCATGCTCCAGAAGCCTCCAGCACTGGAGCAGATAAGGAGGCTCTCTGGCCAGAGGTGGCATTTGCATATTGTCTGGGGCCTGGTGACCCAGGAGAAAAGACACCAGACGATGAGAAAGCAGAAAATGCCAGACTGCATTCTGGGAAGAAGAACCAGGTTGTGGATGTCTGACACGGGGACTGGCCCTGCATGGGGAAGGTTTGCGGAGGATGCCCAGGAGGCTGCCCAGCTCCCCAACCCCCACTGCGCCAGCACCACCAGGCTGGCCATCTCTCTCCCACCTCCACCCACCGCTCATGTGATGCCACACAGCACTGCTCTCCACCTACTCAGACTGGCCCCAGCCCCTTCTAAAGCAAGATTAGCTTCTCAAGCAACTTCCAAGGCTGGATGACAGCACTCGCTCTGTGGTTTTGCTGGTGGTGACTGATGGAGGGAATTTCAGGCAAAGTCAGTAAGGAGGTTGGTACAGGGTCAAGTGGGTGAAGAGGTTTTCTCGCTGCTCCTCCCCCAGTGCCCCAAGAAGCTGCCCGTCCAGGCCTCTGCCCCCTGTTGTGCTTGCCCCACTGCAGTCTCTGGCTTCCTGGCTGGGCACTGTCACTCTGCCCGGGCCTGCAGCCTGCCTCCGAGAAAGCCGCGCCCTGCAGATCTGGAAAAGGAACGAGGAAGCTGAGGAGGAAGTGGTGTCAAGAAGGGGGGGAGGGCAGGGACTCCTCTTTCCCTCTTACCAGGCCCTGCATGATTGGGGAGTCTCCCGTAAGGGAGACCACATACCTGCTGGGAGCTGCGCTCCCTGCGCCCCCTGCCTGGCCTGGCCCTGAGTGCCCTGTTCTGCCTGCTGTGACCCAGGCAGAGCAGAGCACGCCGTTCCTGCAGACACTTGTGCTTTCTGAAACCTGAGGAGGCAAGAGGGGTAAGGGGGAGCCCCGCACAGCCCAGGCCCAGCTGGTAGGGCTAATTTTAGGTTTTTCCCAGCCTGACAGAGGCCCACTAATCTCCATCAAACCAGAGAATGCACACGATCAAAAGGTCCCTTCACACATGGTTCCCCCCCCACACACCCACCCCCAAGACAGCACCTCCCTCTGTCCAATTTCAATTTCTCTTTTGCCTGCCCCAGTCCCACCCCTCCCAGGAAACCTGCCTGACCACCACCTCACAAAGAAGGCTCTCCCTCCCCCAGCTCATAGACGGCTGTGGTCAGAAGCCACAGTGGAGCCCAGTGTCCCCAGCCCTGGCACAGTGCTAGGCCCAAAATAAGTACTCTGTAAGTAGGGGTGGAATGAGTGAATAAATGAGCCCTTTATTCCACAGTGGAAGTACACGGTACATGGAGGTTAGGTCTAAAGTTAGCAAATAAGGTCAAAAGAGCTCAGAATTTAAAGCACCCTTGAAACTCCATCAGGAAGGCTGCTCATTAGGATTGACATTGTCTCTCAAGTTCAGTACAACCAGATTTCCTTCACAAGACCTGCCTGCTTGGACCCCCAGCCTCAGGAGAGGGACTGGTCCTCTGTCCCAGTCCCCTAGCCCTCTGCCCAAGACTTGGGACTGACAAATGCTTGCTCAGGGATTCTCGAGGTTTGTGCAACAGTCCCCAAAAGAACGCACATCTAGAAATCTTAAATATAAGAAGCTCCCCATCACTTTTCACCTCCTCCAGGGGCTCTGTTACCACAGAAGCTAGGACAGGGTCTAGGTGGAATCTTGGAAAGCCCAGCAGGCTGAGGACGAAGTCAACAAGGGGCAAAGAGGGGACCCCAAGGCCGAGAGCAGAAATTGGAGGCCTTTAATGGACAGATGGAATGCCCAAGTTTTGCAGAACCCTGAAATGTGCCAATAACAAGAAAAAGCAGGAAAACTCTGCAGCTGCAGGCATAAGATGGGAAGTGCCCTAAGCTAGAGCCTGAAAGGACCTGCCAGGAGGGGAAGCCTGCTTCTCTTGCCCCATTTCCCCTATAGTTCAATGAGTTTCCCCTACATTTTTATTAGACAATTTCTGAACATATGAAAAATGTGGAAAGAATAGCACAGCAAAAACTCATGAACCCTCCACCTGTGTTCAACTGTTAGTATTTTGCCTTATTCTCTATCTGCCTGGATTTGAAATGTTTGAGTGACTTACAGAAATCATGACACGTCAGCTTCAAATACTTCAGCTGCATCTCCTGAAAATAGTCCATTCTCCTGCATAACCACAAAACCAAGTTTAATGGAATTTGAATAAAAAAAAAAAACAAAAAAAAAAAAACTTGTAAGTAATTTTTTTTTTTTTTTCTAAATAAAGAGGCTTTGCATGACTAGAAAAATAAGGGAGGGTCAGGGATTACACAGTAAAATCATACCAAACCAAACCTAGATTTGTTCTGAAAAACTTCTAAATTGGTTTCTCATCACAGAAAACAAGTGAGCTTTCAGCTCTGCCAAACATCTACCCAGGAAGCCTCTAGATGTATATTTAACAGCAAGTCTCCAAGTCGTATATTTATACTTCCCAAAATGTATAACTGGAGCTGTTCTATAGACATATGCTCATCACCTCATAGGTACGTAATAAACCCAAGCACTAATTCTGCCTTTGGGGCAGAAGAAAGTCTAAAGCCCACCATCTGGGCCGCCTGCCTGGGGCTGGCTCAGCCTGCTGGGCCTGACTCAGTCTCGCCAGAACGGGCTTTGCCTCTCACAGGACAATCCCTCTGGCCCCATCAGACACCAGCTCTAGCTACTCTGAGAAGTCGTCTTTAGCCACTCAAGCCCTCCCGGCTTTCCTTCTTATTTAAGTCCCTAATTGGCTTGTGGCCAGTATCACAATTCAGCTCCCACTCCATCCTCTATATTGCCCCACAGGTTAGTCTTATTTTCCCAACCATAGCCTAAGGTTCTCCTCTTCCCTCCGTGGCTCAGGGCTCACAGCCAGCATCTGTCAGTTGACTCCAGCCTGCTAGAGCTCACCACTGTATCCCTAACTCTTGGCATGCCAGGTACCAAGCTAAGCACCTTCCAAACACAATCTCATTGAATCTTCACAAAACCCTATGATGTAAGTACTAGTATAGGAAATTGACGTTCAGAGAGATTAACAGAAGTCACACAACTAGCAAGTAGCAGAGGTGTTCAGTAGTGACCTGGATTGGTCACTCAGAAGCCAAGTTCCAGATTTTTAACCACTAGGGTGCCAGAGATAGGCTGTGGGGCAAGGGGGCTTCATGGGTTCCCATGCAGATTGGGGTAGGTAGGTGTATTAATCCACTTCTGTTGCTTATAACAGAATGTCTAAAACTAGGTAATTTATAAAGAAATAAAATGCATTTCTTACAGTTTTGGAGGCTGGCAAGTCCAAAGTCCAGGGAACACATTTGATGGTGGTGACTCTACAGTGATGCAGGGTGTCACATGGCAAAATGGCTGAGCAAGAGAGAGAGCTAATCTGCTCCCTTGCTCTCCTTATAAAGCCATCAGAATCATGCCCATGACCACCTGTTAAACCAGCAACCCATTACTCCATGTTTGGATCAATCCATTTACTAAGGAACAGTCTTCAGATCCAAACACCTTTCAAAGGCCCCACCTTTAAAATACCATAATTAGATTTCCCATCCTCTTAAAACTGTTACAATGGGGGACAAGTTTCTTCATGAATTTTGGGGGACACATTTAACCCATAGCAGAGGGGTCAGGGAGAAGATAATTTAGGTTCCTGTTCATGGAGCCAGTCATGCCGGCTTGCTAGTGTTCTCTGTTTCATGTACAAGTTTTATATCCTCCTACACAGAGGCCCACAAAGCAAGGGACTCTATTTTCTCTCCAAGCCTTTTCCTTGGATTTCACACAACAGGTGCTCCATAAATACTTGGTGAACCCAGGCAGGTATGAAGAAATGCAATTTGTTTCTCCTTTATGCATCCTCCTGAGCAAATATCCAGAAGGCAGTCTGGGGAATGTCACCACCACCCATTTGTATCCCATTGACCTTTCTGCTGCTGACCCAAGAGCAACTGCATGCACAGCGCGTGCTCTGAGCTACTCAGGTTGTGTTCTGAGATCCTGGCATGGTCTCCCAGGGGAATATTTTTTCCACAGCAGATGACTGGAGGAAGATATCCCACATTCTTCCGTAATATGTAGGACAGCTGTGTGGGGTACGGGGGAGGCCAGAAATGGAGCAGGGATGGTGGAACTTGAGGAAGAAGAAGGATTAAAGGGCTGCCCTCAACAGATTCCTTTATTGATTGAATCAATAATTATCCAGAAAATATGAAGAAAGAAACAAATTGGCTATCTCAGTTCTTTTCCTCAACAGCCAGAGAAAACCCCTTTTTGTTTTGTTTTGTTTTTGAGCAAGAACTTTGTACTTGTACATGAAGACTGGACGAGTAGAAAAGTGTGCAATGGGTTTGAAAAATACTAATGAGAACTTGAACTTTCACCTTAGCCTGTGCTCCACCTGCCTGGGGAAATTTTAAAATTTGTTACAGAAGTTAAATTGAGAAAAAAAAACCTAGGTGCTATTCAGCTTCTGTAGGTAGAGGGGAAAAAAAAAAAAAAAACAGTCTTGCAAGCCAGGCAATTGCCTTAAAAAAGATATTTACAGTTGCTTTTTCCACCCCCTGCCCCAAGTTAGTTTTTCAACAAAATGTGCTCTCCCTGTCCTGTGGGAAATCAAGAGAGGAGCTGGCCCCTCAGCCCAGGAAATCACAGGCAGGTAGATAGAGAGAAGATAAGGAAACAACATCTGTGACCATGCCACAGATGTCCCAAACAGGGGAAAGCAGGTGGGATATTAACCAGGTGGAGGGTAGGGGAGAACCCATCTCCTCCTCACCCCAGCCTACGCCACCCTGATGCAGCCTCATCAGTGCATCTTGGTTAGGCAGGGGGCTGCTCACAGCTGAGCTCTGCTGAGCCACCCTGAGACCCTAGGGGCATGAGCCAGACATTGAAGGAGCTGCAAGTCTAGATGGGGAGCTTCCTAGAGGGACCATTGTAGCAGGAGAGTTAGGGCGTAAGCAACTGCTAGGGTTGGAATCAAGTGCAAACTCCAGGCAGACCTCAGAGGGGTCTTCAGCCCCAGTGGAAACTGGGATGGGTGAGTCATAGGTGGGACCCACTGAAGCATTGACAGAGTCACAGAATGGACTCTGAGGGTCCAGCAGTCAGAGTTCAATGTCACTTCCTCATACCCTTGCTCTGCAGAGCTGGCCCAGGGAAAGAAGTGACACTTTGGCATGGGGGCCAAGGAGTTGCCTGGAACAAAAGCCACCCAGACCCTGGCACTGGGCCTTTTGATATTCAGCATCATAAGAACATCTCTGATGAACTGAGACTATCCCAAATGAGGACTGATGGTAGGAAGGTCCTCAGAGGGAAACTCACTATGAGGAAAGGCGGTAATAGGACTAGGGGCCCAGGTCCAACACTAAGGCTTAGAATGTGGGGCTCAGCCTGCGGACGGACCCAGCTCCCCCAGGGAGTGGCCTTCAGAGACCGCAGCTGAGCATGAGAATGTAAGCTGAGCATTCACACCTCAGCAGGCTGAGGGTGGGCCTCCTCTGCCATCTGTGCTAAAAGCGGAGCAGCCAGGGCATCGTCCCAGCAGAGAACAAGAAGCCCTTCTTCTATACAGGGCTCTTTCCCAGCCTCAACCCATGTGGCGGGGACGGGAGCAAAGGCAGCCAAAATTCAGTCAGATGAAGCCTCCGTCCATTCACTGTCCCCCTGGCACACTCAGAACATTGTTCCATCTAGCATGCTTGTCACCAGGTTCTGGTCCACCTGACCCTCTGCAAACCAAGATCCTAAGCCTCTTTCCTGTTACAGACTGAGTCCCCAAATGCCACCTGGGTTCTGTGATCCAGTGTGATTGACTGCAGAGGATCTTAGTTGCCCAGTTACAGGAAGAGACCACAATACAACATGTCCCCCTTCCTGGTCCTACACTAAGCCCCAACACAGGGGCGGGGACCTGTGTGTCACCCAGCCTTTCCTGCCCAAAGAGGGAACACCTGTAGCTTCAGCTCTACTTTCATCCGCTCAGTGTCTATCTCCCTGGGCCCCTGCCCTCCATCAACTGCAGCTGCAGCCACATCATGAAGCCTTCCTGCACTGAGGGCAGCCAGCCAGGACCAGACATAACCCAGCAGGCTGTTACTTCCTTCTGAGCCTCTGCTCGTGCTGCCTTCTTTCCTCTGCTCACCTGGATTCACCTGGCTGATGCCTAGAGACACAGTTTAGGCATACTGGCTGCAGAAAATCATCTCTGAATTGCTAGTGTGAGCTTAGCTTCTCCAGGGCCCTGCACAGATCTTGTTCCTAGTATTTCATTCACTCATTCATTCAGCAAATGCTTAAGCACCTCCTTCGCACCTGTCCTAGGCACTAGGGATGTAGCAGTGAATGAAAGAGAACATTCTTCCCTAAAGGAATTTAGATCCTACAGTGTGTGGATGGGAGACCAATAACAAATGAAATAAATGAGTAAACTACAGGAAACGTCAGATTCAAAGTTCAATGAAGACAAAGCAGCAAAGGGGATGAGGTGTGTGGGATGGTGGAGAGGTCGCTTGTGTGTGTGTCTCTGTCACAGGTCTGTATGCTCCTGGAGGACAAGCATGCAGTTCCATTTCTCTTAAGGCCCCCAGGCCTAGCCAGGCACCCTGCTGAGCAGTCCTCTTCAATTGCTGCCACGTGCACAACCACAAGCCTCTGTAGAGCCCAGAGATCCCTCAGGTGTCTGCACCCATCCTTCTCCAGAGCACCCAACCAGTCCCCAAGGAGTGAGAGTCCAAGAAAGTCAAGGCGGGGCTGCAACCGTCCCCCAGGACTGCCCAAGCAACACCACCAGATCAGGACTTCTTGAAACTAATTCTGGAGGTCAAGCTAATGTCATCTGTACAGCCATGAGCCCTAAGGAAGAACTCTTTAGGCAAGAATCAATGAACTCAAATTTCTGATTTTTACCAGGATTTCAGGGGACAAGGGACAGAGAGAGGGAGAAATGAATAGGTGGAGCACAGAGGATTTTAGGGCAGCCAAACTATTCTGTATGACACTGTAATTGTTAATACATGACATTATGCATTAGGCAAACCCCATAGAACTGTACAATACAAAGAGAGAACCCTAATATAAAAGGAACAGTAAGATATCAATATCAATTCATAATTGTAACAAATGTACCACACTAATGTAACAGGTCAGTAATAGGAGAAACTATATTCCTGAGTCGGGGGAGAGCATGGGAACTATCTGTGCTTTCTGCTAATTTCTCTGTAAACCTAACACTGCTATAAAAATAAAGAAAAAAAATGTTTTAAGAACCAAAGTTCTGATTTTCTATGACTGCATGAGTTGCAATGCCGTGTTAATGACAGGTGCACCAGAAGACAGCTCTGCCCTATGTGCGGTTCTTATAGTTTCATAGGAACCACAGTCCACTCAGGGAGGCTGGTTCTAGGCATAGGGAAGAGGGGTCAGCTTTAGTGCTGCTTCCTAGAAGTTTATTTTCCTGGTTTATTTTTTAATCAGTTATACCAGAAATGGGTATTATCTCCTTCCTGGCCACAAACAGGCAGCCCTGTGTTCCAGGAGATCCCTCTCCTACGCCCACCCATGATCTGCTCATGTGTCATCCTGATGCAAGGTGGGCCAGTCACTTTCTTCTGGGCATGTGGAAGTGAGTCCCAGAGGTCCAGAGGTGCTGCGGCTGCTTGGAAGCCGGCTCGTGGGCACTGCAGCTGGAAGGCGAGGCAGAGAGGAGGTCAACACCATGTGTGGGGCAGAGCTCCCCAGCAGCCAAGGGGAGAGTGGAGCACATGCAGAGGAATAGGGGCTGCAATGCTGTAATCCAAGAGAGAGACAGACACAGAGACAAAGAAAGATACGAGAGAAAGGCAGAGAAGCTGGGTCTGGCCAGCATGTGTCCGGCTTGTGGATGTCTCTGAGGTGCCCCATCCTTAAAATAACCCTCTTTTCTTGTAACTTGAGCTAATTTTGTGGATTTCTTTTCCTTGCACATAGACCCTTGCCTAGAACAGTGCTGCCTCCTAGAACATTTAAAAGCTGCAAAATCCCCAAGATGTTGCCAAGTTATTTTCATCCCCATAGAGTCCCTCAAGAAAACAGCCCCTTCGGTTGATGCCTGAGAAACCTCTCTTTAAGGAGGCTCAAAAGCCAAGCTCTCTCAGCTTTTCCTTCGCCTTCCCACACTGGTGCACAGAAATATCCTCTTTCTTTTTCCTTTAGCCAAAATATAGAGGCCACCATGTTCCAAATGGATGCAGAGAGAGCTTTCCTTGCTCTAAAAGGTACCACTTGAAGCATTTCTCCCACCGGGACTCTTCTCTTGGGCTAAAATCACTCTGGGACTCATGTCTTTGAAAACTATTAGTATCTGGATACCCCAAGCTGATAACCTTGAATTAGTTATCTATTGCTACATAACAAATCACTCCAAAATTTAGCAACTTAAGACAACACACACTTCTTTTTAAAGATGACTGGTAAGGGGATCTTAACCCTTGACTTGGTGTTGTCAGCACCACGCTCTCCCAAGTGAGCCAACCAGCCATCCCTATATAGGGATCCGAACCTGCAGCCTTGGTGTTATCAGCACCATACTCTCCCAATTGAGCCATGGGCTGGCCCTCAACACACATTTTTTGTTTCATAGTTATTATGGGTCAGAAGACCACACAAGGCTTAGCTGGTCCTCAGCTTCAGGTTTTCTCACAAGTCTAGATTCTGGATGTCAGCTGGGGGCTGTGGTCTCATCTGAAGGCTCAGCTGAGGAAGGATCCACTTCCAGGCTTACTCACATGGTTGTTGGCAGGGCTGTTGGACTGAGGGCCTCAGTTCCTTGCTAGCTATTATCCAGAGGCTGCCCTCAGTTCCTTATCACATGGGCCTCTCAAGCTCACTTCATCAGAGCAAGTGAAAAAGAGCCAAAGAGAGAGAGCAAACAAGGTGGAAGTCACCATCTTTGATAATCTCACCTTGGACTTGACATCCCTTCACCTTTGCCATATTCTATTAATTAAAAGAAATTCACTAGGTCTAGTCCACACACAAGGGGAGGGGTTGCACAAGGACATAAATACCAGAAGGTGGGGAGCATTGGAGGCCATGTCAGAAGCTGCCTACCATAACGCTGAACTAGAGAATCCACAAGATCACATTGGAAAGACATTTAGGAAAGGCCCAACTGAAGATGGAGCCCCAGCCTTGTCAAAATTCCCCAGAAGATCCTTAGAGTTCTTAAGCTGATATAACTTACTTTATTATGTTGGTTTGTCCCTAGCTGTTTCCATAAATTCCAGCAGTAAAATTCCCAGGACTGCTGGGGGGGCAGGGGGGACACACACACCAGAAAAATAGGTAGAGACAGCGAGAGAGACCAATGGGGCTTATGAATAAAGAGGAAGAGAGGGAAGGAGGGAGAAATGGAGGGAAAAGGGGAGAGTAAACAGGAAGGTCTAGGGAAATGAATTACTTCCCTGCAGCAAATACACTAAAAACTACCATTCCTTATACAGACACAACCCCAGGTAGACCTGGAACTTAAATTGCAAGAAAAAGACTTCAGCCCATGATGTATTGGGCAAAGTATCATCTTTTGGTACAAGTGCTGGGGGAATTTTAACCAGGTGTGTTGGCCTAAGGAATATCCATTCAACAGATATTTTTAAAGCACCTTCCAGGTGCCTGACATTGTTCTAAGTTCTAGGAATACACAGCAAGCAATTCATTCATTCAACAAATATTTATTGAGCCCCTACTATGCCCTAGAAACAGTTCTGGGCTCTTAAGGAGTACATCAGTGGACAAAAACAGACCAAAATGAACAAAGACAAAACCCTTGTCCTCACAGAGCTTACATTGGATCAGTAACAACAGGTTCCATGTAAAGATTAGCCGGTACTTTGTAAAGTATCTTTATATTATCCTATTTGAACCTCAAAAGGCAGAAGTTTCCAGTATTGTCATCTTCTGGGAGATGAAGAAACCAGAACGTGGAAGTGAGCCCAGGCCTCAGAGCTCACCGTGGTTCAGAAGCACGTGGACCTCATTCTTACTTCCTCCCACAGGTGATTCTCAAACTTGAGTGTTCACCAGAATGTCCTGGGGTTCTTGTAAAAACGCAGAGTACTAGGACTGACTCCCAGAAATCCTGACCCAGTGATCCTGGGATAGGTCTGGGAATCTGCACTCCTAATAGCACCCAGAGATTCTGCTGCAGAAGGTCCTCAGATCACCCTTGGAGAACACACTGTCAGTCCATCTCCTAACCAAGGAATTTCTGTCAAGTCTCCCAAAGAAAGAGAAAGTATGACTGGATAGCGAATGCTTAGCTCTTCATCTAAGACCTACAAATTTAATTAAACTTGACCAACATTCATTGGTTCTGTTGAATAAAAAAGAGTTGGGATGGGGAGTAGAGAGGCGTGGCACATAGGAATGTCAACGTGGAGAAATATAAACTCAGAAAGCCAGAAAGTTGTCTTCAAATATCTTATAATTACAGGGAGCTCAGTTTGGTTCAAACACATTTATTAAATGCACCAGTAAGGGGTGAGCAACAGAAAACTCTAGCTGGCCAACCCCAACCCCTAATGAACAATACGGAGACACATCAGGTCACCATAACGAGGAATCCAGACGGGAGTGGCTTGTGTCTCCTCTGCCCCAGGCTCTACACTGGGGACTCAAGATACCTAGACATGGTCCCTATCCTCCAAACAGTCTTGGAGTTGAGAGAAACATGAATAGATGCCTTTGAGATCATGTGCTGTGCTACGTGCTGTGATAGAGTCATGCCCAAAAGAGGAGCATGTGGCTCTGCCTGAGGACAACAGACAGGTACAGCTTCCCGGCAGAGGTGATGCCTGAGGTGGCAGGTGAGGATGAGTAAGAATGAGACAGAGAAGAAAGGAACAGATGGGAGTTTCAGGTTGCATGTATCAAAATTCAGAGGTCTGAGGCATCTTATGTGTAGCGGAAAGTCCTGGGAATCCAGAATGACTAGACAGGGAGTAAGATGGAAGAAAGAGCAGGAGCCAAGACCTGAGGGCACATATGTCATCCTGAAGAACTTATACGTGGTGGTCTACCACGTAGCAATGTTCATGGGGCAACTAGAGATGCAATCCATAGGTAACAGAATAATGTTTTAAACCTTAGAAGCAGTATCAGGGCTGAAGATATACATCAGAGTGTTGGCAGCATAAAGTTGGTAGAAAGTCTAATGTGGGCGAGAAATGACTGGCAGAGCATGACAGAAGAAAAAGTGCTAAGCTGAGCACAGAAGTGCAAGGAGCAAGATCTGGTCTCAAGACCCTGAGCCTCCATCAAGGATCCTCAAAAGAATTGGTTGGCGAGTAGGAAGAGTACCAGGCAAGAGGCTGTCTTGGAAGTCAAGGGAGTGGGAAGTTTCATGAATGAGAGTGTGGTCGCCATGTCAAATGCAACAAAGAGGTCCAAAAAGATAAGGACTGAAATGTATATGGTGGGTTTGATAAGCTGGAAGTCACTGGAGACTTTGGTAAACAGTCACAGTTGCATGGAAGGGACAGAAGCAGAGCATTGTGGGGTGGGAGCAATTGAACAGTAAGGGCTACAATTACCCAGTGAAGAGGGCTCTTTTAATAAGTGCTGTAGATTGGATGCCCCCCACTCCAACCTCACTGAGGCTTAATCTCCACTGTAACTGCTGAGGGTGGGAAATCCTGTTATGATAATTTAAAGGTGTGGTCCTGAAGAGGTGATTAGATTTTAGGACCATGCAGTAGTGAATGGATTCTTAATGGTGGTCGTGGGTGTGGTTCTGAGGAGAGACCCCTGTGTAACTGTGGCCACCACCACAGCCTTCATCAAATGTGTTCCTTGGACTTTGGACTTCTCAGCCTCAGAAACTGTAATAAATTTTGTTTTCTTTATAAATCACCCAGTTTCGAATATTTATGTTATAAGCAACAGAAATGGACTAATGCAATAAACTTAAGAGGGGAGTATAGGATCAAAGGAAGGTGTTTTGTGGGTGGGGGAAACTCGAGCATGTTAATAGATAGAGGGTAAAAGGGGAGAGGTTGAAGACATCAGAGGGAGATAGGAGTGGACACAGCAAGTCGCAGACATGCCAGAGGGACAAAATTGAGTGCATTTGTGGAGGGGCTGAACCAGACTATGAGGAGGGACACCTCATCCTCAAAGACAAGGGAGAGTGAGCGTGTCTGTGTGAAACACAGGATAAGCAGGAGGGTGGGGAGCTCTAACAGTGCTCAGTTAGGGATGAACATGTGAAAGAAATATTAATGAGAGCTTACTGCAGATTCTGGCCCTTTCCAAAGGGAGTGCAGAATAACTTACCAATTCCAAATGAATAGTACCCTCTTATATTCACCCAGGAATAAGGAAGGATCAGAGTTGTTTGTATTAGATATTTTGGGCATGTTCCAGGTGATGACAAAGTCCAGGATTTGGATGTGGAATGGTGCTGAAATGGAGTAGAGGCAAGTGTCACTGGGATTGAGAAAATCAAAGAAATGCGAGGCTAGGTTCTTGGAGAGGTATAGCAGACAGGAATGCTTTTAGCTGCAAGCAACAGAAATGTGGCTGCAGTGGCTTAAAAGAGTAAGGGATGTACATAGTTAGTCCAGAATTAGACAGATGGTGATGGGTCAATAGGCTTTTGATGACAGGGTGGCTTCTGTTATCCATTTCCTCATGGTTGAAAGATGGCTGTCTTTGCTCCAGCCATCACATCTGAAGTAAATGAAGGAAGAAGGAGGAAAGGTATGTGTATGTCTCCTGTTATCAGGAAACTAAAAGCTTTTCCAGAAAACACTCCTCCATCCCCAGCAAACTCCCACTATGTCTTCTTGAAAGAACTGAGTCATCTGGCCTTCCTTGGCTGTGAGAGAACGGAAAGAACTGGGAACAGGACTGCCACGATAGATTAAGTCCTCACCTGTGGCTGAGCACACTGCTGCATGGAGCTAAATCTGAGTCCAGCATGAAAGCAGAAGTGGGGACTGGATATTGGTTAAGCAAACGTGAGATCTGTTGCAATGAGTCCTCTGTGCGGTGAATGAGAGCTTGTCCTGCCTCAGAGGGTGGAGACTCAGGCCAGTGAGGGGTGGAGACAGTTGTTAGGTCCAGCTGAGGGCAGGATTGGGAGGGAAAGTAGCAGGTAGGTAGTCAGAAGCCAGAGCTAGGGGTCCTTGGACACCACGCCCAAGTTGACTCTGGGCTCAAAGGGGAGCCTTCAGCAATGTTTTGAGCAGGTGTGTGTGACAGGTAGAGCTGTGTGCAGGGAGACAGAAGACATAGGCTTGGTCAGGCTAAGGGGACAGGAGAGAACCACAGCAGCAGTTTGTGTGGGAGCGAGTAGATGCCCAGTTTAAAGCACCCCGCCTTTAGGCTTCTGGTCACCCCAGAAATGTGGACTGGGCTACCCAGCCCTCTGTGTTACACTGCTAAGTTCACAAAAGTGAGGTGTGGCTCTGTGACACCCAATGAGAAGGGGACTCAGGCCAGACTGTCCCTCCACAGCCCCCAATACCCCCCCATCCCCCAAGCCTCTCTTCACAGCCTGTGGTTCTCACCGTGGTCCTCTCATTTGATGCTGGTCCTCTTTCCCAGCTGTCGTCTGGCTCCTCTCACAGTGTTCCTGTTCCATCCACTAGCAATGCTGGGTAAGAGCTTCCCAGGACTCCTGCCTCACCCCCTCCCCAGGACCCTCTGGTCCTATGAACAGAACCAGACAGGGCAACACAGAGGGGCAGGCCATGGGTGAGACACTGCCCAGGTGGCTCCTGGCTGGTTATGAGGGGCTGAGGAGGGAGAAGGCTAGCTGACTCTCCATGCCAGGCTTGGGTGACCCATCCAGCAGCCTGTAGCAGTGCAGTGGGACTTGGGCAGTAGTGGCATCCCAGTGTGGCCTGGATGTCAAGCTTTGTCGCAGCCCCAGCCCCTCCTGCTTCACTCCTCCTGTCTCTCTGCCCTCTGTCCATCCCATCAAGCCTGCCCTGCACCCTCTCACAACAGGGCCTTTGCTCATGCTGTCAGTCTGTCAGGAAAGCTCTGCCCACACTGTTCTTCAAGTTAACCTCCACTCTTCCTTTGGACCCCAGCTTAAACATCACTTCCCTGAAGATGCTTTTCTTGGCCCTTTGCCTGGTCATTTCTTCCCCTGTTTTCCCTCATAGAAACATGAGACTCTGTATTAGTCAAGCTAATCACTACCAGTTACCAAGTGAAACCTGAGATCTCAGTGTGCGTGCACAACAGAGGTTTAGTTCTCCTCAGTTTACGGTTCGTTGTGGGTTGGGTAACCCTCCTTCATCTTGTAGCTATGCCATCTAGAACACACAGCACCCAAGGCCATCAAAGCAGAGCACAGGAAGGTTGAAAGAGACACACCAGCTCGTAACGTCATTCCCTGGAGCTATCACACATCACACCCACCGAAGGTCCCTGGCCAGCATTTACCACATGGCCCCAACCTGAACGATAAAGAGGGGCTGGGAAATGCAGGAAAGGACACAGAATATTTAGTGAGCATACCTGTCTCTGCCACAGCTTTTCCTGAAAGCCACTTAGCATGGTTGTCATTCAGCATTGACTTAGGAGCTCCTTCGCTGACATCTGTCTCTCTCACCAGGCTGTGAACTCCATGAGGACAGGAACCAGGTGTGCTGGCTCATCATTCCTCCTCAGGTCCTAGCAGATGGCTTGTATGTCGCAGATGTGTTCAGTCAGTATGGAGGAAATCCCCAAGTGAATGGACTGAATAAATGGGCTGTGGGCCCAACAATTGGGCGTTAGCTTCAGAAGACACAGGACATCATTCCAGAGGAAAGCAACAGCTCGAAGTCTCAGGGGTAAAGTTAAGCTGGAGATCGGGGGTCAGCTAGTTTTGACAGGAAGAGCGAGATCTGATGAGGAGAGGCATGGGGAGTCTCCCCCAGTGGCACCAGCAACCTGATCCACTTCTGTTAATGCACTTGCCCGTGTGCTGGCTCCTCCAGGCTGCCTCAGCCACGACAAGTGGAGGAGCAGTGAGGTGTGGGGAAGACGGTGAAGCTTTCGCAGCCATGGCCAACACCCACTCCTCCCTCTGACTTGACCATGACCAAAAACAACGTAGCAACAACAGAAGGGACAGTCTCATAATTAGGCTCCAAGAAGAGGGGAAGCTGTCTCAAAAAGGCTGTCTTTTCAGCTCTGGTAGCAGTCTGGGTAATTTAAAGGGGAGAATGTGTTTTCCAGGACAGATGGCTTAACACTGGTTCCTGAGAACAGGCAGGAGGCAAGGAAGAAGAAATCACTCAGGGATTTAAAAAAGGAAGGAAGGAAGGAAGGAAGGAAGGAAGGAAGGAAGGAAGGAAGGAAGGAAGGAAGGAAGGAAGGAAGGAAGGAAGGAAGGAAGGAAGGAAGGAAGGAAGGAAGGAAGGAAGGAAGGAAGGAAGGAAGAAAGAAAGAAAGAAAGAAAGAAAGAAAGAAAGAAAGAAAGAAAGAAAGAAAGAAAGAAAGAAAGAAAGAAAGAAAGAAAGAAAGAGAAAGCCTCCAAACCTCTGGAGAGGCAGTGGGCTCTGGAACAACTTACACCCAGCCCTGCCTCTTCTTAGCTCTGTGGTTTTGGCCACATTATCCTTCTCTGAGCCTCAGCTTCCTCGTCTGTAAAATTCCTCCTCATTAATTCTAAGATGCACTTTTTTCATTCACGTTTTAATCTCTCTAAAATTAGGATGCAATTAGCAGTCAATGGCAGTTTGCAACACAGTTGGTAGGACTTTTTCTTGATGTGGTAATGATGAGTCTTAAATGAAGGTGTCTTAGATTTGATGAAATATAGTATTTCCCTTTTGTTTTAGGATCAGAAATAATATAGGTAGAGTGCCTAGCATAGGACCCACGCGTAGTAGATTCTCAAAAAAAAAAAAAAAAGCTGTTTTAACCCTATTACTTTGAAATATAAAAAACAACCTTCAAAATCTTTGTGGGATATGCAAGATGAATGAGTTTAGAGATCTAAAGCACAACTTGAGAATTAAAGTTAATAACATTGTACTAGGGATTTTTGTTAAATAAGTAGATTTAACTTCTCTTGTCACACTAAAAAGTAACTATGTGAGATGATAGATATGTTAATCTATTTCACTACCATAACCATTTTACTGTCTCTATGTATCTCATAACGTCATGCTATAAATCCCAACTATATGCAATAAAATTTATTTTTAAAAGAAGTCTCTGTGAGTTATTCACTTTCTAAAGTCAGACACTGAACAACTGTCATTTCAGGCCTAGCAGGTAGCCTTGCAAGACTTGAGCAAAGTATGCTTACTTCCCAGGTGGGCCTTGGGTAAAGGCTAGAAGATGCAGGGGAGAGGGAGAGACAGAAACAGAGGCACAAAGAGAGACAGAGAGAGAGAGAAGACACAGAGAGAGATCAGCAGGAGGAAAACTTAAAGGTGAAATACTAATCCTTCACCTCGTTGGAACTTTGCAGTAGCAATTGAAATCTAAGAGATGCCGTTTCCAAGCCTGGGGAAAGGGCCAAAAGCCCAAATGAAGTGAGCCAGCCTCATAGATGACTCAGCCAAGAGCAAAGAAGAACATCCAGAGGAAGAAATAGTCCTTAGTCTCAGAGAGCCAGAGACCTGAAAGAACTGATAAACCATGAACTTTGATTATTGTAAAGGTGGAAGTTGTAAATATAAAACTTTTTCTTTTCTTTTTAATTGGAAATATAGCCACTGTTGTTTGGAGCAAACTCCTTGTTGATTTTTAAAGGAAGAAAGGAATACTGTCAGGTACATGGGAGATCTGGCAAGAATGCCTAAATTTATCTTGTGGCTCAGAATCCAGCCCCTTCCTCCTCTTACTGTTTCCCAACACCATGAGTGATTTATTCAATCTGAATTGTACCAATTTTGTTAAAATTTTGTTAGTGTGTAAATATCCGGGTATGTGTACTTGAGTTTAATATTTGAAGGTTTAATTTGGGTTTTGAAATGCTTTTTTATAAAAGTACTGAATTTCATTGGATTATATGGAGTGGGATAGTTTCTCTATGGATTATATGGAGTGGGATAATTTCTAAGCTAAAATCAAGGTCTGATCTATATTGATCTGGAGAGGTTCTGCAGGATATCAAATGTGTATGATTTTGCAGGTCTCGATGATAAGAATCAGGAAGGGCATTAAAAACATCAAGATAAATAAGCTTATGCAGAAGTTGCACAGTACTGTAGTGATTCAGGGCATTCATTATTGCATGGGAAGGGAATTATTACTGAATTACTTTAGGGGTAGAATTGCCAGTTGTTATGTTACCTTTATGACCAACAAATCAAATGTGAAAATCCTCATTTTTGTATATAATTCAGCAAATAATTGCATAAGTGTGGCAAATTCTGCTAAATAAAAGTATGAAGTTGTATAACAGGTTTGGTTTTAGAAAATATAGATATTACAAAAATGCAGAACTGATTTTTTTGATGGTAAGATAGCTTGGCAAATAGCCACATGTTCATAAATATTTTCCATGACGTGATTTGTCCTTTAATTTAATCAGAATGTCTTTAGAGATCATTTTTATTAATGCAGTTAGTGGTGGACCTTAATTCAAAATGTTAAGTTAGAAATTGGGCCGTTTTAATGTAATTTTACTTAGAAACATTCCATGGTGTTAGTGTTAATTTGCTTGGTAATTTTAACCAGGGCCATGCAATGATTATTGGCGAATTTGTTGAGATTTTATATTTTTAAAGGTATCTCATCTACCCATAACCTAGTCTTGTTCTCTGGGGTGGCTTGTGGTGGAATCACCATAAAGTAGTCCTGGGCCGCTGAACACCAGTGATCAACTAAGTTATACAAACAGACTGCAGACACGTTTAATGAAGATGTTACATTGTTGGTACTTTATACATTGTGAAAGTAATTTTTATCTCTTTTAGTCTGTAATTTTATTGCATAGTCAGTCTCTATCCTTGAGCGGGTTCCAGAAAAGCCTGGAAATTTATTTTAATGATCCTGTGAGTGGCTAGTAGAATGTGCTGTGGATGTGGAATTGGTGTTGCTGGATGCACTGGGGTTTGCCGAAGCTGTGCTGAAACTGTGACTGTCACGTGACTCCTCAGCTTGGAAAAAATCAGATTTCAGTTTGACGGATTTGATCTGGGCCATCTCCAGCCCCTTATGTACTGTTACGTGTAGTGTTCCTCCGACACTGTGGCAATACAAATAATATCTTCTGCAGCAGTCCTGAAATAGCTGGACATATTGCAGCTCCTTCTTGGGGATCCTGCTGGCAAGTGGAGGCCAGCTGCCAAGCCACCAGCTGCATCTTAGCTGCACCAGCCCTGGCACGTGTCATGGCATGCTGTCACTCAGCCCATGCCTGGACTAGAAAGAGCCTGTTGCCTGCACCATTCCAGGAGGGTCTCAACAATCTTTTTTGGAAGCAGTGGGATGAAATCACAGTGGCTGGCAGCTTCCCCAGCCTCTCTTCACTGTAGTAGAATCTTGAGAAGGTTGGATTCCAGCCATGGCTGCTGCTTGAGTGTGTGGGCCTGGTGCCTCCATCGCATTCCCTGCATGGCCCTGGCTCCTGGATCCTTCTTCCTCTTCCAGAAGATGAGCCAGTGCTCATGCTGGCAGAGGTCACCAGTTGCCCTTCAGTGGGAAGTCAGGCATGCCTGTATAGGGGCTTATCCTACCTAGCAGACTCAATCCATCTTTTTTTTCCAGTAGGGAACAAACCGGGCAGAAGATGCCAGATTAATAGAGCTCTGCCTCTTCTTGCCTTCCTGAGCAGCTCAGCAGGCACTGTGAGCCTCCTATATGAGAGAAAGATTCATATTATTTTTTAATTCTATTTTTCCACAAACTTTTTGAAGTACCCTCGTACAAGTACCATGGGCCTCCTGTCACTGCATCTCCCTCACATTTGTACACATCACACTCACTCTCACACACACCCATTCACCTGCATGCACCCTCCCACCACACCCACACTCACCAGCCAAACCGGCAAGCCACCCAAGTGAACCATGGCACATTCCTCTGCTTAATAGATGCTCTTTTCCAGCTATCCCCTCCCAGCTCCCAAGAATGATGTCATTCATCAGGAATCAAAACCCAAACCTCTGCCCTAAAACCCAGGGCAGAAAGAATCTGGCTACCTGTGGAATTACAGGTAACTATGGTCTTTGCCACAATAGATTACAGAATGTCATAGAGCTTTCTAAACTCTGGCCCACACCAATATGGACAGACCGCACAGATGAGTCCCTGCTTCCGAGGTGCTCCACTGCTGCCAAGAGCATACCTGCAGAGCTCCTTGGCTGCTACCTGTAAATCCTGCTGGATGCCCCATTGCTCCTGGCCCCACCTAACTGAAAGCCCTTGATCTCATCCTTGCTTGGATACTTGGACGTGGAGCTTCATCTAGCTTCTTGCAACCAACACTATTCTAAGTAGGTGTCCTCCATCCAGATTATACCAGGAGTATAGCTGAATAGTTATAGTCATCCTTTGAAGCTCAGGTCTTCCATCAAGGACAATCTGGAAGAAACTTATTATGGGGAGTTAGCCAGTACTTGATCACACCCACCAGCAAATGATGTCTCTGTACAGAAGGAAAACTGGGAACTCCAGCTAAAACAGGGCAACCAGAATCATAGAGGGGGCCACCAAGACAAGAGAAGTCCATTTAGAAGGGAAATTAGACTGCAATTATGTTGCATATTTATGCAAATCCCCTGTAAACACTTTTAGCCATCAAACCCCCACTCCCATTTTTTCTCACCAGGACCCAGACCCTAATCCAGGCCATCACTCACTTCTGGTCATTTTCAACTCACGGAGCCAACTCAGAGGAGCCAGTCCATTCATAGACGAACAGCTAAGGACGACAGCTAAGGCATGGGCCTGTGGGTCAGCAAAGAAGGCCTTCCAGACATGCTTGGATCAGTCCAGGTATTTGGTGATCCTCAGGCCTGAGCCGCCCCACATGGATTCTGAGGACTCACAGATGTGATCTTCTGAGGCCTCCTGGGCTAGGGGTGAAGCCATGCTTGACTGGTGTCCTGACCTGCAGTTATTTCCTGCGCTCTGTCATTACCATACATGTGGGCCAGTACCCCCTCCCACAAATATATATTCAAAATACTTGAGGCTGACTTAACCATGTATCTGCACCCAAGTGGCAAACCAGGAACAATCAAAATTCTCTGGTTCCCAAAGGGACTCAAAAATTCTCTTTTCTATCATCACTTTGTCAATGGGCTTCCTCAAAATAAGAGGAATATTCTTTGGAACCCAGAGTGAACAAAAACTCCTCAGGAAACCCAGGACCTGCTCTCTTCTGCTCTCCTCCTAGCCTAACCTAACTCAGCCCATGCATGTCTGCCTGGCTTGGAAGCCTCTCAGCCATGTATGGGAGGTCACCTTGTTGCTAGAGGTCTTCTGTTCTTCTGCCTATTTTTCAAAGAATCCAAGTTCTGTTCAAAGCCAACTCCCAGTGTACAAATGACCTTAAAACCATCTTTAAGGCTTGGACAGATGAATTCAATGGAAATCTGCATCAGAGGGCCTTGAGGGCTAGCCGCTGCAACTAACTCTTAGAGATAGGAAAACTTAGCCTTGGCCACGGAGAGTGGGCACTTGACTTTCAATGATTGGAGTTTTCAAACAACTAAGTTCCAGGCAACTACTTGGCTAAACTTTGTCATACAAACCCAAATAACAGTAGTCAGCCAAGGCCACCTTGGCTTGAGGAAGATCCTCCAGTCTGAAAAAATTGTAACTAAGCTCTGTGAGAACCCACCAGCATAATCATATGCTAGCCACAGGCCAGTGCCTACATTCAGCAACACCTGGACAAGGTCCTGCACTCTTCTGTGCAGATTCCCAAAGTACAGAGAGCAGCAGAGGGCTCTCCATTACAACCCCCACCCCACCCCTCAGCATTTCTTTGGGGAAAAGTCAGAATACAGGGGTGTATTCTGGTATGACACTAGCCCAGAAGACCCAGATGTCAGGTCTTCTGGCAGAACATGCTCAGATCAGTGTGAGGCCCAGGAAGACCCTGGAAAACTGGATTCTATAATGGCCTTGGCCCCTTGCAAGGACAGCATTATGGATGACATCATCAAGACAATGCACACCATCTCCTGAACCAGAGCCCCCCTCCCAGCCATCATAGCTCTACTTGTCAAGGTTGAGTCCTAACTCCACTGACTACCCAGTGGCTTCTGTTTGCATTCCAGTTCTGGAGACATAGTTCAAAGCCTAATGTATGTCAATCCATCTCTCTATCCTCCATTTTTGTTAAAAGAAAAAGTGAGCCAGACCCCAGAGAGGTCCTACCATCACTACACACAGGACTGATTTTCAGCTGGAACCATTCTATTTACAAAATGCCTGTGTAGTTGTAGTTATTAGATATTTTTAATACCACTCCTGGCTACATGCCATACAGTCAGCATGACCTGTTTCCACACCTTGCCTCTGGTGAGTTTTCCTGCTTCGTCATTCTTAATATGACCCAGAACACACTTCCTAGTAAGTACTGTGTAAGTACAGATTCCCAAGCACCATGTAATACCTCCTCAGTACCAGGCACTGTGCTAGGCGTGGGAACACCATGGAGAATATCCAAGGGCCCCAAGAATTCTCAGAGGCCCACTGATTATCACTGGCCCCTGGGACCCTACCCTACGCATGCTTGCTTTACACAGGGAAACAAATATCTGTTAGGGGAAAACCTACTAAGTATGCCTGGAGCCCTCAGCAACAAGAGAGGTGGTTACAGGTTGGAGACATCGTCTGGGTCTCCCTGCCTTTTTTGTTTTTTTGGTTTGGTTTGGCTTGGTGGCTGGCTGGTATGGGGAACTGAACTCTTGACCTTGGTGTTAAAAGGCCACATTCTAACCAACTGAGCTAACCAGCCAGCCCTCCCTGCCCTTTTTGTAACATGCCCTTGCTGAAATCAGGAAGGCCACTTTCTGATCCCTGTAAAGTCTCAGAGATGACAAATCCCATCACTTGCTGCCTCCAAATACCCCTGACTGTGCACTTTTTACCAGTGGAGGCTTCTCTGCCTGCCCCCACTCGCCTGCCAGGAAGAGAAATGAGATGAGATCAGGTTGGTTGAAGGCTTACACACCTTTTATTTTTGGGCCAGTCTTATCCCCTGGATTTTTCCTGTTTGGGGCCACCCCTCCCTCCAGATTGCAGGGCCTCCCTCTGGCACTTTTGACTTCCAGGCTCACCTTGGCCTTCATACTGGCCACTGAGCCAGCTCCCCAGAACTGAGCGGCACCTGCTCCAGTCCAGCTCTGCCTTGGCCTGCCTTCTGCCCAATGCCTGTCCAGGCTGGGGCCTCAACTGCCTGCATATTATTTCCTCCTCCCAATAGAGGCATAACTGGCTGTGTTTTAGCACTGTGTCAGCTCAGAATTGTGTCAGACTGATTCCTTTCTGTCTCTCTCAAGACAGAATGTGGGAGTTTCCCTTTCACAACTGCTCCATTACCCTGGGTGCTAGGGCCATGCCTCCCTTCCCTGAGTTCGCTCATGCTCTGAGATGTGGAAAGGATGGCTGTCCACGAGGTTAAGTCACAAGAGGACTGAAAAGAGCCTCAAGGCACAGATGGTTGTCATTCCAGCAGGACAGTCAGGGGTGATGTTTTGGCTGCTATCGAAGGAGATCCTCACTGGTGCTGTGACAGACAAAATTCACATGGTAATTAAGGAGATGATTTTATTCAGGCTTGTGTGACAAGGAGAACATTCATTAGTGAGGAACATCTCAACACAAAGGAAGGAGGCCAGAGGTTTTAAAGAGGCAGGTAAACAAGGCAGTCATCCCGGAGTCCTGTGGGCGTCACGACGGAAGGATGGCGATGGGTCTTCCATCAGAAATTCTAAGGGTGGTGAGGTCCTTTGTGGTCAGCTGGCTCACCATTTCTGAAACACCAAAGGGCGGGAGCATTTCTTAAGCATTGCTGCTGAGATAAACTTCAACTGTCAGTCCCAGCTTTTGTTCAAGATGAATATCATTCCTTGCTTAAATACTCAGTGCAAGTGTAAACCTCCTGAGCAGGATGTAGCAGGGCCTAAGAAAAAGGCTCTACAGGATTTCTGCTGGCACTGTTCCTGTAAAACTAGCTGAACCATCTGTTGAGAGGTGAGTTCTTTTTAGTGTCCTGGAGATCAGGCATCTTTAAAAAGAAACGGAATAATACAGAGTTTATATTAAAGAGCCAGTAGTTAACCCTGAGAATTAACCTGTTCAGTAGATTCCAAGAGGTCGGCAGAAAAAAACCTCCCAGCACTGCTCCTTGAGTTTCTTGAAGCTAAGATGTCAATGTGCTCGGTGATGTTATTATCCTCACTGCTGGCTACCTCTCATCAACGGCATGCATAACACCAGCATTTTGCTGGACTTAGTGGTCCAGACAGCAGCTTGCCCAGGGAGAATTCCCACCTGTGCCTAGTCTGCTCTGGTGCTGAGTCCTTCAAGGTTTATGTCAAGTCAGTAGGCTTCAGCTTGCAGAACTTCTTCAGATCCTGGGAGGCAAGGACAGCTTCAGGGCAACCTAGAGTCTTGATAGGGATCTGGGTGGGTTTTAACTCTTGGTGATGCCAATTCAGGCTGGAGGGAGAAAAATGCAAAAAGTTAATTTGGAGGACTAGAGTTAGATATTGAAGAAAACTGGGAAAATTGATAATTTAACAAGGATTGACAGTTTGGGCAAGGCAACAACATCCAGTCCAGTTTAAAGGTAGGTACCAAAACTGGTTTTTCCACTAGGGGTGGGGAAATGAAGT
Source organism: Cynocephalus volans (assembly GCF_027409185.1). Classification (NCBI taxonomy): domain Eukaryota; kingdom Metazoa; phylum Chordata; class Mammalia; order Dermoptera; family Cynocephalidae; genus Cynocephalus; species Cynocephalus volans. The sequence goes on from NC_084460.1 coordinate 292,972,882, forward strand.
CAATTAAATCACATCAGACAAGACAGAGTTTGCACAGTCATCAGCTACCTGCAATTCATAAAGAGGTGCAAAGAAACTCAAAGGCAATGAACAGGGCTAGAATTGGATAACCTGGAACTGTGTGCTATGCATTGAAACACAAAATTTCTCTTTTTGGACACCCCTCTTTTGACAAAGATAAACTCAAAGGAAGATTTTTATTTATTTATTTATTTTTAATCACAAAATAAGACTGGTCTCATTAGACTTGGTCTCACTATTTACATGGGAGCATCAATAATGGTAATTTACCATACAGGCCTTCTTAAGTTGGCTTTGCTGGAAGCTTTAATAAGAAATCTCAGACTGGATTTTGAAAGCCTCTGAAACCAAGCTACAAACTTGACATCAAATTCACTTCTGGCACCAATAAATGTGAGCAAATTCCTCTCTTCTCAAGGTCCCCCAAATATTCTAAAGTTCATGGGCTTGCCAGGAATTGACCTTCATGATTTACCTGTAAGGCTGGGAACTCAATAAGCCAAGTACCAGGCCATTTTTCCCAAGGGGGTTTGTAAGTACTGGCTCCATAAAGTCAACCCTAGTTCCTTAAAAGTGTCGGGTCATTTCTGATTAAATGAGCATAATTCTCAAATGTGATATTCCAGGCAAAGTCTTGGGTACATAATCAATGTTCCCAGTTAAGTTATGTCCTGTGAACAAAGACGATTCTCATTGGACCTGTGCAGATAATTATATTGCCATGAAATTAAGAATACTCAATGAGAATTTCTGAATTTTGAAGGGATCAGAGAGGGATGATAAGATATTCACAAAGAGTTTGTTTCCGGTTACCAAAGCACAGTTTACCAAATTGTTATGAGTTGTCGAGAGCTTAAGAAAAAGAGAAAGGGGTTTCTTATATATCCAGAAAATAGGACATTAAAACAACATCAATGATATTCCAAACAAAACCCATCACCATGCTTTATCAGTTCATTCAATCTTAGATAATGAATTCTCATTTCACTGGATTATGGGTTAGTGTCTCGTGAACTCATTGGTATCTCAATTAGAGTTCTAGAAATCCTGACTCAGTCCACTGGTATGACCTCAAAGTTGTTTAGACGATGCTGTCAGAAGCTTGCACCCAAAAGTGTCTTGCATTTTCCTTTACCACATGGCTCTGAGACAGCCCTTCTTTGTTGCAGATGAAGCTCTGTGGTCTGTAGCTGATTGTAAGAGCTATCAGGGAAGCATCAGAGTAAAACAAAAAACTATCTGTAGATGACAAACTAAAATGGCTGTGGTCAACCTATTACTGACAATTTCAAAAGATCTGCTGGGAGTTCATAACAGGAAAGGCAAAACTGACAAAAAAATTCGGGTGTTTCTGGGGCATGCACTCTGAAATAATAAAGTTAATGTAAAAAATGTTTAAGACAAAGTATTTATAATATAATGAATAAACCTATTTCCAACGAAGAGTGGATGTTGTATTTAATTTAAAATCTTTAGATTTAATATTAGATTTCACATTGTAATATGAATGTACTAAACATTGTTAATAATATACTAAGAATATATAAAGAACATCAAGTAAAGAGATTCTGTAAACCCAAAATAGGTCCTAAGCATCTTCATATTAATAAAACTTCATAGATGTGAGGCCCCAGTTGAAAACCGCTGGCCTAGTAGATGCTAGGTTCAAATTAAGGAAGCTCTGACTGAGTTACCATCGTAAGAAATAGCTGAAATTATTACTGATAATACTACACCATGGTTGTCTAATATCAGGTAAAACAGCACCAAGGAACAGATCATGAACAATGAGGGCACTGAGTAGTCTCTAGGAATTTCCCATACAGCCTACAATTCCTGAAATCTCTGTATTTAATAACATTTTACCATACAAATTTAACCTGCGGAAGGCTAAGTATCTCTTTTGATTTGACGACTCTTCCCATGCAACTTGTAGTTGTATATCAAATATAGTAATATATCAAATAAACCTCATTATTTCTAGCACTTCTCTCTCTCTCCCCTTCCCCCCCTTTTGGCAGCTGGCCAGTTCAGGACAGGGGTCTGAACTCTTGATCTTGGTGTTGATAGCACCATGCTCTCCCAAGTGAGCTAACTGGCCAGCGCTAGCACTTCTCTTTTTACAAGGTGAAAGAACAAATCCTTTGTAGCTTTTCCTCTGGGAAATCTCAAAGACAGTTTTAGGAGCAAAAGATATCATTTAGGATAAATTTGGGGGAGGCAAAATATCAAAAGTTGCCAGGAGATTTGAACACCTGATGAAGGTAGGATCATGAGTTACTGCAAAACAATACTCAACTACTTACTTAAAGTGACCAATATCTTCAAAAAAAAAAAAAAAATAGGAAGTAACATGATTATGAAGAATCTTATTTTTTTCTAAGTGAGAAAATTTGTTCTCTTAAATAATCAAGGACATCATAAAGTCAGCACAAACCGGAGGTTATTCTGGTAAAACACTGAATCTTTGTTCTCTAGGCAAACTACACAGAAAGTAAAGGATAATGTTTTACAAACTTGTATTCATTTCCTCTTGTTGCTCTAACAAATTACCATACACTTAAGGGCTTAAAACAGCACAAATTTATCATCTTATAGTTCTGGAGATCAGAAGTCCAAAATTGGTCTTGCTGGGCTAAAACTAAGGTGTCAGCAAAACTGGTGCCTTCTGGAGGCTTTAGGAGAGAACCCACTTCCATGTCTTTTCTGGCTTCTAGATGCCCCTTTCGTTTTTGGCTGGTGCCCCCTTCCTCCTTCAGAGAAGTAGCGAAGCATCTTCCTGTCTCTTTCTGTTTCTATTCTCATATCACCTTTCTCTCATTCTGACTCTCCTACCTCCCTCTCATAAGCGCCCTTCTGATTACATCGAGCCCACCAGATGATGCAGGATAATCCCCCCACCTTAAAGTCCTTAACTTAATCATATTTACAAAGTTTCTTTTACCACGTAAGGTCACATATTCACAAGTTCCAGGGATTAGTATGTAGACATCTTTGGGTGGGAAGCATTGTTCAGTAAACCACAAACTTCTTTATTAAAGACAGGCCAATATTTTTCTCTTTTTAACAGAGGAAAAACCAAATTCTAGCTTTGCATCAGAATATTTGATACTAAAGCTCTTTAATAATTTTACAAATAAATTTATCAAACCTTAGCCAGTTTTGACCTGTCAAAACTCCCTTTTCTAGAATCTTCTTTAGCTTTCTATACCTATTCAGGTTGTGTCCTACACTTTCATCTTTCTCACTGGGGAACAACCAGTCATTTTACTTGGGGCAAAACTACTCCTTTTTCCCTTAACAAAACCTATCCTGAAACGTCAGTTTCCAGGAACTGCCCGTCTGTTTCACTCAGCCACCCTCTCCCGTGGCCTCTGTTCTCTTCTTTCTCTGCTATTATGAAAAAAAAGGGGACCCCTCTTCCTTCTTCTGTGCTCCTATGGAGCCTCCTTCATCCTTAGGGTCCTCTAGGTATCTGTGATCTCCCCTCTTTCCTGTATCTTCAACTTCTTTTTTCTTTCTTTCTTTCTTTGGATGACTGGTCAGTGCAGAGATCCGAACCCCTGACCTTGGGGACACCATGTTCTAACCAACTGAGCTGACCAGCCAGCCCCAACTTCTTTTTAATTATTCCTTCCCATCAACATTTAAACATCCTCAACTCTCTGCTATCTTCCAGACCCTCTCTGGACCAGACCTTCCTCCCCAGAAACCCCCACCCCACTTTCCTGTTGTGCTAGCTGTCCTATTTATTTCCATGTCTCTCATTCACACCTTAAACTCACTGCCATCAGGCTGCTTCTTTGCCCAACACTCCACTGATACAGTTTTCTCCAAGGTCACCAAAGTCCTCCTGTTGCCACATCCAACAGGTACTTTTCAGACCTTGTAATAGTCACCCCTACTGCAGCATCAGACAGCTCATTATTCTTTCTCTTGAATTGTGCCTGCAGGACTCAATGCTCTCCTGTTTTCCTCCTGTCTCCTGATTGCTCCTAGATAGTGTCTGCCTAAATAAACAGCCCTGCTACCCACCAGCTGCCTATATCCAAAGCCCAGATTTCGCCCCAGATTTCTCATTCTCCCTTACCATCTACATTCATCAAATCACCTGGTACTACCTTCTAAATGTTTTTTTCTAACTGATTCACTTTTATCCATGCCAACTGCTACAGTCCTAGCTCAGGTCCCCCTTGCCCCTCGCCATAACGAGAATGGCCTCCTACTGGCCTCACTGCCTCTCATCCACAGTGCACACCAGGATCAGAGTGGTGCTTCCAAATCTATTGTCACTGCATAGCTTAAAGTTTCAGTGCCCACCTCTCCACCCTATGCCCACTGCCTTCATGTTAAAACCCAGTCTCCTAAACATGGATGATATGGCTCTTCAAGGTAGGACCTTTGCATACATATCTTACCTTACCTGGTGACAGATCTCCTTCTTAAACTCTAAGCTCTATATACTGAACCACTCATATGCAGTTCCCCAAATTCACTGTGCTTTTGGTGCTATTTGCATAATTTTCCTTGAACACTTACCCCCATCTTCAACCAGCTAAATCTTATTCATACTTCACATCTCACTCCTCTATAATTGCCCATTTACTCGCGTGTATTTCCAGGATTATAACCACACCGAGAGCAGGCACCATGTACCGTTCAATGTCTCATTCCCACTGTCTGTGCTCAGTTATCATTTGCTCCCAATAAGTATTTGTTGAATAAATAAGGTTTCAATGAGATTTGGAGCAGGTTTGGTGAGTCTGAGGGTGTAGGGAGGGTGGGGAGATGGGAGGAGCAGATAAATAGAAGAGCTACAGAGTTCAGCGACTGCAGTGTCCAGGGCGGAGCTGAACAAGTGGTTGTTTCAGTGGAGTGGAAGGGAAGGTCACTGGAGCAGAGAACGCAAGGGAACTCTGATCCAACAGATTGGGTGAGTGGCACTTGCGTTGCCCAGGAGCAGTCAGGCACCCTGTGGGGTGGGAAGGTTGCTGTGAGTCAGGCTCCGAAGTCCTTTCACAGATGGTGTGATTAAGGCAGGGAGGAGCCTTTGTGGCCCAGCTTCAAAGGGGGACAGGAAGGGAAATGAGAGTGATGGAAGATTGACTCAAGAAGAATGATGACCCCCTGCCTTGTGACCCTTAGATCTGTGGGCATGGTGCAAGAGAATGAAGGGCCTCTTTTTGAGAGGCCTTCAAGATGAAAAGCTGGTAGAATTTTCCAGAAAGTGATTGTGCCTATCAAGAAATATTTTAATAGAAAGGGCTTTCTAGAAAGCCCAGTAGAAGGGTTTAGAAGGTGTCTTCCCAGTGTAAATCCAAGTAGTCAAATGACATGATTCCTTCAAGTTTGGTTTCAGAATTTGTTGCAAACCCTGCTCCGGAAAGTTCTACTGTCTTGCTTCTCAGCTGTAGTGGGTTTATCCCAATTAAGAGATTAATCTGGAATCCTACTCTGACCCTTAAAGCAAAGGACTCAAAGCTCTGCATATGGGATTATCCACCCCCATGCATTCTTTTATTCTGTGGGAAATTGGGTCCTGGCTTGTTTTCATGAAATGTCAGTACAATAAAGGCCTCTCGTTGGGACTACAGTTAAAAAGAACTTTCATCTTAAAAAGAAAAAAGAAAATTAAGCTATGGGGGTAAGGTCCTTAATGAACAAAATTTCAAAATTAGATAACACTTACAGTCTCACTTTCCAGGGCCAGGGGCCAGGCACCTCCCTTCCACCCTTCCAGGGTTAACAGAGAGGAGCACAGGGACAGGCAAACAGCACCCACCCGACTCCAAGGCTGCTCAGGACTATTGTCAGCTGATTTTTCTCTGAGCCCAGACTGCCCCACAAGGCTCTTCTCTGCAAGACTGCCTGGTTTTTCTAATAGCCTCCCATATGCTTGAGATAAGTCGTGCTTGGTTGCGATGGACTTTACGCTTAACACGCTGATGTTTTACTTATATTTCATATGTTTTAGTTAGGTTTTTCATCTGTCTACCTATGTATCTACTAGGGCACTTCAAAAAGGTCGTGGAAAAGTAGAATTTAAAAATTATACAAATCTTTCCGTGAACTTTTTGAAGTACCCTCATATGATCATGAGCAAGATTAGTCTACTTTTCTTTTTCTGTGTTGCATTTATTGAGGTTTTGGTATCATGCCAATACTATAAATCACCAGCATCTTCCCCCACCCACCCCCAGCCTGTTAGAAATGCAGAATCATGGGCCCCAGTCCAGACCACTGGAACCAGTATCTGCATTTCATCAAGATCCCTTGGCAGTGCACATGCACACTACAGTGTGAAAAGCTGCCCCAGGCCTGGTCGTTTCTGAAAACTGCTCCTTCCTTAATCTCAGTGTCAAGCAACCTGGCCCTCCAACTAGCTCCTCCTTCTTTCCAGCTCACTCCCCTACTGTGCTGATTGCAACAATCCTTTGACAACTATGTCCCTCCAGGGATCCTACTTACCACTTTTGCCTGGTCTCTCTCATTCCCCACCTCCTCTTCCTCGCTCCTTCCTCGACAGACTTGGATTCAACAGTCCAGCATCATTGCTAATTCCATGTACATCCTTCCACCTTCCTTTCCCCTCTCTCCCTCCATGGAATTATCTAGCAAAAATAACCCTGGTAGAGTCCAATTCCCCACTTTCCTGTGCCTGCACCTTCCCAGCAAAATGTGGCTGGTGAAAACACAGAATAACCCTACCGACTGGTCCTGCACACCTCCTCCTCTTCCCTCAAACTCCCAGCACCTCCTCTCCTTCTCCGTTCTGCCTGTTTCACTGAGAAAACAGAGGCCCTCAGAAGGGACCGTCCACATGTCCCCAGCACCCAGTCTACCTGGCTCCCTAACTCTGTGCCCACATTCTGTCTGTCCTCCTGTGCTGTGAGTGAACATCGCCTTGCTTGTATCCAAGACCTTCCACTGGACACTGCATCCTTCCCCTCTTAATCAAGAACAGCTCTCCAGAAAATGTCCCATCCCACCTGCATATCAAACTTTCCCTCACTACTGAATCATTCCCATCAGCATTTAAGCATGCTGTAATAGCTTCCATTCTAAAACCAAAATGAAATAAACCAAAAATCTGCTTTCATCCCACATTCCCCTCCAGATGTCACCTCATTCCTCAGCTCCTTTTTAGAAGCAAAACTTCATGAAAAATTTACCTTCACTCATGATCTCTCTAGAGTCCCCTTTTTTCTAGAAATCTTTCTAGGTCTCATTCTTTCTAGAGACCACTCCAATCAGACTCCCCCACCTACCTCTCCATTGAAACAGCTCTTACCAAGGCCATTAGTTCCTTGGTGGTGCTGAAACCAATGACCAGTCACCAATATTAACCTAACTTGAACTATTAGCCACATTGGCAGCAGTGATCCATCTTCCTCTCTGAAAGGTGTCTCTGGTCTGGTTTTCCTGCAGGTGATTCTCTTCAATCTCCTCTTGCCACACGGGCTCCTCCTCCTCTGAATCCTTTGCTGGTTCCTTATCATTCCCCGACATCTCAATGTTGAGGGACTTGATCTCAGTCCTTGCTTTTTCATAGCACACACTCCCTAAATGATCTCATTGAATCCTGAGATTTTACCTACTCCAAGGATTCCCAAAATTCTAACTGCAACCCAGATCTCTCCCTTGAACTTCAGACTTCTATATCCAACTCCTACTTGGGTATCCAACAGGCAGCTCCAACGAACATGCCCCAGAATGAATTCCTGCCTTTCCCCCTTCACTTGCTTCTGTTTAAGTCTTCCCCATGTCACCAAATTGTATCTTACAGTTGCTCGAGGAAAAAAAAAAAATTAGAAATCAGCAAAACCCTGTCCCCTCTACCTTTTAAGTGTTTCTGGAACCTGACCACTTCTTTACTCCTCCACTGCTACCACCCTGGACCGAGCCCTGTCTTCTCTTGACTGAATTACCTCAACTGCCTTCTAACTGTTCTCTCTGCTGAAATCCTAGGCTCATTAGCCCTGGTCTTCACACCATAGCCACAGTGATCCTTTCAAAATGTCAGCCTATGCCCATTCTCGGATCAAAACCCACCAAATAGCTTCCCATCACACTTAGAGTAAAACCCCACGTCCTCACTTGGGTCTACACGGTCCCACTCTCTCCTCATCTCCTTGCTCTCTCAGGGCTGTGGCCTCACTGTCCCTCAAGCTCACCAGCACATTCCCACTTCAGGGCCTTGTCCTGCTGTTTGCTCTGCCTTTCCATGCACAAAGCTCACAGGCCCTCACTTTCTTGGTAGCTGCTCCCTGGAGGAGCAGGACACATAAAAATACTCCACACTCTCGCCCCTCCCCACCCGGCGGTGTTTTTCTCCACAGCACTTAAAACTGTTCGATGCTGTGTTGATTTGTTTACCGTTTGTCTCAGTCCCCAGAAGAAGGGACTGTTTAGTTCACTGCCCCACAACCTGGAATAGCGCTGGGCACATAGTGCTCAGAAATACTTGTTCGGTACAGACTAAAAACAAAGAAACAAAAAACATGTATACATGGCATTTTTATGTACCAGACTCTGTTGTCAGAGCTTTGCAAAAAAACCATTAACTCGTTCAGCCACATAAGCCTGTGGTAGGTACTACTGTATTTTGTATACAAATATATACCAGGGTACTTCCAAAAGTTTGTGGAAAAATAGAATTAAAAGATAATTTTCCATTAAGTTTTTGAAGACCCCTCGTGTGTGTATGTATATATATTGCAGTATATATATGTTAAATTTAATGTGTGCGGAAACCCAGGCACAGGGATGTGAAAAAGCCTAGGGATACTAAACAGTGGAGCTGGGACTTAAATCTAGGCTGTTGAATCCTATTAATCTGAACGTTCCATCACTTTCCACGCTCAGCCGGGGATGCTAAAATGAAGTTGTCTGTCCCTCGCATATGAAAGAATGCGTCTGCAGAGACAGCTCCTAGGCTTTCGCAGAAATAAAGCTTTGTGAAAAGTTGAGGAAGTGGTCATCGGACGTGGGAATGAGATTCCTCCAAGAAGAGTGCTGAGGCCGACGAGAAGGTGCTGAGCGCCAACATTTCAATGGAACCTGAGAAAGGAAAAGCCTCCCGCGCTTCTGCTTTCCTCTGCGTCCCCTCCGGCTTTTGCCAGGAGTGGACTCCTGACGCCCTGAGTCCTCCCGGCCGCCTGGCGGCGCCCGAGGCCGAAGGGGGCGTTGCGGCGCCGCCCGACGTCGCTCCCTCGGCGGCTGCGCAGTGCGCACGTCAAAGCCGGGCTCGGGCCGGGAGCGGGGCGCGGGGAGCGGTGCGGCCTGGGGAGACGCTGAGCTTTTCCGGAGCCGGGCGAAGGCGAGGGCGGCACCGGGCCCCGCAGCAGCAGCCGGAGCCCGAGTGATCGAGGGGTGCATCAGCGCGGCGGTCGCCGCGGGAGCCCCTGGGCCGCTGTCCGCCTGCGCAGCCGCCGCCGCCGCGGGAGTCGGTCGCCGGGAGCAGGAGCGGGCGGAAGACAACGGAGGGGCCGAGCGCCCGAGCCGCGCCGCGGGGACCGAGCGAGCAGCCCGAGGCGGCGGCGGCCGAGGACGGGGACGGCGACGACGCGGAGGCGGAGAGGGAGCCGCCCGGCCGGCCCAGCCCCGTGAGTGACCCCCGGCCCGGCCCTGCTCGCGGGGCGGACGCCCTCCCGGCTTCCGCCTGCCTCACCGGGCCAGTCACCGGCCCCGGGGCTGCCTCCATTTTCTCGGGTGGTGGCTGCTCCGGCCCGGCTCGGCCAGGCCTGTCCTCCTCGCCCGGCTCGGCTCCTCACTGAGCCTTCCCTCTTGCTTGCCCTGGCGCGGGGCTTCCCGGGGCCTGCGGCCGGCCTCCCCTCCCACTCCCTCCGCGGTTCTTTGGCGGGGCTGTTGGCGTGGGGCGTCCCCGGCCAGCGTCCGGAGGGCAGGGAAGTGCAGGCCGGGCTGACTGTCACTCCACCGCACCCTGGGCTCCGGCCCCGGTAAACTTCCTGTTACCGGGAGGCAGATACCATCTCTGCGGCCACCAGTTAGGAAAAACGCCTAACCGATTTCTGGTTAGGAATAGTGCGGTGGAGCGTTCCCGAGTTCACTTGAACCTGCTGGAGAGCTGACTGCGGCCGGGCGCCGGAGTCGATCAGCACCGGGGGGATTCAAAGGTGAACCGTGTGCTGCGGGCTCCTCCCCCGAGGAGCTCATGCTCTGGTGTGGGAGATAAGACAAGTACACAAATAACCGCGATACCAGGAGGAAGGTGATAAGTCCGGAGAAAGATCTACACAGTGCTACAAAGGCACCCAGAGCGACCGGTCGCCTGCGCCTAGCAGAAACCTGGAAGACTTCCCGGGCGAGGCGGTGCTGAGCAGGGTCTTGAAGGCCTGGCTGATAGACGAGGGTTGCAGAAGACTCGGTATGGGGGTGAGGGGTGTGGAGGGGGCGCAGCAACTAGAGGACAGAGGGAAAAAGGCATGGTCTAGAAATCGTGGACTGTTCAGTTTGCTGAGGGCCGTGGTGTGTGCGTTGGGGTGGGGGTGGGAGCGGCTAAAGAGGTATTTTGGGGGCCAAACCCGTGAATGCTGTAGAGGAGCTGTTTGAGCGGCACTCGAAAGGAAACTTAGAGCTCATTTCTCAGTGACTCATGAGCCCGGAAATATAGGCTAGGAGATATTAAAGGCGCTCTTGTGAACGAAAAGAGAGGAGGAGGCCCAGTCAGGAGCTGACATTCTGTGCCTTGAATATAATGCAGTTTGAGATCGATTTTGACAGCTTCCCGGATATTCAAGTCAATCCATGTTCAGGCTAAGCAAAGTATCTTTTGCAAAAAAGCTTCATTAGATGTCAGCCTCTTAAGAGGTAATGGAAACATGTATATAAAATAAGCTTACTTATATGCATAAGGCATTTCCATTGGTGCATTCGCTAAAATGCATTCAGAACTTCTTGCACCATATATTTGGTGTCTGCACTTTGGGAGTACTGAACTAAACCTAAATTAACTTATTTGACATGGCATTTGTGTAAAATAGTCTAAATGGATGACTTTAAACAGTCAAATTGTTACTAATATTCAGGGATAGAAAGTTGGACGTAGACCTTTTTATAGAAAGGTCAAACTTTTTAGTTAGAAAATCTTTATAGGAGAGCCAGAAGTGAAAGTTTTAGCTTGTAGTTTTTTTCAAATTACTAGCTAATACTTAGCTGTATTTGAAGTCCAGAGTATATGATCTGTGAAAGCAGTTTAGAACCTATATTGGCTTTGTAAGCACTTATTTGTTGTTTGTGTATATGACAAGTGTGCCAACTTTTGTCAGTTTTAAAATTTTTCGCTTATCAAAGTAATACATGATTTTTGTAAAATGCAGGAAGTACTTGAGAAAAAATTTTTAAATTATCTTCTGTAATCTTACCACTTAGATTTGGTTACAGTTAACGTTTTTTGCATATTTCCTTTCCAGTCTTTTTCTATATATATTTTCTTTACATAATGAAATATACTGGGTGCATATTATATACATATATATATTTCTTTTATTAAGCTTTTGTCATTAAATATCTTCATATAAAAGTTTTTACCCAAGCAAGAAAAGTTTCCTTAAATGTATTATTTCTTTCAGATGAAATACAGTAGTCATGCTTAATATCTGCTACTGTGGACAGAACTTTTTCTAAAGGCTTCTTGTTTGAAGTGTATTATTAATTTCTTTATAAGATTGGATCCTAGTGCTTATTGAATAAAATTTTTACTATTTGGCAGGGTGCATGTTGTCATAAAGTGTGGAAGAGAACACACAGATCTCTGCTGTATGAGTGGAAGTACTTTTAAAAGGGCACTATGAAAAGATTACTTCTACGGCTTGTATACCATCTCCCATGCACTGATATAGCGCTCCTTCCCATCCCCCACTCCATTCCTAAAAAACCATCTATACTAGGGCCATTCATATAGGTTAACTACTTTTTGATCGTGACATCACAAAAGTTCAGGCTGGATGTATTTAGTTTTTCTTTTGGCATTTCTTTAGTAAAATTTAGAATTTGTCATGAAATGATTTGCTGCTATAACAAAGGGAGCTTTTGTCATTCAGTTTTCAAGGCAGCTCATTTTAGTTCATCATTAGCATTTTAGACTGCAGGTTCTTGTATTAAATCTGTTTTTTCCCTTGTGCTTTACATTCTAAAATGTACGAGTATTAATAAGGTCTCTGTTTCTGTTTCTGATGGCATATTAGGTTAATGCTGAGTTAGACTATAAGTTTTCATAAAGCTAATATAAAAGAATAGCTAGGAAAGTCCAGTTCGAGTATGGGGTTTGGTTTTATAATTTGGTTTTATTTGAATCTTTATGTGCATACTGCAAATGTATACACCACACAGCATCTTTATTACTTTCGAATGTTTACTAGAGGTCTTTCTTTTGATCAACTTTTGTGGGATTATAGATTTTTGTAGCTACTGCCATACTTTTTACCTGAGAGCCTTTTTCTTTCCCTGGGAGATTGCCAATCATTCAGTTTTGCCATCTTCCATAAAAATACAGACACAAATCCAAACTACCCCCCCACCCCACCCCTTGTGAAAAAATAAAGCCCAGTAGTAGGACAGAATTCCATTTCAAGTAGCGTCATTTGGTTATTTTTCAGGTAGTGTCTTTCTGTTCCACCTCTATTTAAAATATTCATTTTCCTCTTTTCCATGGCTTCTTTTAATTAGGGGTTTGATTTTATGGATATCCTCAGGTAGTAGAGAAATAGGAATGTAGTAGGTGGATTAGTATGGATAGTGGCACAACTTTGGTTGGTAAAACTTTGGTTTTTACGAACAAATGAAACGGTTGTGTGATAAAATTGTGGGAAAGAAGATCAAATCTGGGAATCTCTGGGTTAGATTACTTGTGACTTATTTTGTTATTTAATTTTCGAGGTGTAAAAGACCTTGTGTTTGTATGAATGCAGACCAAGCCAAGTAGCCTAAAAATTGCACAATGATTTAGTCATCAGTCTATTTTTTGGCTTCATTGGAGAGAAGACTGGTATTGAGCTTTCTGTAGTTAAGGAATTGAGCTGCATGCAAGTTCTTTGTGTGCACTTAACGACTATTCAGTTGAACCATAACCACTGTTTTTATCAGTCCAGAATATGGGGGCAGAGCAAAGTGAGGCAAATATTTCCACCACCACCATTTGTGGAGTAGATCAGTCTGGGAATAAAATGAGAAATGTTCTGCTTCTGTTTCTCAGGCCCTCCAAGGATTACAAAAAGAATTTTGGGGGGATTGGGTGGCAGATCATAGACTGGTGATGAAATAAAGTTAACAACAGCTTATTGCCATCAGCATTTTGAGTGTGTGTAGTCCTCAGTTGTGCCATTTCTACATCACTGAGCTTTCTAGTTCCACTGTGCTTTTAACTTTTCTCCTGAAATGGTAGGGGTGAGCGGACGGCAGAATTGTGGTTTATAGCAGCTGTGATGTTAAGCAGGCAGGGGAAAGGAGAATGGCATGCAGAGAATTGCAAAAGGTCAGTCAGGTGTGAAGTGGCCCCAGAGGAGGAAGGTAGCCTGCCCTGGCCCATTTATGTTAGCCATGTCCAGTACATACTTATATGTATAATTCTTAATAGATTGTGTCTAACCTGAGATTTTGGTACTCAGATTCAGAATATAGTGTTTTAAGTTATAAGTTTGTGTTTGTTTATATGTGTGTATGCGTTTTTATATGTGTTACCAAGACTGAGAAAATCTAATTAACCAATATTTAGTGGCAGTCTGGTTTTATATGGTAATTATTCCTTTGGAGCATTATACTGCAGATAAATTGTTGCAGACCAAGAAAGTGTGATAATGTTAAAATATCACAACACTTTGATTATTTTGATAGAATGTTTGTCTGGGAAACAAAACATACATTTTGTAGCTTGATCTTAATTAAGTTGCTGCTTTATAACCTTGTCTAATGAACTGTAGCTTGCTCTTTTACAGAGTACTGTTATCATGTTAGTCACTGTTGTCTCCCTTCACAATAGATTATATATATCAGCTGTATTTGGGCACAAGAAAGAAATAGCGTGAACAGGTTTCTGTTTACATGTATATAGTTAAGGCCTACTCTTGGATTTACAGAATTTGGAGAGGCAGTCTTAGTGAGTGCTTGAAAGCACAGGTACAGCCAGACCACCAGGATATGAACTCTTACCCCTCCTTCTATGGGCTCTATAACCTTAGGCAATTTTTTTAATCTTTTATCTAGCTTAGATCCTTGAATGGGAATAATAATAGACTATATCTGAGAGGGTTGTAGGAGGATTAAGTGAGTTATTACATCTAACGTACTTAGAACAGGGTCTGGCACATATCAAATGCCCAGACGTAATAAGTTTTGTGATGCTGATGCTGGACTGTTCCAGGTGAAAGAAATCTTTAGAACTTCAGAAATAATCTAGGCAGAATGGTTCTTTCAGCAGGTGGGAACACTGGGGCCCACTAACTAGAGCAGTGTCTGGTTAACTTTGAGCTGTAACAGATGGAGCTTTCAGTGAGATGAGGTTACTTGCCTAGGGTTATAGGGCTTATTAACCACAGGACTGAATCTAGAGCCTGTTTCTGTTCATTCTTTATACAGGGTGCTTGAATGAAATTAAGTTTTATACTTTATGCAATAATGTCTTCTTTGAATAACGTTTATAAAGATTGTATTTACAATATATTAAATACTCTTCGGCACATAATTTTTAAAAAAGGTTTAATATGCTAATGTCCATAATATTCATGATGTAGCTGGCAAGTTTTTTATGTACGGGGCTGGGGGGAGGAGTTGTATGAAGTTAAAAGTTGAAGTAGACAAAGAATCAAGGCAGGTGAACAAAAAATTACCACATAGCTTGTGGGGAGCAAATTACCACTTGAGTGCCATTAACTGTTGGGCCAACCCCTGAAGTAGATAGTATTGTCCCTGGCATCATTACAGATGGGAAACCAAAGTGAGGGGCTTGTTTAGGGTCACACAGACATTGCACAGTTGAACTAGGATTTGAACCTAGATCTCCCTCACTTCAATGTGTGTGCTCCCTGCAATACGGTATGACTTGCTTTCCTTACATGAAATAATTTTATTTTCCTCCTTAGGGTCTTGGTTTCTTGTTGATTTTTTTTTTTTTTTTTTTTTTCTGTTTTGGCGGCTGGCCGGTACGGGCTTTGCTGAATATTTTTAGTTTAGTATTTTAGAATGAAGGTTTATAAATAGAGCCTAATGAGGATTTAATAGGTTTCCAAATAGTAACCACATGTTATGATCCAAAATGAGATGGTTTATTCTTAATGCTTTAGTTGTATAGAGTCATAATTTGATAGTGGTTTATAGTTTTGTTACGCCAGTAGGTAGTATTTATTTTTCATGTTAGTCTTGTAGAGAAGATTGGGAGGCATGTGTTACAACAGTGGGAAATGCAGAAGCCTGGGAATCGGAAGATCTGGGCTGGGTCCTGACTCGATGACTAAACATGTTGTCACTCTGGACAAGTAACTCCACCTCACTGGGCTTCAGTCATCCCATTATTATACCAAGGTGCCCAGATTGAAAACCCCTCAAATCTCTTTTGCTCTTATTTTCAATGATCCTATGTGTGTAGGCTTCTGACTTGCCTTTTTCTCCTATACTAGGTACCTCATTTTGCTTGTGGCCTTTTTTTTTAATAGAAAATATTGATATTTATTAGCATAAATTTTCAAAATTGGTATTCATTTAGTGAATTTATTTTTACCCTAGCTCTTTCAAAAAATAATTTGAGACCTGCTACCAAAAAAGGGCATAAAAATAAGGTATTAGGAAAATCAAGTTTAAGCAAATGAAGACAGGGCAACAAATAATGGTAGGCCTTCTAATATCTGAAACAAGAGGTGAAACACAAGCTACATTATCAAAAAAAAAAAAGAAAAGAAAAGAAAAAAGAGAATATTTTCTTAGGACAGAGAAACTTTTTTCCCCTGGCCATTCCATTTTATTTTATTTATTTATTTTTATTGGTTATTGCTTGCGGTCTTGAAGTCAGTTTCTTTATGAGAACTTCATAGCATGTTTCTGTGCTTTAACATTTTTTTCTCCCAGTTGGTCAGATGCCTGGTGTTATTTCACAGTTCTCTGCTTAGGGTGATGTAAATAACATCAAAATATGTATTTTCATATTTGCTACTTTGTGCTTATAAATAAATAGTTAAGAACTAAATGTTATATGGTTATAAAGTACAGGCTTATTAAATTAGGTTAATAATTAACAAATCCTCAAGCCTTATACCAGTTTCACTGTCACAGTTGTATTGTGAAGTTCTATGAGCTATTTGGTTTTGGGGGAAAGGAAGAACATTAATAAACCAAAGGCAGTGGGTGGAAAAGAAAGGACCAAAAATGTAGAATAAAATTTGGGGATGTCAAGAAAACACTAAGGTAGTTTTCTTTGGCTGTAATTGGTATTAATCGTCTACCTACATAAGGGTGGTATGCTGGCTTAGATCTTAGGGTCCTTGTTAGCCCAGAGTTCTATCACTGATAAGTAATGAGGATGCTTTCACCACCCATGAGTATTTATAACTCCTCAAATGTCTATGATTGGTTAATTTGGTCCACAGTTGTTATTGCTTATTTTGCTGAATACTTTTCTAAATGCTGGGTCTCAAGGAGTTCTTAAATGCCTCTTTCCTGCTTTGATGGCATATTATCAGCCAGCTTATTTACTCCTGGATTTTCCAGCAGGGAGACAGAAACTCAGGTCACTAACATGGTCCCACTCAGATGTTTTGGCTCCCATCTCTCTATTTACAGTATAGTTTTTTATCCTCTGTTCAGCCTTTGTGTGACTTGTAAATTTTTCCTATGCATGTAAGTTGTGTCCCTCTAGATTGAAATTTATTTGAATTGAATATTTTTTTAACTTTTTAAAATCTGTCTTCTCTCCCCTTCCCCCACCTTGTGTTTTTAGCATATAATACATTGTTTCTATAAATTTAAATGATACAGCCGCATAATAGTACCATAAAACTTCTGTTCAGCAGGGATGAAATTCTTAACCAAAATACAATTTTCTGTTTATCTTTACTATATTTGTGCTTATTTGAAAGCGATTTATATACAATAATAGCTGAAGCTTATGAGGATCCCCCTTTCCCAGATAAGTTTTACATAAAGCAGTGTTTCCCAAATTGTGTTTTGCAGAATACTAGTCTTATGAGAGATTAGTAATTGTTGGTAGGAGAGGTTCCAGAATGAAATTTTAGCTTGGAAAAACACTGGGTTAAACATAGTTAATCAGATTTTTATTTTTGATGGTGATTGTGTTACTGTTTTTCTGCAGAGCTTGTCAGGGTTTTTAATAATGTTCATTGTGACTGTCCAGGAAGGAAATATAATGTGCAGTATTTCCCAATTTGCCAAGTTTATTTGGTCACAAGAACACCCTTTCCCTCTCCCCCTCAATCCAGGAAATACTCGTAAACATTTTGAAGGAGGGTTCCACTTGAAAACAATTTGAAAAACCCTCTTATTTTCATGCTTGTTAGTGTGGCATTCAAAGCATTTACTTTCTGATTGAGATGATAACTTTTATCACGATTGGAATTCAGTTAAGGTTGGAATAATTTATTTTCATTTCTTTTAAGGAAGAATGAACAGTTTAGATCAGTAGTTTTTCAAGCCTTTTTTTTTTTTAACTTCAACCCACAGTAAGATATTACATTTTTTGATCAGTGACCCAACACACACACATTCTCAAAACTGAAAAAGAAATTTTATGAGACAATACTTAGGCCTTAGTATATATGATGCATTTTAATACTTCCTATTCTATTTTTAACACTTGTATGAGCTATTAAAGTAATTTACCATGCAATTTGAGAAACAGTGCAAGATGATATGATTTTATAGAATCATAAGATGTTAGAGTGAGACTATACCATAGAGACTGTTTTATAAGTGAGAAAACTAAAGCTCAGTGCAGAGATAAGAGGAGGAACTCTAGACTTAGAATTCTGGATTTAAATCCTGGTTGTGTGTTGTTGGGCAGAGCGTTTTATATACCCTTTCTTCTGCAGCTTTCTCATCTGTAAAATAGCAGTAGTAGACCTGATGCATAAAGTAATTGTGAGAAGTCAGTAAGAAATGCTGTGCAGTGTCTGATATGTCCTAAGTGCCCGGTATATTTTAGCTTTTATGATGACTGAAGATCTCAAATTCTTTCTGCTGTATCATATGTACTTTCAAAAATATTTCAAGACTTTGAAAATGTTTAAGCAGCCTGTAAGTGAACCTGGACTTTTTTTTTTTTTTTTTTGTCGTTTTTTCGTGACCGGCACTCAGCCAGTGAGTGCACTGGTCATTCCTATATAGGATCCGAACCCGCGGCGGGAGCATCGCTGCGCTCCCAGCGCAGCACTCTACCGAGTGCGCCACGGGCTCGGCCCATGGACTCTTTTGATCTATGGTTGAATGTATCATTTGTTGTGATATCAGTCCTCTGAAATAGTAAGTTTCAAAATAGCCAAAAGGACCCACTTAAAGTTGTTTTGCCTTATAGTCGCAAATGGACTCATAGTTGCCAAACTTTATGCTGAATTTTTGTATAGTTCTAAAATCATTCTTTTTAAACAGTATCTTAAATTTGGAGTAATCATTATAAGCATGTAATTAAATACAGATGTGCAGAAGATACCTATATCAGTGATTAGAATTCTTTTAGTTTAATGCACTGTAAGAACAAAAGTTGCTATCTCCAGTCTTACCCCATTTCTGCAGGTTTTTAAGTTCTTCCATCCTCGAAATTTTATAATGCTTTGGGGGGTTAATTTTGTGTCCTGACCTAAGAAAAGGGACATTTAAAGGTGATTAACAGTGACGAGGGCAAATTCCCTACTGTCTTAAACATAGCTGGCTACTTCATATAGTATTTATGTCACCTACTGAGGCATTTGTGTTTTATAGCCCTGGATTAAATGTTTCTCAGTTTGTTTCTTTTATCGCCCATTTGTCTTCAGTATGGCCTGAAGTTGCTGAAATAAGAGGTTCCAATTAGAATCACTGACACATACTAATTCAATATGAAAATAGCATAAAGATTCTCTACTTATGTCAGCAGGAGGAATGAGGTAAAAAGAACAAATAATTGCCAACACAGCACATATATGTCAGCTGCTGATACGTTGTTTAAGACCTCTGTAAATATTTACCTCATTTAATTCTATAACAACCCTATTTGAGAAAAATAAATAATTGGTCTGAGGTTATACACCTAGAAAAGGGCCTAGATTTGAAACCCTGGTTGCAAAGTTTGAACTATTTTGGCGGGTGTGCAGGGGGGGGGGGAGGGCAGCTGGCCAGTAACAGGAAACAAACCCTGGACCTTGGTGCTATCGACACCACACTCTAAACAACTGATCTAACCAGCCAGCCCCCTGAACTTGTAACTTGTCATACTCTGCTGTCTCTACCACAAGATACTGAAGTGTAGAATCATCTGGAACATAAGAAGTTTCTGACATAGAAACAGTTGAGGTCAAGCCTCCTGGTCAGCATGTGTGATATCCCATGACACTGAGAGAACTTTCACATTACTGAGTTGCTGTCAGTGATCTTTTCGAGCCCTGAAAAAATGGAACCATGCAGGGAGATAAGAGAAGTTAAAGAACTGTTTTTCAAAAAAAGGAAAAGGTGGAATCCATAAATCATAGAGGCTGAACTTGATGTTGTTTGCTGGACAGAGTCCTTAGCTCAGTATTGATTTCTAGAAGCTACCATCCATTTATTAACTATTTCCTTTCCTAATAGGATTTTATTAAGTGTCTTGGACAGGGATGTAGGCAAGATATGGATATCTAACAGAATTCACAGTTTTGTCCGTATTTGTTATTATCTGAAAAATGTTAAATTACACAGTTTAAGTTGGCCTATGTTCTAGGACTTGAGATTCATCTTAATGTTTTTACAAGTCATTTTACTTATACTCATTTATTAGAATATAGCTATCTGATGAATAGGCTTTTCTCAAATGTGTGTGGCAAATTAGTCACAGATAGGATGGGCTGCATCCCTGTGCCTCACCTTCTCAAGAAGGCAAGAAGGAACTAAGAATGGTAACATCTCCCTGTTTGTGCACACAGCAGAGTAAATACTTACTAGTTATATATAGTTAAAATCATTCATTCTTGTTCTTTAAGATTGTCTATAACCCATTTATTTACTTAAGAGCTAATCTTGGTCTTGTTCACAGAGTGACTGAAAGATGAGTTGATGAGAAGAGGGCACCCCTTCCTCACAGAAGCTAAAAAGGGGTGGGGAATATTACCTTTTCCTTTTTTATCCTATAGAAGCACCACCAGTTTTTAAATTAAATGTAATGAAGACAGAAGGGATCAGTGTGTTTAGCATAAGATATTGTATCGACACCCCATAAGTGTTTGTAAAAGTCAGTATTGTCCTTTACAGAGACTTTTTGTTGTTATTCTTGAGAAGAGGAAGGAATAAGAAATAGGGAGTAGGAACAAGACATAGGCGTATATCCAGAAGAAAGTGACCAGACAGACACTGTGTCTAAATTTGTACTTCATACAGCTTTGAAAGATCTAATCGTGAAAGTGGAACTGGTTGTTTTTCAGAATTGTCTAAAGAAATAGAGCACTTGAATAGATTGTTGGTCATGGACTGTATTAAGTATATGTTAAAGGCAGTGGCCTCCCAACCATAGAGGTGAGGGGGAGCTCCAGACCCAGATAGTGTAGAAATTATAAGTTCTTTTTAAAAATTTGAAAAAACTATCTCATTTATTCTAGATCCTAGAAAAAATACCAGAAGATATCAAATTCATGTTACAAAACTAGCATAAACTCCTAGAAACCTAATAAAATATAAAAACAGCAACCTGATAAGACATTACAAAGGAAGAAAACTATATTCCAGTTCACTTATGGAAGTAGCCATGAAAGTCCTAAGTAAAACACTGGCAAATTTATTTAAATAAGAAATGGTCAAAGAATGCAACACTTGGTATTTACTATGTGCCAGATCCTATTCTAAGTACTTTACCTGTATTATACCAGTTAATCCTTACAACCCTAAGAAAAGGGTTATTATTATTACCCTCACTTTACAAATTAAGAAATTTAGGCCAAGAGGTTAAATAGTCTACTGAAAGAATAATTGCAAGTAAGCCACAGAGCTTGGTTTGGGACCCTTGGGGGACTGGAACAAGCATATGTTTAACCCTCAGGTTGTATCATCCCAATGTTGTGCCAAGATAACAATGTTAATTAAATAGTTCTTCCTGAGTTATGAGCTCTTGAAATCAGACAACAAAACAAGGATGCCCAATAACACTGCTGATGTTTGATATTATCCTGGCCAATGCAAGAATACTTTAGATAAAAGATATAAATGCTGGAAGAAACGGGTAGAAAATAGCAATATTTGCAGATGGTCGCAATCTTAAACCTAGGATAACCAAGAGAATTAATTGAAGAGCTAAAAATAAGAGTTAAGTAAGATGGCTGTGTACCATGTAAAGATATTTAATAATTGGTAGCATTTTTCTTGCTAGCAATAAAAAATATCAGAAGAAAAATTTCATTCGTTATTGCAATAAAAAAATGGAATGCTTAAAATGGGAGGATCTATGTGCAATGTTTGGGATCTCTATAAAGAAAACTATAAATCTGATTGAGTGATAAAAGACTTAAATTATGATGAAGAGTTACCATATTCTTAAATGGGAAAATTGAGTGTTATGAAGGGAGAAAATTTTTCCAAGTTAAATTACTGTAGTATTGGCCAGAGAGTACTGTCAAATTTTTAAAAAGTCAACCTGTGGAACTCAGTATATTTATTAACCTACTACGTGAACGAGATCACACATTAATAGGAAAAGAAAAAGAATTATTTAGCAAAAGATTTTTGGATAATTTGTTATCGTTTGGTAAAAACAGTTTTGATAAGCTATCCTTTATGAGAAAATAGGAGGAAAATAGAATGAAAAAATAATATGGATCTTTCTATAAACTTTTTGAAGACCCCTTGTACATCTGATGGAACAGTGAATAAAAAACATAAATTAGAAAATTTATATGAATTTTTATGAGAACTTTGGGTGAGGAAGCAGCCTTATTTCCATTGCTATCAAGTAATCATTGAAAGGAAAAAAAAAAGCTTGTGAAAAAATTTTGCGTGAAGATGGACAGAGAGTTGATATTCAGTAGAAGCACGCACAAACTGATAACTGCCATTTACTAGTAAACGCCTCTTGTGTTTTTTTTTTTTTTAATTTTTAATTTTTTAAAAGATGACTGGTAAGGGGATCTTAACCCTTGACTTGGTGTTGTCAGCACCATGCCCTCCCAAGTGAGCCACAGGCTGGCCTTTCCTCTGTGTTTTAAATGCTGCCTGGGACACTTTATTCATGTTAAAATTTTAAGTCATCTTATCATTTTATGAATAATTGAGACTCAGAAAGTGAATGTTTTGCCCCAGTGGTTTTGGTGCATAGTTTTACTATAGAGCAGAGCTGGGATTCAGACTTAAGTATGATAAAAGCTTTTGCTCTTAACCCTTAAAGCATGCTGCCTTTCAAACAAGTTAAAGACTAAAACATTGGATAAATGAACAGTCAATTCAGATAGTGGCTAAAGAAAATAAATGCAAATCAACAACGGGAGGGGACTGTTAGAGATTTTGAAAGTGGTAATGCATAATGCTAGTAGAGATGCATTAGAGACACAAGACAAGACAGTTTTGTATACTGCCGGTAGGGCCTTTCTGGGAAATAGTTTGGTCCAATATATATCCAGATTGTTAAAATGATCATTTTATTATGTAAGCTAGAGAAAAATAAAATTTATTTTTTGTCCTTTCTGTAAATGTGATCTCCAGTGTCTTAAAAAATCTAGCTATTTTACTAGTTATAGTGGTATGGTTGCTCACTTTTTTTTTTTTTTTTTTTAGAGATCTGAAGTGATTATACTTTTATTTCCTTCACTTTAAGCTGATCATGAAATTTCACAGTGATTTCTGGGGTGGGGACAGAAGGAAGGTGGTGTGAGGAGTCGTTGGGGCTGTGGCCCAGTTGGCCTGAGGAGGTCCCGGGAGGGTGGGCCTTCACTGGGGCAGCCGGAGGAGCACAGATTGCCCTGCTGGTAGGTAGGTGGTGTTCTGAGAGCATCGAAGCTGGTGCGTGATGTCCTATGCAGCTTCCAGTTTCCACAGCTCAGTCGGGCTGCCACCTGCAGTGGCCGGGGAGTTGGTGATCAGCTCAGCTGCCTTGGAGTTGCCCTTGGCAGAGATGATGGCTGCCTTCGCTGCTGCTCAGCCTTTTCCACCAACAAATCTTGTCCTCTCTGCTTCCTGCTGAGCCTCTTGTTTGGCCTCCAATGCTTCTGTGAACTGTTTCCCAAAGGTCAGATGTGTCAAGGACACGTCATCCAGGATGAGCCCAAAGGTTACTGCTTGCTCCATCAGGTCATTGCTCACGTGTGTGGAGACCAGTTCCCTCTGGGTGATTAGTTCTCCAGCATCAAAGCAAGCCAGCACTGACTTGAGGATGTCTGTAGTGATGGAAGGCAGCACATGCTCATCGTAGTCCTCACTGATGCTGGTGAAGATGTGAGGAAGCTGGCTAGCAACAGGCCAGAAAAGGATGCACGATGTGATGTTGACATTCTGTTAATCTTTGCTACCAGTGATGACTGGAACATTACGTGGTCTAGAGCAGCAGTCAAAGATAATTGGTTTCTGTACCCAAGGGATGAGAAAGTGAGTCCCTTCCCCTACCACAGTGTCCTGCACTCCGTGGAATTGGTCAAAGATGACAGCTCTGTGCCCAGCGTCCACATTTTATAAGACATAGTTCACCACGACTCCTGCAGCAGGTAAGGCCAGGCCGAACTTGCCGATGGACTCAAACCCTTTGGCAGCCATGTTTCCTTCTGCTGGACCTATTCACACCTGCTTCCATTCTGACCTGCACATGAATTCCCACTCAACTTTGAATATTCGAACTATTGAATTATATGCTTTAAATAGGTAAATTGTGTGGAATATGAATTATATCTCAAACTATTATTTTAAAAGATCTAGCTATTTTAGCTATTGGGTGAAAGAAGAAAATAGTTTGTTTCTTTAAATCTTTGGATTGTTAAAGATATTTGAACAAGTTAGAGTCTTCCAATTTATGCTGCATTGATTTTATTGGTACATCTCATTTGATGCAGTATCATAAGCCTATAGAAAGTAGAGTTAGTACTGAGAATATCTTAGTGGTCATAGGAGAGAGAGCTGATTGATAGTCCAGTGAAGTCATCTCTCAACAGAAGAACTCAGAAGTTTTACAAGTTTCGGGTTTATCAAATTCAGTCTTGAGAACCACATGCTTGGGCTTTCAGAGATACTTTCCGTCTTTATTTAAAACTCATGTACACACAAGCACAGTCTCTCCTTGTTGATTTTCATTTAGTATCTTTACCTGGGAAGAGAACATGAAGATATGGCCCTTGCTCGCTAGGGGTATGCATTAAAATGTTTTTAAAAAATAATTTTCAAGTATAAAGATGCATAAGCCAGGGTAAAAAAGCTCAAAGATTCAGTGGGGAGAAAAGCTCATGTTGAGATACTGGGCTGTTGGGGAAATTAGATCAATTAGATCAGCCTGTTCTGATCCTTGGCAATGGAAGCAGGATGGGATGAATCATGATGATAATGAAGTGCGTGCCCATAGGGTAAATGGCAACTAGTTGAGCACCTGGCCTGCATCAGTGTTGTTAGTAGGAGATTGAAAAGTTAGTTATTCCATGACATGGGCGTATTCCTCCATAAACCTAGTGAATTACGGATGTTTACTCATTTGAAATATTGAATATTGCCAAGAAAGACTTCTTTTGATCATCACTGTAGGGAAAATATAGGAAAGTGGTCAGGGCCCCTCAGATGTTCAGAATCTTGCTGAGCATTTAATATAAATATGCGTGAGCGCCTAGGTGTTCCTTGGTTATTGTCAAATGTAATTGCACATGTGCGCCCAGGTGTCCTGGGTTATCGGATTTAAGTATAAAGGACGAATGGCTCTGATCCACAGTGCCCCCTGCCCGCAGGATGCTCCTGGGGAGTGGGGGGCAACGGGCAGGCCACCGCCACTGAGGACTGAGCTCGTGTCATCTGCCAATGGCTCCCAGGATCTTTCCCAATTACCTAGCATGGATCCGTGTGTGAGGGGTCTGGTGACCCAGTCTGTACAACGGGTTTGAAGGGTCTGTGAGCCCTAGCCATAGCAGTACAATTGGAAAACTTAGTATAACTAAAACAATGAAACATTTTGGCTTTAGTTATGAATTGCCTTAACCCTTAGCCTTACAATTGGCTACGACAGCAAGATGCCCACAGTTGCCCTAGCCACACAATTAGTGTCATCACTTAGCAATACAATCACTAACAAATATGTGCAGATGATGCTCTAAGTGGAGGGTGCTTTGCCCTTGATAGATGGGGGAATAAGCAAGAACAGAAAAGTTGGCTAGTCATAGGGGAATCAAGATAGTCACGGTTTCGTAGGGGTGACCGAAAGTCTTGATTTGCCAGGGAAAGTACATGTTTATGCCTATTGTCCTCACATAAGTATTAATTGTACCCCCCTTTATTCTCCAAATTGCCCTGGTTTGGATGATAAATTGTCATTTTACCATTTTGCAATTGCAAAACTAGCTGTTTTCTGACCCCCTCCCTTACCCTCCCCTTTCTCACATGCTCTTTTTTTTTTTTTTTTTTTTTTTTCCTGCTGCCAAGGCTGTGCATCAGTTCTTCAGGTGTCTTCGCCTAAGGTAGTTTGATTCTGAAGTGGTAATTCTGAGGCCATAGCAGCTTGCTGGTCCTTCCTTGGAACTAAAAGGTTTTCAGTAGATTGCCTTGACTTTTTTTCCCTTCTGAATGAAGCTACCACTTCTAACTCTAAAATGTTCTACTTTGCCTCAAGTTAGAAACTTGAAAGGAGAGATTCTAAGTGTAAAAACTTTGTTTTTGCCCAAATTCTCTCTTCTTCCACTCTCATGTACGTCGCTTCTCAGGAACTGTTGAAAAAGAAGTTTGGGAGCTCCAGTTTTTAAATGGTGATTGTTGGATGTCTTATAACTGTTAGAAAGGACTATTTAAGGAAATAAGTACCAGTATTCTTATATATTTATGTAATTTTTAATTTTTGATTTTCCATGTCCCTTTCAAGTTTCAGAGCATATTTATCCAAGGGATCAGGAGTTTTACAAAATCATTTCGGGAGTTCAGTTTAGGATAGCCAGGGGAAAAAAATTGCATTTAATTAGCACTTGCTTATATAATCTTGAACTTTATTCTCAATTTGTAAGAATAAACAGACATATGTTTTCACACTTTTTTTTTCTCATGTTTTTTCCTCTGCTTAACAAGACATTTCAGATCTCCAACCGCAAAAGTAGGTATGCAGAGTATATGTAAGAATAAAAGACAGCACCACTCAGTCTTTACTAGACCAGTTTGACCCTCTAGAAGGTTAAGAGGAGAAATGTCTGAGCCCTGCCCTTCAAGCTGTTCTTCTTGGGGCAGAGGACTGGAGCAGTGAAGCTGAAGAGGTAGCCCCTGTACTAATTGGAACTCTTTCTTCCAACAAAGCAGGGATTTAGAAGAATTCTGTCTCAGCGAAGAGTCAGAGATGCCCCGGGGTCTCAAAAACAGTTGGAACCAGAAACACGAACACCATTAAGATTGTCTATTTCCTACCCCCTTTCTCTTCTTGCTCACCCTGTCTTCTCTGTGCAGACCAGCTGTGTCCACCTGACAGAAAATCTGGTTACCTGCGTTTCATGAGTTCTATCATGGCACTTCAGTCCCTGGATAGAAACTCACCTCCCATTCAGCATCAAGCTTGCCTGTCTCTCTCGGTTACTTTGCTGGGGCCAGCAGGGGTATGGTTTGTATAGGACTACAGCACCTCCCATTGGAACTATGTGAACAGTGCATGTGGGGATGGGGAGAAGTTGCCAGAAGGAAATGATGCTGGGGATGTTTTATACAGTGACCCTACGACCTTTCTGAGGATTGTTGGGGTTCTCTCATCTTCCCATCCGATTTGTTTAGGTGTCCAAGATAAAAGCTAAACAACTTCTTGGTTATTTGTTGGCCCTAGGCCACATATTCATTCCTACCTATATTTATTTTGTCATTTATGTCTCATTTTAGCCTTAAAAACAGGCACTCTTTTAGCACCTCTGGCCACAAATGTTCTCAGGGCCTGGGGCTGTCTGTAAAGGACTGGACCACAGGATCCCAAGAGCACTCCACCCCTGCCTAAAAAGCCACTCATACTTATATTCACTCAGCCCTCCCAGAAATACAGAAGGAGAGACTGGAAATATTTGCTAACCAGGTCGAAACATTGTTCTGCATTATTAGCCTTTGGTCTGAACCACCGATATTTGTTGATTGGGTAGCATTTTTTGGTTTATCTCATCATTCTTAGCTTGTTTTCCATTTACATTGTGCTCTTTACCTTTTACTTCCCCAACTGCCTCCAGCCCCACTTGTATTCTTGTTGCTGTCCTTAATTTTCTTATAGAGATTGGAGTGGAATGTAGAATAGTGGTTTGCAAGTACAACTCAGCCATTATTTTAGTTTCTGAATGGCATTTTTTTATACTAGTTGAATATATGAGGGGTCTTCAAAAAGCTCATGGAAAGATTTGTGTTATCTTTTCATTTTTCCGTGAACTTTTTGAAGTACTCTCATATTTTGTATTCGTGGTTTAAAAATATTCTATAAATAGTGTCTATAATGCCTCACACATATTAGGGAGTTGAAAAGTATGTCGAGTAACTTGGGAATATTTTTATTTATCTTTGTTTACCAGAAAGGAGAATGACAGGAACTAAACAGGCATTGCATGCTGGAGTAGCACGGGCTTTTTGAGAGATGGAGGAGCTGTGACAGCCATCTCTCAGGCTACAGAGAAGGCCTGGGCCATTGTTACTCACAGATGGAAATTATTTGACTCCCAAGAAAAATGATGGAAGTCCCTTATTTTGCTCTACACCGTACATGTTGATTGCCTTGATATGCTTTCCCTATCTGACTTCATTGAGTAATTTCTCCCCAAATGGGATGTACCCTTGGCATTGTTACCTCTTTCCACCTCAGCAAGAAAATTGACATGCTGGATTTTACAGTATTTAACAAATTTATCATGGTGGTAAGGTTAAAAGCTACACCCTCATGCTAAAATCAGATTTTTTTCATGTTCCTTGCCTATCATTTTAGGGAAATGGAGAAAATTGGGGGTATGTTTCCCCTTTTCTGTCCCATCCTCCATCCCACCCCAAAGAATTAGATAAGGAACAGTAGAAAAATAAGGAAAGACAAAACGATTCCTAGGGCAGGTTTAGTACACAAACAAATGCATGTCTTTTATACTAGGTAGATGGAGCCCACACACTTGGCTTTGAATCTGAGTCGCTAGAACAAAGAAGGAAACAGGGTCATTTCCAAGAGTTCATGAAATTAAAAGCAAACCAGCTTCTTAGGAGATGCATTATTTTTTTCCAAGAATTGAGAACACTGTGAATTCTTTACTAATGTGGGCTCTGGGTCCCTAGCATACTTCTCTCAAGTCTCTACAGTGTCTGTAAAAGTGAAGTACCTGAGTTCAAGTTTAAGATATCCTAGGATAAGACATATAAGATAATATTAGCCTAGAGTGCAGTTTAATTAAATCATTGGTTTTCTGATACTTTGGAGCTATGGAAGCAGCTGTCTACAATTATTCATTCCACTGAACTTTTTATTAAAATTGGCTACCAAATTGGTTAGACCGTGGTGCTGGTAACACCAAGGTCAAGGATTTGGATTCCCCTACTGGCCAGCCAAAAAAATAAGCAAGTAAATAAATAAAATTGAGTACCAGAGAGGTCTAAGGTTATATAGGCTCTGGTAACTGCTCTGGCTTTAACAATTGGCTGAGCTGGAGAGAAGTCCTAACATCTGCCTTGGAAAACTGAGAAGCTTAACCAAGACTTCATTTCAAATGTAGTTATGTAAATTGACTTGGAGTCCAGTCAGTGTTTTCTTCAGAAAATAGTTCTGTGCCCAACATGCGGACATATTTAATGAACATTGCTTTATGTCATGAAATAGTAGTTTTAAAACAGTTGTTAAATTTATGACATAGAAGCCGAATGTGTAAAACTGATAGGAGTGAGATATTGAGGCTGGAGAGAAGGTGGATCTTCATCTGCTACAGACCTTAGGTAGAATAAGGCTTAAAAGCCACAGTCAGAATCATAGCTAATGTCATTTTTGTCAGAAAAAATTTCAAAGCCTGGATCACCAATCTCCCACTGTTATGTAACAGGCTCACCCTGTTTTCTACCCTTCCCCGCAAGAACATGTTTAGAAAACCTAATTTTAATCAACATAACTTCCTGTTCAAACCACTATGATTCTGACAGGTTGGCAGTATGGTTAATAGTAAACCCAGCATTTGGGAGACATAGTTAAAAACCAGGAAGATAGATTTTTGAGGCTTGCACACGAATGATCATCTCTATTTGTATGTTTTTTGGTAGATTACAGAGCACTTTCTTTTTTTTTTTTTTTTTTTTTTAAAGATGACCAGTAAGGGGATCTTAACCCTTGCCTTGGTGTTGTCAGCACCACGCTCTCCCAAGTGAGCCACCCGGCCATCCCTATGTAGGGATCCAAACCCATGGCCTTGGTGTCATCAGCAACGCACTCTCCCAAGTGAGCCACGGGCCAGCCAAGAGCACTTTCACAAATATTTTATTTAGTCATCACAATCAATTTGAGTAGCATTCCACTGCTGAAATAGTAAAGGAAAAATGAAATCCCATGCTCAAAATTTTTGTTGCAAGGAATAAATTTTTAATGTAAGTAAATACCTGTTGAACTCCTCCTGAATGTTTTGAGGCCTCTGACTAAAACTTAACTTTTTATGGTCCCTTGGATATAAAATGCTTTTGAGATTAAAAAGCAAGTTTTCCAGTTTGACTGTACTGTGATGTCAACACTTACCTGGAAAACACCACTCCATAAAGTGTGGAATGTTCTTTGAGTAATAAAAGAAGGCATGTGGTTATTCTGTAAACAGCACTTGGGTTTACAATGAGTTTTTCACTTTCTGCCTTCCTTTTTACTCAATACTTTATTACCTATCAGAGCTTGATGAAATTACAAAATAATTTTTATTCCCTTATCATAGTTCCGACTGTTGCATTAGGTCTCCAGTCAATTGTAATATATTTTCTTACTCTTACCCAAATTTTTCAGTCTGTAAGACGCAGTTCAAGAAGCCTTTCCTCAGCTGAAGTCTGGAACTTAAGTGCACAGTGTTCTATCTGTCCTCTGAACTTGCTACCCATATCACTTATTTGGGGTTTTTTCATACATGGTCCAGTGGCATGGCACGTATTAGTCTTCCATTGATTGAAGTCTTTTGTATGTGTGCCTGCCTCCCCAGCTGTATTCTGAGTCCTCACACAACTAGCGAATACGTACAACTTCTTACTGTACTTAGGTTTTAAGTTCTCATCTTTTGGTCCACGCACTGAATTTTGACTGTATGATTGGGAACTTCTTCCTCTGAAAGTGCAAGCAAGAGCTTTTATATTTGATCATTCCAGTGAGTTGACAAATGAGGTTCAGTTACTTCCTCTGAAGTGAAACATTTTTTAGCCTCATTATTTCATCTAGAATTTTTCTCTCAACCAGGATCAAACCTTCATGTGCCAATTTGTGTATTGATTTAGAGGGGTGGAAAGGATACGTTGACTGGTTAGGAGAATTCTCAGAGAAATCATCCTTGAGTAGAATGTTCTACATAATCCTCCAAAAGGTCATGAAGTTGTGCATTTTGTGACTCTAAATACTTCTGCTGGAAAAAGTATGTTTACACTAAATACCACCATACAGCAGCCTTTGAGCAGTTGAAAAGAAAACAAACCTTGAAATCTCCAACTATGGTGGTTCAGCTGAGGCTGGTTTTGTGGCATGTTTGTGCTTTTGTGGGCATTTGGCCAGTACAGAAATAGCAATACTTGGACCTTGAAGGAGAGTGATTTTCCAGGTTTATATCTGATCCTGTAGAAATAAGTTTAAGGCTGTAAATTTTAAAAAGAAAATTGTTTTTTTTCAAAATGCTGTTCTTTATTGGAATGAGTAAAAAGAAAAGATAAAAATCATTTTATTATCTTTGGGTGTAACTTTTTAGAACAGTAGCATTTTAAATCTACCTTAATTCTTTGACACACAAGTAATTTTCTAAAAGACTTTGTTTTTTTGTTTTTAGCCCTTTATCTTTACCTCTCTCGTTGCATTTTGTGTGTGGGGGGGTGTACAGTGTATTGGTTCAATACATGCATATCCTGCACAACGGTTCGTTTAGATAGATAGCAGAGTTTTATCCCCATTAATCACCCCTAATCTTTTCTACCCCCACCCCACCCAGCCTCTGATAACCATTATTCCACTTTTTTTTTTTTTTTAAACATACAAAGATTGACTTCCTCATTGCAAAAAGAACTCTTAAAAATACATTAGAAAAATCTAAGCAGAAATTTGGTGAAGAACATGAGCAAATAAGTCACATGCCCCCAAAGGAACACACGTGGTTAATAAGTACATTCTAGGATCTGGTTGCAGACAGGGGCAGGGCTGGCCTGACCCCCATCTCTGGATCCCCAGCATGGGCAGGTTCCATTGTTGGCCTGGATGTGCCAAGGCTTTCTTTCTATTTGAACTTTTGTTTCAAGTTTTCTCATCCATTTATAGTTCCAATTTTGAGTTAGTCATTCTTTTAAAGGAATTGTTTTTTTAAAAAAACAGGATTGGCTATTTGCTTTTCTTATTTACCAAAATGTGGATGAGGCCATGATGTTTGCCTATAATCATATGGACTATGTTTACTTACACAGCCTTGTGGCAAAGTGAGTAGTAAATTTAACCAGAAGAAAAATAGATTTATAATTTCATTCTTGAAGATTGATGGCTTCACATTTTTATAACACAGACATTTATTAACCTTTTGTATTGTTAAAATACAGAGCTAATTTGCCTAGAAATGTTCACATTTTCTGAAACTAATTTTAAAAATATGATAATGTAACTCTTAAATCCTTAGGATATTGGCTGGTCAGATCACATATGGAGTGTGGAATCCAGTTTGGAATACCACACTTTTTGAGAGGGACAGTGACAAACTGGAATGCCTGGAGAATAACTGAGAGGGTCCCCTGGTTGAGTCAGCTCCCCCAATGTTCATCTTCTTTATCTGTAAACAAAACTAAAGCTGGATAAATTTTACAGGAATTTGGTTTCCACTATGCTAAATGTAGTACAGATTGAATGTGGATATATGAGTGGCTCTTGCTCCCAGACAGCTCACGGGGTAGGGTAGAGATGGTAATTTATACATTAACATGTCTGATTAAATTGTTCAAAATGCTTTGAGTTCTTTCTTCATGACATCTCTCATTTTCAGCTCACCTCAGTCCTAGATGGCTCGGTGCTTAGGACATGAGGATACAGGTCTACCTCAAGATCTTATCTGATGGCCACTGAAATGGCTGCCCAGGTCTGATGGTGTATTTTGTCAACTGCTAGTTCTAATATTTGTCTCTGGCTTGGCTTGGACTGGGATGAGGTCTAGGGATGGGGATTCTCTCATCATTATTTGGAATCCATTTCTAAATGGCATGTCTATAAATTGAATTTTTAAATATACTCAAATCGTAGGCCTATAATTTTGAAAAATGTGTCAAATAAGTTTATGTAACGCCAGTACTTATTAAACATGTATTTAGGTATATATTACCATATATAAAAAGTATACTTTGCATCCCCAAAATAACTTAGTTGGTGATTAACTGGAGAAAAGTCATTAATTTATATAATGAATTTCTTGATTGACTTTTTTTGCTGACAACTAAGTGGTGCTATAATGAAAGTAGCCCCCCGTTGTCAAACTGGGTAATATAGGGAGACTTGTTAAATGAGGTTCTACTAGAATGGCTTATTTCAGAAGAATATACCATTATTTAATTGTAAAAAATGTTTGATATCTATAAATATGGAATCTTGCATTCATATTAAACATACAGTTGCAGGCCTAGTAGGAAATCCAAAATTCATGAAGGAAAAGATTTATAGATAAAGCTATAAGAAAATGAAAACTTTGTACATTAAGTGACAAAGTTGAAATGCAAATGGCAAACTAGAACATACTTGGGGTGGGGGGGGAATCCATAACAGCCAAAGGATAATATTCATAATTACACAATATCTTACAAATCAGTAAGAGAGACTCCAAATCTAGTTGGCCTGTGGGCAATAGAGATGTACACACAATTGAAAATATGTTTATTGTCCTCAATGATCAGCAAATTCAAATCAAAAGAATTGATCAGAGGGGTAGGAAGAGGAGGAGGTCAAGAAGATAGAATTTTTTTATCTGGCAGATTAGCAAAAATCAAAAGGATTGATAGGGCCAAATGTTGACTAGTTGGTGAGGAAATGGCTGCCCTTGTGTAGTGTTGATGGCTTTGCAAATTGGCATAAGCTTTTGGTATGAGTTAAGAATCTTCATGTTTTTTGTCTCTCAGACTACTGCCTTTGCTGAACATCTCTCAGAATCTTCATTTTACCCTGATATCTGGCATACAGACCTGCACAGAACATTGTGTGGTCTTTTTGTGGCCAGAGCAGCCCTTTGTTTAGTCATCCCTTATGAATAGCTTTCTAAGGTGGGCAGCTCAGGGTTCATTTCCTCAATTTTTGTGAAGATAAACTGATGTAAGTTCAGTGACTGTTCTGAGTCAGATAGGTTTGGCTAATAGAGAAGGGGACAAGCAGTGCAGTTTCTTTTCCCTCACTCACTTTATATGACTTCCAGGGACAACTGGGCTAGTACCTTAAGACAAAGTGAAACTGGATAGTCTGCACAAGAAGGAAGGGATGTATACAGTAACTCATTAGAAATAAGACCCAAAGCCTATGACTTGAAATAATGACAGAATAATCTATCCTTTGGAGAAGTGCTGCAGTGAACCCCTGCTGACTCAGGAAAGAGCTGTGTTGGTCTGACAGTTTCCACTATGAAGAAAGTATGTTTGCCTTTATAATTAATTTAAAAGACATTAAAGGTATTCTCTGTGAAATTATTGATAAAAATATTGAAAGTTTTGCCAAGCTACATTTTACAGAAGATTGAAACATAGGGACATAGACCTTAATATTTTAAACTCACTTTATTTATAATGTTAGTAAGCTCATTCAGAGATTCATATTCATTTGGTCACAACTAGAAGAAAGTCATTTAGAAGAATACTCCTTGTTAAAAAAAAATAGAAAAGAAAGAAAGAATACTGTTGACAGCAACTTTTTTTTGGTCCTGAACAAACTACGTTTCTTTTAAACAACAAAAGACATTTGACAACTGCTGCTGGAGCCAATACTCAACTGGGGCAAAAAGCAAATATATAAGGAGAAGACTTTTTGTTGTTGCAAAATCAGAAATTGCGTGTGTGTATGTGTATGGGGGGTGCTATCGGAACATGGTGAATGAAGTCACAGAGCTCTGATACCTGTTACATTCTTAACTCCTAAGAGTTACTTAGCTTTGTTCAGTTTGGTTAAAATACTTCCAACCATATCTTTAAGTAAATTCTGGAACTGTTTAAGTGGATGTTTATACATGCCCTACCTTGTACACGAAAAGATTTAAGGCAGCTTGAAATAGTCTATTGTACTTAACTATCGTAACTTTAATCTTTGAAATCCATAATGACTGCATGGTACACTGAAATTACCACAGTTAACTTTACAATAGTAGTATGATTCTCTCAGTAAGTATTTGAGGTTTAACATGAAGTTTCTGTTTGTAAAATTAACATGTAGCTTTTTATAAGAGCTGTTGCTTTTTAGAAGTCCTTGTAAAATTACTTTTCTCTAAAAAATCATGTACTACTGTAAGCCCTCTTTCTCCTATAAGCAAATATATTCCGCTTTTTTGGTCAAATGAAAAATGAACTTTACCATTACTGCATAGTTCATAAACATTCATAATTTGACATATCTCACATTTAGTATAAGTAAAAACTTTCAGAGATTAACAGAAAGCATTTTTTAGCAGAACACAAATACTTGTAAACATTTCATTAAATACTCATTCTGTAATTCATTCAGAACAAAAGCTATTAATTGAAAATATTTTTCTAAACATTTAACTTATGGTAATACTATTAAAGATAGGTTAGCAAAAGAATTATATAATACTTTAATGACAAAAAAAGAATTAACAGTCCATATGACATACATATATAAAAGGTACATTTAGCTTTAGGATCATGGAGAATGTTCTACTAACAATGGTCTACCCTCACCTAAATTGTTAAAAGGTTAAAAAGATTTGAAATCTTTGAAAATCTTTTTTAAAATATTCTGGAAAAAATATAGGCATATGTCTAAAAGAGCTTCATTTTAGTTAAGACAGCATTTTCTCAAAGGATGAGTGTATGGAGAAGCTCATGGTCATCCAGACCAACACATGTGCCCCACAGACTTGGTTGGTACTGGAAGGTAGTTTATAGAATTTGTAACCTGCTCTCTATGCAATGCATAGCTGAGATTTAATAGAAAAGGAGTTTGGGTTGTCAGAGATGAACAATAAAGATCTTGAAAGCATATGAAGCAAAGGTATGGGCCAAGCTTTTTAAAAATTTTTAAAAAAAAAATTTTTAATCTTGGAAACCCGGAATAACCCCTACTAGCTTCATGATATTTGAGCACATCATCGAATATGAGCAAATATTTTAATAATGCTTTATTTGAGATTTTATCAGTTACACATTATTACCTTTCCCATGCTGTAGAAATTCACTCTGTCACAGTACTAGAGACCAGATGTCTAAGTAATGAAAACCGATGGTAAATTTTGAGTCCTAGTTTACTATAGAACCAAAATAATAGACTTTCTCTGAGGAATGAGGGATCAAAAAGTGTCCCACTGTTTCTTTAACAATCAAAAGAAATAGTTCATTCTACAGTATTCTACAAGTATGCACCACACACTATTTTAGTTTGGGGGATACAACAGTGAAGGAATGAAACCAACAATGTGCTTGTTTCCTGAGACTTAGTAATAGAAAAAAAGGGAGACAGGTAAATGTCAGGTTGTGCTGGAAGAGAATGAAGCAAGATAACGAGATGAGAGCGGGAGAGAGGTACTATTTTGGAAGCAGTGATCAGGGAAGTCCTAATTGATAGTGTGATTTGAGCAGAAGTCTGAGTGAAATGAGGGCTAAGAGTCCATGGTGATTTGGGCTAAGAGCTCTCCGTGAACAATATGGAGGATGTGCCTACGCTTGGTCCAGGAATGTCAAACCAGGAGTGTAGACGAAGCCTAGAGTGAAGGAGATGAGAGCAGCGAGGAGCAGATCACAAGGAACCTTGTAGGTTTGGTCAGGAGTTCAGATTTTATTGAGTGAAATGGGAACTCAAGGTGGGGGTGGTGGGGGTTGAACAGACAGTTCTTTGTAAATTGCACATGAGAGATCTTACATTATTTTAAACATTGCTCCTACTACCACCACCAGTATGGTGGTTTACCATCTAGGCTATAAAAGAATTTCAGTATGACTCCTGCATTGCATCCAGTGTTGACCATCATGGAATCTAGTCAAGAAAAATTAATTGCAAAGCATACTTCAGTGTCTTGTACGTTCTTGAACACTTGATTTTGGTTTTGACGTAATTGATTTAGAGCAACATATTTGGCAGCATTAGTAATTTACCAAAGGTTCGGCTGCTTAAAGCTACTCATGGTTTATTTTTATTTTATTTATTTATTTTTTACTTTGCTGGTCTTGCTAAGGCATCACATCTTAATTGGAGCTAAGAAGGGCATACATCCCGTCCATCCAAGAGCTGAATCAAGACTTATACGCAGGCTTAAAAAGGATAAGACTGCTCGTTTTATTCCATTTTATATTACTATCCAGTCTGTAGATAGATACCTTATCTGTCCATTTTGATTCTGGAAATAGTAGTCATTGATCAGGTTTTAGAGGTAAGGGGAGGCGGGGGGAGCTATCCCCTACTACTATTTATTCAGATTTTACCATATGTAGACTCTGATCTAAGCACTTAAAATCATGTAATTTAATTGTTACGCCACATTGTGAAGTAGCTGTCATTTTTCGAAATGAAGAGATGAGGAAAGGGGGATTAGATGTCTAAGTCAGTTAATTAAGGCATGGTGAAGTCAAAATCTGAACCTAGGCTATCTTTAAAGACCATGTAATTAACTACTGTGCTTTATACAACTTCCCTGCACAACCAAATAGGTAGTCTAGCACCTAACACAGTATCTGTAGATATTTAGTAGTTGTTTAAATTAAGCAACATCAGCCCAGGAAGCAGATTAGGTCTTAGAGCCAGCTATCTAAAAAAAAAATGGGTTCATGCATGTACTACATTTCACACTTTCCATGACTGCTTAATTAAGTACCTTAATAGTCCTTATATGCAACAATCCTATTATTGTGTGTTGGGTTTGTTTGGTTTGTTTGCACTTTTTGCATTTGACCACCAAGTTTATGAGTCAGATCTAACACATATGTTAGTATGGAGTCTTATGAACTCAGCTGTCTAGGAATGTGTTGTCATTCAGCAGCTTTTCATTATTGTCTCTAAACACATACACCCACAACCACACACATCAGAATGTTGTCTTGAGAGTAGGCACTCTTGATGCCTTATGTTTGTGGCATATAGTGAGTACATAGTTATTTAAAAGAGTGAATGTCCTAATGACTGGCTTATGTGCCATTTGACTGCTTTCTGTTATTTGCCAATACTTACGTGAATAGGAGTGTGTTGCTAAGCCAAAAGCAATCAGATTGCCAAAGTTAGGCAGTACCAAACAGTCCTAATTTTAATAGCATGGACTTTTATTTTCCCAGGGGGTGTTCTGTATACCCTCCAGCACTTTCTTTGTACTCTTAGGAATATTAACGTAACAGAGCAGTGATCTGAAATCTTTGCGCTTTGTAAGACAGAAATGACCATTTCTAGTGTCATCTGGTCTCCATCTGTTTTGGAGAAGGGAGTAGACTCCCAGTGTAAAAAAAAACCCCACACATATAAGGCAAGTAATAAAAAGGAGAATATAGAGAATATATATCAAACTGTTAATAACAGCTGTGTTTATAGGTTTTGCAGGTGATTTTCACTTTCTACCTTATGTAATCCCTTAATGTTTGAATTCTGCATAATGAACAGTAGAACAATTATTTAAAAGCTAGAAATTTAATTCTCGTTGATGGATTTAGATGCAGGAGTAAGTAGAAAGTCTGTCATTATTCTGACCCCCTGTCCCCCCTATGGAAGCTAGTGAACAAGAGCATGAAAAACAATGCTTTTTTTTTTAATGGTGATTTCAGTGGTCAGTAAATGTCCCAGTTATTATGACAACCAAATTTTCCAGAACATCCCTGTCTTAGTCCATTTGTGCTGCTGTAACAAAATACCTAAGACTGGGTAACTTATACAGAACAGAAATTTACTTCCCACAGTTCCGGAGGCTAAGTTCAAGATCAAAATCAAGGTGCCAGCATCTGATATCTGGTGAGGACTGCATCATCACATGGTAGAAGGTAAAAAGGGGACATTGTGTCCTCAGAAGAGAATGAACTCGCTTCTGCAAGCCCTTTTTGTAGCGACATAGATCAGTTTTTAAACACCTCCCATTAGGCCCCACCTCCCAATACTTGCATTAGGAATTCAGTTTC
The DNA here is from genome assembly GCF_027409185.1 of Cynocephalus volans. Classification (NCBI taxonomy): domain Eukaryota; kingdom Metazoa; phylum Chordata; class Mammalia; order Dermoptera; family Cynocephalidae; genus Cynocephalus; species Cynocephalus volans. The sequence continues at coordinate 293,011,711 of NC_084460.1, forward strand.
CAACACGTGAATTTTGTGGTATATTCAGTCCATAGCAATTCCTTAGGGGTGATAGGACAACCCCTGGCCTGTGTGGAGAATGGTGAGGGTCTACGCTTGTATCCCCTATAGGGAGGGATACACTGTAGGGATAGAGAGATTTAGAAAATAGAATTGACTGAAATTGTGAAATGATTATATATGGAAGAGTTAAGCAAGCGGAGTGTGCTTTGACAACCAAGTTTTGTGACTGAGTGAACAATGGATCCTTTCACTGTGAAGGAGAACATAGAAAACGAAGCAGGATTTGAGTGAGGTTTGGGTTGTCTGGAGGACATCCATAGGGAGCAGCAGTTGGAAATGTAGGCTGATTGGTTGGGGCCGGAAATAGATTTCACATTGTTGAAGCCATAGATGAGATCACCCAGAGGGAATATAGGGTAAGGAGACAGCCAAGGGTGGAAACTTGAAGGACATCAACAGTGAAGTAAAAATGAGTCATTGAATTAAATGCAGAAAAAATAAATAAATGCAGAAAGGGCATTTGGAAAAAGAAAAACAACTAGTAGAGAGCAGTACATGAAAGCTAAGCAGGTAAAGCTAAATGTCTGTACTGATTCCTTTCAGCAGATTTAGCATGCAATGCCATAAGTGTTCATTTTAATATATGAAAGTAATATATTAAATTACTCCCCTCTTCCCACAATATTCAAGTTACATTTTCCCTTCAAGGCTTTTTTTAATCTTTGGGATTAAAGCATACACCACTGATTACCATCAGGAGCAAGCCTACCCCCAGTTTGAGAAACATAGGTGTGGGTTTCCACAGCCCCCTTGAGAATTCTAACAGTGGCTGACTTTGTCCCAGTTGCATTAATAATTTTGGCTCAGCCTGAGGAATCCTGCTGAAGTTTGTTATGAACTATTTTTTTGAAGGGATAGGGAGATAGAAGGGATAGTTGTATTTGAAAGCTAAATGAATGATTTCAATTGTAATATGTATTTCTGCCCATTTCCTTCATGAACTCCAATTATAGCCAAAATTTAGTTTAGGCTGTTTTAAAACAATATTAAGAAAAATTTTGAACATACTGAAAAGTTGTGTAACTGTGATAACCCATATAACCACCATCTAGATTTGAAAATTACAATTTTACTATATTTGCAAATGTGAAACTCTGGCTTAGAAATAGTTAGCATATTCAGGGAGCAAGAAAGGACATCAGTGTGGCTAGACCTCTGTGATAAAGGCCAGAGGGCTGTGCTGTGAATTGGAGATGAGTAAAGCCTAGAGGACTGTCATAAGGACTTTTGATTTTATTCTAAGGACAGTGAAAAGTTATTGAAGGACCTGAATCAGTGGATTCTTGTTGCTATTACTTAAAATTCCCCCGAATACTTATATAAGGAAATAAGATGATAAAGAAGAAATGAGAAAGGCAGGCAGATTGTTATAGAGAAAGGTATCTTTTAACCACCTGAAGCCTTATTTAAAACCATTGCTTCCTCTAGCTTGGGTATCTCCATTCTCAGAATTGTCAGTTCCAAAAATCAGACATGTGCCTATGTTACATATCCTTCAAGGTCATAGAGCACTCTGAATGGTACTGCTTGATGGCCCTTTGGAAGGCACTCTCTCCACTCTTTAGAGAAAGCAGTACCAGCTGAAGAGTCCACTCTTAAAGGTATCTTTACTATCCTTTGAGCATTGTCTGAAGGTCATATGTTGTTCTGTGAAGGTATTAACTCCTGTTTCTTGTGAGTATGGATTGGAGTAAGGAGATTGAAGCAAAAGAGTTGAAGCATGAAGCTCAACTCATTTTAAAACTAAGTTAGCATTGGATTCCAAATCCTCTTGTTTCTCTTTATAACTAAAATCAATTAGTGATTCATGAAAACTGTTTAGTCACCTGTGTATTTTTTATAATGGAATAAAATAGAATATATCAATTTTAGCTATGTGTGTGTGTGCATGCACGTGCATGTGTGTATAACAAGTAAGTTTCATATTGTAGATCATGACAAAATTTGAAAACGCCTGCTGCTTCTACTGGCTCTGTCTAACTTAAGAGGTTAGGAAGTAAGCAGCCTTACTTTTCTCTGTCATTCAGTGCCTCCTTTCAAGTGTTTTATGGATAGTACTTTTTATGAATTAAGGATGGATTATTTTGTTTTATCCATTGATTTCTTTAAATTTAGTTTTTGGGTTTATCCAAGTATGTAATTCAAAGAGTCATTCTAAGAAAAAAATACCAGATCCCCATCCTTTTCCTGCTCCCTGTAGGTAATACCTTTCAACTGTTTTGAGTAATTGTTTTGGTGTCTTTCTCCACATCTTTAATGAACATGCTTTTATGACACATCCGTGATTTCACTGTATTGCTTGTGAGACAAAGTACATTGAGACATGTTTTTGCCTCAGTAGCTGCTTTAATTTTCTTTATTGTACTCATTGTAAATTCAGTAACACAAAATCAGTACTTAGTAGCTATATGCACATAAATCTAACATGTTTAAGAACTTTATTTCTTAAATCATTACTTTTTTTTTTTTTTAACCCTTTTAGCAATGTTCTAGGTACATGTATTGTCTATCTACTTGGTCATCACTTAGGGGCCATCCTTGAATTGTAAGCTTTTCTGTATTTTCGATTATTTTAAAAGTTGATTTACTGAGTGGCATACACATTACTATAGGATATTTAATACATAGCAAACCTAGACATAAAAAACAAATTCTTAAATGCAGAAGTTTTAGGGGGGGTTATTTCCTTTTTTTTTTTTTTTTTTTTGCCTAGTGAAGTCTTGGGTAGTTAAGAGGTTGTGAGTCTGAGGACATAAATGAAGGAAATAAAGGATTTGTTGACTGTTAATGCACTCATACTTTAAAAATATGGGCCATATACTTTTACTTAATTGTTCTTTAACTGTATTTTTAAAGCTGAGTCATAAAGTATTTGTGTGGGTGATGGGGAGAATATGAACATGTCACGAGTAACTTCACCAATGTGATTGGATTCTGCTGAGGAATGTTCAATTCTTGTTTCGGGTACTTGTTACCGTGTTTTCTCAGAGTACAGTCTTATTTATATGTTCTGTAAAATCTTAGCTGCCTGATGTATTAAATTAAGAGGAATGATTGTATCATACCTCCCCTTTCCCTAACAGAGGTATTTTATGAATGTGTTCTCTTTGGCAGCTGTATTCTTTATGCTGTGACCAGCATTTGGTGTGTGGTAGTACTTTTTAAACTTCCTTTAACCTGGAAAGTCACCTCTTCCACCATTGAGCCAGAGCCGAAAATATCTCCGTTGCATAGCACCATAACACTTCCTGCAAAATACTGTTAAACATTCCCACTCTCCATCCAGCATTGACATATATAGCATAGCTGCTATTATTTGCAGAGTTACAGATAGGAAAGATATGGACTTATTATCATAGAACTTATTGTGAGTATGACCCATTATGTTTATGGAGAAGCAACCTGCATGTCTCCCCCAAACCTGTTTAAAAAAAAAAAAAAAAGTAATGGAAAAGACTGATCCAGAATTTGTGTCCTATCTAACCAGGTAATGAGAGAAACAATGTAACAGCTAGTTGGGAGTGACTCCCCTATAGTAAATTCAAACTTATTGTCATAGAAAAGATATTTAGAAGGGGAGTTTAGCATCCTTGAATGTTGAGAACCTACAGTGGAAGACATGTATTAGGCTGTTTTTCTTTGATCAATGAAGCTGTGGTTTTAATTTAATCAAAAAAGGATTTATAAGCTGACAGAGAGTGAGATAGGCAATTTTGGGGGATGGGTATTGATCAGAAAGATCACATCAAAACATGTTGAGAGGCTGGTCTGAGTGCAGTGGTGTTTATCACTAATTGATCATGGCCAGTAACACATTTCTTTGTTCCTTCTCCACTCCCACTGCTTCACTTGACTAATAATAATAATAATAAACATGTTGAGAAATAACATACTTGTTTATGATTTAATTGTAGGCTTAACATCATCATTCACTTGCATGCTATTTTTCCCTAATATGTGTTCTTTGTAAACAGATATGTAGGTCACTGTATCTCATAGTTCAGGGAAGAAAACATTCAAGTTCTTTCTTCAAATGAAATCTTAGGCAGAGTTCAAAGCAAATGTTATGATACCATGTAATGAGATATTTTTGTGTTTACATTCGGGGGGAAACAAAGAAGGGTTGGGGTATCTGAGACCTACCTACCTCTTCATACTTTGGTGTGGGGATGGGGCGGGGCATCTGGGGCAGTGAAATATAGGATGTTGGAACTCATGGTTTGAAAACCACTTACTAAGTGAGCCATGAGATTCTTCTGAAAATTGTTATCTTTTCTATCTCATGTGAGGCTGTTTAACGCCTGTGAGTTTAACTTCTTTTAGTTTATTTAGTGAAAGAAATTGTAACGCAACATCTTCCCAAGTCACTTCCATTGCTTGTTTTGTTAACTTCAGTTTTTCATGGTGGCTTCTTGAAATAGTCATATGTCCTCCTTTTGTATAATATAATATTGTGGTTTATGTAGTTGAAATGTTGTTTTCTGCTACCAACAAAATTAAGAACTTCCAGAAGTTCATTATCCCCGGTGTTTTATCCAGTGAATTCTTTCATAGGAGATGATCACACCTAGCGTCAGGCTTTTTTACCTGCCCGTAATCCTGCCAACTGGGCCAATTGTTGAGCTAGGGCTGGGTCTGGAGCTCACAGACCTCTCAAGCCTGTTCACAGACTGGGTCACAAACCCTTCACACGCCAGGCTGGGTCCCCAGACCCCTCACACACCAGCATGGCGGACACCCAAGGCAGTAGATGCCAGCCAGGTGGCAACACTGCCCATGTGCACTAACTCCATCCACACACAACTTACTTACAAAGAATGTACTGCACCACCCCAACCACGCCTAAGGCGAGGGGGGCCTGATTAAATTATTTTTCCAACACCCAGACAGAAAGAGTATGTGTCAAAACTGTCACATAAGGGATTTGAAGATCTGATGGGAGAGTTGTCCAAGGTGCCATCCAAGGTTCTCTCCAGCCATATGACCCTGTGACTGACTGAACAGGAGGATAAGTGTGCGAAGGAAGCGTGTGCTGTGTTTGGTGCAGCCTGCTGGTTGGCTTAGGAGGAGCACCATGAACACTGGGAAAAGAACATCTGGAGAGAGCTAAATAGTAGGCCTGTTGCTCATGCTGTTTGGCCAAGCCCCTTGCCTAACTTTTTGCCTCAATTTCCTCAACTAAAATACCTATTAATTGGAGGCATATTGTGGTGGTTAAGGATACTTTGGATCAAGACAGATCTGAGCTTGTTTTACTACATAATACCTTGAGTCAGATTCTCAACCTTGCTAAATTTCACCAGTAAATGAGAGCAATAATGTCCCTCAGGTGATTGTTTGAAAGAATTCCATGAGATGGTGAATTAAAGTGCTTAGCATTAGCATCAGCTGGCAGAAGTCATTGCCCTGTGAGTGGTAGTTGCTGCTACCTACACCAGCGTGTTCCTCCTCAGATGGGTGGTTAGGAGAACAGATGATTTGAAAAGAAAAAAAGTGTTTGGAGAAGTACAGAGTGTTCTATAATTCTAAGACTTCTCTGTATTATCATTTCTTGCATACATTGGTGTGTTTCCCAGTTCCTACTGATTCTGAAAGTCATACAAAATGACTTTCTCACGTACTGGTTTTTTTCCAGTATTAAGATTTAGAAAGTATGTCTTCTGTCTGTCCCACTTTTTCTCACGTGAGCCTTGTGCTGTATTCCAGGTGAAGCAGACAGAGTGTAGCAGAGGCCTCTGTTGCTGCCGTCATGCCGTTCCCATTTGGGAAGTCCCACAAATCTCCAGCAGACATTGTGAAGAACTTGAAGGAGAGCATGTCCGTTCTGGAAAAGCAAGACATTTCTGACAAAAAAGCAGAGAAGGTATGTATCTGGCTTTATATATATTTCAAATCTTCTAATTAAGAGCAAAGGTAAGACAAGTTATGAGGTAATTTTTAAAAATCAGCAATTCCAATTTGGGTTTTTTGGGGGTTTATAAAATATAGTCCTAAAGCAGCATTTGCTGCTTCTGAAACACAAGCTTTCTCCTATACTTCCATCTAACATCTTTATAACTTTTTTCCCAGTTTTTTAAGTTTATTTAGATTGTGTTTATTTCATTCTTATAGTGTTTTATCTGATTCTTAAAATCAGCGTTTCCACCAGCAGTCTTCCTGGGATCTCTCTCCGGGTTTTCCTTCTATGTTCTCTGTATCCATGCCAAGTATCTCCACCTACCCAGGCACCACAGTCCAAAACCTGACTTTCATCCCAATCTCATCTTGCTTGCTCTTCCCTAAAACATCATTTTTCACTAAATATTGTGTCTTCTACTTCCTAAAGTGTTAATCGATTCTGACTTCCATTCCTTCTTGAAGAACATCCTTATCTTTCTTATGGACCTTAGAAGTAGCTTTCTTACTGCCCTTTGTAAAACAACTTCTATTTTAAATCTTTAGTGCAGACTCTTCTCATAGCACACAAGACCCTTTGTGATCTGGTCTCTGCTTCTCTAGGTGAATTGTAACCCCTCTCCCTTATTCTGTAGGCTCTAGCAATCTCAACTAAGTCAAATAATCAAATAATATTGTTTTTAATGCCTTTGTTTCATTCCTTCTGCCTAAAATGTTGTTCCCCTTCACCTCATTTCTACCAGAGCTCCCATTTATCTTTCAAAACTACCCCAAAACATTACTTTTCACTAGATGGCTTCCCAGAAGACTCCCTCTTTTGTCCCAACTCTCCCCCCTAAAATGAATCTCCACCATTTGGGCATCTGTCTTGGAAACGTCAGAACTGCCGCCATCTTCAACCTGATTTTGTTTGTGTTGCACTTTTGTCTCCTTTACTTAGACTTGTTGGCTCTTTGACCAGTGTGTCATTTCTGGCCTACCTGTGCTCTGTACCCTCTACAGTACCTGACTCCCATGGGATGGATGCCTGCTGTTTATTGAATGAGTGTTTGATTGGAATGAAATCTTCCATACTATCTTTTTATTTAGGAGGTTGTTTTCTGTCTTGAGATGAAGATTAGAATGCTTAACTACTACCATCTTTTTAAGTCTAAGACCTGTAGTTTACTAGTATTCTGACAAAGAAGAGAGGTTCATGCTCATGGGATTAAGATGTGTAATTACAGGCTATTGAATTAGTATATTTTTCTTTCATTAGATGCAGTCTACAATTTGTCAAATTTTCTATAATTCGACTTTAGATCTTCAATGGAAATTCTAGGCAGTTTCTTTCACACCTGTATTAAGAGATGTAGATAAAATTTAATAATATAAAACTTTTAAAAATCTTTGTAATTAAAAAGAATTTTGCCTTAGGTATAAATTAAATGCAATACCATCTCATAGTTCAGAAATCAGAAAGTAAACATTGAGAAATATTACTCTATTCCATTCTCTTTCCCATGTGATAGATGACCACTTTATTACTTTCTTGTGTTTCTCTATGCAGATAAAAGAGATATGAATATATTTTTTCTTTTTATACACAAAAGGTAGCATACTATATTCTATATAGTAAGCTTTCTACTGTCAAATGGCTTTCAGGGAAATTGTTATTCTAAGGAACTACAATTTTCAAGTAGCTAAGGATAAGGATTTGTCTCTAGGACCCATGGAGGGGTAGGGAGGGATTTAAAAATTTTTGTCTTTTTATCTTATTTATTTCTGCTTTGAAATCCTCAGAAATATTTGATGCTTTCTTTACTTCTTAGATAGAATGTTGTAATCATTGTTCAAGGTGGTCAAGCTTATTCATGATGTATTCAAATTTCCAAATTTCAGAATTTAAATTTGGCAGCAAATACTGTTGTTTTCCTTGAAAGGACAGGTTCACTTCATTCATTTTTGAGAAAATGTCTGCCAAATGTCCAAGTCTTAATAATTCATCACTTTCTCTCCCAAGTAAAAATGAGGTTCCTTAGTAAGTCTCATAACTTAAACAATTATATAAGTGCCTTTTCTTTAAAACAACCAGTCATATTCTATAAGGAACCAAAGACACTTTATATATATATATACACTTTAACATTTGTCACACCAAATGTTAAAAATAACATGTGAACTCAAAGGTCAAGATTTAATAAAATTAATAATTTTTTACCGCTTCCTCATAGGCCTTCTTAAGTGAAACTGGCCTTCTTTCTTTCTTTTTTTTTTTTAACTGAGTGTGTGGTGATGAAGACTGCAATGACTGCTAGTACAGTTTGGCGTCACTGCCTGATTTGTGCCAAAATGTCGGCACCATCAGTACAAATAGCAATACAGTGGGAAAAAGGCAGATAATGTCTTAGTATTGATATAAAAACAGATTTAGCCTCACAGACCCCTTGAAATGGTCTCAAGGACCCCAAAAGTCCACACTTTGAAATGTACTGTGAAATTAGTGGAAAGTGGGTGGGTGGCTGCAGGTAGGGGGAATGTCCTTCCTAATTTAGATGGGTTATATAGGGTAAGTCTCATCGTGAAGGTGGCATTGGAGATAAGTCCTAAAGTGATAGAAGGCAAATTTAATCTCTAATGGAATCCATATCATCTGCTTGACTAAATCCAGTGATTTTTCATCCAATGGCATTTTTGCCCTATAAGGGGACACTTGGAATGTCAGGAGACATTTTTGGTCATAACACTAGGGGAGGGCTGCTAGTAACAGCTAGCTAGTACAGCTTGGAGATGATGGTAAACATGAAATAGCCCCTCACAATGAAGAATTATCTGACCAAAAAATGTCAATAATGCTGAGGTTGAAAACTCCTGCTCTAAAACCAACATTAAGCAAGAATAGGGTAAACAAAGCAAACAAAACAGTTGAATTTATGAAAAATAAATTTCAGTTCAAAGGAAGGGGTCAACTCTGAAAAACAGTCGATGCAAATTACTTATTCTGAAATAGATTAAGACTAGGAGGGAAAACCTCTGAAATTTCCAGTTCACTTTATCAAGTTTCAGAAGGAAGTAGCAACTAATGTAAATGGTGATGAAGAGGGAACTTAGACCTGAAAACAATGGAAAGATGAAAATCTAATCAGTAAATTAAAAACCATGAAAAACAACTTTGATATCATACAACTTGACGGCAGTTCCGTAAAAGCAGGGTGCTTGCTACGCTCTGTTATTTAGCATTGTTCTATAAATTCTAGCCAGTGCAGAAAGAAATGGTTTTGAAATTTAAAAAAGAAAAAACAAACAAAAAATCCACCAGCTATTGCAAATAGAGAAAATTACAGTGTTGAGGTATTCATAAATGTTTATAAAACACAAGAGAATCAATGGGAAAATGAGAATTTATTAGGGCAGCTAAATGAATAGAATGTTCATATCTTCCCTAAATGCCAATTATAACTATTTAGAAAATGTACTTTAAAAAAAAAAAAAACTCATTTAATATAGCAACAAAAGTATAAGATATCTGGGAATACTTTTATCAGTAAGTATGCTGAACCTATATGAAAAAAATTACAGAACTTTATTCAGAGGCACAAAAGAATACTTGGTCTGTGTTATCAGATGGAAAGATGGAATATAATTAAGATGCCATTTCTTCCCAATTTAATTTTTAAGCTTAAAGCAATTACATTCAGATTACAGGAGGATCTTTTAGGAACTTGACAAATATAAATTCTCTATTTTAAAGCAGAACACATGCTTCAAACCTATTCCACTCACAGTTTATACAATCAGAGTTAACAGAACTCTATCCTCCTAGTTTTTCATACATAAGTATTGAGAGTCATCTATGACTGCTTTCTCCCTCCCCAAATCTATCCACTTTATCTGGAAAAAAAATTAAGAATTCATAATCTAACCACTTCTCTCCATTTTCCTTGTTACCAACCTAGTCTGAGCTATCATTATCCTTGCACTGAATTACTGCAGTGTCCTCCTAACTGGTCTCCCTTGCCTCTCTACAACCATAGTGATTCTTTCAAAACGTGAGTCAAATAATATTTCCCTTAGAGTAAAAGTCAAAGTTATTACAGGGGTCTAACGTAAGTTTTGCAGGCAAATCTGGCTTTTCCCTTTTTTGTAAGGCTCATGAGCTAAGAATGATTTGTACATTTTTAAAGGGTTGGTTTAAAATGCAAAGAAGTATGTGCAACAGAAAACTTATGTGGTCTGCAAAGCCTAAAAGACTTACTATCTGCCCCTTTACAGAAAAATAAATGCTGAACCCTGCCCTGGACAGCCAGGCCCATGACCCTCAGTGGTCTCTTCTAATACTCTTCTCCACATTGGTGTCCTTTCTTTGTGCCCTCCAGTCACACTCCTGTCCACGGTTTTTTGTATTTGGCTATTCCCTTTACCTGTAATGTTTTTTCCCTAGCTCTCTATTTGGCTCACTCCCTATCTTTTTCAAGTTTTTGCTCAAATGCCACTTTTCACCCAATTCCCCATTTAAAATGCAATCCTGCTGTATGGCATTCCTATTCGCCCTTATTTTGCTCTATTTTCTCATGTAATATACTTAACAATGTTTTACTCTTTCTTTCCCCTCTTAGAATATAAACCTTCTAAAGACAGAGCTCAATAAATATTTGTATTTGTTGAAAATGGAATCAAAAGTGGTGTTAACATGAAACATTGTCCCCTTGTTTTCTTCTGAACTCTTAATGTTAGGTGAATTAGAACAGATATTGCTAAGAATATTGTAATAATTTGTATATTGAGTTTGTGACTAAGGACAGGGTAACATAGCTGGGTATCTTCTCTGGATGCTGTGACAGTGGCAAAGTATTATATTTCCTTTTAGTATTACCATAGTAAGATTAGTGACCTTTCTCAAGAGGTCCTCTATCCTGGTGGTACTGGTATCATCCATATCATCCATACAGCTCTCGTTATCTTCCCCTGTACTTAAGGGTGATTAGAGGACATTTTCCATGACTAGATGAATAAGTTTACCTAATGGATCTGATGACTGAATCACTGTGAGCTTGTTGGCAGGGCTCCAGTGATCTACTGCAAGATAGAGAACTTATATAAGGAGAATTAAAGGCTTAATTCGCAGAGTTTGTGAATAACAAAAATTGGGGAAGGATAGCAAATTCTATGGGTGACTGAATCAGTCACCAAATAAGGGTCAATTAGCTGGGGGTAGTGGAGCAGTGGTTGGAAGGAGTATATAATTTTAACTGATAAAATGCAGTATGGATAGAAGTATGGCTCTGTACTCAATCTAAAAAAAACAGACTAGATGACAGCAGAGAAAATAGAATAGAATCATTAAAAATGTTTGATTAATCTAAAATAAGGGAGAACAACAGGAAGGTGGGATTAGATAACAGATGGCACAAGTAGAAAACAAATAAGATGATAGACTCAAATATCAATAATCACATTAAATATAAATGGTCTGAATACCCCACTTAAAAGGCAAAGATTATCAGATTGGATGAAAAAGCCACAACAATGTGCCTACCTATAAGAAACATACTTTATAGGCAACGAGTCAAATAGGATAAAAGTAAAAGGATGGGCAAAGATATACTTTGTTAACACTCATCAAAAGAAAGTTGGAGTGGCTCTGTTAATAGTAGACAAAATAGGATTTAGAGAAAAGAATGTTACCAGTGATAAAGAAAGTCATTTCATGATAAAGTAGGGGTCAGTTATTCCAGTGGACATAACAATTGTAAACATTTATGCACCTAATAACAGAACTTCAAAATAAAGCATATATGAGCCAGTTGCCCCCCCGAAAACACACAAATAACAAAGCAAAGCAAAATAAAACAAACAAAAACTGATAGACCGGCAAGAAGAAAAATAGTCAAACCTACAGTTATAGTACAGATTTCAATATAACACTCTCAATAATTGATAGAAAAGTAGGCAGAAAATCAGCAAGATTTTATAGGAGACCAGACTGATACTGTCAGCCAAATTGACCTGATTGACATTTATAGAACACTCCACTCAACAACAGCAGAACACACCTACATGGTCTTTTGAAGTGCACGTGGAACGTTTACCAAAGTAGAGCATATTCTGGGCCATAAAAAGAAGTCTCAGGCTTGATCCTAAGATGGCGGTGGCTGCGGCGGTTGGCGCGGAGTAGCTGAGGTGGAAAAGGCGGCCACTGGGCCTTAGGCAGTCGGGAAACTTGTGGATCTTCCTCTTGCCGTCTCTTAAGGGAGGACTGCTGCTGGTGGCCAGTCTTGGGGGCTGACCGCCAATTTGCCCTTGGCAGGAGAGGCTGCCTCATTTACAGGCAACAGCTTTGAAGTATGGAGCAGGAAAAGAACTGTTTCTTAGCTGCAAAAGTGAGTCTCTAAACAGGGAACACGGGGCCGGGGCTGCTGTTGACGCTGCCAGGATCCCGGAGGCCAGGGCCACTCTGAAGGCGGCCAACTGCCCTATTCAGGATTTGAGGTTTCAGGCCGGCATAAAAGAAGATTCCTGGGAGCGCCCGAGCCACAGGACCGAGTGAGCAGCCCGAGGAGGCGGTGGCAGCCAAGAACGGGGATGGTGATGACGCAAAGGCAGAGAGGGAGCCGCCTGACCTGGCACAGCCCTGTGAGTGACCCCCAGCCTGGCCCTGCTCGGGGGTCGGACACCCGCCCGGCTCCTGCCTGCCCCACCGGGCCACTCACCACTCACCCCAGGGCTGCCTCCATTTTCTCAGGTGGTGGCAGCTCCGGCCCGACTCGGCCAAGCCTGTCCTCCTCACCCGGCTCGGCTCCTCACTGAGCCTTCTCTCTTGCTTGCCCCGGCGCGGGGCTTCCTGGGGCCTGCTGGCCAGCCTCCCCTTCCACTCCCTCCGCGGTTCTCTGGCGGGGCTGGTGGCGTGGGGCGTCCCCGGCCAGCATCTGGAGGGCAAGGAAGTATGGGTTGGGCCGACTGTCACTCCACCGCACCCTGGGCTCCAGCCCCCGGTAAACTTCCTATTACTGGGAGGCAGATACCATCTCTGCGGCCACCAGTTCAGAAAAACGCCTAACCGATTTCTGGTTAGGAATAGTGTGGTCGGAGCGTTCCCGAGTTCACTTGAACCTGCCGGAGAGATGACTGCAGGTGGGCACTGGACTCGGTCAGCACCGGGGGGATTCAAAGGTGAACCGTGTGCTGCAGGCTCCTCCCCTGAGGAGCTCACGCTCTGGTGTGGTAGATAAGACAAGTACACAAATAACCGCGATACCAGGAGGAAGGTGATAAGTCCCGAAAAAGATCTGCACAATGCTACAAAGGCACCCAGAGCGACCGGTCATCTGCGCCTAGCAGAAACCTGGTAGACTTCCTGGGCGAGGCGGTGCCGAGCAGGGTCTTGAAGGCCCAGCTGATAGACAAGGGTTGCAGAAGACACGTCCCAGCCCAGCCCAGTGCTTACAGAGCAGGAAACGTCCAGCTAGGGAAGCGGAGGCTCAACAGAAACCACACACCCTGTGGGGTCGCCACTGCATGATCCAACAGCTCGAGCCAGTGCGCACAGAACAGGGAGAAGTCCTGCATGGGAAGTGGAAGCACAGCAGAGACCACACACCCTGCGGTACCACCCCGTGATCCAGCAGCCCAGCAGAGTCCAAGCTGAACAGAGCGGTGGCTCCCCGGAGAGGCCCAAGACCCGAGGCAACCACACACACAAGGCACTAGAGGCCAACTGAGCAGTCACGGAGGTAGCCATACTAAATTGGCAACCACAGCAACATCTTAGTCAATAGTCTCAAACCTCTGGACTGTGAAACCCCCTGCCACAATGAATAAACATCAAAAAAAAGATACCAGAAATACAAAAAATCAAGAAAGTACACCACCAAAAGTTAATAAATCTCAAACTCTAGATCCTATAGAACAAGAAGCCCTTGAAATGACTGACAAGGAATTTCGAGTGATAATTCTAAGGAAACTGAATGAGATACAAGAAAACTCAGCTAGACATCATGATGAAACGAGGAAAAGTATACAGGACCTGAAAGAGGAAATGTACAAGGAAATCAATGTCTTGAAAAAAAATGTAGCAGAACTTGCTGAACTGAAGAGGTTATTCAGCGAAATAAAAAACACAACAGAGAGTTTAACCAGCAGGCTTGTCAAAGTTGAAGAGAGAACCTCTGAACTTGAAGATGGGCTGTTTGAAATACCACAGCAGACAAAAAAAAAGAAAAAAGAATCAAATACATTGAAGAAAATCTGAGAGAGATATCAGACAACCTTAAGCGCTCAAATATCCGAGTCATGGGTATCCCAGAAGGGGAGGAAAATGGAGGTTGCATTGAAAACATGTTCAAGAAAATAGTGACAGAAAACTTCCCAGATATAGGAAAAATCACAGATCTTCAGATCCAGGAAGTTCAACGATCTCCAAACGTATTCAACCCAAAAACGCCCTATCCAAGACATGTTATAGTCAAATTGAAAAAACTCAGAGACAAAGAGAGAATGTTAAAAGCTGCAAGAGAGAAGCGTCAAATCACCTATAAGGGAGCGTCAATCAGGCTAACATCAGATTTTTCATCACAAAACCTAAAAGCTAGAAAGGAATGGGATGATATATTCAAAATACTAAAAGACAAAGATTGCCAGCCAAGAATACTCTACCCTGCAAGGCTATCCTTCCGAAATGAAGGGCAAATAGTATATTTCTCAGACAAACAAAAACTGCGGGAGTTCACTACCACACGACCACCCTTACAAGAAATCCTCAAGGGAGTACTGGGTTTGGTTCCTGAAAAATAACTACCACTGCTATAAAAACCCAAGAAAAAGGGCCGGCCCATGGCTCACTCGGGAGAGTGCGGTGCTGATAACACCAAGGCCCCAGGTTCGGATCCCATATATGGATGGCCGGTTCGCTCACTGGCTGAGCGGGGTGCTCACAACACCAAGTCAAGGGTTAAGATCCCCTTACCAGTCATCTTTTTAAAAAAAAAAAAAAACCCAAGAAAAATCAAAACCCACTAGTATAATAAAAATGGCTTTCGTGAAGAGAAAACAAACAAAAACGCTATCTACAACCTAAGGAACCAACAAACACAAAACAAACAGTAAATCAGAAAGCAAGGAACAAAAGACACCTAAGACAACCAAACACCCAATAAAATGCTAGGAATAAATCAACACCTTTCAATAACAACTCTTAAGGCAAAAGGCTTAAATTCCCCAATCAAAAGACACAGACTGGCTGACTGGATTAAAAAGGAGGACCCAGCTATATGGTGCCTACAAGAGACCCACCTCACCCATAAAGATTCATATAGACTAAGAGTGAAAGGATGGAAAAAGATTTACCATGCAAGCAGAAAAGAAAAACGAGCTGGAGTAGCTATTCTTATATCTGGTAAAATAGACTTTAAACTAAACACCATGAAAAGAGACAATGAGGGACACTACATAATGATAAAAGGACTGATGCATCAAGAAGACATAACAATCATAAATATGTATGCACCCAATGTTGGAGCAGCCAAATTTATAAAACAAACTCTATTAGACCTAAAGAAGGAAATAGACACTAATACCATAATAGCAGGGGACCTGAACACCCCTCTGTCAGTATGGGACAGATCATCTAGGCAAAGAATCAGCAGAGAAACACAAGATCTAAACAAGACTCTAGACCAATTGGAATTGGCAGATATCTACAGAACATTCCATCCAACAACCTCAGAATATTCATTCTTCTCATCAGCACATGCATCATTCTCCAGGATAGATCACATAATAGGTCACAAATCAAGTCTCAACAAATTCAAAAAAATTGGAATTATCCCATGTATTTTCTCAGACCACAATGGATTAAAACTAGAAATCAATAACAAATGAAACTCTGGAAACTATACAAACACATGGAAATTAAACAACATTCTACTTAATGACATATGGGTCCAAGAAGAAATCAAGGAGGAAATCAAAAAATTTATTGAAACTAATGAAAGCAATGATACATCATACCAAAACCTGTGGGATACTGCAAAAGCAGTAGTCGGGGGGAAATTTATTGCATTAAATGCTCACCTCAGAAGAATGGAAAGATGGCAAGTGAACAACCTAACACTTCACCTTAAAGAACTAGAAAAACAAGAACAATCCAAACCTAAAGTTAGCAGACAGAAAGAAATCATTAAGATCAGAGTAGAACTGAATGATATTGAAACCCAAAAAACAATACAAAAGATCAATGAATCAAAAAGTTGGTTTTTTGAAAAGATAAATAAAATTGACAAACCATTAGCATGGCTAACAAAAAAAAGAAGAGAGAAGATTCAAATAACAGAAATTAGAAATGAAAAAGGAGATATTACAACTGATTCATCTGAAATACAAGGAATCATTGAAGACTACTATAAACAACTATACACCAACAAGTTTGAAAATCTGGAGGAAATGGATAAATTTCTGGACACACACAAGCTCCCAAACCTGAACCATGAAGACGTAGAAAATTTGAACAGACCAATAACAATAAAGGAGATTGAAGCTGTTATCAGAAGGCTCCCAACAAAGACAAGCCCAGGACCAGATGGATTTGCAGCAGAATTTTACCAAACATTCAAAGAGGAATTGACACCGATTCTTTACAAACTATTCCAAAAGATTGAAACGGACGCAAATCTCCCAAACTCATTCTATGATGCAAACATCCAGGTAAAGATATAATGAAAAAAGAAAACTACAGGCCGATATCCTTGATGAATATAGATGCAAAAATCCTCACTAAAATACTAGCAAACAGAATACAGCAACACATACATAAAATTATTCACCACAATCAAGTGGGATTCATCCCAGGGATGCAAGGTTGGTTCAACATATGCAAATCAATAAATGTGATACACCATATTAATAAAGTCAAACACAAGGACCATATGATCATCTCTATAGATGCTGAAAAAGCATTTGATAAAATTCAGCACTCATTCATGACAAAGACCCTCTATAAGTTAGGTATAGAGGGAAAGTATCTCAACATAATTAAAGCCATATATGACAAACCCGCTGCCAATATCATCCTGAATGGGGAAAAGCTGAAAGCTTTACCTTTAAGAACAGGAACTAGACAAGGATGCCCACTCTCACCACTCCTATTCAACATAGTGTTGGAAGTACTAGCCAGAGCAATCAGAGAAGAGAAGGAAATAAAGGGCATCCAGATTGGAAAAGATGAAGTCAAACTGTCCCTGTTTGCAGATGACATGATCCTATATATCGAACAGCCTAAAACCTCTACAAAAAAACTGCTGGAATTGATAAATGATTTCAGCACAGTAGCAGGATACAAAATCAACACACAACAATCAGTAGCATTTCTTTTCTCCAATAGTGAACATGCAGAACGAGAAATCAGGAAAGCCTGACCATTTACAATAGCCACCAAAAAATAAAATACTTAGGAACTGAGTTAACCAAGGAGGTGAAAAATCTCTATAATGAGAACTACAAACCACTGCTGAGAGAAATTAGAGAGGATACAAGAAGATGGAAAGATATCCCATGCTCTTGGATTGGAAGAATCAACATAGTAAAAATGTCCATGCTACCCAAAGTGATATACAAATTCAATGCAATCCCCATCAAAATTCCAAAGACATTTTTCTCAGAAATGGAAAGAACTATCCACACATTTATATGGAACAATAAAAGACCACGCATAGCCAAAGCAATGCTGAGCAAAAAAATAAAACTAGAGGCATAACACTACCTGACTTTAAGCTATACTACAAAGCTATAATAACCAAAACAGTATGGTACTGGCATAAAAACAGACACACTGATCAATGGAATAGAATAGAGAATCCAGGAATCAACCCACACACTTACTGCCATCTGATCTTTGACAAAGGCACCAAGCCTATTCACTGGGGAAGGGACTGCCTCTTCAGCAAATGGTGCTGGGATAACTGGATATCCATATGCAGGAGAATGAAACTAGACCCATACCTCTCACCATATACTAAAATCAACTCAAAATGGAGTAAGGATTTAAATATACACCCTGAAGCAATAAAACTTCTTAAAGAAAACATAGGAGAAACACTTCAGGAAATAGGACTGGACACAGACTTCATGAATACGACCCCAAAAGCACGGGCAAGCAACGGAAAAATAAACAAATGGGATTATATCAAACTAAAAAGCTTCTGCACAGCAAAAGAAACAATTAACAGAGTTAAAAGACAACCAACAGAGTGGGAGAAAATATTTGCAAAATATACATCTGACAAAGGATTAATATCCAGAATATATAAGGAACTCAAACAACTTTACAAGAAAAAAACAAGCAACCCAATTAAAAAATGGGCAAAAGAGCTAAGTAGGCATTTCTCTAAGGAAGATATCCAAATGGCCAACAGACATATGAAAAAATGCTCAACATCACTCAGCATCCGGGAAATGCAAATCAAAACCACATTGAGATATCATCTAACCCCAGTTAGGATGGCTAAAATCCAAAAGACTCTGAACGATAAATGCTGGCGAGGTTGTAGAGAAAAAGGAACTCTCATACATTGTTGGTGGGACTGCAAAATGGTGCAACCTCTATGGAAAATGGTATGGAGTTTCCTCAAACAATTGCAGATAGATCTACCATACGACCCAGCTATCCCACTGTTGGGAATATCCCCAGAGGAATGGAAATCATCTAGTCGAAGGTATACCTGTTCCCCAATGTTCATTGCAGCACTCTTTGCAATAGCCAAGAGTTGGAACCAGCCCAAATGTCCATCATCAGATGAGTGGATATGGAAAATGTGGTACATCTACACAATGGAATACTACTCAGCTATAAAAACGAATGAAATACTGCTATTTGCAACAACATGGATGGACCTTGAGAGAATTATATTAAGTGAAACAAGTCAGGCACAGAAAGAGAAATACCACATGTTCTCAGTTATTGGTGGGTGCTAAAAATTAATATATAAATTCACACACACACACACACACACACACACACACACACACACACACACACACACAGAAAAACACCGTGGGGGGAGGGGGAAGAAGATATAACAACCACAATTACTTGAAGTTGATACAACAAGCACACAGAAAGGACATTGTTGGGGGAGAGGGAGGAGGGAGGCAGGTATTGGTAAGGGGCAACAATAATCAACCACAATGTATATCGACAAAATAAAAGTTGAAAAAAAAAATTATCATAACCTTTAAAGAAAAGCAAAATAAAAGAGCTTGGACATTAAAAAAAAAAATAGAAGTCTCAGTACAGTTTAAAGGATAAAGTTTTACAGTGTATGCTTCATGACTGCAATTGAATTAAATTAGAAAACTGTAACAGAAAGATCCTTGGAAAATTCAAAAATATTTAGAAACTAAATGTCATACTTCTAAATAATTCGTGGATCAAAGAAGATGTTAGAAAATAGTTTGAGTGGAATAAAATGAAAACACAGCATTTTAGAGTTAGTGGGATGCTGCTAAAGCATTACTCAGGGAAATTTAGAGCACTGAATGTCTATATTAGAAAAGAAGAAAGGTGCAAACTTCCCCGTAGAAACTAGAAAAAGAAGAGCAAATTAAAAACAAAGTAAGAAGGATAAAGGAAATAACTATCAAAGCAGAAATCAGTTAAATAAAAAACTAGAGAAAATTAAAAGATCAATAAAATGGATAAGCAGTAGCTAAGACTGATCAGGAGAAAGAGAGAAGACACAAATTACCAATACCTGGAATGAGACATTTGATGTCAACACAGATCATACAGATATTAAAAGGGTAGTAGGGAATATTATGAACAACAATATTTATGTCAATAAATCTGACAACTTAGATGAAATGGAGAAATTCTTTGAAAGACAAAAATTGCCCAAGCTTACTTAAGAAAAAGTAGGTAATCTGAATTGCTATATACAAGTAGGTGAAAATTTAGTTAATAACCTTCCCGTAAGGAAAACTCTAGGCCCATATGGCTTTACTGGAGATTTCTACCAAAGGTTTAAGGAAAACATAATACAATTTCTATGCTAACTATTCTAGAAAATTCAAGAAAAAAGAATAGTTCTTAACTCATTCTATGAGGTCAGCGTTATTCTGATACAAAATCAGACAAAGGCATTATAAAAGAAGAAAACTACAAACTGATATTCCTCACGAACATAGCTGTAAAAATTCTAAATTTTAACAAATTGAATCTCACTATAGGATAATGTGATGCATCATGACCAAGTGGGATTTATTCCTAGAATGCAGGACTACTTTAACATTCAAAAGTCAATTAATATAATTCACCATATTGATAAACTACATGTCAATATATAAAAAACAGAAAGAAAAAAATAAAAGCACCCAGTATCCATTCCTGATTTAAAAAAAAAAAAAATCTCTACAAACTTGGACTGGAAGGGGCCTTTTTCAACCTGATAAAGGACATCTACTGAAACCTGACAGCTAGCATTATATGTATGGAAGAGGCTGAATCATTTTATTTCTAAGATCAAGTATAAGATAGGGATGTTCATTTTCACCACTTCTATTCAACTTTGTACTTGAAGCCTGTGCAGTCAGGTGAGAAAAAGAAATTAAAGCCATCCAGATTGGAAAGAAAGAAGTAAAAACTTTTTTTTGTAGACAGTATGATCAAATACATAGAAAAGCTGAAGGAATCTACAAAAAAACTAGTACAGCTAGTGAGTTTAGCAAGGTCACAGGTTACAAGGTCCATATACAAAAATCAACTGTATTTCTGTACAGTAGCATAGCAATGAACAAAATCAATATTCGAAAATACTACTTCAGAATAGCATTAAAAAATATGAATTACTTAAGGATAAATCTGACAAAGGAAGCAAAAGACTGTACACTGAAAACTACAAAATATTGCTAAGAGAAATTAAAGACCTAAAGAAGTGGAGATACACATTGGTCGTGAGTTAGAAGACTCAATATTGTCAAAATATCTGTTCTTTTCAAATTCATCTATAGATTCATTGCAGTTCCAGCAGGCTTTTTAAGTAGAACAGCTGGTTCTAAAATTCATATGGAAATGCAAAAGTCCTAGAATAATCAAAATAACTCTGAACAAAAAGTTGGAGGGCTCACACTGTCTGATTTCATGAATTATAAAGTTATAGTAATTAAAACAGTGTGGTATCAGTGTAAAGATAGACAAATAGATCAGTGCAGCAGATTAGGGGGTCCATAAATAAATTACATATGTATGGAAAATTAATTTTTGACAAAGGCACAAATGCAGGTCTGCAGGGAGAGGATAGTTCTTTCAACAATTGGTGCTGAAACAGTTCAATAGTCAGATGTGGTTTAAAAAAACAGACCTCATGCTGTATATAAAAATTAACTCAAAATGGATCATATAGTTAAATGTAAAACCTAAAATTATAAAATTTCTAGAAGAAAACAGGAGAAAATCTTTATGACCTTGGGATAGATACCAAAAGCACAGTCCATAAAAAAACTGATAAATTGGAATTTATCAAAATTAAAACCTTCTGTTCTTCAAAAGACACCATTTAAAAAATGAAAAGACAAGCCATAGACTGGAAGAAAATCTTTGCAAAGCATATTCCTGATAAAAGATTGCATCCAGAATATATAAAGAACTCTTAAAACTTAACAATAAGAAAACAAAGAACCCATTAAAAATTGGGCAAGAAATTTGAATATACACTTCACCAAAGAATATATACAGATGGCAGATCTGTATATGTTCTATGAAAGCAGTTGAAAAGATGTTAATCATTATCATTAGAGAATTACAAAATAAAACCATAATGAGATACTACTCCATAGCTGTTAGAATGGCTAAAATTGAAAATAGTGACTATACCAAATGTTAGCAAGGATGCTGAGCAAGTGAACTGCTGGTAGGAATGAATATAAGGTGGTACAGCTGTTTTGGAAAACATTTTGTCGGTTTCTTATAAAGCTAAACTTAAACCAACCATGTGATCTAACCATTCCACTCCCAAGTATTTACCCAAGAGGACAAGAAATATATTGTTCACACAGACTTGCATGTAAATGTTCATAATAACTTTGTTTGTAATAGCCCAAAGCAGGAAATAGCCCAGGTGCATGGATAAACCAATTGTCTTACATCCATGTAATGGAATACTACTCAGCAATAAAAAAGAATGAACTATTGCCATATATAACATGGACAAATCTCAAAATAATTATGTTGAGTGAAAAAAGCCAGACTGTAAAGAGTACATAATGTGTGATTCTGTTTATACAAAACTCTAGAAAACAAAACTAATCCATACCTACAGAAAGCAAATCAGTGGTTGCTTTGCGTTTGGTGGGGACATGTGGGGGTAGGGTGCGAGAGGTAGAGGGAAGGGACTGCAAAGGGGCATAAGGAACTTTTGGGTGGTAATGGATATGTTCACTATCTTAATGGCTTCATGGGTATGTACATAATTCAAAACTTAACAAATTGTACACTTTAAATATGGGTAGTTTGTGTGTCAATTATAACTCAATAAGAAAAGACTGTCAATCTTCCAACTGGGACAGATGTGACTTAGAAACCACATATATGTGCCCTAAGAATAGATAATGTAATATAGCATCCAGAAAGGCTATTGGAAGGCTAAGTTCCAATAACAGAAATATACTATTTAAAGTCAAAACAATAATCTGTTCTGTGTGGGCAAGTCTACATGTGAGGTTGTGGAGAAACTGGAGTGTTAAAAGAGGAGTGGCCAAGTTGGCATAGAAATCCAAAACTCTGGCATGAGGAACAGTTGAATGAATTAGAGATGTGAGGTGTGGCATAGAAAGAATAAGATTTGAGCACAATAACTTTGAAGGATGGGGGGAATCACTATAGCTTTTAGTAAAATTTTTTAGGAGACCATCTGATGTGAGGAAAGGGTTAGACCTGTTTCAGATGGTGGCAGGAGATAGAATTCAGACCTGTGGAAGTAAGACAGAGTCCAATTTTGTCTTGATACTAGGAAAAATAATAGGTGGAAGTTGGCTTCTTTGGGAGATAGCAAGTTTCTCTGGAGATGTATTGGTATGGGCTAGGTGACCACTTAGTTTAAGTGTTGTAGGAGGAATTCAAGATTTGCACTGTTAGGCCGGCCCGTGGCTCACTCGGTAGAGTGCGGTGCTGATAACACCAAGGCCACGGGTTCGGATCCTATATAGGGATGGCCGGTTTGCTCACTGGCTGAGCGTGGTGCTGACAACACCAAGCCAAGGGTTGAGATCCCCTTACCGGTCATCTTTTTAAAAAAAAAAAAAAAAAAAAGATTTGCACTGTTGACACATCCTTACATTGATACACCACCATACTTTGCAAGGTGCTTTTGAAGAGAAGCCTCCATCTTATGTTGAGGTAGAATAGTTTGCTGTTGTTATTTTCATGATCCAGATGAAGAAAGCTGTTGTTTCCTAGGTAACCCATTTTATTAGAGTTGGAGATGGAATTCACACCTACCTCTGCCAAACCCACGGTGAAATTATGTCTGTTTCTACTTTATTCATCATATCCACCGGTATTTTCCCATTCATTTCTTGTGATCTCTTAGACAAAATGATAAATACAATGTTTGAGTGTTTATTCCTTTATTTGTAATGTGTTGGTATTTTAACTTGTTTTATATGGTACACACTTGACATTTTTAAGAATTATGTATGGTACACATAGATTAGCCCCTTAGGAACTATGCCACAACTTTTTAAAGAATTCGTACAAAACTAATTTTTTTACACCTTTAAAAAAAATGGTTTATCTTACCATCCTTATTTTTAGGTAACTGGGGGACAGGAGTGGGACAGGACTTATTCTTTCACTGTTAACAGTCAAATAGATGTGGTGTGTGTAATGACTTTTTACACACTCTTTGCCTGCTGCATGCTATATAAAGAAGGTATGCTGCCTTGCTCATTGTATACTTGTTTCCTTTCATCACCATGAGTGCATGTGTACACAGGGTTGAATAGCTATATTCACTTATTGCATGCGAGGAGTAAGTTTGCTGGCATGTTTAAGATGGGGGAAGGGAGTAGCTTTTTCAGAGCATGGCCATTTAATAGTGACTCATGGTTACTAAACTTGTTGAGAGTAATCTTTGACACCAGAGGGTTATTAATAGGTTTTTCTTAGTCCATGCTCTTTCAGTTTAGAATACTCAGACATTTTCTTTAGTAAAGAGGTGGGGGGGGGGGGCATTTATCACAGGAATTAATGTAATAATAGAAATGTTTTCATTATCAAATATTTAGTACCAGCAGTATTTGTCAGTTTACTTTTAGATTTTATTGCACATCTTTGTCTTTTGAGAACTTTATTTCTTCAGCAAGGTCATTAATCCCTTTTTGAGAATGAATTGATATTTAAGGCAGCAAATAGAGATTGGTATATATTTAGAGGACTCTTGTTTAAAATAATTCTTTTGCTAAAGGGTGGCTGTAAAGAAACTCAAAAAAAGAAAAATGTAAAACAGAATAATAAATGACTTAAGCCTCCCCACCCCCTGTAAATCTGAGTTCTTTGAGGCATTTCTCAATAATGACTAGATATATGTAAATTATAATAAATTTGATTATGTAAACTAATGGTGAAAACTTAGTCATTTCTAAATTGTTTCTAAAAAAGATGACTTTATGAACAATGATTTCCATTGGAGTTACATTTTCCCTATGCCAAATTTCATGTGCATAGTCACTGGCAGGGCAGAATTGCTGTCATCTACTGTCATTACCTCTGTTGTCTTCTCTTGAGAAGATTCCGAACTTGGTGAATCCACAGACATTTTAGTGCTCTTTGTGTGGGCAGATAGGCATATGGATCAAATCTGTTCCTATTCTTGAGGAGTTTATAATCTAGTAGAGGAAACAGGCATGTAAACAATATAATATAGAGAAACTTGAGGGAACCAAGAGGACAAAGCAGTTACTACCTCTGTCAGAGACAGGTACAGAGATGGCTTAGGCTTGAAGTGACATTTGAGCTAGTTTTCAAGGTGTTTGGCAGGCAAAGAGAAAGGGAACAGAATGTGAAATAGCCTAAACTATGTCATGTTCAAAAACTAGTGACAAGTTCATTGTGGCTTTATAAATGTGGGGCTAGAGGGGTACGGTGGGAGGTAAGGCTAGAGATGTGAGCTCTGGCAGATCGCAGGGGCCTTGTGGACAGTCTCAGGATATATGTATTGAGGGAACTAAAGAAGTCCGTTGTTGTTGTTGTTGTTTTGCTTTGTTTTAAATATTTATTTTGAAATTATTAATACACATGAAGTTACAAAAATGAGTTCAGGGAGATCATCTCCCTTACCTTTCACCTACTTTCGCCCCAGTGGTAACATGTCACATAGCTATATAAGTATTAAAACCAGAAGATTGTCATTGGTACAATCCATGGGCCTTATTGAGATTTCACCAGTTTTACAATTTGGGTGTGTGTATAGCTCTATGCAGTTTTATCACATGTGCAGCCATGTGATTATTAAGAATGTTATATACATAGAATTATACAGTATGTGACCTTTTGAGATTGGCTTATTTTCCACTCAGCATAATTGCTAGGAGATCCATGCTATTAGTGTGAGTATCAACAGTTCATTGCTTTTGATTGCTGTGTAGTATTCTGCAGGATGGATGTAACACTGTGTGTTTAACCGTTGACTTGCTGAAGGACATCTGGGCTGTTCCCAGTTTGGGGCTATTATAAATAAAGCTGCTATGAATATTTCCATACAGGTTTTTTGTGAACATATATTTTCATTCCTGTGGGATAAATGCCCAAGAGTACAATTCCTTGTCACATGGTAAATGCATATTTAGTTTTATTAAAAACTGCCAAACCTTTTTTCCAGACCTGCTATACCATCCTACATTCCCATGAGCGAGGTTTCAGAGTCAGAGAATGGTGAAAGTGAATGTGTGTTTGGGGAGATAGACATAAAGGCAGAATATGAACTTGGTAAGGGAATTCCGATGACAAGGAAAGGTTAGGGGTAAAGAGGAGAAGAAAGATATGAAGCTAGATTTCCAAAAGAGACTTTAGAGGATTTAATGGTTTTCGGTAGTCAACTCCAGATTCACATACCCTTTGCCCATCTTCTACCCACTGAATATTTTCCAGAGCATGAGTCAACAAGCTGCAGCTCAGGTTGGCCCACTACCTGGTTTTCTAAATAAAGTTATGTTGGGGGCTGGCTGGTTAGCTCACTTGGTTAGAGCGTGGTGCTACTAACACCAAGGTCAAGGGTTCAGATCCCCTATTGACTAGCCACCAAAAAAATTAAAAAATGAAATAAAATTGTGTTGGGACACAGCCATGCCCATTCATTTTCATGTGGTCTATGGCTGCTTTCCTGCTGCAGTGGCAGACCTGAATTGTTATGGCAGAAACCAAATGACTTGCAGAAAGCTTGCCACCTGCTTATCTAGAAAAACTTGATATATATTTCTGATGAGAAAGATTATAGCAGGGATTCTTATTTTGGTTAGAAATTAGGGCAGGTGGCAAAGGAATTGGTCTTTTGTGTGTATGTGTTTATGTTGATTTTAGACTTTATGTTCCACATAGTGCAAAGGGTACTCTGGAGATGGAAGTAGGTCATGGTTTCAGGTACTCTTCCTCCCTTCATCCACTTTTTTAGTACTTCTTTATCCTAACTTGTATATTGGGATTCTACATAAGATTTTTATTTCAAAAAATGTCAGCAGGCAGGAATGGAAAGTAGGTTGTCAGTGGTTAAGATGCTATGATTCCATACTGCAGCACCACTTCAAACAACATGTTCAACTCGAAATTGATTTTCTCCTCCTCAGAACTGGTCTCTCTTTCCCTGACACCTTTAAGAAATGTTGCTTTTTTGTCCCTGGCTCAAAACATTGGAGTCATTGGATTTTTTTCTTCCTTACTTCAGCATCTGTTTGCCAAAGTCCTGTTCATTTATTTAATCATTGGGGGGAATGGAGGGGCACAAATGTATGACTTCTCCCTCTTTGTCTTTTGTAAGCACTTTTTAGGGAGTATGCAAGCGTGTATATGTGTGTGAGAGATCTGTTGCCTTCATTAAGCCTGATAGTTTAAATTTATTTTTATATTTATACCCATCTATACAAAGTAATATGTTCTAATATATGCTCATTCAAAAAGTTTAGAAAATACAAAAGAGTATAAAAAAATAAAGCTCATTGTCAGTTCACTACTACATGAAATGACTACTGTTAACATGGTGGAATATTCTTATAGATTCTCATTCATATTCAAACTTTCTCCCTCCCTCTCTCTCTGGCTCAGATAAGAAAATGAGTATGGAATCATGCTATTCTATACCTGGTTTGTTTTTTGATTTTAATGTTAACATCTTTGCATGTCAGCATTAGACCTCAATTTTTTTTTTTTTTTTTTTTTTTTGTCGTTTTTTCGTGACCGGCACTCAGCCAGTGAGTGCACTGGTCATACTTATATAGGATCCGAACCCGCGGCGGGAGCGTCGCCGCGCTCCCAGCGCAGCACTCTACCGAGTGCGCCACGGGCTCGGCCCAGACCTCAATTATTTTTAAAGATTGCCATGGTCTTCCATTTTATGGGTACATCATGATTTGACCCGTTCAATGGGATAACTTTTATTTCTAATTCTTTGCTGTTGTAAACAGCACTACTTGTACTTACATCTTTGTAAGTACTTTGTCTATTTCCATAGGGTAAATTTCTAAAAGCGTAATGGGTGAGTCAGAGGAATTTCACCTTTTAAATCTTTTTGATACATTTTGCCAAATTGTCCAATAGTAAAGTTGTTCCAATTTGTTTTTCCTCCAGCAATGTGTCTAAAAGTCTTTGTTTCTGATATAAAAATTATATATTTATAATTTCAAGTTGTTTTTTATTATTATTAACTAGAATATCTTTTTTGTAAGGTGTTTAATTTTTGAATTAGCCATTTCTATACTTTAACCATTTTACTCTTGCTATGTTTGTCTTTAAGTGTACTTTATATAATAAAGCTAGTCTTAACTGGTAACTATTAAAAGCTGGGAATAAGGAGGAGGGCATCCCCAGGCTTGCATCCTACCAGATAAAACCCTGTTCCTTCTTCATCTGCGAGTAGCCACCTTGTCACCTTTCATCTCCTAACCTCAGTGATTGGGTCCAGAGCAGGAGTAGGTGGTGACAGCTATGAGTACTTTGTGGACATGGTCTGGAAGCACTATGGGTAAGTGAACTAACTATCTTCTCAGATCTTCTAAAATTGTATTTTTGCATTCCTTTAGTGATGGTAAAATAGTACAGTGATGTGTACTGTGGGAGTATTGTACTTAAGGAAAGAGATTTAATACAAAAGCTTCTGAGTTTTTGGAGGTCTTGAAATAGGCCATTTGTACCAATGTTTGACTTGATAATTGCTTATTTTCACACCTCGTTTTATTTTTTAATGGGAAGGTCTCACAGCTTTAGTGCTAGTTGGTGAGATTATTATGGACACTACCCTTGAAAACTTGAAGTAGTTACCTGTCTCCTCACCCTGGGAGAGAAAGAAGTTTAATTCTAATATTGTTATTAGTGAGGTGAGCATTAGATGTGAACTTTGGGATATTGCTTACTTCTTAAGTTGATTCTGTAATTTAAATATTTGAATTTAAAAATATTTCTTAAAGATAATTAAAAACGAAGTCATTATCGTTTGGTTGTGTGTAGGATCCAGTGAGGTGTCATATTTTAGGATTAATATGCCTGGTCCCCATGGGACTTAGGGACTGCACTTCTCAAGTCAGAGCCTTGATTCTGAGAAGCTCTGCTAAGCCCTAGACTCTTTCCTCTGTGACTGCTCTACTGAGGTGTCTCTGAATTCCTACTACATATGGCTGCTTGGTAGAGCCACACTGGACAAATCACTTCTCAAAAGCCATAAGAAAACAACCAAGAACTTAAGCAGAATCTGAACTTCTCACCACATCATTTTCCTGTCAAGTGAGTGGGCTTGTTGCGAGGGACTGTTCTCTCACACGTTTCTCTCCTTGACCATGTTTTCATAAATAGTTGGCTTCTGTTAATAAAGCATCCTGTACTTATGAAACAGTATGAGGCTAACTGACCTATAAAAGTGTAGCATCTGTGCCTTGGAACACCATGTTCAGCTGACAAAAACTTCCCAGAAAGTTCAGTCAGTTAACAAAAGCATGAAGTTATACCATGTGAAAATCACCATCTTCGACTTGGGAGTGGAATGGGGTATTTAGAAGAAGTGTAAGTAAGCCCTTTTCAAAGCCATTGAATATGTTAGGACCTGAGGGGTACATATGAGAACTTATAGCACTACAAGGCCAGTGACTGCAATAAGGTCACAGCTGCAGTAGGCATCAGAGGAGGAGAGAACCATGGGAGCAAGGGAAGGGATTGGGGCCATAGAGGCTCTGAGAGTGGGGAGTAGTTGTGTGAGCATTCAGACTTCCAGGTTAGCTTTGGCAGAGACCAAGATGTACAGGGGGAGAGAGTGAAAGATGATAGAGCAAAAAAGAATTCAAGACCTTTATTTGGAATTTGAGAAATGGAATGGATCTCATGGGTCATCTGGGCCAGCCTCCTTAGTTATCAGATGATCCAGTAAGGTCTAAGGGGTTTCCATGAGGCCACACAACTGGCAAAATTGTACAAGGGGAACGTGAGTCAAGGCTAACCACCTCCTTGTTTAGGGGCCCTTTCTCCAGCACACAGAAGGAGCCATCAGCCTTGGAACTAAAGTAGGATGCCCCTTACCTGTGAAGGTAAGAGAATGGATGAACTTGACAGATTTATAAAATGGTTGCAAAAAGAATTCCTTTCACTCAGCTTCCACAAATGTTAACATCTTACATAACTACAGTACAATGATCAAAATTAGGAAAATAGCACTAGTTAATTAGTTAATACTATCAACTAATCCACAGACCTTTTTCAAATTTCATCAGTCGTCTCACTATTCACCCGTTGTCCCTTTTGTGGACCAAGATCCAATTCAGGATCACATGTTGTATTTAGTTGTAGCATTTCCTAGTCTCCCGTAATCTGGGACAGTTATTCAGTCTTTCTTTAGCTTTTATGACCTTGACACTTTTGAAAAGTACTGGCTAGTTGCTTTGTAGACTGTCCCTTGATTTGGATTTGGTTTATGCTTCCTCACGATTCAACGTAGGCTGTGATTTTTGGCAAGAATACCTCAGAAGTGATCTTGTGCCCTTTTCAGTGCATCATATCAGGAGAAACATGATAGCAATAGTCTCTCTCATCACTGGTGGTAGTCGCTTTGATCACTTCATTAAGGTGATGTTTCTACTGTAAAATTGCTGTTTTTCCTTTTGTCATTAATAAGTATCTTGGGGGACTGGGCATCTTTTCTAAAAGTGATTCTAAGTGTGTTGCCAGGGTTGAAACAGAGGATGACAGAAATCATCAAGATGGAGTGGGGAAACTGGGAATGTTTTAACTAGAAAGTCTTAATACAGAAAGAGTGAAGCTAGATGTTCAGATCTGGAGTAGAGAATGAAAGACTGAAGCCTCTTGAGGAAAGTGGAGCAGTTTTATGTTTCTAGGAGTTACTGGTTGGAAATCAACCCAGTTTAAAGGAATGTTTCTGAACTGGATTGAAAGCAGTTGAACTGCATGAATCATTAGTGAACCTAATGTGCACAGGTTCTGTCACTTTTTCTACAATACTTAGAACTCTGAAAGCTGAAGTAGAGAACGTTTTGAGTAAAGCACATTCAAGATTGCATAGGGGAGCAAGAGGCTTTGAGCTACTAGCACAGGCAGCACTGAAACATGCAGTCTTAGCAGGACAGGTAACATGATCATTGAGGGGCCAGTGGGTTAGGCGACAGGTGATGGTTTCAGCAGTTTAAAGAGGTTACAGCATTTGGAGGAGGTATAAGTGTGAATAGCTTACTTGGGAAGTGTTAGGGAACAGACAAGGAGGTGGCAGATAAGGAGGATGTGGTCAGAGAGGCAGAGAACATATTGACATATTGCAGGCAGGCCAGAGATGGGGACCTGGGCACAGTCACTAACGTGAACACCGATGAGGGGAACCAAGTCTCATCTGAACAAGAGCAGCCAAGTTTCTGTGTTCTGTGTGTATGGCATCTTCAGTCAGTGAATACTTGCCCAATTTCCTTTTCTTGTGAAATACTTTACTATTAAAACTTTCCCAATCATCTTTTGATAATATTTGGCCATGTTTATTTCTTTTTTTTAAAAAAAAAAAAAAAACTTTTTGTTTAATCAACTTGTAATTGTCCATGTAATGGGGAACAGAAATCAAACAAATAGCTGAAATATACATATAATTAAAAGTCATCAAATGAAATAACTTAATCTCTCATTTATCAGGACTGCTAATAAATAATAAAGTTGATTAATTTTAGTTTTTCTTTTATATTATGCTGCTGATTATCCTATGTAGGTGATATCTAGCCTTGGAAATGCCCAGGTTTGGAAGTCTCTTATTCCCAATGTCCATTATGTGCTAATATTTGAGCACCTTCTATCTGTTAAATCCCATTTCAGTCTTTAGGTTTATATTGGGATTGTTTGTGGCACTGTTTTTTGGTGTGGTTGGTAGACCTCCCTACCTATGTAGACATAGACCTACATAACTGGTTATTTGTTAGAAATAAATCTTAAAAATTGAGGGCCGACCCTGTGGCTCACTTGAGAGAGTGTGGCGCTGGGAGCGCCGAGGCCGTGGGTTCGGATCCTATATAGGGATGGCCAGTGCGCTCACTGGCTGAGCGTGGTGCAGATGACACCAAGCCAAGGGTTATGATCCCCTTAGTAGTCACACACACACACACAAAAAAATTGTAATGAACATTTTGATTATATAATTTACCTCATTCTTTTTTTGCTCTTAAAAAAAATAATAAAAGTAAAATGGGATTTGTAAAACATTCCAACAAGTCTGAAATAAAGCAAAAGCAATAAAGGAAGAGCAAGTTCTTCCAGACTTTTCTCTGTGAGGTCACAGGGAGTTTGGCCGTAAATTGAGCACAAGGCAAATCACAACCAAACTTACCTTTGAAAACTCCTCAGTTGCCCGTACAGAACAATATACAGTGTGGGCATACTGTGACTCAACATTTCCAAAACAGCAAGTATTTCCTCCAGTGTTAGATCAGACTGCCCATTCTGCAGTTGAGTGCCAGATACAGTAGATGGCTTTCATTTGGCTCCGCTTGAGGAGATGTCCACACTACAAGCTGAACATGCACACTGAGACCCAAGCTCAGGGCATATATGCTCGTTAATTTAAATAGCCAGCATTACTGAATTGATCAGCCAGTCTCTTGCTCACAACTGTAACTCTTTGTTGTAACTCATTAGTTGATTCCCTTTCTTTGAACTGCATTTATTTTTTTCACATCTCAGGTGATTTGTTTCTTTGCTCATTCTTAAGGAAAGTCTATTCTTGCCCAGTATTGGATTAAGATTTTGATTCCTAATTCCTTTTCCTTTTCAGTGGCTAAAAGATTAGTTCTGTTGTGATCTTGTTTTGCTCGTTTGATGATCCAGCAGCCTGGGGAAGGTTAAGAGGTGGGAGTACAAGTTGGGTATATTTCTTTCCCACGTGTGTTGTTTTCCTGAATAAATCAGGTGAGCTATGCTCTGTTCTTTTTCTGGCCAGACTTAAGTGTTTTGCACAATCCCTGTTTGGTGTAGAAATGTCTGTTTCTGGGTTCTGGTGAGATCTCTTCCCTTAGACTTCTTGGTGAGATGTTGCAAGGTTGTCCTTTCAGTTCTCTGTTTCTGCACTACCTTTTTTAAGGAATCCTTTGACTTGTACCAAGGACATTCCGGGCATAGGAAACCACATGTGCAAGGACCCTGAAAGAAGACCATGTTGCTGGAGTATTGGTGAATTGTAGTGCAGAGTAAGGTTAAGTAGGTAGGACTAGACCTTGCAGGGTTTCACTGACCATGTTATAAAGGAATTTTCTGCATTCTAAAAACAATAGGTGAACTATTAGAGCATTTTAAGCAGAGGGAATATTTCGATTGTATTTTCTTATGAGAAGATCATTCTAGTTGTGATGTGGAGAATGGATAATAGGGGGTGTAAAGGAGATGGAAGGAAACCAGTCAATGAGCTATTTAGTAATCTAGGCAAGAGTTATGGGAATTTTGATTTGGGTGGTGATGGTAGAGGGGGAGATAAATGGATGGATTTGGGAGAGTTGGCGATGAATTAGATATTGGGGCGGGGTGAGGAAGAGGGAAGAGTTGAGAATGACTCCAGTATTTCTGACACGTATAATAGCATCAAAGTGGTATTGTTACCTGAAGTAGGCAACAAGGGAAGAATACCAGGCAGCGGGGCAAGATCAGGAGTTCTGTTTTAGATGCATTAGGTAGGTATAAGTAGAGACATTTCAGGCAGGCTACTGAATGTACCAGTAAGGCCTGGGAGAAGAGAACTGGATTAGAATAGGAATCTGTGAGGCATCTGCACTTAGGTGTTACTTAAAGCAGTGGGTGTAGATGAGATCACTTAGATATAGAGACTATAGAATGAGAAGAGGAGGGCCCAGTACCCTGCCTTGAGGAATTCCTGATATGTAAATAGCCTAGTCAAGGAGGATGAGCCAAAAAAGGAGACAGAGAACCCGAGAGATAAGGGGAAAATTAGAGTGCTGATGACTCACAGAGGACAAGGGAGGAGCAATTTTTAAAAGAGAGTATAATCAACAACTCCAAATGCTGCCGAGAGCTCAGACGTAATGAAGACATGGCATGCAGCTCATTGGTGACTAACCAAAAGCTTTAAAGTACTAGTTGTAGAAGCCACATGGGGTTGGCTGAAGAGTGAAAGTGGAAAGAGAGTTGGACTGTAGCAAATACAGGCAGATGTTTTGAGAGGCTTAATTATGGGGTAGTTGGGAGGGGGTTGTGAAGTCAAAGGACAGGATATCATTTTGATTTTGTTAAGGGAGTCTTGTTCATGTTTAAAAACTGATAGGGAGAAATCAGGTGAGAGGTAGAATCAACTGCATGAGAAGGAGGTGAAATAATAGAGTGAGTTCCTAAGGGTGTGGGGTTCAAAAAGTAGGTGAGGATTAATGTAGGTAGGAGAGTGTCATGGTCAGCCGATGAGGGAATTCCATTGGTGTTTCCTCCCACCTGTAACATAGGTGGCATCTTCTGAAAGGGAAAGGGGCTTTATACATGAGTTCAGGTTACCAGTCAACTCAGAAGTATAATAAATCACTTTCTAATTATGTCCCTGCCTCTCTCCTCCCTTTTTTTTTCAACAGCTTTATTGAGATATAATTCACATAGCATACAATTCACCCATTTAAACTGTACAATTCAGTGGTTTTTAGTTTATTTGCAGTTATGTGCAACCATAACCACAATCAATTTTAGAACATTTATCACCTCAAAAAGAAACCCCATAACCTTTAGCTATCACCTTCTTCTTTTTTATTCATCTTTTACGGTCAGAAGAGAACATAGAGTATGGTCTGTGTATTAGTCCATTTGTGTTGCTTATAACAAAATACCTGAAACTGGGTGATTTATAAAGAAAACAAAAATTATTGCTTACAGTTTCTAAGGCTGGGAAGTCCAAAGTCCATCTGGTGGTGGTGACAGTGACCCAGGGATCTCACATTGCAAGATGTTGGAAGCGGAGAGAACAAAAGGCAGACTCTCTTCTTTTAATGCCCTCAGAACCATGCCTGCGACCATCATTTTTAATCCATTCACTACTGCATGGTCCTACAATCCAGTCACCTCTTCAAGGCTCCACCTTTCAATTACCATAATAGGATTTCCCACTCTCTTAACAGTCACAGTTTCTAATACATAAAACTTGGGAGACACAAGTTAAGTTTCTAATACATAAAACTTGGAGGACACAATTCAAGCTTCAGGGAGTTTTGGGGGGACATAGTTCAATCCACTACAGTCTGAATTCAAGTTTAAAATCATACAATGATTTCAAAGAAGAGTATAAACTGATGTGTATGAAGAGTTGCTAAGAGCTTTAAAACTTTGGTCTAACCAGAGAAGCAATGGAGGCTGAGGCCTGATACTTATGCTCACTGGTGTAAAATCAACAGACAATACACTCAAAAAACTATTAGATGTCAGATTCTTCCCTGACAAAGAGAATTATCTGAAGAGTAAAGATTAATAACAGAACTGAAAAAGCAACACATGTAAATAGATTATAAGAGAATACTTACTGTTGCTGAATGAATTTTTTCCTTGCCCAGAAAAATTATATTCTTGAATACTTAAAATTTGCATAGGGGATGATGAACTGCTGTCAGAAATCTTGAGGAATTACAGAGAATAGGGTAGTAGTAGCAAACTGGAAAAGGTAAAGGTTCTGCTTAACACTGACACTGAGTAAGGTTTTATGATGGGATTATTAGGAAGATGTTTTATAAGCATTTAGAAAAGAAAGTCATAGTAGAAATCAGCATAGGCTTAGTAAAAAGATCATACCGAATTAACTTCATTTCATTTTCTTATAGTCAGGAAATCAAGGTATTTAACATAAAGCCTTTTGAATATGATTTGAATATAGGCACATATACAAGTGGTTGAGCAGCCATGCCCAAAGGTTATTATTAGATTATTACTAGAAGAGGATGATGATTCAAAGACACGATGATGGGCCACTCATGGTTCTTTCCTTTTCAGCATTTGGTCAGTGATTGAGGCAGGCCATGAGAGGCACACCTATGAGATCTTCAGATAGTGGAGGAACATTATTAAAATACTGAGGAAAAAAACCCAACACACAACCAAACCGTTGTCCTAGAATTTTATACCCAGATATAAAATATCTTTCAAAAACAAAGGTGAAATAAAGAATCTTTGACACAGAAAAGGTGAAAGATTTCATTACCAGCAGACTTCTGCTACATGAAATATTTAGGAATTCCTACTGGCAGATGGAAAATGATTCAAGTTGAAAATCTGTATATACATAAAGGAATGGAAAGCACTGGACATAATGATATCCATATGTGAGCACGATAGCTGGTATATTGAATATCCTTCAGAATCCAGAAATACTTTCAGTTTTGAATGATGGGCTGATTATGAGATTAAATAGTGAGAAGAGTTAAAGCCTTCACTGCAGTGTCATTTACCCATTTAAGAAAAACATTTGGAAAGATCTGGCTTTAACAAGCAGTGCTTGTGAAAGCCAAAGACATTTAGTTCACTCTCAACACTCTCTTAAAGGTAGCCTTTAAGGTAGCCTTGTATCTTAAAGGTAGCCTTGGGCTGCATTAACATTTGCAACAGGGAAGTAGTGGTCTGGTGTCTTCCGCATCATTCCATTCTGGATAGGGTTGGAACATTAGCTCTACCTTTTTTTTTTTTTTAAGGAGGATAATTAAATAAGCTGAGTGGAGGTTTTCTGGAGAAGATAATTAGGGAAGGCAGGCAAGCTGCCTTCATATAGAACCCTTCAGGTGGAAGAAAAGTTAGAATACTGTCTGTTCTGCAGTTCAAACCCAGGGCCAGCAGACAGTGTAGTGAGGCAATGTTTGTCTCATTATAGAATTATCTAACAAATCTCTGATTCTGAAATCTCATACTGCATTACTGGACACTGGGAATATTTAAGATGAAGCAATGTGATCATTTGGTAAGAAGGTTAGAAGGTTGTGAAGGGAGTACCATGGGACTAGATAATCCTTTAAGTACCACTAAATGCTGATGTACTGGGAATTTCCCGGAAGTGTGCTTCTGGTCACAAATGCTTCAGTTTATCTTTGTTTTTGACGTATCTTTAATATTCCACTTAAGTCTCCTTTGTTGATTTATTAATTATAACTTTTTATTGTGTGGGGGGATTTTTTGGTTTTGTTTTGTGGTTGCTTTAGGATTTATAGTATGCACCTTTAACTTATTACAGTCTGTCTTCAGGAAATATTATACTACAGTATAAGAACCTTAAACACTGTACTTCCATTACCCACCTTTGAGGTATTATTGCCATGCATTTTTGTTCTACGTACGTCAGAATCTCAGGATACGTTGTCAGTTTTGCTTTAAACAACCAATTCTTTTTTTAAAGACATTTTTTAAAATAACAGGGAAAAATCTTTTATATTTACTCAC
This sequence comes from Cynocephalus volans, assembly GCF_027409185.1. Classification (NCBI taxonomy): domain Eukaryota; kingdom Metazoa; phylum Chordata; class Mammalia; order Dermoptera; family Cynocephalidae; genus Cynocephalus; species Cynocephalus volans. Next base: position 293,048,765 of record NC_084460.1, read on the forward strand.
ATTATTATGTCCAGTGCTTTTCACTCCTTTGTGTATATACAGATTTTCAACTTGAATCATTTTCCATCTGCCAATAGGAATTCCTAAACATTTCATGTAGCAGAAGTCTGCTGGTAATGAAATCTTTCACCTTTTCTGTGTCAAAGATTCTTTATTTCACCTTCGTTTTTGAAAGATATTTTATATCTGGGTATAAAATTCTAGGACAACGGTTTGGTTGTGTGTTGGGGTTTTTTTTCTCAGTATTTTAATAATGTTCCTCCACTATCTTTTGACTTGTGTCATTTCTGTCAAGAAGTCTGCTGTCATTCTTTGATTCTTTGTAATGTTTTTTCTCTCTGGCTGCTTTTAAGATTTTCTCTTTATCACTGAAATTTAAACAATTTGATCATTCCATGCTTTGGTAGAGTGTCCTTCGTAGTTTTTGTGCTTGGGCTTTTTCAAGTTTTTGGCTTTATGGGATGATAGTTTTTATCAAATTTGGAAAGTTTTCAGTCAGTATGTCTTCAAATATTTTGTCTGCTCTTCCCCTTCCTTTGGAGACTGCAGTTACATGTATATTAGATTGCTTAAAGTCATCCTGTAGCTCACTGATATGATCCCCCCCCACACCCTTTATGTTTCATTTTTGGATAGTTTTTATTGCTCTGTCTTCATGTTTACTAACCTTTTTCCTCTGCAGTTTCCAGTCTGCTATTAATCCCATCCAGTATAATTTGTGTCTCGGATTGTAATTTTTATTTCTAAGTATTTGATTTGGGTCTTTTTTTATGTCTTTCAGTCCTCTGCTTAACATGCTCAATTTGTCTTAGACATATTGAATATAGTTATAGTAACTAATGTCCTTGTTTATTAATTCTACCATCTGTATCATTTCTGTTTCTGTTGTTCAGTTTTTCTCCTCATTATTGGTTATATTTTCCAGTTTTGATCCTTCCCAGGCTTACTGTTAAGCTTTGTTGGGCAGGACCAGAGCAGAGTTTAGCTCTAGACTAAACTCTGCTGATGCCCTGTGAATATGAGGTTTTCCTTTTAGGCTAATGGGAACAAAAGCTATTTCCAGCGCTGTGTGAGCTCCATGGTCTGTTCCCTGGCCTTGGCTACTTTCCTCACACACATGGGCTTGTCAGTACTCAGCTGAAGATGGGAGTGCTCTGCAGATCTCTGACACATTCTTTCTGTGCAGCTCTCTCCTCTCTGGTACTCTGCCCTGCAAACTCTAGTCTCTTTGTCCTCACTAGATTCCCAGCTCTGCTCCTCAGTGCATAGAGGCCGTTCTGCCTGGCTCCCCTCCCTGTGCTGTGGCTGGCAATAAGCTAGGGCACTTGTTTCTCTTCTCCCAGGGATGACTGTTCAGTGCTGCCCGAAGTCCAGTGTTTATAAGTCATTGTTTCACATATCTTATCCTATTTGTTAGTCTTTTTCATGGGGAAAAGTAAATCTGGTCTTTATTCTCCTAGCTGGGCCAGAAGTGGAAGCTCTTTAGTGACTTTTTCTTTATTGCTGACCCCTTAGCTTTGTACTCGAAAGCTTTTTTCAGCTTCATTTTCTGCTATCCCTCCATTATTTCCTCTAAACCTTTTCTCCGGCAGACCTTGTACTTCCCCTTCTGCCTCATTCCTAGCTCATGCTGTTCCTTTCCCATTGATACTTGCTTGTCAGTCTTCATTTTCAGGGTCGGCTCAGGTGCCTCTTCTGTGATGTTTCCTTCCCACTTTTCCCTCTGTTCTGTTTCTGTCATACGTAAACATGGTTTTTGGTGCTCAAGTGCGTGTGTTGTGTACATGCTGGCCTTCCTATGGAGTGTGCATGTTGGTCCCCATATGCACACATGCACAGTGTTCAGCACCTGAAGGCAGGGATGGAGCTTGCCCATCTTTGTGCCTGTACATAGGTTTTTGGGTATATAATATAGAGAGAAGCTACTTAACAAATGTGGGTGTGTTATATGTTTGTTAAAATGAATTGTTTTTCTCCTCTTCCCCAACCCCTGCCCCCCAAATCAGGCTACAGAAGAAGTATCCAAAAATTTGGTTGCCATGAAAGAAATTCTGTATGGCACAAATGAGAAGGAGCCACAGACAGAAGCAGTGGCTCAGCTTGCTCAAGAACTATATAATAGTGGGCTCCTTGGCACTCTGGTAGCTGACTTACAGCTCATTGACTTTGAGGTAAGAAATCCAGGTCTCATTTTTCAAAAACAGTACTCTATTCATAATCCTTTTCCATATGTTCTCTCCTTTAGAACATCTTAAGATTCCTGTTGGGCTCTTGGCTCAGGAGTTACTGACCTCTGTAAGCATGCCCACGCTGCCTACCTCATTAGTCTAGCCAGGGCAGGAACCCACAGGTGTCTCAGGCTTAGGCCAGGTTTTTTTCTCTCTTTCACCGCACTGTCTTTGGAGTTTCTTAGGTATCCATTAAGCCCGTTCTTTTAGGCTGTATTTAATAAACAGCTGCTTTTTAGCACTGTAAGGATTATGTAATTCAATGATCCTTGGCTCTCAAGGAATAAACATTCTAAAGAAGACCATAGAATGTTGGACTTTTAGAGGTAGGTCTAACTCTGTCTCTTTTTTAACCTGTTGAGAATTCATTACAGCAGAGATCATATGTGTTTTGTTTGCTGCTTTTAAATTTTTTAATTAGTATAACGTTTGAATAGCAGGAGATTTTATACATAATTCTGAATTTCTGGCTTCTCTTGAAAACTTTGATTCTAGCAACATGAGGCTTGCAGTCTTACTTGGCTCCTCAGCTGGAGTAGAGCAGCAACACAGGGCTTCCACAGTTGGGTTTGCTATAAACAGCACAGCCTGCTTTCTGTCTCAGGGCCTGCTTTACCCATTTGCATCTCCTGCTCAGCCCTGGTAGACATTTCAGGTTGTTGCCCAAGCTCATAGAGCTGGATTATGTCATGTTAAATATTTAGTGAATTAAACAGTAAGAGTAATGGTCCTTGATAGCAGTCTGAATAAACTAGTCTGAGTAGCATGTACGGTAAGGAAGCACTCTGGCATGGTCATGGGCAGTCTCTTCTTTGACTCTTTGACATGAATGTGCTTCGTTTTAAGCCCCAGTGTTTATCAGCCTGAGCATTTGGATGTCTGTGCAGGTGTTCCAAGGGAGAAAATGCAGATGGATAGCCAGATTAAATTTTGGAGCCGAATGAGAGGGTGTGATTCATAGGTTATTCAAATATAATATTGATAAAAGAAAATAAATTTACTTTTGTCCTACTGTAGAGCAGATAGAACTAGGGTATTTCCATTTATATAGCTGAGTTCATGTATTTTTAATAGTGTATCAAATTCCAGCAACAACAATTTTTATTTCCTCTGCAAAGTTGGGGATGCACTAGAACATCTCATTTCTCCTTTGCTTCCAGCCTTCTCACTCACTCCCCAACTGAATTTAATAATACTTATTTGGGACTTCAGAAACATCGGTTTAAAAGAAGTGTGTGCCCTTGAGACTGGTTCTTAGGGATTGCCGTTACTGCTCCTGAGCTTGTGTGGGCCCCCGGATGATCACTCTGTGTGTGCTTTAGGTGGTGTGCTGGAAAGCTAGTGTTTCACTTAGCCTCCTAGGGGCTTGTCAGCCTTGTCACAAGTGGCCATGCTGAAACATCATTTGTTAATTTCTTGTGCAGCTTTCTGATTGTAAGGTTCACTGGATGGTGATATTGTCCATCTATTTTGTAACGTGGTGTGATAAAGTTCTGACCTCTGAACTACTGCATCATGGGATACTTAGTACCTTAATTATTCATCTATATAAAGTCTTTCCTTAGTAGACCTAGTTTAATAGGGGGATATGTCTACTTGCCATGAAAGCTCAGCTTCTTACAGAATTCTTTCATTTTTATTATATTGACAGAGTACAGTTCTCTTCCCGTCTCTGTACAAGGAGAGTGTATGTATTGTTCAAACACAAGCACCCTGTTTGAAGCTGCTTGTTTCATTTGGGTGGGATTTCAGATCCCTATAGATTATAAGCGTATGGCAAGGTTTTGCTTTTCAAATGAGTCAGCACGATTCTGAGTTAGAAATGGTTGAATTTGTATGTGGAATGTAGTGAGATTTCACTTTGTCAGCATATTGTTCATGTGAAAAATAGTACACTATTAAAACTTAGAACTTGGAATTATAGATGAAGAAATAAAATAAGAAAATGTAATGTCTGTGAATGTCTTAAAGTCAGATATTAAGTCATAACTATAAATATACAATGGCTTTGAGTTTATTTGGGAGGGTGGATGGACATTTTAATGTTTAGTCAGATAAATATTTTAATGATTGTATTCTTAATAGGGCAAAAAAGACGTGGCTCAAATATTCAACAATATTCTCAGAAGACAAATTGGTACAAGAACTCCTACTGTTGAATACATCTGCACCCAACAGAATATTTTGTTCATGTTATTGAAAGGGTATGTACAATATAATAAAATTTATATTCTTAGTTGAAAATAAAAAAGAAAAATTGCCTTGGGAAAACAGGATGGTGAATGTGGAAAGTGTTTTCTCTGCAGTTTAGTCAGCTCATTTTTCCACAGGTCTTGAATACATTTCCCTCCTTAAAATTCAACCTATTAGCTAAATTTAATTTGAAAATGGCCTACAGATGGAGGTTTAAAAGTAGGTGAATTGTGAGCCTTTAAATTCACAAATTAAACATGACTGAAAGAAAAAAAAATAGTCCTCCGTGGTCTTTTTTCTGTTCTCTAAGATTAAAAAAGTTGAATTTCATCGAATATCAGTTAAGTCATGTATTTAAAGACATCTTCAGCAGCTGTGTGGTGTGCGGATCCGAACCCTTGACCTTTATGTTCTCAACCCCATTCTCTAAGCAACTCAGCTAACCAGCCAACCCTCCTTTGGACATAATATGCACACTCTAAGACAGTAAAATAAAAGCTGCCTCATAAATGGAGCATGGATGCTATGTAACTTCACTTTGTTCAATCAACAAAGTGCATGTTTATGATGTAGTACCCTTTGCTTTTTACCTCTGTGTGTTCACTCACTAACCCACTTGATTTGGAAACTCACAGTGCATCTTCCTGGAATTACTGCTGGACTAAGCAGGCATTTATGTTTAGGTAACCTATCAGTTTAAAAAACAAGCAAAACCAAAAAAGCCTAAAAACTAAAACTAAAACAAACAAACAAAACGAAAAACAAACCCTCCTCTCCCTCATCACTGAGTCTTCCTGACTGGCAAGGGTAACCTCCTGTTGTTTCACACCAGAGTTGTTTGCCAGCTGTGGGTATAGTGTGCATCTGTTTGTCCCAGCACTGATGGTGTTCTATTAAACTGGTGGACAAGCCAGTTACTGGCATGACTGTTGGCATGAATCAGCTTGCTCTCCTACCCCTCGCTTTATAGCTTGCCTCATTCTGATTCATATCTCTGTGGTTTAACACTTCTCCCAAGTTCAAACTTGTTTAGACAAAGCATGAGTCAGTGCGCATGTTGCATGCCAGCATTCTGTTTCCTTCTTTCTATTTCTAACCATCCATGTTGCTTCTTCAGATGTTGCCATACAGAACTTTTGGCATCTAATTTTTTGTTGTTTCCATCCAAGTTTTGTGTGTAAACATGTAGTGAGTTGCCTGAAATTTTGGTGTTCTTAGAGCAGCTTCCAGATGCCTTTGTGTATTTTTAAAGCCAATGTTTCCTTTTCCATAGAAACCAATGGTTATTAAACTCTGTAAATTAGTTAATTCTGCCTGCACTTTTACTTTAGCCAGGTGTATAATGTGAACATTTTTAAATGTCGTGTAAAGAAAGACTTTTGAGATACAGTTTAAAGTTTAAAACTCTCATCTGAGCCAGCCAGAGAAGAAACCTCACCCAGGGAGGAGAAGAGCAGCATGGAGAATGCAGCTGATGCTGGGATCCACCAGAGCTGGTCCCCACCCTTGTTGTGGGAAATATATGTACAACTGGAGGGAATGATGTAACAATCTCTTTCCTATCCATAGCTTCAACAGTTGCTAATATTCTGTCATTCTTGTTTCCTCTATTCCTTGTTCCTTTAGTACTCCTCACACATAATATCACTTCATTATGCATCGCTAGTACATAATACATAACATAGTATAACATACATAACACTGTATGTACATAGCAGAGTATAACAAAGTCACAATACCATTTACAAGCCTAACATCTAATGCCCAAGTTTCACATTTCCTTGGTTTTCACAAAAATGTCATTTTACACTTGGTTTGTTTAAATCAGGTTTCAAACAAGGACCACAAACTGAATTTGGTTGATAGGACTCTTAGCTCTCTTTTAATCTATAATAGTTAATGCCTTTTTTTTTTCTTAATTTATGCAATTTATGAGGGTACTTCAAAAAGTTCACAGAAAAAGCTGTGCTATCTACCCCACGTGAATCATTGTGCTGTAAGTATATACATGTACTGAAACAACACACTATACCCCACAAAAATAAATATAAATATAAATAAAATTGGTGTGGGGAGGAAGTTCACAGAAAGATATATATTATCTTTTAATTCTGTTTTTCCACAAACTTTTTGAGGTACCCTCATATTTGTCAAAGCAACTGGGTCATTTGTTTTGTAGAAAAATTACACATTTTGGATTTGCATTCCTGTGGTATCACTTAACATGTTCCACTATCCCCTCCTTCCTTTAAATTGGCAATTAGATCTGAAGATTTGCTTAGATTCAGATTCACTTAGAGGGGGGGCAGCAATTCTTGGGCGGTGCTGAGTACTTGCTGTTGGGTAGCACTGGTTGTCCCACTTCTGGTGATGTTTAGATTGACCAGATACAGGTGTTGTCAGTCTATAATCTGTTCATTATACTTGTAAAATTCTCCATCAAGCTTTCACCTAGTGGTTTTAGTATCCACTAGGGATTATTGCCTAGATTCAAAATGGTAATTTTCTGATTCTGTTATTCCTTCTCCGTATAATTAAATGTGTTTATTTTATAAAGAAGAACCTTTCCTCATGGATGATTTAGTTATCCCAAAATATAATCTGTATAGGAAAGACAGGTATCATTTTTTCAGCATAATCAGTTGCGTCCCTGGCGACTTCCTTAGATTAGTATTGAGTTTTTGTTGTTTTAAGCATCCTTATAAGCTCAAGGTTTTGCTTTTTTAAAAAGTGTATTTGATGTTTCTCAACCCGTTCCAGTCATTACTTTCTTATGTCCAGATTGCCCTATCTTAGGCCATTGGGAGCTCCTTTAGGTTGGCTCCTTATGGCAAGACCCCATTAGTCTGATAGCTTCCTTGCTTTCTGGCACATGATGACCCACCTTGCTTTTATTGTATGGCTCCTGCCAGATCCAGAAAGAGCCATTTCTTCAAGGAGCCCTGTGAACTATGTTTTAAGATTTTTGTACTTTTGTTGATTAATTAATTTAGACTACTTACGTACAATGTGATCATCTTCTTAGGCTATAAGTACTTTGATGTTAGATATTTTGGGGGGTTATGCTGCTAATTTTAGTATGAATTTGAAATCTTATTGCTGGTGTTAGACAGCATTTGGAAGCAATAGTGGTTTTTTTGTTTTTGTTTTTACTGGCAATTTAAATGTTAATGTGCTCTCCACTCTAGTGCTAACAGGTTGTACAGCATAACTGTTTGCCTTGTACTCATTGGTTTATGATTTAATCATTTAGACAAGCTTGACAAACCCCCAACAAAACCTGCCCAACTTGTTGTACCAAACTGTCTTACCCTTGTCCTTTTAGTCTCCTGCCTATTAAAGATCAGCAAAGATGAAGTATACATCAGCCATTTAGTGAGCAGAGGTTTTAGTTAAATAAAAGCCAGTCAGCATTCAGGCTGCCGTGCTTTAACTGACACAAAGGAGTGCAGTTTTGATCTTGTTGAGGATCTGTGATAAATATATGTACAACAAAAGGGTAATACCACTAGATAACACATCAGTACTACAGGACTTCAGGGATAAAATGTGGTTTCAGTTAATAAAACAAGGGTTGGTAAAAGCCAAGGAACTTAAGATTGAAGTTTCAGATGGTTTAAAATTTGCAGAGGCAGAGAAAAGACAGAAAGCATCTTAATGGTATATCACTAGGAACAAAGGTCAGGGGCAGGAATGAACACAGAGTGATTGGCAACGATGAGGAGATAATCTGCAAGTTTTATGGCAGGGTGGGAGATGGTGATGTACCAAAGAAAGGGGATCTGCTGAGGGGAAGACTGGACATTAAGCCCAAAAGTTTGGCTTTATTTGATTAGTAAGAAGAAATAATTTTAAGCTTCTAAGCTAGAAATGCTGTTGATAGAGTTTCATGTGGAAAGATTTGTTAGTACAGAGCTTGAACAAAGAATCTGGTTAGGAGACATTTGCAGTTCTCTAGCTATGAGTTAATGTGGCAGTGGGAATGAATAAAAGGAAATGAAACTAAGATATTTCAAAATAGTATTTAAAAGTCCTGGTGACACTAAGGATGGGAAGATTTGGAATGAAGTCAGAAAGGTTTAGGACTGTGCTGTCCAATATAGTAGCTGCTAACCACATGTAATTGATTTTAAATCAACTTAAATAACATTTAAAATTGAATTTATCAGTCACGGTAGCCAAATTTCAAGTGCTTAGTAGCCACATGTGGCTAGTAGTTACCATATTGGATAGCATGGCAGATATAGAACTTTTTTTTTTTTTTTTTTTTGGCAGCTGGCAGGTAAGGGGATCCGAACCTTGACCTCAGTATTATCAATACCATGCTCTAACCAACTGAGCCAACCGGCAAGCCCAGATGTAGAACACTTCCACCATCACAGAAAGTTCTGTTAGATCTGGTTTAGACCTGGGTATCTGAGATAAAATAATGATGCCAAATTATAGAAATGAGGAAGAGAGGGAATTGGGGGGTTATTTTGTTGGAGGAGATTTGATTGATTTTAGACATGTTGAGTCTTTGGTAGACCTTTAACTGAAGTTGTCCAGAGGCAACAGAAAATACTATAATTCAGGAGGAGACAATGGGGGGGTGGGGAATTTAGTAGACATGGTGTGGGAGCCATGAGATTTTATGGGCTTTTATTACTAGATTAGAGGCAACAGGTAAATACCTCAGCCAGGCAAGAAACAGGAACAGTCAGAGAGGATAAAAAGGAAAACTGGCAAGTTCGTCCTTCCTTCCTCCCTCCCTCCCTCCCTTCCCTTCCTTCCTTTCTTTCTTTCTTTAATGAGCACTGTCAGGATGCTAAGTAGAAGAATCTGTTATGAGAAATAATCGCTTATTTTAGCCAAGAGGAGGTCTTTGCTGTCCAGTTAGTCATTTCACTAGAGTGTTGTGTTGGGAAATGGAATTTGACTGCAAGAAAGTAGAGGAGATTGTGAGTGGGAAAGAAATTAAGCCAACGTGTAGCTTGAAAGAAAGTAGAAGAAAAGAGCAATGTGTTTGAGCAGGGTGGCAGAGTCCAGTCAAGAAAAGGGCGTGGTGCACATCACAAGGGAGAGGGCCTCTTGCCTGGCTGAGAGGTTTTTTTCTGATTGCAGGAAAGGAAGAGGTAAGAGGGCCAAGATGAGTATAGAGGAAGGTTGTGTGTGCAGAGCTGATGGAGGCCGTGGAGTCCCTGTGTCTGCTGTGCGCATGTGCTCAGTGGCCTTCATGCTCTCCCTGGTGGAGGGAGGCACTTCGTGAAATCCTCAGGACTAGGCTTTCAGCTTTAATGAAATGTTTACATGTTGCCAACAGTCTTAAAAGTACTGTTTTGAGCCCTGAATTTTAACAGCGAAGTATGATAGACCTATTTAGATACTATGAGTTACTGAATTTGGAAAAATATTTGTTTTATTTTGTTTTTTGGATTTATCTTTGTATGTTCCTGAGTGTTGAGTGTGCCATATGTAAAAGCTAACCCCTTTGTGGAGTATGTGACCCTCAGTGGTTCTCTTCAAGTCTTTTAACTTAAATAATGAATTTTATCCACACACTCACTCTTGTGGCTATTTTTCTTTGGTTGAAGGCAGTCGTCACCAACCAACGTGTATGTATACTCTAGAGTAAATTGACCTGAGCACATGTTGTACTCCTAGAGTAATGCCTTTTGTAACCTTCTGTGGTCACTTAGTTAGGACACGTCTGAAACTTCCTGTTCTAAAAGTTTTAACTACTCAGTGTTGGAGTTTTAAAAGAGCAATCATGTTTGGGTTTTTTGTTTGTTTGTTTTGTTTTTGCAGGTATGAATCTCCAGAAATAGCTCTAAATTGTGGAATAATGTTAAGAGAATGCATCAGACATGAACCACTTGCAAAAATCATTTTGTGGTCGGAACAGTTTTATGATTTCTTCAGATATGTTGAAATGTCAACATTTGACATAGCTTCAGATGCATTTGCCACATTCAAGGTAACATAAAAAACTAGAATTCTAAACATATTTGCAAGTCAGATTAACAAGCCTGCTACTTTTCCTTAACCACTTCTGCCCTCCTAGTCTATGCACAGGTGCCCTCTAGTGGGAAGAAAGAGGATATATTTTATATGTGTATGTGTGACCGGTATATGCAGTAGAGTCACAGCTTTAAAAGGGTGGGAAAGTTAACTTCTGAAGTCTATTTAAAAGACAGAAGTCCTGTGTGGTCAAAATTACCCTTTTTTGTTAAATAACACATTAAGTACAGTATACAGATATACAGTACATCTGACAATCAGGTTTTCTCCTGTGTTGGAACATTCTGTAGCAGTTTCTTTGGTTAAGCACCAAGTGAAGTAGTTGGCTTCTGTTCAGGGGCCATGTTAATTTGGAATATACATGTCATTAAGTACTAGAACCACATTCAGGACAGAGATATCCACATTGTGGATAGGCCCCAGGGAACATGGACTCACCTCCCATTTCCTGCTCGCTCCAGAGCATGTCTAGTAAATGCAGTGGGAGGACAGAATCACTTGCACCATTCAAATTGTTATGAATCCCCCCACCACACCCCCCAGTGTACAACTGCATACTTTTGTTTTGAGTTGCAAGGTTCTGTTCTATTGAAGGTATATAAATAAAACAGTAATCTTTTAATTTTATTCACAATGAGAGTAAGCCTTTTTATTTTACGTTCCCTTATGTAAAATGTCTGACCTTATAAATGTTTAGAACTATTTTAATATAACCAGTATTTAGCATACTTACATGTATCCTGCTGTGCTCAGAAACCATGAACGCTGTTATAGTAAGAAGTAGTCACTTTTCTTGTGAAAGTTCAGTTTCATGATTATGAAGAGCCCAGGAGATAATGAGCACACACCCTGATCTCTGGGTGAAATATGCACTTCACAGTGAATGAATATAGGATGAAAGCCTGGGGACCTGGTCATTAGGATTTCATATCGAATGAGAATAAGGTCATAGTGTGAGAGGTACCCAGGGATTTATTTCCCAAAAACCATTAAAGAGGGTATCAGAAGCCTTAGGTAAGACCTCAGATATTTATATGTCAGTGCACAAAGCAAAATGAAAAAAATTTGAGATTATAACACAGAATGGTTACTATGATATCTCAGGTATCACTGCAGTTGGTGGGATAGGACTCTTGATTAGGGTACATCAATGGAAGGATGTGCCCCATTCAGAAGCAGAGACCCATCAGCCATGAAGGGAGGTATAGTAGCACCATGTGTCAAGGAGAGAGTCCCCTGTGTGGAAGGATAGCCAGGAGGCCAAGAGTGGTGACACTCTGGGCACACGAGGGTGAAGGAAGAGGACTGAGAAGCAGCAGTGGTATGGGAGGATGCAGCCAGACCCCTGGCCACATGGAGGATGTACTCCTGGCCCAGATAGCAAAATTGGCTCACAGGTGTGAGAAGTGCTGCCTACATGTCGGAAGTGAGATGCTCAGTATCTGACAAAGTCTCAGCCAGGGTTGCTGCTTTCACATAATTCTCACCAAGGAGAAAATAGTGGTGATGGAATTACTATCAGTAAAGCAGCCCTGTCAGGTCATGGTAGCCAGAAAGGAAAAGACTGGGCAGAGCCAGGCTAGGTAGTCTCTACTTGAAGAAGGGAAACTTCAAAACCAACACAGGATTCTGAGGCTGAGATCTAGGAGAAAGAGCATCGAGGAGCTGGCTTGGATCTCAGGTGTTCCTGATTACACAAAAAGGGAAGTTAATTAGAGGTTCTTTAAAGAGAACAGAGAGTTCTCCACAAAACAAAAAGCTGCAGAGTCCATGTCCAAAAGAGAGGCCCACACCTACCAGCGTAATCTCAGGGCTAAACTACCAAACAGAACAAAGCTACCTCCCCACTCCTCCCTGAAGGAAACTCCAGTCAGAGCAGGGAGAAGGACAGCAAAGACAGGCTGCGAAGCGCCACACCTACAGTGCTTTCAAGGAGGAAAGGAGAGCTGCTCCTCTCCTGCCTTGCTGGTGCCCTCTTTGCAGAGGGTATTTTATCATAGGAAAGGAGAATAGATGTGTGGTTCATCCTTTCCTTTGAGAACTGACAAAAACTTCCTCCCCAGAAAATGTATTCTACACACACAAAATTTCAAACAAAAGCAGCTTGTCCACTACCTTGGATTTACAGCCCCTGGAACAGGTGCTGAGTCTTAAAAGGAAATTAAAACTACCTGCTCTAAATGTGTCTAAGAGTCTTAGTTTGAATGAGTGGATACTGAGATATTATACTGAGATATTAACCAGATGGCCAAATATTTGTTAGTGATTTTTTTTTTTTTTTTTTTTTTTTTTTTGAGGAATTAAGGAAATGGGGAAGGGCATCAGAAGGCCAACAAATATATTCCAGCTTTCCTGAATAAAAGAAGGTAGATTCCCCTGAGAGGCTGGTAGAGCTTGAAGCTTGATATTATACCTGTGTAAGGTTCTAGAAAGTATTTCTAAAGAGATGATTTCTGAGCATTTTTGAAGGGAAAGTGTGTACCCACAGCCAGTGAGGATTCACTAAGAGTAAGTTCAGTCATGCTAATCTCATAGATGCCAGTAGATCGGGGGGTTGAGGGCGTGGCTGCCTGAGTTCAAAGCAGTTCTGTTGCTGATTTAAATTCCATATCTTTATCTTAAAATGTGGGTGATAATATGTCAGGATTATTGTGCCCCACACAATCTGTGTGCAGTAAACATTAGCAATTAGAATTCCTTCACAGCAATGAGGATATTCTATATGTTGAATAATTCTATGAATCTGTTCTCATAGAACAATAAAAAAGGCTGAGTTAGATGGAGTTTCAGTATAGCAATTCAGAACTACTTGAATGCCAAATCCATTTGCTGTTAGCAAATGGATTGCCATCACCCTGAAAAGAAATTTCTAGTGGATCTCCACTGGGGTTTCCCCACCCAGCCCAGCTGAACATTTTTATTGACAGAAATAAAGGGTGACAAGGATACTTATCAAATGTGTAGGTGCTAGCCATGAAGGGAAAGATAGCAGATAAAGTGGATTATAAAATTCATAAATTCAAAGAGGCCAGAAACTAGCAGAATGAAACTAAACACACCTAACTGACATCTTCCATTTATGGACCCAACTTATAAATATGGGATGGGGAATAAGGGATAATAACAGTAACAGTCAATACTAAATGAGATAATTACTAAGTATAATAGTTAACTAGAATGTAGGTAATTTCATATCCTACTCAAACAACCCTATGAAGGAGATATTGTTATTATCTCCATTACAGGTGAGGAAACTGAAGCCTAGAGATGTTGAGTGAAGTCAGACAATAAATGGGGAAGCCAGAATTTGAACCCAGGCAGGCTGACTTCAGAGCCCACCCTGAGTAAACAAAATCCTGAATACGTCCAGTAAAATTAAACAGTATGATGCTGCTGTCCCCAGAGCTCCATGTGACCACATAGCAAGTAACCTAAGGAGCAATTGATGGTCTCACTCCACTATAAACTCATAAGGTAACAACACATAAATGTGTTCCATTCCAGGCACTACACTTTAAGAGGCACATAGACAAATAGATGACTTTCAGAAGACAGTAGATGGTGAGGGGGACTCAGAAACCTGTCATTCGAGGAGTGTGGTTAAAGGAACTGGACGTATTTAGCCTGGAGAAGAGAAGACTCGGTAGGGACTTGCCATGAGAACACTACTTATATTTGAAGTGGGGTCCTATAGAAAATGGATTACACATATTTCTGTTGGCTGTGACAGTTCCTGGAAATAACTTGGAGATAGGATTTGACTCTAGCACAAGAAGAACTTTCTAACTATTAGAGCTCCAAAGGTGAACTACACAGTTGGAAGAATTAAGTTCCTTGTCCTTGGACATACTTAAAGCATTATATGGAAATAGGGCCAATGACTTGCCAAGGCTCTGTGAAAATAAGCCCCTGGGTTAGCAGTATTTCTTCAGGGATCCCAGGGCTGTCTTTGTCACATGGTGTTTGGGGCCCAAACTCAAACATTTAAGAAGCTTTTTATTTCAGCCTACCCTAAATGTTGGCTGCTCAATCTGCTGGACTTGGACGGTGATACTTAGCCTTTCTCCAAGTTATACCAGGGCCTTGGATATGCTGGAATGCAGACAGGTGGGAGGTCAGAAATCCTTTTCTTCTCCCTTCTGCTGACTGACTCTGCTGGTTTGTGATCACATGTACTCTGTAAACTTTGCGGGTTGCTGACCAGATACTGACTGCATGACCTTTGCCCATCGTTTTCCATTCTGTTGGTGTCCAACCCACACCCTGTTTTGAGCTTTCCAAAGCTGTTACCTATAGTTGCTAAACTAAGGTTCTTCTCATCTCTGAGTAGATAGAGGCACTGTCCGGGTCCCTGTCTCCTCCTTTTCCCAGCTTAGGACTAGCCTTTTCTCCATGCCGGCCCTGAGCAGTTTGCTCCTTTCCTACAGGTGTTTTACTCCCCCAGCCCCCTACCCACTAGGGCTTTCGTCCTGTTAGGCATTGGGGTCCAACTCTTCCCTTAACAATCTCAGAGCACCCCTTTTAAATCTTTCCTACCCCAGGGCCATTGAGATTTGATTCCTAGATTGGCAACAGCTTCCTGAGTTTCCAGATGATAACAAATAGAATCTCCCCCAGATGGGGAGATGTCGGAGGTCCCCCTTTTTGTGTGTGGCCCAACTATGAGCCTCTTGCTCCTGTTTGAGATATATCCTTCAGAGTGAATAGTTGCTTTACTCAAACCTTCAGTAAAAATCTGTTGTGCGACGTGTTTACACCTAGAGGACATTTGCTTTATAGAGCAGACACGTTCTACCTACCTGTTTCTAAGAGTCCACCTCCAGTTGAGAGCCACCGTCTCTCAAGACCCCGCTCCCTTGGCATTTTCTTCCCTCAGATTATGCCAGAACAGTGAGCAATGGGTCCCTTTCATTGTACTTCCTCATGCTGGCCTCCAGATAATTTAGCCACAAAAAAGTAGAAGTGACACTCAGTCTTACATGGATTGTGACACATTAGTCCCTTAATTCATTGACTTCATTTGTTCATTGACCAAGTCTCTGAGTGCCTGCCCTGTGCCAAGCACTGTTCTTTAGGTGCTGGGGATTCAGCAGCAAACTGGACAGACATGCCCTGGCCCTGCCCTTGCGGCACCTACACAGGGGACACCAACCATAAACAAACCACTCACCACGTTATCAGGTAGCAAGTGCTCTTTAGCAGGCATGCATTAGATGCCTTCTGTGCTTAACACAATCCCCTCAAAGTCCTCATGCTCCTCCCCCCTTTTTATCTGACGCCATGGACCAGTGTACTAAGATAATGCAAATTCTCCTGCCGCTTCATCTCCTTCTTGCCCATGAGGGGAAACCTTGTAGCACTTCTTTCCAAATTCTTGAGGGTACTCAAAATAAACTCCAAGTTCTCTAACTTTGCCTGTTTAATCATCAGAGAGGATTTGGGAAAAATTGGGTGGATCCTTCCTAGGCATCCCTGTTATAATCAGGAAATATGATACATATCCTATCCAGCAGTTTGAACAACGCTTAAGTCTTTGGGGTGTGGTAAAAAGCATAATTTGAAGATTGTTTAATGTGTTGTTTTTCCGGATATCTTCCCTGATTTTGTTGGTTCTTTCACTGATGTTATTAAATAGCAAGCTCTTACTATGTGCTGGCACTGCACAGGTGCTAGGGAGTCAAAGCTTAGTAAACACAGATATGGCCCTTGTGTTTATGGAATAAATAAATTCAGTCTAGTACAAGAGAAACTTTAATTAAATAATCCTACAAACGGATATAAAGTTGCAACTGTGACCAGTGCTTTCATGCTGCTGACCAGTCAGGAAGTGTTCCCAGCAGAGGTGATGTTTGAGGTCCGAAGGATGAGTAGTGGGTAACTAGGAAGAGGGGAAAGCCTGTGCAGAGGCCTTGTGGGGAAGGTTGATAACAGAATGCAGAGAACAAAGGCGCTCCCTGCAGAATCTCTCAGACCTGATGGATCTCCACAAGGGAACTTAAGCTGTAGCACTTTCCATATTTGTTTGACCATGGAGCATTCTTAGAGTAGTTCTCAGGACCAGAATTATACTTCAGCATACTTCAGGAAACACTAGTTCATCATAACCCAGGCAATCTTCATACATAAACAGGAAGGAAAACAAGTTAAGGAATGTTGGTTCAGAGAAAAGGGATTATTGGCACTAACCTCTCTAGTAGGTGGCGCTGAAGGAACTTGATTGATTAATTCACCCTGTATTGACTGGGCATTCCTGCTACCACATGTTCCCATTCTCCTTCCCACCTGGAGAGACCAAGGCTAGTCCGTTGCTAACTTCTAGGTCCTTGAAGGCAGGGACCATATCTTTTTGTCTTTGAAGCCCCAGCACCTAAACTTCACCTGGCACATAGTAGACATTTCTGAATGAATGATTCTTGAGTTGTTTCCTAGGAAAGCTATGGGGTGAGGCATAAGCTCTGTTTCATAGTAATACAAAATTGGACTATGGGTCAAACTAATTATTCTACATTTTTGCAGCATTATTCTGCTTACTTAGGAGCTAATGTTTATAATATAATGGGGCTTTTAAAAAGCATTCTATCTCTGAAAACAAGTTGCATTACATAGAATCTGAATGTAACTGAATTTAGGAGGAAGAATATAGAACCTCCAATATTTTTTCTAATACAAGAAATTTCCTCTCTCTTTCCAAGGAGCACTAAATGGGCAGAACATTCTATTTGACATTTTATCCCAACTGTTAACTTTTATTTTACTTTAATTCTTTATTCCCTTTCTTTCAGTTTATATTTCCATTGCTTTATATGTTTGTTTTTTAACTTTTCCTTCTAAGAGCTATAGATCCATGACTAATCATAATTATTAAAATTGCGACTTCAATTATCAATGATTTTATTTATTCTTGCATAGAGTCAACATTTTCAATACAATTACTCAAATGTTAAGTACAGTAATTTTTAACAGCAGTTTCTATCAGGTAAAATGGCGTGGAGTGTTTTAGGATTCTCTTCTGAAAGAGCTAGAATGGAATGGAGAACAACTATAAAAAATTTTTTTTTCTTTTTCTAGGACTTACTTACAAGACATAAATTGCTCAGTGCAGAATTTTTGGAACAGCATTATGATAGAGTAAGTATATGAAATGTTATTTTTAAATAACAACTTATAGGGCCGAGCCCGTGGTGCACTCGGGAGAGTGCGGCGCTGGGAGCGCAGCGGCGCTGGGAGCGCAGCAACGCTCCCGCCGCGGGTTCGGATCCTATATAGGACTGGCCGGTGCACTCACTGGCTGAGTGCCGGTCACAAAAAAGACAAAAAAAAAAAAAAATTATAACTTCTGTTGCTAGAAATGAAAGGTTTAAATTAGGATTTTGTATGAGAGTATTTATTTACATATATAATGTTTTTTAATGGTGATGTAATCATTTCTCTACTGAAATAACATATAGAGTGTTACTCGGTCAGAAGCAGAATTTGATCTTTTTGATTGACACACTGCCCTTTGCATCTTTCTTACTTTAGAAGAGGAAAATTGAGCATTTTGCTGCTAAATGATAATACAGTTAAGATAAGAGAAGTTATTATGTGGCTTTTAAGCTTTTTCTTCCTTTTCCATCAGCTGCCACACGTTCCTCCTCATTCCCGTAGAGAGGACAGGAGGCAGCATGGATAGGACGGGAGCCTCTGCTGCTAACTACCTTGTGGCCATGGCTGAGACCTTATTTGTACAATGAGGACACTAGGCTAGCCCTTCGGTAAAGTCCCTCTCAGCTCTGACTAGTTGTCAGACATTCCTGGTACTAGTGTCCCCCGGGCAAATGTGAAATGGTTCTCAGAGTGCTTTGAGAACCGATTTCCCTTGACCCTCACCTCCATGTGGCAGGCCTGCTTTCCTCAGCGGTGCTTTCTCGTGCCGTAGTAGTCTAAGTACACATTGTCCAACACCTGCTAAATGCTCTTAGAAAAGTCGGAATAATAACAGACCACTTAGAATTCCTAACTATCCCATACAATTTGGCTTAGGTTTTAATTCTCCTACTGGTCATTTGAATTTTGAAATCCTAAGTACTTCATTGCTCGCTTTGTTGCTCAACTAAATTGTGAGATTCTTAGAGGCAAAATCTATGCTTTCTCTTTCTTTTGTGTTCTTTTCCTTGTCTTCCCCCTCACTCCCAGTAACATCATAACACAATTCTGAGTTTGTACTAAGTCTCTCATAAATAGCCTCATAAATGGCTTAAACATTGCTGGGCCTTTGTTTTTATTTCTGCCCATAGTTATTTGGATGTGGGTTTGTTTCTTTTTGTATGTTTCTTGGCTTAAAATGGCAGCACTGTCCTTTCATCAGGGACTTTTCTACAGTAGTTAAAAACATGGGCTTTAGCATCAGACTGCTTGAGTTTGGCTTCTAGTCCACCTTCAAGTCCCAGCCTTCCCATGTGCTAATAAGACCTTAGGCGGCTTCCTTCATTCACCCTCTGTGCCTTCAAGATCTTCAGACCTAGAAGAAGGCTCAGGATAGTACTACTGGGGTCATTGTGAGGATTAGATAAGAATGTGTACGTGAAGTGTGTGGCACGGTGCCTGGAACATAGTAAGCATTTAATAAACGTTAGCTGTTTTATTGTTATTGCCACATGGTCTCAAAGACTTTTTAGCATATTACTATCTTAATTTAAAGCCTACCAAAAATACAGACTAGTTAATTTTTAAGAAATGTATTACAGGCAGTGAAATCTGTTCAATCTTGCAGTAAGATAGTTTCCTACATGTTCTTAGTGGATGACATCAGTTAAAAGGATTTTAAGAAGATGCGTGTAAGGCAACTAACAGAAATGTATATACGGTGCAATCAGACTTGAGGGAAGGAGAAGGAAAGTGGGGAGTATGGGGGTTTAAATAAAGTCAGAGGTGAGGTTATTACACAAACATGTATGCTTTAAAATTCTGTACATTTTGGCTGTGAGATTTCTAGTAACCAAAGCATAGAGAGACACAAAATTGATCATAATATTTGTAACATAAAATGTATGCTGGTTGCTCAAAAGAAACATAGCCTTTTCTAGCACTGGGACCTGAAATAAACTGCTCCCATTGGCATTCCAAAGGGGAGTCAAATTACAGTGTCATGTAGTGGACATAGTCATTGCAGGTGACACTACAGTAAATAAAATGCTCAGCTGAAGTACAGTTCCCTGAAAGCAAGTCGCTGAGGAGCCCAAATGTGGGTGGGGAGATGTCCAGGTGTGCTACTTGTCCTCTGTCCTAATCCAGAGAGAAAAGCTAACGTATCTGGAGGAAATGTGGACTACATACATACTCTTAAGGCATTTCCCCATGAAAACTTTCTTGCAAGCAAACATATCCTAGGAATTATGCAGCAGAGGGGGCCGGCTGGTTAGCTCACTTAGGAGAGCATAGTGCTGGTAACAACAAGGTCACAAGTTCAGATCCCAGTCCTGGTCAAGCCACCAAGAAAAGAAGAAGAAAAAGAATTATGCAGCAGAAAATCTTAACTTGCATTTTCTGTCATGACCTTGAGGTGTACGTATTTTGTGTTACTGATGAAAAGTGGATTCAATTGTTTTGGTCATCATTTGATAATCATTTGAGGAGGAGGTACGGTTTATGGCCTATTCTGAAAAGAGAACTCTAAATTGCTTGCATACTTAATAGATGAGCATCCCACCTCTGCCCAGAGGTAAACAAAAGAAATAATGTATAGGCAGTTCTGGGCAGCTCTAAACCAAGAGGGCCAGATAGTAAATATTTGAAGCTTTGAGGGCTATATGGTCTCTGTTGACACTCCTGTCAAAAGTAGCCATAAACAGTACATAAGTATTTAAAGATATTTATTTACAGTAAAAAGTGAGTGTGGCTGTGTTCTAATAAAACTTTATTTATAAAACCAGGCAGCAGGCTGGGTTTGGCCTGTGGGCCTTAGTCTACCAACCCCTGCTCTAAACCACTCACAAATGGCTAATGAGGATCCATCACAACACACAGGCATATTTATAAATATGGACAAGTTTTCACATGGACAAAGGACAAAGCAGGCATCCTCCAGCACCCACAGCACCCAATAAGTAGTCTCAGTAAAGCACCAGTATCCAACTGAGTCATGCCAATTCTGCAAAATTTTGGAATGTTTTACCTATCCATAGATTAAATAAAAGATACGTATAAAATCTTGAAACTAACTGGCCTCTTCTACCAAGTTTTGGAAGGATCGCCTTGGCCCCGTGTGTCCGTCATTTCTGTTTTCTACTTCCCTGCTTGAATCGGCTTCTGCCCCTTACCATTCATTCCAGTGATGCTGTTTTTGTTAGTAAAGATCTAGGGGACACCTGACAGTTCTTAAATCTGCGGCACTTTGCATCTCCAGGTCTTCACATATGCTGTGCCCTCCTTTTTGATTCCCCAAGAATATCTTTTTCTCCTTCCCATTTCTAAATGAAATCCCTTCCATCCTACAGGTTTGAGCCTTGTCCTACCTGCTCTAGGATATGTACCTATTTAATACAGTACTGAATTTCTCCTCTCTTAACTTCTGTTTCTAACTATTTTCTCTCCTTGTTTTATACATTAAAAGACCAGGTAATTTTTCTCTTTGTGGTTGCACTTTGGATGAATTGAGTTCTTGTTTATAAAAAGTATGAATTTTCTAATCTATCACAGAGAAATGACAGCTGACTTAACAGGGGAAACTGTGGAGAGAGGGGGAATAATGTTTTGTACATATGCAGTTTAGGGTGACAGAGAGGAGTAGATTTGAGCTGCCTGTGGGCCTGGCTGGAGCTAGGAGGGGATTGGTCCTAGGAGCCCTTTTCATGGAGGGGACCAGTGGTGTCTGAGCACATCAGAAGAAAGTGTGAGACATATAGCAGCAGCAGGAGAGTATGGGCAGCCATTGGCCTTTATAGGGTTAGAAGTTTGTACTCGAGCTTTAGAATGTTATCTACCAATGTTTTTAAAAATAACCCTGATATATGTTTTCTTATCTCTTAGTTTTTCAGTGAATATGAGAAGTTACTTCATTCAGAAAACTACGTGACAAAAAGACAGTCACTCAAGGTATGATAGATTATTTTGTGTAGTTTATTTTCCTTTGCCCTGTATTGGGTTTGGGGAAAGGGAGGCGTGCTGATACAGGTCACAGGTCTTTGAGGGAAATACATTTGACCATGGTCAGGATTTTTTGCAGAAAGGAGCAGAGTTCAGCAGTGTCCATGGAGGGTCCTGCCCCCTTCCTGTAAGGTAGAGATATCAAAAGGAAGGAGTATTTTAAGAGGACTTCATCTCCTAGCAGTGTAATAGTTTAGATTTTGAGGCATATTTGTAAAAATTAGAATCATATCAACTAGATGAAGGCCTGCCAGGTGTTTTGCTCCCTGGAATGCTGCCTGAATGTCACTAGCTTGCTCTGTGAGGGAGGGGACAGCCATGTGAGTGAAGTCATGAACCATTGACAGGTTTGGCTGCTTTGTATCAAAACAGGAAATCCATTTGAAACTTAAAAATGTTAAATACAAGATTTAAACTCTAGGACCAAGGTTAGCAAACTATACCCCATGAGCCAAATCCAGCCAACTACCTGTTTTTTAAATAAAGTTTTATTGGAGCACAGACATACTCATTTATTTACATGTTGTCTATGGCTGTTTCAGGCTGCAACAGCAGATTTGAATAGTTGCCTCAGAGACCATATTGCCTGAAAAGTCTAAAATATTTACTGTTTTGTCTTTTACATAAAAAGTCTGCTGACCCCTGCTCTAGAAAATTCTGTGGTAGGTAATAAAGACATATCCCCCATTTTGTCAGTAAGTGGTCCTTACAGGAACTATAGATGGAATCACAAAGGATTTGGGGGAAAAAATCGTAATTCCACTTCTGGTTTTTGCCAGGTCCATTTTAAATTCTGCTCTGCCCAGAATTCTTCCCCTTCTTATGGAAAAATCTCCCTTGAAAACCTTGTCTTTCTGTGGAAAGACACTCAACGACATTAGGAGCATCTGTAAAACTCCTTTCATAAGAACACTATATCTATAATCCAAATTTCTAATCAGATTCTTTCCATCTGACCAGCTGCTTCCTTCTTTTCTCTTAAGGCTTCAACTCCTGCAGTCAGGGATCAGTAATAGCCACAGCTTGGAAATGTGTCACTACTGAAATCATCCAGTCAGCGCCCAGTGCTTTTCATTAATTGCTATTGCTTGGACCTACCCTCCCAGCCATCCTCTTAGATCATTGTTGGAGATCCTTAACTTACCCTCTTCTCCATCTCCGGGTATCCTGGCTAGCTGATCATTTGTTATTCTAATAGCGCAACCCTTTCATCTTCAGGTGGTTGTACACTGCTTTGGCAGCTGTTGGAGAAGTTTCTCCTTCCCATACATTAGCGTGATAGAGTGGCACTTCGTCTCCCCAGCAGTTGCACAAATGTGCACAGCTCGGTGAAGTCAGACAGGACTGCCTAGGATAGTAGCATCTAGGGCCAGTACTCTGCACAGGGGAGAAATTTATTGACAAAGCAGTAAACTTTGATCCAATTTTGGATTCTTGGGCTTCTTGGATAAGGAGAAAGGCTTTCAAGACTCTTCTGCCATTCAGACTTACCAACATGAAAAAGAAGATAGAGACTGCTGTTTGTACTCCTTTAGGAGTGGATGTGAAGCAAATCATTCATTCCTACAATCTGTTTTAGCAGTAGGCCGTGTTGAACACCTCATGAGCACATGGAGCAGTTTTCAGGACCAGTGCTACTTTAAAGATAGATTATAATTTGTACTCTCTTTTTTGCAACCACGTTAGCATTTATTTCTTCCTATATTTATGTTGCCAGCAAATTTATATTCCCGTGTAAGGCTTCCAAGCTTTTCATTTTTATGTCCAAAGAAACTTAAAGAATTAAGAGTCATCTTCAGGTAACTGAACTGAAATGAGGAATCTTCAGATTTTCCTTGGTTTCTGTGACAGAAAATGAACACCATGAAAGCTGTAAACCTTCACATAATACTGACTTTTGAGTCTTCATAAGAGTAAATAGTAATTGCTTCTCACCTTAAATTGTAGATTTTGTGATTCAGGTTGATGTGAAGACTGTTGTCTGAGCTTTTGAGTTCTTTCTATAAATTCCTTATAAATTCTATGTAGAGCAGATTTATTTTCTTGCACATCACATTATTTTTTTGTTTAATATTATGACAAGTTACTTATCTAGAGATGAGTTATCTGGAAACTTAAAGTATCTGAAACACAGCTGGGAGCCCAGAAGGGAAGCAACAAAAGCAGTTAAACCAGGGCACAGTAGCTTTGTTCATGCATTTTCCCTCCCTTAGACCTCACTGCACATCTCTTTACACTCAGGTCTAACCTGTACTCTGTGCACATTTACACTTTTATTTCTCACTGCACTGTCATGAGATGTAGGCACTGTTTTCCACCCCCATTGTACAAATGATGAAACTGAGACACAGAGAAGTTAAATAAAGGGCTCAAGGTCACAGAGCTCACAAGGAGTAGGGAGTTGGGATTGAAACCCAGGCAGGCTGGCACCAGGGCCGAGCTCTCAGCTGCTCTGTCTCTGCCCACAGGGATGCAGCTGGGCACCTCCTCCATCCACTGCAGGCAGACAGCCTGTGCCCTTGACCTCTGCTAGAGGCTGGCATGTTGACAACCTGCAGAGATGACTGCTGGTTTCAGAAAAAGAAAAATGTAGAATAAGCAGTGACAATTTAAAATTTATGGACTTATATGGTATAATCATCTCTATAGAAATCATTAAGTCCTGAAGTAAAAACAGATGCTTTTTCACTTAATTGGTATCATTAGTGATGGGGGGGGGGTCAGTAAGAAAATATTGGATTGTCTTTAGGATACTTTACTTAAGAAGGAACAGAAAAGTATTCACTTTTATAAACGTTTCTGAATCAGATATAATAAAATGATAACTGTGGTGTGTGTAAGGGTAAGTATATGGAAAACTTTGGACACAAAACCCTGTGATCACTCTCTTGGATAGTTTCTTTTTAGTGAGTTAACACAAAATGCACACTTAAAGAGTAGGCTGTGACAGGCTCTGATCCTGGGCAAAATGTGCCTGGAGTGTTCTCTTCAGAGAGCTGTGTCAGACTTACATAGACCTGATGTCCTGAAGGAAAGGTGGGTGTTCAGGTGGCAGAGAGTAGGCACTTGATAGCTTTTAGGTCATAGTTCAGTTCAACAATCTTTTAAGTGCCTGCTAATATTCTATGCCTAATAACGATGATTATAAAATGAATTGTTTTTAAACATTGGTTTTTCTTTGAATCTTAATTTAAGAGTACTTGTTTAAATGTCTTTTTAGCTTCTCGGTGAACTACTATTAGATAGACACAACTTCACAATTATGACAAAATATATCAGTAAACCTGAGAACCTGAAATTAATGATGAATCTTCTACGAGACAAAAGTCGTAACATCCAGTTTGAGGCCTTTCATGTTTTTAAGGTAGGATAAAACCATAAACAATATTTTCTTCCAGAGTTGTTAATCTTATTTCATTTACAAATTACTGAAATATTATTAGACTTATTTTGTTCATCTAAGTGATATAATTCAATTCCTACAATTTTCATATTTATGTGGTATAATACTTAAACAGAAAGAACTAGAAACGATGGATCATTTGGATTTGGGAACGAGAACATTTATTTATAGAGGAGTGTTGTTTATCTTGGCATAGAAGATTTAATCATAAAGTAAGAGCATTTCTTAATGTTTTCCATGGAGGTTTTTATTCTTAAAATTCAGTCTGACCTCCTGTGCCCTGAAATAATTTTTGCGCATTTTATTCTAAAGTCAAAATCTGTGTTTAATACTAACCATTGTGCTTCAGGGCTGGCAGAATGAGCTTGTCTATCCTATTCGTGCTAAGACATGTAATTTTTTTTTTTTTCTCCAAATTGTAAAATAAGGACTTCTAAAGCAAACACTGATTACCCTGACTGTGCCACCTGCCCCAAGCGAGCCCTGGATGTGCGCTTCAGTGCTCAGGTGTCTCTCGCTCTTTCCCTGTGACTCATGTGGCTTTTTCTCCATGCAGGTGTTTGTAGCCAATCCTAACAAGACACAGCCCATCCTTGACATCCTCCTCAAGAACCAGACCAAACTCATAGAGTTCCTCAGCAAGTTTCAGAATGACAGGACCGAGGACGAGCAATTTAATGATGAGAAGACCTACTTAGTTAAACAGATCAGGGATTTGAAGAGACCAGCTCAGCAAGAAGCCTAATTTCCAGTAAATATCTAAAATATTAAATCCAAATTCAGCATTTGCTGTTAGCTATTCAGCATCAGGCACTCTTATCGATTCATGAGGAACATTACTGCTAATCTGCTGTTAAGTGAACGGTTTTTCATTTTCCCTTTTTGTTTTTTAGTCCAGGTTGGAGAACGTAGCTGCTGACACTTGCACACTAGAGCACACATGGGCTTTTTCTTGATCTTTGTGTCACTTCAGAATTCAAAGACTCCATTTGCTATAGGAGTTCTGACGTGACTGGATTCATGAAGGCAAATGTATAGATGAGAGTGTGGTGTGGGGAAGAGGGCACTGATATTACCAGATTAAACCTGCGTGTTCGCCTTCACCTCTGTTGAAGTCCGCGCATGGTGTGGCACGCGCACCAGGCATCCTCACAGCCACTGGACGCCTTGGCTCAAGGATGGTTGCGCCAAGCTGTATTTGAAGTCGGAGGGGAACTGTACCAAGATGTGAGCTTTGGGGGCAGATAAAGTTGACATGCGAATGCATTGATACTGAAACTTAACTTCTCAAAAGTGTGAAGCTTCGTAAGGTTATAAGAAAAATGTGTATATGCTTTTCACAGCTTTCTAGAATTTTTTGACATTTGATTTTCTTGAGACTTGTAAACCTGGATATGTTGAAGGGTATTTGTTAATTTTACTTTTTGAAGGTATTTTAAAACAGTAGAGCTAGCAACAATACCTTGCATTTCATTTCAGCACTGCTTACAGGTTTCTTTTGTATATACTTTTTAGAATGCTCATTTCTTTTAAATGGTTTAATTTGTACAGCAGAGGAATGTTATTGTAGTAGTATGTAACTATTACCTAATACTGAGTTTTTGCAAAAAAAAAAAAAATGAATGCTCATATGTAATTGAAATACTTCAGAACACATGAAAATGCTGATTTAACATTTAAGTATCACAGCATTAAAAGAAAAAAAGTGAACCAAATGTTTGCATTCAATTACCGAGTGGGGTGCCATCAGTCGGCTGAAATAGGGACCTGGAACTCTGTCGGCTACACTTTCCTGCATAATATTGGCCTTATTCATTTAAAATGGGTTATGAATTCTCCAGATCATTCAGTTATGAATGATACAGATTATGCTAAATTAATGCTGATTCTTTGTGTGGGGGGGAAACCTCTGTAGAGAACCTTTTCTTTCTTAGAGTAAGTGATCCAGTACAATAGTTGTGAAACTTAATAATCAAAACTTTGGCTTCTCTTAGGAAAAGAAGAGCTCCTAGTCATAGGTGTCCTATGGGGAATTTTTTTTTAATGTCCTGTTTCTTAATGCTGCAAATTATCAGTATTTATAAAGTAACTGATTTTGCACCACTTTTTTGTTACTGTGACCACGGCAGAACAATGTCTCCTAGACTCTATCAATTTAAGGTTACTAGAATGGTATCTGTTCATCTTAGTGATACGAAGACCACAACTAACAAGTTACAAATCAGAGTTTGCCAGTTTGAATTCAGCATGGCTGTAGCTGATTAAGAAATTTATATAATTATTCTTTGCTAGCCTCTCTTACTAATTGAATTATTTATCAGCCAGTAAAATGAGCCGCCCAATTGATGATGTTTCAGCAGGTTTTCAAACCTTCTTCAAGAAATACCAGTTAGGAAAATATCTCCTGAAGATATAAATATATTTTATTCTATTTAATTAAAATGGCAGTCCACATTATAATTGGTTTTTCTGAGGCTGTCTTTACAAGAACCTGTGTGAAATAATTGTTTTTCTACTGGAAGTAGGGAAAGCCATCTAATCTCCTTGAAAAGAAAATCTCTCGGATGTTGAGGAAGGCAGACTTGCTGTGAGGTGGCGTTCTGGTTCCTGTGGTCTAGTGCTATGTGTCTGGCTTTAGTGTGAAAACATTCATCACGCCGAGTGGAACAAGCCTTGCCAAGCTTGTTCTTAGAACTTTACACAGCAAAACAGCCTTCACTTCGGCAGTTGTGTGGTAGCACTAGAGCCTTCTGTATGGAAGACAGTGAGGGGTGCAGTGTGTCAAAGAAAACATTAATGTGTTACTCTCGCACTGGAATCTGAAGATAAGACTTTGTTTTAAAACAAAACAATGTGAAAACAAAGTTGGAAAATTGCATTTGAAGTTATGATCACTTAATATATTCATATTACCAAAACTATTATACTGGAAGTGGTTTCTTTTTGTGTTATAAAGGTTTCATTTTACATAAAGCAGTTACTTAATGTGATGTTTAACCCTTTGAAAATAAAAAAAAGTGAGGATGTATACATTTGTTAACAATGCCATGAAAGCAATTCCTTTCTCCTGAGGAAAAGTGAATTTCTTATCAGAATATCTGGCTGGCCCTGTAATTTAAATTAAAATAAACTTTTGGAGAAACAGCATTGTCCATCTTTATGATGTCTTTTAGACAGTTGGCATTTGTGTCACCATGGACAGTTCCATTGGGAGACACACAAGCATGAGTTTTGTCACAAACAGAACAGGAAACGGTTATCACACGCTCTTCTTGGTCTTTTTCCCTGTTCAAGCTTTCATACAGCAAAAGTGTGGTTTACGTTTATCTCCCCCATGCTCATGCCTTCCTTGCCCTTCCTCGTTTCACATTATTATGCCTTTTAGTAACAAGTGCCATTTTTACATCATAACTTTTGGGGAGCTGCTCCTTTCTCTTTGGTTCCGTGACCCTTTATTAACACTCCAAGGTAAAGCATGTTGGTCAGGAGCATTTACCAGTTACTAGAGTGGAATTATAATGAAGGAGAGAGCACTGTGGAAGCCTGGTATTTAATAGCACCCGAAAGAATGTCCCTTGTGTGTCCTCCTGGACGCCGCATAACGTAGTGCACATCCCTGCCCTCAGCTTACATTTCATTTAATCCTGCCAGTGAGTGAGATCTCCATTCTCTGGGGTGAGGGTAGGAGACATGCTCTTGCCGAAAACAATGACATCGTCTTCATTCCTGCCAGGTACTTTACTTGTAGTTCTCCAGAGATGACAGGGTTTCATTAAGTCATAACTTGTGACTGCCACTTCCAAAGGTGACCACAATGAGGGCTTCAGCTCAGATTCTTAAATTCATGGTTCAGCTCGAATTCTTCCCACCAGTCACCAATCCAATGTCTTCCCCTTACCCAAAAAAATTAAGAACAGTGTCGAGCCTCAGGTTGCTCAGGGTAGTGTAATTCTTACTCTGCCTTCCTGATTGATAAGGATCAAACCAGATCATGATCACGAAAGCTCTGAGGGCTGTGGTGCTCTACGCTTCATTCATTCTGGAGGCTAGAGCCACTTCCAGGTGATGAGACATCCCACAAAGAATTTGCCAAAGATGTCCTTTGGAGGAACAGAGGACGAGCCAGGACACCCTGCCCTTCGGTTGCTCCAGGGTTCGCAGGGTGTGTTCTCCCGACCACTGCTGTGTCCTTGCTGCATCTTCTTTCAGAGCCTGAAGCCCCGTCTCTGACCATCTGGTTTCCAGGAGGCGTGAAGGACGAGGTAGACTCTCTCCACATGGCAGAAGTCCTCCCGCTGGCTCCCAAACCAACCCCACAGAGAGACCTCGGGAGCAGCCTGAGCACATCCCACTCCAGCTTTCCACTACGGGTGCCCGCAGCTTCCGCCTGCTGACGCTTCACTTCCCATCAACCTGCACACCTCCAGCATGCACCTGCAACCCCAGAGGTGCTTAACGGGCACTGTGAACTTTTGTCCTCCAGGGATTCTGCCACCAGTGTTCACACTGAGGATGGTGGTAGTTGCGCAAGGCTGTGTCACTTCACAGTTTGCATGAAGTCTTCACATTGCGTGGCATTTACAGTGACCTCTAAGGCCTTGCTGATGCCTGATTCTCTATGGGCCCATCCCCACTGTGGCTGGAAGGGGGGCACGTTCCACCTGAGGGCATATCCCTGGGGAGCCAAACTCCAAGGATGGTGACCACCAGGTTTCTGTGCAGGAGACTGCATCTTCTGCAATTTGTTAAATCTTTTTTTTTTCTCGGTAGCACTTCGGTAAGACAGATCCCAGAGATCTGGGGGCAAGATTGACAGTTTTTTCAATATTCTCCACAAGACCGACAGGTTTTACAGATGAGCCTTAGTTCATCAGAACCCCTGTTCTTTGGTAATTTTTCTGTCACCTATATCTTGGTGTTCCATGGAAATAGCATGATCTTGCTCTAACTTTCAGTCGCTGGGTCTTCCATTTGATTGAGATGCAACTGGTGTGCAAAGGCAAGAGGCGGCCAGTGGCCGCAGGAGGAGCTGCAGGCCAGCTGGGGAGGCTTCAGTCCAGGAGAGGCTTCCAGAAGAGGATGCTCCCCAGCTGGCTCCTCCTCTTCCTTTCCCAGTGGGCAAAGGGCCCTCCCTGGAAACGCTGCTCCACACATCCACCTCCACTCGGTGAGACCTCTGCATTTCCCCATCTTACAAAGTCCTCCCCTGTGTGGAGAGAAAGATGGCGAGCATCCCACCGCATCAGGCCCCTGCTCCTAATCCAGGTGGTGCCCTTTCGTGCTTAGTTGAATCTGCGAGGTCCTGGGCTCTCCCCGGACCTGTCCCCCCACTCTCACCCCCATTCCGGGGAACTTCTGGTTTCTGGGGGCTTGCTCCTTTGGAGATGCAGTGAGTGGGGTAGGGTTGGGTGCCAGTCTGTGTCACTTGAACACTAGGAGGACCCTATCAGTGCCCCGTGCCGTCCCCTTGGCACCCACTTCTGCTTACTGTGAATGCCTGTGACTGCTTTGGTGCTCTCCTCTGGCCCCAAGTGCAGGAGTGACTGTCCCCAGAAGCAGCCCTCAGCCGATGATGCCAGCGAAGGCTGGTGGGCAAGTACTCCAGCACCCTTGGCCCTCAGCTGAAACGGGCTCTCCTGCCATCCAGAGCCTGCAACGGGGCTGAGCTCTGGATCCACTGCATTAACCAGCTTGATTCAGACCTTTCATCAGATCTTTCCTTTCCCTGTCTCACATCCCACTCTGTACCATTGTTTCCCGGGATCAAGTCCCAAACCAATGACAAGCATCGGAACCCTTGGCCCAGGGCCCACTTCTGGGGAAACCTAAACTACGATAGGCTCATTTTGTTCCTTCTCCTAAGCCAGAGATGTGAAGAGCCACACTTGCAGTCACCCAGGTGAGGGCCTCCCTCTTACAAGAGGAGGCCAGTGGGACGGCAACACGCTGCTGCCTGCCCTTCTGGAAGCAGCCTTCCTGGCCCTCCTGCCTCAATATTGAGGAGAGACTGTGGCCACCATGTGGGCACTAACGCCTGACACCAGGCTGCTCTGGACCACGGCTGTTGCTGCCCAAGGAAGCATCCTGAGGCCCAGACACGGGCCTACCATCCCCCAGGACCAAGGCCCAATCGGCTGAAGCCTCCAAACACTCCAAAGCAGCTGGACAGGAGGTACCCCTTGCTGCCCAGTGGTTCTTCACATCCATCAAATATGCCAGCAAACCTGGAGAAAGCCCAATCCTTTCACCTTCTGCCCCTTCCAAAAGACTTTTTTGAAAGGTATGGTGTAGCCCTATGGATCGCATAATTGGGAAGCAGGGCTGGGGTTAGGAAATGTCCAGTCATGATAGGAATTTGGGTGGGGACCGGTGGGGAAGGGGGCTCGGGTCTGTGTATAGTCTGGGCCCACTTGACGGTGTCGCTGCTGCTGCGAGACAGCCCAGGGGCCCCTCTGCCTGCAGGGGCTCCATCACCTTCGCAGACAGCTCGCTTTAATTTCTATAAATTCCACTGGGTGGCAGTAGAGCTCCTTGTTTCTAGCAGCAACCAAGCCTGGGGAACTGTGTGTGACTTCAGACTGCGTGGACAAATCCGGGGTGACAAATAGAAAAGGACCTGGGGAGCCTGGGGGTGTCGTGCACCAGATTTCCCTGAGCTTCCCGAGTGCTTTTTTTGAGCAAGAAGTTGTGGACAGTCAAGGGGAGTTATGAAAAGAGACAGGGAGGCGCAGATACGTAAGTGTAAAATGTGAAGGGTAGAATCTTTTAGGTGGTGGGTGTTTGGTTATTTTGTCTGTTTTTCAATAAACTTTATCTTTTGGAAGCATTTTAGATTTACAGAAAAAATTGCAAAGATAGTACAGAGAGAAGCCATGTACTTCACACTCATAACACCTTTCATTACATTGTACATTTGTTACAATTAATGAACCAAAATCAATACATTATTATTAGCTAAAGTCCATATTCAGATTTCCTCAGTTTCTCCCTGACGTCTTTTTTTGTTCCAGGATCCCATGTTACATTGAGTCACGTCTCTGACACTCCTCATGGCTGTGTGCGTTTCTCAGACATTCCTGATTTTTGATGACAGTTTTGAGACGTACTGGCCAGGTATTCTGTGGATTCTCCCTCGACTGGGATTTGTTTGATGTTCTCCTGATTAGAATGCGACTCCGGGGCTTGGAGAGGAAGACCACACACGAGGTTTTCACCACATGGTGTCAAGGGCACACAACTCCTCCCTGTTGACGTTGACCTTGACCACCTGGCCGAGGTCATGTTGGTCAGGTTTCCTTACTGTCAAGTCGCCTTATTTTTACTCTTTCGGTTCTGTATCCTTAGGAAAGAAGTCACTGCGTGCAGCCCACACTTATGGAGGGGGGAGTTAACTACCTCCCTGAGAATGGAGAATCTAGATAAAATTATTAGGGATTTTTCTGCATGGGAAATTTGTCTTTTCTCCCCCATTATGTTTTTTCCCTGTAAAATTCTTTCAATTTTTTATATGCTTGAAATGTTTCATAACAAAGTGGTGGGAACAAAGTAAGTGATTGAAAAAGCAGCTGGATATTCACCCCGCCCTGTGGCTGAGCACCAAGGCCACGTGTGCTCACAGGTGTCCGGGTACTGAGAAACACACGGGGCACCGTCTCCAGAATTCACTTCGCTATGGCCCAGCGACAGCAGCACGTGGCTGTCCGACGGCCATCTCACATGTGCCAGAAACAGCCAGACGTAGGCCCAGCCGCAGGGACCCCCCAAGCACACCCCGATTCCTTGCCTGGCCTCCTCCCCCCATCCAATCGACAGTAAATCATGTTCTGCCTCAAAATGTTTTAGTTTCAAGGTTGCAAGTCAAACATCCTCTAAACTATTAGAGCGAGCCTCCTAAAATCACAAGAAGGATCTTTTCCATTCTTAGGAAAGAGACTTAGAAATCCAATTTGATGATGAAGCGACACAGAATAAGCACTGATTTAAGTTAAATTTAATGGTAACGGACAGCTAATTCTTTGCTAACCTTGCATTTATTCATCTGAGAAATCCATCTACATCTTCCTAAAGCACCCATGACCACAGATCCCATTATTTCAAGTTCTTCATTAACAGCCAAAAATCCTCAATACTTGCCAAGTGCTTCACAAAGCCTAACTCAGTCCTCACAACACTCAGATGGACAGGTCCTCCATTTTCCTGATTTTACAGACGAGGACACAGGCACAGAGAGGTTAAGCCACTCAGCCAAGAGCACCCAGCAGTAGGTAGCAGAGGATTGGACGCAGCAGGCAGCATCTCTTCCCCTTCGGCTGACAGTCTACAACCTCTTCATTCCTCCAGAAAACCTCAGAGCAGGTTATTGAGGCTCGAGCAGTGGCAAAAGGGTCGCAGGATCCATCGGCTCCAATGGACGGTTTACATTAACCGCCCAGGAGGAGAGGCTGTTGCCTGGCACCCTCACCTCACAGGTCACAACCGGAATGTCCTCCCTGCCTGGGCACCTGGAGCCTGTAACAAAGCTCAGAGCAGCGCTTTTCAAACTAGCGTCCATACCGCTCACCTGGGGATCTCCACAAATACTGGCTCAGATCCAGTGCTCTGCTTTACTTAAGCTCCCAGACGGTGCTGCTGGCCCAAGGACCACACCAGAAGGAGCAGCAAAGAGTAGGTGACATCTGCTGCAGGGGCTGAGAATTGCCAGGTCACCCAGCTCCTCGGGCCGAAGGCTGGTGGGACGAACGAGCAGCCTGGGAATGTGTCCAGGTTTGAGGTCAGCGTCTCCAGGATAAGGGCAGGCAGAGAACATGGGGTGTCATAGGGACATCAGGTCTCAGCTTGCTAAGGTCACCCAGATGGCAGTGGCCAACCGAGGGGCCTGGGGTGGGAGACTGGGCGGTGACATTGCCAGCTCACAGTTGAGTCAGGCCTGGCCCTAGCACCCAGGGGTGGGAGCCTGAGCCTCCCATGCATGTTGCACAAACTTCGCGTGTGGTTTCACGGTTTCTCTGCTCAGGTGTCTGCATCCCGCCTAAACTCTGAGCTTCTGAAGACCAGGAATCGGGTGTCACCTTTCTACTTTCAGCCCTCACTCAAGGCCCAGCTGAGAGCTACATCCCAGCAGGGCGGCCACAATGGCACAACAGTAGGGGGCACCATCCACATTCGTATTGTTTTCATATTTGTCTGTTTAACTGGACGGCTTCTGGCAGATGGCAGTAAGGCATCCCGGGGAAGGAGCACCTTTGTCTTAGCGCCCACAAACACCCTCAGGGCTGCATCTCTCTCAGTGGTTGAATGAAGGAACAGCACCCGCAGGGTGGGGCTGGGTGTTCACACTAGCTGAAGGGAGGCGGCTGCGCACCGCACCCTGGGAACTGGGGAGCCACAGGGTCTTGGAGCAGAACCTAGAAAAGCAACTGGCAGATCTGGCCAGAGCCAGCTGTGAACGCCTTAGAGATGGCCCAGGCTCTGGCAGGGAGGACAGCAGGTGCCCACCCTGCCATCAGACCTTCTGAGAGGGCCTGGCCCTTCACAGACAGACCAGCCTGGGAGGACATTCAGGAGCTGCCAGGGGATGGTGAGGGGGGGGAGGGGTTTGCTTGGGGTCTGGCCAGCAGAAAGCTTTCCTGGCTGATATGACAATGGTGACCTCTCCCTCCTGTACTAAGTGCGGGCAGAGGAGGCGGAGATAGGACAGGGGTGTTTTGAAGCTTGATGGCGACCCCTGAATTCCTGGCTCTTCCTCAAGCATCGGCTTGCTGTTGTGCAGGGCAGCAGGGAGCCAACAGCCGAGGGCCTCCGTGAGCCCCAGAAAGCATGGGGCCAGGGAGAGGGTTTTGCAAGAGCGAGCTGCTGGCTGATGATCGCATCCTAAGGAGGGGAGATGACAACATCTGGTAGCTGAGGCACACTGCTTTCCAATTCACTGGGCAACTCGTAGCACCAACACGGGTGAGGCTGGGCCAGACCCCCTGAGTAAGTCACCAGGAAGCAACAGGCATGGGGGTCCCACCACTGCAGCCCCACAGCCCAGGACCCACTGGACATGGAGACAGGACCATGAGGACAGCAGCCGGGCTCTAAGGATGACTGGCAGGAGGCGAAAGCTTCCTAAGGCTTTGGTGTCCTCCCGGGCACAGCCCAGGCCTGGCTGCCCTGTTGGGGAACATTTGTAAAGTGAGAACACAAAAAAGCCACGGCCACAGGATTTCTGTCACACATGTCCAAACACACCGCCTACAAAAAGTGTCCCTGAGATCCCTGTTGGGAGGAGTCAACAGGCCACCGTAGGTGTGGGAGTGGGACACCTGGCTAAGCAGTCTCTTCTCCATGGACACCCATAGGGTGGCTTCCCCTGACACAAATAGGACCTTTGCAGAGGCCAGTATGGCCGAAAATCCTCTATTCCTCATGTAAGGTGTGGGACTGTGACCCCATAGACAAGGGCAGAGGACACCACCGGGAATGTTTGTGTTGTTAGTTGTTTGTGGTGGAATCACACTGGCAAAATCGTTTCCAGGTTGCTCAACCATGGATTCGACGCCGAGGGTTTTGCTGGAGGCTGGCACTCTTCTGTGATGTCGCCAGTTAAAGGATCAACAGTAGAGCGAGTGGTTAACCTTATGCAATTAAAAAACAATATGCTTCTTCAACGATCTCCAAATGTATTCAACCCAAAAAGACCTTCTCCAAGACATGTCATAGTCAAATTGGCAAAACTCAGAGATAAAGAGAGAATCTTAAAAGCTGCAAGAGAGAAGCGTCAAATCACCTATAAGGGAGCCCCAATCAGGTTAACATCAGACTTTTCATCACAAACCCTAAAAGCTAGAAAAGAATGGGATGATATTTTCAAAATACTAAAAGACAAAGATTGCCAGCCAAGAATACTCTACCCTGCAAGGCTATCCTTCCGAAATGAGGGGCAAATAGTATATTTCTCAAACAAACAAAAACTGCGGGAGTTCACTACCACAAGACCACCCTTACAAGAAATCGTCAAGGGAGTACTGGGTTTGGTTCCTGAAAAATATCTACCACTGCCATAAAAACCCAAGAAAAATCTAAACCCGCTAGTATAATAAAAATGGCATTCATGAAGAGAAAACAAGCTAACAAAAACACTATCTACAACCTAAGGAACCAACTAACACAGAAAACAAACAGTAAATCAGAAAGAAAGGAACAAAAGACACCTAAGACAACCAAACAACCAATAAAATGCTAGGAATAAATCAACACCTTTCAATAACAACTCTTAATGTAAAAGGCTTAAATTCCCCAATTAAAAGACACAGACTGGCTGACTGGATCAAAAAGCAGGACCCAACTATATGCTGCCTACAAGAGACCCACCTCACCCATAAAGATTCACACAGACTAAGAGTGAGAGGATGGAAAAAGATTTACCATGCAAACAGAAAAGAAAAACGAGCTGGAGTAGCTATTCTTATATCTGACAAAATAGACTTTAAACTAAAAACCATAAAAAGAGACA
Organism: Cynocephalus volans; assembly: GCF_027409185.1. NCBI lineage: Eukaryota > Metazoa > Chordata > Mammalia > Dermoptera > Cynocephalidae > Cynocephalus > Cynocephalus volans. Next base: position 293,085,210 of record NC_084460.1, read on the forward strand.
ATGAGGGACACTACTTAATGATAAAAGGACTGATCCATCAAGAAGACATAATAATCATAAATATGTATGCACCCAATGTTGGAGCAGCCAGATTTATAAAACAAACTCTATTAGACCTAAAGAAGGAAATAGACACTAATACCATAATAGCAGGGGACCTGAACACCCCACTGTCAATATTAGACAGATCATCTAGGCAAAGAATCAGTAGAGAAACACAAGATCTAAACAAGACTCTAGACCAATTGGAATTGGCAGATATCTACAGAACATTCCACCCAACAACCTCAGAATATTCATTCTTCTCAGCAGCACATGGATCATTCTCCAGGATAGATCACATATTAGGTCACAAATCAAGTCTCAATAAATTCAAAAAAATTGGAATTATCCCATGTATCTTCTCAGACCACAATGGATTAAAACTAGAAATTAATAACAAGCGAAACTCTGGAAAATATACAAACACATGGAAATTAAACAGCATTCTACTTAATGACATATGGGTCCAAGAAGAAATCAAACAGGAAATCAAAACATTTATTGAAACTAATGAAAACAATGATACATCATACCAAAACCTGTGGGATACTGCAAAAGCAGTATTAAGGGGGAAATTTATTGCATTAAACGCTCACTTCAGAAGAATAGAAAGATGGCAAGTGAACAACCTAACACTTCACCTTAAAGAACTAGAAAAACAAGAACAATCCATACATAAAGTTAGCAGACGGAAAGAAATCATTAAGATCAGAGCAGAACTGAATGAAATTGAAAACCAAAAAACAATTCAAAAGATCAACGAATCAAAAAGTTGGTTTTTTGAAAAGATAAATAAAATTGACAAACCATTAGCATGGCTAACAAAAAGAAGAAGAGAGAAGACTCAAATAACAAAAATTAGAAATGAAAAAGGCAATATTACAACTGATTCATCTGAAATACAAGGAATCATTCGAGACTACTTTAAACAACTATACGCCAACAAATTTGAAAATCTGGAGGAAATGGATAAATTTCTGGACACACACAAGCTCCCAAAACTGAACCGTGAAGACGTAGAAAATTTGAACAGACCAATAACAATAAAAGAGATTGAAGCTGTTATCAGAAGGCTCCCAACAAAGAAAAGCCCAGGACCAGATGGATTCACAGCAGAATTTTACCAAACATTCAAAGAGGAATTGACACCGATTCTTTACAAACTATTCCAAAAGATTGAAACGGACGCAACTCTCCCAAACTCATTCTATGAAGCAAACATCATCCTGATACCAAAACCAGGTAAAGATATAACCAAAAAAGAAAACTACAGGCCAATATCCTTGATGAATATAGATGCAAAAATCCTCACTAAAATACTAGCAAACAGAATACAGCAACACATACGTAAAATTATTCATCACGATCAAGTGGGATTCATCCCAGGGATGCAAGGTAGGTTCAACATACGCAAATCAATAAATGTGATACACCATATTAATAAACTCAAACACAAGGACCATATGATCATCTCTATAGATGCTGAAAAAGCATTTGATAAAGTTCAGCACTCATTCATGACAAAGACCCTCTATAAGTTAGGTATAGAGGGAAAGTATCTCAACATAATCAAAGCCATATATGCCAAACCCACTGCCAATATCATCCTGAATGGGGAAAAGCTGAAAGCTTTTCCTTTAAGAACAGGAACCAGACAAGGATGCCCACTCTCACCACTCCTATTCAACATAGTGTTGGAAGTACTAGCCAGAACAATCAGAGAAGAGAAGGAAATAAAGGGCATTCAGATTGGAAAAGATGAAGTCAAACTGTCCCTGTTTGCAGATGACATGATCCTATATATCGAACAGCCTAAAACCTCTACAAAAAAACTGTTGGAATTGATAAATGATTTCAGCACAGTAGCAGGATACAAAATCAACACACAAAAATCAGTAGCATTTCTTTTCTCCAGTAGTCAACAGGTAGAACAAGAAATCAAGAAAGCCTGCCCATTTACAATAGCCACCAAAAAAATAAAATACTTAGGAATTGAGTTAACCAAGGAGGTGAAAAATCTCTATAATGAGAACTACAAACCACTGCTGAGAGAAATTAGAGAGGATACAAGAAGATGGAAAGATATCCCATGCTCTTGGATTGGAAGAATCAACATAGTGAAAATGTCCATACTACCCAAAGTGATATACAAATTCAATGCAATCCCCATCAAAATTCCAAAGACATTTTTCTCAGAAATGGAAAAAACTATCCAGACATTTATATGGAACAATAAAAGACCACGCATAGCCAAAGCAATGCTGAGCAAAAAAAATAAAGCTGGAGGCATAACACTACCTGACTTTAAGCTATACGACAAAGGTATAATAACCAAAACAGTATGGTACTGGCATAAAAACAGACACACTGACCAATGGAATAGAATAGAGAATCCAGAAATCAACCCACACACTTACTGTCAGCTGATCTTTGACAAAGGCACCAAGCCTATTCAGTGGCGAAGGGACTGCCTATTCAGCAAATGGTGCTGGGATAACTGGATATCCATATGCAGGAGAATGAAACTAGATCCATACCTCTTGCCGTATACCAAAATCAACTCAAAATGGATTAAGGATTTAAATATACACCCTGAAACAATAAAACTTCTTAAAGAAAACATAGGAGAAACACTTCAGGAAATAGGACTGGGCACAGACTTCATGAATACGACCCCAAAAGCACGGGCAACCAAAGGAAAAATAAACAAATGGGATTGTATTAAACTAAAAAGCTTCTGCACAGCAAAAGAAACAATTAAAAGAGTTAAAATAGAACCAACAGAGTGGGAGAAAATATTTGCAAAATATATATCTGACAAAGGATTAATATCCAGAATATATAAGGAACTCAAACAACTGTACAAGAAGAAAACAAGCAACCCAATTAAAAAATGGGCAAAAGAGCATAATAGGCATTTCTCTAAGGAAGATATCCAAATGGCCAACAGACATATGAAAAAATGCTCAACATCACTCAGCATCCAGGAAATGCAAATCAAAACCACATTGAGATACCATCTAACCCCAGTTAGGATGGCTAAAATCCAAAAGACTATGAACGATAAATGCTGGCGAGGCTGCGGAGAAAAAGGAACTCTCATATATTGTTGGTGGGACTGCAAAATGGTGCAGCCTCTATGGAAAATGGCATGGAGGTTCCTCAAACAATTGCAGATAGATCTACCATACGACCCAGCTATCCCACTGTTGGGAATATACCCAGAGGAATGGAAATCATCAAGTCGAAGGTATACCTGTTTCCCAATGTTTATCGCAGCACTCTTTACAATAGCCAAGAGTTGGAACCAGCCCAAATGCCCATCATCAGATGAGTGGATATGGAAAATGTGGTACATCTACACAATGGAATACTACTCAGCTATAAAAACGAATGAAATACTGCCATTTGCAACAACATGGATGGACCTTGAGAGAATTATATTAAGTGAAACAAGTCAGGCACAGAAAGAGAAATACCACATGTTCTCACTTATTGGTGGGAGCTAAAAATTAATATATAAATTCACACACACACACACACACACACACACACAAAACGGGGGGGGGAAGAAGATATAACAACCACAATTATTTGAACTTGATACGACAAGCAAACAGAAAGGACATTGTTGGGGGGGAGGGGGGGAGGGAGAAGGGAGGGAGGTTTTGGTGATGGGGAGCAATAATCAGCCACAATGTATATCGACAAAATAAAATTTAAAAAAAAAAAAAAAAAAACAATATGCTTCTCCTCAAAAGACAATCATAAAGTAGAAAGACACAAAAGTGGGTCTAAAGGGAGACTCTGGTGAACTTGGTTGGTTCCACACACCTGCAGTTGTGAAGGGCAATGTTTTAAGAACCGTCTCAGTAAAAGGCTCCGTCAGTTTAAACATCACCAGACCCCTCCTAGGCTTTCTGTGAGGACCAAATCAGCCAGTGTTTACAAGGGCCCAGGCAAGGGCCAGCACACAGTAGGCCCTCAGCACGTGCTTGCTGGGAAAACCAGGAGGCGTCCCATGGGTAGCAACGGCCTTCGGAGCACCACTTTGCCTCGATCCATCACCTCTGTTTGACGGATACAAGCACATCCACTCACTGGCATTTGCTGTGCTGGAGACATCCTGGCACCTGTCCCCCATGGGCCACCATGCTTTGTAATGGCTGCTGTGGCCGCTGCTCACTGAGCACTCACTGCCTGCAAGCACGGCGCTCTGTGTGCATGTCTGTCTGTGCGTCTGTGTGTCTGTGCATGTGTGTCTGTGTATGTGTGCGTATCAGCTTGCGGGATCCTCCCAACTGCCCCGCAGGGCAGAACTGACGCGACAGGAAAGCAGTGGTTATGGCCGGTCGTTCTGAAGCTCAGCCAGCCTGAGGGAAAGCTCCAGACTTGACCCCTGCTCCCAGCCAGGATTTAGAAGGCCACAACAGACTTCACTCCTGTGGTAACTAGAAGAAAACAAACAAACAATATTAAAATAGTAGGTTTTTATGACACTAGCAAAAACACTGGAGAAGGAGTCTGGATGAACTAAACTCCTCAGAGTTCTGAGGCTTTTGTAGATGAGCGGGAAACTGAGGCAGCTTCCGCACCTGGAGTGACGCCTCCCCTGGGCGAGAGCAGCCCAGCTGAGGATGGAGAGACTTTGCCATGACAGGGGGAGATCAGCCAGATCTAGGAAAGTAGAGTGGGTTCTCGGGACAAATGAAAGTCTGGGAGAGATCACGAGAATAAACGCAGGAGCAGATCACTTGGCCCAGAAATAACCTCTTCTGAGTTTTGCCAAGAAAGCAGCCATAGGGCAGAGGATGAGCAGAAGGAAACAGCATAATCCCAAACATTTTGGGGTGATCGGATCCTGGGGCTCTGCCAGAGCTGAATCCACAGGTGAACCAAAAGTCGCTGAAATTAAAGCCAGTCGGCTCTCAGTTCAAATGATAAGATCACAGGGTAGTGGCTCAGGAGGCAGGGGTTGGGCTAACCACAGAGAACACAACTGAGTTAACACAACTGCAACCAAGTCAACGCTCAGCTTGTTCTGGAAGGAATTTGAAGGATCCCCCTGCACCAGACGGAGGGAAGGGCTTAGTGAACAACATGACCGTGTATGTAACAACATTCTTCTACAGGTGCAGGAAACTCGACAAACGCAAGTAAGATAAATGCAAAGAGATCCTACGTTGAAGGTACAAAGAGGAAATCTTGAAAACAGCGAGAGAAAAACAACTCATCAGTCAGGGGAACAGCCATACGATTAATGGCCGGGTTCCCACATCTGCAACAGTGGACGCCAGAGGCAGTGGGATGGCATATTCGGAGTGCTCGAGGAAAAACTGTCAATTAAGAATTCTTTATCCAGAAAGAGTGTCCTGCAAAAATGAAGATGGAATAAACATGTTTCCAGATAGATGAAGACAGAGGTTTTATTGCTAGCAAAACTGCCTCAGAAGAAACACTAGAGAAAGTCACTTAGGATGAAAGGAAATGACACTAGATGGTAGGTTGAATCCCCAGGAAGAAGTAGAGTGCCAGAAACAGTAAATATGTAGATTTATATAAGCATACTTAGATAAATACGTTTTTCTCTTATTTCTTCTTCTAACTGTCAAAAGCTTAAGCTTGTATGTAACACAGCAATGTTATGTTTATAATACAAGGGTGCTTCAAAAAGTTCATGGAAAGGCTTACATTATCTTTTAATTCTATTTTTCCACAACTTTTTGAAGTACCCTCGTATATAGACTTACTATCTATTACAATAATAGCACAAAGGAGGGAGGGATGGAATTGAGCTGTATTGGAGCAAAGTTTCTTTATTTTACCAGAATTGAGTTAGTATCAGTCTGCAGTAAATTGTGGTAAGTTAAGATGTATATTGTAATGCCTAAAGCAACCACTAAGTGGGGGGGAGGGGGACTCAAAGTGTTTAAAAATTAACAAAATAATTAAAATGGTATACTAAAAATACTAAAGAAGGTAGCAATGAGAAAAAAGATAGGAGACATATAGAAAACAAATAGCAAAACGGCAAATGTAAATCCAGACATACCAATAATTACACTAAATGTGAATAGCCTAAACACCCCAATCAAAAGGCAGATACTGTCTGGGTAAAAAGCCAGATCCAGCTACATTCTGTCTGCTGGAAACACACCTTAGATTTAAAGACGCATACAGGTTGGAAATGAAAGGATGGAGAAAGATAAACCATGCAAACAATTCAACATAAACTTGCTGTATGACCCAGCAATTCCTTTATTTTTTTATGATTCCATTTATATAAAATGTTGATTACCCAGCAGTTCCATTCTAAAGAATCTTCCGAAGAAAAGTGAAAACATATGCCCACACAAATCCACGAACCTAAACATTCATAGCAGCATTATTCATAACCAAAACCTTGAAACAATCCAAATGTCCAACCACTGATGAATGTATAAACAAAGTATGATAGATCCATACAGTGGAATACTATTCTGCATTTAAAAGGAAAAATCTACTGATACACACTACAGCATGGATGAACCTGAAAAACACTATCCTAATTGAAAGAATCCAGATACAAAAGACTACCTATTGTGATTCCATTTATAGGAACCATCGTAAATTTGAGACCAAAAGCAGATCAATGGTTGTTTAGGTCTAAGGATGGGGGCAAGAATTAATTACAAATGGGCACGAGGGAACATTTTAGGGTGATTGAGATGTTCTAGCACTGAATTGCGTGGATGGTTGCTCAATTCCAGAAATTTACTAAAACTCACTGAATTGAAAAAAGCAGTACATTTAACCCAAAAAATGATATTTGATAGAATGTTCTGCTTCTATTCATCTGTCTTAAAATTTGGAAATACATTAGTGTAAAAACCATTTTGTATTTTTTTCTATTGACTAAATAAAGTATTTTGAGAAATAAAGTAATAATTGATAATGCATTTTTCCTAGCACAAAGTAGTGGTAAAATATCATTGTGATATGGAAATCAAGAAGGCTACTTTAACTTCTATCATGCAAAAAATTTTTTTAAATGAAAGTGAAATAAAGACATTTCTGGATAAATTACAGCTGTGAGAATTCATAGCCTGCAGACTTACCATACAAGAGATACTACAAGGAGCTCATTAGCAGAAGAGAAATGATCCAGATGGAAATAGGAAGGAATAAAGAGAGCCAGAAAAGCAAATATATGGGTTAAGATAAAAGACAATGTTATCACCTTTCTTAATTTTTGTTTTAAAAGGCAATTGACTGTATAAAACAAAAATAATAATATACTGTGTAAAAGTAAAATATATGACAGATAGATCAAAGACGAGAGGAGTCATTATATGGTTGTAAGATTCTTGAGTTATACAGAAGTGGTTTAATAAGAATTTAATGTAGACTGTGAGAAATTAAGAATACATGCTTTATTCTGAAGCAACCACTGGGGGGGGAAATCAAATAAAAGAAAACAAAGACGTATAGCTGAAAAGCCAACAGAAGAGGTAAAACAAAATCAGCATACCTAATTTATTCACAAAAAGACAGAAAAAGAGAAACCAGGAATAAAGAACAGATAGGATAAATAGAAAACAACCAGCAAGACGATGGACTTAAACACAACCACATCAATCCTTACGTTAAATGTAGACAGGGTAAAATGCTCCACTTAAAAGTCAAAAATTGTCAGACTGGACAAAAAAGCAAGACCAGACTATAGGCAGATTACAATAGATGCACTTTAAATATAAAGATACAGATAGTTTAAAAGTAAAAGGATTTTAAAAATCATGCAAACACTACAAGAAAACTGGCATAACCATGTTAATATCAATAAAGTCGACTTGGAGGCAAGAAGCATTATCAGAAGTAAAAGGGATATTTCCTAATGAGAAACAGGTCCATTCATCAAGAAGACAACAATCCTAAATGTCTCTGTACCTAATAGTTTCAAAATACATGAAACAAAAATCGACAGAACTAAATGGAAAAACAGATGAATCCACAATCATAGCTGAATAGTGAACATCCCTGTGGTAGATTGTCTGCAAAGAGAGCCCCCAACAGTTCCTCCATCTTCCAGACACATGCCACGCCTTCCGACAAGAGATGGGGTTAAATCGGCACTGTCCTGTGACTCGCTGTGACTAACAAAATGTAGCAAAAGTGATGGCCCTTAAGAGGCCTGGAAGATTCTCTCTTGGAAGCCAGCTGCCATGTAAAATACCTTGGACTAGACTATTGCATATCGAGACCACATGGAGACAGGAGCCACATGGACAAGTGATGCGTCCTAGCCAATGACTGTGCCCAGACCTCAGGCATGTAAGCGAAGATGGTACCAGCTAAGCTTCCAGGTGGCTGCAGGTGCACAAGTGCCATCGGCCAATACCTCAACAGGCAGAATAACCACCCAACAGACCCACAGAATCACGAGGAATAATAAACTGTTTTAAGCCTTGAAGTTTTGGGTTGGTTTGTTGTGCAGCAATAAATCCCTGAGACAAGCAGACAAACCGGTGAAGAGGGCAGCTTGGCCGCATGGGGACGGCTTCCTCTGGATGCTCCCTGCACTTCGCTGCAGGTGCCGGCCCAAGGGAAGGGTCATGGGAAGTGCTCAAGGAACAGGAAAGCCAGTGACTCTGAGAGGTGGAAGCAAGAGAAAATGTTGAGTAAAATGTCAACCTGGCTGAGATTCCGGAGCTCCCGGCTGCAGCTGTGCATGAGGGCACGCTCATGGCCTCTGAGCAAGGTGGCAGGCGGAGGGACTTGGTGCATCAATACGTGCAACTTTGACGTGGACGTTGACTTACTCTTTCGCGAAAACTCTACAGAGGTCAAAGCCACTCCCGCAGAAAAAAATGGTCTCAGCCCTGCCAAGGATTCAGCGTCCACACCAGCTGGAGCCCCACCAGGCTTGGGGCTTTTTTCCATATATTTCTTATTGCTCAGTGACTGGCAGGCCACAGAAACAAAGAAAAGGGAGGGTGACTACATCTGCTATACCCTGGTTTCAGAAACCCACAGTGTTCCTGAGGATGATGACTTCAGGACGAGAAAAGGAAAGACCATCAAAACAACCGTTGACATCTCAGAGGAGGATGAGAGACGTGTGGGCAGAACCAAGCACCCACTGAGCCCTGCCTACATCAGCAGACACCCAGCCAGCCCTGAGGCACAGGAGCAAGCCCAGCCATGGTCGGCAAAGTCCCCAGCCCATCTCAGAACCAGCCAACCCCAGCAGGCCCTGAGAAACAGGAGCGAGCCCAGCCAAGTCGGCAGAAATGCCCAGCCAAGCCCAGCCCTCACCAGCCCGCTCCCAGCTGACCTGCAGACTCATTACCACAACACCAAGCAGCTCATAGAGCCAGGCAAAGTCTGGCTCCCCCGTGACCCAGGGACCGAGTTCCACATGGCACAGGAGCTCAGGTGGCCCAAACCTCCTGCTTTGGAGCTCCATCCAGCGTCTGATTCCCCACAAGGGCTTCTGCCTCAGCAGACATTTCACCCCTGCAAGACGAGATGAATTTCGTGTCTTCCTTGCTCACGTTGGCCTGAACATTCTTGAAACACGAAGACTGAAAATGCTGCTACTTCTTCCTTAGCGTTTGAAGGTGAAGTCAGTGGAGTAAATCAAAGCCCTTTGAAGGGTCCCCATAAGCCCCCTGCACCCCTCCCTACACACATTCAAGGCCAGCCAGACCCAGAGCAAGGAGGGACCAAGCATCAGGAGATTTATGTGACCTTCTGTGGGCAAGAGGAGGCCTCCGGGGCCTCAGAATGAAAAGTGCATTTATGAGAAGAAAGCACTAGCCAGGTCTCCTGCACTTGTCCCCCTGCCACACCTCCCCTGCAGTCTGCCCTGGTTGTCGGGGCCGGTTTCATTCCAGGTGGAATGCTCTTTGCATTCTCCTTGGTCTGTTGTGGCCAGCAAGGTCCTGGCAACCTGAGGGGCTTCGCAGTGGCCTCAGGGCCATGTAGAATCTGCTGACAGCCATGATGCTCTGTGTCACGCTGGTCATAGGGACACAGTGCCAGGAAGTGGCAGCAGTGCAGGGGACCTTGGACCAGGCCCTGCTCCCCAAGATCTGTTGGGCAGTATGGTCGTGTTGATGGCCACAGTCAAGAGTTTAAGGGCCTCCCTTATGCAAGTAGAGACAAATTGACTTCTGGAATTTCTGCCTTTCCAGGGGAAAGACATTAAATTTTTGGAAACTCAGCCTTATGAAAAATGACTATGAAGGCCTTGATTCAACTTTCATGGAAACCAGACTGGAGAACAAATTATGGAAAATATAAAAACGGGAGGTCATTAATAAAGAAATGGAAATCACCAACTCTCTACTTTGGCTTAAAATAGAGGCTTTTAGAAAAGGACATAAAGAGAAATCTAAACATTCAGAACAAGTTGAGCTGATGGCTGGCACTGCAGGGAACACTGTCTTTAGAAGATGCATCAAAATACATCCAGTATCAAGTACCTGCGACTGAAACAGTCTTCAAAATCCATCGGAAGGAAAAAGACCACCTTTAGGCAGTACAGAAAGATGCTTTGGGTGGAACTGATGGTCTTCGGGGATGCCTGGAGCGGCTTTCACCAGAAGCTAAGAAGGGACGCGGAGAGTGAGTGGACATGTTAAGCAGAATGCAATGCTAGAAAACTCTAGAGAAAGTCAGATCAAGGCTGTGGGTGGCCACTTGCTTAAGAAGGAGGATCGGGTGGCATTCTCGGGAAAGGACAACAGGGATGGCAGGAGCTCGGGACTGGACGGGGCGACCCGTTCAAGAACGAACACCTTCTGGAAGATGGATCAAAAGGAGTTTTGAAGAAACTGATGCAAGTCAGAGTTATTTTAAAACGCTTGGAAGGAAACCGAATGTACGCTAGATGAGCTGCAGGAGCTGAAACCGTCAGTGCCCTCCTATCTAACGTCCACAAACCGAGAAACTCCGCAGACCAACACAGAGAGGCGGAGGCTGCAGCTCCAGCAGGACCTCCAAGTCCTTCCAAACTACGAGAACAAGAAATGAATGTTCACCAGACATCCGATCTAGGGAGAATTTGCCCTTTAACGACAGAAGAGAATATTTCCAAAGCAGATGGCAAGACCGACCAAGCTGGACACTTCCAGTGCACAAGCCAAAATTCTGTCAGGAAAATTCCAAAAGAGCCTGAAAGCCTGTTACTGCAGCCAGACAATTTCCTGTGAGAGAAGAACTCGTGGCAATGGGCGGGGAGCTCTGCTGGCTGAAAGAAACCTTGATAACTTAAGAAAAATGATCCATCAGACAAAAATTACTGAAGGAGAATTTAAACGTTTTGAAGAGTATCTTTTTATCCCTGATGTTCCTGGTGGGCACGTGGCAGAGGCAAGAGGGCCACCAGCTAGGGTTGTCATGTTAAATGCAGGATGCCACTGAATTGGACTTGCATATACTAAAGAACGATTTGGTGTTCACCTGAAATTCACAGGTAGCCAGGCATCGCATGCGTGCGTGTGGACGTATGCTGTGCTGTGCTTGTGCGTGAGATCTGGCAACCCGATCACCAGGGAATCGTCTAGACACGCCAATCCCCAAGGAAGGAGGAGCCTGTGTGGTGCAGGTGTCCAGGGTCTGGTGCCCGGTGTGGAGCAGATGCCACCCACCAGGGCAAGGACCACAGGGGCAGGACCCCTCCATCACGCCAACCCCATGCTGGCACGGCAGCTTCTCCCCCTGCTCGCCCGAGCAGGATGGAGCTCGTCCTGTCGTCCTGACACTGCCAGGTGCTCGGGGGTTTCTCTCGTGTCCACCTACGCAGCTGGCCCAGGCTGGGTTCCTCCAGGCCATGCTTCCATCAGAGGTCAGGTGTTACCCAGGGGGCCTGAGAAGAGGACCTGTCTTTCCCCCCATTCTGGAAAGCCATGATGAACCTCCTCAGGAATTCTCCCCCACAGCACATCCTCCACTGCCAAGAAGAAATGTCCACACCAAGCGCTTTGGCCAGAACCTGAAAACGAAACCAGTCACCTTCTGAGTTGATCCCGCCTTCCAATAAACCTACCTCAGAAGATCCAGAGCCATAAGAAACACTTTCTATCTCCCCAGTACTTTCTCTTATTATTTATTTATGTATTTATTTATTTATTTATTTTGCTATGGGGTAACTATACCATGGTTCAAATGCAAACTTGATAGGATGTTAATCCCTAAATTGTTTTACAACTGATCATTGATCCAAAATCATAGCAATCTTTTGTCTTTCCACTAAAGCAATTTCTAATGTTCTCTTGTTTCATTCCAATGCTGTGGTTAAGTGATTACACAATGTTTTAAATGGAAGCATGATAGAATTATAAATCTAGGATAATATGTTATAAATGCAGCTTATTTAAAAGTGAAATTTATGAATAAATTGTTTCCTTTTCTCCTATTTCTAGAGAGTGTATGAGAGAATTTCTGTCGTTGCCGTTTAACCACCCCCTATAAGATAAAACTGTGGTAGGAGGTTTATGTGAGAAGTTTCACAGCTGGCAATTTTGAAACTCACACTTTACTTTTATATTCTACAGGCTGAATTTCCTCTAGTTGTAAGACTAATATTGCTAGGAGGGCTATAACTAAATAAATACATTTTTGTTTACCAATAAGTTTTATTTGCATAAAAAGTTAGATAAATGAATAAACAAACCGTGGTACATCTACACAATGGAATATTATTCAACAGTACAAAGAAACAAGCTATTGAGCCATGAAAATCTTGGCTGAACCTACAATGCGTATCGCTAAATGAAAGAAGCCAAGCTGAAGAGGCCACACTGTGTAATTCAGTATCACGTTCTGGAAAAGGCAATAAAGGTTGCCAGCAGTCAAGGGGGGTGGGAGGGCTGAAGAGTGAGCACGGGGGATTTGGGGGGTGGGAAATCTATTCTGTACAATACTGTAGTGGTGGATACACGACACTATGCATTTGTCAAAACCCACTGAATTTTACAGCCAAAGAGTGAACCTCCGTATATGCAAATTTTAAAAAACCATTTAGGAGGTCGAGGAAATCCCAGGATGGAATGCAGAATGTGACAAAATAATCTACCTGCGTTATAAACATATGACACGATCTCACTGAAGGGGGTGGGACAGAAAGGTGCTGACCTGAGTAACTTTGGAAATGAGTGGCGTCTGTAAGACTAAAGGCAAAAGAGACTGCAGGTAAGGGCTGTGCTGTTGGTGGTGAGCTTGTATCCCGTGGGGGTACGGTTAACAATTCCAACACTGCTATACATGTATCGTGGAACTCAACGACTAGCAAATGAATGGTGGATGGCGGGAGCCAGGTTTGTCATGGATGGAGTGGGAGTGCACAGACAGACAAGGAAGGAGTCTAGCATGATCCATGGAGTAATGGATTAGAGTTAGAGACATCAGCATGAACTTGATACAGATCCAGATGGTTACATATAGAAATATTTCTAGATATATGTGTGAGTATGTGTATATATATATATATATATATACACACACACAGTAGTATACACACATATATTTCTTTGCTCTGCCAGCTGTGAGGATCTAGAAGCAAGGACTCCCCAGTATCAACAAGAACAGCTAGTGCTAAAACCTACATCTTAGTTCCTAATACCACTCCTCAATAAAAGAAACCAAGGCTCCTTGGAGCAATGGCTGATTCAAGGACTGGGGCAGGAAATAGACAAGGCAAGTCAACAGCACCGGGAGTGTCATAAAGAAAGGAAGTGCATTAAGAAAAAATAAATAAATATAGAAGCCCACGAGGATGGCAGTAGCTCCCAGTGGCCAAAGCAGGAACAATTTGAGCAAAGTACAGAAGTATTGGATTATAATCCAAAGAATAAAATAAAAATTAATACATCCATAACGTTACAATGAAAGGATTGAAGAAACAAATAAATGGTAGAACAGACAAATCTCCCATGCAGAGGTAATTCCAAATAGTTTCTGCAGACACTCTGCCCTCCGGGAGGTAGCGCGCAGCTTCCCACTCTTAAGTGTGGGCTGAACGCAGTGACTTCCTCCCACAGAAAACACATGGAAAAGGGGAAGCAAAGAGTGACTTGACGGTGGAGAAGCCTGACAAACCCTCCGCCAGCCAGGGGATCGAGGTTCACATCAACAGTGATCGTGTAGGTGGCATGTGTTCTTCATACGATGTGATTAAAAAATGGCACTTTTCCTCTGTGGTTTTCTTCCCCCAAACCCATCATCTCAGCATAATCATGAGAAAAACATCAGACAAATCCCAAGAGAGGGACCTTTTGCCAAATATCTCAAAAGTTTCAAGGTCATCAAAAACAAGGAAAGCCTGAGAAACAGTCAGAGCCCGAAGGAGCCTAAGGAAACAAGAAGATTCAATGTAATGTGGTGTCCTGGGGGAGACCCCAGAACAGAAAAGAACATGAAGAAAAAACTAAGGACATCCAAATAAAGTGTGAGCTTTAGTTAATGATAATGTCAACATTGATTCGTTAATTGAAATAAAAATACCATATTAATGTAAGATGTTAATAATAAGGGAAATTGTGTACACAGACGGGAGGATTTATAGCAGTCGTCTTCACAAACAACATATCATAAGAGGGAAGTTTTAAGAATCAGTGAGCCAAGCTTCCACTTTCAGAAATTAGAAAATGAAGATCGAATAAAACAAAGTAAAGGAAGAAAATAATATAAGAGCAAAAATTAATAAAATAGAAACCAGACAATGCTGAAAAGATATAAAGCTCAAAATTAGTTCTTTAAAAAGATAAATAAATTTGATTAACCCCTAGCAAGAAAAATAAAGGAAAAAAATTTAGAAACACAAATTAACAATATTAAGAATGAAAGGGGCAGGAAGAGGGCCCGGCTAGGCAGCCTGAGCCCCTTCCACGTGTCGTGATGTTTCCACAATGCAGGCACTGAGGCTTGGGGCACGTACCCCAGCACCTCAAATTCATCACCTCTGACTCCCGTGACTGCATCTAAGACAAATTTCAACTGCTGCAGGCTCAGTATCACAGCCCGAAGTTCATCTGTGACAAGCTGGAGAGGCAGCGTCACTGTGTGATGTGCTACAAGATGCCCTACAGCCTGGACATCGAGATGTACAAGCCGCCTGAAATCATCAAGAGCCTGGATGGGATTTGTGCCCAGGTCCTGCCTTCCTCTCCCAAGAGCAGCAGCAGCGGGTCTTGGGAGTCGTAGAGAGAGCAGCTGCGAGTCCACAAGCTGTCCCAGCCCCTGACCCCACTGCCCGTCAGCCACCTTTGCTGCCAGTGGTCAGAGCAGGCACTGGCCTCCTCTCACTGTCCCACCTCTCCAGGGAAGACAAGAATGGCCACAATGGTGACAGCCACCAGGAGGATGACGGTGAGAATTAGGATTAGCAGCAGCTGGTATGGGGAGGGTGGGAGGACAAAGGGGAGCTACAGCCACAAGAGAAAGGAATGTTTAGTGCAAGACACGGTATAGTTCAGGATTGGCTAAACTCCAGTAGTATTTATGGTAGCCACCTGCTGGGGTCCTGCCCCTGCTCATGTGCCGCCCCCTAGCTTTGCTCCAACCCCCACCCCCCAGTCTCAGCCTCCCTCATCCTCCCCTGCAGCCTGAATAGATGAATACCTGCTCATACCACAGATGAGGCAAGCTGAGGCCTGGAGGGCAAATGAGAGACCGTGTCAGAAGGGAGCAAAATCTCAACAAATCCAACACCCCCAGCACGTCCCCATTTGGCACATGTGTAACTGATGGTCAGCTTGATAGGCCCCTCATGGCACATGCCACAACCTCCCACTCTGGCACTGCATGCAAACACAATGCTAGCTATCCCTTCCCACCCTGGGCACCCCATGTCTCCCCGCTGGGACCCATCTCTGCCACACTCACCTCCTCTGCTAGTTCCAGATGCCCCCACACCCACCTGGTCCTTCCCCTGCCCACAAGAGGCAAAGGGAAGTTAGCTTAGCTGGGAAAAAAGCATGGTGACAGGTGACCCAGGATTTCCTTTCTCTCCTTCCCAAATAAAGATGAGGGTACCAAAAAGAAAACAAAAACAAAAACCTCTACACAGTTCTGGAGGTTGGAAGTCCAAGATCAAGATGTCAGCAGAACTGGTGTCTTGTGAGGCCTCCCTCCTCGGCTTGTAGACGGCCTACTTCTTTCTCCCTGTGCATTCACATGGTCTTCCTTCACCTGGTGTGTCTGTGTCCTAATCTCCTATTCTTAAAAGGACACCAGTCATATTGGATTAGGACCCACTATAATGACCTCATTTTAAATTAGTTACCTCTTTTCAGACCCTGTCTCCAAATACAGTCACCGTCTGAGATATTGGGGGTTAAGACTTCAACATATGAATTGGGGATAGGAGCACAATTAGCCCACAGCGCTAAGTGTTACTAATTCCTAGACTTGCTCTTTTGTGTTGACAACAATAATTACAGCAGAAAAAAAAAATGTCCTTAAGCACAGCCCACAGGACAGCTCAAGGCCTAAAGAGAAATGCCTCCCACATACAGGCAAAGTTGCCTGTGCCCACATTCCCTAAACAAGCACAGAGCGCCAGGTGGGCCGCAGACCCGTGACTCTGTGGACGAATCTGAACTCCCTCTCACCTTACGGGTGAAACAGCTGCGTTGTGAAATATGAACATGGAAGGACTGACGCAGCAACTGGATGTGATTCTGCACTTTTTTCCTGGTTGAATCTCCTCTTTCACAAAAACCACAGACTCTGGATTTGACACGAGTGGGCAATCCCTAGTACACCCACCTTACCTGGCTTTCCCCTCACTGTGCCCTCACTTCCATGGCACCCCCACAGGGAAGCCCTCCTGACCCCCAGCCCATGCTGGCCATCCTGAGGCTCCCTGCAATCCTATTACATCACCATTTCATTTTCTTCAAAGCACCTGACACTCGTGGAAGTATCACGTTTATTTACTTATTTATTGCCTGTCTCCTTTCACTAGAACATAGATGCAAGGGAATCGTAGGGCCTTTGTCTATGTCTGTTCATGTCTGAATCCCACAGCCTGGCCCTAAGACACTCTCCATCAATAGCTGTTAAATGAATGAATAAAAACTGCTAGATTTTTAAGAGTAGATTTGGCTTCCAAGTGACCCTTTTATATACGTTTTCCAAATAGTATTTGTATTTTTCTGAATCTAAAATATTGAAAATCGGTCGCCTTCCTTCACTGGAGGTGACTCAAACATCTAACATGGAATGAAAACCCAGGAGGTGACATCCAAATGGAATTGAAACTTAGCAGAAGCGCGGCCCTGGAGGCAGCTACAAGAGGGCGCCCCTGGAACCCAGTCAAATCCCGCCTCGAGCGTGGCCAGATGGGGACCCAGGCACCGCCACCAAGAGGTTCCCAGAAGCCCGAGGGGCCTCCTGCTGTCCACCACCACCCCCAAGTCCACAGTCCCCAAAAGTACCTCTCGCCCTCTCCATGTACCATGACAGCAGAAAGAGGGGCCCAGCCTGTGATGGTGTCCCCAGGAATTAGGATGGCCCCCAAAATATTCCCTCTGCAATAGTAACTACAAATGCAGAATTCCTAGAAATACATTTATGACCTATGTAAAGAAAGGCACAAAAGTTTACTGCAGGTCATAAAGCTTAAAGCAAATGGAGAGACGAGCCATATTCCTGGGTGGGAAGATTGTGAAAATGTTGGTTCTCCCCCAAATTAAAGCAAATCCAATCAAAACCCTAATAGACTTTTGCAGACAAGTAGCAGAACCATTCTAAAATTTGTCTTGAAAAGCTAATACATTACAATTGTCAAGAACGTTAAAAGAAAAAAAAAGTAGTGATAACCAACGATTTTAACTATGTATATAAACAGTGCTGGGGAAAAAAATGGTGAATATATAAGCTTAAAGAGGAGACTTTCTAAGTGTACAAGCAAGAAAGAAATCATAATAGAAAAGTCTGATGAATTTACATATCAAAAGAATCCATGAATGCAATAAAGAGGCAGGTGTGAAAATGGAAAAATACCAGTGACTTCTGATGGACAGAGCTAATATTCGTAATACACAAATTGTTTTATGAAGATAAACACATGAATTAAAAAACTGAGAAGGTACACAGATGGGCTATTCGGAAAGAACTATACGACCAATAAACACACAAGAAAATAGCCAAACCTCCCAATAATCAGAGAAATGCAAAGTAAAACATGATGCTCTCTTCTGCCTATCGAACAGGCAAATGTTAGAGAAAAAAGATGGCACCAGAACCCAGAAGGATTCCTTCACTCGGCCAGTTTCTATCGAGCATCTCCCGCGAGCTGGGCTCGCTGCTTGGCACTGGGGCGTTGAATAAAATAACCCTTTTATTCATAGGGTTTGTCCTCTGGAGACAGAGGCGGGCATGGGTAGATGGGCGACAAAACAGATAAACTCATCACACGGTGGGCAGTGAGCGCTAAAAAGAAAAATCGCGCCTGAAGGGGCAGAGAGTGAGAGGTGTACCATTCGACGGGAGGCCAGGGAAGGCAGTTGTGACGAGGGGACACCTGAGCAGAGACCTCGATGACCTGAGAGAACCACGCACAGATCCGGAAAAGAACATTCCTGGCAGCAGGTGCAAAGGCCCAGGGGCAGGAGCCACAAGAGTGTGTTCAAGAAAGGGAAGTGAGTGGTGGTGGGGACGGGAAGAGAGGAGAAGAGGTGGCGGAGCTGAGGTCAAGGAGCCGTCAGGGGTCCGGGAGAGTAGGGTCTGGAGCCCCCTGGCCAGGGCTTTGGGGTTTATTCTGAGTGAAATGGGAAGCCAGAGCAGGGTTTTAGGTAGAGGCTCGGCACGATCCGATTTACGTTTTAAGGCGCGCCCTCTGGCGGCTGCAGGGAGAGCAGACTTTGAGGAAGCGAGGGAGACGGTCCAGGCGAGACGGTCCAGGTGGGAGAGCAGGTGAGACGGTCCGATGGGAGCAGGGTGAGGACCAAGGTGGGAGGAGCGGGCGATCTGAACAGACTTTGGAGGCAGAGCCCAGGGAACTTGCTGATAGATTCGGCATGGGCTGTGAGACAAAGAGAGGAGACAAGGATGGCTTCAAGGTTTTGGCCTCAGCTGCTAGGACAGAGTTGTCCTCTCTGATACGGGGACTGGGACAGCTGGGGAGGAGCAGGTATGGAAGACGAAGCACTTTGACGGCAGGAATGTAGGGTCGCAGCTCTTCTGAGGACAAGTTGTCAATATGGGTCAAATATTTTGGTACAGGCCATTTAAACCAATTGACCCACTTGCAGCAATTTATTTGAGTTAAATAGCAACCTGGGAAGTAAGAAGCACACTGAACATACGAAAGTCTTCGTGGCTGCTTTGCTTGTAAGAGCAAACATTTGAAAAAGCATAAATAGGCTTCAATCAAATAAATACATTGCATCAAAAGATAGACTCCTATACACCCATTAAAATATAACCTGCATTTGATGACATGAAAAGGTGTTCAGAAAATTTAAGTGAAAAAGACAGATCAGGAAACTGATCCCATTTTTTACAAAATCAACTTTGTAAGTGTAAATATACATGAACAGAAAACCCAGAAAGAATATACACCAATTACATATTGATATTGCTAACATCAATTATCCTAGAGAAGTGTAATTATGAAAGAGGCTGATATTATGGGTCACACAAGGTCAAAATCAAGGTGTCGCCAGTGTGGGCTCTTATCTGGAGGCTCCGGGGGAGAATCTGCTTCAGGCTCGTTGTTCAGGTTGTTGGCAGAATTCAGTTTTGTGTGGTGTAAGACTGAGGTCCTCGTTTTCTTGCTGGGTGCCAGCTGGGAGCCTCTCTCAGCTGTTTAAGGGGACCTGCAGTCCTTGTCACATTGTCCCCTCCCTCCGTCCTTAAACTAGCAACACTGCATCGGGTCCTTCCCATGCTTCAAGTGTCTCTGACTCCTCCTTCTGCTACCTCTCTCTCACTTTAGCCAAAGAAGGTTCCCTGCTTTTAAGGGTCACGTGATTAGATTGGACCCACCCAGATAACCCAGGATGTTCTCCCTGCTTTAAAGTTCATAACCTTAAGTACATCGTCAAAGTTCCTTTCACCGTGTAAGATAACAAATTCCCAGGTTTTAGAGATGAGGACATGGACACCCCTGGAAGAGAGAGGAGGCGTTCTGCCTACCACATGAGAAAACGCTGAAATTATCTTAAAGAGAAAAAAAGCAGGATATTAATTAGAGTTTCTCAACCTTGTGGCTACTGACATTTTAGACTGGATAATTCTTTGTTGTGGGGACCGTCCTATGCATTGTAAAATATTTGGTAGCACCCCTGGTCTCTACCCACTAGAGGCCAGTAACACACGCCACCCGCTCGGCTGTGACAACAGAAAACGTCTGTAGACACTGCCAAATGTCCCCTGGAGGTCGAAATTGCCCCCAGTGGGGAACACATACACATACACACGCACACCCAGGGTGTGGTCTCAATTCTGTAAAGAAGCATAGCACGTGCACACACACACATGCTGATATATACGTAGAGGAAAAAACATTGGAGGAAAAATAAAGTATTAACAGTGGTTACCATGGGTTTTGTCATAATAGTTGTCTTTTCCTTTATACTTTTCTTGGCTTATAAGTTTGAATAGGTATTACTTTTAAGCATTATTTTACAAACCAATTTCTCCCCAACTAGATTTTCAAACATGAAATTTATGTCTGCTTTCCTAGGAGAAGTTCTACTCGATGGCCCTTCACTGTTCTTTTAATGTACTGTTGAATTTTTGCATCTCTATTCATAACTAAAACGATATTTTTCTCTTTTATTTGTCAGATTTTTGTGTCAGAATGTATAGTCTATGCCTAAAATTAATTGAAGCATCAATAGAATTAGTTATTCTGTTTGATTGAAAGAACTATCCAGCTAAATGTAATAGCTGCTCAAAATTATTTTTTTGGAGATAATTACTTGAGAAATTTTTTCAGTCCTTTCCTTGATTATAGGGCATTATGATTCCAATTCTTCTCTAGTTCATTTAGGCCATTTGTGCTTTTCCATAAAATCATCCACTTCAGAATGCTTATATTTACTGGATAGAATTGTAAATAACAATACCTTGTACTTGTCACACCCATCATATCTGTACTTATATCATCTTTCTCATTGTATTAATATTTTCTCTCTTATTTATTAATTATATTTTCTAGAGGTTTATCTCTTTTTATTGATTTTTTTCAAAAGAACTACTTGTTCAATATATGTATCAGTTCTTTTTTCCATTTTCTTATTGACTAATTTTCTTTCTTCTGTTTTCTCTAGGTTTGCTTTGATATTTCCTCCCTGGGTTCTTGGTGTTAGTACTTAAATCATTTATTTTATTTTTATTTTGTAATTATAAATTCTTATTATTTTTTAAATTATGGATTCTTACAGCAAGGACTGCTGACTGCTTCCCGATATCCATTTTCCCTTTCTTCTTTAGTAATAGAAACTCGTTTAACTCATTTAATGAGCTCATTGCTACCTACTTTAAAAAAAAAAAAAACACAAAAAAACCCCATTTCTCAGTTTTCCCTGTGTCCATCAGAAATCATTAGAATCTTTCCAGTTGAACACCTGCCTCTTTATTTCATTCATGATATTTTCAGATATGTAAATATATCAAATTTTCCATCATGATTTCTGGCCTGTACACTTACAAAGTCCCCCCTTTAAACTTGTATTATTCACCAGTGTTTTCTTCTAGCACTGTTATTTCTGTTACATTGCAGTCTTTAATCATCATTACTTTTTTTCTTTTAAAGTTCCTGGCAATTGCAATATATAGGCTTTCCAAGGCAAATTTTTAATTTTTTTTTTTTTTACTTGTCTGCAAGAACCTATCAGGATTTTGACTGAATTTGTTTTAATTTGAAAGAAATTGACATTTTCATAATCTTCCCATCGAGGAATGTGGTTTGCCTCTCCACTTACTAAGCTTTTATGCCCTCAGAAGAATTCTTTCCACCAAAAGATTTCAACATCACAAATCTGTGGATCAGACCTAAGACCACGTGTGTGGCAAGACAGTAAACAAAACGACTGACAGAAGATTCTGAGATGATAATGAAAGGCTCTGTTCCTCACCCCATCAGCCCATGCCTGTCACCCATGGTGGCTCCTGTGTGGAACACCACCTGCTGCTGTGGAAGTCTCACCTCCCGTCTGTGAAGTGAATACGACACATTAAAAAATGAGACTCGCTTCTCAGGTGCGCACTCGACAATGAGGTGCACATATGTTCACTGAGATCACCTGACGGAGTATTCACAGCAGCACAGTTTGTAATAGCCCCAAACTGGAAGCAATCCAAATATCCATCAGTCGTGGCATGGATGAAGAAACTGTGGTACATGAAAGAAGACCATGAGCACGAACCCACTGTCCATGTACACAACACGGACAACATCTGAGCAATTCCATGAAAAAGGGAAAATTTTGTAAACAAATGATGTTGGAACACCTGGAGAACCACATGGAAAAGAAGTAAACCTCAACCCCTACCTTCCACAATACATAAAAATAAATGAAAAATAGATCGTAGACCTATAGGTAAAACCTAAAACTACAAAGCTTCTAGAAACAAACATGTGAGAATAAATTCAATCGGAGGTGAGCAAAGATTTTTTAGGCAGGACACTAAAAGTACCGACCATAAAATTAAAAATCGATACATGGAACTTCATTGAAATTATGAACTTCTGCTCATAAAAAGACAAAGCAAAGGGAAAAGCTGGCCACACCCAGCTCCTAACTAGCTTCCCAGAGAAGAAGGGGACCAGAGAGTGGCAGGTGGCCATGAGAAAGGCGGAGCTGAAGGCAAGCGCTGGGCTGCGCTGTCAGAAGCCCGGGGTCTCAGACCTGCCGTTGTCAGAGCACAGCACTGACGACACACACGTCTCCTTGGGGGCAACTCCGAGGGTGGTGGGTGTACTCCTGTATGAGACCCGTGCATTTCCAGAAAGCCAATCCACGGATGCTCTACTGATTCATTACAGCTCTAAGTCTTAAATGCTAGTGCCTTAAACTGTAATAAACCAGATTTCTGTGCAGAACAGCACTCAGCTCCCCAATTTGGAGAAAGGAGCAGACACCTGTAAAAGTTCACATTTGAGGTTTTACTTTTAAAGTGAACTGTTGCAGGGATTGATTCTGGGAGACCTTCCCACCAGAGCCAATCACCCTTGGGTTAATGGGGTGCGTAGTTAAGGGAGAGGGCTCGGCCAAGTGGCTTAAAGCCATCCTAAGCAGACAAGGACTGGAAACAGCTTAGAGATTTCAGCCACATGGAGATGTAGGTGTGGATGCCCCATCAGGCTAGGATGTGTGTGGTGCAATGAGGAAATGGACACAGAATTTTCAAGAAGTTTGGCTAAGAAGAAAAAGAGAAATAGGGTACCAAGTGGAGGGGGAGATGGGGTCAAAGGAGGCGTTTTTTTTAAGGTTAGTACAAGCATGTTTCAGAGCGGACAGAAAGGAAGTATGACAGATGCTTTAAAGCATCTGATGGGGCTGGGGAGGGGGCGGTGGAATCCTCCTTAGAAGGTGGATGAGCTGGAAAGGAGAGAAAAGACAGACATTCCCCCGAAGCGAAGCGGGGGGCACCGTCACCAGACGGGCCGCTGCTGGTTGGGGGCAGGATCTGCTGGCAGGCAGAAGGGTGTTCTCACAGGATGGTTTCCAGAATCTCCATGAAGAGGCGAGCTCAGCTGCTGAGAGGGAGGGGGAATCCTGGAGAGGGCAGGAGGTGGCTGTCGGAGTGCAGACAGAGTTGGCTACAGTAGCAGTTCTGGAACCGGAGTGTACATATAATCACCAAGAACTTGATACAACACAGAACAGTCCCAGAGTTTGCATTTCTAGCAAGTTCCCAGGTGCTGCTGGTACTGCTGGTTGGGGTCACTGCTCTGAGAATGACTGGCTAGAGAAGCCACACCCATCCCACTGTGGAGCTCAAGGGACACCCTCCACATGGACTGCTCTGGGATTGCTCCACTGAGGGTCCCAGAGGAGGGAGCATGGTGGTTCCAAAGGACATGATGGTGTCATTTGCCCCAGCTGAACTTAGCAGGCCCTGAGCAGGTCCTGGAACCAGAGCAGTGGGCCACAGAAGCTCTGCCAATTTGGGTGCAATGAAAGGTCAGAAGGACAAGGAGGATTTGAGCACTGGCAAGAGAGGGCTTGTAATGCAGGGCCAAGGGCTTCCAGCTCAGACATACTCTCCTCCCCTACCAGTGTGCCTTCTCATTTCCCTGCCATCTGTCACACCCTGTCTGTCTTTCCTATTCCCAACCAAATCTGCTGTCTTCCGTGGGGCCTCAGCTGCACCGCCACCCCAGCTCACCCTGCTGTCCTTCTTTACTAAGCCACAAGACCGGTGTGTGACAATGAACTTCACAGTGCCTCCAGGAGCCCCAGGCGTTATTGACCGGCCATACTGCATTCCATCCAATCTAAGATGCCGCCGCTTGTAAGACAACATACTTTAGGTGCATTAAGAAAGAAAACTCACTGCCAATTATAATTGTAAAAGATATCTCGATTTCAAGAGATGTTAAATATCAAAAAAATGTGTTTCTTAGAATCTATGGAATTTGGATTTTTGAGCATCTACCAGAGCAGCAGTTCTGAAAGTATGATCCAAAGACCCTAGTGGTCCCCAAGACCCATTCAGGGGGTCTGCAAGGTCAAAAGTATTTTTGCAATAATACTGAGATATTTGCCTTTTTCATTCCCATTCTCTCATTAGCATACAGTGGAATTTTCCAGAGGCCACACATGTGATGACATTGCTTTGATGGCCATTGAAATATGTGTATTACCTGTGTTCTAAAATCTTCTGAGTTCTAATTTCTAATATAGTAAATGTTGATAGACATAACCCACATAAACAAAAGCTCTTTGGGGTCCTGAGACCAGAAAGTTTAGGAATCACTGCACTGGAAAAAAAAAAAAAAAAAAGGAATCACTGCACTGGGATGTGTGCCCAGCACTTGGCTGGCACGGGGCCCATGGTCAAGGATAAGGAGAGGCACAAGGCAGGTGTACACAGTACTGAGGGTGCACAGGCAAAGGGACTTGCCCAGGCCAGTCAGGGAAGGCCTTCCTGAGGAAGGGGGTGCACGCCTGCCAACCTCAGGCACGTGGGTGCTTCAGCCAGGAGGTCCTGTCTTGTTGACTGAAGATCTGCCCCGTACTAGATCTGAAACCCTGGGTTAAGTCATGCTTATCTCTGTCACTAACATGAGGTTAATGCATAGGTCACAGAGGCTGTGATGAAAATAAAGGATTCAATGCATGGGAAAAAATTCAGCAGACAGAAGGCTTAACATGATCAAATCCTTGGTTGCTGGGTGGGGTCTTGGGCATTTCTGTTTTCTGCCACAGAGCTTAACACAATGCTTGGCACACAGGGGTGCTTGGAAAACACGTGCTGAGTGGAGAAATGAATGTTGGGGGACACTGACCCCATCAAGGCCTGGGAGCTTGGCTTCTCCAAACAGCAAGATTCACGTAGGAGCTTGAGATGCTGATTAATGATAACCTCCTCTCTGGCTCTGGCCCAAACCAAATTCCTCCTCATCTCCAAACCATCTTCTTTCATCTGCCCATTCCCTCCCCCGTCCCCAGGCTAGTGACCTTAGCATCAGTTAGACGTTTTTCTTCTCGACCTGTCTGTCCTCAAGGCTGCTAAGTTCATCCACGATCTGAGCAAAGATGTTTGGGTCTGGGAATGGGCACCGAGGGTCCAAGGCCTCCGCAGAGGACCTGACAGGTAGGAGGTGGGGCAGTGGAGGACCGACTGTCCTCAACAAGCTGGCAGGTCCCCTGCTTCCTCCGTCAGTCCACAGCAGAACCAAAGCTGCGTGTTCAGCCCAACGCTGTGCTGGGTTGCTGGCTCTGTCCCCCACCCAGCCTGGGCCAGGGACAGTGAGGAAAGGACCAGGGCTTTGGTGCCAAGAGACGCCCCAGCAACAGAAGTCCTGCTCCTCCCCAATACCTGTGATGCTTTGCAGGGCAGTGTTGACTGGAACCCAAGGCTCGACACCTGTCCTGGGGCTCTTCTCCCCACACTCGCAGCGGTCTTCCCGGATGGGAGGGAGACGGGCCCGCAGGGCTGGCCACTCATAACAGGCGGCAGCTAACTCGAGAGAGTCAGAGGGCAGGGGCTGCCGTCCTCTCTACTCCTGGCGGCTTCGGCTGCACCCCAGGGGCCCTCGGGAAGGTTTTGAAGGAAGGAAGAATGAGGAAGAAGCACGGTGGAGAGTGACGGAGGCGTGGATGGGTCCAGAAGGCCGGATGGAGGCCAGCAATCGAAGCCCTCTCCCCCACCAAGGACGGTCCAAAGAGGGGGCCGCGCGGGGCAGGTACAGTGGGCTGAAGCGTTTCCAAAGAGGAGGCTCTGAAGTGAGGCAGAGGACGTGGGGAAGTTGGCTACAAGCTGCACGTGTCTGGCGAACACAGTTAACAGAGCCTTGCAGGGATGCTGGTCGTAGAGAGGGAGCGGGAAGGCATCCGGCTGCGAGGGGCTGAGTTCATGAGTGACGAACGAATGAATGAATGTCTCACCGGAGCGCGCGGGCGGGCGGTGCAGGGGACTCGTGTCCCCCGCAGGTCCGGAGCGGCGCGCCCGGCAGGGGTCACTGTGGGCCCCGCCGGCGGGAGGGGGCGCAGGCGCGGCGGGAGCCGGGGCCCGCCCGCGGGGGGCGGGGGCGGGAGGGCTGGGGGAGGGGTTAGGGACGGGGACGGGGACGGGATCCAAACTTCCGGTGCCTGCGGAGCGCGGAGCGGCGGCTGCACAGAGCCGGGCTGCACGGGCGGAGGCTGCAGGGCGGACGCGCGGGCCGGCGCAGCCATGGTGAAGATCAGCTTCCAGCCCGCCGTGGCCGGCATCAAGGCCGACAAGGCCAGCAAGGCTTCGGCGTCGGCCCCGGCCCCGGCGCCCGCCCCGGCCGCCGAGATCCTGCTGACCCCGGCTAGGGTGAGAGGGGCCGGGGGCCGCCGAGGCACGAAAGGGGCCCGGGAGCCGTGAGAGGCGCTGGGGCGGGAGCTCTCGGATAGGGCGTCCTTCCCAGCGTGGGGAGGGGGCTCGGGTCCTGTCCTAAAGCGGCCGCCGAAAGCAGAAGTCGGAAGGGGGTGGGGGGCCGAGGCGCTGGTCCTCGGGTGGACCCCGATAGGGGAGGGGGCTGGCCCCGAGAAGTTCGAAGGGTGGGGGGGCGTCCGGTTCCAACCGTGGGGGACAGGCCGCGAGCTGAGACCCCGGTGGGGGATGGGAGGAAGCTTGGACGTACTCTCCCCGAAGTAGGGCGGTGGGATCTGATCGGATGGGGGGGATTGGTGGGGCGGTGACCGGGGGAGCCTGGTGCCGACGAACGGGGGACGTTCTAGTTTTCGTCCTAGTCCCCAGTGGGGGACTGCGGGGGACGAAGGACGTGCTGCTGGTGTCCACCGGAATCGGCGCACCAGAAAGCGATCAAAGGGAAATCAACCAGAACCGGCCGCGCCGCGCCTCCAGGGCTCCGGGGACCGAGGCCGGGCGCGCACACCCCAGCCCGGCCCAGCCCAGCCCCGGCCCCTCCCGGCCCTCGCGCTGGGCCGCCCGCTCCACGCCGCGGGGAGGGCCCGCTCGCTGCCCCCGCGCGTCGGCATCCCGGGCCTCTCGGGCCGGCTTGGTCCGGGCAGCTCCTGCGCGCCCCGCCCCCGCGGGCTTCCTGCGCCTTCCCTGTGGCCTGCGGGCAGGAGGCATTTCCGCCGTGGAAAACTGTCTGAGCTGCGTGGAGTGTGTCGGGGAAGGGCCCGGAGAGGGCAGGACGCGTGGCGGGCAGGAGGGAGGGGTGCGACGGCCGGCCCAGCCAGGCTTTTCCGTGCCCCGGCAAAGGTGTCTACGCCGCCGCTGCCCCCGCCCTCGGCGGTCTTGGGGCGCACCAAGCGCCCCCCTCCACCACCCGAGACAGGACGAAGAAAGCCTTTGTCTACTGCCCCCCCCCGCCCCCGCGGCCCCCTAACCGCTGCAGGCTTCTGAAGCGCCTTCCTCAACGCCTTGCCCCCTCCCTAAGTTTTGTGCCTCCCATTCAGTCTTGCCCGGGGCTGCTGAGGACGACCTGGGCACGGGAAGAGGGGGCGCTGGAGACGGCCCCAGAGGTGGGCGTCAGCCTGAGGCAGGAAAGCCAGGAGCCTGAGCGAGCTCCTTGCCGTGCGATGGTCACTGCAGCAACCGGCCGACCCCAGCAAGGAGAACTCAGCGACCACCCAGAGCGGATTGGGGGTTGCTCTGCAGCCCCACCAGAGCAGTCCAACCTACATCTGGAGCGCGATGGAAAGGGGGGCACTCCATGTTTGAAGACGGTGGTCTGCAGCTGTAGAAGTTTGCAAGGGGCTCTTCAGGCCTCCTTCCTCTCTTTAGAGGAGGGAACCAGCCTCCTCCCCCTCCTCTCAGCCCAGGGAGGGGGACAGGAGGCAGCGTTTCTTACTCGTTTCTTTTTCCGGCTGTTTCTCCCAGGGGCAGGCGCCCAGGAGAGACCAGGGGGCAGGACCCTGCTGCTGAGAGCCACAAGACTGGGGGAGGGGCGAGCACCAGGCCAGACAGTGGGAAGATGTAGTTCCAACTCCATCAGAAGGCCCACCCACCAAATTTTGCAGGAGTGGCACATTCTCCCGCAGCAGCCTGCTGATGGCGTTGGGCAGGATGGCAGAGCCCAGCATCGCCTGGGTAGTAACCTGTCTCCCACTCTGGCTTTCAATCAGGCTCTGAAATCCAGTGTCCTCTCCGCACCCTCACCCAGCATGAAATGGAAACATCAACATCTTCCTGCGTGCTGTTCTGTTCGGGTGGCCTTGAGCCTGCTGAGGTGCCTCCTCCCCCAAACCTTGTTAGTTGGGCAGGGTCCCCCCCTCTCTGATTGGCAATGGGAAGCTTAGAGAGGGGGGAATTAGGAGGAAGAATTAAAATCCCGGCACCTTCAGGATGGAACTGCATGTTGGTCAACTTTCCCAGGGTGCTGAGGCCCTGAGGTGGCTCGGAGGCACATTCAGGTGTCACATGTTGGCTCTGCCTGTCGCTCTCCATTTGGAGACCCTAGTTTCCCTGCCTGGACAGCAGCCACATTTCCCTTGCCCGGCGCCTGGCGTGGAGCCAGCCCTCCTCTCCTGCCCATTTCACAGCTAAAGCTCAGGACAGAGCCTCAGATGCTGTCAGGGCACTGAGAGGTGGCAGGGCAGGAGGCTGGAGGGGTGGACAGGCACACGGGGAGGCACAGAGAGCTGCATTATGTCTGCAGCAGTCTGTGCATTTTGTCTCACGCTGATGGGGGTGCACAGGAGAGCTTCGTAGAAGGTCTCTTCTGCCTGGAGGTGACCCCAAACCCCTCCTTGGTGTCTGAACTAGACTCAAAAACAAGCTGTAAACAGTGATCCCTGGAAGGAGCACTTGATGGACAGGACAGTGCACCAGTGCCTTTGGGCAGTTGTCGACCAGTGTCCAGGCCCAGGGGACAGGGCAGGGTGGCAGCAGCACCCTCCCAGCAGAAACTCCCCCTGCTTCTGAGCAACAACTGAAACACAAGGAGGATTTTGTCTCCAGACTTGAGGCTGGGAGGAAGTGCCTCCATGGGCTGGGAAGGGATGGAGGTGGGGGCCCAGCTGGGCTCCAGCTGCCCAGCCTCCCCACGTGGTGTTTTGACTCTGAGGTGATGAGAAGACTGCGCTGCTGGGCACTGGTGTGAAGCCCCTACCTCCAGCAGCCACTGGCTGGGTCACTCTTCCCTTTCGGAGGCCCACGGACCAGCCCTGCCCCTCTCCTCACAGTCTGCCTCTGCCTGCATGTACACACACACACACACCAGACACAGGCGGGTGTCGGCATGTACAGACTCACGGGCTGGGGTCTGCAAGAGCAGAGAAATACTTTAAATACAGTCATCTTACCTCTGTAATTCTGTCCTTGGCATTTGCCTTTGATTAATGGCCCCTGTGTCGTCCCCTCCCCCAGCCTGCATACCTGGGGATCAGATTTCACTTTCACTGTGTGTCCTGGCCTTGGGGGCTTGGCAGGAGGAGCTGGGTCTCCTGGAATTGTTGGGGGAGCCGGTCTGGCCAGGCTGGGAGACCTCCTACCCCAGTGCTGCTGCTGGGAGGGGGAGGTCAGAAGGACCTTGGTGAGAAGGCAGCCCTGCTCAGCCCTTCCCTTTGGCAGAGTGGGGACTTTCAGGGATGCCATCTAATGCTGCCTGCCGGAGGGCTTTGGCATTTGGGCGGCCACCACAGGGGCTTTTCACGTTTCCCCATCCTCCGCTCCCTTTTCTGTTCTCTCGGCTGGTCCTTGCGTGTTTCAAGGCTGTCAGCAGACTCTCTTAGTGAGGAAAAAATGTTTATGGTGGAGTCACAAGCACAGCCACTCTGTCCCCCACCCCCAATCTCTCCAAGTTCTCTCCCCCAGGAGAGCTCTGCCAGCAGCGAGCTTGGCTTCTTGTCCTTCCTGAGCCTTTGTTCTCTGGGGACGCCTCGCCTGTCTGGGATGGGATGGAGGTGCAAGCTCGCCTGGCTCCACCAAGCAGAGCGCGCTTCTGCACAGGTGCTGCCCCCAGGCCTTCCCTCTGCAGGGAGGACGGAGGGCTTTCCACTGACCGGGAATCCCTGACCCGGCAGGCACGTACCGGG
The DNA here is from genome assembly GCF_027409185.1 of Cynocephalus volans. Lineage (NCBI taxonomy): Eukaryota > Metazoa > Chordata > Mammalia > Dermoptera > Cynocephalidae > Cynocephalus > Cynocephalus volans. The sequence goes on from NC_084460.1 coordinate 293,115,893, forward strand.
GGACGTCTGTGCTTTTGCAGGCCCAGGTGGACAGTGGGCATCTGCCACTCCCCCAGCCCCCTGCTGAGGACAAGACTGATGTGCGGGGGGGGGGAGGGGAGGCCACCCCGCCCCCCAGCCTTCAGCCCGGGCCCGCAGGGAGTGTGCTCCTGGCTGCCAGCCTTCTCCCAGCATCCCGCACTTAATTTGGACATTGTCAGTGAGGGACGGGAGCAGGGGAGCTCTCCCCGTAAGCCCTGGGGGTCTGCCGAGTTAATGCTCCAGTTGGCTGGTTTCCCCCTGACCTTTTTGGCCCTGGCTTTGCTAAGTCATTTACTGAGCACCATTACCGGCCTCTGTGAAGCCAATAGGCGGAGGCCCAGGCCCGGCTCAGGTCCCTGGACATCTGGCTCACGTGCCCCAAATGAGTGTGCAGGGAGGCACTTTGCTCAGGAAGCCCCGTTGCCTTGGAAACAGTATGCGATATTTTTCCGCTTTCTAAATGGAAGCCCCCAAATGCCTGGCTGTCAGTAACTGCTCCTGTGGAGAGCAGCGTATTTCCGGGTGTCCAGCGTGACAGTGAAGCATCTGGTCGGGGCGGGGGTGGTGTTTCAGGGAGGCTGATGGCTGGCAGCCAGGGATCTCAAGGGACAAGGGCCCGGGGTTGGGCCCAGGCTGCCTCTGCCCCACCATCCCCAGGCAGGTGGAATAAATATCCCCAAGACCACAGCCTGCAGAAGGGGCCTTTGGATTTGGAGCCTTGGCTTTGATTGTGTAGTATTGGGCCCAGTCGGCAGAGGCCACCCTGGGGCAGGGCTCAGGGGCTGTCCTTCTTGTGTGGGGCTTTATGTCAGAAGTTCCTGTGGTCTGCAAGCAGGGACCGCCATGCTTTTCGGTCTAGCTCTCAGCAGCCTCTGCTCCTGCCCTCACTTCCAGCCCTGCTACTCAATCATGATGCCTCCAAGGGCTCAGCTCTGCAGGCTGGAGGCTGGAGGCTGGAGGGTGGGAGCAGGGTGGCTGAGCCCCGGGGCCGTGCTGGTGTTGTCAGTAGGGTCAAGCGAGAGAGCCCTTTGTTAGCCCTGGCCATGAGAGGGGTATATCCACTGCCCTGCATCAGGTAAGGTGGGGGGATCCCCGGCCTTCCTGGGAGGGTCCTGGCTGGACCCTCTGACCTCCTCAGCCACACTTGGCCACCCCACATATTCAGTCAAGGCCACTGAAGCCCCCTCCTCCTTCCCCTGTCCTCACTGTAGGACATCCATGCCCGGCCTCCCCCATACCTGGAGGCACCTGACCCAGACAGAGCTCTGTAACCCCAGGGGAAACGGGGCAGAAGCAGAGGGCGTCATGGACCTCAGGCCTCACCTTGTCCCGGCGCCAATTTGTGGAGCAGACCCTTGGACTCTCCCATGTAGCCCACCGACTGACTGTCTTTCTCTTTCTTTCTTTCTGTCTGTCTGTGTCTCTCTCTCTCTTTTTTTTTTTTTTTTTTGGCAATTCTCACAAGCTAGCTTCTCTGGTTTTCCAGACTGCAGGAGCAAAAGCACAGCCACTGTGCAGGCTCCACAGCTGTCCGAGGTGGCAGCCTAAAAAGGAAAGGCTCAGCTGATAAAGATCTGCTATTTTTATCTAGCACTTTATCCTTTACAAAGGGCTTTCAGGTTCTTTGTCTCCTTTAATCCCAGCAAACCCCTGTCCAGGATCATCTGCTCACATTTCACATGGGAGACCTGAGGAGGGGGAGGTGCGGTGGCCCACTGGACCCCCTCAGTACAGTCTGGACCTTGGTGTGAGCTGTGCTCCAAGGGCAGGATCACAGCTGGTGCGGGCCTGGCCTGTCTGGGTGGGCCACCTTGCCTTACGACCCACTTGTGACAGCTGGAAGAACAGAAAGGCCATCACTTCTCCTGATGGCCTTGTTTGTGGGAGCCCCTGGGTGGTGTGTTCCCTGCAAGATCCTGGCAGAACTTGGCTATTGAGGTCCCCCCATCTGGTGCTGCTCCTGGAAGCCCCCTGGAAAGTCAGAGCACCCCACCCCCTCTGGCCAGCTGCTGTCCCTGTGGGCTGTGGCCATGTGTACACTCACTCGTGACCTTGGTTAGTGTCCCCAGAGCACAGAGGAAATGCCTGCCAGGTGGGTGGTCCCCACAATCACAGGACCCCGGCTACAGGGTCAAGGTGGGGAGAGGCCCCAGGCCTGTGGGTGCGCTCAGGCAGTGGGTGGCAGTGGGTTTGACCCCAAACCTCCTGGGTGAGCTCCTTGGAGGACAGACCTAGGTGTGGGGGTGCAGGTCAGGCCAGGGCTCCATCCCCGGGCACAGAGGCTGGGGACCAGCTGGCCTGCTGATGAATGTGCCCAGTGAAGGGGAGGGTCCTCCAGATGTTTTCTGTCCTTTTCCTAGGGATGGGGAGGGTACCAAGCAGGGAAGGCTCGGACCCTCTGATGAGGCTCACACTTGCTCCCTAAGACTCAGGCTATACACCCCGCTGTGCCCTAAGATAGCAGGTACTGAGGATGGGCCCTGAAGAGCACAGCAGCCCTCACCCCCAGCCCCACCAGGCCAGGACCCCTGTGCTGTGCTGAGAGATAAGGGCCTGTCCTGAGTGACTTAGACCTGAACCATGTCCCCGCCCTCCCACCACCGCTCCAGGGTGAAGGGAGAAAGGAAACGGGGCACAATCTCAGAACATCTGGCTGGAAAGTGTCACTTAGTGCGACCTGCTTACTTTGTAGATGGGGAAGCCAAGGCCCACAGAGAGCGAAGCTAGTGGTTAGTGGCAGGGCTGGAATGACAAACTCCAGGCTCCTGGGCTGGAGCTCCTCCCCTGCCCCATGCTGCCTCAGCTTCTTGAGGTCAAATTGACCTCTAACCTCACCCTTGGCCATATCTGGACACCGTGGAGGAGGGAAGGGATGGTGGACATTAGAGGCAGAGACAGGCCCAGGGCTTTTGCAGCATCTCCAAGGGAGTATATGGGACTAGGTTAGGGCAGGGGAGGTAGGGCAGACTGAAAGGTGACCAAGGTCACCCAGTGCTCCAGGTAAAGCAGTTTTATTGAGTTTTATACTCACACCATCCACTGGCCCACACCTGTGGCCTGGAGTCAGGTCAGGTTGGCATCCTGGCAGCCCTATGGCTACGATCCTCAGCAGGACCCTCAGATCCTGCTTTGGCTCCCAGAGCAGGTTTTTTTCTAGGAACTTCCTGGCCTGGTCTCCCTGACAGCCACATTTCCCTCCTGGCAGGAACTCTCTGGCTTCTGGAAGCTTCCAAACTTCACTCTGTAGACTTTACTTCCGACAGCCTTCTGGCCACTGCTGGCCAGTGCCTGTGTGGAGCCAGTGTGGATCCAGCATGGATCACAGGCCCAGGGCTGCCTGGCCAGAGACAAGCACTCATGCCCAGACCCTCTAGGCCTCTCAGAGCCCCTGCCCCCAGCAGTCAGTGACTGCTCCCTGCCATGGCCTGCTTGGTGAAGTCCAATAGCCTCCACACCAGTCTCCCCACCTCCCACTGCCCTCATTCCAGCCCTTGCTCTGCACTCCAGCTTTGTCACTCCTCAGCTCAAGAGCCTTCCCTGGCTCCCCATTGCCCAGAGCAGTGGCTCCCAGCTGGCCTGGTGCATCCCAATTCCCATAGATTCCTAGGTGTAGTGCAATCACTAGGGCCATGTCAGTGTGTCCCCCATTTTATGCTTGAAAGCATATACAGTGGTCACAGCTGGTATAATGAAGGGTACTAAGAACACAGGTGATTCAGAATGTACCTGCCTAATCCCAGGGATCATTTTAGGTGCCTTCGAGGTGGGTCTTGGCTTCTCTAGCTGGGAAGAGGTGGGGGGACCCTGGTGAGACTTCCTTTCCTTCCAGATGATGCTCTGTGCATCCTTCCCTCCCCTTTCTCCACCCTTCCTCTGGGCCAAGCCAGCAGGGTGAGATCTCACTTAGGGAGGAGGGCAATTTCCAGGGAGGTGAGTGGGCGCCTGGCTGACGCCAGCACTGCTGTCCACAGGAGGAGCGGCCCCCCTACCACCGCTCCAAGAAGGGGGGCTCGGTGGGCGGCGTGTGCTACCTGTTGATGGGCGTGGTCGTGCTGCTCATGGGCCTGGTGTTCGCCTCGGTCTACATCTACAGATACTTCTTCCTTGCTCAGGTGAGGCACTGGGCTGGAGGGAGACCAGGCCTCAGAGAAAGGCTAGCATTGAGAGAGGAGCAGAGGGAAGTGTGTAGGGGCAGTCAAGAGCCAGGAGCTTGGGGCTTGTGAAGAGGGGACAGCAGGAAGCCCGGGACATGCCCTCAGATGAAGCAGGGGCCCAGGCAAGCCCAGAAGACCTGCCTGCGGCCTCCTTGGGCCTACGCCAGCCCCACCCTTAGTCTCTTATCCCTGGGAGCCAAGCACTGATCCAGGTGACAGCAGTGGGGACTCTCCCACAGTGTCACCCTTGGGAATTACCACCAGAAACTCAGATCCAGCAGAAATTGGGACTCTGTGATCCCCTCCAGAGCTTGGACCCTCTGACTACAGGTCTTGCTTTAAGGCTGCCCTAATTCCGTTCCACGCATGGACATTTGGGTTATGAAACAAGAAGGGAGAAGATGGGTACAGACAGATTCTCCACTGCCCCCTTCAAGGAGCAGGATGGGGGGCTGCCAAGGGGCTCGCTTCCACCTGCCATCACACCCCCTGGGCATCTGGGCACAAGCAGGAGAACTTGTGGTCACAGCGACCTTGGGATCAACCTAGACCTGGGGAGGGAGTGTCAGCATGTTCTGGGAACTGAAGGTAGTTAAATTAAAACTAGCCCAAAAGAATAAACATAGACGCATCTAATGGACAGTCAGTCTCAGGGTAACAAAAAGGCTGGGACTTGCCAGTCTGCGGCCCAAGTGACCTCCTCCCACCCCTAAGCATTTAGCATTGTTGTCACCCAGTTTTTCCCCGGTAGAAATTACTGAAGAGTGTGTATTCCATGGGGCTTTCCCCTTGACACTGCAGCTCCCGCAGCCTGCCACCTTCCCACGTCCCCTCCCTCACCCCTCCCAATCCACAGCCTGCTTCCCACTTGTCCCCAGCCCCAGCTCACGTCCTCCTGGGGATCCTCACCCCACCCCAACTCCTGGACAGTGTGGACACCTCAGAGGGCCCCTGGGCCTGTGTCTAGGCATCCAGTCTAGAGCCACCTGGCTGTCCTGGCAGGCAGGGTGGCCCAGCTTCAGTCTCGCAGACCTCAGGGGCCGCACGTGGCTCGATGATTCATCCTGCCAGGAGAGCTCACACTCAAACAGATGGGGGAATTCTGCCAATTACAAGTCAGGCAGTCCCCAGCACGAGGCCCAGAGAAGAGGGGCCAGTGGACACAGTGTTTGTTAAGGTTTCTCAGGCATGGGGGCTGGGAAAGGAGGAGACTTGTCCAAGGTTGGGCGTGGAGGTGGCCATGGTGGTGGCACTAGAGTCGAATGATGTTGCCCCTTAGCTCCTCCCCTTCCCTCTTTCTGTCCCCCAAGGTCTGCAGGGGGGGACAGCAGGTGGCAGAAAAGGCAGGCAAGCATCTCTGGTGGCAACTGAGGGCAGCCCTACCCCATCCCACCCCCAGCACCCAGCCTGTCCAGTTCTGAGGTTTGCCCCCCAGGACCCCTGCCCACCCCAGGCTCTTTCTCTGGTATCTGCCCCTCTGTGGAAGGCTCAGGGGTGATTGGATCCTCCCCCTGCTGGTCCACCCCATGTCACAGTCACAGACTCATGGACTTGGAGATGGGAAGGAATCTTTGGGATTATCCTATTTACAGATGGGGAAACTGAGGCCTAGAGAGTTTTTTTCCACCTAGGAACTGGCAGTCTCAGCTCCCCCTCCCTTCCATTTGTGAAGCTGTGAAGTGCCTTGTCCAAGGCTCAGCTCATCTCCTTACTGGCACCCCAGGCTCTTACCCAACTCCCCACATCTGTCTCTCCATCTGTGAAGTGGGTCTCACGGTCCCCACCCTTCCTGCTTCCCCAGGCCTTAGGGGTGTGACATGGACGGGTAGGTGGCAGTGCCGAGTGCACTTTGTGACCAGTCTCTCTCCCCGCCTTGCTCAGCTGGCCCGCGACAACTTCTTCCACTGCGGCGTGCTCTACGAGGACTCCCTGTCCTCCCAGGTCCGGACTCGGATGGAGCTGGAGGAGGACGTGAAGATCTACCTCGACGACAACTACGAGCGCATCAATGTCCCCGTGCCCCAGTTTGGCGGCGGCGACCCCGCAGACATCATCCATGACTTCCAGAGGGTGAGGGCAGCCTGTGGGCAGCCAGCGGCTGGCCAGGGACGGGGCAGGGTGGTGAGATGGTCCCGGGGACACAGAGCAAGGGCGGCGGGGGCGAGAGGAGAATCCTTGGAGTGTCTGCCCTGTGACAGAACTAGCGGTGCATGGCAGAGGCCACCGTGCAGGCTTGCCAGGGTGGGAAAGACCTGGCTTTTAGTACTTTTATCAGTAATACAGTCATGACTGAGTGTGAACTAGTCACGGTTGATTTTCTCCTTGGCCACCTGAGCGCTGCAGGCCTGGCTGTCAGGGCGAGGCCGTGTCCCTTGTTTCCGGTCACATCTTCCTGAGGTGCAGCACAGCTGCCATCAAGCACATGGAGCGTGCGGCTCAGCGGGTGTCTGCAGAGGTTTGCGCTCGTGTAACACCACCCAGAGCACGACCTGGGACACTGCCCCACTCTGGAAGCTTCCCTGTACCTGTCCCAGTCAGTTCCCCCGCCCAGAGGTGACTGCCCCTCACACCTGTGTTGCCATCGGCTGTTTTGAGGCCAGTGAAATGCAGGCTCCGGCTCTCTTTGCCCTGAACTTGCTTCCCAAAGTTCTGTGGGGTTTTTCAGCACTAACCTTCCCTCCGTGTCCTGGATGTTCTTGCAACAGAAGCCTGCAGGGGTCCCGGGACGGAGCCTCTGTTGCTGAGGTCCAGGCTGTCCCCAGGGATGGCTGGACCTCACAGGTTGGATGAAATACAGTTGGGACATTACTATGTTCCCCAAACCTCAGCTCTGCAAACCCATGAGAAGAGCCTTTGTAACAACCAGGGCGTTTCACAAGTAGTCAGAGTTTTCATCTATTCATGGCACCTCCTACAGACACAGGCTAGGAGAGCAGCAGGTGGCCAGGAGTCTGGGGGCACCACTCCTGAAGGCCAGGGCCGGGGGGTGGCACGGTGGGATTCGCAGCCCTTCCCAGGTCAGCCTTGCCTCCTCCTGCCCAGGGGCTGACCGCCTACCACGACATCTCCCTGGACAAGTGCTACGTCATCGAGCTCAACACCACCATCGTGTTGCCCCCTCGCAACTTCTGGGAGCTCCTCATGAACGTGAAGGTGAGCGGGGGGCATCTTGTCCTTCTCTTGCCCCATCCCCCATGCAGGCCAGGCATGGGGCAAGGGAAGTTGCTGCAGCGGTGGGTGGGGGGACCCAAGGACATGGCTGGCAGCTGGGCCCTGCGCCCCAGATTGCTCACACTTCTGCCATCCCCCTGCTTCCACATCCCCAGAGTCAGTGCCTGTTCTTTTCTTCTCCCCCACCGTGGAGAACCTGAAGACCAGCTCCCTTAGCCTTCAAGGCCATGCCCTGGCTCAGCAGTGCAGGCAGGAGATGGGGGCCTGCCCTTGAGGAGCCTTCCCTTTGGGAGGGAGACCAAACTCGCGCGCGCACACACTAGTTCCCCGCAGTGTAGGCACCTGTACAAACAGCAAGTGCCTGGGACAGCAGGAGGAACAGCCAAGGGGCCTCTGCATGAGGGAGGTGGCCATGTGGGGGAGGGGCACATGTGAAGGGAAGGATGGGCATGCAGGCGGTGGGGGGAGCAGGTGGTGGGCCGCGGGAGACCACGGAGGAGAGCCCTGGGTGCTGACCCGGCACTGGGGCCGCTCCCTTCCTTTGCAGAGAGGGACCTACCTCCCGCAAACATACATCATCCAGGAGGAGATGGTGGTCACAGAGCACGTCAGCGACAAGGAGGCCCTGGGCTCCTTCATCTACCACCTGTGCAATGGGAAAGACACCTACCGGCTGCGGCGCCGGGCCACCCGGAGGCGTGAGTGGCTGGCTCCACCCACCTGATGTCCCTGCCCTGGGCTCCAAACCACAGCCATCCTGTGGCAGTGCCTGGCCCAGCTGTCAGAGAGCTCAGACAGCAGCAGCAGTAATACCAGCTGGTGTTAACTGAGCACTTACTATGTGCCGGGCTCTGCTGTACACTCCTTACGTCCTTCTGAAGAGTGTGAGTCCCCATCGTCATTGTTATTATTCTTGCTGCCCCTCTTAAAGATGAGGAAACTGAGGCACAGAGAAGTGAGGTAACACCCCTGGGGTCACACAGCGGGAGTGGCAGACGCAGGCAGAGTCCAGCTCCTGAGCTCTCACCACTTCACCGCTTCTCCTGGGTGAATCTGGGGGTCCCTTCCTGGGCCTCCTCCCCCTCACACCCCGGGGCCTGAGGTCCCACTCAGGCTCCAAGGCTGGTGGCCTTCATGGCCCAGCCAGTCCTGGGCTGAGACACAGGCCTCACTAGGATTTTCTGCTTCCTCCCAGGGATCAACAAACGTGGGGCCAAGACCTGCAAGGCTATCCGCCACTTCGAGAACACCTTCGTGGTGGAGACGCTCATCTGTGGCCTGGTGTGAAGCCCCTGCTCCCTCCAGGCCTCGCCCTGTCCTCGTCCTTTTCTTTCGGGCCACTCTCTGTCCCTCCTCCTTCCCTTTGCTTAGCTTGTACTTTGGATGCCTTTCTATAGATGTGACACGTCTCCCTGTTCCTTTCCAGCCCTGCCCGCCTCCCTGTACCAGAGCCGTGACTTCTTGAGGCCCCCACCTCACTGGCCTCCCAGATATGGGGGAGGGAAGGGGCACCCCAAGATAGTTTCTGTGACCCACCTGGGCCCACAGCCGCCATGGCAGCCCAAGGGGAAGGACTGGAAGGAAGAGCCGGGCACGTGAGGGCCCTGGATGAGGGGATGGGGCTGGGGAAGGGATCGTGGGGTTCAGAAATATCTGCACAGTTGGGAAAGTCCCAAAAGGCTTTTTTCCTGGACAGCACACTTCCTCCCCTGTCCTGATTCCTAGGCCAGGGGCTTGGGCTGAGGATGGGGGGGATATGTCCAGGAATGGACCCACCAGCGCACAAGGGAAGGTGGCTGTCCTGGGTCTCCCAGGACTCCTGTCAGTGCCTTCAGCCCACCAGCAGGAGCCTGGAGTTTGGGGTGGGGATGAGTCCTGTAAGCACAATCATTCTCCAAATGGAACCAAAGAAGCAAGGAGCCAGGGTCCCCAGCCCTGGCCCCCAGGAGCACAAGTGGGGTCTCCACAGCCAAGGCTGGAGCTGCAGGATGGGCTGCAGAGGAACGGGGCAAGAGGGTCCCTTCTCAGTCCCATCCAGGGCAGCCCTGCCAGGCCAAGCACTGGGGAGATGAGCTGTGGGTGCTGGTGGGTAAGTGGAGTTCGTTGCTTTCCAAGGGTAAATGGGGGACAGGAGAGCCACCTGGTACGCGTACACCCTGCCCCCTCTTTTCTGAAATCCCATCCTCCTCTGCTTTGGGGGGATGCACCATTTTTCCTTTTCTTCTCACTTTTGCATGTTTTTACTGATCATTCGATATGCTAATTGTTCTCAGCCCTGAGCCTCCAAGAGGAGGGCTTCGACACCTCCAGGGGGACTTAGGTGCTCTCTGGAGATGAAACTCTTAAATGCTTTGTATATTTTCTCAGTTAGATCTCTTTTCAGAAGCATCTGTAGAACAATAAAAATCTTTTACTTCTGACTTTGACTTGGGTGTGGCAGGTGGGGGGGCGCAGCGTGGGGGCGCTCTGGGGGCAGAGTGGCGGAGGTGGACTTGGTGGGGGCAGCAGACAGGGACAGGCCAGCAGACCTTGGCATCTGGCCCGTAAATACGTGGACTCGTTTGCTGATTCAGCCGAGGAGCATGGACGTCCCCTTCATTGTCTCCCTAGCTCCTCTTGGCCACTCTCTGAGCTCACGTTTTTTACAGGAGAGTAAGGAGGAAAGGGCTCGGAGAGCTTGTGAAGCTCGTCCAAGGTCATGCTGCTTTTGCCTGGAAGCTTCCCTGTTATGCTTCACATGGCAGATGACATCATTGTTGCATGCCCTTAAGCACAAGGACAGCATTGTATTCACAACGTCTGGGCAATTAGTAACTATTCTGGGTGAATCTGAGGTTTGGCGTGATCATCACAGGGTCACATTCTCCAGAGAAGGAAGTGGGAGGAGAGCTGGCCAGAGCCTTGGCTAAGTGGTCTCCAGGGGCAGGACCTGTCCCTGCCCTGGGGACAAGGATGGGTACCTACATACACCCTTGGTGCTGTTCAGTGTCGGGACGTAAAAGACTCAAATGAGCGCGCACACACCTTGTTCTTGTATCCAAAGGACTATCTTGCAAAGATGTCAGTTTTCCTCACATTTGTCTATCTGAATACAGTGCGGCTGCAATTAAAATACCAACCTGATTTATTTTTTATTGTGACACAATCAGTTCTTTGGGGAAAGTCAACACGGGGAGTAGAGAGGTAAATCCCCAAAAGGATAAAGAACAGCCCTCCAGATATGAAGCATTATAAGCTACAATAATTAAGGAGTTTGGTGATGCAAAGGAAAAGGTCAGTGCGATGCAATGGAGGGCCCAGAAGTTGACTTAAATTACAAGGAAATTTAATATATGATCAGAGTGGCATTTCCAGTTAGTGGGGGATGTGGGTTATTGTTAATCGAACAACCAGCTAGTCATTTTGACAAAAAATTAACTTGGATCCTACTTCCCTATAACAAAATTAATTCTGGATAGATCAAAGGTTTTAATTATGAAATGAAACCATAAAAGTACTTAAAAAGAGGAGATGATTTAAAAGATAATCTTGGAGAAAAAGTGGCCTTTCTAAACGGGATACCCACCAAGAATAACTTGGACTATGGAATTTGTATAAAACAAAATGTACCACGAAATTAAAAGGTTTATAAGCGGCAAACGGGGAGATGCTTTTCAAATGCAGGACATAAAGGCTATTTTTCTTAATATGCAGTGTTCTTATAAATCATTACGAAAAATGAACAACCTGATAATTGGGCAGAGAATACGAACGGGCAGTTCACAGTATGAGAAATACAAGAGGATCGACGCTTACACATGAAAAAATGTTTAATTACAGTTGTATAGAACATATAAATCAAAAGTGAGGAGATACATTTTTACACATCGAGGTAGGGTTGGTTGTTTTTTGTTGGGTTTTCTACGGATTTTATATTGTGAAGCATTTCTTACATACAAACTAATGCAAGTCATTAGGATGTGGGCTATGGAGCGTAATCACTAGTGTGTATCTGGATGCCCACCAGCTTATTTATGAAACAAAAGTGCCACACCCCTGGGTGTCTTTGTATGCCCCTTTCCCTTTGTCACTGCGCAACAATCCACCCCAGAGCTTAGTGACCTAACACAGCAGTTTATTATCTTCCCAATGCTGTGGGCTGAGTTCAGCAGAGCAACCGAGCAGCTCTGCGTGGAGTAGCTCTGCATTCAGCTGGGAGCTGGGCTGGGCCCCGAGCATCCGAGATGGCCTCTCACCCTCCGAGGGCCTCCCTTGATGTAGCCTCTAATCATCACTAAGTCTAGCCTGGCTGTCCTTACAGCTTGTCAGCTGAGCTCCAGAAGAGGGGAAGCAAAAGCTACCACCTTTAAGACCTGAAATCAGAAGTCCCAGAACATTACTTTATTGCATTCTCTTGGTCAAAGGAAGTCACAAAACCAGCTCAGATTCAAAGGCAGGGAGAGAAGATCCCCTCTGGATGTGGGGAGAAGTGTGTGCGCTTACGGACGCAAGGGATTGCTGGCAGCACATATTCAGAGACTCCCACATCATCCCAGCTCCCATCCTCCATCCCCCCAACCCCAATATCCTGGGATGGATATTAAAAACCTGAAATAATGCAAAGACAATCTTGAAAATATGTCAATTTTCCATATATTAGCCAATCTTACATTAAATAGCCAATCCAGGTAATTTCTATCCTGAGTTTCTCTGCTCTGCTTTATAATCGTACCACATATCCAAGAACCCCTAATATAGTTTTGCTTGGATTTGAACGTTATAAGTGGTAACAAAATACATGTGTTATTTTCTAATTTGCTCCCCCCACCAACCTTATATTTCCAGCATTCATCCAGGTTGATGCCTGTGCTAGTATTTAATTCATTTTTACTGCTGTATATTAGTCCAATAGCATATGATTTAATTACCTATTAAGCAATTACTGGGTTCTTTCCAATTTTTTATAATTACAATGCTTGCATGAACGTTTCCTTTAGGAGGCTTCTGGGCAAGGGTTTCTCTATTATGTACACCTAGAAGTGGAATCACTGGGATACATGCATGCAAATGCTCAACTCACAAAATTCTACCAGATTGTTTTTTATAAGAAGTTGAACCAGTTTACACTCTGGCCTGCACTGTAGAGGCATTTTGTCACCAACACTAATGTTAACAATCCTTAGGATTTTTTTGCCAGTGGATTGGGAATAAAATGTTATTTCAGTACGGTTTGAATTTCACCTCCCTGATTACTAGGAGAGAGGGGCAAGTTTCATATATTTATTGGACCCTCAAATTTCCTTTTCTATAGAATGCCTATATGTACTCCATGACCTATTTTTCTATTGGATGCTTAGTTTCCTTATTAATTTGTAAGAGTTCTTTATGTACTTATATATTTTACATAATTTTATATTTTGTCATAATGGGTGGAAAATGTCTCACCCAAGGCTGTGACGTGTTCTCACTTTTCTCGTGGTCTCTTTTATGAACACAAATTATTGATTTTTTTTTTTTAAAGATTGCCAGTAAGGGGATCTTAAGCCTTGACTTGGTGTTGTCAGCACCACGCTCTCCCAAGTGAGCGAACCGGCCATCCCTATATGGGATCTGAACCCATGGCCTTGGTGTTATCAGCACCACACTCTCCCGAGTGAGCCACAGGCCGGCCCTCAAATTACTGATTTTAACGTTGTCAGATTTATCCCTTGTTTTCTTTATGGTTAGGACTTTTGCATCTTGTTTCAGAAATCCTTCCTATCCCAAGATTAAAGAGACATTATTCAGTAGTTTCTTCTAATGATTTTGAAATTTTGTATTTCACATTTTTAAAATCCCTGGAATTTATTCCTGAATACGGCCTGAGGTGGGGATAACCATTTATTCTATTTTTGTTTTTTTTTAATTTCCTCACTGAGCTGTGGTATATGTCTGCAGTGATCAAATTCCTATACATGTGAGGTCTGGGCTTTCTGTTCTGTCTATTACGTCCATCTCTTGGACCATAACCACACCTAAAATAAGTCTTGATATGTGGTAGTGCAAATTTTCTACCTTGATTTTCTCTGGTAATGATGTACATATTCTTGGCCTTTCATTCTTCATATGCAGTTTAGAAATGATTATCAAGTTTCATGAAAAACTCTGTTGAGGTTCTTATCAGATTTGTGTTAAATCTATAGATCCACTTGGGGAGAATTGAAATCATTATGCTATTGAGTATTCCAATCCATGAACATAGTATTTTAAAAATTTATTTGGATTTTTAATATCTTGTAATACAGTTTCACACTTTTCTCAATAGAGGTCTTACAAATCTTTTATTAAATTCTTAAGTCCCTTATATTTGTTATTATTGTAATTAATAATGATTAATAATAAGTGTGTAGAAGTGTAATTTATTTTTGAGTATTGATCCAGCAAATTTACCAAGCTGTCTTATTCCAAGAAGTTATCTGAGGATTCTTTTGTGCTTTCTACATAGCAGTTCCATTGATTGTGAATAAATTTGTTTCATTCAAGTAATTAAAACTTTTATTGCTTTTCTTGTCCTATCTCACTGTGTAGGAGCTCTAGTACCATGGTGATAGCCACAAATCTTGTTTTGTTCTTGATTTAAAAGGGAATTCACCTTGAGTAGTTTAGCTATTGATGTTAGGAGCATACTCTTTTCGAGATTAAAGTTCTCTATTCTTAATTTTCGAAGTATTTTTATTTCTAATCAGGGATTGATGTTGAATTATTTTATCAAATACTTTTTCTGCATCTATTTACATAGTCACATATATTCATATGATTTAATCTGTTAATGTGGTGAATACCATTAATAACTGATTTGATCATGATATAACTCTTGTTTCTACACTACTATATTTCATTTGCTAATATTTCATTTAGGAGTTTTGTATATATTTTTATTAGTAACTCTAGCCTGTAATTTTCTTTTCTTATACTGTTTTTGTCGGGCTTTTGTGTTAAAGTTTGCTGGCCTCATAGAATCAGTTGGGGAAATTGGCTTTGTGTTTTTTTGCTTTTTTTTAAAGTTTAATAATACCTAGTCTTCTCAAGGATATACCGCTCTCTTGTACCAGTAATGGGAATAAATTGGTTTAACAATATCAAATTTTAAAATGCAGTATCTTTCAACCAGAAATTTCACTGCTAGGAATTTATCCTATAGTCGTACTCAAACAAGTACACAAAAATACATGTACAGGAATATTTATTGTTGTAATAGCAAGAAACTAAAAACAAACGACCTTCAATTAGAGACTTGGTTTTAAAAAGGTACAATCTTTTGTTGCCATCACAAAGAATGAGGTAGATCTATTTGTGCTGACCTGTGAAGTTCTCCAAAATCTATAATTAGGGTAAAGCAGGTGGCAGAGCAAGAAGATGTATATATATTTATCTCAATCCCATCTGTAAATTTTTTAAAAGATAGCTCTACAGATGTGCACTGTATTAGTCTGTTTCTGTTGCTTATAACAAAATACTTGAATCTGGGTGATTTATAAAGAACATGAAATTTATTGCTCGCGGTTTCTGAGGCTGAGAAGTCCAAAGTCCATCTGGCGGTGGCGACAGTGACCCAGGGGTCTCACATCGCAAGGTGGAAACAGACAAGGAGCAGAGAGAGACTAATCTCCTCATTCACTCTCTTTTTAAAGCCCTCAGATCCACGCCCCTGACCACCATTTTTAATCCATTTTCTACAGCACTCCTGTCAATTACCATAATAGGATTTCCCACCCTCTCACAGTCACAGTGGGGGCCAAGTTTCTAACACATAAAACTTGGGGGACACAATTCAAGTTCCAGTGAGTTTGCTGGGGGCATAATTCAATCCACTACATGCACGTACTGTTTCCGGAAGGATGCTCAAAGCCTTGCAACGCCAGTCACCTCTGGGGAGCAGGGACCGCAGGGAGCTGCAGGACTTTATATCTCTCCACGCCTTTCTAGTCGCCCGTGTGCACGTCTCCGTACGTGTGTACCTGGGCCTGGGCTGCAGCGGGGCCTGCTGGCTGAGACGCCCTCACTTTCAGCTACCTCCAGAGTCTCACCCACTTCCTGTCTGGCCCTTGAGGTCTGTCACCCGTCCTAGAAAGGAAGCGCTACATTAGGCCTGGGTTTGGCTTGAAGAGTAGAGTGGTTGGAAATGTTAAGATGACATAAATAGGAAGCTCTGTAACCTCCTGCAAGTGTTGCCTTGGAAACCAGAGCCGGTGAGGTCTCCATGGCAACCGTTCTCAGGCTTCTGCCTGAAGGAGTTACCACCCACTGGTGCTAGAGTCTTCCTTATGAGGGACCTCAGGGCTTCAGTACACGCTTAGGGAATGGTGGTGGAATGGCCCTTGCCCACGCTGGCGATGCTTGGTGTGAGTGGGGCTCTGGGGACCACTGATTCTCTGCCTGGGACGAGAAAGAGCCCATCCCCACGGGACATGCCCTAACGGGGAGGCATAGTGAGTATGAAGTGAGCAGACTACCCGAGGCAGCGTCTGCAGTGTCTGGAGGGCTGCCATTGACCACCTGTGTGGCTGCACAGCTGTGGTGGCCTAACGCTGTCTCTAGGCTCCAACTTGCCCTTCTGCAAAATGGAGAGTTTGAACCAGGTCCTGCTGAGGGTCTTTTCCAGCATTAACGACACGTGGTTTGCAGGTGGCCTGGCAGCATGGGGTTCCGAGGAGGGAAGAGATCCAACAGACAACAGGGCAGGCTTCGTGGGGGTCATCTGAGCTTCAAAGGAGGGTGAGGAGGAAGGGCAGAGAGTGGGCGAAATGCAACAAGGAAGAGGAATTCGCCCTCCACGGGCCAGAGGACACGGTGTGTGCATTAGCACCTACGACCCTGCTGGGGCTGAGTTCCCTGGGTGGGGCTTGGGGACTGGAAGAGAGACTTTGAGCCAAGGGCTTGGGCAGGGAAGCCGGGGAACAGGGATGGGCGGTGCTGCCCTGGGAGTCAGCCCCCAGCGTGGTGTGCCTTTGTCCTCGCTGCGAGCTGCACACACTCCAGCTGCCAGAGCATGGAGAGATGCGAGAGCAGATGCTGGTCACTGCACCAGCCTCCTACCTATGATACAAAGGGCCCTGTCACTGGAAGCTAATGTGTCCTGTCTGGCCCTGTGGGAGTGAGGGCTGTGTGCCCAACAGAGACCTGATGAGTAGGGGAAGAGAGGCAGCAGCAAGATGATGGGGAGGGGGGCCCAGGAGGCAGAGAGAGAGCAATGACTTTGACCAACACCCTTGTCCACAATTACTAAGCAAGTTCCCACTATGTTCGAGCATTATGCCAGCAGCTTGATTGATTTATTTTGTTCACTTCTTGTATTATCTTTAGGGTGAGTATGAATTTCATAGCCACAAATTCAGGTGTGCAAAAAAGTATCTTTATGTTTTTTAATCATCTATTTTGTGTAACAATCTAGTTTTCAAATCCCCATTTTGTCTGGTGGCAGAAAATGTGATCTTGCTGAGAGAAATTAGAGAGGATAAAAGAAGATGGAAAGATATTCCATGCTCTTGGATTGGAAGAATCAACATAGTGAAAATGTCCATACTACCCAAAGTGATATACAAATTCAATGCAATCCCCATCAAAATTCCAAAGACATTTTTCTCAGAAATGGAAAAAACTATTCAGACATTTATATGGAACAATAAAAGACCACGAATAGCCAAAGCAATGCTCAGCAAAAAAAATAAAGCTGGAGGCATAACACTACCTGACTTTAAGCTATACTACAAAGCTATAATAACCAAAACAGTATGGTACTGGCATAAAAACAGACACACTGACCAATGGAATAGAATAGAGAATCCAGAAATCAACCCACACACTTACTGCCATCTGATCTTTGACAAAGGCACCAAGCCTATTCACTGGGGAAGGGACTGCCTCTTCAGCAAGTGGTGCTGGGATAACTGGATATCGATATGCAGGAGAATGAAACTAGATCCATACCTCTCACCGTATACTAAAATCAACTCAAAATGGATTAAGGATTTAAATATACACCCTGAGACAATAAAACTTCTTAAAGAAAACATAGGGGAAACACTTCAGGAAATAGGACTGGGCACAGACTTCATGAATACGACCCCAAAAGCACGGGCAACCAAAGGAAAAATAAACAAATGGGATTATATCAAACTAAAAAGCTTCTGCACAGCAAAAGAAACAATTAACAGAGTTAAAAGACAACCAACAGAGTGGGAGAAAATATTTGCAAAATATACATCTGACAAAGGATTAATATCCAGAATATATAAGGAACTCAAACAACTTTACAAGAAGAAAACAAGCAACCCAATTAAAAAATGGGCAAAAGAGCTAAGTAGGCATTTCTCTAAGGAAGATATACAAATGGCCAACAGACATATGAAAAAATGCTCAACATCACTCAGCATCCGGGAAATGCAAATCAAAACCACATTGAGATACCATCTAACCCCAGTTAGGATGGCTAAAATCCAAAAGACTATGAACGATAAATGCTGGCGAGGCTGCGGAGAAAAAGGAACTCTCATACATTGTTGGTGGGACTGCAAAATGGTGCAGCCTCTATGGAAAATGGTATGGAGGTTCCTTAAACAATTGCAAATAGATCTACCATACGACCCAGCCATCCCACTGTTGGGAATATACCCAGAGGAATGGAAATCATCAAGTCGAAGGTATACCTGTTCCCCAATGTTCATCGCAGCACTCTTTACAATAGCCAAGAGTTGGAACCAGCCCAAATGCCCATCATCAGATGAGTGGATACGGAAAATGTGGTACATCTACACAATGGAATACTACTCAACTATAAAAACGAATGAAATACTGCCATTTGCAACAACATGGATGGACCTTGAGAGAATTATATTAAGTGAAACAAGTCAGGCACAGAAAGAGAAATACCACATGTTCTCACTTATTGGAGGGAGCTAAAAATTAATATATAAATTCACACACACACATACACACATACACACACAAACCGGGGGGGGGGGAGGAAGAAGATATAACAACCACAATTATTTGAAGTTGATACAGCAAACAAACAGAAAGGACATTGTTGGGGGGGGGAGGGAGAAGGGAGGGAGGTTTTGGTGATGGGGAGCATTAATCAGCTACAATGTATAT
Organism: Cynocephalus volans; assembly: GCF_027409185.1. NCBI lineage: Eukaryota > Metazoa > Chordata > Mammalia > Dermoptera > Cynocephalidae > Cynocephalus > Cynocephalus volans. The sequence goes on from NC_084460.1 coordinate 293,134,351, forward strand.
CGACAAAATAAAATTTAAAAAATAAAAAATAAAATAAATAAAATAAAATAAATAAAATAAAAAAAATAAAAATAAAAAAAGAAAATGTGATCTTGGTCATTTCTGAGTAAACTCAGTCATTACTTTAGTTTTAAGCTCAATTAATTAAAAGTTCACCCTTTTTGAAGATATTAATGTTTGCACCCTTCCCCCTTAGGGCCCAGAATCTGAATCATGTTCCCATGTTTGGGGTCTTCCCCACCAAAAGAGCTTTGGTGGGAGACAGTGGATGCCTATATTGAAATTGGTGAGTCTGGCTTTCTGCTGTAGATTGAATGTCCCCACAAAACTCATTAAAACTTAATCCGCACTGTAACTGTTAAGAGGGTGGGAAATCCTATTATAGTATTTGAAAGATAGGCCTTTAAGAGGTGATTAGCTTGTGAGGACTGTGTCCTTGTGAATGGACTGATCCATTCATGGAGTAATAGGCGTATTTCCGATGGCTTTAAAAGGAGAGCGAGTGAGGAGGTTGCTCTCTCTTGCTCAGCGCATTCTCACCACGTGACACCCTGCATTGCTGTAGAGCCACCACCAGGAACAAGGCCTTTGCCAAATGTGTTCCCTGGACTTTGGACTTCCTAGCTGCTGAAACTGTAAAAAATAAATTCTATTTCGTTACAAATTACCCAGTTTCAGGCATTCTGAAAACTTCAGAAAGGGGCTAACACACTTTCCCAGCACCCCTTGCAGCTGTAGTCAGGCGTGTGACTAGGCTCAGCCAATGAAATACCTCCACCCAGACCATGACGTGGGGCAGGTGATTCAGGAAGTGGAGGTGAAGATCTTGCATCTCGGAGAGGCAGCGCCTGCCGCAGCTGGAGTCCTGCAGGGAGGTGATGGCATCCTCTCCGTGGTTCAACAGCCTGCTTTGGACTGTGGTTCCCTTCGTCACCTCCCAATTGCTGACACTGTCTCCAGCCCTCCCAGTGATTCTCTGAGCCACCCAGTGTCCTATCAATAAATTTTTTTCTTCCTAAATTAGCCAGAATTGTTCCTGTTGCTTGTGTAACAGTTTTATTGAGCAAGAGAGACTTGTAAGGTATAATTAGAAGACAACTTAATGCTTTCTTCTCCACTTTCTCTTTAAACCTGCTCGGTGGGATTGATTCTTCTCTGACCTTAGATAAAACCTAAGGTAGGTTACTTGTTTTTTCTGGTTAATCTGAGATCCTAAAAACTGGGTCACTTTTAGCCACAAACATCTGAGTTCAGTAATTACAACATCTAGCTTTGACAAACAGTCAAGACATCAGACATCATTTCAAGCTAAAGCTGCTCACCTCCCCCATGGCAGACCTGAGCCCCACAGATGCTCCGTGGGAATCTTTGACGTCTCCCCACCCGACCCCCATCACCTCTGGCCGCACTTCAATGCAGCTGAACACTCCCTCAGCTTCATCTTCTTGGACTGGATCTAAGTAACTCAGACCAGCTTCTGACACATTCACATGTGCTTTGATGCTGCTGACTCGAGCAGCACGGGCCATTCCCTGCACACACCTCTCCTTGCTCTGTGCTCCAAGCAGGAGGCTCCAGCCACAGCCTCTCACTCGCTTCCCCAGGAGCTGAACACTGGGTCCCCACTTCCAACAGCAGGGGCCACATATCAAGCACTCTGGGCAGTTTCATTAAAGCCCCTTTCAGGGCCAGCACGTGGCTCACTTGGGAGAGTGTGGTGCTGACAACACCAAGACCCCAGGTTCGGATCCCTATGTAGTGATGGCTGGTTAGCTCACTTAGAGAGCGTGGTGCTGACAACACCAAGGCAAGGGTTAAGATCCCCTTACGGGTCATCTTTAAAAAAAAAAAAAAAAAGCCCCTTTCACTAGACATAAGGCAGAGGGGTGGTACATGGGATTCTGATCATTCTCTCCTTAGAAATGTTCTCTGCAATTAACCTTCAGTTAGAGAGCCTGGGGTGGGGGATGGGCGAGAGTTGCAGGATTGGTTTGATGTTACCTCCTTTGCAAGTCCTTTATTTGGGAATGTTTGGGCACAATCCCCTCTTTTTTCAACTCCCCGAGGAGGAATGCTAACAAGCCTCTCCTTGGAGCTAAGCCCAGGTGATGGAGTGTAGGAGGAACCAGGCCCGCCCTCTGCAATCCCACTAGTCCGTGGGTATATTTTTCCCTTGACTTGTGGAGTCTTTATCTAGACTTGGGAAGGGGGCAGAGATGTGGGGAAAAGGGAAAAGGTGAAAAACCTCATTAGTTATATACTTTGTTTAGGCCTGGTGGGTTCCCCCAAGGGCATCCCAGGCAGCTGGTTTCAGAACCAAGAAGGGGTTGGAGTGGGGATCCCAACCCTGAGGCTTTTTGCAGGCCCCCAGGCTGAGCGGGGAGCTCAGGGAGCCATGTGCTCCAGGGCTCCTGGGGACTGGGAGTGTTCAACCTGCATCTCGGATGGGATGCGAAAGGATCGGAGGTTTGGGTGATGGCCTACACATCAGTGGTGGCAGTTCCGCCCTGGGGGATGGATTGCCAGACCTGGGTTTCAATGCTATTTCTACCACTTACTGGCTGTGCGATTGTTGTGGTTACCTATTCCTGCATAACAAACACTCCAAAACCTGGTGGCTTACAAGAACAGTCATGTGCTCAAGAGTTGGACTGGGCTGAGTAGGGATGGCTTGTTTTTGCCCTGTGTGTCATCAGCTGAGTTGTCTTGCACACCAGAGCTCAGCTGGGACTGTCAGCCTAGAGCCTCAATTCTCCTGCAGGTGGGCCTCTCTGCTTGACTGCCTGTGCTTCCTCAGAACATGGAGGCTGGGTTCCAAAAGCGAGAGAGCAGAGGTTGTCAAGCCTTCTTAATGTCTGGGTTCTGAGGTCCCAGAACACCTTTTACCCCATATTCTATTGGTGGAAGCAGTTACGGGCCCAACCCAGATTCAGGAGGAGGGGACATAAGCTCCCCTCTTGAGGGGAGAAGGGGCATGTGTGCACAGGGAGGAGCATGACTATCTGGGGCCATCTTTGGACTCTAGCTGCCACAGTGAACTTGAGCAAGTTATTTGATCTCTCCAAGTCTCAGTTTCCCTTTCTACAAACTGGAGATACAAGAGCTGTCTCACTTGTTGATAGGATTAAAGAAGCTCTCGGCTGAGCTCACAACAGTTGGGAGAATGTATAAGTACAACCAACGGCACAAAAGAATTCAGTGTTAGTATTAGACAATCCTGAACACACACAATGTCTAGAGATGGTGGAAAGCCAAATTCCTACTGTTGGGAAAATAGAACAGTTTGGTCAGGGCCCTTGCCTGGGGTCCAGCTGGGTGTGGTTTTAGCACGTTCTTTGTAAGCAAATTGTGTGTGTGTGTGTGTGTGTGTGTGTGTGTGTGTGTGTGTGTGTGTGTGTGTGTGTGTGTGTGGAGTTAGTTCACACATGTGCCAGTGTGTCTTTTTACTTTTGTTGCTATTCTTGTGTTCTTCTTAAGGGAGAGAGGCAGAGGAGAGAGAGGAGTTTGGTGAAGCAGGCAGGCAGGCGTCAGCCTCAGGCATCCACCCGGCGCAGCCATGCTTTCCAACCTGCAGCTTCCAAGGAACTTCTGGCCAGTTACCTAGCTCACAGACCTGCGTGAAGGGGTCTGGGGACCCAGCCTGGCATGTGAAGGGTTTGTGACCCAGCCTGTGAATGGGCTTGAGAGGTCTGGGAGCTCCAGACCCAGCTCTAGCTTTACAATCAGCCCAGTCGGTGTAGGATTACCAGCAGGTAAAAGAGCCCTACAACTAGCGGGGTTGCCTAGCTTTACAATTGGCGTCATGGACAGGATTAGTAGCTCCACAATTGGCTATGTAGACAGGTTTCCGACATTGGCCTTAGCCCTAGCCAGACACCTACCATCAGTCCTTTCAGCATCTGCCTCTGCCCCCTCCTCTGTCTGGTCTCCCTCCCTCCCTCATGTACTCGCCCCCCAGATCCTCTCGGCCTTTTCTCCCCTTCTCCCTGTGACTCATCCTGGAGATGCAGCAAAGAAGCGGGGGGGGGGGGGGGGGGGGGGGGGGTGTCAACTTGGCTCCTGGAGGGGCTTTCAGGCTGTCAGTTTCCCCAGTTGGGACACATTGCCCCATCCTGTGGGACAGTGCTAACATTGCCCTCCTCTCTGGATGTAAAACCTGCCTCCATCTCACACAGCCCCCACCCCACCCAGACAGCCCCCACCCCCACCCTGCTTCCCACTACCTGGTAGCAAGGTAGTTATCAAGTTATCCTTATTGTAAACCTGTGGCTGACCTCCTGGGTGCCTCCAAAGGGCTTCCCTTCATGGTAAAATTAGCTGGGTGGGGAAAGGGGGAAGCAGGAGAAGAGAGAGGAGCCATACCACCCCCACCCCCACCCTGGCCTCAGCCTGGGCGCAGCAGCCACGGCTCATTAGTGTGCTGCAGCCGGCGCCGGCGCCGCTGCAGGCTCCCAGCCCAGGCCCTGTGCAATTTCTGTAGGAAGCGGGAGGCGGAGCTGACCGATCCCAGGGAGATCCCCAGATCTCTCTGGATTCAGGCAGTTAGAAGCAGTGGCTGTGGCCATCTGATGGAGTGCCTTGCGGTTTAGGAAATGGGGCAGCGCTAACCAGTCTGGGAGCAAAAGTCCCTTCTTCCTGTTTCAAAAGAGATGGAAAATCTGATTTTCTAGATGTTCAGAAATAGCCAGTTAATGGGGGTCAGGCCTGGGCTGCCTAAAGAGTGGTGGTGACCGGGGGTCTTACAATAGTGGGGGGGAGGGGGCGAGATGCATTCCACCTCAGGAGCGCCCCCTCCTCCCAGGCATCATGGAGGGATCCTAGCCCTTGACCATCCCAGGTGGCACCCACTTCCCAGGCCCACCCAGGTTGTTTCTCCCCTAGGTGGCCCCTTCACAAGCAGAGCTGCCCCTCACAGCCTGCACAGCTGACTCCGGAAACCCCCGGCCAGGCCTGAGCTCCCAATTCTGGGATCCTGGTCCAGCGTTACCAAGGAGACTGCTGCCCCCAGGGCTCCCCAGCCAGGCTGTGCTGAGAGAGACTGTGCCTCCGAGACCAGGAAGGTTTCCAGTTGGATAGCCTCCAACTTTGTCTTTTTGTTGTTGCTGTTGCTGGTAATAAAACTCACATTTACCAGAATTGGGGCAAACACAGGGTGAAAAGAACAGTATTTTGGTAACTTGTGCCAAGTCCCAGGGATTTGGTGGCCCCACTTGGGTGGGCAGCCAGAGCCTGGGGCATTAGATGTCCTGGCTCAGGAGGACTGTGGTCTACGGTTTCACACGGCAGCCACGTCATTGCCCCTCCTCAGGGAAGGTGCACAGCAGGGGAAAACCCCCACACCATGCACCCTCAGAGGCCAGGAGCCGTGAGGACACCCCTGCACTCCTGTCTCTGCACAGAGAGGGTGTTGTCAGCTTTCCAAGCTGCTAAGAGAAGTTCCTTTGCACATTATTCGGCTCGTTTAGGCTGCAGACTGGGATGGAACCAAAAAAGGAGTGAGGATGTGATGTCATTCATTCATTCAACCCCATATTCTTTTGGGGGTGGGGTGCCAGCTGTCTGGTGTGGAGATCTGAACCCTTGACCTTGGTGTTATAACACCACGCTCTAACCAACTGAGCCAGCCCTCAACCTGTTTTTGAGCCCTTCTACTTCCTGGGCCCTGCCAGGGGCTGGGGACAGATGAGTGGCCTGCTGGCTGTGCCCTCTACGCACTCACAGACCAGGCATCCCCATAATGGTCTGGACTCTCCAGCCTCTTTGCCCATGTAGACCTGATATATAGACCCATATGTAAAACACAGGCTTTTGGAGCATTGCTGAGAGCGCTCAGTGTGGTGGGTGCTGGGCCATGTCCCTGACATGTGAACAGGAAATGGACCCTGCCCTACCAGAGCTCAGCACCTAGTGAGGAAGAAGAGCAACCCAGAAGTTATCGGCTGGTGTGCTAAGTGTTGCAATGGGGACGTCCAAGGCACCGTGGGGGAAGGGATATCTGGACGAATCAAGCAAAACGGGGGACCTATGTGTTTCATTCATAATAAGCATTGTCCTCTGTCATCAAGGTCAAATGTTTTCAGTTTTGTGACGACTTTGTGTGACTCTTTTCACTTTCCCTGTTGACCTTGGCAATGTTTCTGTCAGACTGCAGAGGACTTGACCACTTCTGTGCAGGTAGATAGTGGTGGGCTCCCACAAACAGCCACTGAGGGCCACCCTTTCCCTCCCCTGCCCTTGAGGCCAGGGATGGAGTCGACGTTCTGGCTCCTGCAGAGAGAGGAGGGAGGGGTTTGAACAGGACATGGTGAGCTGAGCAGACTCCTGCACAGCATAGACTTGAGGCCAGATCCTTCCTCCCTCTGCGGCTGTGGGCTGGAGCTGGGTGGACCCTGGTTCCTTTGTGATGTTCTGCAACCCATCTGCTTGCCACCGTCTCTGGGTCCTTTTGCAAAATTTTAAACCTAGTTGTTTGACTTTGGAGTCCCACCACCCCCACACCCAACTCTGCTGTTTTAGAACTTCTCTGCTACATGGAAGAAAACAGGGGTACTGGAGTTTATGACTTCTGTTCAGCTTAATTAAATATTTGCTGAGCAACTTTTACAGGACCTTTCCAGATGCCACATCAAGGAGCTAATTCTGCCTTTTCCTTTCTGAGGGACTAAGGACAATTCCTTTGTTCTCACTAGAGAGGGCCAACCTTCCCTCAACTCAGTGGCTGCTCCAGACCTGCTTATGCCCGGCCACCTGACAATCTCTGTGCAGATGCTGGTCACCCTGGTCTCAGCTTCAGTTAGAAGCATAGAGAGTAGGTGATCTAGAGGAGGACAATGGTCACTCTATTTTTATCTGGCCCATGCTCTCAAGTTCCCTCTTTCTCAGACACCTCTTATAGGCCACTTTGGACCCCCTCACTAATCTTTGGGCCATTGGCCACCAGCCCCTGCCACTGCTGAGACTGCCAACTCTGCATGGACTCAGACCAGCTTCACCCAGGCACACTCAGCAGCCCCTGACCTCAGGTCCAGACTGGGCACCCCTTACCTTTGGCGCTTTCCTGGACATTAGGACATGAGATGCCACCTCTACCTGTGCATGGCCAGCAAGTCAGGGCAATTAACATCCTGTGGGTGAACCAGTGTGAGACAGAGCTGTGCACATATTCTCCCTTTCTCCCTTGAAGGATTGTGCTGAGAAACATCTCTGTGGCTTCTCAGGGGGTGTTCCTATGCAATTGAGCAGCCAGCTGTATTTGTTACCAAGCGGTGGCCAGCTCTATAGCACACTCTGGAATTGGTCCCATCTCCTTTCCTCTCCCCTGCTCCCTGGGGTCACCCTCCCTAAAGAGTAGTGGCACATGAGCCTCTGTTTCTTCTCTGCTTTCCAAGGAACTCAAACTAAGCCACCTTGAGTTCCTTCCAGAGCTCCTCTTCCACCCCACAGGATCCTCTTGGTGCTACAACCTGCACTGTATTGCCCTCTCTGAGATAGGCATAGGACCCAGGGCAGCCAGTCAGTGCTGCATCCCTCTGGCCACAGAACTTGGCTCAGGAAGGAAGAGCCATGTGACCAATCTGAGTTCCCCTGGGCATTGCCGTGTGGACACTGGGAGCCTCATGCACCAATGACGTCACTGCTTCCTGCTGCTCTACCAGCAATGGATTCCTCCTCATCCAGTCAAGACCCAGTTGGACTCCCGCTTCACATGAAGCCTGTCTTCACCCAACGAGGTCTTACCTGCTTTGCTCGGTAATACCCAGATCCCCAGCGCAATGGCCTCTTCAGTCCCCTTGCTACTGTCAGCTACTGCCTTGCTCCTTCATGTGGTTGTTTGAATCTGTCACTGTTCTATAGCCAGCTGTGTGTGTGCCTGTTTCTGCTGCGCATACGGTTCTACCTGGCAGCCCATGGTGGATTAATTGGCCACATGGGGCAGGCAGGTGCTCCTACATAAAGAGAGGCCAGGTGTCCAACATAAGGTGACCATATTGTCCCAGTTTGCCTGGGACTTTCCAAGTGTTAGCACTGAGTGTCCTGCATCCTGAGAAACCTCTCTATCCTGGACAAACTGGGACAGTTGGTCACCCTGTTCTGCAGGCAGGGGCGTGAGGAGGTGCTGTCTAGGTGAAGGGCGCAGACTGTACAGATTCACCCCAGAACCCATCTGTCTATCCAATTAACACAATCCACTGAGCTCCTACTATGTGTCAGGCACTCTGCTAAGTTTTGGGGACCTAAGGATGAATGAGACCTATTCCCTGCCCTTAAGAGCTTACAGTTCACAGTCGGGATCAGGGACATTTTTTGCAAAGGTCCAGATCATAAATATTTTTGGCTTTGCAAACCATCCAGGCTCTGTCATAACTACCCAGCTCTGCTGTTGAAGCTCAAAAGCAGCCCTGACAGTATGAATGGGCACGACTGTGTTCCGGTAAGACTTCAAGGGCAGCAGCCTCTGGTGTAGAGCTAGAGACAACCACACAAAGCCTCAGAACACCTGTCGGGCCCCTGTTGAAGGAAGTGGCTCCAGCTGGTTCCGTAGGCGGCCATGTGGCCCCATCATGTGGCCCCATCTCTCCTGCCATAGTTGACTGGAACAGTAAGAAAACCTGATCCATGGGCAGCCCATTCTCAGGTGCCAGCGACCAGCATAGGTGAGCAGGCCAGCAGAGACAGTAGCAGTTAGCTGGACCAATGGTGGCAGGAGGTGGAAGCTGAGAGGCCAGAGGGTGGAGCAAAGTCAATAGACTCTCTGGAGCCTTCCGGGCCTTCCAAACATGGGGCCACATTCCAGACGCAGCCAGGGAGGTCTTGCTGTGGGCCTGTCCTGGGGTCCCAGGCAACCTTGAATGGAGCCGAGAATCTTGCCTTCCTTATTTCCACGTACATCCTTACAATAAAACGGCTTTTCCTTCCTTCTTTCTCGTTTAACTATTCAGAAACTTTTAGTAAATTTATAAAGTTATGCCATCCAGACTCCATAACAAGCCTGCTTTTCTTGAAGGGACCTGAGTGAGTTCCCTGCAACCAAAGGAACTTCACTCACCCCAATTCTGTGTGGGAAGCCGGAGTGCCATGGGAACACAGAGGAGGGACCCCTAACTGGAGCTGAGGGGTCAGGGAAGGCTCCCCAGAGAGACGCGAGAACAGGTAAGAAATCCCCGGGAGATATGGGGGAGGGGGATCCCCATCACCTCTGACCTTCAGATGGTGGCTGCCAGGTGCCTATATCTGGGCCAGGAGCCCCTGAGGCAGGCATGGAGTAGACAGACAGACAGACAGACGCTGCCCGCCAGCACCCAGCGAACAGGGATCAGCTTCCCTGTTCCCTCCACGCCCTCCTGCCCTCCGTGGTGTCCGCGGACAGGGCATCAGAGGCCAGCCCACGTGAAGGGAAGGGCAGAATCTGCACCGGTGCCCACGGGCAGCCGATGACGGCTTTGCTGCCTGCCCCACCCCAGAGTTTTCATCCAAGAAAAGACCCCGCCCCAGGGTTTCCCAAGGAATCAAGGTGAGATGTCAGAAGGGGCTTCCACCTGCAGTTCTGAGGCTGGTGGCCACGCGTCCTCCATCCCCGCCCCTCTCCACCCCCATCACAGAGAATCTCTGAGTCTCACCCCCACCCCATATCCCCTGCTCTCCCCTCTCCCCGTAGTCAGTCTTTCTCATCCCGGAGCAGCAAACCTCATTTTGCTAACAGGAGCATTCATTGTTGCTTGCGAGAGAAGCCAGCTTGAGCTAGTTCACATAAATAAGGGGCTCGTTGCAGGGAAGTGGAGCAGCTCCCAGCTGCAAAGCAGTTGCTGAGCGACCTGTGCTGCCTGGAGTGGACTCCAACCACCTGGGCTTCCCTCCCAGGAGAGAGAACCTGACGGCACAGTTTGGTACAAAAGGTCCCTAACCTTGGGCCTTTGGATCACTCGGTGACAGGGAACAGGGGCATTAGCCCAGACGTTGCCTCCGGAAGACGCCACCCCAACTGGCTTCTATATCCCATTAGAATCTGGATTTACTCCACCTACCCACACCTGGGTTTGTCCAGGAACCTGGGACACACACCACATAGGCCCAAACCCCAAGGCCACCCTGAGTATGAGGCATCTCCCAGTTGGTCATTAAGATGCACACACAAAAGAAGCATTTTTTCCAAATGAGAAGATCCAACTTGAATATACAAACTATGAGGGCTGTGCATGCAAATGTTTAGATGTCTGATGGAAGAGTTAACCTATTTGATTTTAAGGACGTGTTTTAATTCCACAGAAGGTAACGAATATACTAATTTGGAAATGCTGCTCCTTTCTGCTGTCACATTTCGTGGAACATTTTTATCTCAACTTGTCACCAGCATCTTGGGTGTCTGTCTCTTCATCACCCCTGAGCCACAGTTTGAGTCACTAGCAGCTTCCGGGGCGTATCACCTCCTTCCCTTCTCAGTTACAGAGATTCAGCACTTTTTGAGTCCCTGTGTGACACTATCACTGGAAATTTTATCCCTAGCCATAAGTGCCCTTCCCATAATGTTGAGTGGCTTAGAGTTGTTATTTGAACCTTAAGAGAAATGGGACCATCTTTGTAACTGGTGATGTGGGGCACGGCAGTCACCCGGTCATTGTCATTCCTCCTACCTCAGTGGCTCTCTGCACACGGTTGGGGATGAGGGGCTTGGGGCAAGAGCCAGGCTCCCTGTTATCATCAGCAGATGCTATGGGGCCAGGATCCAAGGGGTTTGAGCGCCCAGTTGCCCCTGGTTTGGAGAGAGGGCTGGGGCAGTGGTGATGACTGCAGCTGTCAATCACCATCTATTTGCCAGCTCTACACAGCGCAGAGAGGAGCTGTGAGCCCTCGCTGTGAGAGATGATTAGGGAGCACCATTTCTACTTAGAACAACATTCCCAGTGCACAGGGCAGCAGAGGACCAGATGAGGCGCAGCAAACAAGGAGAGAAGTCTGTGCTTGATCCTGTGCTGACGGGGCAGCTAAGTCCGGCCAATCGGCTAATGCCAACCTCTGTTGGGGACCAGATGGGTCACTCCCTGATGGCTTACAGTTTTTGAAGAGCCCCAAAAGAATCTTGGGGTGGAGAGGGCAGGTTGGGACCCAGAGTAGGGGTTAGCATGGAGTTGTAGGAAGTTCACTCACGGGGACATCAGAAAGCTAGTGCTGCTCACACCTCCACGGGACTCAGTTTCCACATTGGTACAATACGTCTCTTCAAGGCCGTGGTCTTGTTACATACTTGTTTCTAGCACTAACTTCTCCAGATTTATGGGCTCACCCCTATTAAACCTCCAAACAGAAATGTTTGTGAATTAATCCCACATTCAGCGGGAACCCTAGCATCCCCCACAATAGTCCTGAGGACTGTCGGGGGACACTGCCAAATTCTCCACCTTAGCTCTGGGTCCTGCAGGTACTGTCCTCTGTCTGTATCTGACTCCACACTGGACACCCCCTGATTCCTCTCTCCCACGAAGGGCAACTGACATAAGGCGAGGACCTGTGGGCGATTTACTGACACCTGGGGCAGTGGACATGGGGTACAGCGCCCAGCACGTTCCAGTGCACCCAGCCCCCCTTCTCTGCCAAGGGATTGCCCATTAGCCTTGGGAAGTCGGCCTGGCCCCTCGCCTGTGCAGCCTGTTTGTTGTCATTTCAGAGGCACTAGGGACATTTCTAAAACTGTTTCTCTCTTGCTTCCTTCTTTGAATTTTGGCTTTGCTCCCAGTTTCAGTGAAAATAGTCCTAGGAAGAAGAACAATCATGGCCAAGGAGTTATGATTGAGATGTGAGTCCTAAGAGCAGGAAGAGACGGATGGGAGATGGCAGGCGCTGGGTGTGACAGTGGGGAAAAGGGCACGGAAGGAGGGAAGCAGGAAAACCAAATTCACAATCGTGCCAAAGGCAGAATCTGCTGGGGGTGGCTGAGTCTTGGAGATGCTTTGTGGGGTGACCATTAGGCGACCCCAGGAACTTTCACATGGGTTTGGGTGAGGTCATCCCCGAGAGTGGAACTTATCACATCAACCCCTGGGAGAAGATGGTCATAATAATATATAATGATGATGATGGCGATGATAGTGTAACCGCTGTGACCTGTTTCACAACTTGGATTACAAATACAGCCATATTTCTTTTATTGCCTCAATTCACTGCTTTTAGCCCCAATGTGTCTTATGGGCAGAAGGGTTGCCCCCAAATTATTCAAAACCCCCAGGGTTCTCTTTAGTCCAAAGGGGAGGTTATCTTGGCTTCCTCACACCTGAAGGACCTGAGAACCAGGGTTCCATCTGCGCACGGCTACTGTTTCTTATGCTGTCACAAGGTGTCACTGTTGAAACTTGGTCTCTCAAAGAGGAAGCTGCTGCCCCGAGGCTAGGTTGCCCTTGGAGATCTAGGTTCAGAATTACAGATTCTTTGAGGCCACATTCCCATACTCAGCCATCCTTTCCCAAAGCATAGCCCCTGGGGCGGGGAAACTAGGTTCCAAGGGGGCGGCCAGCATCAGCCGCACCCCTGAGTGGAGGACAGTGCATCAGCTGAGGTCTCCCTTTACAAGGTGACTTACCTTGGGGTCCTCCTTGTTCTTCCCTGCTACTGCTCCTTGGACCACCCTAGCACGCCTGGACAGGTGTCCCTGACTCCGCATATGACTTTGCTTTCAGACAGCCCAGTGCTCCTCAGCCTACAGTGCAGCACACCAGCAGCGGCCGGCCAGCTTCTGCCAAGCCTCGCAAGCAAAAGTTCTATGTGAGCCCAAAGCCCAAGAGGAAGACGATGGGACCCTGGTGGCCCACATTTGCATAACCAAGAGAGCACACAAATGATTCTTCTCTGGAGGAAAAACACCTGTTCCCAGGTATCCTTCTGTCTCTGCCTAAACCAGGAGTTCTTAACCTGGGGATCAGGCGTGGAATCCAGGGGGGTCATGAACTGGTTGGGAAAAGCATTATTGTATCATTATTTTTACTAATCACTAATTGAAACTAGCATTTCCGTCCATTATGCATGTAGGCATCACACCACAATACCGTAGGTGTTTCCTGGGACTTGACACCAATATACATCAGAGATATTTTCATATCACACTACGGTTGCTGCAGATATCTCAAAATAATGTTTTAGCCCAGCCTATCACTAACTCAGAATTATGATAGTTATTAAACCTGTCATTAGACCTTATTATCCAATGCCTAAATAAGGAAGCATATGCGCTGCTATATTCATGACTGCATTTCGGTATATTTGGTTTCCTTTTTAATCCCACGGATTTTATTTCATGCACATAAAACTCATTCTGGGGAAGGTCTGTAAGCTTCACCAGACTGCAGGGGGAATAAACGGCACAAAAGTGATTAAGACCCTGGTGCTACACAGAGAGCAACTGGCCACTTTTTTGTTTAAAAAAATTTTTTTTAAGTAGCTCACTGCATTTCTGACAGCTGATATTTATTAAGCCCTTACCATGTGCCAGACATTTTCTGTGTGTTATCGCACTGTAGGTAGAGTTGGTTTTCCCATTTAAAGCTGAGGCACTGGACACACTGAATGGGGTCACTTGGCTATGATCACACAGCCGTCAGGACTGGAGCCAGGACTCAGCCTTGACCTTTTGACCCAGTTCCCGAGCTTTTGCCATTCTTTGGCAGGCTGCCTCCAAGGCCCTGGGGAGCATGACGGAGTGTAGCTCACCCACCCGGGGCCATGGCCAGATCAGGCAGGGGGAGAGATGTGGTCTTGGGGAGCCCAGCATTCAGTCCACTGGACAATGTGCCTTCTGCTACCCAATTTTACAGGCACAAGCAAGCTTCCATCCCGCAGGGTCACACTGGGCCCCTGCCCCTTGAAGGCCTGGATGAATCTGATCAGAACCCCAATGACACAGCCTAGAAGAGGAATGGAGCCCTCCCCGTGACAACGTGGCATCCCTGGCTGATATTCTTCTGCGTCTCCCCTTCCCGGTGCCCACCCCGCGTGGGATGGCCAAGCAGCCTCCATAGCTGCAGATATCTTACCAGAGCCAGCTGCGGTGGCCGCTGGGCAGTGACATCCCAGTTCAACTTCTCCCTCTGCCCCAGCTGCTTCTGTCCCTCCCTCCCAAGGCAAGTCCCTTAATAAATCTTCCCCCATGCTCAGCTCCATCCAGACTAGGCTTTTCAGGAAACCCAATCTGTAGCACGCTCCGTGGCTCCCCTGGGGCTCGGCCAGGCCTTCTCGAGAGGAGAGGGTGGGGACCGGAGCAGGTGTGGGTGGCAGGCAGGCAGGGCTGTGGGCAGCGCTCAGGAACCCCACAGTCCCAGCCACTCCCACCACAAGCCTCAGGATGCCTCTTGTGTACCCACAGGTGAGTGCGGCTGGCAAGGGTGGGAGGGGCTTCTATGGCGGGGCACAGGGCAGGGGGGCAGCTACAGACACTCCTACCATAGCTGCTCCTTTCTCCTTTTATATATCAGACTGCCGTACCCTGCCATTTAAACTGCTGACAAGTGATTTTTTTTTAAGTTTAGAAAACACTAACCTGGGGGAAGGTGGCCTGGAACTGTCACAGATGCCCCAGACAAGGTGGCAGAAGGGGTGGTTTCATGACTCGCCCTATGCTCTGCTTGCCAGGTATTCACAGGTGTCTCAGAGGGGCTGTAAGCCCTTCTTGTCCGACAAGAGAGGGAACACATTGCCCAGGAAATACGATGCCAGTTGAATTGAACTGAAGGTGGTGGAGCTGCCCCTCAGCTGAGGCCAACACTGAGAGAGTGTTTCCACCCACGAAGAGCAGAGGGCACTGTGCGTAAGGACCGTAAGTGATGGGACCGTCCGTAAGAAGAGTCTGGCTGGTTTTAGCATCTTGTTCCTTCCCCCGCCTGAAAAGGGAGCTGGGTTTGTGAGTCCAAAGGTTAAGAGAAAAGTCTTTCTTTCTGCAGGATGGCTTGGGGGGAGGAATGTGGGGAGTGTGGGGGGTTGGACAGAGGAGGACAGCCAGACTCCAAGGAGGGTTAGAGTGCAGGACCCCATGCCTGGGAAGATTCCCAAGAAGAGCCAAGACAAGCACTCTGCTGGGGGAGACTCAAGCTGAAGGAGCAAGAGCACTTAACTCCGAGGTCTTGGGGACTGCAGGAGTGACTTGCATGCCCACGTGGGACACAGATGCCTCTATTGAAGGGCTGGTCAGTGGGCACCATGGCTGTGACAGTCTAGACTGAAACCCAGAGGTCTCTGCAAATAGTGTGGCCATCAAGGGATGCTCTGCTAGGACTCACACAGGATCCTGGGAGTGGGAGAGAGTTCCAGTGATGATGGAGCTGGAATGTCCTACAATAAAGCTAGATGAGCTCACAGCAGGTTACATTCGAAATGAAGAAATAAAAGAAGCATGACACTTCCACTCCAGGTCACAGAGTAAAAACCATATGCTATGGGTTGAATTGTGTCCACCAAAATTCATATGTTGAAGCCCTAACCGCCAATGTGATTTATTTGGAGTTACAGCTTTTAGGAGATAATTAAGGTAAAATGAGGTCATGGGGTGGGGCCTGATCCCATAGGATTAGTGCCCTTATAAGAGGTACCAGAGAGCTCTTTTCTCTCTCTCTGCCATGTGAGCACACAGCAAGAAGGCAGACGCCTGCAAGCCAGGAAGAGAGTCCTCACCAGAAACTGACCATGCCGGACATTGATCTTGGATTTCCAGCCTCCAGAACTCCGAGAAATAAATTCAGTTGTTTAAGCCACTCCATCTTTGGTGTTTTGTTATGGCAGCCGAGCAGACTAGGACATCATGCCTGCTGTATATGGATGTTTTTTGCAGTGTGAAATCCCAGGGAGGAAGTATCAATAGTTCACAGCTCCATTAACCATCAAATTTTATCCATGTGATTTAAACGTCCCAGCGCCTGGAGTCGAATGTTCTTTAGTACTCAAGGAGTGATGACTTTAATCCCTACCCTCCTTAATGCGGCAAGTCCATTTTTCTGCCAGGTCCCCCTCCCCAAGTGTTCCTGGGTCTCTTGCCCCAGTAGATGGGGAAGGTCCCCAAGTGCCTCTGGTTTTGTATCTGCACCGTGCCCTACCCCGCTACACATAGGTGATTGTCTTCAGAATCACACATACTTGAGCCCCTGCTGCCACTTGAAGTCTGTACTGAAGATTTAGGAAAACTGGAGAGAAAGCACAGCAAAGAGGCTTGTATCTGCTGCTGGGGGTGACCAGTCCCAGAGCCCAGTGCCCAGCAACATCCACCCATCTTGGGGAGGGAGGGGTGATCCCCACTTACCTGGTGCTACGTGGAGTCCCACCCTCACCAACACACCCTACCCTAAGGCCAATTCTGCAGAACCTTCCTTAACCAGCCCAGGCCCACTGCCATGAGGCCTTTCCATTGCCCATCAGGGAAACCCCACCATCCACTCCCAGAGCTGTGCTTTGGCTCTGGGCCTCCCACAACCATCACTGGGCATCAGTATTTTTTCCGTGTCAGGGTCATTCAGTCTGAAATGCACCATCTGTGAGAATCAGCTATTTGGATCATCTGGATTTAGCCAGGTCTGGTCCAATTCCTGCACATCTTTCCTAAATTCTTGGTGGCCTGCACAAGCAATCTGCTACAAGGCACTGCTTGAACGAGAAACACATGTGCATGTCTGCGCACCTTCATCTGCACAGATGTGCAACCCAAAGCCATGCATAGAGAAGAGAGGCTTCTCGGAGGGGGACACACTTCACAGAGATGTGACACCAGCACATCTTAGACAGCCTTCTGCATGACTGTGCTGCGCCCTGTGGGGACTCAGAGAGCATCTTGGTTACACTCACTCAGGCGACAGCTGCTGGAACAAAGGCCCTGTCTGAGGCCTCAGAGGTGAACTCAGGGCCCCCTCCACCAAGCAGAGCTGGCATCAGGCTTTGCAGTGAAAATGCCTCTGATCCTATCTCCCCAAGACTTCAAAGCACAGAAGGCTACGTTTCTTCTGCATCTCAGACAGTGTGGCCCCTCCTGAGGCACATCTTGCAAGCTCCTAGCCCAGGAGGGGATGCTCAGGCTTGAATTGGAAGCAGAGGACTTGTGTTGTGTCCTTTCACTTCAATTCCTGGAGTCCATCATGACCTGCTATCCACTCTCCTTCAAAGGCTCCTTCACGCTCTATGCCCCGGGCTCACCAGAGAAGCCAGCTCTGGGTGGAAAATAGCAAGAGGTGGCTGTGACGTGGTGTCGGGGGTGCTCCCTTCACAAATGTGCACCACTTTGTTGTGTCTTTGAGTCCCTTGTCCTCTTCAGCAGGGGGGTTTCCCAGTGGCCTCAGCCAGCTGACCCTGTAGGATGGATGGATGGAGGATAGGCTGGCATGGACATCCACACGCCTTCTGTTGTGGGGACGTCTCTGTCCCTGCCTCGCGGCTGCTCTGCAACCAGCCTCTCCTCACACCCATGCAGGGCTCTGCCCAATTTCTTTCCTCACTGACCTATTAACCAAATTCTTTCTTAACTTCTCTGAGCCTCTAAAATTGCCTACCATGTCTCAGTCATCTCCAGCATCTTTACAATGACTATTTGTGGCAACTTGCTACAGGGGTGTTATCTTGCTATTCTGAATGTCAATATACCATAGCAGCTACATATCATTAATATAATGAGTTTCACTTTCAGAGGATCCCCAGAGAGGCAACTCAAGAGGAATAGAGTTGACAAATGAGTGCAGCTTGTGGAATGGCATTCTTCAAGTCAAATCCTTCCTGGAGGCCGAGGGAAGTCATTCATCGCCCCAAGGGGACATGGCCAGCATGTGAGGTGCCTCCTGGGTTAGTAGGAGATGACTTTCAAGGAGCAAGGGTGTCTCCAGTCAACCCCTGGCACCCAGACCATGACTGGGCTGTGCTCAAGACTGTGGGGAACTTAGGACAAAGGGCCCTCAAAGCCTGGCGGTTAACACCTTGCAGGAGCTCTTGACAGGTTAGCAGGATTCACTTATGAGGAGCCAAGAAAACTCAGATCCTACCTGGGAGAGTTGGATTCACTCCACAGGTGGTCAGAGGAAGGAGGGGGCCCCGGTGGAGGACTTCTGGAGGCTAGCCCTGTGTTTTCAGCCCCTTAATGGTCAGAGGGTCTCTTGTGCTGGCCCCCCTGGTGTATGCAGAAGAGAAAGGGCCTTTGGAAGCAGCTCCAGTATCATGGCAGTGGTGGCACAAGATGGCAGAAGCAGGGTGGGGTGGACCAAGGCAGGATACATGGGGTCTGTGTGGCCCAGTTGCCACCACAGAGAATGCAGCATCCGAGTGGACGTGGGGGAGCTGCCACTAGACCCCGCAGGGTCCAGTTCCTGCTTGCTTGGGACAGGCCCAGCAGTGCTCTGAGGCAGACCTGAGGGCCAGCTTCCTGTAGCCTTACACTGGGAGTCCAGGTGGCTACTGAAGACACCAAGATTTTTGGGTCCCCTGGCAGGGGCCATCAGGGACCAGCTCTCCTCTGGAGCCAGTAAGTGTAACTCAAGACAAGGTCACACAACATGGAATGAATCTATTTATTTGGCAAATCAGATTAATCAAATTGGTTTTTTTCCAATTAGTTGTGCCAGTTTCATAAATGTACATGTAACAGGTATGTCTCAGGTTTTTCCAGACTAGTAGTACAAATAAGGTCACATTTATGGCCAAACAATGGCTTCAAGCCTCCACTGGCTTTAGTAGTGGGAATGTCAGCCTTTTCTATGACCAAGTTCAGGGTTACTCAACTCACTGGCTGCCCTGGCTGCAGGAGTGGGCTCTCAGGTGCATCTGCACCCTAACCCTAACCCTAACCCTAACCCTCTGCCCCCTCCTGTGACTGTGGGCCAGCTCGGTTGCAGCTACTTGGGCCCAGAGTCTAAGTCCTGCAGAGCAGCTATACTGGCCTGCAGCCCTAGACCTAGACCCACTCCCTCAGACCCTCAGGCCAGGATAGGTCCCCATGGGGAGAGAGAGGAAGCCACTCTCATCCCCACAGTGTGTTGGGATGGGTCAGGGGTTTCTAAGGTTTGCCCATAGGTCCACGGTTGTCACATCAACCTGAGCGTGTTATACCCTCCAAGGACCTACCCTTCACAGTCACGCAGCTCATGGGTCTAGACTCCTCTCCCTGTGTGATGATTTTCCTCTCTGTCATCATCCAGACAGAGTTACGCTGCTCCCATGTCAAGATTTACGTGTGAACACTGCTGGGATGATGAGTGGTCAGGGTCCTCTGACCCTTTTCTCTCAGGTGGCCCGCCTGGCCGTAAGCACACTGGTAGACACAGTGCACTTGAAGGCCACCACTCAGCTCCACCAGGTGGGCTCCCAGCTCCCAATGCAAAGAGAGAAATTGGAGGAGGGGGGTCCCTAACTCTATCCACCCATGGACTCTGACCCAAACCAGCCCCCAATGTCCTGCTGCATGTCACAGTCTGGCTTTCTAGAGTATCACAGGTGGTGTCTGTGTCCACGGTGGCTGTGGGACAGTGCAGCCCATGGGCAGGGAAAACAGTGTCCAGGGCTTGGAACAGCTGGGTAGAACTCGGCCTCCCCTCTGGGTCTGCAGAGCTTGTGGTGCTGTGGCTGCCAGGCAGGGCCTCTGGTCCTGGTCACTGTCACTCCTCCACCATTTCCACTCCTTCATTGACACCTTCCTCCTGACCCTTCCCTCCAGCCACCTAGAGAAGACTCCACGGAACCCTGTGGAGCCACCTGAACACTGTGACAGCTGTGGCTGCAGGGGAGGCAGAGGCAGGCTCCTGCTCTTCAATGGCTCTCAGTCCAGTTGGGGAAACAGATGCTCAGGCAGGAAGCAGCCCTGCCCTCAGCCCTTCCTGCCTGGTCCCCCACCCCATCCCGCACCCCCTCCGTGGCTTCAAGCCTCGGGCATTGCTCAACCTTCTCCTCCTCCACAGGCAGGTCCCAGATGGCATGGAAATCGCCCCCTTCACCCCTCCCCTCCCCGACACCCCACCCCCTCCCCTGGGCCCTCCTACAGGCAGCTGTGGTCGCTTTTCTTTCTAAAGACCTTCGTCTTCTTCACATCAGGTCTCATCTCCCACTCACTCCCTCTCGCAAAACCACACAATGTATCCTTCTAATCGTTTCTCTCTCTGGAGCAGCTGAGTCATCGCAAGGCTTTCTGCTGTCACTGTGTGATCCTTCTTGAGATCTAGATGGTTAGAGGAGCCGATCCCCGAGGTGACTCCACTGTTTACAGCCTCCCAGCGGGAACTGCCAACAGCCCCCTTGCCATCGTTCCCAAGGCCCGGCCTTTGTGACAGTCAGTGGAGAGGGTTCCTGCCCGCCTCATCTTCTCCCTCCCAGTTACCGGAGAGGGACAGCTCCACGGGCAATGCCACCCATGCCACGGCCCAGCCCGGACTCAAGTGAGCAAGACAAACACCTTCATTCTGCTGTGGCTGAACCAAGTCAAGCCTGATTCTTTCTCAATGTTTTCAAGGAAACTAGGTCTAATGAACAATTTCCCAGTTTGTTCCACAGAGGAAACTGGTCAGGTGCAGGGCTCCCCCTGTCCCAGGGCTGTCCCCACTGCCTCTCCTAGTCCTGGGCCAGTGCTAACACTCCATGAGGTGGACACCCCAGTGGCAGTGGGGGAGGGGTCATCCACTTCCAGCCCTTGGCCTGTCTTTTTCCTTTCCCAGGTGTATCCATCCTGTCCCCTCATGGCTCTGAGGTGTCACCAACGCCTTTCTATGCTGTCCCTACTGCCTCCCCACAATATCTGCAGCTTTACCATGACCTGGTCCACACTGGTCCCCCTCCGTCCTTCTGCAGCCTTCTCGTGGGCATGGAAAAGCGTGGCTGATCTCTGTGCCTTTCTAAGGCCCATGGGAAACTTGGGGCCATCTGTACATATTTGGCTGGCCCCAAACACCCCCACTTGCTGTCATCTCTGTGTGGTTGTTGACCAACGCAGCTCCAGAAGGGACCAGAAAATGCCAGTCTGCTCCGTCCTGGGATCCCCAAACTAAAAAGGGGTCTGATCCATCCCTTCCACTCTACCATAACTGACTCTCTTAATTCCCTCCCCTAACTCCTCTCTCTTTCTCTCCCTTCTTTCCAGAATGTTCTAGTCTAACAGAAGGACGGGAAGAGTTGGGAAGCAGCCGTGTTCAGAGCATCTCACTCTTTTTCTTGATTCTTCTGCCTCATGTTTTTGGACTTAGAAATCAAGAATTCTTAGGTTCTTCAGAGATCCCCAAACACCGGGTGGCTTAAGTCGAGCTTTCTGGGCGTGGGAGAAACGTCTTTGGGGCACAATGAGCAATGATGGCGCTCAAGGAGTGTCAAAGGGCAAGCACAGCAGCGAACGTGCTGCAGATCACCCCAGCACTCGGAATGGGATACCTGTTACTAGAACCTGGGGGTGGAGTTTCCTTCCTCCGAGCAGGGCTTCCTTCCCTTAGCCCCTGGTGTTCAAGGTGTCCTGGAGGACCAGCTGGATCCTGGAAGGCCGGTGGGCCATGAGGTCCATGCGGAATTCTCTGATGACAAAGTAGTAGCAGAAAACATCCAGGCAGCAGTTGACGTTGGAGAAGCACAGGGACAATTGCAAGAACAAGCTGATGCTCTGCCTGGCTCTGCACTCCACGATAAAGCCGTTCCTCACCAGGAACTGCAGGAAGAAACCCAGGTGGACTGGAAGGAAGGAGACCACAAAGACAGCCAGACTGACCACGATGGTCCAGATGCAGGATCTCTGCTGGACCCAGTCCTGGGTGTGGTTCCGACGGCCGAGCAGAATGCCAACGCTCCTGGAGGAGCAGAAAGCCATGATGGCCGTGGGAAGAAGAAAGCCAAACACCTCGAGGGGGAGGAAGACCTTGGCACTCCAGGTGCCATCAGACATGTTGTGGAAGCACGTGTACTTTTCCACTTTCTCATGGAAGCTGTAGATAGGGATACTCCCGGCCCACACCAGGGCCCAGATGGTGCAGCAGATCCCGAAGATCTTCCTGGGGGACCGGAGGTGGCTGACCAGGAGTGGGTACCGGATGGCCAGGAACCTGTCCAGGCTGATGAAGCAGATGGTGAAGATGCTGCCATACATGCTGATGAAATAGAGACACTCCACCAGCGTGCACAAGGAAGGGAAGGGGGGCCGCACGTGGGACAGGGCCATCTTGAACGGGAGGGACAGCACCAGCAGCAGGTCAAAGACCGCCAGGTTGATCATGTAGATGGAGGTGGCAGCATAGGCCGGCCACCTCTTCTTCAGGAAGGTGCTGAAGCCGCGGATGGCCAGCAGGTTGAGCAGCAGACCCAGGAGGAAGGTGGGGATGTGCACTGCCAGCTGTAGGGTCCTCATCACGGTGTCCACGTCCCTGAACGAGCAGTTCCCGCTTGTGTCCAGTTGGCTCATGGTCCTTCCTACAACATCAACAGCAGATTAGATGAGCTTTCCTCTCGCCCCCTTGAAGTGCTGGACTCGAATGATGTTGTCAAGAATAATAAACACTTCCACAGCGATTCATGCTCATTGACTCACAATTAGAAAACACAGAAGGAAAAATTTCCTCTAATCCTGCTGCCCAGATAGACCCATTGTCCCTTTCTGTATGTATCATCCCAGCCTCACTCTCTTACTCTCTCTCTCTTTCTATACCACACATGCAGTTTTCTTTTGCCAGAATGGAACCACACTGTGCACGAACATCTGCTCCTTTTCTTCAGTCAGAACTCCTGTTGAAAGTAGTAACAACAACACAAACCCTGACCCAAATTGTTGCAAACAGAGAGAGAGTGTCATGTAATAAAAAACATGAAAACTAGGGTAGGGCTGACTTCAGGCACAGCTTGATCAGGGGTTCGAATGCTGTTCCAGGACTCAGCTTCTATTCACAACTGTCCCCTTTGCTCTCTGTCATCCATTTTCCTGATGGTTGGACAGAGGAGACTCGGCCCCAGACTGTAGGGCGGTTGCAATCCACACATCACATTCGCCTGGACACAGTGATTGATTCCTTCAGGCAGGGGTTGGGGCTCTTTCCGTGGGATTCAAAAGTGGGAAGATATAAGGTCTGAAGCTGCTACAGCCTCTTGCTACCCCAAAGGGGAAACCAGACAGAAAAAGGAGAGACATGGAAGAAAGGACATTCCCAGAGAGAATGAAGTGGGGGCCTGAGGTCTACACAGGGCCAAGAAAGGCCCTTAGACAGGTGAAAAATTCAAACTGGCCTCAGGGACAAGAGCACCAAGCTGTAGTTACACAGGGACATGGTTGGAGGCAGGACTTGGCCATGTCTTGCTTATGAGCCTGGCCAATTTGGGGGATGGGATGTGTGCCATTGTGGGGTTCTGTATCAAGGTAGGTGGCCTTGGAGCAAGTCAAAACCCAGGCTTCCAGAACAAGTGCTGCTGGAAAAAGAATCCAAATACGACCCAACTTCTACCTGCTCCCCACTCACCCACCTCTGCCCACCCCTCCTCCTCCTCCTTTCTTACCCTCTCTTCCTGCCCCACCCCTACCCCAAGGGAGGCCAAGCTGCTGGAGTGACTGGTCCCAGACCCTGAACAAGCCACATTCACTAGTGCACAGGGTCACTGCATTGAAAGGTCATTCATGCTCGGCCTGCTCCTGAAGCACCTCAGCAGCAAGCAGCTGGGTGAGCCAGCCCAGCCGGGCCCTGCTTTGAGACCCAGCCTTCTGCTGCTTCTCCCACCTCCATGACTTCCAGCTAGCCCGAGATGTAGACGTGGCAAAGAGGAGGTGCCAGCAGGGTCTGCCACCAGCAATTCCTGCACTGATGACCAATGCAGCTCATTTTTCTTTAAGGTTATGTTAATATGCTAGTGTTTTTCTTTTTAATTGAAAAGGTATTCCATGCACTCAATAAGATACTCAAACAGTGCAAAAGAACACACAGGGGAAAGTCAGCCTCTGTTGTACCCCAAGGCCTCAGCTGACCTTTCTTTTTTTTTCTATTTTTTTAATAAGATGACCGGTAAGGGGATCTTAACCCTTGACTTGGTGTTGTCAGCACCACACTCTCCCAAGTGAGCCACAGGCGGCCCCTCCTCAGCTGACCTTTCCAGAGGCAACCATAGTTAACAGTTTCTCACATAACTTTTCCCGGAAATTTTCTGAGTGTATGCATACATGCATATAAGGACGTACATGTGGGGCCGACCCCGTGGCGCACCCGGGAGAGTGCGGCGCTGGGAGCGCAGCAGTGCTCCCGCCGCAGGTTCGGACCCTATATAAGGATGGCCGGTGCGCTCACAGGCTGAGCGCGGTGCGGCCGGTCACAAAAATGACAAAAGAAAAAAAAAAAAAAAGGTACATACATGTGTATGACTTCTTTGTAATTTGGAAAATATTATACCTACAGCTCTGTCCCTTGCTTTCTCACTTAATAATGCTTCTTGGAAATTGTTACCTATCAGCATGTATGAATTGACTTTTTCTTTCTAACGGCTTCATTGCTCCCCATCATGTGGACATACATATTTCATTAGCTAGTGGGCTGCTGATGAAGATTTAGGTTTCCTAGTGTTTTACTAGAAAATAAATATTTCACAATAAACATCTACAGTGGATTGAATCATGTCCCCACAAAACTCATTGAGGAATTGTATCCCTCAAGTTTTATGTATTAGAAACTTAGCCCCCTCTGTGACTGTTAAGAGGGTGGGAAATCCCATTATGATAATTAAAGGTGGAGCCTTGAAGAGGTGATTGGATTGCAGGACCATGCAGTAGTGAATGAATTAAAAATGGTGGTCAGGGGCGTGGTTCTGAGGGCTTTAAAAGAAGAGGAGAGTCTGTCTGCCTCTCTCTCTCTTTCTGCTCTCTCTGCTTCCACCATCTTGCAATGTGAGACCCTTGAGTCACTGTTGCCACCACCAGATGGATTTTGGACTTCCCAGCCTTAGAAACTGTAAGCAATAAATGTGGGGTTTTTTTGTGAATCACCCAGTTTCAGGTATTTTGTTATAAGCAACATAAATGGACTAATACAACATCCCTCTGACTTATTTCTTTGCTACCAGCTATTGCTGAGAGAATTCCCATTTTGCAATTGTTTCTCATCACTACCCTTGGGAGCTTGTAGGAAGAAAGGATTTGGATATTTTTAAGATCCTATATGTAATACCATTCTCAAACTCTTTCTAACCCCTAATGAAAAAGAAAATATATACCTATGTATAGGTATATATAGATTAGATAGGTATATATTTTCTTTTTCATGGAGGGTTAGAAAGGGTTTGAGAGATGTATTTAAAGATACTTTGATATCCCATCCATTGAGCACTATGTGCTAAACATTTAACACACAGTACTTGATTTGGTGGCTTTCCAAAATTTCTGTGCTTTCCTATGTATTAACTCTTTTTATGCATTTATGTCACAAGAGATCTAGGAAAAAGTATCTTCTCCTATATAAAGCTTTAGACTCCTGTGGTCTGTGGGATTGTCACCTCCTGGGGTTGCATAGTTGAACCTCTGGAGACATCAGTGCTGGACGCAGACCCCAGCTGTGACTGCTCCTACTCTAGGATGCTTAGAATAAATGCAAGCTGGCAGGCTGCCTCCTCCTGACTAAACATGCCAAAATAGCCACAGGCCTACCTCCAAGAATATCTAGAGTAACTGGGAACCAACCATTTAAAAAATAATGGGAAAAGCAGGCCAAAGCCTAAACCAGGTCTAAATGAAAAGTGTTGCGACTCCAAAGAGGGAGGCTAAACTGGCGACGAGGAGCCGCTTTCACCGTCAGTAACAGCAGAAAACCAAGAACCATGAAGATAAGAGTGAGTACAAGTTTATGCTTAAAGGGATGTAACAAACTGCAAAAAAAGGAACTTAGGACATCGCTTTTGGCTGGGTCATGCTTAGGCAAACTCCATCGATGAATCTATCATATTTGCTGGCGTGTCAAAGACTAGAACTAAAGTGGTCAGGAACAAAATCAGGGATGCTTGAAGACCAACTGTATTAGTCCATTTTGTGTTGTTGTAGCAGAATTACCTGAGCCTGGGTAATTTATAAAGGAAAGAGGTTTATTTGGCTTATGATTCTGGGACAGCTGCATCTGGCACAGGCCTCAGGCTATTTCTACTCATGGTAGAAAGCGGCAGGTACAAGCAGATCACGTGGCAAGAGGAAGCAAAAAAGAGAGAGAGAGAGAGGAGGTGCCAGGGTCCTATAAACAACCAGCTCTCATGGGAACTGATAGAGCGAGAACTCACCCATTAATCCCCCCTCCCCCAGGGAGAGCATTAATCCATTCATGAAGGATCCACCCCCATGACTCAATCAGTTTCCAACACTGCCACATTGGGGATCAAATTTCCACATGAGTTTTGGTGGGGACAACACATTCAAACTCCATCACCAACCCAAACCCAAACTCAAAATACAGCTGAATTGAAAGAAAGAAAAAAAAGATGACTAACAAATGGAGAAAAATGATCTGAAAGCATACAATCTAGGATGCTGGGACATGTCTGAATTGACTGAAGCAGTTGTATGTGTGGAAATAGACATAATTTGTCTATCAGTTTTCTCCAGTAGGACTACTCTAAAGGTTACATTTGAATTACTGACAGACTTCAAATGGAAACTTCTCAGAGAGCAATCTTTGAAGCCAGAGAAAGCACTGTATGGACTGGCAAAAAGAAATTAGGTTGAAAAAAATACTTCCAGCTACTGGCAGAGTGAGTGGAGATTCTGAAAAATTAATCCTCTGAATTCCCTCTGAGGGTCTAAGGAAACCATCTTTTTAAGACTAAAAAAAATCAGAAACTTCATTGGAATGAGATTAAAAGGCACAAACCTATTCCAGGCTATAGCAAAAGATAAAATGGTTCTCTTTCTTGAAGAAGGGCTGCTAATTTAGAAAAAGATCAACTTGTAGTGGGGGCCAGCAAGCTTCCCACACCTGACCTGGGGCCTGAGGCCATTGACAGTTCCTGTTCTAGCCAACTCGGGTGTCCACACCAATCAATCAATCGATCACACTGTATAGGTAGCTGGGTGGGAGACTAAGTCCTCTGGGAAGCAGATGCTAAGACAGTGTTAGACATCCAAGAGATTTCTTAGGGGAAGTGCCTGTGAAAGACCCGGGGGAGAGGGAGCAGGACAGGGCGCTGCAGGGGACAGGGAGAGCCTTCAGGCCACCCGCAGAGCTGATCCTGTGGAAGGAGGGAGAAGAAAGGGCTGGCTACGAAGAGCCTCAGGCCACCGAGCAGCTCTGAGAACACCCTGGCCAGGCCATGGGGCATCCCTGAGCAAAGGATGCCTGTTGAAGGAGCCCCATGTGGAGAAAGAATCACCCAGGACTACTACTTCTGCTGGGCTCGATCGCTGGCTGGGAGCAGCCCAAGAGGAGTGTGGCCCCAGTGTCAACATCACTGTGGGCCTGAAGGGGCAGAGCTGCGCTGTCACCTGAGCTCCCAGCAGTAGGTTGTCTGAACAGCATACCTGAGTGGCCACCCTAGAAGCCACCCCTGTGCCCCGTTAGTGTCACCGGCAGTTCCCATCCCTGCAGCGCCGTCTGTGGCGCTCTGCCTTTCCTCAGCAGGGATGGCGGGGCCCCTCTGCCTCCTGGAGATATTGAAAGAGGGCCTAGTCCTAGCCTCCTACCAAGAAGGAAATAGAATTAAATGAGGAAAGGTCACGGGTCAAGTAAATAGGGTCTGTGAATAGAGCTGAAAGGCCCAGCCCAAGACTGCCTTGACCTTCATTAGCCACCAGCAGCATGGTGCCCGACAGGGGGCTGCACTGCACAACAGAGAAAATGAGAAGACAGAGGATGAGATGCCTCTCATGCAGAATTTATGGAAAGAAAGCCACTCCCAGATGTTCTGCCTACATCTTTATTTATTTAGTTTTAAAGGATGACTGGTAAGGGGATCTTAACCCTTGACTTGGTGTTGTCAGCACCACGCTCTCCCAAGTGAGCTAACCGGTCATCCCTATATAGGGATCCGAACCCATGGCCTTGGTGTTATCAGCACCACACTCTCCCGAGTGAGCGTCTTTAAATGCTACCAATATAGAGCCTTACAAACATTCATGAGTAAACAAACCAGGTTCCTTGGAAACCTCTCTGAAAAAAACAATAATTAGCACCAGACGAGGTTTGAAGGAGAGAATCTGCACACAGAGTTTCAAATGTAATACAATAGATAAGTTAACAAAGAAGAAAGAATGTTCTTCCTCTGGGCGTAGGGGGTAGGAATGAGGGGGGGTACATGGGAGAAGCCAAAGGCTTAATTGCTAATACTCTATAAAGCAGAACCTTGGTTTTTTTACTTTGATAATTACAAAAATGTAAGTGTAAGTTTTTTTGAAAACCTTGAATAACTACCGACTGTTAAAAATAGGAAGGCTATCTTCAAAATCACTGAAGATAAAAAGAAACAAACAAAAACATCAGACTATAGAGCAGAGGAGCGAATGTAATGGAAAAAGAAACTAAGCATAGAAATTACAGCAATAAACATGAAATTTGCAACCCTTCCTTTACTGACATTCTCAGTGCAATTAAGAAATAAAATTCAGCTCTGCTCTTATAAAGGGCACAATAAATGACAGAAATGTTCAAAGTGCAAGTCCCATGAAGAGAGAGCAAATAGAAACAAAAAGAAAGTCAGAATGGCAATGATCATCGCAAGCATTGTAGGATTTAAGAATAAAGGCACTCATCAGGATTAAGGTGGTTATTTTATATTAGTAAAAGAAAAACTCAATTGCGAAGACAAATTTAGTAATCTTATGCACAGTATGGCACTGTATAAAAGTGCATAAGGTAAAATTGTGAGAATTCAAAGAGCCATTGGCAAAGAAACATTGTAGTGGCAGACTTTACTATACTGTAGATTCGAACTCATCAAGTAGGCAAAATGTAAATTAGGACATAGACTAATATAAGTAATATGATTAATACAATTTACTTAATACCACTTGAGTCTGATTTTAAACAAACAGGTAGTTCATTTTTTTCTCAGAAACAGTTGCCCAATAAATGATCTACCCAGGAAGAACAAAACTTTCCAATAAGAAAAGAGGAAAAATTGTGTTGGTTATATTCTCTGACCACAAACACAAAAGCCTAGGAAATAAAAAATAGAATTGTGTATTTAAAAATAAATAGAGAACTACAAAATAAAATGCATGAGAAGTAATTAAGAATGGCAAGAACTTTTTGGATTGGTTGTTTCAAAAAACATTACAGAATGCAACTAAAACTATTCTCAGAGATAAATACATCACCCTAACTGCTTTAGTTTTTTTTTTTTTTTTTAAGAAAGAAACTAAATAAATGAATCAAACACCCAATCTGAGCATTTTGAAAAAAAAAAAAAAGAACAAAAAGTCTTAGGGAAATTCAGAAAAAGCTTATAAAGAGGAAAGCAGAAATAAATAAATTAGAAAAGAGGAAATACCAGAAAAATTTAATAGGTGGTTCCTTGGGGACATAAACAGTAAATTAAACAATACAAACATGTCTGACAGGTCTGATCAAGAAAAAGGCCTCAAATGATTATAATTAGAAATAAGAAAGAAGACGCTGAGCTTAGATGGAGACAAGTGCAAAAATAGTGAGAAACTGCCTTTGTGTGCTGCTCCGTTTAAAAACCTTCATGAATCGATGATTTCTGGGCAAAACATAATTTATCATAATTGATAGGAGTTGGCAGAAGTAGCAGTATTGATTAAACCAAAGACCAGTAACCATGAAAATAACTGAGAGTGTTACCAAAGAATTCCTCTAAAAACAGACTCTAGTTTATTTCAAATATCCAAGCAACAGATAATTCCCATACTCCATAAACTATTTCAGAACATAAGATAATAGTAGTGACTATTAAACTGTTACCCAAATACCAAAACTTAGCAAATGTGGCACAAAAGAGAAAAACTATCGCTCAGATGCACTTATAAATATATATGCAAACATTCCAATTAAAATATTAGCAGGTAGAATTCAGTACATTAAAATTATAAATCATCATGACCAAATAAGATTTACTATAGAAATGTAGATAGTTTCAATGTTAGGAAATCTATTAATACTGTGCATCACATCATTACAACAAAAATGAAAAGCTGTCTTATTGTATCAATAGATAGTTTCTCACAAAGCCTTTAAAAGAGGGACTAGAAAGATATTACTCACACATGATAAAGAGTAACCTGTCCACACCAATGGCAACTTTGTATTTAATGGTAAAATAGTAAAGTCATTCTTGTTAAAATCAGATACTTTCGTACACCCAGACATCCCAGTCAATGCACCACAACATTTAACAGAAATAAGAATAAATGAGGCATTCTCAAAAATCAGTCATGCAAAGGGAAGGCTTAGTCAATAAATTATGTCGAGACCACTAGCAAACAATTTGGGGGGTAAAAACCAACTTAGACCCTCATCTCACACCATATAGCAAAAGAAATTCCAAATTCAAATTAAACATCAAAAAACTAAACCATAGAAAAACTAGATGAAAATTTAACAGACAACCTATAAAAGTCAGTAGAGGAAAAAGCTCTTTACCAACTTAGGATGATGGGAAAGCAAAAGAAACAGAAAATACACAGGACAGGTTTGATAGCACAAAAATAGAAAATTTCTTTTTGTTAAAAAATTTTAACAACAAATAATATACTGGAGGAACAAACCGTAACCAATGTGTTACATACGTGATGTTCTTTCTTTATGAAGAGTGTATAAGCACGTGTAATTATCGAGACCCGCGTAGATAGGAGGCAAAGGACACAGGCAGTTTCAGAAGGGGACTTACAAAGAGATAAAACTTTTGCTTATCGCGTTTAACAAAGAAGCGGGCAAGGGTTCTGTGAAACAGTCACTGATACACTGGTGAACATACAAACTAGTACACAACTTTTGAAATCTGATCATTTGTGTTACGAGTCATAAAAATTGTGTAAGTCTTTCATCCAGTGATTCTGAGAATTTACCTTAGTAAATTATGCAAAAGAAAGAAAAATTATGTACAGACACATTTTCACTTTGGCTTTTTTTTTTTCTGATAGCAAAAAATACATACATTTAAATCCCAACAAGAGGTTAATTTCACTGTGGTAAATCTACTCAATGGAAAATTTTTGTCTGACTGTTATATTTATGCTGACTATGTTAAGTAAAAAACCCACAAACAATAGAATTATACATTCAGTGATTTCAACTATGATTTTAAAAAACCCACGCACAGAGAAAAAAAAGAAAAACCTAGAAAAAAATTTCCATATGCCAAACAGTAGTTGCATTCTGGCCGTTGGGTGATTTTTTTCAATCTGTTATCTTTATTCTCTTTTTTTTTGCTGTATTTTTCTGATTAATTAATGATAATATGAAAACAAGATTTTTTTTAAGTTACACTAAATACTGGGGGGAAAAGGAGAACACTAACAATAACTTTTGACTTTCCCTTATATATTTGAGAAGCGAAGAGTGGTCTGGGTGTGTGTTTGAGGCACAGTGGGACGCCAGCTGACAAGGCACAATCTTGTCAGGTCAAAGATGAACATTTCAAGATGCAGCATCTGAGGGACTTGGGAACAAAGCATGAAGTGACAGGGAGAAGCAGATGTGTCATGCCAGAAAGCAAATCCCACCAAAGAGACGACGGAGCAGCAACAAGAGCTCGATTGCGATTCAAAAAATGAATAAAAAATAAAAGTTTTATCTGTCCACAGGTCAGCTGTCACCTCATAAGAACTATGCACAACATCAGGGATCCAGAACAACATAAAAGAGACCCCAAATGATGCCAGATTAATGATGAAGAGGTAAAGGAAGATAACAAAAATATCATTCCCCCCAAAGTCTGGCAAGCTATTAATAGAAGTAAATGCAGAAGTTAAAAATTAAATATTTTCCAAGTTGGATATTCAGGTTAAATTTTCTTGTCTATTTTGAAGGGACAAAAGGAAGAGAAAATTCATGATAGAAACTGAAAATGAAAAACTACA
The DNA here is from genome assembly GCF_027409185.1 of Cynocephalus volans. Lineage (NCBI taxonomy): Eukaryota > Metazoa > Chordata > Mammalia > Dermoptera > Cynocephalidae > Cynocephalus > Cynocephalus volans. The sequence continues at coordinate 293,166,296 of NC_084460.1, forward strand.
ATGTCTTGAAATAGAAAGCAGAGGGGCAGCCCCATGAAGGCTGACACAAGCAGTACAGACACTGTTCATATTAATGTCCCCTGTAAAAAGGAGACTCCATTAAAAACAACAAAATCCAAACATCTTCATTCAATAAGAAACAGAGAAAACGAAAGGCATAGACAGAGGAAAACGGCAGAATCATCTGTGGTTTATCAGGCACATAGTGTGCTAGAGGAGAAGGGAGTATAACGAAGCAATTTTTTTTAATAAAAAGAATTGAAAAACTAACACAGAGACTACATAATGGTAAAAGTTACAAGAAGAAGTGAACACAAAACACTCAAGTTATGTTGCACTGAGCATAGCAAAGCAGTACATCATGGGAACATGCCAGAAATGCAAAAAGAAATAAGGAGAAATGGAAATATAACTGAGTTAGAGAATTTAGCACTCCCCCCGCCCCTTAGAATATCACTGATCAAGTGGACAGAGAAATTAGACCTCTGATCAGCCCAATTAATAAGGTAGAATTAGCTGATCATTTGGGAGAACTAAACCGTAAATCAAGGGAATATACTTTCTTTAGGAGAATAGAAGGGTCTTTCACAAAATTTATCCCATTCCCGAGTCCAGCAATAGCAATTTTACACTCTTTTTTCTCAAACCACAAAGAAAACAGCTATCCGTTGGTCCTAATCACTTAACTGCAGCACCAGGATATTAATATAAAATGTAATAAACATCTGTTGGCATTTACTTATGTAGTTTCTTAAATAGTGTGTAAGTCAGAGATAAAATCAGAAGTGCGTTGCTGAAATATTGGAAAGGAACAAATATTTATACACAAAACATGGATGCAGTCATAGCTGAAACAAAAATGGCAATTCCCAAGTGTTCTTATAAACAGGAAAGTGAGAAACGAGGTGAACCAAGGCTGCACTCAGAGAACATAGAAGAGGAACAGGGATGACAGTGGCCCTTGCACAGGTCTGATCACCCTGGGTCCCAAGGATTTCTGTCTTCAGGGCTGCGTGGAGGGGCTGAGGAGCCACAACACAGGAGAAGATGTGGAAAGGACTAGGGGTGCTCCCAACCTGCAAAAGGAAAGCGCCTCCTCCAGGGCTCAGGACATGCTCCGCCGTAAGGCTTCATGGGGCCATAAGGGGAATGAGCCCCAGGCGCTGCGGAAAGCAGACCTGTCTTGCAACCGGAGTGTCCAACAGCAGACAATGGCATCACCATGCAGTGAGCTCTCTGTCACTAGCAGTGTGCAAAGACAGGAGACCTGCTTATCCAGAATGCTGTAGAGGGAATTCACCCATACGGCAGTGTCTTACTGGAGGGTGTTTTTGTTTGTTTGACCCTGAAATGGAATCTTCTTTCAATATATTACTGTTTTGTAATGTTTAATGAAGAGTGTGTGAAAAGGCTGGGAGTCCAGAGCCTTGGCTCTCCTGCTGGCTCTCTACTGGGGCTCTGCCTCAGTTCTTCCACCCGTAAAGCCCTGCTCAGCCCCAGGCACCTGGAGCTCCAGCCTCACCATGCTGGCTCTTATCACGGATTCTACCGCACCTGGACTGATTCCTGCAGCTGCCTGTGTCCACGGTACCCCATCTGCCCACACCTTTGAGAATCCCGCGTCCCACTCGGGGCCGCCCTGCAACTGCATCTGCACAGCTGCAGCATCAAAAGCTAGCTGTGCGGCTCAGCCCCAAGCCACCCTTCCTTCCCTCTGCAGCCTGGATTTTCCAGGAACACAGGCAATGGGAAGAACACAACCAGGAAGAGGCTTGCAGGCTAAAAAGGTGTCCCCTCTCGCGTGGTCACCAAGCCCTCATTTGCACGGAGCACTGAAGTGGGCTCCACCTCGGAGATGACAGGGCCAGACCTTGGGAGAGCGGAGCTGGCAACCTCAGGGATGAAATGTGAGGAGCCCGGGGACACGCCCCAGACCAACGTCGTCCCATCCAGGTTCCCTGCCTGAATCATGGTCTCCTGGGGTTGTGGTGTTGAAAGTCACAGTGAAAATACAGCTATTTACGTGCATGCAGCTATCTGTCATTAACACCATCATCAGTCTGTGCCTGAGCTGGGCTTCTGGAGGCCTCGATGCCTGAAGGAACAAGACACAGTGGGGACAGAGCACATGAACAGAAGCTCCTTGATGCTGGCATTTTGCTGGAGCTTGGTAGGGTTGGAGTGAGGCTAGGAGAGTGGAGGGACAAGCTCGGGGACCTGCCTGTGGCCAGCTCTGTGCTGGGTGCTCCATGGAGGGGACTCAGTATACTTTTTGGAGGTTGATATCATTATGCCCATTTTACAGATGAGAACAGTGAGGCTCAGAGATACTAAAGAGCTACCCAAGGTTAAACAGACAGGAGGGACCCGGCTAGAACTCACAGTCTGAGTCTCTCCATTGTCCCCCTACTAAGCCCTGCCCCAACATCACCAGCAGGAGCACCTGGGACATACAGGAGCTTCCGAGTGCCCTCACTCCTCTGCATGCCTGGCCCCCAACACGCTCCTCTTTCCCCTGAGGCTCTGTCCTCCACTGCTGAAAATCCCACCCCTTCTTTCAAATGCCCACTTCATTCATTCCCTCTTTCATTCAATATGACTTTCCAAGGGCCAATTTTATGGGATGCTCGGTGACATAAAGGCAAAGGAGACATGGTCCTTATCCTGGGGTTGCTACAGGACAGCAGGGACATCTCCCCTGAGGTACACGGATGACTCTTAATGGTCCGCATTTGGCCCCAGTGGGAGAAACCACATCGCATGAATGAATGAATGAATGAATGGCCTGGTCTGCTGCAGCTGCAGAGTGACTGGCATTCCCTTTCAGGCTAGGACAGCTGCTCAGAACCAGAGGAAAGCCAGGTCTTCCACAGAGCTGCACCCCCATCCCCACCAGCCCAGGCAGCACAGCACAGCCCAGGCCAGTCCAGCAGACATTCCCTGACCTTGTGTTCTCACTCTCAAGGAAGAATCTAGACTTCTCAGTGTTCTAAACTTGACTGTGTCTTCCCTCCCAGACTCTCCAAGAGATGCTTGGTTAGGGTTTGAGAACAATTCAGTTATAATACATGACAGCTGTCAGAGTTTACCGGGTGCTTACCAGGGGGCAACGCTCCCCATCATTTACTGCCCTCAAGAGTCCCGGGAGGAAGAAACCATTATTACCCCATTCCCCAGAGAGGTAAACTGAGGCTAGAGAAGTTATGCAAGCCAGTGAGTGGCTGAGCCTGGACTCCCATGCACACTCCTGGCCTGCCACAAGTGCCTTGCTCAGGGGCTGCAGGATGATTCCTGACGGTACGTGATCATGGGCACTTGGTGATTTCCACCAAGATTCTGGGGTAGTGGGCAGCAGCCTGGCAGAGAGTGGTGGCACGCAAGTTCGGGCCACTGGGGAAAGCTCTTGAGCTGCCTATGGTGAGGTTTCCACACCCCAAGATGCTGCAACCCTGACTCAGATCAGGAGGAAGTTGAGGGTTCGTAGAAAAATGTCACCCGTAATCAGGGACAAACCAGGTCTGCCTGCTGCTGCTGCTGCTGCTGCTGTCACGGAGGCTGCTGGGGCTGCCACTGCTCTGCTACCTGGGCTGCTGCTGCCCTGCCACCTGGGGTGGCCCACAGAGTCGGGGCAGATGTGGACAGAGTGCAGTCTCGTGAAAGCCCTGCTGATCTCAAGAAAGTCGCCTGTTGTCCACGAGAGCAAGGTCAGGTCAGAGTTTCTGTGCCTCAGTTTCTCTAAATGGCCCGGAAGCTTTTACCTGTTGGTGATCCAGTGCAGCTGAGTGAATTGTGATATGTCATTTCTCCTCCAGGCCTGGCTGCCGGTCTGCTCTGGGGAGAGTCACTTCCCCTCTCTGGGTCTCAACTTCCTTGTCGGTGAAATGAGAGGGTGGGACCAGATGCTCTTCAAGTGGCTCCAGCATCAGCCCATCTGGCTGAGGGGCTCTTCTTCTTGGCTCTAGAGAGGAACTTGCTGGGGGTCCCTCCTCTCCAAGTGGAACTAGAATGTCGGGCATGGGAACATGTTTCTAGTAAGAGGTCTACACTCTTGCACCCTCTTGGAGGGTCTGCACATTCATCCAGCTTCCGAAAAAAAAAAAAAAGCCAAGAATCACTGCATGCGTCAAGGTCTGGGAAGCCTTTGAAAAAGAAGGAATGGCCCAGCCCAGGGAAGGGGTGCCTGGTCCTCCACGTGTGTGCTTGCAAGGACAGCCAGCTGGGGTGGGCTTCTTTACGGAGCCCCACATGGCTCCCCAGCCCTGGCTTCTCTACCCCAGGGCCTCCACAGCTATTTTGGGTCAGTCTTGGGCCTCATACCCTCCACGGATCCTGCAAGCAGAGATTTCCTGGTGGTCTCCCATCTTCCGGGCTGGGAGAGCTGAGACACCTATGGGCCCTGGTGGCTCTTAACTGGGAGCCCTTGCAGATCCCAGCCAACTGGGAAAGTCGGGGCTGAAACTCAGCCTAGCAGATGCAGCTCGCACGCCCTGGGGTGCTGGAGGCCCCATCCAAGGCCCAAGCCCGGGCTATTTCTGAAAGCTATGTGTGTTGTGACTTTCAGGTGTCAACAGGAATAGAAACTCCCTGAGGTGGGTCTGGGTGATTCATCCCAGCATATGGGTCCTCTCTATAAATAGTAGCTTGTGAGCGCTGTGGGGAAGCTGCCTGGCCCTCCCGAGGTCGGTCTCCCCACTGTTTGGTGAAGAGATTGGCAGAAGTGGGGCAGCCTTTTCAGCTCTCATGTCTCTGATTCTGATCACACCCAGGCCTGAGTGATGGGTAGGACCAAGTCTACACCCTGCTCCAGCCCACAGAGCCCCAAGCTGGCCTGAGTGCCACAATAGGGAACTGGGCAGCCCTTCCCCAGGCCAGGCCCCTACAGGGCCCCCAGGCCAATCTAAGCCAAGGGCATCCAGGCCAGGGCATTCTGAGTGCTGCAGGGAGGAGGCACACAGGTGTCCAGTGTCCACCTTGATGCTCAGTGCCTGTGGTGTGAGGGCCCCAGGGAGAGACCACACTGAGTGGCCTGCAGAAAGCCACTGCTCAGCCCCTCCTCAAATGGAGCCTCACCCATCTGCCACTCTGGCTACCTTCCTTTTAAAAATGATATTTCTATGTTTTACTGCTGTTGCTTGTTATTCAAGCTTTTGAACACATACACGTTGTTCAAATATATATGTAAAGAATGGTTCAAATATATATGTAAAGACAGAGTAAAATGTCTCTGCACCCCCATCTCCCCAAACCCAGCTCCCACCTACCCCTCAGGTACCACTGCTAAGTTTCTTCCAGAGCTTCTGTGCCAGCACATATACATATGGGTTCTCATTTTCTCCCTCTTTTAACACAAAAGGTGGAGCACTGCATGCACTGTTCTGCAGGAAGTCGTCTTCCACCATCCCCTCATGAAGAGCTGTGCTAATGACCCTCACCAAAGGAGACATGGACCTCTGCAGGGGAACGTGTGGTCCAGGGACACTCAAAGGGTTGAGCTCCTAAGGGGAAGACCAGGCAGAGACAGGCCCCAGGTCCTACCCCATGGCTCAGGCCTCTCTGTTTAGCTTCTCCCTGTTCCCCTTCCAGCCCTGGGGAGTCATAAATAAGAACTTTCTTTCTTAGGAGGTTTCCTGTAAACCTCTCAGAACTGGCCACCCTGGTCCTGACCACCCTCTCATCATCTAGAACAAATTAGAGGCTCTGGCAGAGCCTGCCTTCCAAATGAGAAGCTCAGAGTGAGGGGTGACATAGCACGTACCTCCAACTTCGCCAAGTGCAGCAGCGTTGGAGGTCCAGGAACCAGCTCCTTCTAGCACAAGAAACAAGCCATTGTGACTGCTTACCAGAGTGTGGCTCCACGGTACCTCCAGACTTACCACATCCTTTCCTGACACTGGTTGAATTCACTCCTTCAGTGATCAAAGGCCTGGCCCTGCCCTCATGGAGCATCCCCTCCAGGGGAAAGACTTTCCTACCAGGGACATTGCAGTGATCAGCAAGAAGACCCCCCCTCCCTGTCCAGGGGAGCTGGTCAGAGAACAGGGATAGGAGCCGAAACTCAGGGGAAAAGTTGAGGGAGGGAGATGCTGGAGGAACAGAGAACAGTCCAAGTGCAGACACTGGCAGGAGGAGCTTGGCACTGGGGGGGCCTGGAGTTCTCTCTGTGTGGCAAAGGCCAGGGTATGTGGGGGATGGCAAGAGCTGAGGCTGGAGGCTGGCCAGACGGGAGCAGGGGCTGTGGAATATACTAAAAAGCATATATACTTCACAGGGGCTGGTTTTCCAAAGCCTTGCAGTTTCAAATATTGACCTTACAAGGACAGGAAATTTTCCCCAGGCTAGTGAGTCTTTCTTGAAAGATAAGATTTGTGGCACAGCAAGGTTGCTGTCTCAAAGACAGACTAGTTACTGATTGTTATGTAAAGATACTGAGAGATTGCTGTAAGAAGGGATGTTTGCTAAGATCAAGCTTGTGTTGGTGGATCACTTAATTGTCTACTGGAATGTCATCTGGCTTGTTTCACTGAAAGTTACCAGCCTATACTGTTAAACTATAACCCCACCTATGTCTCTTCCTGTAACTTCCTGGTCTAGAAAATAAATGCAGGAAGAGAACCCCAGTTCGTGGTTAATTTCCCAAGGAAGGGATCCCTCTCTCTTGAGCATTCCCAGGGAAGTTAACCACTTTAGGGCTTCTCACTGCTCAGAAGAGATGGACTTTGAGTAATCCTTTCATCTCCATCACCCAGGGGAAGTGGGGTGACAAATCCATGGGGGGCAAAGCAACGCAAAGCAACAAGGGGCAGGGGCCACTTGGGGGTCCCAGGAAACTTACACACTAAACAGGAATGTCATACAGGAAGATGGCCCATCAGAGAGAAACCTCTGACCTTCCTCTAACTCTCATCCAAATCAGGATCAGCTGTAATGGGATGAGGCAGCTCAGGGACTGGACAGCCCCACTCAGGTGGCAGGGGTCATGTTGGGGTGAGGGCAACAGCAGTAGCAAGAAGGAATCAGGGTGGGAAGGGGAGTGTCAGGGTGTCTGAGAGAAGGGCCCCTGTGTCACTGAGGCAGCCTGGTTCCAAAGAGCCATGGCAGGCCCCAAGTCACCATCGCCCACAAAGCGGCTCTGCAAATGTGGGCTGCTTGCCTAACTTCTCTGAGCACATTTCCTCATCTGTTAATTGAGGTCACACACTCACTCAGTCCATAAATATTTGCTGATCATCTCCTGTGTACCAGACGGGGGTGGTCAAGACAGACAATAGTACCTGTCTCAGAAACACTGTTTTCAAATTGTTTTCAGGAGTCAGCATGATAACAGGGATAAGAGCATCCAGCAAGTGCCTGGTACTCAGTCAATGATTCTAAGACCCCCCATCCCTCGCTGACATTATGTCTACCTTTGTCTCCCCTAAAGGGTCTATTTGAAGAAAGGAAAAAGAGCAACTTGATAATGGGACCCTCCTGATCCTAGGAAGTGGGGTCTCCAGAATAAGAGGACTCCTCGACAGGGAGGGAAGAGCAGGGGAAACTGAGGAAGGAAAGGAAAGGAGAGGAGGTGGACAGAGCACCATCCGGCCCTTGGGCCACTGCGCTCCCGCCCTCTGCTCCCAGCCTCCAGGTTCTGCTGCTCTTCTGTTCCCGAGCTGCCCCTGCACACTGAACCCGGATGACGCCCCCGGGCAGTCAGCTGGGAGCACAGAAGACACCTGTTCCAGAGCCTTAGCCAAGTCCCTGAGCACTGTCACCCACCTTGTCCTCTAGTTGCCCTCAAAGACAGCTGGACCCTAAAAGCCGCTGGTAGAGACTGAAGATATCCAGGCTCCTGGAAAGTGGGCACATGGGTGACTGACATGCATCAGGGCAGAGTAGAGAATGACACGCCCCCACATGTCCCCTTGCCTCTCACTGCCCAGACACCTGTGTGTGGGCTTGCCTTCTGTTCCTGTCATGATTCTAGTCAATTCTTTTACAGCCTCCCAGCACCTTTCTACCATTGTCTGGCCTGTGGCTGTTTAGGGTCCTGATGGGGCCTGGGTGCCCCCCAAACATTCAGAAGTCAGACAAAGGCCTGATGGTCATCTTGGCACCAGGAATCCACAGCATCCACGAAGGTTATAAAGACCACAAGGTTCTGGGAAAGACAGATGTCCAAAGCTTCTCCTGCTGCTGAATGCAGGGGAGGAAGGATTCTGGTGTTTATATAAATGGGATCCCACTTCGAGGGAAGCCCGCCATGCCCCATGGCTCCCTCTCGTGCATGGAGCCTCTGAATGTCTATGACCACTAAATAAATGCTCCCAAGTTAACACCACTGGCTTCTTGTCTTGCTCAGCCTCTCCTGAGGTCCTTTTGAGGTCTGGCCCTCAGTGGCGCAGGGTTCTGGGCTGAATCATCATGAGAGCTTCCTGGCCTTTCCTCTGCTCCCACTTGGCATACAGGGCCCCAGCTCACCTCCTGCCTGGGCTCCAGAGCCTGGGGGTTCTTATCTTTGGTTGCTACCTCTGGCCTCCCAGCAACTCCTTGTCCAGATCACACCATCCCCTCCTTGACACTGCCAGAGCTCACAGCTACCGAGTTACATTTCTTTATTTCCTGGGGACCTGGGGAGGGGAGCAGACAACGGACCCTTTTGAAGTATTTATTTTCTGTTCATGTTTCCTGTTGCACGAAGAGCACTATTTCCTTTACCCATATGTCCATCGGGATCTTAATATTCTCTTTTACACTACAGTGAGTGTTTTCTCGCCACTCCATCTCTTCCCACCCCTCCCCTACATACATACATACATTTTTATCTTTGTTTTGCTACATAGAAATTGTTAATTTGGGTATGACAGTGTGTCCTTTTGTCCCCATGTGCTTGCAGCACTTTAACAATGAGCATATCTTCAGCCCTCCATAGTTAGAGTGGCTATGATGTTCACTTCCTCCTGGAGATCTTTGATTTAATTTTGTTTTTCATTTTTGTTTTTGTGTTTAATTCATGCATAATAATTATACATATTCAAGGGTACAGAGTTATATTTCAATACATGTATATAATGTGTGATGATCAAATCAGGGTAATTAGCATGTCCATCACCACAAAAGTTTATCATTTTTTTGTGATGAGAGCATTTGAGCTCCTCTCTTCCAGCCATTTGAAAACATACAATAAATTATTATTAATTGTAGACATCTGGCACTATTGTAGACCTCTAGAATTTTTTTTCCTATATAGATGTAATTCTGTATCCATTAACCAACCTCTACTTTTCCCAGCTTCTAGTAAACACAATTCTCTCTACCTCTATGAGCTCAATTTTTTAGCTCCCACATATGAGTGAGAACATGTGGTATTTATCTTTCTGTGCCTGACTTATTTAATTAAGCATAATGTCATCCAGTCTCATCCATTTTGCCACAAATCACAGAATTTCATTCAGTTTTATTGCTGAGTTGTATTCCATTATGTACATATACCACATTTTCCTTATCCATTTATCTGTTGATGGACATCTAGGATGATTCCATATCTTGGCTATTGTGAATAGTGCTGCAATAAACACGGAAGTGAAGGTGTCTATTTGCTATACTAATTTCCTTTCCTTTAGATGAACACCCAATAGTGGGATTGCTGGATCATATGATACTTCTATTTTTAGTTTTTTGAGGAGCCTCCATATTGTTTTCCATAATGGCTGTACTAATTTACATTCCCACCAACAGTGTATAAAGAATTCCCTTTTATCTGCATCCTCACCAGTATTTGTTATTTTTTGTCTTTTTGATAATAGCCTTCCTAACTAAGGTGAGATGATATCTCATTGTGGTTTTTATTTCTATTTCCCTGATGATGAGTGATGTTGAGCATTTTTTCATACACCTGTTGGCCCTTTGTATGTCTTCTTTTGAGAAATGTCTATTTGGGTAATTTGCTCATTTTTTATTTAGATTTTTTGCTTTTTCACTGTTGAATTGTTTGAGTTCCTCGTATATTCTGGATATTAATCCCTTGTAGGATGTATAGCTTGCACATATTTTCCTCCACTTTGCAGGTAGCTTCTTCACTCTGTCGATTGTTTCCTTTGCTGTGCAAAAACTTTCTCTTTAGATGTAATCCCATTTGTTTATTTTTTCTTTGTTGCCTATGCTTTAGAAGTCTCCTCCATAAAATTTTTGCCCAGACCAATGTCTTTAAGTGTTTCCCCTATTTTTTTTTTTTCCAATAGTTTTATAGTTTCGGGTCATACATTTAAGTCTTTAGTCCATCTGAAATACCATGAGTGATTGGGGGTGTACTTACATTTTCTGCATACAGCTATCCAGTTTTCCCAGCACCATTTATTGAAGAGGCTGTCTTTTCTCCAACATAAGTTCTTGACACCTTTGACAAAAATCAGTTGGGTATAGATAAGTGGATTTATTTCTGGGTTCTCTATTCTGTTCCATTGATCTATATGTCTGTTTTTTATACCAGTACATTGCTGTTTTGGTTATTACAGCTTTGTAGTATATTTTGAAATCAGGTCGTGTGATGCCTCCAGCTTTGTTCGTTTTGCTCAGGATTGTTTTGGCTATTTGGGGTCTTTTGTAGTTTCATGTGAATTTTAGGGTTGTTTTTCTATTTCTGTGAAGAATGGCATTCATATTTTGATAGGAATTGCATTAAATCTGTATATTGCTTTGGGTAGTACTGTATTTTTTATTTTATTTTTTTAAATCCTGGGGTGCAGGATTAAAGTTCTTCTCCAATATCAAGGGCCCGACAGGCCAGGGCTACCAGGGAGGTCCCCTGCCTGCCCTGGCACTCCCCTGGGAAGAGTGTGCCACTACGCACTCCCTATTTTCACACAAACCTCTTTGTCCTGAGAACCTCTTGCCCCTAGATATAGAGTCCTCCACCTCTGCTCCTTGCTGTCACCAAATATCTTCCCTATTACACACACTCTGACACCTGGCTCAGCCTTGGTCTGCATGCCTAGTCACCCTGACCCTTCAAGAGACTTCATTAATGAGGGCAACAGCACCTCCATGGCTTATATTGCACATCTTAAGGATCTATAGGTGGGCTACACACTTTACAAATAAAATCAGTTAATTCTCCAAACAACCTATGAGGTGTTTGGACCTATAGCCTCCTTTACAGAGGAAGAAACTGAGGTACAGAAAGCTCGAGTAATGTGACCAAATGTGCACCACGAGCATGAAGCGGAGCTGGGGTGTGGACATGGGTGATGGCGCCCGAGAGTCCAGACTTGCACCCAGCAGGCCTGGAGCTAACCACTGCCCTGCACTACCTCATTCAATCCTCCCCAAGCCCGATGAGGCAGAGCCTAGGAGCACCCCCGCTTTATAGGTGTGGAAACGGAGACACTGAGAGGTTTAACAACTGCCCAGGATGGCCCACTTTTGCAGAAGTTGAGCAGCAACACAAACCACGCCTGCCTGCCTCCAAAGGCTCCAAGATCGGGTTAGAGGCTGCACTAACCCAACTTTCTACACCCACGAAGTCTCCACCCTCCATATTCTGGTCTCATGGTGTGACCTTCTGCGGCTCTCACCTCCTGCCCTTTAGCCTCCATCTCCACTAGCACACTGTACAGTCCCTCTGCCCCTGAAAGTCCCCTCTCCTTCCATACCCTGTGAATGGTGTCCTTACCCTCCACGGCTCAGGTCACCCCCAGCCCGGGTCAGTACCCCCCTTCCCCACTTCACCTTCAGGCCACTGAGCCAGTGGAAAGCACTCCAGCAGGGTAAAGGGAGCCACTCAAAATGTTCTTGGGGTGACAGCACCCCTTTCCTGATGCTAGGTCAGCCCCACCCCAACCTCAGTCCCATCAGAGGTGACTCCATACCTTAAAGGCCGTCCTCCAGCTCTCACCATCCACAGACACCTTCGCCTCCAACCTCACAGAAAATATCTGGATTCTCAGGCACGTAACTATGGCTCCGTATCCTGCAAACCCTCCACTGTGACACTCAGCCAACAACTGCAAAGGCGTCCCTGCTGCGCAGGGAAACTCACCACCACCACCAGCCCATCCCACTGTCTCCTTGGGGAACCTGCTCCAGCAAGTGATTGCTGCTGTTTACAGGGTGTCCAGATGACAGAGAAAATGTTAGGGGGTGTCACAAGAATAAAACTTTATTGGTTTTTGGCTGGCCAGTTAGCTTAGTTGGTAGAGTGTGGTGCCACCACCACCAAGGTCAATGGTTTGGATCCTCATGCTGGCTGGCAGCCAAAGAAAAACACAAACTTTATTGGTTTTGAAGGTAGAAAATTACTCATGAACTGGAGAAATACTTATTCTATCATCTAAGGGGACCAGAAGTCTTAATTTACCGATTATATAATTTTCCAATTACAGAGATTTCTGTAAAGGAACATTAAATTCTGTTACATAACGCACATAATGTTATATGAAGAGAAAGTTATTATGGAAGGAAAAGTTTTCAGAGTTCATTAAAATAATTGGATCTACACCTCTTATAAATGAAAAGAACACGGGTATGAATATTTATAAGATGAAAGCACAGAGATCTCTTGACTAAACAACACCCCCAAAGCTCTGAACTGAAGAAGGTGTTCATTACAAGGACAGTCCCCACGTGGGGCCCCACGAGTCTGGCCCGGTCCTGCGTCTTCTAGCCACCTGGCTGCGGCTGCGTGAGGCCTGATGACCGTCACCCTCATCCAGGTCTCTCATTCCCCTCCCTGAACCCGTCACTTCCTGGCCTCCTGCAACAAAGCCCACCCAGTTCCAGCGCAAGCACTGCGTCTGACAGCCTCTACCAGGGCCTCAGTTTCCACATCTCTACAATGGGCACAGTAGTGCTGCAGACAAGACCTCTGGTGCACACTTGCTCTCTCTCCGATCCTCTACTTGTGAGTGAGGTCACAGGGACAAATCATAAGAGAACAAGAGCAGGACAGAACTCAATCTTCATACCCCCAACATCCTGCTCTTCCACTGTGCATTGGCAATGCCAAGGGTAGATCTGCCTGCATCCTGCTGCCCCCTCACACCCACCTCTTCCCCCTTCCCTGCTACCCCCCACCCCTGCCTCCTGCGGGGGAGCTCTGGGCCCCAGCCTGGCCCTCCTCCTGCTGGCCCACCTTGCCTGACCAAGCTCCCATCTCTCATTTGCTGCCCCCTCCTCACTTTGAGCCTGCCAGGCCTGCCACCTCTACAGCCCCCATGAAATCCTCTGCCCTTTGCCCTGCTTAGCCCCTTTCTCTCCCCCTCTGCCTTTTGCACCTGGCCTCCCTCTCTGCTCCTCACTTTTCCTCTGCCCTTGACCTCCCTCTGGCCCTTCCCTGGCCTCCAGCCACCCGGGCAGGCTGCTCAACTGTCCTCACCCCCTCCTGCCCATTCACTGCCTCCTGCCATCTCCCCTCTCTTGGGCCTTCCTGCAAACCTTCCCCGGGACCTGGGGCCCCTGCAAGTGGGCACCTGGACCTCTCTGGGCTTCGAGTACAGGAAGCGGCCCACAGTGGGCAGCTGCTGTGCAGCCTGGGGGGCCCTGCAGTGTTCTGGGAAGCCCCCACCTCCACAGTGCGTTCTCAGCCATCTGGGGGTCTGGACTGTGTCACCAGGTGGTCGCCTCTCCTCAGAACTGGTCTACAGGACAAAGGAAATGGAACACTCTCCTTTTCGTCCCCCCTTGGGCCCTCCAGGCTCTCAGAGATGCCCCTGGAAGGGGGTGGCTGGGCTCAGTGGACCCAGTGCCTCTCCCCATGGCCAGGCCCCTCCCTCCCCATTGTGGGGAAGGAGCAGGGTGCCTGTGCCTGGTGCACACCCACCCCAAACCTGGTGCACACCCACCCCAAACCTGGTGCACACCCACCCCAAACCTGGTGCACACCCACCCCCAAACCTGGTGCACACCCACCCCAAACCTGGTGCACACCCACCCCAAACCTGGTGCACACCCACCCCCAAACCTGGTGCACACCCACCCCAAACCTGGTGCACACCCACCCCGAACCTGGTGCACACCCACCCCAAACCGGCCTCCAGTAGAGGAGCGACTTGGGCTCCCTGTGGCTGAGCAAAGGCTGCCTGGATGGGGGGCTGTGGCAGCAGAGGTGGGGGAAGCCCTGCTACAAGGTGTGGGGGCTGAGGCTAGGTGGTGGGGGAGGCTGGGTCCTTCATGGGAGGCATTTACCAAGCCCTCCCCACCAGAGCTTGGCCTCAAAAGTCTCTGACTTGGGCTTCTGAGGTCACATCTACAGCCACCACAGAAGTGCTGGGTCAGGCTCCTGTCACTCCGTCTCCCACACACACACCCCCCAGCACACACACACCCCCCACCCTGCCTGCCCATATCGTCACGTGGGGTTCAGCAACTTTCCTCATCCATCTTATACTCTGTTCGGGAGTAACAGACTGGACCAGCCTTGGCATACGGGACTGCTCACTGCCCTGGCTGTTTCTCCTCCTGCACCTTAAAACGCAAAAGGCTGATTGCCTTAGTTCTTGGACGACAGGACATGGTGATTTCTAACCCGACATTGGCTCTGGAATCACAAAACCTCAGTGTGCGTGAGGGCCAGCTCCTCCCCAGGCCTCTCTCACCAAAAGCAGGAGAAGGAACACAAATTAAAAGTTTGTGGGTGCCCAGCCCTTCCCTAAGCCCCCCACTCATCTGCTTTCTCTGCTCCTCGGGGAGGTAGGTCCTGAGGCCAAATGTGAGATGACCAGCAGCGGTCAACAGAGCAAGTCTCTGCTGAAAACCTGCACCCCGAGCTCTCAGTGCCAGGGCAAGATGGATACACAGGCCAGAACCGGGAAAACCCAGGCTTGCCCAGTCCAGGGTGCTCAGCAAAATCCCCAGACCCCTCCTCTGCCCCCGATCCCACAACACACTGGGGGTCTGAGGTCACTTCCTGGACGAGTCAGACTCTCCTCAGGAAGGCTAAGCATTGGGGGCACCTTGGCATGGCCCTCTGGGGTGGGGTTAGGTGGCCATCTGATCTGCTTTGCTCAGGACTGAAGCGATTCCTGGAGGCACTCTGGACTTTCAGTGTTAAACCAGGACAGTCCCTGATAAGCCTGGGTGAGCTGTCACCACAGGTCGGCAAGGGAGCTTTGGGGACTGGCCCCTCTCTTCAGTCTGAGGGCTCCTCACCCTGACGCCACCTCCAGGGCATGACACTGTCCTGTCGGGTTCTCGGCTATCTGCAGTCCCTGCCCAGGATCTCTGCTGCCACTGACTGTGTCCAGGGTCCCTGATCTTTGACTCTAGGATGCACACGGTTCCACCCTCTCCTGGCTGGACACATGAGCACACACGGGCCCCTTCATGCCAGAGACACGTGGGCCTCTGAGGAAACACCTGGGGCAGTGGCACTTTTCCTCTCTGCCTTAGAGCTGGCTGGCGGGCACCCGGTTCAACACCACAGTGACCATATTTCCCAGCAGAGGCTCTCGGCGTCACAGGCAGACAAAGGGGCTGTGTGTTAGCTCAGGCCATGCTTGGACGCCAGCACACGGGAACGTCTGGAACACATCAGAGAAGGGGCCTCAGGTTACACAGAGGCGAGAAACTAGAGTGTGTGGTCCCCGGGCCTGGCAGCCGCCCCCAGCCCCAGCGCAGACCCTCGTCCAGATGCACAGGGAGCGAAGGACGGCGGGTCCCAAGACCTGCTCATTATTTTCTCCACCAGGAAGCCTTTTCTTCCCAACAACTGGCTCCTAGGAGGCCTCCATGGGTGACCCACCCTGGCCATAAAGAGGGTTTTGCCCAATTAGTTCAGTCGCAGGGTACAGAATAATTGTGCTGTGTGCTGGGGCCTTCCCTCAGACCTTCACCAGCTCACAGCCAGCATCGTGCACACTCACCCAGACATCAACACACACACCCCCAGAGGAGCACATATATGAGCACGTGTACCGACACACACTCAGATCCATATCCTAACCCATACACACACATTCAGAGTCACACACACACGCCCAAAGACACAGGCACACACGCGCATGCATGTATCTATGGACAGATTACACATGCGCGCATACGTGCACATATACCCAGACACACATGTATACAGCCAGAGACATACCCTAGCCCAGAAGCACACATTCAGAGACACACACACAAATACCGAAAAATACACACATGCTCATGCACATGCACACACGAATTCATCTAAAGTCACACATACAGAGGCATATGCACTCACACACACACACACACACTCTTACACTCCCACAGACACACTTGTCACATGACAACACAGGGATTTACAATACAGACAAATGACCCAATGGGCAAGGATATCCAAAGTCAGAAAACTACACATACAAACACACACTCAGAAACACACACAGCTACAAACTCTCAGACAGGCGCACCCCTGAACCCATGCACAGATCGTAGGCAGCTCCATCACTTCATGTCTGGCTGTGACCTCCTTTTCCCTCTCCATGTCCCCAGTCCTGGCCTCCCAAGCACTCCTCACCAAGAGCATGTAGCAGGAGAGAAGGAAGCAGGTCATTCAAGAGAGACACCCACAGGGGATAGAGCCAGTGTGCTGGCAAACTTGACCTGAGCCAATGACAGGGACCTAGCACAGAGTCCTTTCTATGATGTGGCACAGTCATACTCACGGCAGCTCATGAGACAAGGTGAAACCCCCAGACCTCCTAACCACTTCAGGATGCAGTTGGAGAAGAATTTGAAAATATTCTTGCAGCCTGAATTTGGAGAGTAATTAATTTAAAAGGTTTTCAAGGACCCCAAACCCAATAAAAACGACTAAGGAATGAATCCTATGGAGAGTGATATATCAGGAATGAAAGATGTATTGTTTACAAAAATGGAACATTTGGTTAACTATGACATATCCTGCTTGCAAGAATTTTATTGGATTTTTAGCCATGTGGAGTAATACATAAGCTAAAAGTTTATGAAAATAAATTTGAACGTAATTTTTTACTATTATTACAACTATGCAAATAAGCATTGACAGATTAATGGTAAATACATAGGAAATAAAATGCTAGTGGTGAGAAGAAGATAAAATTGTATGAATCTTGGACATTTTTTCTTTTCTAATATTTCTGTAAAACAGGCAAATAAAATTTAAAATTTATAATCATCTAGATGTATTGCAAAGAAAATCTACCTGGCCACGCAGAATAGTTACTACCTCCAGTGTTTAATACCTTCTTCTCAGAAGCAGAATGGAAGTTTGTGGAAACAGAATGAGCCAGGTTTATTGAATTTGACATTGAGGACACGCTCTTGCTAACTTGCCATTTTAGAAAAGCCTGCTTTAAGTATTAGGTTTCAGTTCACTAATAAAAAAATGTCCATTGAGGACCTACTATGTGCACAGCATTTGGGATGCAAAATGAAGAAAACATTCTTTATACTCTAAGGCTGCGTGGAGCAGATGCTGCCTGAACTGAGGGTGGAGCAGAAGAGAAGAGGGCAGAGGCAAGGCCAGGAGTGTCGGGGCGGAGGAGTGACGGGCCGGGGACCAGTTCAGGCAGGGCGAGGAGCAGCGGGCAGTGGAGTCAACGGCGACTCCTGGGCTTCTGACACTGGGACGGGGTGGGTCGTTGGGGAATGCCACATGGGGCTCCGGGGTGGCTGCAAAGAGAGAGATTCCACTTTGGAGCCAGAGGGTTTGGAGTCCCCAAAGAAGACACCCCAGCACATACAGTGGGGAATCCTCAGTGTCAGGACAGTGGAGGGTGCTTGCGAGTTTGTCGGAAATAACATGGAGTGTGAGAAAACAATTAAGGAGCGAACTCTGGGGAAGAGCAATATAAAGAGGTTGGCAGAGAGACTGGAATCCGAAGGAAGATTCAAGACAAAGGGCCAGCCAGCGTGTGAAGGAGACTTGAAGGTGGGCCGGTGGCCGGCACTGACCCTGGGCACAGGGCATGAGGAACTTCTGCGGGACCGCGGCAATATCTGCAGAGGTTCTCCTGCAGGAGTGGTTCAGAGACCACCAAGGGAGTGTCAAATATGTGGATTTCAGTTCATGAAAGTTAGTTGTCTGTAAAAACCCTCAAGTCCAGGATGACCCCCAAAGCTAAGCTTGTTGAACGTTGTCATCAGACAAAAACGAACGGCTAGAGTCTCATTTGAGTCATCACTCAAGTTATCAAAGGCTGATTAAGTCATTTGGCTGGAGGCTAGGTGGAAAGGATTTCATATTTATGATTCTTCTTCCTCAGCTTATATGCAGTGACTCTTTTGACCTAAGCTGAGCCAGATTTCCTACGACAAATACTGTTTCCCGTCTCCTAGGTTTATTAATAAATTTTAAACATAATCGGTTTCCTTGAATAAGATGGTCCTGATTTTAAATTGGGGTTTATGACTAGAAACACTAAATAAAAATACAGTTCATGATAAATTGTGATTGCTTTGTGGATTCTGGGTAAAAATGTAAGCCATTGAAAAAAGTCTTGCCTTGGCTCATTCAAAAAGACATCACGTGGCAAAAGCCTCATGCAGGAGAACGTTAATGCTAACTCTCGAATTCTCTAAATTACGAAACAGGGATGCCATGGAACCCTAGAAGAAGCCAAATAGAAAAGAGAAAATTTACCCAGTAGAACAAGACATTTGAATTTTTGAAAAGTTGGTTAGACTCCCTCAGCCTCATAACTGGGGCATCGGATA
This sequence comes from Cynocephalus volans, assembly GCF_027409185.1. Lineage (NCBI taxonomy): Eukaryota > Metazoa > Chordata > Mammalia > Dermoptera > Cynocephalidae > Cynocephalus > Cynocephalus volans. The sequence goes on from NC_084460.1 coordinate 293,184,929, forward strand.
AAATGTCACATAAAGTAGCTGGCCAGGCGAGGACCTCCTTAACTGCCATTAGAGAGAGTATAGTCGTCATAGGAATCAATTTTCTTTAAAAGACTATATAATGCCTTTTATTCCTCCTAACATATGTAAGACGTAAAATCAGAGTTCTCTTTCTGTAACCAGATGACAAAAAAAAAGTGGTTGAGCCAGTTTTGCGTAACCTGGTCTTTTTAACCTGTTTTACTATGAAATGATTTTAACAAATACTTTATATTGCTTTTAGAAATATTGCTATTTCCTGATGGCTTTTCTTTTGAAGAAAAGGCTAGGGCAGCTTGACTGGTGCTTGGGAGGCTGGAATCAGAAAGAGAGTAAATGAAATTCCAGGTCCGCATTTGGCTTAATTCTACCAGGTCTGGGAAATACAAGATTCTCCCGGGAACCCAGAGCAGCAGGCGAAGGTCAGGACTCAGCAGAGGCGCGCAGAGCCCAGGCCCTCCCGTCCAGGCACTGGCCGTGGCCCTGGGGCAGCCAGATGCTTCCTTTCCATTACCCTTGGGCATTTAAAGGATGCCATTTTGGGTAGGAGGGAAAAAAGCTTCTAAGTTCGGTAATTTGTTCATGAGAGCCTTGATTCCAAGTGCATCTCTTCCAGGTCTCAGTAAACAACTCCAGGAGAGCCTGGCCTTTTGTAAGAGCTCACTAAACTTGGCCACCAAGTTGTACTTTGAGAAGAAAGTCAGCTAAAAGCATGTCTCCTGCCTCCCCACCTGGGGGTTGGAAGAGTCTAGCATAGAGGGCCCCCTTAAGGTGACAATTTTTTTTTAATTACTATACTTATCATTATACAATGTAATCATTTTTTATGGCCCTTTACCAATTTCTTGCTAACCCCCCTCTCCCTCCCCCTTTCCCACCTCTGGTGGTCTCAGTTCTGTTCTCTCCCTTTGAAAGTTAAACAAATTGCTATGATTGTTGTATCTTTCTCTTTTTATTGCTTATTTGTTTATTTGTTTGTTTGTTTTCCAGCTCCCATTATGAGTAAGGACATATATGGTATTTCTCTTTCTGTGCCTGGCTTATTTCACTTAACATAATTTTCTCTAAGTTCATCCATGTTGCTGCAAATGGCAGAATTTCATTCCTTTTTATGGCAGAATAGCATTCCATTGTAGGTATAGACCACATTTTCCTTATCCAGTCATCTGTCAATGGACATTTAGGTTGGTTCCAACTCTTGGCTATTGTAAATAGAGCTGCAATAAACATGGGAGTGCAGGTATCCCTTTGACATGATGATTTCCATTCCTTTGGGTATATACTCAACAGTGGGATTGCTGGATCATATAGCAGTTCTATCTGTAGTTGTGTGAGGAACCTCTGTATTGTTTTCCAGAATGCCTGCTCTAATTTACACTAACAGTGTAGGAGGTTTCCCTTTTCTCCACATCCTCGCCAGCATGTGTTATTCTCTGTCTCTTTGACAAAGGCCAGTCTAACTGATGTGAGATAATATCTCAATATGGTTTTGATTTGCATCTCCCTGATGCTTAGTGATGTTGAGCATTTTTTCATGTGTCTGTTGGCCTTTTGCGTATCTTCCTTTGAGAAATGCCTATTCAGCTCCTTTGCCCATTTTTAAATTGGGTTGTTTTTTAATGTTGTTCAACTTTATATTCTGGATGTTAATCCCTTGTCAGATGCATAGTTTTCAAATATTTTCTCCCATTCTGTAGGTTGTCTTTTCACTCTGTTAACTGTTTCTTTTGCTTTACAGAGCTTTTTAGTTTGACATATTCCCACTTGTTCATTTTTTCTTTTGTTGCCTGTGCTTTTGGGGTCTCACCACTGTTATTTAAAATGGTATTAGAAGTACTAGCCTGAGCAATCAAGAAAGAGAAAGAAATAAAGGGCATCCAGATTGAAAAAGATAAAGTCAAACTGTCCCTGTTTGCAGATGACATGATCCTATGTATAGAAAACCCTAAAGACTCTACCAAAAAATTCTTAGAGCTGATAAACAATTTTGGTAAAGTTGCAGTATACAAAATCAACACACAAAAATCCATAGTGTTTTTATACTCCAACAACAAACTAGCAGAAAAGAAATCAAGAAAGTAAGCCCATTTACAATAGTCACCAAAAAAAAATTAAATAACTAGGAATTGGTTTAACCAATGAGGTGAAAGATATCTACAATGAGAACTACAAATCACTGCTGAAAGAAATTAAAGAGGACACAAAAATATGGAGAAACATTCCATGCTCTCAAATTGGAAGAATAAACATTGTGAAAATGTCCATACTATCCAAAGTGATCTACAGATGCAACGCAATCTCCATCAAAATATCAATGACATTCTTCACAGAAATAGAAAAAACAATCATAACATTCATATGGAATAACAAAACACCCTGAATATCCAAAGCAATCCTGAGCAAAAAATAAATAAAGCTAGAGGCATTATACCACCTAACTTCAGATTATATTACAAAGCAATAGTAACCAAAACAGCATGGTACTGGCATAAAAACAGATACTTGAACCAATGGAGCAGAATACAGAACCCAGAAATCAACCCACATACTTACATCCAACTGATATTTAACAAGGACAACAGGAGGATACACTGGGGAAAAGACTACCTCTTCAACAAGTGGGGCTGGGAAAACTGGACATCCACATGTAGAGGAATGAAACTAGACTTGTACCTCTTGCCATACACCAAAATCAACTCAAAATGAATTAAAGACCCGAAACTATAAAACTACTAAAAGAAAACAGGGGAAACACTTCAGGAAGTAGCACTGGGCAAAGACTTAATGAAGATAGCAAGTTTTTGAGACGGCGAGCAATGGAACTGACTAGCCAACAAAGAGTACTCCCTGGAGCCTTCCCCAGACTTCTCTGTTGTCCCTGTGCTTTGGGGCCTGGGCTGAGCCTCAGAGAACCCAAGGCTTTTCTTTGCCCTTGGGGCAGGAGGGCTGGGGGGCTCTGAGGGGCAGGGCTTCTTTCCCACAGCTCTAAGGAGCTGCATCATTGATCTCCTTACTTGGGTGATTGCACAGCTCTGCCCTCACAACCCTGTCTGAGATGCTGGTGCCTGGGGGGAGCTGGGAGATATTGCAGGTCATAGAAAGAATGGAGGGTCTTCAGGGGTGGCAATTTGGAGCCAGGGAATGACAAGCCCTAGATATTTCCCAGAGAAGTTTCCAAACCAAAATGGGTGAAGGTGGTCTGGGGGTGTTCATAGCAGCAGTCCACTTTGTTGCTCTGAGAAGACTGTACCCTCCAGGCTGCCTGGCTCCCTGGCCCAGCTCTCAGACCACTGGTTCCATAGTCTAGGGCACCTGAGTAGGATGGCAGAGGGTTCCCCAAAGTAAAGGTGCCTGTGGATGTCTGGCAATAAAAAGGCCAAACGTGTCCACTTACCCTATGGAGAAGAGGGAGGGACCCAGGGTAAACACCAGGGCATGGTCCAAAGGGAACAAGGAGGAACCTGGGCTGAATGAGGTGAAGAGTGATTTGGAAGCTGAGCATGGCCAGCCCAGGGTCCCCAGGCATGGCGGGCAGAGGAAGGAGGTCCTTGTTCTCAGGGAAGGGCCAGTGCCATGACCCCTCCCCACCCGGGAGCATACAGGCTGCAGCAGTGAGTGGTGGCCACATGCTGAAGTGACATCAGGCCCTCAGGAATGCGGTGTGACCCCCCCACTCCCAGACATCTCCCTGGCCTGCCACCCCCATACCCAGTAGCAATCAGAGCCATGAGGATACTTCAAAAAGTTTTTGGAAAGACTCATATTATCTTTTCATTCTATTTTTCCATGAACTTTTTGAAGCACACTCGTATGCTCTGTAGGCCCAGGGCCCAAGTGTCCTGCCAGGCTCCAGCAAGAGCCAGTCCTCCACCCCTGAGCTGATGGCTGCCCCTGGAGTCCTATGACACTGGGGCCTGAGGGATGGATGCACATGGCCTGCGGCCACTGCAGCCTCCCAGGAGCAGGTTCCTGACCAGGGCCCAGCAGCCATATGCAGGGAGAGGGGAAGGGGGCTAACTGCTCAGTGGGGGTCTTGCAGGGGGTGGGCATCCTTATACTCTGCCCACTTCCTTCCTGACACCTGCCCTTGACATTAAATTTCAGAGCTCAAGGTTGGGATCTACTGGCTGCTTTCAGTTTATAATCATCTGCAAACTCAAGGCTGTCAGCAGGAGCTAGCCAGGACCCCCTGGCCCACAAATCCTGTGAATTCTGAAGGAGGAGCAGTCAGAGGGGCTGTCTTCAGAATGGTTATCAAGACTGAGAAGTCTACAGATGCCAAAAGAAAGCATATTCTGGACTCTAACACACATCAGGCTATGTTCGGGAGCAGCTGGTCTAAGATGTGCCCCTTAGAGAGGCAGCGACTGCGCCCTGCTTGTGAGTTCTCATGGGTCACCCCACACTGCACTCAGTCAGGACTCCCAGGACTTACCTTCCCACGGGGACAACCTGCTGCTTTTTGGCCGCCACAGCTGGGCACACAGCAGAGAATAAAAGTGGGACCTCCATTTCCTGCCAGTCCAGTCATCTTGCTTCTGTCCTGGGTGGGACACAGGAGTATGCTGGGGCCAGCAAGGAAGGGAACTGAGGAGGTGTGGAGGCTCTGAGGTCCCTCCAGACAGCTTTTACCCCCAGTCAGAACTCTCTCCTGCACCCTCAGGAGTCTACAGCCACCCCCTGAGAGGCTGCAGGAGTGTTGTCCTGACCTGCCTGGATGCTGGTGGCCAGTCGCAGCTGCCCTCGGAGTGCCCAGGATCCACAGTGAGCAGGACCCTCTGCTGGAAGGAAGACAAGTGCCAGGAGTCCCCCAGCCTGAGACTGCATCACGAAGCCAGGGAGAGCCCTGAGAGTGTCTGAGGATCAGAGAAAGGGGGTGCAAGGCAGAGGATGCGGCCTGCATCCTTCCCCTGCCTCAGCCTGCTCTCCTGGCCCTGCCCAACTCCAGGACTGCCCCCAGCCAGCCAGAGGACAGCCAGAGAGTGGAGCAAGGCCCACTGAGCCCCCGACACTGTAGCTGAAAGAAAATTTCTGAGTCCTCAGGGTCAGAGTAAGCCCAGACAGTCCCCAGAAGGGACCCAACCCCCCACCCCCTCACCCCACCTAGCCTTAGCCCCCATGCCTTGTAGCAGGGCTTCCCCCACCTCTGCTGCCACAGGCCCCCATCCAGGCAGCCTTTGCTCAGCCACAGGGAGCCCCGGTCGCTCCTCCAGAGGAGGCCGGTTTGGGGTGGGTGTGCACCAGGTTTGGGGTGGGTGTGCACCAGGTTTGGGGTGGGTGTGCACCAGGTTTGGGGGTGGGTGTGCACCAGGTTTGGGGTGGGTGTGCACCAGGTTTGGGGTGGGTGTGCACCAGGTTTGGGGTGGGTGTGCACCAGGTTTGGGGTGGGTGTGCACCAGGTTTGGGGTGGGTGTGCACCAGGTTTGGGGTGGGTGTGCACCAGGTTTGGGGTGGGTGTGCACCAGGTTTGGGGGTGGGTGTGCACCAGGTTTGGGGTGGGTGTGCACCAGGTTTGGGGGTGGGTGTGCACCAGGCACAGGCACCCTGCTCCTTCCCCACAATGGGGAGGGAGGGGCCTGGCCATGGGGAGAGACGCTGGGTCCACTGAGCCCAGCCACCCACTTCCAGGGGCAGCTCTGAGAGCCTGGAGGGTCCAAGGGGGATGAAAAGGAGAGTGTTCCATTTCCTTTGTCCTGTAGATCAGTCCTGAGGAGAGGCGACCACCCAGTGACACAGGCCAGGTCCCCAGATGGCTGAGAACTCACTGTGCAGGTGGGGGCTTCCCAGAACACTGCAGGGCCCCCAGGCTGCACAGCAGCTGCCCACCATGGGCCGCTTCCTGTGCTTGAAGCCCGGAGAGGTCCAGGTGCCCACTGGTAGGGGTCCCAGGCCCCAGGGAAGGTTTGCAGGAAGGGCGGGGTGAGTCCGCATGCTTCCCACAGGTAGCTGAATGCTTTTCCTTGGGATTTCTAAGAGCCTGATGACAGAAAAAGTGAAGAAGCCACAGCCCTTCACACATAAATCTGTGAATGGAGATGCACTTGCCCACAACGGGGAGACTCGGGTCCCTGGGCAGACCCCAAGCGTGCACGTGAAGGCACAAAAGCTGCAGCCAGGAGGCGGCAGGGCCTCGGCGGGGCCTTGGCTTCCGGGACCCCCGCTGGTGGGCCAAAGGGATATGCTCATACAGAGGTGAGGGCAGCACAGGGACAGGCGGAGAGTTCATTCCTGGTGAAAGCAGAGGCCACCTGCACAGGACCTGGAGCAGGACCCCATGAGATGTCGCGCAGGCGTTTCGCTTGAACTGGAGAGTAAGACTCCCCCAAGAGTGGAAAGAGTGTAACTGAATGCTTTGTCACAAACTGACATTGAGCTTGTTCATCACGATTCTTCAGGCCCAGGCCACTGTCCCAAAGACAACAAAAAAGGCCCACTGCCAGCCCTCATGATGGCCATTCGGCCATCCTGGAATCGTTTTTGATGTGCCACAAGTGACAGGCACTGCACTGGGTTCTGCAGGTGCAACAAGACAGACGAGGAAAGACCCTATCCCAACCACAGGGGGTCGCCGCCTGGTGCAGAACCGGGTGAGGGTCCCCTCCTTGTGAATCAGGCTTTGGCGTGGCTGGGAGCTGTCTTCTTTCCTCCCATCAGCCGGTGAAGGGAAGGTTCTCGTCCTGTGGCTTAGGCCTCAGACTCTCCTCTGTGATAACAAACCCAGGTCGTGAACAAATCAGATAAAATACTGAAGAAGACAGAGCGGCTAAGGTGGGCTGCACAAAAAGATGGTGGGGTGGGCAGAGGACAGCCAAATGTACAGAGCACTGGCAGCGGGGGGCTTGAGAAAGAGAGAGGCCGAAAGAGAATGACTTTGGAAAGGCGTCTGCCTTCTGCGTGGAGTGTATTTAGAGGGCAAGTGCTGGGAGAGGATTTCAGTGATTTGCTGAGCATTAAGAATGTACTTGCAGACAAATGACCCAGTTTCTTCAAATCAATGACATGAAAAGAAAAGAAAAGAAAAAGGGAGACTGTTAAAGAATGCAATGTATGCCCTCATTTGGGTCCTGATTTGAACCAACCAACCATAAAAAAGACACTTTGACACAATGGGGGAAATCTGAACGTGGATTCGGTGGTAGACTGACTTTTGATTTTGTCAGCTATGACAGGAGCATGGGGGTTGCATGAAAAAGTGTTATAATAGCCAAGATATGGAATCAACCTAAGTATTCAATAATGGATGAATGGATGAAGGAAATATGGTATACATACACAACAGAAGATTATTCAGCCTTTAAAAAGAAGGAAATCTTGTCATTTGTGACAACACGGATGAACTTGGAGGATATTATGCTAAGCAAAATAAGCCAGGCACAGAAAGATACATACTGCGCGATCTCACTTATGTATGGGATCTAAAGCAGTTGAACTCATAGAGACAGAATAGATTGGTGGTTGCCAAGGGTTGGGGGGCTAGGGTGAAGGGGTGGAACCGGGAAATGTTGGGCAAAGGGTACAGAGTTTCAATTAGACAGGTGGAGTAAGTTCCGGAGATCTACTGCACAGCGTGGTGACTGTAGTTCATAACACTGTATCGTACTCTTGAAAATTGCTATGAGAGTAAATCTTAAGTGTTCTCATTGCACACACAAAAAATAAAACCATGTGAGGTGATGAGTATGTTAATTAGCTTGATTTAATCAGTTCACAGTGCATACATATATCAAAACATCATGTTGTACACCATAAATACGTATAATTTTTGTTTGTCAATGACACCTGAACAAAGCGGTGGGGGGGAGGGCAAGAAGAAATAAGTGCCCTTATCAGAAAAGACACACCCTGAAGGAAGCTGATGGTTGTAGAAGCGGAGTAGGGTGTCCCAACAGGGCGGGATGGGTTCCTGCTGCAGCCCTCACCTGGACCAGGCCACAGTCAGCCCAGGTTCCTACTCTGTCAGAGAAGCAAGTAAACAGGACTGACCCACTGGACCCTCAGGGACTTCCTGGGCCTATCAGGGGCAGGGGCCAGAGCCCATGTGATTCTTTAGGACTCTACGGGGGTTCTTAGAGACACTTCCCCAAACTGGAGAGCAGGACATCTTATTCACGTCGTACCTTAGTGACTCCCATAGAGTAAAGAGGAATTGTCATAGGTGCACGCTGAACCTTGGTCTCCCTAACCCTACTGTCAACTTTCCTAGGTTTGACTTTGGTGTAAACAACTTTCCAACAGCCCCACCACACGTGGCCACATCGCACACTGACACCTTGCATCCCTTTCCTCCCAAATCTGGAGAGATCCATTAGCTGTCACGTGGACCTTTCCAGCTATCACCGGGAGCACTGCCAGGCTGCCAGCTTCTCAGTCAGTGCATCAGCCTCCTCTGGTCTCTGGTCTGTACCACTGGAGTTTTGCTGGTTGTGGGACTATTTTACTAAGGTTAGTCCTTTTTGTTTTCTGAATGTCAATGGAAAATGGGAAAAAAATGAAAGTGTTGATCCCAGTGATAGGAAATGACCTTAGCACAGGTGAGAGGAAGACAGAAATCGTTAGGTGTGCTGAAGCAGCGACACCTGAGCCTCAGTCAGCTGCGCCTTGGACTTGAGCCAGCCAACCGCATGCTGGAACGTGAAGGGCAGGAGCATCATTAAAGGGCGCATTTGCAATCCTAGGAGATTGCCTCTGAGCTGCCAGGTGTGATTAGGGATTTGGTTATATTTTTAGCTCAGGGGAGTAAAACCCATTGCAGACTCCCTACCCCTGGCCCAATAAAACTGAGTCTGTCACTCAACATATATGACGGTAGTGCTGTTTTTAAAGTAATGTTAAGTTCAACTCCAGCTAGTCCTCCTCAGCTCCTAACACTGCCTGCACAGGGTGTATTTGACTATTTCTGTTGCTTATAACAGAACACCTGAAACTGGGTAATTTATAAAGAAGTGAAATTTATTTCTTATAATTTTGGAGGCTGGGAAGTCTACGGTCCAGGGGGCACGTTGGTGAGGGCCTTCTTCCTGGTGGGGTGACTCTCTGCCACAACTCGGGGTGTCACATGGTGAGAATGGGCTGAGCAAGAGAGAACTAACTTTCTCACTCACCTTATAAAGCCATCAGAACCACACCCATTACTCCATGAATGGATCAATCCATTGACTAGGGCCTGGTCCTCAGAATCACCTCTCAAAGGCTCCACCTTTCAAATACCATAGTTGGATTTCCCACCCTCTTAACTCCGTTACAATAAAGATCAAGTTTCCAACACATGGACTTTTGGGGGACACATTTGACCCATAGCACATGGCTACCTATGAAGCTTCCTTCATACAAATACAAACCTGCCCTGGTCCTGCCTATGCAGAATTTCTCTGCATCCCACCTCCCCAGGCCCGGGTGGCTTTGGTGTCTGCTGACCTCCTCATCAGGCTCTGCAGTCCACACTCCCTCTGCACCAAGGGCCACCTTTGGTGCCTTCCAGTTGTCCTCACCCAGCTCCTTGGTGACGAGTGTGGCTTCCTGACTCGGTTCTCTCTGAGAGGTCTTGGGCTCTGCAGATGCCCTCCCCAGCTGCTTCCTTCCCTGCATGAAGTGAAGCACAGCCTCCACACCCGGTCTTCTGTCATCTCCCCACAATGTCTGATAACAGCTGCTTAGCCAACGTTTCTCACGTCACCACTGCAAGGCAACCACAGAAGGAGCTGCAATATCAACCCCTACATCCCTGACTGGCTCCTCTCATTTCCTGTCCCAACATCACTGACGGGGGGCAGCAAGACAGATTAGAGAGTCTTTTTTTTTTTTTTTTTTTTTTGTGACCAGTAAGGGGATTGCAACCCTTCGCTCGGTGTGGTCTGCACCACGCTCAGCCAGTGAGCGCACCAGCCATCCTTATATAGGATCCGAATCCACGGCCTCGGCGCTACCAGCACCACACTCTCCCATGTGAGCCACGGGGCCGGCCCCAGATTAGAGAGTCTTTATTTTTGTTTTTACTTATTGCAAAAAAAAAATCAAAATAAATGTTGACAATACACCAAAAAGAAAAGGAAAAAGTTCACCCATAATCCTGTGTCCCATACATCAAATAGAACCTACTTTCTCCCTTGCTCCCTTTGAGGCTTTGTCTCCAGGCAAACAGAGTCTGAGATTGGTAAGCACAGTGAGAAGTCAGTTTTAGAATTTGCTTTTTTCACTTCAGGGCATATATATCCCTTCCACGCTAGTACATAGTCTTTCTAATTATCCTTTTAAACCATATAATATTCTATTAAGTGGCTATACCAGAGTTATTTAACCATTCATCAATTACACATCATTTAGGAGAATTTTCCTTACTTTTGGATTAATGTTTTCAGATATATTTTATGGAGGGGAATCACCATGCCAATGGCATTAATGTTTTTACAGCCCTTGACACATATTGTCAGATTGCCTCCTGCGGGAGAGGGCGAGGATCCTATCAATTCCCCCTGCCCGGGTCAGTGGTTCTCAAAATGTGGTTCAGGTTCCCATGGGGGGTTCGTGGGACACTTTTCAGGGATCCACAAGGCCAAAACTACTTTCATAATAATACAAAGATGTTAGCCTTTTCCACTCTCTTCCTTTCACGAGTGTATAGTTGAGTTTTCCAGAAGCTACATGACATGTGATATCACAAGTCCTCGAATGCACATAGGAGAGGCCAGCCATCTTTCATTAAGCCAGATAAAGAGATTTGTGAAAATGGAAAAAATAATGCTTCTCTTCCCACTCATTTTTTTTTCCCGTTTTGGAAAATATAATTATTTTTTATTTTTAAAATGTTATTTATATAAATATTTTAAGATTTAAGATTTTCTCTGCTTTAATTTCTAGTATAGTAAGTACTGATGGATATAATTTACATAAATCAAAGCTTTTTGAGGTCCTTAACAATTTTTAATAGTGTACAGGGGTCCTGTAGTCACACAGTTTGAGAACCGCTGGCCCAGACGTGGTGTTGCAGAACGCAGGGTCGGCTGAGCGGGGCTCATTTAGCACCTGCTGGTCTCCAGCCACGGCACCTCGGTCAAGGTGCAAAGCAATTGTACTTGTTTTTCTTTTTATCTCTTCTTCCCTCTTTCATTTCCATCTCCTCTTTTCTTTCCCCTATTCCTAGCTTTTCTCTTGTTTTTCTCTTCTTTCCCCTCCCCCAGCCTCAACCCTCATAGCAAAAGCTGCACAGATAACGAAACCTTCCCTTCTTCTTATGAATTGAAATTTTTTCCCACATCTAAATAGAGATTTCATGACATTTGAAATAGGCTTTTCATTATTACTAATCCCATTCAAAGGAAGTAATGAGCATAGTTTTTAAACACATCTTCACATGTAATCAAAGAACTGAAAATGAAAATGAGATTTTTTTTTCAGACCCAGTAGGCAGAGATTTATTAAATGGCGATGCTTAGTGCTGGCAGACTTCTAGGGAGGACACCCTCATGTGGTTTCTAGAAGGCAATTTGGCAACATGTATTAAGAGCCTTAAAAACAGCCTACCCTTTGGTAAAAAGGCTGACAGCTTCACTTTCTATCGGTTGCAGCTTGGAGTTGCCTGGTATCCTGAGAATTGAGAGCAAGAGGGGATATTCCCCCCTTTCATTTGGCCCAGAAAAGGTTACATTTGGGGAGGGAGAGCTGTTCCTGGACTTTAGGTAGAGACGACATGGTCAACCTAACTGAACTCGCATCAGGAGCTGTGGGCAAACCCTCCAGCAGGGAGCAGGCCAGGGCCCACCGAGAGAGGGAGGCCTGAGGCAGGCGCAGCTGGGGGCCGGGAGCCGCAAGCCTGGGGACCACGTGAGTGTTCCGCTCTGTGCTGAAGTGCTCTCCCATTATCCCCAAGCTTTTAGTAATAATATATGATTAAAAGGTACAGCCTGGTCTTAGCCATGAGATCCAGGAGTCAGCTGGAGTCTGGCCAAGGCTCTAGCTCGAGATGAGGTTGGCACATCTAGAGTTCAAAGGGCCAGGGAAGGCCAGAGCCCTCCCTGGGACGGCCTGTTCCATGGTCTGGAGATGGGGAAGGCTAGAAACTTCCCTGGGATGCCCTGTTCTACATTCTGGGGAAGGCCAGAGCCCTCCCAAGTGTTCTGCAAGTCCCCAGACAGGGCTGCCAACACCTCCACAGCCCTCTGCCTGCCGGTCTCTGCTTCCCCATTGTGCCACTGGTCACCATGCTTGTCAGTCTCTCTCCAGAGTCCCACCAAGACCCCCTGCCCACAAGGTGTCATGGGCATTTCTGAAGTTTGGGGGCTGCAGAGAGACAGGGTGACTTCACATCAGAGATGCACAGATTGTCAATCAAGCATCTCCACCGCTAGAATGTTCTATGGCCACCCTGTCCCTGGGGAACATCCCTAGGCCTGCCCCTACATGGACCCCAGCCCCTTACTGGATGTCTTCTCTCACACCACTGCTTTCCTGACCCTTTCTCTCCCCTCTCCTCTCCTCTGAGTTGTGGCCCAGGCTCCTGGGATACCCACACCCTCCAGTCCCACCTTCTGCCCTAATAGTCATCAAGGTATTTCCCTGGCTAAGAGGACTTCTGGTGCCAGTTGTTACATGATAATGTTTTCACCCTCTTTCAACTAGGCCTTGGAGGGTAAGGGTAGTGCTTGGACCCACACTTAGGGTGCAGTGTCTCAGGGAGGATGTACACCCCAGAAAAGCTAGTTCCCAGGTGGCCAGAGGTAAGGAGTGAGCAATGGCTGGCTGACGTGACCAGCAGCAACTACAGAGGTTCTGTGTGGATATGGGAGCATCCCTCAGGGCTTCTGGTATAGGCCCCATCTAGGTACTAATCTCCAGAACCCGTGAATATGTTTAATTATGTGGCAAAGAAGAATTAAGGTTGTTAATCAGCTGACCTAACAAAGGAGATTATCCTGTATTATCCAGGTAAGCCCAATGTAATTCTAGGTTTTATAGGTATTCTTTGGTGGTGTTAGACCTTTATGGGTTAATATCAGAACTTAGGGTCTGATCTGTGGGGTTTTTGGGTTTTTTTCAGTTCTATGTTGGATTATTAACTATCCCTACCCTTAAGCTCTGTGCTAAAACAAATTTGTTGTCCTTTGGTTACTTCTAAAATAGGGGAACTTCCTGTGGGGACCATCAGTTGAGCCCTGTGGTTGAGCTAAATTGCTGCTTTGCTAATTCCTGGGGAAGGCTTTTTGTACAGATCAGGTTTTAATTGTAGACCTTGTGAGCACTTCCAGGTCTTGTGAGGTCCGGTGCACCTGGGTTGTGTGGAAACTCTGGTCTGGGCCTGAGTCTTTTCAGCAAACTGCACCCCCTGCAGTTCTATGTTCCTGAGTAGTCTCCTCTGAGTGGTCCTGTGCTGATTGGAGGGCAGATCAGCTGTCCATGCTGTGCCCCAGTGTTCCCCTGGGGACCCGTCTCCCCCACCCCCTGCATTCCAAACACTTACCATAGGACAGGTCATGCACCTGTCCCTTGTGATGACTCACTGGCCTCTGAGTGGATCCCTTTTTCAGTTGTCTGTGGCCCCTTGCTCCTATGTGGGTCCATAGGAACCCTGTTAGTGGTCTAGTTGGCCTGGGGGCCACCAAGACCCTCTTCTCCCCTGCAGCCTCCAAGCAACTTCATATGATGGTCACAGCTGCAGCTTTTGCCAGCTCTTGCTCCACGTGCTCCCCAGGGCCAGGCTTGAAGTGTTTAGAGTTCAAAACAGTCAGAGAGGTCCTTCTTTCTCTTATCATGGCTTCTGCCACCTTCATGAACCCCGTAGTTCTCTCCTTCTCTTCCCCTGAGCTCTAGTGGCCCCAGTTTGGCTGTTGTTGCTTTTTAATAGTTGTAAATTGGTTGATTGTGGGAGAGAGTGACACTGGGGACCGTCTATCCTGCCATCTTGACTGGACGTCTCTAAACTATTGTTATGAACATTACATTACTAAATGCTTTTTTGAAGGCTCTAGCGTTTTTCATTCATCTAATTGAATTTGTGTTGGGAACTCCTAGATGGCAAATATGGCATGCATACCAGTACACTCTTTCAAAAAATCTTAACAGACATCACTAATCAATTATTACACTCTTACTCCCTGAGCCTGGAGTGCACCAGGAATCTTTTTTACCATAGTCCTTTAGGCAGTGTCCATCAAACAATTGGAATTGGCAGGTGGAAAGAAACTTACATGCCATCTCTTGATTCAAGCGAAGTTAGGGACAGATTCATCTTTTGAATTCCTCGCACTATTGTTACCCCTTTACTATGTGACAGTTATTTCCTCTGGCACCAAGAGCTGGTATCCCACCTCATATATCTTTTCTGTGAAATGATAATTTCCATCTGCTCTGAGTGGCAAAGAATAATTCACAGTCCTCTATTCAGATTATGTAGAATAACACAAACAATCCTACACTGTCAGTTGTCTAATGATTTTGTGTTATTTCCTTAGGGAGTGCCCAGTAGAAAGGTCTTGACTTTCTTCTTTCCATGTGTCCTTGATGTGACAACAGGTCTGAACCCTTATTGAGGGCATGTGTGACAGTAGATCAGATGCTTTTAGGAAAGAAAGTGGTTTTCACACAGACTCCTCGCCTCTACATAATTGTGAAATTTCCACAACCTAAACATTGGCTCTTTCTCACTGTGCGTTCTTTACAGCCTGTTCAGGACAGTTGCAGTGTCTAAATTTAGTAGAACATTAGTAGTATCACTATTCACAGGCCTATTAAACATCGGCTCAATGGAATTTTCTCAGGACTGTAAAACCAAATACAATTTAAGTGTAGAGAATGATTACACTTATCCATGGTAGACCAGATGTCCACAAAGGAAACTCATACAGAAAAATGCAGCCAGAAAAAATCATGCCAGTGTCTTTAAGCAAGAGGCTTCCTAATTCTCCTTAAGAAAGAGTCCCAGCGATTAGGCCAGTAGGAGTTCTTGTTCTTTTTTTTTTTTTTTAAAAAACATGACCTGTAAGGGGATCTTAACCCTTGACTTGGTATTGTCAGCACCATGCTCTCCCAAGTGAGCTAACCGGCCATCCCTATATAGGGATCCAAACCCGTGGCCTTGGTGTTATCAGCACCACACTCTCCCAAGTGAGCCACGGGCCAGCCCTAGGAGATCGTGTTCTAACATTCATCTGAAAGCAGGATTTTATCCCCAACATTTTATTTTTTTAATTAAATAATTGGTGAACGGTAAATGGGTGTTTATTTTTCAACTTTTCTGCAAATTTCATATTCATATAATTATATATATAATTGATGATGGGTAAATATTATACATACACACACACACACACACACACACACACACACACACATATTTACCTTTTTTGCTGAACCATTTGCACTAAGTTGCAGACATAATGTCACTTCACCCCTAAATAGGAGTACTTCACTTACATCTCCCAAAAGGACATTCTCTAATATAACCACACTACCATCACTACACCCAAGAAATTTAACATGGACACAATATTATCTGATAGACAGTCCATATTCAAATTTCCCCAATTATCTCCAAATTGTCCTTTATATTCTTTTTTAAAAATTATTATTCTGCACCCAATTCACATATTGTATTTGACTATTTAATATACTTTCATCTGGAGCTGTATTCCCCACCCCTTTTTTTTGTCTTTCATGACACTGACATTTTTGAAGAGTCCTATGAACTCCAACCTCTATATGCTGAATTGCTTCCTCAAGACGGAACTCAGATTAACCATTTTTGGCAAGAATATTACATAGGTCTCTCCTAATATATCACATCAAGAGGAACAGAATGTTAGTTTGTCCCATTATTTATAAATCTAATTTGATCTTTTAGTTACGGTGAGGTCCAACAGATCTCTCCACTGTGGTTAATATATAAATTGTGAAGTGACATTTCGATACTACGTAAGTATCTTGTACCCAACAGCCTTTCACCCAGTGACTTTAGTATTCATTGGTGGTGTTGACTGAATCAGTTACTATAAGGGTCTTTATAAAATGATTACCCAATTCAAGCATTTCTTTATTTATTAGCTGGCATTCTTCTGTAAAGACAAGCTGACTGGGTTTCTAACTGTCATAAATCACATTTAAAACAGCAAGAAATCTTCCACTGAAAATGTAATGGTAAGTAAAATGTACTGTAAAAGGATCATACTTTCCAAAAATGGAAATCTCCATATTTATGGTCTTCATCCTTCTTTCTCTCCGACTGTTCCATTTACTGAGCACTTTGATCCCAGTGCTGTGTTAAAGTGCCTTGTGTACATCAGATCATTTCATTACTGCCAGCCACCCTGTAAGCAGGTGTTATCAGTCCCATTTTGCAGATGTGGAAACTGAAACACAAAGCAGCAACTTGCCCAAGGTCAACCAGAGACTGATAGACCTGTCATTTGAACCCAGACCCATTTGACTTTGAAGGTCATGTTCCTGCCCAGCCACATTCATAAATCTCTGTATTATCCTTTTTGTATAACAATCATAGCAATAATAATTTTTTATTTTTGTTGATTGCTGAAGAACTCTTCA
Organism: Cynocephalus volans; assembly: GCF_027409185.1. Classification (NCBI taxonomy): domain Eukaryota; kingdom Metazoa; phylum Chordata; class Mammalia; order Dermoptera; family Cynocephalidae; genus Cynocephalus; species Cynocephalus volans. Next base: position 293,201,474 of record NC_084460.1, read on the forward strand.
TCTTTCCCCCTGAGCATTAGCAAAACATAGTACAAAGTCCAGAGGAATTGCACCAAAATAGTGACTATAGAGTTATGGATAATTTTCATCTTCCACTTCATATTTATCTGTATTTCCCAAGTTATCTACAATGAACATGCATAGCTTTTGTGAGATATATTTACATGAGAGGCCTTCAAAAAGTTCATGGAAAGATCTGCATTATCTTTTTCTTTTTTTTAATAAAGGTGACCAGTAAGGGGATCTTAACCCTTGACTTGGTGTTGTCAGCACCGTGCTCTCCCAAGTGAGCCACGGGCCGGCCCCTTGCATTATCTTTTAATTGCATTTTTCCATGAACTTTTTGAAGTACCTTCGTGTGTGTGTGTGTGTGTGTGTGTGTGTGTGTGTGTGCGCGCGCGTGCATGTGTGGCTTTTAAAGAGAAAAAGGGGTTTCAGCAAATTTCTAGATGTCAGATCCAGAAAGGCTCTTCCTGGGGGTTGCCTGTCCCCGGTAGAGGCAGGATCGCTGGGTGGACCTGTGAGCACGTGCCTGGACTTTCGTGCTAGCAAGTGGCAATTCAGCAATATATATGACTCGTTCTACACCAAATCACCTGAGGGGAAGAATCCAGTTCAACTGATGGTCCATTTTCCCAGAGCCCTAATCACAAGCTGGTGTTGTGCAAGACTGCAGGCAGCTACCAAGGTCAGAGGAGCCTGAGCCCCAGACCTCAAATTGTTCACAAAGTAACAGCAAGACAAGGAAACACATAGGAAACCATTTTTGAGAAGAACAAGATAAAAAATGTTGGGCACCAGAAGAAGAGGATTGACCATCGGCCAGGAAGATGAGATACAGGAGAAGTTACTGAAGTTTACAGAAATTTCTAGAAGAGAAGTCAGAATCACAGATCAGAAAGTCATTACTCTGAGAGTTTTTATAAGATCCTGGGCCTCTGTACCTTTCCTATGTTTCTTATTTTTGTTCCTCCGTGGATGTTTCCCTATAGTCTTCAGCAGAGAAAAGGGGGAAAGCCTCTGAAAGGGAAAAAGAATTGGTAAAGGGATTGAATCCCAGTACAAAACCAGATATAAGTCTGAATGACGGAAAGCTACCGTAAGACAGCTGATGGTAAGGAGCTTGGAAGTCATTCCTTACATCATCACAACAAGAAAAAAGCTGAACAAAATGAAAATCAACGACTGTTCTTAGATCCCCCAGAGGACTGAGGTCACAGAGCAAGCCCTGAACATGGGAGAGACAAGGGAACACAGAGAACCGTGACTTACCAACTGACCGGGGAGTAGAAGCCGCACGAGCCAGCAACTGTAGGCAGGAAACCCTAAAAGGTAACTGACGGATCGCTGGAGGCTTAGTGTGGACTAGCTTAAGAGTTAAAAACTCCTAGGGTTCCAGCTTTAGGGGGGCCCCACCTTTTCCCAGGATTTATCTCCAGGACCCCCACCAGCTTCTCGCTGTGAAGAGGGGAGAAATGTCCCCATGCTTCAGGCAAGGGGAGGGGAAAAATAACCATTTTTAAACATGCGCAGGAGGAAAGTAACGATTTTGGAAGCCCAGAGCAGACTGTTCTTCTCAACGAAAGGCTGCCATCTAGGGACTTTGCTTTCCCAGAGCCTTATCTGCCCAGGGGAAGGGCAATGAGACAAATTCAACCCCTTCTAAGCTTCTAGCCTCACATCAGGGGAGAAAAAGAAAGGCCACAGCCCAGACTCAGGCCCACTGAGATTTAATTATAAGATTATAGAACGCATCCCCTCCCAGTACCTTATGGCATTAGTTTCCTCGGGCTGCCATAACAAAATACCACAGCCTGGGTGGCTTAAGCAACAGAAATTTATTCTCTCACAGTTCTGGAGGCCAGAAGTCCAAAATCAAGCATCAGGGCCACACTCTCTTAAGGTGCTAGGGATCCTCCTTCCTTGCCTCTTCCTAGTTTTTGGTGGTTGCCAGCAATCTTCAGCACTCCTTGGCTTGCAGCCGCATCATTCCAATCATTGCCTCTGTCATCACATGGCATTCCCTCTGTAGGGGAGACAAAATTTTACCTTTACCCTCTTGGGGTTTTCAGCTGGACCTGAGAATTAAACTGACATTAACAAATTAACAGGATAAAGGCAAACAAATGTATTTAGTATAAGTTTACATGACACAGAGCCCTCATGAGGAAATTGTCTTAGTCCATTTTGTGCTACTGAAACAGAATACCACAGACTGGGTAATTTATAAAGAACAGAAATTATTTCTCACAGTTGTGAAGGCCGGGAAGTCCAAGATCAAGGCCCGGGCAGGTTTGTCATCTGGTGAGGGTCTGGTTTCTGCTTCCAAGATGGTGCCTTGAATGTGGCATCTTCCAGAGGGAAGAAATGCTGTGGTCTCATGTGGCAGAAAAGCAGAAGAGGGTGAACCCACTCCCACAGCCCTTTTTATAGCTGCATTAATCCATTCATGAGGGTAGAAACCTTATGACCTAAACATCTGCTACTAGGGCCCACCTCCCAACACTGTTCCATTGGGTATTAAGTTTCCAAGACATGAATTTTGGGAACATGTTCAGATCACAGCAGGAATGAAGAGCCAAAGCAGCTAGAATCAAACACTTGTGTACCGAGTTGGGCAAAGAATAGCAAATTGTGAAAATGTGATATGGTGGCTGGATGGTTAGCTCACTTGGTAGAATGTCGTGTTATAACTCCAAGGCTAAGGGTTCAGATATCCGTACTGGCCAGCCAGAAACACACACACACACACACACACACACACACACACACACACGGAAAATGTGATAAGGCAGTGGCTTGGGCTAGCATAGTTGATTAGGTAGAAAAGTGACTAAGAAGATAAGGGTTAGTTTAACAAGATTCATTTGTACAGATTTCCCTCACCTTCAACTTTTCACTGATGATGAGAATGTTACTTTCCTCCTGGTATGGGGAAGACCTCTTCCATATGGGGCTTTTATCTCCTGCTTTAAAGAAGAATAACAGGAGGGCCAGAGTGACCTTCTTGCACCTGCTATTTAAGTGCCTTTAGCTCAAAATAATCCTCATGTCAAAATGGCATATTTTGGGCTGGCATGTTCTGGACTCCTTCATCTCTGTATCTTTTTCTCTTTGTATACTCTCTTCTTATTATAAAGACGTCAATTATTGAATTTAGAGACCTCTGTAATCCAGTATGACTTCATCTTAACTAATTACATCTGCAAAGATCCTATTTCCAAATAAACTCAGATTCTGAGATTCCAGGTAAACATGAATTCTGAGGGGACAATTAATGCTTACCACCACATTAACACGCTTCAGTATAATAAAAGTAAATTACAACTGAGAGAGCTGCAAGACATAGATTCTGTTAAAAACGGAGTTCTTACGGAAACCCAAAACAACAGAGGAGGAAAAAAAAAAGGTGGCAGAAACTGAAATTTCTGGCATCTACAGCTACAGCAAATATTAAATATAGCCTAGCTCCTAGATAGATTAACATAAAACCTCACACTAAAAGCCTGATTATCTCAGATCCTATTATTATATACATTATGTCCAGCATTCAACAAAAAATTACAAGGCATGCTAAAAAGCAATTAAAAACTCAAATTGAAGAGACAAAGCAAGCATCAGAACCAGACTCAAATATAACACAGAATTTGGAATTATCAGCCAGGGAATTAAAATAACTATGACCAATATGTTAAGGGCTGTAATAGAAAAAGTAGACAACATGCAAGAACAGATAGATAATGAAAGCAGAGACATGGAAACTCTATGAATGAGTCAAAAGGAAATGTTAGAAGTCAAAGCTGAAATGTAAAGAAAGAGGATGAAGAAATTGGAAAAAAATATCCAAGAGCAAAAGGACAATTAGAAAAGGCACAACATATGTGTACTGAGAATATCTGAAGGAGGAGACACAGAGAGAAGATCTGAAGAAATGTTTGAAGTAATAATCACTGAAATTTTTCCAAAAGTAGTGATAGACACCAAACCACAGATCCAGGAACCTCTGAGAACAAAAAGCAGGATAAATACAAAATCTACACCTAGATATATTCAAACTGCAGACAACTAAAGACAAAGAGAAAATCTTGGGGGAAAAAATCCAGAGCGGTAAAGAACCTTATCTACAGAGGAATGCGAATAAGAATCACATCGAACTTCTTGTCAGAAACCATGCAAGCAAGAAGAGAGTGGAATGGAATATTCACAGTGCTGTGCAGGGAAGAGAAGATATCTTTCCTACAACCATATGAGGTTCGTGTCTGAGGCTCCTAAGACCAAAGGCAGATTAACAAGAAAAAAAGCAGCAAACTTATTTAATATGTTTTACATGACATGGGAGCTTTCATAAAAAATGAAGAACCAAAGAAACAGTTGAAGTTGTGTATTTTTAAGCTAGGTTTTATGAAGAGTAGACAGTCATGGAGAGATACCATTGGACACAGAGTATGATATAATGGTAATAAGCTGGGAGAAACTTAGCAAGCCCTGTTCATTCAGACTCCTCTGTGCTTGTATCTTCAGAGATGTTCCTTTCTGCTGGGTACAGGAAGAGTACCTCTTACAATGACTTTATGACCTGCTGCAGGGCAGAAGAGTGGGGGAAGGCAAGAGTGACCTTCCTGTTTCTCCTGTTTTCTGAAATGCCAAGGTGCCTGCTATGGTCTGAATGTGTCTCTCCAAAATTCATGTTGAAGTCTAATCCCCATTGTGGTAGTATCAAGGGGTGGGACCTTTAAGAACTGATCAAGTCATGAGGTCTCCACCATCATTAATGAAATTAGAGCCCCTATAAAAGAGGGTGAAGGGATTGGGATGGCTCCTTCCACTAGGGAAGGACATAGCAAGAAAGTGCCATCTCTGAAGCAGAGAGTAGCCCTCACCAGACACCGAATTTGCTGGCTCCTTGATCTTGGACTTCCCAACCTCCAGAACCATAAGAAATAAACTTGTTTTTTTTTATAAAGTACCCAGTCTAAGGTGTTTTGTTATAGAAGCCCAAGCTGACTAAGACAGAAAGTGATACCAAGAAGTGGGGTGCTGCCAAACAAAAATATGGAAGTGGCTTGGAACTGGGCAATGGGTAGAGGCTGGAAGAGTTTTGAGGTATATTACTCTGAAGGAACCTTCAGGAAGATTCTGGTGAGGACCCAGAAGAAGAGGAGGGTGGTAGGGAGAGCCTCAGTCTTAGAGATTACCAAAGAATGTATCCTAGAGATATACTCACATGTGCAATGACAAATCCACAGGGTTATTTGCTGCAACATCATGTATTACAGCAAAAGAGCAGAAACCACTCAAACATACATCATTAAAGGACTGGTTAGAAAGTGACGAGCATCCACGTAACAGGGTACTACACAAGCAAGAACGAGGAGGAAGCACTTCATGAAAGAACATGGGACAACCTGCAAAACATATTGTGAAAAAATAGCACAGACAAGCATGTATGATATGCTATTATGCCAAAAAAAAAAAAAAGAGAGAGAGAGACCAAAGACCATTTACCCTTCTTTGCTTGTAGATGTACAGACTATCTCCAGGAGGATATCTTTGTGAGAATACCTAAGAAGCTGGAAACATGGTTGCCTTCAGCGAAAAGAACAAGGAACCCGGAGGCCAGCACAGGAGAGATATCTATTTTGAAGGGAGTATCTTTTTTTTTATGTCTTTTGAATTTGGTACTGTGGAGGTCTGTTAGCCCCTTTTTCCTCTGCAATCTGGGGACAAGGAACAGAGGCCTGACCCTGAACAAGGTTGCAGCTGCAGCCACACCCTGACAAAGAGAGAAATCCTCAGAGGACCCATTTTCAATGGCGGTTTGGGGACACCTGTTGGCACAAGAGTGCTTTTCATAAAAACCAACTCATCTCCGTTGGCATATGATACAGGGAGTCACAAAAGAGATGATTCCTATGGTCCGGGAGAAGAAGAACAAGTCAAATCTTGAGAGCCCCCCAGACCCACCCACGCCCACCCACCTAAAAGCCTGCAGTGACCCATCCTGCATCAGCCAAGGGGTAAAGCTCAAGCGCCTCCACCCGGCATTCCAAGATCTGGCTCCAAAGCATCTTCCTAGCGCTCCCGTCCTCTGCTCTTCACGTTCGCTGCACTGACCCTGCACTGATATTCAACGTAGTCTCAGCGTTCAGGGAAATCTGCCTTTCAGCTCCACCTTCAGCCTTTGGAAGTCCAGAGAGCCAAATGGCAGCTTCACTTCATTTCTGGCTTCCCTGAAGGTAGCGACATCAGTGACTGGGTGGTCACACAGGTGACCATGACATGGAACTTGAATGTCATCTTGAGTTATTGCAGTGAGGCACTCTGTTCTCAGTGCTAACAGCTGAACATTCACTTTCAAATATAGTTGAGCATGCTAGATGTAAGGAAGTGTGACAAAATCTCCTTATGCGCTCTTGTTTTTAAAGTTCTATCAGTCAAATGAAGTATAAGTGTATAATTATTATTGCCGGAGTAAAATGCTGCAATAATTAATGATGATTGTGAAAGGTACTTATTATATGTGCCAAAATAGTTATTAAGAGCTTCACAACAGATAATAGGGAAGTAGATTGATGGTTAAGCAAGAATGTGTGAGCTAGATAACTTTAAGAACAATATATCCTTTATGATGCAACACATATATAAAATTTTAAATTAGACTACCAAGCAGAATAATAGACATGATATTTTATGACGATCCTAATCTTTATAAAATTATTTGGTATTCTTGCGTTTGTAACATTAAGCTAAATAACCTGTAAGATGTCTATTTCGGGCTGGCCCGTGGCTCACTTGGGAGAGTGTGGTGCTGATAACACCAAGTCAAGGGTTAAGATCCCCTTACCGGTCACCTTTTTTTTTTTTTTTTTAAAGATGTCTATTTAATTTTTACTTATACAGTTCAGTTATACATTTAGACTACGAGTCATTCAAGGAAAAGTCCAAGTGAACAATTCTTTATATCTCAAAATATTATGAAGACGTTTCAAAATCACGTAAAAAAAATCCACGATATATCTTAGAAGGGATTAATTTTCAGAATGTATGAAGAACTTCTAAGACTCAAAAACAAACAAACAAAAATGCAATTCACAAATGAGCAGAGGATTTGAACAGACATTTCTTCAAAGCGGAATGGCCAATGAGCACATAAAAAGATCCTCAGCGTCACTCATCATTAGGGAAATGCAGATCGAAACCACAATGAGATACCATATCATACTCATTAGGAAGGCGATTATTGAAACAAGCAAACAAACAGAAAATAACAAGTGTTGGTGAGGATGTGGAGAAATTGTAACTCTTGCACTGGTGGGGCTGTAAAATGCTGCAGCCACTATTAGAAACAGTATGGCACTGTCTCAAAAAATTAAAAATGGAATTGCCATGATCCAGAAATTCCACTTCTGGGTATACACCCAAAAGAATTGAAAGCAGAGCCACAAACGTGTATTTGTACGTGTCCGTAGCAGCATTATTCACAATAAGCAAAAGGGGGAAGCAATCCAAATGCCCATCAAAATGAATGGCTAAACAAAATGTAGTATGTACAATATGACTCAGCCTTAAAAAGGAAGGAAATTCCGACACATACTGCCATGTGGATGAACCCTGAAGACGTTATGCTAGTGAAATAAACCAGTCAAAAACGCATTCCACTTATATAAGGTACCTAGAGTAGCCAAATTAGACAGAAAGTAGAATGGTGGTTGCAAGGGGCTGGAGTGGGGTGGGGGGTGGAAATTACTGTTTAATAGGTATAGGGTTTCACTTTTGCAAGATGAAAAAAGTTCTGGAGATGGATGGTGGGGATGGCTGCACAATAGTAATGTACTTAATGCCATTGTATTGTGACCTTAAAAATGGTTAAAATGGTAAATTTTATGTTATGTACATTTTACCACAATTTTAAAAAATCAATAATTTTAAAATCCATGATAAATAGAGTGACAATATAATTTACGTCAAAACTGGGATACTTTTAGGGCCGGCCCGTGGCTCACTTGGGAGAGTGTGGTGCTGATAACACCAAGTCAAGGGTTAAGATCACCTTACCAGTCATCTTTAAAAAAAAAAAAACAAAAAAAAAACTGGGATACTTTTGGAAGTGAAGGTGGATGCTTTCAGTAACTATGCCTGAACCCCAGAGGTAAAGGAGGCTGTCCTGGGTAGCCCAGATGTCCCCAAAACATCCCACTCCTCCACCTACCTCAGTTGAAAGTGAGTGGCTTGTTATTCTGGCAAATGTTCAGTAGAGTGACTATGGAAGAAATTAACAGTGTCAAGATATAATTATTCCTGTTCTATAATGTCAAACTTTGAAAATTTGGCCATTTAATTTTTTAAAATAAAATTGGCACAATAATTTTGGGGTAAATTTCAGATTTATGATTTTATCCCAGAAGTCCATTCTACACCAGGACACTGGGCTTTGCCGAATGCTTGGTTTCTGAGCTCAGCTGTTGGCACCTATGGGGGGAGGCACTTTTATCTTCCTGCCTCTGTCTCCCTTTTCCCTTCCCCAGTCCTCTTCCATCTCGGTCCCATCCATCCTTAAGGTAGGTCATGGGCAACCCCCCCCCCCCCACCTGCAGTCTTTCCTGATCCACCCTGTGGAATTTCTCCACTTCCAATGGTGCTTTGCTCATCATAAAGGTAACACAAGATAACACCCAGATGAATTGGTTAATGTTAATTAACAGCTGCTTGGCTGCCAACCCTGAAAAATACCGTAATTAAAATTACTAACCAGACAGCAGGGAAACCACCTTGGACCTCCCCATGTAAATTCCTTGGCCAGTGCCTCGGGCTTTTCAGGAGTTCCTAAGGGAGCCTGAGGCTGAGGCAAGGAAAAAGAACCTGAATTGATTCTTGGCCATGGCGAGACCCGGCATCATTTATCTGAGCGTTGTTCATATACAGGAAGGGGTAATTCTCACCCTCTCTGGTCTCAGCTCTGACTCACTGGGGTCCCCCTCGTTAGCTCCTGCCCTGAGCAACACAGTTAGATGCCTGGCTGAAAAATTCCCCTGGGGGCTGCTCGTGAGAAGGGCTGCTCCAGTCAGGATGCCTGGATTCCGCAGGCCTGAGCCAGGTTATCTTGATCACACACACCATTTAAAAAGAACCCTAAAGGTCACCTGTCCCTGTGATTATTTCACACCCCTCACCCCTGTTAATAATGCCACTCCCCCACCTCCATTTTTCTGTACTCTCATAGAACATTCTGTGTGGCTATATGCTGTAAAAAATTGGGGTTTTTGCAAACGTTCAGCTAACATCATGCTTAGTATATAACAGTACTCCCCTCCTGTAACCGCGAATTTCTGAGGTCACCATGTTAATGTAACAATAACAAAAACTAACCTTATTTTCACATAATTGGAAGCTTAAAGCAGCCTCAGGAAGCCAAAGGGCAACATTAGTGCATATAATGCGACATCTCAAGCTTGTGTCAAAAAGGGTAGACTCTGATGACTTCACACCCACTAGGATGGCTATAATCAAAAAAACGGAAAGTAATAAATGTTGGCAATGTGGAGAAATTTGACCCCTCATGTACCGCCGGTGGGAATGTAAAATGGTGCAGCTGATGTGGAAAACAGTTCGGCAGTTCCTCAAAGAGTTAAGCATAGAGTTACCATATGACCCAGCAATCCCATTCCTGGGTATTTACCTAAAAGAATAGAAAACAGGCGTTCAAACAAAGACTTGTATATCAGTGTAGCAGCATTGGCCACGGTGAGCAAAATGTGGAAGCACGCAGCTGTCTGTCAGCTGGTAAACAGATAAATGAGCAGTAGTGTATCCATACCATGGCACATTTAGTCATAAAAAGGAAGGCAGTACTGATCCATGCTGCAACGTGGATGAACCTTGCAAACATTATACTAAGTGAAAGAAGCCAGATGCAGAAGGCCACATATTGTATGATCCCATATATATGAACTATCCAGAACAAGCAAATCCATAGAGACAGAAAACAGATTAATGGTAGCTAGGGGCTGGGGGAAGGGAAATAGAAATGACTACTTAATGGGTATAAGGTTTCCTTTGGGGTTGATAAAAATGCGATGGTTGCACAACACTGCAAATGCACTAACAGCCAATGAATATACACTTTAAAATGATTAAAGTGGTGAATTTTATGTGATCTAAATTTTACCTCAATTAAAAGAAAGTGTGTACTTTAACTAAGGCAAGTGTTGGCACAGAAACCACTTCCAGAGTCAAAGCCCTTCCTCCAAAATCCATCTCCAAAGCAACCAACATCCCAAGAGACACAAGAGTGCTGGAGGCCAGACAGCAGGGGTCAGCTTGCAGTGTGACCTTTACCAAAAGGAGGACCTTTGTCCTATTGCCTTCTTCTAACTCTTAGGATCTGGAGGTTGTGCCAGTAACAGAAGGATCCAGGTACTCCCCATGCCCTGGATATCACATGGTCTTCCCAAACACCCAGCATCCATAGATGAAACAAAACCCAATGCTGAAAGGGCTTCATGTGGAGGCAGAATGTTTTATGACAGGAAGCAACGAAAGTGAGCACAAGGGGTCTGTGTAAATAGATAATAAAGTTCAGGGTAAGATGCAAAAGAGGACATATATCATACTGTCTTTTGTATGACAAGATGAGAAACTAAGAATATACGTGTGTTATTTTTGTGGAAAGAAATAGAGGAAGCATATAACAGAAAGTGGCTGGCCGGCTGGCTCAGTGAGAGCGAGGTGTTGGTAACACCAGTGTCAAAGGTTCAGATCCTCATACCAGCCAGCCGCCCCCACATAAATAAATAGATAAACATAAATAAATACAGCAGAAAACTAATGAAAGGGGTTCACTATGGAGGTGGGACGAAACAGGGTAGAAGGGATAGGAACGGCAGTGAAACTTCTCTCGTATATCTTATTATATCACTTTAACTTTTGAACCATATAAATGTTTTACATATTCAAAAAATAAAATAAAAACTTAAAAGGATGGGATAAAGCAAAACCCTGCAAGAGAGTGCAAACAGAAACAAATCAAACTGAAAATATACCAAACTGATAACATAACCACACAGAGCAAGGAATTGATTTAAGTACTCTGATTATGCAGCGTGAGATCTGTTCTAAGAACAAAAGAACTACCAAAAAAACTTGTGCTTTACCTACTAGGTTTACTGTTAGTAGTAATATTGGTCTTGTAATTCTGAAACTCTTTCATGCATGATATAGAGTAAAGCAAATAAGCAAATAGATTTTTTACTGTAAGAGAAAAAAGACACTAGAAATAAGTAAAAGAAGTTAAAGAAAAATACTGTAATGTTAAATTTGAGTTGGAAATATCAGTATGAACTTGTGATTTTTTTAAATGGATGTCCTTGTTCTATCCACTGAAGGGCCTAAGAGCAGTAACACCCCGGCAGCAACAAGCACACGTAACACTAAGTTCCTGTTGTATCCATACCATTTACCACTAAAGGAACCAGGGCTTCTTGGAGAAATAATTGCTTCTAGGTCTGGGGCTGGAAATGTACGTGAGCCTGGAATATCCTGTCCCCCCAGAAAGCAAAAAAGTGTTCGAAGGTGATTGTGATCATGTCAAAGGGATTTAGGAGCTCACCTAAGGGCTCCTACTGAAATCTGGGACAATTTGTACATCATAGCAAATAATGATAGGATTCAACAGACCTTTTTTAAAATCCACAAATCCACAGTGATTAATAATTTTTTAAAAAGCGACAGGGAGTGGGAATTCTTACAGAAAAAACTCCAGGTAGTAAATGTAGAAGGAATTTTTTAAAAGAATTAAAAATCACCATTTTGTAACCCCCGGTATAGGACTTCATTCAGACAAGCATCACCAATGATTATGAAATCCACTGGGTGTACTGGATATTCAGCTGATCCTGGCACCATGTGAGGATCCCACAAACTACTTACTAGTCCCAAAGGGGAAAATAGAGAGAGGCTTGGTGATCAAACTCAGCTCTGCCAGGATAAATCACACCTGACATTTGCACCTGACGTGATGCCATGAGAAGTACACAATGTCACCTACATCATGCTCCAGCCAGAAACATTAAACCTTAATCTAATCATGCCTAAACAACCAGATTAACCTGCATGTGGGACATTCTATAAGACAACTAACCTGGACTCTTCAAAAAAAGCTCACATCACAAAAACAAACAAATAGCAATAACAACAAAATGGCGAGAGACTGTTTTAGACTAAAAGAGACTAAAAAGACATAACGACCAAATATCATATATGAATCTTGATTGGATCCTGGATAGGAAGAAAAATCCAGCTTTGAAAGACATTCGGGGACAATTATAGAGATTTGAATACAGACGGTATAGTGGATGCTGTTATGCTGATGATAATGGCATTGTGGTTTTGTGGGAGAACATCCTTATTAGGAGATGCTGAGATATTTAGAAGTAAAGCATCACGATGTCGGCAACTTGCTTTCAAAATTGTTCAGCAAAATAAAAGTATGTAAAAATATACACAGATAATGGCAAAGCAATTATGGAAAAATGCTAACGGTTGGAGAATATAGGGTAAGTTCATCATACCCTTCTTCCAACTTTTCTGTAGGTTTAAATTTTTCAAAATAAAATGTTGGGCGGGGGGGGGCAGTGTTGCAGGGTGGACAGAGAAGGTTGTGACCAGCTAGCTGCTGGACCCAAGGCAGTCTGCCACTCAGGCAGGGAGTTTAGAATGGCCCACTAAATTACCATCCATGAATCCTTTTTTTCCCTCCTTTCAGCACCTAGTAAAACCCCCACCACTTGAAGACACTCTCAATCCAACACCATTGGAAACATCTGATGAATAGAAACACACCTGGCAAACACCATGCAGGTGGAGCAGAAGAGCCTCCTAGTGCCCCAAGCCCTGGGTAGGATCCCCTTCCCCTGCTGGGTTCTGGGCCTGTGAGCCTCTGGCTGGTCCCAGCTCTGTGCTCTTATGAGAGGGGTTGGAGGAGTCAGCCTACTGTGCCAGGGTGTCTCCTTTCTTACCACCTAGGACACCTGGGGCTATTCCTATGTGGACCTCAGGCTCTGCTGAAGGGGCCTCCACTCCTTTCCAACACCATCCTGGCTCAAAATTACATTCGTTCACTCATTCACTCATTTATACGATTATCTGAGCACCAACAATGCCCCAGGCACCGTTTTAGGCACTAGGGACACTATAATGAACAAGCAACTCCGGTCTCTGCCCTCATGGAGCTCACAGGCAAATTGCAACTGTGACAAGTGCCACAAAGGGGAGGAGCAAAGTGCCATCAGAGCTGGTAATGGCAGGAACTATCTGAGGTGACATTCGAGTGACAAGCAAGAAATATCATCAACAAGCTTTGGGGATGAGGTGGATTTGGGACATGAAAACAAAATTGTCAAGTAACACCTCCAGGGCTCTGGCTAATGTAACTGGATAGACAGTGGTGGTCTTCACCAGACATTCTGGAAGAGGCCTGCAGTGGAGGCGGGGATGACAGACATCCCTGCAGGCCACTGCACCATAGGTCAGGCACACAGAGGAGAGGACTGCACTGAGCCCCAGTCTGTGTGAGTCATCTGTGGATCAGTGACCACAGAAGCTAAGTATGGCAGGAACCTGCCTTGCTCCTCTTCCAGAAACTTCCACTACTCCTGAAAAGACACACACGAAAAGTCTACTCCTGTGCAGTTTCCTTTCATTAGCTCTTCTTTGTTCTCAGGAGCAGATTCTGGGCAGCATACAAGTCTCCTGTGGCTTGCTGGCAGGAGGGCGCCTTTCCTTTGTCTCCTAAAAGCAATGTGGGAGGGCTATGTGTGTAGGAGGGAACAGCTCAGGGACACATACACTCATGCACATGATTCTTTCTTTCAGGATTTGCTACCCCAAAGGTGTTTGATTAGCTTTGTAAAGATTAGAGATCATTTATTTGCCCAAATTTGGTAAAGGGAAAGCCAAGTATTTGTACTGGAAAATGAAACCCTACCCCATCACACATTCTCCTAAAAGCGAGAAAATCTTGCTGCAAGGATATTCTACGTGGAATGTATCAACGGGCTGGAGTCCTGCTTCTGAGTGGGCACAGCACAAAGGGGTGAAACGCAGCAGGTGTGGAAGCAGGGCCCCGAGTGTGGACCCTCGGGAATTAGGAGATGTGAGTTGGGAGGTGTATTCGTTTCCTGGTTTCCTGTAACAGATTACCACAAACCTGGTGGCTCAGAACAACAGAAACTTATTGTCTCACAGCTCCTAAGTCCAGAAGTCCAAACTCAAGGTGTCAGCCGCCCTCCCTCCAGAAGCTCTAAGAGAGAATCTGTTCCTCGCCTCATTCAGCTTGTCATGGCTCCAGGCGATCCTTAGCTTGTGGCTGCAACGCTCTAATCTCTATCTCTGCCTTCAAAAAGGACATTTGTCATTGGATTTGGGACCCATTCAGAATCATGATCCCATGAATTATTTCATCTCAAGATCTTTAACTTAATTATGTCTGCGAAGACCCTTTTTCCAAATAAGTCACATTCCCAGGTCCCAGGATTTATAATGTGCACATATCTTTGGGGGGCATGGGAGCAATATTGAACCCACTACAGGATGAGGCTTTCACAGACCACAGGGGATGGGAGGCAGCGGTTAAGCTTGCTTGCTTTCTGACTTGGCGCTGGTGCCTTGTGGCGAGGGCACTCATAGTGGAACTGTGCTGAGAAACCCATCTCTCCCTCAGGTTCTTGCTGCTGAAGAAAACAGGGGGCATTCTGGGAAATGCTGGTGGGCCCCAACTCCCTGCCCAGCTATGCAAATTATTAGTAGTGCCTATTTCAAGCCCCCTGCCTTGATGTCCTTTGCCGGTTATCCCAGGCCCCAGCTGTCTCTTCCCCATCAGACCCTACTACTTTAGGCATTGATCTTGCTCATTCAACCTCTCCCTCGCCCAAGCATCTGCCGGCTGCCTACTCTACTCCGGACTTCAGGCTTATGAGAAAACTCACTTGGCAATTAATCCTGTACTGCCTTGTCATGGCTTTGGCACGCTAGACTTGAACTGGTTCCATGAAGTCCCAGATTCCTGGGGGAAGAGTGCAAGTTTCGAAAGTCAGTGCAAGAAGCTGAAATGCCGCTAATCAAAACCATCCTCACAGATCACCTCTAAACCACCAGGAGCCAGGACCTTCAAGCTCAGAAGCAAAAATCCACTTGTTACCTAGCACGGCAGGTAGTGTCTCCCTCGCCCTGGGGCAGGGCTATTTAGAAGATGGGGGCAGGTGGAGGGAAGAGGGAAAGGCTTAGTTTTAAAGAGGTTTTTCTCTTTTCTTCCTTCCTGGGCCTTTCGGGCCTCCTGAGTTATTCTTCTCCATGGGTGAGCCACCCTGAGTACAAGCCCCTGAGGGTAGAAGGAAACCCCCTTATCTCTCCTTGAATGGGCTACAGAGTAGCCTGTGCAAGACTGGGCAGAGCAGGTTCTGGCTAAAGTCACCAAGGCAAGGCATGGAAGAAGGGAGAGTGATGTCCTCACCTGAGGATCTTGCTATTCCAAGAGACTCCTTCAGGGATGGCTCCCACCAAGAGGACTTCTGTGGGGAGCTGTTAATAGAGGGCTTTCTCTTCTCATCACTCAGGTCAGC
Organism: Cynocephalus volans; assembly: GCF_027409185.1. Lineage (NCBI taxonomy): Eukaryota > Metazoa > Chordata > Mammalia > Dermoptera > Cynocephalidae > Cynocephalus > Cynocephalus volans. The sequence continues at coordinate 293,217,088 of NC_084460.1, forward strand.
TGCCTTTCCTCTGGCCCAAATGTCCGTCCAAAGCCATGACAAAGACAGACAAAGGCCCACGCTGTCCAGTTCTAGAGTTGAGTCACTGTGCCCAGTGCCTGTCACAGAGCTCCCCACACAGTAGGTGCTCGTTAAATGTTGAATGTCTCAGAGAATTCTCAGGGCTGCCGATCTCAGTCGGGACCCTGAGGGTCCCTGTATTAGTCAGGATTCTCCAGAGAAACAGAACCAATAGGATGTGGGGAGAGAGACAGATTCATTTTAAGGAATTGGCTTGCACAATTGCAGAGGCTGGCAAGTCCAAAACCTGCTGAAGGATGGACCAGCAGGCTGGAGACCCAGGGAAGAGCTGACGCTGCAGTTCCAGTCTGTAGTGGATTGAATTACGTCCCCCCAAAACTCCCTGAAGCTTGAATTGTGTCCCCCAAGTTTTATGTATTAGAAACTTAGCCCCCACTGTGACTGTTAAGAGGATGGGAAATCCTATCATGGTAATTGAAAGGTGGAGCTTTAAAGAGGTGATTGGATTGTAGGACAATGCCTTAGTGAATGTATTAAAAATGGTGGTCAGGGGTGTGGTGCTGAGGGCATTAAAAGAAGAGAAGAGTCTCTCTCTCTCTCTCTCGCTCTCTCTCTCTCTGCTTCCACCATCTTGCAATGTGAGACCCCTGGGTCACTGTCGCCACCACCATATGGACTTTGGACTTCCCAGCCTCAGCAGAAACTGTAAGCAATAAATTTCATTTTCTTTACAAATCACCCAGTTTCAGGTACTCTGTTATAGCAACACAAAACGGACTAATACACAGTCCTAAAGCAGTCTGCTGGCAGGGGCTGGCCGGTTAGTTCAGGTGGTTAGAGCACCATCATGTAACACCAAGATAAAGGGTTCAGATCTCATTACCAGCCAGCTGCCAAAAGAAAAAAAACAAAAAACCCAACCACAAAAGCTATCTGCTGGCAAATTCCCCTGCTCCCAGAAATGCTTTTCTCTTCCAAGACAGAGGGGTTGGGGAGAGGTCGGTCTTTTACTTTTTCTTTCTTTTTTTTTTTTTTTTTGGTGGTGGCTGGCCGGTAAGGGATCTGGACTCTTGAACCCTTGACCCTGGTATTATCAGCACTATGCTCCAACCATTGAGCAAACTGGCCAGCCCTACCTCAGTCTTTTTCTTCAGGATTTCAACTGATTGGATGAGGACCACACACACTGTGAGGGCAATCTGCTTTACTCAATCAACTTTAATCTACTGATTTAAATATTAATCTCATCCAAAAAAATACCTTCACAGAAACATCTAGAAATTTGATCAAATACCTGGGTACTGCGGCCCAGCCAAGTTGCCACATTAAATTACCATCACACTCCCCAGCCGCTGCCCCGCCAAGGCCCTCTGGGGCTCTTTGAGGAGTCTGACTGTCCATCTCCTTCTCTCTGCCCTCCCTCCTCCACGCTGGGGGGCTGGAGTCCCTTCCCTGACCTGTTCTACACAAAGAGACCCGAGGGACTTGAATTCCCCCTTCCCGGGCCTTTCTCTTTCCAGCCAGGTGGATCCCATGACTTTGAGGGCTCCTGGAACTCCATTTTCCCCAAGAAGCGAACTGTTGGCTGTGCCCAGAGGGTGGGAGTGGCTCTCTCTGCACCCCCTTCTCTTGCCCTTCCCTCCCCCTGCTTTGATGCCAGCCTGGACCCAAGGGAATATAAACCCTGGATTAGGAGCTGTTACCTTGCTGTACTTTCTTCTAGAGTTTAGCGCCATGTGAAAGTATAGCATTGGCTTACCTGTTTATTGCCTCTCTCCTCCAGAACATAAGCTCCAGGACGGCAGGGACTTCATCCCCAGAGCCTAGCCCAGCGCCTGGCACAGAGAGGGGCTCGGGGTGTGCGGTGGTTGAATGAAAAAATTCACGGAACATCTCTGTTGTTCAGCACACACCCTGCCAAGGTGTGAACACAAGCTCGCTACTCAGGCAATGTACGGTTTCTGCTCATTTCCACACTCACGCCGCATACCCTTCGTTTCTGAGCCAGCCCTTCCCTTCCCTGAGGGCAGGAATGATCTTAGCTCCTCTCTCCTGGAGTCTGCCCAGCATCGAGTGCCCCAGGACAGGGTCTCTTTGAGCCCCTGAGGGGAGGTGAGCCGAGTCCGTGAGGAGATGCCTCGCTCTACTTGGAGACAAGGGACCAGGACATACGGGAGGCGCAGGGGTGGGATCCCTCGGTTCCAGCCCCGCGGACTCATCCACAGTCATGGTCATTTCGGGGCTTTGCAGAGCAAAGAGCGGGAAGGGACTTGGGGACAGGGTTCCAACTTTACACCAGCTCTTCCTCCAGCCGTTCTGCCCCTCGGGGTTCCCCAGGGCCACCGGGGTCCTAGAGGAGGCACGATTGATCTTTTCCCGTCCTCTGACGCAGAGGTCCGGAGTAGCCCAGCCCGGCAACCCGGCAGCGCCCCCTGCTGGTCGGCGTCACTCAACCAGCTCCGGGAATCGCCGCCCAGGCCAAGGCCAGGGCCTGGGCAGGAGGGAAGATTTATTTTCTTCTTTAGCAGACTTGGCCCCCGGGGAATCCAGGAATCCACCTTTCACTCCTCGTACTAATCTAGCCTATACAAGGCAGGACTGCGGTTGGTTTCCCTTTTGCTTCTATTTCAAAAGTAATGTACATTTATGATAAAAAAACTACAGGTAAACAAAAAGAAAAAGCCCCCATATAGGAGTGCCAGATTAAAATACAGTGCATCCAGTTAAATTTGGATTTCAGGTAAACAACGAATAATTGCATGGACATGCTTATTCCAAAAAGTTATTCCTAGGTGATCTGAAATGCAAATTCAACTGGATGTCCCATATTTTTATTTGCTATATCTGGCAACTCTATATCTTTAAACTAGTTATGCCCTAGTTAATATGTTGAAGGATGTTTAGTTTTTTTTCTATCCATATATGTACATTTTTTTTACCCCCAAAAGAGGTGGGGCTCATAAGATAAGCTTTTGCAGTCTAATTTCTTGATTTAACAACATCTCATGAACATCTTTTCATGGCATCAAATGTTCTTTTATGGCCTAGTTTTCGTGAGGACTGTCAGACATCTGGAGACAATTATAGCTTCCTGGTCTACTATTTTTTTCCAGGCCCAACTGTCCTTCCTGTTCTTTCCCTGTTTCCAGTACTTCATCACTAGGGATGCCCATGCTCCTGGCTATTTGTAGCACTGGTGGCAGGTACCAGTCTCAATTCTGCAACACAAATAAGCAACAGGTGGAACCTTCCTCAGAGAGGCACTATGGATCTGGCTCAGGTATAAGACTGAAGCCTCCAGCTCCTTCTCTAGTACTCCTCATTCACCAGTTCCGTGACCTTGGACATGGCCTGGAACAGCTCAGCCAAGCTTCCTTGATTGTGACACGGGAGGGTGGTCATGGTAGGGTTATTGTGTGGATTAGTCTTTCTCTTCCCCACTAGATGGCAACCTCTACATGGGTAAGAAATTTCCATGCCTGTCAGATCACCATTATATCCTTGTAGGATATGCTCAAAACTCTTGCACATCACAGGCATTCAAAAACTGTGTGTAGAGCAAATGACAAAGCAACAGAAAAGGTAAGAGTCACCAATATCTGGGAGCCAGGGTGGGAACGGGGGAAGTGTGGCTTTGGTTAGACAGACTGAACTTGAATCCTTGCTCTGCCACCTTCTGATCTTGTATTAGTTTTTTATTGCTGCAACATCAACTTCTTATTGCTACATCAACTTAGATTTATCCATGAAGGAGTTTAAAGTGTACACCCAAGAGTCTCAGTATTCATTTTTTAACACCAGCTGATAGAGCCCCTACTTTTAGTGCCACTTCTTACCTTAAGTCTCCCCCCTCAAAAAAATTAAAAAGCCTCTAAAAGGGCTGAACTCAAAGAACCCTAGGGATGGCTCATCCCCCTTGCTAAGTTCCCACTGAGCCTGGTAGCCCTGCCACCTCTCTGCTCCTCTCCCCACGCTGTAGCTCTGTGGCTTCAGTGTGCCAGGGGCTAACGAAGGGTAGTCCACTGTGTCAGACAGTCTGTCCAACTGCAGGTTGAACTACGGTGAACATTGGCAGGACATGGGCTGCTTTTACCTCACTTGGGAGGGACAGAGCAGTTTAAATCTATGTTTTGAGAGTCTGGGACCTCTATTCCTTCCTGAACTAGTACTCCCCAATTTTTTAAATTTTATTTTATTTTTTGTGGCTGGCCATTACTGGGATACAAACCCTTGACCTTGGTGTTACAACACCATGCTCTAACCAACTGAGCTAACAGTCCAGCCCTCTCCAATTTTTGATAAATTTTTTATAAAAGCTGGTTTTGAAAGAAAAGGTCAAGCCCCAGGCCCAGGTAGGGCCTCCTACCTTCCACCTCCACACTCAAGTCTGCCTGTGGAAAGGCCAATGCCTGTACAATGGGGTTGGCAGGTCTGATGCATCCTGGATGGAATTCTAGGGTCATTTTCAATACAGTGACCCAGCTCCCTAGAGAAAGACCACCCAGTGAATTCCTGACTCTGATCTTCCAGATTTCCGGAATAAAGGGAAAGGAGCTGGAAGTGTTTTCACCAAGAAGGGTTTGGATTGAGCTGAGTCTCTTTGGGCTAAGACTGAACGACTAGGAGAGGCGAAGAACGCACCCCCCAATGCTGCCCATTCTGCTCCACTAAGCTGCTGGGCATTCTGCCTTTACCTGGTCTTCCCGAAGCTCCCACGGCCTGGGGCTCCTGGGTGTTTTTAGCAGGATTCCAGTTCAGGGTTTTCAGATAGACAGCTTGCTTTTCAGAGTGTTTTATTTTCAAATTTTTAAAAGTAATTTAGAACAACTTGGGAAAGCTCATTTTTTAAAAAAAAATTAACAAAGGGAACGATTTTCCCCACCATTGGGTTCCCAGTTTCTGAGGCTGTCCCGGATCCCCCTGTCCCACCTCCCCAGGGCTCTCTTTGCTCACCCTGTGTGCTGGGCAGCTAAGACGGTTTTATGCTTTTTGCTTTATTTTGTTTGTCTTCCTGATGATCTTTCCTGGCATTTTGACAGGCCTCTGGTACCCGTAGAAGACTGGAACCAAGAAGACCCAAAACCATCTCCTGCAGCCCCAGCAGTTTATAATAGTCCAGGACCTCTGGCTTGCAGATCACCCAGAGAGCAGCCGGGCTGAGCCAGGTAGGGCCTGCCTCCCAGGCCGCAAGCACCCAGAACCACTACTCCGTTCCTCACGGCTTTTCAAAAGTTCCAGGTGCGCTGAGCGTCCGGATCCACCGCTTTTTAAATGACCCAGGTGCACAAAACTCCGCTTCCCTTGGACGCTTGGGCCTACAGGTCCATCCTTGGGATAAAAGGATGTGCCTTTTGAAGCCACAGACATACAAAATGACAGAGAAGCTACTCACCGCCAGTTACACCAGCGTCCAACAGCAACTTCCCTGCGCTGGAAGATTTCTAAGGAATATCAGGGCAGAGGCCCTTGGCCACGACAGGAAGAGGTAGGGTGCCGGGGTATTGTGACATGCTCTGGGGAAGGGCAGCTTTTCCCTTGGCCCACGGAGGCCGGGGCCCAGAGGGCAAGGGAGCCGGACCGGACATGGAGCAGTGGCCTGGGGCCCAGCCCTCCAGGGCCCCGCAGGAGAGGAAGGCTGAGGCGCAGCAACAGGCTCCAGCCCAGCCCGTCGAGGGCCACGGCCAAGTGCTGCTGATAAGCGAGCTGTGGCAGCAGGATGCGTGCAGCACGAGCCTGCAGAACCTTCTGGAGGAGGCCCCGACCGACCAGCTCGCCGCACCCTCGTCCAGCCGAGCCACGGACGGCCACACAAGCTCCAGCCCCCGCGCCAGGCGGCGGCCCAAGCGCTCAGGCGACAGCTCGGTGAGCGGCTCCGACGGGCCGGCCGCCAAGTCCCAGCGCTGCAGCGAGACGTCGCGGCGCTCCCGGCGCACGGCCGCCGACCCGGGCGAGCGCGACGCGCCCCGGGCTCCGCCTACGACCCCCGGGCCGGCGGCGGCAGCGGCGGCGGCCGAGGAGGACGCGGCCGGGGGGCGGCCGGGCCCGCAGCTGCTGCTGGTGCTGTGCCGCGCGGGGACGCTGTGCACGCAGCTGCCGCGCCTGCAGCTGCTCCTGCAGCAGGTGCGCGCCCGCGCCCGCCGCCCGCCCGCCGCCGTCGTCGGGGTCATAACGCAGCCGCGGCGCCACGAGGAGGCCCAGGCGCGCCGCCGCATGGAGGCCCTGCTCGGCGGCGTCTTCGCGCCGCGCAGCCCCGCCGTGGAGGTGCACACCGCCCTGTTCTGCCCCGGCCGGCCCGAGGGCACCCTGGACGTCCAGCGCGCCGCCAGCCAAGCGCGCAGGGTCCCCCTCGTGGACCGGGCGACCCAGACGGACGGTGAGGGGCCTGAGGGCGGGGGGCCGGGAACGCGTGTGTCAGGTGCCGGTTGGGGATTTTGGAGGACCGGGGCCCTCCCCCTGTGCTCCACATCTACTTATGCCTTGCCTGGTTCTTTAGTCTTCTCCTGCAGGGAATAATAACTACAATAAAAACACGCCCGTTGTGAGCCAGGCACTGTTCTAGAGCTTTTCACGCCTCACGACAACCCTCCGAGGATGGTACTTTGTTAGAGTAGCTGGCCTGCTGCAGAATTCTTATTTGCACCCTTCGGACCCTTCCTATCAAGGAATCCAGGCCTGTGGCCCCAGAGGGCTCCTCTGTGGGTCCCCTGGGCAGTGGGCTCTTACATGAGCACCAAGTGCCTCTGTCTCAGGAAGCCCCTTCCAGCTCCGCCCTTCCAGGGGCCGCAGTAGGGATGGAGGAAGCGCTCTGGGCTGGGCAGTCCCAGGCCCTGATGGTCAGAGCAAGTGTCCTCTGTACAGACCCCATGACATGTGAGGATGGAGAGCCGGTAGATGTCAGAGGTGCCATCTAGCTCAAAGATGCTAGCTTCAGGACACTAATGACATGCTTGTTCCCAGTGCCCAGGATGCATCCAGAGGACCGGAAGCCCCAGATGTTCACACTGTCAGGACCTTATCCTGCCTAACCGCATCCCCTTAGACTCATTCTTCTTGCTCCCCTAAATAATCTGCCATGTTTTCACATCACCTGGTTAGCAAAGCCCCTCACCTGTGGACTATTCCAGCCGTCCATCTGTGAAAAAAATGCCTTAGGACGAAGGCTCCAGGGTGCCTTGTGGCACACCCAACCTGCCTTCCAGGGTTTCCTGCCGTCTGTGTCCTCCCCACCTTCACCTTCATTCAAGTCAGACAGCTTGCACTGAGCCCCTCCTCTGGACTTCAGCCCTCCATGTCTCCACAGTCTGGAGATCGGGGAATGAGAGAATACAAGGTTAAAAATCATGATAACGCCATGCAGAGTGTGACCAGCGTCATGCAAAAGATGAGTGAAAGATGGCTTCCAGATGGGAACCTCAAGAAAGACTTTAAGAGGAGATAGATCTTCTTGAGATGGGTCTTGGCCCTGCGAAGTGGTTTGACAGAGATGGAGAGGGGAGTGATGGAGGCACACGCAGGGAAGTGAGGCGTGCTCACCAGACCACCCGTGCACGTGGATGGCTAGAGCTGGACCTAGGTAGCAGCGTGGTGGCCGATAAGCCTGGGATAGCGGGCTGTGACTATGCTGTAGAGGAGTCGTGCTTCCAGGCTAGGATCCTGTGCTCAAGCAAAAGGCAGGGGCCCTGGAAGACGTGCTGGCAAGAACTATGACAGTGCCAGCCTTCCTCGTTCTTCTGGGACAGCCTCTGATCCACGAGTGCCCTCCCCCTCCTTCTCGGGACCACCTTTACTAAGGAATGCACACATGTATTCACCACCGTCAGAAAAACTCCTCACTGCTGCCTAAGCCTACCCACTGGGTTTCCCCTATCTCTCTTCTGGGGAACAGAGACCTATTTTCTGTGCCCTTGTGGGCTTCTTCAGGTGAAATGGAAAGTTTCTTTCCTTGCTACCAGGAAATTCTGCCTGTGTGTGTCTGCCCTATCTGACTGATTTAAACCAGGGGTTCTCAACCAGGGGCTATTCTGACATCCCACCCCACCCCTGGGGACATTTAGCAATGCCTGGAGACATTTTTGGTTGTCACGGGGTTGCGGGGAGTGATACGGGGTACAGGCCAGGGATGCTGCTAAACTTCCTGCAGTACACAGGACAGCAAAGAATCGTCTAGCCCAAAATGTCAATAGGGCTGAGGTTGAGGCCCTCAGTCAAAGCCCATTGGTGCCTGAAAGTCCAATTTTGCAGAGGTGAATGCCTTAGGAGTTCCTGACCTGTCTGCTAAGTCCCAATAGGGTTCCTGCCCTGGGTTTCCAGTCCCTGTTTCTAGATGGAATCCCTTCGAGGGACCCGTTGCTCTTGACTTCAGAGAATCATCACCTTGTAGCTCACCTGCCTCCTGAACTTCCTCCATACACCAGAGTCAACCACATACAATCCAACACTGTTGCTCTGAGCTTCCCTTCACTTCTAATCCTTCATAACTTTGTTTGTTTCTTTCTTTTCTTCAATCTTCTCACTCAGGGGATTCTTAAACTCATTAATTTTAAAGCATGTATAATTATCAATTCCCTATTGCTTTCTGGGGTCGTGAGAAGAAAGAGCAGTGAACTGGAATATTGCCCTGTTGATCCCCCCAACCAACCATGTGACTTTGGAGAGTAATTTAACTTCTCTAAACCTCAGTGTCCTCTTCTGCAAAAAGATAATCATTAAGGTCTTTTCAGGCTCTAGAAGCCATAACATATGTCCTTTCATTTCGCAATTCCCACTGGGTCTGGCCTTCTGTGGAGACCCCTTTGAGCCCTTTGTAACTAGCTAGGTCTGCCCTAAACCTTATCCTGGAGCAGCAGTATCATCCCTGCAGGCCACAGTTCATGGGATTAAAAATCAAATACTCGTGTACATAGTGATGCATTCAAGGTGGAAGTAAAGTCTTCTAGTGTGAACACATTTTACGTTGCAGTCAAAGTGTGAATTCTAGGTTGTCTTTTAAAAGTGCTTTTCCCTCTTCTATCCTAAAATGAAAATCACATTATTAATTTAGAGAACGGTTCATAGGACCCTGCTTAACTGAACCAGTCTAGAGTTGGGGAGATAGTCTTCTGTTGCCAATATAATGAGTTTGAGAAAATTTTAGCTTTCTGAACAGCTTTTATATTTTTAGGGAAAATTATTTGCCAAATGCAAAGTCAGGACACCTCCCGCCACCCCCACCCAGGCTCCCCTCCCACAGTGGTGCGGAAAGGCTCTGGAGGAAGGGGGAAGCTATTCTGAGATGGGAGAAGCCTATGGGCCATAGAAGGTAAAGTCTTCTTTAAGGTAGAGAAAGTAAAGAAGCCCCAAATCTTCAGGAAAGTTACCTAAGAGAAAAATGCATTGGTGAGCATAGGTTGTTTTGTTTGTTTGTTTGTTTTTGTTTCTGTATGTGGAAACCAGTGACAGCTGAGCATCACATCCCGGGTGTCTTAGAGTGAAATACAACTCCCATGGACCCAGGAACACACCAGTGCAGAGGTGCCTGAAGGTGGCGCTCCGGTCGCAGAATCGTGGGGTCCAAGTCATCACAGGCCCCACAGCCAGGCTGAACCAGGCCCACAGTGGGCAGGGCGGCTGCTGCCTCTTCCTATCACAGCAGCCTGGGAAGAGGGAGGACACCGGGCTGGTATCTGTGGAAGGAGAATGTCCCGGGAGCCCTGCCATGGGGACCACTCTGGCTTTTGTGACCTCACAGGAGGTGTGGGTGACCATTCTCTGTGGGGCCTGGGTCCAGTCAGAGGCCAGAGCCATACCCCTAGGGCAGAGGGCAAACGGCCCCTCCAGGAGGGAGCCAGGAGACCAGGCAGCTCCATGTAGGTCCACGTTAGTTTGGGAGGATCCACCATGAGGAAGGTCAGAAAGAAAAGGTCAAACACCAAACGCCACCAAGAACCCACCTCACAGCGTGCTAGCTCTGAGTCCACCACACAGCAGACTAGCCCTGAGTCCACTTTGCAGCAGCCCAGCCCTGAATCTACCCCACGGCAGCCCAGCCTTGAAAACACCCCACAGCAGCCTAGCTCGGAGCCCCCGCCACAGCAGCCTGCGACCCCAGCTCTTCCAGCTCCTCCAGCTCCCAAGACCCGCCGCTCTTCTGGGCACCTGTCGTCTTCGAACAATGACAAAAAAGCAGCCCCTCAACCCAGGAAACCAGGTAGGCAGTCTTCTAGCTCAAGCACTTCTAGTCTTCCTGCTGATGCAGTCCAGTCCCCACCCCCACCCCTGCCCTGCAGAGTCTGGTTCTTGTAGGGTAGTGAGGTGTATTTAACATGTACTCTGGAACTGCTCTTGTGGACTGTGAAGGTTTTGGTTTGGGTTTGACCAGGATTCCTGGGTTTCATTATGCCTCACCTTCCTGAGTCTCCCTGAAGACAGCCACGCATACATATTAACATTCAACTTGGCTCCATGGTGATACTGGCTCACTGGGAGTCAGCAATACCAAGTGACTGCTACAAAATGAAAAGCAACGTGCATTAGTAGAAGCATGTGGTTTAGCACGAGGGAGGTTGTCATACCGCTTTATTCTGTCTTCAAAAGGCTATCCGCATGGGCTATAAAAGACGCCTAGCAAACTAGTCCAAAGAAGGAAGCCAGGTTGATGGAGGATGAGAGGGATTGGGGGGGGGGGAGGGCGGCGAGAACCATTTGCTGTATGACGGTTGGCTGAGGGAATTGGGGATGTCTGTCTGTCAGGTGGACGATGTGGCATGTCATTCCCCAGAGGTCTAAGGGTCTATGCATAGGGTAGTCAGATAAAATACAGGATTCCCAGTTCAATTTTAATTTCAGATAAACAACAAATAATTTTTTTAGTGTATATATCCCAAATATGAGAGTACTTGAAAAAGCTCATGGGAAAATTGAATTAAAAGATAATATGAATCCTTCCATGAACTTTTTGAAGATCCCTCTCCTTGCATGGGCATCCTGAATTTTTAATTTGCTAAATTGGCTACCTTACCTATGTGACATACTAGAGACAGATTTCTGCTCCACATAAAAAACTTTTCAACAATTAGCTCTGTCTGAAAATGGAATGGCTGTCCAGGAGAAGTGGTTCTCCATCTTCTCAGGAGCCAAACAGGGCTCATAAGCGTGGGATTGTGTAGAAGGAATTCAAATGGAGTGCAGGAGGTGGGCTGGTTTATACTAACAATAATGGTAATAACGAACTTACATTTATCACTGACATTTACTGAGTACCCAGCATTCAGCTCAGCCATCTAAGTTAATCTTCTCACTTGACAGTCCTATAAAGGAGAAACTATTATCATCTCCATTTAGCAGATGGGGAAACTGAGGCTCACGGGAGTCACACAACTTGCTCTCAAGCTGGCACTGGTAGCACTGAAAGGGGAACCTGGATCTATTCTGATTTCAGAATCCTCACTCTTAACAACAGCACTTACCTTTCAATTCCAAGAGGCCTGGTGGTCTCCACAAGAGGAAGAACATCCTTCTCTGAGTTTCTTCTGGATCTGCAGTGAAGTCAATGCCCATGGCTCTGTGGCCCTGAGCAGGCCACACTCCCTGGGCCACAGTTTATTCCTCTGGGATGATGTGGGTGTAAAATAAGTGATATGAGTGAGAGTGCTAAATCCAAGGTATCGCCATGACGATATTTCTGCAGCCAAGAAGCAACCCGTTCTTGACATATGGTAACGGTTTTGAATGTTTGGCTATGTGTTGTATACATTGTGATTGTCGACCACTGAGATAAACATTTCTGGATTATGGCCCTCAGAACTGGTATCTGTAGAAAGCAGAGCTTTCCATTCCCAAATCTTTTAATGAATGCATGTGACTCCCCCCAGAGAGGAGCTTGGCTTATTGAGGAGGCAAAGCAAGAAACGTTGGTGGCTCATCAGTGGTTACAGTGGACACCCTACACTTCTTCCAGAGGAGTTTTCCTCTTTGAGCAAGAGTGGAAAGGAATGTTGGAGATATGGGATGAGGGCCTGTAAGTAAAGGATGCCATTTTCTAAAATCCAACGCTGTTTCTGTGCAGAAAATATTGTAGCCCAAGAAAATACAAGTCTTCTGCTCGAACGGCTGTAATCAAAAAGGTGGACAATAACAGGTGTTGATGGAGATGCAGAGAACTTGGAACTCATATGCTTCCGGTGGGAATGTAAAGTGGTGTAGCTGCTATGGAAAACAGTCTGCAGTTCCTCAAAGAAACATGAAGTTACAGCATGACCCAGCAATTCCGCCCCTGGGTATACACCAAAGGGAATTAAGAACACATATCCACGCGAAAACTTGTACATGAATTTTCATAGGAGCATTATTCATAATAACCAAAAAGTGGAACCTAAATTCCATCAGCTGATGATTGGATAAACAAAATGTGGCATGAAATACCACAATACAATTAGCACAATGCAATATTACTTGGCAAAAAGAGGTGATGCACTGATACATGCTGCAACACGGATGAGCCTTAAAAACATTAGGCTAAGTGAAAAAAGATAATCACCCAAAAAAACGCACAAATTGTGTGATTCTATGTATGTGAAATGTCAAGAACAGGCAGATTTATTGCCAGGGACTGAGGGGAGGGGAAACTGTGGAGTGACTGCCAATGGGTATGAGATTTCTTTGGGGGAAGATTAAGATGTTCTGAAATTAGGTAGTGGTTATGGTCACACGGTTTTGTGAATATACTAAAACTACCGAACAATCTAGAAAAGTGAATTCTATAGTCTGGAAATTATACTTTGATTTTTTTTTTTTAAAGGTAAATCTTGCCTTTGGAATCCCTTCTTTCCCCATTCCCAGAAAAGTGTGTGTCGTGGGCGGATCTAAGCAGGAAGTATTCCTAGTCTTCTGGGTTGACCACCGGCTTCATGGAGCTTAGGACTGGAAGAATCTGTAACTCTGTTGAGTAACGGGGTCAGAAATAGGAGGGAATTGTCCATCCAGAAATCCTCCTGCCCAACAGCAGAGGGCACCACCTCTGAGTTCTGCTGGGATCCATACCAGAGGAGGACAGAAATGGGAGATATGTTTGGGCAAGTTATTTCCAGGACTGTAAATTAGAGCAGCGGTTGCCTTCTGGATGGATCAGTATATACCCTAGATAAATGAAACATGGCAGCTCCTATTCCAGAAATCGCAATGCAGCCTCTCATGGGGTGGGCAGTCTCCTGCTTATGTCGCTTCCTGTGAATTCTGTGGCAAGAGTTTTCACTGAATTACAAGTTAGAAATCCTAAGCTGAAGTCCACTTCTGCAGTCTACTTGCGACAGGGGCATATGCCTTATATTCCTTGAGCCTCAGTTTCCTTATTTGTAAAACAAGACTAACAGGATTCCACTTCACAGGATTTTTGTGACAAGTGAGATGGATAAGGAGGTGAAGTTTGGAGCACCATACAGGTGTAATTTTACAATTTTTTTTTATTATTCCTAGGTAGCACCAGTCTATAAAACAACCATTTTCCCACACAGTTAGCCTTCTCTCCTGTTTGGTAAGAGAAAATTTTTTGTGAGAACTGCCTTCCCTGGGTAGTCCTGAATCCCTGATAGTGCCTTCGAAGTCTAGGGCTTCCCCTGTGAATCCTGCAGTTGGACCTTGGGATTAGCGTGGCTGTTGGAGGAGCCTTCTTGGACTGTCTTCCAAGCTGTCCCCAGCCTCCTGGAGGCAAGTGCACCTCTCATCTCTTTCCTTCTCTGTCCAGCAGAGCCTCTGACTCATGCGGGCCCGCGATCCTGCTCCTGTGCCACTTGCCCCGGCAGCTCTGCTTGCTGGCATCGTCTGGGGCTGTGCCACGGCCGCATCTTCGATGTCCTTCTGCCTCGGTACTGGCAGGCCGTGCCAGGGAGAGGATGCCCAAGCCTCCTCACCTTCTACAGGTTCCGGAGCATGTGGGGGGCTGGAGCCTCGGGTACACAGTTCTCAGGGCCAGGCTCTGTCCCAGACCTTATCGGCAATTGTGTGTAACTTCCTCTTGCGAATTGTATATAAGCCACAAGGAAAGTCTTTCCCTCTGGGTTGCCACTTCCTGGGGTTTGGCAGACGGGGGCCCTTTCTGACCAGACCCACCCGTAGGGGACCCATCCCACGTGCACAGAGAGGTGCCAGTTTTCTTCCTGACTAGGAATTGCTTCTTCGGGGGTTTCATTTTTTTTTTTTTTTTTTCTCTCTGTAGCTGCCCACTCTTCCTCACAGAGCACACTCGCTCCCAGCTGCTCCTAAATTCCCTGTCACTCAGCGGTCCTGTGATTAAACACTCTGGCCAGCCCCCCTCTCCCATGGCTCAGGTTCTTGACCTGCATTTGAATTTTCCCCAGAAGTTAGTGATAAAAACTGATTGTAACTCATAGGCCCCCTCCATGTAATAGCAAGACCTCAACCCCCTTCAGAGTCTGTCAGGCCATTTCTGGGAGTCCCCACAGGGAATGTGCCTCCAGGCTGGTCTGTCGGTGGCAGCCCCCATGACATCACCCCCAGTGTCTCTCCTCTTTTCCTCTTACACAAAGCCACCTGGAGTCACGTCACGGCCACTGCTGCCCCTCATGGGACGACCCCTCTTTGTGTCAGGGGAACAGACTGAAGATGTTACCCCGTTCTTCAGTGGTGCGAGGCTGTGTGCATGGCTGGGCCCCAGAGCAGCTCTGCTTGAATTCAGGGCCGCACAAATCTCCTCGGAAGAGGTCCTTCCCCATGGGGGTCTCCTAGCCCTGCCCCAGGAGCAGGGCCCACCCATCCCCCATCCTCATCCTGTTTCTCTTCCCAGCCCCTCTCCTACCCGATCCCCTCCCCATCCATAGTTGGAAAACTCCATTTCTCATATGTATGAAGAGAAGCAAACAGATACCAGGTGCATGGGGAGAACATGCCTGGAGCCAAAAACACTCTACCACCTAGTATGTCCCATTGAGGATGGGCCTGCCCACCACCCACACCACTTTCCTCCTACACACTTAGTTTTTTCATCCATCTGCTGCCAAATTGTGCCATGAGTTCATATCAGTTTAAACCCAACAAGTGTTGTAGAGGGAAACCTACTTCTGCATGGGATACTGGGCACAGCGAGGGAAACCAGAACAGGGAACTTGAGCGTTGAAATTTTTGTAGTCTATATGGCGAGCTAAGACCTGTGCAAAGATGCTAGTCAGAAAGTGCTACGTGTCCTATAGGAGAGGCTGCAGGAGTTTCTGAACAGGAGAGCACTTGCTTCTGAAGTGGGGGCCAGGTCGGAGTGTCAAGACATGAACTGAGTCTGAAAGGATCTTGGGCCCCTCTACGGCTTTAAATGAAAAGGGAGAGCATTTTAGGTGGAGGGAAAGGCGAAAGCAAGACTTGGAATCACGAAGGTGAGGGGGAAAGGGAAGGGACACAGTCTGGCCAGAGTAAGATGTGTAGTCTTAATTCTGTGCAGATTTTAGCACCTGCTTCCACCGTCTTTGCATTTCTCATGGGAGTATAATGTTGGCTCTTGGCTTTAAATACACATTCACATTAAATAAGAATCCCTACTATCTGGAGGATTTTTATCCAAATGAATTTTGCATTTTAATGCCTTCTTCGTAATTAGCATAATGATAAGGTATTCTCCCCACCTTTGTAGTGGGTGTAATACTTTATTTTCTGAGGTTTCTCATCTCTAAAATGGAGATAAATGATAGAACCTACCTCATAGGGTTGTTGTGAGACTTGAAGACATTGGGTGTAAGGTGTTTAGCACAAGGCCTGGCACACACATCCTTGACCTGCCCCCTCTGAGCCTCCAGGGCAGCTCATGCTCAGATCCTGGGGGGATCTTGTGGTAGGGAATTGCTGGAAGGGGTGGGAGGAAATTATGTGTTCTCTTCAGAGAAAGATTGATAGCAAGGAGATGGCTATTTCTGCAATCCAGAGGGGACCACATAATTTCTACTTTCTCCTGCCTGTAGGCAAGCACTAAAGCCCAACTTCCCTCAACCCCCACTTCATTCTTTGATTTACAGAAGACCTTCAAGAAAACACTCCAGTAATCATAACTCACGTGCTCCAAGCCCTCGGGACTGTTGCTGTAGCTCTGGGGGCCCTGGGAGCTGCCTACTACATCGTTGAATCCCTGTGAAAAAGCTCCCAGGCCCACGGTCCGGCAGGTATGTGGAGCCCCTGCCCCTTCTTTGAATGAAGGTGGTCTTTACAGGTGAACCAAGCCCCCCAGCCTCTCCAGGGAAGCTTGCGAGCTGAGCGACTCATTCCTGGCCTCCGGGTCAGGTGGCATGGCTCTCTCTGGATCTCTCAGATGTGCTAGACCCATTATTAGGATCATCAAAATGGAGCCCCGACCTCTTCCCTTGCCCCCACTGACCTGGAATGGTTCCCAGTATCCAGTCATGGATACTGGATGGGAGGAAATGGAAGGGGTGGGGCAGAAGTCCCTCCCCATCTCAGAGCCTCTCCCCTGCCTGGAAGGCCTGTTCCCTCTCACCATGTCCAGTCCTACCTGTCCTTCATGGCCTAGCTCCCCTTCTTCCTAAAGCCTTTCTCCACCACCCCAGCTCCAGTGATTTCTTCCATCTTCTCAACCACTGTTTTCTCTAGCCTGTCCTGTCCTGTGCCGTGGAGGATTCTTTTGTATGTGTGTGACCTCTTTCCCCAATGATATTGCAAGGTCCTCGAGGACAAGGAGCATGCCTTCCATGGCCATGTTCGATCCTCTCCTGACTTGGGCTGCGCTCCCTAGAAGCAGAGCCTGACGCAGGGATTGGGTGCAGAGGATTTACTGAGGAAAAGAACAGGAGTGCAAGAGAGGGCGGGGGAAGGAGGGAAGCAAGGGCCAGACAAGACCTCAGCCTGATCGTGAGTTACACCGGAGTTGGTCTTACTAGAGGCAAGAGGCTTGCCCTTTGGTGCTCCTCTGTCCATCAGTCCTTGGCTACAGGGGTGGGGGGTAGGGAGTGTAGGTCTTCATGGAAAAAGCAGCCCTCGGGCCGAGCCCATGGCGCACTGGGGAGAGTGCGGTGCTGGGAGTGCGGCGCTCCCGCTGCGGGTTCGGATCCTATATAGGAATGGCCGGTGCACTCACTGGCTGAGTGCCGGTCACGAAAAAAGACCAAAAAAAAGAAAAAAGAAAAAGCAGCCCTCATTTGGCTGAATGCAGTTCCCTGGAGAAGGGGTCAGTTCCGAGCTGTCAGCAGCTAACTTCACAAGTCACAGGAGTTCATGCACCAGCACAGAAGGACACCAAGAGCATCTACAATCATCCCCTTGCCTAGTCCACACTTAGTGAATGCTAGGGATGTTGGTGCAGGGGTGATGGGAAGCTTTTCAACCCATCCCCAGACCTCCACAGCTCACAGGAATGGACAGGTAATGGCCCCAGTAAAGCATGGTGCTAGGAGTAGAAGCTCAAACTATCTCAGAAGCCAAACCCAGACAACAAACTCCAGTGGGAGCTCAGCGTCCTCTCCAGAGCTCTTCCATGTGTTCAAAGGATATTCATGGGATAATATTAGAAGTTTTAGGAAATATCATAGCAGTTAAGAGCCTCAGTGTCCTCAACTGCAAATACAGGAAAATAGTACTTTCCTCTTAAGATTGCTGGTAGTGGTGAGATTGGGTGCTCGGAGAACAGAGCTAGCCAGCTTCAGGTCTTGCTACTGTTATCACTGTGGTGGCTGCAAAAATGCTGGCCTTACAGTGTGAACCTGTGGGTTCCAGTCTTGACTCTGCTACCTGATAGTGGCTGTGAGGGGGCAGTCAGTGTCATCTCTAGTGGAGACTAATAACCCCCTCCGAGGGCGCTGCTTATGTGGATTAAATGAGTGGTGTGCAGAAGCACCTGGCACAGGGCCTGGTGGCGGGTGGGGTAGATGGCGGCCGCTGGCAGCGCGAAGAATGCACCCAAGCTAAAGCTTTTCATCCTAGAGGTTCCTGCAGCACAGCCTACTGGTTGTGAGCTTGGGTTCTGGAGGCAGGCAGGCTTGGGTTCCGTTTCCCCCAGGATCCAGTATCTCTGGGGCCTGGGCAAGTTTTGCCTCATCTTCTCCTAGTTAAATGGAGATAATATGGAGATCTCACTGGGTGGATGGGGGATGAGTGAAAAAAAATGCGTGTAAAACATTTAGCATAGAGCCTGGTGAGGGATAAGCACTCAGCAGAGCAGTACCCTCACCACCAGCATCTTTATTTCTTAACTCAGGGTTCCCCAAACTTTACTGACCTTTGACACCTGTACCATCACTTAATATTTTTCTTTAAATCAGCTTACTGTTTAACTTAAATGCATTTATTTTATTTGGTTTTTGTTTGGTTTTGGTTTTCTTTCTTTCTTTTTTTTTTTTTTTTTTTTTTGACCGGTAAGGGGATCGCAGCCCTTGGCTTGCTGTCGTCTGCACCACAGTCAGCCAGTGAGCCAACCAGCCATCCCTGTATAGGGATCCAAACCCGTGGCCTTGGTGTCATCAGCACCACACTCTCCCAAGTGAGCCACGGGCCAGCCCTTGTTTTCTTTTTTTTTAATATGAATGCATTTATTTTAAAAGGAAATTTAGTCTGACCATAAATGGAAAATCCTATCTCTTGCCATAGAAAGACTAACCGGTAAATGTAAATACTCTGAAAACAAAATGTCATGGAATTCTAGCTGACCTGTGTGCCTGATAACATTGCAGCCTCGAAGGCTGTGTCTTCAACAGCGAAGGATGTTGGCTTGTTGAGAGGCCAGCTCCCACCCAAGACTCTCTCCTCCACCTTAACTAGAGGGTTGAAAGGAATGGAAATGGGCAGCACTTTCTCACTCTGTGATCCGCGTCATTTTAGGGGGTGTCCAGTACCACCTGAGCGGCTCAGCGTCCACCAGGACTGCGTGTCCCTCCCACACTTGAGACTTCACACATCCCTGAGCCCTGGGAAGAAGGGGGCAAGAGAGCGGGAGTGGAGGAGGAGGGAGAATGGTAGTTCGAGAGGAGGGGAAGTGTGCGGGGGAAGGGGAAGGAGAAGTGGGGAGGAGGGGAGTGGGAGGAAGGAGTGGGCTTGGAGCAGGTCAGCTGGATTCTGGTCTCCCCACCCCATGACTGAGAGGTGGCAGAGTCAACAAGGCTTCCCACGGACCAAGTGCAGTCTTCGACACAGCCCCCAAAGTTGTATGTGTTGAGGGGCAGGCGGTCAAGTGGCCCACTGGGGGCTTGGGTTAGGACCTTGTCGTGGCTTCATTGTGCAGTGTCACCGTTTCACACAGCTCCACCTCTTTCTTCTGCCCTAGGAGTGACTCCTCTTTCTCCTAAGGGCAGCTCCCATAAGCTGAGCTTTTGGCCTCAGGTCCCTACCCTGGGTGCACGGTTAGGGTGCGGCTCTCTGGAGGCCTGATGAAACCGCTCAAGGCACAGATTTCTCTCCCCGCTAAGAGCTGCGCCAGTGCAGGGCTCTGATGCAGCTGGAGGGAGAAGGAGACTGTACCACCAACCCACCCCCATGTGAGTCACCTGAGACAGGGTCCTTTCCAGTCCCCAGAGCCTGCACCTGGTGGTTCTGATGAGATGGCCTTTCCCTACCTGACCTGCCACTTCCATGGAATTGAAGTTCCAGTGACTGCATGGAAGCTAGCACAGGGATCGATGCTAACTGGCATCTGGCAGCTTGAGATGTGTTTTAACTGACTTCAGCAGGCCCCAGCTTCGTGCAGACTCACCTCTGCCAGAGCCCAGGCTGGAGTATCATCTCCCCATGTTATTCTCGGGACGCTGTGGGTCTAAGGGTCCGATTAAAGCACCACCAGCAAGGGCCAGGGCTTTCTGAAAGAAAATTCTTCATTCAGAAAGAACGAGGAGGTTGAGTCATCATGACCAGATTAGACGAGTCTCCTACCTCCAGGGCTGGGGCTGAGGTTGCTTCCCTCCATGCAAACCGGAGTGGCTCGTGCCAACAAGGAGGAAGCGCTATGGATGTCAGGGAGCGGGGCAGCCAGCAGCGCCCACTGCCACAGGCAGGAGTGTTTTTAGAAGGTGACGTCGTGGCCGATTGCAGATGGAATTGAATGGGCAGGACTTGCTGGCTTGGAGGCCAGGGAAGCGCTTTAGCCAGTAAAAGCCACCTTGAAATGTGTGTGTGTGTGTGTGTGTGTGTGTGTGTGTGTGTGTGTGTGTGTGTGTGTGTGTGTGTGTGTGTGTGTGTGTGTGTGTGTGTGAGAGAGAGAGAGAGACAGAGACAGAGACAGAGACAGAGAGAGAGAGAGAGAGAACACTGAGTCGTCCAGAGCTCTGTAGGTTCAGCTCTTAGTCCCTGTGGAAGGGAAACAGACAGTTTGGTGTCCTTCTCTGTCCAGAGTGTGAAGAACCATCAGACGACAGTGGGAAAGCTGTCTCCTCTTTGGATAAAGATGCTTCTAGAGTTTTCTTTCCTAAAGCTTGGGGAACCTCTCCCTCAGCATCTTCCCCAGCTGACGATGAGGCACTAAAAGCAAAGGGCTTCTTTCCTGCTCCTTTTAGGCACTGAATGTAACCAAACTCACCACCCCAGCCTAGCTTTGGGGAGTGAAGCTCCATCATAGCTGCTGAGGGCCCTGGGGGAAGGGGAGGAAACAGAGAAGGCGCTGCCCTTGCCCCAGCCCAGTACACGCCAGGCGCTTTGCAAAGGGCATCACAGCCTGAGGAGGCACAGTCTCCGTGTGGCTGTGTTTGGCTGAAAGGAAGAGTGGGCATGAAGAATGGGAGAAATTTGAATCCTAAAAAATTTATTTTCCGTAGAAGGATCTTCGCTGTTGAACCCTTA
This sequence comes from Cynocephalus volans, assembly GCF_027409185.1. Lineage (NCBI taxonomy): Eukaryota > Metazoa > Chordata > Mammalia > Dermoptera > Cynocephalidae > Cynocephalus > Cynocephalus volans. The sequence goes on from NC_084460.1 coordinate 293,237,854, forward strand.
CCTGCAAGGCTGTAAAACTGGAAAGCCACCAGCATTCCGGGTCACTGAGTATTGTCTAAGCTAATGGCTGTGTCCTTATTTTTCTTACAGATCCAGTTTCCATCAAAGGATCCAACTTGTCACCAAAATAAAAAATAATGATAAAAAAAATTTTTTAAGAATTCTGTTTCTTCTCTGTGTTTTACTCAGAGACACAAAAGTTGGACTTGGCCTGTGAGTAGGGAGGTAAGTGTGGGGGCCTTGGTGATTTTCTGAGCCACAGGTGAACCATAGTGGCAGCCTGTCATTTCTGTCTGGTCCATGGACTCAGGTGGAGCAACTTTCTTCGCACACACTCATAGAACAAAGTATTTGTTTTAGATTTGTCCATAAAAGAAGGAATTACAAAACGTCATCCGAGACCTAACGCAAGGAGTCATCTGCACTCTGTCCTGTGGTAATCCCAGTCAGTGGGGACAGAGGGATGTGCTGGCTCCTCTCCAGGCCTGCACCTTGGAGGACGGAGGCCCTGCGGCCAGCAACACTTTGTCTCTAGGAAGTGGCTTCTTGGCTGCACCTGTGGTGGGCGTGGCCTGACCTGCAGCCCGGGGGTTAGTCCTGGTGATCTGGCTACACCCTGCCGGGTGTCTGGCATCTAGGTTTTTACATCTAGCTCCTGAGCAGCCAAGGTAGAAATCTTAGTATAAGGTGATCTCAGGAAACACTAATAGGGAAGAGGGGTGTCCAACGGAGAAGGGAGGACAGTCAATGCTGGGGGCAGTGGCCACCAAGGGCCTCAGATCCTGATCCTGCTGGGGCCACTCTGGGAGATGGTAGAACACACAGCACACACTGCGGAGTAGTCCCACCCAAGGGGGTTAAGCTGGGGTGTTTCTTTCCTGGCAGCCATTGGTGGAGGGCTGCTGGAAGGGAGGAGGTCAGTTCCCCTGCACTTTTGTCCCCCTCCAGAGGGGAAGCCCCTTGCGAAGAACTGCAGGTGCCAGAGGTTGGGAGTCAGCCAGTGTGCACAGAAGCAGCAACCAAGCAGATATGGTATGGGGTGGGGTGAGGACAACCCCGTATGCATGTAAGGGATCCACACACCCATGCCCAAGTGAACTGCTATCCTCTCAGAATTGGTCAGGCTGGGACCCAGTGGGGCAGCCCTTGGGGAGGTAGGGAGCTGGTCTACTTGCAGCAGCACCAGTGGGATTGGGCAGGATGGGCCAGGCTGGTTACCAGGAACCCTGGAGCCCACCCACCACCTCCCAATCCCAGGATTTCCTTTCCTAAACAGGTTCTGGTGTATTAGGAGGGGATGCCCCTGGACTGACAGGACCTCATCTGGGAAGCCAGCCTCCTGAAGATGAATGCTGACTTCCAGGATGGGATGGCGTCATGTCATAAGGTCAGGGTGAAGGGTCCCATGGCTGCTGCCTCTGGACAGCCTGGTTCCTCTGATGGAAGACACTTACCTCCTTTTTTTGGCATACCAAGGAGATCCCCTTTTGTTGTAAATGTCAGATAATCTAACCCAAACTGGCCTAAGCAAAATGAGAATGTATTTGCTCCCATACAAGCAAGAGAAAGTTTCAATTCAGGTGTGGCTTGTTCAAGGGGCACAGGCCATGACCCCAGGACTCACTTCTATCTCTCTGCTTCTGCAAGATCTATTCCATTCTAGCTTCAGCAGCAACAGCCCTCCACCTCTCAAGGTCAAGTCTAGCTGGGAAGGCAAGCCCGCCTGTCTCTCAGCAGCAAAAGGCATCATGGCTCTGTTTAGGTCCTGTGTCCCTCCCGGACCCCATAGCTCTGTCCAGGGGACTACAGTGCACTGACTAGTCAGGCGAGAGTTGCACAGTCATGCTTGGAACTGAGGGTAATCTCCGCCAAAAGTGTGAGGGCTGAGAGCAGGGCAGGGACGGTTCCAAAACAGCAATGTGGGTAACCTGTTACCAAAAGCAATGGAATAGATTTTGGGCAGCTAAAAGCAACAAATAGCCACTCCAGGTAGGATTGGGCCTGCAACCAGGGCCCTGTGCTTTCCTTCTGCATCTCCTCCTTCCCCTCCACCGCCATTTCACTGAAATGAATGCCTGAATGGATAGGAGAGAGAATTCACAGCTTCCTTGAGCCGCAGCCCTCTGGTGGCTGGATTCCCCTGGGCAGTGGTGACCAGGGAAATGTGTGGGGCAGTGCTGCTTGTCACAGAGACAGGGAATTCCTGCAGGGAATACTGCAGGCCATTAGTGGTGAAGGCCAAGAAGGCAATGCACAGGAGAGTTCAAACAATAAAGGATTATCCCATCCAAAATGCCAATAGCATTATCATTGACAATCACTGCCATGGGGCTCGTCTGTGGGCCCTCTTCTATACTGGCCTGGCATTGGGGCTCACATTACTTGTCATGGACCGTAGGGATTGCTCTTGAAGAGTGGAAGCCATGCATGCTAAATTGTCACATCTTCACTCCTGCTGTGCACAGTTCTGCTGGCATGTCTACCTCTCTCCTCTGTTTTAGGTCCTAGAGGTAGGGACCAGGTCTTTTTCTTCCCTCAAATCCTTCACAGCACATCATAGAATCTCATGAATAAGTATGCCTGTCAAAATTGGGGCCATTTTGGGATAAATTGAGATTTGGATTGGGTCATCGTATTAACAGTGGTTTATAAATGTGATCATTGGATAAGACTATTTCAATTGCCACCAATTTCAAACAATAGCCCCTGATAGGTGCTTTTCAAAGGGAAGTTTAAAGCTGGAAAGTAGAGCTACCAGTTATATTGCTTAACACAGTGCAATAACTAAGGCTGCTGTGACTGTGATTTTGGGACTGCCCAGCTGAGGCTGGGGCTGCAAGTCTGGTATTTTCACCAGGCTGAGCTCAGACTCCCTCTGGACATGGTCTCAAGACCACCGGTTGGCTATGCTTGAGAAAGTCAGGCCTGTCCCAATTCAGTGATCCATTCAAATGTGGGAGAAGTACACGGGATGGGAGTAGAAGGATCAAAGGGCAGGACCAAGTCCAGGAAGACCCATCCTCCTACAGAGGCCCCTCTGGTTCATCCAGCTCCTTGTGCCAGGGGCATAAGACCAGCTGAAAGGTACTGTGCTTTTCAGATACAACCCTGATCTCCACCCTTTTCACACCTACTCTTGGAGGACAATGGCCATTAAGTCTGGTATACAGACTATCCCTAAGTTACAGGTACATTAAGTAAGTAACCAGGATCCAGGGAAGCAAACTGCCAAATGAAGCCAGTCAAAAGACTCAGGGAACACTGAAGTGCAGCCTCTTCTGCCATGACCTCAGGCTCGGTGCCGTGTTGGGGTTAAGCAGGGTAGGAAACCAGGCCTGCAGCCACCAGTAGGCTGTCAGAGGTATGACAGCTCTGCACATAGGTTCTGGCTTCATCAGGAGACTCAGGAAGACCCTCTGTACCCAGGTAGCTCCCCCTCTGTATATGCAAGGACAGCATATACATAATCATCCCTCACATAGCCAGTCACAGATTTGAGCTGGCAAAGTGCCCTGGCCAGGGTCCCAAGATTCATTCCTAGCCAAAGCCAGGAGGAACCAAGCCAGGAGCTGGCAAAAGGACTAGGACTGAGGAGTCTTGAGGCACCTCCTTGCTAGGAATGTGTAGCATCATTGGCTGCCAAGGAGGAAAGTGTCCAAGGAAGAGGGTCAGGTTGGTCCCAGCCACAGGGCTGAAGTGAGGGATGATCCAGGCTCAGACTCCTTCAGGAGGGCCTTAGAGGTTGAGAGTTAAAAGAAGAGTTCTTTTCAAGTCCAGGGTGATCGACCTCAGTTAAGGAGCCCATAAAATAGATGAATGGAAAAGCCCACGTGTCTTTCACTGGGCTCAGAATGAAGCATCTGGGTTGACCAGCTCCATGAAGATGCTGAACCTTTGGGACTATTCTCCTTTAAACCTTTCTCCTCCTCTCTCCATTTTTTTCCACCTTTCTCTGCCCTGCCTACCACCAGTAGTCTAGAGTGAACTACTTGTACCATGGTCTGGGAAATCTGATTATACTCAGGACATTGGTGTTTGAATTAGTCTGTTACAGGACTGCACTGGGGTCTAGTTGTGTTATGTGATAGTGCTTGATTTTGCAGATGTGGTAGGGGGTGCTTTTAATGCCCTGATAAGCCAACTTCAAGGACATGTATGGAAGATTCTGGAGACTGCAGTTGCTAAAAGAGACCTGGGCTCCTGGCACGCACGTGGGTGAGTTCCTGTAGCAGGACAGAGCGGCCCAAGAGAAGTGAGACAGGAGGTCTGTTTCATGCCTTTAGAGAAGTGTTTCATACGTATTTGGGGACCTTACTGTAAGAGTAAGTGGGAAAACATACAGAAGTGTGTATCCTGTACTCTTACTCAGCAACAAGCAACACAGAAGACCAATTTCTGTGGCCAAATGTGTGGGCACTGCTCCCCACTGGCAAGCAAGCCAGCAATTCTCCAGCTGACTCCAGTGGGGTGTCCTCCAATTTAACTCTGATGCTACCTACCTGGAGATAATGTCAGATCCCACAGGTTGAGGGCTCAGCCCGCAAGACTGCCCCCCACTTCAGATGCCAGTTTCAAGTCCAGGCCTCTGGAACTTCTGACCAACCAGCTATAAATCGCGGTTCCCACAATCCCCTCCTTGGGTTCGATTAGTTTGCTAGGGAAGCTCACAGATCTCAGGGAAACATGTACTTGCAATTACTGATTTATTACAAAAGATGTTTTATTGTTTAAATTTATTTATTTTTGGTGGCAGGCCAGTACAGGGATCTGAACCCTTGACCTTGGTGTTATAACAGGGTGCTCTAACCAACTGAGCTAACTGGCCAGTCTGCAAAGAATATTTTAAAGGATAAAAAAGAGATACACAGGGCAAGGTCTGGAAGGCTCCTGAGCACAGGAACTTCCTTTCCCATGGAGTTGGGGTGCACCTTCTTCCCGGCACATGCATGAGTTCAGCTGTGCAGAAGCTCCCCAGACCCTGTGCTCTCAAGTTTTTGCGGCAGCTTCATTACATGGGCACGAGTGAAGCAAGGACAGTCGTGCACAAATGTGATTGGATACAAAGGGTGTGATCTAACACTAACAGCCTGGGTGGGGAAGCCCCGCAAGGCCTGTTTGTTCAGGCTCTTCTGACCTCTCTGTGCAGCATTCCTTCCTCCCAGGCACAGAGCAGGGCCCCTCCTGAAATGGGGGTTTTATGACCTTCAATCATAAAAGATATCATAAAAAATCATATGACGTACAAGCTAAGGTAGGTCAGAGAATTTCCTGCTTTGAGGAGGAAAAGAAGCAGGTGAAAGGAGGGCAGGAAAAGATCAGAGAGCAACATGGGCCAGGAACCATGGACGAAAACCAATATGTAAATACCATAATGTCACATTGCTTTCTCTGTGGGAACAAGCAGAGGGAGAGTCATTTTGTTCTGATGGAATTAGGAATTGATTCGATGTAAGAAATTTCCAGCTCCTTTGTCCATCTCCCTCCATCTCACTCACTTGGCAAAACGACAACCTTGGTAAATCCAGTTCTCTGCCTCCTATGTACTTGGACTTGTGCAGCTGAACTTGGGGAAGCTCAGCCATGCAGGCTGGACTGACTTCAAATTTATGATCACAGGCTCCAAGAAGGCCTTGATGCTGCCAGGGATTAAATCACCTGACATGCCCCGAGACTCTTCTCTCCTCGAACCTCTTCTACCTCTTCCTTGTTTGACTGAGACTTCCAAGACTTATCAGCAAGTCTCCCCACCTGCCCCTCCAGTCAACATCCGCCTCCCATCACCCAAGGCAATGACTGATTCTGTCACCAGAGATGAACAGACACATAATTTTGCCTGTTCTAGAAACTAACACAAATAGACTCAACCAGCACAGACTCTTGTGTCTGGCTTCTTTCACTCAACATATTTTGAACCTAAATCATATTCTTTATATAGCAATAGTTTACTCATTCTTCTTTCTGAGTAGTATTTCATTGCATGAATATGCCATAATATGTTTATCTACTCACCTGTTAGTGGAAATTCAGATTGTTTCCAGTTTTTGTTTTTTGGTGTTTTTTAAATACATGTATGTATGTATGTATTTATGTATTTATTTATTTATTTATTTATAACATTTACTTGTACATATTTGTGGGTACAGTATGTTGTTTCAATACATGCATATACTGCACAATGATTCACTTAGGGTAGATAGCACAGATTTGTACCTGTTTGTCCCCTATTTCTTCTCCCCTGCCGTGCCCTCTCCTCTCCTGGCCTCTGATAACCAGTATTCTACTCTCTATTTCTATAAGGCCACTTTTTTCTTTATTTTAGATTCCACAAATGAGTGATATCGTGCAGTATTTGTCTTTCCATGCCTGACTTACTTCACTTAACCTGATGGTTTCCAATTCCATGCATGATGCTGCAAGTGAATAGGACAGCATTTCTTTCTATAGCTGAAGAGCATTACATTGTGTGTATATATCATAGTTTTTTTAATCCATTTATCCGCTGATGGGCGTTTAGGTGGATGCCATTTCTTGACTATTGTGAATAGTGTTGTGATGAACATGGGAGTGCAGGTGTCTTTCTGATATATTGATTTCATTTCCTTTGGGTACGTACCCCACAGTGGGATAGCTGGGTGGTAAAGTAGGCCTATTTTCAGTTCTCTGAGAAAACCCCATACTGTTTTCCACAATGGCTATACCAATTTACATTCCCGCCAACAATGTAGGAGGGTTCCCTTTTTTCTACATCCTTGCCAGCATTTGTTACTTTCTGTCTTGTTGATAATAGCCACTCTAATGGGTGAGACGATAGCTCATTGTGGTTTTAATTTGCATTTCACTGATGATTAGTGATGCTGAGCATTTTTTCATGTGCTTGTTGGACATTTGTATGAATTCTTTTGAGAAATGTCTCTTTAAGTCACTTGCCCATTTTTTACTTGGGCTATTTGTTTTTTTATGCTGGATTGAGTTCCTTATATATTCTGTATATTAGCCCCTTGTCTGCTATGTAGTTGAAAACACTTTCTCCCATTCGGTAGGTTGTCTCTTCACTTTGTTGATTGTGTCCCTTGCTATGCAGAAGCTTTAGCTTGATGTAGTCCCATTTGTGTGTTTTTGTTTTAGTTGTCTTTGCCTTTGTAATCTCAATTCAAAAAAGTGCTGCCTGCTCCCATTTTGTGTAGCGCTTCTGTGTTTTCTTCTAGTGGTTTTATAGTTTCAGGTCTTAAATTTAGATATTTAATTTATTTTGAGGTGGTTTTTGTGTGTGGTGAGAGATAGGGATCTGGTTTCAATCTTCTGCATGTGGATACCCAGTTTTCCCAGCACCACTTATTGAAGAGTATCTCCCTGCCCCACTATATATTCTCAGCATCTTTGTCAAAAATAAGTTGGTTATAAGTGCATGGTACTTCTGGGCTTTCTATTTTGTTTCATTGGTCTATTTGTCTGCTTTTATGTCAGTATCATGCTGTTTTGGTTGCTATAGCTTTATAGTATATTTTGAAGTCAGAAAGTGTGATGCTTCCAACTTTGTTCTTTTTATTTAAGATTGCTTTAGCTATACAGGGTCTTTTGTGGTTCCATACAAATTTTAAGATAATTTTTCTATTTCTGTGAAGAATGTCATTGGTATTTTGAAAGGAATTGCATTGAATATTTATATAGCTTTGTGTAATATGGACATTTTGATGACGTTAAATCTTCCAACCCATGAACATGAATATCTTTCCATTTATTTGTGTCCTCTTCAATTTTTTTCACCAACATTTTATAGTTTTCATTGTAGAGGCCTTTCACCTCCTTGTTTACTCCTAGTTATTTCTTCTTTATTTCTTATCCCTCCTCTTCTTCTGGTAGCTATTGTAAATGGAGTTACTTTCTTGATTTCTTCTTCAGCTATTCCATTACTGGAGAGTAGGAAAGCTATTGATTTTTATGTGTTGATTTGTATCCTACCACTAAAATAAATTCATTTATTAGTTCTAGTAATTTTTTGGTGGAGTTTTCAGTATATGATCATGTCATCTGCAAATAGGGATAGTTTGACTTCCTCCTTTCTGATTCGAATGCTCTTTATTGCTTTCTCTTGCCTTATTGCACTGGTGAGCATTACACCTCTTGCTGTATAACAGAGACTCAAAAAAGATTACTCAAAGCAACATGAATGCAATGAGAAGCCCAAAGGGACTGCATCTCAGCAACTCCTCTGTCAGAAGGAGAAACTGGGTACAGCCCCAAGTCGATTTTTGCTTCAGTTTTTATTGTAAAAACAAGAAAATTACAGGAAAAGAAGAGATGGTTAATCAGTCATAAAGTAAGAACATAAAGAAATTGGCTATGTAACAATCTTCATCCAAGCATGCATGGTTCATAATAGTTAAAACAATATACCAACAAAAGAGTCATAAATCTAAGCTATGTGACATGCAAAAGAAACAATAAGATAATTATTAAAGTGCCTGACTTCTTGAGAAACTCAAAGAAACAGCTTAAAGCAAAATGTGGAACAACCCCCATGTCCTAACTAATCTAGCAGAACATCCTTGGAAATCTTAACTCACTTATTTTTCCCATCATTTAAGTTTTATTATATTAAGGGTTATTGCCCTCAGAACAATCCCTGTTTTGCTTCAGTTCTCTTGTTCACATTAAAGGCTTTAGACCTGTGTGAGTTTCCTTCTCACAAAATTTTCCAATGAACCCTTTATATTAACCATCAGTGTATACAATTCCTTACTTAAACAGTGATTAGAATTGATTCAGTGGGCTCTTGCCCCCTAGCTGTAGGCTCTTGCCTCCTATCTAAGGACTTTTGTTCCATACATGCATTACCTAAAAACCCTATCTAATAATCAAATAGGAATCAAGATTTCTAACCCTCTACAGTGAGAATTTCTAGTACTATGTTGAATAAGAGTGGGGAAAGTGGGCATCCTCATTTTGACCCAGATCTTAGAGGAAAAACCTCCAATTTTTGTTCATGATATTAGCTGTGGGTTTGTCATATATTTCCTTTATTGTGACAAGTTATATTCTTTCTATACCTAGTTTGTTGAGTGTTTTTATCATGAAGGGTGCTGGATTTTATCAAATGCTTTTTCTGCACCTATTAAAGTGATCATATGTTTTTTTCCCTTCATTCTGTTGATGTGTTATATCATATTTATTGATTTGCATATTTGAACCATGCTTTCTTCCCTGGGATGAATCCCACTTGATCATGATGAATGATCTTTTTAATGTGTTGTTGGATTCTGCTTGCTAGTGTTTTGTTGAGGATTTTCACATCTGTGTTCATTAGGATACTGGTCTGTAGTTTTTGTTGTATCTTTTTCCCAGTTTTGGTATGAGGTTAATGTTGTCCTCATAGAATGTGCTTGAAAGTATTCTGTCTTCTTCAATTTTGTGGAAGAATTTGTGAGGAATTGGTATTAGTTCTTCTTTAAATATTTGGTAGAATTTTTCAGTGAAGCCATTTAGTCCTGAGGTTTTCTTTGTTAGAAGACTTTTTTTTAACGCTTCAATCTCATTACCTGTTATTGATGTGTTTAGGTTTTCTAGTTATTCATGATTCACCTTTGGTAAGTCATATGTGTCCAGGGATTTATCCATTTCTTCTAGGCTTTCCAGTTTGTTCACATATAGTTGTTCATAACAGGCTGTTAACAATTGTTTGTATTTCTGTAGTATCAGTTATATTGTCTCCTTTTTCATTTCTGATTTTATTTGAATATTCTCTCTTTTTCTCTTCATTACTCTAACTAAAAATTTATCAATTCTGTTTCTCTTTTCAAAAACAAACTCTTTGTTTCATTGACCTTTTGTATTTTTTTTAAATCTCTAATTCATTTACTTCTGCTCTGATCTTTGTTATTTCTCTTCTTTTGCTGATTTTGGGTTTGATTTTTTCTTGTTTTTCTAGTTCCTTGAATTGCGATGTTAGGTTGATTTATTTGAAGACTCTTCTTTTTTGATGTAGGCATTAATTGCTGCAAACTTCCCTCTTAGAACTGCTTTTGCTCTATCCCATAGGTTCTGGTATGTTGTGTTTTCATTTTCCCTTATGTCTGGGAATTTTTAAATTTCCTTTCTGATTTTATCCTTGATCCATTCATTGTTTAGGAGCATGTTGTTTAATTTCCATGTATTCGTATAGTTGCTAGAGTCCCTTTTGTTGTTGATTTCTGTTTTTATTCCATTATTCCATTTTGTTGTTGATATGATTGCAATTCTTAAAAATTTGTTGAGACTTATTTTGTGACCTAACATATGGTCTATTCTAGAGAATGTTCCATGGGCTGCTGAGAAGAATGTGTATTCTGCAACTGTTGCATGAAATGTTCTATATATGTCCCTAAGGTCCAACCAGCCTAGAGAAGAGTTTAATTCTGATGTTTCCTGGTTAGTTTTCTGTCAGGATTATCTATCCTGTGCTGAAAATGGGTGTTAAAGTCCTCCACTACTATTGTGCTGGAGACTATTTCTCCCATTAGGTCTAATAGTAATTGCTTTATATACATGGGTGCTCTGGAGTTGGGTGCGTGGGTGCGTATGAATTTAGAATTGCTATATCCTCTTATTGAATTGATCTGTTTATCATCAATAATGGTCTTCCTTATCTTTTTTTACTTTCTTTGGCTTGAAGTCTATTTTATCTGATGTAGGGATAGCTACTCCTGCTCTTCTTTGGTTTCCATATGCATGAAATACCTTTATCCCTTCGCTTTCAGACAGTATGTGTCTTTATAGGTGAGGTGATTTTCTCATAGGCAGCATATTGTTGGGTCTTGTTTTATAATCCATTGAGCCACTCTTTGTCTTTTAATTGGGACACTTAATCTGTTTACACTTAAAGTTATTAATATTTAGGGGCTTTTTACTGCCATTTTGTTACTTTTTTCTGGTTTTTGTGTTGATCCTGTTTTTCTTTTTTCCAATCTTACTGTCTTCCTTTGTGATAGAGTGGTTTTCTCTAGCAGTGTATTTTGATTTCTCGCTATATCTCATAAGTTTTTCTGTTATGTTTGACATGAGGCTTACAAAGAACATGTTATACTTATAACAGACTATTTTAGGCTAAAAGCAACTTAAATTCGATATCCAAGAAAAAAGAAAAAAACCAAAGCCAACTTTATGCTTTTATGCCATTCCCTCCAATTTGTTGTTTCAAGTTACATCTTTTAATATTGCCTGTCTCTTATATGGTTGTTGTATATGTTACTGTCTTGTTAGGTGTGTCCTTTAGTCTTCGTACTAAGGATGTAAGTGGTTTATTAACCACACTTACAATGTTAGAGTATTCTGAGGTTGTCTGTGAACTTACTTTACTAAAGACTATGTACCTTCAAATGTTTTCTTACTGCTCCTTAGCATCATCTTCTTTCAGATTTAAGAATCCCTTTAGCATTTCTTGTAGGGCAGTTCTAGTGTTGATAAATTCCCTTAGCTTTTTTTGTCTAGGAAAGACTTTATTTCTCCTTCATATGCGAAGTTTAGTTTTGCTGGATACAGAATTCTTGGCTGACAGTCTTTTTCCTTCAGCACTCTGAATATATCAACCCATTCTCTTCTGGCCTGCAGGGCTTCTACTGAGAAAACCACTGAGAGACATATTGGGGTTCCATTGAATGTTATATGTTTCTTTTCTCTTGTTGCTTTCAGTATTCTTTCTTGATCTTTGATTTTTGATAATGTGCCTTGGGGTATTTCTTCCTGAATTGAATTTGACTGAAAATCTCTGAGCTTCCCGTACCCAGATGCTGTGTTCTTTCTCCAAACTTGGGAAATTTTTAGCCATTATTTTCTTGAATATGCTTTCTACATTTCTTCCTTTTACCTCTCCTTTAGGTATGCCGATTATGTAGAGGTTATTTCACTTGAAGGAGTCCCATATTTGCTGTATTTCTGTTTCATTTTTTCTTATTCTTTTTTTTTTTTTTTTTTTTTTTTGCTCCTCTGATTTGATAACTTCAGATGTTCTATTTTTGAGCTCACTGATTCTTTCCTTGGTCTGATTAAATCTGCTGTTGGAGCTTTCTACTGAGTCTTTCAGTTCAAATAATGTATTCTTTATTTCTAGAATTTCTATTTGTTCTTTAAAATTGATTCAATTCCTTTGTCAAGTTTCTCATTGTGTTCCTGTATTCTTTTCCAGGCTGCCCCTGGCTCCTATGTGGGTCCACAGGAACCCTGTCAGTGGTCTCATGTTCCTCCAGTTTACTGAGCAAACCCTTAAGCAACTGGGACTTGAACCAGTCAGAGTGGTCCCTTCTCTCTCTCAAGCCTTCTCCCACCTTCACAAACTTTGCGAGTCTCTCCTCCTCTCCCCCCTGAGCTCCAGTTGTCCCAGGTTGGAAGTCTTTGCTTTTTAATAGTTGTAAATTGGTCAGTGATTGGGAAAGTGATGATGGGGGATGTTTATTCCACCATCCTGATGACGTTCTATTTCCAATTTTTGATTTTAAATAAAGCTGCTACGAAAATGTTCATATAATTCTTTTTGTGGGCTGAAGTTTTCTTTCTTTTGGTTAAATACGTAGGAATGGAATTGGCAGATTACAGGATAGGCATATGTTTAACTTGTTTAACTTGATAAGAAAGTGGCATGCTGTTTTCCAAAGTGGTTGTACCATCTGACTCTCCAACACCAGAGTGGGAGTGTTCCGGGTGCTCTACGTAGTCTGACCATGTTAAAAAGTAAATCAGGCATGTTACTCCTCTACCAAAAAAATAAAAACCCTCTAATGACGTAATGACTGGATATTTTATTATATTAAGGAGTTGTTCATTTTTAGGTGTGAAAATGACTTTGTAATTAGGCTTAAAAGAAGTCCTTATCATTTAAAGATCCATATGGCAGTACGTGTGGGTGAAATGATATGACGTCAGGAGGTGGGAGATGGAAATACAGATGAGACAAATTGGCCAACAGTTGATCTTTTGGAAGCTGGGTGATTAATGCATGCTGGGCTCATCATCCTCTCTTCTCTGCTGAAGGAGCTCACAGTATGTCACCCCAAAATGTGCCACCTTGGCATAAGAATTATTTTAAGGTAAAGGCAATGGAGAAAAAGCAGATACAGGATGAGCTCTCTGCCCTCCCCCTAACTACCTGAAAACAGAACACAAATTCCTCTTGTGAAGCTATCCCCAAACCCACCCACTCTTCTCATACCAAGAGAGGGAGAACAGATTTCTCACTGGAGTTGAGATGGCACCAAGAGTCTACCCAAACAGACTTTACTAACTACCCTTATTTACCATTAGTGTCCCCATATATTTGCCTTCCCACCATTGGCTGCTTCTCACAGAAGCTCAGTCCTTTTCCCTTGCCATGGCACTTCTCTACCAAATTATGTTCTTTGTGAAGATGCAATAGAAGCCTAAATTCTAAACCACTCCTTTAAGTAACTCGTCACTGAGTGCTCCCACGTGTATATACAATGTACACATTAACAAACTTCTGTTTTTTCTTGTTAATCTGTCTTTTGTCAGTCTCATTTGCAGGGCACAGCCAAGGAACCTAAGATGGGATAGAAAAAAAAGATTTTTTTCCTCCCTACTATGGTGTAAATGCTGTATCCTCCCAAAATTCATATATTGAAATATAACCCAATCCCCAATATGATAGTATTAGAAGGTGGGGCCTTTGGTAGGTAGTTAGGTTGTGAGGGTGGAGCCGGCATGAATGAGATTAGTGCAATTACCAAGCAAGGGCTCAATGCTCGATGCACACAGAAGCCAATACTATGACATCAGTTTTTGAGAAAAGAAAAGGGTTTATTGTAAGGTCAGCCAGCAAGGAGACAGTAGGCAAGGCACTCTCAAATCTGTCTCCCTGATTTAAGGGCTGGATGCTGGATCTTCCTTGTTGAAAGACCCCTTACTTTACGAAGGACTCTGTTGGTTCAATTTCCAGTTTTTTAGCTCTGCAGATGGGAGATCTTTGGTTCCTGTGGTGCTCGAGGTCATCTGGAGGGCAAGGTCCTTCTCTTTTGCCCATGCTCAGCTTACATCCTACAAGACAACTTGTAAAACAACTTGAAATATGAAAATAGAACTAGATTAATCTAGTTTTGTATGGCTTCAGTGTCCTCATAAATGAGGACCCAGAGAGCTTGTTCGTCCCTTCCACCATGCAAACGTGGAGTGAAAAGGCCCTATCTATGAGGAAGAGGGCCCTCACCAGACACCAGATTTGCTGGCACCTTGATCTTGGACTCCCAACTTCCAGAACTGTAAGCAATAAATTTCAGTTCTTTATAAGCTACCCAGCTTATGGAATTTGTTATAGCAGCCTAAACAGACTAAGACACTCCCCTACACGACTTTTGTATATTCCTGGAATTTTCCATAAGAAAGAGTTGTTAAAATCCTCTAGTGGTTCCCCATCTTACTCATAGCAAAAGCCACCATCCTGACAAGGCCCCCTTCTCTTTGGACCATATCTCCTGTTACTTCCTCACTGACTCTGCTCCAGCTATGGAGACCTCCTTGCTATTTGTCACCCATGTCAGGCACCCTCCCACACTAGGCCCTTGTGCCGGCTGTTCCCTGTGCTGGGCACACTCTTCCTCTGATAGCCCATGACTTCAACTCTGCTCACATGTCACTTGTTCAAAGAAGGCCACCCTGACCACTCTGCTTAAAACTGCAAACACTCACTCACTTTTATCCTCTATAGGACTTGGTACTTCTAATATACTGTAAGATTGAGATTACTCACGGTGATTATTGCCGGTCTCTGTCCACTGGGCTGTAAGCTCTATGGGACAGGGCTCTCTTTATTTTGTTGTTCACTAATGCATCACCAGCTCCTAGAATAGTACGTGGCATACAGAAAGAGGTCAATAACAGAAGCAAGAGAGGGAGGGAGGGAAAGAAGGGGGCTTTAGTGTAACACTTTTCTAGGGGAACGAGGCTACATATGAAAGCATTTAAAAAAATTCTCCTGGCATTTTATTTTAGCTAATTTGCTGTTCATTTTATTATTAATTGACACCTAGAATTAACCATCACACTTTGTCTCGTTAGTTAATATCAAACATAAAATCAAGGGTGATTTCTTGGTCTAGAACATAGGCTGGTCTTAGAATAAACTCCCCTGCAATGAAATCCCATGTATGTCGGTAGCTGGGAGGGGCATCCTGGAGGGCTGAAGCTGCACAACTGGGCCCTTCAGATCTGTGATCCAGTTGCACACACTGGACCTGCAGCAAGAATTGGGACGGCAACCTCGTGGAGTCCTGGGGCTCCCCAACAGGCTGACCACAGGCCACAGGGAAAGAACCAATGTGTGTGGAGGTGGTAGGAGTGCGGGAGGGGTGTTGGCTAAACACCTCTGCCTTTCTCACCATAATCTGCAGGCATTGCTCCCTGGGGTGACCAAGGACCCATAGTGGGTTCCTGTACTGAGGCAAAGCCTTTGGCGAACTCTTGGTGGGTCAGGCATTACCTTGGCTGCTTCAGAGCAAGTGATCTAGGGATGGGGTCAAAGGGAGCATTAGCAAACCACACAGGTGAGTTCCAACAGAGGTGAGAAGGGAGCTCACCTGAGTGTGGGGCTGAGCCCCATATAAAAACCAAACAGCCAGACTCCACCCACCAATGCCACCCAGTGGCCTACCTTGCCACTCCCCACAAGGCCATGCCCTTGAGGCAAGAGGAGGCTGCAGAGCCTGCAACAGAGACCCTTGCAGCTAGGAATCAGGCCACATGCTTTACCAAATGCAAACCAGCTCCCTGGAAACCTCCGGGGGGGGGGGGGGGGGGGGGTAGAAGTGACTCAACACACATCCCAGAATGCCCCCAGGCTCTTGGCAAACTCAGCTTACACCTCCTCCGCCTGCAGCTGCTGGGAATGTAAAGTGCCTCCTTTCTCTCCTTCCTCCTGTGCTATTCACAGGGAGAGCAGACAAAGAAAGGCCTTACTTACCATCGCTGGGCTTTCTATTGAAAGCTTTCTGAAAATGCAAATCTCTCAGAAGTGGATTCTTCTTTTCAAACGCTTTAAAGTTGTACATTCCCACTGAGGGCTGTTAAGCAGACCAAGATTTCCCTGGGGGAGGCTCCTTAAAAATAATATTTGCGTTTAAAGGAAGCTGTGAAGTCAGGCTTGACAGTAAAAGATGAGAGCCTCACAAAGATGTGCAGGCGTGAAGCCCCCACTTTTGCTGTCTGTATCCCACCCC
The DNA here is from genome assembly GCF_027409185.1 of Cynocephalus volans. Lineage (NCBI taxonomy): Eukaryota > Metazoa > Chordata > Mammalia > Dermoptera > Cynocephalidae > Cynocephalus > Cynocephalus volans. Next base: position 293,254,047 of record NC_084460.1, read on the forward strand.
ACCTTGGCCTTGTTTCCTTCGTTCTTTCATTCCATACTACACTACAGGTATCCACATTAGTCCAGGGTGACTGGGGACTCAACATGACAGAGTTGTTGCCCACCAGGAGCTCAAATACAGTGAACTGGACAAGCCGCTAAATGAGCCAACTCCCCCACCCGCTCCAGGGACCCTGGGCCTGCCTGCTCCCTTCATCCCATAGAACCAAGAGGTTCTGGCTTCAGCCTTAATAGATCTGCAACATAACCAGCGCCACTTTAGACAAGCCCAAGTACAAAATGGCGCCGCCCACCTCCTTCCCTTCCCCTTCCCTTTACGAGAAGCCTCCTGACTTAAACAGAAACCCCTTTTGCTTCCACAAGGACGCAGTTCTCCACCCCGATCCACGTTAGCATAATGCCCCTCCTTGACGGTATCAGCCAGCCCTTGGCGCACTATATAAGCTCTACCACCCCCACACCTGGTGCTGTCCCCTTTTTTAGGGCAGCCCTGGGCTGCTTGCTATTTCGAGCACAGCCCAACAGATTTTTTCCTTTAATAAAGCTTGAACAGTACCTGGCATCTTGGCTCACTTTCTTTCATTATGGTGCCGAAACCCGGGAAGGGTTTTGGCTGACATTGTGGACAGTCCCCTCTCTCTTGGGGAGACTGGCCCTTGGCCGCCCGTCCCAGACCTGCCGAAACTGGGTACACTCGGGACTCTCTCTCCTTTTGCCTTTCAGACCAATACATCCAACACCGGCCTCAGTTCAGGGTGAGTCCATGGGTCTGTCCTGCCTACTTCTACAGTTCCCCCGACTACTCTCTCTCTACGACTCAGGTCTCTATGAAGCCCAGGCGCCTGGCCAAAGGAACTCTTCTCATGCCCCCCAGCTATTGAAGGACGCTTCATTAGCTGGTCGGTGGCTTTTTTTTCTCTCGAAAAGAAGGTGGACAACAGAGAGGACACTCTTTGTTGGCACGCTTCTTCTACCAGGACTGACTGCCCTTCCTCACCCTCTACATGGGATCCTCACGATCCAAACCTCCATGCTCTACACCCATGGGCTGTCTCCTGGCCAATTTCTTGGCCTCCAGGGAGACATTGAACCTAAACATCCCGTCCCATTTTCTACTATATTCCACACTCTACACCTCTGAGCTGTTCTACGCCTCTGGGCTGTCTCCTGGCCAATTTCTCAGCCTCCAGGGAGACATTAAAACTCAAAAGCCTCGTTACAATGGATCCCAGTGGCCACAAGATGGCACTCGGTTTAGACACTCACTGAAATGGCAAAAGCTGTAGAGATTCCTTGTTCAGGCCTTTTCCTATCTCTGAACGCATTATTCTCTCTGTCAAAACTGTCCTATGTCTCAAATTCCCCTAGCTCATGCTCAAGCTCTCCTTCCAGACACAGATCAATCTTCTGATCCGTCAGCCCTCCACATTTCTCTCTCTTCCCCACACCTGGCCTCCAGACACTCATCCTCAGCCCAAATCCTTCCCTTCTCCCCCTTCATCAGGTAACAACCCCGCCTCAGCTCCAGCTTTTAGTAAACCTTCCGTGAAGTGGCTGGGATGGAAGGAATTGCCTCAGTCCATGTACAGGGAGCAGGTCTGGATGGCGGCTCAGGTACATGCTCAAAATAGTAGGCGGCCTGTGGGAGCCGTTGCTGTTCCTTACACGGACCCAAATTGGAACTACCAGGCTGGCTGCAGGGATCGGGCTCTCCAGGATAACATGATCACACACTTGATTTATGGCCTTCAAAAGGCTACTCACAAGTCAGTCAATTATGACAAGCTTAGAGAGATCATGCAGAGATCCACTGAAAATCCCAGCAAGTTCCTAACCCGCCTCTCTGAGGCTTTACATGAATACACACATATAGACCCAAACTCCCCTGCAGGCATGGCCCTCTTACACTCTCATTTCATTACCCAATCAGTCCCTGATATTCAAAAAACTATAAAAGAGATCAGGCCAAATACCAGCTCCTGGCTAATGCCATCTGAGGCTCACATACTCCAGAGCTGGCTGCCTCTAGGGGCAAGCTACCTGGGAATTGCTTCAAATGCAATCAACTGGGCCATTCAGCAGGGGCCTGTGATAACCTGTCCTCACTGCAAATGGTCAGGTCACTGAGGGATTGACTGTGCCACTCGCCAGAGAAGGAGTGGCCCAGTCCCCAACCTACAACCTTTGGCTTCACAGCCATCCCTACTAGAGCTTCTTGGCTTTGCCCAGAAGGAGGACTGACGATGCCCGGGGCCTGAGGCCCCCACAGAGATCACCATGTATGAGCCCAGGGTAACTCGCCTCAAGGTAGGTAAGCCAATCTCTTTTTTCATGATACAGGGGTCATTTACTCTGCCCTTCCTGAATATGCAGGACCAACAACCCTGTCATCTATCATAATAGTAGGGGTCACAGGATCAGAATACAGCCCAGGATCACTCAAACCCCTTTCCTGCACCCTACATCACACCCAATTCACATGCAAATTGTTAATAATGCCTCAATGCCCAGCTCCCTTCCTGTGATGGGACATTCTTTTCAAATTCAAAGCTACTCTTACCCTAAACACTTTAACTCCAGCTACAATACTCCTGTTACAGTCCACACCATACCAGGCCCCTGAGGCTTCCACCTTCCCCTGCCCCTCAGACAATATTAATCTCTAGTATGGGACGCTTTTTCTCCCTCCATTGCTACACGCCGTTCCCCTATTGCCAGAGACCAGCTCCGCAGGATTCGTTGGGCCTGAATAGGTGGTGTGGCATCGGCGAGTAAAGAAAGAGATGGACCACAGATGTCTAGTGCAAGTGTGGACGATGACCACATGAATCTTGCTTTATTTATATTTTTTACTTAACCTTTTACATGATGATTTATCTTTTAATCAAAACATTTATTATTTTATCTCTATAGAAAAAGAAAAATCAGAATGTTCCAAAGCACTCATGCTGTGATAAAAGCACCCTCTCATGCATCAATAGTTCACCCCAAAGCCTGTGGCTTGTGGCCAGGAAATTATACAATAGCAGCATGCTTGGCATTAGAGAGCATCGGACTTTTGGTCTGAGTCACAATTCTTGACCTTTTAAACTTACACATAAACTTATATTCTAAATTCTCATAAAATCTTACTTATACTTACATTAAACAATTTACTGTCTTATGTTTATATTTATTATTCTAATTTATGACCAAAATCACAATATATACAACATGATTTTATATAATGAAACTTGATTATAACATTCTATTATATTTTATACTGCTATTAAAAACAATCATACTATAAACCAATCTAAACAAAATCTATTAATATCAAAAACGTTTTCTTTATATTTTTATTATTTTAGCTATTCATCTTTATAGTAAAACTTTCTAATTTTTTTACCAATTGACTCTGTGAACAGTACAAGGAACAAAGTGAAAAGTTAAATGACCTTACTCAAACTAACAAAAACGCAATATATCATTCTTATTATTACTAGGGAAACAACATGTTCTTGGTAAATCAAGTGAAACTATGGGAGTGGGAGAAACAAAGAAACCTGTAACTGGTTGATGATCAATTAGTTGTAAGCACCACTGGACTCAGACCCACCATCTCCCTGGGGGAATGTAAATAGAAACCTAACATAATAGCTTCATTCCACAGGTACAAGAGCATGACCACAGCCACAATGGGTCCATGCACACATCACTAACAAGGAAGATTAATGACAAAATTAAGTGGAGCCAACCCATACCGGGAATATACCTCACCTACACCTTTAGTACTGACAATGCCCTTTAAATAAACCAGTTAATTTTGATGTATTTTAACATGTCCTTTGAGAAACTCCAGGGAATTTCCCAAAGCCATACTAAGCCAAAAGGTTAGGCTGTTAATTCTGGGAAGCCTTGTCAAGCAACCAAAGGTGAACAAACAAGAACTTCCATGGAACTGTACCACACACATGGGACCCCATGGTAGCCTGCAGAACAAGGGGTATCACTCAGGCTCCCATGTCGTTCCCTATAGCAGGATGGCTCATGGCACCCTATCCTTGTTAAGTTGCTGGAACCCCTCTTTGTTCCCTAATGTCCCACAGTACCCCATCGCTAACAAACACCTAATAGACTTAAAACCTGGTGTACACAAACTCCTTTCTTCTCATTTCTCACAGCCTACCCACTCGCCTTTCAATACACCCATCCTTCTGGTTATAAAGCTTAACGTCTCATACCATTTAGTACAGGACTGATCCTGACACGTGTCATTCATACCATTTAGAACAGGACTAATCCTGACATGCGCCATTCCCAACAACTCACCTGGACAGTACTGCCTCAGGGGTTTTGGGATAGCCCCCACTTTCCAGCCAGGCCTTAGCTCAAGACTTATCTGAACTCCGCCCCCCACAACCTCTAGCACTTTAATACAACATGTGGACAACCTCCTGCTTCGTAGCCCCTCCTATGAGGATCCACAGGCCCACACTGTTGCTCTCCTTAATTTCCTGGCCTCCAGGGAATATCGAGTGTCCCCCAGCAAGGCGCAAATTTCTTCTCCTTCAGTTCAAGAGTCTAATTTCTGAATTCCCTACTCCTACCACAAAGGGTGAAATCCTTTCTTTCTTGGGGCTTGCAGGGTATCTTCGCCTATGGATTCCTAACTTTGGCATTCTAGCAAAGCCACTTTATGGGGCAGCCAAAGGGGGTCCTGCCATTCCTTTAGATCCCACAAAGCCCATTCATTCTCTGTTCCAGCGATTAAAAGCCACTCTCCTCACAGCCCCAGCTCTATCTCTCTCAAACCTATCTCATCCTTTTATCCTATATGTCACCAAAACTCAAAGATTGGCATTCGGGGTTTTGGGACAAAAGGCAGGAGATATTTTCTCCCTGGTTACATACATCTCTAAATAACTAGACACCACATCTCAAGAATGGGCCCCTAGGGCCGGCCCGTGGCTCACTCGGGAGAGTGTGGTGCTGATAACACCAAGGCCACGGGTTCGGATCCTATATAGGGATGGCCGGTTTGCTCACTGGCTGAGCGTGGTGCTGACAACACCAAGTCAAGGGTTAAGATCCCCTTACCAGTCATCTTTAAAAAAAAAAAAAAAAAAAAGAATGGGCCCCTATTTATGGGCCTTGGTGGTAGCCACTCTTTTAACACAAGAAAGCTCTAAACTAACTTTTAAACAACGAACAGTCAAGACCTTCTCAGCCATAAGGCCAAGTCAATTCTCTCCCTTTCCTGCCTACAATTTATTCACCTAACTTTCATTGAAAACTCCCAGTTCTCCTTTAAACCTTGACCTCCCTTAAAATCCAGCCACTCTCATCCCAAAATACTCATGACCCTTAGAACACAATGCATGGAGGCTTTAGACATCTTTCTCAATCTCTTTCTACACATCTCCCTGTATCCCAGTACACGGTTCATAGATGGGAGCACCACCTCCACGTCTGCGCCCCGGGCAGGTTATGCCACAGTAAATCTAACACAAGCTATTGAGGCTGCACAACTCCCAAAGGAGGCTGGGTTTATACAGAGGACACCAAACCTCCAGTGACCCCATAGCCCAGGGAAACAAACTGGCGGATCTAACCACAAAACAGGCTGCTCAATCACCAGGACCCCACTCTTCCTCTCCTGCTCAGGTCCTTCTCATGGCCCCTATGACCTTATCCCAGTACACACCCCAAGAAATACAACACCTCCAATGGTTGGGAGCACAAAGAAAGGACAACTGGTATACTCTGTCCGGTTGCTATGTCCTCCCTACCATACAAGCTAAGCAAATCCTTTTAGATTTCCATAATTCAGTTCATATAGGCTATGAACCCCTACTACATCTTCTTCAGCCCTTATATTACTCTCCCACAAAAGGACACGCTATCTTCTAACCTTAGTAGATACCTTTTCAAGTTGGTTTGAGGCTTTTCCCTGCACTTCAGAGGATGCTGCAGCAGTAACACATGCTTTCACCTCAGAATCATCCCTCATTTTGGCCTCCCCACCAGTCACTCACTTGCCTACGGGCTGCCCCTGTAAACCCACAGTCCCTTTGAGCTTATGTACGGTAGACCCTTCACTCTCACACCTCTCCCTTCTGGCTCATCACCTTTAGGCCAGTATCTCCCTACTCTTTCGCTCAGTAGGGATCTTCTTTGGGAACAGGCCAACCTTCTATAACCTCATCCTTTCCCCACCACCCCCTCAGACTTTAAACTGAGCCCAGAACAGCAAATATACATTAAAACCGGAATCCCAAAGCCTCTCTCGCCATGCTGGGAAGGGCCTTATACAGTACTTCTCACCACCCCCGCGGCAGTAAAGGTACTAGGAAAGGCCCCTTGGTATCACTTATCCTTGGTAAAACTAGCACCTGAGACTTTACCCAAAGAATCTGCTAACACCAAGCCAGAGGGGTCCCTCTGCTCACCCCCAACCCAACATCTCCTCACACTTCGTCCATTTTAGGACCCACAAAACTGAAAGTCTCCAGGACCTTCGCTCTTCCCCCAACCCCATAAGAAGGAAGATCTTTCCCCGGCGATTATCCTCTCACTTTTGCAGGCCGCCTCACGTCCTTCACACAAGAGCTACTGTTATACCATCTGTTCTAGTACTTGCTACAGGATTGGCCAGTGCTGCCCTAAAGGAGTGTAACATTATGGGAAGATCTTTCCTGGCCCTCCTTTACCTCCTATCAGTAGGACTCTTCTTAGCAATGTCACTGTGGCAATGTCCCCTTTAAATTCTTTTGGCTCCCTAACCCTTTGCATCCTTCCCATGTTTTCCCTCCTATCTCAATGCTCCCCCTTACTTGGAACATGGAGGCTCCAGGTCCGCAGGGACGATGCAATCCTCAGCGAATCAGCCTGGTCCCCAAGCGACTCATCTGTCTCCCACTTCGTGAGAAACTTTTTGTGGTCACCCCCTCCCCCATCGATGCAGCCCGCAATGTTTCCACAAACGTCTCTTCACTTTCCTCCAATATCACCTCAGTGGGGACTGTCAGCGTTGTGCGGGGCCTGCCCACACTCTGCCTCACTGACACCAAACGCTGCCACTCACTTACCCCTCCTCATCCGTGCCCTAAAACCGGAATACACTTCCTCTGTAAAACTACGTTATCCTGCTGCCTGCCCGCTACTACTACGATTTCTTGCATATTCTTTTGGCTCGTCCCTGACATCACCCTCCAGACAGATGGAGAGATGGAGACGGGCCTGGGACTAACTTTGTCCCCCCGCTCAGGAAGTGCCCCTGCTCCCGTAGGGCACTAATTGGACCTTTGAATTGGGGCAGGGATCCTTCCTGGAACTGGCATAGCAGGCCCTGCTACTGCCTCTCAATTCTACCAAAAACTCTCAGAAGAACTAAGTATAGATAGCATCTCCTCCCTCCAGTGACAGTTCACCTCACTCGTGACAGTTGACAGTCGCTTTACAAAACTGTCAGGCCCTTGACGTCCTTACAGCCGAGAAGGCAGGTACCTGCCTCTTCTTGGGGGAGGAATGCTGTTATTACATAAATGAGTCTGGGGTGACCCAAAACAACTTCAACCATCTCCCTGAACCCTTGGATGCCCCGGCTTATGCCCCTACTAGGGACCCCTAACTGTGCCTCATCCTACTTTTTGGCCCCTGTCTCTTTTAGTGTTTCTCTAATTTCTTGCAGGCTTTCACCAACTAAAAGGTCGCCGAATTGTCCATGCAAGGAAGATATCAGCCCCTCAGAATCAGTGACCCTTCCCCGGAGGAATACAGCCTCCCCACACGAAACCAATACCCCGCCACCTAAATCTTTTATCTTTCCCATATCTTTGCCCATCTCCAGCAGGAAGTAGCTTCAGAAGAATGAGACCTCTGCCCATTTTCCCTTTTTCCTATACTTAAAAGGCAGGAATAATAGATCTGCAACATAACCAGCGCCACTTTAGACAAGCCCAAGTACAAAATGGCACCGTCCACCTCCTCCCCTCCTCTCACCCTTTACGAGAAGCCTCCTGACTTAAACAGAAACCCCTTTTGCTTCTGCAAGGACTCAGTTCTCCACCCCATCCACATTAGCATAATGCCCCTCCTTGATGGTATCAGCCAGCCCTTGGTGCACTACATAAGCCCTACCACCCCCACACCTGATACTGTGGATGCCTGACACTCTGAGCACAGCCCAGCGGATTTCTTCCTTTAACAAAGCTTGAACAGTACCAGCATCTTGGCTCACTTTCTTTCAAGCCTCTCCCTGGAGGAGCAGATCCCCACTGGGATGACTTCTATCAATAAGCATTAGACATTTGCTATGGTTTGAATGTGCCTCCTAAAGTTCATGTGTTGGAAACAATCCCCAACACAACAGTGTTGAGAGGTGGGAAATTTAAGAGGTAATTAGGTCAAGAGCACTCTGCCCTCCTGAATGCATTAATGCCATCATCTCGGGTGTGGCGTCCTTATAAGGGACAAGTTCGGCCCCCTTCCCTCTTGATCCCTTGTGCTCTCTTGCCCCTTCTGCTTTCTGCTTTCTACCTTCTGTCTTCTGCCATGGGATGACGCAGCAAGAAAGCCCTCACCACATGTCGGCACCTTGATCTGGGACTTGCCAGCAACCAGAACTGTAAAGAATAAATTTCTTTTCTTTATAAATAACCCAGCCTGGGGCATTCAGTTACAGCAACACAAAATGGACTACCAAAGCATTTCTACCTATGCTCTTCCCACCTCCACCCACACCTCCTCCAGCCCCACCCTGGCATTTCAAAGACTAGGTCCCTTCCGTGGTGCTTCTGGCTCAAGCCTACAGCCAGATTTCCTGGGGCACCCCTCTCTCCCCAGGGCCTCGCCCTGGAGGAGAGGGTATTGTCTCCCCTCTTCTCTCAGGAATCACATAGGATTCTAGCTGAGATAACTGAGGAAAATAGATTCCTTCTTTCTTCTCAATTCTTTCCCTACCCACCACCCAAGAGATCACTTGGTTAGAATGGACATTTTTTTCTGATTATATAGGATTTCATACTATATATTTTTTAACCTGCTTTTTTTCACTTCTCAAGGAAATCTTTCCATGTGATCTCATTTTTTAAATTGCATGATGTTCCATCATATGACTGCTTTGTAATTGATCAAATGAGATTCTGCAGGGCTTACCACAGTACCTGACTCATAGTCCTACTCAAGGAATACAGGCTATGATATTAGTTAGACTCAGTAACAGGGGAGAGAGAAACCTAGCTCCATCTGGCTTAGACAATAAGGGGAACTTAATGGCTTATAAAGTCTACAGGTGCAGCAGTGTTTGGGGTGGGTTTAATCTGAAGAGTCCCTTTCTTTCCCACTTCCACCTCTGCCTTCCATGGAATCAGCTTCATCCTGACACCAGCTCCCTTTGTGGTTGTAAGGTGGCTGCCAACGGCACCCAGGGCTACAGAGGGTATTTGTTCACATCCAGAGAGAGTACCCACAAGCCTGTGTCTCATTTTGCAACAACTCTGAAAGGCCATCTCAGTTCCAATGCTTCTTATGTGTTTCAGATATCTATAGCCACACAACAAACCATCCGAAATTTAGTGGCTCAAAACAACAACAGTTTGTTATTTCTCATGATTCTACGGGTTGACAGGGCTCAACTGGGTGGTTCTTCGCTCCATATGGTAGAGCTGAGGTTACCCATGTGGCTATATTCAGTTGGGAGTTTGGCAGGAGCTAGAGCACCCAACATTGTCTGTCATCCTCCAGGGTCTCTCTCCACATTGCCTTCATCGTTCAATAGTCTAATATGGGCTTCTATACATAGGGCAGCTGAATTTCAAGGAGTGTTCCAAGAGGAAAAGCCCCCTGGGCAGGCATTTAGCAAGTCTCTGCTTGCATCATTCTTGCTAATGTCTCATTGGCCAAGCCGAGTCAACATGGAATTACACAGGAATGTGAATACCAGAAGGCATAGTTTATAGGGGGCTGCCAATGTAACAATCTAGCACAGTCTGCCCTCTTGACTCCTAATAATTCATATCCATTGCAAATAAAAGAGTCACCCCTAAAAATAGAAACAACTTCCAAAGTATCTTTCCCTGACAGCATCAGACTCAGGCTTGAGGTTCCGGATCTCACCATCAAAATCAGATCCAGGTGGGGATGATGCTGTTCAGGTGAGGTTCCTTAAGTGCTGTTCCTAGGTGCAGAGGCTTGGGAACTAAACAGACAAGTTATTCCCCCCACCCCCACCCCCTACACACACACCTGAAAAATACTGATGAGACAAGAAAACTGTAATATTCTCTCATTCAAAAAGTTGAGGGCAAAGGGAGACACATAATAACCACCAGTCCATAGCTATTTTTTAAAACAATCTTTCTGTGTATTGATTTCGTTGCATCCCACAAATTTTGGTGTTTCATTTTCACTTTTATTCAATTAAAAATATTTCCCAATGTCACTGTGATTTTTTAATTTGTCCCACAGGTTATTTAGAAGGGTGTTGCTCAATTCCCACATATTTGAGGAATTTCTAGATATCTTATTGTTATTGATTACTAACTTAATACTTCCATGACTGATTATTAATTTATTACCTTAGATATGTACTCTGTATGTCTTCAATCTTTTGAAATTTCTTGAGACCTTTTATGTGGCCCCGCAAATGGTCTATCTTGGTGAATGTTCTATGTGCTTTTTTTATACAGTCTGACAATCTCTGCTTTTCACATATAAAAAGTATTTAGTTCATTGATATTAAATAACTATTCAAATGGTTGGGTTTACCATCTTGGTTTAGTTTTCTATTTGTCCCATATGTTCTTTTTTTTTTCTGTTTATCCTTCTCTCTCTTATTTTGGGTGAATTGTATATCATTTAGTATGCCATTTATTTCATCTGTTAACTTTTTAGCTAAGCCTCTTGGTGCTGTTTCTAGTGTTTCTTCTAGAAACCAAAACATGCACCTTTAACTTACCCAAGCTATTGAACTCAAGCCTGCCTGCCAACACACACCCCCACCTCCCACATGTCACCTCCTACCTGCGAACTGTCTGCCCCTCACCCACACCATTTCTCCAGTTCTGGAATCTGCTCATTCACACATTCATCTACCAGATACACACTTAATGAGCACCAGGATAATGCAGGAAGAGGGTACCAGGTCTCAAGCAAGGTGTAAAAAGAAAGGGAGTTGGCTCCTTCCACCAACAGAAATGACGAGGCAATATTAACCATTATCTATTAACTATAAGACCAACATGAGACGAAACTGTTACTGTAAAAAGTAAGGTTATTATAAGGATAAATCCAGATATTCTCTTCAGTCATCTCACAAGCAGTCCTGCTCAGCTAGAACTGAATGTGAAGAAGTTTGGCCAGTGCATAAAAAGATCACCCAGGCACAACTGCAGTCATTGAACTAGAAAAGCCAGAAAGATCATGGGTGACATGGGACTAATTTTCCGCACTCGTGCATTTGAGGATGACTTAGGAACATCTTGAAATAATAAGACCAGTGCACAGGTGTAATGTGTAAGGCTGTGTCCAGAAGTACTTTTTGTAATTGCATAAAAGTTCACAGTATTAGGGCACTGATTAAAATAAATTATGGTTAATCAGATACATAACACTATCCAGCCTTTTGAAATAATAATCTCAGTCTGTAGGTGTTGACATGGAAAGACATCCAGAATATGTAGGTCCAGTGAGAAATGCAGGTAACAGAACACCATGTACTGTGTGATCCCATTTGTACAAATGTATGGTAGGCTGTGAGATCTATAGTAGGAGGCACAGAGGAGGGACTGTACCTGGTTTTGAACCCTGATATATTCCAGGACATAACACAGTGATTAACATGTAGTAGGCCCTCAATAAACATCTGTTGAATGAATAAACAATTTGTTAAGAATGTGGAATGCTAACCCTCTAGTTGCTACTAATAGGAATATGGGTTATATATTTTTTTATTGTCTTTATTTTCTATTTTTCTCAAGAAACATGCTAAGAAGAGGATGTGATTGCTGCAGAATTACAGCATAACGAATACATACGCGTTGTTAGGCCCGTGTGTATCTGCGGGTGACTGAGGGAACTAGAGGCCAACAGGGGTTCCACTGAGCTTCACTGGCTGCAGATTTGTCTTCTCAAGTTTGCCTCTAGGACAAACTAGAGACTTTTTGATGTGATTTGTTCCAGATCCATACCCAAAGGGGAAAAAAATTAATGAAAATTTCAAAATTCCTAGAATTCTTCTCCGAGGATTATAAAACTGCATGAGGATATGAATTTCTGAATGGATTTCTGAATCACATTCTACTATCCAGAGGATAAAGATAAGTTCACAATTATTGAGATAAGTATCAAATAAACACCAGACGGAAAAAAAGATATAGATATATCTATACACATATATACATACATATTTTTTTTTCAGCTGGCCAATATGGGGAACCAAACCCTTGACCTTGGGATTACAAGGCTGTGCTCTAGTGGGGCCTTTTTGCTTGTTTTTTTTAAAGATTTTGAAAGGATGCAAATAGATGAAAATTTTTTTACCACAGTAGTTGCAGGAATGGTGACAACATGAGTATTCTCAAAAGCAGAAACGAGAACTTAAAACCCAATAAAATCCCTGAGATTCCCAGATTAGAGAATGGAACAGAGTTCAGTATGTTTCCAGGTGAAAATACAACACTTAAAATATTTTATAGGGCTGGCCCGTGGCTCACTTGGGAGAGTGTGGTGCTGACAACACCAAGTCAAGGGTTAAGATCCCCTTACTGGTCATCTTATAAAAAAATTAATTAAATAAATAAATAAATAAAATATTTTATGTGTATCTTTATTTTTACATTTCCCTGACTAAAACATAAAGAAAAAATATTTAAGCTTGCTTGCAAATCACTGTTTTAAAGAGTCATGGAGGACATTAGGAAGAAGAGAAAATTAGGTTCAGAGAAATAAGGTGAATCCAGGGATAAGATTAATACACAAAATGTTTTCTATGAAAGTCCTTTACACTTGCTAGACATGGGCCATGATTTGATTCTGAGCTTCCTAGCAGCCCACGCAAAGAAAGAAACAAGACTAGCTGTATTACTCACAATGTCCATTAGATAAAAACAAATTAGGTGCTCAGAAGAAGACTAATTCCAAGACCAGAAAGAAATGTCTTCTACGTGTTTCCATCCAAAGGGCCTGTGTCATTGTTGTGCCCAGAAAGCATACCCCAAAGTGAAGGCCTCAGAAGCAGCCTCAAAAGAAAAGTTTCCTCCTGACCTTCTCCTGCCCTGTCTCTCAGCCTCATTCTCCCATGAGGCGAGCCACAGAATCTAGAACCCCTCTTCCCCAAGGCAGGTCATAGATATACTCTAATTTCCCCCCCAGCCTCTCTGTTCTGGAGCTGGGCACAAAGAGATTCCCTGACCTACCTTGCCTGATTGTAGATCATAAGACCCCTTTTCCAGAAAGTGCTGGAGGAATGAATGCTATACAGAGAAGCCAAGAAGAATCTGAACAGACAGGGCTGGCTGGGCTTCCCCCCTTAGTCCACGAGCATGACATCATACTTTTCTCGTCCAATCACATTTCCACACAGCTGCGTCTGCTTTGCAGCACCTAAGCACACATACGGACAATTTGCCCTGTATCTTTGGGTCTTCATTCTGAAGGCTCCTGTGTCACATAAAACCGTGATAGAATAAAATTTGTTATGCCTTTTCTTCATATTAATCTGTGTTTATCAGGTGATTTTTCAAAGAACCTTCACGGAGCTGAAGGGGATGTCTTTCCTTGGCCCCAACATCATGTAGTGAATGAACAAGGCCCTAAAAACATCCTTACAGTAAATAAAATACTGAGTGCCTCGGGTTGGTATCGACAGCCTTCCTTGTTTAAGTCAATGCATAACCCCGTGAAGGTGTAAATAAAACAGTCCTACTGGGGTGGAAAGCATGTGGTTGTCCAAGATGCCAGCATTCAATCCCAAAATAAATGCTAATGAGGACCGGAGTTTCCATGCATGAGTAAATGTGTGCCTGCCTATGATAGTGTGATAAGAGGGCTCTAGGTTCCTGGCACAGAGCTCCTAAAACCCTTGGAATTTGTGAGGGATAAGGCTGAGAGGAGCATATTTCGGTACTCAAAGTCCCCTTCAAGTACACCTAAATTTATGCTAATGAGGAGACACTTGGAGGACGGGGGCTGTTCTCCAGAGGAACCGATCATGCAATTAGAGGGTTGGAACTTTCAGCACCCCCATCCCCATTCCCCGAACCCCTACCTTGCAACCCCCCTATCCCATCCCAGGGAGTGGAGGGGGCTGGAGATTGAGTTACCACCAATGGCCAATGATGTAATCAACCATGTCTATATAATAACCTTCATAAAAACTCTGGACAGAGGGGTTGGGAGAGCTTCTGGATGAGTGAATGCATCCACATGACAGGAGGATGGGCACCCCAACTCCACGGGGACAGAAGCTCCTGTGCTTGGGACCCTTCCAGACCTTACCTCTTCATCTGGCTGTTCATCTGTATCCTTTATTACAGCCTATATAATAAACCAGTGAACATAAACTGTGTTTCCCTGAGTTCTGTGAGCTGTTACAGCAAATCACTGAACCTGAGGAGGGAGTCATGGATCCCTCAATTTGAAGATGAGTCAGACAAGTGTGGGTAACTTGGGGACCCAATACTTGAAATTAGTGTCTGAAGTTGGAGGCAGTCTCATGGGACTCAGATGCTGACAGCCTTATGAAGTCACCTTGAGGCCGTGGCCGCCAGGGTGGCAGGTGCAGACACCCTCTCCATGGTTGCATGCTGGTGTTGCCTCAGCCAGTGAAGGTGTATCCTGGGGGCCTGCCCGCCTCTCCTCCTGACGCCACTGCCTCTTTCTTGCCCTGGCAGGGGCACAATAGGGACTTAAGGCAGATCTCTGCCTCACAGTGTTTCCTCCAGCTTTCTTAAACCTTAATAATGTCCTGGCACATTGGTGAGCGGGGCTGCTCCACCACATGACCCACCACCCCTTGTCAGACCCAGTTTTAAAATAGCCTCCCCCAGCTCAGCCTCACTCCTCTGTGGGTCCTGGGCCTCCCCCATTTCTTTCCTCTGCACAGTATTCCTCACACGGCTCCCCAGAAAGCCCATAAAGTCTCCCTCTGGTCTTGCCTTCCCTGTAGCACCCAAAACAATTGTCTTAAGAGAGAATAGAAGGAGAGAAGAGAGGGAAAAGGTGAAGGTGGGGAGAGGGTGTATTAGTTTGTTTTTCGTTGCTTATAACCTGAAAGTAGGTAATTTACAAAGAAACAAAATTTATTTCTTATAGTTTTGGAGGCTGGGAAGTCCACAGTCCAGGGGGACATATCTGGTGAGGGCCTTCTTCTTGGTGGTGACTCTCTACAGCAACACATGGTGTCACATTGCAAGGATGGCAAGAGCTCTTTAACGTGTTCACTTGCTTTCCTTATAAAGCCATCAGTGCCCCTCCTGTGACAGCTCACTAAACCATTAATTCACTGTTCTATAAACAGATTAATCCATTCATGAGTACATGGTCCTCACTATCCAATCACCTCTTAAAGGCCCCACCTTTCAGATACCACAGTCAGATTTCCCACTCTCTTAACACTATTACAATATGGATACATGAACTTTTGGGGGGGACACGTTCGACCTATAGCAGAAGGGAAGGGAAGAAGGAAAAGGAAAGGAGACTAGGATGTGTTGACATAAAAGAAACTGAGGCCAAACACATAAAGCATAGGAATTATTGAGCCAATATGACAATTGCAACCAGGGAAATGCTTAGGTCAGATCTCCTTGAGAAATGCACTCCGAAGAAGAGGGCTACCAGAGCTTGGCATTTTATAATCACAAGAAGGGCAAAGGAACAAAGGAGAGAGTGGGGACAGCCCTGCCTAATTACTTCATCAGGTTTTCTTTTGGTTGTACATGACGTGTAGATATGGGATTGTTACTAGGTGACATCCTACACGCAGGGATCTAGGGTAAGGATTACAGGAAGGAATCAAGGTTATGACTTTCTTGTGCCATCCTGACTGTTTCTAGGTAATGATGGTCCTATGACAATGTTTTCCAGAACAGGTGGATGTGACTACTGGCTTATCCCAGATCTCCCAAGGCACTATAATTTAGCTGACCAGGTCAGAGCAGATTTTTTTTTATCAGATGAAAGGGACGAAGCAAAGAGGAGAAAGGAGGTATCATGCAAGTAGACCCATATTTCTCTTCCTTGTTTTCCAAACCAGCACTTCCTTGTCACTCCTGGTTCCTACCAAGTTCTGCCTGAGTAAATACAAAGAGGCAATTTGTTTCAGAAATCCTAGTTTCACTTTGCATCTCCATTGAACACCAGAAAAATAAGAAGCCTATTTGTTTTATGATGTTTTCCAGGACATGGATGGAGAGGAGGAAGAAATATTCTTGGCATCCTGCCTTTTTTTCCAGGTCTTTGTAGTTTCCTGTTAATTTAATACCAGAACCTTTGCCGTGTAGATAACACAGGTAAAGATAAACTTCACTGGCCCTGGACTCCAACCTTTGTTTAACATTCTGTCCCCTCTGATCCATCCCCCATCCCACCCCTGAAAAGTTTGGAATTTGAGTCAGAGATCTAGTTTAAGGCCCGATTGTGCCCCTGCCAGGGCCAGAAAGAGGCAGTGGTGTCAGGAGGAGAGGTGGACAGGCCCCCAGGAGACACCTTCACAGGAGATTTAGAGCATAGGAACAAATAGCTTAGGAGGCAGAGCATGTTGGTTTTAGATAAGCCTTGTAGGAAAGTGCTAAAAATACCAGAACATCTGACAGTTTTTCTCTAGTCTGCTGCTGTCTCCCACTCTTCCTCAAAGAGGTGACCAAGATGGGGTCAATTCCCTTTCCGTTCACCGGGTAGGACTCTGCCTGGCTTACGCCCACTCAGGGCCCACTCTGCTGGTTCTGCACTGCACTGTCGATTTAGACAAGTGATGTCACCCTCTCGCTTGTTGCTGTCATTGAGCACTCCTAGATTTACTTCTCTTCTTGATGGATGCTTCCTCTTACAGTCTTCTGAAAGAGAGACTATGTGTGATAAACCTTCTGATTCTTCATATACCTGATTATTTAGCTAGAAATCCAAATGTAGGTTTAAAGTTATTTTTCTTTGATACTTTGAAGCTATTATCCAACTTTTTCTTAAATCCAGTGTTGATGTTAAGAAATCTGAAGTCAATCTGATATTTGTTTCTTCCACAGTCCTATTACTTTCTAACTGCTTGGAATACAAATGGGATGGCTGGAGCTTTAGCTGCCAGGTTGGATCATGAAGATGAGATGGGAGAATAGGGACCTGGAATGAAACCTGAGTCCTCAACGACTTGATGAAACAGAGCTACTATATCAGCCATAAACCGTCTGCCTCTAAACTTCTACAAGAGAGAAAAACATTCCTTGTGTGTATGCCACTGTTACTTGTGGAGTCTGTGTTATTAGCAGCTGAAATGAATCAATTCATGCATCCACTAAATCTACTTTGTTTTATACTTTCCAGAAGTCTAATTATTTTTCCCAGTGAATTCATGTTTCCCTAGACATCAGACACCTTTGTTGGCAACGAGTATACCTGGAAGAGGCTAAAGCCTAGACTCTACCTTGAATCCCTCCTGGGGAATTCAGGAATGGGGGTGGGGAGGGAACTGCCTCCGGCATTACAGTGTGAGTGTGGCCCCTCCCAAGTGCCACTCCCACACCCACCACAAGAGAAGCTCCTCGCCGGGAACTTCGGGCTCTCTTCCTGGCCACTGCCCTCTTCATGAGCTGGGCCTGTGGTTGGAATGCCCTGACCCACAAAGTGGGGAGAAGGGACTGCCAGGTGTGGTTGTTCGGTGCTTCTAACCCCAGGCTGACATTGCCATCCCTGGCTAGCACACTGTTTTCTGCCTCCCAGCGCCATGGCAGTGGTGGGGGTGGGGTTGAGGGTGGGCAATGATCTTGAGAGGCCAATGTGGGTGGAGAAAAGAGCACAAATATAAGGTGTTCCCCCAGCCTATTCCCCTTCTGTGGCACTGAGGCAGAGGAGAGGGGACTTCCATTTTTTGTATTAATTTCTCAGAGTCCTTACAACCACCCTCTCATACCTGTGGCACCTTCAGGGTTGTCATCACAGGAAGGGACCAGCAGCATCTCAAGTACATTATCATCCTGTCAGTCCTGCAGTATCTCTTCCATAGCACCGATCACCATCTGAAGCTGTTGTTTATGTGTTCACTTGCTTAGTGCTTCTCCCGCATCCCCCACTAGACTGTCAGCTCCATGAAGATAGCAGTTTGCCTGCACAGCTGTCTCCCCAGCACTGGACACAGTGTGTACCAGAGATGCTCAGTGAGTACCAGCTGAATGACTAAACTGAGCAGCTGGTGCTGTAACACAACCCTGATTCCAGCCCAGGGCTTCTTGCTCCAAATCCGGGGTTTTTCCCACCCCAGCCCCTGATTTCTGCTCTGGGCATTGAGGCACCACCCTTCCCAGGGAGTCCCAAAGATGGTATGCAGAGGCAAAAAGTCACATTAATCAGGACCCCACCAGAGATATGGGGTCCTTCCCCCAAATGCGGGCTAAAACAACTGCTGGACGATTAGACTTAGGGCAGAGCTGTGCCTTGTAGAGCTCTGAATCACCCACTCTTGCACATAATAGCGGCTTGAGAAAGGTTTGTTTTAGGGACACACAAAAGTCTCCTGGAGGAGATGTTTCAGCATAATTATAGGGGGCAGGAAACAAGGTAACTAGAAGAGAGGATTGGGGGTTAAACAATGAAGGAGAGGGCTTTGACCCAAAGGGGCCTTTGGTCTACTACTGTGTAACAGATGGGGAAGTAAAGGCCTGACCTGCGCTGTCCAAGGCCATGGTATGAGCCACACGTGGTTATATAAATTTAACTACAATTAAATGAAATGTAAAAGCCAGTTCCTCAGTTTCACTAGCCAGATTTCAAGTGCTCAGTAATAGCCACATGTGGCTCGTGGCTACTGCATCGACAGTGTAGACAACGTAAAACATTTCCATCATCACAGAATATTCTAATGGTCAAGGCTCACCTAGACCCTTAGAATGGAAGTAAATGCATTCCTGCCTCTGACCCGGCCTCCTGACATCGTCTCCTGCTGCCCCTCCGCCCCCACTCAGATCAGAGCTCCATGTCCCACCCCCGCCCCCTAGACTGTGCCCCACAGGGAGCAACACGGGCCGCCTTCCTGGTTTTCACCCCCAGCGCCCAGGGCGGTGCCCCGCGCATTGTCAAGTATTTGCGGAAATAATGGGTCCCCAGTCAGCTTTCGTTAAATGTTGAAGGCCCCAAAAGAGAGTCGGGTGGCAGAAGTATCTCCTGCCTCCCCTCTTGTCTCTTACCCCTTCTCTGCGCACCCCACTCTTCCTTCAAAGCCGCAGTTGGAAGCAGGCTCTGTCTCCAAAGGTGCCTGCGCCGCAACCACGCGGGCTGCTCGCATGTACCTGCTCCAGGTCTGCAAACCATCTTCCCTGGTAAGGGTCTATCTGGGTGGGTGGATGGCGCTCGGTGTCCCCGCGTCTGCCACAGGGACTGCGGGAGGAGCCACCCGTAGAGCGCTCGGGGCGGTGGGCGGGGAGCCGGTCCCGGCCCTGGGGGCGTGTCCTCTCGACCCCGCGCGGCCGCCCCGAGAGGCGGGCAGCGAGTGCGCCCGGGCCGGCGCGGCTCAGAGGCCGGCGGGCATGGAGCGCGAGCTGGAGGCGCTGGCGGCCCGGCCCGCGCGCCCGGCCGAGCCGCCCTTGCAGGCGCTGGTGGAGGCGGCCGGGGGCCGCGGGCAGGTGCTGCTGGTGGGCGAGCTGTGGGAGCGCGAGCAGAGCCGCGCGCTGCTGCGGGACTTCGCCCGGGCCGTGTTCCCGCCCGAGCAAGCGGCGGCCAAGCCGGGCGGCGCGGGGCCCAAGCCGGGCGGCGCGGGGCCCGGGGCGGCGGCGTGCGGGGCGCAGAGGGCGCCGGGGGCGGCGGCGCGCGCCATCCGCTCGCCGCTGGTCTTCGTGCTGTGCCGCGCGTCGTCGCTGGCCGCCCGGGAGCCGCGGCGCCGCGTGCGGGAGATGCTGCGGGACGTGCGCTGCCGGCGGCGGGCCGGCGCGGCGCTGGTCGGGGTGCTGGTGGTCGAGGCCGGGCCCGAGGACGCGGCGGCGCCGGGGCTGCGGCTGCTGGAGTCGCTGCTGCGCGCCGTGTTCGGCCGCGAGGCTGGGGGCCCGGTGCAGGCGGCCGCCTACTGCCCCGGTCGCCCGGACTCCAGCCTAGGCGTCCAGGAGGCCGCCTGCAGGGCCCTGCAAGCCGCCGGGCCCGGGCGACCAGGTGAGGCTGCGTTGGGTCCGGCTGGGCGCGGACGGGCGGCGGCTGGAGGAAGGCCCCCAAGTTGGACCCCTTTAGGCCCGGCCCCTGTCGTTGTGCAGCTAGGTAAACTGAGGTCCAGATTGGGGAGGTGCCTAGTACTAGGTCTCCCAGCTAGCGGGGAGCGGGCCCTGGGCAAGGGGTCGAGTCTGTCCCGGGAGGATCCGGAGTGCAGGGAGATGCGGGGACCTAGGAAAGCCGAAGGGACAAGCCGAAGGGACAAGCAGAAGGCTAGGGGAAGTGGGTAGAGAGAAGAGTTGGACTGTGCAGGGCAGATGTCTAGCTAGGAGTTGGGGAGGTGGGTAGAGAGAAGGGTTGGACTGTGCAGGGTGGATATCTAGAAGTTGGGGAAGGTGAGTAGAGGAAGGAGATGGGAAAACCTTGGGATGCGAAAGTTTGGGGGAGGGTGGCCGAACTGGGACTAAGGATGTTGGCAGTGCCAGCAGCTAGGTTCTGGGACGCTGCGCAGCTCTAGGAGGGTAGAGGCTCTGCGGGGTTATAGGAAGAAGGCATGGACGAGGTGCCAAGGGCTTGGAGGTGTGGCGGAGGGTGCAAGAGACTGGCCACCCACCCAGATTGTGCGCCCACAGCTGTCTCCCTGCCTCCCCCAGGTCGGCTGAGGTCACCTCTTTCCTCCACACTCTCCTAAAATGTAGACGGGGGAGAGAGGGTCTTTTCCCAGCCCTGTGACTGCTGCCATCAGCAGAAGGGTCACAATCTCCTCCTGGAACACAAGGTTTTTCAGGAGGATTAAAATACGCACATTAAGCATAGCTGGATCTGGCAAAACTGGGAGCTCTTTGCACTGCCTGGCTCCGTGATCCCTCTCCCTGCCCAGCCTGGGCAGCCCTCCAAGCCCTCCAGCCGCTCGCTCTTAAAGTGTTAGTGAAAGGAGGAGCTATGTTGAGCCTCCCCAGGTATTGGTGTGTTAGCCAGCAACCGGGAGATGCCAGACATGGGGAACCATGAGAGGACCTTTCCCAGCAAGGACACCTGGCACCTGTGGTGTTACAAATGTCACAGCACACCGTCCTGCCTGGGCGAGGACCATCCCTCACAGCTGCAGAGCCTGCCCTGACCTTCCTTTCCCAGGCGCACAGTTCAGCTGAGGCTGTGTGGCTAAATTTGAAACTCAACAACCAGCTTCCTGAAAGACAAGGGAAATGCCCAGAGGTGGATTGTTCTTCTGATTGTTGTGCCAGCCCTGTCACTGAGCTGGTCCCCTGAGGGAAAGACGGGAATTCACACAAATTTTCTGCACCCTAATGAGCTGATGCGTAGAAAACTCTCTTAACCTTTAGTCTGTCAGCCCTTTTCCATTCCCAAGGGACAACTTTCAATTCCCAGAGCCAAGCTCACTGTGGCTTCCCAAGCTTTTGCACACATCTCTGCTGCCTCACCTGAAAAGCCTTTTCTCCCCACCTCCCCTGCACCTGGCCAGTCCCATGGCTGCCTTTCAGAACTGGACTTCCTCCTCCAGGAAGGCTTCCCTGACCTTCCCCACTCCAGTTTGCAAGTTCACTGGGGAAATCCCTGAACCTTTTGCCCTCCCGCTCTCTAAACGCTTACCACATGATTTTGTCATCAATGAGTTTAACCACCATTACATTCCCATTTCCTGATACCTTGCCTGGCTTGCAGACTGATGAATGAATCCTTACTTCCTTTTAAGTAAACACTAACACTGGAAATTTTTACACTTTGCAAGGGAATCGTTCTCTACTATCTTAAGCTTTCCTACCTTTATAAAAACATTCTGAACAAAATAAAACCTTTCACTAATGTCTAAAGATCATAAGTGTAATTATAACTCATTGATCACCGATTTCTTTGACGCTTTGCAGTGGGCAGCACTATTTTCTTACATTAAATGGGTTCATGTCGCTATGGTTTTGCTAGCAGTTGCATCTGGTTTTTTAAAGTTTTCTGATCTCTTTCCTTACTGCCTGATACTGATTCTTATTCTTTTAGATTGCTTGCCTTTTAGCAGTGCCCTTTCACCCAGTTTATGGTGCCTAATCCAGCTGCTTTGGGGTTGACAGCTAAGGCTCCAGTCTTGTTAGAATTGGGGGCAAATTAAGAGTAAACAGGCTCTGAGTAAAGATTATGAACAAGAATTTTTCTAGTTTTGGCTGTCTGGAGTTTTTTTTTTTTTTAAGCTGAGTTCTGTTGACTTTTTGTAATTATCAAAAAGATTAAATCCATTTATTCCTGTTAAGAAACAGTTTGAACTAGAAATTGGGGGAAATTACTGCTCTTCGAGTATTTTTCTTGGTATGTAATTGTAATTAATTTGATGTCATTCTTGTTGCTGTGGTTTCCCCAGTATGGTACCTACCTCCTAGGGTTTTTGCAAGGATGAAATGAACTAGCATAGATAAAGCAGTTATTTTTTGGTTCTTTTTTCAAGCACAAAAACCCACCCACTTTTGCAAATCAGAATCTTTGTTCTTTTAATCAGCAGTTGAAACTAGGGCAGTTGGCAGTTGAGGCCCTTGGTTTGCTAAACAGAAAATCTCTCAGTCTTGTGAAGCGAGAACCCTCTGATCCTCTCTCTGCCTCTGGGGCTTTGTGTTCTTTCTAGCAGAAGGAGCCTGGGAGAGGCCAGGCTTCCTAGGACTGCTGGCCTGCTTTTCCTGGGGTCCCTGGAGCCAGAGGAAGGACTGGGATGCTGCTGCCTCCAGTGGCCCAGCTCAGGGTGAGTGTTCCACCTTCCTGACCTCCTGGACCCTGAGGGCCCAGTGCATGGGACTGTGGGAGTGGTTATGTGGACAGGGGAACCTTAGGGACAGATGGGACCAATATCCATGGAACACTTGCCGTGTGCCAGGCGTGAAGGTGAGCAACGCTGGGTGCCCATTCGCCAGGCAGGACTCTTGCCCCAGAGTCCCGCCTGATGAATGCGGTGTGGGGAGGGCTGTAATGCAGGTGTCACCACGTGCGTGGTGGGGTGCATGGGACTCAATGCACAGAGTCTCTCCTGAGGATCCAGGGAGTATCATGGAGCAAGGCATTCGAGCTGGGAATGTTGGGATTTTCATAGGCAGAAATGGGAAGGTTTGGAGAAGGAGCTCCTGAACAAAGGCTCAACAGCATGATGTCATGCTCAGAAAGGGGACTGTCATCCAGAGTGTTCGGGGTGAGGTGCAGGAGACCAGCGAGGCCTGACTCTAGAGAGGAGTTGCAACCAAATCGGGGCCCTGGACTTGAGTCCTTCAGGAGTAGGGAGCCACTGATTATTTCTGAGCAGGGGTGTGTTTAGAGCAAGGAGGGGCCAGAAGCAGAGCCCAGCTAGGAGGGGACTGGAATAGTCCCAGGAGGGGCGACAGGTGGTCTGGACCTGACAGGGGCAGTGGGAAGGGAGAGGAAGGAACTTTCCCGGGAGCCGTTTCTGGGGTGGAATCATCAGGCCGCTAAATGGAGGTGAGGGAAAAAGTGAAGGAAAGACAGCCCTAGGTGCCGAGGCTGTTCTTAGGGAGACAGAAAGTATGGTAGCCCCCCCACCAATCCTCAGGGATTACATTCCAAGACCCCCAGGGGAGGCCTGAAACTGCGGATAGTACCGAACCTCATACATACTGGTTTTTCCTATGCATACATGGCTGTGATAAAGTTTAATTTATAAATCAGGCACAGTAAAATGTGAACAATAGTAACTAAGAATAAAATAGAACAATTATAACAACATACTGTAATCAAAGTTATGTGAATGTGCTCAGTCGTTCTCTCAAAATACCTTATTGTGCTGTACCTCGGGTAACTAAGACCACTGACAACAGGGAACTAGTGCCCTCAGGGCAGCGGGTTGAAGCCCACTGAATGGACATGACCTCACCCCCAAAGTGTACTGAGAAGTGTAGTTTTGTTACAGACACAATGGTCAGTGGTTTAAAATAAACTTTTTTGTTTTTTTGGTCCTTTTTTGTGACCACGCTCAGCCAGTGAGCGCACAGGCCATCCCTATATAGGATCCGAATGCGCGGCGGGAGCGCTGCTGCGCTCCCAGCGCTGCACTCTCCCGAGTGAGCCACGGGGTCGGCCCTAAAATAAACTTTTATTGTGCATTAGTTGTATCAGATGTATCAGTTTCCTATTGCTGCATAACAAATTACCACAAACTTAGCAGCTTAAAACACACACTCATTAGGTCCCTGACTTCTTGTGGGCCGTCAGCTGAGGCTCTCACAGTTCCTTCCTCTCACCAGCCTCTCTGAACAGCTGCTCCTTCAATCGGCAGGAGAATCTCTCTCTCCAGGCTGCGGAGGGGGTCTCACATAATGTAAAGTAATCTGGGAGGTGACTAGCCATCACCTTTGTCATATGATTTGCCCTAATCAATGGAGCAATGATCCCATCATATTCACAGACTCCACCCGCACTCAAGGGAGGGGTTTATATAGGGTCAGTACACTTGGGGGGCCAGGACCTTGGGAGTGATCTTAGAATTCTTCCTATCACAAGGGGCTGGCTGGTTTACTCAGTAGGTTAGAGCATGGTGCTAATCACACCAAGGTCCACAGTTTGATCCCTGTCAAACCAAAAAATAAAAAGAATTCTGCCTATCAGTTGAAAGCTCAAAAAATACAAAAAAAAAAAAAGAAAGTAAAATCATTCACTTAATTCCACCACTCAGGGATAACTGCAATCAATAACACTCTCTCCTTG
This sequence comes from Cynocephalus volans, assembly GCF_027409185.1. NCBI lineage: Eukaryota > Metazoa > Chordata > Mammalia > Dermoptera > Cynocephalidae > Cynocephalus > Cynocephalus volans. The sequence goes on from NC_084460.1 coordinate 293,279,075, forward strand.
TGCTATTTAAATTTTGATAAATTTACTTCTATATAATATATAAGTAATCTGGAAAATGCAGCAGATATTTAACATATTTAATTGTAAAAATGTTAACTTCAACCATAATTTTGGATATATCTGGAAACTAAAGGGAAAAAAATAAAGCAAAGGAATCATTAACAATTTTACATAAATCTTGGATAACTTCCCTCTCGTGTAGAAGTGAATACATTAAAATGCAAGTGGAATTTATGGGTTATATACGTGTATATATATTTATAGTATATATGATAAGTATAGGATATTATACTTACATACACTTATGCATATTGTTTTGGAATCTATCTGCTTTCCTCATCAGTAACATTGTGACTGTCTTTCCACAGCAATATGTATACATAAACAACATCTTTTATCTTTATTTTCTTTGAGGTAATGGTAGATTCACATGCAGTCATAAGAAGTCGTACAGAGAGATGCCATGTGCACTTTGCCCAGTTTCCCCAATGGTAGCATCTTGGAAAGCTATAGTGCAGTACCACAACCAGGGTGTTGGCATTAATGCAATCCACAGATCTTATTCAGACTTCCCCTCTATTACTTATATTTGTGTGCATGCATGCGTGTGTTTAGTTCTATGGAATTTAATATAGCATGTTTTTAATGCCTGAGCCCCACCACGTGTGTGAGCTGCAGTTTGCTCAGCCGGCCCTGATGTTGGACAGGGCATCAGTTAGGGTGCTTTCAGCTGCAGGTAAAGAAGCTATGACTCAAACCAGCATAAGCAGTAAGGGAATTCACGATCACACCTAAGACAGTCCAGAAGCAGAGTCCACTTCAGTGATAGTTGAGTCAGGGGCTCAGTGACCCCATCAGGGCCCCAGGATCCTTCCTTCTCTGTGCTGACCATCCTTCGTGTTGGTTTCATCTTTAGGCTGGTAGCAAGATGGCTGCAGCAGTCCCACTAATTATTTCTAGTTATTTCCTTAGGATAAAACCCTCGAAGTGGAATTGCTGAGTCAGAGGGTATGTACATTTTTAAGTTTTTTGATATGCATTTTGTTTTGTTTTTTAAGTACATACTTGCTGGGGCCAACTTCCTCCCTTTCTGTCCTAGCTTACCCACTAAAGAATTTTATCTTCTGAGTGGATGATTCCTTCTCCTGTGTTCCAGATGACTGCCAGGATCCTGAGGAGGAGGTGGCACTGACAGCCATGTTTCCCAACGGAGACTGGGAGGATCTTGGAAAGGGGTCAAAAGCCCATGATGGAGTCCTCTGCACTCCTGCTGAGCCCACTGGAGACTCAAGATGAAGGCTGGACCTTGGGCTGTCTCTGACTCTAAACTATAGACTGGGGCTAGGCTCCTTCTCATTGAGCTCCCAGGGCTCCAGTTGACCTCAGCTGTTGGTAACTACCAAGACTCCACCTGCAGGGCTGCTGCATTCACAGTTATCAGCTGGGCAGCAGGACTTACAAAGAGAAGCGGGGCCTAGGAAAATGCATCCCCTGGGAATCTGCTCCCCACTTAGCATTTGCTCACTATGTGATCACAGTGAGGTTATTTTGTGTCCCTGTGCCTCAGTTTCTCTAAGCCATGGAGACAGATGACTTTCTACTTTGAGGTTCTGCAGTGCTGTGGTATCCTGTAGTATCCTGTGGTGTGTTTGCAATGTTCAGGCACGTGCCTGAGCACACATCATTTAGAATGCAGCTGGAAAGAACTCTAGGCCACTAGTCATCAGATCTGGGGTGTGGCCTTGGACACAATCTTGGACTTGATCTACAGGGCTTCTGTTTCCCAAATACACGAGGGGGCTACTAGCCCAGGGGCTTTCAACCAAGGGCCAGACTGTCCTCCCAGGAAGCACTGGAAATGTGTGTATGTGTGTGTGTGGGGGGGTCACTGTGACCGTGGGGTACCCTGGCATTTAATGGGCATACTATAATGTGCAGGACAGTCTCCAACAGCAAAGAATTGGTTCACTCAAAATGCCAATTGTGACACCTTTGAGAAACTCTGGACAAGCCAATCCCTTTTCCCTGTCACATTCTAGGAAAAGTCCCTCAGAGCAGAGAGGGTCAAGCTTCCTGGGATCTTGGCTCCCAGAGCAAGCCAGAATAAAGAATGTACTGTTGTCCCGGGGGCCTGTCAGGCCATGGCCAAGACGTTCATGTGCTGCAGGGCCAGGAAAGAAATAGCTGTCCACGCCTGTGAGAAGAAAGGGCCCCTTTCTCGTGTTGACATTGACTTTCTGCCAAGTCCTTTGAGGAAAAGAATTCTGGGAGCTGCCCATGGCACCAAACCAGAAGGAAAGCTAGGTGCATGGGGTGCTGGGGCATAGGACTTGCTCAAGGTCTCAGGTCCTAGCCTATGGTCAAAGCAAACACAGCCGAGTGGTTCTTGAATGCTTTCCTCTGTGTTTATAATTCAGACAGGGTCGACGATGTTCCCCTGAGCCCCAGGAAAGCCATCTCTTCACTCACAGAGAGAACTCTGCATGACCTACCTTGTCTTCCTTGCCTGCCCCTGGAGAAATCCAGAATCTGCAATGGCCAGGGCAGCTCCTGATTCTCCCTGGTGGGAAGCATTATCAAAGGGAAGTAGCTAATTTCATTCATGCATGCGTGATTCCTTCAGCAAACACACAATTGTGCCCATTATTGCTCAGTGCCCTGCAAGGTGCTACAGAACTTGGATTAGTTATTTCAGCTCTCTGTGATGGTGCCAAATTGTAGAATGCAAAGCCTTCTTTGGCCAAGTGGCCCTATGGTATTAAGGAGGGCCCCTCTGCTCTGTGCCTCAATTTCTTCTCTGTAATAGGAAGCCTAACCCTATCCCTTGCCTGCCTTGGGGGGATAGTGTGAGAACTACAAGCAGGACAGCATCCCATGTGGGGACGGTTGGTAGCAGGCATCATTTTAATAATGCAAGACTGTCTCACCAGTGGATGGACAAGCTGGCTTCCCCTTACACAAGAATGAACTCGGTGAATTTTGATTCATTGATTTTATTGATTTTGTTTTAAAATGGGAGGAGACCTGTATTTTTGAAGCTGCTATATTTTGTCTATTTCTCTATTAATTTCTTTGTAATAATTTGGTTGGAGATCTATTATTTGGTGGGAGGAAGGAGCATTTTTTTAACTTAGGAATTTGCCTAAGGCACAAATTACAAGGTTTAAAAACCTTTTGTATTTGTTCCAATATATAAAATTTGGGAGACCGCACATAAACAAATCTAGTTTTGTGGGTGGAGAAGGGAGCATGCTGCTGTCTGCAGTCAGCTGCAGTTCACCCCCAACCACACACACACTTTGAGCCCCTCTGTCCCCCTTCCCACCCCCTCTGACCCTCTTCCCACTCACCCACCCCCACTGTGCTCCACTCACATATGACACCTGCCTGGTACCAGGCCCGGTGGGCATTTGAGTTTGCAGCTTCTGGTCTGAAGGGTGGTTTGCACATTATTCTTTGATTACCTTCAGTATTTTCTGTGAACTGATGAAGAGAGAAGGTCTTTGCTTACTGAGATTTGGATTCCACTTTCCAACTGCTAAAACAGGGCTTGAGATGGGACTGCCCTTGTGGGGCCAGTCTCAGTGCTGTTTTCTAGCAGACAGAAGAGTTGGGTGCCAGAAAGGATGATCCTGGTAGTGGGTCTCTTTGTGCCTAAGAAGGCACAAAGGTTGGGGTGGGCCTATGTGAGGGCGGAGGCCCAGGATTAGGTCAGTGGTCCCAGGAGCCATCAGTGAGGGGCCCCTAGCCAGGTCTCAGTGTGGGCCCTCAGGTACTAATCTTTCTAATATGGCAGTGGTTGTACTGCTTCTGACTTGAATTGATAATTCCTTATATCTAATAAAACCAAACAGTACCTCATTGGTATCTTATTGAAAACAGAATGGCTCTTCTTTCTCATCAGGTGTTTCTTGCAGGGGCCCTTGGGAGCAGGGAATCTGGGCAAATGATGGAAGCCTCTGGAATAAGCTGTGACCTGAGAGTCTCCCAGCCTCTGCCCTGGGTGACATCCCCACCTCCCTACTGGCTGAGATTAGAAAACATATGACTGCAAAGCATAAGTGACTATTTAAAAAGGGATTTTTAAAAAGATAACATTCAGCTTGGTATGTAATAGTGTGTGTGTGCGCACGTGCAGGTTTACCTGGAGCTACACCAGACTTAATGAGCCCAGAGAACCCTTTATGACATCTGTGTCACAGTTTCTCTTCAAAGTGTTCGGCTCCAAGAGTTACTGCACAAGAGGAATCCCTTGGTTTTCAAACCAAACACTTCAGGCAAACTCGCAGGGCAGAGGGCCAAGAGCTGAGGCTCCAGACCTTTGATCCGAATGAACCCTCTTGGCAAAAAGCTGAGGACTGAAACCACCAGGGAAGGTTCATGACGACCAGTTACCTTGAAAGTCTATGCTTTAAAGTGTAGCAGAACAATGCTGCAGGGCTTGTGCCCTGCAGTCGGGAGGCCTGGACTTTGTCCTGCTTGTGTGGCAAGCACAGCCAGCAGTGAGCGAGTAGAGGAAGCTGGCTGTCTGTGCCTAAGGGCTGCACAGTCCCTTGTGGCCTGGTTTTGTGTGTCAGTGGATCAGGGATTGGGACTGATGTGGAGTTTGGCCTGGGCAGCCTGCCACTTGTGTGACCTTGGAGTTCAGAGGGAAATGGACTGTTAGGTTTGGCGAGATGGAGAAAAGAGAGACCCGAGTCAGGAGCCATCTCTGCCAAAAGGTTTATTCCACTAATGTGGAGGGGAGACTGAGCCAGATCAGCTCCCCAAACTAAGGAAAGCCTCCCTAAGGCTTTTAGGGAGGGTTCAAACAGAGTAATGGGCAATTTCGAAATCACTGGTATGCAAGGTGACACAGCCCTTGTGGTCCAATGACAGACATATGATAGGTTAAGTCAAAGGCTCTTGATTAGCCACTATCTCAGTACAAAGCATTCCAGCCTGAAGCCTGCTAGACACAGCCCACAAGACATTCCCTTGATGATAACAGTAATGTTTACCCCTTCCCAGAAGAGGAATCTCAGTTCCTGGAGCAGAAAAGGGAAAGGGGAGGGGGAGAAGGGGGTAAGTTGCTTAACTGGGCTGTGCTGATGTTAAGCCAGCCGTGAGGCCTAATAGAGTACAAGCTAGCGTGGATGACCATGATCCCACACACATCCCTCAGATGCCTTTGGCTCTGGAGCCAGAGCCATCTGGTTGCCTTATATTTGGGCTGCCTGATTGGGAGCAGAGGCAGAGACTGCTCACTAGGCCATGCCTTGCTTCACAGGGTACCAGAAATCCCACTGCAGGGGGACCAGGGTGTGGGGTAGCTCGAGTTCAAAGTGAGATCGTGGCTTTGGCAAGGGCGAGAACCCTGTCTGGCTTTCTCCCCGGGGCTGCCAGACCCAGCTGGGGCTCCTGCCCCAAATGCAGACCCAGGACCACCTGATTCTTGACTGGTGAAGACCCTCAGGTAGGAGCCGGATTTTAAATCTTAAGTTGGGCTTGTTGCTGTCCTGCTCTGCACTTAGGTGCAGTAGTTAGGTGCTTAGCTTAGTCCTTGTGATCAAGCCCACATTATGAGTCCTTGTTGCAGAAACTGGGTCTCTGTCTTGTAGCTCTGAGTCCCTTCTCTTCCTGACTGGTGAATTAGGTCTTCTCAGAGCAGGGTGTTGCTTCAGATCATTACCCCAGACTAACCTCACCCCTACCTGCCATCCCAGTGTACTGCTTGCTCCAGAACTCCTGGCCACTAGGGCAACCACTCCCAGTCCCTTGCTTGCTCCCTGACAGGAGTGGGTCTCACCTTCAATCTCTGCCCCCCGTTCTGATCTGGCCCAGCACATGGCAGCTCCAAAGCACGCCAAAGGGCCAGCCCTGAATGTGAGGTCAGAGGAAACAAGACCTAGAAAAGGTTCTAAACCAGTCCTGTCTAAGAGAAATCTAACAACGTGGCATATATGTAGCTTTATATTTTCTATTAGCCACATTAGAAAAAAGTAAAAAGAAAAAAGTAGGGTTAATTTTTTTTTTTTTCTTTTTTAAAGATGACCAGTAAGGGGATCTTATCCCTTGACTTGGTGTTGGCAGCACCACGCTCTCCCAAGTGAGCCACGGGCTGGCCCAGGTAGGGTTAATTTTAATAATATATTTTACTTAGTCCAATATGCCCCAAATATTATTTCAACTGCAAATTATTAATGAGACATTTTGCATTCTGTTTTGCATGCTAAGTCTTTAATACAATTATAGCCCAATCTGGATATTAAATTTTCATCAGAAATACTTAATCTGTATTTAGATTTCATCTAATTTACAGTTGTGAAGATATTCACCTTCTCAAATTGCTCCAGATATACTTAGTTTTCCAGTAACTGAACTGAGTATCTGTTTTTACATTTCAAGTTATTAAAATTCAATAAAATTTAGATTCAGTTCCATGGTTGCCCTAGTAACTCAATAGCACTTGTGGCGATTGACTACTGTATTGGACAGTACTGATCTAGAACTGGGAAACTTGGGCTAGAGACCTGTCTGGGGGGTTCCTTGTGGTTCCTGGGGCACAAGTCACAGCTGCCCCCACTCGCCCGAAGCTGAGTGGTCATCCCAGGCCATTCCCCACACCCTCCAGCAAGGCACGAACAGTAGCTTCCAGCAGTCAGCTTATGCTGGGCAGTCTTTGGTTGCCCAAGCGAGGAGTTGCCCTCCTGGACCCCATCCTCGGGGGGGAAGAGAACCCAGCTTCTCTGTTGTCCTCGAGGTCCTTTAGTGCCTCAGTCCATCCCAATCCATTCCAGCCATCGGAGGCGTTTGCTTCTCACCACACACCCAGCCATGGGGGCCCGTGTCCCTGGCGTTTCACATCTCTGCTCCCATGAATAAACGCTTTTACTCTGAAAACAAGTGGCACGCGTGTTGGACGTGGAACAGCTGCCTGCCTCGTGGTTGAGTCGCCGAACGATCTGCGGTTTCCTGAGCGCTGCTCTGTGTCCCCGGCGGCCCGACCAGGTAGGTGGATGCGTCCCCATCGCAGGAGAGGCTGGGACGGGCGGGCCTCGGGACGCCCACGGCCGCAGCGCGGGTAAGTGGCAGAACAGGGACTTGATCCCGGGTGTCCCCGGCTCCAATGCCTGTCCTTTCCACTCCCCACGCTGCCGTGCAAAGGGCAATCAAGTTCGATTCTTGACCGGACGACTGAGCCCTTCTAAAACCCCCGGGATTTAAATGCCTGCAGGCTGGGGAGGGAGCAGGGGTGGCTGTCGCCGGGCTCGCTCCCCTGGAGGAGCTCTCCGCTTTGGGAGGAGCATGTGACCACGAGGGGGCGCTGCACGGGAGTCTCCGGCAGCTCGGAAAGGAACGCTCCTGACCCAGGTGGGCGCAGCGGGGGAAGGAGGCCCAGCCAGGGCCAGACAGGTCACCACTAACTTCCTTCACCCTGATGAGGCCCTCAGGCATACCTGTGTGAGGCCACAGCTGAGCTCGACTGGGCTTGGAGACGTGTCCTGTCACTCCTAAATTTGGAGGGAGATAGTTGTTTATGAACAAAGCACTCAAAGATTCTTTCTGCGATTTCAGTTTCCTAAAAAGTAAATAGAGCTCTTTTTAGAGTCTTGAAGCAGGCAGGGGCTTCAGAACCATGAATCTGAGTTCCAGCCCTGTGCCAAGAACTAGGCATTCATTTGTTCATCCAACAAACATTTATTGAGCACGCATTATGTGCCTGACACTGTGCTAGTTACTATAGGGGACAGTGAGATGAATATTTGGGCTTGCCCTTGAGTTGGTCCTTGTCCAGACGGGACACGGATAAGGAGATGTGATGACAGCTGGGTGGGATAAAGGCTGTAAGGGAGCACATGGGGTGGGGGGGCAAGGAAAGATTCCTGGAGGAGATGCTGCTTGACTGAGACTCAAGAAAAGTCTTTTTAGCCAGGGATGTGGGGAAGATGGGCTGGAAGACAGAGGGAAGAGCAGGTACCAAGGTCAGAGACAAGGAACATGGCCACGTGGCTGCTCTGAGAGCTGCGGGGGTTCAGGATGGCTGGAGTGTGGCATGCCAGGGCAGAGGGGTGGGACATAAGATGGAGAAAGAACTGGAGGAGAAGGTCCTACTGGTTTTGATAGTGAAGAATGGACTGGAGACTGGTGGGACAGTAAGCAGGAAGTCAAGGCTGCTGGAGGCTGCTGCAGCCAGGAAAGAAGGGGAGACTAAAGAAGTGAGGATGGGCGATGGCTGGTGTGAGAGATATTAAGGGGACAAGATCTGGTGCAGATGGGTGAGGGGGGAGAGAAGAGTCAAAGGCTCCCTTAGGTCTCTCCTTCAGAAGGTGAGGGATGCCCTTCACATGATCCTCTTCCCATACAGAATGCCTTCTCCTTGAAAAGCAGAGTTGGTAAACTAGCAACCTCTCTGTTTTAAAGCATTTTGAATTAGTTGCCCACATTTCAGATTCCAAAGATGTCACATGAAATTCTGATGTCTGGCTTTTTTTGAAAAAAGCATAAGCTTTCACAACAGTAACGCCGTGTTCCTACATGGCAACACTGCAGGAGCAGAGCAGCAGCTGCTCTCTGCAGACAGGACACTCACTCCATCCCCCACTGCCTCCCTGATGCTCTCAGTTGCCATTCACCATCCTGTTGAACTAGTATTTTCTTGCACTAGGCCTCATTTCCATTACTTATTAGCATTTGTTTATGACTCCTTTAGGGTTTGGGGGCACACAAGTAAGTGTCTTTATGTGAGGGACTGGTGGAAGTGCTTCGGTAGAATTATACCCCAAATACTCAATCTGTTTATTTTTCATGCACATGGGCAGTGCCTTTCAATTTGAGCCCCAGGCTCTTCAAAAGTGCTTAATAATTATATTTAATATAATTTTAACAAATAGCTTAAGAATACTAATTTTTTTTTAATTTGCACATACACTCAAATGTGTTATCAACCACATTTCATTCACTGCCAACCACAAAACATTGATTTGTGTCACCAGGTTGGAGAAGGCTGCAGAAGGTTTTGAGAAGGCTGCAGAAATAAGCTTTCATCACCTCTTCCCAATCAAAGAGTAGCTTGACAGTGCAAGGCTAATAGCTTTAAACATGCTACCGTTTGCCACTAATCTTTGTCAAAACTTTCTTAGTACTAACTATTGTACATTGGCTATTGAAGCTGATATAAGACTGCAAATGACCATTTGCATTTCTAATTTCTAATTTCTGAAGATATATTAGAAACCAGGAATCCATTGCTATGAGGGGAGAGAAGAACTGAGCAGATGAAAGGAAAGAATGGAAGACTTTTCACTATATATGTATATGTATATATACTTATTCTTCTGATTTTTGAAACACGTAAATGTACAGTAAAATAAAAAGTAAATAAAAACCTTCATTGTTCAACTTTATAATAAACCAATGATTACTTATGGATTCATTATGTAATAAAACACTTCTGTGAGGATTTCTTTGAAGACAGGCTTTGCTTTTTTTAAAAAAAGAAAAGAAAGGAAAGTCACTTTTCTAAGAAAACACTCTCCGCCACACCCTCCGCCACACCCTCAACTCCCAGCCTTGGCTGGGGGCCCGGGGCGGGTGCTGCAATGAGACTTCCCATCCAGCAGGTGGCGATGTGCACACTGAACTCACCTCCCTCTGCAGCCTTTCTCTCAGCAATGGCGGGTGACGGTGGGGTCCTCTCTTTGCATGGGTGGCTATTTTGAAGCCTGATATCAGGTTCAGACCAGTTCTCCACCGAGCGGGAGCTCTGACCTCGACAGAGCTAGAGAAAACAATGGCGCTCTCGTGGACCCTTCCTCCCTAGCTGGGGAGATGGCGACGGCGCGGAAGACGCAGGCAGTGGGAGAATTCGAGCCGGCTGGCAGGCGAGGTGGAGGGCAGCCCCGCGGCAGGCGGGGTCCTTCCGAGAATCGAGCCGGCCGCCCGAGGAGGCTGCTCACTGAGCACCGCACCGGGGGAGTGAGACGGCGCGGCGGGGCGAGCGGACCCTGACCTGACAGATACACGGCGCGGCCAGGACGGCGAGCGAGCGGACGGGGTAGTGCGGGGCGCAGCCATGATCACCTCAGCCGGTGAGTGCGGCCCGGAGCCGGCGCCGAGAGGGAAGAGCCGCCGCCGCACCGGCTTTTAGCTGAGTCAGGGCCGGTGACTGGGCACCTCCCGCGGAGCGCCGGCTTGCGCGGCCCCTCGCTGGCCAAGGCCCACCCGTGGCAGGGGGGCTGGGAGTCTGGCCGGGCCGCTGCGGGCCCCACGGGCCCCTCCGAGTCGGAGGAATCGAGTCACGTCGACCGCTTCGGCAGCCCACCCCAGCCACACCCCCGTGTCGGGACCTGAGGGGCTTCCTGGGCCCTCCCCGGAGTCCAAGGGGTTTTCCTTTATTTTGTTCCTCCATTCGTTGGCGGTGGCCGTTTGGGGCCGTCCGACCCCAGTCTTTCCCCGCGGGTGGTTGGGGTGGGATGGGCCCCCCTGCCGTCGGACAACAAGACTGCCCCATGATCAAGCACTGACTGCTGTATAAAAGTGCCCTGGACCTGGCCGAGCTCTGCTCACCTTAGAGTGACATCCGAAGTCAGGTTTGGGGTGGGTCATTTCTGAGCCCACTCCAAAGGTATTCGGTCAAAGCACCCAGAGAACTTCCGGTGAAGATGACGCTCTGAAGACATCATTATACTCAGTGCCAACTTAGTTTTGAGCTTAGATGCGCGGTAAATATTCTTCGATCAAGAAAACTGGTAGTTTTGCGGAGCAGGTTTCTTACACTGAAGCCGTTGTATGAGTAGATTCATGTAGTGAATGGGATAAGCTGTAGAGATCAAGTTTCAAGTGGAGATTTTTAAGCTCCCCGCCTCAGACTGATTTGCATAGAGCTGTCCTTAGCCTTGGTGCTTTTCTTTCCTGCCTGCTTGCATACCCTTTTCTTGTCACCTTTTACTCTGTGCTTGTCCCGCAGTATTTTGTTGTAAACAGCTGGTGATCAGAAGACAGTAATCTGTATATGGTAAGCTCAAAACCATAATTTTGCGAGGATTGATTAAGGGAATTGGTGGAGATGCCATTAAGGAGACTTAATAGTTATTTTCAAAGACTTGAAGAGCTGTCACCTGTACCTGGAATTAGATTTTCCCCGAGGGAAAAAGTGATTGGGAGATGAATTTTAGTTCAGTATAAGGAAGGACTTTTCCAGTCACAGCTCTCTAAAGATAAAATAAACGCTAAGTTGCTTGTCACCTGTAAATATAGGCTTCATTCTTTATCAATTCTGTTCATCATCACTGTTTCTTCTAACCTAGCCCAGACTAGCTTTGACTTTCACCTGAGTTACTATAACAACCTTAAGACTTTGTTTTACTACCGTTATCTCTGTACAGTCCATTTTTCTTGTTGTAGACAGAGTATTCTTTTTAAAACTTTAATCACATAATACTTCTTTGCTTAAAATCCTCCAGTGCTTCCACTGTGTTTAGAATAAAATCCAGACTCTTAACATGATCTGATTCCTGCCTGGTCTTGTAGTACTCTCTTCTCTCTTATTGCACCCTCACCACACTAGTCTTTTTTTTTCCTTGAACATGTCCATTTTTCTCCTGCCTCCGGGCCCTTGCACATTCTGTTCCCATTCTAAACTTCTCTTTCTCAGGTTTTCCCATAGCTTCTCAATCTTTAGTCTCAATTCAAGTGTTAGTCTTTCCTGACTACTCCATTAAAACGCATTGACTCTGTCCTCCCTAGCTGCCACCTCTTTCCATCACAATTCTGTAATTACCTTGCTTATTTGTCTGATTACTGTCTTTCCCTCCCTTATAGGATTTTGGGCGGGAAACTTGCTGTTTCCACAGATCTTAGAACACTGCTGAGCACATTCAAAAGTATGCCTGGAATGAAGAAATCAATCAACCAATTAAATCAATAAATCAGTCCCTCGAGTTTTTAAAGTAGAGACTGAAAAAGCACTTGGTGGGATATAATAGAATTCAAACCTTTTGGGGTGGCAGGACTAATGATTTTTGAGGTCCTACACTGAGATTCTGTGATGATAGTATAGTATATATATATTTATAACTATCATTTGTTACGTTTATTGGATTATTTGTCAGCTTGGGCTCTAGATCTCTTTTCACTTTGTTTCCTGTCCTATGGCTCATATTGGCTTAGGATCTGTCCCAGGTGCTAAAAAAGCCAGTGACATATATGGTTCCAGTGTGTGCTAGTCAGTTTATTCATTCATTTATTCACTAGGCACTTGCTAGGCACTAAGAACACAGCAGTGAGTAAGAGATCAACATGTACTGTTAATTTTTTTCGGAAGTTTTGACTGTGAAAGGGAGTGGAGAGATATAGATAAGTGCTTACTGAAAGGAGATGTGAAATTGAGTGGGTTTTATTTTTTATAACATAATACAGACACATAAAGGACAATAGTGCTAAAAAGCTTTAAAACAAGTCTTCCATCCCTCTTTTGCCTTCCTGATTTCTAGAGACAACTATTGTCAACTTTAAGCTGTGTCTTCTGGGATATATCTCCATATTTATAAATAATATCCAGATATTGCTATAAACTGAGTCAACAATTTTAGACAATATCTGCTGAGTTCCTATTATGGCATAAATAGGTTTTTAGTATCCTTAGGCCTTTCCCATTTCCTCCCCCATCTAAAGGAGAATTCTGTTTTGTTATTAAGATGGGAAAATATTAGCATATAGAATGTAGAGTATTCTATTTAGTTCTGTTCAATGGCCAAAGGCTGAATTTCTAAGCCAGGACAATGTTACAGATTAGTCACAAGCAAAACTAGACAGCAGACTATAAGTATCAATCTCTTCTTTTGGTAAAAGTCATTCAGATACACCATTGATTAATGATAGGCAATCAGTAGTATTTTTTAGTATTAAGTGTTCTGCTATTTAGGATCTGTTCTACATTTAAAACATTCTGGTCTATCATCTATACCACATCGCTAGTTTCCTTTTCCTTTTCACTGATTGCATTTTTTCATTCTTTTGCTCTTCATGATGTTGATTCAGCCTCTCTGTTCTGGCCATAATACCAACCTAGAGTACCGAGAAGTTCTTTTTATCTTTTATGCTTTTGGAATAGTAGTATGCCCTAGTTTTAATTGTTAAATTTTGTATCCTTACTGTATGGCTCCCTAAAGACTGCTGAAGCTTGTTTAGCAAACCTACACTTATTGATACCTCCTAACTAAAATTGCCTTGGCACTTTTTAACCAAATTACAGTTTGAACTCAGTGTTCCAGAAATTATTGTAAGACTTACATAGAAAACATTTGAGAGACAGTTAGGTTTCCTTTGTGGTCTAAGGACAGTAATTTTCCATATCTTTTTTCCAATAATCCCTTTGATATATGACTATACATATTTCAAGGTGGAGAGGACAGATTTCTTTTATTCTCCGATGTTAGTGCTAACACCTCGAAGCTAAGATGGGGCATATAAGGAACACCTTGCTTGGGAAATTAAATTCAGAGCGAGCGTGATTGCTTGTCATTTAGTTAAATCTTCTAGGTTACTTGTGATAGGAAGGAGGTGCCTTAATATAAGCACCTTGAATAAATTTACACTGTTGAGTTGGTGACTAAATACTCTTTGTAAATAATTTTATAACTCTTGGTTTATTTTGTGTGAATAATTTTATTCTCAAATTGGGATAAAAAAGCAAGAAATAGGGCCGGCCTGTGGCTAACTCGGGAGAATGCGGTGCTGATAATACCATGGCCACGGGTTCGGATCCTATATAGGGATGGCCGGTTAGCTCACTGGCTGAGCATGGTGCTGACAACACCAAGCCAAGGGCTAAGATCCCCTTACCAGTCATCTTTTTAAAAAATAATTAAATTAAATTAAATTAAACAAAAAGATAAAATCGTGTGGGAAAGTTTCCCATTTTGGTCAATAAAGTAGGCTAGTGACTCTCAAACCTATAGTGAGTACAACAATCACAGGGAGGGCTTGTGGCCCTGTTTCTGGGCCCCATCACAATAATTTCTTATTCCGTGGGTTTGGGGGTGCAGCCAAGAATTTGCATTTCTAGCAAATTTCCAGGTAATACTAATGCTGTTGACCCAGGGACCATGCTTTGAAAATCATTGAATTAGGCAAATGATGTAATATATATGGTGTCATGATGGTTTGATTACATAGTTAATTCATAAACTTCCAAATATACAAGTATATATATTTTTTTTCCAGCAGCTGGCTGGTATGGCGATCTGAACCCTTGACCTCCGTATTATGAGGCCATGCTCTAACCAACTGAGCTAACCAGCCAGCATTAAACTTCCAAATATCAACCTTTACGGTTCTAAAGGAAAATAATCATTTCCCTAGTGAAGTCATGAAGTCACTCCACCCAAACTACTTATTTTTTCCAACTATCATACATTTTTGACCTAAGTTTCACCTTAGTGAGCATATGTTTCATAATTACGATATACCTTTTGTCTTATAGCTGGAATTATTTCTCTTCTGGATGAAGAAGAACCACAGCTTAAGGTATGCATTGAAGAAAAAGTCAGTAGCCTTGGTATGAATACAAATCTAAACTAGCAACCTGGAGTCAGTCTTAAATATTCAAAGAAGAAAAAAATGTTCATTATGATAAGGAGTGGCTTGGGTTACTCTGATGTTTTATGATTGAAAACAGAAAGAAAATGTGTAAACCCAAGAAAAAGTATAAATCAGTTGGCAAATTTTTATATTTGTCATGGATTAAAAGTTTTAGTGAATATTACTGAGGATTGGCTATTGATTTCTTGGAAACTTTTTTTTTAAAGGGAGTATAATGGTAAGTCTATCTCAAAATATAATTTTGGTTTTATTTTCCACAGGAGTTTGCACTACACAAATTGAATGCAGTTGTCAATGACTTCTGGGCAGAAATTTCTGAGTCTGTAGACAAAATGTAAGAAATTATTTCTATAAATTGGAATAAAGTAGATCAACTTTGTGGATGTGGGTCTTGTTGCTTATTAATTGATTTAGAAATGTGCTGCTACTAAATTGTGGCTTGAATATTTAAGTTTCGGATTTTTAAGGAAAACCACAGTTTGAACTAGGCCTGTACCTCCTAATTTCTTTCAGAGAAGTTTTATATGAAGATGAAGGTTTTCGGAGTCGGCAGTTTGCAGCCTTAGTGGCATCTAAAGTATTTTATCACCTGGGGGCTTTTGAGGAGTCTCTGAATTATGCTCTTGGAGCAGGTGACCTCTTCAATGTCAGTGATAACTCTGAGTATGTGGAGACTATTATAGGTAATTATCTTCCATCTGGTAAGGCTTTATCTTGTCGGCTTCTTGTTCTAACGTACATAGCTTTTTTTTTTCCCCCGAATTTGATGTTGCCAAATTTCATTTTAATTGGAAATTTATAATCTTTCTAATAATTTTATGCAGGCTGAGTTTTTAGATCTGCCTTCCATCTTAGTGCTAATTATCTCAGTGGTTACGGTTATCTCTAGTCCATACGAGCATACTGTTAGATCAAAAGATTAAATCAGATTATTATGAGTAACATTATTTAAATGGTTGTTTCTTTTTTTTTTTTTTTTTTTAAAGATGACCGTTAAGGGGATCTTAACCCTTGACTTGGTGTTGTCAGCACCACGCTCAGCCAGTGAGCGAACCGGCCCATCCGTATATGGGATCCGAACCCGGGGCCTTGGTGTTATCAGCACCGCACTCTCCCGAGTGAGCCACGGGC
Source organism: Cynocephalus volans (assembly GCF_027409185.1). Taxonomy (NCBI): domain Eukaryota; kingdom Metazoa; phylum Chordata; class Mammalia; order Dermoptera; family Cynocephalidae; genus Cynocephalus; species Cynocephalus volans. The sequence goes on from NC_084460.1 coordinate 293,294,789, forward strand.
CGGCCCTAAATGGTTGTTTCTAATACAAGAAACCATTACTGAATATCTTCATTGTACTAGGCATGGTGCTAGTCACTCTACATATCATGGCGTGGTTTATTCCACAACTTCCCCGTGAGGAAGGAGCTAGCCCTATTTTATAAATGAGCAAACTTGGGTTTTGAGATGATAAAGACACATCACTATTAAATAGGAGGGTCAGAATTTAAAACCCAGGTTTATTCACTCCAAAACCCACAGTTTCTACTAGTAACCATTGTTTTCTCACTTGTTTCTTTATTTCTGAAGTGATGGAGTGACACATAGTAAAGGCTTTGTATTCTCTATCTCATATTTCAACCAGAGTTGTAAGTTCAAACAACTGTATAAGATTTCATTCAAACAGATTTTGTAGCTTTAAAAAATGTTGGAAAACTTCTGATCTAATAGATGAAATAGGGGACTCCATACCCTTCAGACATGTCTTTATGACCATCAGCCTTTGGATCATAGTTACAGAGAGCTCAAGGGTATGTTCTCTGTCAAAAGTGTGCAATGTAGATATTTTGCATTGCTGATTAAGAGGAGATGTGTATTATTCACCTGAACTCTTTTTTTCCCCCCCTGGTGACTGGACTGTATGGGGATCTGAACCCTTGACCTTGGTGTTACAACACTATGCCCTAACCAACTGAGCTAACAGGCCAACCCTTGACCTGACTCTAAAAGGAGAAAGTTGGTATTCTTTTTCAGAAACTAGGAAATGCTACACCAGGGGATCAAAAGAGGTACTTTCAGATGTCCCTGAAGTTCTAACTAGGATTCTGGGTTCACATTTTTAAAGTTTTTGCTGTGATGGCATGAAAATGATGTAAGTGACTTCAGACTGCACTGCTGTTTGGGGGCTCATTGAATTGGGCTTTTCAACTGTGAATCCTATGGTAGTAACGGATGGTTTTAAAGGATAGACCGTATGAAACCAGAACACTTGCATCACATTAACTTGTGGGGTAGGGATGTTAAATATGCTTATCTCTTTTCTTTTATTTGATGGACTTTTTTGATGAATGTTGATAATTTTTTCCAACAGTAACTTGCAGTGCTGCCATTTTACAAGTTATGCTTTTGAACAGGTCTATTGGTATAAAGTGCTATGAGGCAGATTTTTTAAAACATCAGTGAGATTTGTGAAGGGCTAGACAAAATAGAATTCAGGAAAGTCTTCTTAGGATCTTAATGAATCTCATAAACAATTCCTCCAGAAAATTCAAGACTAGTAAATCTTCTCCCAGTGTAATAGGACTTTAGCTGGGAATGAGGCCAGATTAAGGGCTTTAGTTATAACGTAAACCTGGGATATAGTTATGACATAAACATAAACTCGGTGAGTGAAAGCATGAATCTCATTTGAAACCTGGCAAGTGCATTTTTCCTATATAATCTAAGGAAAATTCCCCAAATATTCTAATTCTGAGGTTCCTCTCTGATGAGTTTAGGGTAATGTTTCCTCACTTAACTACAGCTGGTTTGAAAAGCTCATATTTGGGCCTATGGTTTTGAAAATTTTCTACAACCAGAATTGTTTAAAGTCTGTTTTGTGACTGCCAATTTATTCTTAATAACTCTACCTGAACCTTTATGGTTCTGCTTGGACAAACTTTAAATGTGGTGTATTCTAATTTATAAAAGTCCTCTGCTTCCTCCAAAATACAGACTCATTTAACATGGGCCATCAATTCTTCATGCTAGTTCAAATTATTTGTTTCTTGGGGCTGTAGTTTGCAAGTAATTAATCTTGTCCTAGTCCCCTTTCTTCTCTTTGAAAGGGAGAGAGACAAGCCAGTGAGTTGTAGAGAGGGTAACTAGTCTATATGTCATTCCTCTTGGATGACTATTTATCTTCCTTATGAAGATGGAAGAAGGCTTAGGGAAATTACCTGTTTTCTTTGTATTTAGAAAGTTTAAGGTGCGATTGCGAAAAAGGTAATTAAGTTGTAAACAGACAGTAGTGTTTCTCATCAGGTGTGCTATTGGTACCCTTCAGTATGTCTCTTCACCCTCCCCATCCACCCACATCATTGTGAAATGTGGAAGCCAAATTGTGCACATACACTATACAGTGAATATTCAGATACCCTCCTGGGTAAAATAAATTCCATCTACCTCACATTGTAACAATGAATATTTCAACTAATTTGCTATAATTGCTGGAAAAGTTTTTGGAAATCTTTGGAATTGTTTTTAGAACCTATGGCACATTTCAGGTCATTTTACCATTATTCTACAAAGATGATTTAGACACAGTCCTTACTCTCAAACTGCTCGTAGTTTCATTAATGTGAAGAAGTCTAATATATTGCTGTGTGGTTAATTGCTATAATAGGCCTTTTTTAATATCCTCAATAATGGCAAATATTCGTTTTTGAAAAGTGAAATAGCAGCTATTTCTAGCCAACTCTTGAATAAGCAGCTTAGTCAAGTAGAGTAATGTAATTTTGGTCAAAATAAATAACGAGATAGAGATATTTTGAATAATGTCAGACTTATTGGAATTGGTGTTTAGTCCCCCACTGTAACCGTTACGAAGAGAACAATATTAATTTGAATGTGTAAGTTTTAGCATTTTAAGATTTGTTTCTTACTTTGTACTCATCTCATAACTATATATGATTGTAAATGTAGACATTGTCCTTTCTGGTAGTTTAACCCAATGTACAAGGTAGTCAGAGTTCTTTTGTTTTCTCCATAGCAAAATGCATAGATCACTACACCAAACAGTGTGTAGAAAATGCAGATTTGCCTGAAGGAGAAAAAAAGCCAATTGACCAGAGATTAGAAGGCATTGTAAATAAAATGTTCCAGCGATGTCTAGATGATCACAAGTATAAACAGGCTATCGGCATTGCTCTGGAGACACGAAGGCTAGATATCTTTGAGAAGACCATACTGGAATCGGTAGGTAGATGATGTCATTTAGAGATTGTTATTGATGGGGAATCGGCAAAGCAAATTACTCAAACTGAAAGTCTCATGGGTAGTGAAAAGAAAATCTAGTTTAGAAATAAGATGCTCTTTTGCCAAATGTTTTATTTTTATATTTATATATGAGCCTTGGCTGTGTTTTGTGTTCATAGAATATCTGCTTTTATCTTGCTACATTTCTTTATTCCTTTGAAGTCTTATATGGGGAAGTTGTATAATTACCCTGTCCTTCTTAAGTACAATAGTACTTTTTAATTACAATAGTAGTATATTGATAAACTATTCCAATGCATTTATTGCTAAAACTACAAACTAGATTCCTTGTTTGACCACCAAAGTGGTCAGAAAGGTGCAAATCTGAGTTAAATGGACATTGATCTGCAGGCCCACTTTGCCTCATCACCTGTCCTTCTCCATGAGCTAGCTCTCTGCACTTCAGCTATTTTGGCCTCTTCTTGTATCCTAGATGTACCCTGCCCCATTCATCCTGCCAGAAATATTCTTTCCTTTCCTTTCTTTACCTGCTTCATTCCTGTTCATGATTTAGAGCTCACCTCAACTGTCACTTGTTTGCAGAGCCTTTTTTCAAGGCTTTTCAACCCCTACTGCAAAGACTAGGTTCAGTTCTTTTGTTAATCTCATGGATTCCTATATTTTTTTCATAGTATTTATCACTTACAATATTTGTATTATTAGGTAGTTAATGTCTGTCTTTCCCACCAGATTATAACCTCCATCATGACAGGTATTTTGTGCCTTTTTCATCACTTTGTCTCCAAAGCCTAAGTCAGTGTTTAGCAGCAGAAGTAAGATTTGTTTAAATGAGTATATAAATGAACAACCTGATGTGATAGAATGGCCCTTGTCTCACTCTCAGTTTCATTTTTGTAGCCTCCTCTTGTCTTCATGTGAATACAATTAAAATATTTGACTTCATTTGTTCAACAAATATTCTTTGAATGCCTACTATGTGCCAAATACTATTCTAAGCATTGGAGACACAGTGGCAAACAAGACCAGAAAATTTTTTGCCCAAATCAAACAGTCCATTGGGGAATCTAGAGGGAAAACAGGCAGTCAAACAAATAAATATACTGTAAGATAAAGGGGTGATAAATGTTTTTAAAAAATAAAGCAGTGTAAGAAATGCATCTTACTTTGCATTCCAGAGCACATATACTTATAGATATAATTTCATTACACACTGGTGAGTCACAATTCACTATCTGAGAAACATCCTGTAGTTCTTCTGTATACTAATTTATTTTGAAGGACTTTTATAGAGTGGTATCTCAAATATTAGACGTGCTTTTGATTACCACAAGGAAAACACACATGGTCTGGGTCAAAGTTTCCTCATAGGCAGAGTACCAGACAGGTGTAACAGTTTGAGTCAGTTAGAGCTAGAGATAGTTATACCACATTGTTTCCTGGCCAATGAGTGTATAGGCAGTAAGTCATGAGGGTGTCTAGTAGCAAGGTAGGAAGCAGAAAGACTTCAGACTACTGAAAAGCATAGCCACTCAGGTATGGACAGTTGTACACATCTTTTTACAATGATTAATAGCATTATTCTGTTGTAGTGTACAATGTTCATATAATCATGATCCTGGGTAATAAATATTAAATTGTTTTGAATCCATTTTTTAATGACGATGTGGAAATATGCAATTCTTCTTTTAAGATTTTCATCTAAAGTGGTTTTAAAATTTTGTTTTTATTGTTTGAAGTGTTTCTAATCATTGGCTGCCTATAATTGACTAAACAAGGTAGATTAAAATAATGCAGTTGCTAAGTAAATAAATGCTTTAGTAACCAGATAATGATGTGTCTTTAAATTATCTCTTTCAGAATGATGTTCCAGGAATGCTAGCTTATAGCCTCAAGCTCTGCATGTCTTTAATGCAGAATAAACAGTTTCGGAATAAAGTACTAAGAGTTCTAGTTAAAATCTACATGAACTTGGAGAAACCTGATTTTATCAATGTTTGTCAGGTAATTAGATCATATCACATTACTCCACACTGTGCTGGGCCACATTACACCTCATTACATTATGTTATATTATATTACTGTAATGTCTTCATACATGTATCTCAATTGATCTTCACAACAGCCCTGTGAAGATAAGGTATGTGATTTATATTCCTTTTTACTGATAGAAAATTGAATCTCACAACACTTAAAACCTGTTTTATTATAATGCACTCTTTCTATATGTTTTTATTTTTTCATTTTGAAAATAATCCAACCATTTAAGGAAATTTTGGAAACAAAGGTTTTAAAAAAAGGTAGAAGAAAAGATAAAATCAGTGCCTATGCTATACTGTCATTCTGAAATAATTCAGCGTGTAAACATTGTCTATGGTTTCATTACCCAAATACAGCCAAAACATTTGGTATATTTTCTTTTATCTCTTTATGTATGAATTTCCTTGCACATTAAAAAAAATGAAGTTCAGATGGTACAAAAAATCTAGAAAATGAAAAGTAAGTCTTTGCCTTTCCCAAAGGTAGTAGGTAGATGTTTATCCCCATTATTGGCACAGGTAGATCTACTGCATTCTTTTCAATAGTTATATTTTATTGACTGGAGGTAACCATAGGCTTGCTTTTTATAAATTACACTGTATACATTTTTGTTTTCTGCTTAGAGCTTAGTATTTTATTGCACATCTTGTTATTTCTTCACTATAATATGCTCTCGTGTGTTTTCATCATCTGTACTTTTTAAAATTAGATTAAAACCTCATTTAAAAATGCTTTTTAAAGCAAATTTGGAACATAAAATGCTGAAAGAAAAAATATCCACATTTAAATCACCCAAAATCAACTTAAGATTTTAAGTTGACTTTTTGTATCACCCAAAGTCAGTTTAACAGTGCATTTCCTTTTGGTTTTCTCTTTGTAGATTTTTGGAGTTTTATTTGTCTCTAAATAATTTTTAATAGCTTTTTAAAAATAGTTTTTTAGGGCCGGCCCGTGGCTCACTTGGGAGAGTACGGTGCTGATAACACCAAGGCCACGGGTTCAGATCCCACATAGGCATGGCCGGTTGCTCACTTGGGAGAGCGTGGTGCTGACGACACCAAGTCCAGGGTTAAGATCCCCTGACCGGTCATCTTTAAAAAAAATAAAAATAAAAAATAAAAATAGTTTTTTAAAAACTTGTATGAAAAATAGTAATTCCCTGCCATCTTCCACTTTGTATTACAGTTTCATTCCTTAGAGGCAATTTTATTTCTTTTAGCTGTTTTACTCCTTGTCTTTTTATAATTTTTAAAAGTTTATTGTACATTTAAAAAGTATATTTTTTGAACAGATAATATATTCACATGATTTAAAGTTCAAAAAGAACCATAGGTTATATATACAGTGCAAAGTCTTCTTCCTACTCCTTTCCTCCAGCTACCAAGTTCCTTTTCCTGGAGGCAAACAGTATCAATTATATATAGCCTTAAACTTAACAGTTGTCCATGTTGTACCTTTTCTCAAGCTCTTGTTCTTAACTCTTGTTGATTCTGCAGTAGTCATTCAGTGTATGTACTCCGCCTTATTTAACCATTCCCCTGTAAGTGTTCACTTTGTTTCCATTATTTCCTGTTCTTAATTTATAATAACTTTGTTTATTTTGAGGTTGATTTACTTGCTACTGAAGGGAACAGGAAGATTTAAATTGATCTCTTAAAAGAAAAATCCCTTGGTCCCCATGCTAGCCAGCCACCAAAAAAAAGAAAGAAAGAAAAGGAAAAATCCTAACTTTATTGGATAACTTTGTTAAAACATACGGCAGATCATAAGAGTAGTAAGAGAAATGATTCAAAATGGTAGTCTTAAAGTCCTTATCCTGGCTCACCACAATACAATGTGTGTTAAATGAATGAATGACTCACAGTATATGGTAAAGCAGAAAGTACAACTTAAGGAGCACTTAGTATAAATTAGGGGTAAGATTTAAAGAAGCCAAGATTCATTCAGCAACCAGTATTGAATACTGATAATTATGAGGCACAATATTAGGGGTTATGAATATAATTTGTATGGAGTTCCTTATGGAAGGCAGATGCCATTTTTAGAAAAATTTCATCTAGTGCTGGGTTCAGAAACAGAATACTAGACTAGATGGTTAGTCAGCCCCAGTTAGCTTATGCTTATATTTTAAGGTTTCCTAAAATGTTGACAGTCATTCTCTAATTACCCGATAGATAAAGTTTTCAATTATTATGTAATTGTTCTTTATCTCCATTTCAGTGCTTAATTTTCTTAGATGATCCTCAGGCCGTGAGTGATATCTTAGAAAAACTGGTAAAGGAAGACAACCTCCTAATGGCTTATCAGATTTGTTTTGATTTGTATGAAAGTGCTAGCCAGCAGTTTTTGTCATCTGTAATCCAGAATCTTCGAACTGTTGGCACCCCTATTGCTTCTGTGCCTGGATCCACCAATACGGGTACAGTTCCGGGATCAGAGAAAGAGAGGTATAAGTATCTTTTCTGCATCAGAACTAATTGAACAATCTTTATTTCCTTTTGGGAATAGGTAGAATATTCACAGACAGCATATTTTAAGAATAAATAAGTTTAACCATTAGCTTTCATAGATTGTAAAGTCTTATTAGACAGCTGCTCTGTTTTGCCCTGTGCTAGGCATCGTAAGGAAAACCAAAGAAATGAACCTTTCTGAAAAGAAATAGAAGTTGGTAGGGAGTGCCTACCAATAGCATGTGTATTATTTAATCAAGTAAATTGAAATTCTCGGTTAGAGTAGGTGGGCTAGCTTTTTTAGGAATTTGAGTTAGGTATATCTGGGTGTGATATTTGGGAAAACATTTTCAGCTTTTTGTGTTTTTATTAAAACTAAATACATAAATATCTTAGGCTGACACATTATTACATTTTATTTTTCTGTATTTCCTTACACATTTAGGCTACTTATTAAATGTTTGTGTCTTAGTTATGCCTATTTATTTTCCTTCTAAAGTTGTCCACATAACAGTGACAGTCATTCTTTTGAAACCTAAATAAGATGTCACTCCCCTCTCAACATCTATTACCTTCCAAAATACATTTCAGAATAAAATTCTAAGCCCTGAAAGTAGCCTACAAGGCCCCCTACTTGGTCTGGCCTTTTCATACCCGCCTCTTCATCTCTTTCTTCTTTACTCACTGCCTTCAGACCTCACAGATCTCCTGGCTCTGTTTCTTTTCCTACTTTTATTTGGGCCTTCTTTTTGCTGTCCCTACCTTCTTAATTTGCATTCTTGGGCCAACATTTTCTCCTCCATATGGTACTTTGATGTAGAAAGGAGTATTGGCTAGTTTTAAGAGTTTTAAGAGCTGTTGGGGTCCCAATTGCTTCACTTCAAACTGGTTTAGTAGCTGGTGGTGGTTATTCTCCAACTGACTGTGAATGGGGAAAATACTTTTTCATTGGTTTTTGTTGTATGTGTTGCTCATGGATTTTGCTAACCTAGTTGGTTTGCATGTTTTTATTAATTTATTTGGGGGAAATTCAATAATTGGGCTGCCTCCATCTTAGAAATGTTTAGAATCTTTTCTTATTTCTTAATAGCAATATGAACTAAACATTTTCTTGCAAAATATTTAATCTGGGTATTGTTCAGATCTGTGACAGGAACCAATTGCTTGCACATTTATTGGATTATTGATCATTGTTTCTCTTCATTTTAGTGACTCAATGGAAACAGAAGAAAAGACAGGCAGTGCACTTGTAGGAAAGACACCAGAAGTGGTAAGTATACTTTTCGAAGCTGAGCTTGCCATTTAACATATAGTCCCATGGTATATTGTAAATTTTTTTTTTTTTTTTAAGGCGATCTTAACCCTTGACTTAGTGTTGTCATCACCACGCTATCCCAAGTGAGCTAACTAACCATCCTTATAGAGATCCAAACCTGTGGCCTTGGTATTATCAGCACCAGACTCTCCCAAGTGAACCATGGGCTGGCCCTGTAAATTCTTTTAAATAAGTGTTACAAACCTGCTTTTATGAAAGATTATTTTATTTTATTTCATTTTTTAAATTTTCTTCCTTAATTTTATTTCGTTGATATACAATGTGGTTGATTATTGTGGCCCATTACCGAAACCCCCCTCCCGCCTCCCTCTCCCCCCTCACACGCAACAATGTCCTTTCTGTTTGCTTGTCGTATCAACTTCAAGGAATTGTAGTTGTTATGCCTTCTTCCCCCCCAACCCCACCCCGTTTTTTTTTTCTGTGTGTGTGTGTGTGAATTTTTTTATTTATTTTTAGCTCCCACCAATAAGTGAGAACATGTGGTATTTCTCTTTCTGTGCCTGACTTGTTTCACTTAATATACTTCTCTCAAGGTCCATCCATGTTGTTGCAAATGGCAGTATTTCATTCATTTTTGTAGCTGAGTAGTATTCCATTCTGTAGATATGCCACATTTTCCATATCCACTCATCCGATGATGGACATTTGGGCTGGTTCCAACTCTTGGCTATTGTAAAGAGTGCTGCGATGAACATTGGGGAACAGCTATACCTTCGACTTGATGATTTCCATTCCTCTGGGTATATTCCCAGCAGTGGGAGAGCTGGGTCATATGGCAGATCTATCTGCAATTGTTTGAGGAACCTCCATACCATTTTCCATAGAGGCTGCACCATTTTGCAGTCCCACCAACAATGTATGAGAGTTCCTTTTCCTCCACAACCTCGCCAGCATTTTTTGTTCAGAGTCTTTTGGATTTTAGCCATCCTCACTGGGGTTAGATGGTATCTCAGTGTAGTTTTGATTTGATCTGCATTTCCCAGATGCTGAGTGATGTTGAGCATTTTTTCATATGTCTGTTGGCCATTTGTATATCTTCCTTAGAGAAATGCCTACTTAGCTCTTTTGCCCATTTTTTGATTGGGTTGCTTGTTTTTTTCTTGTAAAGTTGTTTGAGTTCCTTATATATTCTGGATATTAATCCTTTGTCAGATGTATGTTTTGCAGATAGTTTCTCCCACTCTGTTGGTTGTCTTTTAACTCTGCTAATTGTTTCTTTTGCTGTGCAGAAGCTCTTTAGTTTGATACAAGCCCATTTGTTTATTTTTCCTTTGGTTGCCTATGCTTTTGGGGTCGTATTCCTGAAGTCTGTGTCCAGTCCTATTTCCTGAAGTGTCTCTCCTATGTTTTCTTTAAGAAGTTTTATTGTTTCGGGGTGTATATTTAATTCTTTGATCCATTTTGAGTTGACTTTAGTGTATGGTGAAAGGTATGGGTCTAGTTTCATTCTCCTGTATATTGATATCCAGTTCTCCCAGCACCATTTGCTAAAGAGGCAGTCTCTTCCCCAGTGTAAAGGCTTGGTGCCTTTGTCAAAGATCAGATGGCTGTAGGTGTGTGGGCTGATTTCTGGATTCTCTATTCTATTCCATTGATCAGTGTGTCTGTTTTTATGCCAGTACCATACTGTTTTGGTTATTATAGCTTTGTAGTATAATTTAAAGTCGGGTAGTGTTATGACTCCAGCTTTATTTTTTTTGCTCAGCGTTGCTTTGGCTATGCGAGGTCTTTTGTTATTCCGTATAAATGTCTGACAAAAATTTCATTGGAATTTTGATGGGGATTGCATTGAATTTGTATATCACTTTGGGTAGTATGGACATTTTCACTATGTTGATTCTTCCAATCCAAGAGCATGGGATATCCTTCCAACTTCTTGTATCCTCTCTAATTTCTCTCAGCAGTGGTTTGTAGTTCTCATTATAGAGATTTTTCACCTCCTTGGTTAACTCAATTCCTAAGTATTTTATGTTTTTGGTGGCTATTGTAAATGGGCAGGCTTTCTTGATTTCCCTTTCTGCATGTTCACTATTGGAGAATAGAAATGCTACTGATTTTTGTGTGTTGATTTTGTATCCTGCTACTGTGCTGAAATCATTTATCAATTCCAAGAGTTTTTTTGTAGAGGTTTTAGGCTGTTTGATATATAGGATCATGTCATCTGCAAACAGGGACAGTTTGACTTCATCTTTTCCGATCTGGATACCCTTTATTTCCTTCTCTTCTCTGATTGCTCTGGCTAGTACTTCCAACACTATGTTGAATAGGAGTGGTGAGAGTGGGCATCCTTGTCTAGTTCCTGTTCTTAAAGGAAGAGCTTTCAGCTATTCCCCATTCAGGATGATATTGGCAGTGGGTTTATCATATATGGCTTTGATTATGTTGAGATACTTTCCCTCTATACCTAACTTATAGAGGGTCTTTGTCATAAATGAGTGCTGAATTTTGTCAAATGCTTTTTCAGCATCTATAGAGATGACCATATGGTCCTTGTGTTTGATTTTATTAATATGGTGTATCACATTTATTGATTTGCGTATGTTGAACCAACCTTGCATCCCTGGGATGAATCCCACTGGATCGTGGTGAATAATTTTACGTATGTGTTGCTGTATTCTGTTTGTTAGTATTTTAGTGAGGATTTTTGCATCAATACTCATCAAGGATATCGGCCTGTAGTTTTCTTTTTTGGTTCTATCTTTACCTGGTTTTGGTATCAGGATGATGTTTGCTTCATAGAATGAGTTTGGGAGATTTGCGTCTGTTTCAATCTTTTGGAATAGTTTGTAAAGAATCAGTGTCAATTCCTCTTTGAATGTTTGGTAAAATTCTGCTGTGAATCCATCTGGTCCTGGGCTTTTCTTTGTTGGGAGCCTTCTGATAACAGCTTCAATCTCCTTAATTGTTATTGGTCTGTTCAGATTTTCTACGTCTTCATGGCTCAGTTTTAGGAGCTTCTGTGTGTCCAGAAATTTACCCATTTCCTCCAGATTTTCAAACTTGTTGGCGTATAGTTGTTTATAGTAGTCTCGAATGATTCCTTGTATTTCAGATGAATCAGTTGTAATATCACCTTTTTCATTTCTAATTTTTGTTATTTGAATCTTCTCTCTTCTTTTTTTTGTTAGCCATGCTAATGGTTTGTCAATTTTATTTATCTTTTCAAAAAACCAACTTTTTGATTCCTTGATCTTTTGTATTGTTTTTTGGGTTTCAATTTCATTCAGTTCTGCTCTGATCTTAATGATTTCTTTCCGTCTGCTAACTTTAGGTTTGGATTGTTCTTGTTTTTCTAGTTCTTTAAGGTGAAGTGTTAGGTTGTTCACTTGCCATCTTTCCATTCTTCTGAGGTGAGCATTTAATGCAATAAATTTCCCCCTTAATACTGCTTTTGCAGTATCCCGCAGGTTTTGGTATGATGTATCATTATTTTCATTACTTTCAATAAATTTTTTGATTTCCTGCTTGATTTCTTCTTGGACCCATATGTCATTAAGTAGAATGCTGTTTAATTTCCACATGTTTGTATAGTTTCCAGAGTTTCGTTTGTTATTAATTTCTAGTTTTAATCCATTGTGGTCTGAGAAGATACATGGGATAATTCCAATTTTTTTGAATTTATTGAGACTTGATTTGTGACCTAATATGTGATCTTTCCTGGAGAATGATCCATGTGCTGATGAGAAGAATGAATATTCTGAGGTTGTTGGATGGAATGTTCTGTAGATATCTGCCAATTCCAATTGGTCTAGAGTCTTGTTTAGATCTTGTGTTTCTCTACTGATTCTTTGCCTAGATGATCTGTCTAATATTGACAGTGGGGTGTTCAGGTCCCCTGCTATTATGGTATTAGTGTCTATTTGCTTCTTTATGTCTAATAGAGTTTGTTTTATAAATCTGGCTGCTCCAGCATTGGGTGCGTACATATTTATGATTGTTATGTCTTCTTGAGGGATCAGTCCTTTTATCATTAAGTAGTGTCCCTCATTGTCTCTTTTTATGGTTTTTAGTTTAAAGTCTACTTTGTCAGATATAAGAATAGCTACTCCAGCTCGTTTTTCTTTTCTGTTTGCATGGTAAATCTTTTTCCATCCTTTCACTCTTAGTCTGTGTGAATCTTTATGGGTGAGGTGGGTCTCTTGTAGGCAGCATATAGTTGGGTCCTCCTTTTTGATCCAGTCAGCCAGTCTGTGTCTTTTGATTGGGGAATTTAAGCCTTTTACATTAAGAGTTGTTATTGAAAGGTGTTGATTTATTCCTAGCATTTTATTGGTTGTTTGGTTGTCTTAGGTGTCTTTTGTTCCTTGCTTTCTAATTTACTGTTTGTTTTCTGTGTTTGTTGGTTCCTTAGGTTGTAGATAGCCATTTTGTTTGTTTGTTTTCTCTTCATGAATGCCATTTTTATTATACTAGTGGTTTTTGACTTTTCTTGGGTTTTTATGGCAGTGGTAGTTATTTTTCAAGAACCAAACTCAATACAAAAAGAAATATACTTTTTGCCCTTCATTTCGAAAGGATAGCCTTGCAGGGTAGAGTATTCTTGGCTGACAGTCTCTGTCTTTTAGTATTTTGAATATATCATCCCATTCCTTTCTGGCTTTTAGGGTTTGTGATGAAAAGTCTGATGTTAGCCTGATTGGGGCTCCCTTATAGGTGATTTGACGCTTCTCTCTTGCAGCTTTTAAGATTCTCTCTTTGTCTTTGCGTTTTGCCAATTTGACTATAACATGTCTTGGAGAAGGCCTTTTTGGGTTGAATACGTTTGGAGATCGTTGAGCTTCCTGGATCTGAAGATCTGTGATTTTTCCTATACCTGGGAAGTTTTCTGCCACTATTTTGTTGAATATGTTTTCAATGCAATCTCCGTTTTCCTCCCCTTCTGGAATACCCATGACTTGGATATTTGAGCGCTTAAGGTTGTGTGATATCTCTCTCAGATTTTCTTCAATGCCTTTGATTCTTTTTTTCTTTTTTTTGTCTGCTTGTGTTATTTCAAACAGCCCATCTTCAAGTTCAGAGGTTCTCTCTTCAACTTCCACAAGCCTGTTGGTTAAGCTCTCCCTTGTGTTTTTTATTTCGCTGAATAACTTCTTCAGTTCTGCAAGTTCTGCTACATTTTCTTTCAGGGCATTGATTTCCTTGTACATTTCCTCTTTCAGGTCCTGTATACTTTTCCTCGTTTCATCATGATGTCTAGCTGAGTTTTCTTGTATCTCATTCAGTTTCCTTGGAATTGTTACTTGAAATTCCTTGTCAGTCATTTCAAGGGCTTCTTGTTCTATAGGATCTAGAGCTTGAGATTTATTATCTTTTGGTGGTGTACTTTCTTGATTTTTCATATTTCTGGTATCTTTTCTCTGATGTTTATTCATTGTGGCAGGGGGTTTCACAGTCCATGGGTTTGACACTATTGACTAAGATGTTGCTGTGGTTGCCAATTTGGTATGGCTACCTCAGTGACTCCCTGTTCTGTGCGCTCTGGCCCGGGCTGCTGCGATGCACCGAGGCACCGCAGAGCGTTTGTTCTCTGCAGAGCTTCCCCTTCCCCTGCAGGATGTCTCCTTGCTCTGTGCGCACTAGGCTGGGCTTGGGATGGCGCCCGGTGGCCGCGGTGGTGAAGCCTACCTGCTGCTGGATTGTGCGGCAGTGGCCCCCTTACAGGGTGTGTGGACTCTATGGAGCGTCTATCTCCCTTGCTGGATGATTCTGTGCTCCGTACACATTGGGCCAGGCTGCTGGATTGCGCGGCAGCAGCGTGGACCCTGTGGAGTTCCCGCCTCCCCTGCCGGACGTCTCCCCGCTCTGTGTGCACTGTGCTGGGCTGGGAATGAACCTGAGTGGCGGAGGTGAAGCTTACCTGCTGGATCACGCAATGGCGGCCCCGCAGGACGTGTGGTCTCCGCGGAGCTTCTGCCTCTCCTGTTGGACGTCTCCCTGTCTCAACCCGCGGGTTGATTTGCTTCCAGCTCCAGGGACGGGCGGGTGTGGGCGGGGGGTCAGAAGCCGTGGTCCCCGCTGCAGCCCGGGGGGACGCACACCAGCTCAGGCCTCCATGCTTCCACGTCCAGGGCTGCGGCTGTGACGCAGGCCGCGGTGCACCAGCCGGTTGCGCGCACTGGTTGGGGGAAGATTCCCGGTTCTCGGCAGGGTAAAGACACCCTTTCAAAGCCGTTCCTTTGCGCCGATTCTGCTACAGCTGCATCTGGCACGGGCCTCAGGCTGCTTCTAGTCGTGGTGGAAAAGCCTCCCCCGGCCACTTAAAATGCTCCATCTCTGGCCAGCGTGATTGGTCCAAGGAACAGGCACATGACCCAAGCACAACCAATCAGAGCCCTTCCCTGGGACGGAGCTACAGATACCAGGACAAAGCTGCTCTCCCTCCACTGAGCTGCTGAGTGGCGGCTTCTGAGAGCCTGAGTCTTGGGCTCAGTTTCTGAGGCTGGGAAGTCCAAAGTCCATCTGGTGGTGGCAACAGTGACCCGGGGGTCTCACATTGTAAGATGGTGGAAGCAGAGAGAGAGAGAAAGATAGACTCTTCTCTTCTTCGAGAGTTTATTGTTAAGTTTGATAGCAAAGTTATTTTATAAAATTGGGTTTTCTGAAAATAATAAAATTTTAAAGATTGATCCAAAACAGCACTTAGAAGAAATCAAATCCATAGGTCTTTGGCAAAGGATAATCCTTGCCCAGAATAACTTCAAATTACCTGTCTCAGGGTGAGAAAAAAAGCATGACCTCTAACAAATAACACCTTATCATATGGAGGAGGGGGAGCAAGTTAGTTTTTGTTGTTTTTGACGTTTGTGGTGTATGGAAGGGTAGAGTAAATATTAGAGCAGTCATCTGTTGGATGTGTTTCCTCCGTCAGGACTTTTGGTTTCTGATGCTCAGGTATATAAACTTCAGATGTTCTTCACCTGGATAGAGTTGTATTGGTGGCTTGGTAGTTTGTGAGATCATTCATGTAGAGTCATGCATCACTTAAATGACAGGGATACCTCATTAGGTGATTTTGTCATTGTGTGAACATCATAGAGTGTACTTACATATACCTAGATGATATATATATAGCCTACTGCACACACAGGCTATATGGTATTGATCATTGCTCTGACCACCATCATGCATGCAATCCATTTTTGACCAAAACATTGTTATGCTATGCATGACTCCATATATATTTATTAAAGGTACTTTTAGTTTTCTCCATTTTGAGTGGGTAATTTCTCATCTAAAGTATAAGTTGACTCTGTATAAAGTAATTTTCCTGCAAGTCATCAGTCATTTCCAATTTTTTTTAATTGTTGAAATATTTTAAATTGGAAGCTTTTTCGGAATGAGTTATATTCTTCCCTCAAGCTGGTGTGATATCTCAGTGGCATCTTATAAAGAAATAAACTGTTCTTTCTCTCAAATAAATGATTACTGAGTTTTCTAGATTCTACTATTTAAATATGAGTTTTGTTGTCTGTATGGATGGTTTGAAATTCACTGGTTTAGGGTTGAGGAAATAAAGTTGGCTTGGTGGATTTCAGTAATATGTGAATTTTTATTCTTGTTTGTTTATGTTTGTTTTGGCAGAGTCCAGAGCCCAAGGACCAGACTTTGAAAATGATTAAAATTTTAAGTGGTGAAATGGCTATTGAGTTACATCTGCAGTTTTTAATACGAAACAATAACACAGACCTTATGATTCTAAAAAACACAAAGGTAGGAGATTCTTATTTATTTATTTATTTTAATTTATTTATTTATTTTAATTTATCAATATACAATATAGTTGATTTTCATGTCCCTTTATCAATATCTCCTTTTCCTCCCTCCCTCTTCCCACTCCCCCCCATCAACATCATGTGTGTTCACGTGTCTTAACGAAATCAAGGAATTGTGATTGTTGTGTCTTCTTTCCTCACCCCTCCACCCCATTCATTTAATTACTTATTTATTTTTATTAGCTCCCACAAATAAGTGAGAACATGTGATATTTCTCTTTCTCTGCCTGGCTTATTTCACTTAATGTAAGTCCATCCATGTTACCGCGAATGGTAGTATTTCTTTTTTTTTTTTTAATAGCAGGGTAGTATCCCATTGTGCAGATGTACCACATTTTCCTTATCCACTCATCCGATGATGGGCATGTAGGCTGATTCCAGCTCTTGGCTATTGTAAATAGTGCTGCCGTCAACATGAGGGTGCAGGTGTCTCTTCGACATGATGATTTCCATTCCTCTGGGTATATACCTAGCAGTGCAATAGCTGGGTTGTATGGTAGACCTATCTGTAATTGTTTGAGGAACCTCCATGCCATTTTCCATAAAGGCTGTGCCATTTTGCAGTCCCACCAACAGTGTAGGAGGGTTCCTTTTTCTCCACATCCTCACCAGCATTTGTCATTCTCAGTCTTTTGGATATTAGCCATCCTAACTGGAGTGAGATGGTATCTCAGAGTGGTTTTGACTTGCATTTCCCAAATGCTGAGTGATGTTGAGCAATTTTTCATGTGTCTGTTGACCATTCATATATCTTCCTTTGAGAAATGCCTATTCAGCTCCTTTGCCCATTTTTTAATTGGGTTACTTGTTTTTTTGCTGTTAAGTTGTTTGAGTTCCTTGTATATTCTGGTTATTAATCCTGTGTCTGATGTGAATTTTGCATATATTTTCTCCCACTCTGTTGGATGTCTTTTTGTTCTGTTAATTGTTTCTTTTGCTGTGCAGAAGCTTTTTCATTTGATATAATCCCATTTGTTTATTTTTCCTTTGGTTGTGTGTGCTTTTGTGGTCATATCGTAAAGACTGTACCCAATCCTACTTCCTGGAGGGTTTCCCCTATGTTTTTTTTAAGGAGTTTTATTGTTTCGGGACATATTTTTAAAATTTTTTAAGATTTATTTCTTCATTGAATGTAGGTACTTATATATTTTATTTCTTGTTGAATACTTTATGAGATTTTATTTCTGATCAAGGAAATAAATATTAAATTTTTATAAAAATAACAATAGGTGAAACTCTTGGACTTATTGGAAAGGGAAGGGAATTAGCAATGATTGAGTTCCTGGTTTTTTTGCTAGTCTCTTGTTGGGAAGCTTAGTGAATTTCTTTTTTTTTTTAAAAAACTTTTTATCTTAATATATACATGTAGCCGTTGGGTGAATGGCACAATCATAATATTAATATAGTTTATGTGTCCATATTTCCCACTGAACCATGCTGTCCTTGAGAGCAGGGATTCTTACCTTACTGCAACCTTTGTTGAAATACTGATCCTCAAAATTAATATTAATTTTAGAATAGGCAATGTATTTATTTGGTTCAAAAATATTGTAATATAAAAAGATACACAGCATGAAAAATTTTCCTCTCTTCCCTCATTTTCTTATTTATTCAAAACCCCTTCCCAAAGTAATTTATTCTGCTTTTTTTTTTTTTTTTACAGCCATATAGCATTCAATGACTAAATAGTTGTTTTACTGAAGCAGATGTAATAATGCTTTTTGGAATTTTTAATGCAATGTTTACAAATGGTAAAAAGACAAAGAATCACATAATTTGCATTTATGACAATTATTTGGAGCTAGTCTTTATCATATATTCTCATTAAAAATAAACAAAATTACTTTGGTGACTGTCAGAGGTGCAGGCCAGAAGAGGTGCAGCTCTTCTGCTTACTCCAACACCATGGAGACCTTGGGCAAGATGCTGAAGAGAAATGGCAAGTTAAACTAATCAGAAACTCAAGAATAGGAAATCTGCCATTGACCTCGTTAAGACTACAAATAAAACTCTTTTTGACTGCTTGTTTTTATAATCTAGCTATTTAGTCTTTATAAAGAAATATCCAAGATATTTTAAAACTAAGTTCAATTTGTTCATGTTTTTGCCACAGAATATGGCTTCTGTGTTTATGTGCATGAGTGTGCACGTGTATGAATACTTTGCCAGTGATAAAAAATCTGCATTTGTTTTTGTAGGATGCGGTACGGAATTCTGTATGTCACACAGCAACTGTTATAGCAAACTCTTTTATGCACTGTGGCACCACCAGTGACCAGTTTCTTAGGTAAATATGCGTGGAGAGTTCCACTTTGGTTTAAAATCATCTTTAACAGAGACTGTGTTGACACTATTACATGGATGTGGAGAGCTTTCCTTGCTGACCAGTCCAGAGTTTTAAATTATATTTTTTTCTATTTTATAAGTATTTTTTATTGCATATGCCTTCGTGTTTTAAGCTAAAATTAATCCCTTTACTAGTTGGCTTGCTTATAGGCTTTTGAAGGAAATATGTTAAGCTCTGAAAATTTAAAATTATTTTGGTTTTGTTCATGGTGGAATTATATATTATGCATTTAAAAAATCTTCAAATTATTAAAAACAACTTAAGAGGTAAAATAAAATTAGCAGTAACTTGAGGTTCATAAAGTAAAATGATTTGAAATGATTTAAGATGAAATTGTAATGCCTTGACCTTAGCATTAAAAAGCCTTATGGAATTCATTTGTCGTAATAGTATTACTAAGTTTTCTTTTCTTACAGAGATAACTTGGAATGGTTGGCCAGGGCCACTAATTGGGCAAAATTTACTGCTACAGCCAGTTTGGGTGTAATTCATAAGGTAATGTATATTGATCAGTGTGAACAGGCATCAGAACAGAAGCAATTTTTCCAGGGTAGAAAAAATAAATTTATTATAGTTCATTGAGAAATACAAGGGTATTTCAAACAGTTCATGGAAAAATAGAATTAAAAGATAATACAAGGGCTGGCTGGTTAGCTTAGTTAGTTAGAGAATGGTGATGATAACTCAGAGCTCCAGGATTTGATCACTGTACTCGTCAGACACCAAAAAAATAATAATAATGCAAATCTTTCCATGATCTTTTTGAAAACCCCTCGTATGTTTTGTTAAGTCAGTTCATCTTACAGGGAGGGATGAAGTAAATAAAATATTAAAATACGTTTGTGTTTGTCTTTAATAAAAGGTAGAAATCCTTTTCGTAGGAAGACTAAGCTATTTTGCAAAGGATGAATTGAAGTATTATTTGCATAGTCTAATATGAATTTGGGAAAGTGTTATAAAAGGAAAAAAATTAAAGCATTCATGATGTATTCTAATCAGGGTGTCACTGGGTCTCTTAAAGGATCTCCTTGTTTGAGTGATAAAGTTGTATGAGAGGGCCGGCCCGTGGCTCACTCGGTAGAGTGCGGTGCTGATAGCGCCAAGGCCCCGGGTTCGGATCCCATATACGGATGGCCGGTTCGCTCACTGGCTGAGCGTGGTGCTGACAACACCAAGTCAAGGGTTAAGATCCCCTTACCGGTCATCTTTTAAAAAAAAAAAAAAAAAAAAAAAAAAAAAAAAAAAAAAAAAAAAAAAAATAAAGTTGTATGAGAGAGAGCCCCTCTACTTCCTTCTCTTTCAGCAATTGAAAATTCTAGGGAAAAGGCAGTAGTCATAGAAAATGTTATGTCTTTTTCTGTCTCACTTTTTCTTACTGACATCTTTGTTGTGGCTCAAATTTACAGGGTCATGAAAAAGAAGCATTACAGTTAATGGCAACATACCTTCCCAAGGACACTTCTCCAGGATCAGCCTATCAGGAAGGTGGAGGTCTCTATGCATTGGGTCTCATTCATGCCAATCATGGTGGTGATATAATTGACTATCTGCTTAACCAGCTTAAGAATGCCAGCAATGATGTAAGTATTAAACTGGAAAACTAAATTTCCATTCTTAAGACTCCAGGAAAACATTGTATTTCTCAAATTATTTTAGTGAATAGAGATTTTGTAGGATTTGGGAATACTCAAAACAGTTCTATTCTTATAGAGTTGGGGTTTTTGTTTGTTTGTTTTTAAAGTTAATTTCATTTCCTTCTCTATAAGCTAAAATTGTGCTTCTCGATCCTGTGTGGGACAAGCAAAACAAAAGTACCGGGTATTTGTAAAACATATATTGTGTTCCCACACTTCAGGGTCTTAGAATGTTATAACTATAAGTGACCTTAGTTATCATCTAGTCTAACCCTATTATTTTACAGGAAACCAAAGCCCAAAGGAATTGCAGATACTCAGAAATCAGAATTCTTGCTTGTTTTGATCTTTGATAATTTTTTAAATGTAATTCTTTTGGAAAAACTTATTAAGCAGCTTTAAAATAGGAACCTTGAAATAGGATTTTAGCCTCAACTTTTATGTTAGAGTAAACTGTTTTAGAGGGCTATCAAGAGAGTGGTTAAATGAACCAGGAAACCTTGTTGTCATACTTCAGTGAAAAGGTTGAGACTAATAGGATGAGCTGTCTCAGCTAATAAGCTGATTATTCACAAATCTTGTGAACATATATATATATATATATATATATATATACATCTTTACCTCATTTCCTCTGGTTTCAGGTAGAAATTTTATGAGACAGGGTTTTTTGTTTCAAAAAACAACAGCAATAGACAGCAATAGAAACCTGCTCCAACTTACTTAAACAAGAAATTTGTATTAGTCCGTTTTGTGTTGCTATAACAGAAATACCTGAGACTGGGTAATTTATAAAGAACAGAGGTTTATTTGGCTTACAATTCTGGAACAACTGCATCTGGTGCAGGCCTCAGGCTGTTTCTACTCATGACGGAAAGTGGCAGTCAGCCAAGTGGCAGGCAGCCGGCAGGTACAAGCAGATCACATAGCTAGAGGAAGCTAGAGAGAGAGAGAGGACGTGCCAGGGTCTTTTAAACAACCAGATCACGGGAACCAATAGAGCGAGAACTCATTCATTAATCCCCCCTCACCCAGGGAGAGTGTCGGGAGCCATATCTAACAGTAGCCGCCATTTTTAACAAATAACAGCCATTTTATGTAAGGCTTTCTCCTCCTCCTCAGAAAAGCCCCGCGCTCGCCAAGCCAACACTCCTCCCCACCTCCTCTTCTCATACCACGCCACTATCACCCCCCTGCCTTTCCGCCTATCATAACAAGCCAACACTCCTCCCCACCTCCTCTTCTCATACCACGCCACTATCACCCCCCTGCCTTTCCGCCTATCATAAGCTGCCACACTCTGTGACAGCCCACCCCTTCTTCACTATGCATATAAGCAATCGCCTAGCAATAAAATTTTGAGGCTTGATCAGAATCTTGTCTTGCCTCCATTCTGCGTGTCTCCTGTCCCTCCCTCTTTTCACCAGCTACAGGTAGTCCTCCTCGAGCCCGCGTTCTTATCTGTCCCGCAGGCCGGGACAGGAGAGCATTAATCCATTCATGAGGGATCCGCCCCCATGACTCAATCAGTTTCCAGCACTGCCACATTGGGGCTCAAATTTCCACAAGTTTTGGAGGGGACAACACATCGAAACTCCATCAGAATTTATTAGAGGTAGCTTTTATAAGTAATGGAAAAGTCAATGAACCAGTTCTCACTAAAGTTAAGAGCCAGGGGCAACTCCAGGGATCTCGGTAAGAGGAACTGATCAAATTATCTCTTCAGGGTCCTAACTGTCAGGATGAATGAACTTCAAACAGTTTTGGTCCTTGGATCATTCCACTTAAGAAAGATTAAAATTCCAAAGAAGTAGCTTCCAGTAGGCCTGGCTTGGGTCAAAGGCCTACATTTTGGCTAGGGGTAGGGGGATCTTATTAAATGACAGTTTTGCTAAGAATCTGACCAGTGGGAGAGGAGTATTCCCAAAGTAAGGTTGGGACGCTGTCACCTATAAAAGGACACTATGCATTTACAAATGACAGATGACCACTAAGAAGGTAACTTCCTTTTTCAAATGAAGACCGACTTTGTACTCTGACTCCGTTTTCTCCCACTTTCTTCACAACCCTAACTTTAGCTTCTACCTCTATACTGCCTCCTTCCCCTCAGCCCATAAGCATACTCAAGTCTCTCCTGTCCTGAAAAAAAAAAACTTTCTCTGACACTTGCATCTCCTTCTTAGTTGCTGGTCAGTCTTTCTCCTCCCCTTCTTGTATAAACTTATTGAAAGAGAGTTGTACTTGGTCCACTGTCTTTTCTCCAATTCAGTGTTCAACTCACTATTAGTTTGCATCAGCATGCATCATTCTGTTGAAACTGAAATTGCTGAGATTACTACTGGCCTTCTGGTTATCAAATTCTTCAGTCATTCTCACCAAGCCAACCTCTGGATATTTAATACCAAAATATATTTTGAAATTAGAATGAAAGCTTGGATTTTAAGTATGGTGCACCAAATTAATGGAGCCAATGCTTTTTCCCCAGATCGTTCGACATGGTGGCAGCCTGGGCCTTGGTTTGGCTGCCATGGGAACCGCCCGCCAGGATGTGTATGATTTACTAAAAACAAACCTTTATCAGGATGATGCTGTGACAGGTAAGCATTTCTTTCTAAAGACAACAAACTTCAGGATTAGTTGATGTAACTGTAATATTTTTTTCTACCTATATTTTATAGCCTCTTATAATTCTAATGGATTTCTCTACTTGAAGAGGGAGTGAATGTTAACCCATTTGTCAGACTTACCTTATGAAAACATATTTTGTCATATATAGGCTTTCTAAAGTGGTATATCCTGTGTGTCCACTTGTATAACTGAATTTTGCAAATAGGAATTTATTAGAGTGATCTGCTTTTTATCATGGGGTATTCTGTACTGCTTGGTGATAATGTAAAAAAAAATGTCATAATGTCTCCTTTGAAATCACTGTAGGATTTGATGGTACATTCTCATGGTTTAAAAGGAAAACAGCTATCAACGTGTGGATGTACTTCATAAAGTATCCCTTTTACCAGGTGCTTTGAAACAATGCTGTTAGAAGCTAGTGGTTGTTTTTGATAGTTGATGCTGATAGGAGCTACTTTCAATTGGCTATGTTTATTGACTTTACAAACATAACTCTTATTTGTTAATGTTTCACTCTTTACTTGCTAGGAGAAGCAGCTGGCCTGGCCCTAGGCTTGGTTATGCTGGGCTCTAAAAATGCCCAGGCTATCGAGGACATGGTCGGCTATGCACAAGAGACTCAACATGAGAAGATTCTGCGTGGTCTTGCAGTTGGCATTGCATTAGTAATGTATGGGAGGATGGAAGAAGCTGATGCTCTCATTGAATCTCTCTGTCGCGATAAGGTGAGATCATATTTATCCTCTTCTCCCCTGAATCCCTCACTCTCCAGTTATCTCCAGGATGTAAAAAAATTACATATCTTCACTGGTAATTATCTCTGGTCCTATCAGAACACCTGGGAACATTTGTTCATAAAACTTCTCACAAGATATATAAAGCCTAATAGAATTTAAGAAAGAAAAACACTGATTAGAGAGATGAATGGGAGTAATTTGAGGATTTTAAATTTAGACATGGCTTCAGATCAGTGATATTCAGATAAGCAGATCCAGAAAAGTTCTTCAGGAAATTACAAGTTGACATCTTTTAGAATAAAATTTCTAGAGTGATTTCATAGTTTTCTAACAAGATATAATGTTTATTTTTACTTCATTATTCTTTCATCAAAAAATAGTGCCAATTTCTATACTTACTTTTTGGGTGAGCTTTTTTTCCATTGCCTTTTGTTTTGTTTTTATAATAGTATTGTGTATGGTAGATAGTCAGTGGTAAGACTGTCCTCTATAATCTGATAAAAAAGAACCACACTATAGTTTAGTGATAAAATTACTAATTAATTTATTCAGTTTTCAACCTCTATATCTCTTCCACTCAGTGCTCAGCACCTGGGAATTAAATGATAAGATTAAAATGAGGTAGGATGTGGAGTTAGAAGCCAGCTTCTTTGTTGTTTGTTTGATAAGTTAAAGTTGACTGCCATAGGGCTCTGAGTATTGGTATTGACTTGAATTTATACTTCCTACAAAGTATGAGGCAGGACAGGCATATTGCACTGAATATTGAGAGTTAAGAACAGTTAATTCCTCCATACTAGAGTCTCTTATTTCCCCATTCATTTAGAAAACTCCCAACCACAAAAGAGTTCTTAAGTTCGTTTCCCATCTAAAATCAACTTACCTGGTAAATGCTACTATGCCTGTAAAACTGTAGAAGTTACTATTTGAAATGATAAGTTGATGATTAATGCTGGATTATTCTTTCTTAGGACCCAATTCTTCGACGGTCTGGAATGTATACCGTAGCCATGGCTTATTGTGGCTCTGGTAACAACAAAGCTATTCGACGCCTGCTGCACGTTGCTGTAAGTATTCTTACCTTTCGTGGGAATGGGGTGGAAGGATACATTTGCAGATGGACAATAAGTATCTAGGTGACTGCAGCACACATACCATATGGCCACCCCCAATGTTCTCAGGTTCACATCCTCATTTACGGGACACAATAGGCCATAACCTAGCACTAGGCTCACTTTGCTTTTCAGAAGGATGGGATAACAGTATGTCAGTATGAATGGAATGTGTAGCTCACAAAAGCTATAATGCAGCTGAAATTATCTTAAGAAGTAGCTCTGAATTTTAAACTTTACCAAGCCTTAAAGGCTTCTAAGCTCTGAAATGAAATTCTGAGATGACCTTTTCTAAATTGAGGAAAGTCTTTTTTTTAATAATTACATGTGTTTTTATTTTTTTATTAATTTATTGTATGTATTTAAGGTGTGCAACATGATGTTTTTATATACATTGTGAGGGGAAAGACATTCTAATAAAGAAATAATATACTAATTAGGTCTAATTTACACTTGAATGATGTGGGCCTTTCATATCAGTTTAGTCAAATAATAAAATTCATGGTATAGTGTTACCATCTTAAACTTTTTCCCATAGGTAAGCGATGTTAATGATGATGTCAGGAGGGCAGCAGTAGAATCACTTGGCTTCATCCTATTCAGGTAATAATTTCTAACTTCCAATTCTGTTTATATGCCAATTCTTTTTGTAGTCAGTAACTAAATAGAAACTAAACATCTGAGGGATATATCTAGGTTCAGAGTGAAGATCATTTAACAATAAGATTACTACTATTCATCTAAAAAAAGAACAAAGTATGTCATAGGATTCTGAGAACCTATTTGAGAAGTAGTAAACTGGTTTAATTATTTTTGTTCATTTTTTGATAACATTCTGCTTATTCATTTAATTTAATTTTTAAAATCTAAACTATTTCAGTACTCTTCATGTATATTAGTAATTCATATGGGATGTTATCTCTTACACAGTTTTGTAAAGTTCTTGAAGCTCTAATAAAGAGCTTCAGGTACAGTAAAATAAGAAGTAATAGGCCTTGTTTAAATGCAAAAGGGTAAAAATTTTGCAGATTAAAAAAAATTATTTTAGATTTGCAGATGTGGAGATGCCTTTGGCAGTATAGTATAGTTGCATTTAAGAAGATACTATAAACCAATCTTCTTGGATTGACTCCTGGCTCAGCCTCTTACTAGCTGAGTGACTTTTGGCAAGTTACTCAACCTCTTTGAGCCTCAGTTTTCTCACCTTTAAAATGGGTATAATAATAGTGTGTATTTGAGAATATTATTTTTTTGACTGTTAAGCAAATTAATATATCTAATGTCCTTAGAACAGTGCCTGGTGCTAGTAAGCACTATCTAAGCATGTGTTAGTAGTGGTAATTACAGTAGTTGTAATTGTGGATGTTGGTAGTAGTACGTGTCATAGTATTTCTTCCAGTAGTTTTCATTACTGTCTGCTTAGCTCCAATCTCAAATATCGATTTCTTTTTACCTAAGGTACTTTATCTTAAAATACAACTAAAGAAATTTGAAAATACTTTTTCAGCACTATTTGGATACTGCCTGTTACAGTTTATTTGTGATGAAATTACACAATAAAAAAGTTCCCAAGGTACAAGTTAGGGGAGTCAAGTTTCTCAGGTCCTTTTAATCTCTAGAAGAGATTTTCTACCCCACGTTCCCTGGGGGTGAAAGTTTGTTATAAAAATTGTAATGTAGGGCCGGCCCGTGGCTCACTCGGTAGAGTGCGGTGCTGATAACACCAAGGCCCCGGGTTCGGATCCCATATACGGATGGCCGGTTCGCTCACTGGCTGAGTGTGGTGCTGACAACACCAAGTCAAGGGTTAAGATCCCCTTACCGGGTCGTCTTTGGGGGAAAAAAAAAAAAAAAAATTGTAATGTAATTTAACATGTATTTCTTGAACATCCACTCTGAACTAGTTACAGGATTCTCTTTGTAATATCCCAGATGAGAAGTCGTTCATTCATTGCAAACTGTAAAATGTTTTCTTCCTATTGAGGATAAAAATGTTGAAAAAACAGCGAAACATGGACCCATATAGCAGGCTACTAGGTTTCTCCTTACACGAGTTTTCTTGAATGAAGTTGTTCAGCCAAATACTAATTTCCTTCATTGTATTTTCCTGTGACCCTCATTTCTCCAACTTATTCACAAAAGCATTAGAGAGCCTTTATTAAATACTAATGACATAATATTTACCCAGATCTACTAGTCTGGAACCTTTGGAACAGGATATGTGAGTAGTTTTGTATGATTGTTTTTTATGTGACACTTTTCATAGAAATGTCAGGTGTACATTGGTACTTCTCCCAAGATCTGACAAAATGGTGTATAAGCTGTTCTGCATTTTTTCAAAAGATCTGCAACAGATTCCATACTTTTAATTTCTTGAATTCCATCTTTTTTTCTCTTTTTGGACATTAGATTATTTAGCCACTGACAGTCTTTTTGCACTTTTGCCAGTTTCTCCAAAATTTGTCAGCAGTGTCTCCATAATTACATCCACAAATTTCTTCTATTTAGGTAGGTCATTCATTTAGCTTTAAGACTTGGAATCATCTAAGGCAGCCAGTCTCTTCACCTGTTTTGCATTGTGATCTTTTTTTTTTTTTTTTAACCTTTCTGGTCTAAAAATCATTATTTCAGAGAGAAAAGATGGAAGCAAAATATAAGCTGAGTAGTTTCTGTTTTCTTCCTGTCATCTTTGGCATATCATTGCAGGGAAGCTATGACCCTAACTTTTCCTTATTCTTGCTCTAGAGTTTAGACACAATTAAAAAACAAACAAAAAAATGATTCATCATTGCCATCCAGGGTAGGTGTTTTTTTTTTTAGAATTTTTATTTGGAAGCTAAATAATTTTCATATGGAAAGTATATTCTTCCAGGCATACCCTAATTAACTGTCAGGTTGTGTAAAGTATTCTCTTACATTGTTTCCTTTCTTCATTGTCAGTGTTAATTATTCCTGTTGTCAGTAACTTTGTATTTCATATCAATATAAGTCAGTGGCCTGGTGTGTAAAGTCTGCTGCATAGAAAGTTGATGGCCTTTATGAAACTGTTTTTCTTATCTTTTTAATCTCATAGTGCATTGCTCTTTAATTAACAAAATTTATTTCTGCCCTTATAGTTCCTGTAGCTCACATGTGTGTTAAATTCCTAGTTTCAAATTCCTAGTTTCAGCAGCAGATGTCTCCTGTGAGTTGTTTTTAGGCTTTGCTGAGCTCTCTGCTACCTAAGATAGATCCATCTAATAAGTTCTTTTTAGGTGTATTAATTGGGCATGACTACTGAAAACATGTTAGTAAACACTTATTTGTACTTCAGCACGTAGGGTGAAATTTGTGTAAAATTCTCATGTGTATCATCTATATTCACAGGATAGTCCAGGGAGTTGTAGTATTTATACTGTTTTTTTCTTCTGATATTTGTGGATTGTTATTTGTTTATAATGCTTTGATAAAGGTAAAAAATTAAATTGAAAACTATTCTTACTAAGTTGAAATAAACCTAGTACACTAAGTGATTATTGGGCCCATTGTTATTTGTCTAGTTGGCAGATTATTATTATAAAACTGTACAGTATGTTGACTGAAACTTGGAGATGACTGAAACTTATTTGCAAGTGAATAGAATCTGAGTTATTTTAACTTTACACTGGAAAGGAAAATGAAGAAAGTCAAAAGAAGCATCGGTCCTTATATAATTATTGAAATTAAGTTGCTATAATGGCAAACAAGTTGGTGATCTTATATGGATGTTTCTTAACATTAGACAGTCTTGGAAGTCACTAGTTGCTATGACTTAGACTGTTACAACATAAAATTAAATATTGTTCAATGTGTACATTCACATGCTTTCAGATATAGATGGGTCTTGCAAGATGAGTGAGAGATTCTTGGTAGTGATATCTTTTAGACCACATAAAATGATTCCTTGAGTATAAAAATGTTGCATCATGATAGATCTTTATAATTCGAAGGAACCCCAGCAATCAACCAGTTACCACCAAATGCATGATTTATCTTTATAATATCTTCATTCACAATTTTATGTCACATTGTTACATGGTCTCTGTGTGCTGTTCTCTGTTTCTGCCTCAGTATCTTTGTGTTTATGTTCTAGGTGCTGTGATTTATCCTTACTTTATTTTTGTCTGTTTCATTCTTTTTTCTGCACCTTTGTTTTCCCCTCTTCATTAATTGACAATAATATGAAATAGAATGAAAGTAGGTTTTTAAAAAATTACACAGCTACAATCTATTCCTTTTCTGTGGAGGTAAGACCATTAAATAGTTTCTTTGTTCCCTTACGGGTGCTTAATACTGATATTTGCTTTCAAAGTATAGATTTCTTTGAAGTATTTATAAAATGGAAATGTCAGTTATATAGAGTAGTAAAAATTTGGGGCTATGTTATACTTTTTAAGAATTAGTTGATATTGGAGTTTCATTTTTTTTCCTAGAATATTCTGGAAATACTAGAATGATTTCTCATGAACTATAGGAATATATGTCAGTTAATTGTAAGAAAGGAATTTTTTTTTCAGGATTTGAAGCTAAATAGTCCATAGATATTATGGTTAACTTTGTAGGTGTGCATATGTTTATGTACATACACAAATTTATAGACAATACAGAGCATGTGGGAAGATAGTTACTCTGATTTAGATTATGGGTGGAGCTTTGGCAGTGTGGTTACAACTCTAGATTTTAGATTTCATGAAACTATTAGGTATGCTCTCAGATGCATAAAATATAGGATTTGAGATGCTGTCATAGAGATATCTGGAAAATAAAAAATTTAACAAGTGCCAAACCCATCATATTAGAGACTGGAACCAAAATAGAGAATTTTTTTTTATATGTAGCTGTACAAAATTTTTTTTTCATGGAGTAATTTTGTCCAAATGAGGAAAATTAGATAATCTTAATACTTAACTCTTAGTTTAAAGAGATGAATTATGTAGGACATAAAGCTCCTTATATAATTCTTAGTATATTTACATCTTGTTCATTATCTTACTCATCATTATATGTTAGATGAAAACTGTGCCAGTCTGCTATACATAACTGACTTGCTCTTCAGTTTTGTCGCCTTCATTTTCAGTTAGGAAAAGTGTACCTAGTAGAATGATTGATGAAGACTGAATGGTTGAACTTCGGAGCCTTATTGGGCTCTGGTACATGGCAGGATTAATTCCATTTCGAACTCCATGTTTTTTGAAGAACTTAGAGTTCTCTGTCATTGGATTCCGGAAGTAGATCTTACTGGAGCATTTTCTAAGAGTTCTTACTGTCTTTGTGGCCTGATAATTGCAGGTGATGTATCGGCCAAATGCATCCCGAAATGTCTTGTTGAAGAGGGTATAGACGAAAGGATTCACCCCTGAGGAAACATAACCTATCCACACAAATATCTCCAGAAGCATTTTGAGAGTAGTCTCGTTACAGGAATCACATAAAACTAAAGTTACATTTGTAATGAAAAAGGGACACCACATAAGCAAAAAGAGAAAAAACACAATCCCTAGGACCTTTGAGGCTCTCTGTTCGTTGGAAATGGTCTGCACTGACTTTTTTCCAACTGTGGACGTTCTTCGCATAAGTGTTTCATCACTTGAATTGGGCAGAGTTTTGTCCTTGTGAGAACCATCCAGCATTGCCACCTTTTCAGGTGATGAGCAAGGCGTTTTATCCCTTTGGAAAACTGTGGACACAGTCAACCATGTTAGGCGTTGAGGTGGCTTGTTTTTGACCAAGTAAGCTTTCTTCTGTAAAGCTTGGATAGTGAGAAAGTAGATGACAATCATGACTGCAAGAGGCATAAAGAAGGCAGCCAGTGAGCCAAAGAGCATGAAATTGCCAAAGCGTTCCTTTGTCAGCACGCAAGTGATATTATTTGGGTTATCCACATCATTCTCTATCCCTTTAACAGGGATTGGAATGGCAATACCTAAAGAAGAGGAAACAAGATAAATTGAGTAATTTTTAGGACCTATAACTCTTAGATTAAGTCCTTTTAGATTTTATCCTAGTAACTTTATGCTGGTTATTGCATTACTAATAATTCCTGGGACCCATGCAGAATCTGTCCAAACATTGTCATTGGAAGTTTTTACAAATAGAACCTAAGTAAGCAAATCTGGTTTTCAAACAAAGAGATTGATTAGTGATTTCAGGTTGATAATGAAAGCTTCCCTAAATCTATAGTATGTCCGTGATATAGTAGGGAATGTGTTCCTCATTATCTGTTTTTGTTTTTTCATCTATCCTAAATTAAGGAAAAGGAATTCAGAAGAAAATCTTCTTTTATCTTAATATCCAATGTAGTTGATCTAGAGAGACATCAGAGTATATTCATTTAGTATCTTAATTCTGAATAGATATCTATTTTATTATCTTTGAGGTTATACAGTTTAATTTAATAGAATGTTTTATCTTTTGATATTTTTGAATCTCTTTTAATCCTTTTCTTAACAAAAATAATAATAATAAACCCCTTAGTTTTCCATAGGGGAAAATAAACTAAGGGGTTTATTTTTTTAATGCTACTTAAAAATTTGAGAGCATGCAGATTGTGAAATTTATTTTCAAAATTTAAAGTTCCTCTAATAGGTATAAAAGAAGTGTACCTCATGCTAATTTTCTAATACAATGTTTTGAGTACCAGGAAGTAGATATTTAAATATCTTATGCTTAGTGAAGTAGTTTATTAGACAAATAACATGAAGGGTTAGTCTGACTCTTTTGCCTTTGAAAGAGCAGACATTTTTTAAATATCTGAATTAATTGATCTTTAGAAACCACTAGAATCCCTTTGTTGTTCTATGAATCCAAAAGCACTCCATCAACTGCACAGCCTTTTCATGGTAGCTAAAGAACCCTTGACAAGAATATTTTCTTCAAACCCTTTCTAATGAAAGGGCTTTTCTGCTTTTCCTCACGTGCACCACCAGAAAGAAGATTCTTTGTACTTGTTATTCTACACTAGGGGTCAGCATACTACAGGCTGCAAGCCCAAAGTATTTACTGTCTTGCCCTTTACAGAAAAAGTTTGCTCACCTCTGCTCTACCCTGTTACTTCCAGGTCACCTTCCTACTGTTCTTTCTCCCCCAAAACACTTCCCTTTGATGTCTAATCTATTTATAATGCTCTCTTCTTCACCCCAGTCAGGTACCAACCTTCAGGACATTTCTCCATCTTTCTCAGTGGTTTAGTACCTTTCCATAGTGTTCCTCTCCACTGCTTCATTGCCATCATCTTCCATGACTTCATCCCATTGATGACCCTTCTAATACCTTAATTTTATGTTTCTTGAACTTCTCAATTGTATTATTATTTGCACTCCTGAAAATATTCATATGTCTACTTACTCCTATCTAAAATTGTGAACTCTGATATTTTCCTTCCTTGTCCTACTACTCTTCAGTACTGGAGAACTTCTTGTTACTGTTATCTTGACTTCTAGTACATGCATCCTTCTCTATTTTCACATTCCATTAAACCCCCATCCTCCTGTCAAGATTCACATTACCTTCACGTCCAGCTTGTTGGTCAATTACTTTTAGGTTTTCACTTATACTTTTTATACCCTTATCCTCTTATCTTTCATATTTACTGTTACCAGGTGTTATCTAGGATAATTATAAATCTAAAAGAAGAAAATGAGCTCCCTTTAGCACTTTGTAAAATTTCAAAACTGAACTTACACTGTCATCTGCATCTTCTTTTTTTTCAAAATTACTAAATTGTGATTGTTTCTACAAAACAAAGTGTGATGAAGTGAAAAGAGTATTGATCTTGGCCTTGGTGCTGAAAAGCTGTAAGAGTCCTCAAGTCAAATACAGTCATACATTACTTACCGAAAGAAGTGCATCTTTAGGTGATTACATCAATGTGCAAACATCATAGAGTGTCCTTACACAAATCTGGATGGTATAGCCTACTACTCACCTAAGCTATGTGGTATAGCCTATTGCGCCTAAGCTAAAAACCTGTGCAGCGTGTTACTGTACTAAATACAGTTGGCAATTACAATGGTAGGTACTTTTGTATCTAAACATAGAAAAGGTACAGTAAAAATATGTAATAAAAAATAAAAAATGGTACACTTCTCTAGAGCACTGACCATGTATGGAGATTGCAGGACTGGAAGTTGCTCTGGGTGAGTCAGTGAATGAGTGGTAAGTTAATGTGAAGGCCTAGGGCATTACTATCCATTACTGTAGACTTTATAAACACTGTACACTTAGGCTGCACCAAATTTATTTTGAAAATAAAGTAATTGCACCATTATGTTACATCCATCAGCTACGACGTCACTGAGCGATAGGAATTTTTCAACTCCATTGTAATCCATTGTCGTATATGTGGTCAGTCGTTGACCAAAACATCATTATGTGTCACATGACTATGTTTAAAACCTCTGGGTTTCTTTTTTCTCATCTATAAAAGTAGTAAATTTCTAAGGTCCCTTCTAAATTTATAAATATGGATTCTTCCTTTTTTTCTTTTTCCTCCTACACACACTTATCTCTTTGTATTAGTGTAATTTGTTTATATATCTGTCTTCCTTGAATGCAGAACTTCTTTTTCTTATTTGTCTGTGTATTCTTCATACCTAGCATATTATAGACGCTCAAAATTTGATCAATTAATAAACTCATGTTATCCAGCCTTAATTTAAATGTTACCTCTACCAACAGGCTGTTTACCTTATTGGCTTGATCTTATTCCACAGTTTCTAATTTTAATTATTCTTAAGGGTCCATTTCTCTTTTTTTTCCCTGCCTCTGCGCTATTCCCCCCACCCTACCCCAATACACACACCTCACATACTCTTCCTTTCCCTCTCCCTCATTGCAATGAACTAACCAAAAGATGTGGGTCATTTGACATGGATGATTTTGTAAATTGTCACCCATTGTCTCCTGTCCTTTTTTAACTTCTTTTTGGGGGGCCTGTTCTGCTCTGTCAGTTAGCCTCTGTCCACCCTAAGCTGTCCTTATCTCACTGCTTGCAAATCTCTCCATTCTGAATAGACTTTTCTTTGATCCTTCTTTCCTCCCATGCCAGAGTAGTAACACACCTTGCCTTTACCTCCAAACTTTCAAAGGAGGTGGCCTTGGTATCATTATTTGGGGAATATACAGGTCAATTTTCAGTATCTTGCTTTTGTGTTTTTGTCTCAGTGTTCTTACTCTGCTTAGAAAGAATTAAATATTTTTCTTGCCTTCCTTTTAGCATTTCAGGTCTCTTACTTTTTTTTCCTCTTTGAAATTTTTTTTTACTAGGAAGGAGGGAATCTGCTGGTCAGGTCATTGTAATTGTTCTGAATCTGTTTGTTTTTCTGATATGAACTTATAAGAACTTTGAGTAATTTATTCTATTCTTCATGCTTAGATACTCTATTATAGCAACTGTCTTTGAGCATTAAAGATGGACAGAGAGACATAAAACAGTTCAGAAGAAATGTGGTTTCTTTTTATAAATCATTTCTTTTGTTTTCTTTTGGTGGCTTGCCAGTACAGGTAACCAAACCCTTAACCGTGGTGTTACAAGGCCGCACTCTAACCAAACCAACTAGCCTGCCCTATAAATCATTTCCGAATGTCAGTTTAACATATTTTCTTTGCATCTTTCTTAAAACTTTTAGCTAAATGTATTCAAAACACTTACACAGACACTTAACCATTTTTAATCTGTGCACGTATTGAAACATTGGCTTCTAAAATGAATTTATGATCTTTGATACCTGCCTACAAAATGTTTAGGTTGGTTGTTTTTTCTCTTTTCCTGTTTATCTTCTTAGATGTGATTTAAGATGCATTTCATTTTTTGTTACTTTTATGTAATTGCGGGATTCTGCATGCTAGCTAGACCTTATGATTTACTGACAAATATGAAAACTGTTTTTAGGTGTAACATTCCTGCATATCAGAATCAAAGTAGGAAGATATCTCAATGAACACTGTAGAAATGGTTCTTTCTGAGAACATGAACTTTGCTGCTACTTTCTACTTTTTCCTGATAGAAGCTACGTGATGAACTTAATGACATAAGGATCTTGTATTGGTATATCAGTACACTTCCTTAACCTCTTATTTCATGGCCTACCAGACCTGGTATTCTCCTAGCCAAATGGAACCAAAGGCTATACACACCACCCATACTCTGGCATTCCCCACCTACCTATTGAAATTAACCACACCACTGTAATCTTGATGAATGCTGTAGTTCGTGAGTTAAATTGATTGGCCTGGATTGGCTTTTTGATGGCTATGTAACGATCCACTGAAATAGCACAGAGATGCATGATGGATGCAGTTGAAAAGAGAACATCAAGAAATAACCAGGCAGGACATAGAACGAGTGGGAGGGGCCACATAGCCTCTGAAAGATAGAAAAAGAAAACAAAAAAAATTTTCTCCTGCAAAATGGCAACCTTCGGTGTACAGTTTCTTTTTAAGTAATTTATAACCTTTTTCATTATTCATCTGAAATTTTACGGCTTAACCTCTACAAGATAATGTTTAATTTCAGATAATGGAGACAATAATATTAAATACAATGTTTCTGTAGATGGTAACTTTTAAATAAATTTTCTGTTTTATATTAGTAGTTATAACCTTTTTCTAAGTCAGCATCAATTTAGTATTTTTGCATTATTTCAATCTTTGCTCTTTTGTTGATTCCTTTTGTGATCTTTTAACAATTTATACAATATTGCAACTGGAACTTAACCTTGCTAATAAAATAAAATTTATTTTTAAGTTGCTATTATATAAAAAGAAAACATTTTTCCATATGGAGGAGGCAATATAATATGTCAAAAAACATATTACAGTGGGAGTCTCCGGAAGGCCTGGGTTTTTGGCTCACATCTAGTGATGACTAGCAGCATAATAATGTTTATAGCAAACTCTCATTTGGTGAAATAATTAAAGGAATAGTTTTTGAATAAATATTCCAAAAAGAATGGCTTCAGATTATCCTGAAGAAAAGTGGATTGTTATCCTTCCATATTCTATCCTTTATAAACTCCAAGCATGAAATAAGCAATACATACTTTGGGTTTTAAAAGAAGATCTCAGGGTTAGACATAGTATTTAATTCACTTAACAAACTTATAAAATGCTTACTGTGTACCTCATATGGTGTTAATAAGCACTTTAGAATCATTAACTGTTTTTAAAATTTCAGGTTTGGATGTGGTATTGAATATTCTACATAGTTTTCCAATAAATTTACATAGGTGTTCATACATATGTGGATTTAACACATTATGCATTATATATATACCCACTACATACATGTTTATAGTTTCGAAGCAACTAAAATTTGTTTTAGGGTTCCCCCTAGAATATTTCAGTTAGAATTCATTTTACAAAAAAATTTATATACATATAAATGTACGAGAATACTTCAAAAAGTTTATGGACTCATATTATTTGTCAGTTATATTTTTGCACAAACTTTTTGAAGTACTCTCATGTATAGATTTTAGTACTTGTTATAAAAGCAGATTATTCTTGTAGAGAAAAAATATCATGCATATGAGATTATCTAAGTCCCTTTTATGGTTTGATTTTAGTATGTACATTGATAGAACGTAAACTGCTCTTCTTCAGGTATATCTGGCTTTGAAAGGTATAAAGTGATTAGAATAATTGAAGGAAAACCAAGATAACCATCTCAGGATTGCAAGACTCTGAAGAGATCCTTCAATTGTGAACTGTTTAAATTTAAGGAGCCTGGGGTTGGAGAGAGGTTAGAATCCCAGACCAAAAAAAGACCATACATAATTTAGGGAAAGAGTTTTTAGACAGACTTGAATATATTATTTTCAGGATTTAAATAGGATTTCAGTGAAAGGTATTTGTACACTTTACCCAGAAGGTAGCAAGGCTGATAAATCCACTTTTTGGTGCCTTCTGTTTCCAGAGTTGGTATATGGCATTTTTAATAGGAATATTAAAATATTTATTCTTAGCAACAAAATGACAAATAATATTGAAATGAATTTTTATTCAAAAATGATAAATGGCAGCTTCCAGGTGGCACATGCATCCAGGTGCTGAGAGGGTGGTGCACCCCAGCTCCAGGGGAACAGAACTCTTATGCCCTTCCAGATCTTGCTCTATATTTGTACCTCTTCATCTGGCTGTTCCTTTATAATAAACTGGTTAATTTTTTTTTTAAAAAGAGGGTAAATGATTGCTTGGTACATGGTTCCATGTTTAGCAGCTTCTTGAAAAGGAATTAAAGCATTTGGTGGAAGGACTCATTAATACTTTTAAGTGAATTAAATTGGAGATGGGAAGGGATGGAGGTGGTTATAGATTCATTGAGCTCAAGGGACCTTAGAGAAACTGCAGATTTTGCATTCAGGTACAGTTGAGTCTTTGGATGTGGGGGAAGGGAGAGGAGGCATTTGTTTATCAAAACTGAATTGTTAGTTTAAAGTGTTCCTTAGAACCTTGATACTAAACTGTGTTCTTCAGATCAGTGAGAGTATCAGCATCACCTGGAAATTTGCTGTATTAGAAATGCAAGCTCCTGGGTCCTATCCCAGACCTACTGTATCAGACTCTGAAGTTATACAAGATCCCCAGGTGATTTGTGTGCAAATTAATGTTTGAGATGCAGCTCTTTGGAAGACTATCTGGGAAAGATTGTGTCTGAGTCTTAATAGATGCCCTAGGTTTGCTGGTATAGGATAGGCATTCAATACTTCATAGAAAGGAATTTATGGAAGGCCTTTCAAAATAAACAAAGAAATAAAGTATGGCAGAGAATCCTGTGTTTAGAGAATCTAGTCAGTTGGATTTTCTCCGTCTTAGCCATAGCATTCAGATTTTCTGTTGATTAGTGGAAAGGAACCGTGAACAAAGGCAGCAATGCGTTCTTCTGCCTAAGCTTAAAAGCAAACTAACAGTCTAAGTAGAGAGAAAAGAATCACACACAATTGAGAGAGTTTGCAGTGGAAACTACTTAAAGCGAAGCTACATTCTAAACTGACCTAAAGTTCTTGATTTAGGGCTATGAGTAAGGAGGTAGAAAGATACTCTAGTCTAGAGCTATAACCAGAAATGCTGATCATGGTTAAGGGTTAAAAAGGCAGATAAGTATTGTGTTGTAGCTTAGATTTCCTTTCTTTAGGTACATGCTCTCTCTGTATTACCTTCTTAAATGTTTTGCTAATAATTTATAACTTGCCTATTTAACTATTCTAATTATACTTTTGAAAATTAAGATCTGGAAAATTCTAGTCATAAATCTAGTAGCCCAGAGCAGGAAGCAACAAGAGAACTCATGTAAAAAGTACATGTCTTTGAATTCCACTGTCTGACCCACGTACTCCTAATTGTGAGCTAGTAGGGAAAGCTTTTTAGTGCTGATTTAATTAAGGCTGCAAAGCCTTGTTACCCTCACTTTCCAACAGAATGAATTTATTTATAAACTCCTATTTTGGAATAGAAAGTAGGAATTAAAATTAATGTAGATGACTAGAATTTTCTTGTTTCAGTCAGTGCTGTCTTATTGCTAATAGTAGAAACATTAAGACGTGATATAGAATTTTTTTTTTTTTTTTTATAAAGATGACTGGTAAGGGGATCTTAACCCTTGGCTTGGTGTTGTCAGCACCACGCCCAGCCAGTGAGTGAACCGGCCATCCCTATATAGGATCTGAACCCGTGGCCTTGGTGTTATCAGCACCGCACTCTCCTGAGTGAGCCACAGGCCGGCCCTAGAATTTTTTTTTTAAGAAAGAATGAGACTATGAGCTTTAAGACTGAGAGATGGATCTTTATGATTCTGAGCCTTTATGATTTCACGTTTCATGAAATACTAGTGAATAGACTTTTTATGAAACTAACATAAAAGTAACATAATGAATTAAATAATAGAAATCTTTTATACAAAGCAAATAGAAAAAAAAGGCTTGTGTAATTTCTTAAGAGATTCAGGTAATCTAAGAATTTATGGAAATTAAAAATAGTACTTTTCTTCACCAGATAAAATGAAACAATTTTCATTCTAAAATTGTTTTTCAGTTAATATTAATTTGGTAGGCTCAAAGTTAGAAAAGTTTCTATGTAGAACAACTGAATAAAAGTTAAGTTGGTATGGTAGATAGTTTTACTATTCTAAAACTTTTATGTTG
This sequence comes from Cynocephalus volans, assembly GCF_027409185.1. NCBI lineage: Eukaryota > Metazoa > Chordata > Mammalia > Dermoptera > Cynocephalidae > Cynocephalus > Cynocephalus volans. The sequence goes on from NC_084460.1 coordinate 293,333,953, forward strand.
TTTTTATTAGGAGTTTTAATTTGTTTCAAGGATTTGTGATTATAATAATTTCTTGTAATGTATTACGTCCAATTTATTTCCATAAAGACTAGAGACATTATTTAAAATTTGAAGTAATCAAGTAAAAAAGGTACAAATTTAAATAAAAAGAAAATTGTGTCTAGGAGTCAGTCTGAGAGGAATAAGCTATCAGGTACATGAACTAAATTACTGCTGTTCTGGGGCTCTAAATATGACTCCTTCATAAACATTAGGAGAGAAAGGAGAAAACATTTAAGTTATTTATTTATTGTCCCACCCAAAAAAGCATACAAAATTTCTCTAAAAAACAAATCCTATTTTCCATCTCCTTCTCCTACCCACTTCTGAATCAAACTTAGAGGAATTAATTTCAATGAGTTTTGAATAATGGCATTCTGTGGGTTCTTGAAATAATTACAGACTGAATATTATAGGAGCAACTGTTAAAAGAACAAAACAAGTCTTAGATGGGTCTTGGATTATGGACTTAGTTATTTAATTATCTAAATAATATTAGCCCAACTATTTTGTTGTTTTAAATGAAGACTGTATGCTTTAAATACCCCCATAGATAAGGGTTGGTAGAATTACATAAATTTCTGCTTGTCACCCGGACAAGGTTCAGTATCTTCATAGGCATGGACCTAGATCTAATACCTTCCTCAGGAAAGAGGTCTGGCAGTTATCTCAAGGATTCATGCAAGTATTGCTTGAAACCCAAGTATTCAGTAGAACTTAATATGAAATATAATTGGAAAAAAAAAAAAAAACGAGTTCTTCCTAGTGCCTAGAAAAAATTCTGGGACACTCTTGTTTATTTAAGATATGCCAAATATTACAGTTTTGGTTGGTAGAATCTCTCCACTTACATTTGAGAGAGCAGAGTAAGACTGTGAATTCTAAAGTCAGTCCTCTTGGGTTCATATCATGTCTCTGCAACTTATTTTGTGACCTTGGACAAATTACGTATCCCTCTGTTCTTACGTTCTCTGTAAAATGGGGATAATATTACCTGCTTTATAGGGTTTATAGGGTTGAGGATTAAATGCAGTAATACATGTGAAGTGTTTACAGCTGTGTCTGGCATAGAGCATGCACTCAATAAATGTTAGTTCTTATTTACTATTGTTGTTTGACCGAAACTAGCCAACTAACCCAGCCATGAAAACACTCTTAAGACTGCTTAGGAACAATAAGCCAAATTATCAGTAGGAAATAAGTGTTTGTCTTTCTGCCTGCTATAGCGAGAGTACATGTATCCAGTTGAATTTAAAGCTGTACTTGCAGGGAGGAAAATAGAATGAGAACATGTTTAACTCTAACTTTAACTTAAATTTGTCACGAAAGTGTCTTTTATAAAAGTTGAATTTTGACTGCTACTGATTGTATATATGGCACAGAAATGTAAATAACCCATATGCATTGCAATTGGGCTGTGCCTGGGTTTTTTGTTTATTTTTGGTTTTGTTTTGGGGGTTTTTTTTTGTTTTTGCTCTTTTTTTTTTTTTTTTTTTTTGCTTTCTTTTTAATTAGTACAAAAACCTAATGTTTTTAATCAGAAACTCCATGTCTTGATGAGATAGACTCATTTCATCTGAAACCTGCTTACCCTTTGGACAAGTTTTTTGTTTGGAAAACCAAGTTATATATCATTTGTTCAGAAAATAATTAGCATCAATCTATAATTCTAGGGCCTAAAATATTTCCCTTTTCAGAATTTAAAAGATTGTATTTTAAAAGCCATTCCAAGACCTGTAGAGTTCACAGAGATACATAGTTCATGAACTTATTGGAAAAGGACAAATCCTAAATAATAGCTCTTACGTGCAAAAGGGACACAGTTTTCAAATACACAATTTTTAAATCTCAAATTCTAATTCTTCTGTCTTTATCTTTCAGAAAAGAGAGACATAATTCAGTATTTAAATGTCGTTATGAAGCTTCTGTTTTGTTTTTGTTGTTTTTCTACTACATTTGAGCATTTGAGGTATTCTGGTAAATGTTTTAAGCAGTTTAATACTTAGGAAAGTTTTTCTTTGATTTTTTAAATTTCTGCTTTCCAAAAAAGTGCCCTCAATTGCTTTGCTCCCCCGTTTCACTGTGTAGTAGCATTTCACTGTATAAATGAGTAACTGACTTTTTTTTTTTTAATGCTATACAAGTGTTTCATCTCTGGTTAGACTCACATCTCAATTAAATCACATGTTTAGATTGCATACTATATACATTAATGCCTACCAGTTATTAGTGTCTGTAACATGCTGGGCCCTACTTGACAATCTCATTTCCAATGTAAAATTTAACATGCCCAGGGCTGGCGCATGGCTCACTTGGGAGAGTGTGGTGCTGATAACATCAAGGCCATGGGTTCCGATCCCTATGTGGGAATGGCTGGTTTGCTCACTTGGGAGAGCGTGTTGTTGACAACACCAAGTCAAGGTTTAAGATCCCCTTACCAGTCACCTTTAAAAAATAATAATAATTTAACATGCCCATTTTACAGAAAAGGTGATTGTACTTTGAGATATTAGGTGACTTGCCTAAAAGCCAACACAAGAGAACCAGAGTTAAAACCCTGGAGTGTCTCGCTTCAAACACCCATCTTTCAGCCATTTTACACACCTTCTTTCAACTGTACCATAGATTCTGTTTTCATTTACGGATCATGAGGCATGGGCTAAAACTTAAGTTATAAGTAAGTCAGTAATGCCCAGTGGATGACCAAATGCCATATTTTTTTCTGTTACATTTAAAATTATTTATTTAATGAGAAAAGGAAAAGTTTAGCAAAGTTCTTAAATGGTGAACATCCTGTCTTTTTTAATATCAGCATAAAATGTTATGTTTTCTTCCTGCTCAAGTGTTTCTAACATAGGAATTTTCAAGCCTTATGTTATAAACTACTGATTTGTGATCATAGATTTTAGGAGTTATGGACAAGTAAAAACTAAAGCTGTAAAGATGGAGTTCGGTGTTCCCAGTTATGAAGAAATGGCAGAAAATTTGACGTAGCATAACTCGTTTGAGAGACAGTGTTGTGCCAGAGTTATCATAGTATTGGTAAAATAGAAATTTAAGCAATATATAATTAAATATAATACAAATCAATGGTTAAATAAAATATTCCTTAGTGTAAGCGTACAAGAGCCACTTTTTTATTTTACTGCTCTCTTTTTTTAAACTTTTAAATTAGAATATTAGCTAGTATAATGTTTCTGTATTACTTCCATTGAATTTCCCTGAGATAGCTAAAATTGCTCATGGTAGTGGTTAAACTTTTATGATTATGATATCAGAGGTAATTTTGTTTGTACAGACTTCAGAAGTTGTGAAGATTATCCTTATAATAAAAGAAAAATATGTAAAGTCTACATCTGCCTTTTAAAGTTATCAGAAGTTCTTATAAGTGCATTAGCTTAGAAAGTCTTAGTATCTATTAACATGTGAAAGGCTGTAAAAAAAAAACTTGGTATTTGAAATCAAGTCCCCATTTATAATATGTGCAGTTCCCAGTTATAAATGCATCCTCTGAAGCTTTTTAGAGAGCAGCATGCATTTTTTCATATACTTTCACATAAAAATAGAATTGTGTTAAATAATGAATTAATGCAATAATATTTTTAAAAGTGGTTAAATTCCCAGATTAGTTCATTTTTTAAAAATCTAACCCCACTATACAGCTTAATTACTGATAGTGAAAGTGTTTGAGGCTATGATTTTTTTCTATAATTAAAAATTAAAACATTTGAAAGAATGAAATATTATAAACATATATACCATAACTATTTAAGACATGCATACAAAAACATTCTATAAAAATGTTAACATATGTTGGGTTTTTCCTAACTTTTATTGCTAAGAATTTTTATGGCACCAAAATAAGCTTAAAATTGTCAGCTGCTGGATACCTACTATTTTCCTACAGAATATATGGAATTATGTCTGTTATTTGTTTTGTATTTTGTCAGCTCACTTTAATACTATGGAACTTTGCCTTTAAAATTTCTTAACTAAAAAAAAAAAACAGATTCCTTAAGTATTTAGCTGATAATTTAAGTACCTATGGTAGTATTTTGCATATAGTAGATGTTTGATATTTATGGACTCAAGGATTTTAAAGTTAAAGTTCACTTCTGCATAACTTACTCAGTTTCATTTATTCAACATGACATATCAATTAAATTTTATGGTAACACGAGATAAGTATTTTGACATTTTCTGTATGCCTAGCAAAGCACTGTTTGAGCAGTATGATTTTACACTTTAAGCTGCTATTATGTGTATGGAGATGGGAGCTTGAATCATGTGCCTATACAATGTTTACCCAATATGCATGTATATATATACCTGCATAATCCTTATTTACTTTATTTCTTTTAAATTTTATTCAGAATTAAGGTTGTTTAGTTACTCCATATCAGTCAGATTTCTTACTTTTCATGGTTACATATAGCATTAGATTATTCAAAAGATTACAAATATATAAAAGGGAGGGATAGATGGACAATATTAATGATCAGAGAGTTTGATTAAAGTGGTAAAACCTTATTCATTATTGCTTGTCCTGCCTCAGAATTTTCTTGAGCCCTCTTAATTCATCGATAGAATTATTTGTGTTTACCCAAATTTTATAACTAGAGATATGCATAAATAAGAAACTACTTATGTCTATTCTAATATCATTATTGTTTTTATTCTAACAAATTAAGACTTCAGTGTCTTAACTACATTTTTTACTAAACTAGTAACTCAGGTTTTATTAATCTAGAGGTCTGTCAAGAACACAGATGGTCAGATATAAAAAATTAAACAGATGGATCATCTCTTTGGACACTGTGAGGCCCAGACCTTTTCCTTCAGTAACATAATTTTTTCTTAACATGACGTGTATGTAGGAATTGTGTTCAAGTTTAAAGTAAACAAACTTACAAAAAAAACCAAGAATTTTTTAGAACAATTCCAATTTTAAATTGGGATTTAGCAATTTAAATTGGAATTTAGTGATTCAAAGACCTTATTATTAATAATTAACCCAGCACATACCTGTCACAGGGAGTGTCCTACTTATTGCTTTGTTAAGGAAAATAAAAAGTGTCCATGATAGAAAAGTTAAAGTATATAAGTCTATTCACTATTAATTGTTAGGTAATGTATGCAGAATCTATGAATATTGCTAACTTGAATGACTTTTTAAGTGATTTTTATTAGATGGCTGAGGAGGGAGTAACATTGTTTCCAAAAAATTATTTTTTGCTCTTTAAAACTGATTATCAACCACAGAAAATGATGAAAATGGAGGACTGTTTATTTGTATCTTTAAGTAGTCCAAGTCCATCTTTTATTTCAAGGAAAATAAAGATTAAATGAGTGTCCACCTCTTTAATAGTATATCATAGTTGTGTGGTTTGATGGCAGGAACAAAGTGAAATACTTACCAAACATTATTGTCAAGAGGGCAATCGGCATCACAAACAATCCAACCAGCAAATCAGCAACTGCCAGGGACATTAGAAAGTAATTGGTTGCATATTGCAGCTTTTTCTCCAATGAAACAGCCAGAATAACAAGGATGTTTCCACCAATTGTTGGTATTATCACCATGAGTATCAGAAGAGCTGCCCAGTGCAGTTTATTTCCGTGTTCCTCAACAGTCTGTTTCATTTCCTCTGGTGTTGATTCTGTCTGTAATCCAGACTGGTTAGAAGAGAGTAAGTTATCAGATGTGCTCTGTAACATGTGCTCAGAAATTGTGCTTTGTTCCGACATTCTATAAGAGAGAGCCGTATGCTGTTATTCGTGATTTGGTCCAGTTCCAGACAATGGTCAGCATGGTCAGTAGCTAAGCTGGTCATCTACTTTTTTAAGGAATTGTACCCATGCCAAACACTCAAAGCCAAAGTTGACTCCTTCCTTTAAAACAAAATTCAAGGTCTGTAAAATGAGAGCGTGCATATGTCTGTTCATATTTGTACATAAGACCGCCAAGTATTTAGTATTTTCTAGAGGCTTAGATTTCGGAAGGCTCCGTGAAAGAAACTGATAGCTGTGAAAAATAAGCTATTTATTAATTTCTCATTTTTTGTTTGTTTTGCTGTAGTTGTAGACTCATGTTTGAACTTCAATGCCACAGAGTTCCCCCTAGATACAAAATATTTAGATTGCATTATTTTATTTCCGAAAAGCAATAAAAAACACTTGAACTTAGTAGTCCCTCCCTTCTAAATAGGTCTGTTTTGCGTTCGTGACAGTGCAGCCAATTCCCACAGAAATATCATATTCCTGATATGCCTCAATTAATGAAATAAGTACATTAATTTTTTCAGTGGTTATAATGACAAGCTAGATGTTTCCTGACCCTTTAATATCTGTTTACCTTTCCTTTGAGTACATACAGAACTGTGGAAAAGCCCAAACACTAAATAATTCTGACTAGAACTTTCAGTACACACTGACCATCCACCTAGAAACACTCCAAGCCCAACAAAGGTCAATAAATGACTTAGCTAGGAATTCTTATATGTAATTGTCTGTCTGATCTGGTTTATCTTAGTACTGATATAAATGCCATTTTTATAAAGCATTTTGGAATTTAGCTTGAGAGAAGGAAAAATAAATATTACTAAGATCTAAATAACTTTTTTTAGTAATTTCATCTTTCATACCATGTTTCTGCAACATTTTCTAAATTTAATCACTAAATTTGCCAGATTTGGGCCAGTTCATTTTTTACTTTAAGTAGTAATTGTTTTCCTTAACCTTCCTAGTTTCCCTGCAAAGGATGGGGCACTAAGAGGAAGAGTAAACTATTTGTTCATAAAATTTACAAATCCCATCTCTCCCCGTTAGCATTAATAAATTTTTTATTGTGGTTTTTAAACCACTGAATAGAAATGAAGGATTATGGTAGCAGAGTTCTTGAAGATAAAAGAAACCTTTAGGTTAACTCCATATGTATTTGTTACTCACTTACCTCTCATTTGCTTCTTACTTTCCGGAGCCTGTCATCTTCTCTCTGCAGTAGACCTGCTTGCAGCTGTGACTGAAATCCTTTTCCCATTGACTTATTCTGAGCCTCTAGCACTGGTGCTTGAAAGCAGTGAAACAAATGTGTTGTATATCTGTAAGCATGCCAAGGAGGTTATTTCCTCTTTGATACATTCATTTTTAGAGAGTAGCTGCATTCATTGTAATTCATAAAACCACCAGTTAACTGTGTTGAACCAGTTCATGACCCTTATTCAAGTTATATTCTTTAGAGCGCTCTGATATTTGTGGGGACTGTAATAAACTTTGTCATTTTAACTTAAGATAGTTTTGTTTGGGATTAAGCTCGGGCTGCTTTGCCCCTTTGTGAAAAAGTAGGATATAACCTAGGGATGCCAGAGCTTTCATTATATGAAGATTCTGCCCTATTAGCCTTATAGTGATTTCTATAGTTCTAATTAGTAGCGGTGAAACAAGATTCTTACCCAGCTCTTATGCCTTTGCTGTGAAACACAATTAATTTGCTCTGGTTGCAGCCTTATATAGAAGAGCACAGAAAGGTCTGAATTTTGCAAGTATACATAGGTTTTAGCAGAAACTTTTTGGACTGCTTGTTTTTAAACAAGTGGCCTCTGGGTTTCAGAGTTGGTTCGTTTGGAGCTTTTTTCCCACAGGTTTTACATTAGGGAAAGTATATGTTATGTAGTGAAAATACATTTCTGCCCTTTTTCAGAAAATTGGTGTATAAATCTTAACAGTTGTACTATTTAAGTTTTCTCTAAACTAACGGTTTACTAAGACTAGCTTAGTATTTAGTTCTCAAGGTTTCCTTTTTAAAGATCAGTATGGGTCACTCATGTTTTTTATTTAATTACTTCCAGATCAGTGATGGCATTTGTGCCCCTTTTTTGTTTCAAATTTTTATTTCTTAGCTTGTGTTGAAAGTTACTGGAAAATATTTAGTTTATTTCAGTTCTACTGAGCACTTAAGATTTTATTCAATACTTTCTGCCTTTTTTAAACTCAAAATTCATGTTTTAGAAAAAAATACTTGCTGAGATATGAGGATCTGAACCCTTGATCTTGTTATCAACACTGCACTCTAACCAACTGAGCTAACCATTCAGCCCTCTATGTGTGTTTTAATGTGTTGTTTGGTCCTTTGTATTTTCTGTAAATTGATAGTTGGATCATAAGTTTGATCACATGTAGGTTCATTTCTCTTTTTTTTTTTTTTTTGAAGGGCAGGGCTAGCAGTACACAAATCTAATTCCTTCTCTTTTCGTGATATTTGCAGTCTTTGATGATCATGCTGAGATCCATTAATTCATTACAAGATGCAGTATGGTGATATAATTTATCACTCCTTCACTATTAATTGACTTTAAAATTTTTTATGTATACATATATCATGTGTTTGTGTGGTATGTTTGTGTGTGTATGTATGTATATAAAGATTGATGTGCAGAATTTTGTTTTCAGTGAATGTTTGCATTCCAATTATTGCTTAGAAAGATTCCTTTGTCCTTTTAGAGCTGCCTGCTGAAACATTGAAGTAAACATATAAGAATATTACAGCTTTATTTTTCTGAAGAGATTGAATGTCTAAGCTAATTTTTTAAAGAATTTGTCACTTGTTTTTGCTAAAGAATGTCAGAGTTAGAAGTTATTAGACTGAGAAACTGATAGATTTCTTATATGCTTTTGAGTTTATACTTTTTACAACCTATTTCAGTCTTTATTGCAATCACGTAGGTAAAGCTGTGCATTAGGCTCCCAGTATCTATGTTTCTAGGGAAAATTTTTTCTAAACCTCATGAAATTGTTAATGCCCTTTGGGAAACAAACCTAAGTCCACATACTATTCCCTTTCTGAAGATTTTTCTACTAAAGAAAAGAACTTGAATTTTGTGGTTGCTTTAAGAATAGTATATATGATATCTTTTATTTGTTCTACTACTTTTTTATCAAGTGGAGATCATAAAATAAATGAAGTTCTACTATAGATTTTACGATAAGCTCTTTCCAGTGAGTCACTTTTCCCTGGAATATCCTGCCCCTGCTGCAGCCAATGGGAAAGTTGGTAAGTATTCTGTATACCATTAGCTTCCTAGAAAGCTGATGAAGAAATCTGGAGGTCAGATCCCTAAATATAACCAACTTTCTATGTTTAATATCCAACATGTTTTATATTGTTTTGAATGAACCTTTGGACATAGGTTTACCCTACCTTTTTAAAAAATAAGAACCCTTGGGCTGAGCCCGTGGCGCACTCGGTAGCGTGCTGCGCTAGCAGCGCGGCGATGCTCCCGCCGCGGGTTCGGATCCTATATAGGAATGACCGGTGCACTCCCTGGCTGAGCGCCGGTCACGAAAAAAAAAAATAATAATAAGAACCCTCACTACAGCATATTAGTAACCAAATTCTGGGTTCTGATCCAAAGCCAATTTCTGGTTATGCATCTAGATTTCAGTGATGATAGTATAGTGTAGTAATTTACTCTACCATACCACTGATTCTACCGAGCGTGCATAGGTAGAGCAGATATTGTTTAATGGATAAAACAATTAAGGCTCAGAGAGATTGAGTGATTGTCACCCTGCTAATAAATGGCTGCCCTAGAATTGTAGTCCAGGTCTTTCTGATTCTAAGCCCATATTCTCTCTACCACAACAAACTTGAAAAAGTGAGGGAAAGGAGACAGATTATTTAAGGAATTACTGTAGTTCCAGTTAGAGATGATCAGGGCCTGAATCAAGGCAATGGAAACAGAAATAAGATTTAAAGTTTTCACTTGACTTGGTGGCAGAAGAGATGTGGGGAGTGGGGGAATAGATTGATTAAAGATGTGAGTTTCCTAGGTGTGTAGATGAATGGTGATGGTGGAAGAAGAGGTGCTTTAGGAGACAGGGTGCCCTTCTTTATTCCTTTTTTTGTATGGGATTCTTTATGTTGATGTCTTTAATCCAATAGGCACTTAGAAATTCAGGATGCTACTCACATTGTTTAGAATCTGTTGTTAAGGGAGTATAAGGGAGTTAAACAAGGGCGGGTATATTCTAAATTCCTGTTTGTTGTGTTAATCTTCTGATGGCATTTAACTAATAAGAATTATAAATTCATAATTTTACCAATGGACAATACTGAAGTTTATGGCCTCAAAAATTCCCTATCTGATGGCCCTGCTTAGAACATTGTTTCTGCCTCTGTTTATATTTTGCTGTATTTTTTTCTCCTTTAGTGAAGATAGAGGTGGGGAGAAACACCATATTCTTGAAAGCATCTTGATTTGTTAATATGATTTAATGTTGAGGTTGCACAAAATATTCAATGAAGAAACAGTAGTTAAAAGCCAGTGTGTTGAAAGAAAGGAATTCATGTGTGCAGCTTATGGCCGAATGATATGGCAGTGACTTGTGCATATGCCCTTGCACAATTCCTGCTCTGTGGAAGGTTTGTACAAATAGTAACATTGGCAAAATGACTGTTATCTACAAGCCAAGAAATTTATTGAAACAAAAGATCAGAACTCAGTTATTTTTGTGTCATTTCTTAAAGCAGAAAATTACAAATTCTTTTCATTAAAAACTGAATTACATACTTGGGGCTAAAGGAATATTTTCACTTGTTGCTGCCTGTAATATTGTACCTCATGAGAACCACAAGAGTAACAATACTTAAGAGTAATGAAGTTGTTCATTTCTTTTTTCATTTTCTTTACATGATACTATATAAACTAATTTTGAACCTAAATGATACATTCCCTCATTTTACACTTAAAAATTAGACTCCCAAAATTATGTGTATCTGACCATTTGGGGGACCATTTCTCCAAGAAAGGAGACTCTGATCCAAAAAAAAGATTGAGAACCACTGTAGGTGATTGGCAGATAGTCACATACTAAGTCCTGAGGGAAGCTAAACCAGGACCCAGTTGTTCCAAATGTTTGTTATAGTCTAAACCCACTACCTCGTACACATAAGCACTCAATAGTTATGACTAACTAGACCCAGCTGCCAGGACTTGAGAAAAACACAGAGGGTTCTACAGATAATATACTTGTATATTTGTCTAGTACTTTATAGTTTTCTAAGCTGTTTCTCATTTGTTCTTCAGAACAACTAGCCTACTAGGACAAATACCTGTGCTGTCGTTTGAACCAAGCTCTTGAATGGATGGGATTTTTAACAAGACTTAATGGAGATTATAGCATGAGCAAAGGCAGAATATAGGAAAGGGTAGAACATGGCGGGAGTAGTGAGTGACATACTGACTGGAAAGGAGGCTGGATTTGGCAAAGAGAAGGGAAGGTAGAAAAGAAGGTTGGACACCTTCGTTAGAAGCTTTGATATCTGCCATACTACCAAGTTGTTATTGTGCCAATGTTCCTGATTTTTTATGTCTAATGTTATCTCCCATTATTCCTTCACACAAGACCAATATGGTCTATCTACTAACTTTTCCTCAAGCTTGTTTCTCACATTCCAGTGTCCATTCCTTTGCCCTGAACATTTATCCCTCTGCTTTCAGAATTATACCCATCCTTCAAGTCCCAGTATAGATCTTACCTGTGAGGTCCTCCCTAACTCTCTAGGTAGTTTTCCTATTCCAAACGTTAGAGCATTTAAATGAAATTAAAAGACACTCGGTTAGCCCTTGTGAAATAATACTCATGGGTATGTTAACTATTCCTGGTTTTGATTATCTAGCTGTATTATAAATTTAAGGGGGAAGGGAAGAGCTTGATATATTTCCCGGTGCTTAACCTTTAGGCCTTACGCATAGTAGAAAATACTTGTTGGTTAAGTCTCTAAATACAATATAAATTTAGTTTAACTCTCTTGTCTCTTACTAAGTAATAAAAATTATTTTGTCTGTAGTACCTAGCACTCTGCTAATAATTTATTGGAGATAAAAATTATAGAAGACAATTTCAGCCCTTAACCGTTTAGACATTTGCAGTCGAGTGGTTTTATTGATAATTAATTAGGCAGCAAAATACTTGAGTTTGTCAGAGGATTTGGGTATCAAATTACGGAACAAGCTTTAAGTTCTTAGCCTAATTAGAGTGAAAATAAAAGTTAAATGATGGTGGTGTCAACTACAAGTTGTAGAATAACTCTCCAACAACCTCTTTGCTATATCACTTTAAATTTCATTTTTATTTCATAAAATGTTACTCATTGAAGGAAAGTTGTCCTGTGATAATGGGCATTGATTTAAACCTATGATAATTGGTTCATTTTTAAAAGCTGTAGAATTGTGAGGTTGGAACAGACCTTATAGAACTTCTAGACTCATTCCTTTTTTTTTTTTTTTAACAGTGGAAAGGGACCCTAAAGTGTTTGGCTAATTGAACCTTGTCTAAATTGGCCCAGTTATTTAGAGACAAAATGGGAACTAGAACCTAGGTTTTAGACTTCATGCTTTCCTCTTGTATAACTTATTGTTATTTAACTCAGTATGCATCAACTGAAAGCATGTATGTTATTCCTATATTTTCAGTGATTTGCTCATCTGTTTTTTATATTATTCCTGCAAAATAGTCAAGAAAATCCATGTCTAAAAATCCTTAGTGAAAAACTTAAGTGTGTAGTGTTATATAACTCACAGATTAGCAAAGCTAGAACTAGAACCCAGATCTTATGTTTCGTAGTACATTGCTTTTTCACGACACCATACTATTTTTCCATATTGTTGCTAGTAGTATCATCTCAAATCATTCATACAAGGAAGCTTAGGCAAACTGAAAACATTTTCAGGAAAAGAGTGATTAGACTCTTGTAGGGAGAGATAATCCCAACCTTCCTGTATAGCAAAAATTTATCTTGAGATGGCCGGTTAGCTCAGTTGGTTAGAGCGTGGCCTTATAACACCAAGGGCAAAGGTTCAGATCCCTGTACTATCCAGTCACCAAAAAAAAAAAAAACAAACAAAATTTCATTTAACAAACACAGTTTTTCATAAACTTGACTCTATTCCATTTGAAATTTGGATTTACCACTCACTGGAGTTTGAGGCTAGAAGACAATTCCAACTTAGAATTATGCATATGAATTGGTTTATGGTGATAACTGCTTTCATTCATAATGTGATAGACTTTTTTTAAAAAAAACTTTTTATTGAGGTTTAATGTATATCCAAAAATGTGCACAAAATTCTTAATTAGCCTAAAGCATGATGAATTTTCACAACTGAACACACCTGTGCAACCAGTGCCCAGTTCCAGTTAATAACATTACCAGCTTCCCAGAAGCTCCCCTTACACTTTCTTCTAGTTACTACCCAGTCCTGCTCTCCTCAAGGGTAGCCACTATAAAAAGATAGTCTTTTAAAAGATGAGGTGGTGTACTCCATTAGTCAAGTTTGTCTTGTTTTTGTCTTTACAGCAAATATGGAGAGGATGAAAAAAGAACAATTTCTCTATTACTTTTATTAACACAAAAATAATCACTGAAGGCAAAAATAGAAAGCCAGAATTTCCTCATTATCAGGGCTTATTTCCCAGTTTAATATTCAAACAGAGTAGTACTAGGGGATTTAAATCTTTCATGCAGCTTTGGAACATCCAGCAGTTTCTATGAACAACTTTCGTCTTCTGGAACAAAATACAGAGTGACCAGGAAACAGGAAAATGGATGTAGAGCAGTGTGCTGCCCCCACACAGCTGTTCCCCACTATGGATGAGGTGCTAGAGAATGACTGTGGTTGAGGAGTCACTGTTAATGGTCCTCTTTGCGTATATTCTCTGAATACGGACATAGATTTCTTATATCAATAACTAGAATTCTATGGGAGATTTTTAATTCTACAATCTGTGTAAGTACTCTTTTTTTTTTTTTTTTTTTTTTTTTTTTTTCTGTTTCTTATCAGGACCCCTGAACAGTGCCCCAGTGTTGTTTCTTTGTTGTCAGAGAGTTACAACCCTCATGTGCGTTATGGAGCTGCAATGGCCCTGGGGATCTGCTGTGCTGGTACAGGAAATAAGGTAAAGCCCAAAGCCAATGGGGTCGGTTCTTTCCTGGCGCCAGACCGTTTTCCCTCACAGAAAAGTTTATATAACAGCTATAAAAATTAAGTGTAGCATGATCTGTAAGACTGAACTTGCCTCGCAAAGCTTTGCAGTACTCCCTCACTTTACTATGCTGGATTTCCCAAAGCTGCTTAAGGTCAACCATCACATTACATAGGGAGATGTAACTGAAACAATGCTATTGAATTTCTTTTTGAAGTCATTGATTTCTTTTTTTAAAAAAGGAAAATAAAAGAAAAAGAAAAAAATAAAATAGTTTTTTCTTTAAAGAAATACTCTGGTCATTGTACATAGCTATTTTACTTGTTTAGTTTGTATATTTAGTATTGTAGAAATCAAGATATTTGTCTGAATCCACCAAAATCAGCTCATTTGATAACGTGTTTGTTTTAAGCAAATCACTCATGTGATTGTTTTCTCATTATGATTGTTTTCTCATTTCCAACCTTACCAGGTAATTTGCTATTGTTAAGCCCTCAAAAGTTACAAAATAAAGAGTTGGGTTAGGCAAAGTGAAGATTTGAAAACGTAATTCAACATGAAATTCATAAAGAAATGTACTATTGCTTAAATAACAAGTATTCTTGATTCACAGCAATTACATAATCATCACACTTTGGTTAATAGCACATATGCACATACCTTGGCCACCTCTCAGAGGAATTCTTTCTTTTAACAAAGTGTGTATATGTGTGTGTGTGTTGGTGTTTGAGAGAGAGAACATGGTTATGCTTCCAGTATCTTTACATCAGAGAGAAAGGAGTCACCCTTTTATCATCTGTTGTCCAAACTCAAAAAAAAACATAGTTGTAAGTTTATTGATAGATTTCAGAAATTTAATTTTCAGGGATTTAAATTAAATTAAATTTTAATTTTAGTTTTAATTTGCTTGGCCTTTTCTCTGATAAGAAGGTATTATTAGTATTGGATACAAATATCTTTTTCTAGTCACAAAAACATTGAAGCTGAGAATAAAAATAGGTGCTTTCACTACATGTGACAAATTTTTATACAAAAATTTTATAAAAATTTATAGATATCCTCTTCTAATATTTCATCCCATACTGTCTCCTTACCGTGCTATATTTTTCTTCATGGCACTTAACACAACCTGACATATTTTACACTGTCTGTCTCTCCTCCACTTAAATGTTAGGTCCCTGGGAACAAAATGTTCACTGCTAGAACCTAAAATCATATCTGGCACATAGTAGGCTCTCAGTAAATATTTGTTGAATGAATGATGGATGGCAAGATCATTTAAGGATACCATGGTGAACAAATTGGACATGGTATCTGCCCTCATAGAGTTTTGTTTTTTAAATGTTTAAATTTCTTTTGGGAGAGAATTTTTTATATCAGAATGTGTCTTCGGTTTTATTAGAGATGTCACTGGGTATATAAGATGCAGTTTATAGAAACTGACCTTTATTTTTTTCTAGGACACATCTGTTCTGTAAACAAAGGAACAATATAGTTGAATGTTTTACTAAGTATCTTCCCCCTCAGGTCTTTAGTTGTCATTTATGTTGAGCCTCCATAACTTAAACATAAATTAGATTTTTTTTTTCTTTCCAGATTATTCTAAACTTAATATGATATCTAGGAGCAAATGTTCTTTGAAACACAGCACCTGACAAGTTAATTCAATGAAAAATTTTTACTACTCATACTAAATAAGTCTGCTTTATTTCTAGATAATTTGTGTGATCTAGGTATCATACCTTTCTGACTAAGGTTTGGTGCTCTGATTATTTTTATATCTTAAAAACTTGAAACATATGTTTATTCTAAAATATACTTTCAAGTTTATATTACATACCTCAAAGGCAGTTATTGTCTTTTATAAGTTAGATATTTGGTTATGTTTTTATCATGACGACTACATGAAGAGTATTGACGATATATGTTTGAAAAATGTACTTCTCTACACAATGTCATACGGTTTTTCAGTGAAGTGGGGAGAAAGGATACACATATATAGTATGAGTATTATGTTAATAGCTGCAATTTTTTAAAATATGTAAGTTCACATGTAAGGGAGCCCAAAGTCATTTTCAAAAAAATGATTCAATTTATCTTTCCTTTCCTTAGTCTTAGAATGAAATATCAATACTTGAGAAATGACATACTAAGGAAATAAGTTTGGTAACCTTCTAAACCCATTGCTCTGTTCCTCCAAGATTTATACCTACTTGAGGACCTTATAACAAATGTTGTGTTATAAAGTGGCACCTTCCAAAGATCCTGCAGGGTGTTAATAGAAGTCATATGTGGCAAGAATTCTTGGTCAAATATGATGAACAAATGCTGGGATAAACAAATTTAGAGTGGTTTCTATTATAAGGTGTCCTAGAGCCTTTGTTACGACATGCACAATTCCTAAAGCCTTTGATATAATATATACATTTTGAATCTATAAGAGGAGGTGATATATACTATAGTATGCAGGAACTCCCAAACTTACTTAACCAAGAAATCCTTTTTTCATAGAACTGATATTCTGAAGAGTTTGAAATTGGGGAAATATTGGTAAACATTTTACAAAATCTCATCACATGTGGTCTTCTGAAGTGTAACTGTGAGATCAATTCTAATCTATTTGGTTTAATTTGTTTTGCCATTCTACTAGCAAGTTAAATATTTTTGTTTGGGGAGTTTTATTTCTTTTTATTCATTTCTTTTTTGTTTTGATTTAATTTTTAAAATTAGGTCATCTAAAACCATCTAGATATTATCTTACCCTAGTATTTAAAGGAGGTCTAATACATAATACAGATTTTGGAGTCAGACTGGCCTATGTCTGCTCCTTATGACAGAGCAAATTACTTAAACTTCTTAACTCTCAGGGGTTTTTTTAATATTGTTTTGTGTTGGTTGTTGTTGGGGTTGTTTTGTTTTGTTTAGGATTAAGAGGATTATATGGGATAACATATAAAATATCTAACACTGTGTCTGAAAAATAATAGGTGTTATCAAATGTTAATCCCATTTTCTCTTAATTTCTTTATGACCTCTTTTACCTCAAAACAGGAGCATTCAGGTTCTACAGCTTCCTGTCCAGTTACCACCAATTATTTTGAAGTTTAAATAAAGCATACTCAGTTCTGAATTATTGCATTCAAGTAGTCTTAAATTAGCTTGCTACTAAATTGTTGGATGAAAATATTGACTTAGAATGACAGTAACTAATTTGAAAATCCAGCCATATCAACTTTACTTAAAGTTGGGGTTTCTTTTACTGCTTTCAGGAAGCAATTAATCTGCTAGAACCAATGACAAATGACCCTGTGAACTACGTGAGGCAAGGGGCTCTCATAGCTTCAGCTCTCATCATGATCCAGCAAACTGAAATCACTTGTCCAAAGGTAAACAAAGAAATTCTCTGGAAGAGAGCTGGTTTGGGCTTTTCTTCAGTAACTCATCATCTCCTTTTGAGGGCATTTTTACTTCAATTATGGTGAATACTGAAGTCACAGGAAGTAAATAGAGCATTTTTGGGGATAAGAGAATGGGAAAACATTAAATAAATAATGCTCTTAAAGGTGTTTTTTACAGATTTATGGTCACTTAGTTAATTTCTGAATATACCCATACTTGAAAAAGTAGAACTGACAGGGTGGTGAAATCATAAAATCAACTTTTTTGCCTTCCACTGTTTTTTAAAAATTTATTCAGTGGAATAACTTGTTCCTCTGATACAAGATGCAAACTCAGGCAGTCCATGACATTTTTGATCCATCCTTCTGAGGCAATAAAAAGTTCTACAGCCACTTTATATAGTATATACAATCTCAGTTTATCAATGAATATATCCACATTCTCTGTTGAACTGTCATCGCCCTCCTGGGCATTCCTCTTGGGTAGAGTTTCAAATGGTTCCAGGATGGCTTTCTTTTTCTCTTGACCCACATCCACTACACAGAAACCGCTCCTGCATATTTTGCCCTTCTTGTGGGTAGGAATATAATTGGCTCTCAGTGTTAGTGCCTCCACTGATTGTTAATGCCTCTTTTTGTATATGTCATATGTCCATGCACAGTAACCCTTGATATATTGAGTGCCCAAAGTGGTCCCTCCGGAGCCCCTTTCTCTAGGCTTGGAGTGAGGGCGAAAGATTTGCACCCCACCTTTCCTTATAGATCCTCTTCACATATCCTTCACAATTCATACCCACCCTGTAGATGACTTTATAACAGATTTTCAGAAGCCTATGACAATCTCTCAGACCTCATGCTAGTGTTTGATATCTAATGTATCTTGGTACTTTAGCCAAAACTTCTCATTCTATTGAGAAACAGAAAATGCATGTTTCTTATTTACGTGTACTGAAATTACCATGTTTGATATATTAAATGGATGTATAAAGCTTATGCAATAATTTCAGATCTTCTAATTTTTACTTAAAGTTAGAGCATTTAGCAGCTTTGTATTAATTCTGCTCACTTATGAGAACAACTCAAAAAATTGACAACAAAAAACATTGGCATTCTGTCTTCTGTCCCATCAAGCAGATATAGAACACCCTCATTTTCAGCAAAGTAGATTTAGGGAGATGGAAAAGAGAAAAATTTCCAGAACTCATTATTTATTCTAATTTCATGGAGCTTTTAAAAATAAACTTCTGTTTCTAAGCAGTTGCTATCATTTTTGTTTCATTTATCCAGTGCTCTCTCTCTCAAAATCATTTTCAAGACTTCTAAAAATTTTATTATTGCAAAGATAGAATCTGACTTTTCCTTCTGTTTTTATAATATTCAATATACTGCTATCTTCTAGAACATAAACATCTTTCCAAACACAAACCGTATTTCTTTTTGTTTTTAAATATAGCAGCGATCATATGAGTAGCTTTTGCATCTTTTATTTCTGCTTTTGGTCTTCTACTGAGCTTTTGGAGGTTATCCAACTGAGTAATGTTATTAAAGAAGCAAGTTTAGGCCATGAAATACACCTCCTCTAACAGTAATGTATAGATATTTATTCACTTTGATCTCACATGTTGCTTTCATTTTATTTGTATTGTCAACAAGACAAACATTTTACCATTTTCCCATCCTCTGCTGTAGGATTTCATTGATTTTAGAATCATAACTTCTACACGAACAATGGCAGAGTTCTTTGGGGTTAGCTGCGTAGTTTGAAAAACCATTCAACTCAGATAAATTTCATACTTAGAAAAAGTGAAAAAAGAGCTGGCTGGTTAGCTCAGTTGGTTAGAGCACAGCCTTAAAACACTGAGGTCATGGGTTCGGATCTCCATACTGGCCAGCCACCAAAAATAAAAAAAATCAAAAAAGTGAAAAAAATATAGCTATTTAAATCATTAATATTTTTAAATCATTCCAGGAAATATTGTTGAACCAAGTTTTAGCTGGTTTGATACATGGAGCACACTCCCATCTTCAGGTTGTATCAGAATCTTGGGTACTAATTAAGAATGTTGAAATGTGGGTTGGCCAGTTAGCTCAGTGGGTTAGAGCACAGTGTTATAGCACTGAGGTCAAGGGTTCAGATCCCTGTACCATCCAGCCACAAAAAAATAAAGTTGAAATGAAGTTATACCTGGTAGCCTTTGCCATTAATCTAAACTGGGTGGGCAAATGTAAATGTGTACACCACTGACTACAGAAGCAAAACAACTATGTATGACCATATAAAAACTCAAAAGTTCTTTCAGGAAATACTGCACCCTGAGAGAAGTCATTACTCAGCTTATGAATTCTTAAAGTTTAAGTACTGTTTCATTGTTTTCTGTTACTAAGCAAGTGATAAAGAACTTTATGGACTGTAGTTTATATCATCTTTCCTTTATCTTATAATTGCTAACAAGACAACATTGATATCCCTGGGTGGTATGTGACATTTTGCTGAAAAGAAAAAGCTCTGAAGAGAAGTAAATTCTCAAGATTACAGAGTCCTAGTCATGAGGTTGCAAACCAGTCCATGAAATAAAGTGGAAAGGGCTCAAAAACAAAGATCAAATGTTAATATTGTCAAGAATTATAACCCCTCCTCAAAGTAATCCAAAAGAGAATTTCTCATATTTTGTGAGATTCAACATGGAAATTTCCAGAGGATATGTTTTTGTGTTATTAACAATATTCGTCACATCCCTAACACTTGCTCTACACATTGTGGTCTTAGTTTCAGTATCTCCAACACATCTTAGCTTCATTTTTGTGAGTTTCTCTTGCTTATGCTGGCAATCGTAGACCCAGGAATATGCACACACGCTGGATGATTACAAACGCAATTTAGAAAAACCTTAGACCAGAGATTCACATTTAGAATGATGTCCTTTTATAGGTCTTTAGAGCTATTTTCTCTCAAGAACCTAACTCTCCTCTTTATGAAGCATGTATCTTTTGTTTTTCCTGTTAAATGGAGCCCACTTTTGACAGTTATTTGAACATGTACATATTAAGTATCATATATAAAATCAGATCAAAACATTACAATGTAAGAATAGGATCTGGTGCTCCTCCTTGCCTAATATCATCTGACCTAAGGCCTGGTACAGGAAGGTTTCTCCCACTATTGACAAGTACCCTTTTTGGAATTAGGATCATATTTAACCAAGTTTGGTAATGTTCTGCAGTTCTAAAATATATCACAGTTTAGGTAGATTAGGCTTTTGTGGGCCATCATGACAGCCTAGAAATATTTTTGTAGGGAAATATGTAAATTTTTATAAGATGAAATTGTAAGCATGCAATCTTATCAGATGATATTTTATAGCATAACACATTCCTAAGTAGTAGTCTGTGTTTATTACCATCCTATTGCCTTAAGATAGGGACTTGAACTCTTATAATATCAGTGGTAATAAAAAGAAAAGGCTGTAAGAAACTACCATAAATAAAATACTACTAACAGAATTGAAGAGGGAGCTTTTTTGTTTTTTGTAGGAGGCCATACTATTTATGACATTGAATCAAAAAGTCATGAACCTCACCCTAATTGCTATTTGTGATTGTGATGGCACGCAATCCACTTGTTCACCTGTCTAACTTCAGTCTTCACATCTGTGTACAGATGGAGTAGACCAGATGATTTCAAAGTTGCCTTCCAAATTTTTTTTACTTTTTTTTTTTTTTTTTTTTTTTTTGTCGTTTTTTCGTGACCGGCACTCAGCCAGTGAGTGCACCGGTCAGTCCTGTATAGGATCCGAACCCGCGGCGGGAGCGTTGCCACGCTGCCAGCGCAGCACTCTACCAAGTGCGCCACGGGCTCGGCCCCCAAATTTAATGCACTGTCCCAGTCTACTAAAATAATAATTCTTTACCAAGATTTATAATAATGAAAATTAAGTTACTGATACATAAGAAAATGTGAGGTATTTTTGGTTTGGGCGGGGAGGGGTTGTGGTTTTTGTTTGTTTGTTTGTTTGCAGCTGGCCTGTACAGGGATCCAAACCCTCAACCTTGGTGTTGTAACACCATGCTGTAACCAACAGAGCTGCCAGCCCAGGAGATTTTTTTTTTTTAAGTGATAAACAAAAACTAGCTTTTTAAAGTATTCTACGTAATATTAATTGAATAAGTCTGTTATATGTTTGCACTGATCTTTTTAAATCCACCTTTCGATTTTACTGAATGTTTTCCTATTCTTTTAGTATTTTATATTTAAGTTCTTCCTTATAATGCACATTGAGTGCTTTGTCCAGTGTTTCTTTTTGTAAGTTCACGAACTATTTCATAAACCTTTAGCATGTAAAATTTCCATCCTATATAAGGTAATGTAAGTGTTCGACTAAAATAAGTTCAGAATCAAAGGAATTTGACCTGTTGAACCAGAGTAAAAGCATCAAACCGTAGAATTTTTCAAACTGGAAGGGAATTTAGTGATGATTTAATCATTCTGTGTTTTATAGTTAAAGTAAGGCCTACAGAAGTAAGTGACTTACACTAGTCATTTGCTAGGTAGTAGCAGAGTTAGTTCATTGTTTTCCCCACTATATGCTATTGCTGGCCGTGAATGAAAAATGAGAACCATGTTCAAGAAATATTATTTTGTTAGCAGGATTTAGGTTGCAGAGATAATAGCGGGAGGGACTGGTAGGATTCTGTACCCATATGGTAAAACAGCCATGCTTATTGACCTATGAAATGCCTTGTACACATTACATTGCATATATGTTACCTCATGTAGTCCTTTCAACAACAATGTAATGTAATTAAGATGCTGTAATCCCTGTAGAGATGAAGAAACTAAGGCTCAGAAAAGGTAATACCTACCCAAACAGCTTATAAAAGCAGAGATCTTCATAAGCCAGGGTTGTCTGATTCTGTATTACTCTGCCACTGTATCACAATGTGGCCTCACAGACCATGACAAATGAAGAGAAGAGTTTCTAAAAGAATATGTAGTGCAGATAAAGTCATATTAGGAAATTCATATTTGGTATTTTCTGCTTTTGGCTGATTTGGGGAGCTCTATGATCATATATGTGCTTTTTGAACAAGCAGACTCCTTTCTGGGTACCCACGATTTGAAAAATATTGTTGAGCAAACAGAGAAGTGTAAGACTTGGAGGAAGCATAAAATAATTTCCTTATTGTCACCCAATCAGATTTAAAGGAATCACTTTATTTATAAATAATACATTTTATAAATATTGTATTCTAATAATAAAAGTAATACATACTAATTTTAGAAAATGCAGAAAAGAATAAAGCAAACAAAAATAAAATTGTCAGTAATCCCACCCTAAGTGAGTGAGCACATTTTCCATTTTGGTATATTTCTTTTGATAAGAGTACTGATTCTGACAGGTCTTTAGAAAATTAATGTGTGTGCATAATGAAAATCTTTACTGTTTATGTGAATATACTTAATCCAAAATATACCTTACACAGCTTCAGTGAAGGGTAGTTTACTTCATGGTGAAACTGAAGGACTGTGCCTTTTAGGAAATCTGCAAGGTTTATTAAGGTAAGCAAAATAGCTGTAATTCAGAGTACAATGAAAGCCCAAGTGTTCGCTAGGCTGTTTAGGCTTGCTGACTAACAGTAGTGGGATATGAAATCACATTCAACATTCCCTTGAGCCTGAATCATCCACTGTGGAATGAGAATTGAAAACAGAGCTGGTTTTCAGAAAACCAGAAAAGTCATAACACCCATGATTTCAACTATGGAACTGTTCTGCCTTAAACTCAGGGTCCATATGCCTCTTTTGAATGTTGTCAAGTTCAGAACTAAATCTTACTAGCATGTGAGCAGTCACTAGCAAGTGGCACAGCAGATGAATAGAATTAGACTATAATTCTTTTTTCTTGCTTCTTCAGGTGAATCAGTTCAGACAGCTATATTCCAAAGTTATCAATGATAAACATGATGATGTCATGGCCAAGTTTGGCGCTATTCTGGCCCAGGGCATACTGGATGCAGGTAAATATTTTTAAGTCTTCTGGATTGATTTGATTTATTTAAACTAAACCTAATGAAATAACTATGTGCTCTAACTATATATAACATAGTAGAAATTGAGTCTGAGGTAAATTATTCCTGGAGAAAATTTGTCTTGAATTTTCTTAGTATATATGAGTTTTAAACAAGTTAACGTTGAAATTTTTTTTGAGGAAAAAATTATGTTTTACACAAATTCTAGCAGCCAAATCACTCCTAAAATAAGATACATGGAGAAACACACTGTGCCTTATGCCTCCAAGATTCACCCTTCACCACTATACCATGGTCTGTTTCAAATACATAGAGTAGTGTGCTTTAATACCTTAGACTTGGGATTTATTTGACCTATTTCTTAATTATTGGTGACATGTCAACAGGGTAAAAGGAAAAGAACATGTACCTACTTCATTATTAAAGTATGTGATTATTTTTCTTACTGTACCTTAGCCATGTGAAATATAATTCTTTTTATTAATTTTTGCTTATTTGAAAGGTGAAGAATAGGCTCTCAAAGTTTTTATAGCAGTCCTATTATCAGTGGAGCATGTTCTCATATTTATTAGCCATCTGTATTTCTTCTAATAAAAACACACTGTTAGCCATATATGTTGCAGGCATTATTTTCTCAGTCCACTAGGAATGTGTATATATTTATAGTGAAGGAAATCAGGAAAAGAAGCTGCAATTTTTTGATAACTCTCAAGGTTTTTTGTTAATCTATTCAGGTTTTCCACTTGCTGAGAGTTTTTAATCATAATCATCACGGTTTTCAGAGTTCTTTGATAATTTTAGACAATCTTCTTATATACCTCTTTCATTAAAAAAAGAAATCCATGTTTCCATTCTATTTTTTTTTTTTTTTTTTTAATTTTTATTTTGTCAATATACATAGTGGCTGATTATTGCTCCCCATCACCAAAACCTCCCTCCCTCCTCCCTCCCCCCTCCGCCCCAACAATGTCCTTTCTGTTTGCTTGTCTTATCAACTTCAAGTAATTGTGGTTGTTATATCTTCTTCCCCCCCCCCCGGTTTTGTGTGTGTGTGTGTGTGTGTGTGTGTGTGTGTGTGTGTGTGTGTGAATTTATATATTAATTTTTAGCTCCCACCAATAAGTGAGAACATGTGATATTTCTCTTTCTGTGCCTGACTTGTTTCACTTAATATAATTCTCTCAAGGTCCATCCATGTTGTTGCAAATGACAGTATTTCATTCGTTTTTATAGCTGAGTAGTATTCCATTGTGTAGATGTACCACATTTTCCGTATCCACTCATCTGATGATGGACATTTGGGCTGGTTCCAACTCTTGGCTACTGTAAAGAGTGCTGCGATGAACATTGGGGAATAAGTATACCTTCGACTTGATGATTTCCATTCCTCTGGGTATATTCCCAACAGTGGGATGGCTGGGTCGTATGGTAGATCAATCTGCAATTGTTTGAGGAACCTCCATACCATTTTCCATAGAGGCTGCACCATTTTGCAGTCCCACCAACAATGTATGAGAGTTCCTTTTTCTCCGCAACCTCACCAGCATTTATCGTTCAGAGTCTTTTGGATTTTAGCCATCCTAACTGGGCTTAGATGGTATCTCAGTGTGGTTTTGATTTGCATTTCCCGGATGCTGAGTGATGTTGAGCATTTTTTCATATGTCTGTTGGCCATTTGTATATCTTCCTTAGAGAAATGCCTACGTAGCTCTTTTGCCCATTTTTTAATAGGGTTGCTTGTTTTCTTCTTCTAAAGTTGTTTGAGTTCCTTATATATTCTGGACATTAATCCTTTGCCAGATATATATTTTGCAAATATTTTCTCCCACTCTGTTGGTTGTCTTTTAACTCTGTTAATTGTTTCTTTTGCTGTGCAGAAGCTTTTCAGTTTGATATAATCCCATTTGTTTATTTTTCCTTTGGTTGCCTGTGCTTTTGGGGTCGTATTCCTGAAGTCTGTGTCCAGTCCTATTTCCTGAACTGTTTCTCCTACGTTTTCTTTAAGAAGTTTTATTGTTTCAGGGTGTATATTTAAATCCTTAATCCATTTTGAGTTGATTTTAGTATTCGGTGAGAAGTATGGATCAAGTTTCATTCTCCTGCATATGGATATCCAGTTATCCCAGCACCATTTGCTGAAGAGGCAGTCCCTTCCCCAGTGAATAGGCTTGGTGCCTTTGTCAAAGATCAGATGGCAGTAAGTGTGTGGGTTGATTTCTGGATTCTCTATTCTATTCCATTGGTCAGTGTGTCTGTTTTTATGCCACTACCATACTGTTTTGGTTATTATAGCTTTGTAGTATAGCTTAAAGTCAGGTAGTGTTATGCCTCCAGCTGTATTTTTTTTGCTCAGCATTGCTTTGGCTATGCGTGGTCTGTTATTGTGCCATATAAATGTCTGGATAGTTTTTTCCATTTCTGAGAAAAATGTCTTTGGAATTTTGATGGGGATTGCATTGAATTTGTATATCACTTTGGGTAGTATGGACATTTTCACTATGTTGATTCTTCCAATCCAAGAGCATGGGATATCTTTCCATCTTCTTGTATCCTCTCTTATTTCTCTCAGCAGTGGTTTGTAGTTCTCACTATAGAGATTTTTCACCTCCTTGATTAACTCAATTCCTAAGTATTTTATTTTTTTGGTGGCTATTGTAAATGGGCAGGCTTTCTTGATTTCTCGTTCTGCATGTTCACTATTGGAGAAAAGAAATGCTACTGATTTTTGTGTGTTGACTTTGTATCCTGCTACTGTGCTGAAATCATTTATCAATTCCAAGAGTTTTTTTGTAGAGGTTTTAGGCTGTTCGATATATAGGATCATGTCATCTGCAAACAGGGACAGTTTGACTTCATCTTTTCCAATCTGGATGCCCTTTATTTCCTTCTCTTCTCTGATTGCTCTGGCTAGTACTTCCAACACTATGTTGAATAGGAGTGGTGAGAGTGGGCATCCTTGTCTAGTTCCTGTTCTTAAAGGAAAAGCTTTCAGCTTTTCCCCATTCAGGATGATATTGGCAGTGGGTTTGTCATATATGGCTTTAATTATGTTGAGATACTTTCCCTCTATACCTAACTTATAGAGGGCCTTTGTCATGAATGAGTGCTGTACTTTATCAAATGCTTTTTCAGCATGTATAGAGATGATCATATGGTCCTTGTGTTTGAGTTAATTGATATGGTGTATCACATTTATTGATTTGCGTATGTTGAACCAACCTTGCATCCCTGGGATGAATCCCACTGGATCGTGGTGAATAATTTTACATATGTGTTGCTGTATTCTGTTTGCTAGTATTTTAGTGAGGATTTTTGCATCAATACTCATCAAGGATATCGGCCTGTAGTTTTCTTTTTTGGTTCTATCTTTACCTGGTTTTGGTATCAAGATGATGTTTGCTTCATAGAATGAGTTTGGGAGATTTGCGTCCATTTCAATCTTTTGGAATAGTTTGTAAAGAATCCGTGTCAATTCCTCTCTGAATGTTTGGTAAAATTCTGCTGTGAATCCATCTGGTCCTGGGCTTTTCTTTGTTGGGAGCCTTCTGATAACAGCTTCAGTCTCCTTTATTGTTATTGGTCTGTTCAAATTTTCTACGTCTTCATGGTTCAGTTTTGGGAGCTTGTGTGTGTCCAGAAATTTATCCATTTCCTCCAGATTTTCAAATTTGTTGGCGTATAGTTGTTTATAGTAGTCTCGAATGATTCCTTGTATTTCAGATGAATCAGTTGTAATATCGCCTTTTCATTTCTAATTTTTGTTATTTGAGTCTTCGCTCTTCTTTTTTTTGTTAGCCATGCTAATGGTTTGTCAATTTTATTTATCTTTTCAAAAAACCAACTTTTTGATTCATTGATCTTTTGAATTGTTTTTTGGTTTTCAATTTCATTCAGTTCGGCTCTGATCTTAATGATTTCTTTCCGTCTGCTAACTTTAGCTTTGGATTGTTCTTGTTTTTCTAGTTCTTTAAGGTGAAGTGTTAGGTTGTTCACTTGCCATCTTTCCATTCTTCTGAGGTGAGCATTTAATGCAATAAATTTCCCCCTTAATACTGCTTTTGCAGTATCCCGCAGGTTTTGGTATGATGTATCATTATTTTCATTACTTTCAATAAATTTTTTGATTTCCTGCTTGATTTCTTCTTGGACCCATATGTCATTAAGTAGAATGCTGTTTAATTTCCACATGTTTGTATAGTTTCCAGAGTTTCATTTGTTATTAATTTCTAGTTTTAATCCATTGTGGTCTGAGAAGATACATGGGATAATTCCAATTTTTTTGAATTTATTGAGACTCCATTTGTGACCTAATATGTGATCCTGGAGAATGATCCATGTGCTGATGAGAAGAATGGATATTCTGAGGTTGTTGTATGGAATGTTCTGTAGATATCTGCCAATTCCAATTGGTCTAGAGTCTTGTTTAGATCTTGTGTTTCTCTACTGATTCTTTGCCTAGATGATCTGTCTAATATTGACAGTGGGGTGTTCAGGTCCCCTGCTATTATGGTATTAGTGTCTATTTGCTTCTTTATGTCTAATAGAGTTTGTTTTATAAATCTGGCAGCTCCAGCATTGGGTGCGTACATATTTATGATTGTTATGTCTTCTTGAGGGATCAGTCCTTTTATCATTACGTAGTGTCCCTCATTGTCTCTTTTTATGGTTTTTAGTTTAAAGTCTATTTTGTCAGATATAAGAATAGCTACTCCAGCTCGTTTTTCTTTTCTGTTTGCATGGTAAATCTTTTTCCATCCTTTCACTCTTAGTCTATGTGAATCTTTATGGGTGAGGTGGGTCTCTTGCAGGCAGCATATAGTTGGGTCCTCCTTTTTGATCCAGTCAGCCAGTCTGTGTCTTTTGATTGGGGAATTTAAGCCTTTTACATTAAGAGTTGTTATTGAAAGGTGTTGATTTATTCCTAGCATTTTATTGGTTGTTTGGTTGTCTTAGGTGTCTTTTGTTCCTTGCTTTTTGATTTACTGTTTGGTTTCTGTGTTTGGTGGTTTCTTAGGTTGTAGATAGCGTTTTTGTTTGCTTGTTTTCTCTTCATGAATGCCATTTTTATTATCCTAGTGGGTTTTGATTTTTCTTGGGTTTTTATGGCAGTGGTAGTTATTTTTCAGGTTCCAAACCCAGTACTCTCTTGAGGATTTCTTGTAAGGGTGGTCGTGTGGTGGTGAACTCCCGCAGTTTTTGTTTGTCTGAGAAATATACTATTTGCCCTTCATTTCGAAAGGATAGCCTTGCAGGGTAGAGTATTCCTGGCTGACAATCTCTGTCTTTTAGTATTTTGAATATATCATCCCATTCCTTTCTAGCTTTTAGGGTTTGTGATGAAAAGTCTGATGTTAGCCTGATTAGGGCTCCCTTATAGGTGATTTGACGCTTCTCTCTTGCAGCTTTTAGGATTCTCTCTTTGTCTCTGAGTTTTGCCAATTTGACTATGACATGTCTTGAAAAAGGCCTTTTTGGGTTGAATACGTTTGGAGATCATTGAGCTTCCTGGATCTGAAGATCTGTGATTTTTCCTATACCTGGGAAGTTTTCTGCCACTATTTTGTTGAATATGTTTTCAGTGGAATCTCCATTTTCCTCCCCTTCTGGAATACCCATGACTTGGATATTTGAGCGCTTAAGGTTGCCTGATATCTCTCTCAGATTTTCTTCAATGTCCTTGATTCTTTTTTCTTTCTTTTTGTCTGCTTGTGTTATTTCAAACAGCCCATCTTCAAGTTCAGAGGTTCTCTCTTCAACTTCGACAAACCTGCTGGTTAAACTCTCCGTTGTGTTTTTTATTTCGCTGAATAACTTCTTCAGTTCAGCAAGTTCTGCTACATTTTTTTTCAGGACATTGATTTCCTTGTACATTTCCTCTTTCAGATCCTGTATACTTTTCCTCATTTCATCATGATGTCTAGCTGAGTTTTCTTGTATCTCATTCAGTTTCCTTTGAATTATCACTCGAAATTCCTTGTCAGTCATTTCAAGGGCTTCTTGTTCTACAGGATCTAGAGTTTGAGATTTATTAACTTTTGGTGGTGTACTTTCTTGATTTTTTGTATTTCTGGTATCTTTTTTTTGATGTTTATTCATTGTGGCAGGGGGTTTCACAGTCCACCGGTTTGAGACTAATGACTAACTAAGATGTTGCTGTGGATGCCAATTTCGTATGGCTCCCTCCGTGACTGCTCAGTTGGCCTCTAGTGCCTTGTGTGTGTGGTTGCCTCAGGTCTTGGGCCTCTCCGGGGAGCCACCTTTCTGGTCAGCTTGGACTCTGCTGGGCTGGTGGATCACGTACCACAGGGTGTGTGATCTCTGTTGAGCTTTCACTTCCTGTGCAGGACTTCTCCCTGTTCCGTGTGCTCTGGCCCAGGCAGTGGCGACCCCACCAGGTGTGTGGTTTCTGTCGAGTCTCCGCCTCCCTGGCCACACGTCTCCCCACTCTGTGCGCATGTGCTGGGCTGGGGCGTGTCTTCTGCAACCCTCGTCTATCATCTGGGCCTTCAAGACCCTGCTCGGCACCACCTCGCCCAGGAAGTCTACCAGGTTTCTGGTAGCACAGACAACCGGTCGCTCTGGGTGCCTTTGTAGCACTGTGTAGATCTTTCTCGGGACTTGTTCACCTTTGTATCCCCCCGGCATAGACCGAATCTAGTGCCCACCTGCAGCCAGCTCTCTGGCAGGTTCAAGCAGACCTGGGAACTCTCCTACCACACTATTCCCAACCAGAAATTCGTTAGGCTTTTTTCCGAACTGGTGGCTGCAGAGATGGTATCTGCCTCCCAGTAACAGGAAGTTTACCGGGGGCCGGAGTCCAGGGTGTGGTGGAGTGACAGTCGGCCCGCCCGTACTTCCTTGCCCTCCCAACACTGGCCGGGGACGCCCCACGCTACCAGCCCCGCCAGAGAACCGTGGAGGGAGTAGGAGTGGAGGCCCGTCTGCAGGCTCCGGAAAGCCCCGCGCCGGGCCAAGCAAGTGGGAAGGCTCAGTGAGGGGCTGATCCGGGCGGAGCTGCCAGCACCTGGGAAAATGGAGGCAGCCCCGGGGCGTTGAGTGAACCGGTGATGCAGGTGGCAGCCGGGTGGGCGTCAGCCCCCCAAACAGGGCTGGTCCAGGGGTCACTCATAGGGTTGTGCCAGGTCGGGTGCTCACTCTCTGTCTCTGGTTTGCCGCCTTCCCTGTTCTCGGCTGCTGCCGCCTCGGGCTGTTCAGTCGCGGCGCGGCTCGGGCGCTCCCAGGAATCTTCTTTTATGCCGGCCTGAAACCTCGAATCCTGAATAGGGCAGCTGGCCGCCTTCGGCGCGGCCCTGGCCTCCGGGATCCTGTCTGCATCCACAGCAGCCCTGGCGCCGTGTTCCCTGTTTCGAGACTCGCTTTTGCAGCTAAGAAACAGTTCTTTTCCTGCTCCACACTTCAAAGCTGTTGCCTGTAAGTGAGGCAGCCTCTCCTGCCGGGGGCAAAGTGGCGGTCAGCCCCCACGACCGGCCAGCAGCTGCGGTCCTCTCTTAAGAGATGGCAAGAGGAAGGTCCACAAGTTTCCCGGCTGCCTGAGGCCCAGTGGCCGCCTTTTCCACCTCCGCTACTCTGCGCCAGCCGCCGCAGCCACCACCATATTGAAACGCCCTTTTCCTGGTTTCTGTTTCTAAGTAAAATTATTGGTAGTAGAGAAAATCTGGAGAGGGCAACTCCAAAGGAAAGAATGAGGTTGACGTTTATGAGAACTCAATGATTTAAATGATCTCTTCAGGGAGAAAAGCTGAAGATTAAGGTTTATGATTGAAGTCTGTTAAACTGTAAACACTATCCATAGGATAAACTCACCCTTGTTTATTAAATTTCAAAATGTTAGAACAAAAGGGTAGTTTAGTTTCTAAGTCTGAAGAAGATATAAAAGGAACTTACGTGAAAGGAAATTCAGCTTCAAAACTTACTTCAAATAGCACATTCTCTAAGCAGCCCTTCCTCCTCTTCTTTCACCCTACCCAGCTTCCACACTGGGTTAGGTACCATGCTTAACTCTATGTTCCCACTAGCACCCAGGTTTATAGCTATTATAATACTTTTAATGTCTTCTTTTAATTATGCAGTTATCTGTCTTCTCCACTAGACTGAAGGCTTCTTGGGATCTTTTTCAGCATTTTGTTCATAATTCTCAATATATAGTATGCCTTCAGTGACTGTGGGGGTTAGCGTAGGAAAGAATACAAGTGTACAATAAATGTATATGACTCATTCCTGTTGTGAAAACCAAATTAAAGTATACCTGACTTTTTTCCCAGCTAAAAATCTTAAAGTACAGATGTTCCTTGACTTACTGGGTTACATCCCAATAGACCCATCATAAAGTTGAAAAATCCTAAGTTAAGGACCATCTGTATCTGTAGTGGTGGAGTATTAAGGAAATCTGGCTTTGGTTGAATAGTAGAACCCTGATTGTTATAAAAATGTAAATTCTATTTGGTCTAGTAAAGTCAAGTCAGAACTTACTTCCAAGCAAAACATGAAGGCATCTGTAAGATACTGAGAGTAAAAAAATGAAATGTAAGCAGTAGGAATCTAGCATTGGAATTCAAATTGGGATCCTGGTCAGGCACAGACAAGCCCCATTTTTATAGGCTGTTGTTATATAAACTAGAAGATTTGCATCTCAGAGTTCTGTGATCCAGCACTAACACTGTTACCATATAGACTAGAGGTTGAAATACAGCTGCCCATGGGCCAAATCTGACAAAGTTGTGTTTTGCCTGCTTAAGAAAATTTACAAGATTTTGGACAAAATCCAGATTAAAGTCTCCTTTCAAAAATAAAATGACCTAGTGACCCTGGACCTACACCCTTAGTAACATGTCCCCTGTAAATAGGACATATACTTTCCACTTTGCTTCAATCCCACTGCTCCTAGCCTACATTTTCTCAGTTTACTTGATTCCTAAAGGCATTTGAGTTTCTAACCCCTAATCACCTCCTAGAATCTCAGCCTTAAATGGGTTTAGTAAACATCCAGCTCTCTAACTGCTGGCTTGAATCTTAGCCCTAGTTCACTGGCTTTCAAACTGTGTTTCTCTGTATTCCCTGGAGGGATAGTATAGAGGACATGGCAAGAACTGGGTGAACAGGTCAGATTCCAAGCCATACACCTTCCCAAAAGCCCAAACTGAGATTCTAGGAGGCGATTAGAGATTGCAAACTCACATGCCGTTAGGAACCAATCAGGTAAACAAATGAGAAAAAGTGGGCTGGGAGCTGTGGGGATTGAAGCAAACTAGAAGGTACATGTTCTATGTAAAGGGGACATGTTACTAGGGGTGTAGGTCCAGGGTCACTAGGTCATTTTGTTTTTAAAAGTAGACTCTAACCTGGATTTTGTCCAGATTAAACAATCATCTCTGATTTCATTGTTTTACATGTCGTTTCCTCAAAAAAAATCTCATTTGGAGGTTAAAATGGTTTTTTTTGTTATTGGTAGTGCTCTAGTTCAAGTGCTCAAATTCAAACCCTTGTTTTGCTAATGGGAAAAAAGACTCCTGGAAGTAAACTGATTTGTCTATGGTCACAAGGCTAGTTAATGTCAGAGCTGCCTACTACCAATATAAGTCGTTTAATAATTTACAGAGTAATGTTCAGTGCTCCTAAGATTTTTCTGTAGCTGCACATAGCTCTTCAAATCTTGTAATGGATATTTCCCATAATTATAATCATTTTTATGCTGCTGAGCACCTAAAAGAACAAGAGTCAGAAAACATTCTTTACTGTTACGTATTTTTAATAAATGTGTGAGTATATTATAAATATATTTTTTTCTGCATTTACACATGATTAAAGCAGAAAGAGTAAAACTAAGCAAACAATATCTAGCCCCTCTTTACTATTGATTGCAAATATATGTACTAAAATTTTACTTTTGATTAGCACATTAGAAGCCAATATATAGAATAGATTAATATTTAATTTAGCATTACATCACAGTTTTGACACCCTTCAGGCTTAGTTTTTGGAAAATGCCTGCTTATAGAGAAAGAAGGCCTAGATTTGCCCTGAGTCCAGTTAAAGTATAGCACTTCCAATTTGGGAAACCCTAGAGAGCTCATTGACTAATTCCAAGGACTCCATATTAGGTAGTATGAACTTTGCTCACCAGATGCTCCCCTAGTACACTACTTAGAAACCTTTATTATTGACCCTACTGGATTGCTGTTCATGCTGCCTCTCTCTTTTACAGGTGGTCATAATGTCACAATCTCCTTACAGTCCAGGACCGGGCACACTCATATGCCTTCTGTGGTTGGCGTCCTTGTCTTTACCCAGTTCTGGTTTTGGTTTCCTCTTTCACATTTCCTGTCATTGGCTTATACCCCTACCTGTGTCATTGGACTTAACAAGGACTTAAAGGTATGTTTGTGAGACCTCAGCTTTGTAGTGTGTCCTATTCATCATATCCTATTGTATTCATCACCCACTTGCTAGGATTTCCATGAAATATTAAAGATGAGTTAGGGCCGGCCCATGTCTCACTTGAGAGAGTGTGGTGCTGATAACACCAAGGCCACAGGTTCAGATCCCTATATAGGGATGGCCGGTTAGCTCACTTGGGAGAGCGTGGTGCTGACAACACCAGGTTAAGATCCCCTTGCCGGTCATCTTTTTAAAAAAAATTTTTTTTTAATAAATAAATATAAAGATGAGTTAGTATCTCATCAATAAAGTTTTTTTCCCTTCGAGTTGAGTCATTCCCTTGTTGAGTGGAGTGTGTCAGTGGAAGTTTTGAAAATCAGGTCTTTTCTTTTTTTAAGTATGTATAAATTTATTTCTCAGAGATAAAAATTTATATTTTGAAATATATATGCATATATAAATAAGATTGTATTATAGCATTATATTTATGCATACTATGTATTATAATCTGTTTTTTTATTTACACATTTGAAATACCTTTAATATCAATATAATTATTTCTAAAACTTTATTTCAAATTTCTTTTTTAGAGATGTATCTTTTTTTCAATTCTTATAGGACTAATTTTTTTAATTGATTATACATATTTGTAGGGTACAGAGTTGACTGTCAGTATTTGTGTACAATATAGATCTCCTTACTAGCTCTGTAACCTTGAGTAAATCAATTGAGAGGGAATGGTAAAAGAGGAGGCTAAATACAAAGATATGAAGAGGCTTTATAGATCACTCTAATAAATTTATTTAATACTGAAGGCTATGGGAGCTGTTGAAGGATTTCAGGCAGCTAAATAACATGAGATATGCATTTTGGGAAGATTATTCTGGTATCAGTGGAAACATGTTACAATGCTATTGTAGTAAGCTGGGCAGGAAAGAATGAGGATCTAAACTAAATCTTAACAGTAAGGAATAAAGATTTGAGACAGGGACATGTTTCACAGTTATGCCATACTAGAGGGATTTATGGGAGAAAGAATTATTACTAAAGGTAAAAGCAAAATAGGAGGACGTCCTTTTGGTAGTGGTAGAAAACAAGACCAACAGTGAGGAGCCAGGGAATCTGACAGAGTGAAACTGATCATTTAGGTCAAAGACTTAAGGTGTTACATGCCCTATCATCACATTTTTAATAATATTTTTTAAATAGCATATTTTTAAAGTCATTTTTGTCCTTTATAGAACTCTTACATCTGGTAATCACTGTTATTAAAATGTTCTATTAAATTTTCAGAGTGGAGAAATTTTAGGTTAAAAATTAATAAAGATTGAGTATTTCATTATACTGATTTTTCACTATAGCTATACAGCCAATTATCCTTTGTTAAATGGTTAGTATAAAAACTACTCACATTTTGTAAATATTGAGCAATTCTGTTTCCCAAAACAAGAATCTTTTGGTTTCCTAAAAAGAGAAGCTTTTATCTTCTGCCAAACAATTTCATGATCTCTGTCTTCATTCTTTACAATGAAAGTGGGATGGAGAAGATAAGGTTCCTTGTCTTAGTAAATGTGGTTATTATCATTGTCTGTAAATGCAAATTGGGTAAATATAGAAAAATTCAGACTAAACTTTAAACTTGGTCAATAAGTAATGTGAAGCTTAGGCTCACATTAGAGTCTTACAAGGCATGATTATATGGTGTGAAAACTGTATACAGTCTTGTATAAGTTGTTAGTGTGGTACAAGGAAAGGACGTGGAAGTTTGGTATGCAGAACAGAAAATCAGGTAATACTTTACAAAGGAGATAATATTTGATCTGATGCTCACACCATTTAACCCACTGAAGCAGAGTAGGTTGTCAGTAAAGATGAGATAAAGGAATGCCTGTTCAGAGGCACAGAGAGCTTCAGGAAAGTGTAGGGAACTGCAGATAATTCTGTAAAGCACCTAAAAACTAATTCAGTAAAAGAAGACAGATGTCTTTCTGAGAGGAGTAGTAACGTAATTGAACATTTAACCTGCACTGAAAATTCTGGTCTCCCTTTGCATCTGTATACTTGTTAAGAGCATAGAATATTTAAATCTTGATATTGGTTATTTTAATGGAGGAGGGAAAAAGTTCTTTTATTTCTTCAGATGCCGAAAGTTCAGTATAAATCAAATTGTAAACCATCCACATTTGCATACCCTGCCCCTCTGGAAGTACCAAAAGAAAAAGAAAAGGAAAAGGTAGGTTCTTTGTTCCTCTGAGCAGCATTTGTACTTATATATAAAGATCTACTGAGTGTTTTACTTGGGTTTGTTTTTAAATATGTTTTATGTTTTAAAAATAATATTTCTTATGGTAAAAATCTAACATTACACAAGAATATAAAGTAAAAGCTCTTTTTCTCTTTGGTCATCCAAGTCCCATGTCATAGGAGTCACAACACCTTCCCTCTGAAGGTCTTCTCTGCACATAAGTATTTTTTTAATACCACAAATAGAATTATTCTCTGCATGCTATTCTGCATCTTGTTTTCACTTTAACAATATATGTTTAAAACTTTCAATGTATATGGATCTAATTTTTTTTTCCAAAGCTGTAGAGCAATGTCATTATGTATTTACCATTGATTGCTTTACCTTTTATTCTTTATTTGACGTATATTTAAGGTTATTTCTGATTTGTCACTACTGTAAATGAGGCTGGAATGAAAGTCTTTATGTGCATATATTGGTGCATTTGTGCAAGTATGTCTGTAGGTTAGAATCTTAAATGTGAAATTGCTTGATCCAAAGTACAGGGGCTGGCTGGTTAACTCAGTTGGTTAGATGCAGTGTTATAATACAGGTTAAGGGTTCAGATCCCCATACCGGCTGGCCACCAAAAAAATTTTTGTAAGTAATGTGCATTATTTACTTTCATAGGTATTAACAAATTTACCTTTCAAAATGGATATAATCAATTTATACTCCTACCAACAGCGTATGAAGGCACTCAATGATACGTGTTAAATCAAAGAATAATGTATTAGAGAGCTGCACTTGCCCATGATATTTTACTCAGTAAAATTATCCTTTCATGACACCTTAAATATAGGAAAATGGTTCTTTCTCTCAAGATGTTTCATATTAGCCAGTTGTTTATTATTTGCTGTAAATTTTATGCGTAAGTAGGGATAATTATATATTTGACCAAATTTTAGTGTCTTGGCTGATGAATGTCCTTTGACAACATCTTGTTTCATCAGCTGTGTTTCAGTCCCCCTTTTTGAGTCTGAAACAAAGTCAGCTTTTACATCAGTATTGCCCATCATTTCAAAATACCTGTTGTACCTTTGAATTCAGTGAGCCCCATCTAGGAGGATAATTCCAGGCTAACTACTCACCCACTATGTATTACTACCATTGCAAGGCATCTAGTCCCGTGAGAACATCCCTACGACCAGTACAAAAAGAAACTTTTGTTTTCCAGTGCTTTCCGTATAGAACAAAGAAGGGTATAGCAACCAAATCTCAATCTCAGAAGTGCATGATAACAAATTCATATCCAGTGTAGGCTACAGATCAAAACAGATTAGAGTTATATAGAGCACACGCTTCCAAGAACTAAAGATTCACCTGATGACAATAGTAGTACGTTATATAAATAAATGTTTTGCTTGCTTTTCCCATTCATTGATTACATTGTTTTTTATAATACTTATTGCCAGGAAACAATATTATTTTAGGACTGAATTCTTTGGGGGCTTTTGCGTTTGTATGTAGATAAAGGATTACAATAATTTACCTTGTTCACTTCCTCTAGGTTTCCACCGCTGTGTTATCTATTACTGCCAAGGCTAAAAAGAAGGAAAAAGAAAAAGAAAAAAAGGAGGAGGAGAAAATGGAAGTGGTAGGTATAGCTTGGTTGTCATATAGGTTTATATATCTATCTCTGTCATGATCTAGATGCTTTTTTAATGGAACATTATTATACATTGTTCTTGGCTTACTTCAAATAATTATTCTGTTCCCAGGATATAAAATCATATAATTTTACTTGAAAAAGCCTCTAGAAATTATATCCATTTGTGGGGAGAATAGAAGGATACAAATCAGGCTCTTTCATACATAGGGATTATCATTTGTTTAAATAGACCCTCTTTTTCTGATCTCTGCTGGTAGAAAAACCTCCTCATCCCTTAAAACCAAATCAAATACTATTTTCACCCCCAAGCAAAGTTACTTTCTCTTTCTTCTGAATCTGGTATTACTTTTGTTGTACTTCCATTATGTCTACCACTACTTTTTATATCTAATAGTTGCTCAGTAAATTTATCAAGCATTTCTCAGTGATGTGGAACAGAAGTGAACCATTTTTGAGGGTTTTTTTGTTGTTGTTGTTGGTTTATTTAATTTTCTAGGATGAGGCAGAGAAAAAGGAAGAAAAAGAGAAGAAGAAAGAACCTGAGCCAAACTTCCAGTTATTGGATAACCCGGCTCGAGTTATGCCTGCCCAACTTAAGGTCCTAACCATGCCAGAGACCTGTAGATACCAGCCTTTCAAACCAGTAAGTTACCAGTGGCTCTTAGCTATATATTTCAGTGGGATATTAATCTGTAGGAAAATGGAATATCGTTAGAGAATGATAAATCTCCAAAATATTGGAGCAAGCTCTCTAGTACAAAGAAATAGCTTAGTAAAAGAACATTCCCCTCCACTTTATATAGATTTGGGGGAGCTTTTCCTTTCCCTGTGTAACCCTACATACTCCTCTCTACTGCCACAGACTTATGCCATAGAAGTTCCTAACACGGCATAGTGATTAGAAACATAGACTGTAGAGCCAGACATACTAGGTTTGAATCTTGGACAAGGTACTAAACCTCTCTCTGCCTCAGTTTTCTCTACTGTGAAATTTGGATTATTATCCCTAACTCATAGGAATATGACACAAATTAAACAAAGACGCAAACCCTAAGAAGACCTGGCACTGTTCAGTAGGTGTTGATCATCAGTATAATTACACCGCTGTCGTAAACACATTGAATCTTAGAGTTAGAAAAGGATCTTCATGCCATTTATTTCAGGGCAGAATTTTTATGTTAGAAACAAATGGTAGTCAGATATTTGAGCATGATGTGCCTTTATCTTCCAGGTTCTTGTATTTAGAAAACTAGAGACCCATCAGTAGACCCAGTCAAGATATTCAGATACTGGATCTGTCTAAAATGTCATATATGAGATCACTAGGTCCTTACGCACCAGTAAACTTATTCTTATCAACCTGATGGTGGGTCAAAGGCAACTCTTACCTACAGTTATGAGCCAAGATCTTACCTGACTAGACTATCAGCTAAAGGAGACAAAGACAGGGGATGGAAGATAGTGTATGTAGTGGTTTAGAGCGGGAATATGGTATAACTGGGCTTATATTTCAGCTCTGCCATTTCTTAGCTGTGTGACTGAAACAAATCATTTAATCTCTTTGTGTTTCTTTTTCTCAACTGTGAAATTATCGTAATGCTAGAGTTGTGAAGATGAAATAGGTTATTACATACAAAGCAATGGTAAATGCTGATCTGTAGCATTACGTGATCTGTAGTAGTTGCTCTTTAGTGTTAAATCAGTGAATTGACAGAAATACCAGTGGCCACCTTAAATGTAGCCACTGTCTGATCTGCAACCCAGTTCATCTTAGTGGCATGTTACAGACAATTCTAATAGTGTCTATAAACTTCTCTTGCCAGTTGAAATGGGATATATCCAGAACAGATGTATGAGGACACAGCTAATGCATAATCTTAAGCACATGAGATACCAAGTGCTTTTCACAGTTATGAAGAACTAATGACAGTGGAGCATATGCGCAGGGCATTATAATAACAGCACAAAGGAGTGGCAGAACACAGCTATCTAGGAGCAAAATTTTTATGTACCATCAAAATTAAATTGTTATTAGTCAAGCTAGATTGTTAAGATGTTATTTGTAATCTTAAGGCAATCACTAAGAAAATAAGTCAAAAAGATAAAAGAACAGGGAATTAAAATGGTACACTAGAAAATATCTGTTTAATGCCAAAGAAACCAGCAGTGGAGGAATAAAGGAACAAAAAGATATAAGACATACAGAAAACAAATAGTAAAATTGCAGGTGTAAATCATACCTTATCAGCAATTACATGAAATGTAAGTAGCTTAAACACTCCAATTAAAAGACAGAGATTAGCCAAATGGATTTTTTTTAAATGATCGAACTACATGCTCTCTCGAAAAGATATGCTTTAGATTCAAAGACACAGATAGAAAGCAGAGGATGGGAAAAGATATGCCATGCAAGTAGTAACCAAAAGAGAGCTAGATCAGCTATACTAATATAGGCAAAATAGACTTTAAGACAAAAATTGTTGCTACAGAGAGGAGTATTTTATAAGGGTTGATCCATCAGGGAGATACAGCTATTAAAACATGTGCGTCTAATAACAGTGCCCCAAAATACATGAAGGAAAAACTGACAGAACCAAAGTGAGAATTAGACAATTCAACAATAATAATTGGAGACTTTAGTACTCCACTTTCAATAACAAGTAAAACGACTAGGCAGAAGATCAACAAAGAAATAAATGACTTGAATAACATTATAAGCAAACTAGACCTAATACGTTTATAGAATAATCCACCCAACAATAGCAGAGTACACATTCTTCTCAAGTAGACATAGAACATGCTCTAGGGTACACCATATATTATGCCATAAAACAAGTATCAGTAAATTTAAAAGGGTTGAAATCATACAAAATATATTATCTGACCACAAGTGAATGAAAATAGAAATCAGTAACAGAAGGAAATTTGGGGAAATCACAAGGATGTGGAAATGAAGCAATACATTTCTAAATAACCAATAGATCAAAGAAGAAATGCATGAGAAATTAGAAAATACTTGGAGAGAAATGAAAAGGAAAATATAATATGTTAAACTCATGGAATTTAGTACAAACAGTGCTTAGAGGGAAATGTATAGCTGTAAATACCCATACTGAAAAAGAAAAAAGATCTCAAAACGATAACCTAAACTTCCATCTTGAGAAACTAGAAAAAAGAAGTGCAAACTAAACCAAAATCAATCAGAAGGAAGGAAATGATAAATATTCGAGCAGAAATTAATGAAATAGAGGGAAAAAAATAATAGAGAAAATTAACAATATCAAAAGTTGGTTCTTTTAAAAGATCAGTGAAATTGATAAATCTCTACTTAGATAAAGAGAAAAAGACTCAAATTACTAAAAACAGGAAAGAAATGGGACATTACGACTGAGCTTAAACAAAAGGATTATAACAGAGTGCTATGAGTAATTGTGTGCCAACAAATTAGATAACTTAGATGAAATGAACAATTTTCTATAAAGACACAAACTATGAAAACTGACGCAAGAAGAAACAAAATCTGAATAGACTTTTAACAAATAAAGACATTGAATTAGTAATTGGAAAACTTTCTACAAAGAAAACCCCAGGGGTAGATTGCTTTGTTGGTGAATTCTACCAAACGTTTAAAGAAAAATTAACACCAATCCTTCACAAACTATCCTAAAAAATAGAAGAGGAGGGTACACTTCCCAACTCACTTTATGAGGTCGATATGAGAATACTTCGAAAAGCTTATGGAAAAATAGAATTAAAAGATAATACAAGTATTTCCATGAAACTTTTGAAGACCACTCATATCACCCTGACAGTAAAACCAAAGACATCACAAGAAAAAACTACAGACCAGTAACCCATGTTCATGGATTGGAAGAAAATATTTTTAGATGGCAGTAATCCCCAGTTTGATCTGTAGATTCAATACATTCTTACCAAAATCTCAGCTGCCTTTTTTGCAGAAATCGACAAGCCGATTTTAAATGCATATGGAAATGCAAGGGACCCAGAATAGCCAAAAGAATCTTGAAAAAGAACAAAATTGGAGAAATTACACTTCTTGATTTCAAAACTTATTACAAAGGTATGGCAATCAAAACAATGTAGTACTGACATAAGGATAGACATATAGATCAATGGAATTAAATTGAGAGTCCAGAAATAAACCCCTATATTTATGGTCAATTGATTTTTGGCAAGGGCGTTAAGACCATTCAACAAGGGAAGAATAGTCTTTTCAAGAAATGATGCTGAGATAACTGGATATCCACCTGCAAAAGAATGAAGTTGGACCCGCCTACCTCACATCATATACAAAAATTAACTGAAAATGGATCAAAGATGTAAATATAAGAGCAAGAGCTAAAAGTATATATCTTAGGACAAAACATACATGTAAATCTTCATGATTACATTATTGGATTAGGCATTGTTTTCTTATATATAATACCTAAGGCATAAGTAACCAAAAAAAGAAGAAATATATAAATTGAACTTTATCATATTAAAAACATTTGTGCTGCAAAGTACATTGTTAAGAAAGTGAAAAGACAACCCACAGAATGGGAGAAAATATTTTCAAATCATATATCTGATAAAATACTTGTTTCGAAAATATGTAAAGAACTCTTACTACTCAAAAATAAAAAGACAAATAACCCAATTTTAAAATGGGCAAAGGATTTGTATAGATCTTTTCCCAGAGAATATATACAAATGGCCTAATAAGCACATGAAAAGATACTCAACATCACTAGTCATTGGGGAAGCACAAATCAAAACCACAGTGAGATAGTACTTCATACCCACTGGGATGGCTATAATCAAAAAGATAGACAATAACAGATGTTGACAAGGATATAGAGAAGTTGGAACCCTCATAGAGTGCTGATGGGAATATATACTGTTGTAGCCACTGTGAAAAAGTTTGGAGCTTCCTCAAAAAATTAAATGCAATCTTACCATAAGACCTGGCAATTTCATTCCTAGGTTTATACCCAAGAGAAATGAAAACTATGTGCACACAAAAATTTGTACTCTAATGTTCATATCAGTATTTTTCATGATAGCCAAAAAGTAGAAACAACTTAAATGTCCAACAACCGATGAATAAATAATGTGATATGTGCAATGGAATATTACTCAGCAATAAAAAGGAAAGGCACACTGATACATGTTACAGTATCTGTGAAACTCAAAACATTATGCTAAGTGAAAGAAACCAGACATAAAAGGCCATATATTATGATTCTCTTTATATGAAATGTTCAGAATAGGTAAATCTATAGGGACAAAAGTTGGATTATAGATTGCCAGGGGCTAGGGAAGGGGAAACTGAAGTGTGACTGCTAATGGGCACAGAGTTTCTCTTAGGTTGATGCAGGTGTTCTTGAACTAGATAGCAGGAGTGTTTGCACAAGTTTGTGAATGTACTAAATTGCACACTTTAAAAGAGTGAATTTTATGCTATGTGAATTATATCTCCATTAAGAAAAGACTGCTTCTGTGTATGTGCAGTGAAGGAAAGGGTGTCCAGTGACTCAATCCCCTGTACCCAATGGCAGAATCATCAGACCATTCCTCAGACATTGCATTTGAAACAGGCAGCTGTAGTTTTGAAAATAGATAACATTCCTACTCTGCTTCCTGTCCATCTTAAAGAAAGAGTGGAGCACCTGCCAGCAGGAAGTGATCCACTGCCTGTGTCTACAGTTGTCATTAGCCTTCCCAAAGAGCAGAAAATCATGTATCTTACTCTCTGCTTAGAGAGTGTGAATTTTCTCACCAACATATAGAATTAATAGATAGGAAAAATAAGTTCTGGTGCTCTAGCGTGACAATAGCTAATAATATTGTATTGGATGTTTCAAGATAGCCAGTAAAGAGGACCTTGAATGTTAAAACCACAAGGAAATGATAAATGTTTAGGCGATAGATATGCTACCTATTCTGACTGGATTGTTATACAATACATGCATGTTTTGAAACAACAAACTGTACCCTGCAAACATGTACGATGAAAAAAATTAATTAATTTACATAAATGAATATAAAGCATTAATAAATCTAAACCATGTAAGCTGTAAACAGCTCTTTCCATATGTTGATTATATTGCAGGATTTGAGTTGGATTATTTCATTCTAGTTATGCATGAAATGGTAGTTATAACCTGGAGCTATATGTTTCCAAAAAACAGAAAGTCTTCTTGGGAACATGGGTATTTTCCTCTTTTTGGTAGAAGATTCATCTTTATTTGGTCCATCCATTAGAAGGTTCAAGTAAACTTTTAGGCTATGAAGAATTAGGACAGTGGCCATATACTCTGATTGCCTTTGGGGTGGTGGTACAGGCAGGGTCTGTTCATAAGATGTATCCTCTTTAAGAAACACAAACTTTTTCAGGGAGAGAATTATGGATTAATGTGCGTGGTTATGTGTGTGTTGGGAGAAGGGAAATGATTTAGAAATTCATAAAGGCACACCAGTTTCAAAGCATGGCAGGGCAAGAGGTCTGATAAGTAAAAATCGGATTAGGGTGAACTGCAGAGATGCTTATACGTATGTGAATCATTTGACTAATGGCTTGTGCTTCTTGTCCTTCCCAGTAATGTGCTTTGGTAGAAATATGCTTTGTCCAGATGTGCCCTGGCACTGTTGACTGATTTAATTACAGAGAGCAGCTTTCCATTTCCTTTGACACAGGCAAGCAAATAGAATAAGATTAACACACCAGAGATGGGTGAATAGTTTGGTGTTTGAATTTACCTTCTGCTAATATGTTTGGGAGAGGGCTTAATAGAATTTGTGCTACAGTCTACTTCCTTTTCATCTTCCACCTATGTTTTCATTGGCTTGCATCACAAGGATTTATAGATTTAAGGTGAAAACACCCATATGTCTACAATATTTATATTATTCTCTACATTGTTCTGAATTGCTGGAGAAAAATTTACTTTTCATTTATAGTTTCTCTTGTGTCCAAAATGATGGTCATCCCACAAATAATAAAGT
The DNA here is from genome assembly GCF_027409185.1 of Cynocephalus volans. NCBI lineage: Eukaryota > Metazoa > Chordata > Mammalia > Dermoptera > Cynocephalidae > Cynocephalus > Cynocephalus volans. The sequence goes on from NC_084460.1 coordinate 293,378,699, forward strand.
GTGTATTAGACTAATGTGCTTCTCAAACTTTAATCTGCATACAGATCAACTGGGGATCTCGTTAAAATGCAGATTCTGTAGACGTAGGGTGGGACCAGCTTTTCTGCATTTTTAATAAGCTCCCAGATGATAATGGTGCTTGCTACTGGTCCCCGACCACATCTTGAGTAGGAAGGCGTTAGAATACTGTATTTGGACAATAATAATTCTCCCTTCAGTGAGACCGAGGCTAGTATTCAGGTCAGGTCTATAGCTGGAAAATACTATTCTTAAATTGGTATGCCTCGTCCAAGTAGAACAGCGTCACTTGTTATACCATCCAGAGCCACCGGGTTAAGTTTATAAATACTCCTTATAGATCACAGTTATTTTTATCCTAGTATAGTTCTACCGCAGTTTTCTACTTCCAAATCATTCAAGTAGTTTTAAGGTACCATTTAATAAGTATGGACTCTAGATTGTGGAACAGGCTTGAAATATGAGTGGAGCTTGTGCTTCTTCACTCCCTCTCTGTGTTTACAGCTCTCCATTGGAGGCATCATCATTCTGAAGGATACCAGTGAAGACATTGAAGAGCTGGTGGAACCTGTGGCAGCACATGGCCCAAAAATCGAGGAGGAAGAACAAGAGCCAGAACCCCCAGAACCATTTGAGTATATTGATGATTAAGGACCAGAGGTGTGTCTACAACAGAATTGTTTATGAAGAAAAATCCCTTCGTCAATAACTTCAATAAATGTTTGTCAATAAATGTTTTATGCAAGGGCATCATCTCACTTTTTCTCTTCCTTTTGTGCTTAATCCTTATTTACCTAAACAGTATTAAAACTTCTCGCTTTTTCAGTCTCTTTCTGCATACATAACCACGAATTCCATTTCTTTCTTCATTGACTCTTCTTTCTTCATTGACTCTACTCTCTAGTACTGTACCACTGCTGTTCAAAGTGGCTAGTCTGCAAACTGTTTTATAGGTCCATAAGGAGATAGGAAGCTTGTTCCAGAATGTAAATCTACTCAGTGCTTTTCTCAAAGAGAAAGTCTTCTCCAAAAAAGTCACCTAGGCAGTGTTGATAACTCCAAGGTCAAGGGTTCAGATCCCTATACTGGCCAGCCACAAAAAAGTCACCTGAACTGCACAGTTTGCTTACTGATGGAGTTGATTCACATTCTGATGTAAGCTCCTTGTAGTGGATCAGTTATAGTTGGTGGACTGGCACTGGTCCATAGGTCACACTTTTGAGTAGCGCAGCTATAGACTTCTCACTGATTCTTCTCTCTCCCTGTCTCCTTTGTCAATACTTTTGGCACTAAAAGCCTTAATATTCATTTACTTAGTGGAGCTGTTGAACACCTAGTGTGTGTAAGACTGTAAGACAGTAAGACAGGGTGCTTCTAGGAACTCTGGGCTCAGTTAGACTAAACCACAAAGCTTTGTTCAGTTGAAAAAGATTATTTTTACTCTACTGTTCTAAAGGGCTTGAAAGGGGTCTTTAGATACGGAAGATTGGAATAATATAATTTTATGAAATTGTCATGCTTAGTTGCCCCGTTTCTTTTGAATGGTCATCACATATTTGAAGACATATGTGAACTATATAATGAAGGTTCTCTAATTCTACCCTAGCACAAATGCATTTTCAGACAACTATGAATTCTCTTCTTAAAAGTAAATAAGGACAATATCATTTATTACATTATCACAAAATAAAAAATATGTTTAAAGGTCTAGTGGCAAATCTAGTATGGTGAGTGTTAACACACTGACTAGCAATTAATGAAAGCTTGCAGAAATCTTGATGAATATTAAGGCAGAAATCCTGCCATTAGTAGGAAAATATATCTGTGCCCGAGGGAGACTATTAGTTTGGGCCTTGGAGAAAGGGTAACTTCCCTGCTATCTAAACTTACTTTTGAAAATTATCTTTCAGCCCTGATGATTTTCTAAGCTTTATTCAACCATTACATATCAGTGTAGATATCATGATCACTCAGTCTCTATCACAGAATTGAACTGACATTAGTTACCTTCAGCCTTTCATAATACCTTACAAAAAACTGTTTACAGCTTTCGAGGCAATTAACTACAAAATGGCTTAGAAGTTTATAGCTGGAAATTGGATTCTTGTTAGTTTTTAAATTATTCACCACATTAGGAGTTTGAAAACCATAGTCTGTTTTGGCACAGACTGGCATATTAGGAATACAGAGGCAGGGTTTGGGCCCAGTTTTAGATTTCAACAGCTAAGAGTAAAAAAAAAAAAAATGTTTTTGATATAAGAATGACCCTAGTTTATACCCCTTCCCTATCCCAGGATCTCATTTGCTCATCTGAAGATTGTCCAGGCTCATGTTGGAAAAACCTATGAGGAAATTCGTGCTGAGACCTGCTATTCAATGCATGTATCACATTGCCTCTGCGCTGACCCGAAGAACCCTGTCTCCAAGTCTTTGGTTGAAGAGAAGATATATGACTATTTAGTGTACTCTTTCACAGAACCTGGTTTTCAAATAAATATATTAAAATCTCCAGATGGACAAGACTTTTGCTTATTTGTTTTTCAGCCTGGCTTTTTGATAAATGGCTCTAATCCCCCACCATGAAATACATAAATGCAAAGAGCTAATTCCTTGATTTGCTAGGATTAGTATACATGGCTTTTATATTGGTGAAGAAGTTAAGCTATTCTTAAATTTGTTTTGGGTGGCTGACTGGTATGGGGATCCGAACCCATGATCTTGGTGTTACAAGGAATTATTCTTAAATTATAGACCATTTGAAAATAACGAAAAGAAAAAAGTCAAACCTGGCTCATCACCCCAGGAATTCTCTGCAGTTTTTTTAGTGGGATAGAGGGTGGGGTGCTGTCACTTACTGAAGAAATCCCTTTAGTGATCCAAGAGAAATGTCTGTGTAGACAGCTCAGAAGCATTTTTTTAACCACCTTTGCTTATTGTTTTCTGCTTTTGATCCCATTAAGGACAACAGAAATAAATTATTTTTCATTTAGCCACAGGATCTGATGATGTACCTATTTTTCCTTTCTCTTTTTCCATTTTTTAAAATGTTTTTTTAAGAAATTGAGATATTTAAAAGCAATAAGATGCAGAAATTTGAAGTACATACAGTTTATATACTTCTGACAAGTACAAAATAGTTTTGACAATTTTGATTTCTAGATTATCAGGCCTTTCTTGGATGCTGGACTTGTAGAATAAGCAGGCAGGCTCGATATTCTGATCTTTACCCCATCTCCTAGTGTTCTGGCATGTAAAATGGGTCTTTCTGATTTACTGGGTCATGAGAATGAATAATAGCTGGATTTGAGTTGTTTTGCATTTTGGTCTTCAGTCATTTATATTTAAAGGTAGTTCCCAAAATTATATGTGAACGACACTTTGCTCCCACCTTGATTCTTTCACTTCTTGATTTAGGATATAGCCTTCTGAGTCTGAAAAAAAAAACTGTTCTCAAAGGAAACAAACTCCTGGGTAGATCAGCCCTAATACATTCATCTACCAAATAGTTACTGATCCCAAAGGATGGTTCCACTCACTGGTTAATTTCATTGTATCCCCTCCTTTGTAAATTCCTTGTTTCCTCAATATCAAATGATTCTGTAAAAGTGATTATTTCATTTCCCAGCCTCTCATTAGCTATTGTCCTTCCTGTTCATGCTCTTAACATTGCTTGCATTTCAGAATTATCTCTTACATTTCCCTCAATATATGAAATGTTTAAAAAACAGAGGTCTCTCGATGATGTCACTGTCCAAAATTGAGTAGTCTGGGAGGAGTGGTATATTCACTGGCCTCCCGCCAAAGTTTTACATTCCTTACAAAATAATAGATTGATCTTCAGGAAGCAGCACTAGTTCCTGTTAGGCAGTCCAATTCAGAATTAAAATCTTGAGATTATAGCTTTAAACAGTGCAGGCTGTAAACTACTATGGCCACATGCATCAGATTATGATGAGACTGTCAGCTTTCCTGATGGATTTTTTTCCTCAAAGACTTCCAGGGAAATGCATAGCACTGAGAGCTAATCGAGGAACAAGGAAATCTAGAGTGAAATAGAACAGGGTGAGATAAAGTCATATGAAGACAGGATGGGAGCTAGAATACATCCAGTAGAGGAAACAAAAGGGAAAATGGCAGTGATTACCCCCAGATGATGTCATTGTGGTGCACTGTTTCAGAGTTGAAGGCAAGTGGATGCACAACAATGAAACTGGGTGGAAATAAACAGTTTGGCTTCTTAAATTGGACTTACTCCTAGAATCCAGTCTTTCTCCTACTGGTCTGCAGGTAGAGGATTCTGTTGACTCCTGCCTTTTAAAAATACTCTCCTTGGCTTCTACAACATGCTCTGATTTTTCTCCTGTCTCTGACCCCGCCTTCATTCAACAAATTGATTAAGTGTTTATTTAAGCGTCTATTTGTGCAGGTATTCTTTGGTTCTCTGGCAGGCCCTACTCCCTCCAACTGCTCTTTAACTGTTTTAGCCTTCTTCAGAATTTGGTCTTCGGTCCTATTCTCAAATCTCTGCATTCTCCAAGCAACCTCATCCATCTCACACCTTCATTCACCATCTTTGTGCTGTTGACTCTGAAATCCACATCCCTCCCATACCTTCCTTTCCTCTGCGCTCCTGATGTGCACATCCAGCCACCCAGGAGCAATCACATTAGGCTGCCTCACGGGCAGTTCAAACAACATATCCAAGCACACTCCACTTCCAGCCTTCTCTACTCCTTCGGACTGATGCCAGGCCCTCCACCTGGTTGCCCACACCAGAAACCCAGGCTTCACCTTGACTCAGTGCTCAGCCTCTCAGATGTCTCTCCAGTTCACTCACTGTCTTTCCCTACCACTCACTGCCACCAGCTAAAGCACTCAACTGGTCTCTCTGCCTCCAGACCTGGCTCAATCATCCATTTTCCAAATTGATCTTTCTAAAGGAAGTCATGTTAGTCTCCTCCTTAAAAGCTTTCAGTGCTTCCTTGTTGAATAAAGCCCGAATTCTTTAATATGTGTCCATGGCTGACCGAGGCCTTGGCTGTGGCTCACCTCTCGAGCCTCCCGTCTCTTCACTCTTCTCCCACCTCACTCAGAACTGCTTTCACTTCCTCCAAAGAACAAGGCTTCTGTCACTGGCCCTTGCTCACACTGTTCCCTCTGCCTGAAATACTCTCCTCTTTTGATTCCCACCATTTTTCCTTCTAGATCTGGTAAACCTACTAGTTATTTAGGTCTCAGTATTTAGAGTCTTCCTCCAAGAAGACCCTGATTTCTCCCACTGAGGCTGGACGAGGTTCTTCTCTCTGCTTCCCCAGCATGTGATATTGCCCGTCATTGTCTTTCTCACACTGTATTGCCATTCACTGCCTAGTTTACTTGCCTAACTTCCCCCACATTTGGCTTGCTCACCCTTGTAATCCTAGCACATAGATTATGGTCACATACTCGTTGGCTAACTATTCTTGAGAGTGGTAGAAGGGAGCCACACTGAGCACTAACAACAATTTAGGACAGTGCTCATGAGCACAGAAGAAGGTCATTTATCCATCTGTTTCAGAGCTGCCTTTCCCAGGGGCCTACATGTCTCTTCTCACTGTCTTCCCACAGTGACTGAATGCTCCTGCTAAGGACTGTCTTTTAATTGGTTTTGCTCTTGAAGAACCCCAGCTTTTCTTTGTGTTTACAGGCAAGATAATGTCTCTAGAAGCTATAACTGGCATGAGATGATGAGAAGAGATGAACTTGGGTAAATAAGCATTTGTGGCTTTGTCCCAGACACGTCCCTAACCTTCTTATATCCATCGTATATGAGACAACACTTCCACTTTCCGGAGAATCCCTTAGCGAGTGCTTTTTGCCGTTTCCAGAGTTTGAGTTCCTTTTCTATCCTCTCATTCTTTACAGTTAAAACTGTCAGGGCTGACATAATGGGAAGATTGTGGACTCTGGCAGGTTCAGATCCTGATCCTGCCCCTTAGTGGTTTCCCCATTGGTACAGAGGAAATAATATTCATCTCAAAGTTGTTATGAGTATTAAATAATGGCTAACTATTACACGCTTACTATGTGCCAGACACTATGGTAAGAACCACATGTATTGTTATTCATTCCTCACAACCACCCTAAAAGGTAGATGCTATTATCTAGAGATGATCTATGTTAAAGAACAGAACTTAAGTAAGCATTCACTAAAATTTAGTTGAATCAGAATGGTGTCGCTAAATTCTCACTTTACACACGAGGACACTCAGACTTGTTCAACATTGAAAGCCATTATTTGCAGCTGTGTTTCCAGTTCATCTTTTCATCACATTGGTTTCTGGCCTCTTAATTTTCTGGGATTATTTGCTCCAAAGGGTCAGCAGAACCACAAATAGCCATTTCTCTGCCTATCCTATATCCATATTCTGCTCCAAGTTTGTATCATCCTTCATACTCCTAAGCCAGTATGCCTATTGAGAAAGGCATTACTTACAAAAGCATCATTCCCAACTACCCGTAGCCTCTAGAATATAGCCCATTGATAGGCATTCTGTTTGCTGGGAACTGGGCAGTTCTTTCGGTGAGTGCACTCAATGTTTTCCAAATCAGTGATTTATTTATAATAAAATTGCATCCAGAAGATATCCTTTAAAGATTTGGGGCATTATACAAAGCTAGGACCTGGCCAAGAGTTGGCCAGAGGTAAAGGGTTTCCCATTAAGTCTTATTCCCATGACCTGGTTTAAGCGGCTGCTGACTCTTACGCCATCATCTTCTGTGAGAAGCCCTGGTTCATTTTCCAGAGAATTAAGAGGTTTATAAGTGCACAAGTCTTCTTGCTTATGCTGCATATGATCTAGCATTTCCAGTAAGGGTCTCTAGGCAAATTCCTTCCTTTGTTTCTGGATGAGAAGCCTGCTTGGGAGATTCTCTTACACTCCACTGTCAGCCCTCATTAATCCCTCCTTGGAGCTATTCTCAGGCACGTCTGACACATCCTTTGCAAGGCAATTATAGTTCTCCAGTAGTTTCCTGTGTGTGTATGATTTTTGTTTCCCAACCCGTCTATAAATAAGCTCCTTAAGAGCAAGCCCCAAAGTATTTCCCAGTGTCCCTGTTATAGTGTCTGATAAATAATGCCTGTTGGTTTCAGGATGAATAATTGCTTTAGCTTTGGGGAGTCTGGCCATGCCCTTGATCCTAATTGATTTTTCTCCATGACACTACAATTGTCTGACATATAAAACTTAATGAGGACAAGTAGTTTGTTTTTGATGACTGCTGAATTCCTAGTGCCTAGACTAGCTCCTGGCTCGTTGTAGGCACTCAGTAAATACTTCTTGGATGGACAGATAGATGGATGGATGATAGTGTCAAAAATGTATGTCATTCCTGTGTGCTGGGCACTGCATTCAGCACCTTACTCACATCACCCATCTTTAATCCTCACAATTCTATTGTGAGGTAAATATTACAGATAAAGAAAATGAGGCTGAGAGATGTTAAGGGTACATAGTAAGTTCCGGACTGGAACTCAGGTCTCACTAACTACAAAACCTCTTTCTTCTTCTCTTTTTTGGGGGACGGGTGGCTGGCCGGTATGGGGATCCGAACCCTTAACCTTGGTGTTACAACTCCATGCTCTGACCAACTGAGCTAACCGGCCAACCCAAAACCTGTTTCTTTTGTTTGTATTTTTGTTTATTTCTTAACCACTGTGGCAGTGATTTAGCAGATTTGGAGTCCAACTCAGGAATCCACCCAGTTTAGCAGGCACTCAGATGACTCTAATACAGGTGGCCCGGAGACCACCACACTGAGAAACACTGTCCTGTACAAAGTTGCCTCAGAAGACCATGTTCTCCGTGTCATTTAGATGGAGTGTGAACACAGGAATAGTGAGGACCCCAGGACCCCTCCAACAGCATGGATGAGAGCAGGCATCAGCAAAAGCCCTCCCTGCAAGACAGATGTCTCCAAGGGCTAATGCAGGACCTCCCTACCAGTACAGCATGGCCGTACCCAGAGACAGAATGTACTTCCTGAAGGAGAGTTCCCCAGAAACGAAATCGATGGAGCAAAGGGCGCAGGAGGGAGTGCTGTATGCTCTGACTTTGTGTTACTGGGGCCCAAGTTCGGCTGCTCTCTACTCAGAACAAAAGACCGTTGAGTCCCAAGTGTTGGTGCCCGGTAGGAAGCTTTATTCAGGCCTGAAGAGACAGCTGGGCTAAAACTGTCTCACAGCCTCAGGTTTTCTGAGGGGTTTATATAAGACAAAGGACAAAGGGAGAAGTGCATTAAAAATGATGCAGGGCTGGGGATCAGCGAGTGCGTGCAGGTCAGCATGTTTTAATCTCTCTCTTTGTCTTTAGTCCTGTGAGGCCTGGAGTCAGATTTCTTGGCTCTGACTTTATCTCCTTCCCAGGACATCTGCAACCTCAGACAGAAACTGTTAGTTCTGCAAGCTACTGATATATGACCTTGGTTTATTACTCTTACAAGTTGTAGTGATCGTCCATTGTTTAAGCACAATTCTTTCCTAAGCATTAAGTTCTAACATGGCTGATCTTGTGCTAAAAATCTGTTATGCTCTATCACTTGGACAGGTCTCTGTAGTACACCCAAAACATGGCATGAGCCCTGCTGGCTTCCCCATCGTGGCAATTGCTGTTCACTGTCAAAAAAGACTTTGGGTTTGTGTAACTCTGGCAGCAGCCCACTTTTTTTTTTTGTCCTTTTTTATGACCGCGCTCAGCCAGTGAGCCAACCGGCCATCCCTATATAGGATCCAAACCCGCAGTGGGAGTGCAGCTGCGCTCCCAGCGCCGCACTCTCCCGAGTGAGCCACAGGGTCGGCCCGTCAGCAGCCCACTTTTTGAGATGCTTCTTGCTCTCTTTCCTGGAGCCCTGTGCTTGTCAGACCATGGAGCCAAGAGGCCACAAGAGCAGTGGAGCCCAAGCCTGAGAGGGGACCCTGTCCAGGAGGCTCCTTAGCTCCCTGCCCTCCGCAGTCCTCCACCCAGGCCACTCAGGGAAGCTATGAGCGTGCTGCTAGGGGAGCCCATTCATTTTCTCTGCCTGCTCAGCCCTCACATGGCATTTTAGGGGAGAGGCTGAGAATTGTGCAGAGGAGTCCAGGCCTGCTGGGAAGAATGGGAGGGGAGCCCTCAGAGGGCCCCCCATTGAGAATGCCTGGCTGACCTGGGTGGTGGGTCTCTACCCTCCCAGACTCCCCCTTTAATAACATGTGTTCTAATATCCTCTTTCCTATCCTAAAATGAAATTTCTAGAAAATATAATCTATTTGCCTACAAGGTTTTAAAATGATCATTATAATGCCCTAACTGTAATAGAAGAAACCAAACCTGTCGACACCTTGATCTTGGACTTCCAGCCTCCAGCACTGAGACAATAAATGTCTGCTGTTTAAGTCACCCAGTCTGTGGTATTCCATTGCGGCAGCCCAGGCAGACTAACCCGGTGGCTTTCCCAGGAGGAAGATGGGGCAACTGAAAGGGGACTGGGGTCACAAGAGGGGTGAGTCAGGAGAGGAAGTCATTGCAGACATCCGCTGGAGAGGCAGGGCTCAGCTAAGGAGAACGCAGAAGTGACCAAGAGAAAAGCATGGATTTGAGAGACCTTTTTGGCCAAGTTGACACAACTTGGTCACTGACAGTGACTACGTGGGGGTGAGCAGGAGATCAGGCTTCTTGCTGGAGCCTGACGGTGCCTTCTCCACAGGGGGGAGGGAGGCTGGAGGCACTGGGTGGTGCTTGTCAACTCCCCCTGGATTTGTCCTTACTGCGTCCGGCGCCTCTTCCCACAATGGGTCATTAGCTCCTGGCACTGGACTTGGGTCAGTTCAGTGTCATATTCCCTGCACTTCCTCAGCCTAGAGCAGTGGTTCTCAGGGTGGGGGCACTACCGCCCCTGGCAGGCACTGCACACATTGACGGGGCATTTTTGGTTTCCACAAGGACTGGGAACCCAACCAGCATTCCTGGAGGGAGCCCACCATGCTGGAGGTCCTGCAGGGTGCGGGTGAGGCAACACTGATCTCGGCCTGCTTCAGAACTTTACCAAGAGCTGTTCATCATTTTGAAAACTCACATCAAAGATGGCCCCATCACTTGCACTGTTAAGTCACCGCCACCACCGCACACCCGTGCCCGTGTGCATGACTGACGGCCGAGGCCACATGCATCAGACATTTTATGTCTTCTGGTGTAGTTGGCCTAAGCGTTTACACATGGAAATATCTATATATGTTTTATAAATTGCTTTCCTTTTATTTCTTCTATTACAGGTAGGGCATTATAATGATCATTTTAAAACCTTGTAGGCAAATAGATTATATTTTCTAGAAATTTCATTTTAGGATAGGAAAGAGGATATTAGAACACATGTTATTAAAGGGGGAGTCTGGGAGGGTAGAGACCCACCACCCAGGTCAGCCGGGCATTCTCAATGGGGGCCCTCTGAGGGCTCCCCTCCCATTCTTCCCAGCAGGCCTGGACTCCTCTGCACAATTCTCAGCCTCTCCCCTAAAATGCCATGTGAGGGCTGAGCAGGCAGAGAAAATGAATGGGCTCCCCTAGCAGCACGCTCATAGCTTCCCTGAGTGGCCTGGGTGGAGGACTGCGGAGGGCAGGGAGCTAAGGAGCCTCCTGGACAGGGTCCCCTCTCAGGCTTGGGCTCCACTGCACTCCATGTCCTGGGGAGTCCCCAGTTGGAGGCAGCTTTCAGGTTCAATCCTAGGTGAGCCAGACTTTCAACTGCAAATTTAAACAATTGCCTGTCTACGACCCCTGTTATTTCTCTCCAGACAGGTACACCCATGAGACAGATAGTTCCAGAAAGCGTGAGTCAGGATAGATCAGAGCCCTGTCTCTTGGCTCTTTCCCCAGACCTGGGTTCTGGGTTTGGTGCTGCTGGTGGAGATGGCAAAAGGCCTACCTGGGTGGTTGTGAGTTCAAAGCTGGCCGGGCCTGAGACCTGGCTGTCCGAAGGCCCGGACAGCTTAGATTTGAGGAGTTTTTGGGGTCCAGACCAAGACCTAGATGTGTGTGTGGGGGGGAGGAACCATAGTGCAACACTGTCCTCAGAGACCCCTGGATGCAGTGGTGGGATGGCCAGTGCCCCCACCTCCCTGGAGGGCCAGGGCTACTCCCCAGACTCCTTTTGGTACTTCCAGGCTGGCTTCAGGAAGAAGGGTTGGAAGAAGCTGGCCCTGCCCCTCCTTCTACAGTTGTACTTGGAAGCAAAAATGTTTGTTTCTCAACCTTTTGGTTCTTGCTCCAGGGAGGGACCATCACAGACAGGCTGAAGGAGAAATGGAGGCACAGGACAAGGTGGTGACTCGCCCGGTCATCCTGTGCCTCCCTGCCGATCCCTGCTATGCGTGGAAGCCCAGGTCCACACAGTGTCAAAGTGAGACTGAGTCCCAGTAGTCAGTGGGGCCACCCTCTCCCTCTGTCCCCTGCTGGGCCCCCCAGAGGATGCTGCCCTGAGCCTGGCCTTGTGGTCACCACAGAAACAGGGATCTGTGGGGCTTGGCTGGACTGCCTCGGAGACCACCTGCCTTGATCTCCAGTCTGGGCTGGTCAGGTTGCCAGTTCCAGGCTTCTAGCTCAGGAGTGGGCCGGGCCAGGACGATAGCCTGGTATCTGCTCTAAGTAGAGTGCTGTGGCCAGGCTGGGGGTGCTGCCCACATCTGCGTAAGCTGCTCTGCAGCCAGACAGGGGCAAGGCACTCCCTGTTACCCACTGGCTCTTTGAAAGCCTGGGACGAGGACGGGGGCCTTGAGTTCACATCTCTCCCAGGCTGTGCAGAAAGTCAGAGGACATTGTGGGGCCATGCGTGCTGGGACAGGGGATCACAGGCACAGAGCTAAGAGACCCTGGAGCTGCCTCCACCTCCTCCCACCCGCCAGGGCAGCCAGGTCCTCCTGATGCTCTCAGGTCCTAGGACCCCTCCTGATGCTCTCAGGTCCTAGGACCCCTCCCCAGGCTCCATCCTTTGGGTCCACCCACTGAATGCTGGGATCCTTCACCCAGGCCCCCCAAATCAACGTGCCTAGCCCAGAAAGTGCAGCTCAGCAGATGCATGTGGCTGGGCTCAGGGGGTGTCAGCTGCCCCTCCTCCTCAGGCTCTGGCAACCAGGCACTCTCTCGGTTTTCACTTGTGCCCATCCACAAAGGACCTTGGCTCCCCTTCAAGTGTCCTCACCCACCCCTTCCCCCCCACGGAGAAATGTATAGATGCCACGAGGGGCTCAGAGGGTGACTATATTAGTGGCTTGGCCTCAGTGTCAGGGACCCACACCCCTGGATCTTGTACTCATATACTGAGCTAAATGGTGTCCCCCGCAAAACCCATTTCCACCCAGAGCCTCCAAATGTAACCTTATCTGGAAATAGGATCCTGTGGATGTAATTATTTAAAATGAGGTCATGCTGGAGTAGGCGTAGGTCTTGAATCCAGTGGCGTCCTTATAAGGAGAGGAGAGGACACACAGAGACAGACACAGGGCAAGGCCATGACAATGAAGGCAGAGATTGGAGGGATGCAGTTCCAAGCCAGGGAATGCTAAGGGTTGCCAGCGGAAGTGAGGAGAGTGGCACGCGCAGATTCTCCCTGCAGCCTGCAGAGGGAACCAACCCTGCTGACATCCTGATTTCCACTCTGGCCTCCTGAAGTGTGTGAGAAAAAGTTCCTGTTGTTTTCAGCCAAGCAGGCTGGGGTACTTTGTCACGGCAGCCCCAGCAGACAAGCACAGCTACTGTGCATGCGTTCCTCTCCCGAGGTCACCGCACGGTCCAGCGAGGCCCCTGTGCTTTGAACAGCACATGTGCATTCCAGCCACCAGGAAGGGGAAAGGAAGAAAACCGCTACTTACCGTTCATGGACACGTCCAGAAATTGTCCCCACCATTTCTGCCTTCATTTGGCCAGAGATGAATCACCTAGCAGTGTACGCCCAGCTAAAAATGGTTGGTCTTATCATGATGGGAAAAGGGGAGAAGGGAAATCGAGGCACAATATTGTACACTCCACAATAAACATCCTACCTGTATTAGATGTTTCTGGTCCCCAAGTCCCCCTCTGTTGGAGCCAGCACTTTTGTCCTTTCCCCAAGCAGCACCTTGCTGGCTTCCTTCCACCCCAACTCCAAATCCCCTTCTATTACAGGAAACTTGGTCAGCCCCAGCACCCCCTCCAGCTGTACAACCTCCACCCACCACAGTGCCCAGAGGCAAAAGGCTCTCAGGCGTTGGCACCCAGCCTCCCTGGAAGGCAGAGTACTGAGATCTTGGGTCTCAACCAAAGGACTTATCTAAGTCCTTATTCTAGTATATGAGGACTAAGTATGAGTATTCATTCTCCCAAATGAATCCAGTGCTCTTCCCAAGAGAAAAGCTGGAGGAAGAAATGTCCTTCATCTTGACACCAATGGGACCCCATCTCCTTTCCAGCTCTGCCTTAATAGGTTGGGCTTCACCCCTCATGGCCCAGCCAGGAATGCTTCAAACTCAGAGCACCTCTGCCCTCCGACCCCGCCAGCCAATAGGCCCAGAATGAAGGGTGCTGCCATGTCCAGGGGGCTCGCGCTTCCCCAGCCTGGGAGTTCTGAAGGGTGGAGCGAAGGCTCCCTGGACAGCAGGGGGTCCAGGCTTCCCCCAGGCCCTTCCACAAACTTCTCTCACTCTTCAGTGTTTCCTGGTGTATCCCCGTGACTCCAGCACCTCCAGTTGCAACAATCCCAGAAATTTTGGGCTCCAAAATAGGACTCTGCTGCTAGGAGTTGGTACTTGCTGCACCCTGTAGCTGGTACAAGTGGAAGGCAGCTACCAGGTCTTCACCTGCAAAGTGGGGAGCACAATCTTGATGTGTTGTTTTGACTGCAGGGACTTGAGGGGCCTGAGGACCGCTGCCTGAGCCTCACAGTTGCAGTTTGATGATCCTGCACCTTCTGTTCACACCCAGTGTTCTGGTACCAGCCTCCCAGATGTACCTGGAGTCCTGCAGGCTGGCCTCTACCATCAGGACTGCTCTGGGCCCTTAGACAGGCCCTATTTGCTTAAGCCTAAGGGGTGAACAAGGCTCATGTCATTTTTTCTGGACAGTTTCTCAGCCCCTACTCAAAAACCAGTGGAGAGGGTGACTCAACTCTAGTTACTAGAAACATCTGAGCCTGGACAAGCTGCTACTGCACTGCACATTACTCCACCATCTCCACCTACTTCAGCACCTCCCTCCAAGACTCTGGATCCAATCCTGGAAAGCCTTCCTGGGACCTGGTCCAGGCATGGAGTCAGAGGAGGACAGGCTGCTCGCCTGCCTCGCAGCGGCAGGACGGGCATCTCAGAGCTGAGGGGATCAGGCACCTGCCCTCCTCTCCTCCTTCTTGCTCGGATCTCCACCTCACTGGCAGGCAGGGAGGCTGGGATGGAGGCCGGCTCTGCCCAGGGAGTCTGTGGGTGTCTAGACGCTGCCTTGAGAGCGAAGTGATCAGAGTAAACATGCTCAAGCTAAAAAGGAGCTTTTACCCAACACATGCAGAGGTATTTTAGAAAGTCAAGGCAGGGTGCAGCTATGCAAGGGGAAGGACTGGCCCAGCCCCTGGGAGGCCCCTACCTCCAGGGAGGAGCCTGGAGGGCCTGGGAGGGCCCTCTCTGGCTCTGCTGCAGCCACACAGCGCTCCATGGACTCACATGTTGCAGAGAGAGCTGACTTTCAGTCCCAACCCCACACAGGGGGAAGCAGAGCTGAGAGATGAGGAGAGAGACAGAGGCTGCGATGGCAGAAGGCCTGTGGAAGTCCCACTCCCAGCCCTGCCTGGGTCAGGCTGGCTCCTCCTCTGACTTCCTGGTGACAGGAGCCAAGAAAGTCCCTTTTGGCTTAAGCTGTTTTGAGCCGGGTTTCTGTCACTGGATGTGAAGCAACCCGACCTAACACCTCTGCTGCCTTAGCCTGTCCTTTGTAAGGAGCTGTGGCAAGGAGGGAAAGGGGCCAGGGCCACGACTAGAGAGAGCTTGCCCAGGGACTAGGGAGAGGCGGGTGGAGGCAGCTCTGGGGTGGTTTCCCCAACTCCTTCCCCAGCTCAGGGGCTGGGGGCTGAGCAGGGGTGTTGGAAGGAGCAGCTTGGGGGTCAGTGATGGGAGGAAACCAGGGAGCCCTGGACACCTGGATGGGGCGCAGCTCTCCGCTGCAGAGCACCTGTTATCTCTGCGAACCTTTGGCGTTCCGACCGCGGGCTGGCAGAGCCAGAGTCCGGGTTCCTGGAAGTCACCGCCCAGGGAAGATGGGGGGTGCTCCTGGAGCCAGGTCGGGTCAGGATGGCTGCTCCCCGAGACTCTGCCCAAGACCAGCAGCTGACTCGGATCCTTCCCAGACCGAATGTCACTGGAGTGACCCGACACATACACATCAATGTCAGGCCACTGGGTCGAAAGCCCTGAGGCCCCTTGGAGATGACCCCCCGCTCTCCGGCCCCTAAGCCCAGCAGGCAGGCCTGGCCGCGTCTGGGCTGCTCCCGCTGAGATCCATCCCCAGGAGGGCAGCCCAGCGGGGCCCTGGGGGACACTGGCTCCCTCACCGCCTGCCGATCTGGCCTGGGTGCTGGGCTCCAGGCGCCCTGCCTAAGACCCTGAGTGCCATCAGAATCACCTAGACTGCTGGGCCCACCCCAGAGTTTTTCACTCAGTCGCTCTGAGGGGTCTGGAGCCTGAGGATTTGCATTTCTGACTGCTTCTGTATATTCCCACCCTGTGTGCTCTCCTTCCAAGACGTCTTCAGCTTTGCCATATAAACTGCTTTGGGAAGTGGTGTGGGAGGAGAAACAGCCCTTGGGAGACACAAAGACCCAGTTCCTCCTTCTCTCCATGGACTCTGGGTGGAGGACACAGATGGATCTGAATCCCCCACACGTCACGAGTTTTGAGCAGTGACGGAAAACCAACTTTCCGGGAAAGAGCAGCATCCTGCAGTAATTCATTTCTTGATTTACGCCTGGGATTTCAGTGTGTTCCTCTTCCAACCCACTGACCCCATCCAGGCCCTGAGCTTGCTCAGAGACGTACTTTTGGTCTGAACTCCCCCTGCAGGAGCTCCCAGGCATCCACCCAGCTTACTCTAGCTGACTGCCTGGTTTGTCTGCTGGGTTAGGCTTATTGGGCTTAATTTAGGTGGCTTCATCCTTTTATCCAATTCTGGGAAGTGGCTCTTACCAACTGTCTCTCTTTACATGTGGCATCAGCTCTTGCCCTCCAGTTGCCTGCTACAGCTGCAAAGATGAATTCGTTCATGTGTGGCATGGGACAGAGGCGCACAGCCTCCAATCCCTAAAGCTGAGGGCTGCAGAAGATGCAGCTGTGTCTCCCCACTGAATACAGAGCTCAGTCGGTTCCTTTGATGTGCAATACAAGGCTGAAGATGTTGGCTGAAGTGTTCCGCATATTCCAAGGATTTAATTTGAGACTTTTTCCCCAGTGACATCTTGATAGTCCTGGATTCTGAGTGATGCGTTTTATGAAGGTTCATTAAATTATTCTCTACTTTGCATATAGTTTAAATTTTCATAATTAAACACGTTAGAAAGTCATCTTGGGCCCACTGGCAGTATGTGTCCCACTTTGGGGAAACTGGAGTGGTCAAACAAAAACATTTAGGGCACATGGGATGCTTTGGCAAGTTCAAAGAGTGGGGAAGTTTAGGCAGTTGGTTCAGTGTACCGCTCTAAACTCATGGACTATACAAAGCAGAGCCAGCTTGGGTTCTGCCCACATGAAGCTCAGACCTAAGTAGTTTTGCTTGTTATGATGAAAGTATTCTTTGTACTCTCACACCAGGACATATCAAGTAGGTTAAATACAGTGAGTTTGATTAAGAGATTTTCTTCAATTTAATATTTGTATTACGTACCATGCAAGTGTCCCAGGATTCAAAGGAAGTCTTAAAATAAATTATAACTAAGGAATTATAGTGGGTTAAATATTTATTAACTGTATCAAGCCATATCTACTTGTTCCAGAATCACCCACAGTAACAGAGATGATACAATTCAGAAACTGACCCAGATCCTTGACAACATAAGCTGCTGGTAAGAGCTACCTCCAGATTAATTACAAGAAAATAAACCCCTCATTGTTGAAGCCACTTTTAGTTGATACAACATTGTTAAATAATAAGAAAAAATGTATATTTGGTTTCTGTTCTTGGTTCCTGGCAGTTGGCACTGAGCTGCTAAAACTCTTACAATTTTTTTTTTTTTGGCGGCTGGGGATCCATGTTACAACGCTGTGTTCTAACCAACTGAGCTAACCAGCCAGCCTCTAAGGCCCTTGTAATTTCCCAAGTGATAGGGGTGCTAGCTAGATCTTTTCTTCTATTTGGTCTTTGTCCCTAGTTCCTGATACAGATTTCCTAATCTTTTGAAATTTCCTGGGTGATAGGAGCATCTTTTGTTCTAATGAGGAGACTTGTGGTGGGCTTCTGGATGGCGACAGTCACCAGAAAGATCAGGCCATGATTAGAAGCTTGGAACTTTCAACCCCACTCCTCATCTCCTGGGAAGGGGAGAGGGGCTGGAGACTGAGTTAGTAATTGCTCATGCCTGAGTGATGAAGCCTTACAAAAATCCCTGAGCTACATGGTTCAGAGAGCTTCTGGGTTGCTGGACTCATGGAGGTTCCTGGAGAGAGCATGGAAACTCTATACTCCTTCCCCCGCCATACCTTGCCCTATGTATCTCTTCATCTGATTATTTATCTGTATCCTTCAAAATATCCTTCATAATAAACCAGTAAACTTGTTTCCCTGAGTTTGATGAGCTGTCCTAGCAAGTTAATCAAACTTGAGGAAGGGATCAAGGGACCCCCGATTTATAGCCATTTGGTCAGAAGTACCGGTGACACCCTGTACTTGCTATTGGCATCTGAAGTGGGGGACAGTCTTGTGGGACCGAGCCCTTAACCTGTGGGATATCACTCTAACTCCAGGTAGACAGTAACAGAAATGAATTGAATGAGAAGACACCCAGTTGGTGTCTGCTGGAAAGTCACTTGGTGCGTAAAGAAAAACCTTCCACACACCTGATGTCAGAAGTAAAATATCGTGTTGAGTGTGTAAGAGTAGTAAAAATAGTCAGCTTGTTTTCTCCTGTCTCAAACAGACATCTATAGAAATTATGTCTGTATTAGGCCTCTTGGTTGCAAGTGACAGAAACCCAACTTGAATCAGTGTAATTCAAAAAGATGGCTGTCTGGAAGGATGCTGGAGGTGGGGGTGGCTCACAAAATGGATCAAGGATTTGCAAGAACGAAGACAGCTCCAGAGGACTCAGGGACTGGGACCAGGGATTTGATGACCTCAGCACACTTTCTTTGCATCTCTCTGGGTTATGGCTTCATTTTCTCAGACTTTTCCATGTGGTGAAGGATGTGGCTGTAGGCTGCCCATTTTACAATGACCTGACCACACTTCAACAGAAAAATCCCAGGGATCACAGCTTGGATCACATGCCCTTCCTGGACCAATCACTATGGCCAGAGGGATGAGGTAAGATTGGTCTAATTTGGACCATCTGCCCATCCCCATTGTCAAGGATGGGGTGAATGGGTGTGTTATGAAAAGGGAGAGGGGTCCTGGGCAGACAAAGATAATAGTCACCATAATGACCATAATCCTGGCAGTCAGGCAAATGCACTCGGAAGTGAAAGCAAAGCAGGAGAGTTTACATCGTAGCTAAGAGCCTACGGTTCAGAGGCATAAAAATCTGGGTTTGGTCCTGGCCTCCCCAGATGTGTGAACTTGGAGTCATTTCTTAACTTCTCTGTGACTGATATTGTTCATCTTGTTCGAGACAAAACCTGGACAAGTAAGGATACTGATTTTATTCAGGTTATTGAAATAGGGAGAGCACTCAAGATCTGAACATCAGAGTGTCTCTACAGGGTGGTTTTACTCTAGGTTTTTACTCTTTACTTGTACGGAGAAGGGCAGACAGGTTACTGGTGGGTGGATTTACAGTTGAGATGGTTTTGCACTCAGTGTAAATCTCAGTCAATCAGCTGAACAGGAAATGTTTATCTCTCTCTAACTGGTTTGGGAAAGGGTGGCAAACCGGTCTAATCTCAGCTAATCAACTATGAGACAAGAGTGGGAAATTGAAAGGTCTGCATCTGGCCTTGTTAGCAGGTTCATGCCAAAGGGGAAAGGTCTGAGTTCATCCTCATCACAGGAAAACAAGGGGCTCATCTGTGAGTCTTATGGGAGTATTGAGAAAGAGCCGACTGTGAGTCTTACCTGAGTATGTGGAAGGGTAGTTCTCTGTGGTAAGGTGCTTCCCAGAACACGAAAGGGTGGGGGATTTCTGAACTGGGCACAGGGCCCAGGTAAAGTACAACACTGTCTGTCTTAAAATGCTGAAAACATTACCCATCTCACAGATGTAGTGTGAGGATTAAAGAAAACAATCTATGGGGTTCACTTAGTTGGTGCTGGGCACAAATAGGGTTGCATATTCAGCAAATAAAAATACAGGACAAAATAATGTCTTATATGTTCAATAAATAACGGAATATTTGGGATCTGCTTATACTAAAAAGTTGTCTGAAATTTAAATTTAACTAAGTGTCCTATATTTTGTTTGGCAACCCCTGGCACACAGTTGTGTTGACAATAAATGTTAACTTATTATTATGGCCAGGAAGATTTATTTTTAAGCCTTATTACCTGAATAGGAGGTAGGACTCTCTTCGGGCTAGATACAGCCTTTTTTTGAAGGCAATCTCAGTTCTCACAAGGGTACAGGCAGGGCTGGGTGCTGGGGAGACGATGGCCACAGCCCATTTAAGGGCTTCTTCAAAGGCAAGGTCGCCTGCCTTCTCCATGCCCTCTTCCCTGTCTCTGGCCTTGGTAGTCTCCACCTTCTTGGAAGCACGGAGGAGGAAACAGGAGACTCCACTGCTCCCGATGAGGAAGGGAGGCCTTTCCTCGTCTATGCCACCTCCCCAGCCTCTAGGCCAGGGTTGGGGGACTGGCAGGTGCTCATTCAGTGCTGGTGAACTTTAGTTCAGAAGCACCGGGTGCAATGAGAGGGAGGATTTGTGCGTGTTTTATTTTCAAAAATCCAAATTTCAGGGCCAAGCCGGTGGCGCACTCGGGAGAGTGCGGCGCTGGGAGCGCGGCGACGCTGCTGCCGCGGGTTCGGATCCTATATAGGAAAGGCCGGTGCACTCACTGGCTGAGTGCCGGTCACGAAAAAGACAAAAAAAAAAAAAAAAAAAAAAAAAAATCCAAATTTCACACGGGGGAAAAAAAAAAGTTTCTCTAACCTGCTTGGAAACTGCTGCGATGGGGAGGAACCCTGGTGCCCGGAGCTTTGATGAAGATCTTGGGCGTCACTTTCACTTCTAAGGTGGCCCTAGGTCCTTCTTGTAAAACGGAAGAACCGCGCCTATCTCTTTTTCCAGAACACCACACTGCATTGAAGCCTGTTTCTTTCTTTTTTTACAGTTTTGCACCCGCTACCCATCGCCTGCTTTCTCCACGAGACAACCAGCTCCTTGAGGTTGCGGGCCGAGCTCCTGCGGCCCGAGCTCCTGCGGCCCATCCCCACAGCCCGACACGCGGCTGGAGCAGCGTCCGTGGGAACGAACGAAAGAATGGGGAGTCGTGGGGAGCAGGACCGTCGACGCGGACGTCGCGCGCGTGCACCGGCGCTAATCACGAGGCCGGGAACCCTCATTTCCGCCGCCGGGAAGTTCCGGGGTCGGAGCCCTCGCTTTCCTCCCAGGATGCTCCGCGCCGGCCGCGGCCGCGCGATTGGCTGCGCCGCCCCACGTGACGCCGGGCAGGCGGCGGTGGTTGCCTGGGTGACGACTGGAGAGGCTGCGGCCGGGCTGGGTGAGCGTGGGTGCCCGCCGCCCCGCTGCAGGTAAGTGCGTCCCCAGACGCGGCGGGGCCATCCCCGAACCCGCCGTCCCAGTGCGGGGAGGAGCAGCGGGGGGCGGGAGGACCGAGGCTCCGCCAACCCCGCGCCCCGAGGGAAACCCCGACGCGTCAGCTCCCAGCCGCCGCCGCATGCTCCCGTGTGTGGCGTGTCCAGGGCACTCACTCCTCCAAGGGCCCCAAGCGGCCGCCTGGGCATCCCAAGGACAGGCCCGCTGCTTTCCGCAAGTAGTCCCTGATCTTTGCAGCCGTGAGCCAGACTTGGAGGGGGTTCCCAAGTCGTCCAGCTGGGTCGTGGCAGCGCGAACTAGTGGCGGGAGGCTTTTGGATCCCCCCCCCATAATTTCTATCAGGAACCCCCCCCCAGACACGCAGGTTAAGTCAAGGCTTCAACTAATCTAAGCAGAAACAGGATGCTTGCTATGCAAATTAGTTTCCCTTATAAATCCCGTAGTCTTCCCCTTATCCAACCAACTCGTAGGCCCTAAATCTCTTTTATATAGAAATTCTGAAGCTGCCGCTGCAGCCCCCACGCGTGACTGAAGAAGTTTTCCTTACTTTCTGCTTGAAGTAGAGCAGTGGTAATCAAACTTGAGTAAGCTTAAAAGTCATCGGGGAGCTTGTTTAAAAGGCAGACTTCTGGGCGTCGCGCCTGCCACGGTGTTCAGGAAGACCAGGGTGGAGGCAGGGGGTTTCATTTGTACAAGCATCCCAGGCAGTTCTGATTCAGGTGGTCCAGAATTTGGGGTAATACTGTTTAGTGTTTAATACCAGTATGGGTTTAAATTCCTACCTTGTCACTTACTAGCTGTGGCTGTTGGGAGCATGTCAACCTCCCTAAACCTCAGTTGCCTCATCTGTAAAAGGAGACTA
This sequence comes from Cynocephalus volans, assembly GCF_027409185.1. NCBI lineage: Eukaryota > Metazoa > Chordata > Mammalia > Dermoptera > Cynocephalidae > Cynocephalus > Cynocephalus volans. Next base: position 293,400,523 of record NC_084460.1, read on the forward strand.
TAAATTATATACACCTCTCAGGTTTATTGTGAAGGAAGGTTGCATGTGAAGCATTTTGCACATGGCCTGGCATACAATAAATCATCAATAAACGATACCTATTATGATAGAAAGATTTAGAGAAAATTCTATAATTTCTGAGAATGTCAGAGTAATAGAATACCCAGCAGTGGCTCACATTCACTGACAGCTGATCACAGAAGAGTCTTACTCAAACTGGTCATGGGGGACTTCTCTAAGGAAGTGATGTTATTAAGCACAGGGGTTAGCCAGGTGAAGGAAGAGGTGGAAAAGTGTTCCAGGAAGAGAGAGCAATATGTGCAAAAGCCTTGAGGTTGGAAGGAGGTCAAGTTCTCAGAAACAAGAAAGTTCTCTTGTTCCAGGGCCTTCAAAAATGCTATTGCCTCTGCTTGGGCTTCATTTATTCATCAAATGTCTTCAGTGCCTATCTGTGTACCAGACACTCTCCTAGGTTCTAGGAATACAAAATTTAGATACAACTCTCTGCCTTTGTAAACATGGTTATAAGTATAACAGTAGCAGTAGGTATTGGGTATAGAGGTACCCCAGAGGAGACAGAATTGTCTTGATGGAGAAGGAAGGGAAGGGGTGGTTCATAGAAGACTTCCTGAAGGAGGTCAAGGCTGGACTAGGTTGGGCTGATGAGTCATGTTTGCCTGGGAGGGGGGCACACATCAGACAGAGGGCTTAGAACTGTGAAAGAGCACGTTGTGTGGGGGAATGGCCAGGAGTTCACTGTTGGGGAGGTGGTGGGAGAGAGCAAGGAGAGGGACGGAGGTGGTGCTTGGTCCTGAGAAAGGCTGGAGACAAGGGTGGTCCTCAGACAGTAGCTGTCTTTTGCTTCTCACCTTAGGTATCGGGCAGACCTGGAGGTGGTGGGTTGGTAGTGTCCTCCCTGCTCCTCATTGCTGCTTCCAATCACCACCCCCCTTCACAACCTCTAGGTCCTTTGAAGTACGTGGCATAGGCTGTATCACTTGCCACCCGTCCTTGAGGCCATCAACTACTGGGGGCAAGTCTCCACGTTTCCCTTGGAGTCTTTAGCACCTGGCTCGCTGTCTACCTCTCCCCCTCTTCTGGTTCACTTTCAGAGGTTTCATCATCTCGGCCACTCCACTATTTACATCCTCCTTACTTCCAGGTACCTTTTTCCTCCATCCTCCTCATCAACCCACTCCCGTGGTCATGAGCATTTTATTACTGCACCACCTCCAAAATCTTGACTTCAAGCATCCATCCCACTCTCTGACCACTACCTTCTGTCTATGAAGCGCCCTTTAACATGTTTCCTTTAGCAGGGTTTTGACTCCGTCCCTTTTTCACTGCTGAAGAACCCCCTTACATGCCTCCCTCCCCTCATCCTTAAATCTGGTTTAGCTTCAATGTTCCATCACTGTTATACTTGCTTTCTCTTTCCCCTCTCTTCTAGAAAAATCCCTGGTCAACCCAACCCAGACAGTTAAAAGTGTCTGGAGAAAACTGCAAAACTACAGACTGGTTCTATTTTAGATTCAATTCTATCCCAGTCTATACCTGGATATACTTCAAAAAGTTCATGGAAAAATAAAATTAAAAGATAAAACAAATCTTTCCATGAGCTTTTTGAAGGACCCTTGTCTGTCTTTTTTTCGTTTTTATGTATATATTTTTTACTGATTATACATGTTCATGGGGCACAGAACTGACTGTCAGCACTGTGCCCAAGATAAATATTATGGTTTTGGAGGGCGGCAGCTGGCTAGCATGGGGATCCAAACCCTTAACCTTGGGGTTCCAAGGCAGTGCTGTAACCAGCTGAGCCAATTGGCCAGCCCAGCCTTGTGTATCTTAAGTATAGTCTCAATACCAGAAACCCTCCCACGTTGCCACAGTCAATTCAGTTCCCACCTTCCCTTCTCTTCACTGACGACTTATGTCTTACTGTCAGCTGATAACCTTGTTTCTTGTTTTGCTTCTCATCACTAAATCTATCTGTTTCTTTGCTCAGTATCCATATTCTCTGCCATCCCTCTGTCTCCAGCTCCTGCTCCCTTAAACTCCAGACTCATATATCCACTGACTATTTCAACACCTTCACTTGAATGTCTGATCAGCATCTCAGACTTACACGACCAAAACACAACTCTTGATTTGACCTCTAAAACTGTTCTTCCCCATCTTCTCCTCTAAACTACACCCCTGTACCCCAGCACTCCAAAGCACTTCTGTCTGAGGCCTGTGCACTTGCAAAGCCCTCTTTCCCAGAACCTGGAAGTGCTCAATCTTTGCTCAAATGTCATGTTCCTAGAGGCCTTCTCCAACCACCCTATCTAAACTAACCCCATCCCTGTCTCCTCCAGGCTCTGTTTCTTTCCTTTTGTTCTTTTCTTCATATCTGAAGTTATTTCCACTCTTTCAGGAAGTGTTTTTGAGCACCTATAGTGTGCCATGCACTGGTATAGGCACTGGGGATGCCAAGGGAACATGTGTCCTCCTTATGGAATCTACATCCTGGGGTAGTAAATGACAGACAATGAATAAATAGATGCATTAGTGAAAGGATGTTTAAAACAGGTAGAGGTTGGTGCTGTTGAGAAAAGTAAAGCAGCACAAACATATAGGAAGCGACGGGTCTGACCTTTTAGAAAGGGTGGTCAGGGCACGTCTCTCTAGGAGGTGACATTTAAGCAGAGACCTGCATGAAATGTGATATCTGGCGGAAGGGCAGTGAGGCCGAGGGAGCAGTAAGTACAAAGTCCTCGAGGGCAGGCGTATCTAGTGGGTGTCCACTGGAACTGCATGGTGGCCAGTGTGGCTCAAGTCTACAGAACAGAGGTGAGAGTGTGGGAGCCCATGTTGTGTAGGGCTTTGAGAGTTGGGCCTAAGGAGTCTGGACTTAATCTGGAGAGTAGTGGAACCATTGGGGGGTCCCAAGCAGGAGGGGAAAGATCACTTGTCAATAATATAGAAATTGGATTGAAGTGGAGAGAGAAGAGAGGGGGAGATTGTGTTGCAGTTCCTTGGGGGAGATGCGAAGCCACAAGACAATGACACTGAGACAAAGAAGAGAATGAATAGGGAAATTGCTAAAAGTAATCTTCCTGACTTGTGTTCAAATAATTCAAATCAAATGCTTTGGCAGAAAAATGTAAGGTTACAGATGTGCGTATTCTTAGAACTGGAAGAGATCTGTCTGATACATTCTCTATTTTACAGGAGAATAATGGCTCTGAGTTTCAGTGATTTGCCCCAGATCAGGTGCCAGTGAATGGCATAGTTAGTATTAGAGCCCAGATTTTTTTAATTTTTCTAGGCTTATGGGCAACTAATCTGGGATAAGAGCCTGGAAGGGGGGCCACAGGGAGTGGTTGCGTTGGGTACACCTGGGCAGGAAGGGGCAGGAAGAGTAGAAGGAATTACTTTTGATTGTATTTACTTTTGCATTGTATTTCCTAGTGCTGTTATGACAAATTACTGTAAATTTAGTGACTTAAGACAACACAAATTTATCATCTTACAGTTCTGGAGGTCAAAAGTCCAAAATGGGTCCAACTGGGCTAAAATCAAAGTGTTGGCAGGGCTTCTTCCTTTCTGGATGCGCTGGGGGAGAATCCGTTCCTTGCTTTTTCAAGCTCCTAGAGGCTGCCTGCCCCCCTTGGCTTGTGCTGGTTCCTCCATCTTCAAAACTGCAATGGCCAATCAGTTCTCACATCTCATCACTCTGCCACTGACTCTCCCGCCTTCCTCTTTCCCACTGTGATTGCCTTGGGCCCACCTGAGTAATCCAGGCTAATCTCCCTGTTTGCAGGTCAGCTGATTAGCAACCTAAATTCCCCCTTGCCATGTAACCTGGAATATTCACAGGTACTGGGGATTAGGAAGTGAACTTTGGAGGCCATCGTGCTTACCACAGACACCCTTTTGTGATTTCACATGTGATTGAATGATAGCTTTTATCTATGTTTCTGCCTTGTAGAGATTTTTGCTGTGAGAATTACCAGTAACAGTTCAGTATGGAAGACATTCTGGCTCATGAATCTGAATTACTTGGACTAGTGAAAGAGGTAGGTATGTTATACAAAACATAGGTCATAGGAAAAGAGATCTTGGAAACTTGTATCTTAAAATGCAACAAATTCTTTACTGCCTTGTAATGTTCTTCTGTCATTACACTGAAGTTATTTATCTATTTTCCATTATATAATTTTTGTGTTTCTTTATTAATTAAACTGAAATCTTAAACCTACTTTATATATATATATATATATATATATGGTTTTTTTTTTTTTTTTTTTTTTTTTTTGGTGGCTGGCTGGTACAGGGATCAGAACCTGTGACATTTGTGTGATATGGCTGCACTCTAACCAACTGAGCTAACCAGGCAGCCCTGTAGAAAATTTAAAAAGCAATACATGCTCATGTTGAAAGATTCAAGCAATACAGAAGCGTAGAAAGTGAATTTCCTTGCTGCACTCCTGCAGTGACTCCTCTTAATGGTTTGTTGTATTATCTTCCCAGACTTTTTTCTGTGAATAGTCAAAATATATTCACGTCTGTAGTTAGTTTGACAAAATGAGATGATACCACACAAATCGTTCTGTAGCTTGCTTTTTATCTGTCAGCAACAATATGGCATGAACATCTTCTCATGATCTGCCTCACGCTTTTGTTTGTTTGCTTGTTTTGGTGGCTGGCCAGTACAGGGATCCAAGCCCTTGACCTTGATGTTATAACACCGTGCAGAAACCGACTGAGCTAACCAGCCCTGCCTCATATTTTTGAATTCTGTAGAGTATGTCATTGAGTGGCTCACTGTAATTTATTTAATGCATTGCCTATTAATAGTCACTTATGTTTCCTACAGTGAAAGCTTTTGAGGAGTAGGACCCATACCGTATGCACTTTGGTATTCTCTGTGGTTTTAGCATGGGGCTGGCATGTAGCTGAAGAAACTGTTGCTGCTGTTTTGCTGTGTGATTAAACTGCCCACTAGACCTTCAGAGATATGGCACTGCAGCAGGGATGAGACACCACCTTGGAGTTGCAGCTTTGGGATCTGTTGGTGTGATGATAAATAAATTCTTAAAACCGTCGTAGCAGAGGGTTGTGCCCTGGGCCTGGAGAAATGGCCACTGTCAGAGCAGGTGGAAACAGAAAGGTGTGGCTGACAGACTGCGAAGGAGGGCAGAGAAACGTGAAGGACAGCAGAGAGTATGTTTCAGCGCGGGTTGTGACCTTTAGTACTGTGCTTGAAGATCACTGATGGCATTGTCAATCTGCTAATGACTTCTGTTCTTAGTGACAGGCATTATTTCTAATTCCTTCTGTTTCAAGTGATAGATTCCCAGGGACCTACTAGACCCAAAGCCATCAGGCCTTCTGATCACTTTTATCTTTTTCCGACTGCTGCACACATCATTTTATTTTCCGTTAGTAATTGTAATGAATCAGACAGCTTACATTTTCCTTCTGAAAACAACTTTATTTTCTGAAAATGTACTTTTTTTTAAATGGTACTATCTTCCTAGGCTTGTAGAGTATATATTGCTAAGTAAATTCTAAGCTGGATCCTGAAGGCCTCCTCCACTAACCCTGTTATAAATTGGTGATAATATTGAAGTGCAACAGTTACATCAAAGCCAGTTACTTGATGTTAAAAAAGAGAAAAGTATGTATGTTCTTTTTTTAGCTTTATTGAGGTATAATTGACAAAAAAATGTTATGTACTTATTTAGCGATCGAGCTAATTAACATCCATTACCTCACTAACAACAGTTTTTTGTGTTGAGAACATTAAAATCTGTTCTTCTGCAGTTCTGAAATATGCAGTTAACTTATTCCTCCATTCTAACTGAAACTTTGTACCCTTTGATCAACCTCTGCCCTTTCTCCATCCTTCCCCCTCTCCTCCACCCCCAGCTCTGACAACCACCTTTCTACCATGTTTCCATGAGTTTGACTTTTTTAGATTCCACATGTAAGGGAGATCACACAGTATTAGACTTTCTGTGCCTGGCCTATTTCACTTAACATAATGTCCTCCAGTTCTATCCATGTTGTTACGAATGACAGAATTTACTTCTTTTTAAAGGCTGTATGGTATTCCACTGTGCCTATATACCACATTTTCTTTATCCATTCATCTGTCAACAGACATCTAGGTTGATTTCATATCTTAGCTATTGTGAATAATGCTGCAATGAATGTGAGAGTGCAGATATCTCCTCAGAATACTGATTTTATTTCCTTTCTATATATACTCACAAGAGGGATTGCTGTAAATATGATAATTCTATTTTTAGTTTTTTGAGGAATCTCTGTAGCGTTTGGCATAATGGCTGTACCAATTTACATTCCCACCAACAGTGTTCAAGTGTTCCTTTTTCTCCACATCCTTGCCAACAATTGTTACCTTTTGTCTCTTTGGTAATAGCCATTCTAACTGGAGTGAAGTGATATCTTATTGTGATTTTGATTTGCATTTCCGTGATGATTAGTGATATTGAGCACCTTTTCATATATCTGTTGGCCTTTTGTATGTCGTCTTTGGAGAAATGTTTTTTTCAGGTCTTTTGCCCATTTTTAATTAGGTTAATTGTTATATTGCTGTTGAATTGTTTGATTTTGTTCTCTTTTATAGTATTTAGATTTTGCTGAATTTGAAGATACCTTAAAAACATTTTCAAAGGAATGCAAAATAAAAGGAAAACCATTATGTAAAACAGCAGGTGGATCTTTAAGAGACTCCAAATCATTGATAATTCAGGTAACATTTTGCTTATTTTTAATCTCTGTATATAAGGTGCTCCCAACTTGTAAAAAATGCTGCCTTTAAAGAATGCTGGAATCATTTCTGGGGACCTGCTCAGAGTTACCTTTATGAATGAATTTATAATGTCTTCTTTAAATCTCTGTACCCTACCTAGGTAATGAGTGGTGACATAAGATCTCTCCCATACATTTCTTGGGAAGAAGGAAGGGAGGAAACCATGCCATGCTTAGGAACTGGGACAAATGTAATCCCCATCCTGAGGAGTTCTAGGTTACTCATGCTAGGCACTGGGGATTCAGCAGTGAACAAACAAAACAACACAATCTCTGTCCTCACAGCGCTTGCATTCTAGTTTGGGGAGGTAGTGGGGACAGGGAGCAAGAGAGATCTTGACAAGGCAGTGTCCTATCAAAGGAAGGCTTGAGCAGCTCTGAATATCAGCAGGCTGCAAAGGGCGCAGGGATTATAGAGTCTTCAGCTCTCAGGGTTAGAAAGGACCATAAAAACCCTCATTTCAACCATTATTTGATGCCTCAGTCCCATTTGTAACATTCCAGGTAAGTGATCAGTTCACCTTAAATATTTCCAGTGACAAACATACCATTTTCCAAGGCTGCATATTTTACCTTTGGATGATTTCATTATTTTAATAAATTTATTCATTTCAATATACCTACTTCCAAAAATCGTTTAGACTTGGTTTGTGAGCCCCCTGAGGAGCTGGAGTTCAGGCTGCATCCACCGCTGGTCATTTCCTAGCCCCTGACTCCCCAGGGCCTGGCATGGGCACTGTTGATTGGAGGTGCTTTCGAAGTGGCCCGTGGAGCTCAAGGTGGGGCTGTGCCCTCTGCCTGGTCCCCTGTGGACCTCAGGCACCTGGATGCCAAGCTGCCACTGTTTCAGACACAGACTCCTCTGTGGATGCCACAGCAGCCAGACCTACCTGGCACCTCCCAAACCTGGAGCATCACTTCCTTGAAGCTAAATTTGGGAGGAATATAGCAAATCTGCAATATCTAACTAGCAGAACAGTAAGAATCTTTTGTGAAGTCCATACATGACCAGATTATGTGACAGTGTAGGATAAAGCCAACAAGCTGTGTGTCTTTTTTTTTTTTTAAAAGATGACCGGTAAGGGGATCTTAACCCTTGACTTGGTGTTGTCAGCACCACGCTCACCCAGTGAGCAAATCGGCCATCCCTATATGGGATCCGAACCTGTGGCCTTGGTGTTATCAGCACCTCACTCTCCCGAGTGAGCCACAGGCCGGCCCAAGCTGTGTGTCTTGAAGCTGCTTTGCACATCTTGTACCTCCAGAAATGGCTGCTGTGCACTTTTTGCAACTGGTTTGCCATCACGTTTCAGCTCCAGCTGCATCTGAGAACACTTAAATGTCTCTTTGGCTCTTTTTTAAAAAATTGCAATAAAAAATAAAACATAACATTTTTAAGAGTACTGTTCAATAGTGCTAAGTATGTTTACATTGTTGTGAAATAAATAGGTCTTTAGAACTTTTTCAGGGCCAGCCTGTGGCTCACTTGGGAGAGTGTGGTGCTGACAACACCAAGTGAAATGTTAAGATCCCCTTACCAGTCATCTTTATAAAAACCAAAAAACAAAAAACACTTTTTTTTTTTTTTTTTTTTGGCTTTTTGTGACCGGCCGCACTGCGCTCAGCCAGTGAGCCGCACACCGGCCATCCTTATATAGGATTCGAACCCGCGGGCGGGAGCACTGCTGCGCTCCCAGCGCCACACTCTCCCAAGTGCGCCACGGGGTCGGCCCCAAAAAACACTTTTTAATCTTGCAAATCTGAAACTCTGTACCCATTAAACGCTCCCCATTTCCCTCTCCCCCTAGCTCTTGGCAACCACCATCCTGCTTTCCATCTCTATGAGTTTGACTACCTTAGATACGTCATAGAAGTGTAATCATATAGTACTGTATTTGTCTCTTTGAGACTGGCTTATTTCACTCAGCATAATGTCCTCAAAGTTCCTTCATGTTGTAGCATGTGACAAGATTCCCCTCTGTCACCTCTTGCAGAGTGATGGAGACGCAAAAGATTACTCAGAGCCAGGGCCGGCCCCGTGGCTTACTTGGGAGAGTGCAGCTCTGGGAGCGCCGAGGCCGTGGGTTTGGATCCTGTATAGGGATGGCCGGTTTGCTCGCTGGCTGAGCGTGGTGCAGACCACACTGTGCCGAGGGTTGTGATCCCCTTACTGGTCAAAAAAAAAGATGACTCAGAGCCCGTGTATTCAGAGCAATGAGGAGCCTGGAGGGACTGCACCAAGGGAAAGCTCCTTCAAGAGAGCAGAGCCCAGGCACACCCTGAGTCAGTTTCTGCTTCAGTTTTTATTGTAAAGACAAGAAAGTTACAGAAGAAAAACAGGTGGTTAATCAGTCATAGTGAAAACATAAACAAACTAGTTATGCGACAGTCTTCATTAAAGCGGGTGTAACTTAAAAGAGTTGAAGCAATTTACCCTCAAAAGGAGTCACAAAACTAAGCTATGGGATGTACAAAAAGAAACAATGAGATAATCACCAAAGCACTTCACTCCCCAAGAAATTCAAAGAAAGAGGGCAAGATGTGGAACGTTCCCCAAGCACTAACTAGCAGAATGTCCTTGAAGATTTTAGCTCCCATACTTTCCCATCATTTAGGTTTAGCTGCACCAAGGGCAACTGCCCCCAGAGCAATCACTTTTTGCTGTGCTTCAATTATCTACATATAGGCTTTAGTCCTGTGAAAGTTTTCTGGTCTTTTTCAATCTTAGCATTTTTATGTGTTTTCCTGAAGGGTTGGACTTTGGTCCTCTGAACTGCAGGCTTTGGCCTTCTACGCTGAGGACTCTGGTCCTCTGAACTGCATGTGTTTTATTTCTGTCTCATTAATAACCTCTGAGTCAGTGTCCCCTACATCCTCCTTTTTTAAGGCTGAATAATATTCCACTGTTTGTATGTGTTATGTTTTGTTTATCCATTATTCCATCGATGAACACTTACACCTCCTGGTTATTGTGCATAGTGTTGCTATGAACACAAGTGTGCAAATATCCCTTCAAGGCCCTGCTTTCAACTTATTTGGATATATTCCCAGGAGTGGGATTGCTGGATTATATGGTAGTTCTATTTTTAATTTTTTGAGGAATTGCCCAACTGTATTGTAAAGCAGCTGCACCGTTTTACATTCCCACCAGTGGTGTATGAGGGGTCCAATTTATCCAATCCTTGCCAACACATATTTTCTGTTCTTTTTTTTTTTTTTTTTGAAAGTTGCCATCCTTGTGGGTTTGAAGTGATATCTTGTGGTTTTGATTTACATTTCTCTGATGTATTTGGGTCTATTTTTGTATGGCTTGAAAGACCTTGAAACTTCTGATTGTCACAAGCATCTATTTTCTGCTCATCCAGTCAACAGCTGTATCCCACTATGATAGACTTCTCAAACAAAAATACCTGGACTAGCAGTTCAGCAAAATATGCTAAGTGTCAGTGGCACTCAGCAAACTGCAAGCTTCTCCAAGCCCAGTTCTGTAAGAAGCGTGTGTGTTCATAAGTTATTATTGGTGGTGTGTACATTTTCTCATCTTGGCGATTCTAGTTATGATCATGGTTTACAGGAAATCATTAATATTTTGTGACCATGTAAGTTATAACAGTGGATTGCTTTCTGTATAGATATTATTTTTAATGAAGGGTCCATTTCTAGGTGCAGAATATGAATCATAGGATGGATGATAGATGTGATTATAATGACATAGCAGGGTTTATGGTCCCAGGTCTACAAATACAGAATTTAGAACAAACTGTAGATGGGCTGTTTGACATGTGGACTCTGCCAAGCCATGCTAAGAAAATACCTTGACTATTTAAGCCTTAAAATACTCACAAGAACCTGTGCTCACCTCATTCACACAGTCAAAGAGCTCTTGGTCACTGCTCCTGTCAAGGGTGAGGGCCTCCCCCATAGTGGCTCACAGGGTTTACTGGGGAGCTCTCTAGAGGTGAGCTTGGGTATGAGCCAGCCCCAGCAGCACTGCCACTTGGGAGGACCCCCTTCACCTTTGCCTTAGTCACTAACAAGAGAGTGTGGGTCTTCTGGCCAGGTTCCCCCAAGTTCTTCTGAAAAGTAGCTATGCTTGGCTGCTGTGCTTTGTTTTGGCAGCCCCTGTCCATAGTTGCCAACAGGCTGACACCTATTTTCCAAGACTGAGGAACAGAAAGAGACCAGTTCTGAGGAGTTAGAAGTTCATTGTAGGACTTATTTTGAAAAATTCTGAATTTACTGCAAATGTATGCCAGTACCTTCCAGAGTAAGGTAGTACTCAGAGAGTTATTCTTGATGACATGACATAATGAAAATTTTTGTAATATTCATATTTGAAGGCTCCTTATTAATGAGTATCTTTGACTTAAATATAACCAAACACTGTAACATCGTTTATTCTCTGTACATTTCCATTTTGTATTGTTAACAAGCTTGATTATAAACAAATAAAACAAATACCATAAAAAATGACAATTATGCAGGAAAATTATGCATAAAACCATTTTAACTGATAAGAACAGATACTACACTTGATCTTAGCCAAAAGGCCGAGAAGCGATGATAAAACCATTTTAAAAAGTATAACAGAACAATGGCCAAGTAATGGTGGTGAAAACTGGTGCTGGGTGAGGAATTGGTGATTCTACAGAAAACCCAATCTAAGAAAAGCTTTTGCAGTTGAGCACAAAATGTAGGTCTGAACATCTTGGGCATTTGATGCAAAAAGTAATATACTAGGCGTCACATTGTTTTGGACTGTGAGGAAGTTCTTTCAATTCTGCCTTATACCTACATCCACAAAATTATGCAGCAGGTATTTGTGATGGGTCAGTTATCTTTCTTCTTGTGAGGCAGGTGGCATGATAATTGCCACCTTCTTTCTCCAAAATTCTCTCATTCAACTTTTGCAGTCACCATTATTGCAAATCGTGACTGTCGGTGTCCCACATGTTCAGATCACATAGCTCACATGCAACGAGCCTGTGCTGCTTCCTCCATCTCCAGCCTATGCGTCCTTCTTACTGCAAGTGGTGTGTGTAGACTGTCACCTTATGGTGTATTGGGGTCTGTAGTGGCTTCCCATAGTGCCATTTCAGCCAGACATGCTTCTAGCAACAGGGGGCAAGTAGCAGCACCCACCTCCCAGGGTTGACCAGGTCAGTGAGTATGAGCTCCTGGCCATTCAGGGACTTGGGAGTGGTGCTGTCAGCAAGCTTCCATACGTGCGAGGTTGGTTCAGGTGAGGCCTGGCTGGGTTCTCATGTGGCCTCCTTTTATTGGTTGCATATGCTGTGGTCAGCAAGTCCAGAGGGTGACTTCAGTGTACTTGTGTGTCCGTGAGTTCTCTGGCCTCAAGTCTTTGTCCTATGCCTGGTTCCTTCTATTTCAAAGACCTTAAATGTTCTGTCTGTTCTTTATAGTGCCCAGATTTGATACTAGTATTGCAAAAGATGGAAAACCAGGGTCAGTCTACAGGAACCTCAGCCTAAGGAGCTTGAAGCCCTCTGGGATCTCTAGTTTTCTATGTCTTACCCCTGAAAAGGAGTGTATGGGGTAACTATGGTATTGGTTGGGTGGTGAGAATTTTGGGTTTGGGGGGAATGAGCATCCCTTACCACTAGGGTTCAGTCTGATATCTTCTCCACAGAAGGATCTCCTCGCTGCATTTGACAATGGAGATCAGAAGGTGTTCTTCGATTTGTGGGAGGAGCACATTCCCAGTTCCATCCGAGACAGTGACTCCCTTGCTCAGAAGCTGGAATTCTATCTTCACATTCATTTTGCCATCTATCTTCTGAAACACTCTGTAGGGAGACCGGTAGGTTTACCTTGTGATTTGGGTTGGTCCAAATGGTGTGTTAAAAGTGAATGTTAGCTGTTATGTTTTTCAAATGGGCATTGATTTAGTATTGTGGCCATTTTATCATGCTGCTTACAAGGTGAAGGCATCTTATGTTCTGATGAGTGATTTTCTACCTCATTCCCAGCAGTTTATTTTCCAATTTATATGGAGATTTAATACTTTCTGTAATCAGAGCTACATTATTTCCCTAAATACCTCGGGTTTTTGAAAATTCATCAAAGTAAAGTTTATTTGGCAACTATTTATACATGTATGTCTAAGAGAACACATTTAGGCGCATATTAGACTCTATATTAGAACATAAATTTAAGTAGTAGAAAAATAGTATGCCTCAGGCCGATATCCTTGATGAATATAGATGCAAAAATCCTCACTAAAATACTAGCAAACAGAATACAGCAACACATACGTAAAATTATTCACCACGATCAAGTGGCATTTATCCCAGGGATGCAAGGTTGGTTCAACATACGCAAATCAATAAATTTGATACACCATATCAATAAACTCAAACACAAGGACCATATGATCATATCTATAGATGCTGAAAAAGCATTTGATAAAGTTCAGCACTCATTCATGACAAAGACCCTCTATAAGTTAGGTATAGAGGGAAAGTATCTCAACATAATTAAAGCCATATATGACAAACCCACTGCCAATATCATCCTGAATGGGGAAAAGCTGAAAGCTTTTCCTTTAAGAACAGGAACTAGACAAGGATGCCCACTCTCACCACTCCTATTCAACATAGTGTTGGAAGTACTAGCCAGAGCAATCAGAGAAGAGAAGGAAATAAAGGGCATCCAGATTGGAAAAGATGAAGTCAAACTGTCCCTGTTTGCAGATGACATGATCCTATATATCAAACAGCCTAAAACCTCTACAAAAAAACTGTTGGAATTGATAAATGATTTCAGCACAGTAGCAGGATACAAAGTCAACACACAAAAATCAGTAGCATTTCTTTTCTCCAATAGTGAACATGCAGAACGAGAAATCAAGAAAGCCTGCCCATTTACAATAGCCACCAAAAAAATAAAATACTTAGGAATTGAGTTAACCAAGGAGGTGAAAAATCTCTATAGTGAGAACTACAAACCACTGCTGAGAGAAATTAGAGAGGATACAAGAAGATGGAAAGATATCCCATGCTCTCGGATTAGAAGAATCAACATAGTGAAAATGTCCATACTACCCAAAGTGATATACAAATTCAATGCAATCCCCATCAAAATTCCAAAGACATTTTTCTCAGAAATGGAAAGAACTATCCAGACATTTATATGGAATAAGAAAAGACCACACATAGCCAAAGTAATGCTGAGCAAAAAAAATACAGCTGGAGGCATAACACTACCTGACTTTAAGCTATACTACAAAGCTATAATAACCAAAACAGTATGGTACTGGCATAAAAACAGACACACTGACCAATGGAATAGAATAGAGAATCCAGAAATCAACCCACACACCTACAGCCATCTGATCTTTGACAAAGGCACCAAGCCTATTCACTGGGGAAGGGACTGCCTCTTCAGCAAATGGTGCTGGGAGAACTGGATATCCATATGCAGGAGAATGAAACTAGACCCATACCTCTCACCATATACTAAAATCAACTCAAAATGGATTAAGGATTTAAATATACACCCTGAAACAATAAAACTTCTTAAAGAAAACATAGGAGAACTACTTCAGGAAATAGGACTGGACACAGACTTCATGAATACGACCCCAAAAGCACGGGCAACCAAAGGAAAAATAAACAAATGGGATTATATCAAACTAAAAACTTCTGCATAGCAAAAGAAACAATTAACAGAGTTAAAAGACAACCAACGGAAAATGTGGTACGTCTACACAATGGAATGCTACTCAGCTACAAAAATGAATGAAATACTGCCATTTACAACAACATGGATGGACCTTAAGAGAATTATATTAAGTGAAACAAGTCAGGCACAGAAAGAGAAATACCACATGTTCTCACTTATTGGTGGGAGCTAAAAATTAATATATAAATTCACACACACACACACACTAAAAAAAAAAAACCAGGGGGGTGGGAAGAAGATATAACAACCACAATTCCTTGAAGTTGATACGACAAGCAAACAGAGGGGACATTGGTGGGGGGAGGGGGGAGGGAGGAGGGAGGGAGGGTTTGGGGATGGGCAACAATAATCAGCCACAATGTAGATCGACAAAATAAAATTTAAAAAAATAATAATACACTTAAAAAATAAAAAAATAAAAAAAATTTAAAAAATTAAAAAAAATAAAAGACCTACACATCTTAAAAAAAAAAGAAAAAAGAAAAATAGTATGCCTGTGTGCAGAAAGTGCATCTGAGTGATAAGTTGGATTTAGCTTCTGCAGTCCCTTCCCGGGTGGGGCTGGACATGTGAAGGGAGGAGAGGGCTAAAATTTCAAGCTGCTGTGGCAGATAAACCTTTGAGTAAAGAGGAAATGACAGGAAGGGAGCAGGGACAGGCCGACATTCGACCATGTGCATTTGTTTGGACATTTCTTTGTGCATTAACAACTCAAGGACCTGCGTTAACTTGTTAAAATGTCATGGATACCAAGGGAGGGGACAGCGGTGGAGGGAGCAGCATCACAGTACATTGTAGTGGCTGTTCTTGGAGGGCTGTTTTTCAGGATATGACTCATGTGGAGAAGATCACGGGGGATTTTCATTTCCTATTCTTGTTTTTAAAATTTTTTTTTGTTTTTTAACTTTTCTGTTTTGATGTAAGGTGAAGATCAATAAACATTATCTATTTTTTTAAGTCCAGTAGTCTGAAGAAGGTCTCATGGTATAGGGCAAATGAGATGTGTTCACGAGACGAGCAGGCCCAGTCTGCACGAGGTTGCGGAGGCTGCAGCGGGTACTGGCAGCGCGGCAGGGAGGAAAGCTCCGATTTCAGCTCCTCCAGTTTTCTCGTTGAGGCCCAAGAGGAGAGAGAAACCTTGAGAGGGGAATTGGCTTGCTTGGACTGCACATGGAATAGCGAAGCGGGGCAGGATCAATACTCAGCGTAATAAAGGAAAAGAGTATTGATACAGAAGCTTCTGCCTCAAGAACCAGGCACGCCCGTTCCCCTCTAGGACCCCTTCTGTGGGGATCATGGGAGTGCAGGCAAATATTTGTTTTTTATATCTGAATAGTGGGAGCACTGTACATGTTTAATAATGGGAGTATTAAAGAAACTATGATAGACAAGATGAGTTTTTTTGTCCTGCCATTAAAAGTGATGTTTATGAAGAATCTAAACGACATGAGAATATGGTAACAATGAAGTAAAAAAGCAGCACATTGAACCATGTATGTAGTTCTCTGATATTCCTGATGAAACTCCATTAAGGGGGGGAATTGGAGGTGGGGTTAGGTGACTGGAGACGGTGCACCTTCTAGGCTAGAGGGGGAGGACACGAGTGACATGGCCGAGACTAAAGGAGCCTCATAGAGAGGGGGAGGCTAGCAGGTTGACTGGCACTGAGCCAGAGGCCTCAAGCAAGCGTCTTCCCTTCCCCTAGGACAAAGAGGACCTGGATGAAAGGATTTGTTATTTCAAAACCTACCTGGAGACCAAAGGGGCAGTGTTGAGCCAGACCACAGAGTTTCTTCCTTTCTACGCCCTTCCTTTTGTTCCCAACCCTACGGTACACCCCTCATTTAAAGAACTTTTCCAGGTAAGTGGCAGCCTTTGAATCTTTGATTCCAGGCAATATTGTGGTTTTACCTTGTACACACTGGTAGTTTCTGAACGATACTTCAAAAAACTAAAATTTGCTTATACTATTTTTTTTTATTATAACCATAATTTTGTCATTTCCGTATTGGATGGTTAGTTAGTGTTTACTTTTTTGCCATCTTATGCTAGGTGTGCATTCTTGTACATACACATAAAGCTGAAACGGTGAATAAGGAGAAAGGGTGCTGTTGATATAGTAACACTATTTGTAAGAGCAAAAATTAGAAACAACCCAAGTGTACATCCACAGTGACGTGCATAAATAAGTCACACAACTTATTCACACAGTGGAAAACTATACATCTGTGAGAATGAACGAACTAAGCCACACACTGACATAATCTTAACTAGAACTGAGAGAAGACACACTATATGATTCCCTTCCCATAAGGATGAAAGCAAACAAAAGTAGTTTTTAGGCATACACACACCCGTGTTTAAACAGTTTCACAGGAAGCAAAGATTCTCACCTGTTTGGCAAATTTCTTAAAATCGTATTTTTTTAAACGTCATCATAGAGTAAAATTGACTTTATGGAATGTATAGTTCTGTGAATTTTAA
This sequence comes from Cynocephalus volans, assembly GCF_027409185.1. Lineage (NCBI taxonomy): Eukaryota > Metazoa > Chordata > Mammalia > Dermoptera > Cynocephalidae > Cynocephalus > Cynocephalus volans. Next base: position 293,417,536 of record NC_084460.1, read on the forward strand.
CACGTGTGTTGATTCTTGTAGACACTACCACCACGATCAGGACACAAAACGTTTGCATTCATTACCCCAAAGAATTGCCTTGCATTGCCCTTTATAGTCATACCTGCCCGCATCCATAAGCCCTGGAAACCAGTCTTACGTTATATTTTAAAAGAGTGTTTAAATAATCCACTTTAACAAACTTTTCTCATGCTGTAAAATATAATTTTTTTGTTTACACTAAAGCCTGTTAACCCAGACTGACATATATACATTTAAATGTACTAGCCTCTTAAATCACATTGTATGTACTTTTTCAGTATTGAAAGGATAATTCAGTTGCACTGAAAATTTAATAGCCTGAAAAAGAACTAGGTCACTATACCCAATTGGTGGCCATTTATATTTTAATTTAAATTCAAATTCTAACTTACTTGGCGTATATCTGATTACCTAATTGTGTACTGTTATTTCTATCAGACTAGTTGTCTATAGCTCTTTTGTTGTATTTTGTTTTAGTTGATATTTCAGCACACTATTTATTAACAAGATTTATCCATTGTAGTGAGTTTTGTTGACTTACTAAAATTAAGATGTCCCTCTGAGAGGCTTATTGAAATGTATTTAGAGACTGAAATAATTTTGATGTAATTAAATTGCATCTTCCAAAGATCTCTAGCCAGCTGCAAAAGAAAGAATTAAATTAAATTAAATTAAAAAAATAAGATTTCACATTGTTTCCAAAAATCTGTATGGAGCTTTCTCCCCTGCCATTGAACAACTGGTGCTGTCCTTCCAAACCCCAGTACATTTCAGTGTCCTCTTCAGTTACAATTCTATAAAACAACTCTCCGCACTCCTGAATAGAGGCTGCTAAACTGAAGGCACTTAGTTGACTGCTTTCATCAAAGCAGGCTTGTTGTCGAGTAGCCTAAGTTTAATTTTAGGCTTGTTTTTCTTGCTTAGTCCAAATTTCGTTTTACCTCCTTCCTCTCCTAGAAGGCAATGAAACTTGAAAGGGGACTTAGATTTTCTCATAGTGAAGATTTCTTTTTATGAATAATATGACATAGCAATGTGGATAAAGCTTAGACCAAGGTGGGTTGGAGCTGGCAGAATCAGGGGCGGGGTCCAGCCGAGAGGATGCAGCAGGCAGCTGGCCCACTTGAATTTGGTGTGCCAAGGCGGAGTTCAGGTTCTGGTGCTTTAAGGAATTTAGTGACCTTCAATATTCATGGAGATTCACTTCATTCCATTTTTTTCCTTTTGCTACTCTCTACATATGTTCTTTTATTGGTCATCATAGATATTTTAGTATGTATATATAATAAAGTCAGAAGTGAATATCTTTAATTCCCTTCTAGAACATTCAAGGAACTTAGAATGCATTAACTTCATTCATCCCCTTCCCAATTTATGTGCTATTGTTGTCAAGTATTACACTTACATATTTTAACTGCACAAATGAGAATTTTTTATTATTTTTTTTTGCAATCAGTGTGTGTATAGATTTACCTGTATATTTACCAGTATTTTTGCTCACCATCCCATCTTGTTTAAAGGACCTTCCATCTGGGATAATTTTCTCCTCTAAGTGCATTCTTTTAAAATCTCCTGGGGCCGGCCCATGGCTCACTCAGGAGAGTGTGGTGCTGATAACACCAAGGCCACGGGTTCAGATCCCATATAGGGATGGCCGGTTGGCTCACTGGGTGAGTGTGGTGCTGACAACACCAAGTCAAGGGTTAAGATCCCCTTACCGGTCATCTTTAAAAAAAAAATAATAATAATAAAATAAAATCTCCTGTAGTTGAAGATCTCTTCTTTCAGTTCTTATTTGTCTGAAAATGTGTTTATTGCTTTCTCAGACACTGTTTAGAATAATAGGTTTACAGTTATTTCCTTTAAGTGCATTCAAGTTATAAAGCTTAGCTAGGTTGCATAGTCTCCAAGCTCCCGTTGTTGCTATTTTGAAGTTGGCTGTCAGCCTGATTGCTATTCCTTTATTTTAAGTGATCCATCTTTTCTCTCTGGCCTGTGGGATTGGGTAATTTCACTATGCTGTGTCTCGGGATAGATTTCTATTTTTACTTGGAATTTTTGGGGGCTTCCTGGATGTGAAGTTTTGTATCTTTCAACAACTCTGGAAAATTCTCAATGTGTATCTCTTCATATATTACCTCTTCCCCATTCTCTCTGTTATCTCCTCTGGATTAGACTTTCTCATTGTATCCTCCATGTCTTTTTTTTTTTTTTTTTTTTCTTTCATTTTTTAAAAAATTGTGGGGGCCGGCCCGTGGCTCACTTGGGAGAGCGTGGTGCTGACAACACCAAGTCAAGGGTCACAATCTCCTTACTGGTCATCTTTAAAAAAAAAAAAAAGTGGTAAAACACACATAATATAAATTTTAGCATTTTAACCTTTTCTAAGTGTACAGTTCAGTAGTATTAAGTACATTCACATTGTTGTGCCCTCTGTGTCTTTTGACATCTCACATTTTTCATCTCTTGATCTCTCTGGCTGTATTCTAGGTGATTTCTTCACATGTGTCTTCTAGTTCACAAATTCACCCTTCAGCTATGTTTACCTGTTCTTTAGCCTTTTCATTGAATTTGTAATTTTAGTTACTTTTTTAAATGGAAGTTCTTTTTGTTTTTTATTCAGATTTGCTGGGTCATTTTAATAGTCTCTCATTCCTTGTTCTTCTATTTCTTCAACATATTAAACTTTTATTTCACATTCTCTGTTAATTTCTGTTAGAAGTCTTTGTGAATTTGATCCTGCTGTGTTTTGTTTCTGCTAGCTCTCATAGTGCCTTATTTCCTTATTTTATTTAAGGTTTTTAAGTTTTGATAATGAGTTTATTTTACTTGGGACTTGAGGAAACTTTTTTGAGGCCTTGATGCAATTTGATTCTTCCACAGAAGATTTGTTTTTGCTTCTCCCAGTTACCTGGGGCATTACCAGCCCAGGACTATTTTAAATTAAATTATTTGCTGGAAGTTTTGGGAACCACACAGGTAGTGTCAATTTTGACTGCAATCATATGGGACTAAGTGTGGTTATGAAATCTCAAATGAAATTTTTCCCTCCTTCTACCTAATGTCAAGGTCAAGACAGGTATACTTCCTTTATTTATCCTTAACCTTTAATTGATAGTGAAGCCCTTTGGACTCCCAGTTTTATACTGGGGTCTCCTATTAGATTCCCTACTGTGGACAGATCCTATTGCTCTTTTAGTTGTTTTCATTGCTTTTTCAGATGATCTCTTCCGTAGTGTTGACAGAAGAGGAAATTCTTTTGTAGAGACTGTAATGAGCTCTTTTCCTCAAACTCAGTTTGTCAGTGAGCATTCCCTTGCAGAAATATTTAGGTATTTCTATAACTGATTATTTCAGGAAAAATATCTGAGCATCTATTATGTACCAAGGAACAACTTAAGCTTAAATAGTAAAGATTTAAAGAATGGAAGAGACCCTTGCAGGCTGTGCAAGGGACAGGAGGAGGGATCAGGTAAACCAAGGGAGCTGAGTCTGGGCCCTGCCCCCACTGCACAAGAACAATCCTGCTTTGATTCATTTCATGTTTTAGGGTTCTGAATAAGACTTTGAGTGATCAAAAGGCTTCTGCTGTTGGGAAGAAAAAAAGTCAGACAATCACTAATCTACTATAAAATCTATGTTCTGCAAGGGAAGAAACTATGATATGAAGAGGGTGAGTGGCTTTTCCCAGGCTATTCAGCAGAACTGGCCCAGTGCTTCTCCTGGCTCTTTACAATTGTTTTTGGAAGCGTGGAGTTCAGGTACCAATCAGACTTGGGAAATGTTCTTATCTTGAAGCTGAAAACACAGAAAAAATAAGAACAGTGAAGAAAAAAATAGGGGATTCATGCCCAGTGAGGTTTTATTTCAGTCATTAGCAGAGCATTGTAAGGTAAGTAATTAAGTTGAAAATGCATATTTGTTGGTTATACAAAATGATAATCAACAACAGAGCAATCGAACTGAAAGTCTAGATGTCCCAAATATTTTGTGGTATTTTGTTTGCTTGTTTTTTAAAATGTCTTGATTTATGTTGGCCAACATAACAGTCTTTTCCTGAGATTCTTTTCTGTGTTGTCGAGCACCGAGCGCCTTGAGCTGTAGCACACTGTTAGTTTCCTAAGGCTTCCCTAACAAACTACCACAGACTGGGTGGCTTAAAACAACATAAACACTTTACAGTTCAGGAGGCTTTTAGAAGTCTGAAATCATGGTGTTGGCAGGGCCGTGCTTCCCCTGAAGGCTCTGGGGGTGGATCCTTCCTTTCCTCTTGCAGCTCCTGCAGCTCCAAGTGTTCCTTGGCCTGTGGCAGCATCACTTGTCCAATCTCTGCCTCTGTCTTCACATGGCCCTCTTCTCCCTGTGTCTGTGTCTGTGTCTGTGTCTGGGTCTAAATCTCCTTCTTTCTGTAAGGACACCAGTCATATTGGATTAAGGGCCTACCCTCCTCCATTATGACCTCATCTCAACTTTAATTACTTCTGCAATGACCCTATCCCCAGTGACCTCATGTTCTGAGTTACTGGGACTTAAGACATCAACATATCTTTTTGGGGGACACTATTCTGCCCATAGCAACACATACGTTATAAACAAAGTTATTATGCAGTCAGGGAATTACAAAATCTTTTTAAAATACAAGAACTTTCTGCTCATCTGGCAGAATTTTGTCCAAAAGTCAACTGACATACTGGATAGAATGAGTGGGTGGGGTGGGAGGTGTGGAGGAGATTACAGAGCTGGAGAGGAGGAGAAAGTGGGGCAGGATGGGAAGGTCTGAGGGCAATGGGTCAGGGTCCAGGAGGTGAGTGGATACGAATTTTTTTTTTGGTTGGTTGTTTTTGTTTTTTGGCCACTGACTGTCTGGGGATCTGAACCCCTTGACCTTGGTGTTACAAAGCTGCACTCTAACCAAGTGAGCTAACTGGCCAGCCAGATATGAATTTTTAGTGGTATAGCTGGGCTTTTTGTGTGGGAATCTTGGGTTGTGTGGAAAATATTTTCGTATGAAGAGTATAAGGAAAACTGTCCTGAAAATGTTACTTGTCACACTTTTATAAGTCGTTTTTTCGTAATGAGCATTATTTGAGATAGATTATTTTTAAAGAACAAATCAAATGAAGTATATCATAATTCTTGACATGATGGGGTATTTGGGGCAGATAACAGTTTCTGTCCTTTTTTCTTATCTAGATGAGGTTTATGGAAATGAGTCCCTTTATTTGGGAAACTTTCAGTAACTTAGTGACTAATTGTTTGCGTTATGCCTACCAGTGCTGTGCATGCCTAAATGGTACTGAATTATTTTTGGAATTCAACCTAATAAGGTTACTTGTCGTGCTTGTGTTTAAACCACATGAAATATTCAAATCATGTACAGGGTTATTTTTTCCCTGCTTATGAAAGAAATCTGTTCTTTCCTTGTGCTGAGGGTTCTTGAATCTTCTACAAAGGAATTGGTCAGATGTGCTAAAACCTGTTTTTCACAGCCTCACGTGACTGGCAAGACGTTTTGCTTTTGGTTTCAATGACTCTGGCAGGGCTGTTGAACCCAATGGCCATAACTTGATGATACTGTTGGCATTTAGTGATCTAATGTTTTTATTTTTCTTTCTTTGTTTCATTCTTCAGGATTCCTGGACTCCAGAGTTAAAGTTGAAGTTGGAAAAGTTTCTAGCTTTAATTTTTAATGCCAGTAACACTCCAAAGCTTTTAACAATATATGTATCCTTTTGAAGCAAATGGAGACCCCCTCTGGTTTTAGAGCAGATTTTGTTTAGAGTAGCTCACTGGCTGAGGTTGCCTCATAAATAGACATCACTGACCACATTGGTTTCATATTTACAAGGTGAGTGAAGCATTGACTGAGGGTCTGCCAAGGACTGTAAAGAGTCGATGTCCCTTGGTTCGCAGCTTATTTTCATATCACCTGCCTAGAAGCTGTCTTGGTAGAAAAACAGTCTGTCTTCTTGAAAAAGAATTCCTTGGAATAATTGTCCGTTTGAGGAAGGTCAGTCAACCACTTTTAAGGACTTGAGGCCATGGCATATGGAGTGGGTGACCTTCTAATTTGTCATTCAAAATGGTACTTCTTTTTAAATAACTTTATTGAGGTATAATTTACATACTATAAAATTTACCATTGTAAGTGTATAATTAAATGATTTTTTAGGAAGTGTAGAGTTGTGCAGCTGTCATCACAATCTAATTTGAACTGGGACACTTGAGAATCAAAAGGGGCACTAAGTGGACAGAGTACTGGGGTGACACTTGTAAACAGAGCCTGTCCCAGGAAGAGTGGAACATTCCGACACCCCACCTACGGGAGACTTAATTTCCCAAAGGTTAGTCTTTAAGGGCACTTGTCTTCTTTTATTCAGAATAAGAATGTATCCAACATTACTTCTTAACAAGAATATAACATTTTTAATTTAATGAAAAATTTAGGCTGCTCTGCTGCATGATACTTTCTGCTTCCTTTCTCACTTCAAAGCATTCGACTCCCTTTTCCTAACTGAAGTCTTTTGTCCCTAGGATTCTGTGGCACTTTTCTTCTACTTCCGCTTCCTGAGCCTTCAGTGGCTCCCTCTTGCTTGTGTTTAAATTTCTCAGCCAGGCCCGAGCCACAGTCAGACTAAACTAAAGCTCTACTCTGCTTTTATATCCTTTAGGCTTTTGTTTAAATGCTTCCCATTACCCACATACCACAAGGTTTGCATATCCAATTCTTTTTCCTTCATAGAATTCAATATACAAATGACGGTTTTCAGTGAAATTCGGACTTTTCCAACTTGGCTTATAATTATTTTAATATTCTTTTTAAAAGTATTCCACAGCTTAAAACTTATGGGTGCCAATATGTTAAGAATCTAAATGAAATGATTTGTGTAGTAAATTATATTAGTTATATTAACAATATATTAATATGTTAACAACAATACTCACTTCATAGGAAGAGTGCGAGGATTGACTTAATACATGTAAGTTGCTTAAAATAGTCTGACACATAGTGAGTGCTTGATAACTGTTAGTATTATAGTCGCAAGTGCTTGTCACCTTTTATCCTATTCCACATGCTTTGAAGCATATACTGAAATATAACAGGTAACTATAAACAATATCCCTTTATTTTCCTTATTACGTGGAAATATTTGAAATTCAGTTCAACACATTAATCTTCTACTATGAGTTAAATATTGTGGTAGGAATTAGGGATACCAAGAAAAGGCCAAGATGTAATTCCCTTAGACAGATTGGAGTTTTGAACAATAAAGTGGGAGTCTGTAGGGCAGACAGAGTGAGGGGTAAGGGTGCCAGTTAGAGGGAACAGCCTATGCAAAGGCACTTAGTGTTTGGGAGACTACAGAGAATTCAACATTGTTGGAGCAGAAGGATCAATATAGAGAAATTCAGAGTCTAGGCAGGGCCAGGTAATGAAAAGTTCGAGTGAAGTCCTGTAAGGAGCCCTTATAGCATTTTAAGGAGCAGAATAGCATGGTTGTATTTACAAAAAAAATCATTTTTTTCCCTGATTATAAAATCGATTATATTCCTTACAGAAAATTTGGAAAGCACAGAAATGTATTTGTATACGTACATACACTCAAAAGTATATAATGTTTATAATAAACATAGATATATGTATGTGTGTGTATATTTTTATCAAGTGAAGGGAACATTTCCCCATATCTTTAAATACACTTCAAAAACAGGTTAAGTTACTCAGCAGTTTAAACATGATCCAGCAGTTCCACTCCTAACTACATACACAAGAGAAATGAAGACATATGTCCACACAACAACTTGTGCATGAGTGTTCGCAGCAGCATTATTTATCAGAGCCAAAATGTGCGAACAACCCAAATGTCTATCAGCTTGTGAATGGATAAACAAAATGTGGTATATCCATACAATGAAATATATATTCAGCCATAAAAAGAAATATGAAGTATTGATTCGTGCTCCAACATGGATGAACTTTGTCCAGAAGAGGTGTATCTATAGAGACAGTAGATTAGTGGTTGCCAGGGGCCAGCGAGGATGGGAGACATGGGAGTGACTTCTAATGGGTATAGGGTTTCTTTTTAGGGGTGATGAAAATGTTCTAAAATTGATTATAGTTATTGGTGCACAACTCTCTGAATATACTGAAAACTACTGAAATGGGTGAATTATATAGTACGTAAATGAAGTTTTACCAACAAAATTAAGAAAATATGACTTAAGATCATCAGATAAATTAAGGAAGGAAAAAACAGGTTAAGTAACTAGTCTTTGGTCTTGTAGCCAGACCTGAGTTGAGATTTGAACCCAGGCAGTCTGGCTCCAGAGTCCGTGCTTTTAGCCACTAAGTTTTGCTGCTTTCATCTCAATCTTAATTTCCTTGAGATAAAGTTTTAGAATTGAAGTTACAGACTTAAGGGGTATTAATTCAGATTTACATTGTTAGGCCATTTTGGTAGCAGTAAGGAAGGCCTTTTGAAGAGGGTGAGAAGGCCAGTTAGGCGACTGCTGAAATAGCACGAGACTTGGATTTATGGTGATAATTGAGACAGAGAGAAGAGGATTTATTTGGGAGTGACAAGCCAAGTATTGAGAAGTCACTAACTATCTTAGCTCTTTATAGCAGCATTTGGAACTGGCCTCCACTGTCCTGAGAATTCTCTTTTTTACGATGCTGTGGCCACACAGTGTCACATCCTATATCCTTAATGCCTGTTTTCCTGAACTTCTTTCTCATTCCAGAAGGAGAATGGACAAAATAACAAAGGTAAATCATCTAGATTAGAATCTTGATAAGAACAGCTCTGCCAACTGAAGTTGCTGGGACAGATACGGAGAGGATTTGTGAACCTGTTGAATGAGGGCTTTAAAAGCCTAAATACTGATGAAGTGCTTTGCGATCATATTTACCTGCAGTTCCTTGAGGCCCACTATTCAGGATGGCTAGTATTGTTAGCTTCGTCTTACACATAAGATAACTAGGACAGTGAGAAATGAAGAGAAGCCAAGTAATATCCCAAAGGGAAGAAACTGCACCAGCACAGTCAGAAGACACGATATAGCAGGGTGAGGAAAGAATTATTTTAATGTCTTTAACATTTCCCTGGAACTAGTCAAATGGGGCCCTGTCTCAGTAGCAGTATGGAGTGCCTGTTCTTGTAAAGCATTTCCGTTTTTTACATTCAAAGTAGGAATTCCAGTCTTAAGTTTTTGCATAAAATGTTTTTCCATGGTCAACAATTTTTACTAGACCATTTTTCGGAAAGGTGAGACAAATTTGAGTTAATAATGAAGTCAGTGGGCACAGTTGGGGCACTTTGCCTGAGTTTTGTCTTTGATACTACAGTTTGATACCTGCTCAGATTACTATGCTGGGAAGGGTGTGTGATGTGCTTCGTGCCTTTACTAAGCACTGATGGCATAACCCTCAATTCCCAGCAGGTGGGGTTTTGCTACATGAAATTTTTGTTCCATGGAATATCATATGTCCCTTTATAAAGGAGAGTAATGTCAGAGAGGATTTTAAAACTTCCAGCCATTGTTTTTCCATATTTCTTTTTAGAGAATTAAAGTTTTGTAAGGAAAGGAAGCATGAGTAAATTATTTAACTGTTTGCTCACCTGGGAGTTGACAAATGAGTGGTGCTTTAGATTTGCCACGAGGGGAGCTTTGGTAGCTTCAGCTGAGAAGACTTCAAATGCTTGTGTGTTTTTACCCTTTGTAGCCTCGCATGTCCCTAGCCCAGCAGTTCTAAATGGGAGGCTAGATCTGCCAGCTGTGTAGCCCCTCCTGTAGCTCAGAGGGGACAGTACAGATGTGGCCTCAGGGGGTCAACCTGGAATGCTTGAGGGTCGCCAGGCTGCTGTCCCACTGCAGCCCTGAGCTCCCTGAGGCTGCTCTGCCCTGAAGCAAGGTTATGCCCAAGGAGACATCCCAGCAGGCCTCTTCCAAGTTTCAGCAAGCCTGCTCCCTCCAGTGTTAGCCCAGGTCCAGTCCTGTGCCAGTTTTCTCACATCCAACATAATTGCCCCTCTTGCACTGGCTGGGCCTTTGGATCTTGTCCTATAGCTGCTGAAAATGTACCTTCATCCCACTGTTCCACTGCCACTTAACAGACCCCCTAGAGTTAGTGGCATAAAATGACATCCATTTATTACTATCAGTATCATCATCATCATCACCCTGCATGGTCTGGGAGTTGTGGGCTCAGGCCATTGTCCCTTGAGTGTCTCATGGGTACAGTTAGATGGAGCTGGGTGGGGCCATCTCCAAGGCTTCTGCATTCACATGCATGAGTCTGGTGGTTAGTGCTGGCTGTTACCTGAGATCTCAGCAGAGGCCTTTGATTAGAACACCTACGTGGCCTCTCCATGTGGTTTGGTCTTCTTCAGCACATGGTGGCTGTGTTCCAAGGGTGAATGTCCACAGAAAATGCCAGGCGGAAGCTGTATTGCTTTTTCTAACCCAGCCTGTGAAGTAACTTAGTGTCATTTCTGCTGCATTCTCCCATCCTAGTACTAACCAGGCCCGACCCTACTTCAACTTTCAAGATTAGTCAAGATAAGGCACGTTCAGGGTGATATGGCCCTAGACTCTGCTGCATTCTGTTCTTTACAAGTGAATTCCTAAGCCCAGCCCACATTCAGAGGAAGGAGAATTACATCCTACCTTTTGATGGGAAGCGGGGAGTGTCAAAGACTTGGCAGACATTTGAAACTGCTGCGCCACCTGTGTCCTTTGGGCCCCAGAGGACTGCCTTAGTTCTCAGTTGGAGCTACTAAGTCCCTGTTCAGATTTGGTCTTTGGACTCCTAGGCAGTGGGGCAGGAAGGTGGTGAGAAATTTCTCTCTGGTTCCTCAGTTTCTACAGCTTCTGTCCCCACAGTTTTTTTGTTTGTTTGTTTGTTTGTTTTTTATTAAAAAAATGACTGGTAAGGGGATCTTAACCCTTGGCTTGGTGTTGTCAGCACCATGCTCAACCAGTGAGCTAACCGGCCATCCATATATAGGATCCGAACCCGTGGCCTTGGTGTTATCAGCACCGCACTCTCCCGAGTGAGCCATGGGCCGGCCCTTACCCTGCAGTTTTTAAGCACAGCTTTTTGCTGGGATCCAGTTATGTCTCTGATAAGTGACCCAATTTTGCTGATCAGACTAACACGGTGGGAGAGTGCAAATAGAAGAGCCTGTGTTTCTCTACAGGTCTTTAATTTGGGATTTCAGCAAGGAGCCAGGGTTTTCCAAGCCTTCTTTAGGTTTGATTTTTACTGAGTTTTCTGAGGAAAGTCAAGCAGAATGTTTGTGGAGTTGAGTCTGGCAGACAGTGTGTGTCTGTAACTAAGTAAATTCTGCATTGTAGTATTTTTAAGCACAGCTTTTTGCTGGGATCCAGTTATGTCTCTGATAAGTGACCCAATTTTGCTGATCAGACTAACACGGTGGGAGAGTGCAAATAGAAGAGCCTGTGTTTCTCTACAGGTCTTTAATTTGGGATTTCAGCAAGGACCCAGGGTTTTCCAAGCCTTCTTTAGGTTTGATTTTTACTGAGTTTTCTGAGGAAAGTCAAGCAGAATGTTTGTGGAGTTGAGTCTGGCAGACAGTGTGTGTCTGTAACTAAGTAAATTCTGCATTGTAGTATTGCCATGGAGACAAGGTATTAGCAAAGTTGGTCATTGCTACCAGGGCTCAGGCCCAGGCCCAGTGACATGACAGCCAGTTGTCACCACTTTGTCCTCTCCTCTCACAGCTAAGGCTGCAGTGACCAAAAGGCACAGACATGCCCCCATTATAATTATTAATTTTCCCCCCAAATTAATTTAATTCTAAACTTAGGCATTATTTTTTAAATGGAGTGGTTGGGTAATATCATTATTCTGTGTGTCTATCAAGAAGGTTTCATGGATAAAGTGAGATTTCCATAATTTTTGAAGAAGCAAGAAAAGTACTTGTAGAAAATTCTCTCAAAAGGAACTACATTAAAAAAATAGTGTTTAGGGGCCAGCCCCGTGGCTCACTCGGGAGAGTGCGGCGCTGGGAGCACCAAGGCCGTGGGTTCGGATCCTATATAGGGATGGCCAGTGCGCTCACTGGCTGAGCGTGGTGCAGGCAACACCGTGCCGAGGGTTACGATCCCCTTACTGGTCAAAAAAAAAAAAAAAAAAAATAGTGTTTAGGATAAAAAATACTTAGGTAAACAATATAGCACATTGGATTATTATTTTCACCTAGCCATTTTAAAAGGATACAGAAATAGTATCTCTTGGCATTTCTGGTATTAATTAATCCAGCCCTTCAGAAAATGGGCAACTGATCATTTTTCTAGAGTTCAGAGCCCTAAACAGTATTTTTTTAAATGATGACCTATATTCATAGTTATACCTTTCTTTATCCAGTATTTGTGGATTAGCAAAATAGCAAAGAGGCAATTTATATCTGAATACAAAGAATAAAGAGTATATTTATGTTTATAAAGATAGAGTAATTGATTTTAGGTTTTTGTATTAGGTTAGAAAAATAGTTCCATATTTTAAAATGGATTATTTTGTTTTGAGCAGACATGGGGTCTCTGAGATTAAAATCTTATTTACTCTTAAAAAAATGCTATTCCCCTTAATGAAGTCCAAATGTTAAAAGAGAAAGCTTGAATGAAGTAGAAATGTTGAAAGAGAAAGCTTCTATCACTTTTATTGTTATTCTTTGCATGCTACAATTTTAGGAAAGCGCTCTGTGATCTTAACTGACATTCTTTTAGTTGTATATATCCCTCATGCAAAACTCGAGATGCTGTTATTTGGACTTTTGCACAAATTATGTCAGTAGTTTTGGAATATGAAGAGTCTCAGTAAATTTCATTGCCAGGCCCATGACAGTTTCATTAAAATAACATGGAGTTTCTAAGAAGACATCTCCATTAAAAATAGGGGTCTCGCATGGCGAGGTGTCTTGGCTTAATTGTCCTTGTCTCATAAAACCTTTGACAGGGAATAAAGAGTCAAAGTGCTATTTAATGCTCTAAAATAAAGTTGATATCTTTGAGCTGTCACCCAAATAGCTTACAGTTGTGTTAGGTCCTGTCTGTAGCTGGCTAGAATGCCCGCAAGGTGTTTGCCCTGGGTAGCAGGCTATTCCTCTGCTAAATGGTATGTTTGAAAACGGTCACAAACATTTTGGCCCAGCTGCCCACTTCTCTTATTCCTGTAGGCTTTGGGCAGTTAGGTCTCTTTTCCTTCAGATGTGCCACACTTTGAAATGGTCATAAATTCCAATTCTGGGTTCCCAAGGCAAAAGTTCCACAAATAGTCCCTTACATTTAGTTATTGCAAAATGAGTTTCTGAGGGAAAGTGTTCCTTTGTGCAGTCACTTTTAGAGAGGGACTGCTTTGAGGACATTCACACTTATTCACATTTGGCCCACTTTGGGGACATTCACACTTATTCACATTTGGAACTCGATTCGTTATATACCACTTGGCACATATTGAGAAAGTTTGCACGGATGTTCTCTAATATTTATTACCATGAAATGGGCTTATGAATAATATTCTGTAGAATTTTCATCTTTGAAATTTTTAGTTTAACTCATTTTGAATTTTATTCATATGAAAAACCTAAATAATGGCACAAATTTAATACATTGTCAGAGGCCGAAAGAAGGTGGAGACCTCCTCTCCCTTGACAGTGTTTAAGGAGAATCGTGATAAATGATTTCCAAGGGTATCCTCCAGGGGTTCAAGTCTACACTGGATGTAAATTTGTACCAAATGACTTTTTAAAGTTATCTTTCAGTACTGAGATTTGATGGATGTTGAATAATAATCATCATCGTGTAATATTTTTGGTTTTAATAGTTAAAATATTTTACTGCTGCACATAAACAATTGTGAAACACGAATGTTTTTGAAATACAGTGGGGATATTTAATAGCTGTTTAGGACAAAAATTAGGAAGAATGGGTAACTTAGGCCAGTGGTTCTCAAACTTGTGGTATGTACCAGAACCATTTGGGTAGTTTGTGGAAATATAGATACTCAGAACCCACTTAATATCTACAAAACCAGAACCTCTGGGTTATCAGAGATTGTTTGGATCATTTTTGGATGATTCTGACATACAAGTATTTCAAAGTTTGTATACCCCTGCTTTAGGATGTAACCTTTCTGCCACTTTTTCAAGTTATCTACTTGCTTAGAAATACATTTAGAAACTCTTTGACCTCTTTCCATGAAGTAGAATAGTAATAATAGCCACCCCTTGTTAATCACCTGCTCTGGGCCATCCATTGTGCTAGGCACTTTTAATTTATTTTTTCATTTAATCCTAACAATAACACATCAAGGTAATTATCATTATCACCATTTTATAGGTTAAGAAATGAAAGAGAAGTTATGTATTTTGTCTACGGTTACCCATCAAGAAAGTGGTAGGGTAGGGATTTGAGCCCAGGTCCTTATAATTTTAAAGTCTCTGTATCCATGAAATCTGTTCTAAAATGAAGATTTTAAATGTTACACCGTGCCTTGATGAGGACAATAGTAAGTTAGCCTGGGTTTGGGGGCACCATTACCTCCTTCCACCCGTAACCTGCAAGAGAAGGGGAAAAGTAGGGTAGGGCAAAGAAGTGCTGACCCTGATGAGGTGTCGCCTGTTCCCACCGTGACTGGGGGGCTTGGCCTCAGACCCCCCACAGCTGCCCCTTGGGGTGATTCCAAGCAGAGAACTCTAGAACCTTTTAAGCCGCTGGCTCTAAGGCCCAGTGGGCGTGGTTTTATGCTTTATCAAACTGGCAGGATGAGCACTGGTGTCTTATCTCATTCTGGATTCTTGTTTTCCCATCATCAGTAAAGCAGCCCTAACTTTTATGTAAAATGTAGACTGTCCTGCAGATATGATTTGTCTCCCAGAAAACTTCACAGTGTAAAAACAGAAAAATAGGTTCAACCATTTTGTAAGCTGAATATAAAAAGAAACATCAATTTTGTTTGTTAGATATAGAACTAAAAGCATTGCATGGGGTTCAGTCAAGGAAATAGGTTTTGTTAGGAAATCCCATGATGATTCAACTGAACTTTCAGAAACAAGAAATTTTATATCAGTGATTACAAAGTACTTTGTAAGTAAATGTGACGTGAAATAGAAGTAAAGTGTTAAACACAGTGTCAACTTCATTATTATAGCAAAATGTTCTAACAGTAGGTCCTTTTAGAATAATAGTTATTTTTTATTTTGTAAGTTTTTGTTGTTGTTCTTTTGTTTTGTTTTTAATATAAACTGTCTTCCCAGAAATGTTACAGCAGCTCCACCAGCAGCTGGTCGAAGCTGAACGTAGGTCTGTGACGTACCTGAAACGATACAACAAGATCCAGGCAGACTACCACAATCTCATTGGAGTCACGGCAGAGCTGGTGGATTCTCTAGAGGCCACAGTCAGTGGCAAAATGGTAAGGAAGATCCCCAACTGTATATATGTTTGTTTCACGATAAAGAAGTATTATGTGCACAGAGTATGTTGAAAGGGGATTCCTGGCCACTCCCAAGCCAATGGAGCCTGCCCTTCAGTTTCAAAAGCTAATGCACTCAAAGGAGACCACGTGCTGCTTGCAGTATTTCATCCATTTTTCCTGACACGTTATCTACCATATTTTTATTTCTCTACCTTATTCTTACTGTTAGCAAAAGGTAAATTGTCTGGCAAATATTATGTGGTGGCAAAAAAAAATGAGGGGGAAATGCCCTGCACGTATATAGGAAAGCTATTGATTTTCATATGTTGATTTTGTGTCCAGCCACCTTTCTGAACTCTATTAATCTCATAGATTTTTTTGATTGATTCTTCTGTATTCCATTCATATCATTTTCAAATAATGATATTTTTGTTTTGCTTTTTTCATTTATCTTAGCTTTCTTTTTTCTTTCGTAGTACCATTGGCCAATACCTGTGGGACATTGTTGAATAATGTCATCAAAGACATCTTTGCCTTATTCTTGACTATTTATTTTTATTTTTATTTTTATTTTTGGCAGCTGGCTGGTATGGGAATCCGAACCTTTGACCTTGGTGTTACCAATACCACACTAACCAAATGAGCTCACCAGCCAGCTCTTATTCTTTACTTTAACAGCAATAACTTTACTGTTTCACTTTTTAAAAATTAGAGTGTACAATAAAATCTGTTTTTAGAGAAATAAATTTTTTTTAAATGGGAGTAATTTTATGTTTACATTACAGTTGTAAGATAAAATGCACAGAAATCCCTTATATACTTTGCCCAGTTCTCCCAGTGATAACATTCTGTAAAATTATAGTATAATATCACAACCAGGATATGACATTGATACAATCAATTGATCTTTTTCAAATTTCTTCAGTTTTACTTGTACTCATTTGTGTGTGTGTATGTATTAAGCTCCAGACAGTTTTATCACCAGTGTAAGTTTGTTTATTAGAATTGTTTTTAATAACTTAAAAAGTGTAATTACAGAATAGTATGCATTATAGAAAATTTCAAAAATATAGAGTAATACAAAAATAAAATTAAAAATTACCTGTAGTTATGTTACTTAGTAATGACACATGTTAACCTTCCAGACTTTTTTCAGTTCTTAGATATATATGTTTTATAAAAATAAACTCTGGGTCACACATTGATTTCTAGTCTGCTTTTTTTCTTAATACTGAATCACGTTCTTGAAGTCATTAAATATCCTTCTACCAGGCCTCACCTGCAGTGGCTGTAGAGTTCTCTGTCATATGGCAATGCCATACTTTATGTAGTGTCGGGTTCTTACTGTTGGATGTTAAGGTTGTTTCCAGGTGTTTACTTTCATAGATTATAAACATAGTGGGAAATAACATGGGAGATGAGCTTGTTACACTTTTTTGAAGTTGATTTGCTGTGTTAAAACCTATGCTTAGGATCTTCCTCTAATCTGATTCCACTGATAGTTTGCTTCCTCATACCCTTGCCAATCCTAGGTATTATCATTAAAATTTTTATTTTTTGCAAATTTCATAAATGAGAAATAGTGTCTTATGATTTAAATATACATTATATTCATTACACATGAAATTGAACATTTTTTATTTGCTTCTCTTATTCATTTAAAAGATTTATTGAATGCTTACTGTGTCCCAGGCCCTCTTCTAGGCATTAGGGATACATCAGGCAACAAAACAGAGATCCCTGCCCTCGTGGACCGTACATTCCAGTAGATGGTGACAGATGGTAAACAGTAAACATGATAGATAAGTAAATTATGTAGTGAGCTAAAAGATGACAACAGCTACAGGGGGAAAAGTGAAGCCAGATAAAGGGAATCAGAGTTTGTGGGGATGTGTGTATTTGGACAGGGTGGAATTTGAAATAGGCAGGGTAAGCTTTGCTGATCATGGACATTTGAGTAAACACTTGAGGGGAGGGAATTAATTATGTGGTTCTCTGGGAGAAGAGAGTTCTAGGCCAAAGGCACAGCCAATGCAAAGGGCCTCAAGTGGGAGTGAGCCTCTGTGTTGGAGGAGCGGTACCAGGAGCTGCTGTGGCTGGAGGGGGTGGCAAAAGGAGCGCAGTACAAGGCAGAGGGACAAGGCAGGTCGCTGGGGCCTTGGAGGAGCAGAACAGTGAAGTGGCGAAGTCTGACAGTTTGTGACAGGATTACTGGGCCATGGTTTTAGAATAGTTCACAAGTCAGGAGGGGAGACTAGGGAGAGCAGTGAGGAGCTATCAAGGGAGAACTGGTGGTGAAATGTTGCAGTGAACATCCTTGTTTATTTATTTATTTATTTATTTATTTTTTTAAAAGATGACCGGTAAGGGGATCTTAACCCTTGGCTTGGTGTTGTCAGCACCACGCTCAGCCAGTGAGCGAACCGGCCATCCCTATATAGGATCCAAACCCGTGGCCTTGGTGTTATCAGCACCGCACTCTACCGAGTGAGCCACGGGCCGGCCTGAACATCCTTGTTTATATTGTAAACCTTTGAATATAGGTAAGAGAGGGTCCAAAAAGTGGAATGCTAAATCAAAGTTACGGGCATTAACATTTTGATAGATGTTGCCAAATTATTTCTCCTAAATTTCAACAATGTCTACCCCCTAGTAGTGTAGCAGAGTGCCTATTTCTCCACACACTTGGCAGCACTAGATATGATTAAACATTGAAATCTTTGCTGGTTTGGTAAGTGAAACTTGGTATTCTGAATGTTTTAATTTATATTTCTTTAATTGTATATGAAGCTGAATATATTTTCATATATTGTTGTTCATTTATATATATATGTATATTATTATTTTTGGGGTGTCAACTGGCTATTCAAGTCCTTTCCTCATGTCACCTGTGACAATCAAATTTGCTTGTTACAGGGCTGGCCCGTGGCTCACTCAGGAGAGTGTGGTGCTGTTAACACCAAGGCCTTGGGTTCGGATCCTATATAGGGATGGCCGGTTCGCTCACTGGCTGAGCGTGGTGCTGACAACACCAAGCCAAGGGTTAAGATCCCCTTACTGGTCATCTTTAAAAAAAAAAAAAAAATTTGCTTGTTACAGAAATAGTTCTGATAGAAGTTCCAGAAGTCAAAGGAGGAAACAGTTTTAGGAGTAAGGGATTGATCCAAAGTTTCAAAAGCCATATAAAACTCTAAAAGATGAGAACTGAAAGTGTCCAGTGTTTTTGAGGTTTAGGAGGTAATTGGTGTTGACCTTTGCCGTGTGAGTTTCCGTGGAGTAATGCAGATGGAAACTTGATTACAGGGTGTTGAAAAGTAAAGGGGAGGAGACACAGCAAGCATACACAGGCTGTGAAGGAAGGATATTGAGAGGGTGGCTGATAGATGAAGACCTGGGATGGAGGAAGGGGAAGGTATGTTTTTTATATGAAATATGTTTGAACATGTGTTTGGGTTGTAGAGAGGAAACAGTTGTAGGAAAAGGAGTTATAAATAGAGAATGAGAAAGGAATGTTTAAATTTTAATACCATCGGAATTCACTATAGGGATTTCAAGAGAATGGACTCAGGATAGTGTAAGAGGATTAACCTTGAGGTGGGGCCCATCTTTGTCTATGTCACTTCACACATAGCTGTGTGTCGGGGGATCGTAGACATCTGGCACAGGATGGACAGAGCCTTTTACACGGCTGAGGCAGATCAGAAGTTCCTGTTGGGTAGGCGAGAGACCCACAAGGAGAGGAAAGGATCTAGCCCAGCATTTGCTGCTCTTTCCAACTCACTATTCGGTTGAGTAGCCCTCCGCTCACAGAGATGAGTGAGTGAGAGGCAGGGAGAGAGGAGAGAGCCCAGTCTGCTACCGTATGGAAGTTTTACCACATCAAATTACGCAGCTGCAGAAAAGGAGGTTTCTCTCTATGCACAGAAAAAAAGTTTGGAAAAATACATGCTTTTTAATAGTAGTTACCTCCAAGGATTGGTACTTGTACATTTTAAATGAGCATATATTATTTTTATAAAAAGATATAAGATGAAAAGAAAAAAATTCAGAGGTTACCACCTTAGATGTTGTCCATCAATCCTGGATTACAGCAGCTGAGAGAGGCATGAGAGGCTGCAGAACAGCAACGTGATATAGTAGCATTGATGGTAACAGTAATCACGCCTCATGTTGTCAAGCACTTAATAGTTTATAAGAAGTGATTCCCTCATTCATTCAGCAAACATTTACTGAGCCACCTGTCATGTGCTAGGCATATCCATTACCTCATTTACCCCCTCACTGTGACCCAGAGAGGTGGACATTGTTCATCTCACTTGACAGGTCAGATGAGCGAGAGGCAAAGCTGTTGGTTTTCTCCAGAGTCCAGGATGTGAATCCAGATCTTCATATATGAAGACTGGTGCTCCTTCCACCACATACTGCCACCCGATGACTTTATTACTTGAATTTACAAAAATAGTTTAAAATTTGTTTACTTTAAATGACAGTAGAACTAATTGATTTGGAATATGATGTCCCATGATCATACCTCTAGTAGGTTAGCAGTTTTTCTGTCAGGTCAGGCTGTAACTCCTCCCAAGAGCGCCAGTGTGAAAGCAAAGTGATCATACATTTTATCATTGCACCTTACAGAACGATGCTGAAAGACAGCTCTAGTAAATGCCAGTGTGTCTCAGCTGGCCATCGAGTGAGTTTCGTGCCTTTCACCAGATGCCCTGCCGTCCTCTTTGCAGATCACTCCTGAGTACCTGCAGAGCGTCTGTGTCCGCCTCTTCAGTAACCAGATGCGGCAGAGCCTGGCACACAGCGTGGACTTCACGAGGCCTGGGACGGTGAGGCTCTGTGCTCAGGGCAGGGTGTGGAGGGGCTGTCTCCCCAAATCTCAAAGAATGCAACTAAAAAAAAAATGAAAGGGCATGAGAGGTAGCATTTCAGCTGGCTTTTGAGGCTCTAGAAACTCCCAGAAGGATAAGAAAGATGTTTTTGAAGAGGATGCAGCTGAAAACCAGCCTCCTGGGGATGTGGGGAGGGGTGTCCCCACTTGCAGCTGCTCAGTGGGGCTGTAAGGGTTGGGATCAACAGGAACGTGAAGGAGACTTCATTATGTTTTTAAAATAACTGCCGTAGTG
This sequence comes from Cynocephalus volans, assembly GCF_027409185.1. Lineage (NCBI taxonomy): Eukaryota > Metazoa > Chordata > Mammalia > Dermoptera > Cynocephalidae > Cynocephalus > Cynocephalus volans. The sequence goes on from NC_084460.1 coordinate 293,438,131, forward strand.
GAAGTTGTATGGTCTAAGGCAGGTTTGTTTTGTTTTAACTTTTCACTTGGAATAATTGTAAACTTACAGAAGTTTCAAACATAGCACAAAGGACACTGGTATGTTCTTTACCCAGATTCATCAACTGTTAGATTTATCCCATTTGTTCTCTCTCTCCCCTCGCCCCCTTTACTCCCCACCCCAACAATCTGTTTTCTGAATGATTTGAGGATAAATTACATACTCGTTTATTACAGCCGTTTGCTACTAAATACTTAGTGTATATTTCTTAAGACCAGGAATATTTTCTTATATAACCATACAATTATCAACTTCAGTAAATTTAACATTGATACAGTCTTATCTAATCTACCGTTCATTTTCCAGTTTTGTGAGTTGAGCCAATAATGTCTTTTATAGCATTTCCCCTCCTCCAGTGGTCTAGAGTCAGGTATTGCATTGACCTGTCATGGCTCCTTTGCCTCTTGATCTTGAACGTTTCCCCAGTCTTTCTTTGATTTCATGACATCGACATTTAAGAAGAATATAGTTTTCCCCTTTTTAAGAAAATAGACCATTTCCTCTTTTGTATTTGATGTTTCTTTGTAATTAGATTCAGGTTATGCATCCCAGGCCAAATATTACCTAGGTGATAGTGTGTCTTTTTTAGGATAGCACATCTGGAGGCACGTGGTGTTGAGGAAGGCGTTCTTAGCCAGGGGTGTACACCAGTGTTACCCAGAAAGTCTTCAACATTCAGGAACCCACATCCCTGGAGCTCACACCACCCTGCTGCCTGATTCAAAGGCTGGGTGGGTGAAGCCAGGCATGTGGATTTGAAATGAAGTTCCTGGGTGATCCTGTGGGTCAGAGCCATGGCTGTTCAATAGGGTTTGCACATTAATATTAGAGTTTGAATAAATAGAAGTTTATTTAGTATTTTTTAAAAAATTTATACCCTGAGATTCTCAGGTAGGTTTGGAGCAGCTTATTATGAGAAAACATAAATATGAGAAAATAGAAAATAAAAATAAGTAAATATATTGTGATTAAAGGAAAATAAGTGTGGGAAAAGTAAAAGTAAGCCAGGGCTAAGGCTGGTACAAAAAATGCATGGTGTAAGTTGCAACACCTCCTGACAGACGGGCCGCAGGCTTGGTTCTGAGCTTTCTAGCAGCCTGTGCAAAAAGGGAAATGAGCAGTGAAATGATCACAGTGCTTATGAAGCAAGAGAGGGTAGCTGTATAATTTTATTATGTAATATTTACTGCCAGCACAACATGTGTGCTGCTCATGCAGGCTAGAAAGCATGAGCCCATCAAACACCCCCCAAAATAGACCACTAAATTTCAGTGCCACTAAAGTTCTCTATGTGCCCTTTACACCATGAATTTTTTCCAAGTAGGTGTATTACTTTTATAATTTAAAAACAAATTTAAATACACTTTTAAAAAAACCAAGATGGTCAAACAGCTATTACGCACAGTTGTTTCTGGTGCTAAGACCTGAGGATATTTTCTTTCATGGATCTTTATAGAAAGAAGGTGGTCATGTGCTGAAGAGCAAATGTCCTTGACCACATCATCTCGGTGTACACACAAGTATCTTAGAACCATTGGCTATGTCGGCTGCTCCACACACCTGGGTAAACAGGTGATAGAAGCTGCGGAGTCTGTGCTTTAGGATATGCCCACAGTGATTTTAGTGTGCAAAAATCTTAGAGAATCAACCATTTTCAAATGGTCAGTAAAGCAAATGTTAAATATCCTAGTTTTAGAAAAGTAACTTCCTGTGGGTGCGTGCATGGCCCCGTTGTTGGAAGTGGCCAGGCTGATGGGACCAGCAAGGAGAATCTGCAACTTGACGTTCAGAAACTGAAGGAGGAGAGGGCCATGCTGGACCAGGAGGGACACGCTGGACCAGGAGATCTCCCAACTCATGTCTGACTTATGATCAGACTTCCGGTCAAGACGGTGGAATAGATGGTCCCTAGCATCACTCTCTCCCACAAATCAACTGATTTACAACTATAAGAACATAACATCAAGTGCATACGGAACAGGGAGACGTCCGGCGGGGGAGTCAGAAGCTCTGTGGAGACCACATGCCCTGCGGGGCCGCTGTTGCACGATCCAGCAGATAGGCTTCACCGCTGCCACCCGGATCCATTCCCAGCCCGGCCCAGTGCGCACGGAGTGGGGAGACGTCCAGCAGGGGAGGTGGAGGCTCCACAGAAACCATACATCCTGTGGGACCGCCACCATGTGATCCAGCAGGTAGGCTTTACCGCCGCCACCTGGCTCCATTCCCAGCCTGGCCCAGTGCACACAGAGCAGGGTGACATCCAGCAGGGGAGGCGGGAGCTCCGCAGGGACCACAACGCCACCGCGCGATCCAGCAGCCCAGCCCAGTATGCACGGAGTGGGGAGACGTCCAGCAGGGGAGGCGGAAGCTCTGTAGTGACCACACACCCTGTGGGGGGGCCGTCACCGTGCGATCCAGCAGCAGGTAGGATTCACCGCAGCCACCCACTCCATCCCAAGCCCGGCCCAACGTGCACAGAGCAGGGAGACGTCCAGCAGGGGAGGTGGAAGCTCGGCAGAGACCACACACCCTGCAGTACAGCCCCATGACCCAGCAGCCTGGCCGAGTCCAAGCTGACCAGAGAGGTGGCTCCCCGGAGAGGCCCAAAACCCAAGGCAACCACACACACAAGGCACTAGTGGCCAACTGAGCAGTCACTGAGGTAACCATATCAAATTGGCAACTCCATCAACATCTTAGTCAGACAATATTGTCAAACCTGTGGACTGCGAAACCCCCTGCCACAATGAATAAACATCAAAGAAAAGATACCAGAAATACGAAAAATCAAGAAAGTACACCACCAAAGGGTAATAACTCTCAAGCTCTACATCCTGTAGAATGAGAAGCCCTTGAAATGTCAGACAAGGAATTTCGAGTGATAATTCTAAGGAAATTGAATGAGATACAAGAAAACTCAGCTAGACAACATGATGAACTGAGGAAAAGTATACAAGACCTGAAAGAAAAAATGTACAAGGAAATCAGTGCCCTGAAAAAAAATGTAGCAGGGCTTGCCAAACTGAAGAATTTATTCAGTGAAATAAAAAACAACGGAGAGTTTAACCAGCAGGCTTGTGGAAGTTGAAGAGAGAACCTCTGAACTTGAAGATGGGCTGTTTGAAATAACACAGGCAGACCAAAAAAAGGAAAAAAGAATCAAAGGCATTGAAGAAAATCTGAGAGAGATATCAGACAACCTTAAGCGCTCAAATATCCGAGTCATGGGTATTCCAGAAGGGGAGGAAAACGGAGATTGCATTGAAAACATATTCAACAAAATAGTGGCAGAAAACTTCCCAGGTATAGGAAAAATCACAGATCTTCAGATCCACCAAACTCAAAGATCCCCAAACGTATTCAACCCAAAAAGGTCTTCTCCAAGACATGTTATAGTCAAATTGGCAAAACTCAAAGACAAAGAGAGAATCTTAAAAGCTGCAAGAGAGAAGCATCAAATCACCTATACGGGAGCCTCAATCAGGCTAACATCAGACTTTTCATCGCAAACCCTAAAAGCCAGAAAGGAATGGAATGATATATTCAAAATATTAAAAAGACAGAGATTGCCAGCCAAGAATACTCTACCCTGCCAGGCTATCCTTCCAAAATGAAGGGCAAACAGTATATTTCTCAGACAAACAAAAACTATGGGAGTTCACCACCACACAACCACCCTTACAAGAAATTCTCAAGGGAGTACTGGGTTTGGTTCCTGAAAAATAACTGCCACTGCCATCAAAACCCAAGAAAAATCAGAACCCACTAGGATAATAAAAATGGCATTCATGAAGAGAAAACAAACAGAAAGGCTATCTACAACCCAAGGAGCCAACAAATACAGAAAACAAATAGTAAATCAGAAAGCAAGGAACAAAAGACACCTAAAACAACCAAACAATAATCAATAAAATGCTAGGAATAAATCAACACTTTTCAATAACAACTCTTAATGTAAAAGGCTTAAATTCCCCAATCAAAAGACACAGACTGGCTGAATGGATTAAAAAGGAGGACCCAAATATATGCTGCCTTCAAGAGACCCATAAAGATTCACACAGACTAAGAGTGAAAGGATGGAAAAAGATTTACCATGCAAACAGAAAAGAAAAACGAGCTGGAGTAGCTATTCTTATATCTGACAAAATAGACTTTAAACTAAAAACCATAAAAAGAGACAATGAGGGACACTACTTAATGATAAAAGGACTGATCCATCAAGAAGACATAACAATCATAAATATGTACGCACCCAATGTTGGAGCAGCCAGATTTATAAAACAAACTCGATTAGACCTAAAGAAGGAAATAGACACTAATACCATAACAGCAGTGGACCTGAACACCCCACTGTCAATATTAGACACATCATCTAGACAAAGAATCAGTAGAGAAACACAAGATCTAAACAAGACTCTAGACCAATTGGAATTGGCAGATATCTACAGAACATTCCACCCACCAACCTCAGAATATTCATTCTTCTCATCAGCACATGGATCATTCTCCAGGATAGATCACATATTAGGTCACAAATCAAGTCTCAATAAATTCAAAAAAATTGGAATTATCCCATGTATCTTCTCAGACCACAATGGATTAAAACTAGAAATTAATAACAAACGAAACTCTGGAAACTATACAAACACATGGAAATTAAACAGCATTCTACTAAATGACATATGGGTCCAAGAAGAAATCAAGCAGGAAATCAAAAAATTTCTTGAAACTAATGAAAACAATGATACATCATACCAAAACCTGTGGGATACTGCAAAAGCAGTATTGAGGGGGAAATTTATTGCATTAAATGCTCACTTCAGAAGAATGGAAAGATGGCAAGTGAACAACCTAACACTTCACCTTAAAGAACTAGAAAAACAAGAACAATCCAAACCTAAAGTTAGCAGATGGAAAGAAATCATTAAGATCAGAGCAGAACTGAATGAAATTGAAAACCAAAAAACAATTCAAAAGATCAAGGAATCAAAAAGTTGGTTTTTTGAAAAGATAAATAAAATTGACAAACCATTAGCATGGCTAACAAAAAAAGAAGAGAGAAGACTCAAATAACAAAAATTAGAAATGAAAAAGGCGATATTACAACTGATTCATCTGAAATAGAAGGAATCATTCGAGACTACTATAAACAACTATACGCCAACAAATTTGAAAATCTGGAGGAAATGGATAAATTTCTGGACACACACAAGCTCCCAAACCTGAACCATGAAGACGTAGAAAATTTGAACAGACCAATAACAATAAAGGAGATTGAAGCTGTTATCAGAAGGCTCCCAACAAAGAAAAGCCCAGGACCAGATGGATTCACAGCAGAATTTTACCAAACATTCAAAGAGGAATTGACACCGATTCTTTACAAACTATTCCAAAAGATTGAAACAGACACAAATCTCCCAAACTCATTCTATGAAGCAAATATCATCCTGATACCAAAACCAGGTAAAGATATAACCCAAAAAGAAAACTACAGGCCGATATCCTTGATGAATATAGATGCAAAAATCCTCACTAAAATACTAGCAAACAGAGTACAGCAACACATACGTAAAATTATTCACCACGATCAAGTGGGATTCATCCCAGGGATGCAAGTTTGGTTCAACATACGCAAATCAATAAATGTGATACACCATATTAATAAACTCAAACACAAGGACCATATGATCATCTCTATAGATGCTGAAAAAGCATTTGATAAAGTTCAGCACTCATTCATGACAAAGACCCTCTATAAGTTAGGTATAGAGGGAAAGTATCTCAACATAATTAAAGCCATATATGACAAACCCACTGCCAATATCATCCTGAATGGAGAAAAGCTGAAAGCTTTTCCTTTAAGAACAGGAATTAGACAAGGATGTCCACTCTCACCACTCCTATTCAACATAGTGTTGGAAGTACTAGCCAGAGCAATCAGAGAAGAGAAGGAAATTAAGGGCATCCAGATTGGAAAAAATGAAGTCAAACTGTCCCTGTTTTCAGACGACATGATCTTATATATCGAACAGCCTAAAGCCTCTACAAAAAAACTCTTGGAGTTGATAAATGATTTCAGCACAGTATACAAAATCAACACACAAAAATCAGTAGCATTTCTATTCTCCAATAGTGGACATGCAGAAAAGGAAATCAAGAAAGCTTGCCCATTTATAATAGCCACCAAAAAAAAAAATTTACTTAGGAATTGAGTTAACCAAGGAGGTGAAAAATATCTATAATGAGAACTACAAACCACTGCTGAGAGAAGTTAGAGAGGATACAAGAAGATGGAAAGATATCCCATGCTCTTGGATTGGAAGAATCAACATAGTGAAAATGTCCATACTCCCCAAAGTGATATACAAATTCAATGCAGTCCCCATCAAAATTCCAAAGACATTTTTCTCAGAAATGGAAAGAACTATCCAGACATTTATATGGATTAAAAGACCATGCATAGCCAAAGTAATGCTGAGCAAAATAAATAAAGCTGGAGGCATAACACTACCCGACTTTAAACTATACTACAAAGCTATAATAACCAAAACAGTATGGTACTGGTGTAAAAACAGGCACACTGATCAATGGAATAGAATAGAGAATCCAGAAATCAACCCACACACTTACTGCCATCTGATCTTTGACAAAGGCACCAAGCCTATACATTGGGGAAGAGACTGCCTTTTCAGCAAATGGTGCTGGGAGAAGTGGATATCAATATGCAGGAGAATGAAACTAGACCCATACCTCTCACCATACACTAAAGTCAACTCAAAATGGATTAAAGAATTAAATATATGCCCTGAAACAATAAAACTTCTTAAAGAAAACATAGGAGAAACACTTCAGGCAGTAGGACTGGACACAGACTTCATGAATATGACCCCAAAAGCAGAGGCAACCAAAGGGAAAATAAACAAATGGGATTATATCAAACTAAAAAGCTGCACAGCAAAAGAAATAATTAAAAGAGTTAAAAGACAACCAACAGCGTGTGAGAAACTATTTGCAAAATATACATCTGACAAAGGATTAATATCCAGAATATACAAGGAACTCAAACAACTTTACAAGAAAAAAACAAGCAACCCAATTAAAAAATGGGCAAAAGAGCTAAGTGGGCATTTCTCTAAGGAAGATATACAAATGGCCAACAGACATATGAAAAAATGCTCAACATCACTCAGCATTCGGGAAATGCAAATCAATGAAAAAAAACCACACTGAGATACCATCTCACCCCAGTTAGGATGGCTAAAATCCAAAAGGCTGAATGATAAATGCTGGCGAGGTTGTGGAGGAAAAGGAACTCTCATACATTGTTGGTGGGAATGCAAACTGGTGCAGCCACTATGGAAAATGGTATGGAGGTTCCTCAAACAATTGCAGATAGATCTGCCATATGACCCAGCTATCCCACTGCTGGGAATATACCCAGAAGAATGGAAATCATCAAATCGAAGGTATACCTGTTCCCCAGTGTTCATCGCAGCACTCTTTACAATAGCCAAGAGTTGGAACCAGCCCAAATGTCCATCATCAGATGAGTGGATACGGAAAATGTGGTATATCTCCACAATGGAATACTACTCTGCTATAAAAAAAGAATGAAATACTGCCATTTGCAACAACATGGATGGACCTTGAGAGACTTATATTAAGTTAAACAAGTCAGGCACAGAAAGAGAAATATCACATGTTCTCTCTTATTGATGGGAGCTAAAAATAAATAAATAAATTCACACACACACACACACACACAAAAAAAAAAAAACCAGGGGGTGGGGGGGAAGAGGACATAACAATTGCAATTCCTTGAAGTTGATACGACAGGCATACAGAGAGGACATTGTTGGGTGGGAAGGGGGAGAGGGAGGGGGGAGGGAGTGTTTGGCAATGGGCCACAATAATCAACCACATTGTATATTGACAAAATAAAATAAAATAAATGTAAAAAAAAAAAAATCAAAGTTAAAAATTTTCAACCTTCACAAGTTGAATTTGTGAAAACACAATTCATAGCATGAGAGAAAATATTTCCATCCCCAGCAGAATCTCCACTGGTCATCTGTGATTCAGTGAATCAACAACTGAAGTTTAATGAAAGGTTAAAATGACGTAGAGTTGGGGTAATGACAGTATAGGTTTATGAAGGTGGAATACTGGGTCGGCTGATCCTCTCAAAAAGTAAAACTAGTCATAATCATAATAAAATATCATTTATAATCCTCTAAAAAAAAAAAAAAGAAAGAAAAGTAACTTCCTCAAGAGCCCTGCAGGAAAAGGGTCTTCCAGCCAGATCTCTGAGGACTGGTTACACCGTGTATACACTGTACAGTTAGCATGAAGTCAGTTAAGGAGCAGAGTGTTTTCCAGAAACGATAGCAGCCGTTAGCATAGCAGGATCTGTGTGTGATAGGTTTACTCCTTCCTTCCCTCCTTCCTATTTATTTATCAATTCATCAAACGCTTAGTGTTTTCCAGGTTTGTGTTATAAAATCCCATCATATGTTACATACACAAGCATCCTTATATTTCTGTTTTCTGTAGGAAGAGCGATGCACCCACTTGATTTAAAACTGATGTCATGTTATTAAGTGTCAGTTTAAAAGGGAGCAGGGGTACAAAAGAGCTGTAGATATTTTATCCCACTAGAAGTTACTGATATCATCTGTCAAGAGACTAGTCCTGTCATCCTTGGCTGTTCCATTGGCATCAAGGTATAGATTCTAAGCATTAGCAAACAAGGGAGGGAGGATGAGCCATATTTAGTTTAGCTCATAATCGTTTCTCTCTATTGAGTCATTGGCTTAGGAACAGGCTATAAAAGCTGCAGACAACCTTTTACTATTCCTAGCAGATTTCCCTACAAGATGATAAAAAGTTGCAGTCTTTTACTGTTCCTAGCAGATTTTGCTACAAGATGATAAAAAGTGCATGAGTAAAAGTCGTTGTTGACTAGGCACACTTAAAGTCAATTTGTGATATCATTCTCAGGAGCTCAGATTTATAATGTATGAAAAAGGAAATTACGATACAGTTTAGATGGGATGCCTGGTGACTGAATCGATACGGTTTAAGAGTTGGAAGGTTGCTTGCTTTTTATATTTTCAGGGGGATAAATTCTACTCTAGGACCAAACAGAATGCCATCAATTTTAAGATAAATAAGTGGGCACCGATCAGCTTCCTTTTTAGCGTAATCCCTGGTCAGCTCCTCCTGGAGTGCTCTGTGAGCTTGTCTATTCCAGCTAAATTCTGAAAAGGGGCTTGACTGGGCCCCATCAGAAAACTGCTGGTTTCTGTAAAGTCAGTACTTTTGATACTGGTGTCTGAATCTGGCTGTTAATGAGCATATGGGCTTCTGCAACCTTATTCACTGTTTAAAGTTCAAATAGCACCCTTCTTCCGCCCTGAGTTCTGAACCAATAGAAAAACAGGACAAAAAGATGAAGGAAAAAGTTGCTGAAAATATCACCATTGGTACTGGCAAAGCTCACATTTGACAATGTGGATCTTATTTGTAGTCAGGTGGGTTTTCTACTTTTAACCCGGGAATTACAGAAGTGTACCCACCCAGTCCTGGGCAGCTCTGGCCAAGCTCGGCCCTCCACCCCTGCCACCATCATGGCCACCACGTGGGGCAGCATGGATGAGCAGAGCCGCCCGTGTCCTCTCTGGCAGGCTCTCTCCATGCCCAGGTTTTCCCAATCTCACAAACCCTGTGTGTCACCCCCCTATCCTGGGGGAGAGGAATGAGCAACTGGTGGGGCACCTTATCACAGAAACACCAGAGAGGGAGGAACTAGTGCCCTCCCCTAGTTCATGCCCAGGTAACTGTGTCCAAAACGCTATCTGCGTTACCCGAGCTGATCATGAATCCAGGTGCTCCCAGAAGGATTTATGATGAGGGCGTTCGTCTTCTTGAGGCAGAGAACTCTCCCAGGTGGCCTCTTCCAGTCTGACCCTGCATGTCACTGCATAATCACAGCTTTGTCCTTACCTTATCAGGCTTCCAAATTTGCTCTGGGATACCAGAGGAATTGGATTTGTTATCAGCAGCATAGTGATAAGAAGTTAGAGAGAAACTTCTCTCTTAGGGCACAAGAGATAGAGTTTTTTGTTTTCTACAATTACACAAGTAATTCTAAGATAACACGAGTCACATGGGGAACCTTGAGCTAAACTGTTGGTGGATTGCCCTGCTTCTGGGTCAGGGTTTCATATGTAGCAGAGCAGCTCCCTTGCTGCAGTCTATGCAGAGTCAGCTAGAAAACATACCAGTTTGACAGTAAATGGAGCAAAACACTGACTCCTTTCCTCCTTCACATTCAGCCCATCTCACCCTCCTCCTGTAGGTAACCCATTTGCCTGTGTTGTAAATACTGTTTAATTCTTTTTTTAATATTCCTTTTATATATATATATATATAATATATATTATATATTTAATATATAGGCCTTTAAAATATATATATTTTTTAAGGTTTTATTATACATATTGTGCTACAACTGTGTCTTTTAAATTAACATTTTTGAGAGTCTTCCATGTCCTTTTAGTATATTTCCTTTATCTTTTAGAGTTTTATGTATTTTATTTTTTGGTGGCTGGCCTGTACAGGGATCCAAACCCTTGATCTTGGTGTTATCAGCACCACACTCTCCCGAGTAAGCCATGGGCCTGCCCTAGCATTAAATTTATTAAAGGCCCAGACATGTGAATCTTAGAAGGCTTGTACTTCTTGTACTTCTACCCAACAAAAACCTGCAGGGGCTAGGGCTGGTTGTTACACTCTCTCCCCATTGGGTGACAGAGACACAAAAAGGATTACTCAAAGCCCATTTCTTCTGAGCAGTGAGAAGCTCTGAAGGGGTTAATTTCCAGGAACCCTCAAGAGAGAGGCATTCCTTCTTGGAAAAATAACCCTGAACTGGGTTTCTCAGTATTTATTCTCCAGGCCAGAAAGTTACAGAAAAGGAACATAGGTGGAGTTATGGCTAAGTATAGTTTAACAATAGAAGCTGGTAACATCAGTGAAATAACAGAGTGACATTCCATAATGCAATTTGCAAAAGGTTAAGTAGATCCATCCACCACCAAAAGCTTGTTCTTAGCAAATACTGTCTTTTTCTACATCAGTTTCCTCAATATTTTTACATAACAATAAAGCAACTTTAGGTTAACCTGCACCAAGGACATCTGTCCTTGAGCCCACAATTTTGCTGTGTTACAATTCTTTATCTACGTCAGAGACTTTAGCCTGGGGAAAGTTTCCTGTCTTTTGCAAGCTTAACATTTCTATATGTAATTTTAAAAAGTTAGGCTAAACCTGAAACTACAGGGCTTTGGAGGCCAGGCCCTGTGAAATACATTTGCTTTATAAATGTAAGTGCTCTCTACAGCTGGTGGTGGTGGTGGTGGTGGTGGTCACTCTCTCTGCATGGCCTTGCACGGTATTGTGCCAAAAGTTTTACTTTTGTTTAGGTTTAAAGGATTTGTTGGCAAAAGAAACCACACGTCACACTAATAAGCCAATTCATGATGTTTATTAAGATACAGCAATAAGCAAGTAAGCAAAGAAAGCAAGATTATGTAGGAATATTAAAAATAGAATTAAACAGTATTTACATCACCAAATTGGGGAAACTCCTACATCCAGATCCAAGCAATGCCAGGAAGTCCCGTGAACAGCGATTTGGAGTCCCAGTTGGAATTGTCCCAGGCAGTGCGTCCACTCCACAGGTGAGAATTTGGAAAGCAGTTTGGCAAAATCCTGATTATATTACCCAGCGGCAGACTGATAACATTAGTCTGCATGCAAACATGCAATTGTGCTTATTCTATTAATGTTTTGATCTTTAGTTTTAAGTCTTAAGGAGGTTCTCTGGCCTTGGGAACTGGCCAGGTCCCCAAGGTCCAAGAAGCTCCAGGACTTATTTTCATTCTTATCTAATGGTTACTAAGCACCTATCCTGTATGCCTGCACAGTTTCGGAGAGTCTGGCACATAGCCTGTGTGGGGTCATTCTTCAGTCAGAGACCTAGCAGTGCCTCTGAAGCCTGAACAGGACTATAAACCTTAATTTCCCCAACACATGGTTGTTCGGGAACATTGCTATGGCATTTTTCTGCAGAGGAGGATTCTTCCTGAAGCTTCCTGTTGAGCGTCATGTAGGTCTGGCTTGAGGTTCAGCATCTTCAGTCCTTGCTGTACCGTAGGTGCTTTTCCTAAGTCTGGCAGGATTCTACTCTTGCCCGTTGCCTCTGCACATCCAAGCAGTCATTCTGAGTCCCGTGCTCCATGGATTGAGGAGGCGCCCACCTAGCTCCCCGCACTCCACCACTCCTCACACACCAGTGCTTGTCCCATCCCCAAGCTAACCTGCTATACAGGCTGCTACAATGCAGCACTATTCTATCTCAGCCAGTTGGTAGAACCTCGATGGCCGTTAGCTCAGACCAGAGCTCCAAACCCAGACTTACTGGCCTTCTCCCGTGAATGACTGACAGGTTCACCACATTTTTTGTGTCCAAATCAGGCTCATCTTTTCCTCCACACAGGTGGTCTCCCTCCTGTGTTCCCTGTCTTCGTGAATGACCCTCTGGGCAACACCTGGGAATTGTCCGAGGCTTTTCCCTCTCCTTTGCCCATGTTCAGGTGGTCACTGTGATCTGAAAGAGCCTCTCTCTCCCTGCCTGCATCTCAGTTGCCTGTGTTTGTTCAGGCTCTCCCTGGTTCTCACCTAGCTCAAAGTCACATTTCCTAACTGGCCTTGGTCTCAAAGCTTTCTCTTTATTGGTCACTTGTTCACATGGGAGCCAAAGTGACCTTTCTGGTTGTGTCTTACTTATTTGTTTATACCTTTCATGTTCCGGGAAGGAGTCAGGTGTCGTGCAAGTATCTGATCATGTTACTCTCTTGCTCGATACCTGTCGTTGCTTCAAGGTGAAGCATTTTTTGTTTTGTGTATGTACCCTTCTGCTGTAAAGTTGGCCATAGCAGCCTCCTTTCTCCATATAGTGGGGACGCTCCTCTCCTTCTCTGGCTTCCATCACCTCCTCAGTCCCCTGGCCAGGACACATGCCCCACGTGTACCACTGGCTGTTCGAACCTTTCCTGAGGTCCAGGGCTGCAGTGAATTTATGTCCCCTCAGAACTTAGCCCCTACTGTCACAATGTCAAGTGGGTGGGAAATCCTATTATGGTAATTGAAAGGTGGGGCCTTGAAGAGGTGATTAGATTCTTAGTACCATGCCCTAATGAATAAATTAATAATGGTAGTGATGGGCATGGTTCTGAGGGCTTTAAAAGGAGAGCATTGAGAATCTGTCTCTCTCTACTCTGCCATTTTCTGACATGTGAGACTCCTGCATTGCTGTAAAACCACCACCAAAGAAGATGCTCACGGGATGTGTTCCCTGGGCTTTAGACTTCCCAGCCTCCGAAACTGTAAGCAATAAATTTCTTTTTCTTATAAATCACCCAGTTCCATGTATTTTGTTATAAGCAAAAGAAATGGATGAGTACAGAAACTTGGTACCAGGAATCCAGTGTTGCTTATAACAAATACTTGAAAATGTGGAAGCAGCTTTGGAACTGGGTGTTGAAGAGAGGCTGGAAGAATTAGAAAGAGCAGGCTACAAAAAGCCTAGCTGCTGGTGGGACTTTAGAAGACAAGAAAACCAGGGGAAGTTTGGAACTTTATTAGAGACTGGTTAAATGATGGTGAGCAGAATGCTGATAGAAATATGGACAGTAAATGCCATTCTGAAAAGATCACTGCTGTAAATGAGAAGAGTCTTACTGGAAACTGGGGCAGAGATCACCCTTGCCGTGAACTGCTAAGGAACTTGGATGCATTCTGTTCTTGCCCCCAAATTTTATGGAATGTGGAACTTCAAGGTGCTGACCCAGGGTTTTTGGTAGAAGAAATTTCTAAGTAGCAAAGCATTCAGGAAGCTGCATGGCTACTTGTAACAACCTATATTGAGTTATGGTGGCAAAGGCATGACATAAAACCAGAATTTATAATTAAAAGGAAAGCAGAGTGTAAAGATTTGGAAAATTTGCAGCGTGGCCATGTGGTAAAGAAGCAGAGAGCATTTTCAGGAGAACAATTCAATGGTGTAGCCCAGCTAACATTTGCTAAGGAGATTAGTACAGAAGAAAGGGATTATCAAGAGACGGGGAAAAAAGACCTTGAAGGCATTTTAGAGGCTGCCTCTTCCATTACAGGCCCAGAGGCCTAGGGAGTCAGAATGGTCTTGGGGAACAGGCCTGAGGCACTCATGGGCTCACTGCACAGGGCCACCTCAGGAAGCTGCTTCCAGCACCAGTACCCCAGCTGCTTTGGCTGCTCCAGCTGCTGCAATTGTGGCTAAATTGGCTCCAGGACCCACAGCTTTGGAAAACACAAGCCAGAAGCCTTACGGGAGTTCATGTGGTGTTAAGTCTGCAGGCTTGTAGAATGCTGGCACTGTCTAGGCTTGGGAGCCTCCATCCTGATTTCAAAGGATGTATGGAAAAACCTGGGGACCTAGGAAAAGATCTGTTGCAGGGGCAGAGTCACAGCATAGAGTCTTCCCTAGAGCAATGCTAAGGGGAAAATGTGGGGTTGGAGTTGCAGCAGAAAACCCCCATCAGTGACATGCCTAGTGGAGCCACAAGAGTGGGACCACCATGGAGACCCCAGAACTATAGAGCTACCAGCGTGCATCACCAGCATGCAAGAACTGAGGCATGGCCTAAGACCAGAAAAGCCATAGAAGCAGAGCTGCCCTAGGACTTGGAGGCCCAACCCCCACACCGGTGTGCAGAGGACATCGAACATGAGTCAAGGGACATGATTTGCCAGCTTTAAGATTTAATGCCCATCTTGCTGGGTTTCGGACTTGTTTAGGACCTGTTACCTCTTTCTTTTGGCCTATTTTTCCCTTTTTTAATGGGAATATGTATGCTATGCTTGTCCCACCATTGTATCTTGGCAGTAGATAACTTGTTTTGATTTCACATATGGGACTTTGAACTTTGGACTTTTGAGTTGAAACAAGTTAAGACTTTGCGGATGGAATGAATGTATTTACCTGTGAGAAGGACATAAACTTCATTCAGGGGCTGAATGCAGTGGATTGGATGGCCCCCCAAGTCACTGAAGCTTAATCCGCATTGTAACTGTTGAGGGTGGGGAATCCTATTATGGCAACTGAAAGGTGGGGCCATGAAGAAGTGATTAGATGCAGGACCATGTGGTAGTGAATAGATAACAATGGTGGTCAGCGGTGTGGTTCTGAGAGCTTTAAAATGAGAGCATGTAAGAGTCTCTCTCTCTGCTCCACCATTTTCTGCAATGTGAGACCCTGCATTGCTGTAAAGCCACCACTAAAGAAGACCCTTACCACATATGTCCCCTGGACTTTGGATTTCCCAGCCTCTGAAACAGTAAGCAATAAATTTCATTTTCTTACAAATGACCCAGTTCCAGGTATTTTGTTATAAGCAACAGAAATGGATCGAGTAGTCCTGCCTCCCCTACGCGCGTGCGCTTCTGTGCGGCGTGAGTAGCAGTGGCACTGTGCGAGTCCACGTGAGTGGGCAGGGCAGGAGGGGTGGGAGAAATGGGCCTGCTCTGTGACGGTGGCCTGGATGCCTCAGCTGCTGTCAAGCTCAGCTCCTTCTTTCAGCTCCTCACTGGGCAGCAAGCTCCTGCTGCCCTCCTGATGCTCTTTTAACCTTTTTCCAAAAGTATGTGCCTATAGACACTAATCCCACAGCATCTCCCTGTCCTGAAACAGAACAACCTTTGGTTTAACAAGCACACTGGAGACTCTCAAGGAGTCCCACAGTAAAGGACTGCTCACCCTTGTTTACCCAGAAATCTCCAGTCAGATTTGACCAAGGAACACTTTTCTTCACGTTATACCTAATACTGTCTTTGATCACACTTTTGAAGGCTGACATTATGTATCATTAGCAGAGCTCTCCTCTGGCTGTTCAGAGGAACAAGAGCTGTCCTAGGCTGGGTGTGACCCCAGTACAGCCACTCCCCGACACACACACACTGTGACCACCAGCTCAGGGAGCAGTGGCTGCTGTGTGAGGGTTGGCTCCGGTTCCTTCCTGTGGCTGAGAAGTGATGGATGCAGGAATGCTGTCATTTCACCTTGGCTTAGGTAGATGTTTACTTCTCTCATGCCCAAGGGTTCCACAGACCCTTGCACTGAGCCTGGCCTGATGTAGCCAATTGAAGGGTTAATACATTAGTTGCTCCACTTTCTTTTAACTGTGCTCTGGATAGGTTGCTCTGTATTTGTACTGAGCTTCCTAAGATGGGAGAACACCACCTGTCCGTTCTCAGGTCCTCAGATGGGAGACCACCACCTGTCTGTTCACATGTCCAGAGATGGGAGACCACCACCTGTCCGTTCACAGGTCCTCAGGCGTGGGACTACCACCTGTCTGTTCACAGGTCTGCTGTGGTTGGGGGCACCAGCTTCCTTCTGATGCCCCAGGCCATAGAGGGCCTTTCCCTGAGCTCTCAGCATAGAATCCTAGAAATCAGATAGCACCCAGGTGGTTGGAGTCAGGGCTTCCTTAGCAACTCCTTAGCAAGGGGATCCTTTTTGAGGCTTATCCATTCTGTGTCCATTGTTAGCTTGGGGGGAAAATTGTTCTGTGATTGATGATTTTGACTTCTTATCTTAGTTTCTTGGTCTCTGTAACATGTTAGATGAGTGATTTAGATGACAGTTCAAGCTTATTTTCTGAACTCCTCACTATTTAAGCCAATAACAGGAATACATAATTCCTTTAAAACAATCAAGAGTTAAAAATATGAAAACATACATAGTCATGAGCCATTAAAAAGTGGGGTTTAATGTCTGCCAGGTGGGAATCTACGTGGTCTATAGATATCACAGAGGGAAGTAATCAGTAACAGAGTCGTTAGGCAGGGCCACTTATTTATTAATCAGTAGAGGACTCTGGAATGCCTACTTTTGGAAGTCAGCCTTCATTCATTCATTTAACAAGTGTTGATTGACTGCCCCTGTATGTCCAGGCTGTACTGGGCACTGGGGACGTGAGGGTGATGTATCTCCAACCCTTATGAAACTCATTGTCTGCTGAAGGAGAAAGACACAGAAATAATTGCAAAATGATCACAGTTCAATATGGTAAGTGTAGATAACGTTCTGTTCGAGAGCCATGGTGACACAGAGGGGAATGGGGACTACTGTCTGCCTCTTCAGGAAGGGCTCTCCAGAGAGCTAAGATTTCCCTTTCCTTTCAGATAAACCAGTGAACAAAAAACACCTTTGATTCCCATTACAAAGCTAATTTATAGGTATTGTATAAAATTAAGTAGATAAATATCTGAGAATAACCAAAAGTGTTCGAAAAATTAGAGTAATGAAGAACTTGCCTTACCAGGTATGAACTTCCTATATTGTGACTGTTATCAGAACAGAATGTCACTGGCTGAGGAATAAACAGGTTATGGACCAGAATTGGGGCTCCCAGACTTTAACGTGCAGACATGTGTGCCGGGAACCGGGTTGAATTGCAGATCTGGCTTGGGAGACTAGGGATGAGACCTAAGATTCTACATTTCTAGCAAGGTGATGCTGATGTCACTTGTCTGAGAAGTGCACTCTGAATAGCAAGGGACTGGAGAGTGCACAAATAGATCTAAGGAGGGCTGTAAGCCTAGTCTTTGGCGGAGGGAGGAAGGGTGATTTATTTCATGGGTCCCAAAGTCAGATGCATCCAGAGGCTGGGAAATGTGAGAAGCAGCTGAGGTCTGACCGCAGGGAGCTGTGGGGCCTAGAGATCACACTTCTTCCACCTCAGTGTTCAAATTCAAATGTTTATAAGGAGGAGAGGAAAAGAAACAGTGGCAGCAAGACTCACTGAAGCATGTCAGGCTGAGCTGGGTTACCCAGGTGGGACTGGCTTACATGGTGCCAGCATAACTGGTTCTCAGAGAACAAGAAGAGAACTCATACCATGAAGGAATGTACAGTTACATAAATTCCAGAAAGGCGACTATAAAAGTGTGAGGAAAGTTGAGAGAAAATGTGTGTATAACCTTGAAGTAGAGTAGACCTTCTTAGGTGATACTGAAACCCATGAAAACAGTCTGGTGTCACATAAGGTGTGAAGGCAAGGTCAAAAAGCAAAGAATATCTAGTGAAAAATAATGACCAATATTGTTAATGTTTAAAAAATTAAAACAATAATGAGATAGCTGTTTTAACATGGAATCGAGAAACGTTTTAAAGAGTGATAGTGTCCAGTATTGATGAGGAAACAGGAGTGCAGACAATACTTACCAGAATCAAAAATCACATACCCTTTGATCCAGCCTGACCACTTTTAGGAGTGTAGTTTAGCCCACAGAGCAAAAAGTACCAGGAAGTGACGATGGATAAACAAGTTTGGGAACAGGCTTTTTGTTTGTCTGTTTTTTAAGTATTTTCAAACACCCAAAAGTAGAGAGAATCATAAAGTGAGTCCTTATGTGCCCATCACCCAGTTTCAGCAATTGATGACATTTAACTAATCTCCGTTACTTTTTCTTTTTCTTTTTCTTTTTTTTTAAAGATGACTGGTAAGGGGATCTTAACCCTTGACTTGCTGTTCTCAGCACCACACTCTCCCAAGTGAGCCAACCAGCCACCCTATATAGGGATCCGAACCCGTGGCCTTGGTGTTATCAGCACCACACTCTCCCGAGTGAGCCACGGGCCGGCCCTCTGTTACTTTTTCTCTACTTATTTTTTTCCCCCCGGAGTTCTTAATTTTAATTTTGTTTTTTTGGTGGCTGGTACAGGGATTCAAACCCTAGACCTTGGTGTTACCAACACTACATTCTAACCAACTGAGCTAACTGGAGTTCTTTAAAGCTAATTCCAAACGTATGATTTCATCTGTAAATAATTCAATATATATCTCTAACAGATAAGGGCTTTAAAAAAAAATCCATATAACTACAATGCCAAGTGCAATTAACACTAATTCCTTATTATTATGTAATACCAGTCCAGTCCATATTCAGATTTCCCTTATTTTCTCAAAATATTTTTTTACAGTTGGTTTGAGTTGTTCCAAACAAGTGCCACACATTGCATTTGATTATTTGTTTTTCAAATCTATTTTAGTACATATTTAATACAGCACTGCCTGGAGCAGCAATAGACACACACACGCGCACACACACACACACACACACACACACACAATAAATGGGACGACATGAATTTCCATAAAGTAGACAGTGATTTGACCTATAGACAGGATTAAAAGAGAGTGGGATAGAAGAGTGATTATTAATTTCTTTCTTTAAACACTGTTAGAGTATTTGACTTGGTACAAAGTACTTGTGTTATTTTTATACTTAAAGAGAAAATCTTAATAAAGAAAAAAAGCAGGATAATGTAAGATTTACATTGTTTTTGTTCTGCATAATGTCTTTGACCAGGCAGCTTTAGGTGCCTCTGGGAGTTCGGTCTAGGAGAATTCACGTTTTTAGTAGAGCTTGCTTAGAGCGGATTAGCAACAGACTGAGGTGAGTGGCTTGTAAAATGCATGGGTAGTGTATTACTTCACTTTGGTTTGAGCTAATCATTTAATCATATATGACTTTGGTTGGAGAATCCTGGGGCATTAAAAACTTTGCAAATCCTCAGTTGGTTAGAATGCGATATTATAGCACCAAGGTCAAGAGTTCGGATCCTCTTACCGACCAGTTGCCAAAAAACAAAAAAACCAAAAAACTTTACAAATCTGTTGATTGTGTGCTGTTAGAGTGATTTAGAATTAATGCATTGCTATCAATGTTTAACACCATCTGTTTTCTTCTGCCCCCTTCCCCTCAGGCTTCAACCATGCTACGAGCCTCTTTGGCACCCATGTAAGTAATTGCTCTTAGGAATTTTTGATAAGGAGGACAGCTGTGTGTAAAACTGGAATTCAAAGTAGCTTTAATAAACACTCATTTTAACAGTTAACTTAGAGGAATGCCTTTGAGCTAGAGCTGCATGTGGACATTAATTATAAGTAATGTTAAACGAGAATTGTCTTTTAATGTTATTTCTATTTATTTTGATAAGGTAGCATCAAATGGATAAAACTGTTGAATTATTCCCATGGTATTTTATAGAATGAATTTAATCTGTTGTAGCACAGTCAACAGAGCATTGCGGTGTCTAAGTTTTATGTTCTCTGCTGGTTCACGCTGTGACCAGAGCCATAGAATAGCTGTGTGTATGCCTGAGCATTCCCATCCAGATCACTTAGGCTGTCACCCAAGGGAGTGTCTAGTTCAGTGCACTTCATCAGGTGTGTGTGTTGTGGCAGCAAGGAAGTGAGAACCTTTGACTTGGACGTGAGGACTGGGATGGGTTCTGGTGATGCTTTGAGCCAGTTGCAGGCGGGGGGAGCCAGCGCTGTGAGATTACTAAATACCTGAGGTGGCCACAACGTTTCCCCTCCCTCATCCCTGCCTGAGTCTGACATTGACCCCACATTTTGTTCTCTTCTGCCACACCTCTGCTGCTGGCTCTGTGACCTTGGACTACTTATATATCTTCTCTGTGCCTCAGTTTCCTCATTTATAAAATGAGAAAAATAATAGTTATTCTATTATAGGATTGTTGTGAGGATAAAAATGAGTTAATATGTATAGAGCACTTTGTACAGTGCCAGAGACGTAATAAACTCTGGAGGTTTGCTAATATTATTCTCAGTTACATAAGAGGCAAGGTCACCTGCAGAGAATAAAGGGAGGGGCTAGTTTGTGGAGGAGGTTAAGAGGACAGAGGAGAAGGCATGACACAGCCCTCTTGGGCAGTGGGAGAGTGGCTGGACCACAGAAATTGCTGAGCAGCTTAGTTGCTAATGAACTTAGTTGGCAACATTCCATTATTGGCAAGTATATATGGCCCAAATATGATAGTTTTTCTTCCCTCCAAAGGAAGCATCCCAGCTATAGAACATTATCAAACTTGGCTTTGCAATTGGAACTTTTTTGTCTAGAATAAGAATCTGTTTACATTTTAAATTTTAAATTTTTTTAGAAAAAGATTTATGTTAAAATAATTTGAGTTGCAAAAATAGTACAGAGAATTCCCATATACCCTTCACCCAGGCTCCCCAGTGTTAATATTTTACACAAGCCTAGTATAGCTATGAAAATCAGAATGTTGTCATTGATACATTATGAGCCTCTAATCTGTAGAACTTCTTCACATTTTACCAGTTGTTCTATTATGTCGTTTCTCTGACCCAGGATCCCACCCAGGATCAGATGTTGATTTAGTTGTCATGTCTTCTTAGTTTCCTTTAAGTCAAAATCAATCTTCAGTCTTTGTCTTTCATGACTGACACTTTTGAAGAATATTAGCCAAATATTAACAATTGGAATTTTAAAAGCAGCTTTTTTAATGTTTAAACTCATAATTGCATCTGCCTCAGGGAAAAAAAGTGTCAGAATAGTCAAAGTGCATGTGTACACATGTTTACTGTGTGATGTAGAAAACAGAAGACACTTCTCCCCGAGGAGTGTTTCCTGAGATCTCATTTGTTGTCCTATTTTCTGGCCCTTTCTTCCAGCCCTGTAAGAGAATCTCATTTTGTATTTTAAAAACTAACATTAAAAAAAAAAACTAGCATGTATTTTTCTCATTATGTAAGTAATACATGCTCATTGTAGAAAATTTGCATGCTGTAGAAATGTATGAAGAAGAAAATGTAAATTACCCAAAATGCTACTTCCCGGAGCTATCATTTCAGTTTCCATTCCATCGTTAACAACTGAAACCCTACATCTTGACTCTTTTCACCAAACTCTTCATTAATCTCCATTAAATATTGTGCAGTCTCCTTTTTTTCCTTTATACTGGAAGAATCATATTTCTGTTTTGGGTTTAGGTTTTAGGTTTTTATTTTGAAATAATTATCGATTCACAGGAAGTTGAGTCCCCCAGCTTCCCCAACGGTGACGTCTTACATGACTGTAGTATAATATATATATATATTTTTTTTTAAAGATGACCGGTAAGGGGATCTTAACCCTTGATTTGGTGTTGTCAGCACCACGCTCAGCCAGTGAGCGAACCGGCCATCCGTATATGGGATCCGAACCCGGGGCCTTGGTGTTCTCAGCACCGCACTCTACCGAGTGAGCCACGGGCCGGCCCTGTAGTATAATATTAAAATGAGGAAATTAACAATGATGCAGTACTATTAACTAGATTACAGTCCTCCTTCAGTTTTCATCAGTTTTTCCATGTACTCTAATCTCCTTTTATTCAGCAAAACAACAACAAAAAATGTGAAGACACTTGTTTTAGTGATAAGGAATCTGAGGTGGTACTTTTCCTTTCTGGCTAACCAAATGCAGGTGTTGTGTCAGTTTGAGCTATGTGGATCTCTAATCAAAGAATTGGAACCTGGGTTTCCCTGAGGTCTTTGACTTGTAGTCTTCTTGAGGAGGGTTTGCAAATTGTCCTCCAGCCCATCTCATAGGTACCATATACCGCCATGCTGCCTCCTGATTACTCCCTCCTACCACTCGGAGGGTCAAGTTGTCCACTAACTTACTCTTCACAGTTGTTTCCTGTCCCCTGATCTGGCCTTCCCATTCCCCCAGTCTGGTCCCACAGATTTGAGAGGGACAGTGGCTTCGGGCTTTTAGGTAGAACTCTTGGAGCCTGCTGATGCTAATAATCTTTAGACTTTGCTTTGAATTCTAAATAAAACTTTGGTGGAAATCCAAGGTGATTTCTTTCCCATCATGTGGAGCCTGGCCTAAGATGAATGCAGTGGTTTCTGAACTTGTTCAGGCAGAGACTCCTCATTTTAGAAAAAAACATTAAATAAAACCTCAGTTCATCTACAGAAGAGGTAGAGCTGAGCTGGCTGAAGCTAGGGTGGGGGAGCCTGGAACCCAGCCTTCCCCATGAAAGGCTGGAGTTCATTCCAGGAGTCCAGGCTGGGAGGGTGGCTGTGGGGGCAGTGGGGCCACTGCTGGTCTGTTCTGTCTGACAAGCTCTAGATCGGATATCATGATTCGCAGGAGGTATAATGAACATGCCTTTTTGCCCTTTTCTTTCTCTTTGTACTTGTGTTGCTGAGCAGGAAGTTGAAGGATGTCCCATTACTGCCTTCCCTGGATTATGAGAAACTGAAGAAGGATTTGATTTGGGGGAGTGACCGCTTGAAAGCCTTCTTGTTGCAGGCTCTGCGCTGGGTACGTACCTTTCCTTTGAAGTTAAAAACAAAACAAGACAATGCTGATTTTCTTGGCTGGCTACCTTGCTTGTATCTTCTAACTCACCCACTAAAAATCTTTCTTCCTGCTGCCTGCTAATATCAAGAACTAAAGATAAAAGCAGCTTCTGAAAATAGCCTTGGCCTCTTTTGATAAACTCCTATATTGACCTCGATTGCCATTGCCTTCATGCAATAACGTGATACATGCAGTTTCAAGGCGCAGGAGACTGCCCCTGCCAGGGCCCTTTCCTGCTCACACACCACACTCCCAGAGCGTGGGGTCCGCATGTGAGTGTGTGGGGTCAGGCTTACTCACAACTCCACAGAGACCACTGGATGCTGGTATTGCCATGCAGCCTCGCCGAGTAGACATCAAGGGCAAAAACTCGCCAACAAGTCTTTAAGGAAATAAAGCCTAGTCTAAATTGTTACTTTTCTCCCCAGTCTTCAGAGTGATCACAGTTTAAAGCAGCAGTTGGTTCTCAAGCTTTTTGGTCTCAGACCACTTCACACTCTCAAAAATTACTGAGGACCCCCAAAGAACTTTTGTTTATGTTAATTTTATCATGAATATTTACAGTATTAGAAGTTAAAACTGAGACTTTATTTATTTATTTATTTATAAAAAGACGACTGGTAAGGGGATCTTAACCCTTGACTTGGTGTTGTCAGCACCACGCTCTCCCAAGTGAGCCATGGGCTGGCCCAAAACTGAGACAATTTAAAATATATATTTCTTAATTCATTAAAAATGAACAATAATATATTACATTTTAACATAAAAAACATTTTTTATGAAAAATGACTTTTCAAACAACAAGCAAAATTAATGAGAAGAGTGGCATTGTTTTATGTTTTTGCAAATTAATGTCCGGCTTAATGGAGGACAGCTGGATTCTCATATCTGCTTTTGCATACAATTTGTTACAATATCAGGCTTCATATAGCCTCTGAGAGATGATCATGAAAAAGGCAAATCATATGTTAGTATTATTAGGAAAAGAATTGTGACCTTGTAGACTCCCTGAAAGGATTTCGGGCACCCCCAGTGTTCCTCAGTCTATACTTTGAGAACTGCTGGCTTAAGCCAACATTGGTCAGCTCTTTACCTGTGCAATCCATTCTAACTCATCCTGCATTAGTATCAAACCCCTTCATGGATCCCCAAATTACAGAGTATCTTGGCATCAGAATGCTTTGAGCAGTGTGCCCATGTCTGGATAGAATCCAGTCTCTGCTTACTTGCACTTCTGATGTCTGGTAGTGCTCCTGAGGTATGCCTGGAGGATCAGCAGAGAGAGTCCTGCGGTCGGGTGGCTGTCTGTTCAGGTTCTGTTTGGCTCAGTTGACTAGGGTGGGGACCGCATGAGGAATCTCTGTGGCCCTTGCACCCTTTCTCTGTTCAAGCTGTGAAGCTCCTCTTCCATTCAGCTCTTCATCTGCTCATTCAGGACTTCTGCTCAGTGCAGGCTGCTCCTGAGCTGCTTGCTGAGACCAGGTGTTCCTTTGCCAAGAGAATGACATTTTCTTAGAATAACTAGAAAAATAAACAGGTTTCTTATGGTTTTGACTCTGTCTCCCTCCAGTGCCCCTTCCCCAGCCCCTTGTCCCTGCCTCAGCCCCAGTGGACTCGACAGAAATGCAGCAGCCCCCGATGTGCCATTCCGGCATGCTCCTCCTTCAGGACAGTCCCCTCTTAGCTTCAAGCCTTCCCCCGGCCATGGTGGGCAGGGTCTGTTAGCAACACCTGCCTCTGGAGGCCTTCCCAGTCTCCTTTCGGTTCTGGGGTGTCTTCTGCTCTTGCTCGTCCTCTCGGCCATGCTGAGAACCAGGATGTTCTTTGCATATCAGCCTCTCAGCAGCCAGGAGCAGGGACAGCAGCCTCGGGATTTCTGTCTAGTGAGATTCCCCTGGGAAAGTGAGGACATTGGCTCACTGCAGTTGTTTGGCTTTCTCATATCCCCACATGCACATTGCACATGCTCCCCACACAAATGTTTTCTTCTAGCACTGTGGACATTACGTAGATTCTTACATATAGCAACATAACAGACTCACGGCTTTTCAAGATCTTCAAAATCCCAGCCAGCTTCCCCTACACACACATGCACACACACACATTCACACACACAGCATTGCTCTGTCAGTCCCCATAGGAGGGACAAAGTCTAATGTGTTGGATGGCATGCACTCCAAGCTCTCCACAGCCTGCCTGGCCCTGCTCACCGAGCCTGCTTGAGTGCATCCTGTATTCTTGTACCTCCCTGAGCCACACCATGCTTCCCCATCCACCACAACACTCACATTCCTCTTTGCTGGCTAATTGTCTGCTCATTCTTCCGCGGCCAACTCTTGAGCCGCTTGCTTCCTGCAAGAAAAGCCTCTCTAAGTGTTGGTGAGCTCTCCCTTACAATGCGGGCATCTTGCCACTTCACTTGTACGTCATGTGTATAAGTGGGAGATTTCACATGTGTAAGTTGACTCCAGCATCCCCTACATCATCCATTAGGAAGTACAACATCATAGGTTCTTGTTAATTGACTGGTTGGCTGGTTAACTAGCCCCCTGGCTGGATATTGTTTATTTTGTTAGGGGGAATGTGTAGTTACTAGTACTGCTGTTTAATACATACAGGCTGTATGAAAGTTTTTCTTTATATTATGACTTAGGTCTTGTTACTTTTGTTTTTCTTCACTCCAGCGCTTGACCACATCCCATCCTGGAGAGCAGAGGGAGACTGTTCTGCAAGCCTACATCAGCAACGACCTCTTGGACTGTCATAGCCACAACCAGGTCAGTAAGAGATGGACCAGTGCCTGACCAGGGCCCTCAGTTCTCGGGAATGGTCTTAGCTGATGGGCAGGGGGAGGAGGAGCCTTTAATTTCTCTGCACATTTTCAGCATAGTGACCATATGTCCACATTGAGCCGAAGAGATCTATTGTTCACCCTGGATATTGGCCTACTTCTTGCTTCTAGTAAAGAGTCCTAAATACGTTAGAACTACTTGATTCATCTCTGGAGCTCTTTTCTGCCCTTTTTCCTTTTCTCCAGTTTCCAACTCTTTCCCTCACCCCACTGCTTATCATGAGTCCTGAAAACTGAGTATGACTTAGGTTGGACAAGGTTGGTAATTTCAGTTTTGTTTTTTGGTTTTTTTTCATCTGGGCCCAACTAAAAATGTGTCTTTAACAGTATTTGTATGAAGCTTTGGAACAGGTATGCCTAATGATGCAGTGGGAAAGGTATGGAATTTCTGGTAAGACAAAATGGTTTCAAACCTCTGCCTTTCCACTTATTAGCCTGGTCATCTTAACAAGTTACTCAATCTCAGGAACTTCCCCATCTAGGAAGAGGAGCCATGCCAGCCTCACGAGGTTGTTGGGGTGATTGTGTGCAGTCACCTGGGGAAGCCATTGGCCCTGGGCTGGCACAGAGTAGTCGCTACGTGGTGGTCTTCCTCCCTTCTCCGTGCCCCTCTTACCTGTATCTGCACCAGACTTCGCTGGATATGGGGGAGATCAGGATCTTGAACTTCTCACATAGAAGAAGGTTTTGCATTGTAAAGAAAATATTGTATTATTATTACAGTTGAATTTTTATCAAGAATTCTCTTAAAATGTAAAGTTATTGTTAGGCTCCACAGTGTGTGTACCTAGTAGAGTATCAAATCCTTTAGAGCTCACTGATAAAACAGCACCCTGGGAAAGTGAATTACACATTAATCTGTTGTGTGTACAGGCAATACAATTCAAGAGTTTTGAGTTGCCAGTTTATTCTTTGAATGTAGTGTTAATGTTCTCATGAAGGCATTGTGTTAAGTTTGAATAATAATAGCCTCTTATGTTCTTGACTTATTTTCTTGCACTGTTGTTCTTTTCCTTTTTGCATTTTTAATGGCATTGGAAATGTTAACAAAAAGAACCATGAGATCCACGGAGGAAGAAGAAGAGAAACTTTATTTCTAGAGAAAAAGGAGGAAAAAAAAATTAAAAAGGCAATGTGCAGATTAGGGAAACCCGACCCCCAGGGAAAACACAAAAGTACACGCCCCGAAGGAGTTGGGGGGGAACCAGTTTTTACACTTTGCAGGGTCAGCTTTACATATTCAGCAGGTTGTGAGGAATTCTATGAATATTTATAAGGGAAGTCATGCATGTGTACCGTGAGGAAAGATACATGTAGCAAAAGTCCCGTGTTCATCTTGGGGTGGAGATTTAGTATTAAAATAAAGTGAAATTTGTCCCTTGACATCAAGAGGTAATGATAGGACACAAGAACGAATTACTGTGCTATCTCTGTAGACTAAGCAAAACTGGTTTAGAGATGGCAGTTGTTATCAGAAGAAGAAAGCCCGGGAAGCCAATTCTCTGTCCAATCAGAGCCATAGTGGGCCCCCAAGAATGAAAGGAGGGGGGTTGACGACTGGCACCGGGTAGACTTGCTGAAGGTCAATGTAGAATTCCCAGCAATAGCTGATTTGATCTTATCTTCGAAGAGCTGATTTCTGCTTAGTTACAGGAAAGGAAAGCCTCGTGACAGTCAGTAACATGTATTTTGTAAGTAGGGGGACACGTGTCTGACCCCTCATCCCTCCATAGCCATCTGGCTCTGTTTGATAGTTTTAGGGCATCTCAGCTACAGAGAATCCATCTTGGTCTGTCTTTTGGGGTATATTGTAACAAAACCAGCCTATAAGGTAGGAAGCAGCTGAATAATGTATTGTTGTGCCTTACAAATTCAAAGAGTAAATCCAGTACTGATTCTTCCTGTCTTACTTCACTGCGTCTAAGACGCACGCCTTCCCCATTTTAATCTCTCTGCTATTGGGGTGTATCTTACAGTCCATGGCATGTTATAGCTTACTTGGCAGTGTTTTTTCTTTCCTGAGTATATAAAAAAAAATGTGTCATCTGCTGAAAGGTGTCTTAGGTTTTATGATATATGAGGGTTTTTGTCATAATGCTGTGCTCTGTAGCCATTGAAGAGAGTATAATTTCTTCCT
Organism: Cynocephalus volans; assembly: GCF_027409185.1. NCBI lineage: Eukaryota > Metazoa > Chordata > Mammalia > Dermoptera > Cynocephalidae > Cynocephalus > Cynocephalus volans. The sequence goes on from NC_084460.1 coordinate 293,466,471, forward strand.
CAAGTTATTATATTTAATTGCTATTGTTTATTTTTTTTTTAGGAAGGAATGACTGGAGTTCTCTTAAGATGTTAGAGAATCTGTAGCGCAGGAAGACTCCCTTGTGTAACACGATGCTGTTCACACAGGAAGTAGAACTCGTTGGTTCGTTCTTGCTGAGTGGTTCTCAAAGTTTAGTGAGCAGCGTTATCACCTGGAGGTCTCATGCGGGCTTAGATCACTGGGTCCCACCTGCAGTTTCCATTCAGCAGGTCTGGGTGGGGTCTCAGGATTTGCATTTCCAGCAAGTGTTCAGGTGATGCTGATGCTGCTGGTACAGGACCACACGTCTTTTTGGTTTTTTTTGTTTTTAAAGATGACTGGCAAGGGGATCTTAACCCTTGACTTGGTGTTGTCAGCACCACGCTCTCCCAAGTGAGCTACGGGCCGGCCCCCAGGACCACACTTTTTGAGAGTCATGTTCTAGACCAAAAAACTTGAACTTAATCAAACTGAATCAAATTGCAGTGGATTGAGTTTTTTATTTTTAGCTGATTGTTTTGATGTTTTGTAGCTACGTTTCACACTGCTGAAGGTACTGATGTCCAATTTTCCACATTTGACAGTTTACCTATCCAGCATAATATATACATTTATATAAAGGCACGATTACTTAAATCTGAGGAATTTTGTCTTATTTCCCAGATTCATATTTTCAATTTTGAAATATTTATATATCATTCACATAGATGAGTGTAGAAAATATGAGGACAAATACTGATGTTTCTATTACCAAGATTAAGAAATAGAAACTTCCAGTACTTTTGAAGCTTATACATTGCACCCCCTCTCCTTTCATCAAGAGGTAACTACCTTTTTTTAATTATGGTAAAACACATATAACATAAAATTTACCATCTTAACCGTTTTTAAGCATCCAGTTTAATGGTATTAAATACATTCATAATGTGTGCAACCATCACCTCCGTCTATCTCCATAACTCTTTTCATCTCATAAAACTAAAACTCTCTACTCATTAAACACTAATTCTCTGTTCCCCCCAGCCCCTGGCAACCACCATTCTATTTTCTGTCTTTATGATTTTGACTATTTGAAGTACCTCATATTAGTGGAATCATATAGTATTTGGTTTTTTGTCACTGGCTAATTTCACTTAGCCTAATGTCCTTGTTTTAATTAGTTTTGTGCTGCTATAGCAGAATATCTGAGACTGGGTAATTGATACTGAACAGAAATTTATTAGCTCACAGGTCTGGAGGCTGAGAAATCTAAGATCAAGGGTCCAGCCTCTGCAAGGGCCTTCTTTCTGCACCATCCTATGGCAGTATGCAAGAGGGCTAGAGAGAGAGAGAGATTCAAAGAGAAAGATAGATAGAAAAGGGGACTTAACTTGCCTTTTTATAATGAACCCTTTCCTCTGCTCTCAAGATAACCAACCCACTCCTGTGATAATGGCACAAATCCATTCGTGAGGGCAGAGCCCTCATGGCCTAATCACCTCTTGTTAAGTCCCCAGCACCGTTGCTTTGGGGATTGAGTTTCCAGCACATGCTTTTGGGGGGACATATTCAAACTGTAGTAGTCCTCAAGGTTGATCCATGTTGACTACCTGTCAGAATTTCTTTCCCTGTACCAGCCAGTAACACACAAAAAACCCAATTTCTTTCCTTTTTAAGGCTGAATAATATTCCGTTGTATGAATGTACCACATTTTGCTTATCCATTCATCCACTGATGGATTCTTGGGTTGCTTCTACCTTTTGGCTGTAGAGAATAGTGCTGCTATGAGATGTGTGTGCACATCCTGACTTTTGTGTTTATCAGTTCCTTGCCTTTCTTTATAATTTTCCCATCTGTGTATATATCCTAAGTAATACAGTGTTTGATTTTATGTTCACTAACATAGCAAGCACAAACCTTACTCTGCAAGGAGAGGGTACCCATGTTAGAAGAAAACACCTAGGAGAACATAGGATGAACAAAATTGTTGGGTCATAGTTGGAAATAACTTCCCTGGGCATTTCTTGATCCCCACTGGAGATACTGGTAGTCAAGGTTGGGAGAGAGTCCTGGGAAATATAGGGCATCTGGCAGGATTGAAAGGTCAGCCAGGTACCTGTTGTCCTGCAGCAGTATATATATGGCTGAGGGGAATGGTGAAGTGCTCTGTAATTTTGGCTTTTAAGCTCACCTGTTCTACTTCTAATTCTCAGGAGTTGATCACATGAGAACATTTCTGTGGGGTGAAAAGACTGTCCACAGCTCATCCACACAGCAGGATGTGGAAAGGAGAGCTGGAACTTCATCAGTACGTGGGCAAGGCTATCCAAGTGCAGATAAGAGTCTGGGCTCACCTCACCAGGCATTTTGTACTCTGCTTAAAAATATCGTTCATGGTGCACTGCTTTGGAACACTGGCAGCATTTATTAAAACTGCACACCCTTTGTCCTGGCAAAACCACTCCTAGGTATAGCCCCAACAGAAAGGCATCCATATGTTCACTTAAAAGATATACGAGAATGTTCATAGCAACTCTGTTTACAAGAACCAAGACACTGGCTACAACACAAATGTCCATCACAGTTGAAGGGATAAATTACCTGTGGTGTATTTGTAAAATGGGATACATCAAGCAATGAGAAGGAACACACAACACAGAACATGGATGAATCTCACAAACATAATCTGTTGAATAAAAGAATACATAACTCATGATTTAATGCATAAAAATATTCAAAGAAAGGCTAAGCTAATCTGTGATGTTGGAAGCCAGGAGAGAAATGTTACCCTTGGTTTGGAAGGGGGCCTTGGAAGGGATTCTGGGCCTGTGGTAATGTTCTGCTTTTTGACCTGGTTACTGGTTACGTACGTATTCGCTTTGTGAAAACTCATCAAGTTGTACACTGATGATCTGTGCAATTTTCTGTGTGACTCCCTTCACCTCTCTCCTGAATTGGGTCTCCTTCCCGTATCCCAGATTGTCTTCTTTCTTGACTTACTCTCAGTTGGTGGAAAGAGTTAATAATTGCTTCTAGACAAAAGGGTGCTTGGGAAGCACATTTTTTGAGATGGTGTATGGTCTGAAAATGTCTTTATCTTTTGTATCTGGGTTGTAAATAATTTTTCTATAGAATTTTGGTGATGTTGCTCTATTGTCTTTTAGGTTCCAGTTTTGCTGTTGAGAAATCCAAACCATTCTGATTCCTCATTTTTAAAATGTGACCTGTTTTTCTCTCTCTAGAAGCATGTTGAATCTTCTCTTCATCGTGAGTGTTAGTAAATTTCTCACTGATGTCCTTCATGAGGTGTGTTTTGATCCATTGTTGTAAACACTTTGTGGGCCCTTTCAATCTGACACCTTTGCCTCTGTGAACTTTTCTTGAAATGTTTTGTTGATGATTCCTTTCCTTCTGTTTTCTCTTTCTGAATGTTGGACCTCCTGAACTGGTTCTCTGTTCCTATCTTTTCTCTCATATTTTCTATCTTCTTCTTTTTGTTCCACTTTCTGGGAGATTTCTTCGTCTTTATTTTCCACCCCTTCTGTTGAATTTTTCTCTTGTTTTGGCAACCGGCCAGTACAGGGATCCAAACTTGTGATCTTGATTTTATAAGGCTGTGCTCTAACCAACTGAGCTAACTGGCCAGTCTCAGTTGAGTTTTTCATTTCCTTTTTTATAGCATTCTCTTGTTTCATGGATACAATACAGCTTCTTATTCTTTGAGGATATTAGTGACAAATTTTTCTTTATTTTTAGTTTTCTTCTCCCTGCACAGTCTCATTTCTTCAGAAGTGCTTCCCCTGCCCCTTTGTTTTGGCTCTGTTTTCCATGGTAGCAACTTTCCTCAGATGTCTGGGAGTACTTGGTTATCTCCTAATGAGATATTTAGAAGGGAAGACTGAAAAGCTGATTGGAAGTCCTGAGTGTGAGGATATGGCCTGTAAATGTACAGCTCCACTGAGGAGCATCCAGGTGGGCCTTTTATTGGGAACCGCTGATTTCAGGATTTCTAGTTCTCTCCCCTGGGGCTGGCTCTGAGAAGAATCTCCTGCCTAGAGGGTAAGGGTCTGGTTGCCAGTAGGGAGTGTGGACTGGGGGTGACTCTGTTCAGCATTCATCTGCATTTAGACCCAATCTCCTACCTGCATTTTGGTATAGAACCTCTGCTCACCTGTCCCTGGTGTTCCCCAATCCACAGACCCCTTTGTGTTACCTCCTCAAGAGAATACCCTCCCCCAGCCCTGTGCTGGGAGGTGCGCAGGAAGACAGTGCGAAGGAACAGCTTGAGTGGATCCAGCTGCTGCTTTAGTGGCTTTCGTTCATGCGTCTTTATTTTCCCCCATTTCTTGAGCCTTTTGAGGATTAGATGATGGGAACGGGATGATTCCTCATTGCTGTTGCTGCCTTGAGCTTTGGCATTCTTGAATGTGCTTACCCTGTTAAATTGTGCTGTTGTGGTTTCTTGTGCTGTTCTCTCGGTCCTTGAGAATTTGTCTTTTTTAGAAAGGCATTTACGATAGTTTTACTGTGGTTTGGAGGAAGCAAAGTTAGATATCGTTGAATCTACCATTCTAACCTGGAAAAGCAGCAGCAGTAGCTACAGCAAGCAGTACTGCTTCCTCTGTGCCAGACGCTGTTCGTCTGAATAACTTACTCTTGTCAAGTCTCATCAAGTATCAGTTGGAAATCAAGACTTCTATATAAAATGTTTGGCTTTAGCCTGTTTATTTCCGCTCTCATTGATCCAGGCAGAGGAAGAGAACGACCAGACCTGTAGAGAAGACCCATATTCACCTCTCCCCTTTCTTAACCTCTTTGTTTTCCTCTCCTGATGTTTTCCCCGCAGAGGAGCGTGCTTCAGTTGCTGCACTCCAGGAGTGAGGTGGTGCGGCAGTACACGGCCAGGCTCATCAATGCTTTCGCGTCACTGGCCGAAGGTGAGCCGTCAGCTTTCTTCAAAGAGAAGAGCCAGATCTTACTGATGCATTTTTCCCTTTGAAAAGAACTTGCTGTTTAATTCACCTTTTGTAAAAATGTCTTGTTGTCATATTGCTTTAGTTTATGGCAGAGCAAATTTTGGTGGTTTTGGAGTTTCTTTTGTAAGCCTTCTGCTTTTATCTTATGAGCTCTCTGGTTTTATAACAAGTATTTTTTAGATTACTTTCAAGTAAATAACAGGGAATACATATTCTATAATTTCTACTTAAGGCAAAATGTTGGTGAAACAACTAAAACTGATTCCAATTCGTGCTGCACGATTTCCTTCAAAAGATTATAACCTCTTGAAGCAAAAGATTTGAAAACTCCAAGAATAACAAGCCACCATAACTGAATTCAAAGTGATTTTACAAAGTGCCAGTATCTTCCCTAAGTTATTATTTGTTTGAATTCTTTTTAATGTGAATAAAGGGAGTTTTGAAATTATGAATATGTGATCCTCCAGAAGCTTGTTCATTCATTCATTTGTTCATTCTTCCATTCATCTGGCGTACATTTATGATAAGCCAGGATATGTGCTGTGGACCATTCATATAATAATCCTTTTGAAACTTATGTTTGAAATTAATGTCTTCTGTATCAACACAACAGGATAGTGTCCATTCTGGGCGTTTATTGTGGGGTCCCAGACATGGCTGTCACCTACTTCTTCAGTCCCTGGGTGCCTGGGGGAGCAGGGAGTACGGCAGCCCCATGGACACCTCTGTTGTGAAGGCTGAGGGGCTCATCACACAGGGATCCCCACCCTCTTTTTCTCCATGTACACCTGACTGTCGGTTCAGGATTTCAGGCATATAAAGGACAGTGCTCCCCACAAGAACATGGCAATGAATTATGTTTAGCATTCATTAGATAGTTGATTGAATAAAACCAACTTTTAGAAGAAATACATTGTAGTAAATTTTTTAGCACATAAAATTACCCAAACTCTACTGTGTTCTATGCAAACGAAATTTCCACAGAAAGTGGTTTTGTAGAATACTGATAAATTCCTTCCGTCTTTCACCTGTTTCGTCTCTGTCATATTATTAGGTCGTCGTTACCTTTCCCAGAACACAAAGGTGCTGCGGATGCTGGAGGGAAGGCTGAAGGAGGGGGACAAGGACATCATCACCCGGGAGAATGTTCTTGGGGCCCTGCAGAAGTTCAGCCTCAGGTGATGACCATGCAGTAGGTGGCTCCGGTGAAATCAGATAGGGCTTTTTTTTTAGCCACTGTTTAATTCCCATGACAACCAGGAAGCAGATGATATTTTTCTGCTAACACTTAAGAGAGGTTGGGTGACTTTCCACCATAGAGCTAGAAAGCTTATCTCTAATTCACTAAACTGTCCTGATCGAGGCTGTTGGGGATGGAGGAAGACACTTTAAAAGCACCATTGTATTCTCCTAATGGACATTATTTGATGCCAGCCTGATGCTTGATTGTGTCGCAGGCCTTTGCAAGGTTTAGAGATATACACATGAGTAAAACATAAGAGCACTTCAGCCTTCAAGCTGCTCCCAGTCCCCAGGGGAGCCATGCACATAAATGAACAATCGTGGTGGAGAGTGACAGGTAGTCCTGTGGGAGTCAGGGTTACGGCCTCCTGGCTCCTTGTCCGTGCATCCCAGCAACCCTCCCTAGAGAGTCTTAGCCTGGACCCTGTCGTGACTTAGAACAGCTCCACATCAGAAATTTAAATTCAGACACCTCTTGAACCAGATCTGGTGTCCTGCCAGAGCTTTCTTTTCTTAAAATAACAGCTTTATTAAGATGTGCTTTACATACCATAAAATTCACTTATTTTAAGTGTACAATTCATTAATTTTTAGTATATTTACAGAATTGTGCAACCATCACCATAATCTAATTTTAGAATTTTCCCATCACCGAGAAAAGAAAGCTCATACCCATTTATAGTCACACCTCGTTCCTAGCCCCAACCCCAGGTAACCACTAATCTACTTTCTGTAGATTTACTAGTACTGGACATTTCATATAAATGGAATCATGTAATGCATGGTCTTTTGTGACTGTCTTCTTTCACTTGGCATAATGTTTTCAAGGTTCATAAATGTTGTGGCATGTGTCAGTACTTCGATCTTTTTATTGATGAATAGAATTCCATTATATTGATATACCACCTTTTGTATATCCATTCATCAGTTGGTGGACATTTGGATTATTCACTTTTTACCTGTTATGCATAATGCTTCTGTGAACATTTGCATACAAGTCTGTGTGTGGACATATGCTGTCCTTTCTCCTGGGTAGTATCCAAGAGTGGCACTGCAAGGCCTTATGGTTATTCTTCCAAAGTTCTTATTCCCTCATAACCACCTCACTTTCTTTTTGACTTTATTAAGAATTCTAGTACCTCAAGTCCACAGCTTTCTCTGTTGGTCCTCTTCTGAACCTACTTTCTTCCCATCAAATGTGGTTAACATTTGACCAACTCTCATGAATAACTGGAAGAGTAGTCAAGGAAGGGGATAAGTATTTAGTATCTACTATTTGCCAAGTCCCTGCCAATGAGAATTTCTTATTCTAACTATACAAATTAAAAAGAACTGTTAGGGGCCGGCCCGTGGCTCACTCAGGCAAGTGCGGTGCTGATAACACAAAGGCCGCGGGTTGGATCCTATATAGGGATGGTTGGTTCACTCACTGGTTGATGCTGACAACACCAAGGCCACGGGTTCGGATCCCTATATAGGGATGGCCGGTTAGCTCACTTGGGAGAGCATGGTGCTGACAACACCAAGGCCACGGGTTCGGATCCCTATATAGGGATGGCCGGTTGGCTCACTTGGGAGAGTGTGGTGCTGACAACACCAAGGCCACGGGTTCGGATCCCATATAGGGATGGCCGGTTGGCTCACTTGGCAGAGTGTGGTGCTGACAACACCAAGTCAAGGGTTGAGATCCCCTTACCAGTCATCTTTAAAAAAAAAAGACAAAATGGTATTGAGCAGCACTTTTGCTCTTCTTTTTCTTTATTTGCATGTAGCTCAAAGTGATCTATTTATCAAAGAAGTATTCCTGTGGTTGTATTTCCTGGATTAAGTAGACCAAAAGCTATCAATGCATATTTAGTAAATATTTAAAGTAATGCTGTGCTAATTTTTAATATTGAAAAGGAAACTTTGAAAGTAGGAGGCCTCCTTACTGCCTTATCTTTCTTTAAACCCTTAATAATATCCTGAAAGGTAAAGAATTTATTGTTGTTTCAGTTGTACGGGTTTAATAAAATGTTGGGGTTTTTTTGTTTTTTTTTTTAAAGATGACCGGTAAGGGGATCCCAACCCTTGGCTTGGTGTTGTCAGCACCACGCTCAGCCAGTGAGCGAACCGGCCATCCCTATATAGGATTCAAACCCGTGGCCTTGGTGTTATCAGCACCGCACTCTCCCGAGTGAGCCACGGGCTGGCCCTGGGGTTTTGGGGTTTTTTTTTTGGTGGCTGGCTGGTGCAGGGATCTGAACCCTTTACCTTGGTGTTGTAACACATGCTCTAACAATAAAATACTCCTCAGAGTCTGTATCTTCTGTACAGTTTGTCTTTTTTTTTTATTTCCAACTCACCACTAAACTAATAAGGACAGCTTGTCTTTTCTGTATGCATTCAGTTTACTATATTATTTCAAATATTTTATATGAAAAGTTTCTTGCCAGTTTTAATTTCACTTCGGCTGTTTCATCCCAGGCGGCCGCTGCAGACAGCGATGATTCGTGATGGCCTCATCTTCTGGCTGATCGATATTCTGAAGGACCCCGACTGCCTGTCTGACTACACACTGGAGTACTCGGTGGCTTTGCTCATGAACCTCTGCCTTCGGAGCGCAGGTCACAGCCCCAGCCCTGCCCCCACCCTCATGAAGAAAGAAAAAAGCATGTCAAGCATTTCCAAAGCACTTCCAACTAGGTTTAAAGCGATTGAATACCTGAAGCCAGAACACCATTCTGGCCTTGGAAAGAGTGTTTTATTATGTGTGTGGTGGCCACATTAAGAGGAAATTAAATTTGTTTGCTTTTTTTTTTTTTATCCATCCTAAGATAACAGAGAAGTATGTTCCCAAGATTCTACAGGATCAAGTTGGTGGCAGGAACAATGACAAACCCTGCTTCCTGCTCTTGATCCTGTTGTTTTCCCCCCTCCATCCCTAAAAACGGAGGTTCTCATGGGCATCACCAGTCATTTATGTACTTGATCAATAAAGGTAGTGCTTTTAGCATTTCTACGGGTACTGCCCCATTGAAACGATCTGTTACAGGGGATGAAAGAAGCTTCTTTAGGAGAGGTGCCAAGTCCAGGCCGTGGCTGCCCTCAGTCCGAGCAGCCACAGTATTTGAAGAGAAAAGTCACCTGGAAAGCTAGCTAGCTCAGGGGAATTTGTTAGAAGCGTCTTCACTTCCGGAAGCTTTGTAATCTGAACTGCCTGACTATGTATTGTTGACTGAGTAAATGACTGTTATTTCAGTTTTATGGTTCAGAAAATGGCATATGCAAGAAGTGCTAGCTTTGGGGCCGGCCCATGGTTCACTTGGGAGAGTGCAGTGCTGATAACACCAGGGCCATGGGTTCGGATCCCTATATAGGGATGGCCGGTTACCTCACTTGGGAGAGCGTGGTACTGACAACACCAAGTCAAGGGTTAAGATCCCCTTACCAGTCATCTTATTAAAAAAAAAAAAAGTGCTTGCTTTTAATGCATTTATCAGATTATAATCAGCATTTCTTTATTATCATCAATTTATTTGCAGCGATTATTACGATGGTGTTTGGAATTACTAAATCACCTGTATGATTTATATGACGATGGTATATGTACTTGGGGAGGAGAAAACAGCTCCATAACACATTGTACTTCACTGTAATGAATTGCTCTGTGCTCTGAGTGTAATAATCACCACCACCACAAACAGAGCTACACTTAATCCTTTACATACATTAGCTTACCTAATTCTACATCACCCTTTGAGGTGCATATTAATAATCCCTATTTCAAAGAGGAGAAAATTGAGGCCCAGACTGGTTAAGTGATGCCCAAGGTCATGCAGCTCGTAAGCAGAGGAGCCAAGATTTGTACCCAGGTCTGCCTGACTTAAAACTGTAGTTGTGAGTTTCAACGTGTCACATGTGGTTTGGTTTTGTTTCCTGCAGGGAAGAACATGTGTGCCAAGGTGGCAGGCCTTGTGCTGAAAGTTCTCTCAGATCTGCTTGGCCATGAAAACCACGAGGTACTCAGTCCACACTGCCTACCGTGGGCATGGGGGAGGCTGCTGGGGACCTGGTGCCTGCGACTTCACAGGCAAGGGGCTGGCCCAGGACAGTTGCTGCATCTGAAAAGTAGATATATTCCCCCTCTACCAGGTATCTTTATAAGCTACTTCAAATCTTTTATAATTTTAAAATTTTTGGAACTCAGAAGCAGGAAGTCACTCCTTCAGTCCTCGTTGTTGGCACACTGCTTCACTGGGCTAGCTGAGTCCCTCTCCTGTATTACATTTCCTTCTTGTCATCCAGCCCCAGCATTCCTCCCCCTGCATAGACATTCCTTGTGGTGTGCCTTAATGTAGATATGCTATTGTGTATGTGTGTATTGAATTTGCATAAACAGTATTGCACTTTAGATCTCATTCTGTTTATGACTTTTCCCCTCTTCTTTTAGGACCTTTCTCTCTTGCTTTACATACATCTAGTCATAAGTCTCTCTACTGCACAGTATACTCTTGTTTGCCCACCTGCCGTTTTGCTTATCCAGCCCCTCAGTGTGTACACTTTGGTGGCCTCCAGTTCGGCTGCCCCAGCGGTCCTCAGTGGACATCAGCTCACCTGCCCCATGAGGTCCTGTGCCAGAGCTTCCCTGGGTGTATAGACATTCGTCACTGCTGGCTCATAGCATACATCAAGCTTGGGTCACTGAGTTCTGCCAAATTGTCCTGTAGAATGGCTGTCCTGGCTTTTGTTCTCACAAGCATCCTCCCCAACACCAGGGATTATTTTCTAAGTTTTCTAACCTGGGGACTGCAAGCCCTTTTAAAATAAATAGAGGTATGGGTAAACAAACTAACAAAAACTGATAAACAAATATGATTATTCTCTCACTTGGTTTCTGCAAATGCTTTTGCAGAAACCATGGCATTGCTTTTCACCTGAAGCCAAAGCCTCAACAAAAATATGACTTCTTTGACAGGTCAGGCACAGGGATGGGACTTGGTTTCCATGCATCTTTCCATTTCAAGCAGGAAGCTCCCATTCTGTTCATTTCATTCACGTCTTACATTCCCACAGCCCCATCGCCTGATTGACTGGGCTTCTTCAGCAGTGGATGCTTGGTGGTCATTACAGTTTGTGCCGTGCATTTTATAGTGTAAAACCAGTGAGCTCTTAACCACTCGTAAGCCTGAATGAACTCTGTTTTTCATTTTATTCAACTCAGGCAGGTGAAGCCAAAGAGAAATATATTCTTCTATCTCATAATAAAGGTTGGTTTCAAGTGTTGGAACCAGTACATTGGCTCTGAAAACTGAACAGACCAAAGGGTTCAAATCATGTCATTAACTGTTGCCAATGTGTTTGCTTTGAAATGAACTGAAAAACCTCACTATGTGTATTTTAGAGCTTAGAAATGTGTTTGCTACACAAATAAATGTAACACCCACATATCTTGTATTAGATAGTTGTGGTCTTGAAAGACGAAACCCAGAGCCATAAAGAAAAAGATGCGTATATCTGACTATATAAACATTAAGTTTTTTGTATGGAAAAAGATGCTATAATCAAAGTCAAATGACAAACACTATCCCAAGAAAAAGGTTGCATCGCGTATGACAAGAGTTTAATGTCCCTAATAGACAAAGGATTCCTACAAATTGATAAGTAAAAGTGAAACAACCCAACAGAAAAACAGGCTAAAGAATACAAATTCACATATTAGCAAATTGTGGTGGCCTATAAACATGAAAAGACGTTCAATTTTGCTAGTAATCGGGGAAATGAAAATGAAAACAACTGCTATAAGATACCTTGTTTTCCCCATGAGATTGGCAAACGTTAAAAGTGATTTTAAAAGCCAGTGCTGAGAAAGGGTGGTGGGAAACATGCCCTGCTCCATTGCTGTGGAGAGTGCAGCAGGTGGCCTGCTCAGAAGGGGACCTGTCATCTTTCACGTACCTGCCATGTGCCTCCTCCTGCGCTTGCTTGATGATGAGGTTCCATGAATGAGTAAAACATGGGTCCTGTACTCAAAGAGCTTATAATAGAGGCGAAGTAAGTGCAAATTTAAAAAGCCACTGTAACTAGTGCAATAGTAGAGGGATGTACGAGAAGCAGAGGTGAGTCTGGAGGGTTCAGGAGAGGTTTCCCATGAGAGGTGTCTAAGCTGAGTTTTAAAGGATGAATCAGCTTTGCAGACAGAGCTGTGTGTGAAGAGCATTCTCAGCAAGGTGAACTGCAGGAACCAGGGCCGAGGCATGTAACGGCCTGGTGTGTAAGTCTGTGTGATGGGGGTGTCCCTCAAGTAGTGTGGGAAATTCATGGTGGCAAGGAGGGAAGAGCAGAAGGGCATGATACAGAGGCTTGCCATTGAGGGATCCTGTGTACTGTACCAAGGAGCTAGGACTTTCCAAGTGGGCTCTATGGAAGGTTTCCGAGGTGGGGAGAGGGACGGTCTGGCCCCTGTGGTAGAATTCTTCCAGTGATATGATGGTTGGATTAAAGGGTGAACATTGAAGGTAGACTCGTCTGGAGATTTGATGTAGCCTAGTCATGGATGATGATGTCTGAACAAGGACAGTAGCAGTGGATATGGAAAAGAAGGTCCTATCAAAGACGGCTTGAAAACTGAACACAGGAGAGTAAGCAGAGGAATCAGCGAGGAGTCCAGTTTCTTCCCTGAGTGACCAGGAGGTTAGAAATGACAGTAATTAGACAAGAAAACACAGCATGAGTAAGCTGTGGGAGGGAATGGTGAATTTGGTTTTGAACTCTCAGTTGTAGCTGTCACTGGGATATGCAGACAGAGATGTGTATCCTTTGGAAACGTGCACCCTGGAGCTCAGGAGAATTGAGGGTTTAAACACCCACTCTCCTGTTAGCCAGATTGTTCTCAAGTGTGGTGTTTGATAATTGAATGGTACAGTATTTGAAAACTTGCAAATGACTGTTTTTTCTGCCCTTAAAGATCCAGCCATATGTGAATGGAGCTCTGTACAGCATCCTTTCTATTCCATCTATCCGAGAGGAAGCAAGAGCGGTGGTAAGGACATGTGCTTGCAAGTGTGGGAGCTGCTTTCGGTACCAATGTGTCTGCACTGAAATGAGCTGGAAAACATACCCACATATATTTTAGAGTCTAGAAAAGTGTTTGCTACACGAATAAGTGTGACATCCAGTATCCTGTGCTAGCCATGGGTAGTTCAGAGATGTTACAGCAAGGACTTCCACGATTGGGCACCATGGGAGGGCTTCAGATAGGTTATCAGCTCACTGAATTATATGCAGAACATGTATTTGCAATTTTCTGGGGAGAGAATTTGTAACTTTTATCAGATTCCCAAGGGGATCCCTGACTCCTACATGGGTAAGAACCACAGTGTTAGAAAGTTCCCAGCAGGTTGAATTTTACAAACTGTAGACATTCCAACCAATTGGAACAGAAAAGCTGGTAAAGATTATAAAATTGCCTAGTACTTGGTTTGGTTGGTAAATAGTGAATTCAATATTTAATGTGTGTATTAGTCTGTTTTGTGTTGCTGTCACAGAAATACCTGAGACTGGGTAATTTATAAAGAACAGAGGTTTATTTGGCTTATGATTCTGGGACAGCAGCATCTGGCACAGGCCTCAGGATGCTTCTACTCATGATGGAAAGTAGCAGCAGCCAGTGGGTACAGGCAGATCACATGGTGAGAGGAAGCAAGAGAGAGAGAGAAGGTGCCAGGGTCTTTAAAACAACCAGCTCTCGCAAGAACTAATAGAGCGAGAACTCACTCACTACCCCTCCTCCCCCAGGGAGAGCATTAATCCATTCGTGAGGGATCCACACCCATGACTCAATCAGTTTCCAAAACTACCACATTGGGGATTAAATTTCCACATGGGTTTTGGTGGGGACAACACATCCGAACTCCATCAATGTGTAAAATTAGTGCTTATACACATATTTGAAGTAAAAGACAAGCCTCAGGTGATTAGTATCTTATTTTGAGAGGACTTAGATTTAGGTTTTCTAGATCTAATCAGCAAAACCACTAGAGTTTTGTCCTTTTTCCGTACACCATCTGAAACCAGGTTAACAGTGTGAGTATTAAATGCTATGGTGAATGGATTAAATATATTTCCACAGTCAAAACACAGGCTAAATTTGGATTGAGACCAACAAAACATTCTTCCAATTGGTTTTGCTTACCTAGAAGAATTGCTGAATCTTCTAATTGATCATAGAAAATTATGTCAACAGGTACACCAGAGATAAAAACTTATTTAAGAACCATTCTTTGTGATCATATTAAACAATGGAACTTCATTATCTACTGCTTTTCAGTAAAAAGTCTGCCTTTTCAATATGGAACAGAGAAAAATAAAAGTGATTAAATTCTGCATTAGGGTCATTTAGGTGAAAGAGAGGGATTGTCAACCAGGGCAAAGAACAGAGGAAAAAACATGTGGGCTGAAGAGAAAGAAAGAGTAGAGGTGACATCGAAACAAAGAGTGGAAAACTGCATGGAGGAAAGACATCAGGGCAAAGGAGTGGGGAAGGCAGGAGGGAATGGCAGTCACGGGACAGGGATGGAGTGACAGGAGAGTCACAGCTGTAGGTCCTGAGAGCAGGATGGCTCTTAGAGATCATCCAGGCCAGGACGAGAAAAAGATGGAAGGAAGGGACAGAGCTTCAGAAAGTGTGACAATATCAAGAGGTCTAACATGTCGAATGGGAGGCCCAGAAGGAGAGGAGTAAGAGACAGTGGGGCAGAAAAATGGCTGAGGGCTGGCTGGTTAGCTCAGTTGGTTAGAGCGCAGCCTTCTAACACCAACGTCACAGGTTCAGATCCCAGTACCGTCCACCTGCCAAAAAAAAAAAAGGAAAGAAAAGAAAAATGGTTGAAGAACAATGAAGTTTGGTGAAAAACATAAACATTACAATAAGGTATCTAGGAAATCCCCAAATGTCTGGAAATTAAACAATATACTTTTATTAGTTATCTATTATTACATAACAAATTACCCCAAAGCTTAGTGGCTTAAACTTTTTTTTATTATTCACAGTTTCTATGGGACAGCAGCTCAAGAGCAGATAGCCAGGTGGTCCTAAGAGTCCTTCAGGTTATAGTCAAGACTTCAGCCAGGGCAGCCAAGGCTCAACTAGGGCTGGAGAATTGCTTCCACGTTCTCTCACATGGCTATCTGCAGGAGGCCTGAGTTCCTTCCCACATGGGCCTCTCCATAGGGCTTGTGTTGACATGTCAGCTGGCTCCTCCCAGAGCAAGTGATGAGAGAGAGAGAGAGAGAGAGAATGAGTGAGAACATGAGCAAGACAGAAGCCAGTGTCCTTTAGTGCCTAGTTTCAGAAGGACACACCATCACTTTTATTCTTCTGGTTACACAAACCACCTCTGGTACAGTGTGGGACAGGACTGCACAAGAGTGTGAATACCAGGGGGCAGGATTGGTGGGGGCCACCTTGAGTTTTTTACTTTAGAAAGAAACCTTAAAGATACAAGTAGTATGAGCTTTCTTCTGGCATTTTAACAAGAATCAAAGTCATAAGCTATGAAGGAACATCCTTTTAGCCCAAGTAGAAGAAGCTTTTGGACACATCGGCTAGGCAGTTGCCTATTTAATTATTTATAAGAGTGGTTATGCTTTAAAGGATGGTTATGGCCACAATAAGTTTTTTCTAAAACCCTGATATTTCCCTCATTTCCCTTTTATCCTTGGGGAAGTTTTTAGATTGATAAAGCTGTTACCTTTTTTTTTTGGCATGTGGGTCTCACATGGGTGCATTTGCTTGGAAGAATCTAGGTCATGTGCCTGCATCCTAGCTGCAAGGGAAGCTGGGAGTGCTAAATAATAAAAGAAACAAGACAGCTAGGAAAACATTCTCCACAATCTCACCACTTAACATGCTCATGCACAATGCCAGGGAAGTAGAGGCAGGGCTGTTGTCCCCAGACCCTGCTGGTGTTGTACAGTGTCAGCACAGGCCTTCTGGAAAGCAGTTTGGCAGTATACAAGGGTCTTCAAAAAGTTCGTGGAAGAATTTATATTATCTTTTAATTCTGTTTTTCTGTGAACTTTTCAAAGTACCTTTGTATATGAAAAACCACTAAAATATTCATCTTTTGGACTCATTAATTTTCC
Source organism: Cynocephalus volans (assembly GCF_027409185.1). Classification (NCBI taxonomy): domain Eukaryota; kingdom Metazoa; phylum Chordata; class Mammalia; order Dermoptera; family Cynocephalidae; genus Cynocephalus; species Cynocephalus volans. The sequence goes on from NC_084460.1 coordinate 293,482,815, forward strand.
TCTGGTAATCAATGCAGAAAAGAGTTCTAGGCATGACAGTACTCATTTCAACATTTTATAATTGTGAAAAACTGGAAGCAACATAAATGTCTAGTAACAGAGAAATTGCTAATGAAGTTATGATTCTTTTGCCCAAAATATTAGTAGCTATTTAAGATGATAATTAGGAAAAGTAGTATGAGACAAAGTGGAAAATGTTATTGTATAATGAGGAATAAAAGCAGAACATGTCATAAAATTTCTGTTTTTGCAACTGTGTAAAACATTTGTGTGCTTATGGAAAATGACAGAACATATATAAAAATTATGAAAAAGGATTTGGTTAGAATGTGGTGCTGATAACACCAAGGTCAAGGATTTGGATCTGTGTACCAGCAAGCAGCCAAAAAAAAAAAAAAAAGTAAGGTTCCAGTCAAGATGGTGGAATAGACGGTCCCCAGTGTCACTCTCTCCCACAAATCAACCAATTTACAACTATAAAAATGTAACATCAGCCAAGCTGGGGCTGCTGGAGCTCAGGGGAAGAGGAGGAGAGACCCATGGAGTTCATGAAGGTGGGAGAAACCACGAGAGAAAGAAAAAGCTGCTCTGAGTGTTTTGGGCCACAGCTGCTTTAATGCTGGAGCTGCTGAGTGCATGGAGCAGGAGCCGGCAGAAGCAACAGCTGTGCCCTTTGGATGGAGTTACTTGGAGGCGGCAGGGGAGAAGAGGACCTTGGTGGCCCTGGCCCCCAGGACAGCAGGACCACTAATAGGGTTCCCATGGACCCCTGAAGGAGTGAGGAACCAGAACAGGTGAAAAGGAGGAGCCATTCAGAGGCTGGTGAGTCAACGCAAGGGACAGCTCAGAGCCCATCTCGTGGGAAGTGTTTGCAGCACGGCAGTGGGGGAGATAGGCCCATGGGGGAAACACCGGGACACAGCAAGGACAGCCGATCCAACCCCCGTCAGCGCAGGACCACTCAGAGGAGACTGGTCTGGAATGCAGAATTGCATGAGGTAGAGTTTGATGAAAAAACTAAGGCCCAAATCAGAGTTTCTACACAACCCAGGTACACTGAGTATCTGGAGAGCCGGAAATACCTATAAGGTCAACCATTAAACCCTGAGCTGCACAAAAAGCCTTCCCTAGGGAAACAGCAGCAAAGCAGCAATTTAGCTCAACAACACAGCTCAAGTGTGGTTCCCACAGGAGAAATTTCCGCTGTGTTAGAAGTAAGCAAAGGACAAAAAATTAGTTCCGTCCCAGGCATACCACCAGCACGTTGGGGCCCACCAGGGGACATGAGGCATGGAGCCAAGGACAGGACCCCTACCCACAACCACTCACACCGCCAGCACCTCGGGGCTTGCCTGGGAACCTGAGACTTGGAGCTGGGGACCGGACCCCACTCTCACATCCATGCACACTGCCAGTGCCTGGGGGCCCGGAGCATGCAGCCAGGGACTGGACCCCCTGCCCACAACTAGGCACACCGTGCCAGGACCTTGGGGCCCACCTAGGGACCCGAGTCATGAGAAAGAGGACTGGACCCCCCTCCCACAACCAGGCATACCAGGCTGACACCTCAGGGCCTGCCCAGGGACCCGAGGCATGGAGAAGGGAGCCAGACCACCCTCCCACAACCAAGCACACCACACAAGCACCTCAGGACACACCCGGGGACCCAAGGTATGGAGCTGGGGACCAGACACCCTCCCACAACCAGGCACACCATGCCAGTGCCTCAGGGTCCTGCCTGGGGGCCTGGGGCATGGAGAAGTGGACCAGACCCCCCTCCCACAACCAGGCACACCATGCCAGTGCCTCAGGGTCCTGCCTGGGGGCCTGGGGCATGGAGAAGTGGACCAGACCCCCCTCCCACAACCAGACACACCATGCCAGCACCTTGGGGCCCACCCGGGAACCTGAGGCATGGAGTTGAGGACCAGACACTCCCCACAACCAGGCACACCACCAGCACCAAGGAGCATGCCAAAAACATCACCTCCATGTGGATGGCCCACCACAGCCACCAGAGTAACCATGGCTGCCGTGAAAGTGGCTAGACACCATAACCACCACGCAGATGGTCCACCAGCCACTGGAGTGCATTGACACAAGGAGAGTCACCACCAGAGATAAAGAAAAGAAGAGGATGTCTCTCTCCACAAAGCCCATTTCAGAGTGACAGAAGAAGCATCTGCTCTATGATACATAAATACACAAATACACAAGTAAATGCATAAACAAACAAATAAATAAATAAATAAATGCTCCTGGAATGTCTGGGAGAGCCAGGAAGCTGAGCTTAGAAGCCACCAGCCCAGAGGAATGCCCAAACACTACATGGAACTGCTCCGGTGATGCTACCAGTGACTCTGGGGCCCACAGCTCATGGCCTCAATGCCAGAAGCTCTGTCTCCACTCTTCCAGAGGGCTGGGTGTCTACCACCAAAAAGCTGTGTATCCCCATGTGCCTGGTTCTTCACATTGCCCACTTCCGAATCAAAGTCTCACGTGGATGCATTTGCTTGGCAGAATTGAGGGTGTGTGCCTGTGCCCTAGCTGCAAGGGAGGCTAGTAATGCTCCTATTCTGGCTGCTGCCTTGGGAAAGCAACACAATGTAGAGAAGCTGTTTAAAAGGTGCTCATCAGCCACAACTAGAGCAATCATCCATGACAGGTTCTCAACCTGTTCACTGCAGTCCACAGCACCCATCAGGTGTGGGCCCTTCAAAATTAATGGAGAAATTTTACTGAGAGGATTATAAATTGATACAGCATTTTTGGAAAGCAATTTGGCAAAAATATAATAAGCTTCAAAAATATTTATATTTTCTGCCCAGTAATTCTACTTCTGGGGCTCCATACCAAAACATGAACGAAAATTTATGAATCAAAATGTTCATTATAGCATTATTGATCATAGTGGAAAACAGGAAACACCTAAATGCCCAACATTAGAGGAATGATTAAGTCAGAAGAGAGGCAGGAGTGTGAAGCCTTAAGAGTGGGAGCTGCCGAGCCTGAGGCTGTGTTTTACTCTTGCTCTGCCACTTCCCAGTTGTATATTGTTGGGCTAGTGACTTAACCCTTCAGTGTAGCCTTTTTCCATCTGTAAAATGGGGATTACTATAGTACCAAACTCATAGGACTGTGAGAATTAAAGGAGCTAATGTGTAAAATATCTAGAATAGCACTTGACACAATAAGCACTGAGAGATGTTAGGTGCTACCATTATTATTATAGCTATTAAATTTTGTTTGCAAGGTTTTTATTGACATATGAAAATGATCATATGTCATTTGAAAATGATCATGTCACCAATTAAATCAGAATCTCTGGGGGAGGGGAGCTTTTAAATTTATTAGCAGATAGTTGCTTGCAAAAGTAACATCATGGAAGAAGACATAGAAGAGAGCTTGGATGAATAATTTATCTCATTTCACTGGTAAAATGTTCAGGACATTGACACTGATTCTGAGGGTTTATCACATTCCTTTCACTTGATAATGTTCTCCTTCCCCTGACCCTTACCTTGAGTGTGGACGGAGAATAGGAAGAGAATAGCTTATGAGATAGAAAGACATAAATTCAGCTCTCTTGGCAATGAAGGGGTAAGGCAGTCATTGGTTCATGACTGTCCCTTTGGTGAGACAAGTTAGGTGTCTGACTGGTCCCACAGGAGCCTGGGCACTGCTGGCCCTCTTTGAAATGCTCCTCCTTTCCAGAGTTCTTCCTCCCTTCCAGACCACTTCTTCATGGTCTCCTCTGTAGGCTTGCCTGTCTCTGCCTCCCAGTTAAATTTTGTTGTTCTCTAAGGTTCTGTCCTAATCCTTTGCCCTTCTCTGCTGTCACTGGGGAATCTTATTTACTCCCTTGGCCTCAGTCACTAGATCTCTCTTCTGAGCCACAAGCCCCTACCAGACATGGCAAGCACAATCTTGACCATTTGTTGAGCATCTACTATGTACCAGCCATTGGACTAGATGCTATTTTTTAAGGTATAATTTATAAACAGTTCAATGCATCTTGACTAAGCTATATATCTATATAAACAATAACTCAATTACATACTTTGTCTTTTAAAAATCTCATGTCAACTCAAGTTGTCATCCTCGTTTTACAGTTGAGGAAACAGGCTGGGAGAAGTTAAGTAATTTGAGTAAGGTCACACATTAAATTCACAGGGAAACTAGGATTACAATCCAAATTAGAATCCTGATTTAACATGTCTAGAGGGTAATGCTCTGCTTTGGATCATGAGAACTCAACATGTTCAAAGTTGCACTTGGCACTTTTTTGATTCAGTTCGAGTTATTCTAAACTGGCCTACATAAAAAAGGGAATTTACTGGCTTATTTAACTAGAAAGTTCAGTGTAAGCTTCAGGTACCATTTGATCAGGATTCACATGTCACTAGATCTATTTCTCTGCCAGCACCTCTGGCCTCTGCTTCCTCTGTTTTGGGCTCATTATTAGACACACTTTCCCCTCATGGTGGCAAGAAGGAAGGCCTCATCAGCTCCAGACGTACACACTTACTCAAGTCCTGCAAGGAAAGAGGAGGAGGGGTACTAGACACGTGCTTAAGTCAATATTTTACCTCTACATTTTCCTAGGATTCTGTCAGCTAATATTGAAAGTTCTGGTGACGGTATACCATAATAAGGAAAATAATGCATAATGTAGCAATTTTATAATTCTTTTGAAAGACAAAGAATGATAGCTGTTTAAAGAGAGGTTCATAACACCAAGGTCAAGTGTCCAGATCCCCATACTGGCCAACTGCCAAAAAAAAAAAATAGGGGTTCTGTTTGTTTATTTACTTCTCTAAATGTACGGTTCCACTTTTCAAAGATCATTTTTGGTCCTAAAATCCAGAGGGCAGTAAATAAACTTAGAAAAAACAAAGGAAACAAACTACCTCTGAAAACAACGTGTTGTTAAAACTAAAGGCAACACTTTGCAGTAAAATTTTATAGTAGTTCTTTTGCTAAATCTGTTATAATTGTCATAGTCAACCAAGAAGAAAATAATTTCACTGTGAATTATAAAAATAACAAAAAGAATGTTTAGTACTAAGCAGAGGATTTTTATTGTACGTATTCTCTCCCCCTCCCCCAGTTTGTTTGTTTTTTTGAGATTAGGTAAATCTACCCCATTGAAAAGTAGTTTCCCCACAAACACCGAAATGTTAACTGTTACTCTCCCCAATGTTTCTAGGGAATGGAAGACATTCTACGCTGCTTTATCAAGGAAGGCAATGCTGAGATGATTCGCCAGATAGAATTTATCATCAAGCAGCTTAATTCCGGTCAGTTTAATGCAAGAATTTATGATCTATCTTTTAATCATTCACATATGCCAGAAAGATATATATGCCTTCACAGATGGGCTTGTCATACCTTAGAATTCTTTCAAAGAGGACTTTAAGGAGGTGGGGAGACCCAAGTGAACTAACAGAAGTTCAATCAGGTAGTCAAGGCCAGATTGTCCAAAGATTAACAATCTCTTATCATACCCTAGGCATATAGTCAGTAAAAAGGATTTAAAAGCAATTTCAACAACCCTTCCCTATCCTTGTAGTTTATCTTTATGCAGCCCTTCCCTTTCCCTACCTGAATTTTGCCCCATTTAATAAGGGTGGCCTCCCCAAGGTCCCTGGAGATTAAATAATGAAAACAGATGCCAGTCTTTATAGCAGCCTTTAGAAGATGCCATCATCCTTCCACATTTATTCATTCACTCCAGATAAATTTATGTTGCCATCTGGCAGCAGGGATGGAGGCAATGTAATCCCCTTTCTATCAGCTTCCTCCAATACTGTAACAACCCACATCCCATAATCACCAGGAGAGGCAGGCCAGGGAAGCTTTGGATGGCACAGGGGTGGTGGGGAAGCTCTTGGCTCTCTCTGTGGACTCCCAACACCATTCACATGCCAGAAGCACCTGGCACTGCAGGCATGCAGGGGCCCAGGTTGTCACTTACGTCTCTCTACGTGCTCTTCCATGACACCCAGCAGCCCACATCACTGCAAGTCCAAGTGCACAAGTCCTGTTCAGTACATGAGCAAAAGGTAAAACATGAATCTCCTGATCTCTACTCACAAGTCAGCCACTTGATTGACCAAGGGCTAAGCAAAAGCGAAATGGCGGAAGCCCACAGGTGTCCTTTCCTCTAGCTCCTGGTTCACAGCCTGTGCTGCACAGGGCAGTCACCTGGGGAGATTTTTAAATCCTCAAGGCAGCACCCCACACTGATGAAATCAAAATCTCTGAGGGAGAGGCGCTTTTAAAGCCCCCAGGTGACTCCAATGTGCAGCCAAGGCAGAGCGTCACTGCCAGGGCACAGAAGAGAAGTGTTTTCAGGGGCTTCTGTTTGAGAGGAGGCAGCTGGGGAGAGCAGCCCAGGAGCCGTGGAGTCTTTGCCCATTTCCATTTGAACATCCTCCCCTTTGGTTTTTATGAAGCAAGTATAATTCATCCCAAATTCAGGTGGGCAAAGAATAATAGAACTTGCTTTTCTTTTTCTTTTTTATAGCTAGTTATGTTGCTTTGAGTAGAACTTTATTTTCTGCAACAATTTCATTTCTGACTCTGGGCCCCCATTCTGGTATATTAAAAAGAATAAAATGAAATAAAACCTTAGCCTCAGTCCTGGCTGAGCTTGCTCCCCTACCTTCTCTGGGTAGGGCACTGTGCGGCCAGCAGGGGTGGGGGGCGGGGTGCAGAGAAGGGGAGGGGTAGTTGTTGCTTGCCTACTCCATAGCGATCAGCAGCTTTAGGGTCACATTTGTGTTAGGAATCTTCTTCAAGGCTGCCTGTGTGTTTGTCTGTTGAACCACACCCACATCCATTTCCTTGTCATTCTTTCCTCCTCTTTGGCAGCCAAGAAGCAGGATGCAGGCCCCTTTGCTCTCTGGCCCAAAAAACGTCTCTTTCTCTTACATAAACTTGGCCCTTGGACAGCATGCTGGAGTGTGATAAGAGAGGAGACATTTTACACTTTTGTAAGGGACGTGCTTTGCAAAAACTTATCATGGGCAGAGCTAAAGCTTTATAAGTCTGGGTATTCTGGAAATACTCAGCTCAGTGAACTCCTATTTAAATAAAGAGTGCCTAAAATATGTCTTCTGTCATCTCAAATACCTAAGTTATTCCATATCCATAGGACAGTGGCAGGACCCCAGAGACGATTACCCAGGAGTCTGTTACTTTGAAACAGAATTCAAAAGTCTGAACATTTGGATGGAGGACTGCACACACGCACATACTTAGGACATGTGCCACCAGCATCAAATCAAAAGGAAACGTAGGAGAGGAGAGGCTAGAGTTTCCATCCCAGTCTTCATCCTCAAGTGAAAATTTATAGCAGAGTGTGAATTGTTGCTAGTTTACTAGTTTAAGATATGTGAAATGGCATTGCTGCCATTTTTGTTTAGAGTATTGGCTTTCTTGTTTTATTTTAGTGAATATAAAAACACATATGTGGGTTTTCATACGTGCAAGCCTGATTGCAGTCTTCCATTCCGATAAAGCCTTAAGGTCTTCAAGTACAAAGTTCAGGTATATTGGGAACCTAACTCCACAGGTGAGGAAAGACTACTCTGGTGAAGGTTAAAGGAAAATTCCAGCCTGGTGACACAAGTGGACTGAGCTGCCAGCAGCCACAGTGGGGAGGTTTGTCCCCTGGCTCGGCCCTGGGCCACAACTGCAGCCCTCAGTAAGGACAACCAGCAGATACTAGCCAGTCACTGAAGAGAAGACAGAGGCACCAGCCAGGTCACTGGGCAGGAGCAAGGCAGAGCAGGTTCCCCAGCTGGCCCTTAGGAAGTGAAGGACACTGGCCACTCCAGTGCCATGCCATATTAATTATTGGAATGGAGGGCACCTTATGGGTATGCACCACCTCAGGGAATGGGATGGGAAATGGTCATCCCAGAGAGGAGGAGCTAAGGTCTATAAGGTACTTGAGTTCACAGGACTGGATTATTCTGGGTACTGGGATGAGTCTGAGTGACAGGTGAAGAGATTAGGGAGTCAGGGGGATTGGACCTGGGCAGGGGGAGGCAGGGAAAGAGGAGTGTGGCTGGACTGTCTGTGGCCACATGAAATGGCCAAGATTCTAAAAAGTGGGCATTTCTGTATCTGAAAGTGAGAGGTTTATAATTGGAGAGTACCCGCAGCACCACCACTTTGAAAGGTAGGATGAGTGAGCTGTTCACAAGTGGGGACTAGAAGTTAGGTAATTAAACTTCAGCCGAAGTGCAAAATGACATAACATCCTCATGTCTGCAAAGTAGCTTTCTGGACTAGACAGCATTCCATGCCACTGGTGCAGCCCTGGTGGGCATGGAGGCGTACATGCCCTCGCACAGTGCTGGCCTTGGTCCCGCAAAGTAGTGGAGTCCTTCCCTTTAGAATGAGGGCTGTGTCGAAGGCATGCGATGTCCTGGCGTTTCTACATGTTCCCTCCTAGGAAGTGGTTTGGTGTTTGATCAAACTTTGGTGCATCTGCCTGCAACCTTTATAAGTGTGCTGGGCAATTTCTTGAAGTGTGGCCTTCGTTTCATCCTTTTCTCTTTCTTCCTGTTTGACTTCCTTTCTTCTTTTTTCAGGCTTTCTTTACCTTCATGTCATTAATTCAAGAAATGAGTGATAGTAGAGAAGATGTATTAGGGATGTGGGGACGAGTAAGTCAGGTCCTTTGTCCCCAGGGACTCAAAATCCAGTACAGTTCCATACAGTGGAGGAGAAAGATACCCAGACAAGTCAGCAGCCATCCGTTCATTAGAAAAGAGTGACCATCCGGAAGTGGAGGGGACTGTCAGGAGCTCTAGATGAAACGCTGAGTGTGTGCACAGGAGGGAGAGAAGACTGCTTAGCGAGGGGACCAGGGATGGCTTCGTGGAGGAGAAAGTGTTCAACATCTTTGTAATGCCCGCTGTGCATCGTTTGGGGTACTGAAGTCCTCCCAACAACCTTAAGAAGTAGGTGGTATGATCCCCATTTTACAGGTGAGAAAACCGGGGCTCATTCTTTGTCTGAGTCCATTGTGCTTCTAACTTCTTGCTCCTTCGTACATTTTCTAAAGATCTAGCAATGAAGCACAGAGCCTCCAGGAACCCTCCTCCATGACCACCACCCAGACCGCATGGAAAGTCATGGGGTTGAGAAATAGACTCGATGCTGCCACTTACTGGGAGTGTGACCATAAACAAGTCCCTTATTCTCTTTATGCCTCCACTGGTTACCTGTAAAATGGGGGATTATAGTCAACAAAATCTTTGTAAAGATTAAGTTAAATAACATGTGTGACTGTCCTTCCCCACATACCCCTCAATTTATATGTTGGCTTTTAATTTTTCCCATGTTACTATAAATGTGCTCTGATAAAAATGGAGAGGTTTATTTAAAATTTCTTAGGCTGACATCAAGCTGTGGCTGAAATGGTTATGGGAAGGAACGGTTAGCAGCTGGTTATTCTGATGTAACCTAACTCATTGCAGTGTGTACAGGTCTCTCAGTGGCTGAAGGATTTCGTTGGCCAAGCTCCTGCTGTGTTCACAGTTATTTATCGATTTTTTTCTTTATAGAAGAGCTCGTGGACGGTGTCCTTGAATCTGATGATGATGAAGAGGAAGATGATGAAGTAAGTTGGAGGCTCTTGACACCACATGAAGAACTCCTGTCAGACTATTCTGAGTCTCTTTCTTGCCTTGAAAAGTTAGTTCACAGATGGAGATTTTTAATTCCTGCTACATCATCTCTCGCAGTTCTGTGGGTGGTGGTTCTGCTGGTCTCACTTGGGGTCTCTCTCACGTGGCTGCTTTCAGTGTCCAGGCTGGCCTCTCAGCCTGTCAGGCCTCTCTCCAGGTGGCCCTTGTCATTCAGTAGTCTAGCCTGGACTTCCTTGTAGGTTGGCACTGGGCTCTGAGAGGGAAAAAGCGAAAGCTTCCAATCCTCTCTGGGCTCAGAAGTCTCAGACCATCACTTCTGCTACGTTCTGCTCAAAGCACATCACAAGACCAGCCCAGACTGGGGGATGGAAAGAACTACAGGAGGGTACAGGGCTGGGAGGACTGGAGGTCCTGTTTGAGGACCGTATCACACCTGCAGTGGGCTCACTGCAAACAGCCCGGATGTAGCATTTTACAGCGTTAGGGTTCTGGGGGAAGTTGAAAGATAACAGTTCTTCAGCCGAGTCTTTTGCTTTGAAGGGGCCTGGGCTTCACCTGTCTTCCCCTGGGATGGGAATGTTGGGCGTGTCGGCTCATGGTGAGAATCTCTGGGGTGAGGGTCTTGGGTCTGGTCCAGAGCTGGCAGAATCAACTGCTTTACTCTGTTATTTGCATTCTTTTGGCATGGGTTTCCTCAGCCAAAACCTGCTTGCCTGGTGTTTTAGAGCTTAAAGGTTCAGAAGTTAATGGGTCTGAGTCTCTGTGAAATGGGGGCTGTAGATGGGTTTTCAGATGACAGGCTTTTGTTATTGCCCTTTCTTCAGAGACCTAGAAAGAACAGACACGTTGTCCTCTTTAGTTCTCTGTGGTAGCATATGACTTGCCTTCCTTCTATTTTGGGGGTAGCAATTACTCCTGAAGCAAAAGCTGGAAGATGTATTCTATTTTGAGAGGAGGCATTCATTCCAAAAGTGGATATTGGAAGATGTATTTCTATTTGGAGTTGTGGTCTATCCATTTAAAAAGTGTGGGGCTGACCGGTTAGCTCAGTTGTTTAGAACAGGGTGTTATAACACCAAGGTCATCGGATCCTCATACCGGCCAGCTGCCTAAAAGAAAAAATATAAAATTAAAAAAATTAAAAGTGTGTAAATTTTGTTCAGGTTTTTGTTCATTAATGGAATCATTTGAGGGTGGTAGTTATTTAAGAGCCCAGCCCCCACCAAAGAAGACATACCAAGATCTGCAAAGATGGTTCCTCAGCAGGCAGCCTCCTTGCCTGTCCTTTTCCTCGTGGGCTGCAGGTGGCACCAGCAACTGCTCTTGCCTGCTCCTCCCGCCCTGCGGAACTAGTGCAGAACTTGACAGCCAAAGGGGAGCCTGGCCATCGTCTTCCTCAGGACCCTTTGTTTACACAGGTAGATCTGGAAGGGGAGCGGACCAGCCTAAGGTCACGTAGAGAGTCGATGGAGGTAAAATCTGGTTTAAGCGGGGGTTTAAAAGGGATAAACAGACTTTTTTTGTGAAGGGAAACAATAAATATTTTAAACTTTGCAGGCCACATGATCTCTGTTGCAGCCACTCAATTCTGCCATTGTAAGCAAAGTAGTCATCGACAGTACACAAATGGATGAATACAGCTGTGCTGCCATAGAACCGTGGACACTAAAAATTGGAATTTCATACAGTTCTCATATATCATTGTGTATTAGTCCATTTCTGTTGCCTATAACAACATACCTGGAACTGGGTAGTTTATAAGAAAACGAAATTTATTGCTTATAGTTTCAGAGACTGGGAAGCCCAAAGTCCAAGGGACACATCTGGTGAGGGTCTTCATGGTGGTGACGGTGACCCAGAGGTCTCACACAGCAGAAGGTGACAGAGCAGAGAGAGAGATGGTTTCTCATGCAATTCTCCTTTTTAAAGCCCTCAGAACCATGCCCCTGACCCCCGTTATTAATCCATTCACTAGGGTATGGTCCTACAATCTAATCACCTCTTCAAGGCCCTGCCTTCCAAATATCATAATAGGATTTCCTATCCTCAACAGTTACAGTGGGAATTAAGCTTCAAATATATGAACTTTGGGGGATACAATTCAATCAGTCCACAGCACATTAAATATTTCTTTTCAAATATTTAAACACTTAAAAATCATTCTTAGCTCACAGGCCATACAAAAGCCCAGGGGCAATTGTTTGCCAACCCCTAGGATGGAACGCAGCTCACCAACTCAGTGGTCAGTCTCCTCTGTGACTGGCCTTTCAGTACTCTTCTAAGTTATAGTGTAAGTTAATATTTTAATTATTTAGTCCCGGTAACTTTTTGTCATTGTGTCCAAGAGTTCTTTTCAAGACCTGTTTTTTTCCCTTCCTGTGTCAATCTTTTGGGTTTTTCAGTTTTGATTTTTTGTTTTGTTTTGTATTTGCTATTAATCCTTTTGTTTTTGTATTTTAAGGAAAAGTTCATACAGTTCAACTGTTCTTGTTAATGATGGAAATTCAAATTTTAGAAATTTCCCTTTGGAAGCAATTGTCATCTGCTATAAATGAACAAATATAGAAGTGGTCTTTTAGTTTTCTGGACTTTTTGCTACTTGCAGATTTTTATTTTAAGAGGTTGATATTTGGAAAGTATTTGTTGTGATAAGTAGAATTTTCAGAAGATTTCTAGAAGTTTAGTTGAGAAATTATAAAGAAAGAATCAATGATTTTAGGCCAAAACATGATGCTTTGTGATGAACTCAGGTCAGCAGTTTGTAGGCTCTCCCTCCTAAGGCTCCTCACAGTACATTACAGAGTGTTAGCGAGGGCCATCCTGGGGACAATCGATAGTGACTGGATTTTACTCGGCTTTCACCAAGGACAGGCATTACTTTTATAACTGTCTTTTAAAATTGGAGGGAAAAAAGAAAGTGACAGGGGCTTACAGTACCAAGAATCCTTTGAACAGTAGCACTGTTGCTGGAAATTGGTTGTCACTGACAACCCTGAAGGAGACAGCAAAATTATTTTCAAGGTGTTAGAGTCAAACCTTATTTTGCTTAGCAATGTAAAATATTAATTGAATTTAATATTTAGACCCAAAACACAGATAATGAAACCACTGTTTTCAGTTAGCTGCTTAGTTACTCTGGAGATAAAATGGCTCTCTTGGGGTAGAGCCGGAGGTAGGGTAAATTATACTCACTTTGTCACATTGAGCTAAAATATGTGTACCTGCAACTTCCACTACTACTAGTCCTGCTCTGCTGGAAGCTCTCAAGAGGGCCCCCAGACTCAAAATCTTGTTTTTCTCTCCAATTTTAAAAAATATAATCGCTTGATCTAATGTGTTGAAACTCAGTTATGTCTGGGGCTGGCCAGTTAATTAGCTCATTTAGTTAGAGCATGGCCTTATAACACCAAGGTCAAGGGTTTGGTTCCCCACACCCCCCAGCCACCCAAAAAAACCTCAGTTATGTCTGAATATACATACATTTATATACTAAAAAAAAAAATGTTTTAAGGTAGAACTAGAAATGTATCTTCTGATTTATAGACTGTCTAAGTCATAATGTCAAATGAAAAAAGGAAATTGTAAAGTAATATGAACAATATTTCAGCAAAAGCAAACATATAAACATTTGCCTATGAATTATATATGTGCTTATGTATACAGGTGTGGAAAGTTACGCCCTTTTTGTTGACATTAGAAACTGGGGGAGGGGTGAGAATAGGAAGGAGGAAATGTAGGTGAGAAGTAGAGAGAGGCCTTGATCAATAGGGCCCTGAGCTGCAGATTTGTCAAGCAAGAGGAATGAAAACAGGACACTGGACTGATGGCCTGGAGGTCAGCTCTGGAGCAATCTTGTGGATTGATGGGTCAAAAGCCAAACTGGAGTGTGTTGAGGATGGGTGGGAGGTGAGGAAAGGGTGCTAATAAGTATATACCGCATGTATTAGTCTGCTTATGTTGCTTATAACAAAATACCTGAAACTGGGTGATTTATAAAGAAAAGCGACATTTATTGCTTACAGTTTTGGAAGCTGGGAAGTCTAAAGTCCATCTGGTGGTGGCAACAGTGACCCACGGGGGAGTCTTACATTGCAAGATGGTGGAAGCAGAGAGAGACAGACTCTCCTCTTCTTTTAAAGCCCTTAGAACCATGCCCCTGACCACCATTTTTAATCCATTCACTACAGCATGGTCCTACAATCCAATCACCTCTTCTAAGCCCCACCTTTCAATTACCATAATAGGATTTCCCACCGTCTTAACAGTCACAGTGGGGGCTAAATTTCTCATACATAAAACTTGGGGGACATAATTCAAGCTTCAGTGAGTTTTGGGAGGACATAATTCAATTCACTGCACTGCTTTTCCCACAGATTCTGCTGTGCACAGGAGAAGAAAGTGGATGGTGGCTAAAGGGGATGTTTCTGTTTTGTTTTGTTTGTTTTAAGACGGGATGTCAAAATGCTGATGGGGAAGTGAGAGGGACAGGTTGAACATTTGAGGCAGAAGAAGGCATCCAAAGGACAGGTGTTTTCATTATTTTCTAAATTGTTTCTTATACTCTCTTGGCCCACAAAGCCCCAGACCCATTTAAACCTCCAGAGAAGTAAACCCATCACTAGACAAGCTTAGACTTTACACACAAGAGAACCAACAATGGCAGCTGCTTTTTAAGAGTTCAGCCATCTCATCTAGTGCTTTGAAGGAACATGTTATCTCATGCAATTTGTTCGTATATATGTACATACTTGATATGTTACTTACCAAAGGGCCACTGGTGGATCACAGGGCTCAGGAGCCTGGTAGCAACGTTCTCACTCCAAATGGTTCAGGTTTCATATTAAGGCAAGGTTCCCTGTGTCTAGCTCACAAGCGGCTTTGTTAAGTGGAGGTGAAAGGCCTTCCTGTGCTGTTCTAGAAGACTTATTCTATAATAAAACCAATATATAATTAGACAAATATTCTCTCCCCTTAACAAAATAGGTTTAAGTGCCAGGTCAGGTCAGCCATGGACATTTACTTGTTGGTTGCCATGTAAGTGACAATCATATGCTCAGCAATCTCCTTCTGTACAAACTTCACAAATCTGAGTCATTCGTGTCATCTGTGAATAGAGATCATTTTACTTCTTCCTTTCTTTTCTTTTCTTGCCTAAGTACCCTGGCTAGAACTTCTAGTACAACGTTGAATGTGGACATCTTTGTCTTGTTCCTGATCTTACAGGCAAAGTTTTCTGTCTGTCACCATTCAGTATGATGTTAGCTGTGGTTTTTTCATAGATGCTCATCATCAGGTTAAGAAAGTTCCCTTCTATTCCTAGTTTGCTGAGTGTTGGATTTTGTCAAATACTTTTTCTGCATCAATTGAGATGATCATTTGTTTGGTTTTTTCTTTCATACTGTTAATATGACGTATTACATTGATGATTTTCATATGTTGAACCTCACTTGCATTCTTGGAATAAATCCCACTTCATTGTGATTTATAATCCTTTTTATATGTTGCTGGATTTGGTTTGCCAGTATTTTGTTGGGGATTTTTGTGTCTGTATTCATAAGGAATATTGTATTAGTCAGGGTTCTCCAGAGAGACAGAATCAATAGGATATGTTATAATTATATGAGAGGGATTTATTAGGGGAATTAGCTCACGTGGCTATGAAGAAAAATCCTGCAATAGGCCATCTATAAACTGGATGCCAGTAGCGTGGCTCAGTCCAAGTCCAAAGACCTCAGAACCAGAGAAGCTGATGGTGTCCTTGGTGTAAGTTCTGGAGCCCAAAAGCTAAAGAGTCTCAAGCTCTGATGTCCACGGACAGGAGAGAAGAGTGTGTCCCAGCTCCAGCGGATCGAGAGAGAGCTTCACCTCTTTCCTCTGTCTTTTGTTCTCACCGGACCCCCAGTGGATTGGATGGTTCCCGCCCACACTGAGGGTGGGTCTTTCCCACCCAGGCCACTCAGACCCTCATACTAATCTCTGCTGGAAACACCCTCATGGACATACCTGAAAAGATCGCTTTACCAGGTTTCTCAGCATTCCTTCATCTAACCAAGTTGACATCTAGAATTAACCTTCACAAGTCCACCCCTTGTCAACTTGGTGTCCATACTATCTCCTTAAATCACACTTAATTTTCAAATGGTACAATAATATAGTAATTTCTCCTAACTTGATACATTATCCTTCGTACAACTGGAAACGCATTTATCCCTTTCCGAGAAGAAAAAGGTAAAGTCCTTAAATGATATTTGCCCTTCTCCCAATATCCCATAACTTAAAATTGCAAATACAGTGAAGTAAGGTTAATGACATTTAAATGCTGGTATAACGTCAGTAAGTCTTATGGTACATGGTAGAGAGCAAGAGGAACACAAACAAAGATAACTGCTTAATATGTGTACAGTGTATATACATAGAGACATATTCTTATCACAGCAGGGAGAACAATTACAATCCTCGTTTCTGTAACTGGTCACATGGTTGAAGCTGGTATTTATAACTACCTTCTTCTACTACCCGTTCTGTATTCCCTTTGCCTTCGGCGAGCGCCTCAGCGGGTCGTGGTTCTTTACCTGGTGGAGTGACCTAAACCTTCATCCCTGAAGAGTCTGGGCCATTTGTAGTCTTGCCTGGATTTGGTTGTGGTAATTTTCCATTGACCTTAATCACAGGGCATGGTAGTACTAAGAGGCGTCCTAAGGGATCTCCTGTTTTCCAGACGTAATCCTCTGTACCTCCATTGTGAAGTAGTGTCCAACTTCCCCTTGGTAGTCTGGGTCAGTCACCCCAGACAACACCATAGCTCCTTTCTTAGCCTGTTGACTCGGAGGCACAAGGAGCCCAAAGTGGCCAGGTGGCAGCCTTAACTTCCAGTTCAGTGGGATCATTTTTGTGTCTCCTGATGGAAGCATTCCTCCCTCTGGAACCAAGACCTCTAGACCAGCAGAGGATAAAGTTTCAGGGACAGGAAGCAAAAATTTTGCTAATGGGTCCCTAGGGGTAATGGCTAGTGGTGCCACTTCTGTTTCCACCCCACTCCTAGTACCAAAATCTGTATTAGTTAGGGTTCTCCAGAGAGACAGAATCAATAAGATATGTTATAATTATATGAGAGGGTTTTATTAGGGGAATTAGCTTACGTGGCTATGAAGAAAAGTCCCACGATAGGCCATCTATAAACTGGATGCCAGTAGCGTGGCTCAGTCCAAGTCCAAAGGCCTCAGAACCAGGGAAGCTGATGTTGTCCTTGGTGTAAGTTCTGGAACTCAAAAGCTGAAGAGTCTCAAACTGTGATGTCCACGGACAGGAGAGAAGAGTGTGTCCCAGCTCCAGCGGATCGAGAGAGAGCTTCACCTCTTTCCTCTGTCTTTTGTTCTCTCCAGACCCCCAGTGGATTGGATGGTTCCCACCCAAACTGAGGGTGGGTCTTTCCCACCCAGGCTGCTCAGATGCTCATACTAACCTCTGCTGGAAACACCCTCACGGACACACCTGAAAAGATTGCTTTACCAGGTTTCTCAGCATTCCTTCATCTAACCAAGTTGACATCTAGAATTAACCTTCAAAAATATCAAGGTAGTTTGATTTCTCTTGTGATATCTTTGTCTAGTTTTGATATCAGAGTAATACTGGCCTCATAATGTGAGTTAGAAAATATTCCCTTCTCTTCTATTTTTTGGAAGATTTTGTGAAGGATTGGTGTTAATTCTTCTTTAAACATTTGGTTTAAATGGTCACCAGTGAAGACATCTGGACCTGCACTTTTCTTTGTAGGAAGTTTTTTATTACTACTTTGATCTCTTGTTCTATCTATTCAGATTTTTTATTTCCTCTTGAGGTAATTTCTATAATTTGTGTCTTTCTAGGAGTTTTTCCATTTCATCTAAGTTATCTAATCTGTTGGTGTACAGTTGTTCATAGTATACCTATATGATCCTTTTTATGATCTGTAAGGTCAGTAATGAAGTCCCATCTTTTAGTAATTTGAGTCTTTTCTCTTTTTCTTGGTCAGTCTAGCTAAAGATTTGTCAATTTTATTGATCTTTTCAGAAAACCAATTTTTGGTTTCATAGTTTTCTCTCTTGCTTTTCTGTTCTCTATTTCTTTTATCTCTGTTCTAATCTTTCTTATTTCCTTCCTTCTGCTAGTTTTAATTTAATATGCTCTTCTCTTTCTGGTTCCTTATGGCATAAAGTTAGGCTATTGATTTGATGTAGGCATTTTTTTAAATGTAGGAATTGAGAGCTATAAATTTACCTGTGAGCACTGCTTTTGCTGCATCCCATAAGTTTTGGTAGGATTCGTTTTTGTTTTCATCTGTCTCAAAGTAGTTTCTAATTTCCTTTGTGAGTTCTTCTTTGACCCATTGGTTATTTAAGAATGTGTTTTTGACAAAGCCCCTTGGGAGAAGGCTATTGACACTGAGCAAGCTAATTGGCCAAATAAAGACAAGCCCTGTGACAGGGGCTTCCAGGAAATTACCAGACAGATTAAGTAATATGAGTTACCTGTGAATGGTACTTCTAGGGAGCTCAAAGTCTGTTCTGTTCCCTCCAGTAACTGCCAGGCTGCTGGTTTGCACCCTGAGTAAAAGGCTGTTGGTTTTCATGGCTGCCGTGGAGCTGAAGAGAGGGGGATGGCGAAGGGCAAGTTTAAATACTGAGTTAGCTGGTTTTCTTGAATAAATACTCCCGAGATTGTTGCAAGCCTTGGTTAATTTTCGGAAAAACTTGAAACTGAAGTTTGACAATCAATGGGAAAAAGTTGATTTTGACGATTTTTGCCAGTGCTCTCATTGGGTTGGGGAGGAGTGGGCTTCGGGAAGCTCTTGCTTCCCAATTCCTGCTGCATCCTGCCTGTTTCAGGCTTTCAACACTCTTATCCATGCACAGTTTTGTATCATTGCGGATTGGTCATTTGGAAAATATCGGTTTTACCAAGTTTTGCAGTTCTTCCAAATGTTGATACATTTGATTATACAACATCAAAAAAATTGCCAGCAATCTCTTCAGAAAAATCTTTAGGTAATGGGAAGCTGTCAGGCTCACAGTGGCAGATTCAGGTTTCTCAAAATTCTCATTTTCTCTTAAAAGTTCAAAAAACAACTACCAGTTGTTGTTTTTTTTAAATGACAGGCTCACCTCATTAATTATCAAGCAAACGTCTGCCGTGTGCCCAAGTCTGAATAACCATAGTTTGTCTGTCAGTCATTCTTTCAAGTAAAAATGGTGTTCCTTGAAAAAAAGCGCTGGTTCAGCTCACCACTGAAATAGTCTCAGAAGTGCTTTTCCTCAATATAATCTCGTGCTTTACTATAGCCAAAGTGCTTTATCTGTACATTCCATTTTGTTACACAGAATGTTAAAAAGATAGGCCACAAGGGTCAAGGTTTAATAAAATCAATTCCTGCTGCTTCATCAAGAGCATTCTTAAATGAAACTCTATCTATGTACCTATCATCTGCCTGTCTTTCATCTATCAATCGTCTGTCTGTCTGTCTGTCTGTCTGTCTGTCTATCTGTCTGAGGTAGCAGTGAAGAATATAGTGTGACTCATACCAGGGTTTGGTGGGACTGCTCTGATTTGTGCTAAGGCATAAATGGTTTTACCCATCATTGGCTTTGAACCATCAGTGCAAATGTCAGTACAGTTGTTTCAGGATAAACTATGAAAGTCAATAAAGGTATCTGACATTTTAAAATACATTAGCCAGTGTCACTTATGTTTCGTTGCCCAGTATTTACATAAAAGATCTTTGACGATTAGGTACTGTTGATACTGGATGAATGCAAGCAAAATAGCAAGTCCAGGCATAATTCTGCAGTCAAGATATTAACTCAGCATTCATGTTTGCAGCTTAATCTTTCCTTCAACAGGCTATTGTTTTATTGAAAAGTGTCACTACTGTGATTTCTTTTGCTAACTTGCTATCCAGTGGGCTTTCAGCAGTGTCAGCTCTACAAGGTTATTGTGTATGTTTCTCCAGTCAAGGCAATATGATAACTTACCCTGCAAGGTTCTTCAGTGGCTGTGTTTAAAAAAATTTTGTGTTGCGGGGGGAGTCATTTTAGATTTACAGAAAAAATTGTACAGAGAATTCCTGTTTACTTGTCATGAAACTTCAGTGGCTTTTTAATTCGTAGTTTGAAAAGTTATAACAAATTTTCAATTTTTCACTTTTGAAGAACTTATGACATCTTGTTTATTTATTAAACTCTGAATGATTAGTCTCAAAATTACACTCCAACTTAACTGATATTATAATGCTATTCAAATATGTTCTGTTACATATGTTACAATAAGGTAAATTATTGACATCTATAAAACTGAGAGAAAGATAGCTTTCATCATATTTTTGGTTTTTATTTGTGGTTTCACCCAGCTTCTTTGAAATAGATTCCTCCCTTCCATGAGCCAGAGAACTTTCTCTTTTCCTACTGCCCCCAACCCCCAACCATAACTAGATGGGATTTTTATTGGGACTGAATTAAATCTGTAGATCAATTTGAGGAGAACAGATATCTTTGCAATTTGAGTGTTCAATTCCATGAGTATAGTATGTCCTCATTGTTTTAAGGCCTTTTTATGCTGTGCTTCAAGTCTAATTAAAATACCCAGTACGTATGACTCGAATCAATGCCATTTACCTTTTTTCATGTCCAAAATCATTTGGAAAATGATGAATTCAAATGTGAATAAACTCAAGTATGAATAAGTTCAGATGTGAATCATTTGAAGAAACTAATTGGTAGACAGTTGGAACAGTGTAATGGCGAAAGTAAAAATAGAATTTTTTTAGAATTTGAGACAAGAGGTAGAAAAGTACAGCTATTGGGGTCATATTAGTGTTATAATGAGACTGTAAGGAAACATGGCACGACAGACTCAACAAGGTGAAATCAGGATCAGCTAGACGGGGGCTGGAAAACTTTGTAAGTTTCTTGAGCGCACAGTAAGTCCAAGAAGAAAGGCTAAGAGAGGAAGGAGCAAGTTGGAGCTGTACGAGCAGTCAAGACTAAGAAGATTTTCCGAGTGAGGATGAAGAACTCAGGCAAGGAGATAATAAAAATGACAACAACAAAGGACAGGTGCCCACACAAAGGATGTGGGCAGAAAGTCTTGTACAACTGGGGTAGTGACAAGCTTAAGACAGAGCAGGACTTTTACCATCTGGGTGGCCTGAGCAGATGTGGAACTCTAGGGTGCCTGGCCCAAGGAAGGTAGTCAGGGACTGGGGCATCAGGATCCCGACGGTGCTTCTCCGGAGGACACTGTGAAAACTGCAGGGTGCCATTGACTTTCCTCTCCCTTGCCTTGGTGTTCTTATCCCTCTGTCTTGGTTTTGCCTGGGAACAGCTGCACTCTATCCGTCCTGCTTTAAGAGCTCGTTCTTCTAGGCCTGGTGACAAGACAGGTGGTTAGGGTGCGGTCTGGTTCCTTCTTCCTTTAGGGAATGTTGAACTCTTCATCGGTATTCAGGATGCTCCGACCCTGGCTTTACTTGGCAGGAGACTTGGATGCACTTGGGGCAGGCTTGGGAAGATTATATCCTGTTGGCAACTTAGCAGCACTCTGGAAACTGTTTTTGATTACATCACTTACATCTGCTCTCTCTCTCCAGGACAGCCAGGCACGGCCTTATCACCTTCTTACTGGTGGGGCAGCCAGTGAGTTCAAATCATCCTCTTTTGTTTGATCCCAGCCATTCCTCCTGGCCCACTGGCATATGCACATATTCTCCTGGGGAATTGAAGCTGGTCAGGTTCAGGAAGGAGGGCGTGGCTGGTGGGTGGGTCGGCAGTTGACCCTCAGGCAGCTGCTGAAAGCTCAGAGCCAGTAACAGTCTCATGTGGTTGACTGTGACACAGGATGGTAGTCTGTTTTTGTAAATCATATTTCCTAAAGGATCAAGGTAGAAAGTGGAAAACTGGGTATTCCTTTAAAAAATTCTTTCGTATCACTAATTTTCAAGGTAGAACTTAATATGATGAACTGTTTAGATACATTTTACCAACACATGGCCCCTAGGTATCAACATTATTATCCAAATAATACTGCAGGCTGAGGCAGTAGTTCTGAATCAGTGGCTTTTGTAACAACTCCTGTGTTCTAGCATCACTAAAGCATAGTCAACATCAAAGCATGAATGTTAGTGGTCATTATCACTGTCATCATCGTCACCACCACCACTGTTATCAGCTTCAGACCCACCGTTCCTGGCTGTGTAGCAACCAGGTTAAGTACTGGTGTTTCTGCATCTCATCATACTCTGGCTCTGGTGGAAACATGGTCACCACAGAGGAGGCTTAGATCAGGATATGGCCTCCAAGGTGTTTTAAAATATAGTGAATATTAATAGAAACTTCGAGGCTCAATAAGGCTAATAGATCAGGAGACAATTGCTATTGAAAAGATAGTTCGTTACTCACAGTACCCAAGTGGTGGGGGCACACCATACCACAGGGCCACTGGGGAAGCACGGGGGTCCACTGAGAGGCAGAGGGACAGGAGGAAGAGGTGGCAAGAACCTTTATTATGGTTTCCACAGGAAAGTATCAGCGAGCGCTGGGGCCTGGGGGCAGTCCCTGGTTGTCGGTACCTGGCTCTGAGGTGATTAGGGTAGGTGGATAGAGGCCAGGAATGTGAGAGCTCAATAAAGGAGGCGCTTGGGGTGTGGGCTCTACATTGGTGGTCTGCATTTGAAAAGCATGCTGGGGGGTGAGAGGGGGTGTTACTATTTCTGGGAATTGGCTAGCTCCAAGGGCAGCAAAGCACCAAAATAGAGAAAATAAGAGACATGGTTAATACATGAGGCTTCCACAGCCTGGCCCCACCAAACGTGCTGCCCTCATCTCCCTCTTCCCCCAGAAATGGACTCTCCAGGCCTGAAGGAGCTCCAGGGACCTTGTGTGGTCTCAAACCTCCCCTCCTAGTTTTCCTGCTTCCTCATCCCACCATTGATGCCGCCTGGGTTCCAAAGCCAGGACAATTACCGCCACCATGGCATCTGGTCATAAGATTCACATTGATCCCCTTTGTATTCACCCCAACTGGTAAAGTTGCAAGTCTTTTAAAAGGAACTTTTATTTAAAATGAAAGCAGGAACTTAGCAAATAGGAGAGGTGTTAGAGCATGGGTCTCAGATCTGCATTGCAGAGGGCGGCCATCCTGGCTCAGGGAGTGTGAAGGGCAAGGGTTGGAACAGAGCTGGATGGGCGAGTTGCAGCCAGGCTGCAGAAAATTGTGACCCACTGAAGATTTGGGAGCCCAAGAGGGGTGGGAACAGAGCCATGCCTTCAGAAGATTTATCTGGCATCAGGGTTCACTCAGGCTAACTGGAGACCCAGAAAGCTTAGCATGACTACACAGCCAGTGTTTTCTGAGTGTTTGCTGTGTGCAGGCATGGGCTGAGAGCTTTACCAACGTTCTTGCATTTATTCCTCACACCCCTCCGCCACGTCGGGGCTAGTGCCCCTTTTTATGAATGAGAAAGCCAAAGTCTAGAGAGGTTCAGAAACTTCCTGAAGGTCCCAAGGCACTAATTGGTGGGACCAAGATTTAAACTCAGGTTGGCGTGAGAGCCTGTACTCCCGACCTCCCTTACCCCTGGCGCTGCAGGCTTCAGTGGGGAGTGGTGCTGAACTTGGCCAAGGGCAGGGAGTGCTCCTGGAGATGGGACCAGCAGGCATTGGGAACTAACAGGGCATGTCATTAGGAACCAAAAGCTCATAATGAGCCTAGGTAGCTGGGAGGATGGTGATGCCATTAGCAAAAATGGGGAACATGGGTTTGGTGGTGGGGTCAGATGATGTGTAGGGTGAAACTGGATTTTATATGGGGAGGCACAGAGGATGATCTGGCTAGAACCAAAAATGATGGGGCATGGAACCAGACAGTTCCTGACCGGTCTTCCCCCAGGCGATCTTACAGTCACAGGCCAAGACATATTGTGGAGGGTTTGGGCCTCCTTTCTCTACGGCCATGAGATTGTTGACCCACCTGAAGTTGCCAGCGGCTGTCCATGATAATCCCCTGTGATGGGCCACGCTGGTGGCCAGCTTGCTTGGCATGGGGCAGGCTCCACTCTTAATTCCCTGTCACCTAATTAGCCAAGAAACGTCTGTCTCATGTCTGCTTACTTTCCATTATTCAACTAAGTCAATAAAGAATCTAGTGTTTTCCAATTAAGGCTTTTGCTTTTTTCTGGTTGCTTTTCAGCTTCTAAATTCGTTTATTTTGGTCACACGGCTCCTGTGCTCTCAGACCGTGGCTGGGGTGATCCATCCAACGGGCTGACTCATGGCTGCTGCCCTCGTTTCCACTCTGGTTTCTATGGAAATAGACATCAGATGGCTCAAAACAAGGGGAGGCTGGTAGACATGCATAATACCTAGGCATTTACAGACCCTATTTGTCCTGCATCCACATCCATGGAAACATGCAGAAAAGGTCAACCAAAGCTCTACAGCAAACTTTTTCTCTTTTATCTACCTTTTTTAAAATTATACCAAAGCAGTACATGGCTTTTTTCTGTTATCACAGATTTTTGGAATAGCATATTTTAGATGAGAGGCATATTTCTAGTTTTTAATTACTTGATAAATACTTAAGTGTATTCTGCATCATTTCATTTTAAAATTTTCATTTAATAAATAAATATGTTTATATCTGTCAGATCAAATCACTATTACATGGCATTCAAAGATGAAATGCTTAGTGTCTGGGTCTGGGAATATGACTGGAGAAAAAGTAGCATGTGGCCTGTTGTCCCTTCTAGCTCCAGAATTGAAGACGTCTGGGCCCTGCATAGTGACTGAGGCCCTGGCTTGCATCATTGTGACTTGGTTTAAGGGCTTAGGGTCTGTTTTATTCAAATTGAGTCATTTTGTAAATCGAAATTCTGTGTGTATCACATGTTATATAAAATATTGACTACATCTGTTATATAAAACATAGAAATAGAAGCATTTTTTTGTTAATAGTGAGCAAAATGAGCAGCGTACCATGCTCAGTTTTGTAGGATGACCAGGGCTACAGGATTGACAGACGGTCAGTAAGTACTTTTTAGGCAGTGTGTTAAAGCTGTGATCTGCTGCTAAGGGTAAGTCAAGTCTTTAAAGGAAAAAGCAGAGTGAGTTTGCATGCAACAGAAAAAACAAGTGAAAGTTAATGTTGCTGTGTGTGGAGAGGGCTGCAGAGAATCAGTTTTGCAACTCATTTAGCAGCCGATTGTGTGCTACTTTCTGGCATTATTTTGACATTGTCTTTCATGATTGATTTTTTGTTTAGCTGCTGTTCACACCGCCTTTTATTCTCCATTAGTGAACTGTAAGTGCCACTAGGACAGGGACAGTATCAGTTTTGTTCTCCAGAGTATCCCTACTCCCTAGCGCAGCACTTGGCACGTACGAGTAGTTTAATGGATATTCGCTGACTGAGTAAATGCTCCAGATGGAATGCCGTTCAGGAGCACGGGTAGTTTCTCTCTGCAGAGAATCCCTCCGTAGTCATGTATAAGGTGGTTTCAGCCAATCCAAGCCCTGGAGAATTTTCACAAAGTGTACACACCTGTGTAACTCAGATGCCTACCCACTCCCCCGCCCCCTCAAGTTCTTGCCCTGTTTTTGAAATTTGTTAATGGAATTATACAGTAAGATGTACTCATGAGTCTGGCTCATTTGCTCAGTGTTATCTTTGTGAGTATATCGGTTAGCCTTTGCTAATTTATACAAACTACTCCAAGTCTTAGTAGCTGAAAAAACATTTTCCTCCCAATTCTGTGGGTTGGCTGGGGAGGTCCTCTGCTGGTTTCAGCTGGACTCCTCATGTGGCTGCATTCAGCTGAATGTCAGCTGGGCCGGAGGGCCGAGGTGGCCTCACTTGGGGGTAGCATTCGGTGCTGGCTGACTGTCACAGGGCTTTGCTACTCCCCTCTACGTGGCCTCTCTCCTCCGGTGAGTTTGCTGGGTGTCTCCAAAGTCTGAGAGCGCAAAGGTGGAAGCTACTCCGAGCCTCTTGGTGTTGAGGCTGAAGAACTCTCAGCCTCCCTTCTGCCACATTCTCCCGGTCAGAGTCACCAGGGTAGCCCAGACCTGGGGTGTTAGAAACACAGACTTGGTGTGGGGAGAGTGGCAAAGCCACGCTGTGAAAGGTGTGCCTGCTGGGACGGGAGGAGTTTGTGGCTATTAACCTACCACAGTGAGATTCACCTCTGAACAGATCACATCAATATAGTCTTTGTGTACAAAACAAAATCGCTTTTTATGGTTTCATGGAAAAAAGACAATTTTTTTAACAAAAACTAGGGTATTTTTTCCAATTGTAGTTTTAGCAATCAAAATTGATATTTATGCTAAACCTTACCAAATGGGAAAAGCCAGCTGGCTATTTCATCTGACAACTGAATAGTGTTGTAAGGGCTAATGAAATAATCTGCGTAGGTGCTTGGCAGAGTGCCTGATGCAGATAGTGCATGCTCAGTCAGTGGTAACTTTTTTGTTTTCTCCCAGTTCACCCCAGTGGATCAAGCTCTGGGAATCTTACAAAAACTGACTTAGCTAGAATTCATCTACTTAACAAATATTTATCAAGCACCTATTATATGCTTGGGACTATTCCGTATCCTTACTGATTTTTCTGTCTGCTTGTTCTGCCAATTACTGAGAGGAGTACAGACGTCTCCAGTTATAAGTGTTGATTTGCCCATTTTCCCTTTTAAGTCTGTCAGTTTTGGGTTCATCTGTTTTGGTGTTCTTTTGTTTTAAGCATATACTTTGTAATTATTATATCATCCCACAGTGTTGACCCTTTCGTCGTTCCAAAATATCCTTTGTCTCTGGTAATGACCCTAGTATATTTTGTCTGTCTGCTGTTAAAAGTCCCTCCAGCTCTCTTATGCTTACTGTTTGCATGGCGTACATTATTTCATTCTTTTACTTTCGATCTATTTATGTCTTCATTTTTGTTTTGGTTTTTTTTTTGGTGGCTGGCTGGTAAGGGGATCTGAACCCTTGACCTTCGTGTTGGTAGCACGCTCTATCAAGTTAGCTAACTGGCCAGCCCGATCTATTTGTGTCTTTGAATTTAAAGTACTTCTCTTGTAAACAGGATATTGCTGGATTTTGCTTTTTTTAATATCCAGCTGACAATCTCTGCCTTTGATTGGTGGTTTTTTTTTTTTTTTTTTTAGTGCATTCACATTTATTGACAGTTGTATTGAGGTTTAATTTTCATACCATAAAATTCATCTGTTTTAAGTAAATGTATAATTCAATGAATTTTAGTAAATTTATACACTTATACCATCCCCATGATTCAATTTTAGAACATTTCCATCACCTCAAAAAAGGTCTCTGTGCCTGTTTGTGGTCAGTTTCTGCCCCACCACCCTCCACAAGTCTCAGGCAACCACTAATCTGCTTTCTTCTCTAGACATTTCTTATATAGTGCACATGTGGCTTGTCCTTTCATTTTCTTAAATAGTGTCTTTTAATGTGCAAAAGTTTTTTATTTTGGTAAAGTGTAGTGTATCTCTTTTTTCTTTTTTTGGTTTGTGTTTTAGTTGTTGTATTCTAAGAGCTCTGCCCAACCAAGTCTTTCTCAACCTTGGCACTATTCACATTTTTGGCCAGATTATCATTTGCTGTGGGGACTGTCCTGCGCATTGCAGGATGTTTAGTGGCATCCCTGGCCTCTACCCATTAGATTATTATTCTGCATCCCACCTCCCAGTTGTGGCAACCAGAAACATTTTCCAGACATTGCTAAATGACCCCTGGGAGGCAAAATCATCCCCAGTTGAAAAACATTGGCCTAAGCAAAGATTTTCTGCTGTGTTTGCCTCTAAGAATTTTACAGTTTTAACTTTTACATTTAGGTGTAGGAGCATTTTTAGTTCGTTTTTGTGTATGGTGTGAGGTAAAGATCATAATTCATCTTTTTGCATGTGAATATATAGTTGCCCCACTATCATTTGTTGAAAAGACTAGGCTTTGACCCGTTGAATTGCTTTGTCAAATTATACCTTTGTAAAAAAATTAATTGACCATAAATATAAGGATTTCTTTCTGGACTCTCAGTTTTGTTCACTTGATCTCTATGTCTGTCTCTCTGCTAGTACCACATGATGTTAATTACTATGGCTTTATGGTAGGTTTTGAAATATAAGTCCTTCAACTTTGTTTTCTTTTCCAAAATTGTTTTGTTTTTTTGATATACAGTACTGTTATTATTGTTCAATTTTTAGTATTTTCTAATTAACATTTTGATTTATTTTTTAGCCCATGAGTTATTCACAGGTATGTTTCTACATACTCAAATGCACATTTTTTTGTTTGTTTCTAGTTACTGTTTTGTTATTAATTTCTGACTTATTTGCATGGTACAGTATCTGAAATTTGATGAGACTGGTGTTTGGCCTTGTATATGATCAATTTCTTGTTAGAATTCCACGTGCTGTTGAGAATTATGTACATTCTTTGATTGTTCAGTGCTGAATAGTTGTCCAATATATCAAGCTTTGTTAATTTAAAAAAACAACAACAAAAAAAAACCCAAAATCGTTTTGTTTAATATTCATTCACATTTAATGTATTGTTGTGTTGCATTTAATTCTGCCATTTGCCATCAGTTTTTTATTTATCTCATCCTTTTGTTCCTCTGTTCTCCCTGACAACTTTTGTATTAAACAAACAAACAAAAAATTTAGCATACCATTTCAATTACTCTATTAGCTTTTTATCCATATTTGCCTTTTTAAAAAAAGTTGGTTCTAGGGATTCCAATATGCATCATTTATCACAATCTACTTCAAGTTAATACTGATTTATTTCTTGTAAAATATAAGAACTTTGCACCAGTGTGGCCTCATTTCTGTTCTTCTTTTGTGCTCTTGTTGTCATACATATTACATTTATGTCTGTGATCAACCCAGTGTTATATAGTCATATGTCTTTTAAGGAAATTAGGGGAAGAATACATACGAGTATACCAAAAAATGTTAGTGGAAAATAGAATTAAAAGGTAATACAAATCTTTACCATGAACTTTTGAAGTACTCTCATATACATATACACATACACATATACATATACACATATACATGTACATCTGTGTATGGAAATCCACCCATATAGTTACCATTTCCAGTGCTCTGTCAATAACAAATTCTCTCCGTTTTTTAACTCTGGAATTGTCATTAGTTCACCTTCATTTTTGAAGCGTAGTTTCACTGAACATAGACTTCTTGGTCAACATTTTTTCCCCAGCAATTTGAATGCGTCATTCTGTTGTCTTTGGGCTTTCGTTGTTTCTGATGAGAATCCAGCTGTCTCATTTATTATCGCTTCCCTGTGTGATGGGTTGTTTTCCCCTTGCTTCCTAAGACTTTTCTCTTTATGCTTGGCTCTCAGCAATTTGACCATGATGAGTCTAGTGGGTTTTTTGTGTGTGTCTATCCTTTTTAGCATTCATGAAGCTTCTCGGGTCTATAGGTTATAGTTTTTCACCAAATTTGGGCAGTGTTCAGCCATTATTTACTCAAGTATTTTTTCGGCCACTTTCTCTCTCTCCTCTCCTCCTGGAAATCTAATTGCACATGTATTAGAATATTGATATTGTCTGACAGCTCTCTGAGGCTTTCTTCATTTTTCTCCAGTGTTTGTGCTCTCTGTTCTCTGAGGTAAGTGCCTTCTATGGATCCATCTTCCAGTCACCTGATTCTTCTGCCATCTCTTATCTGCCATTGAGCCCATCTACTGAATTACTCATTTCAATTATTGTACTTTTCAGCTCTAGAATTCCCATTTAGTTACTTTTCATACTTCCATTTCTCTGTTGAGATTTCCTGGTTTTCTCTCATTTTTAATATATTTTCCTTAACTCTTGAGCACATTTTCCCTTATTTCTTTGAACATAATTGCAGTAGCTGCTTTGAAGTCTTTGTCTACTAAATCCAACAGATGCACCCACTCAAAGTTAGTTTCTTTGGATTACTTTTTTTGTTTTTCCTGAGTATGGTTCACACTTTTCTGTTTATTTGAAAACTAAGTGTATTAGTCTGTTTCTGTTGCTTATAACACAATACCTGGGACTGGGTGATTTGTAAGAAAATGAAATTTATTGCTTACAGTTTCAGAGGCTGGGAAATCCAAAGTCCAGGGAACACATCTGATGAGGATCTTCTTTGGTGGTGGCTTTACAGTAAAGCAGTGGTCTCACATGGCAGAAAATGGTAGATGAGAGAGAGAGAGAGGTGCTAATGCACTCTCCTTTTAAAGCCCCCAGAACCATGCCCATGACCACCATTAAACCATAAACTTAATCACCTCTTCAAGGCCCCATCTTTCAATTACCATAATAGGATTTCCTACCCTCTACAGTTACACTGGGAATTAAGTTTGGAAGGGGACAGTCAACCCAAGGCATTCTGCCCCTGGTCCCCCAAAACTCATATCCTCACATACAAATACATTCATTTCATCTCCAAAGTCTTAACTTGTTTCAACTCAAAGATCCAAAGTCCCATCTGAAATCAAAACAAGTTATCTACTTCCAACATACAATGGTGAGACAAGCAAGGGTACATATTCCCATTCGAAAGGGAGAAGATAGGCTAAAAGAGTGGGGTAATAGGTCCTAAACAAGTCCAAAACCCAGCAGGGCAGGCATCAAAGGTGGTGAATCATGTACCTTGACTCCATGTTCAACATCCTCTGTGTGCTGATGTGGGGGTTGGGTCCCCAAGTCCTTGGGTAGCTCCACTTCTATGGCTTGCCTCATCTGAGGCCATGTGTCAGCTCTCACAGGCTGACATTGTATGCTAGTAGCTCCACAATTCTGGGATCTTCATGGCAGTCCTGCTCCCACAGCTCCACTAGGCATGGCCTTGGTAGGGTTTTTCTGCTGCAACTCCAATCTCACATTTCCTCTTGGCATTGCTCTAGCAAAGGCTGTATGTGGTGAATTCACCCCTGTGACAGATCTCTTCCTGGGCCCCCAGGTTTTTCCATACATCCTTTGAAATCAGGGTGGAGGCACCCAAGCTTCCACAGCTCTGACATTCTGTGAGCCTGCAGACCTAACACCATGTGACGCCAACACGGCTTCCAGCTTGTATTTTCCAAAGCTGTGGGTCCAGCCACACCTGGGGCCAATTTAGCCATGGCTGGAGCAGCCGAAGCAGCTGAGTGCTGGTGTGGGGAGCAGCTTCCCAAGGTGGCCCTGGGCGTTGAGCCCATGGAAGGTACCTCAGACCTATTCCTCAAGACCATTCTGTGTCCCTAGGCCTCTGGGCCTCTAATGGGAGGGTTGGCCCCAGGGGCTTCAGCAATGCCTTCAGGACCTTCTTCCCCTTCTCTTGATAATCCCTTTCTTTTGTACTGATCTTGTTAGCACCATTGCATTTTTCTCCTCAAAGTACTTCTCTACCGTGTGCTTCTCTACTACGTGGCCAGGCTGCAAATTTTACAAATCTTTATACTCTGCTTCCCTTTTATTTATACATTCTGGCTTTATGTCATGCTTTTTCTGTCATAACTCAGCATATACTGCTGCAAGTAGCCATGCAACTTCCTGAATTTATTTTTTTATTTTTTTATTTTTTAAAAGATGACCGGTAAGGGGATCTTAACCCTTGACTTGGTGTTGTCAGCACCTCGCTCTCCCAAGTGAGCTAACCAGCCATGCCTACATAGAGATCTGAACCCGTGGCCTTGGTGTTATCAGCACCACACTCTCCCAAGTGAGCCATGGGCCATCCCCCTGCAACTTCCTGAATATTTTGCTGCTTAGAAATTTCTTCCACCAGATACCCTGGGTCAACATCTGGAAGTTCCACATTCCATTCTGGGCATAAACAGAATGCAGCCAAATTTCTTGCCAGTTCATAGAAGGGTGATCTTTGCTGCAGTTACCAATAAGTCCCTTCTCATTTACATCTGAGATCTCCTCAGTATGGCCTTTTACTGCCTGTATTTCTATCAGCATTCTGCTCACCACCATTAACCAGTCTTTAAGAAGTTCCAAACTTTCCCTGGTTTTCTTGTCTTCTAAACCCCTACCAGCAGCTAGGCTTTTTCTAGCCAACTTCTTCAGATTCTACCAGCCTTTGCTCAACACCCAGTTCCAAAGCCGCTTTCACATTTTCAAGTATTTGTTATAAGAACACCCCACTCTCAGTACCAATTTTCTGTATTAGTCCATTTTCTGTTGCTTATAACACAATATCTGGAACTGGGTAATTTGTAAGAAAACAAAATTTATTGCTTATGGTTTTGGAGGCTGAGAAGTCCAAAGTCCAGAGAACACATCTGGGGAGGGTCTTCTTTGGTGGTGGCTTTACAGCAACACTGGGGTCTCACATGGCAGAAAATGGCAGATCAGAGAGAGAAAGAGTTGCTCATGCACCGAGAACCATGCCCATGACCACCAGTAAACCATCAACCTAATCATCTCTTCGAGCCCCACCTTTCAATTACCATAATAGGATTTCCTACCTTTCAGTTACCATAATAGGATTTCTCAACAGTTCCAGTGGGGATTAAGTTTTGCAGGGACATTCAACCCAAGGCACTAGGCATTGTAGATAATATGTTGTAGTGATTCTGAATTGTGTTTTCTTCTCCTGAGGGTTGTTGGTTTTGTTCCTTTTAGTAAGCAGTTAACTTGCCTGCTGCTAAACTGAGAAATCTTATCTCCCCTCTGGTATGCAGCCACTGGTGTTTATGCTTATTATTATTTTCCTTAATCCTAGGCATCTCCCCTGCATAGTTTAACTGTCAGTCAGAGACTAGGGCCGAGATTGTGTTCAGACACCTTGAGCCAGTAAGGTTTCCACCTTCTGCTACTTGAGCTGGACTGAAGAATGCATTTACAAGCACAGAAAACTTGCAAGTTTCCCCAAACTTGAATTTTCTCTGGGTTCCCTGGGGTTTTCTGCATGTATCTGTAATTTAGCAGTCAGAGATGCATAGAGATTCTGATATCTCAGTCCTTCTACAGCTCTCTTGCTTCCAGATCTCCCCCTTCAACTTCTAGCTGCTCTGCCACTTGCCCTCTTCTAGGTCCACACCTTCTGCTGGTCAGCTGTGGGGTTTCACTGCCTGAAACGGATGAGAACTCCCCGAGGCAAGAAGCCATAAACACACCATTCTCATCCAATGCAGCAGCACTTCCACAATGAGCAAAAACTTCTCACGTTGTTGCCTGCCACTGGCCATCTTCCAGTGTCCTGAAATGATTATTTTTAATAAGTGTGTCACATTTTGTACTTGATAGCTGTAGAGGGGAATTGCCTGACCTACTCATGTTCCCACTACCGGAAGCCATCAGACCCTAGGCATATGGCAATATGCAAAAAAGCAGACCTTAGACAAATAAGCAAATACAAATATAATATGTCAAATGGTGATAAGTGCTTTGAAGAGCAGCAGAGCAGGAAGAGCATAGTGAGTGGCTGGCGGTGGACAGAGGGAAGAGCAAACGTCAAGGCCCTGCGGCAGAAGCATATTGGGGCTTTGAGGAACAAGACGTGGGGAGGGAATAGAGTATGGGGTCAGATCACCTGGGGCCTTGGGAAGGATGTTCGCTTTTATTCTGAGGGACGAGGGAAGCTGTTTGAAGCTATTAAGTGAAGAGTGACAGTGTCACTCGTCTTGCACTTTTAAGGGATCAGAGTGCCAATTTACTGACGAACATTTAGAAATAAAACTGCCAAGTGAATTCAGTAAGCCATTGATTGGGCTTGGCTGTTCCTGGGACTTGAGCTTTAAGGCACTGGGACTGTGGACCTCATGAACAAGCTGAGGAGGCATTTGGGCTTAGCCACATGTCGTCAGTCTTAGAATCAGGGGCCCTGTTTGGGTCCTGACTCTGCCGTGGACACGCCTCGGCATTAAGAAGAGCTGTGGGGTTGCCTGGCCGGCCTCGGTGCCCGTGCTCCGTGAACCGCTGATTCTGTCCTCTCCCCCGTTCTTTGTC
Organism: Cynocephalus volans; assembly: GCF_027409185.1. Taxonomy (NCBI): domain Eukaryota; kingdom Metazoa; phylum Chordata; class Mammalia; order Dermoptera; family Cynocephalidae; genus Cynocephalus; species Cynocephalus volans. Next base: position 293,516,459 of record NC_084460.1, read on the forward strand.
ACCGTCTCTCAGACAGTCACTAGATACTGTGGCTCACCGTTCTGAAAGTCCCTTTCATCTTCCCCTTCATTTCCTCTGCTCCACATCCTGGCTTAAGCCTCATCTCTCCTCCCTGTACTAATTCCCCAGCCTTCAGCCTCTTCCCTTCCCAGCCTGTCCTGCACGTGGCCACCAGACCATCTTCTTCAAGCAGGGCTTAGATCACACAGGGATGTGGTCACTTAGTTTTTAAATTAGGGAACATTTTAAACTTTCCAGAAAGTACAGAAAATAATACAACAGACAGCTGTGGATCCTTCATCCCTTCTTCTCACTCCCTCCAGAATTAACCACTGTCCTGAAGTTGGTGGATAAATTCCACAGGTGATTCTGCCCTTTCATAATATCCTTATGTTTCCATAATAATATGCACTATTTTATGGTTTTTAATTGTACATAAATGCCTTAATGTAGGAATCATTCACCGACTTCCTTTTTTCATTCTGCGTTATGTGTTAGAGACTTATTCATACCAACGCGTCCTGCCCTGGTCCATCCATTTAACTGCCGTGTGGTATTCCCTTGTAGGAATGAACTACCATGTGTCTCTCCTTCCTTTCCTGCGTTTTGCAAGAGTGCTGCTCTCCAGTTCACACCCAGATGTTGGATTGCTGATTAGAGGGGTGCCTTTTTACTAGAAACTGCCAAATTGCTCTCCAAGGGGGCTCTACGTGGTCTTGTGAGCCCTTTTGAAAAACACTTCCACGCTCCCCACCACCTGGTAAATTCTCAAGTTGCTCATGGTGGTATTGAAAGCTCCACTCCGTAAGACTCCACTCTACCTTTATATTTTCATTTACATTACCAGCTTTGTTTCTTAATGTAAAAACAGGGATAAATTTCGTGACAGAAATGTTGTAAGATCAGTGAATTAATCTGTGGCCCACAATGAACACAAAAAACGATAGTTTCCTTTCCTTCCTTTCTTTCCATGTAGTAGCCACTTGTTGGTCCTTCCTCTGGAGTTATGCAGAATAATCCAGAAGAGCTAGGGGGAGGATGTTAAAGCCACGGCTAGGACACTTTCTTGATTCCTGATGGATGTCATCTTGGCAGGTCGGCTTATTGGTGCAGCTCCCTGGGGTCTTGGATCAAATTCTCATCTGTGTCATGTGTGCATTTGATCAGCTGCTGTCTCTGTCCTCATCCCAACTCTAAGACAAGCTGGAACAGATGGGGCTAAGCGCAGGAGCCTCTGTACACGCAGACCTAGATGCATGGTTAGTACTCGCTGTGGCGACTCAGTGAGTGGCTGAATCTAAGTTCCAAGAAAGGGTTCAGTGGTCAGACTGCCCTGTTTGAGTCCTGCCACCCACTCATCTGCCATGTGGCCTTGGGCAAGTTGGTTAACCCCTCAAGCCTCATTGTTCTCATCTGTACAGTGAGAATGTTAATGACCTTTTCAACCGGTGGTTGTGAGGATCAAAGGGACGTGTCAAGTGCTAGCCCAGGCTCAATGCCCATTTGCTGTCATTAGTGACATCCTCATGCTCCAGAGGCAGGCTGGCTCGGTGCAAACCAAAGTGTGCTGCAGTGAGGCTGCTCACATGCTGCCTGGCCAGAGCTAGAGAGAGCCATGGCCAGGGATGGCCAGGATGGGGCCAGGGGTGGCAAGCAGCTGGAAGACAAGGCACACACCCTCAGGGGGCGAAAGCAGGGTGGGAGGAGGTCTGGAGCCGCACTGGTCCCAGGGCAGACTTCTGCTATCAACCAGCCTGTGAGTTTTTCCTGAGTTTTTTTTTTTTTTTTTTTTTCTATGAGAACCTTGAGGTTCATCTAAACATTATTTCAGAACATACACAATTTATTGAATAATAGCTTTTCTTTATGGCATTCTTGCGGACATGTAAGGAAATCTCTTCCTTGTGCTAGGCTGTGTTTCCAGTTCTGCAGTGGTGGTTTCTTCTTAGCCCCATCCTTCCTCATTCCAGATTGGGAAGGAGACACACCCTGACTTGGTCTCTAGGTCTTCTGTTGCCCTTAGCCCCTTGTCTCCTGAGCACACTCACATGACCCTCTGTTTAGAAGAAACCGTGATTTGGGTTACCCTTAGACTCCTGTCTGTGTAAAGTATGGGGCCTGTGGTGCTGCTGTAATGTTGGGGCCTCTCTCTCTAATCTCACAAAAGCTTTCTGCTGTCTTTCACTTCCGATCCTATCAAGCCTCCAAGTCTCCTCCGACTCTGTGTTTTTAAAATATTTTGATAAGCCTGCTTTTCCTAGGGTACCTTTGCCATAGCTCCATTTTTCTTGCAGTTTTTGCTTAGCCCTCACAAAAAGTTTAAGCAAGCAAATTGAAAGCTATAAAGCAATGGCCTAAAACAATCAGGGGAGTGGAGGGTGTGAGGGTTTCTTAGATTTCCATCAGGTGGTATCTAATGAACTGGTCTGGCTGTTAGACCAGCTGTCATTACCCTCAGATGCGTCTTGTGAATGAGGAAGTTGACGTAGAGGAGCCCTCAGGGATTCAGACCTGCCTCCATCTGCAGTCCTGGGCACACGCCCAGAGGAAAGCTGCACAGTGGGACAGGGCTCGTTCCGCAGGGAAGTACGTGGACTGTGCTGCCTGGCCTGCTCACCTTGGTCCACCCTTCCTCTTCCAAATGGAGTGGTTTTCCCTTATTTTTACAAAGAGTGTAGTTTACTATTCAGTGTTCTGAGAAGCTGTCTCAAATTTAAACTGTTTGTAGAAGTCTTATAATTATTTCAAGTGGAAAACACACTGCTGGATACTTTCACTTGTCCTGTGTGAAACCACTTGAATACATTTTGCTCTCTGCATTATCTCTGTAAGAATCTGAGTTTTCAAATGCATTGAGTGGTCAACCTTAGGTTTGTTTTCAGGCCAATTGCTTACAATCTGGTTTGTCTGGAGTATTAAGTATCTAAAGCCTCGAGTTAAGGATCTTGTAGTGTCATAAGATTACCGAGCTGCTGTGGGGAAGCGGGAAGCTTCGTATTAGAACATCTAAATTCATCTCAGCTCCCGGGCCTTTTTTATGAGGCTTTCTTAATTTCTTGAAGTAATCGGTTATCACTGAGCTCTAATGTTAGTAATCTGATGCAATCTGCTAAAGTACATAAAGACCGGTAATTTTAGTAAAATTACTCCAACAATGGTATTTAAGACCCACCCTAATGAGGCATTTATCCTTGAAGCATTTTCTTATCCATCACCTCCTTACTTCACAAAACAGATTTTAAAATATGTTGGATCATTTGGAATTCCCGAGCAGCTCTGGAAAGCCGGGTGGCTGGTGCCGTTGCTACACAGCACGTCCGACACCACCACCCTTAGCTAGCTGCTTGCCCTTGAGAAAGGCAAGTAAGGTCCTTCCCTCCTAAACTGGGGGCGAGCTGGTGGAGAGCGCTCCCCCTGCTCCCTGCTGGAATGCCCGAGCTGTCATTCTTATCGAAGAGCTCCTGGCCCTCATCTCTAGCTTTGCCCATTTCAGAAAGTTCTTATGTATACATCCACAGAGGTGTTTTAATCCACTTGGCACCAACTGGAGAAGTGGAGCAAGTGCCTGCTGTCAGCAGGCGTCACTCTGGCAGGCTCTCCACTTACATTTCCCACCGCATCTAGTGGTCTCCTCTGCCCTCCTGAGTCTCTGCCTATGAATAGGTTCCCAAGTGTTGCTGGAAACAGATTAAATTAAGCTCTGGCCTCTTTGTTAAACTGCACTTTCCAGCTCAGCTGGTGCAGCTCATTTTACTTTTGCTCTTTACTTTCCCAAGTCCTTACGATGCCTCCCTCCATTTCCTTTTCACGGATATTAGTGTTTCTGAGACTGTGACAGTGACTTGCTTATATCTACACAGTATCACAGCTTTCCAAAGTCAGAGAACTTAAGAAATTTCCTCAGTTGGTAAGTCATGATTTTAAAGGAGATACCCAGGAGATCCCATTTACTAGACAGAGAAACTGAGGCACTGACAAGAATCATGTCTTTCTGAATTAGAACCTCAGTACTGTTGACCTAAAAAAGAAACTGAGGCCAAATATATAAAGTAGAGTTTATCTGGGATTAGAACACTGCAATGGTAGTCCGCAGGCCATAGTAAACCACGTGCGTATTCAGGAGGTAAAGGAAGACAAGGGGTTTTAAAGGAAAAGTGGTGGAGGATTACATAATAGTTTAGAATCATTAACCATGGCTGCTAGGATCCATAACAAGGGTGGAACCAGCCTAAGGTTGGACAGACAATTGCTGGGCAGCTGTCCTCACGGAAGTATTTTTTGTGTAAGGTTGCGATGGCTTTTGTGCAAGATTGTGGTTTTCAAAGTCCTTTGTGATCATTTTTGTTATCAGGTGTTCATGCGTGAGAACCTCCCTTCATGGCCTTCCCCAGCTCTACTTGTCAGGCTTTTTTTTCCTAACACAAGTGACTCCATTTTGATTCTGACATCTTTCCTAGTACAAAACTTTTTTTTAACCAAGAACGATCAATTTAATAATGATTTTTATATCAGTTTTCTTACATTTGTGCATTTTATCTTAGCATAGTATTCTTGAAAGCACTAATAGTATTTGCCTGCATGTGCAGTGGAGAAACTGAGGCAGAGGAAGCAAATTCTTCAAGTCGCGAGTAGGTCCTGTCTTTCTTTCTGGCCCCACACTTGCATTATTAGGCTGTGATTCAAGGTAACTGTTATTAATGGGTTGCATATATTAGGAACCAAATGCAGAAACTGCCCTGTTTGGGGAGGTTAGGGAGGGCCTTTCAATTATCAGTGAATTTAATTGTAAAGTATTTTTAATAAAAAGACAGTTTCAACTTGTTTTAACTAAAAAACACAATAGAATAAACAAATGGTTATTGTTCTTTGGCGGCTGGTGAGTATGGGGATTCGAGCCCTTGACCCTGGGTTCTAACCAACTGCGCTAGCTATGTGGTCAGCCCGGAATAAACAAATATTTAAGTGAGGCTCTTACAGACTTGTTTTTAAACAAGTTAACAGATCAAGCTTTATCGTTACTGAGATGTGTTGTTTGCTAGTTTGTGTATGTATAGGTTGATTTGTGAGTGAATGGGTCTTACCTATGTACTCTTTCCAGGGTAAAGAAATGCTTTTGCCAGCATTGACTGAGGTTGGCCATTGACCATTTGTTTCTCACTCAGATGGAATGTGGACGTTTGCTTTGTACTCCTTCCTGGCAGGGAATGGTGCATCACCACTACCTCCTTGAAATTGTGATTCACGTGCCCATTTGCAGCTGGGCCTGTAAGGCTGTATTCCCTGGAAAGGAGAAGAAACACTACCCCATGCCCGAGCTCCCTGCCACTCACGCAGACCCAGAGCTCATTGCTTTGGTTCACAAGAAGCAGTCATTTTCCTGAAATAATCATATAGTGTACACACACTATCTGATCACTAAGATGTTCCTATTTGGATAAACTAAACCCTAAGCCAAGGCAGCACCGTAAATCTTACATAACCATCCCAGAGTTGACCTCGGGATAGGGCTTCATAGATAGCATTACCTTTAAGGAGCTCCACGTGGAATTTCAGGACTGTGGGGCGCTTGTGCTTGGCAGAGCCGCTGATTCAGGTGAAGCAGGAGGAGAAGGCAGCTATTCTGTCAGGGAGACTGAGGCCAGACTAGGGATTAGATCACAGTGGTGACCATGCACCTGTATTCCAGGTAGGGTAAGAGAGGGTTCTCCCTTTGTGATTAGACAAGAGAAGGGAAGGGAGAGGGATGAGACCGTGGATTCCAGGATGCTGCCACGGCCCTCCTTCCCTTCACTCTGTGTGCCCTGTCGAGCTCAGTGTCAACCCAGGGACCCTGAGTGCTCAGAAGACCCAGGCAGTCCAGCCTGTGCCTCCTCAGAAACAAGCTTCTCCTTCAGGGCCCCAAGGGGCCGAGTGAGAACGACCTGGGCAGAAAGGGGCTGCCCGAAGTTTAAAGGCCAGCCTCCTGACTCAGTCAGGCTGTCACTGTGGATTTGTCATTTCTCTGGGCCTCAGTTTTTACACCAAGAAGTATATATAATAAAGCGAATCCACACCCAGTCATTGTGAGAGTTAGGATGTAAAGTGCTGTATAATTGCAAGGTGGGTTCCTTAATGGTTTCATAATAAGGGGACATCGTATAAATGTTCCCAAAGGCAAGCTGGTGGGAGTAGTATCTCCTCAGCAGCACATTCCAAGAGGAAGACAGTGCCGTTTGTTAGAAAAGGCTCTGAGTCAATCTGGAGCCTGCCCCTCAGTCTGCTGGTTCTGGCCTGCCTTTGGGAGACCACCTGGAATAAGTCGAATCCCGTTTCCTTAAGACAGCTTATCCGAAGTGACACAGTCTTGTGATGGCAGGTGGTGCTGACTGTGCTAAATAGAGTCTAGAGAGATAGCCGCTGTCCTCTGCAGCAGCCCTACCCAGTTCTCAGTCCCCTGGCCCAGGAATTTGAGGCTTCATATCTCATAGAAACTCACTCAGATAAATCATTTCAAAGACTGGGACATCCAGAATGACTAGAAATTAGTTTGAAATGAAGTCAGGGTCCTCAGGTTTGCAGAACAGAGCTTTCTCTTCTTGTTGGCAAGTTTAGAGGAGCCAAATTACAGTCATTAGGTTGTTGGGTAGGCAAGGAATCAAAGAAAGGATTGGGTGATCTCCAGGAACATTGTCACCAGGGGGTGACGGATGGCCTGGGGCTCCACCCCAGACTGTGCCAGCACTTGGCTGCCACCTTCCTCCAGGGCTTCTCCTTTCCCTTTCTTACTCCCGTAGCCGGCCAGCTCCCTGCTTTCTTCAGTCAATTCTGCCATCACGGGGAAGTCTGGTCTGCTTTGCTCTTTATAATTTAACCTGCAGAGGACAAGGTAATACCTGAAGGAAGTCTTGGCGGGGAGCGGGCGAGAGCACTGCACACTTCCCCATCGCTGTGTGTGTGCTCAGCTGGCATTTGATGATACACAGCCTTGTGACATCTCATATATGCTATTATTTTGTTTTTAATCTTTTTTATATGTTTGAAAACTTTTACATAATTGTAGATTAACATGAGGTTGTTAGAAATAATACAGAAAAATCCTGTATACCCTTTACCCACATCCATGCAATGGTAAGTAGCATCTTGCAAAACTGTAGTATATCACAACCCAGATATTAACACTGAAACATTCAAGATCCAGCACATTTCCATCACCACAGGATCCCTCATAGGAGGATCCTTTTATAGCCAGTCCCACTTGCCTCCCACCAATTTCCTCCTTAACCCTTGGCAGCCGCTGATCTGCTCTCCACTTCTATGGTTTTGTCATTTCAACAGTGTTCAATAAGTGGAATCATATAGCATGTAACCACTGAGGACTGGCTTTTTTCACATGACATAATTCTCTGGAGATTCATCGAGGCTTGTGTATGTCATTAGTTCATTTCTTTTTATTTCTGAGTATTATATTTATATCGGTGGCACGGATTTACCACAGTTTGTTTAACCGTTCGCCTTTTGGAGCATATCTGTTGTTTCCAGTTTGGGACCATTATGGATAAAGCTACTATAAACATTCATAAAAGGTCAAAGGTTCAGATCCCCTTACTGGCCAGCCAAAAGAAAAAAATCATGAACAGATTTTTGTATGCTAATAAGTTTTCGTTTCTCTGGGATAAATGCCCAGGAATGTAATTGCTGGGTTATATGTAGTTGTATGTTCAGCTTTTTAAGAAACTGCCAGACTGTTTTCCGGAATGTATTATTTTACATTTCCGTCAGCAATGTGTGAGTGATCCATTTTCTCCGAATCCTGGCCAACATTTGGTGGCATCACTCTTTGTTATTTGAGCCGTTTTGAGGATCCTGTAGTGATGTCTCACCATGGTCTTAATGTGCGTTTATTTCCCTAATGGCTCATAACGTTAAATGTCTTTTCGTGTGCTTGTTGCCATCTGTATATCCACTTTGATGAAATGTCACTCCATGTCTTTTGCCCATTTTCTAATTAGGTTGCTTGGGTTTTTTACTGTTGAATTTTAAGAATTCTTTATATATTTTAGATAACTAGACCTTTGTCAGATATTTGGCTTCCAGATATTTTTTCTAGAAATTTGACAGTTTTGCATTTAAGTCCATGATCCATTTTGAGTTCATTTTTGTTGTGTAAGGTGTGAGAATTAGATTGAGGTTTATTTTTTTTCCTGTGGATGTCCAATTGCTCCAGCACTGTTTGTTGAGAAGGCTATTCTCCCTCACTGAATTACTTTTGTACCTTTCTCAAAAATCAGTTGTGCATTTTAGTGTAGGTCTATTTTGGAGTTCTCTGTTCTGTCCCATTGACCTACTTGTCTATCCCTCTGCCGATAGCACATAATCTGATTACTGTAGCTCTATAGTAAGTCTTGAAATAAAGTAGACTGATTCCTCTCACACTGTTGGTTTGTTTTTGTTTTGTTTTGTTTTTTTCCAAAATTGCCTTAGCCTGTCCTAGCTCCTTTGCCCTTTCCATATAGATTTTAGAATAATCTTATATATAACTACAAAAAAGTCTTGCTGGGATTTTGATAGAAATTGCTTTAAATCTGAATATCAATTTGGGGATAACTGGCATCTTAACTCTATTCATTCTTTCAATTCATGAACAAGGTATGCTTCTCAATTTATTTAGATCTTTTTTGATTTCTTTTATTAGAGTTTGGTAGTTCTCAGTATCCAAATCCCATACATGTTTTGTTAGATTTATACGTAAGTATTTCTTTTTCTTTTTTGAGCAATTGTAAATGGTAATATGCTTTTAATTTCAATGTCCATGTGTACATTGCTAGCAAATAGAAATTGATTTTGGATGTTTGTCTTGTATCCCATGACCTTGCTGAACTTACTCATTAGTTCTAGGAAGGAATTTTGTGGGTTTTTGGGGGTTTTTTTTTTTTTAAGATTCCTTAGGATTTCGTCCGTAGACAATCATATCTTCTGCAGATAGAGACAATTCTATCTCCTTGCCTTGTTCTCAGTCTTAGGGGGAAAGCATCCAGTCTTTCACCACTAAGTATAAACTTAGCTGTAGGTTTTTTGTAGGTGCTTTTTACCAAGTACTTCTCTGTTCCTATTTTTCTGAGAGATTTTTGTCATGATGGGTGTTGAATTTTGTCAAGTGCTTTTTCTTCATTGATTAATATGATCGTGTAATTTTTTTTTCTTCATAAGCTTGTTAATGGTGAGGATTATAGTGATTAAGTCTTAAATATTGAACCAGTCTTGCATCTCTAGAACAAATTCCACTTGGTCATGGTGTACAATTCTTTCAATATATTGCTCTAGTCTATTTGTTAAGGATTTCTGCACTACATTCATGAGGGATGCTCTTGTTTGTTTCTGTTTTGGTATTGTACTCTCTTTGTCTGGTTTTGGTACCAGGGTAATACTAGCTTCGTAAATGAATTAGGAAATGTTTCTTCCTCTTCTATTTTCTGAATTGGTGTTATCCTTGAAAAGTTTGATAGAATTCTTCAGTGAAACCATATGGGCCTAGAGATTTCTTTTATGAGAGTTTTTAAATTATTAATTCAATTTCCTTAATAGTTACAAAACTATTCAAATTATTTCATATTGAGAGGCTTGTGATAGTTTGTGTTTTTCATCTAAGTTGTTAAATTTATGTGTATAGAGTTGTTTGTAGTAATCCCTTTAGATCTTTCTTGATGTCTTCAGGGTCTGTATTGATATCTTCTGTTTCATTCCCGATATGGCTAATTTGTGTCTTTTATCTTTTTCTTTGTCAGTCTTGCTAGAGATTTGTCAATTTCATTGATCTTTTCAAAGATCTGGCTCTTTGCTTCATCAATTTTCTCTATTTTCTTTTTATTGATTCTGCTTTTCTCTTTTCTTTTCTCTTTTTTTTTTTTTTTTCTTGAGAGTTTCTGTCTTTTAATGCGTTTCAAGAACTGTTATATAGTTGACCCTTGAACAACATGCATGTGAACTGCATGGTCCACTTATATGTAGATTTTTTTCAATAAATGTATTGGAAATTTTTTTGGAGATTCCTTTTCTCTAGCTTACTTTTATTTTCTCCAGCTTACTTTACTGTGAGAATACAGTGTATAATACATACAACATACAAAATATGTGTTACTCAATGGTTTGTTACCAGTAAGGCTTCCAGCTAACAATAGGCTATTACTAGTTAAGTTTTGGGGGACTCAAAATTATAGGTGGATTTTCAGCTGCACCAGGGGTCAGCACCCCTAACCGCTCCCCCCACACCCGTGTTGTTCAAGGATCAACTGTAATTGCTCATTGAAGCATTTTTTTGATGGCTGCTTCGAAATCTGTGTCAGATAATTCTAACATCTGTCATCTAGATGTCAGCATCTATTGATTGTCTCTTCGTTCAGTTTGAGATCTCCCCAGTTCTTGATACAATGAGTGATTTTTTTTTTTTTTATCAAACCTGGGCATTTGGGGTGTTATGTTATGAGACTTTGGATCTATTTAGACCTTCTGTTTTAACTGGTTTCTTCTGACACTGCTCTCAGGGGAGATAGGGCCTCATCCTTATTACTGCAAAGTATGAGTAGAAGCCCAGGTTCCACGCCAGGCTGACACCAGATGAGGGGGCTTCTTCATTACTGCAGGGCAAGGGTAGGAGTGCTGGATCCCCACTAGGCCTCCACGAAGAGCTCCCTGTCTAGAAGGGATAGGATGCCTTGTCACTGCTCCTCACATGGCCTCCTGTGACACCACCCCACTAGGGAGGAGGGACTTACTGCCAAGTGGGGTGGAGGTCCAGCCTCCCCACATGGTGTCTACTCAGACCCCAGGGTGGGGGCCTGATCGCCACCTCTCCTTACCTGGCCTTTTCTGAGAGCACCACCTGGAGTGCTGGGGCCTCATCACAGCCTGGTGAGGATAGAAGCTGAGGCTCCCGAGGCCCTTGCCGTCATGGTTGGGAGAGGAGCTACGATGTTTTCTGTGGTGTGTAGTTATTTTCTAAAATTCTTCTGCCATGCTAGACTCCCCCTTCCCTGGCACTTTGGCTAGAGGGAGCAGGCTTTTGGAGGACTTTTCTTTGTCTTCACCATTGACATTTCTGGATTGCTGGCTTCTTCAGCCCCAAATCTGGCATAAAAGAAAACCCAGGAACTCACCATCTGTCATTCCCTGGAAGGTCTCTAGCTAGTCTGTCCCCTCCTCTCCATCTTTCAGGGGCATCTTCTGTTTATTGTATATGTAGTGTGCAGTGTGTTTAGTTGTACTAAGTGGGAGGAATAGGAAAGGTGCGTCCACTTCCTCTTTCCAGAAGCAGAACAACCTTATCTATTTGCTGAGTCTTCTTACTTATTGACTGTAAATTACTTGAAAACACAGTGTCATATCCCACATAAGGCCTGTGCACATGAAGGTGCTTAGTAGTAATTTGTAGACTGACTGATTTGGCTGTTCACGTGGTACCGTGACCTCACAGAGAGAGAAGTTTTGAGAACTGCAATTAGGAGGCCTTAAGAGTCTTATTGACCCTCTTCACATCTACAGCAGTGGAAGTGTGCACTAGGTGCCCAGCTCACCGAGGAGGCTGGCTGGCATTCCCCCTTTCCTCTTCACGGGGAGGTTGTGAGCAGAGGGCAGACTGCCCCCTGAGACGTAAGTGCACGAGTTGCTGTGACTGGGCTGAGGCCTCTTCATTCCAGGCCACTGCACACTCTGGGAAGCCACCCTCTAAGAGCTGGTGGCAGGGTGTCCAGAGCATTCACCCCATGTCTGTTTTGAAACAGGAGGACCAGGACACCATGGAAGCTGATCTAGACAAAGACGAGCTGATCCAACCTCAGCTTGGAGAACTCTCAGGCGAGAAACTTCTGACCACAGAATATTTGGGGGTAAGTGCCACATGAAGGGTGGGGGGTCCTAAAATAAAAAGGATGGTTGGACCATTGATGGGCTTAGCATTTTCAATAACACATAGGGTTTAGTTTGGTTTGCTACGGTACTATGTTTATGAGAAGGTTCGTGTTAGTGAATTTGCTCTCAGTAGCCCTGAAGTACTCTGTGGCCCTAGCTGCCTGTCACAAATAGACCTGCTAGTGTACAGAAGAGGCGTGGGGGGAAATACAAGTAAAGGGCCCATGCCAGAAGCCCATCCTTAGTAATATATCTGCCCTCTGGCTTTTGATTGTCTGTGTGCCTTACCTGTTGGAAGGGAAGACTGTAGTAGATCTGAAGGTCGTCAGCACAGAGGTGGTGGCTGAAACCAGCAGAGCAGATGAAGTTGCCTACTGAAGCCATGTGGAGAGGGAGAGTGCGGGGACTGAGGACAGAGGGGCATTTCAGCATGTCAGGAGTGGGAGGAGGAAGACAGGTCCCAAGAAGGAGAGAGAGTGAACTGTCAGAGGGTCCTGAGGAGAGCCCGAAGAGTGCGGCATCACGTGAACAGGACGCAGTGCTGTGGGATGGACCCAGCAGTCAGCCCAGGCATCTGAGAGCCTAAGGAGGCCCTGTCTGTGATGGGACCGTGATCTCACCTCCGAGAGCTCCCAGGGGCTCTGGTGCTCAGACGGCTCCGGGAGCCACTGAATAGCCTGCCAGCTAAATAGGGACGGGTGTGAGTCGGGAGGGAGCTGCCCAGCAGAGGATGGCAGGGCCCTGGTCACAGAGCAGGTGGATGGGCAGGTGGGATGCTGGCGTGTAAGGTTTTGGAAGGGAGGAGCAATTGCAAGGGATGAGGATGTATCCAGACTAAAGCCCCATGTTGGATGGCTGAGCACATAAGGATAAAGGTCACTGTCATGAAAACGGGTTCCTGGAACTTTGAAGCTATGGTTGACTGGACCAGTTACATGGACCCCGAAATCTCCTAGAATTAGACAGGTTGGTGTGGGAGAGGAAGGCTGGAGTCAGTCTCTCAACAATCGACCAGCAAAGCCAGAGGCTTGGGATAGAGAAAGAGGGGTGCGCAGGTGGCTTGAGTGGGCAGAAGCAGAAAGTGGGAGCGGGCAGAAGCAGAAAGTGCCTGTCCATTCCCATCACCGCCCCCACCCAGGCCCTTGTCACCTCTCACCCTGGTTACCTGGCTCCCAGGGGCTCTGGGCTGGAGTGCAGTGTGTGCTGCTGGAACTGAGGTTGGGGAGATAGCCAGCGGCTAGGTTGTGGGGCGTGGTAGGTCACAGCAAGGGTGTTGGATTTTACTCTACCTGAGCTGGGAAACCACTGGAGGTTGAGAGCAGGGGAGTGACTCGGTTTGACTTACGTTTTAATATATCCACTTATATTTTCCCTCTGGCTGCTTTGTGGAGAATAGACTGTAGGGGTGAGAGTGAAGGAAGGGAGACGGAGATGACTGAAGGAGGCTGGGGCGGGTCATGGCCAAGGCCTGCTGGGCAGCACCCCACCACTGTCCTTAGAAGCTCTCAAACATCACAGGAATCTAATCTGCGGAGGCTCTGTTTACGTTAGGTCAAGTGTGGAGGTGCTCGGGACAGGCCAGAAGTGAGGCCAGCCAAGGTTCCAGGTTGTTGATGGAAGCCCTAAGCCATGACTAGGCCTTTGTTTCCCTGGAAGAACGCTGGCTTTGTCAGAGAGACTGTGCCGCATTTGATAGGACAGACATTTTTAAAGCGTCTGCAAGATGCCCCTGCTTTGTGGGGGGGGGCGACAAGGAAAACAGAGGCAGCACATTGGTGGGGCTTCTTTGGAGGCTCTGGTGCATGTGTACCCTGACCCTGCAGTCCCACAGACACAGCCACACAAGCATGTAGATGTCAACAAGGATGTTCATTGTGGCCTTGAGGGACATAAACCCAAGTGCAGCCCCCAGTTCGTCATTTATAGCGCCTCTGCACAGAGAGATGCTGGGGTTAGAGCTTATGTTGATATGTCAAAGATTTTTAACATCAACAAAGCAAGATGCAGTATGTGCTGGGACTACTAATTTAATCCTTCAAATCGGTGACACACGAAGTGACAGAGCTTTCAAATCCATCAGTAACCCTGGTTTAAGGCATCTGGAAATGGTACCATTTTACCATAATAAGCAGTTATAAATCTCTTTAATGTACACACGGGTGCTTCAAAAAGTTCATGGAAAGATTCGTATTATCTTTTCATTCTATTTTTTCATGAACTTTTTGAAGTCCCCTTGTACGCACTGTCCTTTTACCAAAAGGGAATATTTCTAGTCCAGCAGCAAAGAAGCAGCACCCACACTTGCTGTCTTGCGGGAGCCGGTCACTGCCGGGAGGCGACATGGGAAGTGACAGTGAAGTGCAGGAAGAGTGTGGAGGCCTTCACAGAAGGACGCGTGTCGTCTTTTGTTTGTTTGTTTTTCTTGTATTATCTTTTAATTCCATTTTTCCATGGACATTTTGAAGTACCCTCATATTATATAGATGTGAAGACCAGTGCATTCATTTTCCGTGGCTGCAGGGAAAAAAAGTACCACAAACTAGGTGGCTTAAAACAACAGAAACGTATTCTCTCACAGTTTTGGAAGGCAGAAGTCCAAAATCAAGGGAGCGGCGGAGCTGTGCTCCCTCTGAAGGCTCTAGGGGAGAATTCTTGCCTCTTCCAGCTTCTGGTAGCTCCAGGCTTTCCTTGGCTTTTGGCTGCAATATTTCAGTCTCTGCCTCCATTTCCACATGGCCTTTTCTCTCTGTAGTCTCCACTTTTGTCTCTTATAAAGACTATTGTCATGGGGTTTGGGGCCCATCTGTGTAATCTAGGGTGATCCCTTCATCTCAAGGATCCTTAGCTTAATTAAATCTGCAAAGACTCTTTTTCCAAATAAGGTCATATTCATAGGTTCCAGAGGTTAGGACATGGCGTATCTTTTGGGGGCCACCATTAAATCCACCGTACCTGGTCACCATAGGATCTCATACTATACATGGTTTGAAGTTTTACTGGAAAACTTAATGTGGAGCAGCAATCCCTGAGGTCATCTGTACAATCCCAGGGCTGCTTTCGTGCGTCCACCATGGCCACCACAGCCGCCCAGTCTGAGATGTGAAATGGCCTTCCTGCCAGCCTGTGCACACTGCACCAAGGAACCCAAAAGAGGGGTCCCCCTTGCTGTGCCTTTGCTCTCATGGTGCACAAAGGGACTTTAAATCCACTTCTTTGTAACTGTGTGTGCCAAACGAGAACCTAACCAAAAGGGAAGATATTTCTCTGGGGAGCATGTGCCCAGACATGATTCAGGCCTCTCCTTAGGATGTGCTGGGTATATGGCAGATTTTTCAAGATGAGTCTAAAGGTGTTGGCTTGTTGAAACGTTCTGTCAGAAAATTATATTCGAAGGGGCCAGCCGGTGGCTCACTTGGGAGAGTGTGGTGCTGACAACACCAAGGCCACGGGTTCGGATTCCTATATAGGGACGGCCGGTTAGCTCACTTGGGAGAGCGTGGTGCTGACACCACCAAGTCAAGGGTTAAGATCCCCTTACCGGTTATCTTTTTTTAAAAAAAGAAAATTATATTCAAAAAGTTTTTATTGAACCTGTGCCATTTGCCTAACACGCAGCAGAGTGCCAAAGAAGTTTAAGATACAGCTGTTACCTCCAAGAAGTTTACACAAGAAGATACAAAACAGATAAAACTGCTCTTACTGAGTGCTGTAGATAACAGCTAGGAGCAGTCAGTGGGTGGATTGGAGGCAGAGCTAGTCCCAGGCCACAGGATACAAGTTAAAAAGAGTCTAGACCCTGCTACAGACCTCCTGCCCCTAATCCCAGGAATCAGTTATTGTGCACACCAATAATTTGAAAACCAACCAGTAGCTTGTGGGGGAGGGTGGAGGTGCAGCTAGGGTGGCCCACCAGGGTGTTCAGGGATGGGAAGGGGCTGTCCCCAGGATTCCTGGACCCAATAGCTGGCCCTTTGCCAGGCATTCGCAGCCACCCCCTTCCCTGCAGGGCCACACTGCCAGTCCCCACACTCCCAAGACTAAGCACACAGCTGGTCTGCGCTGCAGAGCCCAGGCCATGCAAAATGCTGATGACCACGGAGAGCTCAGAAAGATAGTGACAGGAGAACAAGTCACTCCTCCTGAGCTTGCAGGAAGGTGGCGGTGGTCACGTTGAGTGTGTTGTTCACTGTTAATTCTGGTGAAGTGGCGTGCCACGTTGTTCTTTAGGCTGTGAACACCAGCCATTCAAGACTGATGAGTCGCCTCATGCCTCTCCTGCCTTCAGTATTTGTGAATTTTTTCGTATCATCCTAAAAAGAATGCCCTAATTTAAATAGCTTCATTACCCATGTTAAAGGGATATAGATATTTATGACAGAATCATAGAATCTCAGTTTTTTTTGTTTTTATTGTAAAGTTACCCTTAACAGTACCAGGCACGTCTTTGTTTTGTTTTGTTTTGTTTTTGGCAGCTGGCTGGTACAGGGATCTCATGTCTTTAATTCGGCACATGCCATGGGCCCAACCCTGTGCTGACTGCTTCACACGTCTGATTCCATTTAATTTAATCCTCCCAAGAAGTTTACAGGGCAAATTCTGCTCCTATCTGCATTTTCTAAATGAGGAAATCAAGGCTGAGAAAGGCTGGGTACCTTTTCCAGTCCACTTACTCTTCACCACTAAGCTGTGCTGCCTGCCAGAAGAGCTGTTGATTTTCAGGTGAATTGTTGTCTGTATTTGAAAGTTGATATAATCCCATTTGTTTATTTTTCCTTTGGTTGCCCGTGCTTTTGGGGTCGTATTCATGAAGTCTGTGCCCAGTCCTATTTCCTGAAGTGTTTCCCCTATGTTTTCTTTAAGAAGTTTTATTGTCTCAGGGTGTATATTTAAATCCTTAATCCATTTTGAGTTGATTTTAGTATACGGTGAGAGGTATGGATCTAGTTTCATTCTCCTGCATATCGATATCCAGTTATCCCAGCACCACTTGCTGAAGAGGCAGTCCCTTCCCCAGTGAATAGGCTTGGTGCCTTTGTCAAAGATCAGATGGCAGTAAGTGTGTGGGTTGATTTCTGGATTCTCTATTCTATTCCATTGGTCAGTGTGTCTGTTTTTATGCCAGTACCATACTGTTTTGGTTATTATAGCTTTGTAGTATAGCTTAAAGTCAGGTAGTGTTATGCCTCCAGCTTTATTTTTTTTGCTGAGCATTGCTTTGGCTATTCGTGGTCTTTTATTGTTCCATATAAATGTCTGAATAGTTTTTTCCATTTCTGAGAAAAATGTCTTTGGAATTTTGATGGGGATTGCATTGAATTTGTATATCACTTTGGGTAGTATGGACATTTTCACTATGTTGATTCTTCCAATCCAAGAGCATGGAATATCTTTCCATCTTCTTGTATCCTCTCTAATTTCTCTCAGCAGTGGTTTGTAGTTCTCATTATAGAGATTTTTCACCTCCTTGGTTAACTCAATTCCTAAGTATTTTATTTTTTTGGTGGCTATTATAAATGGGCAGGCTTTCTTGATTTCTCGTTCTGCATGTTCACTATTGGAGAAAAGAAATGCTACTGATTTTTGTGTGTTGATTTTGTATCCTGCTACTGTGCTGAAATCATTTATCAATTCCAACAGTTTTTTTGTAGAGGTTTTAGGCTGTTTGATATATAGGATCATGTCATCTGCAAACAGGGACAGTTTGACTTCATCTTTTCCAATCTGGATGCCCTTTATTTCCTTCTCTTCTCTGATTGCTCTGGCTAGTACTTCCAACACTATGTTGAATAGGAGTGGTGAGAGTGGGCATCCTTGTCTAGTGCCTGTTCTTAAAGGAAAAGCTTTCAGCTTTTCCCCATTCAGGATGATATTGGCAGTGGGTTTGTCATATATGGCTTTAATTATGTTGAGATACTTTCCCTCTATACCTAACTTATAGAGGGTCTTTGTCATGAATGACAAACTAAAAAGCTTCTGCACAGCAAAAGAAACAATTAAAAGAGTTAAAAGACAACCAACAGAGTGGGAGAAACTATTTGCAAAATATACATCTGACAAAGGATTAATATCCAGAATATATAAGGAACTCAAACAACTTTACAAGAAGAAAACAAGCAACCCAATTAAAAAATGGGCAAAAGAGCTAAGTAGGCATTTCTCTAAGGAAGATATCCAAATGGCCAACAGACATATGAAAAAATGCTCAACATCACTCAGCATCCGGGAAATGCAAATCAAAACCACATTGAGATACCATCTAACCCCAGTTAGGATGGCTAAAATCCAAAAGACTATGAACGATAAATGCTGGCGAGGCTGCGGAGAAAAAGGAACTCTCATACATTGTTGGTGGGACTGCAAAATGGTGCAGCCTCTATGGAAAATGGTATGGAGGTTCCTTAAACAATTGCAAATAGATCTACCATACGACCCAGCCATCCCACTGTTGGGAATATACCCAGAGGAATGGAAATCATCAAGTCGAAGGTATACCTGTTCCCCAATGTTCATCGCAGCACTCTTTACAATAGCCATGAGTTGGAACCAGCCCAAATGCCCATCATCAGATGAGTGGATACGGAAAATGTGGTACATCTACACAATGGAATACTACTCAGCTATAAAAACGAATGAAATACTGCCATTTGCAACAACATGGATGGACCTTGAGAGAATTATATTAAGTGAAACAAGTCAGGCACAGAAAGAGAAATACCACATGTTCTCACTTATTGGAGGGAGCTAAAAATTAATATATAAATTCACACACATACATACACACATACACACACAAACCGGGGGGGGGGGGAAGAAGATATAACAACCACAATTATTTGAAGTTGATACAACAAACAAACAGAAAGGACATTGTTGGGGGGGAGGGGGGAGGGAGAAGGGAGGGAGGTTTTGGTGATGGGGAGCATTAATCAGCTACAATGTATATCGACAAAATAAAATTTAAAAAAAAAAAAAAAAAAAAGAAAGTTGAAAGAGCTCCCAGCTGTGGGAGGTATTTGTAATTACTATATGATGGACTTTGTAAACACAGACTCAATTTGAGGAGTTCCTGTAGTGAATGCAGATTGCTCCCTTTCTACACCTTCTTTCCCCCTCTGGCAAGTGAGGACCCAAATTCATTTTGTTTCCCTAAGACTCATCTAAAGCCTTGTGAAAGTGCAGGTGCCCGGCTGCACCTCCAGAGATCTGAGTCTGTGGCGGTGACCCCAGGGCTCTGTCTGCATTTTTGTTATACCCTTCAGTGGCTTGCAGTGGAGTCAGAGTCAGGGCCATGGAAATTCTGTCCACTTGGACAGAAGCCAGGTATTAATGGATCCTCAGCCAGCCTGTCCCCAAGGCTGGGATCGAGCTGGGGCATGTACCTGGAGATGGGAGGGCCCCAGGAGAAGCACCAGGCAGCTTGAGGCTGGCTCTGAGGCTCCTGCACATGTCTGCTCACAGTGAAAACCAAAACCAGAGAAACAAAGCCGCGATTTCCAATTGTTACTTTTCGATTTTTTTTTTTTTCTTTTTTTTTCTTTTTTCAAATTTGTCTCCACTTCGGGGTGTTTCCAAATCACTTTTCAGTCAATTATTCCTGCTCTGCCTGCCTATAATGGTTGAAGACTCAGTGCCATCTATGTATTTGGGGATTAGTTGGAACTAACTAAATGTCCATATTCCTGTGCCTGCAAACACAACCAAACAAGCAGAGAAAGAATCCCAAACCCCAAAATATTCAGTATTCTTTTTTTTTTCATTTGTTTCTTTTTCTTTTTTCTTTTTTTGTTTTGTTTTTTGTTTTTTTGTTTTTGTTTTAATTTTATTTTGTCGATACACAATGTGGTTGATTATTGTGGCCCATCACCGAAACCTCCCTCCCCCTCCCTCTCCCCCTTCCCACCCAACAATGTCCTTTCTGTTTGCTTGTCGTATCAACTTCAAGGAATTGTGGTTGTTATGTCTTCTTCCCCCTCTTATTCTTTTTTCTAATTACAAATGAAATGTATGCTTATTTCTGAAAAATCCAAAGTAAACAGAACGTAAAGAACAGCCGTAGTTCTACCCATGCAGAGGTCACCACTGTTATCTCTACTGTCCTTACTTTATCGGTTAGGATTACGCTCAGCTGCAGACAGCAGAGTCCTGCCTTATCAGTTCCACCAAAAATCCTGGGGGGCTGTTAGACCCCAGGCTCTTTTCATCTCTTTCCTTCACCCTGCCTGCAGATCCAGGCTTTGTGGGGCCTCCAGTTTACAAAGATTTTGGAGGCCTCCTTTAAAATAAAGGAATACTAAATTAGGTATAAAAGTGAATACTTAGAATGAGAATGAGAAAATAAATCATTGTCAAAATTCGAATTTTTAAAATCAACAGATACACAAACAAAATCAGAAAAATAATGTTTGTACTAACTAGCTGCTTCGCACACCTCATAGTTTTTTTTTTTTTTTTTTTTTTTAAAAAGATGACCGGTAAGGGGATCTTAACCCTTGACTTGGTGTTATCAGCACCACGCTCACCCAGTGAGCAAACCGGCCATCCCTATATGGGATCCGAACCCGCGGCCTCGGCGCTCCCAGCGCCACACTCTCCCGAGTGAGCCACGGGCTCGGCCCACACCTCATAGTTTTTGTATATTTTTTGTTTTATGCCCTTTGGTCACCTCTACAGATGACGGATTTGTAATATTTTTGTCTACATGTATGACCAGTTTGTAATATTCCTAACAAAAGAGGAAAGAAGATTAATCAATCCTTCCAATAACGTATTTGATCAGATTTTGTTTCTTTTCTTTTTTTTTTGGCGGCTGGCTGGTAAGGGGATCTGAACCCTTGACTTCAGTGTTATAGCACCATGCTCTAACCAACTGAGCTAGAGCTAACCAGCCAGCCAAATTTTGTTATTAATAGATTAGGCAATTTTCTTTCAGCCTCACATTTAGCCTTTGGTAATGCTATATAAATGTTTAGGATTGTTAAATTTGAGAAAACCTTTGTCAAGTTTCTTTCATAAATACACTGTGCATGGAGGCAAAATTTTACTTCTCCCCTCTTAGGGGTTTGGGCTGAGCCTGAGGATTCAATTGATGTAAAACAGATTAACAGGAGAAAAGCATACAAATTTACATAAGTTTTATGTGACATGGGAGCTCTCATAAGGAAATGAAGACCCAAAGAACTGGCAACACCTAAATACTTTTATAACAGGTTGAACAAAGAGAGAGGCGGTTGTAGAAGGGAACCAAATTATGTGGCGAGGCTGAAGGAAGTTAAAAATTATCTTACCAAGGTCTGTTTGTACCGAATTCTCTTGGCTATGACTTCCTGTTGAAGAATGTTGCTTTTCTCCTGGTACAGGGAGAGCATCTTGCACATGGGGGTCTTTATCTCTTGTTTTCGGGAGGAACAGGAGAAGAGTAGAATGCCCTTCTTGCAGCAGCTCTTGTTCAAGTGCCTGAGCTCAAAGTAATCCTCACACTCCTCAGCACGAAGCCAAAAAAAAAATAGTCCTTCTGCCAAAGTGGCATATTTTGGAATGGCATATTCTGCCACCCTTCAACTGTTAAGACTTGGGGGCGTTTCAGGTTTTCTTGCACACTGATTATTCACAAATACTGTGACAGCATAGAGAATTTCTAGGCGCCATTTTCCTACAGCAGGACAGCTAGCAGTCATTTGACTATGCGTGGAGGTCACTGTGAGTCATATAAATTTTTCACACTTTAACCAAATTAATGTAACCTCAACTCAGTGTCTCCTTAGCTGTGTTGCAAATTGCCTTTGACCATTCCAGCTCCAAGTGATGTGAGGAGAAATGTAGCGAGGGAGGTCCAAGTAGACAGACACAGCACTATTAAGTGATTGCAGTTAAAATATGCTACTTTTGCAAATTTTACAAAAACATATGACCATGTGGGCACACATTGCTAGGGCCCCTCCTGTGCACTTGAAGCTTGAGTGTCATTAGCTCCATAGTAATTCTGCCTCAGTGCCCTCATTCACATGCTTGTTGCCTCTTGGTCATAAGACGATGGATGCAGCTCCTGGCACAGATTTGTGATAAGGTCAGGAAGAAGGCCAAATATGCAGCCAGCCAAGTCTCCCCTGTGGTGCTTTCCCCAATGGTCTGTTTCGTGGCTGCCACGATTTCCTACTGGTCAGACTTGGGTCACATGGCCCCTAGCTGCAGGGCAGTCTGAGAAGGTGAGTATTTTTTCAAGCAGGCATGTTGCTGTGCCAACAAAACCAGAGTTCTGCTGGACCTGAGTGAATATTGGGTGGACGGCTAACAGTGTCTGCTTCTGCTTCCAGATTATTTTCTGTGTGTATAGATGTGTGTGTGTGTGTGTGTGTGTGTGTGTGTGTGTACACTGTATATATGGATATGTATATACGTAGACACACACGCATATATACTGTGTATATATATAGTATACCTACATTTCTGACAAAAATCCATACTGCTTTATAACATGTCTTCATTTCTTTAAGTGATTCACAAATACTCAAAACCGGTGAATAAGAAATGTATTTTTTTACCTAAATTGATATGTGTTGGCCAACTTTTTGTGTGTGTGTCTTTTTTTCTTTGTGTTGGCCAAATTTTACTACTGATAAATTGCATTCATCTAAAGCATATGCTATATTCAGCTAAATTATATGCTGCATTTTTTTTATTGTGGTTCAATATGCTGCATTTTATAGTAGCAGAACCTTCTTTTAAACAAAATCTCCATCTGTAGCACAGATGAAAGCTGAGTTCCTCTGGAGGAGTAGAGGTGGGTGCCAGCAATCCTTTCTGTCCTCTCTCCCTCAACCCCTGAAGCACTGCTGCAAAACTCTGTATAAACAGCTCTGCCTCAGCAGGTTGTTAGATGAGATACCCTTTAAGATCCTTCCAGCCTAGAGAGGCTCTATGGCAACTGAGGGGTCCAGAGACGGCCTGGTGACTCACCCTGCAAGCACAGCAGTGGGAAGGGGAAGGACAGCCCCGCAAAAAATGGACTAGGGAGTGTCAGGCATACCGCTGGGCCCTGCACACTGACCCCACTCCACCTAGGGCCTATCCTCCAGACAGGGCTGACCCGCATGCCGGACTCAGTTTCCCCATCCACTAGAGAGGAAAAATACCATTCACTTAAATTATTTCCTGGGGCTCTAAAGTTTTAAGGAGATGGTATAGCTGACAGTTTTTGATCATCTCAAACATTCTCAAATATAAGTGACATGGGAGATTGGGAAGAAGGACGAATCAAGCCCAAGTGGTGGAAAGGGTGGGGAATACACCTGAACATGTGGAATCCTAATACCGGGCAGCCAGGGCCAAATCCATATCCCCCCAATGTCAGGTATCCTGGAGGTCCCAATCCTGCCCATCCACCTCCTTTCAATCCGGCCTTTCCTCCAGGCCCCTTTCCCACTCCCCCAGGAGCTCCCCAGGGGATCCAGCTTTTCCCCCAGGTGGGCCCCCTCATCCTGTGCCACAGCCAGGGTATCCAGGATGCCAACCCTCAGGTCCCTACCCTCCTCCACATCCACCACCTGCCCCTGGCATGCCTCCTGTTAATCCCTTGGCTCCTGGCCTGGTAGCACCAGGAGGAATGATGATGGACAAGAAGATGAGGAAGAAAATGAAGAAAGCCCATAAAAAGATGCACAAACAGCACAAGCATGGCAAGCATTCCTCCTCCTCCCCTTCCAGCAGTGACTCTGACTGAATACAGGACCTGGACCCTTCCCTCAAGTCTCACCAGTTCTGCTCTTCCCATCAAGCTCCAGATGTCATGTTGCACTGGGGGGAATTAGCCCTTGTGCCCCCAATCCTCACTCCCACCTGAGCCCTACCCTGCTGTTCAGTCCTGACTGGCTAGGGAAAATGGGAAGAGGATTACCATCGGCTAGCAAAGGCCGTCTTATGGCTTCTTGGATAGATCTTGTAGATGATGAGCTTAGCAGAGGAGCTGTTTTTCGAAGATGATGAAATTTTGAGCTAAAAGCTGAAGTTTAAAATCTGTAAGATGTGATTTTTTTACTTTAATAATTGTGGTTTGGGGGTTTTGTGGAAATTTAATTATGAAGAAAAACCTGTGCCTATTTTGTAATGGTGGCACACTTAGGTGATTTAGTGGCAAATACATTTCGAGCAGGCGGGTTTTTTGGCACCACGTGCTAACCGAGTAACCACCGGCCAGCACACCTTCTGTTGGTCGCACTAACTGTAAGGCTGCTGGGAAGTGGAGGCAATTTGGTGGATGAACTTTGATTTCCGTTTTGGAACCTAGGCTCTCCTCAGTAGCCAGCTCAGGTCCTTCTCTCATTCTCCACCTCTTGAGTCCCAATAAAACTACTTCTTCTGGGGGGGGGGGGAAATATATATATATATATATATATATATATATATATATATATATATATATATATATATATATATAAAAGTGACATGTTCTTGTCCTCTGGGAAGGCATTGAGAAGGGTGAGCTTGGGATGACGGTGGGGAGGCGACGGCGGCAGAGGGCTAGCAAAGACTCAAAAGAACCCTCATACTGACCGTTCCCCTTGTCCTTATAAGGGGACAGAATTACCCCTTTTTAATGCTCTGCTGTGGGACAGACTTAACGGACATAATGGAGAGAGGAAAGAGAAGCCGTACGTGGCCCTGAGGTACCATTGCCGAGTTGCACGTAAGGGGGCTGCTCTGGCGATGAGGACGTGTCAGTTTGACCCTAGACACCACATCAGGGAAGTGTGACGGAAGAGAAGTCAGAGTAGAAGTAGTGTTCGTGATTGCAGTTAAAACATTCGACTTTAACCGATTTCACGAGATATGCAAAGGGAGATGTACAGTTCTTATTTGCAGAGCTTAGTTATGTTCCGTTTCCCGCCCCTGCTCTCTCGCCCCGTCTTGTCCCTTCACCCTCCTTCCATCCCCTGCCTCCTCCTTACGCACCTGCCTCCTCCCCTGGCTGGCAGCTGTCTCCGGGCACAGGGGAGGCCCCTTGGTTCCCATAGCCGTTGGCCCTTTTTTCCCCTCTCCCTACTTCAAATACTAGATAAACTTGAAGAACTTTTCAGCAAAAACCAAGAAATCAAAGATGTAACTCCAAGTTTTTATTTTTTTAACTTTATATTTTGAAATAATTATAGATTCCCAGGAAGTTACAAAAGTAGTCCAGACGGGTCCCTCTTGCCCTTCACCCCTTTCCCCCAGTGCTGTCTTGTGTAATTTATAGAAGAAATCAAAGCAGGGAAGTTGACATTGGTACAGTCCGCAGACTTGACTCAGATTTCACCAGTTTTACAGTGATCTGTTTTCTAGTAACTTTTCTTAATTATTAACCTAATTATAACCAGATTACAGAAAACTTAGAAAATAGAAAAGAAAAATTATTCAAAGTTCTACTCTCCTATATAGCTGCTCTAATCATTTTAGTGTTTATTTCCTTCTAGTCTTTTTGTGCACTTTTAGCATAATTGAAAGCATTGTTTATGTACATTATTATAACCTGATTTTTATTTAATGTTTTAAATAAACATTTCTGTTCATAACCTATTCATTATCAATGCAAATGGCCATATAATGTCAAGTGAATATGCCATATTTTACTTAATTATTCCCCTATTACTAGAGAGATTATTCCAGTTTTATTCTATAAAAATTTTATAACAACCTTGTTTATTTAACATTTTCCATATTTTGGATTCTTTCACTAGGATTTATATCCAGGGATATGAAGACTTTTACAATTCTTGAAATAAAGTGCCAAATTGCTTTCCAAAAGAGTTGTCTCAAATTTCAGTGCCACTGATATTTTAATCTAGTGCCAGCAGTGCACAGGCTCTTTAAGTTGTTGCTCATAGAATCATTTTACCTTTTTCGTAAAGTCATGGTTTCTAATTAATAAAGTTGATCCCTTTTTCTTCTATTTACTGGTAATACTTTCTATTTTGTGACATGAGTGAATTCTTTGCCCATTTATCTATTTAGTGTTTTACTTACTGATTTGTAGGAGCTTATTGAAAATTTTAACCTTGTATTAGTCCATTTCTGTTTCTTGTAATAGATTCCTGAAACTGGGTGATTTATAAAGAAAACAAAATGTATTGCTGACAGTTTCGAAGGCTGGAAAGTCCACAGTGCAGGGAACGCATCTGGTGAGGGTCTTAGTGGTGGTGACAGTGACCCAGGGGTCTCACATGGCAGAAGTGGCCGAACAGAGAGAGACTCTTCACGTGCTCTCCTATTAAAGCCCTCAGAACCACACCCCCGACCACCATTAATAATCCATTCACTAGGGCACGGTCCTACAACCTCATCACCTCTTCAAGGCCCCACCTCTCAATTACCATAATAGGATTTCCCACCCTCTTAACACTGTCACAGTGGGGACCAAGCCTCCAACACATTAAACTTTTGGGGGGATAAAATTCAATCCATAATAAACCTTTTATCTGTTAAATATGCTTCAAGTATTTTTTTTCCCAGTTTGTTGTTTGCCTGTTGATTTGGCTCATTTTTAATATCCTACACATGTAGAAGTGTTAATTTTCTATGAAATCAAATCTGTCTTTTCTCCCTTCTCACTTTTAAAAGTCCAGTCCTCTCCAGAGATGTGATACTTTACTATAATCAACTGTTTTCTTCCTATTCCTGTGATTTCATTTTTTAAAATGTATATTGCTAAATGATGTAATATGCAAACCCAAAAGGATTTCTCCCCAAAATTTTTATTTGCCTGAATAATCTGTGACATGATCCTTCCTCATTTATTTGCAAAGCTTCTTATCATCGTAGATTAATTTATTCAGTGAAGTAAGTTCTACTTCTAGGTCAGCTCTCAAAGTAGATGACTTCTTGAGTCCCATTTCCTCTTTCCTTCCACCAGATCATGACCAACACGGGCAAGACAAGGCGAAAAGGGCTGGCCAGTGTACAGTGGAGTGGGGACGAGCCCCTGTGCCGGCCTGTCACCCCCGGCGGCCACAGGAACGGGTACCCAGTGTAAGTCCAGGCTAAAGGAGACAGGAACTTGTTTTCTGAAACTTCATTTTGATTAAGTGCAGTGTAAGATGTATGTTTTTAAAAATTCAAAATAAAGTGTTCATATTGAAAAGATTCATCTCTTTATTATTTATCTTTTTGGGATTTTTGGAGGCAAAGAGATTGAGTACCCCTCCCTTCCCCCCAGGTTCCTTCTTCCAGAAGGAGAAGTGGTTGTATTACAGGATCTCCAGGACCACTTCTGAAGACAAGTGTTGGCCAGTGTAATTTCAAAGGAAAGCACCTGAAAGGAATAGTGGGTCTACCCAGAAAGGACTCCTGTCCTGTCCTTTCTGTGGCCTTCTCTCTGTAGTACGAGGCCCTTTGTTGGGATTGGGGCGTCACAGTTTAAGACTCCAAATCAGTTTATTTCAGATGACTTTTTAAAAGCAACTATGGACATTTTTAGCTGCCGAGACTTATTCGTTCTCCAAAGCCTTGTTTCTACCCCGTTTACATAAATAAAGCTTTGGTTGCCCAGAGCCTCTGGTCTGCCTGGAGGCCTGGGGTCCTGCACCACTGTGGGCTTTGGGGGAGCCCCAGGAGGGGCAGTCCAGTGGGCAGGAGAGAAGTGTTTCCTGTAGTTGGGATGGCCTCCCTTTCCCGTCTAGAAAGGAGGTTTTAGAGAGTAGGCTAAAAACCTACATTTATTAATTTAACAAATAGTGGCCAAATAATATTTGAAATGAATATATCACGTTTTACTTAGTTATCCTCAATAACAGGGCAATTTGGTTATTTCCAGTTTTACTCTATAGTAATTGGTAATGAGCATCCAGGCACTGGGGGTTCAGCAACAAATAAAATGCAGAAATGCCTGTCCTCATGGACCTCCGTGCCATGTGTGCTAGGGACGCCAGGTCCCCAGCAACCAGCTCTTGCTGAGTTCTGTTTCCCATCTGAGATTGGACCTGAAAATATTTCAAGACCCATGCCATGCATCCGTGCTCTGAGATCTGTTTGATTTGATTTTGAAGTTAGTTGTCATATGTTTATATGTCTAGGATTTTATTTTAATTACTGATGTACAAACTAGCATCTCTGTAGGTTAAAAAAGTACTGGTTGCAGTTTTAACCTACAGAGAAGTTGAAAGAATATTACAGTGAAGTGTTTCTAATTGTTAACATTTGCTCTCTCTCTCACTCTGTCTGTAATATAGAATTTACACATGTATACGTCTTTTAGCTGAACTATTGGAAAGCTTGCAGACTTTTAGCATGCATCTCCTAAGAAGAACATCCTCATACATAACCACATTATCACACCTAAGAAAGTTAACTTAATGCTATGCAGTATGTGTCAATATGCCCTGATTGTCCCCAAAATGTCATTTATATCTGAGGGGTTTGTGGGGTTTTTCGTTGTTGTTCCAGATATAGCCAGGTGTCAACTACTAGTATATCCAGTTTATAAAATATTATCTTTTACTTACCGAAACATTGTTTTAAAAATTATGTTTAGATTAGTTTTTTAAAAGAAAGAAAACAAAGGGAAAAAAAAACAATTTTTTTTTTACGTTATTAAAACCCTGACTGCACAAGGATGCAACAATGACATAAGGATATTTTAATCAGAGATAAGGATGAAGGAAATCTAATAAGTATAAAATCTAACCAAAGGACCCCATTAATTCTTGGATCAGATGTTCTACTTTGTGGAGAGAAATTTGAGGACATTTTTCCATGCCCGGGAGCCCATCTGGCTCTCCCCTGATTTGTGCAGGGGGTCCCGTCAAGACCTTCGGCTGCAGCAACCTGCCAGGTAATAAGAGCACCTCATTTTCCTGAAACTATGGACCTTCCCACTATAATGAAGCAGATGCCCGGTCACCAGCTCCCTCCATCAGGTTGTGTCCCCAAACATTGTCAGCACTCTGTGCCAGATGCTGTGCTAATTGCTGGGGATCCACACATGTATGAGAAGCGATGCCTGCCCTCAGAAGCTCGCAGCGCCAGCCTCATGGCAGGGGAAAGGTCTAGTCAGAGTACGGCCTGATGGAAGGCAGGGGGGGCTCCGGCAGGGTGCAGAACGTTGATGTTCAGGATTTGAAGTTCCACCTCCACACGTCTAAAAACCCACCTCTAAAAAGTTGATATGACTCTCCATTCACAACCAGCTCCCTCTGGCAACCCAAGGTTGCCAGAAGCATAGATGAATCTAGAATCTTGGTGCTCTTGGGGACATTCTCACCGTGTATATTACACACATTCAAGATACTAGTACTTTTGGAGTCAGTAATTCCACTGTTAGGATTTTGTACTGAAAAGTAATCAGATGCTTACAGATATACACACACACATACAAGGGTATTTATTTCGGTATTATTTATAAAATCAGAAGTAATTTACATGCCCAAAGTAGGAGGCTGGACTAAATTATGACATAGCCACACAAAACAATATGGAAAATGATGTTTTAGAAGAATATTTAATGACATGGGAAGAACCTCACAACATATTCTAAGTGAAAAAGCAAATTATAAAATGACATGAATACCCATGTCAGCCGTTTATAGAGATCCCAAGTTAGTATTTTTTAAGTGTATATTTGCATATTTAAAGAGTGAAAAGATATCAAATGTTAAGTGGTTGTGTTTAGGGCTGGGGAGGACAGGTCATTCTATATATTGCATATAGTCACCTAATTTTTCATGATACATACCTACTGGTTTATAACCAAGAAAGGAAAGGTTGCAGGGAAACCTAATACATTTGCCTGCACAGCGCGGGGCCCTCCCACCCTCCTCGGCCCAGCATGGGCTGCGCCTCCCTCTCTGTTCTCCCACCCAGGCCACCCCTGCGGGGGTCTCCATGCCCTCTGCTCCCTCTCTGCCCAGTCACCTTCCTGCCTCCTGCCACCTTCATCAGGCCTTTCACCATGCTCTGGCATCTCCAGCGACTTCCTGCCCCACCTTCTGCTCCCTTCACAGCCCTGCGTGGTCAGGCACACAGATCCCGCTGCCATGGTCGCCACTGACCTTCCAGCTTCCAACCCCTGAGGATACTCAGGGCCATGTCATGCTCGCTCTGGCAGTTGCCACCAATGACCCCCCTCCTGGTAGCTGTGCCCCCCATCCCTGTGCTGGTCCTCAGCCTCTCACTCCTCCCCGCCATCCTGCTAAAATGCCATGTTCTGGAGGCCCTAGCTAAGGTCCTCACCCATCCTGCCTGCTCTCTGATTTCCACTACACACTGAGGACACCCAGATCCAGTCCAGACTTGCAAGATGTGTCCCCCCAGTACCCCCAATTCAGCTGCCTTCTGCGCCCCTGCTCCAGCGTGTGGCGTGAGTACCCCCAGTCAGCCCAGCGAGAACCCTGCCTCTCTGCCCTCTCAGCTCCGGCCTTCACCTGAGCTGTCCCCTTCTCTCCCTGCCCGGGAGGGCCACCTAACAGTTCTCCCGGGCACCATCTGTGACTGTGACCATGGACAGACAGAACTTTGCAGCATGGAATGTCGTTTCTTTGTCTCCTCATTTCCCTTGGGGATCAAGTCTAAATCCCTGGCCTGGCCTACAGGGTCCTTCTCAATTGACACCGCCTTCCCCCAGCTGTCGGAGCTCCCCAGGACACCCTGCACCCTCCAGTCGCTGACTTACAGGTCATTTTGGTGGGGGAGGGCATCATTTTTGAGTGGTGCCTTAAATCTTTCTGGAACAAGAAAGCATACATTTTTAAATTTTTTTGCTTCTTCACCTTGCTCGCAATGTTACCTCTGCTGAAAACTTTCCCTGTTCTGGCCCCTGGCAAACCCCAATTCAGAGTTCAAGACTGAAAGCCCCCAACCCCCTTGGGAAACCTTTCCTGCCCCCTCAGGGTGATTAAGTGTCTCCTCCGTGTTTGCTCTTGGGTTGAACTGTATGAAATTGACGTTCCAGAACAGCCACTCACACAGTCCAACCCTCAGCAGGTGCATGCTTGTCCTCGTGTGCCCCACCAAGGCCTTGCTGAAGTGGGTGGCCGAAGACTCCTCGAAGGGGCAAGGGCTCCACTGCTGTAGGCACACCTGCGGAGCCTTCCTCGGGGATGTGCGTCAAAGGTGACCCGCGGAGCCAGCCCCATCCCTGCCTGCCGCTCTGCCAGGGGCTCGCCCGGGCCCGTGGTCTCTTGCGCCTCACCCAGTCTGGCCCAGTGAGGCTCCCAACATGTGTTGCTGAAGGAATGAGCCTCCGCCAGCCCTCTCTACCACCCCATCAAGCAGTCGTTCTGCAGGCCTCCTTCAGGTGGTGTCAGAAAGCAAGTCTCTCCCCGGTCCTGTTCCTAACCCTGGTCGGGGCTGACATGACAGTGTGCTGTGTCCTCTGATTGGATTCATCCCTTCATTCACCGGCTGCATCTCGGGAAGAAAAAACAGATGATCTGTGCCTTAAGTTGTTTGATTTGTCTTGGTCGAAATGGTCCCGTGCCACCCAAAGCCCTAAGCCATACTCATGTGTTAGAAATATACGAAGCCATATATCACTGAAATCCACAGGTGCTAACAGGAGTGAGGCGAGGTTACTGCTGCATGGTTTCAGCCTCCTACTTTCTGCCAATATCCTTAAAAAGATTTAATATCTGCTAATATCTGTTTAACAAAAGAATTTCAGGCACAGCCAGCTCCTATATTTGTGATGCTACGTGGTAGCCCACAGTCAAATATCTCCTGGCTCTCTGTACTTACTGCAGTTTTTCGTGTTTTCCTGCAGGCCAGACGACCATCTTCCTTCACCCCAGATGGCCCGACATGCTAGAAACGGCTGCCTGCAGGCCCTGCCAGCCGCTCAGCCCACAGTCAGCAAGGAGGGCGAGCCCTGTGCGGCAGAGGCCTGCGTCCCCTGTCCACGTAAGAGCGTTGGCAGCATGCCCGGTAGGGTCTGGGGCTGTGAGGCCTAGAGTCTAAGTGAAGCAGCAGCAGGAGCTGGGAAGCCCTGTGGTCTCAGCCACCGCCTGTGTCACGGAGGCTCACGCCGGGATCACACTGCCAGGCCCGACGTCGCACTCTCCTCCAAACCCACTGCCAGGAGCACTGTGTCCACCGCTCATGCCTGGGAGCTACCAGGGCAAGATTTCCAACTGGGGGAAGCGGGTTTAATGGGAGCCTGTGGAATGGGAATCACAAGCTGATGCAGATCAATGACCAAGGTTTTGGTACCTCAGTTTCCAGGGCTGAGGGGGTCAGCCACGTGTCAGAAGGCTGGACCGAGTCAGAAGTGTATGACCAGGACCATGAATGACTCTGGGATCCAAACGTGTTTTGAAGCATCTAGTTAACTAGCTTCAAAACCGGTGGCCTACCAGCCAGCCATCAAAAAAAAATACTGGTGGAGGATAAAAGTATAAGAGATTCATTTTGTTTTGTTTTTTGGGCGGCTGGCTGGTACAGGGATCTGAACCCCTTGACCTTGGTGTTATGACAGCATGCTCTCTCCAGCTGAGCTAACCACCAGCCCCAAAATATATATACTTTGAATCAGAAATGTACGAAGTTGTTTTGTTGGTTTTTTTTAATTTTCAAAAGGAAATTAAAAGGATTATGAGCAGGCCAGATAAGACTCTAATTTCCATTCAAATAGGAAAAACAACTGAGGAGCAGGTCAGATTCCAGAATGAGAAACATCTGAGAACTTGTATAATCTGCTCACAATTGGATTCAAATGCTCCCAAGCCCAGGCCCAGAGCCGTAGGCCTGTTTCAGAGCCAGAAGCAAGCCGGGTTGTTTGGGACTCTTGGGGAAGGTCTCTTGATAGTGAGCAGTTTCCACCTGCCAGAGGCCAGGACTGTTCACTGCTCTGGCCCAGCCTCAGGCCAACACATTTGCTTCTCCTTTCACATCCTTTCACTCTTCTCTAGGCCATTAGTGAGCCTTTGCTCTGTTCCTCCCTGTCCCCTCTTTCCGACTGGCCCATCTGCAGGCCCCTCACTCACCCTGGACAACTGCTGTCTCCCCGAGGTGTCTCCCTGCCTCTGCCAGACAGGCCTCTGGTTCTGAGTCTGCGTGTGGGTGCAGCAGATCAGGGGAGGGAGAGGAATGCGGATGAGCCATCCCCGTCTGGTTCATTCCTTCCCTGCGGGAGCCTGCACCGACCTCCCCCGGCCCCTTGCTCCACGCAGACCTGCTCCTCCAGCCCTGCCTCCACTCCGTTCTCTCTCTCTCTTTGCGCCCACCCAGCTCTTCCCCATAGGTGTCCTCTTGCACATGACTTGCCTGTTGGCCACGCTGGCCCCGTGCCAGGAATTAACGCCCCTCCTAGAGATCCCATGGAAACCCACCGCCATGAGTGTCCACACCTTCAGTAAGACCTTCACACCACGCAGTCATTCGAGACAGCAGGATGACTCGTGACAAGGAGCCCCCAGGATCCGCAAACTCTTGATCAGTTGAAGGCAGGGCCAGAAAGTCATTCTTTCTGAGCAAAGGACTCAGCCCATAGAGCCAAAAGGAAATAGTTTCCCAGGGAAAAAGCCAAGAATGTGGCTTAGAATTTTGTGAGACATTGGCCTGAGGAAAATTACTCTCATTTCCCCATCAACCAAGACTATCTCGAATATCAAAATCACATGCCTTACCTGGCGTTAAAATGCTCAGCCCTGTCTGAAATGGGTTAACCAGTAGGGAACAGTACTCTGTCCCAGTAAGCTCAGGGGCACGCACACAGCCTCCCTTCTCCCAGCTCCCAGCTCTGTCCGTGGGTCTTTTTCCTTGGGGGAACCTCTGAAAGTCTGCAGTGTAGCATGTGGTGGGAGGATCAGGGAGAGGAGAAGGGGGCGATTGAACCAAGGAGATCTCAAAGGGTCTCAGGGGAGCTCTGCTCACCCTGTCCCCACCCTCACCCACCCTAGCAAACTCCTGATCCAGGAGGACATACCTACCCCTGGGTGCCATCTTTTTAATGGTGTGAATTGTAATGGGATTTCCCCTGTCTATATCCCAGTTCTTGGGTATGGCTCCATTTGCGTGTTATTTCCTGCACCCACGTTTGGTGTCCTGGGCCTTATTGTAAACCTGCTGAGCAGAGAACACAGACCAGCACTGGCCAGTTATCCAGTGAAGAAAGTGTCAGAGAAGTCTGAAATTCTAGAGACTATCCAGTGTGGACTGTAATAAAGCCCCTCATTATGTTCCATACCAGAAATAGATTTCTTCTAATTTTTTTTTGGGGGGGGGGGCTTGAGGGAGGCTGGGTGGCTGGTCAGTACAGGAACGAGACTCTTGACCTCAGTGTTACAAGATCATGCTGTAACCAACTGAGCTAACGAGAAATTGATTTTCTTGTTTGGGTCAAAAGAGAATTATCTGGCCGAGCCCGTGGCTCACTCGGGAGAGTGCGGCGCTGGGAGCGCCAAGGCCGCGGGTTCGGATCCCATATAGGGATGGCCGGTTTGCTCACTGGCCGAGTGTCGTGCTGACAACACCAAGTCAAGGGTTAAGATCCCCTTACCGGTCATCTTTTAAAAAAAAAAAGAGAGAGAATTATCTGGAAATCAAAGCTCCCTGTCGTGAGTTTAAGAAAATCTGCAGAAAAGATTCCTTTATATTTATGATGAAACAGAGGTCACAGTGCAAAGGTAACAGATATTATTTAATTGAAAGAGCTGGGAGCGTGGGTTAAGGAAGCTGCCGAGGTGCCTGTTATCTGGGACTTCTCAGTCTGCTTCCATGTGGGGGTCTCCTGCGTGGCCAGGCCTGGCCCTTGGCCATGGGTGGCAGCTAGGGCACTGCTCTTGGAGGCGAGGGCACTTCCTAGCCCTCTTGGGCACAGTGAGGGATTCAGCCTGAAGGAGCCTTGGGCAGCTCAGTCAGGAGAGCCCCAGCTCTGGGATTGATGGATTTAGCAAATAAAAATGCAGGACAAAGTTACATTTGAGTTTCAGATAAACAAATGTACCTCCATGCTCCTGGGTGGAGGTGCCAAGCAGTGGCCAGGGGGACGATTCCGTGTTCTGTCGGCCGAGAGGAGCCGAGAAGGCTGAGCCGAGTGGTCTGTGCCTCCCTGCGCTGCGCGCCTGCCTGGCAAGCTCCCTGGCTGCGTGGGTAAACAGGTGCCCGATCCACAGTCGCCAGGGAGCGGGAGGGACTGGTCTGGGCGTGCACTTTCCTTAGCTTCACAGCCCAGCCCAGGAAAGAGCATCCTTAGAAAGGCTCCAGGGCAGACATGGGCTGACCTCTCTCTTTCTCCCCAGCAGCCGCTGCCACCAAGCCGAGAGAGTGGTTGCCAGCGCGACATCAGGAAGAGCCCCGCCTGCCCCCCATGGGGGTTCCCAGCCAATCAGAGGAGGTGCCCCAGGACCTGGGCAGTGGAGGGACCACCAGGTAGGGGTGTGGGGTAACATGGGCACTCGGGGTGGGCCCCCCGCAGGTGGATGCAGAGCACCCAGGAGTCCTGGGAAGGCTCCCCTGAGGCCCATCCTCTGACAGTGGAAGCCAAAGAGTGTTTCGCTGGGGCCCGAAATGCAGTGTCAAGATTCCCAGTGGAGTGCGGCCACCACACCTGATGACCAGTCAGCCAGGTCAGAGGCCAAGGGGAGGGTTCTGCTCCCTGAGAGCCATCGGTTGTCAGACCGGGAGGACAGGACACTCATACACATGCCCGAGGGACTAGTTTTAAGAACTGCTAGGTGATCATGTTCAGGGGATGTGTGACTCAGGGTGACTTGAGGCAGTGTCCTGTCTTAGCTGTTTGCTTCTGGAGGAGGTGGGATGGAGAAGAGAAAGATGGGGAATGAGGTTGGTGAATGGTTGGCTCAGGGATCAGCTTCCCAAAACAGCAGCTGGGTCCCCAAGCAGGAGAAAAGGGTGTTTTCTGTTCCTCTACACCAAATGAGCACACACCGCCCTTGATGGGTTACTAGGGGTTATTTAGAATCTAGAAAGGACCTTCTGATGACCTCACCACCCCTTCTTTCAGATCTGAGGAAACCTGCTCAGGGAGAAGAGCCTGACAGACCCACCCTGTCCCTGACCCACCAGGCCACCAGCTGGCCCTCACCACTTCCCCCTGGCTGCACGGTACCCTGCCAGCAGAGTGACTTCAACATGGAGAAGCCAACCTCCTGCACTAAAACATGCGGCCTGAGCCATGTTTAGTGTGCATCCACTCCTGGGGTGGCTGCCTTCGAGGAGCTTTGCTGTGGTGACTGGTCCAGGCCTTCTGTGCCCAGCCTCTCTCACAGGGTGGTGAAGCGCTTCCATTCCCAGGTCTGCAGGGAGCAGCCATGGGGGCAGATCGGCAGCTCCTGCAGTAGCAGGGCCCGGGGGACAGATCGGCAGCTCTGGAGCAGCAGGGCCCGGGGGACAGATCGGCAGCTCTGGAGCAGCAGGGCCCGGGGGCTGCACGAGGTGCATCGAGGCTGCGCTCCAGGCCTGTGGACGGCTCTCCCTCCCCGCCCTCAGAATCAGCAACTCCTGCTCAGTTCTAGGGGCCATGGGAACAACGGTTGCTGCCACTGCCCTCAAGAAGAGGCAGGGAGATGCCAGGGAGGAGGGGACAAGTAACTAACGGGGAAGAAAGAGAAAAGGGTCCAGAAGAGCACCGAGCCCCGTCCCTCCCAGCAGCCGGCGGTGTCCTTTCCCACTGCTGTGTTAGCTTAGAGAGGGGACGTCCGAACCACGGGAAGGACATCGGGGCTTGGCCAGGCACGGGCGGGCAGTCCTGGCTGTCTCTCTGGGCAGAGGGTGTAAAGGGGGCAGGAGGAGGGTCCGGGATCTGGTCTCCTCCAACCCAACTGGATGCCCCCCCTGCCCCAGTGGCTGAAGGGGCGCTTGTCTGCCAGGCCGGGGTCCTCTAGCCCCCGTCCCCTCCTCAAATGGAAACCTCCTCTTTGCCAGGCTGCCTCCCCCCACTCAGGCCCCAGCTAGGCGCCCCTTCCTCCGGGCTGCCAGAGACCCCCGCGGCCAGCCCAGGGGGGTCCTCTCCTGTGCTTCAGCCAAGCCAGACCTGCCCTCCGCTGCTGGCCGTTTCCTTTTCCCTCCTGTACGTGCTGAGTTCATTTCTGTCCCTGTCCTCCCAGAAACACCTGTTTTCAGCGTAGGCTGGGGACCCCGAAGGCTCTCTTCTTAGAAGGGTCCCCTCATGACACCAGTGGACTCACCCAGCTGGCCTGCT
This sequence comes from Cynocephalus volans, assembly GCF_027409185.1. Lineage (NCBI taxonomy): Eukaryota > Metazoa > Chordata > Mammalia > Dermoptera > Cynocephalidae > Cynocephalus > Cynocephalus volans. Next base: position 293,553,459 of record NC_084460.1, read on the forward strand.
TTACCCAGCACAAGTGCCCCCTCAGGTCAGACCCATGGAGGGTCTCACCTTAGTGTCGGTCACTGAATTCAACTCCTTCTAAACCCTGGGTCCTGTGTGAGGAAGAGGGTGGAAAGAGGAAGAAGTACATGTTGTTCCATGTCCCCTCTCCTCTCTGGCTACCGGACCCCTGCCTGGAATATTCTTTGCCCTCTCCCAACCCCCCTTGAGGTCTCAGCTGAGTGCCCCTTCCTCCTGCCTGTCCCCAAAGTGAAGGTCCCGCTCCCCTGCCCCAGGCTCACAGCAGCCACAGTCCCCTCTTATGGGGCACAGATCTCACTGTGTTGTCATGTGGTCCGTGGTATCTCCTGCTGTCCTCAAAAGACAGGCACCACATGCAGGGCGTCCGTGGCTGTGTCCCTACACCTAGCCCAGAGCAGCCTGCAAAATACTTGGTGGATGAATAAGGAGGAAAAAGGGAGAAAGCAAGGCTCTCTGCGTGGCTTTGGGGGGGGGACATTTGTCCCCTCAGTTCCCCTCAGCTCTTCTCCCTCGGCCTTTTGGATAAGGATAAGGGTTTACCCCCAGAAGAGGAGTTGGATAGGTGGGTGGAAAGCCCTGGAGCTGCAGGTTTGGGTAAGTGGTGGACTGAGTGACGTCACTGGTCATTTAGCCCACCTTTCAGGTAGCTTGAAGAAAATTGCTGCTCGAGCTCCCCTCTGGGGCTTCCAGCAGTGGGTCTTGCTGTAAAATTGCTTGCCTGGAATCCAGGCAGATCCTACTGCCTCCCCACTCTCCCCCATGGCAAAGTTTTCCTTTTCTTTTTTCTTTCAGCTTCTTAGAATCCTTAGTGTTGAGTAGCTAGGGAAAAAGACTGTTGGCCAGGCTTTAAAAATGCATTTATCTAGAAAAAAATGCATTTGTCCCAAAGTGCTTTCCTATGAAATATGTCAGTCCACACCGCAAGGGGCTGACCTGCACCTTGGAATATGCAGGTTTGGTTCCCAGCCATCGCCGCCCAGGAAGTTAATAGCAGTACTGCCATGACCGTCACTTGCCTCCCCCGTGGCCCATCGGCCACCACCGTCTGGGAGGCCCAGCTCAGGATGGTGCTGGTGCATGGTCCACATGCAGGCCCTGGACAGCAGCCCCAGCAGGATAAGGGTGTTTGCCAGTAGGTCCCCCCCATGTGGCCTGAGGACCAGCAAGGGAGTGGGCTCCTCAGGCCGGGATCAGAAGCAAACAGTGTCACAGGTCCTGTCCTGCCACAGACAGGAAGTGATTCTTTCTTTTTTTTAAAGATGACCGGTAAGGGGATCTTAACCCTTGACTTGGTGTTGTCAGCACCACGCTCTCCCAAATGAGCCAACCGGCCATCCCTATATAGGGATCCGAACCCATGGCCTTGGTGTTATCAGCACCACACTCTCCCAAGTGAGCCATGGGCTGGCCTAGGAAGTGATTCTTTTGCATGTACTGTGGCTTTCTAAAAATGAGAAGAAAGAGATTTTACATGTGTCTCCATATGTGTTTTTGCCCCTCACATTTTTCCCCTAAGGACACATGGCAGCTCACAACACCACATACAGGGCATCCAGCTAAAGGAAATGGCACATGAAGAAAGAACAGGAGGCCGAGGACACTAGGACAGGAGAGCTGCATATTCGTATGTGCTGTTTGTGAGTTTTCTGTATCTGCCTTCATCTGGTGTATTCTCTTCTCTCCCGGGTCCCCTCACCTCCACCTTTACTGGGATTTGTTGTAACCTGGATGAGATGTCTGTAGCAATGACCAAAAGCCAGCTATGGACCTAATGAGCAGAGTCCATTTAGGGGACCCCAAGTGCTTTTGTTTCTGCCTTAATGCAAGCTGGAAGGACACAGGATCCTCTGCCTGGTGATGCTCTACAGCCCGGTTGTGACTCAGCAGCATTCCAAACACGAGTAAAGATTAAATATCTGCAGAGGCCTTTTATTGCTCTTCCCGTCCAATACAATGTTCCTATTGATGAGCTGAGATAATATAAGTGGGCCAGGCCTCTCTAATAAATAATGGCTTATCTAACAGGGCACCTCCCAATTTACACATGTATCAGAGTTTACCTTTTTTCCAGAACCCAGTGTCATGTGTTCCTGCAGCAAATGACTTTTTCTAAGTCATAGGCGATGGCCATCCTGACTTCCTTTCCACATGCTTTCTCTGCTCTGCGCTTATCTGGCTTCATCTCCTGCCAAACCAGTGCCATTTCCTGGTTCTGGATCCTGGATGCCTCCAGGATGCTGAGCTCACCCTGCTGACGGATGAGGGGCCCTGAGGCCACCTGGGGGCTCAGCTGACCCTCACCAAAAGCTATCCTCTCTTGCCTCCCACGATGCCCTCCCCACCACCCCTACAGAGGCCAGTGACAGGGGCCCAGCCTCCTGGGTCAACACAGCCACCTCCTGCAGCAGCCCCCAAGGTGATTTGGAGGGCCTCGTGGGGGGGTGGGCTCTGCCAAGCCTAAGGGTGGCTCCCTGAGGGACACTTTCTCCAGTGCCAGTGGGAGAAGCCAGCCAGAGGGAGCCCTGGCTGACGATGCTCTTTCCCAGCAACAACACTAACCTGGCCAAACGAAGGTCATGTCCTAGGGCAAAGGGGAGGCTGGCTTTTAAGATGGATTAGTCAGGGTTCTCCAGAGAAACAGATCCAACAGGATGTGTATATATGTAGAGACAGAAATTCATTCCAAGGAGTTGGCTCACATGATTGTAGAGTCTTGGCGAATCCAAAATCTGATGGGGAAGGCCACGGGCTGGAGTTTGAGGGGAGAGTTGCAGTTCAAGTCAAAAGCCCATCTGCTGGCAAGATTCCTTCTTGCTGGGGAGGGTCAGTCTTTTTCTATACATACCTTCAGCTGGTTATGCGAGACCCACCCACATTATGGAGGGCCTGTTTTACTCAAAGTCCACCAATTTAAATGTCAGTCTCATCCAAAACACGATTTGACAGAAACATCAAGAATAATGTTTGACCAAATATCTGGGCACCATGGCCCAGCCAAAATGACATAAAAATAACCATCATATACCTGCCAGCTGCCAAGAGAAAAAAAAAAGCTCATCTCCTAGGGCTGGCCAGTTAGCTCAGTTGGTTACAACGCAGCCTCATAACACCAAGGTCACGGGTTCACATCCCAGTACCAGCCAGCTGCCGAAAAAATAACCAACACATAAGGGTTTTGATACACATTGCCAAATTGCTCTCCAAAAGCATGGTGCCCTTTTCTAGTTATCCCTGGGTTGGGACATTGTGGATTCCTAAGCCCTGCTGCCCAGAACTCTCTCTCTTCGCTTCTTGCCAGCTCACCTCAGCTGACCCCAACTCTACAGCTTGACCTCGCAGCCCATTGGCTGTAAGGTGACCCATATGAAGTCAGCCATCACCCCCCACCCCGGATCTGCACAGCCAGCCCAATCCTGGCGGGCTCCTGGCTGCCTTGGAGGGCCACCTGCTGTGTTAGGAGGTGCTGACCTCCCCGTTCTAGGACCGTGTGATGGGGACATGTCCAGGTAACCCAACACAAGCCCCTGCCATTTCTGCCGGTAATAGCTGCCATTGTTGATGTGAGTAGTTTTTACTAGTTCTCTGTTGTTCCTTCTTAAAATATGGTAGGGCTGCACTTAAAAATGGCTAAGATGGTAAATATTATGTTATATGTATATTTTGCCACAATTTTTACAAAATTAACTGTTAAAACAATGACAAAATAAATAAAAATTAGAAAAGCAAAATATGAAAAAAATGTGAACGAAGTAGTATTAAAACTGTCTCACCAGACCACACAAAGAGCTCCTTTGCATGTGTAAGAAACACATCAGTGAAATATTCATCACATTACTGTATTTTTTTTTTTTTTTTTTCAAAAAGATGACCGGTAAGGGGATCTTAACCCTTGACTTGGTGTTGTCAGCACTACGCTCACCCAGTGAGCCAACCGGCCATCCCTGTATGGGATCCAAACCCGTGGCCTTGGTGTTATCAGCACCACATTCTCCCGAGTGAGCCACGGGCCGGCCCATCACATTACTGTATTTTGCAACCTTGTTCATTGGTCAGATGGCCTCACTTTGAAGTTCTTGAGAGCAAGAATTTGGTCGCATTGATTTTTTTTTTTTTTTTTTTTCTTTTTCACTGCTGGGCCAGTACGGGAATTTGAACCCTTGACCTTGGTGTTACAACACCGCAGGCCAGCCCTGCTCTTGTTGGTCTTTGATCCCCAGTGCCGAGCATAATTCTTAGCACACATGTACTTTAACCATGAATGAAAACAGAATTTCAGGGAAACAGCTTAATAACTTAAGAGTATATCAATCAGACGAATATAGTATGAAAGTACCATAGATGATAATGACGGGCTACACAGACATGTGGAGAGATGGCGGAAGATCACTCATAAAAATAGTGTGGTGAAGCATAGCACGTAATTACAACTGCAATTAAGTGACAACATGCACCTCTGTAAAAGGGATACCATGGAAAATATTTAGGGGAATAATATTATGAGTGATATAAAAATATGTTTTATTTAATGTTGCAGTTTTTAAAAAAAGATGTATTAGGGCTAAATCCCCTTATCCTTTTGAACTTGGTTTAAAGTCTCCTTGTCTAAATTATGTGCAGTGTTTATGCCAATCTTTTCCTAATTTGAATTTGGAGATTTTTAAGATTTTGTGTTACTTTTCAAATTGTTAAAGTGATATATTCTCCAATTTTTAAAAAAAGGCATGTAGAAATATAGAAATGAATCGAACACAAAAATTCCACAGTTTACTCCCATGTCCCACTCTCCAGAACCATAATCCCATTTATGGGGTGCTTATGACTGGGCACAGGCCTTGACCTTGCTGAATTGTCACAGCTGTTCTGTACACATTTATAGGTGGAGAAACTGAGGCTCTCAAAGTGTCAGGGAACTTGCTCACAGGCAATCACCAGCTGGAAAGAAGAGGCGCAGGACAGAGGGTCTGGGCCCTTCCAGGGAGCGCGCCATCTGAGCGTTGCCCCCAGTCCTGGCTTCACAGCCCCAGCAGGGAGTGCTCCCCCAGCTAGCACCTGCACACCCCCCACTGTCACCTGGAGGCCCTGCAGGCTGTCAGTGTCCCAATGTCCTGGCCAGAGGCCCCTCACTCGGCAAGCTCAACAGCTATCTGTGGCACCCACCTAGGGAAGAGATGACAGACCTGCCGTCTACACAGCATCTGCTGTATGTTGGAGCTGAGCTGGTGCTTGCTTTAGCTTGTTTAATGGTGACAGCATCCCTGGGTAATAGTCTGGGACTCTAAGTCTTTAGAGTCATAATCAGGAAAGTGGACACTTAGATAGCAAGGGCCCTGGAAGTCATGGCGGGAGCATAGATCGTCCAGTGTGTGCACAGCGAGACACAGAGAGAGGTGCATCCCCAACCCCATCCATGCACCAGGAAGTAGCAGAGCCAGGACCCCAGCCCAGGACTGCTCGTCTAACGGCACCCAGGTGCCATGGCTGGGGGCTGAGAGGGAGAAGGGAGCCAGCTCCAGGACATAGCCACCGCATCCCTGCAAGCCTGCACCATAGGGCTGGGATCCACAGGCCATCTGGAAAATGGCTGGGCTCAAGATCCCACTAGGTTAAGTCTTGGCCTTGTAACCTGCCTGTTATATGTATGACCTCAGGAAGGTTCGTGAGCTTTGGACCTTCAGTTTCTGCATCTGGTAACTGAGGTTAATAATGCCTTCCTGGCAGGACTGATTGAGAGTTTGATGTCACGTTCTCAGCAAGGCCTTCCCTGGCCAGTCCATCTAAAATTAGTTTCCTATTGCCACTGTAACAAATTCACATATGTTTAGTGACCTGAACAACACAAATGTGCTGTCTTCCAGTTTAGTAGGTTAGGAGCCCACAGGGATCTCACTGGGCTAGAACCAAGGTGTTGCAGGGCTGTGCTCCTTTCTCGGGGCTCTAGGGGAGAATCTGCTTCCCTGCCTTTTCCTGCTCCTAGAGGCTGCCCTGTCCTCCTTGGCTCGTGGCCTTCCTCCGTCTTCAAAGCCAGCAACATTGCCACTCCCTGTGCCTGCCTTCCGCAGTCCCATCTCCCTCTGACTCTCCTGGTCTGCCTCCTGCTTCCACTTTGAAGGACCCTTGGGATTACCTTGGGCCCACCCAGATAATCTCTCTGTTTTAAGGTCAACTTTCATGGGCTTTGACCCTCAGTTTCTACATCTGGTACATGAGGGTAATAAAGCCTTCCCGGCAAGAAGCTTCAATTCCACCTGCAATCTTAGTTCCTTATCATGTGACATAACATTCACAGATTCCAAGGTTTCAGACTCAGACATCTATCTCCAGGCACCATTCTGCCAACCCTCCCCACCCCCATCCTATCTAAAATGTCAATACTCTCCCAGGCTCTCCGCTTCCCTGATTTGTCCCCGCCAAGCATGTATTTCTGTGTAGGGGCAGGGATTCTTGCCTGCTGGCACCCTGACCACCCCACCCCGTGCCTAGGACAGTGCCTTCCTGGCATCTATTAGTGCTCAGAAAGGTGGTTTCCTTCCTCCTCTGACTCCTAACTACTCGGTAGCTGTAATTCTAGAATGCACATTCCGTTCTAGGGCATTTACCTCAGCCTTCACCTGCAAGTCCCGGATCCCCCACACCCTGGAGACCCTGGACCTGAACCCACCCCAGGCAACGGCGTCAGCTCTCGCCCCTCAGTTCCGCTCATGTGTCCCCCAGCAGGCCAGCCGCCCCAGCTCCACAGCATCCTCTATGAGGGGCCTGCAGAGTAAGTCAGCCTGTCCCTGGCTGGTGCAGGAGCCAAGCCTCCTGCGAACCTGGAGGGACGGGCGTTTTGTTTCCACCTTTGGACCCGTGCTCCTGGTGTGCATGCCCACCTGACGGATGGGAAAGGCCTGCCTACCTTCTCACAGGACCAGGGCCCTAGCCAGTGGCTTCCTTTGCCCTAGGGACCACTTCTGCATTAACCTTCCCTTGGCTCCAGTGGGTCATACACGAGCTGGCACAGTGAGACCCTCCAGGCAGTCACTCAGAGATGCCCCTCTGTGGGGCTTGCAAAGCCAGCCCTGACCTGTCCCTGTGCACCATGGTTGACCCTAAAAGTCAGACCTCCTTCTGGTGGGAGGCAGCCACCAGCCCCAACCCCAACAGCTGTGTCCCTGCTGGGCCCAGCCACTGGCCAGGAGGCCTCTAAGTCAAACAGAAGCCTGGGCCTCTTCGCAGCCAAGGTGGAGGGGCCCAAGGGTGTGTCCTTGGATGTGTGGTCGGGCCAGCCATCAGCTACTGAGGGATGATTATTGCGATTATTGTTACCTGGGGCTGCCCTGCCCCGGTGCAGCCTGGAAATCGGGCAGGGTTAGAGGCCTGTCTGCCTTCCTCCAACGCTTCTGCTCACTATAAGGACCGTTTCTCCACCTTTCTCTCTCCCCTCCCAGCCTCGGCCAATCCCAGCCCCCCAGCCCCCTGCCCCAACTGAGCCGAACCTTTCTAAAGGGCTTTACTAAAAATAAGGGAAAACAAAAGGACAGAACAAAAGAATGTCAAGCAGCACAAAAGCAGTCACAGGATGTATGCAGGTCTGTGACTGCCCCAGCCCTCCCTGTCCCACAGCCTTCCTGACGGGGCCCTGGGCACCCTGTCAGCTGGCAGTTTCCTCACACAAGCCCAGAGGAAGCACCAGCAAATGGGGAAAACTTGGCCAGGGGGCAGGCGGGGAGGCAGCCCTCTCCAACCCTGCTGCCTTCCAGGGGAGCCCAGGTCATACTGATCACTGGAATGACACCCCAGTAGCTGGGGGCTGGCCTGGCCACACATCCACTTGTGACATGCCCCGAGCCGGTGTGGATAGATAGCTCAGCAAGCAGTGGATTGTATGTGTCCTTTGGCTTCAACAAATGTGACCTGTTGCCAGCAAAACTCGCCAAGTGACCCTCACCGAGCAGCCTGCTTCCTGTGAGGAAAGAACGTGGCCAGACAGTCATGCTCTGGCCACAGAGCAGGTGACCCATGGGAGGGGAAGTGCTCTTCATTCTGCTTGCACGTGACCAGGCTGAAAGAAGGGACTGTGTGGGACAGAGGGGCTTCTGTGTCGAGGCCTCTTGGTACTGGTATCTTGCTCTGGCTTTTCTTGTCCAGGCAGCCAATCTCACAGGAAGTGAGGACAGTGTCTTTCCCTGGGTGCCACCGCCATATTGCCTGACAACCAGCCAGCTTCCCATTCTCAGCTGGCTGCAGCTGCAGGTGACGGATGTGAAGGGACAGTTGTCCACAAGACACTGGGTGGCTGGGAAGCTGAGGAAAGGCTACCACAGCTCCCCCATCCAGGTCACTTTCTCCTGAGGGCACAGCCACAAGAGCCTGTGACTGCCCTCCTGGCGAGGGGACCCTTCCCACCCAGAGGAGGAGAGGGGTGGCTTTGGCCCTCGGCCGACCTTCTGGGCCCAGGAACAGCAGGCTCCAGATGGGCAGCCTGGCCCCCCGGGCACGCAGCTGGGGAGACAGCACGAGGACACGACAGAGAGAGCGGCCCTTTTCCAAGACGGCGGACCAGGGCAGCCTCTGTGCAAACAGGGTCTCCTCATTTAGACCAGCTACGAGGTAACAGGAGGATGTAGAAGGGAAGTTCATCCTCAAGCCATATGCCTCTGCAGCAGATTTGGTATTTTCTTCCTCTTTTAAAATCTGGTAGAGAACATGGTTTGTTCCAGTCTCTTCAAAGCAGTCCTGTGCTTCTGCTCACGTTTTTGAAAGGACTTAGAGACTTGACCGGCTTAACGCCCTCTCCGTCCCTGCCTCTGTTAGGACCGTCGGGGCAAGCAGCTCCGCTGGCACGATGATGACCCCGCTGGGGAGGCCTGTGCACGCTCCTTGCTGAAGGTGACATCAGGGCCCAAGTCTTAAACAGAGGAAGGAAACTTGCCTTCAGAGCCAGCATGGCGCAGGTGTCCTGAAGGTCACCTAAGCTACCAAGTCAAATAAAATCCACCCGTATTTAGATGGTCTTGTGTGTGTGTAGGGAAATGTGAAAGCAAACGACAATGGCATGCTGTCCCCCAGGGTCACGCCCTTTGTTGGAGACATCCTTGTGGTCCTGCTGGTCGTGAATAAAGGATAAGCTTTGCATTTTTCAGTGGCCTTCTGACTCCTCAGAAAAGCAAAGAGCGGAGGTAGACAGGAACGTCGAGCAGGCCAGAGGCCATGTTCCCCTCGAGATGACCAGAAACCCGTCCAGGACTGGGACCCAGTTAATCTCGTGAGTTCTTGGCAGTGATGCCAGGCTGGGCATATTAGCGCTCCATTGTTGTGGGACTAGCCCAGCAGCCACATCTTGATTCTGTGTTGTTGAAGTCTTGACCTGCCAGCCTCCAGGCAGTCTCTGAACTGCTGACTGCACCTGCAGAGACATACAGAAAACACAAGCACGTGTCTCCAGTGCGGTCCCTGTGGACAGAGGGAAAGCAGAGGGTCCGTGACATGGATTCACTCCGTGGTGAAACTTGAGAGAGGGTAGAGTGATTGCAGATGAACAGAAAAGGGGCGTAATGGAGAAATCTCTCCTGTTCTCCCAGTAGATGCACTCCCCTACAGATTCCTCACATGCCGCTGACTGGCGCGGCCTCCCCCTGCCATGGCCTGGGAGCAGCCCGGGCCCAGCGGGGCGGGGAGAGCCGTCGGGCCACTCAGCGCCTCCCTCGTGTGAAGGCAGCTGCTGTTTCTCCCTAAAGTCTGATTTGTAAATGTCTGGTCATTTGGGGAGAAGGAAAGATAGTCTTTTAGAGATGAGAAGAGTATCCACGTGGGATCCAAATACACTAAGTCCACCAGGTGAGAGCTAGGTGGTTCTTTGGGGAAAAGCAAATACCACCCAGGCCTCTGCACCACACCCCTGCGGGAGTCCACTCCCAGGCACACGTTTACATTCCAAGGCTGAAGGCTAGAAATACACTTTTTAAAATATCAACGATTTATTCATAAATATTCCAGCTATCTGCTAGTTTCACTGAGTTAGCTGAGGTTGGATGTGAACACAATCTAAGGGGGAAAAAAAAATCAAATACGTGAACAAACCAAAACATTTTAAAAGGTCATCTGGAGAGCTAATCATGTAGCTCCTAAGATTTGTCCATGAAACCTATCAAGGGAAGCTGTAGAGAGGAGACTTTGGAATTCCTGAAAACCTGTGAGCCATCAGGTGGATTGTGGCTTCCCTGGAAGCTGAGCCCAGCTCTCTCGCCCCCTGATTTCTTCTGCATAGTACTTGTTCTCATTTGCTTCGTTCACAGCAAGGTGTAACTGGTAACAGCTTAAATTAGGACCCTTGGTAGGGAATGTAATAGGTAGGGAAAGGTTTGAGATCCAGTCAGATAGCGGGGGTCAGCCAGTATATTGGAAAGGATTTGACCCAAATCAGAAGAGCTAAATAAAAAATTTAAAAAAAAAACGATTAATGCAAAAAAAAATTTATGATAAAATATAAATCTTTTTAATAAAATGTCTGACCCTGAACTTGTATGACCCTACCCGGCTTGCCTAAACCTAATCCTAGCCCAATTCCAATAAAAGTTTATTCACAAAAATAGGCAGCTGGTAAATAGGCCATAGCTTGCCAATTTGATTTTTTTTTTAATTGCATTAAAATATTGTTTATCTTGATTGCTGAGGTTTTTGGGTGCCCTCTTAAATTTTTATGCAGAGTAGATGCCTCACTCCCTTCACCCTATTGCTGGCCCAAGATCTGGGGGATCCTCCTGGGCCCTCCCAGTGTGCCCGATAGCATAGCCTTGTGACTGGGTGGCTGGGCCTGTTTGCACAGCCTTCTTCACCTCCCCAGACACAATTTGTGGTGGGTTCTGCAAAGGAGTGACTTGGTTAGGTTTAGCATATAACAAACCACCTCCAGACTTGGTGACTTAAAACAACAATTTATTATGTTTATACTTATGTGGATCAGCAATGGGGGCTGGGTTTAGATGGGCGGTTCTTCTGCTGAGCTTGGCTGGACTCAATTGTGCATCTGTGGTCAGAGGGCAGTCAACAGCCTCACTCATGTCTGGCTGTTGGCTGGGCCCTTGGTTCTCCTCCAGTGAGGCCTCTCATCCTCCAGCAAGCTAGCTTGGGCTTGTTCACTGGGTGGCCTCAGGGTTCCCACTGCAGTAAGAGAGATCAAGTCCAACAGCTGGTCAAGTCTCTACTCCATCATGTTTATTTTTCTCCCACTGGCCAAAGCAGATCACATGGCCAAGGTCTTCTGTATGGAAGGACATGGATACAGGGAAGCTAGAGGAACCGGGGGCATTGCTGCAATAATCAACCACATAGAAGGTGTTGAAAACCTACCTCACTTATCAGAAGCAAATCTTTCAGGATTGTTTTTCACTGTGGCATAACCTCCCCATTTTAATTCAATTGAAGAAAAATATCCTTTGGGGCTGCTCTGTGTTAGGATGTGAAGAGACAGTCCCACTGGTCCCCAAGTTACTATCCATCTTCTAGGGAGGATTCTGGCCTTTGTGGATGGCCACAGTCCAGGCCAGCATGCCAGCCCCAGATTGGAGTGATAGGCAGATCTCCGGGAGGTGGTCGTGGCATTGGTAAAAAGTCAGGGCTAAAGGGGCCTATCCAGAGTCATCTCTTCAGGGTGTCATTAAATCCTGGGAGTGGATAGGCTCTCAGAGGAGTGGATGAGAAAAATAAGAATCCCAGGACAGACCAGGGATGTGAGGAAGAAGACCAGGGCTGCAGGCTCCAGAACCCAAGGAGGAGAGAAAGCAGGGCACGGAGGGCGGTCGCCAAGGTCAGTGCCACGGAGGAGATGGCTGCCCTGCACCACCTCTGAGAGCAGCTTCCCTACAGCTGGGGGTCATGGGTCAGCCCGGGGTCAGCAGGCACCAGAGCAGGCCAATGCTGAGGGCGTGGGGTCGGAGAGGAGGCTGGGGTCCTGAGGCGCTGGGAGCTGGAGTCCCCCAGGCCCTGCTCTGGCTTGGGCAGGAGGCACCAGTGGGCCGGAGCCAGCCTGGAGTTCTCTGAGCTGGTTTTAAACAGCCATTACCAAAACTTAAATGATATAAACTTACACTTCCATAAATTCTATTAAAAGCAAAGGAATACTCAAAACTCCTCCCTTCCTAATGGCTTACTGCCCTGACTGTTGTCCATCCTGCAGGTAATCTGCGTCTCTCGTATCTCTGTGGTGGAAATATGACATAGAGATGACCACCAGGCATCTCTTCCCAACTCTGTGGTCACAGCATCACTCTGGTAGCCAGAACCGTGGTACTTACCCCACGGAAACTGGCAAACACTAAAACCAGAGCTTTATTCCCCCCAGAGAGCCGGTTGTTAAACATTTACCTGCACACCTCTGGTGGTAGCAGGGCCAGAGGGGCAGCCTCGGGGGCAGCATGCTGGGTGGCCCAGGGACCATGCTGGGGAAAGTTGGATGGAGCAGGGCAGTGTGTGCCCCCACAGTAGTGAAGCCAAGGATGGCCTGTGCAGTGGGTGGTGGCAGCTGCTCCAGGAGTCTCTGCCCGCATCTCCATATCCTCAGATAGCTGACGTTGGCCCAAAGCACCGGCGTCAGTTCACTCTTGGACTTTCACCCCCCAGGAGCCAGCCCAGAGCCTTTCTCCCTGAATTACGTGATAACTGAGGGCTTTGTGCATTTGACCTGGGTGTTCCCCGACACCTTCCTGCTCGGCTTGCTGCGCTGTTCACGCTCCCGCTGTCCACACTCCTGCTGTCATATCCTCCGTGCCTCCCAGACACAAATCTACCCACAGGCTGCAGGGCGTGGAGCTGCTCTTGGTGACCGGTCAGCGGGAATGATTCACTTCCTGGGAGTGAAAAGAGCCCGCCAGATGCACAGTGGGACGCTGAGGTCTTTGTGTTCCTGTCCTTAAACAGCCAGGCATGGGGAGCACTGGCCGGGGCTGAAAGGGACACAAGTGTAGGGTGCCCCCCTCAGACTGCAGGGCCCCGAGCAGTGCCAGCCCAGGCCTGTGCTCAGGCAGCAGCGTCTTCGAGGGAGAAGCCAGGCAAAGGCTTACAGGTCCAGAGGGGCAGGGCCGGGGACCCTGGTTTTCCTGGCAGAAGGCAGGGGTAGAGTCTGGAAAAGTGCCTGAGCCGAAGGCAAGAAGAGCGGGGTCAAAAGGGGGTGGGCATAAAGTCAGGGGCACCGGCACCACTCCCGGGCCAGAGGCTGGGCTGGAAGGGCCCCACCAGGGGAGGTGCATTGGCCCCAGGGCATGAGGATGGACTGATGGCCTGGCTTCAAGGATCCCCGCCCTTCAGGGGTTGTGTGGCAAACAGGCATGAGAGCCCAGGAGGAGCCAGCCTCTGTGCACAGCACACCACAGACGAGGTCCCAGTGGCCCAGGCAGAGCCAGGCGGAGGCTGCAGGAGTGCTGGGCATGGGCTCTGTAGACCTGCTGAGGCTTGGGCCTCAGGCAGACAGTGGAGAGCAGACCCCGGACAGGGAATCGGTGTCACTGGAAGATTCCCAGCAGAGGCCAGCACCTTTTCTCCACAAAGAGCATGGTGGAGTGGTGGTCAGGTAGAAAAGCACAAAAAACAAGCAAAAGAGGAGAGAAGCGTTCTGAGCTTTTGTGAGACCCCTGCTGGGGACCCTGCAAATAGTGAGGGGGAGGGGACCTGGCTCTCTGAGTCACTGCTTTGACTGTACCACATTAACACCCCAGGGGCAGGATGGCTCAGCTACTAGAAGAGGAGGCAGGGCCAGGCAGGGCCAGACCCTCCTCTGAGCCATCGAGGTGAGACTGCGGCCCAGGCAACTGGGTGTTTGCTGTTCTGATGGCTGGGAGAGAGGGGAAGCGGCGGGAGTGCCTGTGTTCTGCACAGTGACTTCAAGGAGAATCAAGTCCTAGTTCAGGTGCAGAACTACAGCTGGCAATGGGGGCCACGACCAATATGGCACTTCCAGAGGCTGCAAAGGGAGTGATATTGAGACCAGAGCTGGAGGGTAGCACAGCACCCAGAATTGGGCTTCAAGGCATCATGGAGCTTTGCTGACCCATCTGTGGGGGCCACCTGATGTGTGCCTGGGATTGCAGAGCAATCGGCAGTTGGGTGCTGCTGGGCTGTGGGATGCCCGAACTTAACTCCCTCCAGGGTGGGGACATCTCCTCCCACCTCCACTCTGGCCATGTGGTCCAAGGGGGAACCACGCGGCTGCAGGGTGGGATGTCCCCTACAGCCACGGTAATCGGGGTGCCCTGGGAAGTTAGGACAGGAGCTGGGCGTCTGCTTTCCCTCTCGATGGCACAGCTGAGATGGTAGCTGCTGGTGGCCACGTCTCCATCTCTGGAGGAAGCCCTGGTGCAGGAGGAGAGAAAGCTGCTATTCAGGAAGAGGTTTCCAGCAACACCCTGCCCTGCTCTGCTTATCTGACCCAGTGAATTCCTGCCTTTTTTTTTTTTTTTTTTAAATGATACTTCAAGTTGGGTGTCACTTGCTTGCAACCAAAAGGTTTGTAACTAAAACCATGACCCTAGTCACTCAGACTCGGGTTGCTGCTGGAGTTTCCTGGCCACATCATTCCCCATCTTCCTTCAACTTGCCTTGAATCACCGTATCTGTAACTCTAGTTCTCAAATTTCTCATCATGAGCAGCCGCTCCCAACCACAAACACACATGCACGTTCACCCCCCTAGCAGGAAGTGTGCTCGGAATGCCAGCACTCAGGTCCTTACAGGGACACCGTCATGCAGCTGGGTCCCTTCTGATCCGTGAGCAGCAGATGCCTCTCTCCATCCTTCATTCTTGTGAGAACAAGTTTCCACCTTTGTTTTTACTTTGTGTTGGCGAGGGTTCCCTTGGTGCCGTGTACAAATGCAAGACCATGAAGGGACGAGAGACGTGATGATGTGGCCGGGTGGGACAGGTGATGATACCAGCAGCACCAAGCTCAAGGTCCAGAGCCAGCTCTTGGCTCTGCTGGTGCACGAGACCCATTCTGCAGCCTCAGTCCTGAGGCTCAAGATTCCTGCTGAGGATTTTAAGGTCACAATAAGACACAAGCAGTAGCAGACCAAACAAACAGGACTGAAAAGTTCAAAGTCACAGTTGCAGTTAAACTTCTCAGAAACTCAATCTGGCCCAGGGATGAGCTATACCACCAGTTTTTTCCTGCACTGTGGTTTGGCTCATGAAAAAGTTTACTGCCAGAATGTGAGGCTTGGTGACCAGTAGCCCTGGGTGGGGAAAGGCAGGCTCTGGGATGTCTTGGCTGAGGCTTATGTCCCACCTGGGGCAGCTCTAGCCTCCCGGCACCATCTCCGGGCCCAGGACTCTGCAGCTGATTGTGCTGGCCCCTCACCCACACCCTGGTCCCCTGAGCCAGACAGACATGGCGTCAAACCTCACAGCCTTGTAAAGCAGTGGAGATGCAGCAGTAGCTGGGGCTGTCACCTTGTAACAGGGGCTCCAGGACAGATCTTGGGTCCTACGCTCCAGACTTTTGGGTTCTCTGGCTCTGAAAATGCCCCTTAACCACTCCTGCCCTTCATCTCAACCCATCAGTGACCCTCTTCCTTCCAGCCCCTCCCCTCTCATTTACTCAGGGCTCCAGCTGGCCTTAGCTCCTGGGCTGGCCGGTTAGCTCAGTCGGTGACAGTTTGGTGCTGACAACACCAAGGCCCAGGGTTCCATCCCTGTACCGGCTGGCCACCAAAACCAAGCAAGCCTTCAGCTCCTGCCGCAGCCTGACAACAGCGTGGGGACAAGAGGGCACCAAGACCCCCCTCCCCAGTGACAAGAGCATCTGAGCAGAGAGAAGGGGAGGTGTCAATTGAGCCTCTGCTCCTCCTCCTGTCCTGGTGCCTCTGGCTCCAAAACTTCTCAAAAGCAAGATGCCATCATGGGTCTGAAGTCAGCCTTAAACCAATATGCTTTCGGGAGCAAGGCCAAACTGCAATTCAGAATTTTAGTCCATGATTGGACCGGAATAGCTCGAGACACAAGTCCCAGAGAGGAAGTTCCCAGGTGGGGATGAACTTCAGTCAAAGGAGTGATTCCATCAGCATCTCTGCCCCACCCCACCCCGTTTTGACCAGGAGAGGAGAAAGGGTAAGGAGAGGGGCTGCTGCTCAGAAGTGGGGTGAGGGTACCCCTCAAACCTGGCCTCCTTGCCTGTGGCTTCTCCTCTGGAAGTTGACAAGCTCAGCCTTCCCGTGCCAAGGGCCTCGCTCCCCCGCACGGAGCGCTCAGCTCTCACAGTCCTGCTGGAAGCTTCCTTGATCAAGAAGGACTAGGTGCGGGACTTTGACCCTCCTAAAGTGGGCTTAGTTCACAGAGATCAGGGAGAGTGCGTGCCCCAAAGGCTGGCCTGGAAGCTGCCTTCCTTCCATTGTCCTAAGACAAGGCCCTGAGGGCACCCAGGGGGCCCTGCAGGTGGGCAGCTGCCTGCACCCTGACACCTCCCCCTGCACATGGTGTCACTTTGTGCCCTGCCAGCCATAAACATCTACTTTTTTGTCAGTGCCAGGATGGTAGCAAGGCAAAGAGCCACCCCCAGCCTCCGACTCACCTGCTCACTTCTCGTTGCCTGTCACCTGCGCCTTTCAGCTCCTGAAAGCAGAATCGATCATATGGTCACATATCCCTGGGGCTGACAGACGCCCCTGCAGTGACCGAGCAGCTGGGGGGTTTGCCCTCAAAGGTCTTCACGAGGTTTCCAAAAGGGCAGGGGCAGGGCCCCCTGTGTGTCTGCACTGTTGCTTGGCTGGGCAGAGCCTCCCATTTCTGAGTCCCGGCACAGGGGCTGGGTGCTGAGGCCACAGCAGGCAGGAAGCAAGGCCTCTGCTCCGACTCAGCACCCGAGGAGGGAAGGAAGACCAGCAACCAGGCCAAGGATGGGGGAGAGGGGTTCAGGGAGGGCTCTGGAGGTGGGTGCTAAGCTGAGACGGTCCGAGGAGGGACCCCTTAGGGAGGGGTTAGCCTCAGGCAATGTGGGCTTGGGTTTCTCCTGGCTCTGACTCCCCGGCATTCCCTAGCCCAGGTCCCCTGTGTGCCCTGGTCCCTCCCTGCTCCTCCCCAGGCACCTCACCACCCCTTCAGGCCTCTGCTGGGATCTCAGCTCCTCAGAGGCCGCTCCTGCCCCATCCCTGCCTCCAGCTCTCCCAGATTGTTGGACATCCCTGTCACAGCGCAGATGCACTGTGTCATTGCTGGTGAGCTCTGAGAGGGCAAGGAGGCCCCACAGTGGCCTGTTGGGCCTGGCACATGCTCACGCGTGGTTTGGTTTCGTTTTTTGTTTGGTTTTTTATTGGTGGCTGGCCGGTCCAGGGATCCTAACCCTTAACCTTGGTGTTACAAGCTGGTGCTCTAACCAACTGGCCGAGCTGACCAGCTGGCCCACGTGCTCACACTTGGACATGCATGTGAATCACTGGGCAGGGCCAGGAGCCCGGGAGCCTGCCTAGCTAAGGAGCCAGGTGACACCTGATGCTGCCTGACCACATGTGAGTGCCAGGGCTTCCTTCAAGAGCTCTCTTCCTGAGTCCCCACACTCTGAGGTCACTCCCGGCTATGGCCATGATTCTGCCTTGTCCACAAACCACAAACTCCCCCAGGGCAGGGCCAGTGTCACTCTGCTTTTTTTTTTTTTTTAATAGCTTTATTGAGGTATAATTGACAAAAATCAATTCCATGCGTTTAAAGTACACAACGTGATCAATTTTGATTTATGTAAACACCTATGAAGCCATTGCCACGATCGGCAGCGAGCTTCCCTGCCACTGGTTTCCTGGAGCCCTCCTGAGTCCTCTTGTAATCTCCTCTCGCCTCGCCTCATCTCCAGGCAATTCATCTTTCCATCATTATACGTTAGTTCACATTTTCTAGAATTTTATAAATGTAATATAATCACACGGTATGTACTCTTTTTTGTTTGGCTTCTTTCATTCAGGATAATTATTTTGAGATTCATCCCTGCTACTGGGTGTATCAATACTTTAGTCCTTTTTATTATTACTAGTATTCCATTGTATAGATATACACAATTGGTATATTTGGCTACTTTAAGTAAAGCTGCTATTACTATTCACGTGCAGATCTTTGTACAGACATACATTTTGTGTCTCTGGTAAATACTCGGGAGTGGATCGTGTGGTCGGTATGTTTAACTTGCTAAGAAACTATCCAACTGTTTTTCAAAGTTGTCAGACTGGTTTACATTCCCACCCGCAGTGTATGGGAGGTCCAGTTGTTCCATGTCCTCACCAACATCTGATATGGTCAGTGTTTTTTTTTTTTTTTAAAGAAAATGTAATTTTATTAATTTTTTTTACATTTTAGGGTGTTGTTGCAGAGCCGTTGGGAGGGATGGGGAGAGGGAAGAGGGGAAGGAAATGGGATGGAAGAAGAAGGAAGGAGGAGAGGTGGGATTGAGGCATGTGGCACCCCTGTCATTCCCACAGGGGAGACCGGGGGGCTTCCAGTGGTGGCTTGGTCATTGCTGGGCTGGGTACCGATGTCAGGGGTGTGTGGCAAAAGCACTCACTCCCCACTACCCCAGCTCAGGAACCCGGGGCCCTTCTTGCTGCAGCTGGTGGTCGTCACTGGACTGGGTGCACATCAGGGGGGTGTGGCTAAGGCCCTCGGCCCCCCACCACCCTGGCTTGGGAGAGCCCAGGGCGCTTCCTGCAGCAGCTCAGTGGTCACCACTGGGCTGGTCAGTATTTTTTAATTCAGACATTCTGATCGGTGTGTTGCGGTTTCTCATTGTGGCTTTAGTTCATATTTCCCTATTGACTAATGATGTCAGGCATCTTTTCATGTGATTTTTTGCCACCTATATATCTTCTTTGGTGAGGTGATTGTTCAAATCTTTTGCTCATTTTTTCATTGGGTTGTTTATTTTCTTATTATCACATTTGAGAGTTCTTCGTATATTCTTGATACGAGACCTTGATCAGACAAGTGCTTTGCAGGTAGTTTCTCCCAGTCTATGGCTTGTCTTTTCACTCTTGTCCGAATGTCTTTCAAAGAGCAGTTCTTTATTCTGAAGAAGTCCAGTTTATCAGTTTTTTCCTTCATGAATCACGCTTTTGGTGCTGTATCTCAGAAATGCTCCTTTCCATTCCAGTGCCTGGCACCGGTTTACGAGCTCTCGCTGCCTGATCAGTGCTTGCCAGGGGCAGAGCGAGGTGGGGGGAGGGGAAGGCAGGCCAGCCAAGGGGCTCAGGCCTAGTTGTGGGAAGACCAGAGATTCTGGGAACCTAGCTCCAGAAGAAAAGATGCTGGTGCCTTGAGATGTCCCGGAAGGAGGTGAGGAGCAGGTTGCCATTGCAGGAGGGAGGCCTGGGGCTGCAAGGGCCACTTTGGGGCTCAGATGCTGTCGTCTCCTGCCTTAGGTGAAAAATGGCATTTCTCTCCTTCCTTTCTCTTCCCCTCCTTGCCTGCTTTCTTTCTACCTCCTCTTTCTTTCTTTCTCACTTGTCTGTGAGCTGGCTTTATGTCTCCTTTGAGAACTCTTTGCTCTTTTGGGGGGGGTGGGGGGGTGCTGGCCAGTACAGGAATCCGAACCCTTGACCTTGGTGTTAATCAGCACCAAGCTCTAACCAACGGAGCTCACCAGCCAGCCATCATCTTCTTTTTGATCTACAGGATCTCTTCATGTAGTGAAGACACCAGCTTTTTCTGTCGTGCTGCTGCCAGTCTTCCTCCGAATCATGATTTTCTGTGTTTTGACCCTGCCAACTTTACCAGCTTTGACCAAGCCACCATAGAATGTTCTCAGACAAGTCACTTCTCCCTGGCTCCCAGGTGGTGGCTGGGGAAAGAGCTGCCCCAAGCTCTGGGTGCCCCTTGTCGTCCCCAGCTGGGAGGGTGGCTGTTTGTGGAAGACAGTGAAGGAGATAGATCATAACAATGGCATCAGTCAGGAATCTTTAGTTGTGGGTGAAAAAAACCACAAATGAGAAAGTATTGGCTCCTGTAAGCAAACCAGGGCAGGCAGGTGGCACCAAGTCCTTGCAGCCTGTATTAGCTTCCTAGGGCTGCTGCAACAAATTGCCACAAACTTAGTGGCTTACTTAAAACAGCACGCATCTATTATCTCACCATTTCTGCCTGTAAGAAGTCCAGATTGGCTCGCTAGTTTCTCTGCTCAGGTTTTTATAAGGTCGAAATCAAGATGTCACCAGCTGGGCTTCTACTGGGAGGCTTGGAAAGAAGCTGCTTCCAGGCTCATCAGGGCATTGGCAGAATTGAGTCCCTCGAGGTGGGAGGACTTTCCTTGCTGGTGAAAGCTGGGGCTGCCCTTGGCTCCCCGAGGCCTCTCTCTGGTCTCTCTGGACAGTACATGGGTACATTTCAGAACCTCCTCATGCCCAGAATCTCTCTCTTTCCTTCTGCTGTGTCTCTTCTGCTTCCAGCCAGAGAAGTTTCCCTGCTTTTAAGGGCTCATGTGATTAGATTAAGCCCACCCAGATAATCCAGGATAATCTTCCTATTTTAAGGTCTCTAACCTTAATTACTTCTGCAAAGGCCCCTTTGCCCTATAACCTACCATCGTTACAGGTTCCAGAGATGTGACGACATCTTAGAGAAGGGGCATTAGTTTGCCCACCACAGGGCCTCTGAGACCAGGATTCCAGCCCTGTCTGGACTCCTGTTTCTCTGTTTTGTTTTGTGTGTTTTATTCTCTCCCCCGCAGTGAGGGGCCCGGGGTGCCTGTGGCACATTTCCCCGGTATGTTCAGAGTCACACCCCCCAAAAGGCAGACGATCAGAGACCAGTTCCACTTTGAAATCCCCAGGGGAGAGCCCTGACCGGGCCAGCTCACACCACAGGCCCATCTCTCGGTGTCGGGGCAGGAGGGGGTGTAAGATACTATGACTGGCCCAGCGGGGTCAAGAGGCCACCCCTGAGACTAGCGGGGTGAGGCCTGTTACTAAAAGAAGAGGAGGGGTGCTGGGTACAAAGCCCAGAACTGATGTTGGGATCATCGTCACACGGTGCCCGCTGTGGACCAACCCTGATGCAGGTGCCCGGCGAGGCTGCCTTGCTCATACCTCACTGCAATCCCGAGAGGTCGACTTATGAGTCCCACTCTACTGAGTGGCACCGGGTCCCAGCTCCACCACTTACCAGCTGGCTGACTTTTCTCGGAGCCTCAGTTTTCTCCTCTGCAAAATAGGAATAATAATAACTCGTGTCTGGCCAGGCTATTTAGGGTTGCTGGGGAAGCGGATAGGAGGATGTGCATAAAGAAGAACCTTTGGCCAGAGCCTGGGAAGGACTTCAGGGGACTTCTGGGTCCCTCCGCTCTCCAGCCCACCCCTCGGGGGCCTCATCTCTCTGCGTAGCAGGGCCACGGCAGAGAGCTCTCGGGCGGGCAACAGCGGAGCAGGGCTGCCCAGCACGCACCTGGCCCGGTCTGGCCCATGAAAAGGCAGCCATTCAGGGCCAGCTTGGCCAGGAGCCGGGTGACGAGAGACAGGGAGCCCTGTGCTCTGGAGAGGAGGGAGGCCTCTGCATGGCATCAGCTTGGGGCTGAGCCGCCAGCCTGGGAGGGTAGTGGCTCGCCGAGCGGGGGGAGGTGTGGGGAGGGAAGACTAAACTAGTGTTTGAGACCGAGGGGCTGAAAGAAGGCTGTGTGTACCCAGGCTGGCCGCCCAGCAGGCAGGACGTGAGTCATGGGGGCCCTGCAGAGGGTGCAACCCGGACCCAGCTGCCCAGCACGAGGGGTGCGACACCCACCCGCGTGTGAATGTGTGTCCGTGTGAGTTTGAACGCATGTGCTGGGGTGGGGTTGCAGCTCTGCAAATCTGTCTGGGCTGCCCAGGGCTCCCCGGGATGGGCACACCCTGTGCTACTCTGAATGTGGCCGTGGCCAGACTGCCCCTCCTCCCTTCAGGGTCTCCTCCAGGCGGCCAACGCTGGGAACTCACTCCCTCGGTCATTCAGCCAACTGGCATCAGAGCCTCCCCTCCCGTGTGCTGCCGTCCCTGCTCCCGCTTGTGCCCAGTGTGGGGGGACAGGAGGTGGAGGAACAGACAGGGCTCGTGCAGGGTGATGCAGGCCAAGGGAGGGACATTTGAGATGGGTTTTGAAAGATAAACAGGAGTTCACTGAATTCAGAAGCGGGGCGGGGGCTTGGGGAGCACATTTGAGGAGAAGGAAGCTGGGAACTTGGGGACAGAGGCAGGTGGTATTCAGGGTCTGTGGGCAGTGCCCAGAGGGTCCTAGAAGTGGGGTGGGTACACACAAGGACCAAAAGGATCAAGGCTGCTCATGGATGCAGCAGGGACCTGCCTGGTCCTGAGCCCGTTCCCAGGGGCCTGGCAGGCAGGGTTTCACTGGTGGCAAATGAGCTGGTCGGGGAAGGTCCCTCCCACCTGCAAAAGGCCATAGTTATGTGTGTGTGCACGTACCTCAGGTGTGTGAGTGTGTATGCGTGTGAGTGTTACGTGTGTCTGTGTCTCTGTGAATGTGCACACGACGCTGGGAGTGTGTCTGTGGATCTGACTTGTATGTGTACAGGGGTTGTTTGTGTCTCCCTCAATGTGTGGACACATGTCCCTGGCTGTATGTGTTTATGTGTCTGGGTTTGGGTTACATATATGTCTGTGTGGTCCTGTGTGTGTGTCTGGGTGTGAGTGTGTGTCTGTGTGTGTATTTGTCTGTGAGAGAGGGTGTCTGTGTCTACTTGAGCGTGCCCACTGACGGTGCCCACTGACTGACACCTTGCCAACAGGAGCCTGGGGTGCAGCCCCACTGCCTATGTCCAGGGCAGCCCTTGGGGAGCGCTCATCTGCTCCGTTCATTCCTTCTAGCCCTTTCCGCCACCAGCCCCTGGTTCCTGGGCCTCTTTGAATCAGCTTCTCTCTCTGGCCACCCAGCTCCACCTCCATTTGACCAGCTCCCAGTCCGCAAAGCCGTGGGTGGCCTCGGCTGCCCCCAGACCAGCTGGCGGGTACCCAGCCCAGGAGAGGGACCAGAGAGCTGCCCAGCCCGGAAGGAGCTGTGTCCACCCTCCACTGGCCAACCTGGGGGCTCCTCCCCACCCCAGAAAGAAGAACGTGTCAGGAAAACATGAGGAGACGTTTCCCACATGGCCCTACCCCTTTCCTCTTCCTCCTGGGGCTCTCAGACTTAGGGGTTTGTTTTGGAGGGTGACTTGAGAGTCCCAGGAGCTTGGCATGAGCCGGAGGACTGGCCAGGGCACCTCTGACTGCTGAGTGATCCTCCAGAGCAGGGTTTTCTTGATAATAGCAGCTTCCTTCAAGGGATCTTCCCCCCTCCAGGCTGTTCCCATGGGGCCGCTAATCTCAGGACACTGCCCCAACCACAGAGGGGACACACGACCCAGGTCTGGCCAGTCATGATACCTCAACTCCCCGAGACATGATCATGGACCCAGGTGTGGGCACATGACTGAAGCGGGATCAGTGAGAGTCCTTCCTCTGGCCCTTGCTCAAGACTGACCACGAGAGCTGGAACTTCAGAGCTCAGAGCCAGTGGCTCCCAGACCTGCCTGCACACCAGAATCACCTGGGAACTTGGGGAAAATACAGTCTCCCAGGCTCCATCAGCTTCTCTGCGGGCAGGCCCTGGGGCCAGCACTTCAGGACACCTCGTCTGGCAGGGCAGTAGCGTCTTCTTGGTTGCTGAGTCTCGGCTTTGTCAGGATTGGGCCATAGAAGGGCACCTCGGGCCTCCCTGCAAAAGGACGCGGCTGCTGTGCTGTTCATGGGCCCCACGTGTGTTGCCCGAGGGCTCTGCACGTAGCCCTTAACTCCGCCTGTTTTCAGCTCAATCCCTTGTGGTCTGGCTTCTTTTTAGCCCAGACTTGCCTTGGGTGAGGGACTAACCTGACTCTAAAGCAGACCAGCCATGCTTTGAAGACTTGGTCCTCCCTGCTGCCCCTAAACTTTCCTCTGCCACCCACCTCCGCCTGCTCCATCTTGACCTCCTTCTCCTCTTCCCACCCCTTCAAGGGAGGACCCATCCCCCAGGGAAATGTGTGCCCCTCTTTTCTTTCTCCACCCCTATTTCCCTCAGCCCCTTCTCTGGGGGGTGCCAGACAGGGCGCAGAGTTTGTCTGTGGGACCTCCACCAGCGCAGGTTTATTCCGTGACCCCCTTGACTCGGCAGCCTTGGGGTCTCTCCAGCACTGCCCTGCACGGTAGGTCAGGTTCTCTGCAGTGGATGCTGGTGGCCTCTGAGGACCAGGGGTAGCTGGGAACGATAGGTCTCACCCCGCCCTTCCTCATCAGGTGGCCTGTTGCAATTAAATCAAGCCTCAGAACCAATGCTACCCCACTTAAAACATCTCTCAGCACGAAACAAAAATAGACACCCCACCATCACCCACGATTGGAGGAAATGCCCACTCTCTGTCCTTTCAGGCATGAAGACGGGCATTTTGCGGGAAAGCTTCTTTCAGGGTGAGTTTAAGGATATGCTGACAAACAGCCAGCTAACCCTCCAGTGAGATGGTGATAGCAGGGGACCAAGGTCCAACTAGACGATGACCCAGGATACTGCTCTGCTGGGTCGCTGGGCTCCCCCAGGCACAGGCAGAGGGACTTGCAGTATTTCTTGCCAGGTACACCTCTTCAGCGACACTCTCTTCACTAAAGAACAATGATTTCGGACCCTCCGGTGCTAATTCACAGACCCTCTGCTGCGAGTGTAGACAGATTTGAAGCGCAGGCTGTTGCTGCCCCTGGAGTTCAGACTTCTGCTCAGGGTCTTTGAAACACTAACCCAAACTCCACACTGTTGCACCAAAGCAATCGCAGCCAGCACAGCTCTACCTCGTGCCACTGCCCGGCTCCAAGCACAGCCTCTGTTGATGGTGGCCTCTCTCCAAGATGACCAGGGCTGCTCAAATTCTGCTTTTGGTTTCCCTCTGGCCCAAGTCAGCCCTATCTTTGTGCAGCCAAGCACTGACCCAGTGTGTCCTCTGGCTGGTCAGATGTCTCTCCACACCTGAGGTCTCTACAGGCCCCTGCCCCTGAGCTCTGGTCACCAGCAGGGTCTGGATTCCAGCCGATTCTGGAGGCTTGCAGGGGGCGGGGGGGGTATAAAAGCAGGGGGGGATGGGGAGAGAATAGGGGAAGTGAGGTGCCAAAAGAGGTATTGAGAAGGGGTAAGGGGACACTTCTTGGGGTCCTTCCACAACCAGCTCACAAGAATCCCCTTCTAGGGCAGCAACCTGAGGCACAGGAGAGTGACCTTGTGACAGGGAGACATGGTGAGGCTGGGCAGCACCCCCTCTTTGGTGTGGGAAGGTTGCTGGAGTTTCCCTCAGGTCAAGTGGCCCCTAGAGAAGATGGCAAGGGTGTGAGCAGCTTGCTGGTAGCCCCTCAGTGGCCGCTCCTGGGGTAACAGAGCCCTGGCAGCAGAAGACTACAGGATGTCTATTGGCAGCACACGCTGAGCTGGGGAGGCAGGAGTCACGCTTTGTTCTGACCCCCACCCCCACCCCCATGCACCTGCCCGCCGGGCCCCTGACCCCGGACCCTTTAGAGAACTAGCATGTAGACACCTGCCATGGGGAGGGAACTGATGGCCAATTGGTATTAATCAGAGAAGCCAGGACAGCCAACAGAAAGGAACAGAAATGTCTCCCATTGTCTAGTGGGGGGTGGTCATATAATGGAGCCACGGTTATGTCCCACTAATAAAAGGGCAATAAACTTTCAAGGGCAATCATGTAAAGAAATGTAATTTTCCTCTCCTTCCTCCTTGCCTCCTGGATACCAGAGCAGTAATGTAGTAGTTTCCTACTGCCATGTAACAAATGACCACAAATGTTTTGACTTAAAGCAACACAAATTTATTAGTTCACTGTCCGTATATCAGAAATCCAGGTGGGCTCACCTGGCTCCTATGCTCCAGGTCTCAGAAAGTCAAAATCAAGGTGGATCCCACCTTATGGCTTGGGACACTTCCTGCCTGTCCAAGGAGCCCGTCCCATCCCCACCCCCCTCCTGGAATCTCCAGGGAGCAGATTCCACCTGCAGACTGCCCTGCCCCCTCCTTGGGGACTTTGCTTGACCACCCTAGCTGTGTCCTGAGACAGTCTATAGGAACCTTCTGCGACCAGGTGGACTGAGCCAGATTGGGTGAGCCCCAGGGGTGGAGCCGGGTGGGAGGTCACTGGGCTTCCAGGTAGAGATTAGCCCGAGTGGCCCACAGGGCAGCATGCTGGAGTGACAGTGGAAGCTGATCAGAGCCTGGCTGGGCTCCCACATTCCCCACCCCCGCCCCACCATCAGGGACTCACGTATTTGGTTTTCATTCATTTCCCCATCCTGAGATCAGATGATTCCATGACGATAAAGTGTTTGTCTCAGTTGGCCAGACTCCACTGGCAAACACTCGGTTGACCTTGGGCGGCTCCCCTGTTACCACCTCCTTGAGCCCTTGCGGTTTTGGGGCCTTGTGGGGCAGACCAAATATTAACGATAATAATGCTAACAGCAGCCAACCTGTTGTGATGCTTACCGGGTAGGGAACACTGATATACGTGCTTCACATGCGTCATCTCACATAAGCCTGCACTGTCAGGAAATTGAGGTCTCAAGGGGAAAAGCCACCTGCCTCTAGTGATAGCCTGGAAGTGCAGGACCCTGACCCAACTCCCACCCCTCTAGTCCCAGGGACAGCTGTGTCCACCCCTTACCAGGCACCTGAGGAGACCCACAGCAACAGGGTGAGAGGTCAGTGCTGAGGCTAGGTGGGATGTTCTCAGCAGAGCCGCTGTGCAGAGCCAGGGACGCCTCCGGCGCTAGCACTTCCTCAAGGCCACACTTGCAGGAGGAAGGGGGGAGAACCCAGAAGCCTGGGCAGTGCAGTGAAGTGCTTAGGGCCCTGTGGGGACAGGTGACCAAGGCCAGGCTAAGATAAGGGGACCAGGAGGCCACAAGGACCACTGGGGCTGTGATGACCCTGGGGCTATGGGCTGCAGGTCAGAACTTCCTCCTGCTCTGGTACTTCAGGAGGGCCATTACAAAAGACGCTGGTTCCAGAATTCTCTGGAATTCTGCCCAAAGGCTCTTCACATTCCCTGATTGCAGCTTACAACATCCCAGAAAATTCTATTGCACCTGTTTTTCCTCTCCCTCCAAGGAGTTCTTGAACCTTAAGGAATGGGCTGAAGGGGCTTTTCACCCCGGCTTCAGGGACTTGAGACCCAGCTGGGGCCTCCTGGCCTCGCTGTGTGGTCCTGCGCAGGAAAGTAGCTCCCCAGCTCTACTGTCCCCAGGGGAAGGGCTGGAGGAAGGGCTCAGGGCCTGCCTCTGGATGCGGCAGGCCTCCTGGATTTTCTTCCTAACTCTGGAAACTTGCCCACGGGGCTTTTCCTTCTCTGCACCTCCATTTCCTCATTTGTAAGGCAGGAATAATAACAGCACATGTCTCGAGGATTAACTGGATCATTCACGCATAGCCCTCGAACTGGGCATAAATGTTAGTTTAATGAATGGTACGAATGGACCATAAAATGCCTCCGTTTCAATTCTATGGGCCTTTGTGAGGTCCTACTGTATGCCGCCCGCTGGGACCCCAACACAGACATCTGGGCCACAGCAGGACCGCCAGGGGCGTTTCCCTGTTGGAGGATTCTCAAAGTCACCAGGATGGGACACCCATCACCCCAGACCCCGCCTGGACCCAGGCTGTCCCCTGTGTTCTGTGTCAAGAGGGGCTGCGCCTGGTACACACAAAGGCTTGGGGACAAAAAGGGTTTTGAGTGCAATGTCCGTTGATGGATGAAAAGAAAAGAGACCGAGTCGAGCCAGACAGGCCGAGCCAACAGCCTTCTCTCTGTGGCTGGGGGAGCCTCAGAGGTGGGGGGGACCCCAGAGGTGGAGAGGGGCCGCCTGGGGCATCGAGGAGGCCTTCGGAGCGGTGGCCTGGCGGGGTCCTGACACGCACGCCAGCCTGGGCCCGGCCTCTTCCCCGCTGGGTTGGGGACGGGGGTCTCGCAGCCCCCCCCCCCAGGTGGCACGGCGTGGGGGGAGGGGTTCTGCCGGGAAGGGGGAGGGGGCAGCAGGGGGCGCGGGGGGAAGGAGCCCCCGGGGGCTCGGAGGGGGCGGGTGTCCGGGTCCCCACGCGTCCGGGAGGGACGGGGGGCTCGGGGAGCCGGGGCGGAGGTGGCCCTCGGGGGCCGCTCGGAGAGTGGGGGCGGCGGGAGGCCGGGGCGCCGAAGGGGTTAAGGCACCTGGGCCGTCGCCGCCCCGCGGCCCCTCCCCCGCGTCCGGAAGAGGAAAAGCGCGGCGGGGGCGCGGCCGGCCGTCCGGAGCCGCGGCGCCCAGAGCTGCGACCCGCGCGCCCCGCTGCGCCGCCGCCGGCCCGGCCGCCATGTCGCTGTGGTGAGTAGGGGGCTCGGGGCCGGGCTCGGGGACCCGGCGCGGACGGGACGCGCGGCGGCCGCGGTGGCCCGAAATGCCCGGCCGTGCGCGACGCCGGGAGCCGGGCAGCTGGTCCCGTCCCCTCTCTGGCCGAGCTCAGAGACCCCCGAGGGCCTCCTGCGTCCGGCGACCCCCGGACCCCTCTCCCCCGACCTGCCTGTCCCCGGGAGCCCGGCGTCCCCGCCCGGGCTGTCCTCGCCGCACGCTCCCCGGGCGCGCTCCGCTGCGTCTCCTCCGCTCCCGGCCCTGGGCACCGGGGCGTGGGGGCTTCTCTGGCAGCCCAGGGCTGGAGGACTAGGTCCCAAGTACTCTGCTCCCCTCCCTGGGAGGATCGGGTCTTGGGGCACAGCCCCCGGCCCCCAAACTCGGGTGATCCTGTCTTGCTCCAACTTCATGCCCGGGAAAGCTGGGGACCCCATGGAAACAATGTCGCTCTACGGGGCTCAGCCTTCATTCACCTTGGGTGCCTGGACGTGCTTCCCTCCTCTCTTGGAGGTCAGCGCCATCTGCCCGCTGGCCTGGCACTCAAAGGCCACATTGCTGACCTACCCTTTTCTGGGAGCCCCCATGTGTCCCGGCAGCCCCCAGAGTCTGAGCTGGGGAGAGAGGGTCCTGCGACTTAGACACCAGGCTTTGGGCGGGGCCAGCGCTTCTGGCAAGAGGCTCTGATTTCTGCTTCTGAGCTGGGTGTGATGGGGGTTACCTGGGCAGGGAGGGTTCCTGCAGAGCTGGGGCTCCTTAGTGTGTTGCCCCCTCAGGGTAGGAGAGCTGGGACCTCATCTCTCCGAATGGGATGTTAAGGGAATGGGGGATGTTAAAGTGGGGTAGGGGGCAGTGGTCGTGCTAGCCGATGCCCACTCCATTTTCAGGCCTCTGTAAGTCATAAGGGCTGTTCTTTCTGGTTGGGTCATATGGACTGGAAGGGAGGGGGGAGGGACAGGCTTCTTCAGGTCCCTAGCTAGAGCCCGTTCCCCGGTGTGCCCCACAATATGATTGAGCTCCCAGGCTGCAGAGAAGGTGCCCTTCCTGCCCTTCCCAATGACCCTGGATCAGAGGCACCTGATGAGACTACTCCCACTACTACTGGAGTTACACCTGGAAAAGAAAGCCAGTGGGGTGCCAGGGGCAGGGGGCAGGGCAGAGGTCTTCCTCCCCACCCTTCCTGCCCCGGGAAGATGACACCATTCCCCCGCCTGCAAACCCACTGTCTGCTTGGCACTTTATGTAGTACTCCAGACCTGTGTTTTATCTCCATTTGGAGGAAGAAGAAATCGCAGCTTAGAGAGGTTAAGTGAGACTCAAATCATTCATCTTGTAAGTGGCAGGGCCAATAGCCTGATTCCACAGTCCTCGAGGAGGGAGGCCAGGGGGAGAGAGGAAGCAGGACCCTCCTCCAACCACTCGGGGGCTCCAGGACTTGAATCTGTGCCCAGGTCCCCTTGCCCATCTGGGACCACCCAGCCCCGTAGGAGGGCTGCTGGGAGAGTCACGGTGCTCATCCTCTCTGTGTCCTCTAGTGTCTGTTTTCCCCTTTCCCCCGCCATAGGAAGAAAACCGTCTACAAGAGTGTGTGCCTGTCGTTGGCCCTGCTTGTGGCCGTCACAGTGTTCCAGCGCAGTCTCACTCCCAGTCAGTTTCTGCAGGAGCCCCTGCCACCCACCCTGGGGGCACAGAAGGCCCAGAAACCAAACGGACACCTGGTGAACCCCAACAGCTTCTGGAAGAACCCAAAGGATGTGGTTATCCCCAGCCCTGTGGCCTGTCAGGGGCCCCAGTCCTGGGATGTGACCACCACTAACTGCTCAGCCAATACCAACGTGACCCACCAGTCCTGGTTCCGGGGTCTGGAGCCGCACTTCCAGCAGTTTCTGACCTATAGACACTGCCGATACTTCCCCATACTGCTGAACCACCCAGAGAAGTGCAGGGGCGATGTCTACCTGCTGGTGGTCATCAAGTCAGTCATCACGCAGCATGACCGCCGCGAGGCCATCCGCCAGACCTGGGGCCACCAGCAGGAGTCTGTGGGCAGGGGCCGAGGCGCTGTACGTACTCTCTTCCTGTTGGGCACGGCCTCCAAGCAGGAGGAGCGTACCCACTACCAGCAGCTGCTGGCCTATGAGGACCGCCTCTATGGCGACATCCTGCAGTGGGACTTTCTTGACACCTTCTTCAACCTGACCCTCAAGGAAATCCACTTCCTCAAGTGGTTTGACATCTACTGCCCCAACATCCCCTTCATCTTCAAAGGTGACGATGACGTCTTTGTCAACCCAACCAACATGCTCGAATTTCTGGCTGACCGGCAGCCACAGGAATACCTGTTCGTGGGTGACGTCCTGCAGAGCGCTCGGCCCATCCGCAAGAGGGAGAACAAGTACTACATCCCCGGGGTCCTGTACAGCAAGGCCAGCTACCCGCCCTACGCAGGCGGGGGTGGCTTCCTCATGACCGGCAGCCTGGCCCGGCGCCTACACCATGCCTGTGACACCGTGGAGCTCTTCCCCATCGACGATGTGTTCCTGGGCATGTGCCTGGAGGTGCTGGGTGTGCAGCCCATGGGCCACGAGGGCTTCAAGACTTTTGGCATCTCTCGGAACCACAACAGCCGCCTGAATAAGGAGCCCTGCTTCTTCCGCTCCGTGATCGTCGTGCACAAGTTCATGCCCGCGGAGCTGCTGGCCATGTGGGGGCTGGTGCACAGCAACCTCACCTGCTCCCTCAAGCTCCAGGTGCTCTGACCCAGCCAGGCCACCAGGATAGGCCAGGGCGTGTGCTCTTGAGCCCCCAGCATATGGGGACCGGAGCTGCAGTGCCCAGGGATAGCCTTTGGTCCCCTGTAGGGAGGTGGCGGGGTTTGGGCCTGTGTGCCACTGGGTGTGGTGGGGTGCAGATCATTCACAGAAAGTGAGGCCCAGCAATGACTGCAGCTGCCCAGACTGGAGGCCCTCTGAGGAATGGTGACACTGGCACTGGCAGCCCTCCTGCCCTGGGTCCGTGGCCTGGCTCCCTCTGACCTGGTAGGAGGCCCTGGTGGCCTCTGAAGGAACCCTGTGCTCAGGTGCATGGGCTAGGCCTGGTCCCAGTGGCTCTGTGGCTGCCCTCTTGTCCTTGCAGGGAAGAGTCTCCTTCTATGAAATGCCTCAGTCTCCCCAAGGGGCCAACTAGCCCTTTCAGGAGCTCAACCCTGTGCTGGCTCACAGGTGCCCCGCAGCCCATACCCCGGTCTCCTGGAAGAGGGGGCGTCGGCGGGTTCTCAGCACCCCTGGGCCTGCTTGGAGGCGACTGCTTAGTCTCTGCTCCCGGGGACTTTACTCCTGGCTGTGTCCTCTAGTGTCTGGCAACGACCAGCCGCTCAGACTACCTCAGTGCTCCTCAGAACCTTTGCGGGGACTGCAGTCCCGCCCCACACCCTGACCCAGGGCAAGAGAGCAGCGCTCCTGCCCCCAGCGCCAGCCGAGTCCCTCCCGCAGCCCCACAAGGCCCGGCTCCCTGGCTGGAAAGTGGCCGGTTTGGCCCTGGAGGTGGACACTTGTTACTGTGAAGTTTATTTATGAAGAATTTGGCGGGAGAAGGCTGCAGGCCTCAGGAGGCGGTGGCGTTCTCCCTGACCCTCCCTCCCTCCCAGCATTCCAGCAAGTCCCCCCCCCCGACCCCCACTCTTACCCCGTGCCCTCCACACCCACTCTAGAGCCTGCCCTACCCGCCCCCCTTCTCCAGGGCTTGAGCAGACCCGCATCTGCCCCCATGAAGGGTGGAGCAGGGGCCGTGGGGCAGGTGCAGAAGGACGCACCGCCTACCTCAGGGTGGAGTCACCTGGTAAAGATGGAGGGATTGACTATTTTCTCAATAAAACAGGACTGGTTTTTTTCTGGTGTGAAACTTCCTCTTGCCAGATCCATCAGAAGGGCCTGTCTGGGGCCGAGGTTGCTGGAGATTGCTGAAGACACAGTTTGTTCCTTGTTCTTGGCTGGTGCGTGTACGAGGACCCTTTGAAGATCCTTAGAGGGAGGTGCGCACTGGGCACCCAGCTGCACCTGTGTCCCTGTGGACAGCTGACGCTCGGCCCACATGTGGGCCACTGCCTTCCTGCCAAGGGCAAGGCCAGAGCTGGCCCGAGGCAGCTGTTTGAGTGGGTGGGATTAGGTGGGGGTGCAGAGGCTGATGGGCTCCCTGATGTCCCTTCCAATCAACCTGGAAGCTTTGAGACAGAGGCGCAGTGGGGTCCAGGGCTGGGGATGGAGGCCTTGGCCTGAGCTGCTTACTCCAGGGTGGGGAGGACCGCTGCCCCCAGGAGAAGAGTTGCTGAGGTGGTAGTAGTGAGCAAGCCGCAGCTCCCTGATAGGGGCGACCCAGAGGGGACACCATCGTGGGTTAAGCTGCCTGGGTCCAAGCTCTTAGGAAGGAGGTGGGCAGTGCTGCTGAGATTGCCCCCGCCCCTGGGCACAGGTCTTTCCGCAGCTCCCTCTCGGTCAGCCGGCTACCTAATTTGTAGAGCCCAGTACAAAATGAAAGTGCAGGGCCCAGGTTCTAAAAAGTTCTTAGGAGTCTTAAGATTGCAGCTGCAGAGCATTAAACCAAGCGCAGGGCCTTCTGCGGGGCCCTGCAACTGTGACGCCAGCTCCCTTCGTTTGTCACTCACCCGCAGAACACAGGGCGGGGTTGTGTTTTCCCAGAACTCACAGTCCAGTGAGGGAGAGAGCAGCAGAGGGACACCCAGGAGATGGAGGTGGAAGGGCCACCAGGCGCAGGCCCAGGCGTATGTTCAGCCACACCTGGAGGATCAGGCACAGGGAAGAGGGATGTGAAGGCTGCAGGCAGGGAGGGGAGCGGGGCTGGTTCCCAGGCCTTCTGGGTTCAGGGTGTTTGGGCTTGGTCCTGAGAGGAGAGGGGCCGAGGGGACAAGGAGCAAGGGTTCTGGGTGCATGCGGGCAATCAGGGAGCAGAGAGACAGCAGTTTCCTGTGCTCCGTCCTCAGACTCGCTCTTTGGTGCCTCCAGCTGGGCCCGTTCCCACCATGGGTCATGATGACTCTGAGGCTGCTGTCTTCTTCAGCCTCTGCCACAAGGGGTGGGGGCCTTGTTCCCTACACCATTTCAGACCTCTGGGGCTCCTGCCTAGGCAGGCAGAGCGGGTGGGACGCCGGCATTAGCATAGCAGAAGGAAGGAAAAGCAGGAAGAAGGAAGGGCAGGAGGAACCCACCTAAGGGCGCCGGTGGTCCAGGCTCCCCTGCAACACAGAGTGGGGAGCAGGCACCAGCCCTGGGCCTGCAGTGCACCTTCATCTTACAGGATGTGGGCGTTTACCTGTTGTCCAGGCCAGGGATGTGTGCAACAGACCAAAAGTGCAAAAAACCAGGGCACTGGGAGGAGTAGCTACCTGATGGGGAGGGCATGTTGCATATTAGAGGGGTTGGGGGCGTCCTGGTGGGAAAGGAGCACATTGCTAAGAGTTAGGGTGCTTTCTGCAGGCACTGAAGGGCCATCACAGCTTCCAGAGCAAGGGAGAAACTAGATCAGATGGGAACCTTAGAAACATGTCCTTACCCCCAGTCCCCCATCTAGGGCATGGAGAGGCAGCCAGTCCCAGTCTGGGAACATGGCCTCAAGGCCTCCCCATCACTGTCCCCCAGCTCTGCTATCCCCTTAGCAGGAGAGGGTTCCACAAAAAAGAGGGTGGGACCTGTGAGGAAAATTGCCAGGGCACTAGCTACCCAGAGCCAGCCTATCTAGAAGAATGTCCAGCTGACAGCAGTCCTCAGCCAGCTCCTGGCCTGGCTTAGGCCCTTCTACTCTGCTGTCCCTGTTTTCCTAGTCTGCCTAGGAGTGCGACCCAAGTCCCCAGCCACCTTATTCCTGGCTGCCTCAACACAGCCCTGGCCTTTCTGGGGTTCACTGCCAATCACTTTAAGAAACAGATGCAAAGGTCAGCGTGGAAGATTGAGGCATTTGCAGTCTTGCTTCCTGGTAATAGTGATAACACTTTTGCCATTTTATGGGGCACATTTGATGTGCCCGGCACTGTGGTAAGCACCTAACTGGCATAATCAGTATGACTAACTCAGGGTACAAATATGGTTACATTTTAATTTTTCTCATTGATTGCTTGAATCCCTGGTGTACCGTTATTGGCAGAAAATCCAACATCACCTTCTTGGAGCCCACTGCTCCCAAACTGTCCAAGAACCTCAGGGGTTTCCTTAGTCAAAGAGAGTTCTCTGGAAAGGCTGGGCAGTCATCTCCAGTCTCTCTCTCTCCACACAGTGG
The DNA here is from genome assembly GCF_027409185.1 of Cynocephalus volans. Taxonomy (NCBI): domain Eukaryota; kingdom Metazoa; phylum Chordata; class Mammalia; order Dermoptera; family Cynocephalidae; genus Cynocephalus; species Cynocephalus volans. The sequence goes on from NC_084460.1 coordinate 293,588,124, forward strand.
CGCTGTGGAACACCGGGCCTGCACAGTCTTGTGGCTTCTTAGGTGCTACCTGACTACCTGCACTACACAGACTGCAGTGGAGCCCGTGCTTCCAACTTATCCTTCTCTCAATCATGCCTCTGAGCTCAGTGATCTTTCCCCAAAGACCAGCAGCATGATAGGGGTTCTGGGTCCTTTGGCTCCCAGTCAGCTACACAGTCTGCTGGAGGAACCCCACAAACTCACTCAGGATCTCTCTGTCCTAGTGAAGTGACTTTCCAGGCCTTCCCTGACAGCAGATTTTAGTCAGTCCCCAGCAGGTTTGGGGGTGTGGGAATGGGTCTTAAACCCTACCCTCCTCAAAGGCCCTGGGCTTCATTTGCAAAATGATTTTCCTTCTGCCAAGCAACCAGCTCTGCATTCCAAGGGGCTCAGAAAAGGAGCAGCCTTTGTCAGGCCCCAAATGTCCTGTTTCACTGTTCCCCCAGGGCAATGGGTACCTACTGGGCCATATTTACATAACTAAAGGAAACCACTCAAAGAATCCTACCTTTACAAAGAAAGCCTGTTCTTAGGTGACTTACTCTGCCCCTAAGCTGAGACGAGCAAGGGAAGCTTCTGGAATCCTATTACACACCATGTTCAAAGAAAGAAATGGTGGACTGGCATGATTTGAACTGTGTCCTAACCCCCATCCCCTACTGTCTCCCAAGAGCTTCAAGCTGCCTCCTTTTTTTCCGTAATAGTAACTTAGTAGTAAATATGTGTTTGTCGTTTTTGTCCAAAAGCCCAGGAAGTAGGAAAATGTTACGTCCAATGAGTGATTGAAATTTTGATAATTTGGAGGGGGAGGGAAGGGATAGGGAAAGGAAAGATGTCAACCAAAGGGTACAAAGTTTCAGTTAGTGATCTGTCGCACCACATGGTGACCACAGTTAATAGTAATAATATACTGTAAAATTCTAAATTGCTAAAATAGGTTTTTTATGTTCTCACCACCAAAAAGTGATAAATTGGTGAGGTGATGGATCTGGTAATTAGCTTGACTGAATCTTTCTATAACCTATACATATATTGAAACAAGACGTGGTACCCCATAAATATACAAAACTACTATTTGTCAATTTACAATAAATAAATACATTTTTAAAAGAAAGAAAATTTGGTATTTTGGTGTTTGGGAGGAGCCCAGCAGTATTAGCACCGTCAAAAGCATTTTTTTCCAGATAGTTATTTAAACTACAGTGAAGACAAACTTTTCTGTTTCGGTGAAAAGACTGAAACACACATTGTGTGAAGCACAGGCGCCCTGGGTAGTTTTTGAGCTATTTTGCACCTCTTTTCAAGTTGCAGGAACTGATGGCTACACAAACCGGGGGAAAACCAGTTTGCCTCCGTCTGCAATTCTATTCCTTCACTCCATCAAACTTGTGCTTTTTGAAGTCTCCTTTGAACCGGTTATAGCACCTGCCTTGCCCTTCCGATGAGCAAAATAAATCTCTAACACGTGCTCATTTCATATCTGTATGGTAGTCAGAAATTTACCTTTTCTGAAAGCCGTCCTTCAACAATCGCATTTATATTAAAACGAGCACAGACACGCAGACACAGTATGAAGTAGGATGCAACTTTTGCACCTATTTCTTTTCTTTCTTTCTTTCTTTTTTTAAAGATGACCAGTAAGGGGATCTTAACCCTTGACTTGGTGTTGTCAGCACCGCTCTCCCAAGTGAACCACGGCCGACCCTCTTTGCACCTATTTCTCATACAAACTTCAATCTTGGGATAAATTTTAGGCTCACTATCTGCCCTTCCTGGAAGGGGAGCCAAAGCTTAGGGTCCGGTCCTCGTCGGAGGGGCTCACCGCTCCGCCCCCGCTCTCCTGAAAAGCCCCCCAGGAAGCTTTGACAATACTTTGGCCCCGGCCGCAGCCCCAGCCCGGGCGGGTTAAGTTGCAGACCCGCGGGGCTGCGAACGAGCCGGGGCGCTTTTGGCCGGCAGGGGGCGTGCGAGCGCCGGGCTGGGAACCGCGAGCCGCGCGGGGCGGGCGACCTGCCGCAAACCTCCCTGCGCTGGGTCTTTCCCTGGGGCGGCCGGATCGGGCAGGAATGCCCGGAGTTCCCGCCGCAGCCCAGGCCGGGGTGTCCCCGCTGGGCTCTGCCTGCCCCCGCGGCCCGCCGTCCCCGGTCAGGAAGGAGCGGCTCCGTGGCGCCGGCGTCCGAGGGCGGTGAGCCCATCGCGGAACCAGCCTTGCGCTGTGCTGGGGACAGTCGTGCTTACTGTCGAGGGGACAATTGTGGGTGCTGGGGGCTGGCTCCGCGGAGGAGCGGGGGTCGCGCTGCCGCAGCGGGGGCGCCCCGAGCGGGGACATCTCCCAGCGGGGCCGGAGGGGCGCAGGGGTCCTCGCGTCCTGGGAGAGCCAGGAGAGGGCAGGGAGCGCCCCCAGCTGTCCGCACAGGGTATCGTGACACTGGAAGGGGAAGGATTTTAGCTGGTTGTTTGGACTCTGGAACTCGCATTGTGTCCCCCAGGTTATCCGTGCCCCGCAGGGGCATGTGCCTCTCGGTACTGGAAAGCTCCGCGCGTGCTACCTGGACTACCTGGAATTATTTCCTGGCAGTGACAGTCCAGGGGGCTCCTATTTCTGTCTTTCGGCTTATCTGTGTAAGGAGGACTTTCTACCGAGAGCACGTGTCACTAAGCTGAGGCTTAGAGTTTGGGAGATAGAAGTGACAAAGGTCCCGCAGACTTGGCAGCCTTGGAGACAGGGAGGTGGCTTTGAAGCCCTCAGGGCCACCTGAGAGGCCTCTTTCAACTGTTTTACCTGACCCCGGTGAGTACAGCCCCTAATTAAGGTGACAGAAATCACTGTGGCCGGGGCCGAGCCGTGGCGCACTCGGTAGAGTGCAGCGCTGGGGGCGCTGCGACGCTCCCGCCGCGGGTTCGGATCCTATATAGAAATGACCGGTGCGCTCACTGGCTGAGTGCCGGTCACGAAAAAGACAAAAAAAAAAAAAAAAAAAAAAAAGAAATCACTGTGGCCGGCCACCCTCCCAGGTGAGGGCAGAACCAAGTATTTGAATGTCAGAACATAGTTTGCTGTTGCAATTGTTTGGTATCTGACCTCGTAGACAAATCATATGATACTCTGTGTTTTACAAAAGCTAATATATAAAACCAACATTGGTTGAGATATATTTGGTTGAAGTGACATAAAATTCAGTTAAAGAGGATTTGCTGGCTGGCATAAGCACAAGTCCAAGGACGGATGCCTCAGGGCTGATCCAGGACAGAAACATCACCCACTTCCTGGAGCTGCCTGGCTGGTAAGGGATGACCTGAGATTGCCCACAGGCAGCCTGGCTGCAAAAGCTGCACTTTAACTGCCACACTGAACACGTGCATACGGTCCACAAGACTTTGAGACGGGTCTAGAAACAGCTGCCCATCCACCATAGCTACCTGCAGTTAGCTAAAACCAGCTGCTGGTTGAAAGGCCAGAGCCAGACAGGCGGCTCAGCCTATCCAGAACGTTTGACCAGCTCATCAAGCCTTTACTATTAGATTTTGTTTGATGTGCTTTGTAGCCATGTTCTTTGCCACTTAAAAAATAGAGGGTTACTAATAAAATGAGCCCTCTATTGTGAAGACTTATGAGTCAGGTGCATCACAGCACACTAGCATCCCCTAAAGACATCCCGCCCTGCTCCCCGGAACCTGTGCACATGATATCACTTTGGTAATTAGGTTACGTTATATGGCACAGTTGGCCTTAAAATAGGGAGATAATGCGGGGGAGGGAAGAGGATTGATCTAATCCCATGAGCCCTTAAAAACAGAGCTTTTCCCAGCTGGTGGCAGAAGTCAGAGATACTTGAAGTAAAGACTTCTATATGCCACTGCCGACCTGAAGATGGAGGTTCCCAAGTGACAAGGATTGAGCATGGTTTCCAGAAGCTGAGAGCAGCCCCTCGCTGGCAGCCAGCAAGGAAATGAAAACTTTATTCCTACAACTACAAGGACCTGATTTCTGCCAGAAACAGAAATGAACTTGGAAGAGGACCCTAAGTCCCAGAGGAGAATGCAGCTGGCCGACACATTGATTTCAGCCTGAGCAAAGAACCCAGCCAGGCTGTGCTGGTCTTCTGACCTACAGAACTGTGGCATCATAAATGGATGTTGTGTAAAAAAGAAAAACCCAAAACGCTCAGCAAAATGTTAGGAGTACAAGGAGATATTGCCAGAAACACAAATGTCATGAGAATCTTTAACATATGACTTAATCAACCTAGGAGAGATTTAACTAACAAAAATTAAAGACATCCAAGACCCAAACACTGCCATGAGTAAGACTGAATCCAAGATATATATCAAACTCTGTACTACACACAGCTTGTACCTTCTTTTTGCATATGAAACCTTTACCACGTGTGTGTATTAGAAAGAAAGAAAACACCAAGTGTCCCCCAAAGCAGGAATTAGACAGGCCAAACTCTGTGTCCAGGATCGAATAAACCAGAAATTACCCACAAAAGTAAATCAAACATCCAGAACAGTGACAATCCTAGCTTCTTTCTTAAATAATTATTGAATCAAAGAGAAAACAAAAACTATAATGGCTGATTGTTTTGAAATCAGGAATACCACATAATTACATTTAAGGGGATAATGCCAGCTTACGTCATTGTGACTTCAAGGGATGCCACATGTTAGGACTTGGCGCTAAAGCTGTAGCTGCTGAACATTGTGAAATCTAACAGCTTTAAAAGCATTCATTACTGTAATGAAAAAATAATCATACAAATAAGTGAACTAATGTTTCAACTCAACATTTTAGGAAAAGAACGTTAAAACAGACTAAAGCAAAGCCAGAAAAAAGGAAGTAATAAAGACATTAGAAATATCAAAGTAGAACTTAATGAATTTGAAAGCATGAGAATTGATAAATAAATCCAAAAGTTGATTCTTTAATTAACAAGTTGATGGAATTAATGCAGATTAAAATGTGAAATTATAAGAATTATAATTCTTATATGAATGTGTGAATAGATTTTAATTCTTATTGAAAGGTATGGTTCAAATTAAATAACAACAGGAATAGATTCAAGAAGAATAGAAAACCCATACGCGAGGAAGAATTGGAAAGATATCAAAGAATCACCTTCCCAGAGTCTCTGGAGATCATTTGGGCAGTAAGTTCTTTCAGACTCCCGAGAAACAACTTTTTTCAGTCTACATAGCCCATTTCTGCCATGGAAAAAGCTGACAAGCTCTCCAGTTCATTTCAGGAAGTTAATGTAACTCTGATCCCACAGCAAAGTGGCCCTGACTGCTGCAAACTGTATAGTCAGAACTGCCCTCGTTCTCCTGGGCTCCTGGCTCCCAGGTACTTGGTCTCTCATTTTCCCCTAAGTCCTATCGATCAGTAGCCCCTCCTGTCAAAGGCAGATCCAGCCTTCTCTTTTCAGAATGATCTCTGGGGCCTCCAAGAGGCGTGTCTCCTGGAAGCTTCCCACCACAGCGGGGCTTTGCTGGCTCACGGATAGCTGCTGCTTGCCACATTGTGACCCACTGCTGCTCAGTGCCTCTGACCCTTCTGGGGCCACCTGTGTTCCCCCTGAGTAGCCCATGGGCATTGCTGACCAGCTGTGGACCAGAATCCCCCTTGGGGGTATGTACTGCTGCTAGGGCTGACTCTGTTCAGGCCTCAGCTGGGTCTTGGGGGCACAGAGTAGTGGACCAGACAGAGTCCCACCTTCCCCTTAGGGAGATCGCAGTCGTCCCCGGCCACACCCAGCCCCAGCTCCCTCACCAGCGCCTCTGCATCCGCACCTACCTGAGCTGTGGCTCCCCTTCTCAATCTTATTCTCTCACTGGGGGTGGAGTCCACAGTAGGGTTGCTTGGGCCTCTGGGGGAATATGTTTTTTTTCAGTTTTACCACAAAACTTTCTTTTATTCAGGTTACAGTCACTGGCACCTGACAGAAACCCTACTCCAAACTAGTTCAAGAAAAAAAACATTTAGTGGATGTAACTGAAATCCATGGGCTTCAGGCATGGCTGGATCCAGGTGTTAAAATGATGGCTCTTCATCTACCAGCTCTCCCTTTCTCTGAGTCGACTTGATTCTCCAGCAGTTCTTCTCCAGGTGGGGAAAAGACGGTCCCAGGCACCTTCACACTTATGTAGTCTTTACAGCTCACAATCCCAAAAGAACAAAAGGAAGTCTCTTTTTTGATATTCCTGGCCAAAATTCAAGGGGGGAACTCTAATGAGGCTGGCTTGGATCATGTGTCCAAGCCTGAACCAGTGAATGGAGAATGCAGTTCTCTAATCAAGTACATCACCGAGGCCAGGGGCAGGCCTCGTCCTGCCTGGTCTGAGCAGGATCACAGTGGGAGGGGCAGGGGAGGAAAGGATGGATTTCCCGAAGGAAGAGCTATCGGAGTCAGGAATTATAGACTCAGCATGCAGAACCCCAGGCTGAGATCGATTAAAGTCGGCCTTCCCATTGTGCTGAAGACCTGACCTCCCCACCTGGGGCCCCCACGTGAGCTGGCACCCTCCACCAAACCCCTTCCTCACAAGAGGGTTGTTTTTCTCTTAGGTGCTGTTGACTCTTTTGGCAAAACGCTCCCATTCCCTGCCCACCAAAGTCATTCAGGAAAGTTTATTTGTGGCTGAAGCCCGATTTCTACAGAGTTCACATCATTTTCCATGGAGTTTTCAGGTCTGTGCAAATCTGGAAATGCAGCTTGAACCCCAGATTTGTAATAAAGGAAGGGGGAACTCAGGGCACAAGAAAGAAGGTAGGAATTTACATTTTCTTTCCACTTGGCAGAGGCCTGCTTTCCAGTACTGAAACCTGTAACAGTTACCTGTTACTGCATAACACATTACCCCCAAACTGAGCAGTTTAGAACAATAATAAATAATTTTCTCAGAGTTTGTGTGGGTCAGGAATTTGGGAGCCCATTAGCTAGGTCCACTAGATGCAAAAATCCTAAATGAAGTATTAACAAATCCAACTTAGTAGCACATTAAAAATACAGTTCAGTGTGCAGAGCACTTGAATGGACATTTCTCCAAAGAAGATAAACAGCCAATAAACACATTAAAAGATGCTTAGCATCTGCCTTGGGTTGAATGTCCCCCCAAAACTTAATCCCCACTGTAACTGTCGAGGGTGGGAAATCCTATTTTGATAACTGAAAGGTGGAACCTTGAAGAGGTGATTGGATTGTAGGACCATGCAGTAGTGAGTGGATTAATAATGGTGGTCAGGGGCAGTGGTTCTGAGGGCTCCGCCATTTCACAATGTGACACCTGCCATCACTGAAGTCACCACCAAAGAAAGACTTCACCAGATGTGTGCTGTGGACTTTGGACTTCCAGCCTCTGAAACTGTAAGCAATAGATTTCATTTATTTATAAATCACCCAGTTCTGTGTATTTTTCTATAAGTAACAGAAACGGACCAATATAACATCATTAGTCATTAGGGAATTGCAAATCAAAATCACAGTGAGATACCACTTCACACCCATTAGGATGGCTACTATCAAAAAAAAAAAAAAAAAACCAGTACAGAAAATAAGAAGTGTTAACCAGAATATGGAGAAATTGGAACCCTTGTGCATTGCTGGTGGGAATGTAAAATGGTGTGGTTGATATAGAAAACAGTTTGGAGGTTTCCCAGAAAATTAAACATAGTATTACTATTTGACTCAGCAATTCCACTTCTGGGTATATGCCCAAAAGAATTGAAAGCAGGGACTCAAACACATAAACACCAATGTTCGTAACAGCCAAAAGGTAAAGCCACCCAAGTGTCCATCGACGAATGGATAAACAAACTGTGGTACATGCATGCATACAATGGAATATTAATGGAATATGGAATATTAATGGAATATTAATCAGCCTTAAAAAGGAATGAAGTTCTGACACATGGTAGAACATAAATGAATCTTGAAAACATTATGCTAAGTGAAATAAGCCAGATACAGAATGACAAATATTGTGTAATTCCACTTAATGAGGTACCTGGTGTAGTCAAACTCATAGGAGCAGAAAGTAGAATAGAGGTTACCAGAGGATGGGTGTAGTTGGGACTTTGTGCTTAATGGGTACATTCTGTTGGGGACAACAAAAAAGTTCTGGAGATGGATAGTGGCAATGATTGCACAACAATGTGAAAGTACTTAATGCCACTGAATTGTACACTTAAAAATTATCAGAATGCTGGGCTGGCTGGTTAGCTCAGCTGGTTAGAGCACAGCCTTGTAACACTAACGTCAAGAGATCAGATCTCCTTACCGGCTGGCCGCAAGAAAAAAAAATCAAAATGGTAAGTTTTGCATCATGTATGTTTTACCACAGTAAAAAAATATATAATTACTTTTTAAAGAAATGATTTAGACTTGACAAAGGTGTTGTAAAATGGGTGTTGTTACACAATGCTGGTAAAAATTTATGTAACTGGTAAATTTTCAGTTAAAATTTATTCTGTTTAAGTTGCTCATTCTTTTAGTGTATTTCCATAAGTAAGCTCTCGCTCTGTTTCTTCCTATCTGCCTTTTAAAATAATGTCTCTGGTGCAGAAGTTGTTTGCCCAAGGTGTTTTGCAGGACTGTTGGAGTTTGCTTGGCCCAGCACAAACTAGGCTAAACTGGTTAAACCCGTAGACCTCTCTACTGAGCCTATGCAAATGTCTCATGGGTGACCTTTTGACATCAGAGGGCCACAAACTCCACCTCCAGATCATGCTAACACTGCCATTTTTTGAACGTGTGACCCTTGAAGAGGCATGTAGGTGACTTGCATGTGCACAGATGGCTGAAGAACTTCCTCAAATCCTTTAACCAATCACGATCCCCCATGCCTCACACCACCCCAAGCACTTACCCATAAATATCCCTTCTTTTCTGCTGCAGGAAGGCGGGTTTAAGATTTCTCCTATTTTCTTGCTTGGCTGCCTTGCAAATAAACCTTTTCCTTTGCTGCAAAGACTGGTGTCAGCATTTGTCTTCCTATGCATCAGGCAACAGGCTTTGTTCATTTACATCTACACCTGAACCACCTTTTTTTTTTAGGTCAATTTGAAAAAACATGTTGGAAGTTTCTTTTTAAAAAAAAATTTTATTGAATCAAAATTGATTATACAAATTTTGGGGGTTCAACATTGAGATATGTTGATCAAATCAATATTACTAGTATATATATTGTTACAAATTGTGGTTATTATTTATGCCCCTTGTCCAATCCCTCCCCCTTCCCCCTCTAGTCACCCTAGATTTCTTCTCTCCCTCTGAAAGAATAATAGTCACTCTGTTGATTTGCTACTCAAATGATCTGTCCAATGCTGAGAGGTGTGATCAGGTCCCCCAATACTATCAGAGAGTTGATGCCTCTTTCATCACTCTGAAATGGGCTCTGTGGAGAGAGACATCCTCCTCCTTTCTTTATCTCTGCTGTTGACTCTCCTTGTGTCAACACACTACAGTACCTGGCAGACCATCTGCATGGTGGTGTGGCATCTAGCTGCCTTCATGGCAGCCATGGTTATCATGGTGCCTGTGGTGGGCCACCCACATGGAGGAGATGTTTTTGGCATGTTCCTTGGTACTGGCAGTATGCCTGGTTGTGGAGAGTGTCCGATCCCTGGCTCCATACCCCAGGTCCCTGAGTGGGTCCTGAGGCATTGGTGTGGGGTGCCTGGTTGTGGGAGGGAGGGGTCCAGTCCCATTCTTCATGCTTTGTGTCCCCAGGTGGGCCCCGAGGCACTGGCACAGGGTGCCTGGTTGTGGGAGGGGTGTCTGGTCACCTTCTCCATGCCCCGGGTCCCCAGGCAGGCCCTGAAGCACTGGTGCAGGGTGCCTGGTTGTGGGAAGGGGGTCCAGTCCCTGGCTCCTAGCACTGGGTCCCCATGGGACGGGCCTGAGTTTTTTCATCAAACTGCACCCCATGCAATTCTGCATTCCTGACCAGTCTCCTCTGAGTGGTCCTGTGCTGATTGGGGGGCAGATCGGCTGTCCTTGCTGTGTCCCAGTGTTCCCCTGGTGGGCCTGTCTCCCCCACGCCCGTGCTCTTCCCATGGGACGGGCCCTGCACCAGTCCCGTGCATTGACTCATTGGCCTCTTAATGGCTCCCCGTTTTCTGCTGTTCTGGCTCCTCATTTCTGCATGGGTCCACAGGAACCCTATTAGTGGTCTTGCTGTCCTGGGGGCCACCAAAGTCCTCTTCTCCCCTGCCATCTCCAAGTAACCCCATCTGAAGGGCACAGCTGCTGCTTCTCCCAGCTCCTGCTCCATATCCTCCAGCATTAAAGTGGCCATGGACCAAAATGCTGAGAGCAGTTTTTTCTTTCTCTTATCATGGTTTCTCCTGCCTTCATGCAGTCTGTAGGTCTCTCCTCCTCTTCACCTAAGCTCCAGTGGCCCCAGCTTGGCTGATGTTACATTTTTATAGTTGTAAATTCATTGATTTATGGGAGAGAGTGACGCTGGGGACCATCTATTCTGCCATCTTGACCAGAACTCCCAGAAGTTTCTTTAAACATTAAACATATACCTATGACCCAGCCATTCTGCCCCCTTGATATTTACCCAAAAGAAATGAAAGGATTTGTCCACATAAACACTTGTATACATATGTTCATGGAGCTTTATTTTTAGTAGCCCAAACTGGAAACAACAGAAATATCCATCAACAGGTGAATGGATGGCTGGCCAGTTAGCTCAGTTGGTTCGAGTACAGTTATAACACCAAAATCAAGGGTTCAAATCCCCATACAGGCCAACTTCCAAAACAGAAACAAAAACAAAAAACAGGTGAATGGATAAATAAACTGATATTCATGCAATAAAATACTACTCAGAAATAAATAGAATATGGATACTGGAAACAAAGACAAAACTGCAGTTGGACACCTCAGCAGGTGTAGCAATCATCTCAATCATCATGATGAAGAGGTGTTTGAGTAAATTCAACACCTAGTACTTATTTAAATTATTTGTGGATTGATTTATGTAAAGCAAGATATTCTACAGTCCTTTTCAAACTTTGAGACATATACAGATCACCAGGGAATTTTGTTGAATTTCAGACCCTGATTCAGTAGGACTGGTACAGACCTGAATCTACAATTCTAGCAAAATCTCTAGTGATGTTGAATCACACTGTGAGTAGCAAGGTAGAAGCTAGCACAATAAAAAAATATGAAAGATAGAATATTTCAAATGAAAAATAAAGGCAAAGAATCCAGCATTTATTCTAAATTTTCTGTATGAACTGTACCTCAAGATAACCAAAGAGTGTGTGAGGAAAAGTTCTTTATAGAAGACCTCCAGCTAATAAATGCAGAAAGAAGGGTAGAATTAGAAACCCATTATTTCATAACTCCTCATGAAATACAGTAGATCTAAACTGTGACCATCAGTAGCTGCTAAACTGTTAAGGAAAAGCTGAGAGGGTCTTGCAGTGGACAGATGAGGCTGGCAACTGTCGAAGCCCCTGATGAATCAGGCAGACCTACTCTGCCTCCTGGTGTGAAGACAGAGGAAGCACATAGCACCCACCTGGTGGGTGGGTGAAGACTGCAGGTTTGTAGGTGGGGCCCGCTATTGCTGACTCTGGGTCCCTCTCTGGGGGCTGTCCACAGGTTATACTCCTGCCCCTAGGGGCGGCCCATATCCAAGGACAGACCAGAGAGAACATACAAGAACCCTGCCCCTTGCCTCCATCCAGGACAATTCTGAAGGGCTGTTCCCAGCTCCAGAGCTCCCCACATGCAGTGGATTGAATGGCCCCCCAAAGTCATTGGAGCTTAACCCCACTGTAACTGTTAAGAGGGTGGGAAATGATATGGTAGTTGAAAGGTGGGGCCTTGAAGAGGTGATTAGATTGTAAGGACCATACCACTAAAAATGGTGGTCAGCAGCATGGTTCGGCAGGCTTTAAAATGAGAGCATGTGAGAGTCTCTCTCTCTGCTCTGCCATTTTCTGCTATGTGAGACCCCTGCATTGCTGTAAAGCCACCATCAAAAAAGACGTTCACCAGATGTGTTCCCTGGACTTTGGACTTCCCAGCCTCTGAAAATGTAAGCAATAAATTTTGTTTTCTTTATAAATCACCCAGTTTCAGGTATTTTGTTGTAAGTAACAGAAACAGACAAATACACCATGGGACAGCTGAGCCCCTGTTTCAATCGAATCATGGCCCAACTTCTCCCTCTGCCCCACCCTGCTCCCTGCACCCCTCAGAGGTGTTGATGCCGGGAGCCCTCCCCAGTAAACTTCCTTTTGCCAACCTCGGTCTCCAAGTCTGGGTCCAGACAGCCTGACCTAAGATGCCTCCCCTGAGGTATACTTGCCAAAGAAATGTGAACCTCATCTGGTTGGTTCTCTAGAAATACAGGGGGGGGCCAGCCCGTGGCTCACTCGGGAGAGTGTGGTGCTGAGAACACCAAGGCCCCGGGTTCGGATCCCATATACGGATGGCCGGTTCGCTCACTGGCTGAGCGTGGTGCTGACAACACCAAGTCAAGGGTTAAGATCCCCTTACCGGTCATCTTTAAAAAAAAAAAAAAAAAAAAAAAAAAAAATAGAAATACAGGGGGCAGAGGAACATGGTAAGGACAGGGATGTAATCCACAAAATCAAGAATAAGAACATTCTGCAGGACAAATTACCCGGTGTCTTCAACAAACAAACAGCAAGAAAAATCAAAAGAGAGAAGGGGAACTCGTAGATTCAAAGAGACTTAAAAGCCACGTAAACCAATGCAAGGTTTGAACCCAGATTTGAATAAACCAAATGAAGATAAATATGAGATAATCAGGGAAATCTGAACACCGGCTGAATATTTGATAATATTAGGAAATTAATATTTAATTTTTAAGGAGTGATAATGACATTATGGTCATTTTTCTTTAAAGAGTCATTAACTTTTTGAGATACATATTGAAATATTTGTGGACAAAATGATATAAAATTGGGAACGTGTTTCAAAATCATCCAGATTGGGGAGGGGAAAGAAGATGGTGTCAGATGAAACAAGACTGGCCAAAATTGGGAACTGGGAGCTGGGGACTAGGAGGTTCATTATCCTAGTCTTTCTAATTTAAGATGAGGGTACTCCAAAAAGTTTGTGGAAAAGTAGGATTAAAAGATAATATGGGGGCTGGCCCGTGGCTCACTCGGGAGAGTGCGGTGCTGATGACACCAAGGCCACGGGTTCGGATCCCATATAGGGATGGCCGGTTAGCTCACTGGGTGAGCGTGGTGCTGCCAACACCAAGTCAAGGGTTAAGATCCCATTACCAGTCATCTTAAAAAAAAAAAAAAAAAGATAATATAAATCTTTCACGAACTTTTTGAAGACCCCTCATATTTGCTTGAAAATATCTGTAATAAAAAATTTTTTTTAAAAAACCATTGATTTCCCCCCTACTAGCCAGCATTAAAAAAAAAAAAAAAAAAAAAAAAAGCAGCAACATTGATTTCAACACAAAAGTTGACGTTCTGTGTAATGTAAAACACTAGAATGTTTCCCACCAATGTGGAGGTCGAAACGTGTGCTCACCCCACAATCATGAGCTAACTAGGTTTGGAAGGTCACAACGCAAGAAGATATGAAATAATAAAACAGACATGAGAAGTATAATTAGTGAAAAGAAAGGGACAGAGTTATATGATTTGCAGATGAAATGGTTGGTTACTTCCAAAAAAAATAGAATCAATTGAAATATTTCAAATTTATGACAGTGTAGCAAAGAAGCTAAACGCAAAATAAACACTCATATAGGAAGAGCAGAAACTCTTTCCTGTATATTAATAACAAGCAATTAGATGATATAATGGTGGCAAAGACCCCATCAAAATAACCAAAACAGATTACGAGGAGTAAAGGCACGATTCCTTTCTATAAAATTCCAGAAAATGCCAACTGTCCCATAGTGATAGAAACAGGGGAGGAAAAGAAGTGGAGGCAGAGGAGAAGGCAGGGATTGGGTAGGGGTACGAGGACACTTGGGGGTGATGGACATGTTCACTGTCCTGACGGTGGTGACAGTTTCAAGGGTGTATGCATATGTCAAAACTTACCAAATTCGGGCCGGCCCGTGGCTCACTCGGGAGAGTGCGTTGCTGATAACACCAAGGCCACGGGTTCGGATCCCACATAGGGATGGCCGGTTGCTCATTGGGTGAGCGTGGTGCTGACGACACCAAGTCAAGGGTTAAGATCCCCTTACCGGTCATCTTTTTTTTTTTTTTTTTTTTTTTAAAGATGACCAGAGGCCGGAGCGGAGGCCCGGGGGACGCGCGGCGGAGAGGGCGGGCGGGCGCGGGGGCGCCGGTGTCTGTACGGGCCCGGCTGTCCGTCCGGCTCTCGCGCTCGGCCGCCGCCCGCTCCTGTGGGGTCTTCTGCACGGGGCTGCCCCGCACGCTGCTCGTCTTCTCCGACCTCACCTGGAGGCGGCGCGTCAGCTCCCCCTACCTCTACGTCGCGGCTTGCATGATGCTGAACGTGCGCTTGCTTGCGGGTTCGTACTGAGATCCATTGAAGGTCCTCCCCCGACTGGCAAAGGTGTGACCTCAGGCTCCTCACCTCAAAGACACAAAGCGTGAGGGAAGGGAGAGGGGCTCTTGGCACCTGCCTGGCCAAAGTGAAGGATGACAGAGGAGAAGACTTGGACACACTGTCCCGTAGCCTTGAGAACACAGAAGGGGAGCCCTTGTTGGGCTGATAAACCTTCCTGGATGAATAAGCCTGTGGTTGGTGTCAATGGAGATTCACACAACGAGGTGCTATCACTGGAAACGGAAGATGATCTGAGCGAGGCTGACCTCTTGCTTCACAATGGCAGCAAAGCGCGCCCGTATTTGAAAGAATCAATAAGAAGAAATTCAGCTTCAGCAGCCACTCTGAGCAAAGCTGTGGGTCTGTTCTCTGCTCCTGCAGAAGAGCATTTTGCTGGGGTGCCCTCCAGTGTCGGGGAAGCTCTGAGGAGGGACTGTCTGGGAAGAGGGCCCAAGGCCTCAGACAGCCACAGAGGACAGCGCCCTGCAGGAGAACCTTGGGTGTTAGGGCTGCCATATCACCAAAAACTGTTGGAAATGGGGATTTTAAAGGATGGACCACTAAGTCCTTTTCTTGAGGGGCAAGGCTCTGAGTTGGAACTGTCTTGCCTGCATCCTGTCCTGTTTGCAATGCTGCACACATATCCTGAAGTACTCCTGAATGATGAGACCGAATGTGTTTCCCTTAACTGGTTAAAGCCTATGTTTTCAGAGCAAAGAATAGAATACAAGAAAATGCTTTCAAGTATAAAAAGTACCTCAAATGGTCTGTAGATAAAACTGGGGTTACTGGTTCTATGACCTTTTAAATTAGCAAATCTTTTATGCCATAATTAAGGTACAAGCAGAATAATAAAAATAGATTAATTTAAAAAATTGTCTTAGAATAATTTCTTTCACATTAAATCTAGATGCAAGCCCCAATTTCCAATGCAGCTGCTAAGTCTCTGCTTTGGTTTGTATGACCAGACAAATTTAAGTCGGGTTTAAACTCAGAAAAAGCTGGTTGATGTGGAAGGAAATTTTTGAGCATGTTTTAAATTGTGCCTGAAAGACATTCAGAATTGGGAAACCTTTTTAGGAGAATACTGATATATCCCATATAGATATCCAATTAGAATGTAACAATTTAACATGAAGTTCAGTACCCATTCTAAAGGGCTACTGTCCCAGATACTGTCTGTCTCTTCAGCTTGTCTCTGATCACCTAATGGAAGTGAATATTTGTAAAGTCTACCCTGCTGTACTTTTATGAAGCCTTGCTGAGTTTACGGAGAACTGTTGACATTTCTGCATTTTGTAGAATAATTTTGGTGTGCAGCAAAATTTGTTTTCTCACACCCCTTTCCTTCCACTTGAGATGTGATTTAGATGGAGGCCCTATGGTGAAAGTTGCAATATTAAACTTACCTTTAGAATAATCCTTTCTCAAACTAGGAACACTAGTAGTGTTACCTTAAATAAAAATGAACTTGAGACTATTTGAGGTAGTTCAGTTACAGAGAGGCAATTGAAGTATTTCCCTTATAAAAATCTCCCAGGTCTAGGAATTGTTTCTTTTACACCAAGATTTTTCTGAGGTAACTCCTTTTTATTGTTTGTTGATAATTTTAATAAAGATAAAGGTCATTTAAGAGTAAGTTTTTAAGGACTCCCAAAGTGAGACTTAAAATAGCCATTTTGGGGGATTATTGATTGTATATATCTGTTTATATTGTGTGCTAAATTACTATGCCATGTGCTATTTTAGTGCTTTGGGAAAATGAAAAAATCTGTTCTTTAGCATAATAAATATGTCTTATTTTATGTGTGTAAAAAAAAAGAAAGAAAGAAAAAACTGCATTTCTTCATTTACCTCTCTTGTGTTTACTATATTTCACCTGTGAAACCTGTGAATACCACCTCCAATATCAAATCTAGATTGGATTTTTTGGTTTTTGCACATTGATATCAATTGTAACAGTACCATTCGTTGAAAGACTGTTTTCCCCATTGAACTGCCTTTGAATCTTTGTCAATAATCAGTGACATATGTGAGTCTATTTCTGAACTTTCATTCTTTTCCATCCATGTATTTTTGCATCTTTATAGCAATAAACATTTTCTTGGCAGCTTTATAAGTCTTTTTTTTTTTTTTTTTTTCTTTTTTTGTCCTTTTCATGACCGGCACTCAGCCAGTGAGTGCACCGGCCAGTCCTATATAGGATCCGAACCTGCGGCCGGAGCGTCGCAGCGCTCCCAGCGCCGCACTCTACCAAGTGCGCCACAGGCTCGGCCCAGCTTTATAAGTCTTGATAGCAGGTAAAATAAGTCCTTGAATTTCATTTCTTTTTTCAAAGTTGCTTTGGTTATTCCAAGTCTTCTGTATTTTCATATAAATGTTAGAATCAGCTTGCCAATTTCCAAAAAAACAAAAGCCTGCTAGGATTTTGAAGTGGATTTCATTGAATCTATACATCGATTTGGGGAGAATGAAATCTTAATAATACTGAGGCATTCAATCCATCCATGAATAGTAAATAAATACATACATATATATAAGAGGTTCTCAAAAAGTTCATAGGATGATTAATATTACTTTCTAATTCAATTTTTTCTATGAGCTTCTTGAAGTACCCTAATATGTATACGTGTATATGTGTATGCATGAGTCCATATCTATGAATTATCCTTGTATGTGTATGTATGTATGTGTGTATCCATTATCTTTCAGCAATTTCTTTTAGTTTTCTATGTATGTACAGGTCTTGCAAATCTTTTGTCAAATTAACCCCCTGGGGCTGGCCAGTTAGCTCAGTTGGTTACAGCATGGTGCTGATAACACCAAGGTCAACAGTTTGATCCCTGTAGAGCCAGCCACCAAAACAAAAAAAAAAAGAAATCCCCTAAATATTTAATAATTTTGATGCTATTGTTAATGGTATGGGGTTTTTTGTATGGTTTTAAAATTTTCAATTTCTGATTGTTTGTTGCTAATATGTTGAAATACAATCATTAAAAAAATATTAGGAATAACCTTAATAATAAATAAAAAAAGGTACATGAAGAAACATATTTTCCTTAGTGATATAAAACATTTTAAACGATACGTTTCAGGATGGAAGTCTGAATATTAATGATCAGCTTTTAGCACAAATCTAACCAAAATTCCTTTTTACCTTTTTTTTTTTTTTTTTTTTTTGAGAATTCAACAAAGCCCATTTAAAAACCATCTGAAAGAATAAACAATTAAGGCTGTTTAAGAACATTTGAAAGAACGTAGAAAAGAAACTAGCCTTATCAGATTAAAACCCCATTACAAATGAACTACTACAGTAGTTAAATTAATACTGTCTGATACAACAATACATGCTCAGATTAATGATACTTAGTAGCTCAGAAATCGACCCTAGGATCATTGGTACCAGAGAAGTGGGGTGTTGCTTATAACAGATACTTGAAAATGTGGAAACAGCTTTGGAACTGGGTGTTGAGGAGAGGTTGGAGGAGTTTGGAGGACTCAGTAGAAGACAAAAAGACAAGGGGAAGTTTGGAATGTCTTAGAGACTGGTTATGTGGGGGCAAGCGGAATGCTGATAGAAATATGGACAGTAAAGGCCATTCAGAGAAGGTCTCAGATGTAAATGAGAAGGGACTTACTGGAAACTGAGGCAAAGCTCACCCTTGCTGTGAACTGGCAAGGAACTTGGCTGCATTCAGTCCATGCCCTAGGACTTTGTCAAAGTTGGAACTTAAGAGTTGTGATCCACAGTATTTGGTGGGATAAATTTCTAAGCAGCAAAGCATTCAGAAAGCTGCATGGCTACTTGTAACAGCCTATGCTGAGTTATGGAGGCAAAGACATGACATAAAGCCAGAATTTAAAGGAGAAGCAGAGTGTAAAGATTTGGAAAATTTGCAGCCTGGCCATGTGGTAGAGAAGCGGAGAGCATTTTCAGAAGAAAAATTTAATGGTAC
Organism: Cynocephalus volans; assembly: GCF_027409185.1. Classification (NCBI taxonomy): domain Eukaryota; kingdom Metazoa; phylum Chordata; class Mammalia; order Dermoptera; family Cynocephalidae; genus Cynocephalus; species Cynocephalus volans. The sequence goes on from NC_084460.1 coordinate 293,606,644, forward strand.
TAAGATTAACAGGGCCGGCCAGTGGCTCACTTGGGAGAGTGTGATGCTGATGATACCAAGGCCAAGGGTTCGGATCCCTATATAGGGATGGCCGGTTAGCTCACTTGGGAGAGCGTGGTGCTGACAACACCAAGTCAAGGGTTAAGAGCCACTTACCGGCTATCTTTAAAAAAAAAAAAAAAAAAGATTAACACAAAAGAAAGGGATTATCAAGAGAAGGGGGAAAAGCCCTGAAGACATTGCAGAAGCCTCCGGGGCCAGTCCTTCCATCTCAGGCCCAGAGGCCTAAGGAGACAGAATGGTCTTGGGGAACAGGCCCGAGGTGCCTTCCTCAGGCTCGCTGCTTACGACCACCTCGGGAAGCTGCTTCCAGCACCAGGCACCGCAGCTGCTTTGGCTGCTGCAGCCATGGCTAAATTGGCCCCAGGTATGTCTGAACTCACAGCTTTGGAAAATACAAGCTGGAAGCCTTGGTGGCATCCACTTGGTGTTAGGTCTGCAGGCTCTCAGAATGCTAGAGCTGTGGACCTTTGGAAGGCTCCACCCCAGTTTCAAAGGATGTATGGAAAGGCCTGGGGACCCAGAAAGAGATCTGTCACGGGGGCAGAGTCACCACATAGAACGTTCACTAGAGGAATGCTGGGCGGAAACATGGGGTCAGAATTGCAGCGGAGAAACTCCATCAGCCTAGTGGAGCCATGAGAGCAGGACCGCCATGGAGACCCCAGACCTGTGGAGCTACTAGACTGGAACACCAGCCTGGGAGAGCTGAAGTGAGGCCTGAAATCAGGAAAGCCATAGGTGCGGAGCTGCCAAAGGACTTGGTGACCCAACCTCCACACCAGCGTGCAGAGGAGGTCAAACATGGAGTCAAGGTACCTGATTCGCCAGATCTGAGATTTAATGCATGCCCTGCTGAGTTTCGGACTTGGGACCTGTTACCCCTTTCTTTTGGCCTATTTCTCCCTTTTGGAATGGGAATATATAGTCTTCGTTCGTCCCACCATTGTATCTTGGAAGTAGATAACTTGTATTGATTTCACAGATGGGACTTTGAACTTTGGACTTTTGACTTGAAACATCCCCTTTGGGGATGAAATGAATGTATTTGCAAGTGAAAAGACATGAGTTTTGGAGGCCAGGGGCAGAATGTAGTGGATTAAATTATGTCCTCCCAAAACTCACTGAAGCTTAAATTTTGTCCTCCAACTTTTGTATATTAGAAACTTAGCCTCTGCTGTGACTGTTAAGAGGGTGGGAAATCCTATTATGGTAATTGAAAGGTGGAGCTTTGAAGAGGTGTTTGGATTGTAGTGAATGGATTAAAAATGGTGGTCAGGGGCGTAGTTCTGAGGGCTTTAAAAGAAGAGGAGAGTCTGTCTGTCTGTCTGTCTCTCTCTCTCTCCCCCCACCCCCACCCCCTCTTCCACCATCTTGGAATGTGAGACCCCTGGGTCACTGTTGCCACCACCAGATGGACTTTGGAGTTCCCAGCCTCAGAAACTGTAAGCAATAAATGTCATTTTCTTTATAAATCACCCAGTTGCAGGTATTTTGTTATAAGCAACAAGAATGGACTAATACAGGAGAGACTGTTCATTTAATAAAAGTTTCTAAGACACATGCTTATTTGGAGAATTATAAAAACAGCATATAACAAAATAAAACCCAGAGAAATTAAGAGGAAAATGTAAATAATAATGATGATGATGATGAAGTCACAAAAACAGTGGGAACCATAGATGAATATGTCATTGTCCTCTGCCTAAAGCAATGAAGGAAGTCACAAAGAAAAACAATAGATGTAACTATATTCACATTTCAACCTTTTGTGCTTCAACAGCCCCCAAGCACTGGACGAACAAGGAGATGTGGAGGAGTTAGGGGCAGAAAATCAGAGGAATCAGAGGTGAGTGAAGTCAAGGATGGGGTGGAGAGGGCAGAGCCAGTGACACCCCATCCCCCTGCCTGGGAGGTCTGGCCCTGCCCCCTGATATGGGGGTTGGAGACCCTGAATCCTTCCTGATGAGTCAGGGGAGAGGCTTCATGTCGCCCACAACGATGTGACCCTTGGCCAAGGTGAGCAATTCGACTTGAAGGAAACCTGACACTCAGAAATTAAAAGGATAAATTATAACTCAGCTAAAATACCCAAGGGTTGAAAATATTAAAGGACTGTAGAATATACTAACATTTATAAAGCAAATGTATTTCACAGGGCCTAGTTTCCAAAAACCTGTAGTTTCAGGTATAAACTAACTTTTAAAATTATATATAGAAATGTTAAGCTTGCAAGAGACAGGAAACTTTCCCCAGGCTAAAGTCTCTGTTGTAGATAAAGAATTGTAACACAGCAAAATTGTTGGCTCAAGGACAGACATCCTTGGTGCAGGTTAACCTGAAGTTGCTTTATTGTTATATAAAAATACTGAGGAAACTGCTGTAGGAAAAGACAGTATTTGCTAAGAACAAGCTTTTGTTGGTGGATCGACTTAACCTTTTTCAAATTGCATTATGGAATGTCACTCTGTTATTTCACTGATGCTACTAGTCCTTATGTTCTTTGTAATGATTAAGTCAATTGAATTTTTTTGTGAAACTTCCTTGTCTTGTCAATAAAAGGGAGAGGCTAACTTTAAATTAGTCAGACACATTCAGTGTTTCTCCTCCTAATGGGGAAATTACTGAAGTGCAGTCCGTCCGGGCCTCAATGCATACATAGTGCTTGAGTAATCACATAATTCTTATTTTCATCTCCGTTACACAGGGAAAAGAAGTGTAACAAAGGAATACAGAATTCAAGGCAAAAAGGAGGTGTGAGAGTGAAATAATGAAGTAGTTAGATAGCCAGTAAAAGATAAGCCAACTTAAAAGAAAAACCAGGTGGAGCATGGTGACTCAGAATGGTGAGGTGTGCTAGATAGAACAACATGTCTAAAGCAAGACATCAAAACCAGCTCCAGGTATGTTTTTTAAAATTAAAAAGCAAGAAATAGAAGGCAAAGAGCCTAAACTCATGAAGGATGGTCTGGGCTGAAGTCAGGGTGGAGAGAGAAGAAGAGTCAGGAGGAACTGTTGAAAACCTTTTAAATTTCAATCCTAATTCCTAAGGTGTATTCTGCAGAAAACTGATTGTTCCATTACACAATCTCAGAGACCAAGGATGAACGGGCTTATTGAGAAATTGCAGAGCTTTTTCTTTTTCTTTTCTTTTTTTTTTAAATGATCCGAACCCGTGGCCTTGGTGTTATCAGCACTGCACTCTTCCAAGTGAGCCACGGGCTGGCCCTCTTTTTCTTTTTTTTAAATACATATTTATGGGGTACAGAGTTGTATCAGTATTTGTGTACAGTATGTTATGATCAAATCAAAATTATTAGCATGTTCATCATTAAAAATCATAATTATTCCCTATCCCCCTTTACCCTCCCCCTTTTCCACCTCTAGTAACTACAGGTCTGTTCTCTCCTTCTGAAAGTTCAACATTTTATTATGGTCTTTCTTTGTTTCTTTGTTTCTTAGCTCCCACTTATCAGTGAGTACATGCAATATTTCTATGCCTGGCTTATTTCACTTAACATAATTTTCTCCAAGCTGATCCATGTTGCTGTGAATGGCAGAATTTCATTCTTTTTTATGGGTGAGTAGTATTCTGTTGTGTATATAGACCACAATTTCCTTATCCAGTCATCCATTGATGGACATTTATGTTGGCTCCACTGCAGTTTATTTAGCAACATGGAGTATTTCCTGCAGTGAACAAAGCAGTATCAACTTATAACCTGCAATGAAACTCAGTAGCTAAGACATAACCTAATTGTTTTCTTAAAAAAAGAATAGCTAAGAAACATTCCTCTGGCTTCCAGTCAAGATGGTGGAATAGATGGTCCCCAGCATCACTCTCTTCCACAAATCAACCAATTAACAACTATTAAAAAGCAATGACAGCCAAGCTGGGGCCACTTCAGCTCAGGGGAAGAGGAGGAGAGAACTACAGAGTTCGTGAGGGCAGAAGCCATGATGAGAGAAAGAAAATATCACTCCCACCATTTCATGCCCCGGCCACTTTAAGGCTGGAGATGCTGAGTGTGTGGAGCAAGAACTGGCAAAAGCCACAGCTGTGCCCTTCCTATGAAGTTGCTTGGAGACAGCATGGAGGAAGAGGGCCATGGTGGTGCCTACACCAGCAAGACCACTAACAGGGTTCCTGTGGACCCACATGGGAGCAAGAAGCCACAACAACTGAGAAAAGGAGCCACTCAGAGGCCAGTGAGTCACTGCAAGGGACCGGCACATGGCCTGCCCCATGGGAAGTGTTTGGAGTGCAGGGGGTGGGGGAAATGGGCCCACCAGAGGAACACTGGGGCATAGCATGGACAGCTGATCTGCCCTCCAATCAGCATAGGACCACTCAGAGGAGACTGGTCAGGAATATAGATCTGCAGGGGGAGCAGTTTGCTGAAAAGTCTCAGGTCCAGACCAGAGTTTCCACTAAACTCAGGTGTACCAGATCTCACAAGACCTGGAAGTACCTACGAAGTCAACCATTAAAACCTGAGCTGCACAAAATGCCTTCTCCAGGGAATCAGCAGCAAAGCAGCAACTTAGCTCAACTACAGAGCTCAAGTGCTCTTCCCCATAGGAAGTCCCCCCACTTTAGAAGTAAGCAAAGGACAACAAATTAGTTCCAGTGCAGATTTTAAGTGGTGGGAACAGTCAATAATCCAACACAGAACTGAAAGAAAAAGTAAAATATCCACAGACCAGAGACAAAGTTTGATATTAATTAGTAAAGGTCTCACATCACCAAAAACACCTATAAAATCTAGAAGGACCAGAAGCTCCCTGGGCTCACAAGCCAGGGAGAAGGGAGGGCTGGGGGCCCCAGTCATGCCCCCCCAATGACTATACCCAGCCTAGCAACAACCACTGAGCTCCCACAGGAAGTGCCCTGGGCTCCCAAGCTGGGGCAGTGGTGGGGGCAGACAAGGGCTTCAGCCACACACACCCCTGACATCTGCATCCAGCCCAGCGATGACCACTGAGCTACTGCAGAAAGCACCCCAGTCTCCCAAGCCAGGACAGCGGGGGGCTAAGGGCCTTGGCCACACACCCCCAGCATCTGCACCCAGCCCAGTTAGAACCACTGAGCCACCGCTGGAAGCCCCCTGGTCTCCTGAGCCAGGGCAGTGGGGGTGCCAAGGGCTTCAGCCACACCTCCCTGACATCTGCATCCCCAGCAATGACCAAGCCACCACTGGAAGCCCCCTGGTCACCCCTGCAGGAATGAGGGGGGTGCCACAGGCCTCCACCACACCCCTCTCTTTCCGCCTTCTCCCACCTATTTCCTTCCACCTTCCCTCCTCCCCCTCCCCCCAACTGCTCTGCAACAACTTCTTACAATGTTAAAAATAATATGAATAAATAAATAAACTTAAAAAATAAATAAATAAAAATAAAATCAGGGAATGAGTCCAAATAAATAAATAAATAAATAAAGTAAAATAAAATAAAAAAAGAATAGCAGCACCAGCCGAGTTGATGGAGACATGGGAGGCGGCCGCTGCTTGCACTTTATGTGTATGTTTCACCTCCTGGCTCCACGAAACCTCACGTGCTTTGCATCCTTCCTCACTTTTCCTGTTGTATCACTTTCTATGCATCTTCTCTCTTCTATAACACTGTTTCTACACTGTCTGTTTAAAAAGTACCATTTGGGTGTCAGAAACGACTTAAAACTATAAAAAGCCAGCACTTTGTTTGTTTGCGAAAGCTTTGCCTTTCTGGGTTTGAGTAATTAAGTTTGTGCCTTTGAGCCATTAAAGACCTGATGACCAAAAGGGGAAAAATTTTTTTTTTTCTTTTCCACCCTCTGAGTTTCTCTAGGCAAGCTCGAGACACGTGCTGACCAGCAAGTTACAATTGGTTAAGTCTCGAGACAAAATGTGTTTATCTGTGCAGAGTTCTGCAAGAGTTCAAACAGTAGCCTGTCAGGGAAAGAATCAAAGCCACTTAAAACTGAAGAGAAAAAAAAGGTTAAAAGGCTTTTAAAAGGTTAAAAAAAAATAAAAAAAAAAGATCAGACTGCTATGAGCAATGTTTTCAAAATAATCAGCATACATCTTTGCCTGGGTTTACTGGTAAAACAGGATTATGTTTGTCTCTGCTGGAGGCATTTAAGGTTGTGAACCCAGCCAAAACCTGAAAGATCATTCTGTATGCAGTTTTTAGGCAAATGAGGCTAATTTGGTATTGTTCATAGCAAGGAACAAGCAGGTAGGAGAAAAGAGAAGATGTGAGAAAGCTGCGGATTTGAAGGTGTAGTTGTGCTTTGGAGTGTGTATTAGTCCGTTTCTGCTCCTTATAACAAAACACATGGAACTGGGTAATTTGTAAGAAAATGAAATTTATTACTTACAGTTTCAGAGACTGGGAAGTCTGAAGTCCAGAGAACACATTTGGTGAAGGCCTTGGTGGTGGCAGCAGTGACCCAGGGGTCTCACATTGCAGTATGGTAGAAGCAGAGAGATATTAACCTGTCGTGTGCTCCTCTAAAGCCCTCAGAACCACGCCCCTGACCACCATTTTTAATCCATTCACTACCGCATGGTCCTACAATCTAATCACTTCTTCAAGGCCCCACCTTTCAACCACCAAAATAGAATTTCCTACCCTCTTAACACTTTAACAGTGGAGACCAATCCTCCAACACATTAAACTTTGGTGGTGGTGGCAGGGACACAATTTCATCGTAACAGAAGGATAAAAAGAAAAGAGAATGCTTTTACGTGACAAAGCATCTTATGTAGTGAAGTTTTGTTCTAGAGTAAAATGATTGGTTATTTGGGTAAGAGGAAGTATAGGACAAAGCAGAAAGTCTGAATAAGTCATCATAATCATCTGTGAAGGGTAAATTTATGAAAGGAATCTTATGTGTGGTCAAGTTGCCTCAAATTAGAAGGGAATTATGTATAAGTTTTTCTACAAACTGAGCATTAATATCAAAAGCACATTTATACAAGGCTGGGATTTGCTCACCTATGTTGGAACAAGATATTCTGGAAACACTGAACTGCACTTAATAGGAAATTGTGAGAGGGTTTTTTTTTTTTTTAATCTTTTATGTAACTGGCCTAGGAAACATATTCTGTATTTTATCAAAACAATTCTTGTGTTTATGCCTTTGAAATCTTTTGTCACTTTGGTTTTATTTTATGATGATTTATGATCCTATTTAATTGTTTTAAACCTTTGTTATTTGACAAACTTCCCAACACCAAATTCTAAAAATTCAGTCTTTCTGACTAGAACTAACTTTGAGATGTTCCAAGGGCCCCGGAACTTCTCAAAGGATGTATAAAAGAGATGTATTAAAACTAAATGGGCTTATCTGATAGGTTAAACTATATGGGAAGCATTGTCAAAACAAAAAAATGGATGTTTGACCTTCTTTAAGTTATACTAATATGTTATTAATATGTGTTCCAGAATTATGTTTCCTAGGAAACTGATGTGTCTAGGTAGAAATGCTATCAGTCATAATTTTGGTTATTTGAAATTGTTGTGTGCCACAAAAAGTACAACCAAATTGTCAGTTGTGTAACTCCTCAAATCTTTTGGTCATTTTAAGCCTTGATGCTTATAGCTAATTGCCTTATTCTGATGCTCTTTCTGAAAGTGCTTTGCAAGCAATTATAATCCCAAAGTGTTGGGTCTTCAAGGAAGTTCATGGAAAAAAATGAAAAAATTATGACAGGTTCAGATTCCTAATAACCTTGAGTTCATACCACTGGACTAAGTTTCTAAAATTCTAATGAGAAAACTGATGGGTTTGTGAAACTTCTAATCAAGATAAAGCAAAGCAAAAAATTAATTACATGGAGTTAAATAATAGATAAAGATAACATTTTGTAACTTTTATTGTTGGCTCTTTACTTAAATGTTCTGTTTTCCAGAGTTAAGGAAACTTTCTCTCTTAAGCTATCTATAACTTACACCAATTTGGTAAAATATAATTTATGAACAGAGATGGGAGCATTTGTTTTGTTTTGTTTTCCTTATTTGGTTCCTCCAAAACTTGAAAACTTCTTGTGAGTATCTTTTTGATTTTCATGGCATGGTTATTTGTATAAGATCAGTAAGAATCTGCTCTCTCTTTGTAACAGGATACAATTGAAAACGTTGGTTTTAAAATAGCGTGTCTTTTCTAAGTTCCTGACCCTGCTGCGTGTTGCCCTCATGTGGCCTAACTGCTGTCTCATGCCCCCACCCCATGTGGGATAGTCTACTTGGGAAAGGGCTTTCCCCTCGCCGAGGAATCAGTACAAAGAAAAGTAAGACCTTTTAAATCAGAAAATTGATCACCAACACTTTCATAAGAAATGTTTTGATCAAAAGGGGAGAGGCGATGTCTTCTCTACACAAACAGTTCTCTAAAAGTATTCACCGCCTTGAAGTAAGGGCTTATGACTTGGATGAGACATCCTGTTCCTAAACAAAGGACTGGTGTAAGTTCTTAAAATTGTTCATATACCAATGAATGTATAGCTTGTTAACTCTAAGTAGGCCACCTGTTGTCAATCAACTGTTAAGACAATAGATAAACAAATAAATACCCTTGGTCCCTCTGCTATTCCTGCCAGGTACCAAAAGCTATGTCCTCCATCACATCAAACAGTTCTGTTCCAAATTAACCCTTTCATTGCCCTGTCTTACCTTGAAGCAGTGAGATGAGTCGTCATCTGTCCTGTTCCATAGGAATGAAAGGAATTATTGACAGTGTGGAAATTGTTGGAGTGAGCAGGACTGAAGCCATGTTGGGACCTAAAAACACATGGGCTGCAGGCAAATTGTAAAAGGATGTAGTTCCTTCCCTGGCCCCTTGGCATGCATTTCTCTGAGTTCCCTCTTTTCCCATAGTTATTTGATATTTTGAACCTTGGTTATGAGGCAAGATGACATTAATTACATGAATGTAAAGTTGTTTTCCAGCCAGCTTGAAGCTGCAAATTTGTAGACCCTGGGCAACCACAGAAGACCTCAATAAACCTGTGCTGATTCCACCCTCCAGAGGGACCTGGAGATGTCAGCAAGGGTGGGAGCAGGAACCAGACGGAGTCTTGGCGAGGCTTTGCATATGAGACCTTGCATGAGACCACCGAGCTCACGTCCCCTCCCTCCTCCTTTCCAGTCCCCTCAGCCCCCAGCACCTCACCCAGCTCCGATTCAGCCTATTTCCTGCCCATCTTTACCGCCGATCCCAACTTCTCCAAGTGGCTCAGGCCCGGTGTCCAAAGGGCATTAGCTCCCTTCTCCAAGCTCTCCCTTGAGTGCAATAGATACTCCTCCACTTACCCCACTAGCCCTTCAGGCCTAGAGGCGGCAATAATATACTCTGTGTCTTCCTCACTTTCACACTGCTCCCCAGGTAGCAGTGTTGGCACAGGAAGAGTTCTGGCAGCCAGAGAATGAATGGCTGATTTTGGGGTGCTCACACTCGACCTGCTAATGGGCTGCTATTCATATTCACGGAGGTATTGAGACTGAAGGTGCTTCTGAGCCTGAGCACATCTACCCTGGGCAGTGAAAATGGAAGTGAATGCCAGTTGGTTAATTTTCTTTCTGTCCAAGGTTCACTAGGGCCGAGGCAGTCATGAGTCCCTAAGGTGACTGGAGGGGACAGGGGGCAGTTTGTCCCTGGACGGACAATCTCTTGATGTACAAGGTAAGGGGTGTCTCTGAGGCCAGGTTCCTGCTCCAACAGAATACGGCTGGTCTGGAGGGGGTGGCAGTGGAAGATCTTGAAGTATGGGAGCTATTGGCAATGGTTTGTCCTTATAAAGGGAGCCAGAAGCATCCTTAGAAGCAGTTCCAAGACCAGGAACACTTGAAGGAATAGATACTCGCTGTTGCAGAAGGTAAAGTCGTGGTGGCACTGGAGAAGGGAAGCTTGTGGGGCCATGGAGAATGGGAACCCAAGGGCAGGGTGTGCAGTGGTGAGCCACTCAGAGGTCACGGAGGCAAAAGCCCTCCTAGCTGGGTCCACCTTTCTCAGGTAAAACCTCTCTCTTATGAGCTCTAATCAGCAACCCCAAGGGGCCAGAGACAACCCTCCCTACTCGTGTGAACCTGTGCAAGATCTCAAATACCTATTCAGAAAGGAAAATACCCTGAAGAGACCAACTCACAACCTGCTAAATGATGTGGCAGATAGTCCCAGGACTAGTAACTTTCCTGGTGATGCTGAATATCTGTCACTCTGCTATTTTGCCAAACCCCCTCCTCCTGGTAAAGATTTGTTTTGTCCGTGCTGGGTCTAGAGACCCTTGTTCCGATGATAAAAACGATCGCCTATTGTCTAAGCATCCTTCCTTTATCACAATGGCTTACGCAGAATGGGAAAACAATGCTGTAGTCAGCATGTCGTCTATTACAGCTAAAGGGGAAGATTCTTCTAATTGCTGGATGTGCCATTACAACCCTTATGTTTGACCGAACCCAATAAGGGCATTCCCTCGTGAGGGGGACTTCAGTATTACATTTCTGCCCTGGGAACCAAGCCCTCCAGCCACCGAAGTCCCTCTAGACAGCACAAAACCTATGATGTGTGTGAACCTGACACCCCTGCACAATGTCACATCTAGAATGGGGAAACGAAAATCAAATCGCACCACTCTTAATACGGCCTCCCAACCTTGTGGAAAGTGTGTGATCCGGACTGTCCCGCAATATATCCTATGACCTCCTCAGGTCCTTGTACTCCAGACGTCCCCCATTGGTGCCCTGTCACAAACACCTTTAGCAAGGGAGCCCCAGGTATCAAAAATAAATGTAGCACGTGGGAAGGATATGACCTAGCCCCAGGTAGTTTTGGCATCCCCAAGGCAGCATTTAACGATGCTTCGTGGAGTAGGAGTGTTAAGGACGTGATTCCCCAATCAGGAGGGCTACTTTCCCCAAACTGTAGCACTTCCAATTCCCCTGGCTGGCCGTCACAGATAAACAAAGAATTCAACTCAACTTCTCCCAAAAGGGCCTGCGCTCCATCAGGATATGTTTTCTGGTGTGAGGGTGGACCCCTCAAATTGTCCATCAGTAAATTGGCTCTCAATTTTGTATGCCCAAAAGGAAAGTTTTCCTCACTCCTTAGAACAGAGCTTCTCCCTGTATAGACAATGTAATATTTACAGGACAGTGTACGCTAGGAAAGTTGGCTCCTAACAATGTACTCGTTTATAATAGGACACGCAGGGAAAATGAGCCATTGGCCTAATATTGGCGGGTATTGGAGCGGGTATTGGATTAGCTGCTCCCTGGGGAGGAGTTGCATATCATGAAGTGACCTTATGAAATGTGACTAACACGGTAGCCGAGTTAGCCTAGGTGTACAGCGAGTGGTGATGTCATACAAAAGCATCAAGCACCCCTTGACTCCCTAGCTGTCATTGTCCTAGACAATCTCCTGGCCCGGGATTATCTTCTAGCTGAACAAGGGGGATTATGTGCTGTGCTAAATGAAATTTGTTGTACATAAATAAAGACTTCAAGCCAAGTAGAAGATGATGTAAAAAGGATATATGAAGAAGCCATTGGTTACATGGATTTTATAATCCTAACTCTCAAAGTATTTGGGAATCTATAAAGAATTATCTACCTTCAGCCACTTAGTTTTTACCCTTACTAGGACCATTAGTGGCTATCCTATTGTTCTTGATTTTTGGCCCTTGCCTGTTCAATTTGTTCAGTTTGTCTCTTCCAGACTCCAGAAATTTTATGTGAACGTGATGACCTCATGTGGCTTCTGCCTTATTCCAACCCAGTCACTTGGGACTGAGCAGCCCGAGGTCAGGTATTCAGAGATTTCTATTCCCAGATAGACAGCGTCTACAGCTCCACTCAGCCTGAAACAGCTACAGAAGATGGACCTTTATCCTTCATCATCTCTTAAGGTTAAGGGAATGGAATCTCTGAGGGGGGAATGAGAGAGGAAGGTGCTCAGGATTCAGGCCACTTCCCTGGGTCTCAAACCACTCTCGTAGGACTCAAGCCCCTCCCCGAGTCCTGAACTGCTGTTGCTTGTAGCACCTATTTTCAGTGCCAGCACATGGAGATTGAGACCACAGGAGGCAGACTTGTGTAATCTTGATGGCTGAGCATGCTCCATAAAGAGTTTACCCCTTGAATGACCTCCCACTGGAGGCACTAGAGAGCACCTAGAATGTTCTAAGCCTATTTGGTGCATGTGATGGAATCTGACCAGTAAGCATGCTCCAAGGAGAACAACTGAGCGTGTGAAAGGCTATGTTACATAACGTGTTACATAACTGGGAACCACCTTCTCAGCTGAATATTCATTAGATAGCATGAATATGTATAGATAGCCAAGCTGTAGAAGTTGAATCCAGGAAGAAGGTGGGATTCCTGCTGCTTGCTCCCTCGAGGCAGCCCACATTTCGCCTGTGAGGTGTGTACATTTTTCTTTTTGGGGTTAAACTTGCCTTTAGCAGGCTGCTGTTCACTCTAGAACCAGTCCACACTTGCCTGTAAAGTGTATTTTTCTTACTTTTGTATTAAACTTGCCATGGCTGCCACTTGGTCTCTGGAGATAAGCTGCACTGTCCCTGTGAAGTCTGTATTTCCTATTCTTTATATTAAACCTGTTTCCATTTACTACTATGACTCTGCTCTTGAATTCTTTCCTGTGGCAGAGTCAAAAACCTGGTATAGAATGGGGTGGGTTGAGATTGGCTATTGGACCTCCCCAGACCCTCTCCTCCAGTGTCAATGCCTCCTCCCTGCCACCCCCTCACTTCTAGAACTTTCCTGACCTTTCCTCTCCCAGCCCCACTGATGCTTCTGCAAGTCCCTAATTCCCTGTATTAAATCTCATTCTACTCAGAATACCTAGACTGCCTTGTGTTCTTGACTGAGCCCTGACTGCTACAAACACCACTGCCTGCATATCCTCTCGCATGCTCGTGAACACCTGGGCCACTATATCTGTAGCACAAATTTCTAGACATGCTATTTCCAGGTCAGTTAAGATGTTGATGGTGTATTAATTTGCTAGGGTTGCCATAACAAAATACTACAGACTGTTTGGCTTAAACAACAGAAATTTATTTCCTCACAATCTGGAGACTAGAAGTCTGAAATCAAGATGTCGGTAGAGCTGATTTCTTCTGCGACCTCTCTCCTTGGCTTGTAGATGGCCATCTTATGCCTGTGTCTGCGTATGGCCTTTTCTTTGTACATGTCTGTGTCCAGATTTTCTCTTCTTATAAAGACACCAGTCATATTGGATTAGGGCCCACACTAACAGCCTCATTTTAAATTAATTACCTCTTTAAAGACCCTATCTCCAAATACAGTCACATTCTGAGATACTAGCGGTTATGAATTTTGAGGGGACCCAGCTCAGCCCAGACAGAGCTATTGCCAACTTGCTCCCCTAGAAATTGTACTAAACTGCACACGTCACGGCAATGCACCAGGGAACCCCATCCCCGCACGCTTGTCAACAGAGTGGGCCGGCAGACTTGGTGATCTTCACCAATCCAATAGGGAAGAAAAGGTACACAGTGCTGGTGTTTTAATTTGCATTTCTTTTGCTCTGAGTGAAGTTAACATCTTTTCATGTGTTTGGGTCATTTGTTTTTTCTTTTCTTTCTTTCTTTTTTTAAAAGATGACCAGTAAGGGGATCTTAACCCCTGACTTGGTGTTGTCAGCACCACGCTCTCCCAAGTGAGCCACGGGCAGGCCCTGTAGTTTCTTTTCTGAGCTGGGTTTGTGCAGGACAGTTCTCTGGGTGGCCTCAGGCCAACCCAGTTCTCCTCCCTTTCTCACTTGTAGTTCTTAAGAATATCTGCAGAATGTGGAGGAAATGCAACATCCTGAGATAGGGGGAGCTGGCCAGAATAGCCCAAGCACCGTGGTAGCCCCTCCTAGAAATATGAGGTCCTTCAATACTGTAACCCAGGGACTCGTGTTGCCTCGGGGTATAAAACCCAAGGAAGGCTGCTTTTCGGGGTCCCTCAGTCATGGTGCAACTGAAGCATGCTCAGCTGAGGTTCTACATGCCCTGGGCAGCTTTTCTGAGCCTTGGGGAAGTGGCTCACAATGAATCCTAGGCTTCTGTTGTCCCTTGCTGATTCTGTAAGAAATAAACCCACCTCACGTAACTTGCGTATGAGGGTGTTCTGTGTCACCGGATTCAGACAAATTGGTGACCAGTGCACAGTCAACCTGCTTCATGGTTTGTTCATATCCTTTGTCCATTTTTCTATTGGCTTATTTGTCTTTTTTTCATTGATTTGTAGAAGGATTTCATTAAAGAAATTTATCTGATATGCTGGCAAATATTTTTCCTTTTGTTTCCTTTGACTTTGTTCATAATTTTTCTGCCGTAATATTTTAAAGTAAATTACCCATCTTTTCTTTTATGCCTTCTAGGCTCTATGTCATTCTTAGAAAGTGCTTTCCAACTTTGAGATTATAAAATAAATTCTCTCATATTTTCTTCTAGTACTTTTATATTTCAGTTTTCACATTAATAATTTTTCTTTGTTTTGCTTTTTATTTTCACATTAATACTTTTGATTCACCTGAAATTTATTTTAAAACATGAGATATTAATCCAATCTTTTTTTCTAGTCAGATGGTTATCCAGTTGTCCTGACACTATTCCATCTTTCCTTCACCAAGTTGAAGTGCCAAGTTCATTACATACTTAATTCTCATGTGTATTGGGGTCTATTTGCCGTGCCTTCTATGCACATGCGAGAGCTTCTCTGCTCTTCTCAAGCCTCTGACTCTGACATCTTTCCTCTTCTCATCAGATGACTTGTCTTTTAATTCATAGAGGACATGAAAGGACTCGGGGGGAGAGCACCTCCAGTTTAAAATGGAAGGCCCAGCCTCCCTCCTCTCTAGGGCAGCCCCTCCACCTGAGTCTCAGAGCCCACCTTTCCCAAACCCCTCTCTCTTCTGTGGTTAGCATCTGTCTACCACTCTACTGGCCCTTCTCCATGGCCTTTTAAATGAGCTCAAGGCTTTCACATATTAAAAACAAACAAAACCAAAAAACTCCTTAAATCCATGAACCTCCGCAGCTACTGCCCTGTCTTTATTCTAACCCTCACAGCCAAAGTCCCTGAAGGAGTTGTCTGCTTCTGTCTCTGCAGTCCTGTCCCCATTCATTTCTCAAGCCACTGCCATCTGCTTGCAGCCCCCTCAGTCTAGAGTCAGGAGGGATGGGGAACTCTTGGTCATTCTTGGTTGTCTGGTCTGTCCTCCCAACTCTGAGCCACACACCGTCTGTGAACATCAAGCAGGAATTCAGGCTGGACAGGATGTAGCTCGGGAGAGCCACTTCCACATAGTTCCCAGAAAGGGGAGCCAAGGGCAGGAGGTTGGGAGGTAGACACCCTTCAGACTCCCTTGGAGAGAGGCAGTAAGACAAGCCACCTGAATTGTTCTTCTGCGAGTGACCAGTTGGGAGTCTGGGTTTATCCACAGATGTTGCAGAAAAACAGACTGCTCCAAACACCTGACGAATCAGTGGGGTCTGAAGGGAGAGTGTGGGGGGTTCAAGGGAGGGCAGCAAATTCCTACAAGTCCCAGAGACTCGTAGGGTCACTTACAAAACAGAATGTGCAGTCAGAATTGGACTGGAGCCAGGAGCTATGTATAAGGAGTTTGGCCTCCCCCAGACAGAGATCTGGCCTTGGTCCCTATGTCCTGGCTCCTGGGAGATAACCTAGAAGCCCTTGGAATTCCCCAAGTGACAGAAGTGTACTCATTATTCATGGTGGGCCCCTTGGACCACACCTGATAGCTTACCCTAACAAGGTGACTCATGGTGGGCCCCTTGGACCATGAGATTTCAGATCAACCCCCAGGGAGAGATGGGGGCAGACCGGAGGTTGAGTTCAACCACACCGGCAATGATTCAACCAATTGTGCCACACAATGAAACTCCAGTAGAGTCTGCACATCAAAACCTGGGGAAGCTCTCCTGGTTGGCACTACCCCGTGTGTATTGTCACTCATCCTGGCAAGGAGGAGGTAACACCATCCACGACTCCACAGGGACAAGATGACCACAAGCTCCACGTCAGGGCCCACCCTGGACTTTGCCCTGTGTGTCTCCTCCTCTGGCTGGTTCTGATGTGTATCCTTTCATGTAATAAACATGACCATGAAGATAATAGTTTTCAATGAGTTCCTTGAGTCATTCTAACAAATTATCAAGCCTGAGGGTGGCCGCAGGGACTTCCAAATTAGTAGGCAGCTGAACTAAAATAAAGGTAGCCCTGGGACCCCTGAACTTGCAGGTGGTGTTTAAAGTGAGGGCAGAGGATGGCTCAGTTATCTCGGTTGGTTAGAGTGCGGTGTTGTAACACCAAGGTCAAGGGTTTGGATCCCAGAACTGGCCAGCCACCAAAAAAATAAAAATAAAAGGGAGGGCAGGCTGTGAGGGCTAAACTTGTCACAGCTGGTGTCAGAAGTCTGGGGCAGATGTGGCCTTCACCTGGCAGTTTGGCTAACTCCCAGATAGGAGCAGAGCCTTCCCCTCATTCTGTTCCCACTGGGGCTGTGACAAGTCTCCAGCATGCTATTTGATTTTCTCAATGGCCAGGACCTGCCCCTAGACTTGCAACCCCTATTGTCTTAGAACATTTGTAAGTCGAGCTGGAATCCCTCACCTTTGCCTTTACTTTGCCTGATCAGTGATTCTTGACATAGGACATGAGACTGAGAGAAAGACTGGGGGCTCCCATGAGCCCCTTGCAATTACAAGAGTCTACGTGTATGGATCTGTGGATTTTTCGGGAGAGGGCCCATAGCTCTCTTCAGGTAAACACTATAGATGTCAAGACAGGGAGTGCACCCAGATTCATCTCAGATGATCCTGGGTTTGTGCGCAGGTGCCAAATGCTAACAAGGCACCAAGAGGCTCCAAGAAGGAGATCAGACCATGGAGGAGCCCTCTGAAAACAAACATGTCCACTTTGGGGGGAATATCTGACAGTTCCCCAGCCACATGTCATGGGCTATGGGCTGTGGTGGTGCTGAGAAGGAAACGTGAAAATGAGCCCTAACACAGAGGGGAAGGACAGGCCCAGGAGTGGGATAGCATTTCCCCAGGTGTGAGCTGAGGTGGCAACGCGGGTTCCAGGGAGAAAAGGCAGATCTTTCACCGTCGCACCAGGGATTTGGGCCCATCATTCAGGATGGAACACCACAAACCTAGGGCCTGAAGTAGGGCTGCATCCTTACACAAAGCAGTGGAGATTTCGAGGCAAAAGGAATTGGCAAAGCTGAAATCTGAGAGTGACTGGGGTAAGACAGGGTCAGCTCAGCCTGCAAAAATGTAGTGCCAGTCCAGTCACCCCATGAAGCTTAGCTGTCATCCACAAAATGGGAACAATAGGACTTACGTTAGCGAGTCATATTATGGAGTCAATGAAACCTGCCGACCTAACACCACGTTGATGCCACCAAGACTTCCAGCTTGTATTTTCCAAAGCTGCAAGTCAGACACACCTGGGGTCAATTTAGCCATGGCTGGAACAGCCAAAGCAGCTGGGGTGTTGGTGCTGGAAGCAGCTTCCCAAGGTGGCCCTGGGCAGGGAGCCCGTGGAGGGCACCTCAGGCCTTGTGAAGGTGAATTCTAGGTGTCAACTTGATTGAATTAAGGAATGCCAAGAAACCTGGTAAAGCTATCTTTTTAGGTGTGTCCGTGAAGGTGTTTCCAGCAGAGATTAGATGACAGCCTGTGTGGACTGGGTGGAAAAAACCTGCCCTCAATGTGGGTGGGAACCATCCAATCTGCTGGGGGCCTGGAGGGAATGAAAGACAGAGAAAAAAGGCGAATCTCTCTATCCACTAGAGCTGGGATACAGTCCTCTCTCCTGTCTGTGGACATCAGAACTCAACACTTCAGGTTTTGGGTTCCAGGACTTAACACCAAGGACACCATTGGCTTCTCTGGTTCTGAGGCCTCCAGACTTGGACTGAGCCATGCTACCAGCATCCAGTTTGCAGATGGCCTGTCATGGGACTTTTCTTCATGATTGCTTGAGCTAATTCCTCTAATAAATCCCCTCTCATATATTTATAACATATCCTATTGATTCTGACTCTCTGGAGAACTCTAATACAGGTCTGTTCCCCAAGACCATTCTGTCTCCCTAGGCCTTTGGGCCTGAAATGGAAGGGTTGGTCCCAGAGGCTTCTGCAATGCCTTCAGGGCCTTTCCCCCGTCACCTGACAATCCCTTTCTTTTGTACTAATCTTCTTAGTACCATTGCATTTTTCTCCTGAAAATGCTCTCTGCTTCTCTACCACATGGCCAGGCTGCAAGTTTTCCAAATCTTTACTTTCTGCTTCTCCTTTTAAATTCTGGCTTTATGTCATGCCTTTGCCAGCATAACTCAGTGTAGGCTGTTACAAGTAGCCATGCAGCTTCCTGAATGTTTTGCTGCTTAGAAATGCCTTCCATCAAATACCCCAGGTCAGCACCTTGAAGTTCCACATTCCATAAAGCTTTTGGGCATGGACACAATGTAGCCAAGTTCCTTGGCAGTTCATAGCAAGGGTGATCTTTGCCCCAGTTTCCAAACAACTCCTTCTTATTTCTATCTGAGACTTCCTTAGAATGGTCTTTACAGTCCACATTTCCTTAAGTATTCTGGTCATCACCATTTAACCAATTTCTAAAACTTTCCCTGGTTTTCTTGTCTTCTAAACTTTCACCAGCATCTAGGCTTTTTCTGGCTAGCCTGTTCCTCCAAATTCCTCCAGCCTATTTTCAGCTAGTGCCAAAGCCATTTCCACATTTTCAAGTATTTATTATAAGTAACACCCCACTTCCCTGGTACCAATTTTCTGTATTAGTCCATTTCTGTTGCTTATAACAAAATACCTGGAACTGGGTAATTTATAAGAAAAGGAAATTTATTGCTTACAGTTTCAGAGGCTGAGAAGCCCAAAGTCTGGGGAACCCATCTGGTGACGGTCTTCTTTGGTGGTGGCTTCATAGCAATGCAGGGTCTCATAGTGAGACTGGCAGAGCAGAGAGAACTTCTCCTGTGCTGTTCTTTTAAAGCCCTCAGAACCACGCCCTTGCCCACGGTTATTAATCCATTCATTACAGCATGGTCTTACAATCCAATCACCTCTCTAAGGCCTCACCTTTCAATTATCATAATAGGATTTCCCACCCTCAACAGTTACAGTGGGGATTAAGCTTCCAACATATAAACTTGGGGGGACACAACTTAATCCACAGCAGGGACAGCCACAGTTTGAGGAACATCTACAGGCGTTTGTGCTGGGAAGTGCCACTGGCTGGCAGCAGAACACACAGGCCTACGCTGGCCTCCTCTGGCTCCCATGCATGGGCCTCAATGGCTTCTTTAGAGTCTGTGGGGACACTACTGCCTCCAGCCCACACTGCCTGACCACCACGGTTGCTGTGGTCCTTTGCCATGATCCTCTGTTAGTCTACAGATGTAGTCTTAACCTGGGGTCCACAAATGCCCATGGTGTCCATACAGAAAATTCAGGGGGCCCATAAACTTGGATGGTAGTAAACCAACATCTTTATTTTCACTAACCCTTAACTTTCCTTCAATTGTAAATACAGGCAACAAACCACGATAGTAGTATTAGCAGTTCCGTAGTTTGGTCATTATAACAGTCAGGGTTCAACCAGAGAAACACAACCAGTAGGAGTTACAGCCAAGGCTCCTTCCTTGCAGTTCTATAAAATCGCTGCAAACACTGAAATGGCGAATACTGAAGCATTGGTCCTAGGAGAGATACAGGGTTTCCTGAGAGTCTCTGGTCACGATATTTTCAACTGATCAATACATAACCTTGTTCTATCTGTGTTTCTGTTTAAAGACACCCTAGTTAATGTATATTTTTGGTTCATTAACACTAAAGTCACAGCCAACAGTACTATAATTCATGCCTGAACGAACCTTCTCTAACACACGTTTTTGCCATAAGGCACGTTACAGCCTTCTTGCCCTAGGAACATGGGACAGCTCTTCAGCACTACAGTGGGGGGCCACATTAAACGGGGAAATCACCAACAAAACGTGCAAAAGTGTGGAAAATGTGGCACTAAACAGACCGTGAAAAGGACCCTCATTTATAATACGAGCTCTGAAACAAAGAGGCAGAGTCACCTTGTTCCACCTCAACTGGGAATGTGCTCATCAGACCACTCAAATTTTATGCTGCTCTGCACATGTCCATGAATGACCACAAAAGTGCCACAAGTACTAATTTTGGGGTAACAAATAAATTTTAGTAAGTAGGCAAATGTGCAAATATAAAATCTGCAAATAATGGGACTGACTATAAAGAATTTTATTGCAAGCCATTGGTTTACAAGATTGTGGAGATTGGTAAATCCAAAATCCATACAGGTGGCCATTAGGAATGGCAGGCTGGGACTCGGTGCTGGGAGCTGAAGTTCACAAGCAGAGTTTCTTCTGGGAATCCTTGGCTCTACTCTCAAGGTTTATCAGCTGATCGAATTGGGCCCACCCGGATTATCAACAATAATCTCCTTTACTTAAAGTCACCTGACTATGGACTTTCATCCCATCCACAAAATACCTTCACAGCAACACCTAGATTAGTGTTAGATTGAGGAACTGGAGGCTGTAGCCTAGCCAGATTGACATATCACCATCACAGTCACCCAAAGAAATCACAGGTTCTATATTATATCACATTACAGCTGTAGTCTTGAAGAAACAGACATATGATAAAGACCACGTATTAGCCAGTTTCACTTTTAGTAATGAACATGACAGAACACAAAAGCCACAGTGTTTTTTTGTACTGAAAAATTTTTGTGAATGGAAGAAAGAAACTGGCAAAACTGAAAGGGTCTCTCCTGAAAATGCATTTAAAGATGCAACAGGGATTTTTGTGTAAGGAAAGGTCAGTTCAAAAAAAAAAGCCAGAACTTTGGGTTTGCTACTTCACTGTAAGATTTTATTAAAGCATCCTCAAGGGCCGAGCCCGAGGCGCACTCGGGAGAGTGCGGCGCTGGGAGCGCGGTGACGCTCCCGGCGCGGGTTCGCATCCTGTATAGGAAACTGGCTGAGTACCGGTCACGAAAAAGACAATAAATAAATAGATAGATAGATAGATAGATAGATAGATAGATAGATAGATAGATAGATAGATAGATAGATAGATAAATAGATAAATAGATAAATAAATAGATAAATAGATAAATAAATAGATAGATAGATAGATAGATAAATAGATAGATAATAAATAAATAAATAAATAAATAAATAAATAAATAAATGCATCCTCAAAAATTGCTGACCAGAGTGCCAAACAGAAAACTCTCACACTGTTAGGGAGACAGGTCAGAGCACAAGGACAGGTGCACAGAAGTTACGTAGCCCCTGTGGGGACTGGATCAGAAGAAAGCTCTGGATGCAGTTTCCTTATCTGTTACTGAGTAAGAGCACAGGGCAAACAGCTTGTGTTCTTTCATCACTCAGGTGATAACAACAGGGTTAGAACCAAAGAAAGAAAAGAAAGGAAAAAAAGTTACAGGAGTTGATGAAAGAGTTAAAGAGAGAGTTAGCACCCAAGACCTTCTCAAGGGGAGAAAGAGGGAGATCTGAAGACAATGATGTATGGCCTGCAAATCATGTGCAGCGAGATACAGCAAAGCTGAACTTCTGAGACATGAATGTGAGAAGCTTCAGAGAAATAAAATTACCATTCTAAATGAAGAAGACAGCATTTCCAACCTGAAAATAGGGAGAGTAAATGGATCTCAGGAAGAAATGCGACAGAGATAGAAACTGTCCGCAGTTTAGAAAATGGCTGTTAAAGACGCAGATTTTAGAATTACAAGTCAGAGCCTCTTGCAATTTTTGTTTTTTTAGTAGCTGGCCGGTGGAGGTGATCCAAACCCTTGACCTCGGTGTTGTAACGCTGAGCACTGATCAACAGAGCTAACCGGCCGGGCAGTCTTGTAATCTTACTAAGAACAGACCAATACTTTAAGAGAACCTTGTTGTTCTAACATAGAGGACAAATTTTCAGCTTTCTATCACTGTGTATTTAATATCAAAGCTCAATCTTTATACTTTCCTAGAAATCTGGTTGGAAAACTTAAAAAAAAAAACATTTTTTAAAAAAGCTTAGTCTCACTGAGGACAAGGATTCGGATCCTGTACTGGCCAGCTGCCAAAAAAACAAACATAAACAAGTGATAAAAGCTTAGTCTTTAGAAAGACTTATAAACAATTTCCTTCTAATTATAGCCAACTTTTATTTATTTATTTATTTTTTTAAAGATGACCAGTAAGGGGATCTTAACCCTTGACTTGGTGTTGTGAGCACCACGCTCAGCCAGTGAGCTAACCAGCCATCCGTATATGGGATCCGAACCCGGGGCCTTGGTGTTATCAGCACCGTACTCTCCCGAGTGAGCCACGGGCCGGCCCTAATTATAGCCAACTTAATCACACAAAATTTCTTTCATAAATTTACTCTTCACAGACCATTATTACTCAGACTTACTCAGACTTTTCTGCAATGTGCTTATACTTCTTTCCTAAATAACAAGCATTTTATTTTAGGGCAGAAATTTACTACACAAGATTCTTTCTCATACAAAATTACTCTCTTCTTTTTAACCTTCTTCACCAAAAAATATGTCTTCATATCTCTCTCTCCTACTTACTTTCTATCTTGTTTTTCCTTCCTAAATTTACTTTTTTAAAACAACCTTAAATAACCTCTAAATTTAAACAAAATTATTCTTCTTTCTCAATAAAAAAACACACTTTTATGTTTTTCTTATGATTTCTCTCATCAAAAACACATCTTACTTTTTTGGTACACATTTGTATACAGAATTTTATATGTTAATTAGACTAATTCTTAGTGAAAACCTAGGAAGCAAGCAATTTTGAACTGTTTGTCACATATCAATATTTCATAGATGAAAATTTTAATTTCTAAATTTTTAATTTCTAAATTTCTAATTTTAGAAACATATTTCCCCATAATTTTTTATGTGTATTAACAGACCCAAATATATTTAGTCTTTATATAAAATTAAAAGTCAAGAACAAACATATTTATGTTCAGCCCATTTATACTTCAGTGTTTTCTTATTTGGAAATGACCCAGACATTTAATGAGTATCTATTATTTAATTTAATATAACACAACTTACATGAGAAGTTTATTTATAAATGTTTATCTCATTTACATTTACCTAATTTATTTTTAACAATTATACCCAGATTGCTTATGAAAATTGAGATATTAGACAAAACATGACACATTTTAAGTCATTTCCCTGTTAACCATTTTTAAAGCCTATGAATATCAGTTGTTTACCTAAGTAAGAACCTTAAAGTTAAATACATGGGTATCCTGCCAATAACTCAGAAGATACAGCTGTTTTCACTAAACCAACAATATTAAATTAGTCCTATTTATCAAAGAATCTCACAAAGATCATTTTGCTTTTAGGCTGGGTTTATAGTTCTATGACCTTAAAATCTCTAGCAGAGACAAATATAATCCTATCTGACAAGTAAACCCAGGCAAAAATGTATGCTGACAATTTTGAAGACATTTCTATTTTTATTTTACTAACAAAATTAAAACTAGCTTACTTCTTCTTTTTTTTTTTTTTTTTTAAAGATGACCAGTAAGAGGATCTTAACCCTTGACTTGGTGTTGTCAGCACCACGCTCTCCCAAGTGAGCAAACCGGCCACCCCTGTATAGGGATCCAAACCAGTGGCCTTGGCGTTATCAGCACCACATTCTCCCAAGTAAGCCATGGGCCGGCCCCAATGGTGGATGTTCTAATGGCTTTTAATTAGCCATCCTGTGTTCACCATTTAAAATGTTTATTTTTGCTCTCAAATGATTTCTAGAAACAGCAAGGGAAAAGAGCCAAATAATTTACAGATGCACATAACCAAACCAAAATGAAATCGAAATCAGAATATTCACAAAAATTTTAACCCGGGAGTGCAGATCAAACAAGATATTAAAACAGGCATGCAGAATCCAAAAGTGAATTCACCAAAAAAGACACGCCTCACAGACAAAATGTGAATTCTGTAGAAACCAGAGTACCCAAACCAGAAAAACGCTTGTCTTTATACCAGAAAAGATTTGCCAGAAAAGCCAAAAAGTCTTTTATCATCCTAGAAGGGATGTAAGGTCCTTTATTTGAAGCAGCCTTGTAATCAAAACAATTCCCAAATAAAGTCAAGAGTTTCTACCAAAAAGAGGGAGAATTGGCCTAAGAGAAGACTCACTAGGGCCCAGAAGGTGAGCCGTGGAAGCAGAGAGTTCAAAGGGCTCAAATGAGCACTGCACATAGGTTGGTTCCAAGAATCACTGACCCTTTCCAAAGGTAATCTTGCTTTGGGTCCCAGCTCTGACTCCAGATAGGTCAACCTAAAGACAGGGAGAGGCTCTCTAAAGAAAATGACATTTATTCTGGAATAGGGCATTGGGATGGGAATACACGTGCCACAGTAAATTATGTTTGTATTCAGGGAGGTAAAGGAAGACATGATGGAGTTTTAAATGAAGAATGATGGAGGATTACCTAGTTGTTTGGGGATAATTATCTTTGACAACAAAGATCAATAACAAGGGTGACACTAGTTTGAGGTTGGACAGGCAGTTGCTGGGCAGATGTCTTTGCACAAGTATTTTTTTTATTAAGGTTGCAATGGCTCTGTGCAAGTTTGTGACTGCAGATTTCTTTGTGATAGCTCTTGTTATCAGGCATCAGTGCATGAGAACTCCCCACTTCATGGGCTTTCCCTGGCTCTATTTGGGATTTTAACACAAGTGACTCCATTTTGATTCCAAAAACTTTAACAAAGTCTTCTTGTAGACATATGTTTTCATTTCTTTTGAGAAAATATTTAGGAGCGGAATTGCTGAGTCATAGGGTAGGTATATGTTTAACTTTATACTATTATAAACTGTCAGGGTAGGTGTATGTTTAACTGTATAACAAAAAAACACTTTTCCAAAATTATTCTACATTCTAACATACTCTACATTCGAGAGTTCTAGTTGCTCTACATCCTTGACAACATTTGGCATTGTCAATATTGTTAATTTTAGTTATTCTGGTGGGTGTATAGTGGTATATCTCATTGTGCTTTTAATTTGTGTTTCTCTGATGACTAATGAGATTCAACACCTTTTCATGTGCTTTTTTTGCTATCCAGATATCTTCTTTTATAAAGTGTATGTTCAAATCTTAGTCTATTATTTATTGGATTGTCTTTTTGTTATGGACTTATAATTCTTTATATATTATAGATATAAATACTTTATGAAAAATATGTATTATAAATATTTTCTCCCAATCTGTGGCTTGTCTCTTTTTTGGGGGGCAGGGGAAGCTGGCCAATACAGGGACCCAAACCTTTGACCTTGGTGTTACAAGGCTGTGCTCTAACCACTGAGATAACCAGCCAGCCCTCTTCATTTTCTTAAGTTTCTTCTGATGTGTGAACATTTTAGTTTTGATGAAGTCCAATTTATCTTTTTTCCCACCATTTATGGGTAATGTCTTTTGTGTCCACTCTAAGAAATCTTTCCCTACCCTTAAATCATAAAGATATTCTCCTTTTCTTCAAGAAGCTTTATAGTCTTTGGTTTTATATTTAGGTCTGTGACCCATCTTGAATTTATTTTTGTATAAAGGAAAAGACAGAAAAAATTTTTCAATTTAAATTTTAAAAAACCCACAACCATGGGCCAGCCTGTGGCTCACTCGGGAGAGTGCGGTGCTGATAACACCAAGGCCAAGGGTTCGGATCCCACATAGGGATGGCCGGTTGCTCACTGGGTGAGCATGGTGCTGACAACACCAAGTCAAGGGTTAAGATCCCCTTACCGGTCATCTTTTAAAAATAAATAAATAAATAAATAAAATAAAAATAAAAAACCCACAACCAAACAAAAAATATATATATAAATGATATAAATATATATATATATATATACTTTATATGAGTATCTAGTTTTCTAAACACTTCTCATTTGATGAAAAGACTATCTTTTCCCATTGAGTACCTTGGTACCTTTATGAAAAATCAATTAACTGTATGATGTATATATGAAGAATTATTTCTGGGCTCTCTAGTTTGTGTCATTGATTTATATATTTATCCTTACAATACCACACTATCTAGATTTCTACTACTTTATATTAAATCTAAGTATGTTTTCCAACTTTGTTTCTTTTATTTTTCAAGATTGTTTTGGCTGTTCTAGTCTTTTGCACTTCCATAGAAGTTTTACAATTATCTTGTCAATTTCTATTAAAAAGTTTTCTGAGATTATGATGATTGGGTTGAATCTACAAATCAGTTAAGATTGACATCTTAACAATACTGAATCTTCTAATTCACAAACATAATGTTTCTCTCCAGTTATTGTTAATATTGCCTCACAACGTCTTGCTTATCTTTTTTTTTTTTGTTGTTGTTTCTTCTTTTTTTTTTTTTTTTTTTAAATTTTATTTTGTCGATATACATTGTGGCTGATTATTGCTCCCCATCATTGCTTATCTTTTATTAAATTTATTCCTATGGGGTTTGTTGGTTGGTTGATTTTTTTTGTGTGTTTTTTGTTTTTGGCAGCTGGCTGGTACAGGGATCAAACCCTGAACCTTACTGGTAACAGCACCATGCTCTAACCAAGTAACCAGCCAGCCCTAGTATTTTGTTTTTCTTAATGCAATTGTAAATGCTAATTTAAAATATTTTTATTTTCTGATTGTTTGCTGCTCTGTATAATAATAAAATTGATTTTTACATATTGATTATATACCCTTGAAACCTTGATAATTTTGCTTATTAACAATAGTACTTTTTGGATAGATTCCTTATTTTTCTAAATATCTTGGTGTTATCAGCACCACATTCTCCCAGGTAAGCCATGGGCCGGCCCCGATGGTGGATGTTCTAATGGCTTTTAATTAGCCATCCTGTGTTCACCATTTAAAATGTTTATTTTTGCTCTCAAATGATTTCTAGAAACAGCAAGGGAAAAGAGCCAAATAATTTACAGATGCACATAACCAAACCAAAATGAAATCGAAATCAGAATATTCACAAAAATTTTAACCCGGGAGTGCAGATCAAACAAGATATTAAAACAGGCCTGCAGAATCCAAAAGTGAATTCACCAAAGAAGACACGCCTCACAGACAAAATGTGAATTCTGTAGAAACCAGAGTACCCAAACCAGAAAAACGCTTGTCTTTATACCAGAAAAAAAAGGAAATTTGCTCAAAATAAGGAGAAAAGGGAAATAAAAATAATGAAAATTAATGATGTAGATTCATTCTTGGAGCTTGTAAGAAAGAAAAAGGGCTGACTGCTTAGCTCACTTGGGAGAGCGTGGTGCTGACAACACCAAGTCAAGGGTTAAGATCCCCTTATGGGTCATTTAAAAAAAAAAAAAAGATCAATGTAATTTACCACATTATAAAGGAGAAAAGTAATACAATTGTCCAAATAAAAGTAAAAAGAGCATTTGTCAGCATTCAACAATCAACATTCATGATAAATGAAACTCAACACACCTAACAAACCAATGAAGAACATCTATGAAAAACCTAGTTAACATCATACTTCATAGTGAAATGTTGAACATTTTCCCCCAAAGATCATGCATAAGGCTCTCCAACCTTTTTCTTTATATTTAATGTACATGTCTAGTAAATATCAGTTATTTCTTACATTTTGTTTCATTCACTTTAATGATCTCTGCCTTTAGTTTTGTTTGGCTGTTTTCACTTATTGTAATTATTGATATGATCGGGTTTAAGTCTGTCATTGTACAATTTGTTTTTTAGCATTCCCTCTAACCTTATTTTCCTATCCTGCCTTATTTTGAGTTATTTTTTAGCATTCCATCTCATTGGAATTAACATTTCATGTTCTCTATTGGCTGTTCAGCTATACTTTTTTGTATTATTTAATGATTGCTCTAGGGATTACAACATGCATTTTTAATTTACCAGTTTACCTTGAATTAATATTACACTAGTTTAATAAGACTCTTAAAACTACATAATTTCATTTATCACTTCCCTTAGTTTGTGCTATTTTTGGCATATATTTTGCTTTTACATACATTACAAACCCCATATACATCTATTTTGCTTTAGACATTAGTCCTTTAAAGGAACCAGTATTCACTGTTACTGTTTTTCATTTTTTCCTGTAGGTATAGCTTTCTTTCCATCTGATGTAATTACTCTTCAGCCTGAAAAACTTCCTTTAGCTTTCTTGAACTGCAAGTGTGCTGGTGATAAATTCGCTGGGCTTCGCTTATCTTCATTTGTAGATACAGAATTCTAGGCTGACATTTTTCTTTTAACACTTTAAAGATATTATCCATTGTATTTCCTGATGAGAGCTTAGCCATCATTCTTGTAGATATTCTTTTGCATGTAGTAGTTATTTGGCTACACACACACACACACACACACACACACACACACACACACACACACACACACACACACACACACACACACACACACACACACACACACACACACACACACACACACACACACACACACTCTCTCTCTCTCTCTCTCTCTCTCTCTCTCTCTCTCTCTCTCTCTCTCTCCCCTCTCTCTCTCTCTCCCCACCCCCACCCCCCACCCCCGCCTCCCGCAACGTGCTGGGTTGTGGCTTTCTTCTTGGTTCCATGGGTTGTTTCTAATAAAATTTAGAAATTCTCAGCCATTATTTTTTGAAGTGTTTTTTTTTTTCTGCCACACTCATCCTCTCCTTTCCTTCTTGGACTCTAATAACACACATTAGACAACTTAATATCGTCCCTGAGGCTGTTTATTTTCCCCAATCTTTTTTCTCTTTCACCTTCAGTTTGGATAATTTCTATTGATCCATCTTCTAGCCCACTGATCCTTTCAAGCCCTTCTAGTGAATTTTTCAGGTATTTTATTTTTCAGTTATAGAATTTCCATTTGCTTCTTAGAATTCACATCTCTCTTCAGAAATTCCCCATTTCTTCACTGAATACACTCATCTTTTCTCGCAAATCCTTTAATATATTTATAATGATTAAAGTCCTTGCCTGCACTTTAATGTATGAGTCTCGTTTTTTTCTCTTGATTGTGGATTATGCATGTCTACTTTTTCCTTACTGGACATTGTATTTGATACACTGTGCAGTCTGGATTCTGTTATCTTTCTGTCAACACTATTGAATTTTGTTCTAACAGGCAATTAAATTACTGACTGATCATCTTGATTATATAGGGGCTTAGTTTTAGGCTCGCCTGGGTGTCTGTTCTGGTTTTGCTTTTTTTGTGTGACCGGCCGCACCGCGCTTAGCCAGTGAGTGGTTTTGCTTTTTGCCCTTAGTCCTAGGTCTTAGTACTTAGGCCTGGCATGTGGCTCTGACTTCTGAAGTATGGATTCTTCAGTAAAAAACTTGAGGTATGTTTATTAAACCCCTCTAACTGGGCAGAACTTGAACTCAACTGTGACTAGCACGGGGCAGCTGAAATCTTCAGCCAGCTCCCTCAGTTGTGGTTTTCCCTGGGCTCACTGGAATCTTGCCCTGCACATACGCAACTTAGGAGTCAGCCAAGAATTTGGAAGCAATTTGTATACAGGCTCATGGCTTTCTCCTGTGCCTCCCTCATTTTGTTTCCCAAAATTTCTAGGCTCACATTCCAATCTGACCCCTCAGTAGAGACTTCCACTTTCTGCTCTGTCCCACAGGAATCATGCAAACTGGGGGATGCCCTCAGGGGAAAAGCTGGCTCAACATGGATCTGATCCAATGTGCTCCCCTTCTTTCAAGGATGGCGTCTACTCGTTTCTATCTGGTATTGTCCTCAGCACCTTCAAATGTTGATATTTTAATACTTTGCCCAAAGTTTAGAAATGTTATCAACGGGAGGGTTAGTCTGTTATAAGCCACTCTCATCACTTAAAGAACAAAACTCCCTGATTCATATCTTAAATGTAAATAATTTTGGTGCTGAGCAGTAATGGGACCTGAACCCTTGATGTTATAACATCACTCTAACCGAGCTAACCAGCCAGCCCCTTATCTAATCTATTAATGAACACATCTATAATACTATCACAAAAGGTGTGCTCAAGTGTTTTTTGTTTTGTCTTTTTAAGATGACCAGTAAAGGGATCGCAACCCTTGACTTGGTGTTGTCAGCACCACTCTCAGCCAGTGAGCCAACTGGCCATCTGTATATAGGATCCGAACCCATGGCCTTGGTGTTATCAGCACCACACTCTCCCATGTGAGCCACAGGCCGGCCCTCAAGTGTTTTTATAGCTATTTCTTTTTATTTCAATCCTTTATTTTAAAACTGATTTTGGAAACAATTATTCTGAAAAGCGTTCAGACACTTCACCAGACTCCCAAAAGAATCCCTGGTAAAAAAATAAGTTAAGTATTTCAAGAAATCCTGGCCTAAAGTTCCCCTTCTGCTGCTCCCAGACCCTACAGCATGTTGGAGGGTTTCCTCAGCGTTCCTTTATCACTTGCTGAGTTATCTAGTATGTCAGGGACCCTTTCTAGGCCTGTGGACAGCACAATGAACAAAACCAAGTCCTTCCCCACAGGGAGGGGCTAGCAGGAACATGTGTTTTCCAGTTTCCAAGAGTAACCCTCCTGGCCTTCTCCACCCCCTTACCCAATCACTGGGGACAACCATTGGCTCAACTCTATTAATCGGATGAAATTAAGTCTGTTGAAAGGTTCTAATCCCTAAAGATTTTTTTCTTTTCCTTCCTCTCCACTTCAGCCTATTGTCACAGATCCACCCCCTCTAGTGTGCCTAAATTTTTAAGGATGGAGGAACTTTAGGCAGGAAGCAGGTGCATTGGATAAAGACTGACCATTGATTTGGTAGCACCACGGGGTTGGACTAACAGAGGGCATGCTACTGGGAGGCTAGAGTGTGGTCATTCTGAAAGTCTGGCAACAAAGAAGGGACAACTGTGGGGCAGCAGGGTTGGGGACAATGTTGAATGAGAGAAGCTTTGGCACTTCTTTAGGCTGAGGGGAGGCAGAGATTGAGATACAAGGAGATAATAGGCTCTGAGAAAGGAGACAAGCATTCAATACATCTGTTCTAGGACCCAACTGTAAACACTTCTCTGGGGTTCTGTAGCATCTTCTCTCAAAGTGCGCTGAGCGTAATTCCTGCGATCTCCAGCCTCATCTCTAAATCTGAGGTTGAGTTTGGAGTTAAGAGACCCACTGGCCTGAAGCCAGACATCTTCAGGCCTCCTTAACATTTCAGTCAGGAGCTTCCACATCCCTTTATGGATTCATGCTGCCACCTGCTGGAAGAATGGCAAATGCGGGGACAACCATTTGCTGAAGGGAACTGATCACTTTTCTAAAATGGCTGCAAAATCCACACTCAACCCACCAAATCGGAAGAGACAAGGCCCAGGGAGGCTTGCAGGATTTTTGAGTCCCTAATTATAAGCCCCAGCATGTCTTTCCAGCCTTGCAGGGTGACCACCCTCAAACCCTCATCCTCATTCTATAGGAAATCAGCACACACCTGACTGAACCACTTAGAAATAATGGGAGGGCTGGCCTGCTAGTTCAGTTCGTTGGTCAAGGAGTGACTCTAATAACTGCAAAGTCAAGGGTTCAAATCCCTATAGAGCCAGCCAGCCACCCCCCCACCCTCACCCCCCAAAAAGAGGGCTTGACCTTTACTTTCCTTCCCTTAAGAAATGGGAAAAATAAAAAATGTAAACGTTAGCAGATAAGCACCTTAATTTCCTGCCCTTGCTAATGGCAGAGTTAGAGGCTAATGCCCGGCATACTGGGAACACAGCAATAGCACTAGCTATCTTAACATACTACAGCAACTATGAGCGGGTTCAGACTTGTAACCTTAAACATGCAAGCCCTACCCTGGAACTCCTCTTGCAATTGGGCTGCTTACTAGGGTCAAGTTCAAGCTCTTCCTTCCCCACAGCAAGGGAACTCTACACAACCCCACTCCCACCGGTCCTCCAAAGTCTCACAAGTATTGAAAAGGCAGTGGCTGTGCTGCTCCCGAGCCAGGAGCTAGCAGCAATCTTAAGTCATGTTCCTAGGTGGCCAAAAGGTTTATAAAGACATTTACACTTAATTTACATACATGGGCCAGCCAAAGATTGAGCAAAGAAACCAGCCACAGAACATACCCACTTGAAAGAAGGCTGCAGGTTAATGGGGAGGGCCCTTGGAGTCATTTGATGGATTACAGCCAGAAGACCTAAAGATCAACCTTACAAAGGCCTTTCTTGAAAGCCATCTGGAAAAGAAATTGTATTGCCACTGGAGATCACATTCATGTGCTTACACTACAACTCTAATTCAGCCCTACTGCAACTTAAGAGGTAACAGACTTAATCCATAACATCCTTGCTGGGCTTTAATTCAAAGCTTTTAAATCCTAAATCCAGAATACAGGCCACCAAAGGTTCCCTTTTGTTCTTACATCTACCTGACAAAAGACCTGCTGTTTCTTCATAGCTACACCCAACTTTCACTGGCAATCTTCTCAAGAGCATGATGTCCATATAGGAGGCCATGTTCCCCCTCATCCTCAATAGTTTGAGAGCAGGAATGACAAATAACAGACGATAAGCATCAGGCTCTTAGTTTCAGCACCCCGACAGTGAAACTCGACCAGGGCAAAACCTAACGAGCCATTTAGTCTTCCCATTGCCTTTTAAACTTACTGAATTCCACCAGGTATCATATTTTGTTGATTTGACACTTTCACTGGTCTAACTAGAATAGGCCTTCGGAGGTGGCTGTCTAGGATCATTTTGGACAGTTTTTAATTAAGACAGTCACAATGTTGATAATCCCCTGACCTAGAGTTCATGTGGTCCTTTCCTTGACTTTTATTAAAAGCAGAGGTGGTCTCAGCCAAATTTTCAGCCGATCTTAGGCTGAAAGCTGCCAAATTATGCCCAAATAAGGCAAACACCAAACTGCACTGATCAGGTAATGTCTGCATGTCACTTCTGTATTTGGTTACAAATATAGCTCACCACGATGGAGTTAGAGGCTTTATGAAACACCTTCTTCTGGAGTGCTACCTAGTTGAGAACCCTTTCCTTGCTCAAATCAACTGTTAAACTGAAAAAGGAAGAAAAAGAAAAAAGCAGTGGTAGGGGCGGGGAGTGCTTAAGAACAGACAAAATGACCGAGCATTAAACATAGTGCAAAAATTAAAGTTCTGATGAGTTTAGTGGATTGGTTAGTTTCCTCCCCAACCTTACAGCCCTGAAGCCTCTACTGGCCCATTTATATAGCATGCATACTACTCACTAGTCACTGCCAATTCCAGAACTAATGCTCTCAAACTGCATATCTTAGGAGACCTGACCAATGTGCTGTACCTCTTTCCAGAGCACTTGTTCAGGACACAATCCTCAGGCCTGCTACAAGTGAAAGGAGCCACAGCAGAATTCCAACAAACCTTCCATGTCAACACACTCAGGGCTGCAGGAGCCAGTCGCTACACCAGCCATTTCATCCAAATCTAGGGCCGGGATACTTGAAACCAATACACTGAGCATTTCCAGCAGGGTGGGTGAATCTGAGTGGCAGAGCTGGCTTTACCATGCTCTTCAGTGAGTGCCTTGGGTGACATTCCAGGAGAAACACTCTTAAGGATATAACAAGTCTGGCACCAGTTGACTTTTAATTTGTCCTAAAGCCACGGAAGCAAAAACCATGATAAAACATTCTGCTTTTCCTTTACAACCCCCGCAATGCAAAAAAAAAAAAAAAAAAAAAAAAAACTATTTGTAGGAAAAAAAAATTGTTTTGTACATGGGACGAAACAATATAAATTCAAAACTTACAGAGAAGGGTTAGCTCTATCACACTCATCTTTTTAAAAAGTTTATATGAATATCCAGTCAAAACCAACAGGGATCACCCTTGAAATGTTATCTATGTGAATTTCCAAGTAGAACAACAGACTGCATACTGTCTTGGAATGTCCTCAGAAGGCTCTGTCATTGATCAGGTAACAGAGTAAAAACCCCAGAGTCCTTTCTTTCAAACGGAAGAGGGAAAAACAGAGACAGAAGAACTATTCAAACTTCGTCTTCTTTCCTTGTGGTTTGTGATCTCCTCCTCCTCCTCTGCCTCCTCGGAAACCCCCTCGCCCTGCAGGAAGGAAAGATATCATTAAAGAATGGATGCAAAGCCAAGTCCTCTTCTCGAGTGATTAGGAACCCTGACATAGCACAGATCTGAAGTGCATGTGCCATGTGATGTCCAAGAAACACTGAGATTGCACCCCCATCTGCCTTACCTCCAAAACCTCCCCGGCCTCTGCCACCAAATCCGCCTCGGCCTCCTCTGCCACCACCTCGGCCTCCAAAGCCTCCTCTGCCTCCTCCACGACCCCCAAAGCCACCTTCGCCCTTAGGCTTGGCCCAGTCCAAGGTAACTTTGTTTCCATCAATTTCCCCATCTTCCATGGCCTCCTTGGCAGCTTTTGCCTCTTCCTCACTGTTGAAATCTACAAAACCAAACCTAAAAACATCAAGTGAAATTGTCCATTATAAAGCAATACTAAACATGTGCCTAGTTAACCTCACATGTTGGGTAGTGAGATCCCATAGAAAGCAGCCTTGCTCAGTTGAGAAAAATCTAGCTCCCTATGGAAAATTTTAACTGAATGTCTCACAAAACAGCCAGGTATACCTCTACAAAGACAGAAGGTGAAATAATGCTAGTTCTGTGAAATGGCTCTTCTTCTCGTGCGAATCCATAAACTGCCACAAATCGACAGAAAGGAGCTCAATGAGAAGACATGTTACAGCTGAGGTTTCTACACAGAGTGGTAGTGACACTACCCGTTTTCCTGTACCTTACCCTTTGGAGGATCCAGTTTCCCGGTCAGTGACTATCCTTGCACGAACAGAGCCATCAAATGACTCCTTTAATGTCTCTTCAGTGGTATCCTCAGACAGACCTTTGACAAACAGAGTTTTGGATGGCTCTGGGGGAAGAAAAGTAAAAATTATACCTGTAAAGTCGCAATTCACAATGACATCAAATATGCACCAATGCCTAGTATGACGCTGGCCAAGGATGCTTGCCTCAGTGGAAAAAGCATGTAAAAGCAACTTGGCCAACTAGTGCAAAGGGCTCAGTTCAACAGCCATCTTGAGTTTATGTTTTCTATTACCACTTTAGTTGAGATCCTGCTTCAGATCTTTTACGGAAAGTAGAAGTAACCCAAAGAAGCAAGTAGTGGCCACCATACAGGGCAGTAAACCACGGGCAAAATTGGCTACTCTGAGTTGACACAACTGGATCAGAACTTGACTATCTAGAGGAATTTTCTTGACATTTCATCAATTATTTCTCAGGCAATCAGTCATCATATCCAGTTATTGTTCACTCAGCAACAGAAAAAAGTCATATCTAGATCTGTGAGAAAAGCAAACACTGACAAGAAAAGCCCCGACAACGGTGCCATCTTCTGCCACCATAACACCCTGTCAACAGTGACTTACGGCTTCTTGCATTAGGTGATCCCCGTGGCGCTTGCAACTCCAGTCTGATGGCTCTGCCCTCGATTTCCCTTTTATTACAGGAATTTAAAGCTTCTTTAGCGTCTTCAAATGAAGCGAATTCTATAAACGCATACCTACAATGACAGTCAATACTCAGAACAAGTCACACGGCTCCTCTGATGTCACATAATGCCACCAAACCATTATCCTTAAGCAGACACTTAAATGACGCTCTGTATTTTATTTTACACTGATCTGTGTAACTAAAATGATTCAGCTTTTCTGCTGACAGGATAAAATGTTTTTACCCTTTTTTAGGTCTATACAAGACACTCTTAGAGCCCATAACTGACAGTATAAAGATATTATTTTACCCTTTAGATTTGCCATTTTGGCTCTGGGGCACTTTGATAAAAGTTGCCTTCTCAAAGACTTCCTGCAGAGTTTCTTCTGTTGCACTGTAGGAGAGGTTGCTTAAAACAAGTGTTTTTGATTCACCTGCAAATAAAGAGATGCCACATTCTTAAGACTGAAACAATGGTTCCTATACTCAGTCACAGCTATAATATCTTGATCCTAAGAACTTTCATGCTTGGGAGAGTTAACAGGCCAGTGCTGATGTAGGTGAAATCCCACTTCTGTTGGTCAAAATATTGAACACCCATCACGTACTATAATGTCCTGCTTTCTTCCATTATTGTTGCATAAGCTGACTACTAGTCTTTTCCTAGAACAATGATTTTTAAAATGCTCATGATCTAAGTCATTTAAAGTATAAAATTTGTACCTACAATGGAAGCTAGATTTGCCTACTATGTTCCAGTGAGAATTTCATAGAGCTCTCATTCAAGATCCTGGGGGGAAAAAAAGGGCTGGCCAGTTAGCTCAGTTGGTTAGAGTTCAGCCTTATAATACCAAGGTCACGGATTCAAAACCCCATATTGGCCAGTTGCCCCCCCCAAAAAAGAGACTGGAGATTACTATTACAAATTGGGCTACAACTTGCTTAACCTTCATCTAATACCCATTTAATCTTGAGTGTAGAGTACAAGGCTACTTCAAAAAAAGTTCATAGAAAAATCAAATTAAAAGTATCTCTCCATGAAGTTTTGAAGATTCCTCATATTTATGAAGTACAAAGATGCAAAGGATTTCCCTCCATCAATTTTAGAACCCTATAAGCCTATAAATTCTTACCACTCCACGTGCTATTCTTTCCACCTCTATAGTCTTGATTTTGACCTTTCTCTCCAGTGTAGTATAGCGAAATGGATCGCCCATCGATCTCAGTTCCCTGCTTTTCTTCAAAGGTTTTCTCTGCATCAGCTTCTGTCTTAAATTCAATATAAGCAATCCTACAATAGGCAAAAAGGACACACGGCTTTTAAAACCCTATTAACACAAATGCTTTAACCTCTCAGAAACACATACCTTGCCTCAGGTGAGTACAATAAAAATGCCCTGTTTTATACTAATTGAAACATCCAAAATTTCCTATATCTTCTGCTTTTCAATTAAAACTTGAACTTTCTTTCCCCTTACTTCCTATTACAAAGTTTTAACAAATACTCCTCGAAAATTTTTTCATGGTAACCTCACCTCATTGCAATTACTGCTCTTACTTACAAAGTGCTTATTATGAGCTATGTACATTTCTTACTCCTTCACGTGTACTGGCTCATCTTTTCAAATCACCCTACAAATTAGTTATGTTCTCCCCACTGGACAGACAGGAAATTGAGGCACAGGTTTATAGGTTAAACTGCCCAGGATCACTCAACCTAGGAAAACTGAACCAAAAAAAATTTTCTTAAAGCACAGAAGTGTATTAATGCCAATGAATAATGGTAATAAAACTCAACATTCCAATGCAGATAACCTACCCTTTGGGCCGGCCCGTGGCTCACTTGGGAAGAGTGTGGTGCTGATAACAACAAGGCCACAGGTTCGGATCCCATATAGGGATGGCAAGTTAGCTCAATGGGTGAGTGTGGTGCTGACAACACCAAGTCAAGGGTTGAGGTCCCCTTACCGGTCATCTTAAAAAAAAAAAAAAGAAAGAAAACTTACCCTTTACTCTTGCCATCTTTGCTGACTAATCTGATCTCCACAGCATCTTCAAACACTTCTTTTAATTCATCCTGAGTGACTTTGTAGGGGAGATTTTTGGCCAAGAGTGTTCTTGCATCTCGATCTAGATTAAAAAACACAAAAATAAACTGCATGATCTAAAAGATCGGGGGGTGGGGGCAGAGGAAGAAAATGAAAAACACCCAAGACAGTTCCATTCAACAAGTAATTCAAGATCGCATGATAGGTACCAAGCTCTTTGCTAAGTATGGAGATACAGCAGTTGCAAAATACACATGCCCCCTCCATGCTGTCACAGCTGATTTCAATCTGCTGGACACTTAGAGCTCAAACGAGAACAGATGCTCATTATTTTTCAATAGAAAATCAGGAACACACAATTTAAAACATGATAAATGTGCAGAGAACACACAAAGGACACAAAAGAGAACAATCAGAAGTCTAGTTTCAGTGAAGAAAGTCCCCTGTATAATTTATTTAGGTGCATCTAATAATTATTTTGGGGTTTTGTTTGTTTTTGGCAGCTGGCCAGTGCAGGAATTTGAACCCATAACCTTGGTGTTTAAGGCTGTGCTCTAATCAACTGAGCTAACTGGCCAGACCTAATAATTCTCCTGAGTAAGACTGTTCTTACTTGCCTAACTCGGGAAACGTGTAACACCAGCAAGCAGTGCCAAATACTTAGCTTATTTAATCTTCACATTAGGAGAAAACCAACAGAGAAGTGTTAAAAGCATTTTCGCCAGCAGTCTAACTCCTAAAAGTCCACATTAGACTACTATTTCTCTAGATATATTAAAATCATAATCTCTTAAAAAGCCTTACCTTTCTTACTGTCTTTTCCCTTTGGTTTCTCTAGTTTAATTTCATTGCCAAAGACTTTTAAGCCAGTCAGTTCCAAGGCTTTTTCCAGGTCTTCAGCAGATTCAAAATCCACATAGCCAAACTTCCTTTTAACGTGATATGGTGGTCAAAATCACAGGTGGAAAAAAAAAAAAATCAAAAGTCACAACACTTATTCTGGGTACCAGCAATACTAATTTGATAGTGTAAACAAGGATTAAGATTAAAAAAAAAAAAAAAAAAAACACCTATAGTATTAACAAAATAATGGCAAGCCTCTGCAAACTGGTTACAGAACAGGGTCTAAGAACTAAGACATGATATACAAATACAACTTTGAAGTCTTATTTGCTAAAATGCTTATAACAACTGATAGTAGGAGCTGACAAAGGAACTTGCCTAAGCACTAAGATAGGAGAATGCTGTCTGGCTAAAAGCACTCACTGTGATAACTACTCAGGTCTAACAGTTTTGGTACTTCCAGGGAATATGAATACCAAATTCTCAAAACCTATTAAAAATTTTTTGTGCTAAGGGCCGGCCCGTGGCTCACTCGGGAGAGTGCGGTGCTGACAACACCAAGGCCGCGGGTTCGGATCCTACATAGGGATGACCGGTTTGCTCACTGGCTGAGCGTGGTGCTGACAACACCAAGCCAAGGGTTGAGATCCCCTTACCGGTTGTCTTAAAAAAAAAAAAAAGAAAAGAAAAGAAAAAAATTTTGTGCTATACCAAAAGGTAAGGTTGATTATGGAAATTTCAATTTGGGGATTCCATCTTTTGGTAATCTAATGATTTAGTTCATTAATGTCTAATCTGAAGATGGTTACTTATTCATGGTTAAGGATTAAACTAAGTTAACTGTTCTAAAGGGAGAGCAGACTCATGTAAACATGCAGTGAAGCACTTACCTAGTCATCCCAATTCTGACATCCACAACAGCAAGATCATTTTTAGCAAAAACATCACTGATACCAGTTTTTAATTCAGGAGCAGATTTGTTAAAGTTCAGGTTTCCAACAAAGAGATTGAAAGATGTAGTTGGTTCTGTGCCTATAGAAAAATAATGAACTCAATATTAATCTACTTCTTAAAAAGTACGGCACAAAAATTAATTTCCAGTACAAAATTTCCATAATAGCACATCAGCATATTGCAATGTAACATCAGGCTTCAGTATTAAGTCCCTCTGTCATTCATCATTTGTGCTATTAGACTTCACCTCCCCCTGCAGCCCCTAACTCTGCAAGTTACCTTCAACCTTCTGTTTCTTGGGTTCAGGAGCTGCTTTCTGTTTGGTCATTTCCTTCTTTCGTTTTCCAGGTGCTTCTTTGACAGGCTCTGGAGAAGATTTCAAGCAATGTTATCCATGAGTAGCCGCATATACTTAAATATTCCTTTAAACATAACTCAGGTCAATATACCTCAGAATCTAATTTGATTACCTTCTTCTTCCTCATCTTCCTCCTCATCATCTTCCTCCTCGTCTTCCTCTTCATCCTCGTCCTCATCTTCCTCCTCGTCATCCTCCTCCTCCTCATCTTCTTCATCCTCAGCCATGCTCTTTGATTTCACAGGGACAGCTTTTGCAGCTTTCTTTGCTTTGGCTGGTGTGGTCTCCATAGCTTCTTCTTCAGAGTCTGAAAAAATTGAAGACAACTCTGCCCATACCAGCCAGCCATCAAAATTTTTTTAAAAAAATAGAGAACTCTCCCAAGAATCTTAGTTCAAGAAAGACTGAAAGGAAATGAATTGTTGCCACCATGTTAAGCTAACAGTTATGGCACAAATTAAGAGATCACTTAGAAGCAAAATCCTACACCATAAAAACTCCTCACAGATTGTTTTGATAATAAGCATTTGCACAAGGGCAGGCAATCACTCCTGGGTAATTAAGTCTGGCCCACCAAAACAGCCCAGAGAATCCCCAGAAGGATTCCAATCGCACCCCCAGGTTGTCCTGGAAGGAGTATGTAGTGTTGCTTCTCTGGAGATACCTCACCAAGATACCCTGCACACAGAAGCCCAGGAACTTCCAAGAGAGCTCCTTACCATCCTCCTCGTCATCATCCTCCTCCTCATCTTCATCGTCGTCGTCGTCATCCTCATCCTCTGAGGCAGGGGCAGCAGCGGCTGCTTTCATCACCGCTGGCTCAAATTCATCCTCGTCCTCATCTTCATCCTCATCTTCATCCTCATCCTCCTCGCTGTCGTCCTCCTCCTCATCATCACTGTCTTCCTTCTTGGCATTCTTGCCATTCTTTGCCCCCTTGGCTGGAGTGGCGGCTCCCTTCTTACCAGGGGTTGCTACCAGTGCTTTGCCAGGTGTGGCTCCCTTCTTGCCAGTTGTCACCACTGCTTTAGCTGGTGTAACCATCTTCTTGGCCGGTGTGGCTGCTGCCTTTTTGCCTGGGGTGACAGCTGCTTTCTTGGCAGGTGTGGTAACTGCAACCTTTTTTGTTGGGGAAACCACCACCTTCTTTGCTGGAGCTGTGGTAGCCTTCTTGCCTTTTTTCTGAGGAATGACAACCTTGAGAACAAATAAAAACAAACATAAGTCTGCCACCACACCCACAAAAACAGCCATGATCCCAATGAGTGTTAAGATTCTTAAGTTAAGCACTGCCTCTGACTCAAGACCACATGTATTAGATACACTGTAGGATGTTAGGCTCTAAGATCATGTTACATGTCCTCCTATTATGTATATGTCTGTGAAATCACAATCCTCATTATCAGATACAGTACCCAAACCTAAAAAATCCTTTTTAACACTTAAAATACCTCTGAAGCAGACATCTGAATTCCTGCACCTCACTTTCTTAAATCTCAATTTTCTCAACTGAAAAACAGCACCAACCTTACATGTTAAGAATTATGAATCAATATATGTAAATTATTCAAAATCTCAAACATAGAATTCTCCAAGTGTTAACTGTTAAACCATTTGGGGATCCTACAGTGAGTGGTGGTATAGAGCTCATTGAAAGCTCAATACTTAGGACCTGAGATAAAAATGCATAACAGGTTGCAAACAACCCTTGCAAAATCATAGCACACCGGAGAGTAAGCATATGTTAGAATGATAAAAACCATATTTATCTACATGTAAGTCCCACTACTCCAAGATATTTTTTGCTCGTTACTACTTTCATAAAGTAAATGCATGTAAAATTTTTATTAAATTCTAAACAAGAAAACCGAGCACAACTGTAGTGGTTGTTTTTACAGTGAGCCAGGAGTGCTAACGAGGGTCAATGCTAACACAGAGATGGCAGCCATCAATCCACACTGGAATAATCATAACACAGTGGCTAGTGTCACAAGGCTTATACAGGAAAGTAATCTGGTCAGGACATCCTCAGGCCTGAACACAATGCTAAGCTCAGCCACTTACAGAACATATATTTCCCTCATCTGGAATGCGAGGCTAAGGCTAATATGCTGAAACTAGAAAAATGCACGTTATTCAACATAACATACCACCCCAAGCCCTGCAAAGGGCACATGAAAGAGACCCCCCCCATCTTTTTTTATCTCAAGCTCATTCAAATACATACCCAAACTATCTTGACATGTTAATGAAACACTCAACCAATATAATAGGATATTTTCAGACACCCAATACCACGTACTTAAACACTCCATTTTGTAGTTTTAACACAGTCCTGCGTTAAGCTGAAGATAATTACCTCATCTCCACTGCTGTCATCTTCTTCATCTTCTGACATTTCTTCATCTTCACTGTCTTCCTCTACCTCCTTCGGGGGAGGAGCCATTTTCTTGGGGTCACCTTGATTTTTTCCTGCCTAAAATGGACACGATTAGAACATTACACCTCCATTACATTTTAGGCCATTCATATTTTGTCATCTTTTCTTTTTTCGGCGGCCGGCCAATACCGGGATGGAAACCTTGACCTTTTTCACCATTCTTCATAGTAAAACACAATTACCTTTCTTTCTTCAAACCCATTTTCACATTACAACATAAAAACTATTCCTCATAGCAATGTACGATGGGGAGGGGGTTCTCAACTTCCCACACATTTTTCCTGCGAGGTTTTACAAACAGAAAATTAGTTCGAAGATAAAAAGGTAAATTGAAGAAACGCTCTCTTCCTATTTCCTTCGGTAAGCACACCCGTTTTTAAAAACTACTTACAGTATCATTAATTACATCGTGCACAATTTTTAATAACCAGTCGCCTACAACTGGACCACCTATCCAGCCCTTTGGTAAATTCTGGTACCTTATTCTATCACCCTCGTCTGAATTCAAGTTAAGTGCAAAGATCTTTACGGCACCTTGAGTAAAAAAATAAATAAATAAAAATTGAAAAATAAAAAGCAGGAGGCCCACCCTTTACCTTTTAACATTAACTGCTTCCAGACCTGGCGGGTCCACGTGGGGTTACCTGAGAGGCCACCATGTGCGCCACGCCCGGCGCAAAAAGCACGCGGCAATGCCTTCTTCCGGGGCCCACCACGTGTCCGCCCTCCCGGAGGGGCCGGAGAGGTCCCCAAGGCCGCGGGGCCTCGGTCTAGAGCCCAGCCCGCCGTTTCGCGCCCCCAAGACAGCAGGCCCTCGGGAGCCCACGTGGCGGGCCGCGCGCCCGGGCACGTGCGCCAGGAGGCGGGGCCCAGCCCGCGTCCGTCGCATAAGTTTGGCCTCATACCCCCGCCCCGAGGTCCAGGGCCCCCACCACGCACTCAGTGCCGAAGTCCTTCCCCGCTGCATTCACCACCCTCCACACCTGCCCGAGCGCTTCACCCCGCCGCCCAGTAACCAAAACCGCGAGACCTCCCCGCTAGTCGCGCGAGACTTCCCGCGGCACTGCGCCCTCGAACGCGCCGGGCCTGCGCGAAGGCCCTCCTCCCCGCGGCGCCGCGCGCGCTCCTCGGAAAGCAGGCCTCAGCGCCCGTGCTTGCGCGCAAGGCCTCTTACCTTTGCAAGCTTCACCATGATAGCGGCTTATGTCGGGGGAGTGTGTGGCTGGCAAATGGCGCAGATGAGCCCAGCGGAACGCAAGCGACGTCGATGGCGGCCGCGAGTACTGAGGATTCCGGAGCACGTACCCTTGGCTGCCAGCTACAGCTCGAGACTGAGGCGAAAGACGGAGCCTGCCCAGTAATCGCCTCTGGAAAGACGAAGTCGTCCTCGTGACCCCACCCCGACCAACCAGAACTCACGTCCGTCCCGCGAGCCAATCGCGAACCTCTTACCGAGAACGGCGCGGGCGGGAGTGGGCGGGCCGAGGCGGCCCCGGCAGGGGGAGGGGTGGCGGCGGCGCACTGGGGGCGGGACTCGCTTTGTGCAAGGCCGGCGCTGATTGGACTGTGGGAGCGCGGTCCGGACCTGCGCCCCCGGACGGGTAATTTTGGCGCCGGGGGTGCAGGGAGCGTGGGGGCTCTGGGAGCCGGCCGTCGCTGTGGGCCGGTGACTCGGGCGGTCTTGGGGTTCCTCAGGGACGCCACGC
The DNA here is from genome assembly GCF_027409185.1 of Cynocephalus volans. Taxonomy (NCBI): domain Eukaryota; kingdom Metazoa; phylum Chordata; class Mammalia; order Dermoptera; family Cynocephalidae; genus Cynocephalus; species Cynocephalus volans. The sequence goes on from NC_084460.1 coordinate 293,650,690, forward strand.
TGAGCTTCCTGGCGGCCCCAGAGAGGAGTCGGCTCCGCTTTGCTGACGAGACACCGAGCGCCGGAAGCGCTCTCGGAGGCCCGCTTTAGCCTTGCCCGCCGACGAGCCTGGGCCAGAAATATGCCCCTGGCTGCAGGGGGTTCCCTCTCGGGTCTCGGGCCTGAAGCCCCCTCCTGAGAACTGTTAATAAAGACAGTCGCGTGTGTTTGTGATGTTTACTGTGAGCGGTGCACACACACTCATTTAATCTCACCGTAACCTCATGCGGTAGGTTTTCCTTAAAAGGGGAAATAGGCTCGGAGAGACAACTTGTTGGCGGTCACAGGGTGTTATAACTGTGGGGTGGACAGAGGGACTTGGACAGGGCCTGTGACCACTCACGAGTTCCCTCTGTATTCATTGGGACTAGCGCACCCATGAAAATATGGCTGCGAAGTCATTGTCACCAGATGGCCCAGGAGTAGGTCAAAAGAGCCAAAGAAAAGGTTCCCGCGATGGCGGAGGCACAGAAGATTGTCTGCATTTACGCTTTTGCCTTTGCCGGATGAGTTACTTTGGGGATGGAACTTAATTGGGGCCTGACTTAGCAACCCAGAGCACTTCCTTAAGTTTAGAACCTGCCTAGGATATATCCTGGGCATCTGCTACCTGATTGTGCCTACAGACCCACGATACCTTCAGCTATGACAATATTTGTCAAAAATCGCCTTTGGGGGTTCTGATTAAAGAGGTCTGTGTTGGGACCCAGGATTTTGTGTTTTAACAAGGGCCCGTGGAGATTCTTATGAGCAATGAAGGTATTTTGCAATTCTTACTAGCGCACTCCTGAGACTGAGTGTGTGGGAAACCCACCGCCGCCCTCTGGGGCTCTCTCATCAGGGCAGGAAGCTGGGACCAGTTCTGTGGTCTGCACCCTTTTTCCTGATGGTCTGTGGAGAGCACCTGAGGAGGTTAACACTTTGAACTCTGGGATGGGGGCCAAGGGGATTCTGGGTGTATTGCTAGGGTTCACAGACCCTACAAACCCGTTGTACAGACTGGGTCACAAACCCCTCACCTGCAGGTCCATGAGCTAGGTAAAAGGAAAAGATCCTGGGAAGACCTGGGTAAAAAATTAATAGGCTTCATTCAGATGCAAGCACAAGGTAGCTAAGCAGCAGCCGCCCTATTGGCCTCCTGGGTCGTCCCGAGGGCACTGTGGATCAGAGCCGTTCAGTAAGTCTGAAACACCTGGGCACACGTGCATATTTACATCAAATGCTCGGTAAGACTCCAAACCCCTCAAGGGACCCTAACCATTTACTTTTCATTTTCCCTGCACTGGGTGGTGGGACAGAAAGAACAGCATGAGCTAAAGCATGGTGGAATAAGACCCTCAGAGTTTCCAAACAGCGGGCTTAGGGCACTCGGAGGCTGCAGAGGTGAGCAGTGGGCATGGTGAAGTGACAGGGATGAATTCTAGAAGTATTGGCATGGCTGGCTCCTTCTTGCCATTCAGATCTCAATTTATATCACCTCCTAAAAGGCCCTCCCCAACCCTCCAATGAAAACTGTCACCCAGAAACTTGCTGTGACACCACCCTAATTGAGTCCTCTGCGTGTTCTTATCTCTACCGGATATTTTTCTTGCTGTCTATTTCTGTTTGCTCCCTCCCCAGCCACGAGAACAAAGACTTTGTTTTCTGCTGTATTACTGGCACATAAAAGCATTGCCTGGCAAGTAGTAGTGTTGAAAATTATTTGATTATTTGAATGAGTAAAGTATTTAGGTAGAACAACAGGAAGAGCCAGTATAGCTTAGTGTTCAAGTGGCATTGCTTTGGAGATGCTCTTCAACTTACAATTAAGTCACATCCTGATAAATTCATCATAAATTGAAAATATCATAAGTGGAAAGGCATTCAATACACCTAACATACCAAACATCATAGTTTAGCCTAGCCTTTTTTATTTTATTTCATTTATTTTTTAACCTGCCTTAAACATGCTCAGAACACTTACCTTAGCCTACAGTTGAGCAAAATGATCTAACACAAAGCCTACTTTATAATAAGGTGTTGAATATCTCATGTAATTTATTGACTATACTGAAACTGAAGAACAGAACAGTTGTATGGGAACTCGAAGAACGGCTTCTACTAAATTGTCCTACATGTGGTCCGTCACTGACCGAAATGTAATTAGATGGCACCCACATAATTGTAAAGCACCCACATAGTACAGAATTCAAAAGGTTCAAAAAAATACACAGTAAACTGAGTCTCCCTTCCCCCTGTCCTCTGGCCAACCCAGTCTCAGCACAGTGCCAGCAGCAGTCTCTCGTGTCCTTCCAGACTCAGTCGATGTACGTAGACAGGTACATTTATTACATTTAATACAAATGCTATCATACTATGTACACTGTTCTGAACTCTCCCTTATTTTTTATTAACTGTATTGATCTTGTAACTCATTCCACATCAGTACATGCAAAGCTGCCTCATTCTTTTCAATAGCTACAGGGTGTTCCTTCTGTGGAAGTATGTAGCCACCATTGCTGGACATTTAGGGTTGTTTCCTGTTTAGCTATTACAAATTGCTATATCAAATAACCTTTTCACAGGCCAGCCCGTGGCTCACTCGGGAGAGTGCGGTGCTGATAACACCAAGGCCCCGGGTTCGGATCCCATATACGGATGGCCAGTTCACTCACTGGCTGAGCGTGGTGCTGACAACACCAAGTCAAGGGTTAAGATCCCCTTACCAGTCATCTTTTAAAAAAAACAAAACAAAACAAAACAAAAAAACAAATAACCTTTTCACATACTTTATTTTACACATGTACTGTTCATATCTGTAGACTACTTAAGTGTAGAACAGCTAGGTCGAAGAGTGTGGCCTTTTACCCTTTGATAGATGCTCTCCCAAGTGCTGCCTTTGGCTGGGGTTTTTGGTAGCAGTTCCAGCCAAAGGTGTTCCCACCAGCCCTGGCCGACTGGGGCTATCTGCTGCCCCCAGAGCTCCAAGGCTGGGAGACAGTACTGCACATTTTGGCAGGGACATGACTCCGGTTCTTGTGGGGAGTGAGTTTGACCAGCCCACACATTCCAGGGGGCATTGCCTTGAGCAGCTGCTGGCTGCCTTTTCAGGCCTGCGTGGATCTGGCCTGACAGCCCACTGCCTGGCAGCCCACTACTCACTGTACTGCCTGTGTACCAAGGTGCCCACATACATCGACACTTCTGGACCCTGAGACCCACTTGGCCACAGTGGTCCTGCACCCATGTGGGGGTCCAACAGCCCCCTGGAGGAAGTCTGCAGAGCTTCAAAGGGTTAACTCCACTCCCCAGATCCAGTCCTCTAGGAACTGAATGCTTGGTTCATCTCCAACCAGCAAAGAAAAATCACATCGAGTATTTTTTTTTTTTTTTAAAAGATGACCGGTAAGGGGATCCTAACCCTTGACTTGGTGTTGTGAGCACCACGCTCAGCCAGTGAGCGAACCGGCCATCCGTATATGGGATCCGAACCGGGGGCCTTGGTGTTCTCAGCCCCGCACTCTCCCGAGTGAGCCACGGGCCGGCCCCCACATCGAGTATTTAAAACAGGGATTTTAATGCAGTGATGGCATGGGTGGTAGAAATTCTGAGAAGCCAAGTAGGGGACATGAAGTGAGAGCAGGAAGCTGCTGCTGTCCTCAGGCTGCCCCACAACCTGGGGCTCATCCACCGAGGGTGGAGCCCTGATGAAGGTTGGGGTTAGGAGGTGGGCAACTCTGTGCCTACCCTGCTCGCCCTGTTTTGTTTTTTGGGGGGTTTTTTTGGTTTTTTTGTTTAAAGATGACCAGTAAGGGGATCTTAACCCTTGACTTGGTGTTGTCAGCACCACGTTCTCCCAAGTGAGCTATCTGGCCATCCTTATATAGGGATCCAAACCCACGGCCTTGGTGTTATCAGCATCACACTCTCCCAAGTGCGCCACGGGCTGGCCCGTTTTGTTTTTCTGTTTCTTTCTTTCTTTTTTTTTTTTTTTGGTGGCTGGCCAATATAGGGATTTGAATCCATGACCTTGGTGTTATAAGGCTGCGTTCTAACCAACCGAGCAAACCAGCCAGCCTACTCCTTGTCCTGAATTCCAGGTCTCTAGCCAGCCGCACCCAGCCAGTGTCCAGCTAACCAAGACTTCAGGGTGAGTGGAAGGCACTGGTGGGCACCCCAGCTGGCCGTAGAGGAGTTCACAGCCTCAGCTCAACCTGTCTCCAGGGTTCCAAGCCCACCCGAGCACAGAGGCCTGGGATGTCTGCTCTAAAGATGGGCAGAGACAAGTTCCCTTTACCAACCCAGACTGCTTCTGTCTCTTGGGTTCTCTGAGGCCTTCAGATGCTGTCCAGAACTCCCCCAGCACTTTTAGCCAGATGCCAAAGGGGGATGTAAGCTTGTCCTCCCCTGCCAGGCCTTGTTTTAGGGTATCTTCCCGAGCAAGGCCACCTGTGCCTCTGGGCTCAGGGGCCAGAGTCAAAGAACCCAGCCTTTGTCTCCCCAAGCCAGCCTGAGAAACTTCACCTGCTAACTCAGAGGCTCGGAGCCAGCCCCTCCGTCCATAAAGTGCTGGAGCAGCCAGGAGGCTCCTGAGCCCGCTGGAGAAGGCATGCCACAGATCCTCACTGTCCACAACTTTCCCGCTGCACCTCCTAGGCCAGGCCATGGAGGTGGCCAGGCTTCTCCATCTGGGAGGTTGGGTCCTGCTGGAGAGAAATCCTGTGATAACCCAGATGCAGGGTCTCTGGCTGTCCTACCCTCAGCAGCTACCTGTCAATAGTCCTGGCTGCCAGCCCAGCTAGTCTTCCAGAAGCTCCTGATCAGCTCTCACATCCATCTCCCCAGCATCCATTCCAAACCTCTTCCTTCCAGGGCTCCTCACCTCTCCCCCAGCCCTCCTTCTCAACAGAGTTACTCTACCTTCTACTTCACGGGGAGAGATACACCTCCCTGAGGGATTCCCACCCTCTGATTTACATACAGCCCGAGGCATCCTTAGCTCTTCCCCAGGACCTTTCTCTAAAATACCCCTTCACCTATGCCAGGGAGCCCCTCCTGCCCCCTACCAGGGTCCCACTCCGGTGATCTCCTCAGCCACTTACCATTCCAGTACCTCCTTCCCTTCCATTGCCCTCTCCAGGAGCAAACTCTTGGGAAGAGTTGACAACAGCTGCTGCCGGCCCCCGCAGGGGACCTCTAGCCCCACGCTCTGTGGATGACCCCCAACACCCTCTTTGTCGCTAGCCCAAAGGATGCTTTGTAGACCTTATCTCTCCTCCAACTTTAGTATATGTGCTGCTGAAATGAGCACGACCTCATCTCTCTTGACCACATCCTCCTTGGAACTTCTCCCCTGCCTCCCTGACACCACTCTCTCCTGGCCTCCTTCCTCCTGTTGGACTGAGCAGGACTGAATCCATGCTGGGGCCTAAAACCACTTGGGCTATAGGAAAACTTAAAAGACACAGATTTTTTCTTAGCAAGCATTTCCCTGAGTTCCCTCTTTTCCTGTTGTTATTTGATATTTGGAACCTTGGTTACTGGGCAAGATGACATTATGTATATAAGTGTAAAGTTGTTTTCAGTCAGCCTGGAGCTGAAGACTTGCCACGAGCCACATCCTATCCAGGCCCTGAGAACCCAAGGAAGATGTCTGTACAGCTGTGCTGATTCCGCCCTCCAGCAGGGCCCTGAGATAACAGCAAGGACAGGAACAGAAACCAGACGGAGCCTTGGCAAGAACGTGCACCTGGCTCCTTGCACGGTCCCTGTGGCTCACGTCCCCTCCCTCCTGCTTTTCATTTCCCACGTCCCATCCCCTCAGCCCCCTCTTAAGAACCCCTCAGTAAATCTGAGTCAGGGAGATAGTATTAGTCAGGTCCTTCTCCTTCAGGTTTACTGGAGAGATGGGGTAGCCTGACATCTCTCCTCAGGTCACCAGTATTCCTGAATTAAAACTGACTTCCATTTTCAGCAATATTGGACTTTTGAGTTGTTTGTTTTTGTTTGGGGCAGGCAGCCAGACTTGGACCCGGTTATCACTTCCTCAGGAGTGTTTCATCCTTTCTCCTCCCTTGACAGTCTCTCCCTGGATAACCACCGTCACCCCAGAGCCTCAACCATCACCCGTACAGACCCCCACCTCCAAGCCCCTCCCCTTGGTGGCAGTGGCAGCTCCTCCATGGTGGCTCCACCTCCCAGTGGACAAATGCTATCTCATGGCATCCAAATCTGGGTCTCTCCAGTAGCAACTCTCTTCCTGGGGTCCAGACTCATTAACCCAGACATCTCTCTTTGATGCCTGTATTAGTCCGTGTCTGTAGCTTATAACGAAATACATGGAACTGGGTAATTTGTAAGAAAATGAAATTATGGCTTATGGTTTCAGAAGTGAGGAAGCCCAAAGTCCAGGGAACACATCTGGTAAGGGTCTTGTTTGGTGGTGTCTTTACAGCAATGCAGAGGTCTCACATGGCAGAAAATGGCAGCAGCAGAGAGAGAGACTCTCATGTGCTCTCCTTTTAAAGCTCTCAGAAGCACGTCCGTGCTCACCATTAAGCTATCAACTTTCTACTCGGCAAATGGATCCATCTATCCAGTAGGCAGAGTCCTCACAGTCCAATCACCTCCTCAAGGACCCACCTTTCAATTACCATAATAGGACTTCCCACCCTCTTTACACTGTCACAGTGGGGACTAAGTTTTGGGGGGACATCAATCCACAGCAGTGCCTTATAAATCAAATTCAGAGTGTCCCACACTGAGTTTGGCTTCTTCCTCTACCCCTCAACTGCCGTCTTTCACACCTCAGTAAAGGGGACACAGCTGCCAGCGTTCCTAGCTGAGCGCCAGGATGTTGTCTCAGTTCATTCAGGCTGATATAATAAAATACTTTAGACTGGTTAACTTATAAACAACAGAAATGTATTGCTTATAACACCAAGGCCCAGGGTTTGATCCTTGCTACTGGCCAGCCACCAAAATAGTCTAAGATCAAGGCACTGGCAAATTCGGTGTCTATGCAGACCCATTCCTCGTAGGAGGTATCTTTTTGCTGCACTCTTACATGGTGGACCAGGCAAATGAGTTCCCTCAAGCTTTCTTTATAAGGGCACTAATCTCATTCCTGAGAGCAACACTGCCTCACCTCTTAATACTATTGCGTTGGGGATTATATTTTAACATATGAATTTTGGGGGGACACAAAAACATTCAGATTATGGCATTGTCCAGACTACCCTCTCCATCTGCTCCCACAGCCAGGTGCTTCCCAAAGGCCGGACTTCTGGTATCCTTGGAATTGTTCCACTGCTCTCTGCTCTGCTTCTCTCTTACTTCAAGCCTTCACAATTTCCTGCCTGGATTAATGCAGTGATTCTGAGCTGGCCTCCCTGACACCAATATTGCCCCCATATCTCAATCTGCCACACTGTAGCCACACCAGTTTTTCTTTTTCTTTTCTTTTCTTTTTCTTTCTTTCTTTCTTTCTTTTTTTTTTTTGGTGGCTGGCTGGTAAGGGGATCCAAACCATTGACCTTGGTGTTATCAACACCACACTCTAACCACCTGAACCAACTGGCCAGCCCCCGCATAAGTTTTTCTAATTGACAGACACAAACACATTCTTCCACCTAAGAGATTTCAGTGTCTTCTCATAACCATCAGGATAATGTCCAAGTGACCCTGCCCACCACTGAAACCCCTCGTGCTGCAGGGAGGGGGATGGAGTTGAAGCGAGGCACTGGCTTCAGACACAATCCTTAAGGGACACCAAAAGATTCAGTCATCAAGATCAATGATATTTCAGTACAATATTTTTTAATTAATGGGAAAAATCCGTGATGAACAAAAACTCAGAATTTTAAATGAACACAGGATCACTATTCCTGATATTTCTTTTACCTCAGGCTCCACTAAGGCCTGGCACAGAACTGTTACTGATCCTGTCCTTTAAAATTTGGTACTTTGTTCATCACAGGTTGAAGTAGATTGAATAACTTCCCTGCAAAACTCCCTGAAGCTTGAATTGTGTTCCCCGAGTTTTATGTATTAGGAACTTAGCCCCCACTGTGACGGTTAAGAGGGTGGGAAATCCTATTACAGTAATGAAAAGGTGGTTCCTTCAACAGATGATTAGATTGTAGGACCATGCAGTAGTGAATGGATTAAAAATGATGGTCATGGGCATAGTTCGGAGGGATTTAAGAGGACAGTGATAGCCAAGTATGGAATCCACCTAAATGTCCATCAGTGGATGATTGGATAAGGAAACTGTGGTATATACACACCATGGAATACTACCCTGCCATAAAAAAGAATGAAATTCTCCCATTCACAACTACATGGATGAACCTGGAGAAACTAATGTTGAGTGAAATAAGCAAAGCACAGAGGGATAAATACCGCATGTGCTCACTCATATGTGGGAGCTAAGAGAGAAAGGAAGGAAGGAAAGAAAGACCACAGTAGTGCCATGATCCAACAGAGGGAGGGAACAGTCCTAGGGCTACAAATAGGAGTGGGGGGGATGGAGGAGGAGGAGGGAGGTTGCGGATAATTGTGTGGGGGACACGGGGTACAAAAGTAATTTCTGGTAATGGGTATGTCCCCAGTATGAATCTGGCCTGCACAGCATGGGCACGAGGGGTGACAATTAGCTTTGTATCTCATGAATTTCATAATAAATAATTTTTTTAAAAAAAGATGTATATAACACCAAATTCTAAATGAATAAATAAAATTGGAAAGCAAAAAAAAAAAAAAAATCCTATATTTTCTACATTAGAAAACAACTGAGCTTAATTTGAAATTCCTCAAACTTGGGGCTAAATTACAACCAAGGAGAATCTAAGTGGTGGGTATGTGGGTGTTCTGTTCACTGTAAAATTATAAATTCTTTATAGTAAAATATTGAAAAAATATAAACAAGGGGAAAAAATTTTTTAAATAAAAAAAAAGGAGAGTGAATGAGGAAGTTGTTCTCTTGCTGTCTTTCTCTCTCTGCTCCACCGTTTTTGCAATGTGATACTCTGCTATCACTGTCCTCACCATCAGATGTGTTCCTTGGATTCTGGACTTTCCAGTCTCAGAAACTGTAAGCAATAAATTTCACTTTCTTATAAATTACCCAGTTCCATATATTTTGTTATAAGCAACAAAAACAGACTAAAACATGGGTTTTCTTGCATTCATTTTTATTTTAAAATATTACATTAAACATGGTGTTGGTAACACCAAGGTCATGGGTTTGGATCCCCATACTGGCCGGCCGCAAAAAAAAATTGTGTGTGTGTGTGTGTGTGTGTGTGTTACATTAAAGTACTATATAGGGCCTGCTGGTTAGCTCAGCTGGTTAGAGCATGGTGCTGATAACACCAAGGACCAGGGCTTGGATCCCTGTACCAGCCAGCTGCCAAAAAAAAAAAAAATTGATTACTGAGTTTTTTAGCCTTAAATTTTGTGCACAAGGCAACTGCCTCATTTTTATCCCCCTCGTCCCAGTCCTGTGCCCTGCTGTGACTTCCAGGCTCCAGGCCAACTGGACTGCTAGTCTGCTGCCAGCAGCCGTCTGCACCTCCTCTTGTGCTCCTTCCCCTACCTGAGACGACCTCCCTCCATCTGTGGTCTCTTGGTCGTCCTTCATACCTCAGCCACCTCTTCCTGGAGTCCTCCCTGTCATCCTCAGACTGGGCAGATACTCCTCCAGCTCTAAAGCACCAGCTGTCACACGCTTATGAGAGAACAGGCTTATGTGCCTATCTCCCCACTCAACCATGAGTTCTTGAGGTCATGCGGAATTCATCCCTTTAACACTAAGCTATGCACACTGTCAGCAAACAGTTGTTGCTCAATAAATGCTGATTTAATCAGTGATGCCCACAAGGCTTAGAGTTGTTAGAGGAACTTCAGGACAGCTCTGATGGATATCACAGACAGATACTGTGAAATCCCTGATACCCCAGAGAACAAGGCAGCTGCTTCCAGGCCCTCCAGTCTAACCCCAGGCCACAGCCACCTTGTCTGAGCTGGGGCACCCTTGCCCAGCCAGGTACTGTCTTTCCCAAATCCCCATGTTCCCCCGCCTAGGCCTCAGCCTCTGTTCCTGTCCAGTCCTTAGTTGTCCTCCTGGGTCTAGAGCCTTGCCCTATGCAGAGGATTGAAAAAAGGTGAGGAAAGGTGAGATTGAAATGGCTGAGGGTCTGGACTTCAGCTTTGTAGATTCAGGAATCTGAACTTTTAAAAGATTATTTACACCTCAATGCATTAGGATGACTGTTATTAAAAACATAACAAAATAGAAAATAACAAATGTTGTCAAGGATGCGGAGAAACTAGAATCCTTGTACACTGTTGGTGGGAATGCAGAATGTGCAGCTGCAGTGAAAACAGTATGGCACTTCCTCAAAAAATTAAAAATAGGCTGGTCCAGTGGTATAGGTTATCAGAACTTATTAAGACTAGTGTCATTAAAGTTGGTATACAACCCCCTGCTGCTGAATTTGACTGGCTTTAAAAAAACAATTAAAAATAGAATTACCATGTGATCCAGCAATCCCACTTCTAGGTATATATCCAAAATAATTGAGAGCAGGATCTCACAGAGATATTTGTACACCTATATTCATAGCAGTATTATTCACAATAGCCAAAAGGTGGAAACAACCCAAATGTCCATCAGTGAATGAATGAACAAACAAAACATGTCATATCCATACAGTGGAAATTGTATGGAAATTATTCAGCCTTAAAAAGAAAGTAAATCTGCTGGCTGGTTAGCTCAGTTGGTTAGAGCACAGCCTCATAACGCTAAGGTCACGGGTTCAGATTCCTGTACCAGTCAGCCGCCAAAAAAAAAAAAAAGGAAGAAAGGAAATATGACACACACTGCAACATGGATGAACCTTAAAGACATTACCTAAGTGAAATAAGCCAGTCACAAAAAGACAGGTACTGTATGATTTCAATTATAGGAGATATCTAGAGTAGTCAAACTCATAGAAACAGAAAGTAGGATAGTGGTTGCCAAGGGCTGAGGAGGATAAGGAATTGTTGCTTAATGGATAGAGTTTCAGTTTTGCAGGATGAAAATGTCCTGGAGATCAGTTGCACAACAAATATACTTAACATTACTGAATTGTGCACTTAAAAATGGTTAAGATGGCACGTTTTATGTTATGTGTATTTTATCACAATTTTAAAAAGATAATTTGATTTTTTGAATAAAAATACATCAAGAAACCAAAAACCATAAAAAGATAGACAGTAAAAAGTCTCTCTTGCACCCGCCTCCCATTTTCCTGGTTCCAAGTCCTCTATCCTACATAGGCAACTGCTTTTAAAAATGTGTTAAGCATAAAGGACAAAAGCCACATAATCATCTCAATAGATGCAGAAAAAGCATTTCACGAAAGCCAACACGCTTTCATGATAAAAAACACTGAACAACTGTCTAGTAGGGGTACTTCCTCAATCTGATAAAGGGCATGTATATAAAAATCCACAGTTAATGTCATACTCAATGGTGAAAGACTGAAAGCTTTAACTTTAGAAAGCTTTAGAAACAAGGCAAGGATGTCCGTCCACTCTCACCACTTCTATTCAAATTGTACTGGAATTCTATTCAAATTTTCTTGCCTAATTGCTATACAGGACAATTAGGAAAGAAGAAATAAAAGGCATCCAGATTGGAAAAAGGAGTAAAACTATCTCTACTTGCAGGTGACATGATCTTGTACACAGAAAATCCAACAGAATTCACAACTATTAGAGCTAATAAAAAGTTCAGCAACTTGTAAGATACAAAATCAACATGCAAAAATCAAGTGTATTTCCATTCAGTAGCAATGACCAAATATAAAAATGGAATTAAGAAAACAATTCCATGAGGTATTATAACACCAAGGCCAGGGATTCGGATCTCCATATTGGCCAGCCTCCAAAAAAAAAAAAAGAAAGAAAAGAAAACAATTCCATTTATAATAGCATCAAAAGAAATTTTATTCTTAGAAATAAATTTAACAAAGAAGTGCAGGACAAACACTGAAAACTACGAAACATCATAGAAAGAAATTAAAGACCTAATAAATGAAAACACACCCATGTTGATGGATCAGAGTATTTAATTTTGTTAAGATGGCAATACTCCCTAAACCAATGGACAGATTCAATGCAACTCCTATTAAAATTCCAGCTGCACGTTTTTGTGGAAATTGACAAGCTGATCCTAAAATTTCCACAACAATTTAAGAGACCCCGAATAGCTAAAACAATCTTGAAAAAGAACAAAGTTGGAGGACACATTTTCTGACTTCAAAACTTACTACAAAGCCACAGTAATCAAGACTGTGTGGCGCTGGCATAAGGATAGACGAATAGATAAATGGAATAGAACTGAAAGTCCAGAAATAAACCCAGACATTTATCATCAATTGATTTCAACAAACTGCCACAATAATTCAATGCGGAAAAAAGTCTCTTCAACGTATGATCCTGGGACAACTGGATACCCAAATGTAAAAGAATGGAATTGGATCTCTCCTTCAGACCATATACAAAAATTAACTCAATGTATTAAGAACCTAAATGTAAGAGCTAAAACTATAAAACTCTTTGAAGAAAATACAGCCATAAATCTTCCTGACCTTGGAAGGCAATTGTTTCCTAAATATAACACCAAAAGCATAAGCAACAAAAGAAACAATAGATAAACTGAACTTCAACAAAATAAAAAAGCTATTGTATTGCAAAAGACAATATCAAGAAAGTGAAAAGATAATCTACAGAACGGGAGAAAATATTTGCAAATCTGATAAGGGGTTAATATCTAGAATATATAACTCCTACAATTCAATGACAAAAAAACAAATAACCCAATTTAAAAATGGGCAAAGAGGGGCTGGTCAGTACAGGGATAACTCAGTTGGCTATGGAACAGCCTTGTAACATCAAGGTCAAGGATCTGGATCTCATACCACACAGCCACCAAAAAAAAAAAAGGGGGGTAAAGGACTTGAATAGCCATTTCTCCAAAGAAGATATACAAATAGTGAATAAGCACATGAAATATTGTTAGCCATCAGGGTTACAAATCAAAACCACGATAAGCTACATCTTCACATCCACTATGACAGCTATAATAAAAAAGTCAGATAGTACCAAGTATTGGTAGAGGAAATAGGAACCCTCCTTGTACGTTGTTGGTGGGAATGTAAAATGGTGCGGCTGCTTTAGAAAAGTCTGGCAGTTCCTCAAATGGTTAGGCATAGAGTTACCACAGAATATAACAAATCTACTCCTAGGTATATAGCCAAGAGAAATGAAAGCATATGTCCATGCAAAAACTTGTCTGCAAATGTTCATAGACAAAAAGTGAAACAACCTAATGTTGATGAATGGATAAACAAAATGTGGTATACCTATACAGTGAAATATTACTCAGCAATAAAAAGGAACAAAATACTAGTACAACGTAGATAAACTTTTTTTTTGGTGGCTGGCTGGTACAGGGATCCGAACCTGTGACCTTGGTTATAAGGCTGGGCTCTAACCAACTGAACTAACTGGACAGCCCCAGCATAGATGAATTTTGAAAACATTTTGCTAAGTGAAAGAAACCACATACAAATACCACATATTTTATGATCCCATTTATATGAAATCCCCAGAATCAGCAAATCCATAGAGACAGAAGGTAGATTAGTGGTTGCCAAGGGCTGGGGGAAAGGGAAATGGGGAGTGACTGCTAATAGGTACAGGATCTCTTTTGGAGGTGATGAAAATGTTCTAGAATTAGATAGTTGTTATGGTTGCACAACTTTGTGAATACACAAAAAAACCCCACTGAATTGTACACTTTCAAAAGGTGAATATTATAGTCTGTGAATTATATTACAATAAAAAATTCCATATTAAAATATGCATTAACTTTCACAGAGAAATGTTCTCAGTGGGCCAGGACTATATTATTTGCAGACCTACAGGGGAAGCTGAATCAGAGGGCAGCTTGGCAAGCATGGAATGCCAGTGGACTCTAACTTCACAACATGCTCAGACTCCTAACCATTCTCGCCACCTCTGCACTCCCAGGACAATATGATCCACTCCAACTCTCCCCTGACTCTTTGCCTTGCAGCATCACTGGCTTTCTTTTAAATCTTCAGATTCACCCAGCTGCACTTCACTTCTGAGGTCAGGTCTCATTTCTCTCCCTCTGAGGACATAGTGTGACATTTGGTTCATGTTGCCTCCCCTCAGATCACCAGCATCTCCAGAGCTATCCCTAGAGTGCCAGGGTGTAACCTGGTGTCTGGCACAGGGCAGGAACTCAGGAAGCATTTCGGGAGTGAACTTGAAAGTAAGGGAGAGCTTCATTGAGGAAATGCCATGTAGGGGGAGTCTAGAAATGTCGTGGGATATGTCAGGAAGGTGGGGGCGGGGAGGGAAAATGCCCTGTGCAAGCAGCACAGCCTGTGCAAAGGCCCCAGAGAAAGAGGGCTGGTGCCTGCGGGGACTCAAGGGAGACAGAGGGGCTTGAAAACTAATGACCTCATTGAGGGGAGAGACGGAGGTGGTAAATGGGACCAGAAGGCAGGTAGGGATTTCAGGGACATTGGGATTGTATCTGAAGCCCAGTAGGAGCCACCGTGTGGTTTTAGGACAGAGAGTGACATAATCCTTCCTGTCTAATATTTTGGGACGATCCTGGATGCTTCAAGGAGGCTGGATTAGAGGGTGAGCTTGGGAACAATGAGGGTGCTGTGGCTACTGTCCAGGGGGCATGGGGAGTCTGGGAAGAAAGAGCTCCCTTCAGATCCTCTTGTTATGAAAGTCAGCGCTATCCCTCCTGGAACCACCATCTGCTGTCGCACCTCTGTTAAATCCACTTCAACATCCCATTTTACTGCCTGTGTCAAATGCCAGTATGAAAAGAAGTTTAAGTAAACTGATGACCACAACAGATTAAGTTAGTAAAAAAGTGAACTTTGTGCTGAATACACTTTGCATTTGTTGGGAGGCAAGAAGATGAGGTAATACCAAAAATCAACAGGAGCCACACTATACAATAGAAACCGGATAACCGGGAAATACCCCGTACAATGATAATAGAGGTCCTGCTCTCCGAAGGGAGGCGCGGTGGCCTGAGGTGGCCAGCAGGTGGCAGCGTCGAGGCGCGCCGGGTTCTGGCGCGTCCTGGGAACGGGCCCAGGTGAAGGAAGGGCCGCGCCTCTCCAACCAGACCCTGCAGTTCCTGGGCTTCATGGCCCCGTGACCTGCACTTAGATGGGCCCTGGACTTGGTTTAATGCTCTGCTGTCGTATCTTGAAATTGAGTAACTGTTGAACAGCAGCCTTGCCTTTTCAATTTGCATCAGGCCCTTCAAATTATGGTCCTGGATGGTGAGGCTCGTACTGGCTAGGATCCCCACTCACCGCTACTTTCAGGAAATGTGCTGAGCCCTTCCCTTTGCTTTGCCTTCCCGAGGCTCCCTGACCATGCCTGTCTCTAGCAGCTCTTTGACTGTCAGGATGCCTGGAGAGGGCAAGGACCCTACAGGGGCAGGACCAGGATGCTACATAGGGAGGAGGAGAGGATGGGGACCCTCCATGGGGAGGAGAGGACCCTACATGTAGAGGCTGGAGGCCCTACATGGGCAGGATGAGGACCTTCCATAGGCGAGGCAGCCTCCCCAGCACGTCCAGGGCCAGGTGGTCTTTGTGTGCCTGCGTATGGGCAGCTGGTGTCAGGGCTTCCATGGTGGACACTTGGGAAGCCTATGGTACACCTGAGGACACAACACAGGTTTGACTGGCCTCAGAGGAATGCTGGACTGGAGAAGACCCAGCATCTGCCCTCAGAAGCCCCTCCTCCTGATGCACACCTGAGGCGGCCAGCACACGGCTGGCTGGGCAGGGGACTCCGCCTCAGACTCGATCTCCGCCCACCCCATGGATACCGCAGCTCCTCCTTCCCTCACTTATGTTCAAGGCCTCCACGCAGCTCACTCCTGCAGCTAAGGCCCCACAGCTGGTCAAGGCTTCTGTGCCCAGTCTTGGCAATGCCTCCTCTGCCCACCCTGGGTAAATTCTGAAGCTCCTAGACTCCAGGCTCTTCCTCTGAAAAATGAAAATAGTCATCACTCATCCCCAGAATGTTCCGCAGTGGGGATGCACAGAAGCAGCAGCCAGAGCTGGCCCTCGAGCCTGGGCTCCTGCCCTGTCTTTGCTGCTCTGCCTGCCTGTTCTCCACACGGGCCTGCAGCCCAGTGTCCAACCAGCTTCTGTCTGTCAAGGGAGGATCTCCTGCTGCCTTCCAAGTCCAGCCTGACCCACTTGCCAGGGAGTTCAGTGCCAGCAGCCTGCCAGCCCCACCTCAGGCCTCATGCAGGGTCCCCTCCTCCCCGGAAAGGTCCCCCTTCTCTTCATGAGGATCCTTCTCCTCCCCATGGAGGCTCCCCCTCCTCCTCTCCTCCCGGGGTGGTTTCCCAGACACAGCCAGGAAGGGAAGATGGTGCAGACGTCCCAGTCCTCCCAGTTGCTGTTCCTGTGGTCTGAATGTGGGGATTGAGGACCCAGGGCGGTGGCACTGTTGGTGACAGAAGGTGGTGGGTCAGAGAGGGCTGGAATGTGGCTGTGAAGGCATGTGACTGGGGGAAGACCAGTAGTCAGACAATCTGGCTTTGCGGCTTCCCAGCTGTGTGACCACAGGAAGCCACTAACCTCTCTGAGGCTGAGGCCTCCCTCATCTGTAAAATGTGGAGAACAGCATCTACCTTGCCAAATATCTGCGGGGACTACTGACATATAAAGCACCTAAAAGACCTTCCATAAGAGAGGGATGTTTTCCTGCCTAGATTTTATAGTTTCTATCCTTGTATTAAAATTATCAAGATGTTTCATAAGATTTCTGCTGCCCTGACAAATGAGAATTATGATTTAGTACTTCTGTCCTTGGCTTTGAACGCTGGTAAAAGCAGCCGCCGAGGAGGGCGTTTCTGTGAAGGTGCCCCTGAGCCCAATCTCCTCGCTCGCCTCTTGTACACCTGGAGAGCCCTGTTCCTGGGGCTGCGCCTGGTCTCCATCCTGTCTCCACCTGGGCTCACCTGGGCCCAGTTGCCCACTTCTTCTCAGTGCTTCAGCTCAATTGCAAAATAGGCATCATCCCAGTGATCTACCTCCCCCCAGGGGCGGCAGCAGGAAATGTGGAGCCCGTGGGAGGAGGACAGCACAGTGCCCCACGCACAGGGCCTCGATGGGGGCAGAGGGCTTTCCTAGTCACTCCAGTGCCCCACCTAACTCCCCAACGTTGTCTTCCTGCCCCCACCTAACCCCCACCAGCCCTTCGGCAGTTCTCCCGCCCGCGGCACAGACATCGCTGCATTTGCCTGCATCCACACACTCCATACTCCATTGACCTCCTCGCCCATCTCAGAAGTCAAGTGCCCCTATTCCTGGATAATGCTGATCCCTCACCTGTTCTAGAAGCCCATCACCCATTCCCCTCAACGGCCTGTATTCACCAAAAGTCTTCCTCTTTCTCTTGTACCATCAGCGCTCCTCTCCATTAGACATAAAGTCTCCTAAAACCCACTCCCCCTACCCCCGCGCCAACCCTGGGGCTCTGGTGGGCCCTGCCCTTCTTAAAGGAGCAGCAGTGCCCAATGCAGCTCCACCTCCTTCCAGTCGCTCCTCGGTCCCTGCCCACCCGCCAGCTCCCACTGTAATCGCTCTGGCCAACGTCACCAGTGCCTTCCGATTGTCACACCCAGTGGAAACTTTCTAGGTCTCGTCTTATTTGACCGCTTTGACATCTGATACTCAATCCTCCTCCATTTGAAACCCTCTATTTGATGCAGTCTCAGGACTCTGGGACCCTCTTGCTCCTCTGGACTCTCTTCGCTGCCCCACAGCCATCATGTCCCAGGCTTCCCACCAGGCTCATTTAAAAGCTGCTGGTATGGGGAAAGTCAATAAATAAATGAATAAGACACTCTCATTGAGGCGTAACTAATATGCAGTAAAACTCACTTTTTAGGCTTACGGTTCCACGAGTTTTGATAAACAAAGTCATGATATAATCAAGACAGAATACTTCCATCCCTCAAATTTCCCTCATGCCCTTTTACAGTCAGTTCTCTCCCTCATTCCCAGCCACCACCACCCCAGCCCCCCGCACTCCCTGATATATTTTCTGTCTCTAGGATTTGACCTTTTCTAGAATGTCATATAAATGGAATTATACAGCAGGTAGTCTTTTGGGTCTGGCTTTTTTCACTTAGCATCATGCCACACTGCTATGGGTTAAATGTGTCCCCCAAAGGTTCATGTATTGGAAACAATCCCCTCAGTAGCAGTGTTAAGAGAGTGGGAAGTCCTATTATGGTAATTGAAAGGTGGGGCTGTAAGAGGTGATAGGTACCCTCCTGAATGGGTTGAACCGTTGAGTTTAATGGGTGGTAATAAGCGTTGTTCTGATGGCTTTAAAAGAAGAGCAAATGGTTAGCTCTCTCTTGCTCAGCCATTGTCACCATGTGACACTCTGTGCTGCTGTGGAGCCACCACCAAGGCGGCCCTCACCAGATACACCTCCTGAACTGTGGACTTCCCAGCCTCTGAATTGTAAGAAATAAATTCTATTTCTTTATAAATTACCCAGTTTCCAGTATTCTGTTGTAAGTAACAGAAATGGACTAATACACACCCATTTTGAATCTTTTCACTCTTCACTGGTTGTTGGGCTCCAGACCCAAGCTTACCATTGCTCTCTAAAGAGTTCCGCCTTAAACTCTTTCAGACCATCAGGTTCCTTCAAACCAGCTCTTCTGCTTCTATTCCCTGCCACGGTCAGCAGCCTAGGACTCTGAGAACCTCTTTGACTCTATCTCCCATACCTTCATATCCAGGTATCACTCTCTCCCCAGTGAATCGCCTACGCTCCACCTCCTCTGCCACTGCCATAGTTGAGAGCCCCACCAAACCACTGCAGGAGTCTCCTGACTGGTCTCTTGTTGCTCACCTGCCCTGTCCCTGCAGTAGTCAAGGCCATCCTGTACAGAGTCACTAGTGCAGTAAGTGAGGTTCGTGGCCCAAGGAGCTGTGCTGGACTCTGCCCACCTCTGCAGCCATAGGGGACCTCTCTCCGCATCCCCACCTAACAGCCTTTGCGCCAGCCAGACGGCTGCCTTTCATTTCCCCCAACCATTCTATGCTGTCTCTCATGTGCAAGAGGCAAGAAGCTACTCAACTACTGCACAAATACTGATGCAGGAACTATTGAAATGGAGCTGCTGGGGAGTAAGCAGCACCATGATAAATAGCTCAAAATGTTTGCTAATGATTTCCAAGGTACTGTCAAGTGAAAAAAGCAAAGTGCAAAATCATATCTTTCAGGTAAGAAAGAAGGAGAACTGGAAAACATGCATGTGCAGAAAGAAATACAGTAAGGATAAACCAGAAATGAGTGAGATTGGTTACCTATGGGAGAAGGGGAGCAGATTACGAAGGATGGGAGAACAGGAGAGGGAAACAGGGATGGGGAAGTAACGCTTCTCTGAGTAGACCTCTGTACACTTCTGACTTTTAGAATTATAACCAAATTCAATAAAGTTGCAGGATACAAAATCAACATTAAAAAACTAGTAGTGTTTCTAAATGCCAATAACAGCCAAAATGAAAACAAAATCAAAAAAGAAATCTCATTTACAATAGCTACCAAAAAAAGTAAAATATCTAGAAATTAATTTAACCGAGGAGGTGAAAGAGCTCTACAAGGAAAACTATAAAACACTGATGAAAGAAATTGAAGAGGACACAAGCAAATGGAGAGACATCCCACGTTCATGGATCAGAAGAATTAAATATTGTGAAAATGTTTGTACTACTGCTGGGGCACAGAAAACTATTCCTCAAAATATGGTGCTTTGGCATGCTGCATGCTTTGAAAATTAAAAGACCTCATAAATAGGCCTCAGAATTAAGGTCTCTTTAACTTTGTCTTCATGATTACAGGGTTCCTAGCCTTGTGGTAAGTAAAGAGTGTAATTTTCTGACAGGCCCAGGAAACTCTAGATATTTTGGGGACCTTAAGAAGAACTATTCACCAAATTTATACAGGTATTACAGATACTTCCTTGTTTTTGTTTTTCTTTCTTGGCAGCTGGCCTCTATGGGTACTTGGTGTTAACTAGCCAAAGATAGTCATGAACACACATCTAGACCTGGCCCATAGAAAGTCCCTACATTGGATCCTGCTTGTTCTTTCCTACCCACTCACTGAATGAAGAGATTTCCAGTGACCCAGAACAGGACAGAGGCACAAAGCAGAGGGAGCCTGTGTCTGTAAATGATCACGCAGAAGACCACTAGACCAGGAACACCCACTCTGAACTCAGGCATGAGTGTCTGAGGTCTGAAGAATTGGGGTCTATCCATGACAGCAACTAGAGTTAACCTAATACAATGGTTACAGAAATCCTTTTACAAACATGCAGTGGAACACTACAGCTGTAAACACAAACAGCTCTTTGTTACAGGTATGAAATATCTCTAAGATACTCTAAGTGAAAAAAAGTAAGGAACAGGGGAATATGTATAGTTTACTTTTTTGTGTAACAAAATCGGCAGGAAAAATAGTGTATGTGTGTGTATAATTCCTTGTCCTGCAAGACAGTGGAAGATGTACAAGAAACCAATAATATTGGTTACTTCCATACAGAGGAGCTGGGTGGCTAGGGGATAAGTGAGCGACTTTTCCATTTTGTACCTATTGAATTTTGAACAGTGTGAATGTGTTTCTTAATTTAACACATTTTTACTTTTATTTTTTAAAGAGATGGGGTCTAACTGCATTGCCCAGGCTGGAGCGCAGTGACTAATCACAGGCACGATCCCACTGCTGATCTTCACAGGAGTTTTGATCTGCTCCGATCTGGACCTGGACTGGTTCACCCCTCCTTAGGCACCTGGTGGTCCCCTGCTTCTGGGACATCATCATATTGATGCCAGATTTAGCAAGGACACCCAATCGGCATAGCATACTACAGCCCAAAACTCCTGGGTTTGAGCAATCCTCCAGCCTCAGCCTCCCAGTAGCTGGACTACCAGCGTGGGCCACCATGGCCAACATACATTTTTTAAAATAGAAAATATAAGGGCCGGCCCGTGGCTCACTTGGGAGAGTGTGGTGCTGATAACACCAAGGCCACGGGTTCAGATCCTATATAAAATTAATTAAATAAATAAATAAACAAACAAATAAATAAAATAAAATAGAAAATATGGGCTGGCCAGTTAGCTCAGTTGGTGAGAGCGGGGTATTAGAACACCAAGGTCAGGGGTTCACATCCTCATACTGTCCAGCTGCCAAAAAAATAAAATAGAAAATTAAAGGGAATGTGCCAGTGGTGTGGACATATTTAGATATCAGTGGAGGACCCAGTAGAAACAAAAATCCCAAAAGCATGGAGAAAAAGCAGATAGCGGATGGAGGGAGGCCCTTGAGGGGGGCAGAGGGTGGAGAGCAAAGCCCAGGAGGAAGGGGCTACCATGGCTAGGAAGAAGGTAGCTCAGGACAGTAGGGAGGAGGCTGGAGATGTCAGCCAAGACTGGAGCCATGAACTTAGAATGGGCTCACGCTGCCCAGCAGTGGGGTTTCCTCCAGCACCCTAAATTAGGTGAGGAGCATCAGATATATGAATTGAGCAAGGGTGGAAATTTTGGGGAGCGGGTGCCCAAAAGGATTGGGAAGACAAGAGATTTAGGAACAGTGGCAAGAGAGTGACTGATATGTTGGCCCATGTGAGATAGGATGCATCAAAAAGGAAAGCAGATTTTGAAGAGGACTGATGGATTTGGGAGAAAGTGGAGAAATCAGAGAGCTGGAGATCTTACTGAGGTTAAAGGACATAAGAATAGTGGAAGTAACTGAGTGAAAGTGAGGAGTTCAGTTCACAACTTCACAGGTGGAGGAACACCTATGGTTTTATCAGGGCCAGGATGTGGCCACACGGAGGGAAGATAAAGACCAGGGACCTCTGGAGCATCTGGGCTGAGGTCCTAGGAGTAGGGGTAGAGAAAGACCCTGAGCCAGGGGCCCAGGCTCTTGAACAGATACCAGAGAAGGTTGTAGATGACCGTAGCCCCCTGGAGAAGGCGTGAGCCTCTGAGGAGCCAGGAGTCAGCTGTGCCAAGCGTGGCCCTTGGGACTCAAGACTGCTTACACTCAGGTGGAAGATGGGTGCTGAAAGCAGAGCTGGGGCCCATCCCTTGCTGACCCAGAGCCGAAAGCCTCCACTGCAATGACTGACATCTTATGAGGCCCTTTGCCCAGCCAGGCTCCCCTTCCTTAACCCCAACTTTGATCTCCACCCCTGGCCCTTTGTACACTGCCTGCCTTGTCACAGCCAAGCCTGCACAGTCTCCTAGTAACTCTGAACCTTTGGTCACTCATCCTTTCCTAAACAGTCCCCAGGTTGGTTCCTCTGGAAGAGAACAGCCTGGCACTGGCATGCCTCCCAGTCTTGTTCATCCCCTCCACAAGGCCTGTTACCCTCGTCACTGCACTCCCACCCTGTGTTAACAGGCTTTCTCACATTAAACAGTGGAGCCCTGCAAACCTCACTGCCCCGTCCTAAAGCCCCTTCATCTTCCTCTTTGCTCTGCTGTGGCTGTTTAAGCTGAGCTTCTCCACACTCATTAGCAGTCCCAGGACTCTGCTGAGAGGCTGACCTGAGGATCATCAGAGACACGATCCGCTTCTCCTTCCCCAGACAGCCAGGGTTTTTCTTTTTTTTTTTTTGTCGTCTTTTCGTGACCGGCACTCAGCCAGTGAGTGCACTGGTCAGTCCTATATAGGATCCGAACCCGCGGCGGGAGCGTTGCCACGCTCCCAGCGCAGCACTCTACCAAGTGCGCCACGGGCTTGGCCCCAGCCAGGGTTTTTCTTCAGCCTGCTCAGAGCCTGGCAGAAAGGAAGAGGGATCCCACACCTGGAAATCAATCCTGGCCACTGCTTATCTGATGCCAAGAGAACTCATTCAGCTGCCCAAGCCCCATCAGTGCACACCTGACAGAATAAACACAACTTTGAGCTGGAAGTGACAGATGTTTAGGACGTACTGCTAAGTGGGGGAGGTGGAGAGGAGCAGGATACAAAATGGTCCATCCATAATGCACTTGACCTTATAAAATAACACATAGAAAATTGATAGAAAGAAGAAATGCCTAAATATTTACAGAAGTTACTTCCGCTTGTTGAAATTATAGGTTTCCCCCCCAAATTCTTTATAATGTCTGAATGTTCTACAGTAAGTATATGCTATGGTTTGAATGTCCCCTCAAGCTCATGTGGGAGCTTAATTCCCAATACTGTATTTGAAAGGTGGGGCCTTTAAGAGGTGAATGGATCGTGAGGACTACGCCCTCATGAATGGATTAATCCACTCATGGAGTAATGGGTTAATGATTTAATGGGTTATCATGAGAGAAGACTTAGCTTTATAAGGAGAGCACATGAAAGAGCTCTTGCCATTCTTGCCATGCGACACCCTGGATAGCCACAGGACTCTGTACACATCCCCCACCAAGAAGAAGGCCCCCACTGGATGTGCCCCTGGACCTTGGACTTCCCAGCCTCCAAAACCATAAGAAATAAATTTCATTTTCTTATAAATCACCCAGTTTCAGGTACTGTGTTACAAGCAACAGAAAACAGACTAATACAGTATATATTACTTTTAAAATTAGGCTCATTTTTAAAGATACAGTTTCTGCAACAGTTGGCAGTCATGTCCCAATGCCACAGTGGAAAAACCTTTTGGATCACAGACCTCTTTAAGATTCTCTTGGCAGCTATGGTCCTTCACCCTGGAAAAATGCACAAACGCTGTCACACACATCAACACCCCATTCTGCATTCTTCTGGGGTGCCCTAGATGCCAGGCAAACACCCATCCCTGCCTGTAAGAGGCAGAATGCTTCTGGGCCAGCCACAACTGACTGTAAGTGACCAGTAACATTGGAATTTCAAAAGAAGTGCATAAATCTAAAATGGAAGCACCAAAAAAGCAGCCCAGAGGCCAGTAATGGCTATGCAGCCCCAGCCCTGTCCAGGGAAGGTGGTTGGTTATCCAGGCCTGAATCCCAAGATCACTGTGGCAGGTCTGTCATCCTTGAGAACAGGGTCTAATCATTCAGTTCATTCAGCTAACTCCTTGGTTCACACCCGAGGCTCACAAGTGCCTGTAAGAAAAATGTGGCTTCTTTTAGGGGAGAGGTTTATAACTTGAACAACTTAGAGTTATTCAAGGGCCAGAAAGGCAACTTATAAAAAAAATAAACTGCCAGAAGTATAATCAAACTTTATTTTATATCATATAAGGTATAACAAACACATGACGCCAGAGATTGTACTCTAAATTCAACACTGAAAAAATATAATTTTAAAATAGAAACAATTATTCAAAGTTTCATAATTTATTACTCAGATTTGAAACCCAAAATCTGACATTATTTTCTTATGCAACAAGGTGTCAGTCAATCTCAGGCTGAGAATATTGTGTAGCAACAAGCAGCAGAGAATTCATCTTTAAATCCGTTAACTGGGAGCCATATTTAGTTTTATTTAGTTTCATAACAGAAAATAGCTGCTCACAAACATAGGTACTTTCAAACATGGACAGAATCTTTGCACAATGATTTTTATATTTAAGGTAACCATTCCCAAGATATTTGTAGAATTCCAGGATTCCAACATCATATTTGGTTTTCGGTACAGTATTGCACTGTAATTCAATAATTTCCATTTGCAGCTCTTCATTCACATGATTAATATTAATTGAGAACAGTGAACTGAACAATATTAGTTCATTTTCATAAAGTTTGAAATCAGACAACCTTTTCTGGAATTCAGTCTTCAACTCTTTAATTATTGGAATGTAGCTCAGGCCATCAATTTCATTTTCAGAAACTAATTTCAGCATAGGGAAGTGGGCCAGGTTGTTCCTTTTCAAGTGAGTTTCCCAAAGACACAATTTTGCTAGGAATGAGCAAACTGAACCATACATTTGTGTAACCACTTGTGAATGCCCTTGTAGAGAATTAGCCAATACGTTTAGATGGGTTGTAACGTTAAACAAAAAGGCTATCTTTGACCCAATCTTTGCTAGTAAGCTGAGGCACAGATTTTCCTTTAGAAAACATGAAAAAGTCAATTTCTTCCAACAGTTCAAAAAACTGCTTTAGCATCATACCATGACTCATCCACTTAACTTCCATGCAGTAGAACAGGCTTCCATATTGTGCATCTAATTCAGTGAACAAAGCACTGAACTTTGTGTGGTTCGAGCCATGGGAACATATACAGGTTATGGTGTAAGTGACTATGTCCATAACATGATCCATTTTTAACTTTTTAGCACAAAGTGATTCCTGGAGAATGAGTCCATGCACAAACTTAAGTTCTGTGTCTTTGCAAAACCCTTTCACCTTAGATTTAAGTCTTGCAACAAGTTCTTTAACACCAAACATCACAGAATCTCCATCTGTGCTAACACTTACTAATTTTGATCAGTCTATGTTAAATTTTTTAAGACTTTTCTCAACACATAAAATAAGTCATTTCCTGATGTTGTGCCTGTCATGGGTACTATGTCCAAAAGCTCTTCGGTCACATCAAAAGTTTCATCAACACCATGAATAAATACGGGTAAAGGGGGCATTATTTATATCAGTGCTCTCGTGAGCTGCAATAGAGAAAGCCACAAATGATTTTGCTTTTTCTTGAAACTTGTCCTGTAAATTCTCAGCAATATTGTTAACATGCTGAGCAACAATACTACCGGTTAGTCTTATATTTGCAAATGCTTGTCTCTGTTCAGGGCACATAAGTTCTGCCACACTCAACTTTTATAAACTCCCCATCTGTAAAAGGTTTGATGCCTGGGCAATTTTCTTACTTAATACATAACTACATTTCATAGCAGCACCATTTATTTTATTCACATTCAAAAGCAAATCATATTGAAATTTCAGTGTTTTTTTCAGTTCATTTAGTTTTTTTAGCACGCATCTTTTCTGTATACCCACTATAGTTTTTACTATGGTGTGCTTCATAATGGTGTTTTAGGTTATATTCTTTTAACAGAGACAGACTTTGCTTGCATATTAAACATGCAGAAACATTCTTTACCTCCACAAAGATATAAGCTCTCTCCCACTTTTCTTGAAAAGTGTGGCTTTTTTGTTCCATCTTTCATTTTTCCACTGTTAAGAGACAAATGCCTAAGAAGTATTAAAATGTCATCTTTACTGTAAGAAAAAAAGTACTACTTTGTAAGAAAAAGGTATTAACTCTCTTTTTAAAAGTGTAAGTGTGGGCCGGCCCGTGGCTCACTTGCGAGAGTGTGGTGCTGATAACACCAAGGCTGCGGGATCGGATCCCATATAGGGATGGCCGGTTGGCTCACTGGGTGAGTGTGGTGCTGACAACACCAACTCAAGGGTTAAGATCCCCTTACCGGTCATCTTTTTAAAAAAAAAAAAAAAAAAAGCGTAAGTGTGCTGTTCATGCCTTTAGTATGGAGGAGACTCTTGGACTGGGGGAGGGGGGCGTTGCTAGCAAACATGATCAAATACCATCCGAAAAAGGAAGCAGCTGCTCGTCATCTCCAGCTGACTGCCGACATGTAGGAACGTAGCCTTGGCATCATCAGATTTTCTGATGTATCAAAAGAAGCTGGAAAAGCAGGTTTTTATGTGAAATTTCTTGATGTTTTTTGAAATAGTCATAAAAAACTCAATTGTTTTTACTGCGTAAGTCAATAAGTCTGCCCACCAGATTAGGCAGATTAGCAACACTGGTCTGGGATCATTGGTTTAAGCCTGATAAAAACACTACTTGAAAGAATTAATATCTGAAGAGAATTAAATAACTAATTCTAAAACCACAGGTATAAGAGCTTATTCAAACAGAATCCTAGAGGTTATCCAAAAACAGAAAGCCAACTGATGTATCTCAAAGTGCCATCTCTTTTGCAGACATCGAAGTTACAATTAATAGGACAACACTCATTAGCCTGATATAATTATGAGGATGGGCTTATACCTTCGATACAGCAGAAAGAGCATTTTAAAGTGCTGAGTGCCCCTACTCTAACACCAGGCCCTCCCTGGTAAATCTCAATCTACAGAGCACTGGCATCCCTTACCTCTCCAGGTGCTGCTTTTTCCATCTCTATTTTCTCAGCCTTGGCTTTTCTCTCTAATATGATCCAAAACTATGGCAAACCCATCAATCTCTGTTGTTCTCTGCTTCTCTTCCAAGGTTCTCTCTGCATCAGCTTGTGACTTGAATTCAATATTCGCAATCCTGCAATTGTGAGGATGAAGTTGGGGAGAGAAGAAAGAACAATTAGCATTTAGAGCCATGTATTTTTATTTATTTGTCTTCTGAATAAGTAATACACATAACAAGATTTGAAATCCAAAAGATACAAAAGTATATAGTGACGGATTCCTTCTACCCATATCCCGAGCAACCCAACTCCTAACGTTAGAGGCAACATTCTGTACATATAGAAGCACATGTTCACACAAACATACACACAATTTTTAGAAAAAGATTTATTGAGACATAATTTACATTTCATAAAACTCACCCATTTAAAGTTTACAACAGACCAAGGCTTGTACCAGCCAGCAGCCAAAAAAAAAAAAAAATCAAAAAAAAAAAAAAAACAATAATAAAAACAAGCAAGTTTACAATGGTTTCTGCTATGCTTACAGAATTGTACAACCATCAGTATAATATAATTTCAGAACATTAT
Organism: Cynocephalus volans; assembly: GCF_027409185.1. Classification (NCBI taxonomy): domain Eukaryota; kingdom Metazoa; phylum Chordata; class Mammalia; order Dermoptera; family Cynocephalidae; genus Cynocephalus; species Cynocephalus volans. The sequence continues at coordinate 293,678,524 of NC_084460.1, forward strand.
ATTGTCCCCAAAAGTACCCATCAGCAGTCACTCTTCATTCTTCCCAAACCACTCCCAGTCTCAGCCACAGGAAACCACTACTCTACTTTCTGTCTCTATAGACTTGCTTATTCCAAACATTTCATATATGTATGGACACACCACATTTTGTTTATTAATCCATCAATTGATAGACATTTTGGGTTGTTTCCACTTTTTGACTATTAAGAACAATGCTGACACGAACATTTGTAGAAATGTGTGGATACATGTTTTGTGTCTTTTGGGTAGATATCTGGAGTAGTATTGCTGGACTTATGCCAACTCTACAGTCAACATTTTGAGAAACTGCTAAACTGTTTTCCAAAGTGGCTACACTATTTTACATTCCCACCAGCAATGTATGAGGTTCCAATTTCTCCACATCCTTGCCAATGCTTGTTACTGTCTGTCTTCTTTTTTATAGCCATTCTAATGGATGTGAAATGTATCACATTGTTTTGATTTTCACTTCCCTAACAGCTAATGTATAGCATCTTTTCATGTGCTTATTGGCCATTCATATACCTTGTTTTGAGAAACATCCATTCAAATCCTTTGCCCATTTTTAAACTGGGTTGTCTTTTTATTGGTGAGCTGTAACTACAAATTCTTCATATATTCTGGATATAAGTCTCTTATCAGATATATGATTTGCCAGTATCTTCTCCCTGTCTGTAGGTTTTCTTTAGACTTTTTTGATATGTCCTTTAGAGCACAAACATTTTTAATTTTAATACAGCCCCAACTTATTCATCTTTTCTTTTATCGCTTGTGCAACACCCTACCCCAAGATCACAAAGATTTACTCCTGTGTTTTCTTCTAAGTGTTTTATGTTTTAGCTCTTACATTTAGGTCTTCAATCCATTTTGAGTTAATTTTTGTGTATGGTGTGTCCTCCACTATGTTTTTACGCAAAAAGTAGAATACTATACATGCTGTTTTATACTTTGCCTTTTTTCATTTAATAATGTATAACTGGAGATTTATTTCCCATCAGTATACAAAATGCTGTTTTATTTCTTTTTACAGCTACATAGCGTATTACAGACCTGCCAGAAAATTTTAACCAGTTTCCTATTGATAAATGCTCAAGTTAATTCTAATTTTGCACCAAACAACTTTGTAATACATTGTCTCACACTTGTCTGTGGCTACCTGTAGCATAAATTCTTAGAAGTGGAACTGCAGGATAAAATGGTACTTGCAACTATAACTTTGATACATATGGCTGGGTACCAAATCTCCATAGAGATTTCACAATTTCACTTCCACCCACAAAGCATGAACACGCCAGCTTTTCCACACCCTCTTCTCTACTGTGCTAACAAACTTTTTGATCTATGACCACCTGATATGTAAAAAGTTGTATCTCAATGTAGTTTTAATTTACAATTAATTTACTCTGAGTGAGGATGAGCGTCTTTTCCTATGCTTAACAGAAAATCCTTTTTCCGTGAACTGTCTCTTCTACCCTGCCTGTATTTCTACTGGATTGGTCTTTTTCTTACTGATTGTGAGGTGCACTTTACATAGCAGTAAAATTAGTCCTCAGTCTCGATATGAATTACAAATATTTTTTCCTGTTTGGTCACTTGTCTTTGACTGTACTTATGGGGATTTTTTTCCCCATCTAAAAATATATTTATGTAGTCAAATTTATCTATCTTCTGTTAGGACTACCAGAGTCTGTGTCATACTTAGAAAGGCCTCTACCTCTTGCAGATTATTAAAAACAAACAAAACAAAAACGTTTTCCATGTCTTCTTCTAGTACTTCATAGTTTTGTATTTTACATGAAATCTCTCATGAAGCTGTTATTTACTTTGGTGAAAGGTAGGGAGTCAGGATCTGTTGAGTAAGGAGATTCGTGAAGATAATGCACCACACTCCATTCTGACATAGGTACTATGCTTTATTTCCCACAGCCAGGAATTCCCTGGTTTCTCTTTTCTCCTCTTTGAAGTAATTCTTCATGTAAAGGAATGATTCTACAGATTTAAGTATTAGAGAAGTTATATGGCTTTTTGCAGGAATTTCTGTTTGGTTGTTTTCCAGAGACTGTGAACATGGCAGATGCCCTCAAATCTCCTCAAAGTAAGCACTGCTAACGATTTGGAATTTATCCTTTCAGACTTGTTTTCCTATATTTATCACAGCTTTCCAGATAAATACATGTAGTTCTACCTTACGCTTTTTAATTCTGCAGGATTCTAGCAGAATTATGTTCGTCAGAATACTGATATGCGTTATTTTAGAGTTCACCTCAACTAATAAATTTAACTCAAATGTATCACAATATTCAATTTTCACCTCAATGAGAATCCTCTCAAAATATACTCTACCCCATCCTCTCTAATATTCACCAGATTCACCTCTTTACTCTACCAAAGCTTCAATACCCAAAGACGGTGTTTCACTAATTGGTTACAACATAATCCTAACAATCCAACTCAGTGTTCTGTTTTGATACTGGTCCAAGCAAGTCATCAAGTATTTTATTTTACTAATGTCGGCCCTGAAGAGAGAGGAATAAAGATAATTTATGACTAAATTCTCCCAATCTTCAATCTTGCATTTGATAGCAGAATAAGTCTTCATTTCTCTGCAACACCACTAGTTTTCTAGAAGCTTTTGGCTATCCCTTTATTATGATGCCACTTTCAGCTTTTTATGCCTACTGGTAGAAATGCTGGGTAACTACTCTTTCCTTCTCTAAAATCGGGCATAAATTATTTGGGAGAGTGTAATGAAATTCCATTATGTTTGAATCCGGTAGACATATGTTGATCTCAGTACAAGGTATAAAACACACCTTTACTCATCTCATCCTTGCTCACTAATCTGATTTGAAAAGCATCCTCAAACACTTCTGTTAATTCATGCTGAATGACTTTATCAGGCAGGTTCTTGATCAAAAGTGTTTTGGCATTTGATCTATGTAAACAGAAAAGAATATTTTTTGTCTAAGTTTAGATCTAATAAGCATCAAAAGTCCTCTAAGATAGAAAAAACTACTCCCCAAAGAATTGCAGGGTGGAAACAATACATATTCATTCATTTAACAAATATTTGAATACATACTCTGGGCTAGGGCCTATACTACAGGCTAGCCATGAAAATATAAATTTGGTTTCTGCTCTCGGGAATGTGGTCTTGTTAGGGAAAGGCTGGTAAACAAATAGATACATAAATGTAAATTGTGGTAAGTGCAGGGAAGGAAAGGTTAAAGGAGAAATGATAAAGTCTAGTCTAGAAGACAACCAAGTCGGGGGATAAGCAAAGACTTTTCTTATGCCAGGAAGGGACATTTAAGCCAAGACCCGATGGAGGGGTTTCAAGTAGCCAAGCACTGGGCCCTAGGAAGAACGTTATGACAGGGAAAGGTGAGCCCGCAGCTGAAGCACGGCAGTGAGGACAAGCAAGGTGCTGTGAAGGAGGCGGCCTGCTGGAAACCAAGGACTACTGGTGCCAAGTTAGAAGGAATGTGATACTCCTGCCTGACCCAGTCTTCCAGAAACATCGATACCTATGAACAAATTACCCTGTGTGTATACCTTTCTTTGCTTCCTATCCCTTTGTTTTTTTAAATTTAATTTCATACCCAAGGACTCCTGTATCACTAAAAATTCCAGGGATTTTCCTGGTCATCAGATTTAAAATTCACATAATCTCCTACAGAAATGTAGAAGAAAAAAAAAGCACACAAAGATCAAGAGAATATGCCTTCCAGTTGGCTAATTACACTAGATGTGAGAGTGGAAATTAGCACTAAGTCAAAAGCAGCTGCCAAATTTACAATTTAAAACCAAGGCTCCACAAGCTGGCAGTCAGTAGTATGATATAGCTGAAGAGCAGTGGTTCTCAACTGGGGGCAAGTTTAACAATGTCTAGAGACATTTTTGGCTGCTACACCTGGAGAAGTACATTGAGTATATAGTGGGTAGAACCCAGGGATGCTGCTAGACATCCCACTATGAACTGGACAGCCCCTTACAACAAAGACTTACCTGGACCAAAATGTCAATAGTATTGAAGTCAAGAAACCCTTGCTGTTCTACAGCAAGAACAGAGAGTCAGTGCAAAGTTCACCTATTTGACGTCTTTAATAAGTTTTCTGCTAAAGAACTGACAAAATTTAACCAAAAGCTATAGAAAATGTAGCTTGAAATTACAAGGTTTTAATTTTTGTTTTAAGAAACAGCCATCCGCATTTGTGAACTGGAACAAAAAATTATTTCTAACAGCAAACCTAAGGGCTATGACAGTAAGAATTTTTTAATGCATTCCTTATTCACTGCAAATGCAATAATATTTCAAAATATAATAATAAAAACTGTAAGAAGAGCAATGTGAGAAGTTATGGCATGCAGCACAATTAGTGACTTCAGCACAGGATCTAAGGCCAGAGTGTGGGGCTCACGTCCTGGCTCTACCACTTTCTAGCTGTGTGACACTGGGCATACTGCTGCACTTCTCTGTGCCTTGATTTCCTACTTTGTAAAATGGAGATAATGATCTACACATTCAATGAGTTAATATAAAGAACTAGGAACAATGCCTGGAACAGTGAGTGCTCAACAACTGTTTACTATTATTATTTTCATTTTTACCTAAGACATTCTGAACACTTTAAAATAGACATATTCACACCCAAGACATATGCTTCTGATGAGGAAGAAATGAAAAAGAATGAAATTCAACTCGGCAAAAAAGCAGAATACAGAACCTGTACTTGTCACCAAGGCTAGGGATGAGTTTTATGATTAAACTCATGACTTAGTTTAATTTCTAGGTAAATAACACTGCTCAAAGCTAGAAAATTATGAAAATGTGTTTCAAAGACTTGGAAAATCTTAGGGTTATTTTAATATTTTGGTTGGGAAAATGGGGTAGCAAAATTCAATATAACGGATTTACTAAACATGAGCCATTGAAGGGTTTTATAACCCTAACTGTAAGAGACCTACATAAAATCCCACCAGAGGGTAAAGAGCTGGTAACAGGAGGATCTGACAAAACAGAAGTCTACTAACCCATAATGAAGTATCATAAAGTTCCTGGAATTCCTAAATCCTCCGGGAATACTAAGTGCAGGACTGATAAACTCTCAATACTCTCAATTTATTCGTATTTACCCGGACAAGCCAACTCTGACACCAACAACTGTGAGATCATTTTCAGCAAAAAATTAAACGGAGGCCAGTTTTTAGTTTCAGCGGTCTTGCTGAAATTCTGGTTTCCAAAAACAATTTGAAAGCTACAGGTGGTTCAGCTGCCATACAAAAAGGATAAAAAACACAACAACAAAAAACCCTCAAATAAACACTTCAGTAAGAGTGACACTGAAAGAAAACCTATTAAAGACACCGTGGCACATCGTTATGCCAGGCTTCAATAACAACCCGTTGTTGTTCCTCGTTTGGACTGAACTTAGTTTTTGCCAACAAGACATTTCCCATGTGTCTCCTGTGCTTTAGGTAGGAGGCCAATGCCTTATCCATTAGGCTACTGGGGCTCCTCCTGTGCTTTAAAATACAGCAAAAGGATGGCTGGTTAGCTCAGCTGGTTAGAGCGGAATGTTAAAACATCAAGGTCAAGGGTTCAGATCCCCCTACCCACCAGCCACCAAAAAAATAAAATATAAAAAAATAAAACATGGCAAAGTTGTTACCTTCTAATTTCTGTTTTTTGGTTCTAGGGGAAGCTTTCTGTTTGGCCATTTCCTTCTTCCATTTATCAGGTGTTTTTCTGATAAGCTCTCTGGACAAAAGCCAGAACACCTCATTTTTTTTTTTTTTTTTTTTTTTTTTTTAAAAGATGACCGGTAAGGGGATCTTAACCCTTGACTTGGTGTCAGAACCATGCTCAGCCAATGAGCGAACCGGCCATCCATATATGGGATCCGAACCCGGGGCCTTGGTGTTATCAGCACCGCACTCTACCGAGTGAGCCACGGGCCGGCCCCAGAACACTTCATTTTTAATGATCTGCCTGTGCCACTGAGTAAACTAGAATATTCTGCACTGTTCACAAACATCATACCTAAGCTATGCCTATTCTTCACAAGACTGATGAGCTGGGTACAGTCAGAGTACTTTTAAAAGCATTTTTAAATTAACTAGACAGTTCATTAAATTCATAAAAGAAATGCAACAACCCCTGCCCAGGGGATTCCCTTATAAATAGCATTCCCTGATGCCAACTGCACTTAACAGAGCTGATTGAGTCATCTGACCTTCCTCCTCATTCTCTTCCTCACTGCCTCTGTCACCACCGCTGTCGTCATCATCCTGGTCATCTTCCTTAGCCCTCGCAGGAAGGGCTTTTCTCCTTTCGGACCCTGTAGAATACACAGCTTTTGTTTTTTCAGAATTAAATGAGAACCCAACTAACCAATTACTGCCACACAGACTTGTTAAAAATGAGAAATTGTTCTTTTAGAGAGACTGTTCCTAAGTCTAGCTATACACAAAAGTCTAAGAAAAAAATTCACGGCCATTTTAACTTTAGTAAGAATTACTACTGTGGAAGCAATATCATTTAAAATGTTACAAGGACTCCGTCAAGACCCAAAAAAATCACTGAGAATTAAGTCTGTGGACAATCTACCCACCAAACTCATAAGCACAAAGACAGTAATAATCAACATCTAATGTTCAAAGCGAAAACCTCTGCTTTGGGTCATGAAGACAGCAGAGGTCAAATGTCCACTGAGACTCCCATCAACGAAGCTCAGCCTTTAAGAGTCAGCCAGGGATTGCCAAGGCAGCTTTCAGAAGGATGCTACTTGCACAGAGCCCTCTACAAGCAACGTACAATGGCATGCAGGGCTGGCTCTCAGCATCTCACAGCCACTAGCTGGGAGCCACCTGGAAGAGGACTGTTTGCCTTCCTCATCCTGGTCCAACTCACTGTTCTCATCTTCATCCTCCTCGCGGTTCTCACGGTCCTTGAGCTTGGCACTCCTCCTGTCCTCTGCCCACTTGGCCCATGGGGCTCTCTTCATGCTTGGTAATATTAATTTCTCAGCAAACAGGGGAGCCAGAGACTTTTCCCCCCAACCTTCCTTCCTGGAGCACTAGCACCCTCCCTGCCGTTCTTCTGAGGGATGACAATCTGGAGGAGAGATACCAACAGTGAAAAGGTAGAGACCTTTCTAGGAGGTTACAATTAATTGCAGTCAATAAGTGCAAGATTCAGGTCAGGTATGTATGTCAACATCTATTTCACCTCTCTGGGATGAATTTTACAATGTGTAGTAAAGGGCTCCCAGCACCAGAATCACCTGGCATGCTTGCATAAAGAAAAAAGAAAATAAAAGAAGAAAATCTTGGACTTGACTTAGAGCTATCAAACCAGAATCTCCACATGGTAAGATCTACGTTTCTACAAGTACACAAGCTACTGTCCTAGGAAAATACACCAACTCAGTTACTGTTTAGATGGCTCCACACACCTTTAGAGTCCCAATTCTTTGCAGACTAGTAAAACGCGAAAGGAGGGGCCCCGACACAGGCAACTGGAACGTACGTGGGAAGGAGAGCCACACCCCAATGGCTGGACCTCATGCTTCTTCATTTCACCATCAACTCCCATCCCCTAGCTAATACCGGAGCATGAGATCATAAAGCTAAATGACTAAAAATGGAAATCTTAGTAGAATATTGAATGAAGTCACATCGTATACAAAAGGACAAAATGAAGAAATACAGGCTAATAAATAGAGCAACTGTCTTTATCTATTGCCAGTGTTGACTACAATCAGTGACAATTTGGAGGGAAGGTACTGGTGTTATGGGCTGAACTGTGTACTCCCAAAATTCATACATTGAAATCCTAACTCCCCACTGCCTCACAATGTGACTGTATTTGGAAACAGGGTCTTTAAAGTGGTAATTAAGTTAAATGGGGTCATTAGAGTGGGCTCTAATCCAATAGGACTGGTGCCGTTATAAAAAAAGAGGATGTTAAGACATAGACAACCATGTGAAGACCCAAGGTAGTCATCTGCAAACCAAGGAGAGATGTCTCAAAAGAAACCAGACCTGCCAACAACCTGATCTTGGAGTTCTAGCCTCCGTAATTGTGAGAAAATAAATTTCAGTTGCTCCAGCCACCCAGTTTGTAGTATTTTATTACGACAGCCCTAGTGGACTAATACACCTGGTATATAGACAGCACTTAACCCACATAACTAACTATAACACAATCTGGTTAGCATCACTGGTTATGAACAAAATTTATAGGTAAATAGATGAGGGACCAGTTCATCTGGCATGGGAATGATGTGGGATCAGGAAAGGCATGTGGAAAAGACAGGGGTTTGAATTAAATAATTTCAATGACTATCAGCCAGCCACCAAAAAATAATAATAATTTCAATGAGCCAACATTAGGATATGGTTACCCTAAAAGTTAATCTAACTGCGGTAGCACTACTATTGTATGCTGTACCAATCACAGTAAACTGTTTTAGGTACCACATTTTAAAGAGGAATGACCAAGAATTAACAGTGTGAACAGCCTAGAACCAAATCACAGGTATATCAGCTTAAGGAAATATATATACTGTGATACTCTCGTTTTCCTCCAGGCTAACACACTTTGGATTTCAAAACAAGAGTTGTATTCACCAATAATCTTTTGGCTCTAATTGGTATACAAAACTAATGCAGTGTATTATGGACATCATAGTACAATAAATGCTTTCTTAACTATGTCAACTTAACCAACTGGCTGGATTAAATGACAGTCTAAATTCCAAAAAGGACTTAGTAAATTGATGCTAATGAAATGCCAAGCATGAGTGGCTAGTGGGCTACTCTGTGACACTCCTAATACACCTGAGCATTTCTGTTCCTGGGAGCCAAACTATACCAGCTGTGTTGTTCGCAAATATGACCACTGTATTTGCAGTTTCAATTACATAATTAAACATCATATAAACCAATAAAATTAATGCAAAAAGTTATTAAGTCTACGAAAACAAAGTTGAATGCTTTTGAAATATTGATAAAGCTTAAAAAGCTGTACTCAAATTAGGTGTGGGTGAGCAACCATAAAAGAATGGGAATAATTGTAAAAGGTAGGAGTCTGTATTCAAATTGCTTTACTAGAATGTTGAAAGTTTTGCTTGCTTTAAAAAAAACTTTATCTTATTTTTTTAACGTAAAAAAATTTTTTTTAATTTATCAATATAAAATGTACTTGATTTTTGTTTCCCTTTAAGGAAACAAACCTTAAATTGCAGAAGATGCATTATGGATGTACTTTATGCAGGGAAGATAAGCTACGACAACAGTGAACCAAAGTCAAAGACAAGGCATTGATCCCACACCCAAAGGCTGGTAAATGAGTATATATTTAAAATGTCTTAAATTATAATTTAAAAATATGTATGGATAATTTTTATAATTCCCCACTTTTACTTTCTTAAGAATTGTATATATTTACGGTGTACAACGTTTTGATATACATAGTATAATGGTTATTATAATGAAGTAAACTAACACATTAATCTCACATAGTTACCCTTTCTGTGTGTGTGTGATAAGAGCACCTGAAAACCCACTTTTACTTTTGATTAATTAGAACAACTACTAAACTGAGCAGGGTTGAAGAAAGTCTCTCAATGAATTGCTTGGGGAAAGACCAAGAAACGAATAGGGAATGTCTAGGGACTTTGGATTCAGCAGACCTATGTACAATACTGGCTCTGTCACTTATCAGTTGTGAAACCATGAGCAAGTTAGTTAATAACTAAATGTGCTTTCCCGTCTATAAAATGGAGCTAACGATGTCTGTGATGCTAATGATGGTCACTGTGAGGATGAAACGAGACAAAGCATATGAAGTATTTACTGTTCAACAGCTGTGTAACCACTCGTCCACCTCAATTCTTTCAGGGCTTGACTTAACCTACCTATATTCAAATACCAATGCAGAGGCTCCCAGCTCTGGAAGTAGAACGTGGTAGGGTCTTAAATATTTGTAGAAAGAATAAATACGCAAACATGTTTGGCAGGTACACAAACTAATGGATTTTAATAAATCAATTTTAAGAATCAAGAGATTTTTCTTTCAGACCAGTATTTCCAGACAACCAATATCACTTTTTTGGGGTGGGGGGGCCGGTGGCTGGCCAGTACAGGGATCTGTACCCTTAACCTTGGTATTATAACACCACATTCTAACCAACTGAACTAACAGGCCAGCTCCAATGTCACTTTCAAACATTAAAACACCTTTGCACTCCCAAAATAAACCAAACTTGGTCATGATGAGTCATGATGTATTATACAAAACTGATAGGCATTTTGCTAATATTTTGGGATTTTTGTACCTACACTCACGAGAGAGTGGTCTGTGATTTCCTTTACTCAAAATGATCTTGTCAGATTTTGGTATCCAGTTTAGGGTTGACCTGTAAAACTAGTTGGAAAGTACTCACATTTTTTGAGACTAAACAATGCAGTTTAACCGCGTTACTCTGGATTTCTTTTCTTTCTTTTTTTTTTTTTTAGGTTTTTTTGGCAGCTGGCCAGTACTGGATTTTGATTGTTGACGTTAATAAAAGTTATTTTGCTCAACACTGTACCTATAATTACCTCATCTCTACTGCCACTGTCCTTACCTTCTGACAACACATCTCATATTCTGTCTGCCTTGGGGAAAGACTCATTTTCTTCGGTACACATTGATTTTTTTCCGGCTTAAAATGGACAAGATTAGGCACATCACAGGGCCCTGCACATTTTGCCTCTAGAATTTGCAACAGTAAGTTTGCCTCTGCAATACACTCGTGTTAGGCCTCATCCTAAATTTTTATTTTCACACGGAATCTTTTGTTCACATTAGCATATATAAAAATAAACAGAAAAACAAGGCAATTTTTAGTGTATGTTATAGGTCAAGTCTCCTACGCCTTCTCTTTTGCCACCATCTAGACATGGAAACTCTTCAAGATAAAACAGACAAACTTTCCGGAATTCCTCTCTTCTCATTCTATTTCCTTCACCACGTTTTCAAATAACTGATTTTTTAAAAAGACGAATTCCACTACAGTCTACTCAAATGAAAGCACACAGGGCCCAAATAAAGCCTCCACACGGGGACAAAAACAGTACCTACACTTCTTGGCCTCTGCAGGCCGAGAACTCAGCGAACGCTGGGGCAGCTTCCAACTCCACCCTCAGCGGCCTCTAGAACACAGATAGGGAGTCTCAAGCCGGCATCTTTAAGCACCGCTTCCCCAGTCAACCCCCGCAGTCTTGTCCCTAACGGGTTCTCCCCCTGTAAGGAGGTGTAGGCGCTGGTGTAGGCCTCGCCCGCCCTGAGCTAGGCTAAGGCCCCTCCGGGTCACCACAGGCGAAGGACGCCGGCAGGACGACTCGGGAAAGCCCGTGGCAGGGCGCAGGCGCAGACACCGAGAACGCGCCCCTCCAGCCGCGGCCCAAGACCCCAGGCCCTGGCGGAAGACTGCCCGGGGCGCCCCCGGTGACTCCGCCTCGACCAATCAGAGCTCGCGCCTGCGAGCCAATCCCGAGCCGCAACCCCAGGAAGGGAGGACGGTACGCGAGCCTGGGGGCGGGGCCTCCGGCGGGGGCGCATGTGTGCGCGCCGGAAGGACATGTTGGTGTGGGCCGGTCGGTGGGCGGGGCGTGGGGCTGCTGCTTCCGGTTTGCTCCAGGGAGAAGGTGCAGGTTCCGCAAAGCTCGGGGGTTTGGCGGGCGTTCAGACGGCCCGGCGCTCCCCTGCCAGTGGGGCCGTAGGACGGTAAACAGCGGTGATAAAAATAGTCATTCATTGAGGACTCGTGTGGCAGGGCCAGTTCAGGCCACCCCGCCGTTCGTTGAGGAATGTGTTAGTGCATCTCCATTTGCAGGCGAAAAGGAGGCATGGAGGTGGCCGTCTTAGGGTCACACGAGCAACGCGAGGTGGAGCAGAGTAGAACCCGGGTCGTGGGACTGGAGGGCCGGCCTCTGGGCCCCGGGTACCTCCGCTCGCTGTCGGCTTGGAGCTGAAGCTGTCCTCAAAGCAGGTAGTGGTAGGAATGGTTATAGCTACAGTAGATTAATGCCTGTTTTGTGCCACGCATCGTACTGGTTTCATGTATTGTATCGTAGACTTCTCAAAACAAGCTCGCGACTTGCATGTTTAGTAATAGTTTCATTTCACGTATGAGGAAATTGAGACTCAGAAGTTAAGGAGCTTGTCCAAGACCATCGATTCGCATCCTCAGTCACTTTAATACTGTTGCCTAGTTTCTTTGCGTTAGACCGTCATTAACGAGCTCGCCCAAGGATCCATGACCATTAGCACCGGTAGGCCCAGTGGTAGGATGAAAATCCTAGGAATTATCCCCACATTGGGATTTGAAAAAGGGCACTTTGGGATAGGTGTGTGTGTTGGGGATGAGGAAAGTTGGTCCTGAGTAAGGGTCATCAAAAAGATCCAAACTGGGAAGGAAGGAGAATGAGAAGAACTTACCTACATATTTTAGATTTGGTACCTCGCAAAACACTTTGACCTGACTTTGTGAAAATTAAGAAGCATTCTTATTGAAATCAGTAACAAGAACTTAGGATATGCATGGCAAAAGGATCAAAATCCATAGATGTGTTGGGGCTCAGAACATGATACCCCAAAATATGGCACCTTGGCAAGTGAGAAAACCACAGAAGCAAGAATGTCTCTGACTTTCTGCCTTTCTCTCCAGAAGCGTGGTCATAAAGGAATTCTCTGACCTACCTTGTCTGAAAGTAGGTCATAAGACCTCATTCCAGGGAGGGGTCTTCCCCCACAGGAGGGGGGATGTCATACAGAGACACAAGAAATAATCAGAACAAACAGACCTTGCTGGGTTCCCCGCAGTTTGCCATTAGATCATACACCCTTATTTTCCAATCATGTTTTTCCACAACTACCCACTTCTTTCATCAGATTTAGCATAAAAATATGGTTTTCCCTGGGTCTTTGTGTCTTCATTTCTGATGGCTCCCAGGTCATGTAAAACTTCAGTTAAATCAATTTGTTGTGCTTTTCTCAGTCTATGTTTTGTTATAGTATGTCAGCCATGACCATTGCGATAGTTGAGGGAAAAATACTACTTTTTCTCTCCTGAAAATGAAATGATGGCAGATTTGAGCACATTACAGTTTAAAACTTCCAGATGTAAGATGCAAGAATCTTTATAAACAAATTTAAAATAAAAAGAACAAATTAGAAGGAAACAAAAGTTTAGTTATCAGAAGATGAACAAAATACAAGTCATTAAGAAAGAGACACAGGAAAACAGGCAAAGAATATAAGAAGCAATTTTCGAAAGAAATTTAAGTAGCAAATAGATATGAAGAGATGCTTGACTATACAACCATCAGGGAAATGCAATTTAAAACAGTAAACAGAAACTGCGTCTTTTAATCCGTAAGATTGACAAATTAAAACATCAAACAAATGTTTTGGGATTGTAGGGAAACTGGTAAAAAGGTGAATTGTTACAAACACATGGAGAGAAATTTGGCAGTTTCCAATAAAGGTAAAAAAATTCCAGGGCTGGCCCTGGCTCACTTGGGAGAGTGTGGTGCTGATAACACCAAGGCCACAGGTTCGGATCCCTATATAGGGATGGCCAGTTGGCTCACTTGGGAGAGCGTGGTGCTGACAACACCAAGTCAAGGGTTAAGATCCCCTTACTGGTCATCTTTTAAAAAAAAAAAAAGTAAAAAATTCCCATTCCTTAGTTTATGAATTTTACTTATAGGTATCTAACCTAGAGAAGCACTCAGGCTGATGGAGAAATGTATATGTAAATCTTTATTGCAAACGTTGAAAGAATTTTATTATGGACATTTCCAAACATACATTAAGTAGTGGTAATATATAATGAATCCATTTTTAACCATCACTCAGGTTCAAAACTTCAATATTTTTGCCGTTCTTTTTTTCATCTGTTCCCTTCCTGTCTTAATCTGGGTCATGCTGCTGTAAGAAAATATCTGGGGAACCCTTACTCTATTTTACAGAATTACGTGTTGCCCAATTCTAGAATTGCAATAAAGCCAATTGAGATCTTTAAATTTGTTGTAACTTTTTCTTTGACACTATTAAAATATTAGAAGATGTGAACTGGCATTCCCAAACTCTATTTGCAAGATTGCAAACTGGCACAATCTTTTTTTTTTTTTTTTTTTTTTTTGTCGTTTTTTCGTGACCGGCACTCAGCCAATGAGTGCACTGGTCAGTCCTATATAGGATCCGAACGGCGGGAGCGTCACCGCGCTGCCAGCGCAGCACTCTACCAAGTGCGCCACAGGCTCGGCCCTGGCACAATCTTTTTAAACAGTAATTTATGCCTATGCACTGAGAGCCGTAAAACTGCCTATGGCCTTTGATCCAGTTGTTCAGTTAATCTGCTCTACGGAAGTAACCAGAGATGCATTAAAAGATTGATGCCCAAAGATGTTCACTGAAATGCTGTTTATAGTAATGAAAACTGGAAGTAACCTAAATGCCCAATGAGAAGGGATTGCTTAACTAAGATTTGGAGTTCCGTAAACATTAGAAGCCACGTGCTGAAGGAACATTTATCAGTTTATGAAAATAACACATGATTAATGTTAAGTGAGAAAACCAGGATTAAAAAAATCACATAATTTGTCTGACAGTTCTGCCAAAGGTTATCCACAGAATTATCTATCATATGACCCAGCAATTCCACTCCTACGTATATATTCAAAAACTTGTAAATGAATGTTCAAAGCAACATTTTTCATAACTTGCAAAAAGTGGAAATGCCCACCAATAGATAAATACAATGTGGCATATCCATAGAAAGGAATATTGTTCAGCAATAAAAAGGAATGAAAAAAAAAAAGACTGGGTAATTTATAAAGAGCAGAAATTTATTTCTCACAATTCTGGAGGCTTGGAAGTCCAAGATCAAGGTAATGGCAGGTTTGGATTATTGTGAGGGCTGCTCTCCCTTCCTAGGTGGTGCCTTATTGCTGTGTCTTCAAAGAATGGAAGAAATGGAAGGGCAGAAGAGGGCCTAGCTGGTTCCCTAGTGCCGTTTTTTTCGAGTACTAATTGATTCATAAGGGCAGAACCTTCAAGACCTAATCACCTAAAGTCCCCACCTCTTCATACTATCACATTAGGTCTTAAGTTCCAACACAGGAATTTTGGGGGAACATGTCAGTCAAACCATAACACTGCTCTGCTTTTTTCTCCCCCCCCCCCCTGCTTTTTTTGCCTTGAATATTTTTACTATGGATCCCAGGCATCATATATTTTACCTGCAAATACTTCATTATGTGTGTCTGGAAGACGCAGGGCTTCATATCATCTAATATCGTCTGTTTAATTTTCTGTCTGAAGTCTTATGTTGGGTTGTTTGAATTAGGATTTAAAAATTTCCACGTATCATATTCGGTTGATCCGTCTCATATCTTTTAAAACCTATAATAATGCCATTTATTTCTTGAAGAAACCAGGTAATGTGTCCTATAGAATTTGTCCTTATTGTGGATTTGGCTGACACCTTGTGGTGTCTTTAACATACTCCATTTTCAGTGCTCTTGTAAACTGATAGATCTGGAGAATTGTGTCAGATTCAGGTTCGGTGTTTTTGCAAGAGTTCTTGGTGCCCTGCACTTCTCTTGAGTCCCTCTAGGAGGCACTTAACCACTTAACATTTGGTTGTCCCACTTTTAGTGATGATGAAATTGATCAGACAGTTTGGGTGTTGTCAGCTTCATCCATCCATTACAACCAACAACCTTCTACCAGATGCTTTTAGGCAATGTTGTTTTGTAAATCAATTGATTGGAGACAATCTATTACTCATTAAATAGGGGGGAGATATGTTGAAAAATGATAGGAATCAAATTGCCAAAATGTTTACAGTGGTTAATTTGGTTATTGAGAATAGAAGTAATTATTTTCGGTTTTTGTAGTTTTCTTCATTTTTTTCAAATTTCCTAAAATGGAAACGTAAGAAATCCTGCCTGTGCATATCTAATGGAGGTGAGAGAGGCAGAAAGACTTGGAGGGAAGGTTCCAAATCCAAGCTCCAGGAAGGGCAGCCAAGGAAGTCCAGAGGATGGCAGTAACAAAATGGACCACAGTTGGCTTTGCTTTTCTCTTTGCCTGTCCAGTGTCCTCATTCCCTTTAGGGTCTCCCTCCTCTCCTGGATTCAGTTTTGGAGAGACTGTCATTAAAGATGCCACACCCTCCACTGGCCAAAGCTCAGAGGCCAGTCAGACCCCCATCTCCCAGGACTTTCAGTCTTGAGCAGCACTGGCTCCTCTTGGAAGCCTTCCCTCCGCCAGGGCAGGTGCCTCACTTCTGTGCCCAAGGTCTAGCTGTCAGAGCACTTATATGCCAGTATGTTTGTGCGCCCTCCCACACCCCCCATCCAGCCTTGTACAGTGCCTGGCACATCACTGATGCGCAATAGATGTTAGCTGAATGATGTGCGCATTGCTTAGAGCCGATGATGGGCTTGAATAGTAGATAAAGAGATCCCAGAAACTCTCAGGTATTCCAGAGAACATGGCTGCAGCTTCCAGGCCCTCCAGTCTAACTCCAGCCCATGGCCACCTCTTCTGAGACAGGGCACACTAATCCAGCCAAGTGCATCCTTCTCTGAGTCCTCACTCTCCACCACCTGGGCCTTTGCCTCTGTTCCTGCCCAGGCCCCCAATTTTCCTTCCCTGCTTTCTACAGATGCTTGAAAGAGGGTGAGTTTAGGGTATTTCCTTAGAGAGGCCACACAAGGGGCATTTACCTTAGAGAGTCATTACCATCCTCAGACTAAAGCTTGTAGATATAGAAACCTGGACACTGCTTGGAAGGATGCTGCTGACTGTCGGTGTTTGCCTCTGAGTGTCTCATTTGTGTGCAGGCAGATTGCCCATTCCATCTTTAGAAATGTCAATATCTTTCAGGCCAGTCTGACTTTGGCCTACGGCCATTCTGACTCGTAAGGATAATTAGTGAGAAGTGTCCTTGCTCCCCACCTCTACGCTCTGCTGCTTTGTCAGTAGAAGCGCTCTGAAGTTCTTTTCTTGTGCTGAAGAAGTTTAGACTTAGAAAAATGCAGGTATGTTTCTAGGATCAAATTCCTTAAATCTTTCCTCATCTTTCCTGACTCTCTTATTTTTTTATTTTTTTTATTTTTTCCTGCGTCTTAAAAACCTTTTTCCTGGGCTGGCCAGTAAACTCAGTTGGTTAGAGTGTGGTGCCGATGACACCAAGGTCTAGGGTTCAATTACAGGCCAGCCTAAAAAAATAATATTAATAAAAATTAAAGTAAAAACATTTTCCCTGACTTAAAAACAGAGAGAGAGAATGAGAAACCAGTGGACAGATGGATCTGTTAAGGTTCTTGGTTGCAAATGACTCCAGCCAACTTAGGCAGAAAAGGAATTTATTGAGAGGCTCTTGGTAGCTCAGAATATCAATAGGAAGCGTGGAACACCTGGCAGAGAAAAAGGGCAGAACCAAGGGAGGATGGGCAGGATGCTGCTGTCAGCACTGCTGCCCCTGGACACAGTGTCCCTGCTGTCTTGGGCCTTAGTGTCACTCCAGACACAAGTCCACAGTGAGGGATTCCCCCAATGGGAATGGAGTTCAAATGCTAGGGAGCGCCTCCTGCACCCCCACCAAAGGCAACACCTCTCTTCAAGGAAAACTTGGAACAAAGAAAACTTAATGGATCCATTAGAAGACAAGAGTGGGGAGTAACACCAAGGTTAAGGGTTTGGATCCCTGTACCGGCCAGCTGCCAAGAACACCAGAAAAAACAAAAACAAAAAAAGAATGGGCCAGGGGATGGCAGGGGAGAGACCCAGAGAAGTATACAAAAGTGAGAGGGGCTCCCAGATGTCAAGATTGGCTTGGAAATACCATATGACTGTGCAGAGAATAGAGGTGAAGTGCTACCCACTGTACACTTCCTGAGAGAGACGTCACAGAAGGAGGGGGGGCAGGCTAATCTTGGACTTGGTGAGGGTTTTTTATTTTTTAAAGAAATTTATTTTTTAATTGAAATGTATCGATTGTACATATTTATGGGGTACAGAGTTATATTTTAACACATGTATATGATGTGTGATGGCCAAATCAGGGTGGTTAGCATAGCCATCACCACAAGAGTTTATCATTTGTTCGTAATGAGAACATTTGAGCTCTCCTTTCTAGCCATTTGAGAACACGCAATAAATTATCTTTAATTATAGATACCTAGCACTACTGTACACCACTAGAACTTATTTTTCCTATCTAGCTGTAATTCTGTGGAATTAAGCCTTTTCCTGAGAAGGGAAGGATAATTCCAGCTAAATTCACCCTGGCCCTCAGGAATACTGGCAGGGAGGGTTGGAGGTGCTGGAGGGTGGGATCAGAAAGGAGGTGAAGATGAGAGGAGGCTGATGCATTGGGAGAAGGAGCAGTCGAGAACCCAGGAGGCTAGATGAGGTTAAAGAGCAAATGTCGGGCCGGCCCGTGGCTCACTCGGGAGAGTGCGGTGCTGATAACACCAAGGCCCCGGGTTCGGATCCAATATACGGATGGCCGGTTCGCTCACTGGCTGAGCGTGGTGCTCACAACACCAAGTCAAGGGTTAAGATCCCCTTACCGGTCATCTTTTAAAAAAATAAAATAAAATAAAAAAATAAAGAGCAAATGTCACTGGGGCAGCGAGTAAGAGCAGGAAAGAGGAGGTCGTGGCCAAGAGTTCACACTTTCAGAAATGGAAAGACTTCTGGAGATACCGGGGGTGAGGAGGTGACCGGGGGGCCAAGAGCCCAGGGTGAAGGAGGGGGCTCCAGAGCTACAGGAACGTTCAGAAGCTGGAACCCAGGTGGGAGTGGAGTCATCATGGATAAAGACAGGAGTGGAGCAGTGGGAAGCAGAAAGGACCCAAGCTCCATGGGAGGAGGAGGGAAGCAGGTGACTGCAGTCAGGAGGTGTGAAGGTTAATTCTAGGTGTCAACTTGACTAGATGAAGGAATGCTGAGAAACCTGGTAGAGCTATCTTTTTAGGTGTGTCTGTGAGGGTGTTTCCAGCAGAGATTAGCATGACAGCCTGGGTGGACTGGGTGGGAAAGACCCACCCTCAATATGGGTGGGAACCATCCAATCCCCTGGGGGCACCAAGAGGACAAAAACTGGAGGAAAAAGGTGAACTGCTTTCTATCTGCTGGAGCTGGGATACACTCTTCTCTCCTGTCCGTGGACATCAGAGCTCGAGACTCCAGCTTTTGGATTCCAGGACTTACACCAAGGACACCATCAGCTTCCCTGGTTCTGAGGCCTTTGGACTTGGGCTGAGCCACGCTACCAGCATCCAGTTTGCAGACAACCTATCACGGCACTTCTCTTCACAATTGTGTGAGCTAACTCCTCTAATAAATCCCCTCTCATACATTTATAACATATCCTATTGATTGTTTCTCTGGAGAACCCTGATAATACAGGAGGGGAGGTGACTCGAGCCCCAGATGGGCCAGACACTTTCAGAAGAGTCGAGGACTCCTGGCCTGGGAGAAGAACTGGGGACCCAGGAGATGCAGCACTGCCCTGACCGGTGCAGAGGAGCGAGCCCCTCCTGTGAGTGCTGCGGGGATGGGAGCCTCGGCCAGGTGGCGCTGCTGGCCTTTCCACTTCCATGCCTCCTCCTCAAGGGCTGAGCTCAGAGCTGCTGTCTGTTTTCCAGGGTAACCAGTGACCTATGACAAATGATGCCTGTCCTCTGACATGCTATGGAGACACTTGAGAGACATGCCATGTGTTCACACTAAGGCTCACCCTTCTAGCCCATATCCCCCACCTTCCCCAGTCTGCCCAGTGCTTCTTTGCACATAGCAGGCCCTTCTAAAATACATGCTGACTGAAGTTCCTCGAGAGCATTAGTCACCCCTGACTGTCACTGAGGAGAGGCCTCTTGGAATCCAGAGTTGGTCTTTGGAACAACTGCAAGGCCCAGCCAAAAGTTTTGGTCTGGTGGCTCCCCCGGGCCCCCCAAGGCTCCCTGGGAGCTCATTTCAAGGCAGCTCTTGGTCACTCACAGCTCTGCACAGCCTCTTTTCACAGGTCCCTTTCTCTGCAGAATCTCTCCTGTCCCTCCATTCCTCTCGTCTCCAAGGCTCACTGCTTAGGGGCTGTCCCCACTTGGGGCTCAGACTGAGTACATTCAGTCAGGACAGGCTCAGGGCCACCCACTAAGGAACCCCCCACACACACACACTGCAACCAGCCTCCCCCTCAGCTTCCTGATCCATGCTCTGACCTCCAAGAGGTCCCCACTTCTATTGTCCTCAGAGTGTCCACCAGCCTCTGCTGCTCTTGTCCCAAAGCCCCGTGCTTCCCCTCTGATGCGTACTAGTCCTGAGCTTGCCCAGCAGGCAGGACCCACAGGCAGGAGGCTCCTCTTTCCCTGGCAGCCAGCGATTTTGCCAGCCTCTTCTGAGTGCCGCAGGCAGGAGGGATCGGGGCCTCCCTGGGCCAGCATCCGGGAACTCACCTGCTGTGAGACCCAGAGGACTCACCCAGGGCTGATGAAGTCCCCTTGGAGTGGAGCCTGTGAGGCAAAGGAGTGCAGCCTTGAGTTTGGATGGAATATCGCTGGGAAAAAGGTACAAAATTACATATGGACTATGAGCACAGCCTCTAATATCAAACATTATTAGAGGGAAACGTATCTCAGCAGAGTAAAGTTATGGGTGGTTTTTAATTTTTTTCTTTTCCTTTAGACTTAATCTTTTTAAAAAAAAAAATGCGATTGGGCCGGCCCGTGGCTCACTCGGGAGAGTGCGGTGCTGATAACACCAAGGCCCCGGGTTCGGATCCCATATAGGGATGGCCGGTTCGCTCACTGGCTGAGCGTGGTACTGACAACACCAAGTCAAGGGTTAAGATCCCCTTACCGGTCATCTTTTAAAAAAAAAAAAAAAAAAAATGCGATAAATACAAATAACATAAAATTTACCATCTTACCCACTTAAGTGTGTAATTCAGTATTGTTAAGTACTCATATATTCACATTGTCGTGCAACGTATGTCCAGAACTTCATCTTGCAAAACAGAATCTCTGTGCCCATTAAACAACTCCCACTTCCCCCCGTCTCCAGCACATGGCTAGGGTGGTTTTTAATTTTTTTAAGTTGTTTTCATTTTTGCTTATTTACGCTTCACAAATTTTCTACAATGAGCATTTATTATTTTAAAAAGAAAACAACATTATCTGCAAGCCCATACCATTGTTTCCACTTTCCAGTCAGGGAACCTGGGGCATGACCAGCAAGTTGCCTGTAGGGAGAACCTAGACCAACAGACCCTGGGTCATCCTGCTGTCCCCAGCCATGGACACTGGGGTCTCCTCTCAGGACAAGACCCAGAGACTTGCAGCAGGACAAGTTTCATCTATTAATTGAGTCCTGACTGAGCACCGATTTGGCCCATGGGCATTCAGGATGGGACTTAGTTTCATGGAGTTATGCATCCCTGTCCCTCTTCTCTCCTCCGTGAGCCCAAGCAGACCTGTCCCCACCCGGTCACTCCTTGACCCTGGCTGGCTCATGTCTCTTGTCCCCCGAGATCCTCCGGCCAGATGGTCCAAAGCTGTGCTCCCCTCGGGCCCCCAAGCCAGTCTGCATGCAGGCGAGGATGGAGGCGGGCCAGGGGAGGGCTCTGCTCACACACTGGCCCCACCTGTTCTAGGATGAGCAAAGAAGGTGCCCTGAGTGGCTGGCGGGGGGATCACAAGGGTGGGGTCAGGGAGGAAGTAGGGGTTGGGGGGCAATTAAGGATGCAGAGGGTAATTTCCTCCCTGTTAATCTGAGGGTATTAGTTGGTTTCATTACAAGCAGTGACTTATGCACACACAGAAAACCACAGCTAAGTTGCTAAAGTACGACACTGTAGAATGTCAGGACCTCTTTCATTTTGCAGACAAGGAGCCAAGGCCTAGACAGGTGGAGCAATTTGCTTGATGCTACATTGCAAGGCAGTGGCAACAGGGTTGAGATTGGAACCAGGTCCTCTGGATCCCTGGGCGCCCCTGCCACCCTCAACTCCACCAGGCAGAAATCCCAGAGCAGATGGGAGCTGGGGGGGTTTGGGTTGGAGGAAGGTCTGAGGTGCAGGCCAAGAGCTGGAGGGTCAGAAGGGGCCAGAGCCCAACAAGTAATGGGAAGGAAAGCCAGGGCCCTGTGGAAACATTTCAGAAATTGGTGGGGGGAGGGGGGCATGTCCTCAGATGCAGGATGACTGAGCCCCTGCTAGCTGTGAGTTTCTGCCGAGGAAGGACCCTAACGAGGCTGAATTGGGGATGGGCACACAGGGGGACAGGTCATGAAAATATCCCTGCAGAGGCTCCCCAAACCCCGTGAGGCCTTCTAGCCCCTCTGGGTGAAGCCATTTGGAGGCTGCACTCAGGAGGCGTCAGTCTCTCGCTACCCTTCTGGGCCACCATTTTCAGCCAGGGCTGGGCCCTGCAGCCCAGGGAGCCCACATCACACAGGGTGCTGCCCATGGTCACCCTGCTGAGGCTGTGGGGGGCTGTCATGGAGTCTCTGGCAGTGGCACAGAGCTTCCCGGAAGGCCTCTCGGAAGCGGCTGGACATGAGGCTGTAGAGCACAGGGTTGGTGGCTGAGCTGAGGTAGAAGAAGATGCTGGAGAGGACGTGCAGGTACTGGAAGGCCAGGAGCAGGCCCTCTGTCCAGTGGGACATGAAGCTCCACATGAGGTGGACAGTGTGGAACGGAGCCCAGCAGATGACAAACACCACGACCAACACAACTGCAGGACAGAGAAGAGAGGCCTGGGTGCCCGCCAGAGCCCTCTCAATGGCTTCCCCAGACTGCAATTTGGTCCACCCATTCTCACTTCCTTTCCTGTCCCACAGGCCACCCACACCCACTGCCCATCTGGAAATTTCTGGAAATTTGCCCATTCTGGCCATGCTTCTTTTGGAGAGGCTGTCCTCACCACTGTCACTGACTGGCCATCGCCCATCACCATGCTGGCACAATCGGATTCTCTCACCATGGAACTTGGAACTAGAGGACTCTTAGCTATGGCTGCTGAGCCACTAGAGTGACACAGACTGTGGGGCATTGTTGCTTTGTGTTACTTCGCCCCCCACGGATTTGTCACCCCTCTTCCCCTGGGTGATGGAGACACAAAGGATTACTCAAAGCCCATCTCTACTGAGCAGTGAGAAGCCCCGAAGTGGTTAACTTCCCTGGCATCCCTTCCTTGGGAAATTAACACCGAATTGGGGTTCTCTTTCTGCATTTATTTTCCAAACCAGGAAGTTACAGGAAGAGAACATAAGTGGGATTATAGTTTAACAATATAGGCTGGTAACTGTCAGCGAAATAAGCCAGATAACATTCCAGTAGACAATTAAGTGATCTTACAGCAATCTCTCAGTATCTTTACATAATAATCAGTAACTAGTCTGTCCTTGAGCCAGCAACCTTGCTGTGCCACAAATTTTTTTTTTTTCTTTTTTTTTTTCTTTTTTTGTCTTTTTTGTGACTGGCACTCAGCCAGTGAGTGCACCGGCCAGTCCTATATAGGATCCGAACCCGCGGTGGGAGCATCACTGCACTCCCAGCGCCGCACTCTCACGAGTGCGCCACAGGCTCGGCCCCACAAATCTTTATCTTACACCAGAGACTTAGAGCCTGAGGAAAATTTCCAGTCCTCTGCAAGGTCAATATTTGAAACTGCAAGGCTTTGGAAAACCAGGCCCTGTGAAATACATATGCTTTTAGTATATTCCACATGGCATGTGCTCAGGGAGCAGCAGACAGCAAGGTTCATGGGCCCAGAGATAGCAAGACACACACACACGATGTCCACATTGTGCCTGCAGGGTCCCCGGGCTCTCCCAGTTCCAGCCCCAGCCCCCAGCTCTCCAAGGCCCAACTGAATATCTTGCCCAGCACCATCTCCCCCTTTAATTAAGAGGCCCTCCCCATCCCCACTCTGCCCCCTCCCCAACAGAAAGTAGGACAGGCTGGCCAGACCCTCACTCTTTCTCCCAAATATCTTCCTGCCATGGTCTTAACCAGCCATACCCATCCTTGGGTCTCAGCCACCAGGTCTGCCTTGAATTTTGTTCCTTGTTTCTTGTGTTTGCTTCTCAAACTCCCTATCTTTCCCCTGCAGTGTCTTCCCCATCACACCCTAGCACGGTTTTCTTCATAATCCTGGCCAGGCCTTTGGAAAGTGGACTTAGGAGAAGAAGGGAGGGAGGAGCGAAAGCCAGTGAGTCCCGGGCCAGCAACCAGAAAGCCCCCAGTCCCAGCATGAGAGCCTTCCCAGCTGAGAGCTGGCTGCAGACCCTGCCCATGATTTGGGGGAGGGGTTCGGGGTGGTAGGAGCAGGAGACGGTCGGGCAGGTTCAGCTGGCCTGTAGTACAGGCTTCCCAGTACAGAGCTGGGAGCCAAGCACGGAGCTCTGGGGTCAGCCCATCTCAGGGGGCTGCACAAGTGACCCGAGGCTCTGGGGCATTGTGCCTGAGGGGTGAGAGGGGTAGGACTCTCTCTAGGGATGGGGTTCTGGCCAGGGTCTCAGCAGTTCCGTCCTGCCCTGGCTCACCCCACCTGCCTGATTCAGGCCCTACTGAGGAGTGCAGTAGGATGGAGAGGGAATCAGTGCTAGGCTTAGTATCAGTTTGTCTTGCTTCCCCTGGGCCATTGCTTTTGAAAAAGAGCCAGGTCTAGGCCACAGTAGATCTAGAGCCTCAACCCAGCTGGGCGGGCCCTGGCCTGCCCCACCCACACTTCTGCCCTGACTTTTCTGCGCTCTGTCCACCGGAGCTCACAAACACACCTCCTGATGAGCTTCTTTAGACAAACGGTCACTCCTGTGCTTTCCAGGGACCTGCAGACATAGCCTGGGAGAAATTCATCATCTTGCCTCTATGGCATCCCCCTGCCCATTGTTGGGATGTGCTCTCTCCAGATCCCGCCATATGGTTCCACTGGGGGCTGTGCACTTCAGCATCCTGTCACACTCACTCAATGCTGGGCCATGACCTAAGCCCCAGCCATCAGAACTCTTCCCTGGGACTTTTCAATAGCCACTAAGGAAGAGGACAGTTCCTCAGAAAAGGAGCAAAGATGAGAGACCTGGAGTGCCCAGATCCCTGTTTCTGTCATCCTAGAGCCCAGCCACATGCCCATGCCCTTTACGTGGTTGGATTCTGTGAACTAGGCCAGGTCATGGATCTGCCCTAGTGGATTTGCACAGGGTGCCAAGTTTAGAAGGGCCCTGGGCTTGGTTTAATGCTCTACTGTGGCTGTCTTGACACTCTTCATTTTTGAACAAGGGACCCTGGATTTCCATTTTGCACTGGACCACACAAATTATTAGCCAACCCTACCATGAGCCATTAAGATCTATCTTTGGTGTAAGCTTCTAGCAGGGTAATCTTAAAGAGTACACACTCCCATGCATGTGGACACACACACACACACACACACACACCACACACACACACACACACACACACACACACACACACACACACACACACACTCTGGGGTAGGGGAGTTTCTCTAAACCACACACTCAGCCTCCATAAACCCTCAGTCCCTTCCCCCAGGCCCTGGGAGCCCCAGCCTGATACCCAGTGCCTGGCTTAGCCCCTCTTCCCAGCAGCGACACTTGTACAGCATCTTGGTCACCTGTCTCTGGCCCCTATCCTGCAGCTGAAGCCTGCAGGTGTCTCTGGACCTGGCTGTGGCATTCATTGCCCCTGCCCTTGGCATCCTGCCTGAACAGCAGCAGCCTCTCTCACTGCAGCTGCAGCCCAATGAACAAGTAGAGCACGCTGATAGTGGCCACAGGCAGGCAGAAGAGCAGCGTGGTGACCTGCACCACCAGGTTGTGGAGGACCCTGGGGCGCACCAGGGTGCACATGGCCAAGGCAAGCACTGTGCCATGGCAGGGCATATGCAGCCACTGAACGCTGTGCAGGCTGGTGTTGGGCAAAGAGCAGAGCATGGCAAGGCCCCAGACAGCCCCAAGCACTTGGTGCACGTGGGCCGGCATCACAACAGACCTGGCCTGGAGCAGATACACCACAGCCGCATAGAGCTCCACGCTCAGGGCAGTGACATTGAGCACTGAGGCCAGGCAGACTGTCTCGAAGAGCAGCATGTGGAAGTAGCAGCCGCCGGCGCCCAGCAAGAAGGGGTAGTTGTGCCACATCTCAAAGAGCTCTGGGAGCAGGCCCACCAGCAGCACCAGCAGGTCGGAAACTGCCAGGCTGAAGAGGTAGTAAGTAGTCGGTGGGTGTGCGCATGGCCTTTTGGCACAGGATGACCATGAAGGTCAGCCCGTTACCCGCAGTGCCCACCACGAAGATCAGCAGACACGTGGCACAGATAGGCATGAACAGCTCTGTTTACTGTGGCCCCAGATATTTCACAGCACCTCATCAGTCAGGTTCAAGTCCTCAGAGTCAAAGCGCCCCTTGGCCTCACTGTCATTGCAGGGCATGGGGCCTCTCGCATCCTCTGGGGACAGATCCCCAAGGAGGATGGAGCAATTGAAGCAGAGAGGAGTCTGTGGAACAGAGCGGAGAGATGCCCAGAAAAGTCCTAACTCATCAAACCAAAGGTGCCATCGACCATTAGATGACCATTATCTTATGTACCTCTGAGAAAGAAAAATAACTGTCATTCATTGTAAGGTGCATTACAATTTCATACTCTAATTTTTTTTTTTTTTTTTTTTTTTTGGCAGCTGGTTAGTACTGCATTACAATTTCAGAGATGTAAAAATGTACATTTTAAAAATTATAGGGGCTGGCCAGTTAGCAGGGTCAAGGGTTCAGATCCTTACACTGGCCAGCCACACACACAAAAAAAATAATAAAAGGCAAGCGTGCTGGTTAGCTCAGATGGTTAGGGCATGGTGCTGATAACACCAAGGTCCAGGATTCAATTCCTGCATGGGGCAGTCCTCCCCCCACCCCCCAAAAAAGAAAATATGGGACTTTAGTTTTTAATTTTACAATCTATTGAAACCTTTGAATAAGTGATGTGGCTCCTCTTAGGCATGGGCTTTGCCATGAGCAGTCTCCCCTGCGGTGTCTGTCCCCCGTTTCAAGCCATGGGCTTTAGAAGAGGCACTCAGTTTGGGCATCTGCAAAATGGGCACGACACACAGCATCGCATTGTCTTTAGGAGCACGGGCTGTGGAAGCAACTGTCCGGATTCAAATCCAGCCTCCCCAGTTCCGGGCTGTGTGGCCGTTTGCGAGGTAACCCCTCTGGGGCTCTTTCCTTATTAGGAAGATCCAGGGAGTTTAATCCATGAAAAGTATTGGCACAGGGCCTGCCTGACACACAGAAGGGCGTGGCTGTCACCCACCTCTCTGGGGGACCGAGTCACTGCGGGGAAAGGCTAAAACTCATACTACTTGATCCAAAAGTTGGTTCTTGTTTCTGTTTCCTGTTCCCACCTGACATATCTTAAGTCTAAATATTTGACGCCCTTGGCACTGCCAGCTCCGGGGTTCCCTCTCCTCTATCGGGCCCCCCTGACGTTCCTCCCAGCAGGGCGGTGCTGCAGCCGCGGGGACGAGCTGGGAACGCGCAGGCGCCGGCCCGGGTTCGAGAAAGGCGCCCCACGCCACGAGGAAGGGTCGCCACTCCGGAGCCCGCAGCCCGAGGCCCTCAAAAAACCGGAAAAACCCGGGAGGCTGCGAGGTTCCCCGGGGGGCGCGCCCAAGCGGGGTCCCTCGACCCCTCCCGCCCTGGGACGACCCGGCCGGCGCCCCCTTCGCGCCGCGCCCGAGCCCCGGTGCAGCCGCCCGGCCTTGCCCACGCCGGCATCTCGCCCACCTTCCAAGCCGACTGCGGCCTGCGAGACCAGGGGCGGCATCCTCCCACCGACCGATGGACGGACAGAGGCTCCGCTAGGAGCCCGCCCCGTCGTTCCGTCACCCCGTCGCCCCGCCTGTCGCGGGCCGGGAACGCCACCAGGGGGCAGTTTCGCCCCCGCAGCCGGCCCGGCCGCAGGAGCCCCACACCCACCCAAACCGTAGCGGTTGTTTGACCGGGCGCTTCCAGGAGCACTTGTCTCTCACTGAAGCCTCACAACAACCCATTTTACAGATGAGAAAACTGAGCCGCAGAGAAACGAAGCCTGAGTAACTGGGTCTTACACGCAGTCCTCTCCTTTCGGCATGCTGACTTTTAGCATAAGCCCTTGCCACTCTGTCCTTCCAACCCCCATCTCCTGCCCCCCATTTCAGACACACCTCCAAGGACATCACAGCAGCCCCCCGAAGTCAACATGCTACAAAGTCCACGCACAGTCCCCTCCACTTCCACCCCAAGTCCCAGGATTGCAGTCTCCGCCCGTCCCCCACCAGGCTCTCCCATGGGTCCTCCAGCCCGAGTCCAGGCGCTCATCCCCTGGAGGCAGGAGCTCCCATTCTCCCTCCAGTCCATCCTGCCACAGCCCCGTCATCTTCCTGAGCCCCCAACAATGTCACTCCTCTGCTCAAAACCCTTCCCCCTCTTCTGAAAAGAACACACCTACTCTAGGCTGTGTTGGATCCCACCCCCTGACACCCCGACCCCCCACACACATACTCCCCACCTGCCTCCCTGGTCCCCTTCTCCTCACTGTTTTCCCTCAGCCCCATATAACCTCCCTCTTATCCATTCAAATGTTCCCATGGCCCCCTCACCCTACCAAGGGAGGAGGGTATAGACAGGGATGGAGGGAACCTGGGAAGAGCCAAGAATGCCCACCCCCAGCCTCCCTCTGCTGCCCCAGACTATCCACAGGTAACCCCAGCAGGGTGCCTTACCTGCCCCCTGTCCCCATCCTGCAATCAGCTCCTTAGCTGGAAGTTATTTCATCAGGAACTTGCTAAGCAGCCTAGGATTGCACAGACTAAAATGCTGGCTGCTGGGCCTCTGCCAAGAGTTAGATTCCCTTAGTCTGGGCGAGGTTCAGAAACCCTCATGTTTGACAAACATCCTGCGGAGAGTCCCATGCCCCAGAATGACACTTTGAGGAGGAGTGGGAGGGGTTAAGAACAAAGCCACAGGACTGGGAGAGGCTGCTGGTGAGCTGCGTGACTCTGTGCCTGTGCACCCCTTCCTGCAGAGTGGGCCAGTGTATTAGTCCGGTTTTGTTGCTTATAAAAAAATACACAGAACTGTATGACTTATAAAAAAAAAATGACATTTATTGCTTACAGTTTGTGAGGCTGGGAAGTCCAAAGTCCATCTGGTGGTGGCAACAGTGAACCAGGGGCCTCACATTGCAAGATGGTGGAAGCAGAGAGAGCAGACAGAGAGAGACAGTCTCCTCTCTCTTCTCTTAAAGCCCTCAGAGCCATACCCCTGACCACTATTTTTAATCCATTCATTACTCCACAGTCCTACAATCTCATCACCTCTTCAAGGCTCCACCTTTCAACTACCATAATAGGATTTCCCACCCTCTTAACAGTCACGGTGGGGGCTAAGTTTCTAATACATAAAACTTTGGGGACACAATTCAAGTTCCAGTGAGTTTTGGGGGGACATAATTCAATCTACTGCAGACAGTTACCACTATTGTAAGGGTGACAGGAGACACCAAGTGTAAAGATTGAGCACAGGGTCTGGCACATGGCTGGTACTCAAGAAATGTTGGGTGGGATTACTGCTATTTAATGGCTCCTCCTGCATACCCCCTCTGCCCCCCCATCCCTGTCCCAATGAGACACTATCTGGGCTTGGGGATGGGGAGTTAGGAGTCTCCAGCAGGCCTGGCTTCCCAGGAACTCCACATGTAAACAGAGTCCCAGACATGGGGTGGTTGTGGGAAGTGCAGGGGTGCATGGTCCCTGGGGCCTGAGGAGAAAGGATTCTGGGTGCCCTGGGCATTAACTACTCAGCCCCAGATGAGCTAGTCTGGCAGAGCTTCAAGAACAGGGCTGCTACAGATGAGTGACAAGAGGCAGTGTCGCTTAGAAAGAGCCCACTGTGACATCAGACTGCTCTTAGCATGTGATGAGCACAGTCGGCCCCCGCCCCCATCACTGGAATACAGGTGTGCACGCACACCACTTTGCATACACTCTGAACGTCCTGAAACCCACTGTGGACCCTTTGGAGGTGCTCAGAGCCCCAGAAAGGATGGGAAGGACCCATCCCTGCCTTAGAAGCAGGAAGGCTCCTGCCAGTCAAGAATTCCTACAGCTGGCTGCATCATTCACACAGCATTCACAGTGATCAAAAGCCAGAGGCCCAGTGGCCATCATGGCCATAGCCTTACCCCTGTTCTGTACAGAGGGCTCTGGGTGCCCTGGCCTCTGGGCCTGAACTTGAGACCACCAGGGCAGGCTGTCCCATCAGAACCCAGTGACATCCTGCTGCCTTCCTGCTCCGTCCTGAGGTGGCTTCCCCAGACTTTCTGGGTGTATATATCCATCTCCTGAGCATGGCTGGTGGGCATCTGCCCAGACCAGGGTGCCAAGTCCCCAACTCTGCATGGCAGCACACATACCAAAGGAGTACTGCTGGGGACTCAGGGAGCTGCTGAAATACCTCCAAGGTCCTGGGGTCTCTGGGGGATGCTGTGAGGATTAAGTGAGATAATGTGGGTTAAAGCACTCAGTGCAGTGTCTACATACTTAAGAAATGGTGCCCATAACTATAATCAGAATTCTCTGGAAGATACCAGAAAGCTGCTGAGAGTCAGGGCTGGGGTGAGAGCTGTGTTTAGCAGGATATATTAGTCTGTTTCTGTTGCTTATAACACAATACTTGAAACTGGGTAATTTATGAAAAAACACAAGTTATTTCTTACAGTTTTGGAGGCTGGGAAGTCTGCACTCTAGGGGGCCTATCTGGTGAGGTCCTTGTTCTTGATGGGGATTCTCTACAGGGTCTTGTGGTGACCAAGTTATCACATGGTAAGAATGGGCTGAGCAAGAGAGAGCTAAGCTTCTCACTTGCTCTCCTTTTAAATCCATCAGAACCATGGCCATTACTCCACGAATGGATCAATCCATTCACAAGGGTGTAGACCTCACAATCTAATCACCTCTTAAAGGCCCACATTTCAAATACCATAATTGGATTTCCCACCCTCTTAACTCTGTTATAATGGGGGTCAATTTTCCAATACACTGGAAAATTTGGGGGGGACACATTTGACCCTTAGCATTCTGCTCCTGGCCCCCCAAAGTTCATGTCCTTCTCACAGGTAAATACATTTTATTCCATCCCCAAAATCTTCACTTGTTTCATTCCAAAGTCCAAAGGCTCATCTACGAAATCAATCAAGTTACTACTTCTAAGATACAATGGGGGGGCCAGCATAAGACAGAAATTCTCATTCCAAAATGGAAAAATTAGCCAAAATGAAGTGGTAGCATGTCCCAAACAAGTCTGAAACCCAGCAGAGCAGGCATCAAATCTCAAAACTGGTGAATAATCTACCTTGACTCCATATCTAGCATACTCTGCGCACTGGTGTGAGTTGGGTCCCCAGGTCCTCAGGCAGCCCCACTCCTATTGCTTTCCTGGGCTCAGCCCATGCTTCAGCTCTCCCAGGCTGGTGTTCCACTCTGGTAGTCCAATTCTGGGGTGTCCATGGTAGTCCATCCCCTGGCTCCACTAAGCATGACCCTCGCAGGGAGTTTCTCTGCAACTCCGACACCATATTTCTCACTCAGCATTGCTCTAGTGAAGGTCTCTGCAGTGACTTCACTTCTGTGACAAATCTCTTCCTGGGCCCCCAGGCTTTTCTATATATCCTTAGAAATTGGGGTTCCATAGCACTTGCATTATGGGAGCCTAGAGACTTACCATGTGGGTGCGTCCAAGGCCTCCAGCTTGTGTCTTCAAAGCAGCAGTTCTAGCAGCACCTGGGGCCAATTTAGCTATGGCTGGAGTAGCCAAGGAGTGCTTTACTGGAATGCAGGGAGCAGCTTCTCCAGGCAGACCTGGGCAGTGAGCCTGTGGAGGGCACCGTGGGCCTGTTCCCTGCAACCATTCTGTCTCCCTAGGTCTCTGGGCATGTGATGGAAGGGGCAACCTCAAAGATTGCTAAAACACTTTCTGTTCTCTTGATAATCTCTGCCCTCGGCTCTGATCTCCTTAGCTGATGGTCATGTGGCTACACCCTTGGTTTTCTCTCCCAAAGACACCTTTTCACTCTTTGCATGGCCAGACTGAGACTTTTCCAAAGATTTGCCCTCTGCTTTCTTTTTCATTATAAATTCTGTCTTTATGTCATGGCTTTTCTGCCATAACTCAGCACAGACTGTTACGGACAGCCAAGCCAGACCAACATCGTAACTTCACTCTCGAGGTTTTTGTTTTTTAACTTTTTATATTGGCCTAATTTCAGACCTACAGAAAAGTTGAAAGAATATTACAAAGAGTTCCTATATCCCCCCTTCACTTAGATTCTCCAAATGTTACTATTTTACCTTTTGTAAAATTTGTTAAATTCTTTTCCAAGTGTGCACATGCACAATTTTTCTAGACTATATGAGAGTCGGTTGCAGACATAATGCCCACTTACAACTAATACTTCAGTTCTGGTTTAGTTTCAAAGTGTTCTATGAATATCGTGAATTCCACCTGTCCCAGAGGCAGGGGCACACCAAGACCGGGGTGTGGGCGGGTGTTAAGGGAGCAATAAGATTAGCAGGAAAAATATTTTATCACTGACATTTTTTTTGAATCACTGGCACATTGTGATAACAAAAAGCAGACCACTTTTAGTTGGTTCGATTGCTGCTTTACAATTCTTCCCCATTACTGCCTGTTCCCAAGGCAGGCTGCTTCTGTGGCCAATAAGTACAAAAGTAGTAAATATTCAAAGTGCAAGTAAAAGGAATTACAAAAAAAAAACACCAAATTTGAGAAAATAAGTTAAAGAACCTGAAAGTGGCGACCACATGACAGTTGTGTGTGCATATAGAATGTCTTTATAAGGTTGAAGTAATGCTTAGGAACGAAAACTGAATCACAAAATAAGTAAAAAGTGATGGGCATATTATAGCAATCATCAGGCATCAGGAAAAGGGACCGCACACAGGTATGCTGAGAGTGTGTGGTGGACAAGCAGGCAGTAGCATCCCAAGCCATGGTGGGTTCCTGTGCCAGGTAAGGATCTTGGTTTGCAAAAGTCAAAACTGGCTCTGGCTTATTGAGGCCGGATTTCTTGAAGAACATCAGGTAGCTCACAGAAAATACAAGGAGTCTGGAGGACCATGGAGGCTCCCTGCCCAGACTTGCAACCAGAAGGGCTAGACGTCCTCTGGACACTGGATCCAGGCTGAAATCTTGTCCCTGCCTCTTTGAAGCACTTGCCCTGGCCCCCTGCCCTTGGTGAGACACAGGTCCTGCTGCTGCACTCTCGCTGCATGGAGTGGTGTGAGCATGGGGCCTTCTGGAGTTGAGGAGGGCAGATTCCCCATCAGGTAGGTCACCCACAGCCCCTGGCAGGCAGCCAGAACAAGCCACAGATGTCCCTGCCACTCCAGGGTTCAAGGCAGGGACTTGAATAGATATTTGTACACCTACGTTCATAGCAGCATCATTTGCAATAGCCAAATGGTGGAAACAACCCAGGTGTCCATCAACAGATGAGTGGGTAAACAGAATGTTGTATATAAGATGATACTTCAAAAGTTCATGAAATAGTAGAATTGAAAGACAATAGAGTCTTTCCATGAACTTTTTGAAGTATCCTTGTACATATAATGGAATATTATTTAGCCTTAAGAAGGAAGAAAATTCTGACACATGCTACAATGTCAGTGAACCTTGAAGACATTATGCTAAGAGAAGAAAGTCACAAAAGAACAAATACTATATGATTCCACTTACTTGAGGTACCAGAGTAGTCAGATTCATAGACACGGAATAGTGGTTGCCAGGGGTACAGAGTTTCGGTTGTGCAAGATGAAGTGTTCTGTGGATGGATAGTGGTGGTGATAGCACAGCCATGTGAATGTATTTAATGCCACTGAACTGTGTACTTAAAAGTGGTGAAGATGATAACATTTATGTTATGTGTATTTTACCACAATTTAAAATATTAAAAAATAAAAGCATTGCAACTTCTACTTTACTCTCTTTTGGATCTCTGGCTCCTGTGGAAACCCACTGCCATGTTGTGAGGACACTCAAGCAGCTCTATGGTAAGGACCACATGGCAAGGAACTGAGGACTCCTACCCACAACCAGCACTAACTTGCCAGGCAAGTGAGCCAGCCACATTTGAAGCAGACCCTCCAGCCCCTGTCAAGTCACGTCTTCAGATAATTCTAGTCCCATAAGAGATCCTGAGCCAGATCCACCCAGTTCAGTAGCTCCTGGATTCCTGACCCCAGAAACGTTAAGTGTTAATTGTTTTAAGTTGCTAATTTTGGGAGCAATTTGTTATGCAGTAATAAGTAACTAATATCCTCATACACTACTGGTGAAAATGTAAAATGGTACAGCCACTCGGGAAAACAGGCTGGCAGTTCCTTATATGATTAAATACAGAGCTGTATAGAGTTGCTGTGTCACCCAGCAATTCTACTCTGGGGTATATACCCAAGAGAAATGAAAACATGTCTGTACAAAAACTTGTACATGAACGCTTACGGCAGCATTATTCATAATAACCAAAAGGTGGGAACAAAGCAAATATCCATCAGAGGAAGAATGGATAAACAAGAGGTGGTATGTTTGTCATGGAATATTATGTAGCCATAGAAAGGAATGAAGTACTAATACATCGCTATAACTTGAAGGAAACTTGAAAAGTGAAAGATGCTACTCACGAAGTCCACATGTTACAGGATTCTATTCATGTGAGCTTCCAGAACGGGGAAGTCTACAGAAACGGAAAGTAAACTATTGGTTGCTTGGGGCTGGGGGAGGGACGGATAGGAGGTGATAGCTAAAGGGTATGGAGTTTCTTTTAGAAGGGATGAAAATGTTCTAAAGTTGACTATGGTAATGGTTGCGCTTATCTGTGAACATATTAAAAACCACTGAATTGTACAGTTTAAATGAGTGAATTGTATGTTGTGTGAATTATATCTCAATAAAACCATTTTTAAAAATAGATAACTAATGCACCACTGTTTGCTTGCACCTGGGGGGGACTACTCTGAGCCATGTTCCACGAAGTTTCTCAGGGGGTCCACAGTGAGCCGAGCCCCAGGGCCCACGGTTGTAACTTGCTGTGAACACGCGCTTCCTTCCATTTCCTCTCCTCTTTGCCTCACTTCCTCCACCCCTTCTCCGTGCTGTCTGGGATTACACATCACATACACTACTTCATCCAATTCTTGTCTCTAGGTCTGCTTGTGAGGGAACCCAAGCTAAAGCAATCATCCTCCTTGAGTTGGAGGTCAAGGTACCTCTTGGGGTGGAGTTGATTCCAAGCCCCACCTGTAGAGAACCCAGCCAGGGCACTGACAGACTGTCCAGGGAAAGGGCTTGTACCAAAGTCAAGGATGGCCACAGAGCTGGTCTCAGCTCACCTAGCATACCTGGCATTGTGCTGATGTGATTGGCACACATGCTAACACACACACACACATTTTCAGGCCTCGGAACAGTGGCAGGGACCATTAAATGACCAACCTTGCCGCTGCCCTTTGCCCCAGAGGCTAGCTGTGTGGGATGTGCTCATTTCCTCTGGAGGCCAAAAGTTCAAGATCAAGGTGGGTTCAGGTTTGGTTTCTACTGAGGCCTCTCTCCTTGGCTTGCAGAGTGCTGCCTTCCTGCCGTGTACACGAGTCTGTGTCCTAATCTCCTCTTCTTATAAGGACACCAGTCATATTGGATTAGGGCCCACCCATGTGACCTCATTTTTCTTTTCTTTTTTTTTTTTTTTTTCTTTTTTATTCTTACTTTCTCTTCTCAGACCTCTCAGGGATTGTCAAATAAAAATTATAGGAGGCCATTGTTTTGGACTAGGTTCCTGTACTGTGCCCCAAAAGACCAGAGTAAAAGTCAAATGGAGTTGCCCTTGCTAAGTTCCAAGTCACCAAACCCAAACTAAGTTGCCATCTAACCTTCTGAGAAAGCAGGAGCAATAACAGCCCATTTCCCAAAAAGGCCAGTTTAAGTCTTCAATAGGCATGATAATGAAGTTCCCTCTGCTTTAATCCTTACACAAAGAGCATAGCCTGAAATAACCTGATGTTAAATAATCAGTTATTTTTCTACTGCTCTGTGTCCCTGTCCCTGCCTTATAAGGAAAGTGACCTTGAAGTGCCCAATCCGCTTTTTGGTCTTCATTTCTGCTTTCTTCAGCCCTTTTTTAAAAAAAATTTTTTTTTAAAAATGACCGGTAAGGGGATCTTAACCCTTGATTTGGTGATGTCAGCACCACGCTCACCCAATGAGCTAACCAGCCATCCCTAAATGGGATCCGAACCCGGGGCCTTGGTGTTATCAGCACCGTACTCTCCCGAGTGAGCCACGGGCCGGCCCCTTCTTCAGGCCTTTCTGTCTATAAACCAACCTCCTCTGCTGGGCTTATTGGGACAGTCACTCTGTTTTATGGAATGAAGTGTTGCCTGATTCTAGAATTGCAGTAAAGCCAATTAAGATCTTCAAATTTGTTATAATTTTGTCCTCCACAGGATGGACCTCATTTTTCTTAATCACCTTTGTAAAGACCCTATCTCCAAATACAGTTACATTCCACGGTACTGAAGGTTAGGGCTTGAACACATGAATTTGGGGGAATGCAATTCAGCTCATAAGGAGGGGAAAGGGACCAGTGTGGTGACGCGCCTCCTGCCTAGCGAGGCCCAGTCATTCTGGCCAGAACTCACTGACTGTTGTTCTGGGCACAGCCAAGAGCCAATGGCAGAGAGTAGTGGTTTGGGCTTGGCACGGCCTCCCACGCTGGCCTCCAGGCCCATATTGGGAAATGGGTGCCTGGAATTTTATTCTTTCACAAATTCAGGCGTCTCAGCCTCAGCCAAACATTTCGTCTTCAAGCCAAGGACAGTTGGTCCATGTTAATGTTCCAATTCTCACACACAGACTTGTCCAGAGCAACAGGACAAAAGAGCCTCAGATTGGCTCAAAGATTTCATGAGTCTATTACAGAACAAGAACTTCGATTTTATCTTTTATATATTTTACTGAGAGGATATGTTAGTCTGGGTCTGTTGCTTATAACAGAATACCTGAAACTGGGTAATGTATAAAGAAATAGAATTTATTTCTTACAGTTTCAGAGGGTGGGAAGTCCGAAGTCCAGGGAACACATCTGGTGAGGGTCTTGTTCTTGGTGGTGGCTCTACAGCAATGCAGGGTGTCACATGGTGGGAATGGGCTGAGCAAGAGTTAATCTGCTGTCCTGATAAAGCCATCAGAACCAGGCCCATTACTCTATTAATGCATCAATCCATTCACTAGCACACAGTCCTCACAATCTAACCACCTCCAAAAGGCCCCACCTTTCGATTACATAATAAGATTTTCCACTCTCTTAACACCGTCACAGTGGGGATTAAGTTTTAATGAGCTTTCGGGGGGACATTCAATCTACAGCAGATGATTAGTTTTCCATGTCACCTTGGCTAGGCTATAGGAACCCATTATTAATTCAAACACTAATCTGGGTGCTGCCATGAAAGTATGTCGTGGATGTGGTTAACATCTACAATGAATTGACTTTAAGTAAAGGAGATTACCCTCGATGATGTGATGGGCCTCACCGAAGCAGTTGAAGGCCTTCAGAGCAAAAACTGAGGCTTCCTGGAGAGGGAATGCTGCCTCAACACTGCAGCATCAATTCTTGCCTGAGTTTCCAGTCTGCCAGCCTGCCGTACAACCACATGAGCCAATTCCTTAAAATAAATTATGTAGGTACAAGAATATGCATATATACACACACACATTAATACATGCATTGTGTGTGTGTATCTCCTTTGTTCTGCTTCTCTACAGAGCCATCCCTTACTGGAAGACAGGCATGCAGGGTGCTGGGGGACAGTTTGTCAAAGACGTAGACATTCAGGGGGTGTGAGACAACCCCCGAGGTCACAGAGGATTTGATGGGACATTTGCTGAAACTTGCCCTGCTGCTCCACACTCAGAAAATGCATCGTACTATTGTTTAGACCAAAATGGCCAGAGAACCAAAAATAACCCCCACAAAGCTATCCCAAGAAAATGCTGAAAGTGGAAAATTATGGAAACCACTCAAAGGATTCATGCACTCCAGGCCCTACAACCGGTGCTCACATAAGTCAGAGCAGATGACGCCACCACCTGCTGAAAACCATCCTGGGCTCTTAGAATAAACCAACACTTAACTCAGCCTGCAGCCTGGCCCCGCCCGCCACTGCTCACATTCTCCTTTCCTATGCTCCCGCCAGGCCACTCTCTGCCACCTCAGGGCCTTTGCATGTGCTGTTTGCTCTGCTGAGACTCCCTTTCCCCTGCTCTTTGCCTGGCAGCTTCTCCTCCCTTAGGGCTCTGCCCACAC
The DNA here is from genome assembly GCF_027409185.1 of Cynocephalus volans. NCBI lineage: Eukaryota > Metazoa > Chordata > Mammalia > Dermoptera > Cynocephalidae > Cynocephalus > Cynocephalus volans. Next base: position 293,717,053 of record NC_084460.1, read on the forward strand.
ATTCTTACATGCCTCCTCCTCCCAAATCGTTTACAACATCCCTTTTTTGGAACTTACCACAGTCTGGAATTATATCACTTTTTTGTTTATTTTCTTGTTTATTGTCTGTCTTTCCCACCTGGCCTGGAAGTTCCAGGAGAATAGGTCCATCTCTCTCTCATGTCCCCCCAATATTAGGCCCACACAGAGGGCCACAGCTGATACATACTAAATGAATGAATGAGTGAATGAATGAATGACTCCTCAGCTCCTAAGCTCATCCACATTTAGTCAGGGTCTCTCCCCATCTTCCACAGTGCCCTGGGCCAGCTCCATTGTGTCCCTTAGTGGTTAACAGTGGACCATGGCACCGATATCCAGCTACCCAAGAGCTCTGGACTCCTGGCTGGGGGGTGGAGGGCTCACGCAGCTGGCACAGCTTGGGGACTGAAGAGGAAACACTGCCCCTGCACAAGGAGGAACTGAACCGACTCAGTTTGCACCGCTGTTTACAGGGCTCTGAAGAGCTGAGGAAGAGTGATCCAGAAGGAGAGAATAGCAGAGGAAAGGCCACAGGGCAGCAACTCCAGGAAGCCAGAAAACCTCTCACTACGAGCCAGGAGGAGGGCACCCGAGCTGAAAGCAAAGAGAAGGAAGGGCCTGGACGGATGAAAGATGAGAGAAGATTTTGGGTTTTGGGTTTTTCTTTTCTTTTCTTTTCTTTTCTTTTTTTTTTGGCGACTGGCTGGTTAAAGTTCCACAAATTACTGAGGCTCTGTTCATTTTTCTTTTGGGGGGGCCTGGCCAGTAATGGGATCCAAACCCATGACCTTGGTGTAGTAAGGCTGCGCTCTAACCAACTGAGCTCGCCAGCCCTGAGAAGAAATTTTGGTTGGGACTACGGCAGGGACTGCAGTCTGCCCACCCAATATCCTTACTCCTTTCTCCCTTTTTCCTCACTGACAGATCCTAGTTTTGTTTGCTTGTTTTTTCAAGTGACCACTTATACAGCATGTATCCAGCTACGGGAGGCCATGAGAAGTTGTGCTGGAGTGAGCAGGACTGAAGCCATGTTAGGACCTAAAACCGCATGGGCTCTAAAAGATTTTAAAAGGACATTTTTTTTTCTTGACATGCATTTCTCTGAGTTCCCTCTTTTCCCATGGTTATTTGATATTTTGAACCTTGGTTATGGGGCAAGATGACATTATTTATATGAACGTAAAGTTGTTTTCCAGCCAGGCTGGAGCTGCAGACTTGCACGTACTACCCAGACCCTGAGATAAGGATGGGAACAGAAACCAGAGCCTTGGCCAGACTTTGCACCTGGGGCCTTGCATGAAGCCCCACAGTGCACGTCCCCCTCCCTCCTGCTTTTCATTTTCCCACATTCCATTCCCTCAGCCCCCCCTTTAAAAACCCCTCGATAAATCTGAGTCTTGGAGATGGCTTTAGTCTGGCCACTCTCTTTCAGGTTTACCAGAAAGATGGGTTGGCCTAACAGCTCTCCTCAGGTCACCAGTATTCCTGAATTAAAGCTGATTCCATTTTCACCAACATCTGACTTTTGAGTGGTTTGCTTTTGAAAGGGGGCCGCAGCCAGACCTGTGTGCTCAGCAACAGTTGCTGACTGAGACTTATGAGGAAACTCTTTAAGAGAGGGACAGACAGCTGACAAAGCTTTTTTTTTTTTTTACCTTGTTCTTAGCCTCCATCTCCTACTTCCTGTCTGGAATACAGATGTGATAGCTGGAGCTCTGGCAGCCATCATGAACCCTGAAGTGATCTGGAGGCTAGTCATACCCTAAGCATGGAAGCTCTGAATGACAGAGGAAGAGTGAGTTTCTGGTGATACTATGAAGCTTCTAGAGTAGTCCTGGACAAATAAGTTTCTTTCTCAGGGTCTCTGAAGGGAGACAAGAGGAGTACGCTTCTCCTGTACCTCATTCATAGACTGATATTGATGGAACAACCACCATCTTGAACATCACTCTCTCAGAGTTCTCAGACGGTATTGCACTGGCAATTAAGTACTCAGCCTGGAAGTCCTCAAATCACTTCTGCTCATTGGCCAGAACTAGTCACAAGGCCATGTCTTATCAATTGTAGGAAGGCCAGGAAATGTGATTCTGCCAAGTGCCCAGAAGGCAGAGACCCAGAAACACGTGGAGTAATCACCATTAAGAAATCAGGGTTGGCTGGTGAACTCACCTGGTTAGACCACAATGCTGATAAAACCAAGGTCAAGGGTTTGGTTCCCGGTATCCCCGTACCAGCCAGCTGCCAAAAAACAACAAAAAAGATGTCAAAGAGAATTAAAGATTTATTTCTCTTGAAACATAAGAGATTGATAATGTTGAAAAGCATTAAATATCTTTATATTTTTCTCAAATAACATAGGGAACTTAGAACAATTTAATGCCAATCTCCCCCCCAACTTTTGTGGTATTGTTTTCTAGAAAAGAGACACTCATAGAAGGAAGACCATGTGAAGATACAGGGAGAAGGTGGCTATCTACAAGCCACGGGGAGAGACCTCAGATGAAACCAATCCTGCTGACACCTTGACCTTAGACTTCTAGCCTCCAGATCAGTGAGAAAATTACCTTCTGGTGTTTGAGCCCCCCAGTCTGTGGTACCCCGTTACAGCAGCCCAAGCACACGCATACACTCCCCTCCTCCATTTGTTTAGTAGCCGACACACATGAACTGAGCACCTGCTGCACCCAGGGATCACGGGACCCCCGCGGATGCCTTCACTCCCTTTCCCACGCTGCCCCTGCCCGCTGCCGGGGGGCTGCAGGCCAGCTGGTCCCCATCAGCTATTTATAAACCTTCCCAGCGCCCTGGCCCGCTCCTCTGCCTAGGTCCCCTAAATAAAGCATTCTCACAGCTGCGGCCTGACCCTCTGCCCTCCCTCTGCAGGCTGGGCTGTCACTCCCTGGTGTGGTCCCCACCGAGTATTCCTGGCCCCTCCCCCGGCCCTGCATCTCTGCAGCTTGGCCCTTTCAATGGCCACTGGACATGTCCACGGCCTCCGTCACATTCCACAGAAAGAGAACACTTTCTACGTGCCTCCCGCTCTGGTCTCCTGGCCCCCCTGGCTCGGCTTTGACTTCTCTCTGTCCTCACCATCCATTGGCCACCAGGTCCTGTTGATTCAGCCTTCCAACTGTCTTCCACCTCTGCCCTTCCTCTCCGTCCCTGATGGAGTTTGGATGAGTTGTCCCCACCAAAACTCATGTGGAAATTTGATCCCCAATGTGGCAGTGCTGGAAACTGATTGAGTCATGGGGGCGGATCCCTCACGAATGGATTCATACTCTCCCTGGGGGAGGGGGGAGTAATGAGTGAGTTCTCGCTCTATTAGTTCCCATGAGAGCTGGTTGTTTAAAGGACCCTGGCACCTCCTCTCTGTCTCTTGCTTCCTCTCGCCATGTGATCTGCTTGTACCCACCTGCTGCTGCCACTTTCCACCATGAGCAGAAGCAGCCTGAGGCCAATGCCAGATGCAGTTGTCCCAGAATCGTAAGCCTAATAAAGCTCTTTCCTTTATAAATTACCCAGTCTCACGTATTCTGTTATAGCAACACAAAACAGACTAAAACAATCCCCAGGCCACCCGCTCAGCCGGGCCTCTGCTCCAACGAAGGTCCTTCTGGCTGTTGTTTTCTGGAAGCCAAAGGTCTTAGGAGAACTTAGAGGGTTTACTGAGCAAGTAAAATGGAAGAAAGGCAGTGTCTGACTAGAAGGGGAGGCAAGGTTCCCCTCCCCAAATTAAAGGACAGGAGGGGGGACAGGCAGAGGGAGGGGAGGGAGAGGGCTTGTAGAGGGGCCTGTTTCCTGTGTCCTGCTCCTGAGAGCAGCGAGACCAAGAGAGGAATGTGGTGAGCCCAGTGTATTCAGGAAGATGGACCCAGGGCAGCATCACATGAACCTGGAAACCCAGGGCAGCCCCAAGCTGTGGGGAACAGCCAGCCCCTTTGCAGCCATACAAAGTGTGGTTTATTGACTGAGTACTCACCACACACCCACCCTGGCTTGGCCCTGGAATGACAGGGGCAGAGGAACAGAATGGGAGAACCCTGCAAGGGCTGATGTTAAACCCGCCAGCGTGGTGGTTGGGGGCCAAAAATAAGCCCTCTAAAGCTGAGCAATGAGCTTAATTTGGGAATTTCTGACACTCATAGGCTTGGTACTTTTTGCATTTATTGCCTTGATGGCAATGCACATGTGCTGCTAGCTGGTTCCACAGCAGACTCGGGCAGCTCTGGGCCCAGGGAAGGGCTGGAGAGACCTCCCAGGGCAACAGTCCCATCCCCAACCCGCACAGGCACATGTGCACTCCCTCGAAGAGGGAAGAGAGGATCTGCAGCTGTCACCACACTCTGGCTGGAAATGGAGGTGGCAGGCACATGCAGGGAGCACCTGGTGGGGAGGGCCATGGGAGGTCAAGGGGTCAGAAGTCTGGCTCGAATAGACTCCCATGAGACAACAAAATGAAATGGGCACAGCTATCAAATTAAGTGACTCAACTGAAATGGCCGATGTCTAGGAGGGATGAAGTCACCCATCAGCCCAGCCTGATCCTGTTTTGGCCCTTCCTCTGTGACACCAAGGAGCCAGCTCCTGACCCAGTTCCTGGGTGGCTTTACCAGATCTGGGGCTCCATCTTGGCAGGTCCTAGGCTGCCCACCAGGGCAGGTTCTTCATGGTCTCCTGGGAACACAGACCCAACAGGGGCCCAGCAGACACCAAAGTCTGGTGTGAGCCTCTCAGGAGCAGGGGGGTGGGGGTTGGGAATGGGGGCCCACCTGGCTTCATGCTGGGAGGAAGGGAGGGGGAGGGAGGTCACCTCACCTGCTGTGTTTCCAAGATGCTCTAAAGGGGGGTGTAAGCAGTTTGCCCAGATGCATCCCTCCTAGGGACAGTCCTAGGGGTTTTCCACCTGACGCTGCATGCACCTTCCTTCCCTGACCTGGGACCTTTTCCTAAACTCCCACTGCAGGCTCTGCCCTTTCCAGTCTAGAAGCCCCCTCTGGCTTGAGGCCCTCTCCTCTGACTCACCTCCTTCCTCCTCCTCCCCCAGATTCTCCAGTTCTCACACACCTCCCCAGCCACAGACCAGAGACCCCCGCACACTGGGATCAAGGGAGCTCCCAGGAGCCATGCTGCAGGGGCAGTGGGGGTATCCCCTGACGCTGGGAGGGGCCGGGGTAGCATCTCCACCAGTTCTCATCTGTGTCCACCAGGAAGACGGGTGCCTCCCAAGCAGGGCAGCCTCTGAAGAACGCGTGTGGAGGGGCACCGGGCACAAGGTACCTCCTGGTTTCTCCAGAAGAGGCAGCAGGCTGTCTAGTAGAGCCCAGTTGTCAATCTTTAGTGTCCCTCAGAGTTGCCTAATTGCGGATTGCTGGACCCAACCCCATTTGGGAGTCAGTAAGAGTGAGGGGAGGCTTGAGAACAAGGATTTCCTTTTTCTTTTTTTTTTTTTTAAGATGACCGGTAAGGGGATCTTAACCCTTGACTCGGTGTTGTCAGCACCACGCTCTCCAAGTGAGCTAACCGGCCATCCTTATATAGGGATCTGAACCCGTGGCCTTGGTGTTATCAGCACCACACTCTCCCGAGTGAGCCACGGGCCGACCCTAGAACAAGCATTTCTAAAGGTGAAGCCGACGGGGCTGGTCGAGGACCGTGCTCCAGCCTCGGGCAACCTGGGCTCCAATCCCAAGTCTGCCCCCTGCTGGCAAGTGGCCTCCCAGGCCAAAGAACTCTCTTCTTCAGCCTAAATTTCATTTCTAGTAGACAGACAAATAATATATTTATGTCCTGGGGTATTTGTGAGCATTAAGTGAGATAATTTAGGGAAATTATTTGGCACAGTTCCTGGCACATAGTAAAACTGGAAAATAGTTCTTTATCAGTTGGTTAAGGTGGGATAAGTTGGGTGAAAGGAAGCTGCTGCTTTTTTCTTCTTGAATAAGCCTTATCAAATTATTTGACTTTTGAAAACATTACCTGTACAACCTTGATAAAAAATAAAATTTAATTTTAAAATTACATCATAAGATTTAATGACATTAAAAAAGAGAAATCAAAAGCTCTTTACTGATAGTTTAAACATAGAAACATCTGTGAAGATTGTTCCCAATTATTCACTTCCCCCTTCCCGTAAGGAGATGATACAACTTCTCCCTTCTGGGAAAGAAGTATTCATCCAGCCCCACTGACTTTGGGCTTGATCCCGTGACCGACTTTGCCAATGCCACGTGTGTGGACCTGACCCTTGGCATGTCAGAGCAGAAACTAAGAGCCATTGCTTATTTCTTCTACCTGCTCACTTGCTCTTGTCCCCTGCCACAGACTGTGTCCTAGGTGGAGCCTGTTTCTTCAGCGTGCATTCAAGAATGAAGAATTACAGCCACAGCTGACCCACAGCCAAGAAGAGTCGAGCCACAGCCAACCTGCAAAAAAAATGGAAAGCAGGCAAGAAATAAGCATTTCTTATTGTGAGCCATTGAGATGTTGGAAGAGTTTATTACTGCAGCTTAACCTGGTGGAAACTGACTAAAAGCATCCTGCAATAAATGGCTGGTTAAATAAATGTGGTTTGAGGCTGGCTGGTTAGCTCAGTTGGTTAGAGCATGGTGCTGATAGCACCAACGTCCAGGGTTCGATCCAGGTATTGGCCAGCTGCCAAAAAAATAAAGTATGGTGTGTCTATATCATGGTAATGCAGCTATTAAAATTATATTTTAAGTTATACTAAATCTATATGTAAATGTATTGTATTAATCCATTTCTGTTGCTTATAACAAAATACACAGAACTGGGTAATATATAAGAAAACTAAATTTATTGCTTACAGTTTCAGAGGCAAGGAAGTCCAAAGTCCAGGGAACACATCTGGTGAAGGCTTTCTTTGGTGGTGACTTCAGTGATGGCAGGTATGTGAAATGGCGGAGCAGAGAGCACAGAGACTAACCTCCTCATTCACTCTCTTTTTAAAGCCCTCCCAACTACGCCCATGACCACCATTTTTAATCTATTCACTACTGCATGGTCCTACAATCTAATCACCTCCTCAAGGCCCCACCTTTCAATTACCATAATAGGATTTCACACCCTCTTAACACTGTCACAGTGGGGGTCAAGTTTTGGGGGGACACTAAATCCAAGGCATGAATACAGCTATTAAAATTATATTTAAGGGTTGGCTGGGTAGCTGAGTTGGTTAGAGCACAGCCTTATAACACCAAGATCACAGGCTCAGATTCCCATTCTGGTCAGCCACCAAAATAAATAAAATTATATTAGAAAATATAGGGAAGTGCTCAAAGTAGCATCCTTCATAAATGAATAAAAGCAAAGTTTACAGTAGGGTCTCAATTTTGTAAATAAAAATATCGGGCTGACCTGTTAGCTCAGTTGGTTAGAGTGTGGTGTTATAACCAAGGTTAGGTGTCAGATCCCTGTACTTCCCAGCCGCCAAAACCCAACCAACCAAACAAATATACATATATATCTTTATATTGGTTGAAGTATGGTGATTTTAGTGGTAATTTTGTCTAGAAAAAGGAATTGGGGGAAAAAAATACACCCAACTATTAACACTGCGTATCTCTAGGTGGCAGAATCCAAACAGGTGGCCGCTCTCCTTTACGGTCATCTGTGCTGTCCATCTTATCTATAATAACCATGTAATGCTTTTCTGCAAAAGCAGTTATACTGTGTAGATATATTTTAAAGAATCAATAGTCAGCGACAGTGTGGAGAGGCAGGAAGCCAGCAGGGTCCTTGGTCCCAGCAGCTCCTGGTGGGACCAGGAGGTGGGGGTGGAGAGGCTGTCTCATAGCCTCCTCATACCCAGGCACTCTGGGCTCAGACCTAAGCCTAGCAGCTTTTAAGGTCCTGTGAGAATATGTGTGACTTAAAAAAAATTAATTGGCCTCAAATATAAAAATAGAAATGAAACATCAAATTTAATAAATGTTTTAATGTCTAGAAATTGTAACCTTATGTCAAATAGTCAAATGCAGTGACTACTTAACAGGTATGGGTTGCTATTTTGGGTGATGAGAAAGTTCTGGAACTAAATAGTAATAATGTTGATGGTCACATAACATTGTGAATGTACTTAATACCACTGAATGATACACTTTAAAATGGTTAAAATGGTAAATTTTATGCTCTATTAGTCTGTTTCTGTTGCTTAAAACAAAATAACAGAACTGGGTAACTTATAAGAAAACGAAATTTATTGCTTACAGTTTCAGAGGCCAGGAAGTGCAAAGTCCAGGAAACACATCTGGTGAGCACTTTGGTGGTGATGATAGTGACCCAGGGTATCACATTGTGAAAATGGAGGAGCAGAGACAGATTAACCTCTCATGTGCTCTTCTTCTAAAGCCCTCAGAACCATGCCCCTGACCACCATTTTTAATCCATTCACTACTGCATGGTCCTACAATCCAATCACCTCTTCAAGGCCCCACCTTCCAATTACCATAATAGGATTTCCCACCCTCAACAGCTACAATGGGGGCCAAGTTTCTAATACATAAAACTTGGGGGACATAATTCAAGCCTCAATGAGTTTACAGGGGACACAGTCCACTGCATGTGCTGTGTGTACTTGACCACCCAAACAAAAACAAAACCCTAAACGGCAATGCAAGTCAACTTATATGTATTTATATAGAACTCACATTTAACATGGGATTTGTCTGTGGAGTATGCATAAAGCAAATGTCCTTCACAGGGCCTGGTTTTCCAAAGCCTTGCAGTTTCAAATATTGACCTTGCAAAGAACAGGACATTTTCCCCAGGCTATAGTCTCTATTGTAAGATAAAGAATTGTAACACAGCAAGGTTGCTGGCTCAAAGACAGACAAGTTACTGATTGACATGTAAAGATACTGGGAAATTGCTGTAAGAAGAGAATGTTTGCTAAAATCAAGCTTTTCTTGCAAATTGCATTATGGAAGGTCACCTTGCTTGTCTTACTGAATGTTACCAGCTTCTATTATTACACTTGTTAAACTGTACTTAGCAAAAACCCCACCTATGTTCTCTTCCTGTAACTTCCTGGTCTGGAGAATAAATGTGGGAAGAGAACCCCAATTCGTGGTTAATTTCCCAAATGGAAGGAATGCCTCTATCTTGAGGGTTCTGGGAGATTAACCCCTTTTCAGGGCTTCTCACTGCTCAGAAGAGATGGGCTTTGAGTGGCTCTGTCACCCAGGGGAAAACAGGTGACAAATCCATGGGAGGCAAAGCAACACCCTTCAATGTACCTAGTATGATGTTAGCAGGGCCCTAAAATAAAATTGCCCCATTTTCTCCTGTTACTGGACACCTTGTGGAGTGACAGTGAATGGGCATCTTTGGGGCTGGGTGTGGGGTGGGAGTGAGTTTCCAAGCACAAGGCTCCCACTCACCCTGTTGCTTGGGGCTTAGTGCTCAAACTCAAACCGGGAGAGGTATCAGCCATCCCACAGAATGGAAGGCTGCACTCTCCTGAGATGCCACAGAGTTAGCACTGGGAGGCAGCAGAGAGCTGGGTCAGGCCAGGGAGGCTACCTCCCCACAACCAGGGCTCTCCCCTGGCCCTGCCCCCACCCCTGACCCTGCCCCACCACCATGACAGTTTCTCTTTGGTTGGTTTTCAGAAGATGATGCTATTTGCCTAAAGGAAAATGCTTTCCAAGTAAAACCCAAGTGTTTCACTGACTCCTAGTAGGATGTTCAGGAGTACTCAAGAGAGGTCAACTTTCACATGTTTAACACATTCCATCATTTAAAACATGTTTTGAATTTCTCTGTAGCCAGTCTACAGCTAATTTCAGGGACTGACCTAATATAGCTCACATCCTATTTTTGTGGGGTATCAATTTAAGACTTTTCAAATGTCATTCATCATGCTGGTGTCTTTGCAAGGCTTGGAAACCTTAGTAGCAAGACTGATGGCGAAGAATGTTTCTCCATAGTACTGAAAAGATTAGCTTGGTACAGATAGGAACAGCCTAAGAAGACCAGTCCATGTATAGCAGTGATAGTCACAGGTCTCTTCTAAGATGCTTGGTATCAGTTAGTCCTTACTATGTAACAAAACACCTCAAAACTGAGTAGTTTAAGGTAACTATTATGGTTATGTTTGGGTTGGGCTAAGCTGGGTGGTTCTTCTGCTGATCTCACCTGGTTCATTATGTGGCTGCAGTCAGCTGGCAGGTGGGCTAGAGCTGGTTGGTCTGGTCCCAGATAGCCTTACTCAGATATCTGTGTTTGGCTGGGGTGATGGGAACAGACTGGGATCTCATCATCACACAGGCCAGAATTCTTCACTAGGCAGCTGGACTCCAAAAGGAGCAAGAGAAGCCAAGTTGTGGTGCAGAAATTCTTTTTATACCTCTGCTTGTGTCACGTTTCTTACTGTCTCCTTGATCAAAGCAAGTCACATGGCCAAGCCCTGATTCAGGGAGTGGAGAACATAGACTCCATCTTTTGATGGGAAGAGCTGCAAAATAATGTGGGCTTTAAGAAAATATCCACCACGTGCTCTCTCCTCTCCTGCCACTGCCATCACATCCTTATACAGGCAGGGATAGGTGGCAGGCACCTGCCAACTAACAGTGCCCCCTTCTCCAATTCCCCTGGGATCAAGTTCAAGGCAATTAAATGTGCATTGCCCCAGATGTGTCTGGGGGAGCACCAGTCCCATGAAGTAAAATGTTATGGACTGAATTGTGTTGTCCTTCCTCCTCCAAATTCATATGTTGAAGTCTTAACCCCCATTGTGACTGTTTTTAAAGATAGGGCCTTTAAGATTTAACAAGGTCATAAGGGTGGGGCCTTAATCCAAGAGGATGTTCTTAAAAGAAGAAACATCAGATATTTTCATTTATTGATTTGAAGGTCTTTCAATGTTAAAGATACAAGTCTTTGGTGAAGAATACTTTCCTCCAATGTCATTTGTTTTTTAACTTAATTTATGGTGAATTTTGCTATATAAAATTTTATATTTTTATATAATCAGATCTATCATCCTTTATGCTTTCATCATTTAGTTTCATATTTAGAAAGTCATTCTTTACCCCAAGCTTTTGTAAATATTTCCGTATATTTTCTTATGCTTACATTAACATTTTAAATCCTTCTTGAAAAGAGAAGAAGAGGAGACATCAGGAGTGCGTGTGCACAGAGAAAAGGCCACACGAGGACACAGTGAGGAGGAGGCTGTCTGCAAGCCAGGTGGGGAGGCCTCACCAGAACCCAGCCCTGACAGCACCTTGATCTTGGCCAGCCTCGGGAACTGCGAGAAAATGCATTTCTGCTGTGTGAGCTCCCCAGCCTGTGCTACGTTACGGCAGCCCTAGCTGAACATTTGTAAAGGCTCCTTGATTAAATGCTTTATGGGAATACTGAACTTCAACCCTTGGAGGTTCATATATAAAGCTCTTTAGCCTATTAAAGGTTCTGAGAAGTTCCTCAGCAAAGAAACCTATAGTTCAACACAGTGTTTCCTAAACTTATCTGAACATCAAATCCTTTTTCAACACCCACGATCACCACAGGGAGCTATATTAGTGTCCTAGGACTGCCGCACCAACTACCACAAACCTGATGGCTTTATTCTCTCCCAGTTCTGGAGGCCAGAAGTTCAAAATCAAGATGTTGGCAGGGGCGGTTCCTCCGGGAAGCTCGGAGGGAGAATCTGTCCCATGCCTCTCTTCTGGCGTCTGGTGGCTGCTGGTGACCCCCGGTGTTCTTTAGCTTGTCGCCGCATCCCCCCATCTCTGCCTCCATCTTCACATAACCATCTCCTCTGTGTCTCATTCTCAAATCTCCTTCTCCTTTCTCTTATAAGGACCCCAGTCACTGAGTTTAGGGTCAACCCTAGATCCAGGATGATGTCATCTCAGGGTCCTTAACTTAATTACATCTGCAGAGACCCTTATTCCAAATTCACAGCTTCTACCAATTCAATCCACTACAGAAGCCAAAGGACAACCAAGGCAGCTGGCTGAATGTGGACACAGAGCCAGAGCCAGAGCTGCAGCCGCAGCCGAGGGCCCCGCGCCCTGCAGGGGACCTGCTGGGGAGAACAATCTCTCCCCTCAGAAATGCTGGCTTCCAGCTCATTTCCTAAGCTCCCTGCTGACCATCCCCCATGATCATGTTCCTGCTTTTGGCTGGTCCAGACTTCTTATCATTCTATTCACTCAAAATGCAATTGGACTTCCTGACCCTGCTCTTCCTGTTTTGTCCTGTTAGACAAGACCTGTCTTTCTGGGGAACAATTGCAAAAAAGCCATGCTTATCTGTAGTGGCAATATGGCAGGTAGGCCCTTGAAGGACTGTGCTTCTGGAGGCTTCCTCCCAAAGCCCTGCTCCCTCCATGCCTCTCTCCAGCCCAGAATCCTTCCCCGCTCCCATGGCCTCCAGGAGGAAGTGTGACCTCCTGCTCCTGCTTCCAGAGTTAGTCTTCCAGGATGTAGCCAGATGTCCCCACAGCTCCCCCGCAGGGACCACCTCCTGCTGTCCCAGTGCTGCTCCACCTGAATTGCATCCCCACCCACCCTCCCCTCCACTGGTCTACAGTCCTGTTGCTCACAAGCCACACAGCAGGTGAGCTGCAGGGGTCTGCAGGTACTTGGAATGCAAATAACCAGAGACAGTCTGTGCAAATGCATTTTCCAGGGAGGGGCTCATAGCTTTTTTCACTTCTCCAAATCATTCTTTCCTGACTTAAAGAGGCTAAAAACTGCAGGTTTAGGGCTAAGGCTCAGTGAGTAACTCTCCCTTAGAGCAGTACCCCGTGAAAAAGGCACTAAGGTGGAAGGACCCTTCCCCCTACTCCCTCCGTGGTGAGGGGCCCTGGCCCCTGGTGGGAGCGAGTGCAGGGAGGAGTGGAGGGGGTGGGAGCAAGGTGGGCCCCAGGAGGCACAGACCATACAGAGAGGATGAGCCAGCCACAGGGGCCAGGCCTGGAGGCAAGGCCCTCAGGATACCCCTGGGAGGGAGGTGAGCTGGCTCCATGGGGGACTCTGCCTGCCCTTTGCCTGAGGGCACAGCCCAGCACCCCCCACCCCAGCCCACAGGTTGGCCTCCAGCTGCTCTGTCTGTAGGTCTTGCCAACATCCCAGACCTTGGGACTCTGCACACTGCTGGGAATATGCACTTGGCCCACTGGGCTGTGTTTTGACAATAGTGTGGTGACTTATCTCTCAAATTGAATTATATGTTTCCTGCAAGCAGACACCTATCTTTAACCTCTTTAGGATTCTATCTGAGGGCCTAATCTGGTGCTTAAGGACTCCCAGGAGTGACAGGGGAAGGATGGAGGGACACTCCATCATTTGAAGACTTCATGGTTCAACTTCCAGGCTCTCAAGGCTGACCTGCACCGGGGCCCCCTTAGGTCACTGCACTGCCACCTGCCAGGCTTCCCAGGGACTGGGGACGACCCACCCCTGTGGGCCCACAATGGCCAGCTCACAGCTGCTGGCAGGTCAAAGCTGAGGTGGGGAGGGGTCAGGATGGATACGGGGATGGTGAGGGCAGGCCTAGAAAATTTGACCTAAGGACAGGGCAGGGCAGGACAGTTGAGGGGGCGTGGGAGGGTGTGCTGAAGCACCCCTTTGTTTTAGAGATGGGGGTGGGAGGAATGGTTTCTCTCAGTTCAATTAGCTTCCCCACTCTGTGGGTGTTAAGATGGCCCCAGGAATCCTATCTGCATAAGGGACCCAGGCTTCCAGAAGGTTAGGAAGAAAGAATTTATTTTAACTTGCAAATTTGTTCTAATAATTAAAGTAATATTTACTCATTGTTGAAAGGGCAAATGAATTATATAAGTTTAAAAATGTACAAAAGCTCTAAAGAAAATACTTGCTCTGATTCCACCATGATTAGAACTAGTCTCTGACACTAGCTGCTTAGTTACTTGATGGTATCTCATAATTGTATGCCTTTAACTTTCAGAATTTTCTTTTAATGCAAGTAATAAAAGTTACTATAGAAAAATTAGAAGACACAGTTAGCCAAAAGAAAACAATTTTATTATGTCACTTATAATCCTACTACCTAAAGATATCTTCTTTTCGTATCTTGTATTTCTTTGATTACTGATACATTTGAACATTTTCCCATGTTTATTAGCTATTTAGATTTCTTTGGTGAATAGTCTGTTTCTGTCTTTTTCATATGGTTTTGTTGGGTATTTAATAGTGTCTTATCAATCTGTTTGGGATCTTTACATGGTATAGATGTTAACCCTTGTGGTATTTGGAGCAAATATTTTTTGCCAGCTTGTGATTTGTTTCCAAAATTTTTAGAGTGTTTTTTGATCTAGATCTATTTTTCCCCTTTGGAATTTCTTTACAGGCTTTTTTGTTTAGAAATCACTTCTCTTCTCAAAATCATATATTTTCTTTGAGTTTGCTTATGTGCCCTCTTTCTGTGTCTCTGTTTCTCTCTCTCAATTTCCTTGCATTACCTGCATTACCTATTTAATCCACCAGGAGGTGAAAGTGAGAGGCTAACCCATGTCTTTCCAAATACTTAACCAGTCAACCCAGCACCATTTTGTAACTCAGCCCTCCACTGTCCCTGCTCTGTGTCCCCAAGGGCAATCTCCGCTTGCTCAAGCCAACCTGTAGGAGAAAACACTGCTCAGGTCCTCCAGTCCCCTGGATGTCAGCACTCACAGGAAAGCATTACAAACAAAGTAACTTTTGATGCTGTGGAGGGAGAGCTGAGGGATTTACCTTGGAGACCTCAATGCAACAATTTGAAAATTCCCTATAGATATGTCTGCTCTCCCCAAGTCCCATCTGTTCCACCTCCAGGAAAGCCTGACCCTTCCCCTCTAACTCCTGCATTTGTGAGGAACTTCAAAATCCTCACCCCTGGCTCCTGCAGAGCGAGTGGGCTCTGCCACAGCTCCTGCCCAGACCCAACCCCTTGCAGACAAAGGCCCTCACAACAGCAGTCAGTCCTGTTCTGCCTCCCTCCCCCACCCCCAGCACCTTAGAAAGCAGGCTAGCAACATCCTTTGTAACTTAAGAATGCCTTTGGAGTCTGAGCCCCCACCCCCTGGGGCTTATTAACCTGTTTCTTCTAAACAAATCCAGTATCTGTTTTAAGTGGAATTCCCATACCATCTGCTAATGCAGCCTGGGCCTCTCCATCTCCTTAGTTTCTTGAACATTTGGGAAGTGGGAGTTCTGGGAACATTTAGAATCAGGAGTGGCCCCTTAGAGTGCTTATATTCAGAGAGGCTGCCCTGGGAGCGGAGCTGGGGCAGAGCCCCTAAGGAGCAGCCAGTCCAATGACTCAGGCTCCTAGGACCCTTCCCAAGTCGCCCCAAGGTGGCCTCAGTGGCAGGTAGGGGCCATTCAGACTGTCCTCCTCAAGGTGGGCATAGCCATGGGGGGCATGGCCGAGCCCCCCAGAAATCTCTAGGCCCACACACCAGGAGCCACCATGGGAAGCCAGGGAGGGGCCAGATCCCTATGGTCACTCCAAGACTGCAGCAGCTACAGCAGGGACCGTGGTAAACAATGCCATCATAGCAGGTGTAAAAAGAGGGTGGGTGCAGAAGGGACACCAGGAATGGGGCTGGGGTGCTCCAACTGTGATCACACAGGTTTGCGGTTTGTTCTGAGCTACTCAAAAAGTGGCGCCAGTTCCACAATGTCCGTTTGCACTATTTAGCAGTGGCTAAGAGCGTGGGCTCTGCTCAAAGCCCCGCTTTCTCCCTGCTGAGCCGCAGTTTCCTCAACTGCAAAGTGGGGATAATAACAGAACCTATCGCAGAGGGCTGCTGGGAGGATTAAACAGTATAGTGACTGACAGTGTGTGTTGGCACACAGCTGAAAGAAAGTGAGCCAAGATGCTGGGTACCATTCAAGCTTTATTAAAGGAAAAGAATCTGCCAGGCTGTGCTCAAAGTGATGGGCAGCCCAGGGCTGCCCTGAAAATGGGGGACAGCACCAGGAGTGGGGGTGGAAGTGCTTATATAGGGTGCTAAGGACTGGCCGATACCATCAAGGAGGGGCATTAAGCTAATGTGGATCGGGGTGGAGAACTGGGTCCTTGCAGAAAAAAAAGAGGTTTCTGTTTGAGTCAGGAGGCTTCTCGTAAAGGGAAGGGCGGGGAGGGGTTTGGTGCTGGAGTGGAAGACGAGGCCAGCGGCTATTTTGTGCTAATTGTGTGCACAATGGTGCCAGTTACATCCAAAATCCATCAAGAGTGAACACTCAAAAACTGGTCATCATTGTGAGAGGCTCTGTGGCTGCTTCTGGGGGCTGCCGTAACAGATGACCACAAACCAGGTGCCTTACAACAACAGGCATCGATCCTCGAAGTCCAAAATGAAAGTGTTGGCAGAGCTGTGCTACCCCTGAAGGCTCCAGGGGAGGGTCCTTCCTTGACACTTCCAGCTTCTGGTGGTTCCAGAAATTCCTGGGCTTGTGGCTACATCACTCCAATGTCTGTCCCTGTCTTCACACGGCGTCCTTCCCTTTGTCTCCTCCCTTCTCCTCTCTTATTAAGACACTAGTCACTGGATCTAGGGACCACCCTAATTCAGCATGATCTCATCTTATAATCTTTCTTAATTACATCTGCAAAAACCCTTTTTCCAAATAAGGTCACATTCACAAGTTCCAGGGGTTAGGATATGAATATACCTTTTGGGGATCACAATTCAACCCACTACAGATGCCAACTGACTGGTGTGGTTTATCAGTTCCCTATTCATTAGCGTAGACTCGGGGCTGGGTGACAGCTTTTGCTTTTTTGGATGCTGAGCCTTTCAGTACTCACTCCATGGCGATGGCCCACTCCATGGTTGAGCGACAATGCCAAGAAGCAATCTGAGGGTAAGTGTGGGAGGGATCCTGTGGGGGTGATTTATGGACCAGTGTGGGCAGAGGTCTTGTGATGAGGGGTTCTAAAGCCCAGGGCAGGAGTGAGGAAGCACTAGAGGAGTGGCCGTGACAGCCAGAGGAGCCATGGTGCTCCAGGAGAGGGAGGGTGGTGGGGCCCCTGCTCAGGTTTATGGGATGACTTTCAGGCTGGGGATGCTATAATTTAAGGTGCCTTCAGCTGCTAGTAGCACAAAGACCTGTCTCAACTTGCTGAAACAACTTGGAAACAAATCACCTTCCATCACAAGAAGTCTGGCAGCAGGGTGGGTGCAGGTGCAGTTTGATCAAGGCTTTGCCCTACTTTCCAGCAGTCCCCCTCTCTATATGGTGCTTTTTCTCAGGCCAGGTAACCCTGTAGTCACAAGAAGCCTAACTAGATGTGATCGTGTATAGGAGCAGAGGAAGACCATGTCTTCCTGGGTCTCCTAATGAGTGAGGAAATCTCCCAGAGGCCCCAGTAAACCCTACCTTGCTCTCATGACTCCATAGCCAGGACTGCATGAAGACTGTCCCTGAGCCAGTGACTGCCAGGGAAATGGCTTAGATTATGGGGACTGTTGGGAAAATAGAATAATTTAATCAGCCCCCCTCCCCATGGCTTGGGTCCGGTTGGGGGTGGTGCAATGCATTCTTTGTAAATAAGGTGTGTGGGGGTGGAGTTAGTGTGCATGTGCAGCCACGTGGCTGGTGTTGACTGCCTTGGGCGTCTGCCCCATGCAGCCATACTCTCCAACCTGCGGCTTCCAAGGACCTGTTTGCTGGTTACCTAGCTCATAGACCTGCATGTAAGGGGTCTGGTGACCCAGCCTGGCATGTGAAGGGTTTGTGACCCAGTCTGTGAACAGGCTTGAGGGGTCTGTGAGCTCCAGACCCAGCTCCAGCTCGACAATTGGCCCAATCGGCAGGATTACAGGCAGGTAAAAGAGCTCAAGAGGAACCCACCCTTGGAGCGAGACTGTGGCCAGACCCCCTGAAATACTTGGCCACAAAATCAGGGTTCTGTGCAGGGAGGACAGGGATGACTGGCAGACAAGCACCCAAGCCACCATGTGAAATGGTGGGGCAGTAGCATGTTGGCACAGCCCCAGCAGGTCCAGCCCCCAGACGAAGGACCACAGCTCAGAGAGGCCCCCAGGGAGAGGTCGTGGGGCCCCTGTACATGGACAGGCCATAGTGGCTTCATTGGAAAGCAGGCCCTGAGGCCTGACTTCCTGTGATGTTGGGGCTGGGGCACTTGGGGTAAGCACTCGAGGGCAGAGACAGACAGGCCCGAGCCCTGGATCTCTGCCACCCACTGCATCCTGTCCGGGGAGAGAGCAGCAGCTGGAAACCCCCTTCTTCTTCCCCCACTTTGCTCAGTGCAAGTGCTCTCTGGCCTGGGAGAGCCTCCGATGGGGGAGGGAGGGGAGAGGCTGTGGGGAGGTGGACTGATCCTGGGAGAACCTCCTGCTTTCTTGGGTGAAGAGCCTGGATGGGGTCGAGGCCAGTTTCTGCCCTGATCAGCCCCAGCTAGGGTCTCCATTTCCTTGTCTAGAAGATGGGGATGAAAGGTGCTGGATCTCTAAGTCCCCTCCTGGCTGCGGGTGTCACTGCAGGCAGACATTCCCTCAAAGGGAATCTGGGCTCACTTGGTGAAAAAACCCTTGAGAGGGCAGCTTGTCTATGAGCCCTTGAGAGCAGGCAGCATGTCTAAAAACAATGATCCTCCCCCGCCGCCTCCTCCCCTCCACCACCACCCCCACGTTGTCCAGCGTGCCCAGCGCGCAGTTACAGCCTCAGAGCTTCACCGCGTTACCTCCCTGCAGTCTCCAGCAACGCCATCGGGCAGTGTTTCATTTTCCCACACAATTCTCCAATTCTCCAACACTAACTGGGTGTCCTACAATTCAATTCAATTCCGACACTAACTACTACTCAGAGTTAGCACAGACCCCACAGGTTAAGGGCTCAGTCGCACTTCAGATGAAGGCCACCAGTGGGGTCCCCAGGCTACCCGCACTTCTGCCCAGCCACTGTCAGGTTCAGTAACTCGTTAGAATGATTCACAGAACTCAGGGACTTGTCTTTACGACTACAGTGTATTATAAAGGATACCAATGGACAGCCAGATGAAGAGGTATGTGGGGCGAGGTCCGGAGAGGTCCTGAGTGCAGGAGCCTCTGTCCCCATGGAGTCAGGGTGGCCACCCTCCCAGCATATGGATGCTTTGCCAACCTGAAAACTCCCCAAACCTGGTTTCTCAAGAGTTTTCATCAGAGTTTCATTATGGAAGCATGATTGATGAAATCATTGGCCACTGGTGACTGAGCTCAATCTCCAGCCCCTCTCGCCTCCCTGGAAATGGGGGGGGGGGGTGGTGGAAGGTGCTGAAAGTTCCACCAACCCTCTAATCAAGTGGTTGGTTCCTCTGTGACCAGCCCCACCCTGGGGCCCTGCCAAGGTCACCTCGTTAGCGTAAACTAGGGTATGGCTTAACTCCACTCAGGGCCCTGGGCTCAGGGACAGCCTTGTCTCTCTCCCTCTGATCTGATGGGCCAAGCTTCACTGGACTCCCTCTCACTGATGAGGCAGCCCACCCAGGGGTCCAGCTTATTTGTTAAACCATCCATACGTGGCTCCTCATAACCCCCCACCCCTCAGGCCAAGGCTCTGTCCTGCATTGAAGTTCATTCTGCTGAAACCTGGGGACCACCCATTTTCTCTAATTCAACTACATATTTAACCTATTGTGGGCTCTATTTAATCCAGCACTTCTGTGCATCTGAAGGGTATGGGTTGGTGCTTGCTGGGATGGGGGCTTCCCACTTAGCCCACCATATTTCTTAGGGTGATTTTTATTTTTATTTATATTTACTTATTCTTTTCCTTACATGTATTTTCTAATTTTGTTAACAATAATCAGAATCTCTTCTGAACATATTGCTTAATTTCCTGCCAGGCTTTTCCCCAGTCAATAGACTTTCTCTCACATGTGTGCAATCATCATTTAGTGGATCTGGTCTGTTTCCTGCCCAGCATCCAGTTAGCTTGCTCTTTGTAACACCAGTTTTCCTTTGGGGGACCACTCCCCTACCACTTGTAGGCCTTACATTTGCATAGGGCTGTCCCCATGTCCCCATGCTAGGGCTGGTCATGTGACACAGGACTGACCAATTGGGATGCGGTCCCCAGGCAGTAGAAATTGCTTCAGAGATGGGCCAGTGGCTGATGAGATTCAGTCCTGAGATTTGTGGTAACTACAGAGGACCAGGGTCTCTGCACCAGCCTGAAACTGTTAGGATGTGTGCCTGGAGCGTCCCCAAAATCTAGCCATCAATGAGAAAGGGGAACTGAGAGAAAAAAGAGAGAAGACTGAATCTTGGCAGCATCACGGAGCGACTGCTGTGCGGAACCTTTTCTTTGGACTTTACAGATTTCTTGTGAACCAAGAAATTCCTTTATTTTCATTATTTTTGCTTAAGCCAGTTTCGCTGGGTTTCTGTTATTTCCAGCTGAAAGAGTATTGGCAAATACCCATAGTACACACAAAATATTGTATCCTGCTTTTTAAAGAAATATTATATAACAACCATTTCTCCATGTTTCTTTTTTTCTTTAATTTCTTTTTTTTCATTTATTTTTCTTTTTTGTCATTTGTTTTTTGTTTTTCCATGCTTCTATGTAGGCCCTATACAGTGGCATGATATTCCATAAGCTGAGTTTACCCTAAAATAAGAGTATTTATTTATTTAATTGGGCAGCCATTCTCTGAGAGACAGGAGTTGAAAAGAAGTCACAGGCAAATGATTTGAGACCGTTTTCCTCCTATAAGCACGACTTAGTAAAGGTAGAAAACTTTTGAACTAAATTAAGGGGGAAAACGCTTTTAGGTATTTCATTTTGTATTTTGTACACAGTTATGTACAATATAAAATATATCTAAAATATAGTCCACATTACAACAGAATAAACATACATTTTGTCCTACACTGATATTAATATTTACAAATAAACAAATTTTTGTCCACAAATTTTAATAATCCTCTCTGCCTTTGATACCAGTTCCTCTTTATTTCCCTCTAGATTTTTAAAGCATATGAAATTTAACAAGGGTGTGAAGTGCAACATGCAGAATCAGAAACTGGATTCCAAGTGTATTAGTCCATTTTGTGTTGCTATAACAGAGTACCTGAGACTGGGTAATTTATAAAGAACAGAGGTTTATTTGACTTACGATTCTGGGACAGCTGCATCTGGCGTGGGCCTCAGGCTGCTTCTACTCATGGTGGAAAGCTGCAGGCAGTACAAGCAGATCACATGGCAAGAGAAAGCAAGAGACAGAGGGGAGGTGCCAGGGTCTTTTAAACAACCAGCGGGAACTAATAGAGTGAGATCTCACTCAGGCCCCCCACCCCCAGGGAGAGCATTAATCCGTTCATGAGGGATCTGCCCCCATGACTCAAACAGCTCCTAACACTGCCACATTGGGGCTCAGAGTTCCACATGAGTTTTGGCAGGGACAACACATCCAAACTCTATCACCAAGTATCAGTAGAAGGTGAGGAAAAGGAGTTTGGCCTCAGTGCCCATGAAGAGTGCCTGATGGCTTTAGTGGGTCACAAGAGGTGACTTCAAGAGCTTTCTTTTTTTTATATATTTGCAGCGACTTCAAGAACTTTCTAACTATTCTCACCACACACACATTAAAAAAGAAAGAAAGAAAATGGTAAGCATGTAAGGTGATGGAAATGTTAATTAGCTCGATCATGATGATTATTTCATAATCTAATGTATATGAAAACATGAACTCATACACCTTAAATATGTACAGTTTTTATTTCCTCAATAGAGATGGAAAAAAGAAAAAGAACTTTCTTTTAGATTTCTACTAGATTCTAACTAGAAGCAGGGGGGTGTGGGGAGGGACTTTGGAGTCAGGCAGACACCATTTAATCTGCCGTGTACCTAGCTTCTCTAAGTCCCAGTTTCCTCTCCTGAAAAGTGGGGAAATAACACGTGCAAGGGCCAGTCATGCCCGCACTCAGTGCAACATGCCATTCCTGATTGTTTAGGACAGGAAGATATTCAAGCAAATATCGAGCAACCAACTGACAGGGATCTCATAATTATCAGAATGGGGTGAGGATGAAGATTAGCTACACGTAATAGAAAACCCCAGATAACAATAGTTTGAGGACATATGTGGTTATTTTCGCTCACACAAATTCTGGAGGTTGGCAGTGGTTTGGTCTAGTGGCTGGTATGATGGGTCCAACAATAGGACCCAGGTTCCTTCCATCTTTGTGCTCTGCCATCCTAATGTGTCTTTCACCCTCAAGATTACCTCGTGGACCACAGTGGCTGCTGGTGCTCCAGCCTTCACATTCCTGATAGGAGGATGGCATAAAGGGGGAAGAGCAAAAAAGTGCTCAGCTCTTTGAAGGATCCTTTCTGAAGCTCCACACGATACTTTCTGCTTGCTTCTCGTTAGGCAGAACGTGGCCACGTGTTCTTTCCTACCTGCAAGAGAGGCTGGAAAACGGATTCTCCTAGCTGAGCACATAGCCACCCTGAATAAATTGGTTCTGGCACTAAGGAAGAACGACACTAGGATGAGCAGCTAGCAGTCTTCTCCATGATTCCTTCACAAGGTACAGGTGGGACCAGTTAGTCCCTCGCACCCCGTGACCTCTGAGCTGGCGGCAGGGTGTCCACGGGGAGAATGAACACTTAACGAGCATTGAGCCTGGTGCTCAGGAGAAGTGGAGTCCTCCTCATGGGGTTAAGACTGAGATTGGCAGAGGAGGGATTCACTCAAAGGAGCGTGAAGGGAATGAGGAGAAATAGAAGAGCCTAATCTTGGGGGAAGCGGGGAGGAGGGAGCCAGTGAAGGACACGGAGACCAGGAGAGGCAGCATGGGAGAGGGTGCGGGAAGAACGTTTCAGGGAGGATTTATTGTACATTTATGGCCATGCTGATGACGGTATAGACCAAAGCTGGCACTAGCTGCTACCTGCTGCTGTGGTGGGACCCATTATGATGGTAGGCTTCTGTCCACATTAGCCAGTGTCCTTACCGTGCCGGTCATTCAATAGTTTTAATGTCCCTCCTGGGTATAAGACAGGGCTGAAGAGCTTGAGTTCTGAAGATAGACGGGGTTCAAATCCCAGATTCAGTGCTTATGAGTAGCTTACTTTGAATAAGTCACTTATTCCTTCTGAGGCTCAGCTTCCCCATGTGTAAAGTGGGTGTAATAATAGATCTGTACCTACCTAGACATGATGCGGTCACTGGAAGGATTAAATGCTTAGCTCCTTCCCCCGCCCATGGTAAGCACACACTAAA
Organism: Cynocephalus volans; assembly: GCF_027409185.1. Lineage (NCBI taxonomy): Eukaryota > Metazoa > Chordata > Mammalia > Dermoptera > Cynocephalidae > Cynocephalus > Cynocephalus volans. The sequence continues at coordinate 293,740,291 of NC_084460.1, forward strand.
TGCTAGCTGATAACCCCGGAAGAAGCACAGATACAACAGACTGGAACCTTCTACTCCGATCACGTTCTTAATGAAGACCATAAGCATAGGTAGGTTTATCTGGGTCTACGATTTTCCAAGGAATACTCTGGGGTTGGTGGATATTTTGTTATTTTCTTCTCTCCCAGCCCAGTTGAGCAGGGAAAAGATAGGGATTGTCTGTCCTGTGTCAAAAGGGTTAATCCCACAGCCCAAGACGGTCAGGGCTAGAGCTGCCCAGGCTCTTGATCTTTGCTTATTCCTACCCACCACTGCTGGGAAACTGATTCCCTGCAGAAAGGCTAGCTAAATTGGGGTCTTGAAGCACACAGGTACCAGGAGGGGTCCCTTATAAGCACTGATTCTGAATCAACACCTGCATCCCCTTGTCATTCATCAAAGTCACAATCATCATGACCCTGTGGCTGCACCTGCACCGCACACACAGCTCTACCCTTTCCCAAGACATTTGTCTTTCTTTCCCTACGTACCTGCAAACTTGACTACAAATTGTCCCATGGATTCAGTCCACTTTGGGCAGCTGCTCCAGAGGCTCAAGACCCTTGCTCTACAGGTGCCTGTGACATCACCAGCTGCCCACAGCCCCCTGTGACCTCACTATCTGGACAATTCAGCCCAGCAGGGCCGTGGCTCCTCGAACCACCACAAGTGGCATAGATGAACATCGTGCCCTCGGGAGAGGCCAGAGCCACCAGCAACCCCACACATGAAACTCCCGAGGCCTCCCTGGGCAAGGTGGCTGACAGCAAGCCTGCAGACGGCTCGGCAGGGGCCTCCCAAAGTCAGGGCCCCCTCCTTGCAGATGTCTCAGTGACAAGCAGCACTGCAGCATCTGCTGAAGGACAAGATGTAAATCAGGCCTCCTTCAAGACAGCCACCTCCAAGGTCAAGTCAACCTCTGGGGACAAAGACAAGTATGGAGATGTTTCAGGCGACAGCCAGGACAAGCCTCGAGAGATCACATCTCCACAAGACCCAAGTCACCTGCAAAGGTCCATGAGCCTGTATAACCCAGTGTGGGACAGGCAGGTTCCAGATGCAAGGGAAACTCAGAGTCTAGTGGTTTTCCCAAATGACTCCCTGGGGAAGGAAAAGCCACCACAAATGGCCAGTGCTCCCAGCAGGGAGCCGGAATTAGCTCCATCCAGCCCAGGTGCTAAAGTGCAGTCTGCCCAAAATGTGGAGGTTCCGCCCACCACGAGTGCTGCTGATAAGTCCACTGTAGATGCCAATGGTCAGCTTGACCTTCAGGCCACCAGTGTCCCAGAGGCTGCTGAGAAAGCTGAGGGTTCAAAGGCCTCAAACCCTGGCACCGAAGCTTTGCCATCAGATGAGCCCCCAATGGTGATGAAGGAGGATCTGGTGGACAGCTCAAGGGATCCGCACCCCTGGCCGTCCCCTCCCTCCCCGGGAGGCAGCACCCCCAACTCACCCGACCCCTACCAGGTGGCCTCGGGAAGGAGGCTCCTGGACTCGAACCTGTACATGGCCAGTGAGGACAACTACATGCGCTCCATGACTAGCCTGCTGGGTGGGGGCGAGGGAACCACCAGCTCGCTGGCCGACATCCTCGTGTGGCCGGACACCACCGTGGCCATGGGCGTGGCAGTGGGCTTGCTGGCCTCTGACCACAGCTCCGTGACAGACCTGCTGCACAGCGCAGGGCCCAGCCTGCGCTCGGTCTCCAGCCTGCTGGGGAGCGCCAGGTCAGCCCTCTCCTCCGGGCTGGCATCAGGGACCAGCTCGGCCCTGCGCTTGGTCACCCACACACTGGGGACGGTGGAGCGCAGGACCCTGCAGGGCCTCCGCTCAGCCCTGCGCTATCTGACCTCTCACCTCACCCCGCGCCGGGCCCGTGCTGGCCCCAACTGTGAATAGAGCCCCGCACAGGCCCCCGAGGACTGGCTCAGCAGCCTCCCAAGACACCAGGACCCTCATGCCCTGCTCCATTGCCCACCCCTGCCCTGATGGCTCTCCCAGCCCAAGCAATAAATCACCAGCGAGCGTTTATTTTCTAAGTGCCAGTCTCACCCCTTGTGCATGCAGTGGGCAACAGGGTGAAGGGACAGGAGGGGCTCAGGGCATTCTGGAATTTCCACAGCGAGTCCCCTGAGGGCATCTCAGGTTGTGTCATTCAGGGGCAGGGGATAAATGTGTAGAGAGAGAAGATCCTGGGCAGGGATGGGGGCAGGGTGTGGGGAAATCCAGAGTGGACCTCTGCTTGGGTAAGTTCCTAAGGAACTGAGTCCCAAGCCTTCCCCAGGGTCTAGGCTGGCCCAGCAGGCTCGGGCTGCCCAGAGGTGGCACTCTGTGGGGCAGGAGAAGATCGTGAGGATGAGAGCACTGCTCAGACCAATGTGGTTGTTCAAACCCCAGTGCACCGCTGCCCTGGGCACGTCACTCCACTCCTCAGCTGTAGAACAGAGATCGTTAATCCCCACCGTGATGATGTCATAAGATCTAGGGAAACCATGCAGGCTTAATGCACGGTGTCTGGCACTCAAGAAGCTCATACGCATCAGCTGCCATTATAGTTATCCTCCAGCAGGTTGGGGACATAGTGGGACCAGGGGTCCAGGGAGAGTGACCAACCATCCTGGTTTGCCTCCAAGCAAGAGAGTTCCTGGGGTGTGCGAATTTCAGATTTAAAACTGAAAAGTCCCAGGCAAACCAGGATGTGTTGTTCACATTAGACCCAGGCCTCTTTACATGTATTTACATCCATCCTGGAAAGCATTAGTGAGGGAAGGACCTGAGTGCAGCGATGGAGAAACCACCTGCTTCGGAAGCCACCAGCCCCTTGGTTGGCTGGACAGAGCACTGCAGCTGGTGATGTGACCCGGTGAGTGAAGCACCAGCTTTCAGCTGGCGTCTGATGCAGGTCGCACCCTGCATGCCTGCACGCTGCAGCCCCGGCCCTGGATCTGTCCACTCATCTGTGCCTCATCCCCAGCAGAGTCTCCAGGGGGAGCCCTGGGGCTGAACCCAGCCAGGTTGACCTTGGATTTGCTTAACCTATATATTGTTTATCAAATTGACTTAATTGCTAACTTTTAAAAAACAGGAGATTTTACATAAAAATCTGGATTTCTCCTTCTCTGGAAAAATCTAGGGCCCTCATTTCTTCAGGATCACAGTCAGCTGAGCTGCCTGCTTTAGGGGACACGTGCCTAGCTGGCCTGTGTCAGTGACAGATTTCACCATCCTGGCCTTGGAGGCACAAGTGAGCCACCCCACATGAAGAAGTCTGATGCCAGGCCCCAGGGGGATGGACCAGGTGCACGTACCTCCTTCCCACCAGGAGCTGCCACTTTGTTTAGGTGCAAGATGAGCTGTCCCCACACTGTGAAAGCAAAAAATTCACAGGAGCAAGATTATCAATTTAGATCCCAGTAATTGGGGGCCTCCCGGAGAAGCAATTGAGTCAGACCTTAAAAGAGAGAAGAGATGATGTCCCCAGACAGAGGCCATAAGAGCAAAAGCTGAGGCAGGCATAAGGAGTGGTTGGTGGAGGGGCGATTGAGCAGCTCAACATAACTGGGGCCCACAGCAGAGGGTGATAAAGCTTCTGGGGTAGACCCCAAAAGGTGCTCCTTCAGGCTTACAGCAAGTAGTTTTTGAATATCCACTATTTGCCAGACACTGTTTGACACAGACTACAAAGGTGAAGGAGACATTGGGAGGGACAGAAACCAAAGTCAAGCCAGATTAAGTAAAGGGATTAGCTGACTAAGGCAACTGTCAAGTGAGAGCATGGCAGATCCAGGGTCACCCTTGTCCTCAGGGTTGTCTCTCCAGTTTGGCTCCCCTGTGCTGGCTACCTCCATTCTCGTGCAGTTCATCCACTTTCCTAGAAAAGGAGAGAATCTTGTTCTCACTGGCTCCAGCAGGAGTGTCCCAGGGGAGGACATTGCCAGGCTGGCTTGGTGCCCATGCCTTTGCCTGGGACAATCACTGAGGCCACAGGAATGAAATACCTGTTACCTGGCCTGGGGCCAGGGTCAGCCCAGAACTGGGGTTTCTCCACAGGAAGGTGTGTAAGGAAGGAGCTAAAGTATAATGCCCACCAAATTGAGAGTTTACTTTGAGACTGAAGAAGGAAGTGGGCAGCTCCACTTATATATACAAAGATATTTATTAATGGGGGTGACTTACACACAGGAAAGCTGGATGCAGTGCAGAATCAGATGTCAACAGATGAGAGCTCTCTCTGTGCAGGTTAGACAATGTTTATATAGCAAAAACCCCTGTTACTAAAAATAAATGAGGAATTATCTTAAGAAAAATAAGTTGACAACATATTTACCAGGTATCTTGTGATTCATGTGGCAGGGGTCTTGTGATGTTAGTGCTCAGACCACTGATGCCACCTGCTATAATAAATAAATCATTCAATCTCTGAAGCCTATGTTCCTTTTACAGCTTGACCTAGATTAAGGTATAACTGGTCAGTGAAACAAAGGAATGAGTTAAACAGAAGTCAACATGGCAGGCAAGGCACAAAATGGCGTTAGTTTTGTTCACACTCTAACAGAAAGGCTGCTAGACCAATAGCCAGCAGAGTGATAAGGAGCATGTCCTTTGGGTCTGGGTTGCCTTGAATCTTGGCTCCGTCTTCTACTAGCTGTGTTACCTTCATCTCCCCATGCCTCAGTTTCCTCATCTGCAAACTGACAACAACAGTGCCTGCTGTATAGAGCTACTGTGGGGATTGAATGAGTTAATGAGTCAAGTGCCAGAACAGTGCCTGGCACGTAGTCATGTGCTGTGTGTTAGTGGTCATTGTGATTATTGCAGAACCAGTTCTATGGAGCCATGCACCAAGGGCATTCATGACTTTATTATGAGTGAAGATGGGAGTGTGGCAGCTATGCCTTGGCAATGGTTTGAGCCAGGCTTGCACTGTTGGAGAGAGAAGGGCAAAGGCCTGGTAACGGTGGTGTGCAAGAGGGATAATGGTGGAGGGCCACTCCATGGAGAGGTGGACCAGACCCATGGAACTCAGGGCCAACAGTGAGGGGTAGCAAAGTGAAGGGAAAGGACACATCACAAGTGTCCAGTTGGACTGTGGGACCAGGAAAATGGCAGTCACAATTCCTTGGTAGTTTGAGGCTAGGCAGTTAGATCTGTGGTGTCACTGACAGGTGGTGGGACATGAGGAGAAGCTGGTGGGAAAGGATCAGATGATGTGTTTGCTTTTAGAAATGTTTTTTTTTTTTTAAAGATGACCGGTAAGGGGATCTTAACCCTTGACTTGGTGTTGTCAGCACCACACTCTCCCAAGTGAGCTAACCAGCCATCCCTATATGGGATCTGAACCCATGGCCTTGGTGTTGTCAGCACCACATTCTCCCGAGTGAGCCACGGGCCGGCCCAGAAATGTTTAATTTGAGGTAAATCTGAGTCCCTTGACCCATCTGTTGGTCATTGATATTAAAAGTAACAAGCTAGCTCACCTTTTCATCATCAAAGCACTTATGAGGGGCTGGTATTAAAACTTGGAGGTCGTGGCTACTCAGCAAGGACACAGCTCATGGCCAGCACAGGGACAAGTTGTCAAGTCCAGGCTGGAACTGGCAGAGTTATAGAGTTATAGAGTCACCCTACAAGGGCTTCACCTCCTGTCTCAAAGAATCAGGGAGCCCACTGCTCTCAGCGCATTCTCCTTTACATATTAGGGTTAATGTCTGTTAATAGCCAGCGTTGCTCTAGGATCAACAACCATCTTTCTGGATGTGTGTTCTGCCAGGACAGATTGGCCAGTAAGCAGAGGACCTGGTTAAATAAACAATTAGGCTGGGCCAAGAGCCAGCGGGCAGACACCATGTCCTGACATCTGAGCCCGGTAGGGGGTAGCTAAGGGAAGGCACGGACAAGTCCGGGCATATGTCAGAAGGGACACTCTGGCCTCCACCCCATGGCGTGGTGGACCCTGTGATGGGCTGCCCTGACCCCCGTCAGTGAAGGACTCGTTTCCCCAGCTGCCGGGACTACTGTGGGTGGACACCCTGCGGCCTCAGCCCCTTCCGAGAGCCACCTCACCCAAGGTCATGCCATCCAGGCAGCCCCATCCTGTGACTGGTCTATGCAGGAGTCTAAGGCCTGACCATCCCGGGACAACGCTCGCTCCAGAGCTCCTGCAGAGCCGCCAGGGCTGCTGTGGGGCCTGCTGCACAGCCTCGGCTTCTGCCTCTGCCCACTCCGGCTTCATCCTCCTCCTCCTCACAGGGCGTGATCCCAGGCAAACATCCTGTGCAACAAACCCGGCTCGGGGCCTGCATTCCGGGGAACCCAAGCTGCGACACAGGCTGCCAGCTTTTCTCATCTGAGATGCAAGTGTGTGTTTTTGTGGGGGACCCACAAATTCAAACAATGGAAAAAGCTGAAAGTTTTTTTTAAAAAAAAGATTATTTCTTTTTTGTAAGAAAAGTTAGAAAGTTGAGGCCACTTCTGAATGGTAAAAAATATAAATAAATAAATAAATAAATAAAACTATATCTTTGCCAGTGTTCTTACTTGCTTTGTAAGGATAATATTCTTGTTTAGTCTGTTTAATTGTGTAAAATCACCATGTGACTGTGCTCAAGTTACAAGTTTGGCTGGATGAGGTACAGCTTCTATCCAGGAAAAGAGCGTCTCCAAACACAGCGATCACAGATAAGCGCAGTCCCCCAAGGGAGATGTGATAGAGCATAAAGGTAAACTGAGGTCTTAGGTACACATTTAAAGACTTAAATGAAAGACAGGAACCTGTATGGACTAAGAGGTAGCCCTATTTCTTACACCAACTGGATCTTGAGCTTCTAGTGTCCTTGAGGAGGAGGAATGTGTCTCACTGGAAGGAAGGCACCAGTAGGGCCCCAGACCCAAGCGGCAAGGACATCCACTTGGGGATTTGAGGGGCACTTGTGAGAGAGGTGGGGGTTCAGAGTATAACCTGAGATGCCACCCATTGAGCTGACTCAGGCTGAAAACGTGCTCCTAGGAAGCACATAGGAACAAGAGCAGGAGGACAGAAGGGCACAGACCCTCCAACTGGAGTCACTGCCAGGGCTGAATATCACAGCAATGTAACAGTGATCAAGACTCAGACCTCAAAAGGCCCAGAGTCCTCAAAGAAGGACCCAGCCATGGCAAAGGTCTTCAGGGGCAGGGACTGGCTGAGGGACCTCGGGACAGGCAGTGCCCAGTGAGCCTGCACCTGGAAGAAAGCTGACCCACACTGTGAAGTCCTGCACAAGTGGACACTGTGGTCCTAGATGAAGGCCTTTGTGGCCCCATACCTGTTTCCTCACCTGCAAAATGGGTCTTCATTTGACTCACAGAGATGCTGTGATCAATAATGCATATTTTAAAAAACAGCATTTAACAGTGGGCATGTGACAAATTAAGTTTTCTTCCTTCCTTGGGATCTTCTGCATTGTCTGTGTATTGGCCGGGAGTCACTTAATCGTAAATGACAGAAACTCATCGTGAAGTAGCTTAGCCACAAACAAGATTGATGGGCTCGGCCAGGAAGGGCTAGGAAGAAACTGGCTTTGGGGATGCCTGGTGTCAGGGACTCCAAGCTGTCAAGACTCGATCGCTTGCTTGTCTCCTCTGCCTCCCATGGTGACTCTGCCTCTTCTCCAGGCTTCTGCTCCTTGCAGGGAACGTGGCTCCTGGAGGCTCCAAGCACACAGGCTTGCACTTCCAAGGCCACAGAGGAAAGGTCTCTGTTTCCCAGGAGTCTGATCAATCCTGGAGAAGGGACTCTGGTAGGCCCAGTCCCAATCGCATGTTGGAGAGGCCTTTCTCATCCAGTGCCCCATACCTCTCCGAGCAGGCCACTCTGCCCCACCCCTCCCTCACAGAGGGGCAACGAGGAGCCCGAGACAGCCTGTTCCTTTTGACTCCCCTGGGTCCCCCACTGCAGGTGGCACTGCCCGAACCTCCATCCCTCCTACATCTGAAGGTTCCCCAGCAGATAAAAGTTGCTCTCCCACAAAAACAGGCTGGGACTCCAGATGGGGTAGATGTTTGCCCACAGCCACAAAGAGCCCACTCCTACATGAGCTTGTCTGTGAATGGTCTGCACACAACCAGAACTTTCCCTTAACTATGGGCTTTGGAAAGAGCCGAGGCATTCATAATTGTCAGTACTTCCCCCAGTTCCGTGGATTAAAAAATATTCTTTTGCATCTCTAAATTTTAAATGTCAACCAGTGTGGAAATGGGATTCGCCTACAAATCTGGTTTTGGTAATCTCCTGTATTTTAGTAGTATCTCTAAAAATAGTCTGGTGAGGAAAAACACCTCCCACAGATGGCCACCACCACACCGAACTCGAACAAGACAAGCAAGGTCCTCCATCAAGATTAGGATTACCCCCAGCCTGCAGATGGACAAGGAGAGGCAGAGCAGGACAGGGGCATGGTGGCATGAGGTCTGGGCCTTATCTCCCGGGTGGTCGCTGCACCCCTCTGCCCCCACTGCCCTCACCCAGGGGTGGCCTGGCCTGACTGCAGTCCCAGCCTTTCCCCCAGCAGTGTGGGTGGAGGTGAATGTCACACAGGACAAACGCCGGGGACAGGGACAGCAGTGGAGGAGGGAACCGGGGACGGGAGCAGGGTGCAGTGAGCAGGCCCAGCATCTCCTCCCCCGAGGCAGGTGGCCAAGCGCAGAGATTTCCTGGGAGCCTAGAGGGGAGGGGGGACGAAAACGCCCCCTGCTGCCACCTGCTCTGGGCCACCACAGCAGGAACCCAGGTCGGGGCCTGGCGAGCAGACGAGGCTGGACCAGAAACCGGAGCAGTCAGATGGGGCGAGGGCGAACAAAAGTCTCTCTCTGCGAGAAATCCCGGCTGGCCGCGGGCGCGCTCGGGCCACAATGGGGCTTTCTCCGGCCACCGGCGGCCCGGCCAGCCCGAGGGCAAGGCAGGGCGTCTGGGCTGCAGCGGCCCAGGCGGCGCCGTTTCTTCCGGGGCAGAGCAGCTCCGGGGCCTGGGCTGCAGCGCCCGGAGGGACAAAGGGCGCGGAGGCCGCGGGGCCTGCGACGGGGCCGTCATCCACCGCCCGCGGCCCCGCCCCGCCGTCTCCATGGCGACCGTGACCTCAGCGCCGGGCGGGGGAGTGTGCGCCGGTTGCTACGCGACAGCCCGGTGACGTCAGTCTATTGAGTTTGGTTCCCCAGGCAACCGGCCGGGCAGCTGGGCCGGGAACTATTTGCGTCTGTCCCCGAGGGGCGCGGAGCCTCCAGGGGCTGGCGCAGCGGAGGCAGAGCGCCCGGGCCGCGGCGGGCGGGGCGGACACACAGGCCCTTTCAGCCCCAGCAGCCGCGCACCCGGGCGGGCGGGGCTCCGCTCCCGCGCCCCGCGCTTCTCCTGCCCTGGAGGCCCCTTTGTCCTATTTCTAAACGCTCCCCAGGGTGAACTCCTGGAAGAAAGGGGCTTGTGTTTGCAGCAACCCGGCCCAGCCCGCCACCCTGACTGGCACACAGTAGGCGCTCAGCGCGGCATTCTCCTCGGAGGTGGACAGTCTCTGCCCTTGCAGAGCTGCCAGGTGCCTCCAGCGCTCAGAACCTCTCGTCAGGCTCCAAGATCTCGAGCGCCTGGACACCTGTCCTCGGTGACCTGGTGAGCAGATGCGCTACGTAACTTTTGAGCCACAAGGCAAAAACAAAATGAGAGGCCCCTTACTGAAAAATGACCTCTCGGGCAGGTCGGTTAGCGCAGTTGGTTAGAGTGTGGTGCTGACCACACCCAAGCCCAAGGTTCGATCCCTGTACTGGCCAGCCGCCAAAAAACAGAAAAACTGATTGAGGGACAGTGTAGGAAACAGGCCCCAGCCCTGCCCACTGAGGGTGAACTGCAAGAGAGTGGAGGTGGTGACAAATATTTAGGTAAACTGAGGCAGGTGGCATCAGTCAGAGGAGAGAGAATAAGGTTTGAATCTGGAGTGGAAGAAGGTGAGGAACAAGGCATGACAAGAGCAGAAAGACAATCAGGTGTGCAAAGAAAGCAGTGACCTAAATTTGGGCCTGAGAGCTGGCCCAGGCCCATCAGTGGCAGAGGTTCAGGACTCAGGACGCTGTGACAGGGTCTCAGACTTAGGTGATGCAGTGTACCCAGACCTCTCCCAGGCTCCTCCCTCCTAGTGGCACCCTGTCACCACAGGGTGACATTCAGGTCCCTCACAATCTCTCTCCAGGGAGCCGCCACCACCTCCTTCAACGCAACAGGCCAAGCACCGACATCCAGACCAGCTGCCTGCCCAGGAGCCAGGGCGCACTCTGTCTGTCTGGCCCAGGGAAGCATCTGCCCTATCCCTGTAAACTCTAGCGTCTCGTCAACAGTCGGTGGCTTCCATCTCACAGCCTGATCAGGGGCCCTGAGTTCAGGAGGCACCTGGCAACTCCGAAAGAGTGGCTTCTGGGCTGGCTTTCCAGGGCAGTGATTCCACAGTCACATCCGCAATTGGGAAAAGCCTCCAGCCCACATCACACAGGGTCCCACCCTTAGTTTAATGCTCTCCCGTCACCTTTTTGAAATTCTCCTCTTCCTGGTTTCTCTCCTTCCTGTTGGGTGTAGCAGGTGCCATGATCCCTGTTTTCATGCACAAGGACACTGATGCTTGGGGGTTACAGGACCTGTCCAAGAGTGCACCGGGGCCCACCTCCCAATAATCCCCAATCTGTCCCAGATGATCCCTCAGAAACTGGCCCTGGGCCCAGGAACCAGAGATGGTGAACAGGACCAGCTACATAATTTGTGGGACCCAGTACAAAATGAAAATTCTACGCCCTGGTTCAAAAATTATCAAGAATTTCAAGATGGTGACAGAAGAGCATTAAGCTAAGATTGGGACCCTGTGTGACTGCACAGGTCACACACTCATGAAGCTGGCACAAATGGCAAGTCCTGGACACCAAGCCGGCCTCCTTCCTGGGCACAGTCACCTTCTCCCTGTCTCAGGGTTCATCTGCTGGCCTCTCCCCACGCTGCTGCTGGCCACTTCCTGGGGCCCTTGCTGACCTCCCACTCCACACAGTCTGTGCATCTAGGGGGTCCGCTAGACATCACATGGGGGGACGTGCCCAGTACTTTCCCATCATAGGACCAAAACCATAGAACGCTTCCAGAAATGCTCGATATTGTAGAGATTTGGACGCTGGCCTCTCTATTTTGAGCTAAAGAACACTTACTCTCGAAGAAAATGTAGGAGGGACATCTACATAAGGTGATGAAATATGAGGCATAGCAGCTGATTGATGAAAACCTGACATTGATCCACATTAAAATAACGTACAAGCAGGCTGGGCAGTTGGCTCAGTTGATTAGAGCGTGGCTCTGTAACACCAAGGTCAGGGGTTCGCATCCCCACACTGGCCAGCCGCCAAAACAATAATAATGACTTAATTAATTTTAAAAAACAATATATAAGAACAAAAGTCAAGGATATGTTTGTGGCCTCCTAAGGCCTACATCATGCCCATGATTCATCTTGTTCTGCCCTTGGGAGCCAGGGAAGAGAACTTCTGCCTCAGCCCACCTGGGTTCGTCCCCACCCTGGGGTCAGGCCATGCACACTCCCCTGCCCCGGCCTCTGCTGAGTTACTTGCACGGTCCTGCACCTTCCAGCTTATCTGAACCTCCCCTCCTGTCCAGGTGAGTCCCCCGCAGGACTGAAGGGCTTACTCCCCAGTGCTGCTGGCGGCAGACAAGGTGGCCCTCAGATCTCAGATCTGTTTGCAGACTGCCCCAGTTAAATAAAACGCCTTGGGGCCAGCCCGTGGCTCACTTGAGAGAGTGCGGTGCTCATAACCCCAAGGCCGCGGGTTCGGATCCTATATAGGGATGGCTGGTTAGCTCACTGGCTGAGCGTGGTGCTGACAACACCAAGTCAAGGGTTAAGATCCCCTTACCGGTCATCTTTTAGAAAAAAATAATAAATAAATAAATAAACAAATAAATAAATAAATAAAGCGCCTTGCCCAAGCTTACAACTCCCCTTTCTTGGGTACATCCAGTGACTGATAAATGCAGATGTAGAAAAGTCCAGTCCCCTTGCCCCAATTCAGGACAATAATGAAAGACCATCCCTGCTCCGGAGCTTGCCACGGGATCTGCTGAGCCTTCCTTGGACTGCATCACAGCCCGACTTCTCCCTCTGCCCGCTGCTGCTGCCTTCCCATGCCTTCCACGGATGCTGACCCCAGGAGCACTCCCGGATAGACCTCCTGCATGTTAGTCTCTCCAAAGCCCAGCTGCTTCCACAAAGTCTCCTTTCACCTACGTGGGGCCTTGATGGGCACCTCCCACCTCTTCAAATGCCCTAAATCAGCCATTCATTCATTCATTCAACAGCTCCTTGCTGTAGGCCAACTATGCACCAGACGCTGTTCTAAGTGCTGAGGGCAAAGCCAAATAAGACAGATGAACACTCAGTTCAGTCTGGCAGGGGAGCAGGCAAAAGGCAACCAAAATAATGCAGCAACACTGAATTTAGTTATGCTGGTTAGAGTGCAGCCTTGTAACACCAAGGTCAGGAGTTCTGGTTCCTGTACTGGCCAGCAACCCCCAACACCACCAAAACAACAACAAAAAAGTTCTACAAAAATAAATAAAACAGAATGATGCAGTAAAGAATATCTGATCATGGCTAGGGACAGCCGCTTTAAATCAAACTTCCTCTGGGTCAAGGAAGGTCTCTCTGAGGAGGCAATGTCTGAATAAGAGAGCAGGCACTGGACAATCTCTGGGATGAACAATAACCAGCCAACTTCAAAGGCTGCCCGGTGGGAAGGAAGTTGGGCTTCCAGGAAACAAAAGGTAAGTCTGGAAGGAAGCTGAGAGATGGGAGAAGAGGTCAGAGGCAGGACCAGATGATGCAGGGCCTTGAAAGAGAATCCGGAAGAATCCAGCTTTTATTCTGAGCGAGGTGGGAGCCTTTAGACAGCTCCAAGCAGGGCAGTCATGGGACCTTTCCCCGTTTAAAGCGTCACTGACTGCCAGGCAGAGAATGAGTTCATCACATGTACCACCGACCATTTGGCACGTGAGCACTTCTGGAAGCATTTCTGGAAAGGTTCTGTGGCCTGACCATTAGTTTTAACCTGCATTTGTGCAACAGCCTGTCTGCTATCCAGGGTCAGAGTCCAGCCCGTGCGCTTGTTTGGATCCCCGTACTGCCTTGCGCTGAGTAGGTGCTCAATCAGCATGCACAGATGGGTGGGTGGACACTTCTGTTTCTGCCGTGACCTTCTAGAGCTTTGCCTCTCCAAGTGTGGCCCTCAGACCAGCATCGGCATGGCCTGGGAGCACGTAGGAAACGCAGAATCCCAGACCTACTGAATCAGAAACTGCAATTTAGTAAGATCTCCCCAACATTCTCATGCATGATCAAATTTAAGAAGCACTTCTGGAGGGTAGAATAACTCAAGGACCTCAGAGAAAGCAGTCACAGGCAGCAAAAAGCGGGGTGGGGGTGGCAGGGTGGGAGACATGGGCAGGGTGCAGCAGGGTGTTTAAAGGAGAGACAGTCCTTGAAGCCACTGCGACGGAGGAGGCTTCTGATTGGGGGTAGGAAGGACAAGGCTGGGAAAGAGGAGGCAGGAGCGAGCGTGGAGGCCACTGCTTCTCTGAGATGAGGCGTGTTAAAGCCTGTGTTTCGGAAGATAAATCCAGCCGTGTCATTGGAGATGGGTGGGTGGTCAGAGGCTGCAGGCAGATGGGGTGAGAGACATTGAGAGGTGCCCTAGAGCTCAGGGAGGAGGGAAGCAGCTACCCGTGGGGCTGAGGGAGGCAGGGATGGCTCTGGGCTTTCTAGGCTAGGAGATGGGCCAAGGCACAGGCGGGGGTGGGGGGGGGATGGGCTATGGGAAGTGTCTGGCTGGGGTGGGGAGGAGTAGTTCAGGGGACAGCAGGGGGGGTGGTCTGGGGCACAAGAGAAGGATTAGGACCAGAGTGAGAAAGGAAACATTCAGCCACAGAGGGCTTTGTAGGAGCCACAGGCTGCTCAAGAGGAAACAGAGAAGAGCTGAGAGGGAGGTGGGGGAGGCAGGAGGAGAGGCTGGAGTACACACAGTGGCTCAGTTGGGGAGTTTCCCTTAAAAGTGGCAATCACCCTGAGTCATTGAGACTGAGAGGTGACTCACCTCTCCCAGAGAGGAGGGAGGACCAGGAATAAAGCTAACACTTATTGGGCTATCCCTTTCATGCATTAACTTATTCAAGCTTCAAATCCCTATACGGTGGTGCTGGCACGATCACCGTCCCCATATTGCAGATGGAGAAACCGAAGCCCAGTGAGGTAAAGGTTATTCCAGAATCTTCAGCAGGTATATACTGATTTGGCTGTACTTGGTGTTTACAGAACGTTTATTCTGATTGGCCAATTCCTGTCCTACTGGTTAGTCAATGTTTTGAACGTTGCCCTGGTTACACAGCTGGATGGAAGAGGCAGAATCCAAACTAGCCCCTGGTGCTGGAACCACGCTCTGAACAACGATCCTCCATCCCTCTAGCGCCGTCACCACCGGAAGCAGGACGCCTCAGGACAAGTACAGGCGGCCCTCCGGGTCCGTGGGTTCCGCGGGTTCCACATCCGTGGATTCAACCAACCGCGGATCGAATAAAACATTTTTTTAAATTGCGTCTGTACTGAACATGTAGACTTTTTTTCTTGTCATGATTCCCTAAACAATACAGTATAACAACTATTTACACGGCACTTACATTGTATTAGGCATTGTAAGTAGTTCAGAGATTATTTAAAGTGTACAGGAGGCTGTGCTAGGCTATATGCAAACACGACACCATTTTATACCAGGGACTTCAGCATCCCCGGACGTTGGTATCCGCGGGAAGTCCTGGAGCCAGTCCTCCACGGATACCCAGGGAGGACCGTAATGTGTGTCAAAGGGCTTTGGAAAGTACAAAGCACAGTATAAACACCAAGTTGGTTGAATCCTCCGGGGCAGAAGTGGGACAAGCCTGTTGAAGCCAAAGAAGCTGGGCCATAAGAAGGCAGAAGAGACGGTGCAGGGGGAAACTGAGGCAGAAGGGAAGGCCTCCCTGTGTGGAGCCCCACGGTCAGTCCCCTGGGAGGCTGCTAAGTGGCAGACGCCATCAGGCGCTAATCCACTTAGCCTGGGCTGTCTTCAGGGACTGACCAGGCCCTCCTGCAACTGGCCACCAGGCGGCGCTGCTTCTCCAGCCTTCCTTCCACCGGACTCCATCTGCTCACAAGAAACCAGGACTCGGAAGGCATCCTGGGGAGCAGGCGCCAGGGACTTTGAGAAGTGGCAAAGGGAGAGGGGCTGAATGGAGGTGGGAATTCATCCCTGCCCCACTGCCAGGGAAGGTAGGATGGAAGGGGGACTTATACGCACTTTCAATTCCCAAAACAGTCCTGTGGAGGAGCTCTTGTTCCCATTTTACAGATGAGAAATTTGAGGCCCAAAGATAAGATAATACGGCTAGGGAGAGGCAGCACTGGGTCATTTGATCCCAAGGTCAGTTTCCAAGAGGACCACAAGTAGATACCGGCTCGTTTAACCCCGACATGGGTGTTCCTGCCTCTGTTGACCCTATATTCTGAGTCGTGGCCCGAACCACAACCACAACTGTGTTCTCCACTGTGTTCCAGCAACAATTCCATCACACAGGCCTCATAATGGCCGCCCCTTCTTGAATTTGACCCATTTTGAAGCCGTGGGCTCCTGCTTCATTGCTCTGTGGCCTCCAGGACCCCCACCTGCCGCCCATCCCAGTAGCCTCCCCATTTGGGCAATGCCTGGGGCCACCTCTGCTCCCAGAGGCTGGCACTGGGCCCCCATAACCATGTCCTCCTGCTTTACATCCTTCCCCACTCCAGGCATCCCGTGGGGTCAGGCTTTGGCCCCTGGCATCCCATGGCGGGCAGCTCCGCAAATAAACAATGGGATCTTTGAACCAGGAAGAACCTGTGGTTGGGACCAAACCAGGAGCCAAGGGTTTTTTTTGTTTGTTTGTTTGTTTGTTTTTCAGCTCCCAACTCTTCTTATGGCCTCTGGGCCCAGTTCTTTCTTCATAAAAAGTCACAACTGGAATAGGCCTCAGGAGTCACTGAGTACAACAACACTTTCCTTTTCTGTAGAAAAAACCCGTCGAGCCACCTCCCTGTCTCCAGCCAGGTTTACAAGACCAGGCTGGGGCGGGCAGCGTCCTGCACCGGAGGGAAACTCTAGCCCTGGGGCGGGACCTGGGCACGTCCGGCCCCTGGAGGCCCAGTTCCCGCACCTGTAGAGCTGGAGGCGGGCCTAATTGTGGCTTCTTCAAAGGCCCCCGCCCCCACCTTCTGAGATTCAGTATCTAGCCCCCGGGGCCCGCCCTAACGAACATCTATTTCGGGTCCCCCCTATGCCACCGTTTCCTTCTCCTTGTCCTGGAAGCCGTGCGCGGCGCGCGTGTCTGGACGCACGTGCGTGTAAGTGACCCTGTGTATGCAGAAGCGTGTGCGCGGCGGGACTCGCTTCCGCGCACGCGTCCGCGCCAGTGCCGGGATCTGTGCGCGCCCCCTACACGCAGGCTGCGACCTCGACTGCCGCAGCTGCATTCGCCAGCCAGGTGGCCGTGTGCAGCGCTGCGTGTGCCCTGCGTGTACCAGCCCGCGCCGCCCGCCACTCGCGGCCGAGAAGCCGCGGTGCGCAGCATCCGGAGCTTGCGGGTTTCTGGGTCCCGGTCCTGGGGACCAGCACCCCGCCCCCCACCCGGCATGTTAACTTTTACCCCGGCGTCCCCCCGGACAGCAGCCCCGCCCGGGCCGGCCCGTGGAAGTGGCAAGGCTGCCGGGCGCGCGCCGCGCCTGCCCTGCCAGCCCCGTGCCGCCCCCGCCCCGGCGCCCAGATGGGTTTTTCCATGACTGCATCCGGCCGCCGGCCGCCTTTGTTCCCGCCGTCCCCGGCCTGCCTGCGCGCCGGGGTTTTTCCAGGGCTCAACTGGAGCTTGGAAGAGCCGCCTCCCGCGCCCGGGCCCTGGCGGCGCCCCCAGCAAGCCCCCGAGTCTCCTTCAGGGAGCCGAGCCCTCTCCAGACGCGCTGCCCCGTCCCCCCGTCCCCCTCCAGGGCCTGCGGCCTCCGAGCCCCACTCGTGCGCAAAGTTGGCCGTCACCAGGCCCGCGCGCCTCGGCGCTTGGCGAAGGCGCTGTCGGCGCCCCTAGTCCCTCCCAGGGGTTGCACGTCCCGGGACGCCAGGGTCGCCTCTGGCTCGGGGTGGCGGAAGGGCCTCGTTTCTCCCAAGGGGCAGGCAGCGAAGTCCGGGAGTTAGGAGGCCGGGTCGACCGCAGAGGGGAACCCGCGCGCGCTCACACGTCCCGGCGCGGCCCGGAGGTCACCGCTCCGGCAGCTCCCGGGCGGAAACAGCTTCCACCTCCCGGGAAGATGGGCACACTCGCGGGCAGAAAGCGACAGAGCTCGGAGGGCTCCTTCGTGCCCCACGGATCCCCTCCCCGCTGTCAGGAAGGAAGGGGAGATGGGCCGAAAAGGGACCTTGGAGAATTGGGTGGGGGGGGGCGGACATTTGAGAAATTGAGGGCAGGCCGGAGCCCGGGTCCCCCCCTAGGGAAGGCACGGGCCCCTGGGGACTGCGTCGCGGGCCGATCGGTCCTCGCTGAGTTGAACTCAGTTTGTGTGTCCCTGCGCACTGCGACTTTGCGGGCCTGGGAGCTTCCAGCCTTTAACCCGCCATGTTGGCGGGAAAGTGTAAGAAACGCTGTGTTTCTGAGGGAGGCTCGCTAACCCTGCGGGAGAAGCCAGGCTCGCGGCTTGGCCTCCGGGATGAGGGGAGAGTGTGCGCAGAGGAAGGGGTCCCGGATGAAGAAGCTGTCTGCCTCTATAGGACTTGGGGGGTCCCGGGCGGGGCCCCTTCCCACAGCCCGGCAGGAGGTGCGGGCGGGAGGAGGCTGGAGGCTGCGGGCCACCCAGATCCACAGGCGCCCGGAGCTGCCTGGCTGTGCGGGGCGGGAGGGCGCTCCCCTCCGGCCTTTGAGTGCCAGGTCCCTGGCCTGCTGGGCCGGCGCCTTCCCCTGTCCCCTGGAGCATTATCTTGCTTCCTAAGCAGTAATGGGGGAGCGCGCAGGCTGCTCTGGAAGGGCCCTGCCTCCAGGCGCTGCAGAGTTCTGAATCGTCAGTTTCGCCTGCTCTCTCAGGTGTCGCACCCGGGTGCCGTCCTACTCAAGAATGACTGAGCTGCTCCCATAAAGGGAACTGAGCTGCCTGCAGCCGTCTCCCATCGGTCCCCACGCCGTGAGGAGGGAGGCCCTCCGTGTGTACAGGTCCTCACACCTGTTGGCCACAGCGCTCAGCCAAGCAGGGCCTTCTCAGACCCACCTAAGCACATTGGGGTGAGGGTGTCTCTAAGCAGGATGCAATCCCGTTCCCAAAATGATAGTGTTCTGGCTTCTCCTTTTTCTCCCTTCACCCTGCCAGGGGTGCAGGCATTGTTTAATAAGGTCTAGACAATCCAAAGTGGTTCACATTGTGAGCCAGACAGTTTGTCCCTGTCCTCCCTGGCCGGGGTCGGCCACCAGCAGGGCAGGGTAGAAAGAACCGTTGGCAGATTCTTGGTGTGAGGGCATGCTTCCCACAGGAGGCGAACATCTAAGGTTCTGTCACTCAGAGATGAGGTGATTGTGCCACTAGCATCCTGTTTGCTGTTCCTTTGTCCTCGGCTGTCCTGTCCACCATGTACCCATCAGTCTCCATGTTCTTGCTCAGGCTGAGACTCTGAAGCCCTGGCCTTGACCATTATTCCTCCCCATCACTTCCCACCCACTCACATACACATTCCAGAACCTTCCAGAACCCATTCACATATACTTTCCAGGTAAGAGTGTTTTCTCCTCCCTTTAAAGGCAGAAGGTTCAGGAGAGCAGAAACAGAAGATGCTTTGATCTTGGTGGGGTCTAAAAGTGGAATAAAACTTCCAATAATGATAACAAATACTTATTTAGTATTTGCTATATACCTGGCTTTTTACATGTCTTAATTCATTTAACCCACATAACCACCCTTGGAGGTAGGCACCATTTATTATCTCCATTTTATAGATGAGAAAACTGAGGCACGAGAAGTGAAGCAACTGTCCAAGGCCACACAGTAAGAGGCTAAGCTCCATGTCAACTCAGCAGCAGGCTCCAGGGCCCATGCTCCTAGACTGTGCTTGTGAAATTTTGTGCCAGCAGCATCGGGAAACAGTATTGTGCATAGCTCATCTGTAAAGTGGGAGGAAAACAATAGGTGCTGGGGTTTAGGAGACATTTTTCTAGGGAAGAGCCACATTCATAATGGTGGTGTCTGCCCCAGCTCCCACGCTGTGGCTGTTACAATTGTTTTATGAGGTTTTTTTAAATTACGACTGTCAACTGAGAAATTTATGACAATCAGATAATCACCTTGCCCGTAGAAGACTCCAAGTCCTTCCAGCAGTAATGTGGATCCCATAACATTTCACTTCATATTTATTGCCTTGCTTGTCTGTGCCCAGCCCTGTAGCAGACCTAGCGGGGAGGGAGAGCATTCTTAGCAGGAAGAGGGCTCACTTCACTGTCTTCTCGAGGAGATCATATTTACATCCATGTAACCGTGATACCTTTAATTGCCAAAAGTAGTTCAGTTAACCAGCAGATAATATGTGATAAGGACTCCAGGGTGGCCCCGTGATCCTTTCTGGTCTTCATGCCCTTCTGTAGCTCCCTCCCCTTCAGTGTGGGCAGGACCTGTGACCTGCTTCTAACTAATGGAACACAGCAAAGGGAACAGAATGTATGTGACTCTGTTATATAAGACCATAAGGACAGTTTTGCTAGGATGCCTCCTCCCTTGCTGGCTTTGCAGAAGCAAGCTGCCATGTTGTGAGCTACCTGTAGAAAGGGCCATCTGGGAAGATACTAAAGCACCAACCAACACCGAGCAAGAAACTGAGGCCCCAGCCACAAAACTTGCAAGGGACTGAATTCTGCCAACAACCACATGAGCTTGGGAGAAGATCCTTCCCCAGTCAAGCCCTCAATGAAGCGTCAGCCCTGCCCAACACTTTGATTGCAGCCTTGCAGAGGACTCAGCCAAGCAATGCCCAGGCTCCTGTGAGAAACTGAGGCAATAAATGTGTATTGTTTTAACCTGCTGTGTTTGTGGTAATATTGTTTTACAGCAGCAGAGAATGAATACAGGACCTGTAAGGTGAAAAGTCCTGCATGGGATTGTTAGGTGACACAAAAAAGTCTAAGGGACTCAGCACTTCAGGAGCTTTCTGGCAGTCAAGGTGAGAAAAGAAACAGCATGGTTTTACTATTTGACAAAATAAAATTAATGTTTTAAAAGGGGGCACCTGACTCCTGATTTAAGAGGAATATGTCATGTGGACAGTATTTATGTACCAGTGTCAAATCTGCAGAGCCTAGACCCACCTGCCATTCAAGATCCCTCCTCATCCTGCCTGCCTTCTCGTCTGATCTCCTGCCACACCACATCACACGCTCCCACTCACTGCCCTCCTCCCGAACTGCCCTTCTCTGCCCATAGACTCCTATATTTCAAGGACCAGCTGGGACCTGTCACCTCTTTAATTCCCAAGTAAAATTAGCTGCTTCATTTGTGAACTCCCAGATCTCTGTTATCAAAGACATGATGTCGTATTACTCATTTCTCACTAAGCCTTTACTGAGCACCTACTAAGGTGAAAGAGGTAGTCACAAATACAGCACAGGGCTGTCCTTGGGGCCCTACAGTCTGGTGATGGCACTGCTGTCATGGGTCTGTCCTCTCTCTGCATCCCCAGAGCTTAGCATAACACAGCAGCCACGAGTCTCAGTGTTTGTGGAATGAATGATCAAGGCTGGGCAGGCCTTCCTGTGGTATTTCGTGAGCAGTTGCTGGCTTCCTGACAGGCTGTTGGGCATATGGTAGCTTAAAATATGCCCCCAAATAATGCCCCCAAGTAGCTGAATCTGTTATGTATTATGATTTAACCAACATTTAGCATGTCCAGAGCAAATGTCAGCAGCGGTGGACTTAGTTTACCTGTAATTATATGAGGCTTTGGGTGTTGATTATAATTAATCAATAGGTTCAGCAGCATTTTAAGGTTGTTTGTGGTTTATCATAGTCTAGTCTTCGCAGTATGGAAGGAGATAGGGAACATCCTGTGCCAGTGATTAGAGATTTATGCATCTAATTTATCTGAGAACTGAAGGACTTTCGCAGCAAGTTAAAAAGAAAGGGGACCAATGCATGGCCCTATTAGCCCTTGTCACTCAGCACCACGCCCCAGGTGTTTATAAGATGGGCTATTCAATTCCTTTGTAACTGTGGAAGCCCCACTTGACAAAACCTCAAGGGAGGTGCTGTCTGCACTGTTGGGTGGTGTTTGGGAGTGTCTGGATGCCTGTGGAGCACAGACAGGCATTTGGCCGCAGTCATGGGGAATAGCCCCTCCATCCTCCCCCACCCCTTCCTGTCCACCCCAGGCAAATGCGTGGCCCCTTGTGTGCAGTTTCCTGGAGAGTCTCCTCCCCCAGCATCCTGGCCCCCAATGGAGGGGGAATGCTACCCCACATTCCCAGGTCTTGGGGTCCTGGCAACCTCTCCCAGGGTGCATTCCGGACCCTGCGTTTGCTGCATCTTGGATGATTTTCCTGGCTGGGGCCCATCCCTGCACCTGGAGCCTCCATTATCTCTGTTCAGAATGTCCAGGCCACTCCAAAGTCCTCCAGTAGGAACCTGCACCCACCCCAGACACTGACAAGGGCCTCCCAGAGACCTTTTGTGGTGTGTTAAGTTTCCTGGAATCTGACTGGAGTTTTGCTTCATTCCCTGGAACTTGTTTACTGCCAATTGTGGCTCTCCCCTGGGGGTTGTAAGAGCTTCTCCCCAGCCTTGGGAACCTGTTTGGATTTGTTCCCTCACTGCCTGGCTGCCCTCCTTCCCTCCAGGGCAGAGCTGATGCCCCCTTTTAACTTAAGCTAAAGGGGGAACAGTCTCAGGAATGGCCCGATAAAACTTACCCTTGATCCTGTAATCTAAAATCTAAACCATTCTTGAAACATGCCCCTGGTATAATCTCTCCTCCTCCCCCAGCCTTCCTAGATGCACCATTTTTGATGTCTTCTTTATGCTCATTTTTCTGTTTGATCCTTGAGATTTGGTGCCCCCAATTTTGGCCTAACCTCTAGCCAGGGACCTGGCATTACTTTGGCTCCCCTCTCAACCTAGGCACAAGGTTCTAGAAGGGCTGCCCACTGCACTCTGTGTGTCCTCAGGGCTCTGCCTCTGCCCAGCCCCCAGCTCCAGTCCCAGGATGTGGCTCCACCACGGCCACCTGGATGACATCTCTCCAGCCTCTGATCTCTTTCTCAACCAGACAGCTCCACCCCCGGGCAGTTTCCAGCTGATGGAGCAGGATTGATAAACACTGTAGGAACTCTGTTCTTCAAAAAGAAAGAAAGTTCTCTTTTGAAAATATGGTTAAGCACATGATAAAAAAAAAAAAAAAAGCTCAAAAAGCAATGATAATAATAACTCTCAGATACCCTTGCTCTCTACAGTTCCACTCTGCACAGGTAACTATTTTTGGTGTTTGCAGCGTTTGCTAGTTTCCTGGTGTAAATACTCTCACCATAGCTGATTTCAAACTACCGACGTGTTTCCTGGTGTAAATACTCCCACCATAGCTGATTTCAAACTACCGACGTGATATCAGTGAAGATGGAGCTGGGAAGAAACACGTGCACAGGTGGCTGGGATGACAACCAGCTCCGGCTCACCAGGGTAGAATGATGTGCACATCATGAGATGCACACACAGCCAGAAACACACACAAGTGCAATCACAGGACACCTACACCTCGCTTCTTACACTGTACTTAGCCCACTTCTCGTAGCAGCCTCCGCAGGGGAGTGGAGGGATTGAACCATCCACTCCTCATAGCAGACGATCGATCGATTGGGAGGGTCTGCGCTGCAGTCACTGAGAAGCGCGGTGCGTGGCAGCCGACTAGGAAGTCGTCAGGTAAACTACAGGGCAAGCAATCTAAGGAGCTAGTAGTGGGATGTCATTTTTGAAGAATAAAATCTGTGGTTTGAGTAAATTGGGGGGGGGGGCTGGTCAGTACAGGGGAGTCTGAGTAAATCTTGAAGAGACAATGTTTTAATTTCTAATTGAGTAATTAGGAATTAAGTGAGCCCTTAATTCAGGACAGGATTTAAACTATTCTGCCAGAAAGAAAATCTTCACCTAGCTCACTTTAAAACTTTGGGTTTCCCAGCCAGAGAGAATCCAGGAATCTCCAGAAGCTGGAGCGAGAAACCTACCGAGGCTCGGCCCGCAGGAGCAGGAGTATGGCCGGGAGCTTTCTCAGTCCTCACTAGAAGTCAAGGCCACCCAGCTGGGACATCCATCAAGATGATTCGCCTTGGTGGCTGCCCGGGACTCCCTCCGAGATCCATTAGGAAACATTAGTTTCTTGAAACAAGAATTTGAAAGACGATTTCAACTCCCTGGGTTTCTGGGTGACTTCCTCTGTGGCTGGCTTGTCACTCTGCTTCCTGGCACCTCTGTCAGGTGTTTTGAGCTTCCTGCAGTCTTTGTCAGAAGGAGGACAATCAGGGTTGGTGTCCACCTGGGCTCTGTTGGTCTGGGTTATTCTCTGGAAAACAGCTTCTAATAGACCCCTGAAATGGAGTTTTGTGCACCTTTTATTTTATTTTTTGGTGGCTGGCCAGTACAGGGATCAAACCCTAGACCTTGGTTGGTGTACCCTTTAAATGGTGGAAGGTGACCCATGGGACCCAAAGGGGCCTCACGCCATGCTGGCCTCTGTGCCCCCTCATCTCCCTGCCTCAATCCTGGGAATGGTTGTACAAGGGGGCATGATGTTGAGCATTAGAATCACATACCATTGGTTTATGGGGAAGGGATAGATTCTCAAGGGCCCATCTCACGCCTGGAACTAGCAAAGGACTCATTCCAAATCTGTGAGTGTGTAAGCGTAAGGGCCCTATGCATCCTGCTGGCCCTTGTCAGCAACAGAAGGTTACAGGTGACTCTGCCTGCAGCACCCGGCTCCCCTTAAGCAGGTGGCTGTTCCCGTGGAAAGCAATCCTCCAGACCCCATCTTTTCCAGAGATACATCTTGGGTAAAGCCATTGCTAATGGGTAAAATGGGAATATGGGAAAAGGGTATATACAGCTAAAGATATATACAAAATTCAAGGGACTATCAGGCTGAAACCTGAGAAATGTGTTCAGCTTAAACTCTTTAGTCCACTGTTATAACTGGATCTAAAAGGAGGAGTTAAAATCCTAGAATGGAAACAGATTTAGTGTCTAAAGCCACAGGCTGGTAAAGAAATGAGGCTTGCCCCAGAAAGAGAGGTCACAGCCTTTGGATTTATTCCTCCATCTTGCCATGTTCCAGGATACAGTTTTTAGTTCATTGGCAGGTATATTTCAGAACACCCTTGGGGGCAGGAAAAATACAACCATTTATTTTTTGGAGTTCAGGGCTACATAACTATAGAGTGGATTTACACACACAGTCAGGGTCAGACTTGCCTAATACATTTAGGCTAAAGGGTAGTAATGCTGAAGATTTCACTCCTCCCATGGGAAAATTGCTGCACATTCCAAGGCATTCCGTGGGAAGGGCAGAGAGCTTCAGAACCACACAGGCTACAACTCTTCTAGGGCTGCGAATCTGAGTGCAGGCAGAGGGCAGTCTGGAGTCAAGGGTCTCCATAGACAGGGTGCCTAGGGAGGGGTCCCACGAGGAGCACAGAGGGTCCTGGGTGGATTTATCATTCAGGGTCAATAAGGAGGAAAGGTCCGAGCTACATAAACATTCAAGAAAAAATTGGAAGTGGAAAAGATGGCCTGGAAAATATATAAGAAAATCATTTTTTAAAAATAGCCAATCTGAAAATACCAGATGCTGGTGAGAACATGAGGAAATAAGTACTGTTAGATATGTTAGATATTGTCATCAGGAGGTACTTTGGAACCACTTAGCAATAACTCATAACCCTGAAGATGGCATATGCCACTCCTGGGAGTCCCCTACTGACGTTTTTGGAAGAGGTGGCCAAGAAAACAAGTACAAAGATATTTATTGAAACACTGTTTGCAATAGCAAAAAAAAAAAGTGAAAACAACCTAACTGTCTCTCAGCAAAAGAAAGGACAAAATGAACTCTAACTCATGCAAGGAGTTATCCCATACTGTAGTTAAAACAAATGAACTAGATCTTCATGTGTCAACAAGGATACATCTCAAAAACGTATTGAGTTTAAAAAGCAGGTTGCAGGGGCCAGCCCGTGGCTCACTCGGGAGAGTGTGGTGCTGATAACGCCAAGGCCACAGGTTCGGATCCCTATATAGGGATGGCCGGTTCGCTCACTTGGGAAAGCGTGGTGCTGACAACACCAGGTCAGGATTAAGATCCCCTTACCGGTTATCTTTTTTTAAAAAAAAAAGCAGGTTGCAAAATGGTACACATAGTGATTCTGTTTGCATCGTGTTTCAAAACACACAAAAGTAGTAAGTTGTGTTAGGAATGCGTGTATAACAATGTAGAACAGCAAAAACATACGTGGGGATGATTTACACCGACCTCAGGACAGTGGCTACCTCTGGGGAAAAGAGAGAAAGGCCATCCATATAGGGCTTTAGATATTTCTGTAAAGCTTTATTTCTTAAAAAAAAAAAAAAAGGAAGAAAATAAGGCAAAATATTAGCATCTGTTTCATCTTAGTGGTAGATACATGTGTCTATTATATTACAATTTATACTTGTGGTGGGCTGAATAATGTCCCCCCACCAAGGGTGTCCATTCACCACCCTGATTCCCAGAACCTATGAATGTTACCTTATGTGGTCAAAGGACTTTGCAGACTTGATTAAGTATCTTGAGATGGGAGATTACCTTGAATTATCCAGGTGGGCCCAATGTGGTCACAAAGATCGTTGTAAGAGGGAGGCAGGAGGGTCAAAGTTGGAGGAGATGTAACAACGGAGGTAGAGGTTGGAGTGATGTGTTTTGAAGATGCAGGAAGGGGCCAGAGCCGAGGAATGCAGACAACTCCTCGAAGCTGGAAAAGGCAACAAAACAGATTCTTCCCTGAAGCCTCCAGAAGGGACGCAGCCCTGCCAATATCTTGATTTTAGGCTTTTTTGGGGGGGCAGCTGGCCAGTACAGGGCTCAAACCCTGGACCTTGGTGTTATAGCACCACTCTCTAACCAACTTAACTGGCCAGCCCTGATTTTAGAGTTCCGACCTCCAGAACTATAAGAGAATAAATCTGTGTTGTCACTAAATTCATGATAATTTCTTATAGCAGCAATAGGAAACCAATCTAGTACTTTTTGGGAACATTTCATAATTTAAAGTGTTTGTCTTTACTTTATGATATTAAGTTGAGAGAAGGCGTAAGGCCTAAGTCCTGTCTGTTTACATCTTCCTGTTCCTCCTCCAGAGGTAGAGACTGTTCAGGAACCTTCTCAACCGGCCACTGTACTCGAGAGACTTCTCTGCGACAGACCAAACTGTACGCCCATCTCAGGTGGACCCTGGGGCTTCTGGACGTCTGGGCTGTTACTGGGGTGAACTGCGCTGCAGGAGAACTTCTGGAGTTGGTCCCTCATTCCCTGGCAGGTGAAGCCACCAGCGGCTCACAGAAGTCTGACGGTGACTGTTGGCAGAGATGAACTTAAGGCACTGCACAGGAGCTCACCTAGGACACGCTCCTCAACCCCTTTATCTCTCTCCTAAAGAGGCGATAGGGACCACCTGGACTCAGCCAATGTCAAGGGGCTTTGCCTGGGAATGTAGACACCAGATGTCAGGTGGCCCAGTCCTCCTCCAAAGCCAGCGCAGCGCCACAGCGAGGGCAGGAGCAGCACCGTGCCAGAGGGAGCCTACTGCCCCTCAACGTGGGTCAACACCGTCCCAGGCCTGAGGGACACAGCCTGAGACCTGCTGGTGCAGGGGTGAGGTACTGAGCCAGTGGAGCTCATCTGTTGACATTGGGCTTGAAAGGAAGACTGACAGGAGAAGGGATTAGAAGGATCCAGAAAGAGTATGTTCAAGAGAAACACATCTGTGTATGTTTGTATACGTACGGGGTGTGCATGTGTGCATGCGCACAGAGGCCCAGGGTAAGGAGGCCGTGTGCGTGTGTGTGTGCGTGTTTGTGTGTGTGTGTGCATGTTCGTGCACACGCATCCATATGCATACGCATATGCGCACATAGAGGCCCTGGGGTTGGGGGCTGTGGAGAGTAGGGAAGCTGAGGAGAGATGGGTGGTCAAGGCACCAGGCTAGGGGGACGCTGGAGAGCCCAGAACAAGGCACACAGGCAGAGGGGTCATCCTGGGCGAGAAGAAAGATGGTTCTTCTCTTTCCAGACCTGGAAACTACGTGGAAAATGCGCGGACAAGGGTCTGGCAGGACACCCCACCTGCGGGGTAACCCCAGTGTGGGATTGGGGGGCAGGGAAGGATCAAGGGGTCAGTCCATCTAGATCACCTGAATTGTTGCACAATAAAGATATATTCATACATTCCTCGTGACATTCAATATAAACTTAGAGATAATAAACCCTATGAGCAGCACAGCCCACAAGCACCGGAGTTGCTCAGAGAAGGGCCAGGCAGGTGCAGGATCCACTGAAGGGGTGGGCTGGAGTGGGGTTTAACCTGGTGAAGGGGCATCTTGTGGGGAGAATGGGAATAAAGGGAGGGTGTTGCAGGTCTGGACACCCCCATCTCCAAAGATTCTGGGTCGGGAGGTTGACAGGGGCTCTGGAGACAGGGGCTGCCCTGTGATATGGGCTCCAGCCCCCCCACCCCCGGCCAGGGCAATGCAGCATTTATGTTTTGCTCTTGGGGGCAGCTAGAAACTTGAACCCGTGGCTACAAATAAAGTTGGAACCCCTCCAGGCTGGAATAAAGGAATGGAAGTGATTGTGCCAGTACCAAATCAGCTGGATCTTACTCGGCACCACCATGCTTCCGATCAGCCGGGCGACCCCTGGGAGTAGAGTAGGCCCTGGGGAGGAGGCAAGGAGGAGGAGGAGAGTGGAAAAGAAATGGCAGGGTCAAGAGAAGTGTTAGGGAAGAATCAGAGGAAGTGACTGGCTCTATGGCGGATGCACAAAGGTCTACGAGAAAGATCATTCCTGGGCCTGTGACCCAGAGCTGGGCTTTGTCACGTGTCTTGGGCTGGTCCCAAGGAGCCACGAGGCAGGGAAGGTAAGAGTTACGGGATGATGAGAAACAGGGCAGATTGAACCCTAGGCTGGGGTAAATCTGCTTTCCTGGCCACCCTGGGGATGAAGCTGATCTGCTGGGGAGAGGAATGTCAGCCCGGCCTGGATCACAGCAGGAAGCCAGGGGAGGCCAGTAAGAGAAGGAGAGAAGCAGTGACCTCGCACAGGAAAGCTGGGGGGGGGGGGGGGCAGCTCTTCCACAGAAGGGGGTTGTATTAGTCTGTTTCTGTTGCTTATAACAAAATCCTTGAAACTGGGTGATTTACAAAGAAAATGAAATTCATTGCTTACAGTTTCTGAGGCTGGGAAGTCCAAAGTCCGGGGAACACAGCTGGTGACGGCAGGGTATCACCTTGCAAAAATGGTGCAGCAGAGACAGCAGAGAGACCAACCACCTCTTTCACTCTCCTTTTAAAGCCCCAGAACCAGGCCCCTGACCACCATTATTAATCTATTCACTACTGCACGGTCCTACAAACCAATCACCTCTTCAAGGCTCCACTTTTCAATTACCATAGCAGATTTCACACTCCCTTAACAGTCAGTGGGGGCTAAGTTTCTAATACATAAAACTTGGTGGACACAATTCAAACTTCAGGGACATAATTCAATCCACTATAGGAGTTCTCTGGGTCACCTTTCCTATGGCAAGGGGGGTCTCTCTCACAGGTCCCAAGAGACAGCCAGACAGCCCAGCTCCATGGCGACAGTGGGGTTGGCCTGTCCACTCCATCCTCTCCTATAAAGGATTTCTCACCCCAGACACAAGGCTCAGCATCTCTACTCAGGTCACCTGTAACCCAACCTCCAGGACACTTCCCTGGAGTGCCCCTCCTGCAGGTCCTGCCAACTTCCCTCCACACAGCGTCCTCCCCATCTCCCATGCCTCACCCAGCCCAAGGTCCCACACACCTCAGAGCAGGAAACTGAGAGGGGAGACCCTCTCAGGGAGGGCCAGGGAGACACTGGAGTTAAGCCTCAAACTCACCCGGCTCAGAACATTTCTTACCAACTGCATTTTTTATTAAGATACTAAAATACAAAATAACATTCTGGCACAGCATGTGCAGACTTTAAATAAACGTGACAAAACAGGTCCAGGAGAATTGCGGATATAGTGAAGAAAGAGAGGAAAAACTTATAAATGCATTTTTTTTCCTTTTTGTTTTAGCAATAGTGCTGCAATGAGCATTTTTGTAGCTACATTTTGGACACCTTATATATTCCTTCCTTTGAATCCCTGTACTGGCCAGCTGCCAAAAAAAATTCTTTCCTGGGACTGTCCAGTTAGCTCAGTTGGTTAGAGCATGATGCTGATAACACCAAAGTCCAGGGTTGGATCCCTGTACTGGCTAGCCACCAAAAATCAATCTATCTATCTGTCTATCTACCTAATAGAACAACAAAAGACCACAAATAGCCAAAGCAGTCTTGAGCAAAAAGAGCAAAGTGGGAGGTGTCACACTCCCTGACTTCAAATTATACCACAAAGCTATAGTTATCAAAATAGCATGGTACCGGCACAAAAACAGACACAGAAAATAATGGAACAGAATAAAGAATCCAGAAATAAATCTACATGCCTACAGCCAACTGATTTTTGACAAAGAACATACACTGTAGAAAGGACAGTCTCTTCAATAAATGATGCTGGGAAAACCAAAGATCTGTATGCAAAAGAATGAAACTAGACCCCTAGCTCTCACCATATAAATTAATCAACTCAAAATGGATTAAAGACTTAAATGCAAGACCCCAAACTATAAAACTTCTAGAAGAAAACATGGGGGAAATGCTTCAGGACATAGGACTGGGCAAAGATTTTATGAATAAGACCTCAGAAACACAGGCAACAAAGGCAAAAATAAACAAATGGGATTATATCAAACTAAAAAGCTTCTGCACAGCAAAGGAAACAACCAGAGTGAAGGGACAACCTGCAGAATGGGAGAAAATATTTGCAAACTATGCATCTGACAAGAGATTAATATCCAGAATATACAAGAAACTCAAACGACTGAATAGTAAAAAAAAACAAATAATCCAATTTCAAAATGGTCAAGGGAGCTGAATAGACATTTCTTAAAAGAAGAAATAAAATGACCAAGTGAAAAATGACCATATGAAAAAATGCTCAATGTCACTAATCATCAGAGAAATGGAAATTAAAACCACAATGAGATATCATCTCACCTCAGAATGGCTATCATCAAAAAGACAGAAAATAATGAATGCTGGTGAGGATTCGGAGAAAGGGGACATCTTACACATTGTTGGTGGGAACGTAAATTCATACAGCCATTATGGAAAACAGTATGGAGGTTTCTGACAGAACTACAGATAAAACTACCACATAATCCAGCAATCCCCTACTGGGTATATATCCAAAGGAAAGGGAATTAGCATGTCAAAGGGATACCTGTACTCCCACATTCATCCCAGCTATACTCACACCAGCCAAGACTCGGAACCAGCCCATCAATGGATGATTGGATACAGAAAACGTGGTATATATACCCAATGGAATATTACTCAGCCATTAAAAGAACGAAATCCTGCCATTTGCAACAACATGGATGAGTTTGGAGAAAATTACGTTAAGTGAAATAAACCAGGCACAGAAAGAAAAATACAGCATGTTCTCACTCGTATGCAGAAGCTAGAAAAGTTGATCTCACAGAAGTAGAGAGAATAGTGGGTGAGAGCTAGTGATCTATAGCAGAACAGGGAGACTACAGTCAACAGCAAATTACTGTATGACTTCAAGTAGCCAGTTGAGAGGATTTGGGGTATTTCCACACAAAAAAAGTGCCGAATGTCTGAGGTGACAGATATGCTAATTACCCTGACATGATCATTGCACACTGTATAGGTGTACCCAAATATCACGTTGTACTTACAAATACATACAATTACCAAGGGTCAATTAAGAAAAAATAAATTAAAAAGAAAAAAATAGAGTGGAATAGTGGTTCCAGAGGAAGGGAAGGGAAGAGGGGAGGGGGTGGGGGAGTTGGTAAATGGGTACAAAGTTACAAAGTTACAGTCAGATAGGAAAAATAGGTTCTGGTGCTCTAGGGTGACCATAGCTAATGACATTGTACTGTCTATTTCAAGATAGCCAGAAAAGAGGATCTTGAATGTTACAACAAAGAAATGGTTAAGTGTTTAGCTGATAGATACGCTAACTACTCTAATGATCATTACACTATACATGCATGTATTGAAACAACAAACTGTACCCCATAAACATGTACAATTAGGGCCGAGCCCGTGGCGCACTCGGGAGAGTGCGGCACTGGGAGCACAGCGACGCTCCCGCCGCGGGTTCGGATCCTATATAGGAATGGCCGGTGCCCTCACTGGCTGAGTCCCAGTCACGTAAAAGACAAAAAAAATAAAAAAAAAATAAAAAAAAAACAAAAAAACGTACAATTAAAACAACTATTTTTACAAAAAAAAATAAAGGAGGGAAAAAAATCTAGTAGGTTTTTTGGTTTATTTCTGTCTTTGGTGAGGCACTGATTTATCTTTCCAGGTAAGAACAGTAAGAAAAGAATTCTGAGAGGGAGAGAGTGAATTTAATCTTAAGGAGGCTGAGTGTGACCGGCATGAGGAGGTGTCAAAGGGCAGAAACTGCCAGAAGAAACGGGGCAAAGTGTTCAGAAGGAGGAACAGCGAGAGGCTGGTGTATTTGATTGTGCGACCCTAGTGGTTCTGTTCACAAAGGGGAGCTATTCCAGGTTGGGGAAGGAAGGGAGGGAGGGAAGGAAAAAGGAGGAAAAACCGACAGCAGCTGTAAGGATCTGCGTGGCCAGACATGATGTGTGGATCCGAGGATGTCCCCAGGTCGGTCCTGTGGGGTGATGGGACTAGAGGCTGCCACAGCTAGGGAAACCGGATGATCTAATCCCAAACCAGCAGTGTCTGAAACATCCCAAGAAGGGGACAGAAATGATGGGGTTCAGGACACACTATTCCAAAACACGGCAGCTTAGCATTTGAGAAAATCCCAGAAGCAGGAGGTCTGTCTCACCTTTCCCCTCCTCCCCCGTAGCAGGTCAAAGGACCCTCGTTCCAGAAGTGCCTTTCCTATAGCCAGAGGAAAAGAGCACCCTTATCTCTGCAGACACAAAGAGGACTGAACAGACAGGTCTTGCTAAATTCCTCCAGTTTCCTACTTTTTTATCCAATCGTGCTTCTCCATCAAATCCAGCATAAAAAATACACAGGTTTTACCTGTTTCTTTGTGTCTTCATTTAGGGAGGCTCTTGTGTCATGTAAAACTTATATTTAATTAATTTGTATGCTTTTATCTTGTTAATCTGTCTTTTGATACATGGACCTCAGCCATGAACCTAGCAATGGGCGAGGAAAAGAAATCTTTTTCCCCTACAGAATCCATACAAAGGGCTGGCCGGTTAGCTCAGGTGCTTAGAGCATGGCGCTAATACCAAGGTCAAAGGTTTGTATCCTCCTACCAGCCAGCGCCAAAAAAAAAAAGAAAAAGAATCCACACAGGGGATGTCCTTAGACCCAAATGAGGGCACAGACCAGACCTCAACAACAGGCCGTGCGAACACCACACCCAAAGTTCTACCTAATCACAATTAAGCCCTGAGTGTGAAAACCAGATGAGGCCGAGTTGCCTGTTTACCTGTCCCTGAGAAATGAGGGTACAGCCCTGGAGTCTTTTCCTGCTGTTCACTCTACACGTTCAAGACACTAAAGTTGTAGTGGTTGTTTTTCTGTTCACCAAGGCAGAATTTTAAGAATCCCTGAAATGTTGGTAAGATTGCCTTTTGCTACACTCGAAAGTTGGGGGAAAAAAACCTCAAACATAGTTTGAAAGTTTTAAAAATTGTCCTCTAAGTGCTCACGTTGTGTGTTTAGTGTTTGCATAATTGAATTTGAAAACAAAGGTCAGAGGCATTGTTTGTAACTTATTGTAGACATTTCAAAAGAACAATCCTTGGCTAATACTGACAAGTTACAGAAATAGACTGTATGGTCACGGGCTGATTAAAATGGAAACGCCAAAGGTTTTCCCAGAGGAAACAGGAGGAGGCGAGGAGTCTAGACTGACCACTCACAAGAGCGTGTGTGTTACTGGGGAGAGGCCAGCAGTTGGGGGGCTTGCCTGGACACCGTCCAGATCTGGGGAGGGGTCGTGAGTAGTGAACGAGTGGGCTCGTTAGTTACCCGGTTGCTGGGAGGCTTTTCCTGGAGGACACACTTGCATGTGGCGGGTCTGCACCGGGCAGCCTGCTGCGTGCGATTGTGCCTGCGCCCAAACGGTGTGAGTGTGTCGTCAATGTGGGTGTGCTCC
Source organism: Cynocephalus volans (assembly GCF_027409185.1). Classification (NCBI taxonomy): domain Eukaryota; kingdom Metazoa; phylum Chordata; class Mammalia; order Dermoptera; family Cynocephalidae; genus Cynocephalus; species Cynocephalus volans. The sequence goes on from NC_084460.1 coordinate 293,773,936, forward strand.
CTGTGTGGCACTGCTGTGTTGCCGGGCAACCCAGTGTGTCTGGGTGTGTCCCCTTAGTGCTCTCTGTACTGCTCAGTCTGTGGCAGAGCCTGCGCGGCTGGTGTCCAGGGCTGCGACTGTCCCCACGTGATCTGTCTGTGATAGCCCCTGTCCTCTAGTCTTAGGGTGCACAAAAGCACGAGAGGTGCCTGGCTGGGGTTCTCTTGAATGCTGCTTGGGGAGGTAGTGGCTGAAACTGGAAGTTTCCGCTGGCCGTGTGTATGCAAGCCCTCCCCGTGTCTGAATGTTGAACTGTTTAAGGCTCCAGCAGGACCTGCTTGTGGCTGAAAGGTTAGAGAGTGGAATTTGCCCTTCCAGGGGTGGTTGTCCCTTTCTGGGGACGGTCTTGGGCATCGGGTGGATTTGGCCATAGTGACAGTGTCTGCCAGACCCTTCCCACCATCCCTGCAGGAGTCTTTTGATTTCAATATTCAGAACCAGCCCAAAGTCTCTTGGCACCAGGGCAAGGATCACTCTAAGCAAAAACGAAATGTCTTGTAGCAAGACAGACTTGTATGTACCTAAAACTGCTGCTGAAACCAATTTTTTTTAAAAAAATAATTTTTAAATATTTTGAACAATGAAAGCAACATCTTTGAAATAATCAGAGAACTTTCTTGGATGATTCCTTTAAAGTGCTACCCTATTTTTATTTTTAAAAGTTCTATTTTAGGGCCAGCCCGTGACTCACTCGGGAGAGTGTGGTGCTGACAACACCAAGTCAAGGGTTAAGATCCCCTTACTGGTCATTAAAAAAAAAAAAAAAAAAAGTTCTATTTTAATATTGTAGAGGTGAAAACAGGGGGTTAGGAATAGAATTCCTCGTGCAGCACAGGAGATGGAGGCTAGAGCCCGCCCCCCAGGGTCCCTGCAGCCTCTGTCCTGGGGAGGGTTTCCCAGCACGGCTGCATTTCTGTGTCTCTGGGTGTGTCTCCCTCTGGGTTGTGCTCCAGCAGGCTCCAGGCGTGTCCCATCTCAGAGCAGCTCGGCCAGGAGGGTGTTTCACACTGCAGGGAAATTCCAGGGGCAGATCCTGCCACAGCTGCAGTGAGACATTATTTCCTTGGGAGGAAACCAGCTCTCGGCAGCCAGGAACGAAACAGTTTCCACTCGGGAGGGAGCGCAGGAGGGCGTTGCTGCAGGAGGGGCCGAGCTGTCCGCACGGAGGGCCCATGGGCCCTGGCTCCCTGAAGCCTCCAGACACAGTTAAATTTAGACTTTCTATTCTGGTCCTTGCTGCTCCTGCCTCACGCTGCAGCTGCCCAGCAGGCCAGCTTCCCCAAGCACAACTGCTCCTCCCGCATCCAGGGGCAGGATATGCAGGCGGCAGACTTGTGTGCTGATCATTGTCCTGTGGTGGTGTGGAACTGCGATGTGGAGAGGAGTGGAGGAAAGATCAAAGCCAGGAAAACCCACCACCCTAACCTATTTCAGAACCCGAGACCCCATTCACTTTGCCCCACAGCTGTTTATGGAGAGTGGGCCACACGAGAGTTGAATGGGAACCAACTCAGTCCCCATTCACTGTCTAGTGGAAATTCAGACAAGAAAAGGACCGGTTAAGTGAGTGGGAAAAGTGCCATGGGAACATCAAAATAATGCAACCAGAAGTCCTGTAATTACCACTTCACTCTGGCCTCTGCTCAAATGCCCCTTCCCTCACCATCTAAACCAGCCCCCGCCTCTCGCTCTCTGCCCCTCACCCTGCTTTATTTTCTTCCTGGTACACCCGTCATCTGAAAATAGCATGTTTTCATTTGTCTGGAAGGTTCCTCTCCAGAATGCAAGATCCGAGAGAGCAGGGACTTGGGTTTGTTCACCGCTGTATCCCCCGTACCTAGAGAATGTGACAGTAGTAACTGAATATTTACCACATGCCAGGCACTGTATTAAGTGTTTCAAATGAGTTATCAAATTTTATCCTCATGACAACCCTATAAGCGTTTTTATACTGTAGGAAAATGAAGCCAAGAGAAAGTGAGAATCTTGTCCAAGGACACATAGATTAGCCCTGGCCGTCTGTGCTCTCACACATGCTGCTAACCATACCGGTTTGGCCATGAGAACTTGCCCTTTCACTGGCCCTGCACATCCTCTGCTGGAAAAACCATCCTTCTTACTCAGCCCTTGCTTGCTGAGCTCCCTGCGCCAGCCCCAGGAGTACTGAGCTAACCCCTAGCCCCTGCCACCCACCTCAACCAACCCAGCTTTGGGGGTGGGGTGGGAGAAGTTCATCCATGCCCAAGGGATCCAGAATACACCACCGTGAAAAGTTGCTCTTTTTTTCCCCCTGAATTCCCCTTATCTAAAAGCAGAGCCTCCCAGGGCTGGCCAGTTACTCAGAGAACTGCTTCGTAACACCGAGGATAAGGGTTCGGATCCCTATGCAGGCCAGCTGCCAAAAAAAAAAAAAAAAAAAGAACCATAATATCTGCTTATCAACTGTTATTAATCCCCTCCCTGGGAGTTTTGCAACCAGGAAAGATTGAAGAGAAGCCTGTACTGGGATAAGAAATCATCTAAAGTGGCATCATCACAAAAGTATTGTGAAAGTTATCAGCATAAAAATGGAGTCACTAATGTCAAACCCTAACAAAAAAATGGAGCTGGGAGGCCGTGAAGGAAGGGACTGCACACAAGTATGTCCACAATAGGAATTATACAAGAAATTCCTCAGATCTGCAGCATTCCAGATAAGTCACTTGCACAAGGACACTTGCCTGACTCGGCTGTCTGCACCAGTGAACTAACACCAACTCCTGTAAGAAACCTCTGTAACCAATGGTCTTTGTGTCAAAACAGCCCCTGTCGACTTCCCCTTTTTGTCTTAAAAAAGTTGCCCCTTGCCCAACCTCTTTGGATACTCCTATGGTCTGTCAGAGCACACACACCCCGACTGCACTCTGCTGCTATCCCCAAATAAATTCTTTGCTTTGGAGAGTTGGTCTCTATGTCGCTCATTTTAGGTTGACAGTATCGTATCTCCCATCTATTCTCCCAAGGGCCCATTTATCTTTCCTGGAAGTCATTTGTTTTCCCATAAGTGAACTTTATCTCCCACCCTTTTCCTACTACAATGATATATAAGCCCCAAATTCTAATTGCCTCCTTGAGTTGCATTTTTCTGTAAACTCCTGCCTACATAGTGTCTTTTCCCTTGCTAATTTGTCTTTTGTTGGTTTAATTTGCAGGCTCCCAAATGCTGAACCTAAGAGGGTGGAGGAAAGTTTTTCCTCCCAGGTTATGCTAAGTTCAGTCTGGAGAAAGAAACATTGTCAGTGCCACCCTTCTGATGGGAGGGGGCCTGCTGACCCCTCACCAGTTGTTGGTGCTCAGGCTGGACTTATGCTAATTTATCTCCCTAATGGTCACTGTGCAGCCAAGCATGCTGTGATCTCTGTAACTGAGTTTCCTTCACACAAAGCTAACGTATGCTGAAACCCACACTCTCAGCCTCATCCACATGCCTTCTGTGAAAGCAAGTCCCCACCAAGGAGGGGCAGTGTCCAGAGTGGTGGGTGAACTAGCCTTAGAAGGCAAGAGGACACTTACCCTGGGGAATTCACCATGGTCTGCAGTCCAGCCCTTAGCCCTGTGAACCAGAGGGAATTCCTTTCTGGAGAACCAACCCACACTCATCAAACTCAGCAAGCACTGATGAAGAAACCAGAATGACATCTTCCTGTTTTTGCAGAGAAGACAACTGACTGGCAGACAAGATGCTCACACTGGCAGATCTGGACAGTCTCCCAGTGTGTGTGTAGCAGGAAACATCACTGCAGCGAGAAGGTCACTGGGTGGGCCTGGGATCTGCTGGTGTACCTCAGTGATCCAAAGTGACAAGAGGGTCCAGACAAGATGGGATGTCCATGAGAAGAAGGCCTCGGCTGGGCAGAAACACTGTTGGAAGAAAGCACATATTCTTCAGTTCAAAGCTTATTTCAGAACATAGCATGTAAACACTGATAAGCTGGGGACAGCCCTGGGTGAAGCCCACCCCCAGGAAGCTCTTGGGGGCAGTCTCTATTCTGACTTCCTGGAACCTCTTAACATCTCTCTGAGGTGTCCCTGGCCAATGACTGCTGGTCCACCTGCCTCATCAGGGAGGGAGGCTGGGGAGCAGACCTGGTGGCTGCAGGAGGGTTCAGCATTAGGAGGGTGGTGTTTACTACAGAGAGCCCCAAAGTCAACTTGGGAAGGCAGGGTCAGTCTCTGAATAGATACAGATAATGGTACTCTAACACCTGGACTTAGGGATACCATCGGTAAAGCCCTCTACCCAAAGACCAATCTACTTCTGACCCTCCTGCCCAGAACCCTACCATGTAGCCATTTGGGGGGGGGGGTTAAGCTACCATGGTCCTGTGAAGCCCCTTTTGAAATGAAAATCCACCTGAAGAGGAACGCAAAACTATTTAACTCAGTGTCCCTGGAATTTTGGATGAGTAAATGAATTCTAGAACTACCCTGAAATTTCTGGCTATGTCTGGGTATTCCTGTTTCTATGGAAAGACATTCTTTTTAAACAGACTGCTTAGAATTGACCTGAGAAAAATAAAAGGAAAAGAACAGAGAGGATGCTACTTCTATACAGTCTTCAGTTTCCAAGACAATATTGTTAAATAAAAAAGTCAGGTGCAGACCAGGTTCCTAATGTATATGTATTTAAGAAATAAAAGGCCAGGTTAGAGCACACACTCATTTTTGGCGACACATTTTAACTGCGTTGAACAGCTCTGGAAGGAGAGAGAAACTAGTAAAATTTGAGGCCGAGTGACAGGGTGAGAGAGAAATTTCTCACCACATTTTCTTTTCACCTTTTGAATGTTGTCCCTTGTGCTCCTGTATCTGTTGGAAGAGCAGTTTGTTTTTAACAATTCATTTGCCTGCTATTGAGACCCCAGATGCAACTGCCTCTAGATCTAAGACCCCCAGCTCTGCGATTTGCCAGTGACCTGCCCCCAGTGTCCTCTTCACGGGCCAAGCAGCACCACACGTCCACCGCCCAGGGACAGAGGGACCAGAAGGACAACGAGCACTGACCCAAAGCCACCAGGGTGCCATGTGGGCCAGTTCCAGCAGATGGCAGCGTGTGGCTGTTCTTAGTGGCTGGCCCACTGAGGAAGGGTGCCACACCACGAAGGGGACACAGCAGGGAAGACAGGGCACCAGGAGGGAGCGCTGGCAGGGTGACCATGAGGGCAGGAGGCAACCTGGGCAGAGCTGGCAGGGAGGCGTCATCTTTCTGTGCCACAGGCCCCCTGGCGTCTGATAAGATCTATGGACCCTTTCCAAGAGATGTTTTTAAATCCATAAGGCAAAATACCCAGGATTACAAAGTAAACAAATTATACTGAAATATAATTTGCCATGAATACTAGATAATTCTTTGTAAAACTATTCAACAACCAGATCCCGTAGTGGGCCTGTCACTACCATGATTTTGAAGACAGGAAGAACATGAATGATATTCAAAATATCTTCAACAACTGTGGCATGTAAGAAAATAGTTGTGCTTTTTGTTGGTGACCAAGTCCCAGGAACCACCTATACTATGGTCGAGTGATGCCTCCATGCACAACAGAAGGAAATGTTAGATCTCAATTAAAGATTAGCAAAAGCAGACATGTCCATTTTTCCCATCCTAAGGTCACCGATCCCCGGAATCCTCCACTGTAGGCTAAGCATCGGAGGAGTGAAGACTTGATGGGGCACCAGCAGGGAAGGAAGCGTGGCCCTCTAGGCGATTCCCCCAGCCCAGGGCTTGATTCTGCCGCTGTTCACAGTTAGCGTGGGAGACCCAGAAGGTGAGGATGGCAGTGACGGGAGGAAGGCCTGGGGATGGTGGAGCTGCTGTGGGACACTTTGCCCTGGCTGGAAGCCACCTGGAGTTTGCAAGGATGGATGCTCCACCCTACGCCTCCAGGCCCTTCAGTGACAAAAGAAAACCAGGGTGTGGCTGGACTGGCCCGGGAGGACCAGTCAGGGTTCCCTGCCTTCTCCTGTCTCCAGCCCCTCCCAGGAGCCCCAGTTCATTATACTTCAGGGGAGACCATACTTGAGCCTCTGGAAGCCAAAAAGTACCCCAGGACCTTCTCCCTCCCTTCAGAGGGTGGTTCATTTCACCTCGACAATGGGCCAACAACAAGGAAATGGGGTGAAGTGCTTCCTCGCCACCCTGCGGAGCTTTGAGTCTGAACCGAACAGTAGGGAGCCTGGTGCTGTGCTTGGCCTAGACAATCCCATTTTACATCTGTGGTCTTGACGTGTTTATTTTCAGTTTGTTTATTTGGTTTGCTTTCTCATTTTGTGTTACAAAATTTCTTAAACACACATAAAAGTAGAAATAATAATAAAACAGACTCCCTCTTAGCCTTTCATCCGGAATGTACAATTTTCAGCCGTCCACCACATTGGCTTTCTTTGTCCCTTTCCAGCATGATTATTGTAAGTCATGCCCTTTATCACCCTCAGAAGTCCTGGTCTGGACAACTTAGTGCAATATCTGACACTAGACTGGATCCTGTACAGGAGGAAAAAAATGCTATTAAGGACATCTTTGGGTCAATTGATAAAATTGGAATGTAAACAGTGGAGCAGATACAAGTCTTATGTCAAAGTTTATTTTACTGAAGTTCATAAAAAAATAGTGGTTATGTAAGACAGTTTCCTCAATCTTAGGAAATGCACACTGAATATTTAGGAGTAAGGGGTCATGGTGTATGCAGCCAAATTTTCAAATGTTTCAGAAAAACAGTACGTATGTATGTACATATAAACATATGCATACGTATGTATATGTGTAGGTACATATGTGGGTATGTGTGTGTGTGTGTATGTACATAGAGAGGAGATGAAAGTCAATAGGGAAAATGTTAAAATATGTGAATCTGCACAAAGGATATAGGAGTGTTTTTGTACTATGAGTATGCTTGTAACTTTCTGTAAGTTTGGAATTATTTCAAGAAAAATTTATAAAAATACATATTATCAAACCCAATGAGAAGCACTAGTATGGGCAATAAATAGGGGCTGGCTGGTCAGCTCAGTTGGTGAGAACACAGCCTTCTAACACCAAGGTCCAGGGTTAGGATCCCCATACCACTCTACCTAAAATTCATCTGAAGTCTAAAATATCCCGTGCAGGTTTAAGAGGGAGGCAGGCTTCAGGAGCCCAAGCTCTGTATGGAAGGCTACAGAGAACATTCATGAAACCAGGCTGCTATTACAGAGCAAGGGCTCATGCAGAACCCTGGGACAGGGGCAGCAAGGGGTGTGTCCTCGGGAGGCTGCTCGTGGGCCGGGAGGCAGCCTTTGGGGCCATCTTGATGGGATGGGGCTCTGCAGCCCCAAGTCCAGCACTGTGGGCTGCAACCTCCTGCCTGGTGCACCCATGGATATTACAGATAGGACGCTGCTGGCCACTGGAATGAACCAGAACAAGAGCCTCACCCACCATCTCAGCTTTTCATAAAGGGGTCTAGGGCCCATGAGAATTTCGAGGTCCAAGAAAAAAGATGATGACTTTTTGCTTATCCAACTCTGGGCTGGAATTGAGCATATCTATCCAGTCATCTGATGTCTCTGCATCAATGGGTGTGCTTCCTTCCCCCTGCAGTCTTCCCCACCTCTGAAACCCATATGCATGCTAACAATATCCATGACTAGCATTTACAGACACTTGTGTGCATTCCTTCATTAATCCTCCCAAGGAGGGAAGTACTATGATCCCATTTCATACAGTTCAGAAAACCTTAACTACACAGGGGTGGAGCGAAGCTTCCAGCACCAGCAGCATCTGAGGGGGAGGGGTGGGGCACACAGAGTTGCACTTGGAATGTGTCCCCACCCGAGGACCTGGGAGCCCAGAGGTCAGAAAGCCCACTCTGGAAATGAGACATGGTGGGGTACAGTTTAAGATTTACGAATCTCCCTGAATACAGTGGAGTGTCCTTAGCACTGACTTAGGAAGCAGGGTTCAAACCCAGCCTGGCTGATCACCAGCTGGGTGACCTTGGGCAAACTTCTTAACCTCTCTGTACCTCAGTTTCCTCCTCTGTAAAATGGGGATAAATAATAATGCCTGTGGGGTGGCTGTGAGGATTAATTAGTTACACACTTGGAGAGTTTAGGGGTGTCGCCTCTCTGCATCCCTCCCTTAAAGCCTGCGGGTGGCCCGGAGAACTCACCCACTTGTTGAAAATCACTTAATGAGTTTAGCCAGTGGAGGGTTGATTACTCAAGTAGTTATCATTTAAAAAGAAAGTGCAAAGGGCTGTAAAAGAGAAAAGTTAGATCAAGATGTAAAGTTTTGGGGAAGCCTGTATGGGTGTGTGGTCTTTTTAAATGCAAAGAAAAAGATTTTCAAGGACACAGCATGAACTGCTCAAGGTGGTCACCTTACCTGGGGGGCGGGGGCAGAAGCCGGGAGGTGAGAACCTGAGAGGTGGGCTTTTTTTACTCTTATAAAGGTGTCAGCATTTAAAAAAATAAGAAAGGCATGTATTACTATCAAACTTTTAAAGAATTATTAAAATAAGAAAAAGTCTTTGTCAAATACTTTTTCTTAAATATGAGGGTTCTTCCAAGAGTTCATGGAAAGATTTGTATTATCTTTTGATTCTATTTTTCCACGAACTTTTTGTGTTTTGTTTTGTTTTTGTTTTTGTTTTCTGGCAGCTGGCCAGTATGAGCATCCGAACCCTTGACCTTGGTGTTTTCAGTAACAAGCTCTAACCGAGTGAGCTAACCTACCAGCCCCTCCACTAACTTTGAAGTATTCTCATACTAAGCCCACGGAACATGGGTCTGAAAATGGGTTTATAATTAACACAGGAAGGGTCTTCCTCAGACTTTAGCCTGAGGGCTTGGAATTTCTAACAAGGACAAGAGGAAGGAGACATTCTCACCAGTGTTTTCTTTAGCTAAGAAAGTTTCCTGTGCCGCACCAGACTTAACATGACTCCCATAGCCACCTCTTCCAATCTTAATTGATTAAAAGCAGAAGGAGGCACTCCTGGAATATCTGGAGACACCTTCTCCAGGGTCTTGTCCAAGGAAGCTATGCATCATCAGGGGAGGGCTGGACTAGATGCTTGCCAGCCCAGAATTGCTGGGTTCCAGCACCCAAATCTTCCATCCTCCAGGCACACTTTGGAGTGCATTTAACTCAAATGTTAAATGTGTAATAAATGGTGGAATCTCTTGTTACATGCAGATTCTGCTTCAGTAGGTCTAGGTTGGGGCCTGAGACTCTATTTCTAACTAGCTCCAGTGATGACCATGCTGGGCCCACGGGGCCCCACCAGGCATCGAGAGTCTGGAGAATATGGGACCGGGAGGCCCCTGCCCTCCTCCTGATTGTGCTCCTTCAGATTTCTCCATTCTGTCAATGGCCATCAAAAATGTGGCTGCCAGACAGTTTCTGGTGCCATAAGCATGGGCTGCACCACCCCATCCCTTACCGCTGTTGTCACTACAATCAAGACGGGCAGGGTTTTCCCACTCATAGTCAAAGGAAAAGTAAATGAGAATATCGATTTTTTGTGCTTTAAACTATGACTGCTGCCCTAGACAGAAGACTAAAAAGGATTTAAGTCATATTCTTATTTGAATTAAGTGAATTCCACAGTGTGTGTTAGGCCTCTCAAAAAATACATGAACTGTGCTGTAAAATAATATCTTCCACATATATTCTTTATTCCATACTATCATTAGCGTGTAGCCTATTTATTTGCTGAGTTTGTGTACACAGTATAAATTTACTGGACGTCATGATCAATAAAAGATTTCCGAGAGTAAAAACAAGGTGGGCAGGGTTTGGGGACAGCTTCACCATGCTAGAGGGGCAACCCCCGCAGAGTAAGCATTCTCATCTCCAGCCTGGCCCCATGGAGATGGGGAGGGGGCAAACAGCCTTCCTCCCTTCCCACCCCTGACTCGGATGAAGTGCCTCAGCTGCCTAGTCAAGTATACATTTCTCAACCTGCCCATAAAACCAGTTTCCCCAGGTCCTCGCAAGATGGTTTCTACCCATTGGGTGTGCCTTCCCCATCCAGTTGTGGAACAAAAGCCATCTGTCGAATTGAAAAATGGGAATAAATATTGAAGGTACATAAGGAATCTGACTTCTACTTTTTTGTATGTTAAAAATTTACATCAATTAAAAAAAATTAAAGCTTTTGTTCTCAAGGTAGAGGACCATAAAAGTACATGAGTAGAAAAAAGTCTCTTGGTTCATTATCAATCGTGACAACTTTGAAAGCCTGCAAAACTATGAAATCCTAAGTACCTAAAAAGGTATAGAAACTGCTACCTTCATTTCCTTTTATAGTCAGTCCCAACTGTGATTTCCAGTCTTATAAAGTATCACCCATAATGCAGACATTTGGAAGATTCTGGAATAAAGGGCATAATTCTTATCCATATTTTACAGATGGACAGAATCAGGAGATGAGTAACTTGGCAAAGCCACAAACTAGTAAGTGTTTAAAGTACTTTCTTTTACAAAATGTAAGACAAAGCAATTATCTAGAAAGCTTCTCACAGCCACTGGAATGTCTCCTTACTTCAAGGGAACACTTCAAAATGCTTGTTAGAAATTTGTGATTCAATAAAGAGAGGAAACAAGAAGACAGGAGGATGCCTCCGTGTGTGAGACCTTAAATCATATTCTGGTTCCATTTCATACTATTTCTGCTTCTAAAATTAAAACAGCCTTAAAGTTTCCTAATGTTAATGAAGCAATAATGAATAAATGCAGATGACTAATTCTACTTGGAAAAAAGAAAAAACAAATTCGTATTGCAATAGAATAAACTGATCAAAGGGCAGCCTGCTTTACATGAGTAAACTAAAAATGGGATAGAAAGGGTTTTGATAAACAAATGTGTCCATAAAGAATTATTAATAACCGTGAGGGACCTGTTAAGACTGACAATGTCACCATGCAAGAGAAGCACCTACCATTTTTCAGTAATGCTGGGTATCAGGGTCCCTATCTTGTTAAAGTTTTAAAAAAAGAAACAAGCATGGACATAATTAACAGATCCTATGGAAGCTGAGCACTCGGAGACTGAAGTTGTAAGTCAGACACCTGAATTTGGATGATCTCTGCTCCACTAGTAGTTGATGAACTTGGGCGCGACTCATAACCTTAGGTTTTAGCTACTTCAGGTGTAAATGAGGAATCATCTCTGCCTTGCCCTTTATTCCTTGAGCTGACCCTATTCTGACCCCCGTCCCTAATAGCTTCAAATGAGTTAGGGAAACTAAAGTAAGGCGATTACGACCTTAGTGGGATGCGCTAGACCACTGGGACCCAGGAGGGAAAAAAAGGAAGGGAGGAATAAGGAGACTTTCCTTGCAGCTCTCAGATATGCTCACGTGAGTTCTGTCAATCTCCTGGATCACTCGATGCCAACCTTCTAGAGCAGGGGTGCCCCTCAGACACCACCTGGAGCAGCCTCCCAGCTGCACAGGACGGAGCTGTCCCCCGAGACAAGGAGAAAGGGCAGCTCGCGGCTCTGAGCTTTCCCACCAGCCCAATCACAGCTCTCCCCATGAATCAGAAAATGTCACAGTTTACACGTACAACATGAACCAAGCTTCATGCCGCACAGGACAACACCGGCAGGAGAGCCATCCCGGTCGATTACCAGCGGCTAGCTTGCAAGGTGGCTTTACTACTTTTCCTACTTTATGTCCTTTAAGCACTTTTGCGAACTTAACATCTCGGAACTTGTTTCTCCACCTGTACCTGGTTTTTAAAAAAGCAAAGCCCTTAAAACAGGGCCTATCGTATTGTGAGCAGCCAGTGAACCAGCTATCACTTCCATCGAAACTTTCTACCAAGAACAGGTATTACTTTCGTAGATACAAATAGTCTATTTTTTTTTTTTTTTTTTTTTAAGATGACCGGTAAGGGGATCTCAGCCCTTGACTTGGTGTTGTCAGCACCACACTCAGCCCGTGAGCTAACCGGCCATCCCTGTATAGGATCCGAACCCGTGGCCTTGGTGTTGTCAGCACCACACTCTCCCGAGTGAGCCATGCGCTAATACAAATACTCTTTACAGATTGTTCTGGTGATATTAACAAAAACTTTAAAACGTGTTATTGGCCACTGCTTCGGACGAGCGTCTGTAATGAAAAAGTTTCCACTGTGTTTGCCTCCCCCAAACTTGCATTCCCAGTTTGAAGCAGCAAGTTGCAAACTTTGGGTTTGCGGAGGGATCCGCCTTCTCCTTCTCCATGAAAAACTAGGCATCGCATCCCCAAATCTGCAGACGCTTCCCCAAGGGCTACGTCCCTGCGCGCGCGGCCTGAGAGCAGACGGTTCGGGGAGGGAGCGCATGGGCTCTTCCTGAGCGAGCTCTTCCCTACGCACAGCGGCGGGAGCGCCCAGCTCCGCCATTTGACCGCGCGAGGGAAGATGGAGGCGCCTCGTCGTCATGGCGCGGCGCCTGCGCCCTGAGCGCCGCCCCGCCACGCCCGGGCCCGTGAAGCCGTCTTCGGCCTTTAAGGGAGGCAGGGAGGGAGGGGGGAAGGGAAGGAGCGCCCCACCCCGCGTCCGAGCGCACGGTTCCGGCGAGCCCGGCTCCGGCCCCGACAGTCCGCTCCAGGCCGCTCCGGACCACGAGCCGCTCCGGAGGCCTTGGCCGTGCTCCGTGCTTTCGCTCCAGCCCTTTGTGTCCTGGCGCGCGTCGGAGGGAACGCGGGAACGCGCGCCGCGCTGTGCGCCTGCGCAGGTCCCCGGGCGGCGCCCCCTGCCGGGAGCCAGGAGTGGGCGTGGCTCCCTGCTGCCCCGCCCCCGACCGCCATTTCGTGCTCGGGCGCCCTGCGCGCCTCCTCATGATGGACGTCCGGAAGCCGGGACGACAAAGGCACGAGCGCAGGGGCTGCGCGGTCGGCGGGGGTCTTCCGCCGCCCGCGGGACGGAGATGGCGCCCGGAGGCTGCTGTGGTGCCCACGTGCGGGGGAAATGGGCGCTTCTGCCTCCTCCCGATGGGCCTGCGGGCTGGCCACGGGGTCCGCACGGCCTCGTGTGTGCAAAACCTTGGGGCGTGCGCCTCTCCTTGTATGCACAGCCTCGGAAGCGTGCACGCATCCTAGCACGCACACCCAAATTCGGGCTTGCACTGTCCGGCACACACCACCCCGTGGGTTTCCACGTATTCGTGTGTGCACGACCTCGAGGGTGTGCTCGGACCTGAGTATGCCCGCGCTCGTTTGCACTCTGGCTACTTACACAGGCTCGAGTGTGCAACGTGTTTGCACGAACACATGTTCGCGCGGCATGGGGATGTGCGCAGACCTGTGAGCGTGAGCCCTGCCTCCGCGAAAACAACTGTTTCTGGCCTGTTCAGGATTCATTCGCTCTTGTCCAGTTGTATTACATGCAAAACGTAACCACCTGCTATCTTATGCAATTCTTAAATCTTTATTCTTTCCTCACCGATTTTTGGACACCTGCTGTGCAGCCGACTTTGCATTGGTAGCACGTGGTGACCTGGAGCGCACAGCCGGTGGGGAAACAGACCATGAAGTGGGCAGTTAAGGGACGTAATGATGCAGCCGTGAAGGAGGCGGCCTGGAGGAGGCCAGGGCCTGGCTAGAGGCAATCGGGGTTGAAGCCCAGGACTTTGTTCTCGGACACATTTAAGTGAGGACAGGGGGTCGAAGAAGAGGGAGCGGGGGACAGGGAGGAGGGTGTGTGGGGAAAAGGGACTTGTTTGTGGGGCCCCAGGGGGAGAGGCAGAAGACTTGGTCAAGCAGCTGAGATGAGGGCTTGGAACTCGCCTGTCCCCAGGAGAGGGACAAGGACTCCAGCCCCCTCTGTCTTTGACCAGCAGGCACGTGGCAAGTTGCCAGGGAGGAGACAGGATCTCTGTTAGTGGGTATGGAGGGAGACGCAGCCTTTGAGAGCAAGCCCGGCACACAGGTCGCATCCAGTAGACACAGGGTGGCAAGCTTAGTGCTGCAGTGACTGCAGAAGTCCCCTGTGAGGCCTTCCTGTCCTTCCCTCAAAGAACCACTCCTCCATGTACCTTTCGCATGCTTCTGGATTTTCTCTTGATGTGCTTGCTAAAATCCATCTTTCACCTGCTACTCTGTTCTATTGAGAAGCCTTCACCATGTCCATCCCCAATAAATCATCGAGCTCCTTTGAGCATATCTCACAAGGGAGCTCGGGCCACCTCCCAGGACAGCCTTTATGGTGTAAGCAAGATCATAGCGATCCAAAATGATGGCCTTTTTTCTGTCACCCAAAAGATACTTTCTGAGCACATGTTCTGTGTCACACCTGTATGGGACTAGGGACAGAGAAGCCATGGACATAGCTCCTGCCTCTAAGGACCTCATGGACCCAAGTCACAGGACATCAGGGCCCAAAAGCAGACAAATAGCTTTATTACAGTTGATCCAAAGGTGCTGAAGATGTGTGCCCTGTGGGCTCGCCCTTCACCCCTGAACCCCCACCCCACACATTTTGAATTAAAACGGGGGAAGGTGATGGGGATTGGATGGGCAGCATGCCCCTCCCCACTCAGGGGGTGACCTTGTCAGGCACAGCCTGGGCATGGGCCTGCTGGGGAGAGGGGGAGTTGACTGCACTCCTGGCAGCACCAGCTGGGACCCTCCTCAGAAGGGGACTGTGAGCATGGGGCCCTGGCAGTCGTCAGGGTGGTCAGGGTCGGGCCATTTTACTGAGCTCTCTGGGCACCCATCTGGGCAGCTCGCCAGGGAGGTGGGGCCGACGGTTATTCCTGTGTCACTCAGGCATCCAGAGCAGGTTTTGCCACCACTTTTATCCACCAGCAGGGCCAAAGGCTGGAACTCCTCAGAAACCAAGCCTGAGATGTGATATAAATAACATCTATCTAACCTTGAAGCAGGTGACATAAGTCTCACCTCCTCTCCTGCTGAATGGGCAGCTTTCACACTTTTCCCAAAAGGCCCCAGGACCTGGGTGATGTCATCCTCCCTCAAGGGCCCATTCATGCAATGTAAGGCTCCAGGGACAGTTCCCCTTCCTGTGGCCCCTGAGCAGGGGCCAGAGCTGCCCCCTCTGAATGCTGCCCTGGGCATGGGGTCTGTGCCCAGGAAACACCTGGTGGGGAATTTCTCTGCCCCCCAACAATAAACCACAGGGACCTAGATGATTCAACCCTCAGTGGCTTCTGACCTCCAAAGGGGCCACATTTAGGAGAGGAGGGGTCCCTTGAGAAATGAGACTGTGTAGAAGAATAAAGGCCTCCTTGTGCCTGCCGACTTCCTGCAGCGGTCTGTGGGCTTGTTTGGGGCCTGTATGCCTCTGTAAATAATTTAATGGAAAACTCCAGAAGGAAGGCAGCCAGAAGGCACGTTTTAAAATGTTTCCCCTCTTAAACAGTGGCTGGAGAGTCAGGATGCCTCAGTCGCAACGAAGAGAAATAAGACATTGCTCTGGGCTCCAGGGGAGGGACCCGCTGGGCCGAGTGTGCGGGGCCTCTACTGGGTTGGGGGGGATTTCGGGGAGGATGGTCCAGGCCATACACTCCTGGTTGTCCCCAAATGTGTCCTGCCCTGGGAGCAAGGCAGCCCCCTGCCCAAGCAGTTTGCTTTAAGGGGAGGGCTGAAGACGGGCCCTCGCCAAGCCAGGCAGGGTGTCCCCTAGGTCAGTGCAGCAGGAGGACACCAAGCAAGGCCCACTCGCCCCCTTCCTGGCCCTCCCCCTGTCTCCTTTTCCTTTCTTGGGCTGAGGCAAGTCAGGGGCTAGAAGGATCCCCCCACCTGGGGCCTCTGGGCGGTTCCTCCTGGGTCCAACCGCCTCAGTCTGGGCTGTCTGGGAGGTGTCCTGGGCGGGGAGAGAGCGCGAGGGCGGGAGCAAGCGGAGCCACTGCCCCAAGGCTGTGCCGGCCCGAGGCACAAACATTTCCTTATGTGGTGGCTCTGAGGGCCGGGGCGGGGCGGTGCCCAGGCAGCTGCTGGGGACAACCAGAAACGCCCTGGTTGGTCACAGAAGCAGGGTCCCTGCCTGACAGGATCTCGGCCTCATCTTGTGGACAAGAACGAGAGGAAAGGCCACCTACCTTGCTGCTTGTCCCCGTCCCACGCCCCCCAGGAGGAAGTGGCCCTGCCTCTCAGCCAGCCAGACCCTCTCCCCGCCTTCCTCCTGGGACTGTGGGAGTGTCCTTGAGATGGAGGTGCGGGCAGAGCCCCCAGGCCTGAGCAAGCAAGGGGCTTAGCGTGGGTAGCCAGGCCCCCCCCATCCCCCACCAGCACGATGCATCCCCCTTGTTTCTGGCAGGCCTTGGGAGCTATATTTGGCCCTGGGGCATAACAGGGTGACCCATGTGAGGGACGGCCCTGGGGTGGGAAGGGGACGAGCTGCATTGCTGTTCCCAGGCCTGCCGCAGGCTGAAGCTCTCCTTGAGCCGTCATATCAAAATGCAAACACAGGCAGAGGTGGCTGCCCTCCCTCTGCAAGGGCAAGTCTCTAGGGTCCCTGCAACTGCTCGGGGTGTAGGACAGTGACCAGCGGGCACCGGAGCTGCCTGGAGCCTGATTAGCACACCCCGGCTCTGATTCCTCGAAATGAGGTCGGGGGAGTGTGTCTACTCTGACCCCCTGAACTGTCCCAGGTTCTTGGACCTGTGTCACTTCTCCAGACTTGAGTGTGGGAGAGGCGGGCTCCCCATGGGATATTTCTTAAGTGGGGCTTTTAGTAGGAAGTTTGTTCACACCAATGCTTCTGCGATTGGTCTAATTTCAAGGAATATAACTTGAGGCACCATCCTCCCAGGGCTCCCACCTGGTCGTCCCCACCAGCTTCTCTGTGACTCCCATCCCTCCTCCCGCAGCTCCTTGAGCCTTGAACCCGTCCCTAGTCCAGGACACTCACCCCCAAGCTGCCTTTGCTGGCCACTGCCTCCTGCCTCAGAGGTCCCCTTGTCCCAACCCACCTCGCCCCACCCTGATTCAGTGGGAACGGGCAACATTCAAGCCCCCCAGTTCAGGAACCACTCTTCTGTGGGACACCAGGTTCTGGAGCTGAAGTAAAGAGGGTTTTTTTGGTTTTTTTTTGGCAGCTGGCCAAAAAGGGGAACTGAACCTTTGACTTTTGTGTTACAAGGCTGTGCTCTAACCAACCGAGCAACCAGCCGGCCCCTGAGAATCTTGATAACAAGATGTCAATAGCTGTCCTTGCCCAATGCACCAAAACATTATACCCTCAGAGAGACTGTCCAATTTTAAGGTTTTGTTTCCACACTGGGGAGAGGTCTCTGAGGAATCTGAAGAGAGTAAATGGAGAAACGGACACTCAGAGGCATGAAACACTCCACCATCCAGACACTGATGGAATGGCCAGGACTTCGTGTTAGAAAGGACCTTAGCAGTCAGATCATTCGACCCAACTACCTGGAGCAGAAATCTCTCCTACTGCGTTCCTTGATTGCTTCCAGTGGCAGGGAACTCACTACCTCAGTGTGTTCTGTCTTATATGGAATTGAAGACTTCCTTCTTTAATGTCTGTCCTCATGGTCCTTGTTCTGTCTGACTGAGTGTTCTATGAAGGCAGGGCCCAGGGGGGGTTTGCTCCCCGCTGAACCCCACTGCCTCCCGTAGAGCTGGAACATAGTGCTGTCCAGTGACTGTACTGTTGGAATGAAGACAAAGCACTATGGGATGTTAGCCCAAGTGCCACCTTGAAGCCATCCACTCTGGGCTACATACACCAGCTTTCCCCACCACCCCATGTATGACACAGTTTCCAGAACATTCTTCATCCTCCCCACCCACTACCACATCTAGGTTGCAGTGTTTCTTCTAAGCAGTGGACCGCCTGCCCCTGCGAGGCCTTATTTTTAGCATCACACTGGTTGCCTCTCTCTGAGCCCCAGGCTCGTCCTTTGTGTGGCAAGGCTATGGCTTTAACACTTTTAACAAACAGGAGGGTCATTTGCTGCATATGGCAATAGTGCCTTACCGTGGGATGGGCAGCCCCAGGTCCTCCCGAGCAGGACCTGCTCTTAGGGTCAAGACTGGTTCTGGACAAAGAAGGTGCCAGAGTGTGCCCCTCGCTTGTCTTTCTCAGTGAGCAAGACCTGGCCTTTGGGCTTTCTCCAGGCCCTAGACTAAGACCCACAGCGGGGTAATCAGCAGGTGCCTGACTGTGGTTGGTGAAGCCCCTTAGGGCCCCGGGGCTTCCTGATGCTGCGGCTCAGCTTTGCCCACCCACATAGCTGCACAGGTGCGGGTCATTGTGAACACACAGCTCTGGGTTAACATGTGTTTGTTGACTGACTCCTGATGTAAGGGAGGGGGCAACCCCAGCCAGCAGCTGGTAGATCTCATACACCACCCTGGACACATACTCCTCCGTCTCCTCTGCAGTTTGGGGCCGGGTCAAACTCACACCTCTCCACCAGACTCCACCTGCCATCAGGGAAGGATCAGGAAGGAGGTCAAGACTGGAGCCTGAGTGTAAAATGCAAACACGCACGGCTATACGTACGTAAATCAGTTGGTGTTTGTTTCTTCTCTTCTCCCAAGGCCCGGCCACACCCAGGTGCCCAAAGAGTGCCCCTGACCTGGTGCCTGGAAGACAGGAGTGGGCTGGGCACCTGGAGGGGCACGGTGGCTTTGCCTGCTGGGAACAGAGCCCAGCTGGAAGCTAGGTGCCCCCCACCTGAGCCCAGGACCCTTGGTCCCCTGCCTAAGGAAATTCAGAGCACTCTGCTCCTTCTGAAGTCACTAGTGATCCGTGTCATCCCTCAGACTGTCAGTGGTGTCTGTCCCCTTAGGCTCAGAGCAGAATGTCTTTCAGTATGGGGCTGATGTAACACAGATCTTTGAGGAGCTCACTGTGACTATAACAGGGCTGTTGTGGTTTGGGCAGGGGTTGGAGGGCAGGCCCACAAACCTCTTTCTCGCATGAAATACCCTGGGGTGGGAGGAAGCCAAGCTTGGGACCCTGCCTCAAAGGATGCCGGGCAGGGTGACACTAGTGCAGGGGGAGGGGTGGCCATTCCCTGAGGTTGCAGGCAGGCAGGCAGCTGGGCCACTGGGGCCCTGGGGAGACCCAGATGTTGTCTCTTTCAGCTCACTGCTTCCCAAAGTGACAGGGGGGAGATGTGGAGGCCACAGGAGGAGCCAAGAGGCCTCCCGGGGTTTAGTGAGGAGCAGTAGAGGAGGGAGAACGGGGCCATCTGTTCCCCAAGCTGCAGGCTGTGGGAGCAGAATGGGCTGCAGGGAGGGGCCTCCCAGCACCAGCAGGCAGGCCACGCTGGGCCCAGCTCTTCCAGGAGTGGACTCCAGGGGGTCCTGGTGGGGGACTGAGTGGACTGAGGAGATGGGTTTGGAGCCCCCTGCACAGACTGAACCTCAGCTGAACCCTGGAAATTTGGGGGGAGGGTCCATCCCAGAGGGCAGATGGGAAGGGAGATTCCCAAGCTCACTCCCTCCTGGCTGTTAGAGGGCACCCAAAACGCCCTAGACCTGAACCCATCTGAGAGCTTCAAAGCCCTTTCAGACCCTGGGCAGGGACAAAGGTCCTCATTTTACTGAAATCATTGTTTTCCACCAAAAGCAATGAGCCCTGGTTCTGGAGGGTCCTTGGAATCCCCCAAGAACTGGGTGAGATCCTCAGAGGAAGGCGGCATGAGGGGAGGCGATACGGCTCTGGGAGGCCTGGCCTGGAGTGTCCAAGCCTTTCCTCAGAACCCCAGGACCCTGTCCCTGAGAGACAGGGGCCCCTGAGGCGCTGACTCTGGGCACGGTCCCGTCCAGAGCCCTCACATCTGATGCCCCCAACCCTGCGCTAGTAGGAAATCCCCACTCCCTCCCCTTCCTCCCCACCAGGTCCCAGAGAAAAGAGACCCCCCTCCCCCTAAGAGCGTCCCACTTCCTGCCTCTGTCACCTGCAAACAGCTCTGATCCCCGTCCCCAGTGAGGAAGCAGAGGTGTGACAGACCCCTCCCAAGCAGGCTCCAGCCACTGTGCTCGGCTCCACCGTCCCCCACCCACTGACACCACCATTTATCCTCCATGTTGGGTCCGTCCAGTCAACACTGCGGCCACCCCCAGCCCACCTCCCTCTTGGCTCCTGGTCTTCACAGCCGCCCTCTCCACTTCCTGCTCCTTCCTCAGTCCTCAGCCCCGCAGCTGCCCTGCGGCTGCTCCTGGGATTGTCTGCAGTGTCGCGCCCAGCTGACCTGACTCTGCACAGGGCCTAGTTCCTGTCCTGCGAGTGCTCCTCTTCCCTGCCCTGATGAGTGCCCATTCCTCGGGTGTCCCATCTCTGCGCTCCTGTCTTTACTGTGGGTCCCTCTACTCAATTGGGCCTGGGTGCTGGCATTCTCCCTTGAGAGTGGCAGAGAGTGGGGCAGTTGGGGACAAGGGCACTGGAATCAGACACCCGGGGTTCAGAAAGGTCTCGATACCTTTTGGCTGGGTGGCCTCGGGCAAGTCCTTCTCCCTCCATGCCTCGGCTTCCTGAGCTATAAAATGAGGATGATACCACGGAAGTGACTTCCTGGGTCCTGTGAGGATCTAGAAGCACAGGTGTCTGCAACTGCTGCACACAGTGGGGCCGGAAGGAGCAACGGATCCAAGCTCTGCCGCATGGACCCTGGCACTGGTCCTTTCAACCACAGCAAGGGGCCAGATAACTAAGGCTAAGTTTTGCAGAGGGTTTCACAAGGCTTCAGGCATTTGGGCTGGTTTGGGAATCTTAATGACCTGAGAAGCACATTACTCTTCCTGAACAAGAGGTGGGCACATTTTGAGGGGCGGAGCCATTTGCACAGAATGCCATGTTCTCTCCGCTGCCACTATTCCCAAGGAGGTCAGATCCCCCCAGCCCTAACCCACCCTGGGCATCTCTACCTAGAACCCTGGGCAGATGGGGTGAGGGCTGGCAACAGACGGGTTAACTCCTGGCTTGGCTCCTGGAAAGGATGCTTCACCAGCAGGCAAACTCCCTCTGGGCTCCTGGCCTTTCCCAGGGCCTCAGAGCTGCTGGCACCCCTCCCCTCCGCCCCTCACTCTCCTCCCTCTAACTCCTCTGACCAAAGGGGACAGAGGGCTCCCCCAGGTGGCCAAATGTGCCAAGGCCAGAGTTGGGGAGTCCTGCAAGGACTCCTTTCAAACATCTTGCCCCTTCAGCCCCATAACTACATCTGCTTGGGACGAACCAGGTGTTCTGATTTGGGATTTGGAAAAGCAGGTCCCTTATATGTGTATTTGCGTCTGTAGGAAACAAGTGGCACATGCAGTCCAGGTGTTGTATCCTCAGTTGGCTGTAGGGAACAGCTTGCAGGCTGCAGGCCCTGCTCTAACACTCTGCCATGTGTCCTGGATTACAGGATGCAGAAACATGGGGACAGGAAGCACAGCACAGAGACCCAGCTGGAAGCCAAAGACACACCAGTAAATGTGACCATTTATTACGTGCTTACTGTGTGCCTGGCACCATGCTCAAGGATTTCCATCCTTCCTTTCATTTACTTCTCTCAGCAACCTAGGGGGTTGGCACTCTTTTAGTCCCCATTTAGCAGATGAGACAAACTGAGGCTCAGTGGAGTTAAATCACTTGTCTACTCAGTTGATTAGAGCGTGGCCTTATAACACCAAGGCTAAGGGTTCAGTTCCCCATACTGGTCAGCTGCCAAAAAATAAATAAGTAAATCCCTTGTCTAAAAGCACAGCTTAGGTGAAGCCTGAATTTGAACTCAAATCTGTCTGACTCCCAATTCCTTGCTCCTATGCCAGTCTGCCTATGCACAGGAAGACAATCAGGCAGAATAACTAGGAGACACACGAGTACACTCATGAATACAGATGTACAACTCCTTCTTACCGCAGCAACATGCACAGCAGGAGCTCAGCAAGAGCAAGTGGAACTGTGACAGGCCAGTTATATGAGCATAGTGAACACATACATGGGAGAGAGACGAGAGAGAAAACCAGCTTCCCTCCAAGGCCTACACATAGGCACCCAAGTAGCCTGCTACGTGCCACAGCAAGATGTGCACAAAAAGACTTGGGGTTTGGGTATTGGTCCTTCTAGACCATGGACACCTAGACTGAGATCCAGAAAGTTCCAGTGGCAGTCTGTAGCCCACTCTTGGTTACTGGCAGGCTGAGCCCCAGCATTCTCAGACCCAGACAGTTTCCTGGTGACAGCCACACACAAACAGGGGACATCACACATGGCTCCACCCACACATACATCTTCCGAAGACAGAACCTGCTGTCACCATCTGTTCTGTGCAGATAGTTAAACACTTGGCCTCTTGGGCACGCAGTCCAGCACACACTGACAAACATGCACACACACACACACACACACACATGTGCAAACCCACAGATATTGAGAAGGGGATCAAAGAGAAGGGGAGGAAAAGAGCTGGTTGAGGAGCTGAAAATCCCTGCAGCCCGCCCCTAGACCTGTTGGGCCTAAGCCCTGGGATCCACCCGCTGGGTGCAGACCCCATCCTCAGGCGGCCGCCTCCCAAGCTTCCCCAGCCATCGGGTGACTTCTGCCCTCCCATTTTAAAGGTTGGGCCAAGGCCTGGAATGCCCATGATGACCACCAGGGGGCGTGTGAGCACTGAATAATCCTTTCAGCCCAGCCTCCTTCCAAAAACCTTTCATTTAGTCCTGAATATGTATTAAGCACCCCTTTTGTGCCAGGTGCTAGGACACAGAACGGTGGGGGAGGGGAGGGGAAAGATAGGGCAAGGGAAGAGGCGTGTGCCTACAGTTCGGTGGGACTGGAGGTTAGATTTGGAGGAAAGGTGTTGGCAGGAGGGGCTGGGTCAAAAATAACAGCTAGAAATGTACTGAATACCAGCTGTGTTCCAAGCTGCTCTAGAGTTTTGACATGCATTAACTCATTTAATCCATGGCTGCATGAACTCGGTAATCTAAAATAACTTCAATTATTCTACTTTTATTATTAGTGCAGTAAAGCAGACATAATGATACTTCACAGCGTTGTCATAAGGACTAAACAGGTCAGTATGACTATGTATAAAGCATTCAGAACACTGCCCAGTTGTTATCATCATCCCCACTTTACAGATGAAGAGACTGAGGCACAGTTAGCAAGGAGTAGGATTCAATCGTGTGTAGGCTAGCTCCAGAGTGTGGGCTTATCTAGGTACCAAGACACCCCTGGTAGACTCAATCAGGGAGTCCTGGGGGAGGTGTGGTGGGAAGCTGCTAGAGAATTTTAGCAGGAAAAGGACAAGATCTAGTTTGCATTTCATGCTGGCTGCAGAGTGGGCCAGTCTAGTGGCTGGGGGACTGGCCAGTTGTAGGCTGTCACCACAGTCTGGTGTGATCAGGTTGGAAGAGGAGAAGACAGATTTGAGAGACATTAAGGAGACAGCATGGAGGGACTTCGTGACCACTTTTATGCCACAGCTTGGGGAAAGGGACTAGTCAGAAGGCAGTGGGTGGGGAGCAGAGTAGGAAGAGGTAGGGGCGTGTGGGGCAGCCCAGTGGAGAAGTACACGGCCTCAGCCCTCCCCTCTGGCTTGAGCTGGGAGAGGGGATCTACACCCCCAGGGCTGAAGGCCCCCAGATCCCTCTGCCCTTCTCTCCTAGGGAGCCTGAAGATAGTGTGTATCGGGAACCCCAAACTCTGGCTCCATTCTGTTCAGGGTCCATGGGGCTGAGCGCTCCGTGGGGATGGGCTCCCTAGCCCTTGCCCATGAGGTGGGACCCACCCTCTGTGGCTACCAGTCAGTCCCCCAGCACCTCGGCAGAGCGATAGTATCCGCCCCCTCCATACAGGTCGAGACTTTGCTCTCTCTCCAACAGCAGCTTAGGAGTCGGGCCCCTAGTATCTGTCTCACAACTTCGGGAGCCACAGGGGAGGTGAGGAGCTTGCCCTGGTCACACCGCTCCTGCCTGGACCAGCCCTCTTCTAGGATTTTTGCTGCAAATCATGGGCTCTTACCGCGCCCTCCTGCATCTCCACTCCCTAAACCATCAGGCCCTTGGTGGCCATCTGGAGGTGGAGACATTTGTCCCTTGCCAATTATGATCCCTGTGTGGATCTGGGGCTGGGGCTGTGTGAGGGGCGTGGTTCAGAGTCACCAGCACTCTAAGGGGCAGAACCTGGGTCCAGCTTCAGTCCAGGGGAGGAGGGGAACCAGCTGAGTGGGGCAGAGCCCCCCGAACGGTGGGGGTGGAGTGGGACGTGCCCAGGCAGGCGAGTGGGGACAAAGAGGGCGCCAGCACACCTGGCGGCCAGGCAGCGCGCGCCCGCCAGCCCAGATTCAAAGTGGAGATGAGGCTGTGATTGGTGGCCCGAGCCCCACCCCTTCTCTCTCACCTCCCAGGCGGCTGGGAAAAGAGGGATGGAGTTGAGAAGGCCCCACATCATGTCTTTAACCACCGAGCTGCGGCCTGGCTGGCAGTGCACTCAGTTAACTCCCTCTCGGGCCCTGCGGGATCCTGGCTGGCGTCCTGGCGCCGCCATCAGCCCCAGTGACTCCCCGAGCTGCCGGGCTCCAGCCATCCAATCGCCCCTCCTCGAGACGTCCTGCACTTGCTTGTCTCACCCCAGACGGCCCTCTCTGAGTGGCCCCAGTGCCCTGACCCCTCTCCAAGTCCTGCCCACGGAAGGCGCAGCTTCCTGGGCCCTAGCCCTTTTGGGCACCCTGGCCCTCTCGTGCCCGTCGAACCGCACCGCGGGGCGGTGGCCCAGGCAATTCTGCCCGTGCCCCGGGGACCCCGCGCGTGGCTGGGCCGGGGCGACGTTGGAGGCAGCTGGGTACACAGGTCGCGGGGCTCGGCGGAGGGAGCCGATGGGGGGACAGGGCAGGAACCCGACCCGGGCCTGCACCCCGCCCCTCACAGATGGTGGCAGCGCGGGCGGGGTCCCGGGACAGCAGCCGGGGGCTCGGGTTTCTGACGAGAGGGGCGGCGCTGGCGGCCCCCCCCCCCCCCCCGCTGAGGCCGCGGCCAATCACAGCCCGGTCCGGGCGCCCCCCCGCCCCCAGCCGCCAATCCCGGCCCGGCTGGGCCGCCCCCGCCCCGCCGCCTCCTTTGTTCCCGCTCTGCCCGGCGGCCCGGTGCTGCTCCGACCCCGGGTCCCCGGCCCTGCGACTTCCGGTCCGCGCCGACGGGGCTGTGTGCACGCACGTGTGCAGGGCCCGCCCCGGGGGACTCCGGGCCCCGCCCAGCTCGTGTGCCCGCGGCTGCCCCAGGGGCTCCGCAAGGCCTGGCCACACCGCCCCGGAAAAGCGCTTTGGGGAGGCCGAACTTGGACCACGGGCGGGGGGCCACGGAGGAGCCCCGGGGCCCGGGCAGGGGTCCAGCCCCGGCCCCACCTTTCCTTCCTGGGCCGCGGTTTTCCTCCTCTCCTGCCTCCTCGTTTGCTGAGGCTGCTCCCCGGCCCCGCTGCCCTTCAGACACATCCACCCAGTGACCCCGAGCCTGCCCTGCACACCCGCTTCGGGGGTGCGTCCTCTGGGACGCCCCCGGGGTTGCAGGCGCTGCCCTCCCGGGCCCTCCCCTCCCACCCTGCGGTGGTTCCCTCTGGCGTGGGTCCGGGGCGTCCCCAGCAGTGGGTCCCTGAGGAACCGAGAAGGTCAGTGATTGCAGCGCCGGACGGGGCGGACACCGCGGGCTCCACGTGTCTACGCAGCGGGCAGCCGCGCCTCCCGAACGCGGTTCTGCCGGAGTTGTCTCCTGTGTGACATGGGACCGATTCTAGTGCCGTGTCGTGTTAGCTTTCCATCTCAAGTCAGGCCCGTGGTAAGGATTAAAAAAGTCAAAACATGGCGGCCGCTTAGCTCAGTTGGTTACAGCACAGCCTCACAACACTAGGTTGCCGGTTCGGATCCCCTTACTGACCAGCCACGCAAAAAAAAAAAAGGAGCTAAAACATGAAGATCAGAGTGAGTGTCACGTAAGGAATATGGCAGCAGCCGCTCAGGCCACAGTCCCTGCCATGCCATGTGCTTGCCCTCCCAGAGCCCCTTGCAGCTTCCTGACTCCCCAATCCAGTGGACCCTCCTTTTGCTGTCCCTCTCCCTCCTGAGTCCCCTCCCTTACTCCCTCTGCTTTCTGTGTGCCTCAGCCACTCTCAGACTTCTGCCCACCCCGGTCCCCTGGAGACCTCAACCCCTACCTCCTTCAAGCATCTCAATCCCAGTGTGTCTCAAACTCAGGGTCATCAGCCCTCCCCATCTGCCACACCTGTTCTGATGTCTGTGGAGGACTTGCCATCCTCACCATTGCCCAGGCCAGAGACCTGGGTGCCATCCCCACCGCACCATACACTGTGACCAAGTCTGTGGCTTGGGGACCGGGTGTGCCCCACTCTCCCAGGGCCAGTGCCTTGGCCCACACTCGTCTACTTTTTTGCCTGGTCTCCTGGTGGGCCTCCTTGCAGGGCCTGCTGCTGGAAGCATTCCTCCTCCCATCGCCCTCAGCATCCAGTCCCAGCTTCTGGGTACAACTGTCAGTGTCCTGCCATCTGCCTGCCTTCTTGTCTCAACCACAGGCACAGAGAATTACTTCAGTTGAAGCCCTTGACACAGGCTAGGAGATTGGGAGTGGGCCTACTTCCCAGGACCCCCTCATGGAAGCTGTGCCCAGCACTGGGGACAATCAGAGGAATACCTAAGGCTGGATCTGCACTTGCCTACTCTGTGACTTTGGCTTGGTTACTCACCTTCTCTGGCTTTTGTAGTGTCCCAGATGGGCTTAATTTCACCAGCTGGAGGAAAACTTAGGACCGAGGGCCAAGAATGGGCAGGGGCTGCCTCCCCTCCCTGGGATTCCCCAGGGTCCCAGCTTCTAAATCACCTGGGGGTGGGCAGTGGGAGCAGATCCTGAGATGGCAGAGCAGGTTGGGAGGCATTGGAAAGGAGGGAGTGTGGGTAGAGGGGGAGCAGAGGCTGACAAAAGAGACCAGCTGCTGTTTGCACACAAACCCCAAGTTGATAATGAGTGGAGGGGCAGGGGCGGGCCGGGGAAATGGCTTGGCAGGAGCCTCTGCCAGCTGAGGAGTCTGCCCAGAATTGTGCCCCTCCCTCTGCTGCCCCCCACTCTGGGCTCTCTCTACACACACCCAGTGCATAAATCTCCTCCCAGGACTGCAGCAGAGGAGGGCAAGAGGGCACAGTCCGGCCCCCAAAGCCCAAGGCTTAAATCTTTCCCCTCAGCCACTCACATCCCGAGAGCAGCTCCAGAAAAGTACACAGAAAGGGCCTGAGCCTGATGGAGTCCAAGTTCCCCCGTGGAGCTGGGAGCGGGCTCAGCTGAGCTCCTGTGAGTTCCTGGCCAGAATGAAGTTCCTTGGAGAAGAGGAGAGGCTCCCAGATATGAGGCCTTGAAGAGTCCTCTGCCCCTGGGCCTCCCCCTCAGGTGTCCTGTCACCCCTGGGCGCCCAATAATGCTAGGAGGGCCCCTGGGTGGCCCACTTAACAGGATGCAGATAAACCAGCCGAAGAAGACCCTCGGGGCCCTGCCGCCCTTTGCTCAGCCCTGCCTGGAGCATCGCGGAGGGCTTCCCTACTGTGGCCCCGGGCCCTGCTCTGTTCATCTGGATTCCTGCCCCTGGGTCTGGCTAGCCTGTTGGAATCTTCCTGGGCAAAGAGCTGCCCCACGCCCACAGCCGACTCCTGCCATGTGTGCTGGGGGTGCAGCTGAGAGACTGTTGTGTGTGAGCCAGCCTAGCAATGGCTCCTAGGGTCTGTGAGAGCAGTGTCAGGAGCGGACAGCAGCTTGCATGGCCCTGGGCTCCAAGGACCTGCACAACTCAGGGGCCTCAGGCTCCTGTTGGGCCTGTCCCCAAGAAGCCAGGGGCTGAGATTTGTGGGGAGCAGCAGGGAGGAAACCCAGGACCTGTAGGCTGAGCATGGTGGGGGAGGAGGGCTGTCACTTGGGTGCCCTGCTTAGCAGTTCAGCCCTCCTTCTCAAGGCAGCAATGAGGTTGGGTGCAGCAGGAGGGAAGAGAGGGTTATCCATGGAGGTGGAAGAGCTGGACAAAGGCTTGAAGAGGCAACAAGAGGGAGCAGAGCTCACAGTGAGAAAGAGGCGAGGGGCCAGTCAGCGGAGGGGCCCAGACACTAGGGTGAATGAGCAGTTTGTCCTAGAGTCAGTGGGAGCTATAGAAGATGCTGAGCAAGGAGCAACCAGATGGACAGGGCAGTGAAGAGACCACGGCCACAGTGCAGTGAGAGGAGGTGAGGGGCATCTAGGTGCACAGAGAAGTGCCCTAGTGCAGGGGTAATGCCAGGACCCTGGAGTCACACAGGCCTGGATCCCAACCCTGACGTCTCTGGGCCTCAGTTCACTCCCTCAGCTGGGATTTGGGGGCAGTACAATGACTTCTCTCGCAGGTTTGTTGGCAGGGTTGGATGATGTAATGCATTCAGAAACTGTCCTGAAAGTGAACTGTTGTCACTAGTGGGAAACAGCATGACTGGTTAGGGGGCTCCTGCTCCTGAGGGCAGCCTCAACATGGTCAGAGGTGGCCCCTTTCCTCCCCGTCCCTCCTGGGCGGTGGGGAGCAGTAGGCATACAGTGAGAACGTGCATGGACCCCTAAGGGGGGGCCCTACCCAGCAATGGCCGTGCAGCTGGGGACCAGAAGCAGGATGTGTCCTGGAGGCCAAGTGCGGTGTGAGGTGGTGAATGGGCAGGAAGGAGGGTGTTGGAGCAACAGCCTGCAGAGGCAAGCCACTGAGGACCTCCAGAGCCCCACCAAAGGCCCGGGTGCCACCAGAGAAAAGGTGGGTGGGAGCAAGGAGCCAGCACCCCACCAGATCCTAGATGGTGAATGGGACTTGATACAAAAAAGATGCTGGAGCATAGAAAGAGAAAGCTGTACTTCTCCCAGGCCCAGGCATACGTGCACACGCACCCATTTTGTTGAGCCTGAATATATGTGTCGGGACGTTTTCCCTGGGCTTGATTTCACAGTGAGCACAGGACATGGCCTCAGTGGGGGGCTTCAGGGTTACCAGGCTCTAAAGATGGAGGATACCCAGTTACGACCCTAAGGCCAGTGCCAAGGAGGTCAGCCTGGTGCCACCCGGCGAGGGGACCAGGCTGGCCCTGGCCCAAGGCTTCACCCGGCCACTCTCTCAGACCACAGAGGAGGCATTGATGACACAAGAGGCACCCAGAGGCCACTGCAGCTGGTGCAGCATCGGCACCACTGGGCCTTGGAAGGGGGAATCAGGAGGACCCTGCAGCGTCAGGCAGCTGTCGGGTGGGCTCCAGGACTCAGGTGTGAGCCTCTGAGATCAGCACCAATGCCCTGGGCATCTTCGTCCTGAGGTGCTTCTGTGCAGCAGGCGGGGGTGCTTGAGTCGGTGCCCACACACCCCAGGAAGGAAAATCATGGGCCCTCAGTCCCAGGGTGTTGGCAGGAGGCAGAGACCCCATCTACCCTCAACCCCCACAATGGGCAGTCTCCACCCTGCCCAGATTCTTCAGCAGCCCCTCTGCTACCAGGCAGAATGGGGGCACCTGTGCACCTCTCTCGCCTTACTTCCCACCACTGGACTCCCAGCAGATCCTTGCTCACCCCTGTGCTCGCACCTCCCTCCCTCATTCTCTGATCCCCAAGTCCTGAGCCCACCAGGCTCCCTTCTTCCCCACCAGCTTGCCTGCGCGTCGAAGGCTTCACCTCCCATCAAACCTCAGCTCAGGCTTGCATCCTCCGTGGAGTCTTCTGGGATTGCTCCAGGCCAACTTAGCCACCCACCTCCCACCTCCACCCCAAGGTTCCCCTGCATTTTGCAGGCTCCTCCAGTGTAGTTATCATTTATCCTGCTAGATTATGACTGTCCACATGCAAAGCTCCTCGAGGAATGGGACTCAGCTTAATATTTTCTTCCCTTTCTCCTGTAGGCTTTGAATATACATCAGAGTGGCCAGTGGACAAATCTGCCCCTCCTAGTCTCTCTCCAATTTACATGTGGGCTGTCCATAAATGCGGGCTCAGGTAAATAAGCAGCCACCCCAGGCCTAAGCCTGGCTTCATTTATGCCCCGCAGGGCCGAGCCCAGGCGGACAGATATGTGCCCAGACACCCACACTCATGCAGACATGCACTCACACAAACACACACAGAAACACATACACACAGACACACGCACATTCAGACAAGCACAGATGCAGGCACACATACATAAACACACCCGCACACAGACACATGCATCCATAAATATGGATACAGATGTGCACATGCAGACACACACACTCACACAGATGTACACACACAGATTCATGCAGACACACACATACACACCACACAACCAGACACAGGCATCCCTAGACGTATCTGCAGACATGTGCACACACATGTACACTCATGTGCCCACAGGTGCACACCCACCCAGGCCTTAGGTGCTGGAGGAGGAACTGCTGATTGGGGCCCCGCTGCTGCCACCTCTTCCCTCGAGGAGAACCCAGGCCAGCAGTGGGTACCGGAGGCCCCTTCCCTCCAGGGCCAACCACAGTGGGGAGTGAGAGCATGTGGTGGCCACCTGCCAGGTCTCCTTTGTTCCCCAGGTCCCAGGAGGAGGTGATCGTGCCTGGGGACTGCCTGGCCACAGAGTTCTGCAGGCCCTGCTCAGACACGCTCGTCTCAGCCATGGAGATGAGCCTGGGGGTGGGGAGTAGGCAGTGAAAGGACCCAGGCTCGAGGCAGGTGCCCAGCACCACGACAGCAGCCACCACAAGGATGGAGAGCCCACCCTTCGCTCACTGCCCATTCCAGGCAGGATGGTGCAGCCCCAGGGTCCTGCAAGTCCCCACCCCTCACAGGCCTGCAGTTCAAGATCAGCCTCAGGTGATTGCCCTCTACACATCCCCCATTGTCCCTCCAAGAGCTTGTTAATGTGTTCCCCCCTGGGAGTGAGACACCCAGGAACACTGAAATGGGAGCCGAAAATGCCAAAGGCAAGCCCCTTGATCCTCTCCTTCTTGAAAGTGCCAGCTCTTCTGGCCCCACCTAGCTGTCCCTGAGGTCTTTGATTCCCCCCTGGGCCCTACCCATTCGAGGCCCATCTCTGCTACTTCCAAGTTAAGAGCCTTGGGCAAGTGCTGTAACCAGAGCCTCAGTTTTCTCACCTGTAAAATGGGCACCCTTAGCAGCCTTGGAGGTGGATTTGAGGCCAACGAGGCAGTGCACGCAGAGCCCTGGTTTGGCAGCTGCTGGCTCCAGCGAATGGAATTTGGCTGTTAATCCTGTTGTGATTACCATGTGCTGAGCCCTTTCCTGGCTGAGCCTGTAGGACAGTATTTGGACTCAGCAGAGAGCCACGTAGTATGTGCTCACTAAACCCTGGCACGTGGGCGGGATGTGGGGGGTCAGCCCGGCAGCTCCACACCTGCGCCATCAGCAAACAGCGAGCTTCGGGGAGAGCCTGGCAAGACACTGGGCTTGTTTTCCAAGTGGTTTGTTTCTCGGGAGTTGAATTTCTATTCCTGGTACGGCCGAGCTCTCAACCTGGCCACGAGCCTTGGCTGAACAAGGTTCCTCCTCCTCCTCCCACCAGGGGAGGACTAGGCTGTCCCTCCCCATCCACTCGCCACTCCTCCCCGCATGCCACTCACGTGCCAGGTTGCCCTCCCATATTTAGGCCCTTTGCAGCTCAGGAGGGGGTGTCTGCACCTCCTCTCCTCCTCAGCTTCAATCAGACCAAGGGTGGAGTCTCCCCTCCCTCAGGGACATTTCTGCCCCTCCCGAGGGCGGGCGGGGAGCTGGCCCAGCCTGTGGCAGGGGTGGGCTCAGTGGTCAGCGGTGCGTGGGGCTCAGCAGGGCCGAGCAGGCTGCTCTCGTCATCGGTGGTGGCCTCACTGCAAGTGAATTAGCTGGTCCTCAGGGAGTGAGCACTGAGCCCTGCAGGCTCCTGGCCCTGGCCAGTGACTCACTCACCACAACCTCACTCCCACCAGAACCCGGTGGTGTCCCTGCCCCCAGCCTACCGGCCTGGCTGGCAGCTGGGGAACAGGAGGCTGGTGCCCAGAGTGGCCCTGGCTGCCCATCCACCTGCCCCCACCATCCATTCATCAGGCTGCTGACCCCCTCCGTCGGGTCACACTTACCTCTGTCACCAGTCCCTCCCACATGCAGCCGTGGTGACCCTGGGTCTGTGCCTGGCCTGCCCTGTCCCACCAAGCTCCGTCTCCCACTCCTTTAGTCCCCTGGCACCTTCAGTGACCTAAAGGAGGCCCTCTCATCCTTCTTCTCCGTCCCTCTGTGCCTCCCTGCCTCTCTCAACTGAAGCCCTGGGATCCGCTAACTGGTCTTGATGAAAAACAGAGGTCCGCTGGTGCAAAGCAGGTTCCGGGTATTGCCTGGGTCTGGCTCCTGCCAGCATCTAACATGGATGAGAGTGACAGCACCTTGGTCCCTGCCACAAAAGCCCTTAGGAACCCATCACACTCCCTTCAATGACGCCCCCCCCCCCACATTTTCATTTACTCAGCAGGAGGCAGGTGCTCAGTAAGCATGTGTTGATGAATGAATGAATGAGCAAACGAATGAGTGAATGCTCTTTTCCCCCACTACAAATGTGACTCCTCTTCATCCATGCATGTGACACATCTCAGATCTCTCTGGCTTGAAAACTGGCCTCTGGCAGCTACACAGTGGAAAGTGCCCACATTTCAAGGCCAGAGATCTGAATTCCAAAACTAGCCCCTTGTCTGTGTGCTGTACGTTTCTGTCTCTGAGCCAAACATCCTCAAGGTCATGTGGGGCTAGTCACCCTCCCCCAGGCTGGTTTTGAGGATTTGGGATGCTTATCTTGTGCAGGGAACTCAGGGCATAGAGATATCACCCAAATGGCAGCTGTCATGACAGGACTCTGCCCAAAGTGCTCTTTCTGGGGGACCTCTTTAGCACATATGTGTGCAGTTTTCTCTGTATTGTTCTATAATCCTTGGTGTGTTGCTGTGTAATTGGTCTCAAATGGTTTCATCATAATAAATAGCATCTGCAAAGCAGTTTACAGTTTGCAAAATGCTTTTTCCACATCCCATTCCCACCTTTACAAAAAGACACTAAGGCTCAGAGAAGTTAAGTGATTTCTCTAAGACCACACAGTGAAGAGGAGGCGGGGGCTGCCCATCCCTGGCCCATGGGGACTGCTGGTTGCAGTTCAAGGCAGGGGAGTGAGGGGCAGGGAGGGAGCTCAGCAGGCTGATGGGGGAGGCGAGTGTTCCATTCATCAGCAGGCATGCTTTCTAATGGATGCCCCAGTGGGGCTGCATGTTATGTGCTCACCTGGGTGCGGGTATTCAGTCTGAGACCAGGTGACTCCCGCATGGGGTGCATGGAGGGATCGTGCCTGCCATGGCGGGGTGTGGAACTAAGCTAGCTCCACAGTCCCTCTCTGTTCTCAGGTTAAGCTGACTCAGAAACTTCTAGAAAGAGACGAGGCCAAATGAAATACCTCCACTGGAATTGAGCTGCTGTTGTCACCCTGATGTTTAATTATTAGCTGTTTGGTTGACTTGCTTATTTTGCTGTTGTTGTTTTGGTCAGAAAACTGAGGCACTAGGGAAGTACAGGGACTTGTCCCAGAGGCACAAGAAGGCAAGAATGCGAGTAGACAACAAAGCAAGGAGTGACAGGAGGGAGGGCTCTGCCAGAGGGAAGGCAGGCAGGGAGGCTGGGAAGGGGGCCTGTACCTCTGGATCCTCAGAGGAGGCAGGGAGGAGCTATCAGAGGGGAGGCCCCAAATCCACCTGGAGTGGTTCCCCTTGAGCCCCAAAGCCGAATGGCTGTGCCTGGAGCAGCACTCCTCATCTCTGAAGTCCCCGTTGGAGGGCACCTCCTCTGGGAAGCCCTCTGGAACTGTTTAAGCAGAGCTCAGTCTGCCATCTCCTCCAGGTTCCTGCTGCTATGGCCCTCTGCACACTCAGTATGACCCTTCCTGCCTGGGCCTGGGCAGTGAGTAGGGCAGGGAGCGTGTGTGTGCTTATTTTTTGAAAAGTTAAAAAAAATATATAGACATATACAAAGGAGAATAAAGCCAACACCCACTTTGCATCCCAGTTCCTACATAGGGAAAGGGTGGTTGAATGAATATCAACATCACGGGCACATGCTCAATGTCTGCACATGCATGAACGCACATCTGGCCTCACTAAGGACATGGGATGCACGTTCATGGCTGTACTGGCAATGCATGTGCACACCCAGGTATGAGTGTTAGGGGACTGGAAAGGGGCTTTTTCCAGAGAAGAGAGAAGCTGGGCCTGGGCAATGGCCGCCACGTGCCTGCTGCATGATGCTCTGCCCTGGCTTTCTAGGCCCTCGCAAGGCCTGCCCCTGGCTCCTACTTCCGCTCTGTGCTTCTGTCTGGGTGGGCAAGGCAGGCTCCCTCCACCATGGTGAGTCCACAAGTGAGCAGGTGGGGCTGGTGGCCTACAACACCATTCCTTGGGGTTTCAGGCTGCCACACTTGGCTCTTTCCTGGCCATCCCTGCTGGCCCTTCTGCCAGACCAGTCCCCTGACCTCTAGCAGCCGGAGACAGCAGTCACCCAGCTCTTGAATGACTTACACATAGGTGTGGCTACCTGTGGACAGACAAGGATGTGCTTCTGAGCAGAGGACAAGGAGGGTAACACTCACAAGCGCGCGCACACACACACACACACACGCACGCACAAAACAAACTCATGTACATTGTTCCCAGGCTGTGGGGCCTAAGAAAGTCTGTTTCTTCTGGGAGTTTGGGGTGACAGTCCAGAGCTCAGGAGGCCATTCCAGCAACATGGGGCCAGCAATGCCCTGGCCTGAAACTGTCAGATGACTGAGGGCTCCCTGGAAGAGGGACCCAAGGACAGGAGTTAGAGCCTTCAGGGTAGAGCTGGGTGACCTCAGAGCTAATACCACCAATCACACTGCCATAGTTTCTTCCAAAGCAACAATAATGAGCTTTGAATGCTAAGAAGGGACATTACCAACAAGTTATAAATTGCGGGTTGCTTTGTCATTGAGATGTGACAAGAGTCCTGGAAAAGCTCAAATACTCCCCACTCTATTCCAGAGCAGTTCAGCTCTCTCCTGCCATGACCCCCAACTCAGTTCCAGGCTCATGTGACACAGCCTGGGCTTTCGATGCTCAGCTGGGCACAAAGACTCTAAGCCTCAGAGGGCAGCTGGGCTTTAAATCGGGTACCCCTCTGGCATTCCACTGGGGATCTGTAAGCCCCTCAGGGTCTGCCCCAGGGAGCCCATTCCGGGAGCGAAGGGTTGCTGGGCTAGGTGGTAGGCTCTTCCCAGCCTGCCTTTGGGTTCTCAGAGGGATTGGCCCAGGCCTAGCCATGGAAATCTAGGTTGATGGTCTCAGGAAGGCTGTCGCATGTCCTGGTGGTCTGAGCTTCTGGGCTTGTTCCTGGGAGCATAAGGCCACATTTCTTTAGGGCTGAGCAGCATGCTGGCATTCCTGAGAACATTCCTGTCACCGCAGAGAGAGCCAAATCTGAATTATTTGGTGTAAATGCCACTGGAGGGAGTTAGGGGCACGCATATGTGGTGAGCTTTACAATCTCTTGGAAAGTCTCCCCCAAAGGAAAGAACAGGGAAATGGAAGGTGGGATGGGGATTAAGTGCAGGAGGGGGCAGAGTCACCAAGCTGTGTCCAGCGGGGGATGCTGGGAAGGGCTCCAAGACAGGGGGCAGCCACTTACGGAGCTGGGGCAGGAGCAAAGCCACGCTGGCACTGGGTGGCTGGGGGGCATGGGATGACCTCCACCCCCTGTCCCCTCTGGCAGCCTGGGACACCTACCTTGACTGGTGTGAGGCTTAAATGACGTAACCTGTAAGACAGTGCTTTAGGTAGAAAGGGCTCTAATTTGTTTAATTAATTACCACTTTAATTAATTTAGGCCTCAGTTCTAAAGTTTATAGAAATACCTAGGGCTGGCTGGTTACCTCATTTGGTTATAGCACATTATTAATAACACCAAGGTCAAGGGTTTGGATCCCCATACCAGCCAGCTGCCCACCTCACCCCCCACCAAAAAAAAGAAATGCCTAAAGGGCAACAGAGGAAAATAAAAAGAAGTTGGGCTAAGGAAAATAAGGGTAGGAAACAAGAGGAGCAAGAGAGGTCGGGGTGGGGTTAGTCCTGTCCACATTGGGGTGTCCATGGAATTTAGAGCTGCGAAGAGGCTGGTGCTGAGCGTCCAGCAGCCAAGACAGCTCATGTGATTAGTTACAAGAGCGGGAGGGTCTAGGGCTGGCCGGCTCGCTCACTGGGGAGAGCTGCTGCTGGTAACACCAAGGTCGTGGGTTCAGCTCCCCATATCGACAAGCTACACCCCCCCCCAAAAAAAGAGCCGGAGCGTCTACAAAGAAAAAATGAAACAAGTCAGTCAGGAGAAGCCCAGCTTTTCCTGGCAATAAAAAATGGCTGATGTTTATCAAGAGATTTACTGACCCTTCTTCGCGCTCACCTTAGGAGGTTTTTACTGATTCCCTTTTTTTTCACTTTTTTTTTGGTGGCTGGCCAGTATGGTGATCCAAATTATTCCCACTTTACAGGAGAGAATACGGGACATGTTAGCCTGAAAAAATGTTCAAGGCAGATGTTATCAAGTGTCTACTGATGCCATGGAAAATCTCCGGGGAACACCCCAGAAGCATTTAGGTATTAGTAGGCTAACTTTCTGGTGAGCCTTTGATGACAAACAGTTACAAAATGCCCTTCTCCAAGGTCACCAGCTCCCACCAGAAAAATCTTCCCTCACAACTAGAAATCACCAGTCTGGGAAGCACCCAAGCAGAGCATCTCCGGTGGCATGGGCTCTGGAGTGAGGTTGCCTGGGTTCAAATCCCGGCTCAGCCACTTACTCACTGTATGACTTTGGGCAATGCCTGCCCATGCTGTGCCCCAGCTGCCTTCTCTGTAAGGTGGGGATACAAGCCTCTTGAGGTTGAAATGAGTTAATGTGTGTCTAGAACTCGGAACAATGTCCAGCCCAGAGTTCACGCAGTAAACAGGAGGTGCCATTCTCACTGGGGCCTCTCTACTGCTTACGTGTAAATGTGCTAGGGTTGTGGCTGTGGTCATTCACTGTGCCACAGATGGGGCAGGTCTTCAGGGCTCTAGCCCCATAGCCATGCTCCAGGGTGGAAAGACATGCAGCTTGGAGCTGGCCATTCTCTCACCCTTGCTCTCTCCCCTCATTTTACCCTGGCTTCAGGGTCTTGCCAAGCCCTGCTTGTGCTAGGAAGTGCTCCTGGCTGCTATGGTCTGCGCTGGTCTCTGAGTTTTCAGAACTGTGTCAGCCAGGACCCCAGTCAGTCATTCGGGGGGAGGCAGGGTGGATAGCATGGAGACTTGGCAGCTAGGGCCACTGGGGCTCTACTTCTGACTAGGGGCCACTCTGCTGGACACGTTGGAAATCAGGCCCCCATTCAGGGCCCTAGCATCCTTTTTTTTTTTTTTTAATATGGTGGCTGGCCAATACAGGGGTCCGAATCCTTGACTTTGGTGTTATCAACACCACACTTAAACCAACTGAGCTAATGAGCTAGCCCTCCATTGTAAACTTAGGCTCTTTGCCACCCTCTCCAACTTCAGGGGTGCAGTTATAACTGTGTGAAGTGCATTCACTTTTTCTCTTCTCTTCCAGTGCTGGCACAACGCAGGCCTCAACACCCTGGGAAGGGTAGAACATCGGGTCTAATTCTGTCTGATTCAGAGCAGCTGAATGATCACTTTTTGATGAAGTACACCTGGACATACAAGGCACAGGGCCACGCCGAGTGGGGACACAATGAGATCTGCCCCAGCTCACAGTGCCTATGGGAGGTGGGTGCTTACGCGACTGTCCATGCCCAGAAATCCCCTCTCGTGTCAGACATGCAGGTAGGACTGAGGTAAAGGTACCTGCTTACAACCAGCATCAGTCAAGCCTAGGACTGAGTCCCCAGTCCCTGGAGCTGCCCACTCCCACTGCTGGCCCAGGGAAGGCACAGAGGGGAAGGAGAGGCTGAGACAGAGGGGAGAGAGAACTGAGAGCCCCTTACTATTGCCAGGTGACAGTTTTCCAGGAAGCTGAAAGCTTTAAGTATCCAAAAGCTGGGGTTCTTGACTAGGGGTGTTTCTTGATGCCTGTCTCTCCCTGCTTTAAGAGCTGTTTTGTTCCATGTAGGCTCACTTATTAATTTCTAATTTCTCTTTTACCTGTTTCTGTAGGTATTCAGAACACATTTTACTTTCCTTTATGAATGCCCCTACATCCAAATGTAGTCTTGTCTGAGCAATGGTGACTTGTGAAGAACATTCTCGAACACATCCTGAAAATCAGATACTTCCAACATACCACATATGGCCCAAGAAGAGACTGATTAATACCAAGGTGATTAATACTTTGG
Source organism: Cynocephalus volans (assembly GCF_027409185.1). Classification (NCBI taxonomy): domain Eukaryota; kingdom Metazoa; phylum Chordata; class Mammalia; order Dermoptera; family Cynocephalidae; genus Cynocephalus; species Cynocephalus volans. The sequence goes on from NC_084460.1 coordinate 293,812,340, forward strand.
GGGTCTCAAAAACAAGCCCTGGCCAAAGACTTTGTGCCTCAAAGCGCTGTGGCTGGTCAATAGAGCAGGTCAGAGTGGGGACAAACAGCCCATGCTGTTCTCTGCCTGGGAGCTGGGCCATATTCTTCTCTCTGCTTAACAAGTGGGAATTCTGAGACCTTGCCAGCAGCCAAGTGGATGGGGAGTTGTCTGGCCAATGCCTTTGAGGTTAACACTTCTACAGCATCTTCATAGCAAGAGGGTGGCGGAACCGGGAGCAAGATGCTAGAAGGGGCCTGTAAGTGGTCATAATTCAAGGCCTGGCCGCAACAACCTGCCACGCCCAAGAGAACTCGCTGCAGCTGAGCAAAGCCCTGGTGGCTCTCAGTTCAGGTGCGTTCAGCACCAGCTCTCTTCTGCTCGCAGTGGAGCTCACACTTCCCTAGAAGATGCTTTCACCTCACCTTCCCTGGCCAGGTTTTGAGTCCTAGGGTAATGTTGCATCCTGTTTTGAGACTTTCCTATAGAATTGTTCAAGTGAGAGCCTCACTATCCCCGGCTGTGAGATTCTCAGAAAACCCCTTGGAGAGGGCCAGCCCGTAGGTCACTTGGGAGAGCGTGGTGCTGACAACACCAAGTCAAGGGTTAAGATCCCTTTTCCGGTCATCTAGAAAGAAAAAGAAAAAAAAAAAATCCCTTGGAGGAGAGAGTTTTTCTTGTTTTGTTTTTGCGGCTAGCCAGTATGGGGATCTGAACCTGTGACCTTGGGGTTATAAGGCTGTACTCTAACCAACTGAACTAACTGGCCAGGCTTAAGCGAGTGTCTTTGAAAGGAGCCTGAGACATCTTCTCTTCTAGACACTTGCTCCACCTAGATGTAGAAATGAACAGATCCATGCTGCGAACTGGTTAGAGACCTGCACCCTGTTGGACAGCTGACAGCCCTCTGGGAGGTCCTGATCCCCCCAACACAGCTCCCTCTGTGATCTCGCTAAGCCCGTCAATCCTTCTGCCATCTGCAAACCAAATGCTCCCACTGTCCTTCCAGTGCAGTCACCCGCATGGCAAAGAGATGCAGGATCTGAGTGGGAGGCTGTTTTTGGACTGAGGGCCTCAAGGACCTTTCTTCTTGGTGGTGGTTACAAATTTCTTCAGAAATGTCATTCTTCCCGGCATGTGACTAAGGGCTGGATTAGTGTTACCAACATGTCCCAGTTTACCCAGGAATTTTCTGGTCATAGCTGTGAGTTCTGCATCCCAGGCAAACCGGGAGAGCTGGTCACCGTGCCTGTACTCCCCTTTAGTAGGAGAGTGAGCAAATCCTGGCTGGTTGGGTGTCCTCAGTCTGCCTGTGCCCTTTGTATTAGTCTGTTTCCATTGCTTATAACAAAATACCTGAAACAGTGATTTACAAAGAAATGAAATTTATTGCTTACAGTTTCTGAGGCTGGGAAGTCCAAAGTCCATCTGGTGGTGGTGACAGTGACCCAGGGGCCTCACATTGCAAGACGGTGGAAGCAGAGAGCGACAGACTCTTCTCTTTTAAAACCCTCAGAACCATGCCGCTGACCACCATTTTTAATCCATTCACTACTGCATGGTCCTACAATCCAATCACCTCTTCAAGGTTCTGCCTTTCAATTACCATAATAGGATTTCCCACCCTCTTAACAGTCACAGTGGGGACCAAGTTTCTAATACAAAAATTTGGGGGACACAATTCAAGCTTCAGTGAGTTTTGGGGGGACATAATCCAATCTACTACACCCTCCATCCCTTACACCTTCTCTCTCCAAACAAGGGGAGGGGTGGCTTCCTGGCCAGGGGCGAAGGGAAGGCAGAAAATACCCACTCAAGGTTAACAGAGAAGAAGAAAGAATAAGCTCCATGTAAAACAGCCTGCTTCTCCTCAACTTCAAGCTTCTCTGGGATGGGACTTCTGGCCTGGCAGGGGGCACACAGCTGGGGACTACTCGGGGCTCTGGTCCTGCTGGGCTCCCATGTGGGGCTGCGTGGCAGGAAGGGACAGGTGTGGAAATGTCTCCTTACAGTCACATAGAGGTGTCTACCCTTTCCTCAGGTGCAGCGCTCTCACAGGCATTCACAGGCAGGGCCACCAGGTGTGTGCCTGCTCATGTGCTCCCCCAACCTGCAGCTTGCCTTGCCATGGTGAGGCTGGGCCCACCCACTCACACACGGTAACCAGAGCTTAAGCAAAACACCCCCGGAGCTCGAGATATGCAAATAGGTGGGCCTGCACACACACATGCACGTGCACGGCAGGGAAGAGGGCCAGGAAATGGCACAGGCAGCAGGGGATTCCTGAAGGCGCACGCGCCCAGGGAGTCGAAAGCTCTTGCACCGAGGGGGCGGTGGCATCCGTGTACACTGCAACTCACCTCCCCCAGACTCCTTACTGAGGCTCGCACCCGAACTCCACGGGCCTGGGAATCAGTTTGGGGGCAGGCCTGGAATGTCAAGAGACATTCCCCAGCCTCTCCCTGCCAGGTAGGAGCCTCCCGGGGCGGCCAGACCTGTGTGGGTACCAGGAGCCGGGCCTTCTGGCACAGCTCCCCAGGAGAACAGGCAGGCCCGGGCGTGCTGCAGGGAGCAGGCGTGGGGTGAGGGAGGATCTTACACAATTTCACGGGACTCGCAAGGCGGGAGGGTTGAAAGGCCCCTGGCAGCTCCCCAGGCCCTTACACCAGGACAAGGAAAGCACAGCCTGAAACTCCTGGGTTTCTGAAGGTCGGGAAGGTGGGACTTTTTGAGACCTGCTCCACTCTGACTGTCTCCCAGACTCTGCCATTCCTTTGAGGCCAGAGGGGCTGCCAAGCATGTTGGGCACCAAATCATAGGCTTCCAGAAACTCAGCGAGGCCGGCACCCTCATTTCCCACTGAATACGGGAACAATTTGCTGAAGACATTGTTCCTTTGTCCAGAGTCCTACAAACACCATAAAACCAACACACTTTGGTACAGGTGACAGCTGGAAAATGGGGTCCTGAGAACACTTACTTTTTTCCTGGATGTGCCAGACGCTATTTTAAGAACTTTCTAAATATTAACTCATTCATTTCCCACAATAACCCTGCAAGGTGGTACTATTACTGTCATCTCTATCTTTTAGAAGTGAGGGAGTAACTTGCCCAATTTCACACCCCTAGCATGTGGCAGGGCTGGGATTTGAACCCAGGCAGCTTTAACCTGCATATACTTGTATGTCTGGTCTTTTGGGAATCAAGCAGAATTATAGATAACCAACTAGGAATACATTGGAAATGGCTTAGGAGCAGACTCAGATTGCAAACTTAAGTGCTTAAAGGGACAGGCAGATGAAATAAATGTATGACTCAGGCTAGGCAGGGAGAGGCCTGTGGGCCAGCTGGAGAGTTAGAGGCCACCCATAGGTGCCCCCATGAAGATTTCCTAAAAAGAAAACATGCCTGGAGGCCACTGGGGGTCCCTGGCTTAGAGCAGCTCTAACTTAAGTCCAGTGCACCTCAGGCTGTTAACAGACGGGGGTCAGGAAATGTGGCTTACCGGGTCACAGCAGATTGTCTTGGGGGGTTTGAAAGGCAAGGCCACTGAAGTGCCTGACCTCCTGTGTAACAGCAAAGGGCATAAGTTGCATCAACACAACAGAGTGGAAGTGACGGGACAGGAAGAACAGCCCATTCAGAAACAGAAATAGAGGTAGGAATGACCTAGTCGCTGAAAGAACAAAGCTCTTCAAGCCTAAATGACTCCACCATTTATAAGCTGTCAGATACCATACACCTATGGCTAGGGGAGGTCCAAGGAGACGACTTCTGCTCCAGGGCTCATCTAACAATGCAAATTCCACCAGTCTAGCATAGAAAAGCCCCAGCTCCCTCACTGGGGAGCTTGGTTACTCCAAGTCCCTTGCTATAATCCTTTTGTCTGCTTTTTTGATTTGTTAAAAGGGGCGGTGGGGGGTGGGGGGTGGGGGTTTGAGATACCATTTTAGAGTTGAGCCTGTAAATGTGCTGATTTTCGTTTGGTTTTGACCTATGAAAACATCAATTTTATATGGTTCAGCCCCATAATTATCCTACACACCTTGTAAGAATAAATGAAAATGCTTGAAGATTGCTCAGCAGGTGCTCAGCAAGTGTTTGGTGAATGAGAGTGCTAGGTCTGGAACCAGGTGGGCAGGAGCCTTCTTTGCCCACTTCTAGCAAAGCCAGCTGCAAGGGAACGAGGTCAGGCAAAGCAGATCTTCGAGGGAAATTCACATTAACCCAGCTCCTCCCGGTTGTTTAACCTTCCCCCACACAGTGGCCAGAATCCAGAACAGTCGTATCCACGTCCAGGTTTCAGCTGTGGGCACAGAGGCGACTGCCCAAGGCCACCATCCATACTGAGAGGTAGACTCGAACGCTTAGACTGGCACAGGCCAAGCTCTCGCTGCATCCGGGTTTTGTGGAATGAACACTCCCCTCGAGGGTAACTGGAGCTGATGCACGCGGCGCAGGGAGAAGGCTCTACCTCCCCGTTTACGTTGACGCTTAATCTTCCATCTCTCTGAGCATGTGGCACAAAGGAGGGGGTCGCGGCGGCTGCGGCCGAGGAGCCCTTCCTCCCCGTCTGTGGGGGCAGCCCCGCGTCCGCGCCGCAGTCAAGGAGGGGGCTCGAACAAAGAGTTGGGACGCGCGGTCCTCGGGGTCAACACTGCGACAGTCCCTAGGACTGGCGCGCGCCCACCCTGGGGAAGAGTCCCACCTCCAGCCATTGGGGAGCCTTGGTGCAGGGCGGAAACCCGGCGGGCGTCCCCTCCAACGCCAGGAACCCGGGACAGGAGGGCTCTGCTGGTGCTCCCGCACTACCCGGCACCTGCCCCACGTTCCTGCAGGCCAAAGGGCTCGGAGTGTGGGCTTCTCACTCAAGGAAAACCCGCTCGGGAAAGCCCAACAGGCCAGCGGCCGGACTGGCACACGTGAACCGGAATGCAGGCTCGACGCACGCGGGACGAGGGAGCGCGAGGGGGCGACCCAGGTGGCGCTCCGGCACTGCGCGCCCCTCCCCCCGCTGGGCGAGGGCGGGATAGTTACGCTCAGCCACGGGGGCCTCGCGGTGCGGAGGGCGACCCAGTGTCTCTCATCGCCCCGACTCTGCCCACTCCAAGTTGTCCCGCACTTGGCATTCGTCTGCCTTTGCGAGCCCAGACTCCGGGTTTTCCCCATTCCCGGTTCAGCGGCCCCCAGAGACAGACGGCAGGACCCGCCAATGGCAGGGCGCAAAGCGTCAACTTCGTGTTCGCCCGCCACCCTCGGCCAGTGCGCGCTCGCTTCCCCGCAGTCCCGCCTTCCGTGTCGGGCGCCCCCTCTCGGCAACGCAGGGACGAACCCTGTCTGTCGCCATCTTGTGTGTGGCACGGGTAGTTTTTCCGAATATCTTTCCACCTCTTCTAGTCTTTCCTCCCACACAGCGGATTTCTTAGTCCGACAGCCAAGTGCGGTGGCGACAAGGAGGCTGCAGCCCACGGTTTTCAAGCCGTCTGTGTGGGCTGGGTCGCCACGTCACGCCACGCTTGCCAAGTGCAGCGCCATGTTGAGTGTGGCGTCCTGATGGTTCCCTTTTCGGGGCTCCGCATGGCTCCCTAAATGGCTCCCCCAGTTCCAAGGAGTCCCCAAGGACTAGCCCAGCTGACCTAAGGGGCGATTATTTCCCCCAATAACTCTGCAGTGTTCATGTGCCCAACGCAGTCCCGAAGCGGGGCGGGAGAGGGGTGGACCCCACGGCCCGGCGGGGCCCTGGAAGGCGGCCGCCCCGAGGCTGCCGCGACGGCAATGACCGCTGGGGTAGACGCTGACCAGGGAGAGCCCTGGAGGGCGGGGACCGCTATGTTCTGCAGGCGCGCAGGCTGTCCCGCTCGAGGGCAAGCGCCCGCCCCGGGCATCGAGTTCCCTCGATGCACGAATCCCCGAGTGTGTGTGCTTGGCATGGTGCCTGCTCGTCGGCTGGCTCGGGTACTGCTGATGGGCGACAGGGTCACTTCCTCGCGGACTCGGGGGGCCCGACACCGGGAAGGTGGAGGGAGGACGCAGGAGAGGGACGGGACGGCCTAGGTACGCGGGTCTCGGCCTCGCGACCTCGTCGTGGGATAATGTCCATTCGAACTAGAACAATTCTTGGTCGAAGGTGCCCAGGCGCGCGGCCGGGTATCTCCTCCCGCACGGCGCAGGGCACCGCCCGGGGCGAGCGCGGCTCAGCACCCGCCTTCCCCTCCCCCTCTCTGGCAGCCGTCGTGCGCGCCCGCCGCCGCCTCCTCTCCCCCCTCCTTCCGAGCGGCTACGGGGAGGGGCAGGGCTGGGGGCTGGGGGCTGGGCGGGCTGGGCGGGCTGCTTTGCCGCGCTTTGGCTTTCTGCGTCAGCAGTCCCGGCAAAACAGCGGCGGGAGCGCGCGCCGCGAGCGTGCCCGTGCACTCTTCCCCTGCGGCCTCGGAGCCGCGGAGACCCGGCACACTGAGGCCCTGACTGACAGTACTGTCCGCGACTGCGCAGCGCCGGGCTCGCCGAGGCACTGCCGCTTTAAGCACGCTTGTCCATTGTTCGGAAACGAGCCAATGAGCGGGCGCCCGCTCCCTGGGCTCAGCCAATAGCACTCGCGCAAGGGAAGCCGAGCTCCGCCCACTAATCTATATTAAAGGTTCTGGCGCCGCGTGAGTCCCCCACTGGCTGCTCTGAAAAGCCATCTTTGCATTGTTCCCGGCTCCGGCTCTGCGCTCGCCGCAACCTCCTCCGCCGCGCACCTCATCCGTCGCCGCGGACTCCGGCAGCTCTATCGCCAGAGTTCCCGAACTCTCGCTTTTTTCCGTCCGTTGCATCGGATCACCGGCGTGCCCCACCATGTCAGACGCGGCCGTGGACACCAGCTCCGAGATCACCACCAAGGTGAGGCTGGATGCCTCCCGCCCCCTCGGGGTCCGCGCGCCGCCGCCGCAGTAGCAGTGTTTGGCGCGCGGCGGCTGGGCTGCTCCGAGTCCCCCGTGAGTCCCCTCCGCGGGGAAGCCGCCTGTACCCAGCGCGGTGCCTCCAGGCAGCCCACTCTTTGTGTGTGCGGGGGAGGGGGTGAGAAGCGCCGTGGGGAGATGTGGTGCCCGTCGGGGAGTGGGCCCGGCGCCCTCGGGGACTGGAGGGGCCGGTCCGGGGCCTTAGAAACTTGTTTGTCACTCGTCCGGGCGTCCGCGGGAGGAGAGGGGCCGAGCTGGGGTCGCCGGCCCGCCGGGCGCACGGAAATAAACTTTGAAACTCGAGCGCGTTGGGAGTCGGAAGTGCCGGGGGAGCGGGCCGGCGACGGGAAGTAGCGGCGAGCGTCCGCCGGCCCGGGGCTCTTTGTTCGGCGCCCGGCCGCCGGGTTTCGCGCCCTGCGGCGGTTCCGAAGTGGTTTATCGGGACGAATCCCTGATAAGGCAGATGGGGCGGCGGGCCGGCCGGCCGCGACGTCGATTGTCCCCGCGGAGGTGTGAAGGGCTTCTGCTCCAAGGACGCCCTCCGGGGGAGTGCGCTGGGAGCGGCCGCCCAGGTTCAGTAATTCGCCCGCGGTGCCGGGCTTGGCTGAGGCGGCGGCGAGCCCACGCGCCGGAGGGGGAGGAAACGGAAAGTGAGGCCGCGGCACGCCGGGAGACGAGGGGCGCCCCCCGCGGCTACCCGGTAGCGCCGAGTGCGCCGCCGCTCAGGGAGCGACGCGGGCCAACATCGCGGCCGTGGCTTGGCTGGTCGGTGGTGGGGCCGGGGCTGGGTGGGGTTGGGGGCCGGCGTCCGCTGGGGGATTCACTGCCCTCGGGGCTGAGGTCTTGCGCGGCGGCTGTGGCTCCTGCTCTCCGCGCCGCACCGGCCCCGCCGCCTGCCCTGGGGAGCGTCTCCGCCCTCGGCGGGAGCGCGGCTCCTTCACACGGACCGGCTGGCTTTTTTTCCACCTTTCGGCCCTGGTCCGCGCTTTCTTGTGTCTCTGAGGGGACCAACGCGAGTCACCTTGGCGTCTCCTTAACCCTCGTGCCCTCGCGTCACCTCTGGTTCTCCCAGGGGCGACTCCCCTGGCAGAGCGGAGCTCGAGACCCGGATCTCCGCAGGGGCTGTCGGCGGCCCCTACTGGGCCCAGCCCGGGAACCGCTTTGGGGAGGAGAATCGGCCTTCCCCCAGCGCGGGGCCTCTGCGTTCGCTTTTCTCCAAGGTGATTTCCCGAGAGGGGCAATGAATAGCCCCGTTGGAGGGCGCCCCCGACCGTCTAGGGCCGCGGGACTGAAAACAGCCTTGCTAACTTCGGAGCGGCCTCCCGCGGGACTTCGCCCGCCAAACGCAGAGACGCAGGTCAAGCCTGCCGTGGTGGCGACAGGGGGCGTCGAGAAGCCGACAGGCCGGCGCGCACCTCGCGCGCTTGGCAGGGCGAGCGCCACCCGCGGGCTCCAGCTCTCCAGGGCAGAGGCGCAATCGGCCGCCCCGGGCCACGTGCTCCGTGCGCGCGGTGCGTGCCGAGGCCCGCGCGCAAAGCCCGCCGGGCGGGGGCTGCGCGCCTGCGCGCCGCGACCTCCCCGCCCCCACCGCTCCCTGGGGCTTCGGCCGCCAGGGGGCGGGAGCGGGCGGCGCCGGGGTTCGCGGGGGCCGGGCGGAATGGAGGGAACCGGCCGACAGGTGCTCCGGGCTCGTGCGCCGGACGGCGGCCGAGCGGCTCCCTGCGCCCCTGCCACTGGACGCCTGTTTGTGTTGGTGGCGGGCTCCGCCGCGCCAGGAAAAATTTACAGGGAGCCCAAGGCTGCGCTGCCCTTTCGAACCCGGGCGGAGTCCGTCCCCCAGGTGCGGTCTGGCGGACACAGCCGGCGCGCGGACCGGCGGGAGGCAAATGTGCACCGTTGTCCGCCGCGATGGAAACTGGCCGCCCCGGGCCTAGGGCGTGTCCCCTGAGCCCGCGCCCATTTCTAGGCGGCAACGGCCTGCGGTCTCCTGGGACGGCTGTCCAGGACATGGGGGTCTGTTTGTGCGTTTGGGTTTCTTCAGGGACCTGAGCTTGCCTGGGTTGCCGGCGGCTTGGAACCGGAGCCGGGCTGTGAGGACTGTCCCCTCCCAGGCCGGTCCACCCACGGGAGCTCTCCCGCAGCGGCAGGCCCCGCCCTCGCGCACCTTGTTTATTTATGGCACATACCTGCTTCCTTCCAAGAAGGGCTTGCGAGGGGCGGAGCTCCCTCCAGTTGGAAACAAGTGTGCGATGGGCGTGTGTGAGAGGGAGTGTTCCCGTGCTGCCCGCCCGGCCCGACGGGTTTGAGTCGGTGGCTCCTTTCCTAAGAAGCATGAAGAGGGCATCGGGCCCTCTTAAGTGTGCCTTTAAGGATTGGGAAATTATAGGACATCTGGCCACGGGTGCTCGGATCTCCTGCGGCCCCTCCTTTCACCGTCCCGTTCCCTGTAAAGTGCGACTCATAACTTTGGGCATACAGGTCGGTCCTACATACCAGTAGTTCTTAGTGCCTTTGCCTGCCCTGGGTTGTTCAGAAGACTTACTGGTTTTCTCCTGCCTTTGGAAGGATTTAAAGGAGAAGAAGGAAGTTGTGGAGGAGGCGGAGAACGGAAGAGACGCCCCTGCTAATGGGAACGCTGTGAGTGTCTGCCTTGTTCACGACCCCTGATAGCTCCAACCCCAAGAAGTTTTGTTTACTCTCATTTTGAGCTTGGCCAAGGGTGGGAAAGGAGGCAGAGACCTTGGGCAGTTACCGTGCCAAGGTTTCCCCTTGGAGCCTCAGGGGCTGTCTGTGGATGAGACGGGTCTTTTACGGGGGATGGGGCCAGCTAATTAATGCCTGGTATGTTTTCTGTCGAGAAGAATGAGGAAAATGGGGAGCAGGAGGCTGACAATGAGGTAGACGAAGAAGAAGAGGAAGGTGGCGAGGAGGAGGAGGAGGAGGAAGAAGGCGATGGTGAGTAGTGAGTAGCCTTGTCTGGCAGAAGGGGGAGGAATTGAGCTTCTGGGGTGGACCATGATACCTGGGTGCCAGTGGCTCCCGTGCACCTGGGCTGGTACCTGTGGTGTTGGCCTTGCCTTGTTTTATTTAGGCTCCTGACCTGGGGCTGTGCCATGCACCCACTCACACTCATTCACATACTGTTTCATTCCTGTCTCTGGACAGTGCCCTTCATGCAGCTTAGAAGGCCACTCATTGCTGTCTCTTGGTCTGGCCTCTCAGGGTGCAGCAACTTGGGTCCTCTCTGAAAACAAGTCCCTGCATGGTTGGGGGTGGGTGTGACCTGTCCATTTTGTCAGGCAGCAGAGAGGTCCGAGACATTTTGCCCTGACAGAGGGGTCACTGGGAGATTCCCTGGGGGGACACAGTAGGCGGGTGGAATGGTTTACCTGTTTCTTGGTTCTCCAGGTGAGGAAGAGGATGGAGATGAAGATGAGGAGGCTGAGGGAGCTACGGGCAAACGGGCAGCTGAGGATGATGAGGTGGGTTGGGGTTTGGGGACATCTGAGGTACCCCTCCTGTCTCTAGGCAGAGTTGTACCTGAGCAGCTACTAAAGCTGGAGAGAATGATTCTGACTTTGTAGTTGGGGACAGTGGGACAGTGTGTGGTCCTGAGTGAGTCCCTCCTGAACTTCAAGCAGGAGCTGGTCACAGGTTCAATATCTTTAGAGGGCTTTGGGGTTGCCAGTACCCGGGCCCTGCTCTGCCAGCAGGAACTGAGGCAGTGGGCTGGGCAGGGCCTGTGGGGTTGGAGGGGCCTTGACAGTCTTTCTCTGTCCAGGATGATGATGTTGATACTAAGAAGCAGAAGACTGATGAGGATGACTAGACAGCAAAAAAGGAAAATGAAAAGTTAAATTTAAAAAAAAAAAGGCCGCCGTGACCTATTCACCCTCCACTTCCCGTCTCAGAATCTAAACGTGGTCACCTTCGAGTAGAGAGGCCCGCCCGCCCACCACGGGCACGCCACCCGCAGATGACACACGCTCTCCACCACCAACCAAACCACAATGAGAATTTGCAACAGGGGAGGAAAAAAGAACCAAAACTTCCAAGGCCCTGCTTTTTTTCTTAAAAGTACTTTAAAAGGAAAATTTGTTTGTATTTTTTATTTACATTTTATATTTTTGTACATAATGTAGGGGTCAGCCATTTTTGATGATCTCGGATGACCAAACCAGCCTTCGGAGCGTTCTCTGTCCTACTTCTGACTTTACTTGTGGTGTGACCATGTTCATTATAATCTCAAAGGAGAAAAAAAACCTTGTAAAAAAAGCAAAAACAACAACAAAAAAACAATCTTATTCCGAGCATTCCAGTAACTTTTTTTTGTGTATGTACTTAGCTGTACTATAAGTAGTTGGTTTGTATGAGATGGTTAAAAAGGCCAAAGATAAAAGGTTTCTTTTTTTCCTTTTTTTTTTTGTCTATGAAGTTGCTGTTTATTTTTTTTTGGCCTGTTTGATGTATGTGTGAAACAATGTTGTCCAACAATAAAACCGGAATTTTATTTTGCTGAGTTGTTCTAACAAAGCTGTCTCAAGTCTGGTTTTTCTGTTTCAGTTTCTTCAGACCTCCTGGGGAGGAGGGGAGGATCTTAAGCTCACATCCAGCTGTCTTTACTGGGGACACTGGGTCGAAGAGTCCATTTCTGGAGTGGATGGATGTGACCCTTAGGTGCATGGTCTGGTGGGTGGTCAGGGACTAAAGGGTACAGTGGCTGTTAGGGTGGGAAGAGGGAACACCGCAGCCATAGCCTGGGCCATAGGGCCTTAGAGGTACAAGAGGGAAGGGGGTGGCTGCTGGATCAGTCCCTTCCTACTGATTGTACCAAGAACCCTTCACTGGATGCCAAATGTGGGCTCTGGTACCCTGGAAGGAGATGTCCGCAGCCCTGGATGCCCAAACAGGTGATACGTGTGGCTGCCATCCTACGGGGTGGTGTTGGCACGGGCCAAGTGTGAACTTAAAGCTAAGATGTGGGGGCCGGCCTGTGGCTCGCTCGGGAGAATGTGGTGCTGCTAACACCAAGGCCACAGGTTCGGATCCCATATAGGGATGGTCGGTTCGCTCACTGGCTGAGCGTGGTGCTGACAACACCAAGCCAAGGGTTAAGATCCCCTTACCGGTCATCTTTAAAAAAAAAGCTAAGATGCGGCCTCCAGCTGTGGCCTTTCCTGTATGGGTCACACCCGTTTGCTTCAGCCCCCTGGTGGTGGTGCCTGGTACCTGCCGGCCCCTTAGGACTCAGGAACCTTTATTTTCCAGTCACTGATGCAACCTGTCCCTCATTTCCAAGCCCTGGTCTCCAGGAGAAAGTCAAGTCCCTTGGTTAGTTGGGCACAGTTGATGATACTGGGCTATTTTGGCTTTCGGACAGCAGCTGTGAGCAGTGAGTCAAGTAACTGTAGGAAGTGCTACCTCCAGCTCAAGCTTCAGGGAGAGGTGACATTAGAGCCCACCACGAGTCTGCCCGTGGATGAGCCCCCTGCAAGCGTCTGTGGTGGAGCCCTTGAATGGAGGTCATTGTCCCCATTCTTAAAGGGGGTGCTGGAACAGGCCTCTGGTTTTGAGGGTAAGCCCCGGTTCTCAGCAGCTCCCTGGAGCCTGATCATCCTGCAAGACTGCAGCCGCCCCTTCAGAGGGTGGTGGGCCCAGGGCATGGAGAGGCTGTGCTTGAGACCTACTACCTACTCAACAGTGAGAACAGGGCCATGTGGATCCCAGGGATATATTCCTGCTCATGAGGAACAGGGGGCAGCTCAAAATGGTGGTGGGGGGCGGGGTGTTGCTGGCCCCACCTCAGGAGGGACACCTTCAACCTGGAGTGTCCGTGACAATCTGTCCTGCAGGCAGGGGCAGTTGTGGGAGAGGAGGGGGTGGGGACTGAGAAACCATGTATGTCCAGGTACCTCCCTGCCTACTCACCCCTGCCCCCCAACACTGGCCACTAGGGGTCTGGCCTGGGGGGGGGGGACGGTGGGCACACACTATCACAGAGCCCCTGGGATCCCAGCCCCTCCTGATGGAGGAGACACCTGAATTACCTTACCTATCCTCCCTCTTCCCGACGCCCACCCTCCGTTCCTCTATCTCAGGCCCTACCATTTGCACTAAGGAGTGATCTGTCTTCAAGATTCTTACGTTTGGGGAACACGGGCAAGCACTAAGAGCCAAGACATTGAGCTATGACTCCTTAATGATCATCTACTATCGTGGACAGACAGTGCCATGGACAAGGCCGCTCCCAGCACAGGGATGCAGGCCAGACAGGCAGGGAAGGCTTCCCTGGGGAGGTGGCTTTTAAGCTGAGACAGGAGGATGGACAGGGAGGTGAGGAAAAAGTTGGGGGGCGAGGGAGCAGGGCCTAGGCAGGTTTCTTGGTGCTGAGAGTGTTGAGGGTGTGCACGTGAGGCAGGGGCCGGGACAGGCACAGTCTGTGGGGCCAGGTTTCCAGGTAGGATTTGGGGAAGCCATAGAGGAGTTTAAGCAGGAAAACACCCTGGGGAGTACTGAAGTAAAATGCACAGAGACCAGGGCTGGGGTTAAGGGGAGGTGCTGGGAGAAAGAGAAATGGGCACATTCAAGGCAGAGCAAGAGAGACATGTCTCCCAGCCCTGCCCCCTGCAGCACACCATCTACTGCATGCCTGGTCCGTTCCATACCTTCTCCCCCACCTTTGTGGCGCACACCAGATGCCAGAGTTCTGAGGGTCTCACCCTTCACTGTGACTGGAACTTAGCCATCCTGACTGGGCCAGTACCCCCAGACAGCTACCCCCAGGATCAGAGACAGATTGAGGCTTTGTTAGGAGTTACCCTCTGACCCGTGTGCCCACCCCACACCCCCTTCAGAGGCTGGGCCTCTGCATCCTGGCTCATTCAGGGAAGAAAGGGAGGGGCTTGAGCCAATACTGGCCAACTCCTCTGTCCTGTCACCCAGGGCAGCTCAGTCCTGCAGATGTTCCTAAGCCCAGAGCCCATAAGGGTGATTCTCTAAAGCAGGTGAAAGGCGAGGAAGGCCATATGTAGTAGGCAGTGGATGCAGCTGGGGTCATGTCTAGCCCAGCTCCCTCAGGCTGCAGCCCTGCTCGGCACCACTACCCAGAAGTGAAGTGAGAAGCTTAGCCCAGGTCCAGACACGGACATGGCAGCCATATTAATATGGGGCAAATACTAAGCCATGCTGGGCCTCAATCTCCTCCTCTGCAAAATGGGAACAATAGATGAGGTATGAACCAGGGACCACAGCAGCCTTGCTAGGGTCCCTTGAGACACCCACATCTACGCTGAGCTTGCTGCATCCTGTCCCAGCTGCAACCCCTCACCCCACCAAAGGTTCGCTCTGGAACAGCATTTGCTGTCCTGGATAGAAGACACTTTCCCCAGTCCTGAACCTAGCACACGACTAGCCACTGTCTAGGGACCCGTCCTGAGAGTCTGGGGTCACTCTGATCCCACTCCCAAAGTCCCCTCCACTGGCAAGGACAGGGCATCCCAAGGAGCCCAGGTTGGAAGATTTGCGAGAGACAGGCGCCCTCTGGTGGACACAGAGGAACTGCAGGGGGCTCCCCTGGATCCTGTTCCTTCTGGGAAAGGGTCCTTCCGTGGGCCCTGGTGGTGGGGAGGTGGCCTCACAACTCTCTCCCACCCTCCCCCCACAACAAGACCTTTCTCTCTCTCTGTTGCTGGGACTCCAGTCAGACGTGGGAGTCAGTGGTCATTTCCCAGGCCTTCCCTCTGGGCAGCTGGTGCCCCTTCCCAGGGACCTGGTCCTTTCCCTGGAGGGGAGACCCCAGGCCTTCCCAGAAACAGAGCTGGGGGTCCAGGTTAGTTTCTCTGGAGTCATAGCCTTCCCTGGGCTCTGAATCCCTGGATTCTCTCAGTGACCGTCACTGCAGCCATGTACCTTTGCCCAGCTCTGTTCAGATGCTTGGTGTGCACAGCATCCTCCCAGGGCAGGCCTAGCTCTGGATCATCTCCGCCCGGAGTACAGCACATGTAGGGTGGATGTTTGATGGCACATGAGGCCCTGTTGTAGGACTCCACACATTCTCACTGTGGACACTGCCCTTAGTGCAGCCTCAGGACCACCCTTAGCCACTAGAATTGGGGGCCGGGAGTCTGGGGCTCTCAGCTGTACTCTCTGGCCCCCTCTGAGCTGCCTGCCATGCCGCCCCAGGCCTGAGTGCCAGGATCTGGCACTGCCCTTCCTCCACTCTCATTGCTCGGTCAGGGTCAGGATCCTCAGCCTCTGACCCTTCATAAGTCCTCCTAGATCCCAGTCCCTCCAGGGTTCCACTGCCTGGCCTACTTTCTTTGCAGACTGGATACCTGTGTCCTGGATGCAAGCCAGCCCTGCATGCTTTAGGCCCCTGGCCACTCTGTGGTCCCCCCGCCCCGAGGTGGGAGCTGCTTCATGGAGATGAAAACCCCGGGCCCAGCTTTATTTGGGGTCCACCTGAGCGTGGGTGAGTCTCACAGGCCTGGCCTCTCCAACCCCCACCTGCCTGTCCAGCAGCCTAACCCGTTACAGGTGAGGTCCAATTTTGCAGTGTGTTTGATTGTCCTCCTCACACCCCAGCCCTTGTAGGCAAGGGCAGGGCCATCAGGGAAGGGGACAGGACTGTCCCCAGAGGCTCTCCTCTGTGGGGATCTCAACCTATGCCTGAAGGGCCTGGCCTGAGCTCAAAACGTCAAATTAGGAAACATGGCTGAAACATATTAAGTACACCTGGTACATTGCCCTTATATACTAGGCAACTGATATGTGTGCATTATTTGGAGAGAAGGCCTGGCAGCTGGTGGCTGGCATGGATTCCACGAAGTCCTTAGCACAGCCAAGAGATCCAGCTTGGAGGGTGAGTTACCCATGGTCTCTCCATCAAGACTGCTGCTGGTGGCAACAAAAAGTGCCAGATGGTCACTTGAGACAACTTCATTTCACATGCACCGGTGCAGGGGCCCAGCTGTGAGGCTCTGGGCAGGGGAGCAGATCCCTTATACCAAGGAGCTGCTGGTAAGGATTAGAGGTATTAGAGTAGGTCTGTTGTTTTTGCCACCTACCCTCCTCTTGTCAACAATCCCCTAAAGCAGTGTCAAGTTTTCCTCCTGGAGAACATCCTCTCTCCCACTTCAGTCAAACTCCAGGGCCAGAACCTGTGGCTTGGTTCTGGCCAATCAGTGCCTGGAGGCAGCCCTGCCCCCACACCACACTAACTGGTCCAGAGTTGGCACATGACCCAAGGCATCCAATCAAGTGAGCCTTGGGGGGTTTGATCGAGTTGCTGGGAAGGGAAGAAATATTTGGTTTTGTCCCTTGGAGATTTAAACTTAAGAGGCAAAGAGGCTTGAGGCTGCCGGCCACTCAGGGAGGAACAGAGCTGAGCCAAGAGGCAGGGGAATCCCAAGTTCTGATGACATTGCTTGAGTCCCTGAGTTCAATCTCTGGACTTCTCCATTATACAGCCAGTAAATTTTCTCCTAGCTTAGGCTGATTTCAGGTTGGTTTTTCTGTCATCTGTAACTGAGAATCCCAGCGAGTAAACAGGGAGAATGCAGGGCTGCAGCCTCCACTCTTCAAGGCCAACCAGGCCTCCACGAACAAGGACAGCTTGAGGAAGGTGAAGCACAGAGGTGGGGGGAACCCCTTTTCTAGTCTAGTGTGGTTTCCAGATTGGGAGGGACAGAGAGGTGAGTCAGCCTCAGAAGAGTCTGTAATGCTTATGGTCCATCTCTCAACAGGACTGCAGAGCTCTGCAGGAATCATCCCCAGCTGGATGGGGGGATGGTCCAGGCTTTTGAGCTGCCCACTGTGCATCCTCTACCTGGAGAACTCCCTTTCCAGCCCACAGTGATCGTTAGTCCTCTGACCCCAGTGTTCCCATTCGTGCCTCACAGCCAAACACTCGTACTGACTTGTTTGCTCTGGGAATCTCCTGAATAAGGGGTGAGGCCTCCATCTTCGCACAGCCTGGAGCCTCACAACTGTTTTTCTGCCCCAAGGCGTGCTCCATCTTGTTGGGCGAATTGCTGGGTTAAGCAATGCTAAAAGGATTTTCTTTCTGCAGGATTCACTGGTACTGAGTCTCCAAGAGAAAGGTTTAGCATGCATCATGTCTAAATTTATTTGACCTGAATTTTTTTTTACAGAGAACCTATTAACATATTGAAGGACATTTGTGTCCAGAAAAAGCTGATGTTGCACAACAAGGACCCTCACCAGGGCTCCGGGAATATTTGTTGAACTAAACAGATGGTGGGAAAGGATTCTTTGGGAACTGGTTCCACAGTCTGGATCCTGGAACCCTGTGTGGGCCTCATCCTCTGGCACATGCTGGCAATCTGGGGCCCTGTGCTCACAGCAGTGCCCCTTGTCTGCACAGTGCAGAAGGGAGTGTGCCCTTGGCCAAGAAGGTAAATGGCATCAGTAGGTGAGGGGACAGCAAATGGTGGAAACTAATACAAACCTTTCTGGAAAGCAGTTTGATCCTATATTTCAAGATCCAAAAAATGTGCACACATTTTTTTTTTGGTGAATGGCCAGTATGGGGATCCCAACCCTTGACCTTGGTGTTATAACACCGCACTCAGGTAACCAACTGAGTTAACCCGACAGCTCTACACACATACTTTTGACCTAGAAATTCCACTACCAGGAAACCATAACTGGCAGAAAATCAGATCTGCTGAGGAAGGTACTAAAGTTGAAGATGTTCATAACTGTGTTATTTATGAGAGTGCACTATTAGAGACAAGCCAGATGCTCAACAGTCAGGAAATAGGCAAGTAACTTCCAGTATAAATGCTCAGTGGATATAACAATGTTTACAAAAAACTTTGAATATTGTTTTAAATATGTGAAAGCATTCCAGGCCCATTGTACGACCTTCACACTAGACAAAAATACTATGTGAGGAATAAAGTGAGACCCTCCCTCAACCCCTTGCCCAGTTCAGTAACCCTCTCTAGAAGTAGCACTGTTAACTGTTAATCTGAGGCACCTGCCCTTCCTTCCAGAACTACAGATACTTTTGAGTAATGTGGGGAAAAGCTTATTTTAAAACATCAAGTGAGCTGGCCAGATAGCTCCGTTGGTTAGAGTGGTGTCGGTAACATAAGGGTCTACGGACTCAGATCCCCATACCAGCCAGCAGCCAGAAAAAAAATGTCAAGAGGGAAAAAAGATACATAATTGTGTCTACGATATAATCTCATTATAAAAAGGAAATCCACCAAAACGTCACCTCTGTGTGGTGGACTTATAACTTTTTTTCCTTTAAAAAGTTCTATTCTAAATCTTCCACAGTGAGCATAGAAACCATATTAGTCCATTTTTGTGTTGCTATAATAGAATATCTGAGACTGGGTAATTTTTAAAGAAAAAAAGTCTATTTGGCTTATGATTCTGGGCCAGCTATATGTGGCATGAGCCTCAGGCTGCTTCTGCTCGTGGTGGAAACACTGCAGGGCAGCCAGCAGGTGCAAGCAGATCACAAGGTGAGAGAAAACAAGGGGGGACAGGGAGATGCCAGGCTCCTTTAAACAACCAGCTCTTGTGGGATTTCTTAGAGCAAGAACTCACTCACGACCCATCCCCACATCATCTATTCATGTGAGATCCGCTCCAATAACCCAAACACCTTCCACTAGGCTCTACCTCCCAACACTGCCACATTGGGGATCAGATTTCAACATGACCTTTGAGGGGACAAACATATCCAAACTACATCATAAACTTTATCAGAAAAAGAATTTAACAATAAATAATTAAGAGAGAAAGAGGGCTGGCCAGTTAGCTCAGTTGGTTAGAGCAGAGTGTGGTAACACCAAGGTCAAGGGTTCAGATCTCAGTACCAGCCAGCCACCAAAAGAAAAAGAAAAAAAAGGCAAGGTGGCAATCTGCAAACTCATTAGGTCTCTTTCAGTAGCAAGAGATAGAAATGCAACTCAAACTGGTTTGTGAAAAAAAGAGAATTTGTTGTGACCAGGATGTCTTCAGGATGATTTGATGCACAGCTTCAGGTACAGCAGGATCCAGGTGCTCAAACCATGTTATCAGGAACCTGTCTCCTTCCCTCTGTCAGCTCTGTTTTATTTGGCATTGGTTTTGTCCTCTGGCAGTTTCAACAGCTACTGTTGAACACGGTGACTACTGTTCACAGCTTCTTCACAGAAGCCTAGCTTATTGGTTGGGGTGGGAGGGCTGAAAAGTTAATATGTTAACAGGACAGTTGTTAGTTTTCTAATGAAATTTTAGAGAAAGCAGTGAGACAGTCACTGTGAGACCTGTGAAAAGCCAGTCAACCCGTCTTCCCTCACCCTTGGTTCAGGTGGGTTTGCGCTGTGCTCTGCAGTCCAGCTCACAGGGCCCTGAGGCCTCGCCATCTCAGAAGGGGAACCAGTCTCTTTCTCCATGGCTCCAGCCTAAGTCCTGGGGAAGTCTCTCATTGGCCAGATCTGGTCATGTGACACCATCCCCAAGTCAGCCCCAGAGCCCCTTGTACAGAAGGCAAGAGGGGATAGGAGATTTTCCCTTGCGAAAACTCAGTGTTCTGAATAGGAGGGAGGCTGGGCTGGAGAGATTAGATGATGTCTTCCACATCCAGCCAATGGGGTACAATTGCACCCAGTGGTAGTGGGACCACATATCAGTTCTCTCCCTTGATGTCTCCCACTGAGTGATTCTTCTTTCACTTCCCCTCACAGCTATTCCATCCCAGGACCAGGCAGGGTGCTGGAGTCTCACTCCCGAGGGAAGGACACAGCTTGGGGAGGGAAGACATCGCTCAGCTCTAGCTTCAGAGTAGACTCTTTTCACAAATAGAGAGATGACTGGCTGGAAACTAAGCTCTCGAGAGCAGAAAAGAGCTAATGTTGTGTTTCTACATATCATGGACCAAAGTTTAAAAACATGACCGCAGGGAGCCAGAGTGGAGAGGACAATAAGAGGTTCCCAGGGACCTGCTGACCACATGGAGAGGAGACAAGTCCCACCTTCAAGGCTGAGTGTGCCGGTGGGGAGAGAGACTATTTTCATTTATTTATTTATTTATTTTGGCAGCTGGTCGGTTTGGGGATCCAAACCCTTGACCTTGGTGTTATAACACTGAGCTCTAACCAATTGAGCTAACTGGCCAGCCTTTTTGGGGGGTGGAGAATGGTGGCTGGCTGGTAAAGGGATCCGAACAGAAAGACAATTCAGACATGAGTGACCTCATGTGCTGACAGCCAATGTCACACAATGCCCCAAGGACCAGGCACATCCCTCAGTGGACACCAGCATGGGATGCCTGTGCCTCAGACTGCCAAGCCACCTGGTCTCTGAGGAACAACACACTCATCCCTCCTCTCTGGGTCCCTTCGAAGCAGGGTAGGTATGCTGCTATCTGAGGAGCATGGCTACTTGAGTCCTTGTCACACAGTGAGCAGGTCTCCAGGTTCCCCTCTTTTCCAGGGCTTTCAAGGCCACTTGAAAGAATGCAGCCACCTGCTCGCTGGAAGCAGTGCATAGAAGGGACCAGAACGACATCATGGACAAGGACTTCTAAGGAAACAGGTGGTGCCAGAGGAAGGCACATCCCCCACAGTTCTCACCCCCAGCCCTGTCCTGAAGACACATATCCTTGGAAGCAGAACAAGCCCAGGTCTTGAAGCTTCTTGAGGGATGCCTCAGGCAAGAAATTCCACCTACAGGCCTTGGGCTCCTGTCTCTGGAATGGAGCTCACAGCAACCCTGCTCCTCTCCAGGTGAGGACAGACACAGAAGGCCATCCCAAGCCCTCTCTGTCAGCTGTTCATCAAGATCAGCAATTGCAGGTTTTAGGGACTTTGGCAACACTTCTCCATGCAGGACAGGAGTGAACATCAGGGCTCCTAGCAGTGGCACAGGATGACAGGGACAGATTTAACTCCAACTGCTTATGGGGGAGAATGATCCCTTGGCAAGGGACTCTGAGAACCACTGAGAGAGCTGAGGGAGCCTGTGGAGGAACTGGGAGGGAATGAGGGTGGACTGTGTGGTGGGACTAAGGGGTGTCAGTCACCTCGGGCTGCTATAACAAAATACCTTAAACTGGTGGCTTATTAACAACAAACATTTATTTCTCACAGTTCTGGAGGCTGGAAAGTCCAAGATCAAGCCGCCAGCTGACTCAGTGTCTGGCGAAGGCTTCCTTGTTCCTAGATGGTGACTTCTCTCTATGTCCTCACATGGTGGAAGGAGTGAAAGCACTCCCTGGGGTCTCTTTTATAAGGGCATTAATCCCAGTCATGAGGGGTCTGTCCACAACCCCCTAACATCATCACACTGGGGATTAGGTTTCAACATATAAATTGTGGGAGGACACATTCAGACCACAGCAGAGGGGGTCAGAGACTGAGGGGAAACTGGGGAGACAGAAGGGGGAATGTTGGGGGACTGAGGGGGGTTGAGGGAGGAATGCCGAGGGGCCTGCCAAAATCACAAACAGTGACTTAACTTTTACACGGTTAGTCTCTTGCTACACAATGACATGTTTGAGATGTGGCACTCCCGGTGGCTACTTGCCTCCCCAGGAGGAGGCCAAGAAGGTACCTGTGGGCAGATGCAAGGTTTTCCTTAGAAACTGATTGTGCATCTCCTCCAAAAATATTACCAAATCTACAACTGAGGTTCTAGAATTCGGTGCCATAACATCATTTGTAGTCTAGAGATGTTTGGGGATCACTATGGTTGTAAAATCATTTCAATATCATAAAATGTCTACTTTTAAGGAAGTCTACTTTAATATCTTGGAATCCTCCAAGAAAAACTGGTTATAACCTTAGCCTGATTTTACCACATGAGTTGTAGATTGTTGCTGAACATAAGCCAATTAAAACTTGATAGATGTCTTCCAGAAGAGATGACTTGGATTCTAATCCTTTTTTGGCAGCTGGCCGGTACAGAGATCAAACCCTGGACCTTATCAGCACCAAGCTCCAACCAACTGAGCTGACCAGCTAGCCCAGATTCTAATCCTGGTCAAGGACTGGACTCAATGTAAAAAATATGCATGGTCAACAATGTACCATAAAAGAAATTACCACTATCAACCTCTATGATAACAAAATCAATAAAATGAAAAAATTTTTTGTTTGTTTTTAAAAGATGACTGGTAAGGGGATCGTAACCTTTGAACTGGTGCTGTCAGCACCACACTCTCCCAAGTGAGCCACAGGTTGGCCCCTAATAAAATGAAATTTGAAGTTCCAAAAATAGGTAGATCAATCATCTCCAACTTGATTATACAGGGGCGCCCTGTGCATCATAAAATATTCACATAGCATATTGTATATCTCTAATGCACATAACTTAGCCCAAAATGAAAGTAATAATTACAATATATATTAAACATTCAAGTGACAATAATTTTACTAATCTTCTTATAATTGGGAAAAGCTATTTGGGGGATAATTTGAATAAACATCACTTAAAAAGCCACGCTAAGAAATTTGAGTAGATACCTTTTCCTTTGAATATATTTCTTTTAATGAGCACAAGAATTTAAAAGTATTTCATCGAACCAAGAGCTGCCTCAGAGTTCAGAAGCGGATCTCAATACCTGTCTGTTGCTACTGCTGCCAGTGATGGTGATGTGTGTGTTTCTAATCCTCTGAGAGGCATTTTTTTTTTTTTTTTTTTTTGGTGGCTGGCCATATGGGGATCCAGACCCTTGGCCTTGGTATTATAACAACACACTCTAACCAACTGAACTAACCAACCAGCCCTGAAAGGTTTATTTCAAAACTAAGGGCTTACCAGAGGCCCCTTAACTTTTTCTGTTTACAGCAATCTTGGTGTCTCAGTAATTTTTTCACGGAGCACCTACGCTAAAATAAATACCTAGCTTCTCTTTATTAAGTAGTTAGGTCCAAACAACTTATTAAGTATTGCTGCCCTAACTTAGTATCTGTTATATTATTTTTTTGGGGAAAAGCCACAAACTGGAAGAAAGATATATTTACTTCATTTTTAATCACAATAAACTTGTTACTAACAGGGTGTGTGTGCCTGTTGGGCGCTGCCCATCTTCTCAAACGCTGGAATCAGATTCGACACGACCACCCTCATTTCCTGTTCACATTTCTTGGGGTACTTGCTTCTTACCACCAAAACCTCTGAAAGCCCAGTTTCCCAAAGATATTCCATCAAAGAGCATGCAACATTGTCTTATGTTGAAACTTAACTATCTCAGGCTAATAGTTTGAGCAGTACAAGGCAGATGTTCAGTATCACTGTATTTCCTTTGAAAATTAAAAGATCCTGCAGTAGTGAGTTTGCAGCAGAGCCCTGGGGTGCCTTGGAACACAGTTTGGCAACCAAATGTATGTGTCAAATCCCTGCTTTTCACCCCACTACTTCCTTCAGTTTATTCAAAGCTACAGTCGAAGCCCCTCGGACACAGACCAAATAAAATCACCCAAAATAACTAATTATGTTTTCACTTTGAGGACCATTTTAACAGTGCATTTTGAAAGCTGTGAAACAATTACCAGGTCACTACCAAGAAATTCTAAAAATAAACTCAACAACAGAGGCTTAAAGTATTGTCCTGTGGGCATAAGACGACATTGTAACTACAGAGGGACTGGTGATCAGATTCATGTCCTAGGCGTGCTCTTTCTGGCTGTGATGAGGATGACCAGGAGGGGAGGCCAGTCCTGATGTGGTCATAGGAGCTGCAGCAGGGACAGTGGGGATGGAGAAGAGGACGTGAACAGGGAGATGCTTATGGAGTAGTCACTAAGTCTGGGTCTACTGGACTGTAGGGTGGGGGGGAGAATGATGCCAGCCCACACCCCCCCTCCAGGATGCAGGCCCCATCCCCACACCTGGGCAGGTGTGTCCATCCACCCCTCCCACCCAAGGCATCAGCACCAGACCTCTTTGCCCAACTTCTTCCTCATTTCTCCTCTCCATCCTATACCAGGCTAGAAGTGGCAGGCTTTCACCTCCACCCACGAGGCAGGGACATCCCCCATGTCGCAGCCTGAGTTCTTTGCAGGTAACAGACAAACTGAGACACACCTTTTCTTGCTATTCTTGCTATGATGAGGTAAGTTTAAGGGATTTTTAAAATCTTTCCTGAGTAAAGCCTGGCTTTCCAGACTGTTGGCTTGCTGGGGACTCATCAATCCTGTTTTGATAGTCAAAAGCTGAACGCTGGCTTCTTTCATCAGTTTCTCCACACCCTTACTCCAGACTGATGCTGCCACTGCACTGTCCTGCTTCCTTCAGAGTATTGATCACTATCTGAAATTATTTATTTGCTTTCTGTCTCCTCCCATTAGAATATAATGGGAGGGTAGGGACCTCACTCACCTCCCCATCAAGTATATCCACCATTTAGAACAGTGTCTGCTCATAAAAAGTGCTCAGTAAATAAGTGTGGAATGAATGTAGAATGCTTAAAGAATTGGCACATAGCACATTCACAATACATAATAGCTTAAAAAAAATTTTAGGGACAAGGCAGCTGGAAGAAAATGAAGAGTCTACAAAGGGGCAAGGAGCAGAACACCAAGGAGCAGGTTCCCAGAAGCCAAGAAAAGAATCTCCAGGAGATGTCAAAAGAATTGAGGCAGCAGATAAAGCCAGGACTGTCAGGGGCCACCAGAGGGCTGGGGGCTGGAGCCAAATGGCAGTGGTTGAGGAGTGGAGGAAGTAGGGTGTGGGAAGACTGAGTGAAGACAATTCCAAAAAGTTTGGATCTGTAGAGGAAGAGAAGGATGAGAGAAGGAGCTGAAGGTGATGGAGGATTGAAGGAAAGTCTTATTTTAAAAAATATACTTTTTAGGGTGACTTGAACATGTTTTATGGGCTGAGAGTTGAAGGATTCAGAGGAGAAAAAGCTTTCCTGATTTTGTCTTGAGTGTAATTTCTTCTTCCTTTAAATTT
Organism: Cynocephalus volans; assembly: GCF_027409185.1. Taxonomy (NCBI): domain Eukaryota; kingdom Metazoa; phylum Chordata; class Mammalia; order Dermoptera; family Cynocephalidae; genus Cynocephalus; species Cynocephalus volans. The sequence goes on from NC_084460.1 coordinate 293,837,215, forward strand.
CCACTTTGTATTTCTCTTATGGCATTTATGATAATTATTTGTCATATCCCCTACTAGTGACGAAACTCAGTAAAGGTAGTCCTGTGCCGAGCGCACATCTTACTGATGTGTAATGGGCCTGTAAGTGTGGCCAGGTCCTCTTTGGTGGACTTTCATGCCCAACTAGGGCCAGATTCAGTCCTTCACCACATTCCCCATCCCAACAGTCCAAAACTCACAACAGCAGCAAGTAACATAATGGAGAGGTGGATGAGAGGGTTTATTGCATATCACACAGCAAACCTTAACCAAAATTCTCTTAACAAAATTCTCCATGCTCTTTTTTTCTGCAAGGCTGTGCTGCCTGGGATTCTTTCCCTCTCTTCTCCCCTACAAAACCCTAAAACTCCTCGATTGCCCTGAGCAGCTGAACTCTCCTCCCTGCTCGCACACGTCAGAGCTGGGACCACCCTTGGGTCTTTAAGCACGCTGCTCGGAGATCTGCAGCCATCCCCATGTACACGTCTCTAACATTTATTAAATTCCTCTACCAGTACTTCTCAAAGCATGGCTCACAGACCACCTGCATCAGAATCACTTGGAGTACTTTACAAGCAGATTTCTAGGCCCACATCTATTGAATCTGAATCTCTGGAGGAGGGGCAGGTGCCCATCAATATTTGAAAACCAGTGGCCATACATTGTGTGTTTTATGTGCTTTTCCTTTCAATAACATTCTGTGGCCTTTAATGTATCCAGAAAAAAACAGATCTTCAGGCATCTGGGCCTGCATTAAGGCTCATCTCAGCTTGCAGCTACCCTGTAAGAGCTGAGCTTGACCTAAGAAGGATCCCAGTCCCTGCAGCTCCTGTGACCTCTCCTTTGGCTTGTGTTCACCCCTGGCCTGACCACTTCCCTCCTTTTCCTTCCACCATCCAGCATCCTCCCTGCCAGCTCAAATCCCACTGCACAGCTTGGAGACCTCAGTCAGCACTGTTCTTGAAGCACACGATTTTTTGTATTGCTTGTTTTATGATAAAATAATTCTTTCCTGAGCATATGTATTTTGATTCCAAAGAGATAGATGGTAGGCTTCTAAGAATGACTCGGCTATAACTCTTGTGCTTCTTAGAGCAGCTAGCAGTGTGTCTGACAGTTTCAGCTGGGTGAGCGGAGAAATACTCTCTGGGAAGTCCTGTCTCCCTACATTATGTCTTGTTCCCTGAGAGTATTCCCTGATGGAATTCTAGGGAGAGAGATGTTTCCCAAAAAGGGAGAAGATGGGTCTGCTCTGAGAAAAGAGATGCCATTTCAAGAAAGCAAAAGGAAACCCTAATACATTTTCACCTTCTTTTTTTAAAATCCAGTCTTTGATATTTAAAAAATAAAAAATAAATTTTGCTATCCTTCCGAAATGAGGGGCAAATAGTATATTTCTCAGACAAACAAAAACTGCGGGAGTTCAATACCACAAGACCACCCTTACAAGAAATCCTCAAGGGAGTACTGGGTTTGGTTCCTGAAAAATAACTACCACTGCCATAAAAACCTAAGAAAAATCTAAACCCGCTAGTACAATAAAAATGGCATTCATGAAGAGAAAACAAGCTAACAAAAACACTATCTACAACCTAAGGAACCAACAAACAAAGAAACCAAACAGTATATCAGAAAGCAAGGAACAAAAGACACCTAAGACAACCAAACAACCAATAAAATGCTAGGAATAAATCAACACCTTTCAATAACAACTCTTAATGTTAAAGGCTTAAATTCCCCAATTAAAAGACACAGACTGGCTGACTGGATCAAAAAGCAGGACCCAACTATATGCTGCCTACAAGAGACCCACCTCACCCATAAAGATTCACACAGACTAAGAGTGAAAGGATGGAAAAAGATTTACCATGCAAACAGAAAAGAAAAACGAGCTGGAGTGGCTATTCTTATATCTGACAAAATAGACTTTAAACTAAAAACCATAAAAAGAGACAATGAGGGACACTACTTAATGATAAAAGGACTGATCCATCAAGAAGACATAACAATCATAAATATGTACGCACCCAATGTTGGAGCAGCCAGATTTATAAAACAAACTCTATTAGACCTAAAGAAGGAAATAGACACTAATACCATAATAGCAGGGGACCTGAACACTCCACTGTCAATATTAGACAGATCATCTAGGCAAAGAATCAGTAGAGAAACACAAGATCTAAACAAGACTCTAGACCAATTGGAATTGGCAGATATCTACAGAACATTCCACCCAACAACCTCAGAATATTCATTCTTCTCAGCAGCACATGGATCATTCTCCAGGATAGATCACATATTAGGTCACAAATCAAGTCTCAATAAATTCAAAAAAATTGGAATTATCCCATGTATCTTCTCAGACCACAATGGATTAAAACTAGAAATTAATAACAAACAAAACTCTGGAAACTATACAAACACATGGAAATTAAACAGCATTCTACTTAATGACATATGGGTGCAAGAAGAAATCAAGCAGGAAATCAAAAAGTTTATTGAAACTAATGAAAACAATGATACATCATACCAAAACCTGTGGGATACTGCAAAAGCAGTATTGAGGGGAAAATTTATTGCATTAAATGCTCACTTCAGAAGAATGGAAAGCTGGCAAGTGAACAACCTAACACTTCACCTTAAAGAACTAGAAAAACAAGAACAATCCAATCCTAAAGTTAGCAGACGGAAAGAAATCATTAAGATCAGAGCAGAACTGAATGAAATTGAAAACCAAAAAACAATTCAAAAGATCAACGAATCAAAAAGTTGGTTTTTTGAAAAGATAAATAAAATTGACAAACCATTAGCATGGCTAACAAAAAAAAGAAGAGAGAAGACTCAAATAACAAAAATTAGAAATGAAAAAGGCGATATTACAACTGATTCATCTGAAATACAAGGAATCATTTGAGACTACTATAAACAACTATACGCCAACAAATTTGAAAATCTGGAGGAAATGGATAAATTTCTGGACACACACAAGCTCCCAAAACTGAACCGTGAAGACGTAGAAAATTTGAACAGACCAATAACAATAAAGGAGATTGAAGCTGTTATCAGAAGGCTCCCAACAAAGAAAAGCCCAGGACCAGATGGATTCACAGCAGAATTTTACCAAACATTCAAAGAGGAAATGACACCGATTCTTTACAAACTATTCCAAAAGATTGAAACGGATGCAAATCTCCCAAACTCATTCTATGAAGCAAACATCATCCTGATACCAAAACCAGGTAAAGATATAACCAAAAAAGAAAACTACAGGCCGATATCCTTGATGAATATAGATGCAAAAATCCTCACTAAAATACTAGCAAACAGAATACAGCAACACATACGAAAAATTATTCATCACGATCAAGTGGGATTCATCCCAGGGATGCAAGGTTGGTTCAACATACGCAAATCAATAAATGTGATACACCATATTAATAAACTCAAACACAAGGACCATATAATCATCTCTATAGATGCTGAAAAAGCATTTGATAAAGTTCAGCACTCATTCATGACAAAGACCCTCTATAAGTTAGGTATAGAGGGAAAGTATCTCAACATAATTAAAGCCATATATGACAAACCCACTGCCAATATCATCCTGAATGGGCAAAAGCTGAAAGCTTTTCCTTTAAGAACAGGAACTAGACAAGGATGCCCACTCTCACCACTCCTATTCAACATAGTGTTGGAAGTACTAGCCAGAGCAATCAGAGAAGAGAAGGAAATAAAGGGCATCCAGATTGGAAAAGAGGAAGTCAAACTGTCCCTGTTTGCAGATGACATGATCCTATATATCGAACAGCCTAAAACCTCTACAAAAAAACTCTTGGAATTGATAAATGATTTCAGCACAGTAGCAGGATACAAAATCAACACACAAAAATCAGTAGCATTTCTTTTCTCCAATAGTGAACATGCAGAAGGAGAAATCAAGAAAGCCTGCCCATTTACAATAGCCACCAAAAAAATAAAATACTTAGGAATTGAGTTAACCAAGGAGGTGAAAAATCTCTATAATGAGAACTACAAACCACTGCTGAGAGAAATTAGAGAGGATACAAGAAGATGGAAAGATATTCCATGCTCTTGGATTGGAAGAATCAACATAGTGAAAATGTCCATACTACCCAAAGTGATATACAAATTCAATGCAATCCCCATCAAAATTCCAAAGACATTTTTCTCAGAAATGGAAAAAACTATTCAGACATTTATATGGAACAATAAAAGACCACGAATAGCCAAAGCAATGCTCAGCAAAAAAAATAAAGCTGGAGGCATAACACTACCTGACTTTAAGCTATACTACAAAGCTATAATAACCAAAACAGTATGGTACTGGCATAAAAACAGACACACTGACCAATGGAATAGAATAGAGAATCCAGAAATCAACCCACACACTTACTGCCATCTGATCTTTGACAAAGGCACCAAGCCTATTCACTGGGGAAGGGACTGCCTCTTCAGCAAGTGGTGCTGGGATAACTGGATATCGATATGCAGGAGAATGAAACTAGATCCATACCTCTCACCGTATACTAAAATCAACTCAAAATGGATTAAGGATTTAAATATACACCCTGAGACAATAAAACTTCTTAAAGAAAACATAGGGGAAACATTTCAGGAAATAGGACTGGGCACAGACTTCATGAATACGACCCCAAAAGCACGGGCAACCAAAGGAAAAATAAACAAATGGGATTATATCAAACTAAAAAGCTTCTGCACAGCAAAAGAAACAATTAAAAGAGTTAAAACACAACCAACAGAGTGGGAGAAAATATTTGCAAAATATACATCTGACAAAGGATTAATATCCAGAATATATAAGGAACTCAAACAACTTTACAAGAAGAAAACAAGCAACCCAATTAAAAAATGGGCAAAAGAGCTAAGTAGGCATTTCTCTAAGGAAGATATCCAAATGGCCAACAGACATATGAAAAAATGCTCAACATCACTCAGCATCCGGGAAATGCAAATCAAAACCACATTGAGATACCATCTAACCCCAGTTAGGATGGCTAAAATCCAAAAGACTATGAACGATAAATGCTGGCGAGGCTGCGGAGAAAAAGGAACTCTCATACATTGTTGGTGGGACTGCAAAATGGTGCAGCCTCTATGGAAAATGGTATGGAGGTTCCTTAAACAATTGCAAATAGATCTACCATACGACCCAGCCATCCCACTGTTGGGAATATACCCCGAGGAATGGAAATCATCAAGTAGAAGGTATACCTGTTCCCCAATGTTCATTGCAGCACTCTTTACAATAGCCAAGAGTTGGAACCAGCCCAAATGCCCATCATCAGATGAGTGGATACGGAAAATGTGGTACATCTACACAATGGAATACTACTCAGCTATAAAAACGAATGAAATACTGCCATTTGCAACAACATGGATGGACCTTGAGAGAATTATATTAAGTGAAACAAGTCAGGCACAGAAAGAGAAATACCACATGTTCTCACTTATTGGTGGGAGCTAAAAATTAATATATAAATTCACACACACACATACACACACACACACACACACACACACACACACACAAACGGGGGGGGGAGAAGATATAACAACCACAATTATTTGAAGTTGATACGACAAGCAAACAGAAAGGACATTGTTGGGGGGGAGGGGGGGAGGGAGAAGGGAGGGAGGTTTTGGTGATGGGGAGCATTAATCAGCTACAATGTATATCGACAAAATAAAATTAAAAAAAAAAAAAATAAATAAATAAATAAATAAATTTTGAAGACAACAGATTTAATATAAAGAATAGAATCGTCACCCAAAGATGGTGCTAGTACACTAAAAATGGACTGCTTCTCCTCCCCATCCACAGGTGCCAATAGATTCAGCTAACGAACAGAGAAGAAGCAGGAATTGGAGCAGGGGCCACACCAGAGAGAGCTGTCTTTCCAGTGTATAGTCCCGTCCTCTGGCCTCAGACATTACTGCTTTGGTAACCAGAAAACTTAATCACTGGTATTTTACAAAAGATAGTGAAGACTACTTGGTAGCTCAGAATTAAGTTCCTAAAAAAGAAAGCTTTTTGATTTTCTCTTATGTCAGACCTGAAAACACTGCAGATACAATTGAGTCTCTCTCCTGCTGGCTTCCTCTGGCCAAGGTCTTAAAAGTCTCCCAGCCCAGATTCTTTCCCGTATTTCTCCAGTTAGGTTCATGGAGATCTTTTCTTCATTTTGAAACTTCTAGTCTCTCATTTAGGAATACAAGAGTCCCTACTCTACCAACTTAGAACTTCTATCCTTAACGGAAACCTCTTGAACAAATGAACATTGTAAAGGAATGGAAAAAGTTAAAAACAACATCACAAGGTACATGTATGTTGTAGAAGAGACCATTAAATATTGTGTCAAAAAGACAGGTCATGGGTCTTGTCCAGGTACATTGTACATTCTTGGAAAGCAGCAACTGAGAAACTCAGGAACAAGATCTATCAGCCGATCCCTGGAATAAAATATAGATGTGATCCTATGACCTGATAAATGTCTTTCTCCCATCATGCAGCCAGGTTCACGTTCCAGAAAAAGGAAAGATAAAAGCTGTGCCATGCTAAAGACTGTAGGAATATTTTAATTCGTATGTTTTAATTACATTATGTAATAATAATATCACAGTCTATTTTACAAGTTAAATGTATGAGAGTATATGAAATAGAAATGGTAGGAAAAAACTAAACATGGGTCAGGAATGTGAGTTTTTCCAAAACCAGGGGCCAAAGAAGATGTGTACCCTGCAGGGTCCAAGGAGGAGCCAGGGAGGGTGACAGGTACAGTATCGGCTCGTGGTATGTTTGTTCTCCTGTGTTTACACCAGGAAGGAGTTGAGGCACGTCCCCTGCCCTGGTCTGGGGTTAGGAGTTTAGTCTGGTCAGTGGAAGATGGCTGCTTGGGGAAAAAAGCCATCTGGTTACCTACACAGAGCTGGTCCCCTGGTGGCCACAGGTGGGTTCTGCCATAGGAGGAATTAGGGTTGGAAGTGTCAAAATCAAACATGTGGAGGAAAGAAGTAAACAGTTTCCTCCTTCCCCCCAAAACCCAAATTCTTGAAATGCACACACATTCTTTTCTCAAACGTAGAAAAGTCTCACTCTAGATGTGCTTACAAGAAGATCATCATCAAAAAACTTTGTTTCTATGATAACGTTCCCACTGTGAAGAGAAACAAAAAGAGGGCAAAAGAAAGATAGTGAGCATGTTAGGCATAAGATTTCACTTCCACAAAGTGATTTCTATCTAGCTTTGCTAGGCCAGTGGACATGTATCCAAATAGAGCCCTAGCTTGGGGACATTAAAATCTGTGTCAACATGGTGTTAGACATCTAACATGACACTTGTGTGACTAGGTCTGCCCCCTTCAAACTCATAAATCAGAAGTGAGAGCATGTCTCCATTCTTTGGCACACTCTAAAACCCTTAGTAGAGTGCTCTGCACACAGGGTGCTTATAGATCCGACTGACTTTCTGATATCGCATTTATGGGCACTTACGGCTGGATTACACGTGGAAACCCGTGGACCTGAGGGGTGGTACCTTTCCCTACAATTCCTACTATAGTGGACAGCTGGGTTTTGCCTGCCTTGCATCTATTCTTCTGACTTTGGGTAACAGCACTTGGCTCTTTGTTTGGGGGACTACCCCTCCTCCAGTCCATGTGTTAATCAAATGGCTCCTCCCTTGCCCGGCAAGGGGGTGGGCACAGAATGTAATTTGGGCCAATCAGACTTTCTCCCCTGAGCAGGATCCTTCCTATGGCTGTTCCTTGAAGAAGCCATCCATAGATTCCTGCCTCCTGAATCTTCCAGTCTGCCCCAGGTCTACCCCTTACTCCTTTATTTCTGCTGTATTAGCCAGAGCCTGTTTTTGTGGCTTGCAATCAAAGAACCCTAGATGATGCACCTGAACTGTAAGGGTAGAATCTCATTTTTCTTGGTGGGTATCTCAATGCTCCCATTTGTAAAATGGGATAGACCCTGACCTTACCAAACCACTGTTGAGTAAAGGGCAACTGTTTTGGGGTCTCTAACAAGTGATACATGGGGCCGACCCCGTGGCGCACTCGGGAGAGTGCGACACTGGGAGCGCAGCAGTGCTCCCGCCGCGGGTTCGGATCCTATATAAGGATGGCCGGTGCGCTTGTGAGCGCGGTGCGGCCGGTCACAAAAAGACAAAAAAAAAAAAAAAGTGATACATGACTTAACCCAAAGATGTTATCATAGACTTCCTAATTTTAGAACCTGATAGAAATCAGGCCTGGCCAAGATGAAGTCAAATGAAGGTTAATAAAATCTAAAAAAATGCCCTCCTGTACTACCCTGTACTTTCCCAGGGTAATTAATAATCAGCAGATATATTTCTGTTGGCAATTAATTATAAAACAGGTAATCTGAATGGCTGCTACTATAATTAAAAATCTATTAAAGAAAGAACTACTAAAAACTTAAATAAATAACCTCTATTTACAAATTCGATGTGGCTTTTGTAAAGGGCTTGTTTAAAGAAACGATTTAATATCACACAATTATCTGTAGGATTAACTCTTTAGAAGGCACTATTACTAAAATATTTGAAAGACTAACATCTTTTCCCAAGAGAAAATGGTAGGTGGGCAGTTACTGACAGTGTTTTTGGACAAAGGACAAACTAATTGTTCTTCGAGCAGGAAGCATAGCTACTCAAATGGTAAGCTATTCTCTGGAAAACTGTAACCAAACATTATACTCTAAAACAGAATTAGGACTTTGCCAGATGCTGTTAAAGGTGACTAAAAGTACAGAGATTCCAAAAGTACAAAGGGTCTTCAAAAAGTTCATGAAAAGATTTGGATTATCTTTTAATTCCATTTTTTCATGAGCTTTTTATTTTTTTAATTTAATTTATTTTTTTTTTAGCATTTGCTTTTTTTTTTTCTTCATTTTATTCATGAACTTTTAAAAGTACCCTCGTATGGTGGTCAGGAAAGGGAGCAAATTAGCATAGATTTGGTATATATTATATGCCAGTTTCCTTCCATATCATCTCATTCTATTTTCACTAAACCTCTGTGAGAGAGAATGGTTAATTCTGTCTTTTGAGATGAAAGACTAGGGCTCAGGGATGTAAAGTATATTATTGCCAGGTTGTCAGGGTAAATCAGGAATTTAAACCTGGTCTAATTTGAAGTTTTTGATTCTTTCCTTTCTATCACACTGTCTTTCTCATATGATAATGGTCAGTAACCTACAAACTAAGATACCCCTGCATACTCTTTTACCTTTATTTCTTAACCTAGCTCTGTACCCACTGAACGGGATCAGGAGTCCCACCTGTCTGGAATGGCTGCTTCTAGACACACTTCACAATTTCCGGGGACCTGCTCACTCACGTTAGGACGCTTGCTGGCATCATCTGGGATTCGGGTGCTGCCTCTATCAAGGACTGCCAGGTATTTGTGGAGTTAGGGATCACAAAGCCAAACTCGAAGAACCATTCTGAAGGAAGAACGAAAAGCCGGGGTAAGCATATGCCCCAGTATAAAGTTTAAGGGCTCTTTGTCCCCCTCCTTTAGACTGAGCCTCTTCCTACCCCAAAAACCACCAAAGGAAGCTATCAGAAACCTCCCAGACCAGAAGCATAAAAAAAGGACATGGAAGCCTCCTTTAGGCTGTCCTTTAAACCACATCAGAGGCTTGCTTCTTATGCTTTGGGATCTAGGACCAGCGAGCAGGATACAGTATAAGCAGCATTTTCTTAGAAATAGGCTGGATGTGAACTATAAACAGAAGTAGGCCTTTTCACTTGGAATTGTAGCTCTAAGATGCATATGTGCCCTCTTACACTTTATGGTGAGAACTCAATGCAGAATGGCCGTGCCAGTCACATTTGTATAATACTGTATGTAGAGCACTATACTAGGCCCTGATCATAGCAGCTTCCTCCAAGACCACATCACAATACTATGTCAGTGCCAAAGCGGGCACCAACACACAAGCTTCCAGTGTCAGAGGCCTCAAAGCCCCTCATAGTAGCTAGCTTTGTTTTGGTTTGTTTTCACTGGGGGTCCCTAATCTTGCGGAGTATAGGAATCCTACTACAAACTGAGTTGTAAAATGAATGTTACCAAAGCACTGCTTTAGTTTACTGGGTCTTGCCTTTTGTCCCTGCCACCCTAAGCCCTGATTTCCAGCATGCAGGCAGCAGAATACCTTCTAGGCATTGCCCTTTGAAGTAAACTTTTTGCTCCAGGCGGAATTTTTCCATTTGCTCTGCTGAAGAAAAGTTCAATTCTCGAGACACTGCTTTGCACTTCAGGATTTTCTTGGGAACACGGGCTGATAAGAAAAAAAAGAAATGTTGAATCCATTCTAAATGAAAACCACATGACTATGATGCTTCAAGTTTCTGGGAGCTTCTTACAGCTGATTTAGTGAACATGATAGATACATTACATTTCAGATAATGGTTTGGTAACTGCATTATACTTTTCAGTTGAAGGCAGAGGTCTCAAATTCATCAACTGTATTTGAAAGATCTTCAAGGAACATCACATTTAGTGCATCTAAGGGCTTTGCCAAGCTACTCTCATTAGGAAGGGGGCTTTTCTCTATGCTATTCTATTGGTTTTAACCCCTTACTTTTTCATTTACTTCAGGGAAACAAAAATGCAAACTTTCTTTTGAAAAAAAAGTTGAGATCTTAGTTTATTTCATCTTTGGATATGTTCTAATGCTAAAATTTTAGCACAAAATGGGTTTGGGGAAATGGAGAAAGAAATGTAAGAAAGGAACTGAAAATGTCAGCAACATGTGGATTAATGTGCTGTGCCTTCAGGGGCTCATTTACCTGTAGGTATGTGTTAACTTACCTCCCTGATGCCCAGGCCCTGTTCTGACATTAGTCAGAGCCCTGTGCAGACAAAGGATTAGAAAGTACCTTCATGCTCCACACCAGGGACAGAAAGGTCTTCTGTTCCTTGCCAGAGTATCTTCCCTGTCTCAGCATCCCGAAGGTTCATCCAATTTCTGATCAAATATGATTAAGGAAATATAAGGCACTGAAAGTGACTCCTATTTTGTATGCTAGGTGTCTCATATTTGCTCCTACCAACTCTTGTTTACTTTTTAGCAAGTCTGCCAAATTGCTAAGTGCCATGAAAGCAGATAAGAATGTGTAGGAGAGTCCAAAAGACATCTAAAGGAAGAAGCAGAGCCCTAGATAAAATACTTGTATCTATAGCATAAAAATACAAAGATTGTATACACTTAGAAATTGCAAGAAAGGGATAGAAAATGAACACTGAAAAATTTAAAATTTACCCACAGAATCTGACCAGACAAGAAAAGACCAAAAGAAACAGATATCAGAGGTACCACAAGGAAATGATTCATGCTGATCACTCTGCAGTGAAGACCACAGTACATAAGTTTCCCTCAGAAACACAGAACTGTCAAATAGCTTTCTAGTGCTCTGCTTTTAAATATAATCAGATAGCCCAGTATTTCCAGAAGTTTAAGAAAGCATTCACCATGAAAGATAGACCAAAACAAACTAAGAAAGAAAGGAACTTAGAAGAAAAAAAGAGACTACAGGCAAAGATACAAACTTTTAAAAAGGAGCATTAAAAAAAAGTGGGAGACATGACATAACCCTTACTGACACTAAATATTATATACAATGGAATTTTGTATGTTTTAGGTGATTTTCTCTGGCTCAAGGTTACAATTTATGAGGCTACTAATTCTAACCTAAGTATTTTCTAGCTTCTGTGTTGTTCAATACAATAAGTGACTTGATAATACCAATTTAAAAAAAGAACATTCAGAAAACAAAAAAGAACTCTAGAAAAACATATTTTGATAGTAGAACCAAACAACTCAATGAAAGAATTGGAAGACAAAGTTGAGGAAATGTCTCAGAAAGAAAAAGACAAGGATAGAAAATAGAAGGGTAAAAATACAAAAACTGGAGAATAGTCCAAGAAGTCCAATGTCTAACTAACAGGCGTTCTAGAAAGACAGAACAGAGAAAACTGCAGGGAGGATGTGACCAATACTTTAATTCAAGAAAATTTTCCACATTGAAAGTGTCCAGCAAATGCCCAAGTCACATCATAGTGAATTTGTGAAAGTCAAGGATATAAAGAAGCTCCCAGAGGAAAAATAAATTGTCCCATAAAGGGTCAAAATCAGAATGGGAAAAAAAATGGAACGAATCAGACTTTTCAAATAGGAACTCTGGAAGATGGAAGAAAACTGAGCAGTGTTAGGTTCTGCAAGGCAGAGAAAAGGGAGAGAGAGAAAGACCCGAGCCAGGTGCTATTTCAGCCAAGAGGCTTTATCCCACCAACGTAGAGGGGAGACTGAGTAGGATCAGTTCCCCCAAAGAAAGGAAAGCAGGGGCTTATAAGCCTTTGAAGGTTCTAGCAGAGTAATGGGCAATTTCGAAATCAGTGGTATGCAAGGTGACACAGCCCTTGTAGTTTGCTAACACCTGGTTGTTTAGGGCATAAGCTTCTAACTAGTGTCGTTACTATATCAGTGCAAAGTGTTCAAGCCCAAAGCCTGCTCCCGCAGCCCACAAGACATTCCTTTGATGATAATGGTCATGTTTACCGCTTCCCAGGAGAGGAATTTCGCTGCTCAGTTCCTAGAGCAGAAAAGGGAAAGGGGAGGGGAAGAAGGGGGTAAAGTTGCTTACCCTGGCTATGCTGATGTTAAGCTAGCCAGGAGGCCTAAGAAGTACCTTTGAAATTCTCCTGAAACAAACTGAAAAAAACTTTTAAAAAATTTTTCCAAGAAAATAATGATAATATGCTCCATTAAAATGACAGAGTAAACCAAGGGAGAGGACAGCATGGGATCCAGAGAGAAAGAGATTTAACACAAGAAACAGGTGAAGGGAGTCCCCTGAGTGACTGATGGTAAAGGAAGGTCCTAAGACAATAGCTCTTTAGCAGGCCTGGAAGTGACTGGTTCAGGGTCCAGACTAGCACAGGTCAGAAAGCTCAGGGAGAAATATGCTTTTAAGAAGATGAAATTCGGGCCGGCCCGTGGCTCACTCGGGAGAGTGCGGTGCTGATGACACCAAGGCCACGGGTTCGGATCCCATATAGGGATGGCCGGTTAGCTCACTGGCTGAGCGTGGTGCTGACAACACCAAGTCAAGGGTTAAGATCCCCTTACCGGTCATCTTTAAAAAAAAAAAAAAAAAGAAGATGAAATTCATAGAATACCCAATGTGTTTATATGGAAAGGACATTTATAAAATTAGAGGAGATTAATAAAATTAGGGGAGATTTGGAGGTCAAATTAGTGAGAAGTACAGAACACCTGAGCAAATTAATTAAAAAACATCAGGGAAAAATCAAAGACAGTACTGGAAGAAAAAAGTAGTCACAATTTATACTACATGGCTTCATTGCAAACAGTGTTGACACAGTCATAATAATAAAAACACAGACTACAGATCCAATATGATTATCCTGGGAGGATAGGAGAATGAGAATCGTGTGTATGCGTGGTCCGGCATGAAGTGCTGAGAAACAACAAAAATTGTCATTTTCCACAGTGGGAAGTAGAGAAATAATGCCTAAAACTGAAATGTTTACGTGTAAGTACAGTGTGCTTTTTAGAAATATCAAGATAAACACCAAACAAATCAGCCAAAAAAAATTGAAAATAGTTTTCTCTGGGGAGTAGAAAACAGGGATGGGAAGACAAAGAGTGTTGCTCTTCATTAGAAGCTGGGTGGACTATAAGTCTTTAAATGAAGGACACATGAAACTTCAATAAAAATAAACTAAATTTAAAAAGATAAGATTTCTGGTCAAGATGGTAGAATAGAAGGTCCCCAGTGTCACTCTCTCCCACAAATCAACCAATTTACAACTATAAAAAAGCAACGACAGCCAAGCTGGGGCTGCTAGAGCCCAGGGGCAGAGGAGGAGAGACCTACAGAGTGCATGAAGGCAGGAGAAGCCACCATGAGAGAAACAAAAACCGCTGTGACCACTTTGAACCCCAGCCACGTCCAGGCTGGAGCTGCTGAGCGCATGGAGCAGGAGCCAGCAAAAGCCGCAGCTGTGCCCTTTGGATGAAGTTGCTTGGAGGAGGCAGGGGAGAAGAGGACCTTGGTGGCCTCCAGCCAGCAAGACCACTAATAGGGTTCCCATGGACCCACATAGGACCAAGGAGCCACAAAAACTGAAAAAAAGGAGCCACTCAGAGGCTGGTGAGCCAACACAAAGGACCAGCGTACAGCCCGTCCCATGGGTAATGTTTGCAGCACCAGCTGTCGGGGAGATGGGCCCACCAGAGAACACAGGGGCACAGCAAGGACAGCTGATCTGCACAGGACCACTCAGAGGAGACTGGTCAGGAATACAGAATTGCATGGGATGCAGTTTAATGGAAAGACTCAGGCCAAAACCAGAGTTTCTACACAACCCTGGTGCACCGGAACTCTATAGAGATGGAAGTACCTATAAAGTCAACCATTAAAACCTGAGTTGCACAAAAAGCCTTCCCTAGGGAATGAGCAGCAAAGCAGCAATTTAACTCAACTACAGAGCTCAAGTACTGGTCCCCACAGGAAGATCCCACATTTTAGAAGTAAGCAAAGGACAACCAATTAGTTCCAGTGCAGAGTTTAAACGGTGGGAACAGCAAATAATTCAACACAGAAATGAAAGAAAAAACAAAGTACCTGCAACCAGAGACAAAGCTTCACATTTAGTAAAGGTCTCATTTCACCAAAGAACACCTATAACACCTAGACGGACTGAAGTCCCCTGGGCTACTAAGTCAGAAAGTGGGGGAGGGCTGGGAGCCTCAGCAATGCCCCCTGACGTGCACAGCCAGCCCAGTGATGACCACCGACCAACCTCAGGATGCGACCTGGGCTCTCTCAAGCTGAGGTGATGAGGGGCCTCAGGCCTCGGCCGCTTCCCGCTCCCCCCCACGTGTAACCAGCCCAGTGACAACCACCAAGCCACAGCAAGAAGGGCCCTGGGTTCCGAGCTGGGTGGGGAGCGAGGGCTTTTGCCACACCCCTCTGACATCTGCATCTAGCCTGGCAATGGCCAAGCCATTGCTGGAAGCCACCTGGTCTTGACCCCTCTGGGAATGAGGGGGGTGCCACAGGCCTCAGTCCTGCCCCTCCTCCTTCCTCCTTCTTCCATCCCATTTCCTTGTCCTTTTCCCTCTCCCCGTCCCTCCCAACTGCTCTGCAACATCCTAGAATGTAAAAAAATTAATAAAATTACATTTTCTTTAAAAAAATAATAAATAAATAAATAAAAGGACCAAAAAAAAAAAAAAAACAAGAAAAAAAATCTGTGTTCTGCAAAATGTCAGTTATTCCATAGTGCATTTCTCAAAGTCTGCATTTGATCTGATTTTATAAACACTTACAGAATATCCAAAAAATAACAATAAATAAAATAAATAAAAAGATAGTCTCAAGCTCTTTTTTTTGTTTTGTTTTAAAAAAACCTAAACAATGGACAAATCATTAAAAGAAAAGAAAATAAATATTACCTAAGCACAGAGGCTAAGTCTGTGAAAGAGGGTTAATATATGTAAAGAGATCAAGCTTCAGATAAAAACAGCTGATATAGTTTACATGTGTTTTTTCTGTTTTTTTTTTTTTTTTTTTTGCTGTCTGTCAACCAAACCCTCTTCCCAACAGCACCCTGCAGCTTCTGTTCCCCATGGGAGGCAGAGACTGCTCTGCACCATAGTAAGCTGGAAGGGCCAGATCCTTCTGTCCCAGCTCTGGTACAGAGGAAGGCCTAGGCTTGGACACTTGGGTGCCTAGTTCTGGGGTTCTGAAGCTCTAGTCAGGACTTGGGGAAGAGCTGGCAGTTCTGCAGGGTGAGGGTAGTGGGGGCATGCCAACCTGCCTGCCCTTTCCCGCTCTGTGGCCTCTGCTGCAGTCTCTAGTCCTCCAAATTCCAGGCAGTTCCAAAAGCCTGAGATATCCTTCCAATACTTTCCCATTGTTTGACTAGTTTGCAGTGAAAAACTCCGAACACAGCTGATTAGCATCATAATGTGTGTAAAGGCACTACATTTAACACTCTGGAGAAATTCTTTCTAGGTTTTGCTGCTATACAAGAAAGGTCACAAAAGATAACCAAGAGTTACCCAGTAAAGTGCCTGGAACACGATGAGGACTCCAGCTTCCTGTGCCCTCCACCTGCTTGTGCAGTGGAGTCTCTATGTATTAAGAGAAAACTTCCCCAACTAGAGAAGGAAAACATACTACTGCTCTATCAATACACTCTGAGCTCGGAACTGTCCTAGACATCTGAGCCAAGGTTTTCAGAAGACACAGACCTCATTTGACTTTCTCTGTATGTGCTTTTCATTCCTTCACAACAGATAGTGTCCTATGTATCCAAGATAGCACCATGGATATTAGTCTTTCATAAATTAAACAACAAAACTAAACTTACTTCTACAGCTCCAGGCTCACAGGCAGGTGAGTCATTCTAGCAAAACTACTACAAGAAAAGCCCTGGAGAAGGGGTCCTTGCACAAAGCTGCAGCTGGATCAGACCCAGCAGCTTCCAGAAAAAGCATTAGTAACACTGGCCAGGGTCAGAAAAGAAAAGCCTGGGTTAGTGACACTGGCCCAGGTCAGCAAAGAAAAGCCTGGGAGAAGGGCTTACTCTTCAATCTATCTATTAAGTGATAAAATGAAGAAAGTTTTAAATTTGAGTCTTCTATCTGATATTTAGTTGACAGTGAAATTTAAGATTTTTCCATGTCATAGCAAGGGAGGGAAGCAGCTAAAAATACATGGTTGATTTCCATAACACAAGTATCTCTTCTCTTTATAAATAATTTGGTTAAGGATTTAATAGATTTTCTTTTGGGGAAATATATTTTATAAAAATATCTTTGACCAATTCAAAAATTATGCATTTCTTCCATGTACCCTAATTTGGTAAATTATCTATCAATGTCTATATCACGTCCTTCATTTTATAATCCTAACAAGATTTGTAAGATATTATCCTCAATAAATAATACAAAATTAGAGAAATACAAAGAGACCTCCATTCAATGATGTTGGGATGGAGGTTACTTAAGGCCCTTCCAAGTTCTGTAATTTTAGGGGTAAAAAGGAAGGCTCAGTTCATGGTAGAGATACAGCCATTTAGGAACAGCTCTATGAATCATAAGAGTGCAAATCCATAGTAGCCTATTAGTAAACAAATAAAAATTAAGGTAGGTGTCTTAAAATAATGAGAAAAGCTGGTCTTCAAAAGAGAAAACATTTGGCTAAAAATGTTAGAAATGAAAGGCAAGCTTTGATGACTGATTATCACCTGACTGAAAATGTTTTCATTTTAACAGCTTTTTGCTAACCAGATTTTTCAGAGAAAATGAGCCTGAGTTTTAAGACTCAAAGGTCAAATCACTTCCAATCTTGAGAGAGAAGGATTAGGTGGACAAGCTTTAAAGAAGTGTGGCTGGAGTACTATTTATAAATATCACCCTCTGGGTCAGCCAGGTCTTTTCTCATTTGAAAGCTCCCTGGTGATTTATACTAAGGATGATTGCAAAAGAATACTCCTTTACTATGGGAAGTCTCCTGTTTGGAGGAGAGCTTTTATGGTACCCTGTTATTTGGAACCAGGCAGACATAAAGAAGCACTCTCAAATGCAAAATTAAGAGCATCTTAAAAAATAAGCTTCAGAGCAAAATCAATGGTTTGCGAAGTACTAAGCCTTGGAAAAAGTAAAAAAGGAAGTAAATATTCCATAAATATTATGGAAGAATGGGAGACCCTTGGATCAACAGAGAAGGTTACATTAGTCCTCTTATGTTTTAAAGAATAGATGTGACCTGGTGTGATTTAGATGCAGTATGGTGCAGGAGCTGGGGACATACTTGAGGTATAGAAGGCAATGAGGAAGGTGGGTAGTGAAGTGGGAAGGGAGACTTGGGAATTAGAAGAAACCAGTTAGATGAATGGGGTACTAGGCAAATTTTCTTGAGAGATGTGAATGCAGGAAATGGAATAAAAGAATTTAAAATATTTTGTAACAATCATCTAGGTGCATTTGGAGTGAGTACACTGGTTCTGGGAGTCTTAAATAGTTTTAAATGGAAATGGTCGATTTTTTTTTTTTTTTAATGTCTGGCTGGAATGGGGATCTGAACTTGACCTTGGTGTAACATTAATTTTTATATAATAAACATACCCACTGTACATGCCTGTGGGAGGAAGAAGAGAGAAAGAGAAAAATTAGGATAAGGGAAGAAAGTAGAGAGCGAGAGGGAATGGGAAAGGCAAAGAGAACAGAGAAAAGAAACACAGGACACACACGGGGGGAAAGAGAGAGACACAAGGGAGGCAGTGAAGCGAAAAAAAAAAGATGAGAAAAACACACAAGTAGAAATGCCCACGAACGACTCAGAACAAAAAGTCAGGGCCAGAATAGAAGGTATCAAAAAGGAAGAGGCCCAGAAGTTGGGAGATGAGATTACACACAGTTTTTTCCCCCCTACTTTAATATAGTATAACTTCTTGGTTAGTGGCTTTCATAGAACGGTTTGAAATTGATGGGCTGAGGAGGAAGACTGAGCATTCCAACTATTAAGTCCCTCTGAAAACATTAATTCACAGTTTTGTGTGACTTATCATTCAAACTGTGATACTTTTGAGAATTAAAGAGGAGAGCACACTTGTAAAGTGCTTAGAAGTCCTAAGGACTTGTAACATGCTTAGAACAGGGCTGGCCTCTTAGCTCAGTCGGTTAGAGCCCACTGCTAACACCAAAGGTCCAGAGTTCAAGGCCTGTACTGGCCAGCTGCCAAAACAAACAAAATCAAGTGCTTAGAACAGTGCCTAGGCATTTAGTAAGCAGTGTGTTTGCTATTATTATTATTAATAATGGTAATTAATTCATTGTCATCTCCCATCTAGTCTCCTGACTGGGTTTTCCTTACTTCCATTCTTGCCTTCTTCTCCAATCTGTTCTCTTCATAGAAGGGAGTCTTTTAAAACTGTAAGTTAGACATCAATCCCTGGCTTTCCTCTGCATTTAAAAAAAAAAAAAAAAAAAAAATTGGGCCGAGCCCGTGGCGCACTCGGGAGAGTGCAGCGCTGGGAGCCCAGCGACGCTCCCGCCGCGGGTTCGGATCCTGTATAGGAATGGCCGGTGTGAGTACCGGTCACGAAAAAGACAAAAAAAAAAAAAAAAATTGAGTCCCTTCCATGGATTACAAGGCCCCTTTTTCCCTATGCCCCAAGTACAGACACCTTTGTCTTTTCCCAACACACTAACTCATACCAGCCAGCCGGAGTGCTCTTGACCTTATTCTTCACACTCTCAGGTCCTGGCACCTCCTCTGAGAGGCCCTTGGGACCACTCAGTCTACAGCAGTTTCTGAATGCAAATCTGCCTGACTTCTAACTTGGGGCTCCTTTGTGCCTCCACGCCAATACCTGGCTATACCCTGGCCTCTTCTAAGCAGACAATTTGTAATGTCTTCATCTTCCTTGAGGAGAGGCTAGATATCTCTGGTGTGTTACTTTCATGCTCAAAGACCTTCAATGGATTCTTACAGACAAGTCCAGGGCTCTCTATATATCTGATCTCAAACTACCGTTCATGCACTTATTCACTCAAAAAATATTTATTGACAACCTTCTATGTGCCAGGTTTTTTTTTTTTCTTTTTAAAGATGACCGGTAAGGGGAATCTTAACCCTTGGCTTGGTATTTTCAGCACCATGCTCACCCAGTGAGCTAACCGGCCATCCCTATATGGGATCCGAACCTGATATGTGCCACGTATTAATGCCAAAGTTGTACATAAAAAACCAGGGCAACATGTTTCATAAAAAAGACAGGTGGTATGGAGGGGGACAATATTTCTAAATTCAAATATTATTTGATAAAATTTATGATCTTAATTATGTATGTGAAAATACGTATTTGTCTATTTTATCCACATCACACTTAAAAATATTTTTTCATTGGAAAGGTAAGAGATTGCCTTGTACTCAGGGTCACCATATATTTGGGCATTATTCTGATAATTTTATGGGTTCTTTCTAATTAGAACCAAGGAACTTATTTACTAATCCCCTTCAAAACAGTTCATACTCAAGCTGGACACTTCTCAATGATACTGAGATAATCCTCTAATGATATTAACCCAAATCCTGATTACCAATCTAAGGATAGAAGATCTAAAACATTTCAGTTTATAATAATTCACCAAGAAGGGAATTGGTTTATCAGATATTATTCTATTCTAGCCTTTTTTTTAAAAAAAAATAATCTTTTAATTTTAGAATAATTTTAGATTTACACAGTTGTAGAGTAGTAAGTGTTTTCATCCATACCTAGTTTTCCCTATTATTAAGCCCACACCTAGTTTGCCCTATTATTAACAACTTCCATTTTTCACAACTAATGAACTGATATGGATACATTATTATTAACTAAAGTCCAAACTTAATTTTAACATAATATCCTTTTCCTGTTCCAGGGTCCCATCCAGGATACCATATTACATTTAGTTGTCATGTCTCCTGAGGCTCCCCTTGGCTGTGAGAGTTTCTCAGACTTTTCTTGTTTTTGATGACCTTGATAGTTTTGAGGAGTACTGGTCAGGTGTTTTACAGGGTGTCCATCAAGAGAGATTTATCTGATGATTTTCTCACAATTAGGCTGGGGATATGGATTTTTAGGAGGAAGACCACAGAGGTAAAGTGCCATTTCATCACAGCATATCAAAGGTGCATGCTATCAACATGACTTGTCACTGCTGATGTCAAACTTGATCACTTGCCTGAGGTAGTTTATAGGTTCCTCCACTGTGAAGTTATTCTTTTCCCTTCCTTTCCATACTGTGCTCTTTGGAAGAGTTACTAGATGCAGAAGTTCTTAAGGGGTAGGGAGTTATGCTCCACCTCTTTGAGGGAGAAATAAGTATATGAATTTTTGGAATTATGCATTGGGGATTTGTCTCTTCACCCCATTTATTTATTCAATATTTATATCAGTCCAGTTAGTTTTTTAATCAAATGACTGTGCTGATATCCAAATTTTTATCTCCAACACGAAAATATTTCAATACTAAGCAATCTGCTTAAAAATATTTGAGATGCCAACATATAATGTCTCAGGAGTTCATTTGGGTTGTGGTGAGAAGATAGAGACCATGGGGCATGTTAGTGTACAGTCACAAGGAAAAGCTGAGAGAAGGGAAAATACAATTGAGCAGAACTGTTGCATTGGAGTCCAAGTTCTGCCACACAACAGCTGTGTGATCTTAGATAAGAACTAAAACATTTTTATCACAACTTTTTACATTATTGTATTTTTTTCTTAGTGAAATAAAAACCCACTTATTTGTAAAAGGAACCAGGAAAATGAATTCGTAAGCACTTCTATAAACACCAAACTGCTCAAACCAATGACAATTCTGATTTCAGTCATAGGTTCCCACTTTTGGGGAAGTGATTGCTTATGAAGCAACTCACAGATAAAATATAGCTCTGTGTGTGTGTGTGTATGTTGGGCGGGGGTGGCTGGCTGGCTGGCTGGCTGTTACAGGGATCCGAACCCTTGAGCTTGGTGTTACCAGCACCATGATCTAATGAGCTAACTGGCCAGCCCAAAATATAGCTTTTAACTATAATATAGCTTTTTCAGGGCTCCCTTAGTCTGCTCATCCTCATCCTCATATATCCTGAGTTTTATGGTCTTTGGATGATGTAGAGTTAAAGGAGCTTGAATATTAGATGATGGAAGAGAAATATAAGTTTTTAACAATGGATGAAAACAAACATTTCATATTCAGGAATGAGAAGAATTCAAGAAATGTTGAGTAATGAGAAATAAAGATGCTATCTGTAAAGTAAACCATAATTCATGGCTAACTAGGGAAACAACAGAAGCATTCCCTTTAAAGTCTCAAGTAGGACAAAGATACCTTCCAGCACCACTATTATTTAACATTATTTTGGAGGTACTAGGCAACAGAATTATAAAAGAAAGGAATAAGAAATATAAAAATTTGAAAACAGGAAGTAAAATTATCATTATTTGCAAGTGGTATAAATTTATATCTGGGAACTCAAAAGAATAAAATGAAAACCCACTGTAAATAATAAATAAGCAAGGCTGCTTGGCTCAAAATTAATATACAAAAATAAATATCTTATATGTGAACAAAAATCAGAAAACCTAATAGAATGAAAAACCTCATTTAAAAAAGCAACAACAAAAAAGTTAAATACCTGGAAAGAAGCATAGCAAGAAAGTTATAAACTCTATAATAAAAAAACCTCTAAACGCTACTGAGGGACAAAAAAGAAATATTAAAAAAGTGGAAATGTATACTTTACTTTGGGATAGAAAAACTTAATGTCATAAAGATGTAAATATTCCATAAACTAATCTGTAAATTTAATGCAATCCCTCTAAGTACAACTACAGGATTAAAAAGAACAACAACAGATAAGCTGATCCTAAAGTTCATGTGGAAAGTATGAGAATCAGTAGGAAAATTCTGAAAAGAGTAACAAGAGAAAACATACACTTCCAGATAATAAAACTGATAAAATTATAATTAAAATAGTGTATAGTGTTGCATATGACCAGACTGATCAATGGAAGAGAACAGAAAGTTCACCTAGATAATGAAATCATACAGAATTAAGTATATGTTAACAAGCACATTTTAAATAAATGGTAAGAAGATGGACTATTGAGTAAACAGCATTGGGATCAAAGGGTAGCCACTTGGAAAAATTAAATTAAATCTCTATCTTACTCCTTCCACTATGATGTAGTATAGATAGATCAAAGATTAAAAAAAAGAAAAAGAAAAAAAGCCAAAAAATACTAGGGAAAAATATGGGAATCTTTTTTATAATCTAAGAAAAGTGGGAAAGGTCTAATATGACAAAAAAAAAAAAAAAAAAAATCCAGAAGACTTTAGAGCAAATCTGTCTCTTCCTTCTCTGAGCAAACCAGCAAACTGCCAGAACAGTCTTACTACAATGCCACTGTCATTGTCTTGTTCCTCCACTTAAAACCCATATAGGCTCCAAATTTCTTTATATAATTTATTCCTTCATCTGATTTTTTTTTTTTTTTTTTTTTTGCTTACAAACATAGCCCAGCTTTTAAACTGAAAAAAACAAACAAAAAATGGTTTTGGTGGGGAGACTTCATTTTCAATGTATGACCTCTTGAACTGTTTGAACATTTAAAAATCTGTATATTACTTAATAAAAGCATAAATAACTTTAATTTAAAAAGCAATTTTTAACTATTAACCAACAGGCAGGCCTAATTTTTCATATTCCAGGTTACTTGAATTTCTTTCTTTCACTGGAAACTTTCCCTTTAGTAATGATTAGGGCCGGTGTTCCTCGTTAACGTACAGTAAGTTCTTGGAGAACAAGAGAACTGCAGCAGGGTCTGTTAAATTTGATCAGATTACTCTCTGTGCAGCAGCTTCTGCCATGTCAATTCTGCTGTCATCTGGTTTCAGCTCATTAAATGCAGAGGTGTGTGGCTTCTTTAAACAGAGGGGCAGAATTACCGGGCCACATCTTTGTACTTCCTGGCAAAAACAGAGAATATAATCCTGTATCTCTGAACTAATCAACATTTAAAAATTAGCTTCCACTTGCCAAATGGCTCCTCCTCAATGCCTATATCTTCTGATTTTCTAGTACCTGCTCCTCATTATGCTTCCTTTTCTTCTGAATTCTCATAGTACTTGTTTATTTTTTGATGGCTGGCCAGTACTGGGACCTGAATCCTTGACCTTGGTGTTATAACAACAAACTCTAACCAACTAAGCTAACCAGCCAGCTGAATTCTCATAGTACTTAAGGTAGGTGTTTCAAGTACTAGTATGGTCTCCCTAATTTGAGTATGGACTTGTTGAGTACACAGGTATTTTCTCTTGTTGAGATGACAGCAAAAGCAGGGAAATCTCTGGCTGAGAGTTACTGGCATTTGTTTGGTCACATTGATCAGTAAATTTCCAGTGTACCAAAAGTACTTTGAAAAAAATTAACTTTTCTTTTGGGTAATACAGGCAAGAAGGACAAATAATGGAGAAATTGCTTACAAATTATTAGACTTGGGGTATACTATATAAGTATAGTCAATATTAGTTTTTTACGGAGCACATTTTCATAAGAAGACTTTTTCATTGTAACTCATGTTTGAATTAAGGCAAAAATGGGACTAATTTCTTAATCAGTATTTTATTTTTATTCTACTTTGTAAAGTCCAAATTAATTTATCTCCTTTTCATGGAACCTATTAACAGGTGTCTTAGAGTTATTGTACAGTTCTTATTTATCTAGGACTTGGTTTTTATTTTCAGTCTATTTAAATCAGACTCTAGAAATAATCCTTTCCTTCCATTTTTAGAAAAATTTAGAATTTATAAACTTTAGAAAATGGAATTTCTTAAAGATGTTACCAAAGTCAAAACAGGGGCATATTACTAAATCTATGCCAGAGAAACAAAGATCATTAGCTCTGTTAACATGAAAATTTACTAAGTGCAAAGAAATCATTTTTCTATGAAAAATTATTATAGAGTATCCTTTATATTTTCATAATATTTTTACAGATTCGCTAGCTTTTAAAAATAAATGAGATATCTGTTTGATGGCAATTTAAACATACACATTTCACATTTAAATAGTAAAAGCTACCAGATCTAAGGCCTGTGTGATATACCTTAATTTAAGAGCACAGAGAGAACACCTTTTTATACAGGTGAATTTAATTTTAGAGATTTAAAACAGTCTTGTGAAAATGAAGTTTTTGGTAAATTAAATGATTTTAAAAGTTCTACAGAAATTGACTGTTTTAAAAGTACCAAATGAGTTGTCTTAGGAATAAACCTTTTGTATTATTAACATTTAAAACCCCAATTTGAGAGTCGTAAGTAAATTGGTTTTTCCTGTAATTTTTAAAGGCAGGGCACATCTATTATTGGCCAGGGGCTTCATCGTGACAGGGAAGAATATGAGTCATGCTAGGTGGTAACTTCTAAAGATTATACTCCATTTCAGATACTGAACCCCGTAAACAGCCAAAATTTAATTTGGCACAATACCGCTGTAATATGTCTTTCCCTACCATACAAGATGTCTCATTTAAAAAATTTTTTTCTCTATTTTCATAAAGTTACATTTTTTCTTCTTTTTTTTTTTAAGTCAAAGAATATGAAATGCATCACTATCAACAGCACCTTATATTAAGCATACATTTTCTTTTTTTTTTTTTTTTTTAAGCATACATTTTCAATATTGTCTCAAGCAAGGGCCAAGACCAAATTGTCTGTATCTGAAACAACTTCCGGGGCACCACTAACTTTGTATCAACAAGCAAACCTGAAATTCTGTGATATATTAGTAATAGCTGGCAGAGGTGGACTCTGACAGTTTGTTCCTGTCGACATTATTTTCCTTTTTCTCAGGCAGAAGCCACAGGGGAGGGCTACAGGGTTTGCTTTTGACTTGTAACAACAGCAGAGGCTATGGATTCTGTCCCCTGCCTAACTCGACTCTGCTCCTCCCCTGGAAACAGGATAAAACTGGAGATAGAACATACCAAACAGGCTGAGTATTCTGCTATTCCATGAAACTTTTGGTTGGCTACTTGGGGAACATGGAAATACGTTAGAGGGAACAAAATGAAATTCTGTAGAACTGGCTTTGGCAGGAAAGTCCACTAAGTTTCTCTGACCTTTTTCTTTGCTCAGCTTCTCACTTTTTTCTTTTAGTGCACATAGCTGAATCTGACTGTAAATTAGGTAGCTGGAAAGCATCTGGTTCCACAACTGTTTTTGTATGGTTAGTCACCAAATGAACTCTCATGATAATTACAGAGCATATGTTATCTAGGTAAAACAGTAGTTAATGGTATTGTACCTATGTCAATTACTTGGTTTTGATAATATACTAAGGTTATATATGATGTTATCATTGAGGGACACTGGATAAAGGGTACATGGGAACTCACTGTACTATTTTTGCAACTTCTTGTGAGTCTGACATTATTTCAAAATAAAGTTTAAAAATAAAAAAGTAGATGAAGATACCCATATGTACATGCACGCCAGAGGGCTACTTGTTTCTAAGACAACATTTCGACTCTAAGGCTGTGCTTCGTTTATGGCCTTCAATGTTCCATTGTTTTATTTTATTTATGTTTAAACCTTATCACTCAGGTTTTTTCCTTAATAATATCAGAGTAAATGATATTTCAGTAACATTGTAATAAAAATTTCAATAGGGAAATCAAGCAAGTGAAATTAAAAAAGAAAAAAACTGCTGTAAGGGCCAGGAGGAGGAATTTTTGGAAATCATGTTTCTTGTCCTCTGTTGCCCAGGTATTTATTTCTCATCCTGAGAATTACAGGTTTCGTGATGCGGGAAAGATGTAGAAGAAATTGTTGTGAAGAGAGATGCTGCTGATGGTGGTTTTGAACTTGGGTAACTAGGAAAATATGGTACTTTATAAAAATTAAAGCATTCAAGAGAGAAGATTGATTTTATTTTAGAGAGAAGGGGAAAGAGTTGGTAACAGTCTGATGAAGGAGACTGCTAAAAGGGAGGCCCTTTAAGAACCTTAAGGATGATATAAAAAAAATGTAGAGGGTAGTGATGGACTACTAAAGTAAACTTCAATGGGCTAATAAAGTAACTACAATAATTAGTATGGTACTAGCATATAAACATAGGCAGATTGATGTACTAGAAAACCTAGGTGTGACAGCATATATTAAGACTTTTACATAGGAAAAATTCCAAATCAGTGAAGAAAAGTGGTTATCGCATACTACATACTATAATATACTCCAACTGGCCTCAAGAGTTAGATATAAATAGAATATAGATGAATATCTATGTGACCTAAGGATGAGGAAGGCCTCTCTAAGCAGAAAAGAAAAGAAGAAATCATAAAGTTAAAGTATATATAATTCTATAGGAAAAGTTCAGGACCTGAATGGTTTCAGCACAAGGAAAGAATTAGGGTTGGGGATAGAGATCAATACAGACTCAATTAAAAATTGTTTTAATTTTTTATAAGGATAATTATTCATGAATTACCTCAGTAATTAATTTTAAAAGTACTTCTGAAAGTAAAAACATAAAAAACCTTCCATAACTCAAAATCATGATGAACAAATTATTAAATCAAATGAAAAATTAGAAAAATACTTATCATCTGACAAGCAAAGGAACAAGGTCTTTACTATATAAGGAGCACTTACATAAGTAAAAAGATAAAAACTTCAAAAGAACATGAGGCAAAATATGGGGAAAATGCAAATTTCCACTTGTCACACAGGCCCCCTGAGCCTGACCCTTAGAGAAAGTGAAGGGGAATGAGCTGTGCCCCTAGAGGAGGTTTCCAGGGAGAGAGTCAGGTTTCAGTGAGGGCAGGAAGACTGAGGGCAAGAAGAGCTTTGGGAGGTAGGGGATTTTGTTTATAATGGAAAGAGCTTTCTGACAGAGCAGCAGTGGTGTTGGGGAGAACTGCGTGGAGTATAAAACAAGGAGATGACTCCACGGGAAGGATTAGTGCCTGGAGGAGCCTGCAGTTTGGGAAGTATGGGAAGTTTATAGGAAGAAGAGTCATGAAGTATCCATAGCCTGTTCTCAAGGTTTCCAATCTTGTGAAGGAGGACAAAATCATCTTGGTGCCAAAACTGCCCAAGGACTTTGTCTCTTTGGGGACACTGTCCATCATTATCTCCACTGACCTTCCTTCCGGTCACCAGGTTCTGGTATTTCTCCCACTGAAATGCACTGCCATGTTTCCACATCGTTGCACTCCGCAAGAACTTCCTAACTGCTTTCTCTCCCTCTCCATTTCACTCCAGTCTGCGTACTGCTGCCACATTAATCTTTCTTAAATATCACTTGGCTTATGTCACCTACTTGCTCAAAACCTTTCGATGCTTTCCCTTCTCACTGGACCAAGTCTAGACACCCTAGTCTAACACCCTTAACTCTGCAGGTTGTCTCCAGTTCACCTCCAAAAACATCTGCTCCAGCCAGAGGGTCAATCACTGACCTGTGCCTATCTGTGACACCATACATACCCCCAAACATTTTTTATGCTTTTCCCAAAATTTATTTCCAACCTGAACACTCCTTTCTCTTTACTTATCCATATTTCAGCATTCTTTCACGTTCAGTTACATTCTTTCTCCTCCCATCAATATACAATGTGATTAAAGTACAGTTGTGCAGTCTTGCAGCCCAGGTATAAATTATGGCTGTGCCATTTCATAGTTTTGTGACCATGGGCTTGGTTTCTTAAGGCTTAGTTTGCCTCAACTCCAAAATGTAATAAATACTTATCTCATATGATTTTTGTAAAGACTGAGAGATTCAATGTATGTGAAACTAATAGAGTACCTGGAACACATTAAGTACACACTAGATTAATATTAATATTATTGTCCAAATGTTCTCTTTTCTCTGAGTATAAAGCCTTTTTTACTAGCTTGTGTGTACTTATTTTTCTCTTATATTTAAACTTTTTTATATTTAGGTCTTATTTCCTAACACTTTATATACTTCATCTCATTAACAGTTAGTGTGCCAAGCTCTGTATTAGAGGCTTTACAAATATACCTCATGAGTTAGGTCTTGTTACCTCTATTACTTCACTTTCTGAATGGGAAAACTAAATTTTGATGATGTTAAAAATCTTAGATTTTTTTTTTTTTTTTTAAAGATGACTGGTAAGGGGATCTTAACCCTTGACTTGGTATTGTCAGCACCATGCTCTCCCAAGTGAGCTAACCGGCCATCCCTATATAGGGATCCAAACCCATGGCCTTGGTGTTATCAGCACCACACTCACCCAAGTAAGCCATGGGCTGGCCCTAACCTTACTTAGTATTAAACAGCTGGTAAATAGTGGGATGAAGATGCAAGTGATACTTCTGATTGGTTTAAGATTTAAAACTTCCTATGATTTCAATGAATTATCACTGGGCAGTCCTAATGAGCCAGTTCTATCCTTCTTCCCTTACCAGGAGATTTCCCCCAGGGAGAACTGAGCACCGTCACTAGATCTGACTTCAGCATCATTTCCCCAGACAGCCAGAGCCTGTACTTTCCTCCAGGGACTGCTGCTACCTTTAGACTTTCAGAAAGAAAATATGCGGGAAACCTCATGTTTTGTTACAAGAAGAGAAAAAAGATCACTTCCATAGTCAGAAATTACACCATCAGGCATCAAGAATAAAACCTAAATTTCCACTACCAAAAAGCATCCTTTATGCTCCTTTTGTTTTGTGAGGAAAAAAGGGATAGCTCTTAATAGAAAGAGCCAGGCCTCCTGAGAACAGAAGAGGCCAACCTTTCCCAAAGGTAACTTTTTTTTTTTTTTTTAAAGAGTGTGAGTCTTAGGAGTCAGAATGACAAAACCCTGAAGGGCATGGGAAGGACAGACCCCACTATTACCTATTCTTTAGTATGATCTATTAAATGAGACTGCAACTACATACAACTCGTTTTAATTGAAGGAAAATTAAAGATAAAAAATCAAACATGTGCCTCATCCATTTAACTTACCTAATAGGTTAACAACAGTGGCCAGAGAAATACTCTTTCCTTAATTTGTGTTTTCATCTCATTTAAGAGTTAAGGCACTATGATGACAGACAGTGCAGTGTATACACATCCCCCAAAGCATGGTATCATTTTGAATGTAGATAAATCTGGTCTAGAAATCTAATCCTCAAATTTTTATATAATTTTAGATTAGAATTTTCTCAAATATTTTCCTCCACTTTCCCTCCAGAATGTCCAGAATAGTTATCTACTTTACATTTGTTAAACACTTACTGCTATTAAATAATGACCAGCTTATAACTTTTTTTTTTTAAAAGATGACTGGTAAGGGGATCTTAACACTTGACTTGGTGTTGTCAGCACCACGCTCTCCCAAGTGAGCCAACCGGCCATCCCTATATAGGGATCCGAACCCTTGGCCTTGGTGTTATCAGCACCATACTCTTCCAAGTGAGCCATGGGCCGGTCCATAATTTTTTTTTTTTTAATCCAGATTTGAATATCACCAAAGGGTTTGGATTTTAACAATCCTAAATTAGATGTTTCATTTGTCCAACATTTACTGAACATTTATGAGTGTTAGGCTCAGGACTAGGATATACTATGATTAATAAGAAATGGTTCCTGCACACGGTCCTCGAACTTCTTCTCCAGGTAGGGAAAACCACCAGCTAAAAGAATAATCACAATGCAATATGAGAAGGACTACCTCTAAGGAGGCTTGTACAAAGTGCCATCTTTGGCTTGCCTGTGATCAGCAAGATAAGTATGTCTATACATGCCTCCAAAGTTGAATATCCACTCACTAACTTGTATCACCTTTCAGTACTGTACCATATCCAGGTGTCTCATCTCTTCCTGATTTGCATACCCAGACAAGATAGCTAGAGTCGATAAGGCTACAGTCTCAGGTTAAGGCACAAACTCAGATCAAACACTACTCAATGGAGCATACATCCTGCTGTGACCTTATTCAATAGATACAGCTCCTGAAGTCTTTAGGCCATGAAGTGCCTTGTGATCTTTCTCCTTAGAAGAATGGTAAGTTTAAAAGCTGTTAGAGCTTCAACTCTGTGAATAAAATATTAAGTCTATTTCTCTGAACATAAGAACTACACATTTCTGAACCTTTTGTGTACAGATTCTGGTAGAGAAAAGGTTAAAAGGGGCAAGAATATGACAAATAGAGCCTTTCTCCTGCAAAGTAAGCCACTGTGCACCTTTAAAAAGGTTCCCCAACTACAGAATGTCTCCTTTCTTCTGATTGTAAAGAAACCATTAGCAAAATTACTCTCTTTCCCTATAATGCAAGTGAACTGGGGCAAGAATAGAACAGCATTTATGGGCAGATCTTTTTTTCTTTTTCTTTTTGACGTTGTAGTACTGGTATTTACTCCCAAAAGTTTGGGAAAGAGGATATACTTGACTTTCTTTGATGACAAAATAGCTTGGCCAACTACACACTATTGAGATTTTCAAGATGTTGCTGTAAAGATTTTCCAGCTCTCCATATCACCATGGATGTACAATAATTAATGCAGAGGAAACAAACTGTAGAGATATTGGTTGTCTTGAAGCCCATTCCTACTAAACAAAAGATCTGAAGAAGTTTAGAAATATGATTCCCTCCAATAAGACACATAGGTTGCAATCCAAACATCATTAAGAATTCTCTGTGGTGTAGCATCTTCTGAGACAGTAAGGTCAAGTTGTGTTAGGTTTAAGCACTCAGAAAAAAAACCACTGGTACTCAATTGATGATAGTTTCAAAAGCCTCTGGGAAGGTCTGGTCTGACCTCACTGCAACATCTCCATTTAAACATTTCCCCTTCTGTGAACAAGAACAACTTCCAAACACTGAAGGTTTCCAAGAGTTAAACAGTCAATCTCTCAAAGATCCCACATTAGTATGTAAATATACTTTTTAAGGTGAATATCTAGTCATTCTGGGTCAGGATTCACTTTAAACAATATAAAAGCCTATGTAAATGAATGGTATGAGAAAATATTTATAATATATTGATATGTGAAAAAGCAGGATAATTTTTAAAAATTAAAAAGCAGTTTACAACACATGTATAATATAATCAAGTTTATTAAAAAGTATAGATACACAAATAAGAATTCTTTACTATGGCTATTATAGAAAGTCTAGAAAATAGAGGACAAAAACTGAGAAAGAGCTGTAATCCCATAACCCAGAAATTACCATTTAATATTTTGATGTGTATATTTCTAATTTTTTCCTATGCACATATACTTCCCCCAATAAATGTAATTGTAAAAAATACATTTAGTCATTAACTTTGCATCGGTTTATATATACATGACTTCTAAGACACTAGGGCAAATTATAAGATTAATATACAATAGTGGGTCTTGACCTTGGCTACATACTAGAATCATCTGAGAACTTTTAAAACTCCCAATGCCTGGACCCCTAAGACCAATCAAATTAGTTTCTCTGGAGGTGGAACCCAAGCATATTTTTCAAAGTTCCCCAGGTGATTCTACTGAAGCTAGGGTTGAGAACCACTACTTGATGGAGTGAAAGATGATTTACAGCAAGGCTCTCTTAAACTTTTATGTGCATACAAATCACATGGGGATCTTGTTAAAATATAGATTCTGATTCAGTAGGTCTGGGCTGGGACTTATGATTCTGCATTTCTAACCAGCTCCTAGATGTTGCCAAAGTTCTGGCCCGGGGACCACATTTTGAGTGGTTTTAGGGTTCTGGGAAAGAAAACTCTTAAGGGAAAGAAAAAAATTATAGCTGCCAAAGTCCATACGCTATATTACCAGACAGGAAGAGGTGGTATACAGAAGATGAAAAAGAGTTAAAACTGGGAATTAAAAGATGTTTCTAGGAAATAAGATTTTAGGGATTGGAAAGGTTTAGAATAATATGTTTTCCAGGGGGAAAAACAGTCACTGGAGTTTATGTATTTGTGTTCACAAGGGAGGGTATATTTAGTCCACTTTTGTTGCTTATGACAAAATACACAGAACTGGGTAATTTATAAGAAAACAAAATTTATTTATTCACTTATTTTTGGCAGCTGGCAGGCAAGGGGATTCAAACCCATGACCTTGGTGTTTTAAGGCTGCACTTTAACCAACTGAGCTAACCGACCAGCCCTAGAAAAAAAAATTTATTGCTTACAGTTTTGCAGTCTGGGAAGCCCAAAGTCCAGGAAACACATCTGGTAAGGGTCTTGGTGGTGGTGACAGTGACTCAGGGGTCTCACATGGCAAAAATGGCAGAGCAGAGAGGAGAAGGATTCTTCGTGTGCTCTTCTAAAGCCCTCCAAACCATGCCCCTGACCACCATTATTAATCCACTCACTACAGCATGCTCCTATAATCTAATCACCTCTTCAAGGCTTCAACTTGACGAGTATTATTACCATAATAGGACTTCTCACCCTCTTAACACTGTCACAATGGGGACCAAGCCTCCAACACATTAAACTTTGGGGGGAACACAATTCAGTTCATAATATTCCACCCCTGGCCCTCAAAACTCATGTTCTTTTCACATTCATTTCATCCCCAAAGTCTTAACTTGTTTCAACTCAAAGGTCCAAAGTCCCATCTATGAAATCAAAACATGTTATCTACTTCCAAGATACAATGGTGGGACAAACATAGGGTAAATATTCCCATTCAAAAAGGGAGAAATAGGCCAAAAGAAAGGGGTAACAGGTCCTAAACAAGTCTGAAACTCAGCAGGGGAGGCAATAAATCTCAAAGCTGGTGAATCAGGCACCTTAACTCCATGTTTGATGTCCTCTGCATGCTGGTGCAGGGGTTGGGTCCCCAAGTCCTCAGACAGATCCTCTTCTATGGCTTTCTTGGTCTGAGGTAATGCTTTAGCTCTTGCAGGCTGGTGTTGCACACTGGTAGCTCTACAATTCTGGGGTCTCCATGGCGGTCCTGCTCTCACTGCTCCACTAAGCATGGCGCTCATGGGGTTTCTCTGCTGCAACTCCAAACCCACATTTCCACTCGGCATTGCTCTAGTGAAGACTCTATGTGATGACTCTGCCCCTGTGACAGATCTTTTCCAGACTCTCCCACACATCCTTTGAAATCAGGGTGGAGGCTCCCAAGCCTCTATAGCTCTAGCATTCAGAGAGCCTGCAGACCTAACACCACGTGGATGCTGCCAAGCAAGGCGTCCGGCTTGTATTTTCCAAAGCTGTGGTTCCAGCCACACCTGGGCCCAATTTAGCCATGGCTGGAGCAGCTGGGGTGCTGATGTGGGGAGCAGTATCATGAGGTGGGCCTGGGCAGCAAGCCTGTGGAGGGCACTTTGGGCCTGTTCCCCGAGACCATTCTGTCTCCTTAGGCCTCTGGGCCTGTAACGGAAGGGTTGGTCCCAGAGGCTTCTGCAATGCCTTCAGGGCCTTTCCCCACTTCGCTTGATAATCCCTTTCTTTCACACTAATCTTCTTAACACCATTGCACTTTTTTCCTAAAAATGCTCTTTGCTTCTCTACCATATGGCCAGGCTGCAAATTTTCCAAATCTTTATGCTGTGCTTCCCTTTTGGTTATACATTCTGGCTTTATGTCATGCCTTTTCTGCCATAACTCAGCATAGACTGTTGCAAGTAGCCATCCAGCTTCCAGAATGTTTTGCTGCTTAGAAATTTCTTCCACTGAATACTCTGGGTCAGCACCTTTAAGTTTCACATTCCATAAACTTTTGGAAATTAACAGAGTGCAGCCAAGTTCCTTGCCAGTTCATAGAAAGAGTGATCTTTGCCCCAATTTCCAATAAATCCCTTCTCATTTTCATTTGAGACTTCCTTAGAACGGTCTTTACAGTCTGCATTTCCATAATCATTCTGGTCACCAACATTTAACCAGTCTCTAAAACATTCCAAACTCCCCCCCCCCTTTTTTTTTTCTTTTGGTCTTCTAAACTCCCACCAGCGGCTAGCCTTTTTCTAGCCTGCTCCTTCAAATTCTTCCAGCCTTTCCTCAATACCCAGTTCCAAAGCCGCTTTCACATTTTCAAATATTTTTTTTTTATAAGCAACACTCCACTTCTCTGATACCAATTTTCTGTCAGACCAGTTTATTGCTTATAACAAAATACCTGGAACTGGATGATTTACAAGAAAACAAAATTTACTGTTTACAGTTTCAGAGGCTGGGAAGTCCAAAATCCAGGGAATACATCTGGTGAGGGTCTTGGTGGTGGTGACAGTGACCTAGGGGTCTCACATGGCAGAAAATGGTGAAGCAGAGAGGAGACTCTTTGTGTGCTCTCCTTTAAAGCCCTCTGAACCTCACTCCTGACCACCATTACTAATCCATTTACTATGGCATGTTCCTACAATCCAATCATCTCTTCAAGGCCCCATCTTTCAATTACCATAATAGGACTTCCCACTCTCTTAACACTGTCACAGTGGGGACCAAGCCTCCAACACATTAAACTTTTGGGGGGACACAATTCAATCCATAATGGGGGAGAACAAAGATGGGCAGTGAGAGAAAAAGATCAAATGTCTAAAAAATTGTTATGGAAAAAATAAAACTTTGGCTATAGTGCGAGAAAGGGATAGAGAAGCACTATAAGGGGATCTGCAGAACCTATTTCTCTGCCAAAAACATGTTTGGGAACAAGTACAGCTAATAAACTGAAGTTGGTGTAGATTAATAACCACCTTCTATCAACTCCCTCCTGGGGACAGAAGAAAAGATCCCAGGAGTGTAAGTCTCCCCTGTCAGTGCTTTAGGAACCAACAACAAACAGTGAACTATTTGCTCAACTGCTTTTCTTTGTGTACAGAAAAGAGACCAAGAAGCTCAAACCTGGAGCCCCTTTGGAGCTTTTTGGCAATAACCTGCTGTGAATTTCTAGACTTCCAGACAGACTTCACTACAGATATAACCAAAAAAAGGAAAAAAATGTTTTTTTCCTGAGGGCTTTCCCCTGGAAATTGGAAATGTTTAGTTTTTTTTTTTTTTTCAAAATGACAAAGTAAACACTTAATATAAAATCATTCATAAGTCACCACCAGAACTTTATTCCTCCAAAATAATTTCTAAAAACAATAAAATAGGAATACCTTCATATAAAATTATCTGGAACTATTATATAAATCAGCTGGTATACTTTATCAGACAGTCCTTATCAAATGAGCTGTATCTAAGAAAATTTCTGTTTAAATGAACACAAGAAACTAGAGGGGAAGACTTTATTACCAAGAAATGGAAAGAATTCTGTTGTCAAATTATTCATGTCACACATCTCTTGCCTATAAGAATCTTTGGCAGAAATGTACATAGTCTTTACATTCAGGACCTATTTACTGTATAACGATGATAGCTCACTTGTGTTGTGTACCAGATATTCTGCTTTATCCATATCTAAATTAATCCTCACAATCCTATGAACTAGGCATTATTATTATAGCCCACATATGGATGAAGAATCTGCTTTGGGCTGATAAATACATTGCTGAAAGGTCACAGAGCTAATAGGTGGTAAAGTTGGTTTTTGACTGCCTGATTCCAACCTCCATTATCTTAACATGCGTTTGACATTCCCAGCTATCCTGCATGCCCAGTTTGTGCCAGGGAGAAACTGGGGAATACAAGATGAATAAGTCATGATCCCTAAGCTCCTGGTATAAGACAACTAGTCCCTCCAGGACATGAGGCTAGAAATATTCCAAATATTGCAGGATACAAGATGCCTTTTGGCGTTGTGGAATGCCAGCTCAGATTATATGCTAGTGTATTCCACAGGTCAGAACTCATATACTTTTGGGGTCTCTGATTCTGATCTTTTTTATATATCCTTAATGGGTAAAAGACATATTTACAAAAAGGACACATTACATGACTAGAGACACTATTTTCTAACTCAGGCAAGCTTCCCAGAATTTATTGAATCATATCAAACTACGTGAAACTGATAAAGCCACAACAATATCCAGGTAACAGATCTACTACCAGTTGAGGTATTGGTCTCTTTCACATTCAAATGGTAAAAAGTGTTACCTGTATTCAGCCTGGTCCTTGAGAATACATCAAGATTGAGAGAATAGAAATCAGTATAAGATTGAGGTTCTGGTCTCCCTTCTGAGTTTCTATAAAATCTCCAAAGGCTAAGGGAAATCCCACTGATTATGTT
The DNA here is from genome assembly GCF_027409185.1 of Cynocephalus volans. Classification (NCBI taxonomy): domain Eukaryota; kingdom Metazoa; phylum Chordata; class Mammalia; order Dermoptera; family Cynocephalidae; genus Cynocephalus; species Cynocephalus volans. The sequence goes on from NC_084460.1 coordinate 293,874,021, forward strand.
AATCTAACAATGGCTATAAAGGTCAATAATTCTTAATCTATGTATCATTTTCAATGTAGACAGATAAAGAAGTTTCACTCTTTTGCACTTCTCAAGTCTACCTTACTAACAGTCTTGTTTAATTTGATAACTGTAGACAGCATAAATCCAGTGAAAAGGTAAACACTAGCAAAAGACCAGTGAAAACGTAAACACCATTTCCAACCTTATCTGGCATCTAGCTATAATCATGGCTTAAAGGTGGTCCTCAAAGAAAGAGGTAGGGCAAAAGAACTAATATTTGAGTACCTACATTTAACATATATGCCAAGTGCTGTGCTAAGAGCCCTCCTCTTTTCTACTTCTCAATCTTATCTCATATAATACTAACACTTACATGAAATAGTGATGCTTCTAGCAGTTAAATACCTCTCTCAGAAACTCAAAACTGGTAAATAACACAGCTGGCACTCAACAGAGATTTGTATATACTACACAAGAGTGACTTCAGGCAGCTACACAAGAGTGGCTTCAGTCCTGTGTGAGGACATGCCTCCAGAGCTAGAAGAGCTGAGGGAATTAATGAGAGGGTGAGGAAGGCAAGCAAATCCCACAAATACACCATGGAAATGGTCCTTTTGCCCTTCCTAAGAATATTCTCTTGGGATATGCCTAGCAGAGAATGAGGATGATGTATCCAGTTATTGAAGCTGTACTGATCCACACTGGAAACGAAATCCTCTGAGAATAAAACTTCTCTATTACAAGTGGCATTTAAATACTTTGAGCTTAAATATTTCAAAATAATGATCAGCTATGTGTTTGACTATTAAAAAGTAGACTCCTGCTTTTCTATCCCCTGAATGATACCATGAATTTCTTTTATTTGAAGGGGATTCAAGAATTTACAATTTGGGGAGAATTTTAAAAGATGGTGGAATAGACGGTCCCTAGTGTCTCTCTCTCCCACAATCAACCAATTTACAACTATAAGCAATGATAGCCAAGCTGGGGCCGCTAGAGTTCAGGGGAAGAGAAGGAGAGACCTACGGAGTGCATGAAGGTGGGAGAAGCCATGATGAGAGAAAGAAAAAAACCGCTCTGACCGTTTCAAATCCCGGTTGTTTCCAGGCTGGAGCTGCTGAGTGCATGGAGCAGGAGACAGCAAAAAGCCACAGCTGTGCCTTTTGGATGAAGTTGCTTGGGGAGAAGAGGGCCATAGTGGCCCCCAGGCCAGCAAGACCACTAATAGGGTTCCTGTGGACCCACATGGGACCGAGGAGCCTAAACAACTGAAAAAAAGGAGCCACTCAGAGGCCAGTGAGTTGTCTCAAGGGACTGGAGCACAGCCCGTCCCACGGGAAGTGTTTGGAGCATGGGCGGTTGAGGAGACGGGCGCACCGGAGGAACACTGGGGCACAGCAAGGACAGTTGATCTGCTCCACAATCTGTACAGGACCACTCACAGGAGACTGGTTAGGAATATAGAATTCCATGAGTTTGATGAAAAGACTCAGGCCCAGACCAGAGTTTCCACACAACCCAGGTGCACTGGATTTCACTAGAACCAGAAGTACATGTAAAGTCAACCATTAAAACCTGAGTTGCACAAAAAGCCTTCCCTAGGGAATTAGCAGCAAAGCAGCAATTCAGCTCAACCACAAGCTCAAGTACTGGTCCTCACAGGAAGTTCCCCCATTTTAGAAGTAAGCAAAGGACAGCAAATTAGTTCCAGCACAGAGTTTGAGTGGTGGGAAGAGCAACACAGAACTGAAAGCGAAAACAAAGTACCCACAACCAGAGACAAAGTTTGATATTAACTAGTAAAGGTCTCACGTCACCAAAGAATACTTATAAAACCTAGAAGGATCAGAAGTCCCCTGGGCTGCCAAACCAGAAATGGGGGAGGGCTGGGGACCTCAGTATGCCCCTTGACACCTGCAACCAGTCCTGAGGGGGCTGAGGGCCTTGGAAACACACCCTCAACATTGAGCCACTGCAAGAAGCGCCCCGGGCTCTCCCAAGCTGGGCTGGCTGGAGGCTGAGGGCCACAGTCACAGCCCCCAACATGAGCCACCATCCCAGTGATGACCACCGAGCCACCGCAGGAAGTGCCCTGGGCTCTCCTGAGCCAGGGTGGTGGGGGGCCTTGGGCCTCAGTCATGCCCCCCCAACACGAGCAACCAGCCCAGTGACAACCACCAAGCCACAGCAAGAAGGGCCCCAGGCTCGCAAGCTGGGCAGGTAGGAAGTGGAGGCTTTTGCCACCCCCCACACACCTGCACCCAGCGCAGTAATGACCAAGCCACCGCTGGAAGCCCCCCAATCTCCCCTGTGGGAATGTGGGGGGTGCCACTGGCCTCAAACCGGTCCCTCCTCCTTCCTCCTTCCATCACATTGGTTGGGAAAATATAGGAAAATGGTCAGGGCCCCTCGGATGTTCAGAATCTTGCTGAGCATTTGATGTAAATATGCACGTGTGCCCAGGTGTTCCTTGGTTATTGTCTAATGTAATTGCACATGTGCACCCAGGTGTCCTGGGTTATGGACTTAAGCATAAAAGATGAGTGGCTCTGATCCATGGTGCCCCCCCACCCCACCCCACCCCGGAATGCCCCCAGGGGGCCACATGGAGGCCACTACTGCTGCTGGAGGCTGTTGCTGTAAGCTATTACTGCCACTGTCCCCAGGATGCCCTGAGAGGCCACCACTGCTGCCACGGGACCTGTAAACTGCTGCTACTGCTGACTGAGCTCACGTCGTTTGCCAATGGTTCCTGGGATCTTTCCCAATTACCTAGTGTGGACCTGCATGTGAGGGGTCTGGTGACCCAGTCTGTACAATGGGTTTGAAAGGTCTGAGCCCTAGCCCTGACAATGCAAATGGAAACTTAGTAAAACTAAAATAACGAAACATTTTGGCTTTAGTTATGAATTGCTTTAACAATACAATTGGTGTAGCTAGCTATTAGCTATTGCCTCAACCCTACAACTGTGTAGCTTTACAGCATTTCCTTCCCCTTCCCCGTCTCCCCCTCCCTCCCAACTGCTCTGCAACAACATTATAGAATGTAAAAAAATAACAAAATTAAAAAATTAAAGAGAAAAATAATAATTAAAAAAACCCAAAAAACCTCTCTCTTCCTCTCTTAACTTCCAGAACACCATCTTCCCTAGATCTCTGCCTACTTCTCTAGCTGCACCTCTTCTTTGCTGCCCTTGGATGTTGGTGTTTCCCAGGGTTCTGGCTTTGGTCTTTTGACTTTTTTCAACCCACCTGGGGCCATCTTGCTCAGTACTATGTAAGTGTGGACTCTCTGAACCTAGAGCTTCAGCCCAGATCTCTCTTTCAATTTCCTATACATACGAGGGGTCTTCAAAAACTTCATGGAAAGATTCATATTACCTTTTAATTCCATGTTTCCACAAACTTTAAAAAATACCTGCACCCAAGCTGGGGTAGTGGGGGCCCAAGGACCTTGGCCACTGCCCCCCCCCACATGTGCAACCAGACCAGCAATGACCACCAAGCCCCAGCAAGAATGGCCTGAGGTTCCTGAGCTGAGGTGGTGACAGGTAACGGCTTTTACCACACTCCCCTTACATCTGCATGCACCAAGCCCAGCAATGACCAAGCCACCGCTGGGAGCCCCCTGGTCTCCCCTGTGGGAATGTGGGAGGTACCACAGGCCTCAACCCTGCCCCTCCTCTTTCTTCCTTCTTCCATCACATTTCCTCCTCCTTTCCCCTCTCCTTCTCCCTCCCAACTGCTCTGCAACAACACATAGAATGTAAAAAAATAATATTAGTAAAATAAAATAAAATAAATAAAAAAGAATTTACAATTTGGTTTTAGGAACTGAAGACTTACAATGTTGTAAGCAACTTGAAATTATCTGAATTGACATAGAAAACTTGTTTGTTACAAAGATTTTGTAAAAAGACTTTTTACTCTATTCAGTTAATCTTATGAGAAGACACAGACAAAACAAGAAAATCTCAGGCAAGGAAAGCATTTGGTAGTATGGTCCATATTACAACATGGAGAGATGCACTAATTCTAAGAGCAGAGGTTAATATTTGAAATCAACCCTAGCCAACAGATCTGCTCCTGAGAGCTAGTTCAGATAAGCAGGTTGATATCTCACGTAGAGTAAGTTTTACATATTCAGCAAGATCAAAACTATACTTCTCAGAAATTAACATAAAGAATTTATTAGTGTATAGCTACCTCACTAGAGAGCCAAATAAATGATGTTCAGAGTGATGAGAAAAAGTTTGTTTTACATGGAGGGTAACATTATTGTAGTACTCTTTACTTTCCCACTTAATCATTTCCAGCTTTCCAAAGAAAGCTTCTACTGTCCTATTTTCCTTGCCTACTACTACTATAATCATGCTAACCATTTCATTCACATATTTATTCCCCAACCACGTATTGAGGTAGTACTGTGTATCAGACACAGTTATACTGGGGACTCCACAGCCATGCTACTCAGAAAGTGGTAAATAGACTGGTGCTGGTCTGTGAACCCATTTGCTACCAGTATGTGACAAGTGTTTAAAAATTAGTAGCAATTTAGCACAGTAATTTGTTGATTCTAATAATAAATGTTTTTACTTTTATTTCATATGGCATTATTCTAATAATTCATTTTATTGTATTTTACAAACATATCAGCCTATGAAGGATTAGGAGTAAAAACCTAGTTCTTTGTCAGTGATGGTTTAAGCAGCATTGTTCTAGGACACAGGAAGAATAAGAAAAGACTTCTGCTCTTGACAAGATCTCAGTCTAATCCTATGTGAGTGTCCAACAAAATAAAGTCCTCCCATCCTCAGACATACACATTTCTGAGGAACACAGGAGTTTAGGCTTTGTAAATAGGTTTAGGGAAGACTGATTTTTTTAAAAAATTAGCTACTAATAGGTCGAGAGAACAATACAAAAGGGTGAGATAGGGAGGTAGTACCAACAGAAAGGACAGGAAATCAACAGGCAAGGAGGAGGGCAGCAGGTACAACAAACTGCTGTTAGCCTGGGGTGAAGAAATAAAGATGGCAAATTAAGGTTTATTAGAGGAAGACATTGAGTCCAGTGTCTGCCATCCACTACATTCTCCAGAGTGCTGTTCTAGTGCCACCTCCTATCCCAGCCACTTGCTTATACCTGCATCACAATACTATCAGAGTGCAGTGTGTGTGTGTGTGTGTGTGTGTGTGTGTGTGTAGGTTTGCAAGTCAAATTCCACTAACATTGTATTATTTATCTTTTTTTTCTCAGTGCTCAGCACATAATCAGCACTCAAATATGTGTTGAATCACACTGAGCAACAGAGAACAAGTCAGAAGGGTTAATTAGAATTCTTTCAGGCTGAGCAACCAGAAAGCAAGGTTTATTGAAGAGTGTCTAGGACCCAGACCAGGAGAGCTGCTCATTCAGGGTTTAACAGGCTATAAAAAGTGCAACGTAAAGCTACAGCTCAGCAAAAAAACAAACAAAAAAATAGACCAACCAAAAACACCACATTTTCCCTAAGGAGAACAGCTAAGTCAGTCAGCTCAATTGCAGGTAAAAACATATTAGAATTTAAAAGCCCATTCTGCGTTAAATTTGAATTCATGACTTGGCAGAGTACTTGTAAATTATACATGGGCACGTGGCTCTGATAATTTCAAGGTAAGTAGATTTTTCAGGCAAAATGGCTGACTAAGCATATAATAATATATGCTAATGTCTACCATGGCAGACCAAAGCAATATGAGGCAAAGCTAAAATACCAAGGTCACAGGCATAAAGAAAAACCTCTCCCTCCTCATTCCTTTGGGGTGGAAACAGCTGCAACCACTAGCAGTAAACAAAGGGAGTTTCTATTTGGTGGTATCCTGAGCATTTCATCATAGAAATGCCTTTCTGGGCTTTCCTAGTTTTTGGCTGTGGCTTTTTCTTTTTTCTTCTCCTCTTTCTTCTTGTTCTGTTTTTCGACACTTTGCTTTTATGATCTCTCCCCTCTCAAACTCTCATCGTTTACTTTCTGAACTCATTTCCTTATCTTACTCCCACCTTATTCTTAAATACCACTTCTGTCAAAACCTTCCTTCCATGCTTCTTCCGCTCTAGTGTAGTTATATTGAGCATTTAAAGATGTTTCTCCACCCAATAATTTTCCAGTAATTTTCTCATTTATGGGGCCAAGGTGAGAAAATATAAACAGATCCCTGAGAACCCGGGTTTCAGTATCCTTGAAACATTATATGCAGCACTGTAATCAGCGGTGATATCCCTGTGAAATAAAACTCTGGCCCTGGCAAAGCTACTGTGCTTGGAAAGTGTACAATCAAAATTCAGACTGGCCTGGGAAATAGTGCAGGCAAGTAATTTATTTTTTTTTATTTATTTAAAAAAAAATTTTTTTTTTAAATTTTATTTTGTCGATATACATTGTAGCTGATTATTGCTGGCAAGTAATTTAGTAATGAGAAAAAGATCTCTATTTGAAACATAACAGTCTTCTCACTAGCAATGTCAAACAATGAAACAAACCTTTTTCTAGTAGGTCCATTATTCTACCCACGTGTGCAGTTATGTGCCTGAAATTGGTCAGAAACAAGCTAAGGAGACATACTCAAAAGGATTCTTAGAGACTCCCTTTGCATTTCTATTTGCTTCCCAGCACCTCTTAATTGAGTAAGAGATAATACAAGGGTGTGTTCCCCAAAGCGCCACTGGTTATTTCATGTTATTTGGAGGACAGAAACATGGCCTTGAATCCTATCAAAATCCACATTCAGAGATTCCTGAATTTCACCTAGTGTTTAAAAATTCTATAGTATTGAGAGGATAATCACCTTCCTCATATTACGATGCTTTTAAAAAAATGAAAGGAGGGGCCAGCCTGTGGCTCACTTGGAGAGGGTGGTGCTGGTAACACCAAGGCCGCGGGTTTGGATCCTTATATAGGGATGGCCGGTTAGCTCACTTGGGAGAGCGTGGTGCTGACAACACCAAGTCAAGGGTTGAGATCCCCTTACCAGTCATCTTTTAATAATTAATTAATTAATTAATTAATTAATTAAAAAATGAAAGGAAAGCTAAAGATGATTTTGGTTTTCAAATGGTACATAAGGTCATCTAGGGGTTTTTTTCTGTTGTCACTCCAACAGCCACAACTACTTCCCAGAGTTGTGACAAAGGCTTTCAAATAGTCTAAGCTAGAGTAAAAAAGGATCACTAAGACTCCAGTTTACCTGACACCCTGAAACATGAAACCTACAAATTTGCAAAACAGAACACAATCCTGAACTTTAAAGCAAAGATAAATAAATGATTGTAATAATGTAATAGTAAGCATAATGTATGTGAAGAGCTATAGTTTTTAAAGTGAGCTGGCATGTATTATTTCATTCATATTTCATAACATCTCTGTAAGTCAGAAGAAGCAAGCATTATCCTTATTTAGCAGCTATTAAGCGATTTGCACAAAGCTGGACAGCTTAAATAAGTGATTTCCATTATTTAATAAATTCTCTCAACCCACTCAAGCTACTCGCCTAATCTCTGTTTTACTAGGTCACCAGATTTCTTGAAAGAGTAATCTATTCTTGCTGACTTTATTTCCTCATCTATCATCCATTTTCTAATTTGGCAGATTATAGTTAATTTGTTTCTTCACATATCTAACATTCTTAAAAAGACTGCCAATAACCTGTAAGGTATCATGGGACTCAGTTGATTCTCAAATATTCATTGAATGAATAAAATTTCTAGCAATTACAAGGACTTGTTTTTGATTTTCATTCTTGACTCTGACTCACTCTTGAAACACTTCTCCCACTAATTTTTCATGCCATCACATTCCATTCTCCCTGTTACGCACTCCTCAGTATCTTAAAGATTAAACTTCTTAACACCTACTCATCTCTCAAGATCCTATTCAAATGACAATTCTGAAGTCTTCCACAATGCTCCCAGCAGTAGTCACTCTGAGTTTCCACAGCACTTAATACTACTATGCATTCATCACGTTGTATTCTGATTGTTATTGTTTCTTTCTCCCTTATACAATAAAAGTTCTTTGGATATGGAAACTGGTTTATCATTTTATATCTCTTGAGTTTAGCAGATGATCTGCCACTTACAGATTCTGTTAACAAATGTCTGAACGAACAGCCAGTTAATAGGAAGCACGAGGACCGGAACCTAGCTTTTCTGGCTCAGCTGTCTTTGTTCTTTACAGAACAGATGGCTCAAAAGCAATTAAGGCTTATGGTTACATTTCTCACTTTTTATTCCATGAAAGTGCTCAGATTCTCAGATTTAGTCCCTTTTTCTTAATTTTTCATTTAGCAGTTACCTGGCCAAGAACCATACTTTCCAAACAGAACTGTCACCAGATAGCAGTGCTACATACGGTATAGTTATGACTATCCTACAATTTGCCTATCCACATTTTTTTTTTTTTTGTCTTTTTCGTGACCGGCACTCAGCCAGTGAGTGCACCGGCCATTCCTATATAGGATCCGAACCCGCGGCGGGAGCGTCGCTGCGCTCCCAGCGCCGCACTCTCCCGAGTACGCCACTGGCTCGGCCCATATATCCACATTTTTTAATCATAGAGTTATAGAAAAGGAAATAGTTTGTTAGATTCTTATCTCAATCCATAAATACTTAAGGGAATCCTTAAAACTAACCCTAAATGCATATTAACACTCTATAACAAGAACCCTGGATTTGGTTCTAAATCTTACCCAAAATATACTTTCACCTGATAATTTTCATAGAGGTTTAAGGAAAAGGTTCCAGAATGAAGCTGAAATAACTTAAGCTGGCCACAAGGTAGCCTTGTCTATTGTGAACAAAGCCAGGAAATGTTCACTTACCTGTGCTAAGGTCCAAAGGGATCATATGAAACATTCTCTCTCCTTTTCCTATTAACAGGATGATCTGAATTGCTCACTTGAAGACCACTTCCTTGTGGGATTAAATTTTTTAAGTAAGTTTACTGGACAAAATGAGAGGGACACAATCTTGTGCTTACCAGACTTGGGTTAATAACCTCCTATGTTTGATCATGATTGTAGCTGCTAATCAGACTCAAATGAATGGCCATCTCTTCTGTTTAAGATGAGAAAAATATGAAAACAAGAATACATTCATCTGCTGCTTAAATACTTTCTGGAAAATGTTTTTTTCAGGTAACTCTAATTGTTAAAAAAATTCTTCCTTATCCTGGGCTAAACTCTGCCAACTATATCTGAGAGTTGAGGAAAAACAAAAAGGAATATAGGGGATATGACCATAATGGAACAGAGTAATTTTCAAGCAAAAAATAAATCTGACTATGACTTAAATACTCAGGAAAAATTTTAAACTCAAAATCATTAAAACAGCAACAAAAATAAATTCTCCAGAGAAGATTCATGGTATGCTCTAGAAAACATGAACTTTGTAGAAAAACAAAACAAGGCTTAAATTAAGGTTCTTCCTTTATCTGAGTGACAACCTCATCAATCCTCAATCTCTCATCTATAAAGTGGGGATGATAATGTATAGGGTTGTTGTGATAATGCAATAATGTATCAAAGTGTTTTGAAAAACTAAAAAACACTACAGAAATACCAGATATTATCAGGCCACCCTCTTTCTTCTTGTGGCTATATTTATAGTGTTATTTATATTAGAGCTATTTATATTTAGTTCTCTAGACTTCATCTAAATTCAGAGGTAATAATTGCTCTCCTTGGCTCTGAATCAGTATATCCACAATGTGCTAAACAAAATACTTTATTGATACTGAGTGTCTAAGAAAAGAGTTGTCTGAAAAAAAGGAAATGATATCATATGCTTCAATTACATCAAATCACACACACAAAATTTTGCCTGTTTTAGGTGAAGAACATGTCTCAACAGATATACTTGATGAAAAGAGTCCTTGTTGACTAAGAAATCAAAGAATTTCAGTGTTGCAAAAGGGTTTTAGAGTCCTTCTGGAGAGAATCTACTCTAATACATACATATATGATGCATACACAATTTCCCTCTGCAATACTCTTGATGGACAGGTATCCTAAAATGCTTTCTGGAAAATGTCTTTTTTCAGGTAACTCTCATTGTTAGAAACTGGGCTAAACTCTGTCCCCTGTCATGTCTGACCCCAAGTCTTGTACTTTCTCTGAGCGCAACACAGCACACATTTAATTCTTTTTCTTTAGAACAGTTTTTTAAACTTTAGAAGAGAACACTCATGCCCTTTGCCCAACACTGTTCATCTTTAGGTTAAACTTCTCTCAGTTCCCAATTATTGAGTGTATGGCATATTTCTAGTGCTTCTCCTCTAGCCAGCTCCGCCTTGCCCTGCCTCACTTCACTGTAGACTAAACAAGCTCTCATATGTGCTCTTATGGCGAGACTATCACTTTCTTTGTCAAACACTGTGTGCTTCTTTAGTCCAATCCATTGAGATCTATATGAATAACGGACTAAGAGAATATATTTGCTTTTCCTCCCAGCTTAAAATCATTATCAGGTCAAAATGAAAACAGAATGCTGCTCTTGAAATCCTGACAATTTAAGTTTTAAGCATTCAAGCAATGCCTAGCTAGAACAGTCAGGCTGCTAGACAATATGACCTTTAAAATTCCTTTCTATGATGCTAAAGCTCAGGAATAGGTCTATACATTCAGGATTGTCAAGTCCTCCCCTAACATGTGGATTTGTGCATGTAGAATGCTGATAAGTGAGGTCTGTGAGGCAAAAGTGAGGTCAGGTCTAATAAGAATCTTGAGCTGCCAAGCCTCAGCATACGGCTAGCCCTTTATCAAATATAGTGACAATACAACTAGAATTTTCCATGAGAGTCTTACTGTGTTCTGTCTCACTTCTCCACAATTTACTATATTTCACTATAAACCATATACACAATCTTGCAAAGAAACTTAGAAGGTCTGAAGAATAAAAATCTAATTATTCTCCAAATTTCTTCCAAAAATGCACAAGCAGGAATGCCTATTTAAGAATCCTAAGTAACATAATCAATAGGACATTATACTCATTTAATCCATTCAGGATAACAATAACAACTTCTCAGAGTCCATGCACAAGGAAAACAAGCTAACAATCACAATCTACATGAAATCCATGACTAGACAATCTGTGATCAAACAGTGCTCGTGGGCTGTATGGCTGGTATGTTTTGACTGCTTTCCAAGAACTTGGGTTGACAGACAAAAACTATATGTTAGGAAGTCATAAACCTCAAATTCATTTTTAACACTTGGCCAAGGCAATTGTATGTACAAGGCAAGGCCGACATTCAAGAGCAGTTCAATGGTCTATTCTTAAAAAGGAAACCAAAGTGAAGAGAGATATAAAGTCAACTATTTTTGACTGGAAACAAAGTCAAAAATAAAAGTGCTATGAGAAAGAGGAGATAGGACCAAAGTATAAGAGAGGAAATGCAAGAACACAAGGGAAAGGTGCTTTCAGAAACTTTCTGAGCCAAACTGGTTTTTTTTTTGCTAACCAGCCATAAATTGGAATGAGATTCATCCCTAGACAACAAGATATACATTAGGTATACATCGCTGCTTATTAACTGAATCATTTCTTCCAAGGCAAAACAGAAATATTACAATTTCTCAGTAAGAAAATATAATAATAGGGCTGGCCGGTTAGCTATGTTGGCTAGAGCATGGTGTTATAACACCGAGGTCAAGGGTGTGGATCCCTGCACCAGCCAGCTGCCAAAAAAAAAAAAAAAAAAAAAAAAAAAAGACTTTGAGTCCTCTGCTGAGGGTCACAGTGATGGAGGCTGTAAGTATGAGCTTAGAGTGCTTGCTTCACTGCAGCTACATGGAAACTTTTGATAGACACCATTTCCTCTCCATTGAGGCTACAAACATATACAAATAGAGAACAAGAGTACCCTTTTCCCCCAAAAGTTGCCAGCACTGAATATTATCAATCTTTTAAATTTTTGTCAATTAACTGGGAATAAAGGGATAGTCCATTTTTTAAAATAAGGTTAAACATCTCTTCATGTATTCATTGGTCATTTGGTTTTTTCTTCCGGGAACTATTTGTTCATATCCCTTGTCCATTTTGAGTTAAACATTTATTTTATTGATTTGTAGGGAGTCATTTATATTCTGTATATTATATTAATACGTGGAGTAGAAATAAATAAATAAATTGAGACAATTATCTAACCTTTTTTTAAAAAAGCTGAATCACTACTCCATACTTTATACCAAAGCAAATTCCAGATGAATTAAAGATAATGAAATCATAAAAGCATAATCCTTTCTTATGGCAGCCTATCAGTTTCCTGATATTAATTTAATAAAGTCATATATTTATGTTGATGAAAAAGTAATTTGAACAGGCAAAACAGTGCATTACAGACTATATTAGAAAACTAGTATAAGAGTACAGTGACAAATTTATGTCACTGAAAGCAACTGAAAGTAACTATCTGAAAATTATGAATATGGTGAATTTATTCAGTGAAAAAAGTAAGCTATAAAATAATATTTATAATTCCATTTATATAAAAGCAAATACATTACACATTAGCTGCATTAGAAGGCTATATTAAAATATTAACAAAAGTCATTCTAGGTGGCTGGAGTTTGTAATAGAAAAATTAAATACTATTTTAAAAAATGCATTGCTTTTGAAGACATTCCTTCTAAACAGACATAAAGATGTTTAAGCTTCTGGAAAGAAGGGACTGACTCATTCAGTTTTGTATTCTTCAAGTGCAGAGTGCCCTATACATAAGAGTCACTCAACAGACCTTTGTTGAATGAATGAAATGGGGAAAGTGGGATTCACAAACATCAATCTCTGCATCAGCTGCTTAAAATAATCAAATCCAAAACCCTTGAAGGAGAATCACATTTGTTCCCCAAGTAATAGTTCATTAATAACTTTTATTTACAATTAGGAAATGATATGCTTTCAACTAACAAGAAAGAAATGCTAGACTGTTGATATGTATGATCTGAAAAGAGGTGGGTGGGATGGGGTAGAGCTGATATGAGAAAGAAATCTTACAAATATTTTATTTTTGAAATAACTTATGGCAAATACAAAAGCTTATATTGAATTCTCTCAAACTGTACCTGATTTATGTGCAACAGATGCTTATTGAATATCTATTACGGGCATATGGAAAAGCTTCTGTGTGAATAAAAAGGACACAAATATTTATAGGAACTTTACATTATGACTTTAAGCACACATACTCTGATCATGACATACCACCCTATTGTAAACTATACTAAATCATACTATGAAACGATAATAATTAAACCAAATGTGTACTGGCACAGGAAGAGACAAATGGATCAATGAAACAGAAATATTGCAAAAATAAACCCACATCATATAAGGGCCGGCCTGTGGCTCACTCGGGAGAGTGTAGTGCTGATAACACCAAGGCCACAGGTTCGGATCCTATATAGGGATGGCCGGTTAGCTCACTGGCTGAGCGTGGTGCTGAAAACACCAAGTCAAGGGTTAAGATCCCCTTACCGGTCATCTTTTTTTTTAAAAAAAAAACCCACATCACATAAAAATTTGGTATATGACAAAGACAGCATTTCAAAATGGTAAATAGAACTGGAACAACTGACTATCAAAACAGCAGTAGTAGTGATTTCTACCACACATCATATATGTAAATACATAACAGGTGGATTGAAGAGCTAAACACGGAAAAGAGAAGAAAACATAGGATATTTAATTAATCTTGGGATAAGAAAGATCTTTAAAAAGACAAAATGCAGAAGACAGATGGAAAATATTGATAAATTTGAAACAACAATTTAAAAATTCCGTTCAACAAAAAAAGGAGAGAAGCAATACATCGAGAGAAAATATATGCAACATACATAACAGGCAAAGGATTGATATTAAAATATATAAAGAACACCTGCAAAGCAATAAGAAAAATAAATAGTAAAATGAGCAAAAAATGTAATAAGCAATTCACAGAAGAAAAAGAAATGGCCAAACACAATAGATCTGCAACTTCTCTAACAATATCAATAATAATAGCACATAATATTTACTATGCATCAGGTGCTTTTCTAAATGCTTTAGAGATTAACTCATTTAATTTCACCACCTCATGAGATACATACTATTATCCCTATTCTACAGATGAGAAAATAGAGGCAGAGGTTAAAAATGTTGCTCAGAGACACAAAACCAGGAGTGCAGGGCTAGAATTACAATGCATGTAGTATCGCTCCACAATCCAGTATAGTTGGATCTAGAGACCCAGAAAAAAAAAACAAAAAATATAAAACAAGATATCATTTGCGGTCTAAATGGGCAAAAATAAAAAAGACTTACATAGTCAATGTGGAAAATTGAGTATTGTCAATATTGTTGGTGGGAGAACATAGTGGCACTTTCTTTTTGTAGTAATAAACTATTCTTATAGGAACAGATACTCTGAAAGAAAGTTCAGAAAAATGATTTACCCAATAAAAAGTATATAAGAGTCAAGTAGTTTCTCACTAAAACATTAAATTTTTTTTTTCCTGAAGGTAATAGTAAATCCTAAAGCTCCTGCTTTCCTTTTCTCTGAATCCTCAGATGCCAGTAAAGCCTACCAGAGGATGAGCACTCCATTGCTCTTATGCTTTTTTATGTGGCTGTTTCCCATGTGCTTCAGTATTTAATCAGCTCATGTCAAGCTTTCCCTGAAAGCCTGTTTATTGATGTACCAACATCATTATTGAATTGGTTAATTCACCTTTCCTTCTGGTGGACTAACACAGTTCTGCTTTCTACTCTTTTCCATATTTTCCCTTTAGCCTCTTTCTCAACAGGCTCAAGAGCCAAATATGAAGGTGAGAAGCTCAAACTTTCCTTTTCTACTTTGTTCAAAAGCCATTAAAAAGATCTTTCTCATTTTCAGTAATACGTTAATTCCAATCAGACAAAAAATGTTGCTTCTGAAATCTCTCAGATCTCCATATTCCCTGGTTTACTGTCTATAGTACCTGTTACGTAACAATAAAAATTACTGAAGGGAAAAATAAAGTCCATGTCATAGCTTTTCTAACACTTCAGTCAACCCTATCTACTTACCAGCTCCATTATGAACAGAAACACAGAAAGGTACATACGGCTAAGAAAGAGGCCGTTACTAAACTTCACTACATAAAAGCACTGATAGTCCTCGCAGACGGTGTCAGTAGGCAAAGGTGATACAGCCTTCAGTTTTTAAAAAACGCATAGTAAGTTAGTTTCCACTTGTAAAATTTCATTTGCACACCCAAAACTTCCTGTACCTTTTTTGCATTGTGTTCTAAAATTTACTACCAACTTAGTTTCCCAGTATGAGAAAGCAATTACACTTTGCAGAGATGAAATGGGCATTGTGAAAACACAACAGGTGGCTCAGAGAACAGTGCTTTACTAAACCTCCAGGTGAGGAGCCCTAAAGTGACGACTACATTTCCACTGAGAGAGGAATTTAAGACTGTTCCATATTGTACAGATAGGATGCAAGAAGAGATTAAGGTCATCAGGAAAATGTCAGATTGGAATATACAACAAGATCACAGTTTTTCATCTGCATTATAAGGTTACTGACTAACACTCCATTAAAAGACAAGGCTTCCTTACTACATTAAGAGGCGAAGGTTGCAAAAGCGGCACCACAACAGGCCTCAGGCAATGATTTCCATGTCCTATTATATCCTACCGTGTCCCCAATGTAATCAAATAATTGCTGGACAGCTCCACCGTAGCTAGGCGTTAATCACACCAACAGGAGTGAGCAAAGATACCTTTTCTAGGAGTCCCAGTGCAAAACCAAAGCGCCTCAAGGCATCCCACACAAAAGTATGATGGTCCTCATCTTGTTGGAAAGAAAACGGAGGAGGTGAGGGGAGAAGCAGAGACCATACAACGCCTCAAAAGCCCAAGAGAGTTAAGACGAGGTCCATCTCACACTTTTCTTTCTCCACCTCCCTGTACTACTCCAGCCCTGGAGGAAGCCACAAGTGACGAGGAGAAGTTGTGGAAACAAGACGGGGTGGGGTGGGGGACTTGACAGAGTTTAACACAAGCATTAGCATTTGTCCCACTGAAGGTCACTCGCTCCAAATCACTTTTCCCAGTTCCCCGGTGGGCTTCCCGCCAAAGTGGCTTCTAGGCTTCGAGGCCAGCCCACCGCGCCCCCTCGGCCCTTCCCGCGGGCCGCCGCACCCACTCGGCCTCCGGGTCCCGGCCGGAGCTCGGAGCGCGGCTGGCCTCCCCGACACCCGTTTCCGACGTCCGGCACCTCTCGCAGCTCAGTCGCCGGGACTCCTCCGCCTCCACCCCCCAGGACTCCCGTCCACGTCCCCTTCCTCCCTCAGGACACCTCTGTGCCCGCCTCCCGCGCCCGGTCCCGCCGGGGCCCCGGGACGACGTTCCTTTCCTCTCCGCTCCCGCTGCCCTTCTTCCCGGGTGCCCACCAGATGCGGCCCCCACCCCCGGCCAGTCTCCTCAGGGAACGGCCGCCTCCCAAGTCCTCCCGCCCCGCCCCGCTCCCGGGCGGATACAGTTTGAAGCCCCTCAGGATCTCCCTGGCCCTCTCGTCCTTGGATGACATGATGCGGCAGCCGCCGCCCGCGGCTCTCTCACACTGGCCGGCGGAGCCTCGCAGACGGTGCCCAAGAGCCGAGGACAGAACCGCAGCCTGGCTCGCAGACCTCGGGCGAGCAGCGGCAGCGGCCAGACCCGGACCGGCCTCTCGCTCCCCTCAGCTCCCGCTCCTGATCCCTTCTCCTTCCCTCTAGCCTGGGAGCGCCCGCCCCGAAGCCAATGGAAAGCCCGCCTCGGAGATTGGCAGCCTCAGCAGCCAATAGAAATGCCCAGCGGCTTCGCAGGGGGACGAAGAGCGTCAATGGGAAGGGCCCTCCCCGGGAAGTCCTACAGGACAAAATTTTCATTCGCTGTTGTTGCCTAGAGTTTGCCCCAGCGGAGGGTTGGTTCGAGATTTGCAGAGGCTCGAGGGGCCTGCTCTCGCCGCCGGCATACTAGCCTTCAGAGACGACGGCAGTTTGCCCTGTGCGATGTGGTAGAGACTACATTTCCCAGCATCCCAGGGGAGCTCCGGGGGACCACAGATCCCAGCACACCACAAAGCGGCCCGGGGACTACAAATCCCAGGATTCCTTGCACTCTGTTTCTCTGTAACTTTGACTCCAGTGTGCCGTGTAGTGTGCGCAAATTCGTAAACCTTGGTGGTTTCTCAATCCGGAGCCTTGAAACCAGGCGGGAAGGCCCTCTTCACCCTCAAAAGAAGATGACAGCCCGCAGAGAGTTAACTTCTGTTTACATGGAACTCAAATCTGCACATTATGGTAAGACTGCAAACAATAAACAAAAACACTGATTAAATCATGAAAGATAGCACAAAATGACCTCTTCAAATTGTGCTTGTTTGTTGATCTGGGGCGCCTTTTACGTGTTTTGCAGGAGTTTCTGGTGCGTTCCTGCTTTGGACTGGGAGTGCTATCGATTTTATACTCAGATATCAATAGAGGCAGGGACTTTAAAGAATTTCCTAATCTAACCCTTGTTGTTTTTACATTTGAGGAAATTTGAGGCCCAGGGAGGTGGAGAGATTGGCCACAGATTACAGCATGTTGGGACAGAGTTAGAATTCGGCCGTATGTCTGCTGACCCTCATTTTGGGCTCTTTGCACCACACTAGGGAGGTGATAATTTTAGCAGCATGGTAGTGTTATTATTCTCCTTGATGAGCAGTTTTCCCGTCCAGGGTTGAAACACCCAGAGGTTAGGTAAGCATTTATTTGGTGAATTTCCTGCAAGTGAGGGAGTGTGACATTTGTTTATCTTTAGCCCAGGCAGAACTTGGTGTTTTGATTTGTTCTTTGTGACTCAAGGTGACATTTAATGTGACTTCAGGAAGTAGGTAAAATTACAATGTAAGCCATGGTTTCCTGGGAGAACTCCTATGTCCTTTCCTAGGCTTCCCTTTCTCTTCTTGTTCCCCCTTTCACCCATCTGGGCACCCACTCAATTTTTTTCTTCCATGACATGTTTTCAGCTTCTGTTATTTGTCGGGCAGTGAGTGGGTAAAAGGTGAAAGACATGGTCACTGCTACCGGGAAGATAACCATCTATTTGGGGAAATAAGGAGACTCCACTGAAATGTAGGATGTAGTGTGATAAATGGCATAAAAGAAATGACATCAGACTGCTACAGAGGATGGAGAGATTTTTTTCCAGATGCAAAACTTTATGGAGGAGGTGGCATGTGAACTTGAAAGATGAGTAGTTCTTTACATAGTCTGAACACTGAATTAATTCTTCGTCTTATATGTACTTTGCAAATATCTTTTCCAAGGCTGTGGGTTTTCTTTTCACCTCTTACTGGTATCTTGTGAAACAGAAATTCTTAGTTTTCATGTAGTACAGTAGTTCAGTTTTTTTCTTTTATGTTTAGTGCTTTTTTGCACTGAGTTTAAGAAATCTTTGCCTATAGGATTGGTAGGATTTTTACAGGCAAAAGCATTGCACAAAAAAAGAGAGAGCAAGGTTGAGCACAGTCCCGGTGTCATACAGGGAAGGTATAAGTCGAGCTGGGCGTGGGAAGGCCTGGAGTTTGGGCTGTGAAGGGGGTTAGGAGAGACAAAGTGGAAGAGTTATGAGGGAGGCACATAGTGAAGGGCTTTAACTGCAGCCATGGAGTCTGGATGTTATTATGGAGGAAGCAGAGGCATTGCGAGAATATCTATGCCGTCAAACTGAACACAGCTGTCTTCCTCCCCGCTCCAAATTTGCCCCTCCTCTTCCGCAGCCCTATTCACTTAACACCACCTCCAGACAGCTCTGGCCTCTCAGGCCAGAATCCTGGGGGATATCCCCCTTCCCTCTCCCTGCATTCAACTGGTCACCAACTCATATAGATTCTATAGTCTAAATGTCTCCAACCATGTCACTTCTTTTTCATCCCATACTGCCACTACCTTTGTTCATGATTGTACAATCTCTTATCTGGAGTAAAACAGTCACTTCAAGGATTTCCCTGCCTCTAGTTCTTTCCACATCCAATCCATTTCTATAGAATCTAATCTGATCATTCTAAAATGGCAATTATTCATACCTCTTCCTAGTTTAAGAAGCCTAAATAATTCTCCAGTGCCCTTAAGATAAAATTAAAAACCCTTCACCGCTTATGCCCTTTATGATTTACATGCTCATTTTTGCAGATTCATCTGAAGCTTCATCTCCTCCAGAAGCATAACTTGAATCACCTCTCCTTAGAGCACAGGCAGCAGAGCCTTATCTATACTCCTAGGGTGCCTGTGGCAACCCTCTGTCATAGAGGGGCAGGCCTGTCTCTCCCAGGGAGCTGTGAGCTCTCCAAGGTATCATTTTTGCCGTATTTAGGTTGTTATGTGTAACCCTTGATACCCTGACTTCAGCTCGGTACCTCTAATTTCCCACCCCTGAACCCTGGGTTACAGCCACTCTGGATTTCGTTCTGCATCAGTATAGGCTACATGGTGTAAGGCTCTTTTCTTCCCAAACCTATTCTCTTCTGTACTTCCAAAATGTTGTAATATCTCTCACAGCACTTAACACATTGGAACTTTTTGAGGTCAAGAACCTTGTTTTATATTCATATAACCTTCTAGATCATAATAGGCACTAAAGAAATGTTTCAAATAAATGAATAAATTGATTGGTGCTGGGCCCCTTTGCATCTATCGTGTCTGATAGGCAAATAGGGCTCTTTTGCTTGTTGTCAACACCTGAAAGTATGTGGTTTTTACTTTAAAGGAATCAGTTGAGTGTTTAGTTATATGGCCTTTCTTAACCATTTTCCCAGGTGAGTTGGTCAGCACCAAATGCAACTATACAAATGACATTTTGGTCACAGAACAATTGTTGGCTCAACCCATCTCTTACTTATCTTAAAAGATTTTCTGAATAGAGGTCAAGAACATGGTCTTTGGCTTCAGATAACCTGGGTTCCAAAGCAGGCTTTGTCACTTACTGACTTACAGACTTTTAGGCTTAGTTAACTCACCTGGAAAATGGGAATAATATTACAGGCCATAGACTTATGAGAGTTCAAATAAATAGTACATGTACAGCATATGACACATAGAAAAACGCTCAATAAATGGTAGTTCTAATGAGCAGTACGTTTCCGTACCCAGAGGTGGTCACAGTCGCCATAGTGAGCTCCAGAGCTGTGGAGCGAAAGGGGTGGATTTGGGGCCCAGGATGGTGATGTCGACCGTTTGGGCCCCAGTACGGCCTAGGCGGCATTCTTCTCTTCGGGCCCCTCGCCACCCCCATCTCCGTCCAGTTCCCGGGCTGCACCCCGGCTGAGACCCTCTTCTCCGGCTTCCCCCGGTTCCACTGAAGGTCAAAGCTGGAAACGCAGCAGGGGGAACTTTGTGTGGGCGGAACTTGAGTGCAGCGGCGGGAGGCTTCCGGGGGAGCTGTACGGGCGACGGGTCGACGGAGGCAGAAAAGCGCCGGACGCCGCAGCGATCATGGACGCTTGACAACCTGCGGGCAGGCGCCGGGAGGCCGAGCCAGCGACCAAGAGGACCGAGAGGCTACACGGACA
This sequence comes from Cynocephalus volans, assembly GCF_027409185.1. Lineage (NCBI taxonomy): Eukaryota > Metazoa > Chordata > Mammalia > Dermoptera > Cynocephalidae > Cynocephalus > Cynocephalus volans. Next base: position 293,894,623 of record NC_084460.1, read on the forward strand.
GGTAGGGGCTGGCGAGAAGGCGGGCTGCGCTGGGGCCCGTGCGCCAGGCTGTGCTGGACTGTCCTACTGCACGCTGGTCGCCAGGAAAGCCCGCGGCCGCGCCGCCCCGCCCCCGCCCCGGAGAGTGCGCCCCGCGGCTTCTCACTCCACGCCTGCGGCCCTGCCTGGAGCACGCCGCCCGCCTTTAAGTCCACCCCAGCTCGCGACCCTCAGCTTACTCACTGTGGCTGCTCTCGGTCCCCACCCCTAAAAGCTGCTCCTTTGCCCCTCTCCCGTCCATCAAAATACCGCCCATGCCTGACGGGAATTCATCTCCGCCAGGTCCCTAGCCTCCTCCTCCCGCCTTCCCACTCCAGAAGAAAGTGACTCTCACCATCTCCTTACACTCTCTGTCCCCACAAGCTTTGCTCCTCAGGCCTAGATCTTTCGGAGGGGCGGAAGTTTCTCTTCATTTCCCTACCCCCTCTGTACCCCCAGCTCCTTCCATTCATTCTCTTGACAGAGATCTCCAGCTCTTCCTTCACGCGTGTCCACTTGGAAGGACGGTTTTGGTTCCTCCTCTCCTAACGATCACCTACCCTTCTTCCCTTTCTCATCCTTTCTCCTTTCCCTTCTCAGAACTCTTTGGTCCCTAGCACTTCATTTTTTTTGTTTATGACAGGACCTTATTAGGTAACTCTAAGAGAGGCGACGTCCTTGTTTGTCTAATATGTGAAAGGGCTGCTGCTCTGTGTGACTTCCTCCGCAGGAAAACTTGGTTTCTCTTGTATCAAACTATCCGTCTTTGAATTGTTCTCTGTTTCACCTCACTATACCTCTTTTCCTTCATTTTGTCACGCAGCCCCAATATGTATCATTTTTGGAGGAGAAATCTTTTCTTATGTGGTACTTCTGTTGAGTAGGTATGCAGTGTGTCTGCATCCACTCAGCATGTCATTAGATTACACAGTTGAGGGACCTTCCTATAGTTAACGTCTTCAGGATGGCAATACAATATCTTCATTGTTTTCCCAAATCTTTTTATTTTCTTGAGGTTTTGTACAAGTTCTGAAGTCGTATTTGGTAAAATGTCACATTATCAGGAGGAGGCCAAATAGAGGGATTTTCCCACTGACTTACACAGCATGTATTAGTTTAAATATGTTGCTCCTTATCTTTCGAAATGATTTTCCCTTTTCTTGGCTTAAGTGACTTCTTTGATTAAATGAGACATCTTTCTTGTCAGGTTTTTGTGTCTTGTCTGTTTCTGGTTGTAGATGGGATTCTGAGGATACACTGGAAGCTGTAACTGATTCCTTTTGCTTACATCTGGTGCCTCTGTATATGGGCAATATCTTCTGTTTCTTAACAGAAGAGTCTGTAAATGAGGTGGATGTAAAACAGCTACCGAGAAACTCCTGCATATTTCTTTAGGTCTTGGTCAGGTTTAAAGACTTGGAAGGTGTTGCCTCTGAGAGAGGAGTGGATAGGGATGAAGTGACTTTTACAAAGTGTGTTTCAAACCTCAGAATTGAGGACAAGAGCCTTTTAAATCCAGGTTGAACTGCACTCATCTCAAAGTGGTCATTGCATCCGGACACAGGAGCTGTTTTTTCTTTATGAACGCTACACAACTAAAGTTTTCTGGTGTCTCATCCAGCATTAAATATGCCTTGACTTTGCAAAGGAGAAGGAAGAATGACTGACACACTTTTCCTTTGGACAGATCTTAAGGCCAGAGAATGGCAGGTGAACAAAAACCCTCAAGTAACCTCCTGGAACAGTTTATTTTACTAGCCAAAGGTACCAGTGGCTCAGCCCTTACTGCTCTCATAAGCCAGGTCTTGGAAGCTCCTGGAGTATATGTCTTTGGAGAACTGCTGGAGCTGGCCAACGTGCAGGAGGTAAGAGTGGTTTCCAAAGAAATTTCTCTAATCTTCTTTGTTCTAAGCCTTTTTGTGAATCTCCAAGTTTTCTAAGGAATTTCAGTGCTGAAGTATTGTGGACCTGTGAAGTGCCCAGTTGAGGGAGGGATGGGAATTGGTGGGGCAGGGGAGGAGATCCAGGATGATGTCTTGGGCTCCTTTTATTCAAGAGTTTCACCAAACTTGGGTAAAATTAGATTGGGTTGCTAATAATCTGAAAGACAGTAAAAAGGTCAAATTGATCCTTATAAATTAGAAAAGTAGTGCTATACACATGGGTTGATATTAAATAGGGGTAGTTTCAGGCATTCTTAGGGACAAAAAAACCCTCCATTACAACATAGATAAAAAAGATTGGTCAGGGGCATACATAGCAGAAAATTTTTGCTATTGAACATGTGATGGGTATGAATAGGAAGATATTGTTTCTTTGGAAAAAGGCAATGTTGTGCTAACGTAGATGTATTAAAAAGATAATGACATAAACAGCAGGGAAGTAGTCCATTTTGCTTTGTTTGCTTATTTGCTTGTTGTTATTAAAACCTTGGGTATCCAGTTTTGGTCATTGTGCCTCAAAGATGAGAAGATCTGTGAAGAATGACCAGATGGAACAAAGAAATGTAAAGCAGCCTTTACTTCTCAGCCTCTGCTTCCCACTTTGGACATTTTAATTTCTATTATTGATTGATTAAAGCCTGCAAACACCTTTACTGCTTTGAGCGGGGCTCAGGAACTGTTGGTGGGTTGGTGGGATGGGTACGATTCCTCTTCACCATCACAGGCCTCTGGTTGCATAGGATGGCACTGGCACTGTAGGTGGCCTTCCACAGATCTGGGCAGTGGTACTTCTTGGGGATCATGTGCTGGATGCTGCTGAGAGTGGCCCTGGTATTCTTGTTGGTGGTGGTGTGCACGTAGGAGGTGGCCAGCTTTCACTGGGTGGTTCATTATTTCATGACCAACACAGCACCTTTGCTGTTAGCTGCAGGCAGTGAGCTTGTAACAGAAGGAGTTGTGGACCTTCGGGTTATTGGGCTCAGTGCTGTATTTCTGCTTATTCCTCTTGATCAAGAAACTGGAGCAGTTCTCCAAGGCCATCCATTGTATATGTCTACACATGGCTGCTCTCCCTGTGCAGGCCAGAGATGGAAAGAGCCACTTTAATTTCTTAATTGTAAAATTGCCAAGCTGTAAGCTCTGTGAGGGTAAGGTCTGTTGTGCTAACCATTGTTTCTTTAGAGCTGAATATATAGCCTAACACACAGTAGGCTTTCAGTAAAAATTTGGTTTTCCAGAGATGGAAAATGAATCCTATAAGGAAGATTTGAGAGAACAGGGTTCATTTTTCAACATAAGAGATGGCCAAGGGGTAATATGTTCCTTCAGGTTCACGAAAAGCCTGAATGAATATGTGAAGTAGTTGTTTTGTAACTGTGAGAGATTAGCTAAGAAGAGATGGGTGGGAATTAAAGCCACAAAGACCTTTTTGATTTAGGCCAGTGGGAGAAGTTTTGGAAAAAATTTCTGCTCTAGAGAAAATAGTCAGTTCCAGCTAGTTTTGAAATTGTCTCTCTGAAAGGTGAGGGCTAGATTTGATGGTCTTTACCGGGTCTCTTCCACCTCTTATCCAGGGATATCAGGAGGTTTGTGGTAACCTGAAAAGATAAGCCAAGGTATTAGGATGCCAGAGTTCTCACTGGGGTGCTGAGCAAATCACCTTTATCTCCCCACAGTTTGCGTTTTTTCATATGTGAGCTGGGAATAATCTAGTTGCCTTTCAGTGGTCTGAAATTATGGATGCAATTCTTGGAAACTTTTTAAAAAATGGATAAAATTGAGTGGTATTGCTATTGATGTCTGCAGAATACTACTTATTCCTGTTTAGACTTTACCGAGTTTGGTAAGTTGGAAGAGTAATAGGAGCGTGTTTGTAAGTAAAAGGAACACTCAGTTAAGGTATTTGAGAGAGCAGAGCAGTTCTGCCAGAACAGTGGCTCTTCCCTTTTTCTTCTACAGATGGCTCTGTAGTAATTTTAATGAAAATTTTTATTTGGGGCAACCTAACATCCTGGTTTTCTGTCCCAGTCTGGCTTTTCTTTTACACCTCATGCTGTGGTTATCTCTCCCAGGGCTCATAGTCCACATTGGAACCAACCCTAAGCTTTGCTGAGTTTGGGTTGATGTGGCTCATGCTATACTTACCATGCTAGTGGGTAGACAGGGCTGCTCCAGTCTTTGTTTTAATGCAAAGGGAATCCTGAGAAAACTTGAACTGCCTTCAATGCTTAATGCTGTGTGTGTGTGTGTGTGTGTGTGTGTGTGTGTGTATGTGTGTGTGTGCGCGCGCGCGCATGCTACGTGGATTCCTGAGGGAGAAAAATTAACTTTTGGGCTTTGATAATCTTCTGTATTTTTCCCCAAAGAATCAGAGAGTTGGAAGGGGCCTCAGGGGTGAACTAACCAAACAGTACATAGTAAACGGCTGTGGCATCCGTGGCATATGACCACCTGTTCTCTGCCTCTGTTTGAACACTACAGTGATTGGTAGACAGCTTGGTCTGTGGTGACCTTTTTTTTTCCCCTCCTCAGCTTGCAGAAGGAGCTAATGCTGCTTATTTGCAGTTGCTGAACCTTTTTGCCTATGGAACATACCCAGATTACATAGGTGAGTTGGTTAAGATTGTTCAAAAGACTTAATTATGTTGCTCAGTTTGGAGGATCCTTGTATAAAGCCTGGGGGTGGGGAATGGTGGAGACTTTTCGACCTGGCTGTTTCCCTGACTGTGCTCTGTAGGTAACCTCACAAAAGGAATTTCCCTTCTTACCGTTTATTTCCCAGTGGATAGAATGGGGACTGTGTGTATGCTCATCCATAAATTTAGCCCTTGTTTATTTTCCAAATGAGATTCTTGAGGACTGGTGTTTGTAGAACATTTGGAGTGCTGTGAAGTGTCAGAATACACACTTGTAAAATTTTCAGTGTTTTAAATATTATGCAAATAATACCACCATATTGAAGATTTGGTAATCAGATTTAAAAAATTATCCATACTTGTACCTGCACTAAACTATTGTCAGCATTATGGTGCTGGACATTTTCTCCCCTTATGCTTGTGTTTTCTATTACATGGGTGTAATTAGATTATGTATACAATTTTATATGTCTCTTTTTTCCACTTATTTCATAGGCATTTGTTCATATTTTAAGTCTTTGTAATCATTTTTAATATTAGATAATTTAATATTCCTTAATCTATTTAGCTCATTCTCTTTTGTTAGGGCATTTTAATCATTTAAAATTAGAATCTGAAATATTAGGGCCAGCCCGTGGCTCACTCGGGAGAATGCGGTGCTGATGACACCAAGGCCATGGCTTCGGATCCTATATAGGGATGGCTGGTTTGCTCACTGGCTGAGCGTGGTGCTGACAACACCAAGCCAAGTGTTGAGATCTCCTTACCAGTCATCTTAAAAAAAAAAAAAAAAGAATCTGAAATATTAGGAGTGAGGTACTTGCTAACTTACCTCCCACCCAAACCATTTTTTTCTGGCTTTCCTTGATTTTTCTAGTAGTATGACAGCCTGATACAGAGCCTTCCCTACTATATCCCCGACTTCCCTTTTTTTCTCTCTGGTCACTCCTAATTATTCTGTGCTGCTGTCAGACTGGACAGCTTGCCACTTCCTGGTATACCATATTTTTTCTGACTTTCACTTTGTTTCAATGAGTGTGTCCTCTGTTTCTAGCCTCACTTACTAGAGACAGCATTGCACAGATTCTGGAACCAGACTGTCTGCATTTATATTCTAGCACTACTTCTAGTTGTGTGTTCTTTGGCAAGTTAAATAATCTTATGTGCCTCAGTATTCTTATCTGTAAAATGGGAGTAATAATACAAATTCGTAGTCTCTTACCTGTACTACTTGAGGCTAGATGTTTCAGAATTTAGAATTTTGAAGGGCCGGCCCGTGGCTCACTTGGGAGAGTGTGGTGCTGATAACACCAAGGCCATGGGTTCAGATCCCTATATAGGGATGGCCGGTTAGCTCACTTGGGAGAGCATGGTGCTGACAACACTAAGTCAAGGGTTAAGATCCCCTTACCGGTCATCTTTAAAAAAAAAAAAAGAATTTAGAATTTTGGGGACTTTAAAAAGGTAATATGATACGTATGCCTTTTTATGTAACATCCCTAGAGGGATGTGGGCAGCATCTGTAGTCAAACACGTTCATAATTTTGCAGCAAAACAAGTGAATATTCACAAGTAGGATAAAAAGACTGCCTCAGTTCAGATCAGGAATTGCCACCAGATGAATTTCAGCACCATGCTTAAGGAAAAAAAATAAGTTTCGATTCAACTTTTTGGAATCTAGAATTATGGTTAAGGAATTGAGAACATTTGGAATCTATCTTGTGGAGTTGTTGTGAGGATTAAGTGGATGTGTGTATGTATGTATGGATCCGTGTATGGGATTCACACAAAATAAAGTTCACTGTGTATTCATATGTCACCTGCAACTGCTGGCCTTGCTGGTGTCATTACGGTTACTACTAAAATTTTGCCCATCTCCCAAGGCTCATTTCAAACTCCATCTCTTCCATAAATCATTTATTTCTTTTCATCTCTGTACCTCCCAAATGAGATTATGCTCTCTCTTTTTCTCTCTCTCCCCTTTTCCACTTTTCCCCCTGCCTCTTTCCCCTGCCTATCCCCTCCCCCTCTCATCTGGTAGTTTGTACCTTTCTTCTGGTAATTCTGCCTTGCATTTGTAGCTATTAAAACATCTGATTGAAAGACTGAGGATAAGTCTAGGGCCACTGAGTTGTACAACTCTGGGTGGTCGGTGCCCCTGGAGTCGTGCAGCACAGCAACCCTGATGAAGCCCATCTTATTCATCCTTCATTCCCCTTAAGACTGTGCATTGCATGTAACATGCTCAGTGAAGATGTGTTGAATTTAATGCATGTCACAAGGGGCACAAATAGTATTCTGTTAAGATAATTATCATATCATTTTGATGGTTCATGCCTGGCTTTTCAAGAGACTCAACTCCTTGTTTGTAGAGACCAAATCTTTTCTTTGGAAGCACATAGTCTTCCAAAAAAGACAGGAGATGCTCATGGAATTTTTGCCCAATGAATAAGTGTAGAGTCATGACAGTGATTCAATTGTAGATTTGGTTTGGGGAGTTGGTGAGCTAATTCCATAAAAGAAATCCTAATTTGGGCCGGCCCGTGGCTCACTTGGGAGAGTGTAGTGCTGATAACACCAAGGCCACGGGTTCGGATCCCTATATAGGGATGGCCGGTTCGCTCACTTGGGAGAGCGTGGTGCTGGCAACACCAAGTCAAGGGTTAAGAACCCCTTACCGGTCATCTTTTTAAAAAAAAAAAAAAAAAAGAAAAGAAAAAAGAAATCCTAATTTTATTTTGTGTCTTGATTTTTGTGGTGGGTGGGACTGAGCAGCCAACAAGGAAAGACTGCCAGAACTGAGCACAGCTCAACAGAACAAGCTGAAACATCTTACCATCGTGAGCTTGGCATCGAGGATGAAGGTATGTTCCTGAACCCTTTCCTGCTTCCTCCTTATTCCAAGTCAGGTGTCTTGTTAGCATTAATGAGGGATCTGCCAGCTACACACAGCAGAGACACATCATAAATGCATACAATTTGTTGGCAAAGGGAAAAAGAGAAAAAGATCATTAAAATGGTGTATATGATTACTCCCCCTTCCACACAAGAAGAGTTTGTTCAGCAGTGATTGTGAGATCAGCAGGTTCAATTCTGGCACTCCGTGGTGGCTTGTGTGGTGTGAGCATTTTGCCTTGCTAAAGGGAGACTGCTCTTTAAAAATATACATTTAATTTTCAGGCAGCAAAGCATCTCAAGGCAAGTTAACTTCATCTATTGCTCAGTGCACAGTGAACTTTGCCCAGGCTGGAGGAAAAACTTACTATTTTGGACCTATTAAGAGATAGATTTTTAATATCCTGCCTTTCTCTGGGATTTTCAAGGTTAATTACACTAATTGGAATTTTTGCCTTATATGCCAACTTTAGACCCTACTACTCCACCATACCTCCAAGTTCTCTGCCCCAGTTGATTTAGAGGATGCCTTGCAGCCAGCTGCTTACAGCCATTAATAAAGAAGGTCCAGATTTGGTTAATTTATAGTTGATTTTGGCTCTTTGCTTAATCCCAGCCTAAGTTTTTGTAGGACTGTGCCTTTGAAAAAGTTTGCTTTTTGCATTTCTTCTCTGTGATTGAGTTTGAGAGATGTGTATTTGCTCTTGGATTGCCATTTTAATTCCTGAAATCATTTTACCTGATCTGATCACAAATTTTTGATTCTCAACCTGGCATTTCAGGTGGGGGGCCTATTTCATTGGGAAATGAGGGCCTGATCTTTATTCTTGTCCTGATCATGAACTTCTCAAGTGTAGTAAAGAGTAGGAGTCACTTTTTCCCTTATTTCTGCAACCTGACATTGTAAACCCATCTACTTCCCCTGGATATCACACCTTTAGCCATAGAAAACCCTTCTAGGTATGCTTGCTGTTACTCTCTTCTCTGTATACATCTTTGTCCTGTCTGTTCCTACAGATTGATCACTGTGTTAATTTTCAAACTAGTAGTGATGTGTCAGAGGATTTGCAGAAAACTAGATATTTAGATATCCTATTGTCTTAGAGTCATGCAGAAGGTTGGTGCAGCCCAATAAAGGACTACTGTTGGGCCAATAAAGGACTACTGTTGGGGAATTGACATTGGTTGCAAGAGTCTGAGAAAACAGATGCACTTCAGGGAGACCTCTGAGCAGGCAGTCCCCACTCACCACCTGTAGGTGGATGTGCTGGCTTGCAAGTATTTTTACTTGCACTCTGCTGGACAAGCAGCCAATTCTCTCCAGTATCTGAGATCTACTGTAGGTTCGTGATGATCTGGCACTTTATGCAAAGTTTGAAAACTTCCAGAGGATGACAGAGTGGCAAATACCAAGTATTTCCCTTTCTTTTCTCTGGAAGGAGTCTTTAGGATCTGTAAGAGTTGTTGCCCTCGATATTAGTAGTTACCGCTAGCCTGCATTTCCCAAGCCTGGAGGCAGCTGTTGGGCTATGTGAGTAATACCTGCATTTTCATTAATGCTTGCCAGATGATTTTTATAACTATCACATGGGCTTATCTACAGTGTATCCCCTACTCCGTGCTGCTGAAGGACCTGGAGATGCGGAATCTCCGAGAACTAGAAGACCTCATAATTGAGGCTGTCTACACTGACATTATCCAGGGCAAACTGGACCAGCGGAACCAGCTGCTAGAAGTGGATTTTTGCATTGGCCGTGACATCCGAAAGAAGGATATCAATAATATTGTCAAGACCTTGCATGAATGGTGAGGCTGACAGAAGGAGGGGTATATCTAGCATGTCCTCTGTGCCTCTGCTTGCAAAAATGTGATCTCCAGGTGTCAGCTGAGGGTTTGGGGTAGGTCTTGGGGCTGCCTGGTAGCTGGGGCGTTAGGACAGTAAGCCAGAGAGTTGGGCTGCATTTGCGATTACAGTTGTGTGGCAACAGGAATTGTTTTATGCCTCCTAGTGCCTTGGTTGTAAAGTAGTTCTTGTCTTAATGTAGCTGGGGGGCTATTTAATAATGGGGTATAAAATGCCTAGGGTTAGCAGGTGAAGCCTCTGTATCCTAGCTGTGTGACGCCAATCCTGTGCTTCCCAAACTCTGACTCAAAGTTTGACCAAGCTCAGGAAATCAGTGTTTGTAAGATTCCCTGGATAAGAGAAGCCGTATTTAGAGTCAGTAACATACTGGGCTAGTATTTGTAGAATACTGTAAGGGATATTGAAAACAAGGAATGGGTTATTCTAATTTGGAACACAGACTCACATAGAATGTTCGATAACTATGCTGTATTCTAGAATGTTTGATAACTATGCTGTATTCTAGTATATAAAACAAGTTGGAACATTTTTGTGTACTCTGTTTCAATGGAATTTGCAAGAGCTGTTACACATTCTAGGATTTGTTATGGAGTTTTTAAAGTGATTTGGGGCTTAGAAAGCCAGATGGACTTAGCTGGAGAAGTGTTAGCTGAGTTTTGAAGGAGGGCCAGGATCAGAGTATAATTGGAGGCGGGAAGAGTGTGTTCCCAGGCAGGCACGTGGCACTCTGGAGGTCATGAAGCAGAGCCAGCAAGTTTTGTGCCAGAGGGATAGGGAGGTTGTATTCTTGAAAACAAACTGAATCTCTGGCTTATCCCCAAGAGGAGTATATCAAGGGACAAATGGCCCAGCTTTGACTCCCTGGGGTCTAATGCCTCCTGAGTTTCCCTCACTTAAGCTCTTACACCCCAAGGCATGGACTGCCCACCTCTCATCCCGAGTTCTGTCCCAAGCATAGCTCCAAACACCTTCCCTTTATAACATCTGACACAAGCAGGAGCTCTCAAAAGATTAATAAACTTAGAAAATACTCATCATGAAAATGGTCTGGCATATAAAATCTAGCCTTCCAATTCTTCTAAAGTTGACTGTCTTATTCTGTTTTTGAGATAGCTGATAGTTTTCACATCCACAGTCTGGTTTCTTGTTTTTAAGCCCCCAGTAAGTTTGACTCAGAGGTGCCATTCTAATTCTCCTATCCCAGGATGTTTACTAAAAGAGATTCTTAAAATTCATGTTTAGGAATTGGAGTTAAATTTGAAACAAATTTGCTATGTAGGGAGGTACTACAAATATGGCAAAATGTTCACAACTATTGAGTCTTAAGAAGGGAAGGGTATGCAGATATTCATTGCACTGGTCTTTCATCTTTTTTTGATTTTTAAATTTTCAAAATAAAAAAGGGGAAAATGCACTTGGGAGAGCATGGTGCTGGTAACACCAAGGTCACAGGTTTGGATCCCCATACCAGCCAGCTGCCAAAAATAAAAGTGGGGAAAATAAAATAACAAGGAGAGGTATGGCAATTAGGAAGTTAATTAAACTTCTGAGAAAAGGAGCAATCTCCAAAATAGGATGCTTTTAGAAAATGTTTTCTTTCTGTTGAGGAAATTGATTAATCAGTGCTACCTGTAAAGTCTCTCCTACTTCCTTTAGTCTTAACATTCTGTAAAGCCATTTCCCATGGGATACAAAAATTGTCAATAAGAGCCATATTCTGAGAAACTACTGCCAAACCACCTTATTTGTCTCCATATATCCTGAGTTGTGTATTTAGAAATGCTTGTCTTTTGGAAGGAGCAAAGGGACAAGAGCCTTTGGCAGAGGGGGTGTTAAAGGAAGTCCCTATAGAGTGCCTGGGAGGGCCATTGGGAGGGAAATTTCTGAGGCTGGAAGAGACTTCCCAGGCCTCTCTGCAGCTCTGGGCTGCTTTTCTCCTTTGTAGGTGTGATGGCTGTGAAGCAGTTCTGCTGGGCATCGAGCAGCAAGTCCTGAGAGCCAACCAGTACAAAGAGAACCATAACCGAACTCAGCAGCAGATAGAGGCAGAGGTAAGGAAGGGCGTATTTGTTCCTCTTGCGAGGGTGTACCTGTTTATTCCTTTGCAGTGTTTTTGTTTTGTGATTCTTGGTGTAGATGAAATAAGCACTCACCAACAAACAGGCACTGCTGGGAAACAGGGATGAATGAGTATGCCCCAGTTTCTGCTCTTGATGTTCTCTGTCTCCTTTCTAAGTCCCAGTCAGCAGAGGGTGATCAGGCTTGGAGAGCAGAGAATGTTGTCATTTCAGCACACATGCACTTTGTAGCTGTAGAGCAAAAGAAAAATGAGTTTGAGGATAGATCTTAAAATGGATAGAAGGATGGTGGTTACCAGGTTGAGTGGCAGGAGGGGTGTGGTTGGGCAGGGGCACTTGGGGCTTCAAGGCCTTGGCAGTGTTCTGTTTCCTGAGTTGTATGGTAGGTTCTTAGTATTTGTTTTATTCTTCTCTAAACTCTACATATACAAATATTTAAATTTTTTAAATGAATGATATATTTCATACTGAAGAAAAGGGAAAAATTTGGCAGATGAGATGTACATGAAGATAAGAGAGCATGAGTATGGTTTTAGTGACACTGGTTGTCGAGGATACTTTTAGCCTCCTGGATGGACATAGGCTCCAGCCTTTGTGTTATGGGCATTAATTTGTGTGGCTGTAGCCTGACATGTGGAACAACCTCAGAATTTGTTTGGAGCCCTTAAGATTAAAAAGCAGTTATCTTTGTTAACATTGGAAGTCCTTTTCTAGTGTGAGTGGGGCTTGAAGTGATGATGGTATTTGATGAGCTTAAAAAATCATTAATTCACAGGGATCTTGATCAAAAAAAAAGAAAAAAGAATCTGGTGTCCAAGAGTGTACAGAGTAGGGTCCAGAATTCCAGCTAAGGAGCATAGGAAATGAGTAAATGTGCTTTTCAAAGAGAGTTTTGTGAGATGTGGAGAGTTCCCCCCCACTTTGTTATATCTACTCCTTGGAAATAAAACCTGTGTCTTAGTTGTAAGATCACCTCCTGTTGAGCTGAAATATTTCTGGCACACCACGTAAGCGCATCAGTGTGAACTGTACTTTTCATAATCAGCTATGTGGTTATTTTCTTGGTGATGGTGGCCTCTTCTGTGACCTGGGATTGAGGTATGAGCAAAGAAAGAAGGGCTACCCACTCTGTCCTTTGTGTTTGTTCCTTCCTATAAATCAGACCCTGGAAAAATGAGGTTTGGGGTAGCCTGTGTAAAACCAGTAGTCTTTAACCTAGGCACTGGGAGGAGTCTGATCACTACTGCTTGTCCCATTGTGCCTGAACTGTTGCTAATTGTGTGATAGGTATGGGCTGACATCGTGGTCATTAACAAAGATGAATAAAACTAGTTTCCGAATTTTGAACTGTTCAAGTTTATATCTGTGACAAACGGCATTGGACAAAAGAAAGACAGGCGTGCACAGAGCTACTGTTGATACTTTGCTAATGACTGAGGCACACCCTATATTTACACAACAGTGTAGACTCTTTAAATTATGGTTATTTAGAAAAAAGAGAGCACTCTAGTGCCAGCACACGTGGATTTGTTGTCAGTGGTCCATTGTTGGAAAACATGGCTACCCCTGCTGGCAGAGCCTGAAGCTGCCACCAGGTGGCAGAAAGGATTTAAATTTCAGAGAAATCCAAGGAAAAGGACAAGGCCACCTCCACCACCAATTAGAATATAATTGACATGTTTGTCATAATTGACATGTCTGTTGACATAATAGTCTTCTAGAAGAAGAAGAATCTGGAACAGACCAATATGAGAAGAGAGAGAGAGCATGGTTAAAGCTCAGAGCCTTGTCAGTTTTTCCTTCAGTAAATGCATGATCTGGCTATTAAGTGCAGGATGCTAATCATCTTCCAGCTTGAGGCACACAGTAGGTAGTCACCAAATATTTATTTACTTGAAAAGAAAACAAATTTACAAAGAACAGAGGTAATTTTGTCATACTCTGCTTGTATTTATGCTTCTGGGTTACCCTTGGCGTAACTTTTTTTTTAGCCATTTTCTCAATTGAGCTGGTGATCTTTTCTTTATTTTTCCTTAAATTAGATTGCTTGTTCTCAGAGGGAGAAACTTGATGCCCACCCCCAACTCCCCTAATCTTATAACAGAAGCTTTCTTCTGGGGAGTTGTAGCTTCAAGAGCTTTTCCTCATAATAAAGTCAGCCCTGTCACAAACTGCCTAAGAATATTCTCTCCTTTTAGGCTTTCAGGGAAATAACACATGCTAATTAGTTAGCATTCCAGCATACCTGGGGGAGCGAGAACAGTAGCATTATGGGCTGTTTCATTGTCTCTGAGCAAGCACTCTGAAGGGGAGGTAATGATTAGTCATGGTGTCAGAAAGCACCTCCTCATTTATATTTGATTTTGGAATGTATTTTTCTTATATTTGAATGTGCCTATGTCTGATGTTCTGTGGAATATAAATATATAGCTTTTGCTACATTTATGCAGTAGGCTATGTGCCAGTCATGTAGGTAAGAAAGCATATTGGACAAACTAAGCTCTGTTTTCCGTTATGTAGAAAATTCCCTAGGAGTTAAGTTAGTGACACATCTTGAGGCTTGTTGGCTGTTACAGTGCTCCAAAAGTACACCTCTTGGTACCTTTTGGAGAGGCGTTCTCTTCGTCTTCCAGGTCTACTTTTCTTTGTAGCACTTTTCCAACTGTGAATTCTGTTTCCTGTTGTCTGCCTTTGCTTTGCCCCACAACTGAAGGAAGTTTTCCTGCCCCACGAAGCTCTTCTCTCTCCTTTTGCCCGAATATTTAAGTTATATGATAGAGCTAGGCTGCATTTTTGCCAGCAGGTGCAATCCCACTTGAAAATTACCCAGTCCAAACCGGCCCATGGCTCACTCAGCAGAGTGCGGTGCTGATAACACCAAGGCCACGGGTTCGGATCCTTTTAGAAAAAGAAAAAAAAAGAAAATTACCAAGTCCTATGTTTTGAAGAGCTTGACAAACTCAAGGTCATCTGGCAGTAAGACAAGGATGGCCTGTAAGCCAGGCCACTTGAGGAAGAAAACCAGAAGGGGCTGGGCCAGATTTAGGCCAAAGAAGGCAAGTATGTGTGGGGATGATGTTTGTTGTCAATTGAAGGGTGGCTCTGGGGAACAAGAATTAGACTTATCAAGGGAGTCTGTCCACGAGGACAAAACAGGTTTAATTGGTGGACCTACATTGGTGGCCAATCTGGAGCCCTGGAAGGAGCTAGCCACACTTAGACCTATATAGCTATTGGAAGGAACTAGTTGACTCTTAAGGTCCCCTTCAACTATGAGGGTCTGTCACTGGTTCACCAGTCTTTGTGAGTTCTCTGTGTTTAAAATGCCAGCAATAAAGTTGACTTGAACAAGGTGTCTCTGTAATAGAATCCAGTGTGAGGGTCACAGCACCCACTGTGCCCGGCTGAGTCCTTGTGGAGGATAAGGTCTCATTTCTTAGCCTTCAGAAACACTTGCCCAAGAAGCCCTCTTTTCCTCTATGGGGTTTTCATTTTTCCTGAAAGTGATAATGACTGTGGAGCACTTAGATTTGTCAGTAGTCTTATTGGAGGAGTAAGACATGTACACCTGAAACAGGAGGCCACTCAGTGGTGTGTGAGACAATCAGAATGAGAGGTACTGCCAGGTAAGTGCGGGTTCAGGTAGGCGGGTCTGTGTGGCTGGAGTGGTCAGGGCAGGCTATGTGGAGAGGTGCTCCACTCTCCAGGCAGGGGCCAGCTAAAGAGTTTTGTCCAGGCTGGAATCATAGGGTACATGAAAGGCAGAGATGAAATAACTGCTTCTAAGCGTGGTGCAGGGGACAAGCCTGACTCGAGTGCAAGGCATGTGTTGAGTGGAGAAGGAAGGTACCAGAGCTTGAGTGGTGTTTCAGAACTGGAGAAGAAACCAGTTTTCTCTGGGCCAAGGCTCATTTCTGTTTCTTACATACCAGGGTCACTGAACAACCAAAATAGTAGCTTGTTGAGAGGGTTATTTCTACCAGAGAAAACTGTTTGAGAAGTAAATAGGCATTTGAATGAAAGGGGAGAGTGTCCATGCTTCTGTCTACTTATTTGCTCAAAAGTATTTGACAGGATCTTGAATCAGAGGCTTTTAATTTTTTTTTTTTTTATGCCAGAATTTTATTTTATTTTATTTATTTATTTATTTATTTTTTTAATTTTATTTTGTCGATATACATTGTAGCTGATTATAGCTCCCCATCACCAAAACCTCCCTCCCTTCTCCCTCCCCCCCTCCCCCCCAACAATGTCCTTTCTGTTTGCTTGTTGTATCAACTTCAAATAATTGTGGTTGTTATATCTTCTTCCCCCCACCCCGGTTTGTGTGTGTGTGTGTGTGTGTGTGTATGTGTGTGTGTGAATTTATATATTAATTTTTAGCTCCCTCCAATAAGTGAGAACATGTGGTATTTCTCTTTCTGTGCCTGACTTGTTTCACTTAATATAATTCTCTCAAGGTCCATCCATGTTGTTGCAAATGGCAGTATTTCATTCGTTTTTATAGCTGAGTAGTATTCCATTGTGTAGATGTACCACATTTTCCGTATCCACTCATCTGATGATGGGCATTTGGGCTGGTTCCAACTCTTGGCTATTGTAAAGAGTGCTGCGATGAACATTGGGGAACAGGTATACCTTCGACTTGATGATTTCCATTCCTCTGGGTATATTCCCAACAGTGGGATGGCTGGGTCGTATGGTAGATCTATTTGCAATTGTTTAAGGAACCTCCATACAGAGGCTTTTAAATAGAATTGAGTCACCATGAGATAAGAAGGCTGTGGTATCATGGTGGGGAGTACAGACAGGAAGCAGAGGATAAATAAGCCCTTCTTTGAATGGAGAAGGGTAATGTACAGGCTCCCTTGGGAACTAGAGTGAGAACCTGTGAGTTCATGTTATTGCAAAGGATATGATGATGGAAGTGTTGAACTTTGGGAAGAACAAGAGTATATACAGCAAAAGAGTAAACCAGCAAAGCATTGGGGGTCAGTTGAGCTGGTCGACTGCTGAGAGGCCAACAAGGGAACCTTCCTCCATGAATGTGGTGAACATGCCACATGCAGAGATGCTGGTTGTTAATTTCTGATAGGCTTGTGATGACTTTATTCTACAGAAACAAAGGTGCAAGGGATTGAAAATGCATTCATTATTTGGGGATCGATTAAATGCTTTTTCCTTAATTGTGTAGGGGTTATGAGACTATCAGTAAATCTAAGATATACTAAATGAAAGAACCAATATAGAAAATTATTTGCGTAGTATAAGCTGATTGTTTAGTAAAAATTATTACACAAATAACTTGAGGAAATAAGGTTAAATGGTGATTATCAGCCAAGGTGAAATTAAGGAAACTATATATTTTTTGTTTTATTTTAAAATTTTTAATAAAGCTTTTTTGCTAAATGGGAAAGGTAATCATTTGCTTGGAAAGATACCATTTTTGGAAATACAGGTCTTGTAACGAAAACTTGCTAGTTTTCTGTTTTATTTGATTAAAAATTTGTCATCTTTTGGGGAAACTTAAAACAGATTTCTTCAGTTAATGTTAAATTGTAGGATCTTTGAACACTTTGGAAGTTAGAAAGAACTGACATGCAAAGAGATAAACTTAAGTCATGCTGTTACCTCTTATTAAGATTTTAATTAAATCTTCCTCCTCATACTTAGAAAGTATATCCAACTGGAGAAGCCTTGGAATGTTATTTGATAAAGCAGTGATATCTGTGAAATTGTATTTCTTAATCTCTCCTCCAAGGGCATCAAAATATACCTTTAAGTAAAACAAACAAGCAATAACAAAGATCTCTTATATAAGGGAAGGAGTCGTAAGCAATCCACTTACTCCAGATTACACTGACTCCCCAAATGACTGTACTGAACAACAGATTCTAAAGCGGCAGTGAGCCTCAAGGAGGGTGGGATGCCTGGGCTTCTGAGACCGCACTGCTTGGTCTGGCAGGATGCTGGATAAGGCCAGACTTGACTTAGGCTGCCCTCTGTATTGACTGTCCCAGCCCACAGCCCTCCATAACCCTGCTTTCAGCAGTTTGGGGCATGGCTGTTTCCCACATCTCAAAACAACAACCAAAGACCAAAAAACCACCTATGGTCTAGTCGAGGTTGATTCCTGCAGAGAATAGCTCTCCTCCAGGAGGCTAATTTTTGTCCATTCTTGTGGCATTGTTTCATCTCTGCATTTGGACTGTCTCTTACTGTAGCTTCTGATGTTCTGACTGTTGAGAACTTTTGACCCTGACAAATCCCTTCCCACTCTGTAGAAAACCAAACCTCCTGCTTCCCCCAGAACAAGGATGCCATCAGATGGGAAGGCCCTTTACTTTCTCGCCAAAAAACATATGCCTTACTCTGCACCAACCTTCTCTTCTTTCTTCCTTCTAATGTAACGACTTTTTCTTAAAGGCTAATATGTATTTGAGTGGACAACTCTTCCCTCCTTTGACACCTCCTTCCTCTTCCTACTTTACCTCCCCCCTTTTTCTTCCTCTCATTGAGCTGATGAGTTAAGGTATGAAAGATCCATTAGAACTGGTGATGGGTATACTGGCCAGCTGCCAAAAAAAACCAAAAAAACAAAAAAACCCCAATAAAACAGGCTGTCCGTTTAGCTCACCTGGGAAAGCATGGTGCTGGTAACACTAAGGTCATAGGTTCGGATCCATGTACCAGCCAGCTGCAAAAAAAAAAAAAAAAAAAAGAACTAATGTTAGGGAATGTTATATAAACAGGCACTGGAATACACAGTTGGTAGAAGTACAAAGTGGTACAACCACTTTTCAGAAGGCAATATAGCAGTACTGACTCAAGAGTAAGATGTGCATCTCCTTTGATCAAGAAAGCTCAGATGTCTTCCACAGGTGTTCAAAAAAGTAGACAAAGGTAAACATAGAAGGCTGTTCATAGTAGCACCAAAAACCAAACTGGGAACTAATTTAAAAATTGTAGAACATTTGTAGTAGATTAGTACACATGTGTCACAGAGGACATGTACTCTGACATGGGAAAATGTTCAGAAATTACTTGCATGTTTTTGAGCCCCTGCTTCAGGTGAAAAGAGGTATGCTGCAAAACAGTAGTGTTACAGTGTTTTCCAGTTCTTTTACTACATTTTCTTCATTTGTTACTTAGTTGGCTAAAGTTCATCCTCTAGTTGTTTATTCAAGAAGGGTTCATGGAACTGTATTTCCAAAAGTCTTGTGAAAATATTTCTGGTCTTATACATGAACAACAATTAGCTGAGTATAGAATTGTTGGGTCACCTTTTTTTTTTCTGAGGACATTTTAACCATTGCTTTCTTTCACCTTCTGTGTTGAACATCTGCCAAATGGTCCACTTCCACTTGCTTTGAGCCAGAAAGCATTAGTTCTACATTTTTGCTTGGTTCATTCCCACATAAGTTCCACAGGTAGTCTCTGCTTATTTCTCCTCAACTGGGTTTCTGAAGATAATTTCAGATTTTCTTGCAGGGGATTTTGGCTTCTTCTCTCTGTGGCCCTTATTATAGTGAGAATGTATTTTGGTGTGTTTCTGGTGCTAATAGGCTGAGCTCACCAATTCTGTATCTCCTTCCAGGTTACCAACATCAAGAAGACACTGAAAGCCACTGCATCCTCCTCAGCTCAGGAGATGGAGCAGCAGCTGGCTGAACGGGAGTGTCCCTCTCATGCTGAGCAGAGGCAGCCCACCAAGAAGATGTCCAAAGTGAAAGGTCTGGTCTCCAGCCGCCACTAGGGCCGGCTGGGGCAGCTGGCACTCACCAGGCCTGGGTCAGGTGGGGAGAGGACACCAAGGGCCTATTTCCTCCTCTCTCTACCTGCAGTGAGTTCCAGACCTGCCCGTCCCCCCACAGCGCCTCTTTACCCTGTTGGTACTGTTCCAGAAAAACCGTTACTCCCTTTCCTTGCCTACTCCGTCCTTCCCCCATTGTTCTCTTCAGACTCAGGGGCTCCACTGATGCCATCCTAACAGGGTCAGACACTGCCCAGCTTCCCTCCAGGAGGTTCTCTTCTCTGTGTCCGGCCTTGTCTCCCTCCCAGTTTTTCTTTTGCTCCATTTCATTTTGTCAGGCTGGTCATAAGCCAGAGACAGCTTTAACTGGCCCACAGGGATGACTGTGGAGGAGGCCCTTCTCTGAGGGGGGGCTTCCTTCTCCAGCCCCAGGTACCACAGTGCCCACAATGGTGCAGGCGATCTCTAGCCAGGTATCAAAATGCATCGTTTTCCCTCTCCTGCCTTATCCCTTGTGGCAGCTCAGTTAAGGCCATGGAAGGATGTGATGCTGGGCTGTGTTTACTAAACCCACGGGTTTTCAGCCTCTTAAGCCCAGCTCCAGTCTCTCGCTAGTCGGGAGTGTTGCGTTGACTCACCTCTGGAATCTGCACACAAGTGGATGGGGCTGTGGGTCTGCCAGGTGGCAGAAGTCATTTCTTCTGGGTTGGTGTTCTCTGCTGGCTGCTCTGACGACTCAGCCTTGTTTTCGCTGTGTAGGCCCCAGCCACCCACCAGGGCTGTCTGCCAGCACTTGCCCTCCCAAGATCTTTCATCCCTCCCTCTGCGCCTGTGCAGGGGATGTAGTGCCAGGCCTTCTGGCTAGTGAAGGACGGTCGCTGTGCCCGTCTCTTTCTTTCCACCCCTCCTTGGCTGATGGTGCAGAGCCCTCTGATGATGGCATTCTCCTGGCAAGAGAAAAGGACTTGACTAGACTTTCTGAACTTGAATGGTTTCAGGTTATATTTTAATTTTTTTTTTGTACAGGTTCTGATTCTAATACATTTCAACATGCTTTTTTCCCCCTTTGTGTCAATATTTGTTATAAACTAATCGCCGGGGATTTTTTCACCTGGTTGGAGGGTGGCATGTGTGTATGTGTGTGTGTTGTGTTTTGTTTTGTTTTGTTTTTTTAAGGGGAGGTAGAAGTCCTGGACTGATATTAAAGATCATCGAGGAAAAAGCACATTTTAGAACAAAAAAATAAAAGTGTGGATTTAATGTATGTAACTGCAGAGTATGGGGTTGCTTAGCTGGTGGATCTTGAGGGGCTGGGATTAGGGTGGTTCAGGGAAATGTGATGCTATTTCAGTTCCATGGTTAAAAAATGGATTTCTCCTTTTTCTAAAATGTCAGCAACTGCCTACCGTTGATCAAATGTTAGACTATTCTTGTTTCCCTTTTTTTTTTTTTTTTTTGTCTTTTTTTTTGTCTTTTTGTGACCGGCCGCACCGCGCTCAGCCAGTGAGCGCACCGGCCATCCTTATGTAGGATCCGAACCCGTGGCGGGAGCACTGCTGCGCTCCCAGCGCTGCACTCTCCCGAGTGCGCCACGGGGTCGGCCCCTTGTTTCCCTTTTAAACTGGTTCATGTGCCCACATGACGTTATGCCTAGCTGGAGACTTAAGTTTAATTCCCAAAGTATGTTTCATGAAACCCCTTGTCAGATGCTGTGTGGAAAAGGGGTTCTGTTATTAAATAAATTTGGCACTCCCTGCATCCCATATCCTCATTGGAAATTCATTGTTAAGGTCTCAGAGAAGTCCTGGATGTGAAAGCTTGTCACCACACTGATGTTACCACCAAATCCTTTTGGGTAATATCTAATGGAACACATTTTAGGGAAATTTTAGGAAATGTATATTTATCAAAAACTCTAAGGCTGAACACATCCAAGCTTTACAGGTTTTTATAACTATTCTTTCTAGACCCAAAACAGGCACACTCACTCTGCAAGTTGCCTTTCATTTCATTTTTGTTTTTCCCACTGACAAATAGATTAGGTCACATGGCTTGACTTGTATGAAACGTGACCATTTGTTGTTTGACTGCCCTGGGGCTATAAGGAGCTGCTGGGTCATTTTCTCCATGGTTCTGCTGCTTTCTTGAAAATAATGATGACAGTGGTGATAACTTTTTATTTTTTTTTGGCATCTGGCCAGTATGGGGATCTGAACCCTTGACCTTGGTGTTATTGCACCGCTCTCTAACTAACTAACCAGCCAGCCCTGATAATAACATATTTATAAAGTGTGGTACAAAGTGTTTGCATGCACAGCAAGTCTTCAATCCCTTCCACCCAAACTATCTTCTGAGGTTGGTAAGGGTAAGTATTATAACAATCATCCTCACTTTACATATGAGAAAACAGAACTCAGAGATCCAGTGTGCCCTGATGGTAAGTGGCCTGACCCCTACATCCTGCCATCTGCTCTGTACTCCGTCCTGCTTTAGAGTTTGCTCTCCAGACTGCCCTTGGTACCTGCTACCTGCTATTCCTCCAAAGGTTTGCCTTGCTCTTAACTGGCACCAAGCCCACCTCAGCCTCTGTTTCCTAAACCCACCCAGTCACTTGATAAGGAAGCAGAGAATATGGGGTAGGGGGCTTCAGAAATTGTGGAAACAGTACTCAGCCAGAATGTTCATTGCTGTATTGGGACTGTGGTAGGAGGCCTGGCCTCCAAGCTCTGCAGTTTCCTGTCTGTCATGTTGTGACAGCTGGACTCAGGTCTGAAATGTGTGGAGGTGTTTTACACACAAGTACAACATTCGGAAGAGATGCCCTCATTAACAGTGAAACATTATAAGTAGAGAAGGAGACACTGTGATATTAAACAAAATTTGCTCAGTGGCAGTGCCTCTGGGCTGGCTCAAGCCACCTTCTTTAATTCTGAGCTTTCTTCCTCATGAAACCAGTTTTGCTCTTTACTGTCTGTTCAGATGAGAGGTGTTAATGGTTCCTACTTGAATAACATTAAGGAGGCGGTCAAAGCCTCCAGTACAGGCTGTTCTTGTGTTCCAAATCGTCACCACTGACAGTAGGTTCTCTTCTCTCCAAACTTCAGACACAGGATATGGCGTGGTGACCAAAGAAGATAAGATGATAAACTACTTATGGAATTTTTACATATTTGCTGTTTTTTCCCATCTCTGAGGTGCTGGATTGCCTAAAACCAAACCAAAGTATTCTAGTTCTTGTATTCACAGTCCTTATTTTAACTGCATGAGACTTCCAACTTTTTTTTTTAATGCAGTAATTGGCCAATTTTTACCAGTGCTAAAGGGCCCATCACTACTCATCATGGTGTTTGAGTTTCAATCATAGCATGCCTTGGATAGTCTGTGATTGTACCCGCATCATCCTGGGGATTCTGCATACAGCCATGAGCATCTGACTACTTCGTTAAATCTTTTGTTGTAGTTATGCTTGAGATATGCAGATTAAAATCCATATTTTATTATAAATTTTATTTTAAATCTACTTTATGTTATCCTTAGGGCATTAAGTGTATCTTTTAAACTTATGTCTGTTATGTAGGTTGTCCATGACTTGACCTTTGGACAGTAACCGTGGGTGCTAACAGTGTTTATTATAAAAAGGGGATGTTGGGTCATAATATTAGGGATGAGAACTGCTGTCCTTGGTTAAGGATGAAACTGAGAAGGAAACAAATGATGGGGAAAGCAAAAATAGGAGGCAGCCAGCTCTTCTTAGGGTCATTTATGCCCATCCTTGCATTGTTTTTTCTAGCAAAACCTCACTGTAGATTCATCTGATGATTTACCATTCCTCATACAACTGCTACAGAAATCACACAGAGCTGCAGAGTGGTGACACCACAGATTTGTTATCTCTAACCTTAACTGGGACCTCAGAGCTGTTGCGCCATCCCTCACATGTCCCTAGTCAGTTCTCACTCATTCCCTACAGCCTGTCACAAAGTATCACCATTTTCTTAGAATAGATTATCCTGTCACACCCCTCCCAGTTTCAGTGGATGACTTACTTTCCTACTGCACATTGAAAATAGAACATTAGGCAGGGAGACCCTCAGTTTCTTGTCTCCTACTACAGACTCGTCTACATCCATCCTTACCTCCCTTGTTCTTATCACAGTGGAAAAGACGTCCCTCCTCTGTGACTCTAACTCATCCACCTGTGCTTTTTCTTTTTCTTGTTTCGATCCATCCACCTTTTCTCCCAAAAGATCTCACTTCTGCATCTTTAGCCTCGAATGGCTATATGTGATGAAGAATTTTACACCTTATAGAGACCCTTCCTGAACATGATGTCCCTTTTTAACCACTGCCTCTTTCTTCTTCAGTGATCAAACTCCCTGAGAATTGTCCACCCTGTCTGTCTCTACTTCATTCCTCATCCACACCCAAACTCATTGGCCTGTGGCGTCTACTGCTAACTAGCCACTGATCATTTTCTTGTCAAAGAGACTATTGCCCTCCAACTTCTTAACCTTCTCAGTCTTTATCCGGCTTGATCTTTATGTTGTAGTTGGCACTGTTGAGCCCACTTATTTAAGTGTTCTTCTTTTGTTCAAGGTCCCAGTCTCTGCAGATTTACCTTCTGTTCTTCTGCCTGTTCTAAAATTTCTTCACGATCATCTCTTTTAAAAGTCCAGTTGGAGATATTTCGTATGGGTCCATCGTGACTTTATTTTACTTCTGTACATTGTCCATAGCTTATATGATTCACTCCCATGGTTCCAGTTCCATTTATGACACTCAGAGCTCTATTTGTGGCTCATTCTGCCAAGAGATATAGTCAACAGCTAACTGGGCATTTCTACTTGCCATCTCTAGGTCTACTCTTGTAGTCAGCAAATGGTTGCCACCATTCATCAAGTGTATTAGTTCGTGAGGGCTACCATAGCAAAATACCACAGACTGGATGGCTTATTTTCTCACAGTTCTGGAGGCTGAAAGTCCAAGATGAAGGTGTCAGCAGGGTTAATTTCTTGTGAGGCTCTCTCCTTGGCTTGCAAATGGTCATCCTCTTGCTGTGTCCTCACATGACTTTTCCTTGTGCACACACATCCCTCGTGTCTCTTTCTCATAAGGACACTGGTCATATTGGACTTAGGCCCCATCCTTATGACCTCATTTAACCTTGATTACCTCTTTAAACACTCTGTTTCTAAATACAGTCGCATTGGGAGTTAGGACTTCCATATGTGAATTTGGGGAGTGGAACACAGTTCACTTTATCTGAGCCAGACCTTGATCCTTAACACCTCCATGTCCCACACCTGATTGACCACATCCCTGTTGTTCTACTTTATTATTGTTTGAGCCAATCCTTTCGCATCTCCTCTGCCACTTCAAGCATTTGAAAACATATTCACCCAGTACACTCTTTGGATATACATTATGTGCTGGGGATGCAACCAAAGAAGTTTTAAAAAAAGATTAGGAAAAGTAGATGGAAGGAAATGATAAAGATAAATACAGAAATAAATTAATTGGCAAAATCAAACATAAATCTGAGGTTTTTTTGAAATAATGAAAAAGAAAAATACTGTCAAGTCTAAGAAATTACAATAAATGAGTAAAGAGAACAGTTGTGATTTTTAAAATATAAGATTTATCCACTATTAATCAGTTTGAAATTCATAATAATGTAGACAATTTTCTGGAAAGATATGAATGATCAGTTTATTTACAAGAGATAAAATACTAGAACTGACTGAGAACCAAGAAATGAATTTTAAATCCACAGAAGATGTACCTCTAAAAAGGCTCTGGACTCATGCTGTTTACTGGGTATATTTTTGTTAGCAAAGGATTTAATAGTTCCTTTTTATCATCAGCTGACCAGATTTTTAAAAAAGTAATAGAATGGAAAACTCAATTTAAAAAAATGTTTTTAGTTGAGCCCTATTACCACAATCTGACAAAGATAAGTATTTTCCTTCAAAATAACCCTTTTTATGAGTGTAGATGAAAATAATTCTGTAAAATTAGGTGTGAAGTCCTAAACTAAGAAAAGAAGGATGCTTCCTTTACATGCTGAAGAACCATATGTATTTAAATCCAATGACCACATTGTCACTTCAATACAAACATCAAGGCTTTCCCACTGAAGCAGTGGTCTTGATGTGCTCCTGTTCGTTCAGAATGAGTTTCAGATCTGAACAGTGACTGATGGTTCCACCAAGAAGAGCTCTCTGGTCTCATTGAACTGTGGTTGCCAGAAAATGCCCTCCCCATCTGCACCTCTCTGCCTTTGATTGTGATGTTTGCTGTGCCTGGGTTTCCTCCCTCCCCTCCTCCTCGTCCACCTGGCAAACACACAGAAGACCTTTTCTGACCTCACATTTCCAGAGAGAATCCCTCTTGCTCTAAAGAGTTCTGGTACCCATACCTTCTGAGTTTACACCTGTTACCCTGCATTACTTTCTTGTGTTAGGGCATCTGTCCCCCCTGCTAGAGTGTGAGCTCCTTGAGAGCAGGAACTGTGCTCTACTTTCCTCCTGTCTGCAGCACCTCATGTGGTACACAGCACATGGAAGGGCTTCCACAGTCTAAAATGCATGTTGCAGGCACAGTCTGGTCCAGTGTGGACGCAGGATGGATTATGTGTTTCCCAGGAGCTCTGGAAGTTGTAGTCATGCTCTGCTGTTGTTCGAGCTTATACCTCTTTGCTTAAAACATCCTGTCACTGCCAAAAAATGTTCACCAGGGTCTCCGGCCCCTGTGGGTAGGTCTGCGCCAACTTAGTCTTGTCCAGATGGAGCAGCTAGCATGTACTAGGTGCTGGGTTAGACACTTCATGGGTAGCTCAGTTTGTCCTCACAGCAAGTCTAAGGTGGGCGCTATTATAACTTGTTTTCCTATTGAGGAAACACATCCCAAGTTGCTATATGGTGGAGCTGGGACTTATATCTGGGTGTGACTCATGCTAAGCCTGTAACCACTCTCCTGAGGGATTTGCTGGCTTGAAGTTCAGGCACTGCCATACCTCTGGGAGGCTGGGGGTGGCAGGGACCAAAGCCCAGTTTTGTGGCCCAGGCCTGGGTGTGGGTGGGTAGCAAAGGGGCTACTAGCTCTTGCTGGCTATTCATACTGTTCTGTAATTTGTTTTTTTCTCTTAATATATTGTGTTGCAGTCATTTTAAAATGTCTACAAATTCTTTGTTGCTTCTCCCACAAAAGGCAGAGCCTGCTTCCACGCTCCTTGAATATAGGTCAGTCTCAGTGACCCACTTCTGCTAAGTAGGATATGGCAGTGATGGTGAGTGACATGAGGCTAGATTAGGAAAGGGGCTGTGGCATCCACCTCATCTGTCTGTCTTGGGACACATGACTTGGGATCCCTGAGCTGGCATGTAAGAAGTTCAGCATGGCTAAAGCTGCCATGCCAGAGAGTTCACACAGTAGGGAGGGAGATGCCCAAGGGGTCTTCACAGTACAGGTGCCATGTGGAAGTGAACTAGCCTTGTGATTTCAGTGTCAAATAGAACAGAGCAAGCTTTCTGATCAGCCCTCCCCAGATTGCAGACTGGTTGGGAGAATAGATAGATGATGCTGGTGTTTTAAGCTACACAGTTTGGAGTGGTTTATCACCAAGCATTAGTAACTGGAATTGACATGAATAAGAATAGTGCTACCTCCTTGTTTTGAATTCTGTCATGTGGATGTGTCAGTTTGCACAGTCATTCTACAGCTGGTCATCCAGTATTTTCATTTATGATAGGTAGCCCTGAGAGAAGTGATTCACGTAGAAGTTTACCTGTGTGTAATCCTGGTGTCAATCTGCCGTCTTCAGGGCCTTCCTCTGGCACGTTAGGGAGCGAAGGGAGGGCGGGGTGTTGTCTCACATCCACTGCTACTCCGCAGCTCCTCAGTGATGTTTCGTCTCCCCCTGGCCCCAGCTCAGTCCCCTCCCACTGGGCACCCCTTGGAACTCCTGGACAGCTGTCTTCCTTGATCACCCTGGGCCAGCCTCTTCCCCTGTCTCGGCTTCAACCCCTCTCTAAAATAGCTCCTCTTCTTCAGACTCCTGAGCAATCTTCTCTTCTTCCTCATCTTGCCCTTGGGTCCTTCTCTCTCCCCACCAGGCAACTGGGCACAGCAGTCCTCAAATCCTGGAAGCATATGCCCCAAAGTCAGATTTTCCATCTAGAACAGTAATTCTTAACTAGGGACAGTTTTGTCTGTGGGAACATCTGGCAATATCTGGAGACTATTTTTGGTAATTTTTGAGATAATCGTAGATTCATCTGCAGTCATAAAAAATACAAAGAAATTCCATGTACACTTTGTACAGTTTCTCCCAATGGTAACATTTTGTAAAACTGGCATGTGACAGCCAGGATGTTGATGTTGATTCAATCCACAGATCTTATTCAGATAAATTCAGGTTTACTTATTCATGTGTTTGCGCATGTGTGTGAAGTTCTGTATAATCTTATCACCTGTGTACATTCATGTATCCATCACCGTGGTCAAGATACTGGACATTTCCATCACCACAGGATCCTCGTTGCTCCTTTATAGCCACGGCCACCTCCCTCCTGCCCCCACCTCCTCCATAACTCCTGGCAACCACTAAACTTCTCCATTTCTATGACTTTGTTATTTCAAGAATGTTATGTAAACAGAATTATACAATGTGTAACCTTTTGGGATTGGCTTTTTTCACTCAGCATAATTCTCTGGGGACTTGTCCAGGTGGTTTGGTGTATTAATAACTTACTCATTTTTATTGCTGAGAATCATTCCATGGTACGGATGTACCACATTCCGTTTAGCCATTCACCTGTTGAAGGACATCTAGATGGTTTCCAGTTTTTGACTATTATCAATAAAGCTGCTATAAACATTTGAATACAGATTTTTGTGTGAAAACAGTCTTCATTTCTCCAGAATAAATGCCCAGGAGTGCAGCTGCTGGGTCATATGGCAGCTGTACATTTAGTTTTGTAAGAAACTGCCAAACTTTTCCAGAGTGCCTGTATCATTTTACGTTCCCACCAGCAGTGTGTGAATGGTCCAATTCCTCCACATCTTGCCAGTATTTGGTTTTTTATTTTAGCCATTCTGATAGGTGTGTAATAATGTCTCATTGTGATTTTAATGTACATTTTCTAGCAGTTAATGATGTTGAACATCTTTTCATGTCCTTATTTGTCATGTCTGTATCCTCTTTGGTGAGATATCTCTTCATGTCTTGTCCATTTTCTAATTGGATTATTTATTTACTGTGGAGTTTTGAGAGTTCTTAACATATTCTAGATACAAGTCCTTTGTCAGATCTGGAGACACATTTTTTAATTCACCTGGGTGGGAGTGAAGTGGGTAGAGGCCGGGGAGCCTGCTAACCTGCAATGTACCAAATCAGAGAATTACCTGGTCCAAAATGTAAATAGTGCCAAGGGTGAGAAACTGCTCTAGATTGACATCTTGAGGGGACACAGTGGGGATGCCCAGCAAGACAGGCTGGAGTCCTGTCCACACTCCACATCCTCTCAGAAGTCTCCCTACCTGTTTGAGGTGCAAAGAGTCCCATTATTCTTGGCTATTGATATTGTAATATAATTAAAAAGATATATTTGGTCTTCATTCTTGGCACAGAGCTCCTAAAACCCTTGTAATGTTCTGAGTGATAGGAGTGAGAGGAACATCTTTGGTTTGTCATAATAAGCCCCTTTCAACCTTACCTGAGTTCATGCTAATGAGGTGACTCACCCCTAGACAGCTTCCTGACGGTGGTTGGTAACCACGTGATTAGAAGATTGGAACTTTCAGCTCCAGCCTCCAGGGAGGGGAAAGGAGCTGGGGATTGAGTTAATCAGTGGCCAATGATTTGATCAATCAGGCCTATGTAATGGAACCCCCATAACAACCCTAAACAAAGGGGTTTGAGAGCTTCTGGACTGGTGAATGCATCCATATGCCAGGAGGGTAGGGCACCCCAACTCCACAGGGGCAGAAATTCCTGTGCTGCAGACCGTTCCACACCTCACTCACTCTTCATTAAGCTGTTCATTTATATCCTTTATAAAACCCTTTATAATCAAGTGGTAATAGTATGTAAAATTATCAAGCCTAAGGATGGGGTTGTGGGAATCCTCAGTTTGTAGCCAAGTTGGATGGGACTGTGGGTAAGCTGAGGACCTGGTACTTATGACTGACATGTGAAGTGGTGGCAGTTTTGTGGAACTGAGCCCTTGACCTGTAGGATCTGTGTTAACTCCAGGTAGGTAGTGTCAGACACCTAGTTGGTGTCCACCAAGAATTGGATAATTGCTGTGGTGTGAAAAACCCATATATTTGAGTCAGAAGTGCTGTGAATAGAGAAATAGCATTTTCTTTGAACTGTACACACACACACATTCACACACACTAATAACTAACATTATTTGGATGACTTCTGTTCAGGGCACATACTTAGCACTTTACATGGATCATATCATTCAGTTCTTACATAACCCTTTGAAGCATGTTGTATTAGTCCATTTCTGTTGCTTATAACAAAATGCACGGAACTGGGTAATTTATAAAGAAAGTGGAATTTATTATTTACAGTTTCTGAGGCTGGGAAGTCCAAAGTCCAGGAAACCCATCTGATGAGAACCTCAGTGGTAGTAACAGTGATGGCAGAGTATCACATTGTAAAAATGGCAGAGCAGAGAGAGACACTAACCTCCTCATTCACTCTCCTTTTAAAGCCCTCCAAACCACACCCATGACCACTATTTTTAATCCATTCACTACAGCATGGTCCTACAATCTAATCACCTCTTCAAGGCCCCACCTTTCAATTACTACAGTAGGATTTCCCACCCTCAACAGTTACAGTGGGGATTAAGTTTTGGGGGGACATTCAAACCAAGGCATTCCACCCATGGCTCCCCCAAACTCATGTCCTTTTCACATACAAATATATTCATTTCATCCCCAAAGTCTTGTTTCAAGTCAAAAGTCCAAAGTTCAAAGTCCCATCTGTGAAATAAAAAACAAGTTACTTGCCTCAAAGATCCAATGGTGGGACAAACATAAGGTACATATTCCCATTCAAAAAGGGAGAAATAGGCCAAAAGAAAGGGGTAACTTGTCCCAAAGAAATCTGAAACCCAGCAGAGCAGACATTAAACCCTACAGCTGGTGAATCATGTACCTTGACTTCATATTTGACATCCTCTGCAACCTGGTGTAGGGGGTGGGTCCCCAAGTTCTCTGGCAGCTCTGTTCTATGGCTTTCCTGGTCTCAGATGATGCTTTAGCTTTTTCAGGCTGGTGTTGCATGCCGGTAACTCTGCAGTTCTGGGGTTTCCATGGCTCAACTAGGCATGGCACTGATGGGGTTTCAATGCAGCAACTCTGACCCCACATTTCTGCTCAGCATTGCTCTAGCAAAGACTATGCGGTGACTCTGCCCCTGTGACAGATCTCTTCTTGGGCCCCCAGAATTTTCCATACATCTTTTGAAATTGGGATGGAGGCTCCCAAGCCTTCACAGCTCTGGCATTCTGTGAGCCTGCAAACTTAACACCACATGGATGCTGCCAAGTCTTCTGACGTGTATCTTTCAAAGCTGTGGGTCCAGCCATGCCTGGGGCCAATTTAGTCAAGGCTGGAGCAACAGGGGTGTGCGAAGCAGCATCACAAGGTGGTCCTGCGCAGCAAGGCTGTGGAAGGCACCTCAGGCCTGTTCCCCAAGACCGTTTTGTCTCCTTAGGCCTTTGGGCCTGTGATGGAAGACGCAGCCTCCAAGATCTCTGAAATGTCTTCAAGGTCTTTTTTTCCTTGTCTTGATAATCCCTTTCTTTTGTGCTAGTCTTCTTAGCACCATTGCATTTTTCTTCTGAAAATGCTCTGTGCTTTCTTTTGAACCCAAGGCACGTGTATTATTATCTCTTTTTTGTGATGAGGAAACTGAAGGTCATAGAGGTGACATGACTTGCCCAAGGTGAAACAGCTAGAAAGTGGGGTGGTTTCTGCTGTCAACAGCTCTACAGTATTGCCTCCCTAAGGTCTCTGCTACTGAAGAGAAATACTTCCCTAAGCCTGACACAGTTGCAGGGAGGATAAAGTGCTATCCACTTATCCACCCTGCCAGTTGTACAGAGCAGTAAACAACCCCTATTCACCCTCTTGCCTCCAGTCCACACCTGAAGCCCATAGGTTCATTCATTCATTCAACAAGTAGAGTATTATGTGCCTCCATATGTCAAGCACTGTTCTGAGCACTGAACCAAACAGATGACATCTCTAACTTCATAGAGCTTTAGTTCTAGTGGGGAGATAGACAATAAAAAGAAGAGTAAAATAGGTTAAAAACTGGACTCATTACTGAGGGTGGAGAGGAGGTGGTGGGAAGGGTTTCAAGCAACGATGACTGTCCCTTGGAAGTCAGCTGCTGGCTATGTGCAGGCCTGAATTTTCTCAATTTCAAACTGGCTGCTTGGTTGGCCTCTGGCAGCAGAATGGTGGCATCTTGCCTGAGAACATGGTAATATGAAGATTTGATCTTCTGATTATAATTCCTTCACCCAATTGTCTGATAGTTTCTTTAGGAAAAATTTCTAGAAGTGGAATGCTTGCGATTCAGAGTAGTTGGGACTTTAAAGGCCTTTGGTACACAGAACCAAACTACTCTCCCAGAAGTCCTCACCAACCACCGCTCCCCCAGCTGTGCAGGGGGCGCCAGGGCCCCAGTGGGCTACAGGTGCCAAGAGCACGGACCCTTCCTGTCTCTGGGGCAGAGTACTGTCTATCTTGGCCCCAGGGTGCCCTTCTGAGGTGATCACTTTTTGTGTGCAGTGTTGTGACAAGCCATGTGTCCCCAGCCCTGGACAGTAGTAGACACTGTCATTCTTTTCCATCTTCACCAATCTGAGGGGAAGTAGCATCTCCTCAGTGTTTTAGTTTGCATTACAGATGAGGGTAAATATTCTTTATAGCTGATTATCCCATTGCATTTCTTCTGTAACTTCTTGTTCTTTCCCTTACTCATTTTCCCACTAGGGAAAGCAATGGCTTTTTAATACTGATTTCTAAGTACTACCCAGAAATGACCAGCAGAGGGCAGCAGTGCACCAGGGTGCTGAGGGACTAATGCTGGAACCTGAGGCTTAAAACTATATTTTGGGCAAAGGCAGAGCCTGGGCCCTGGGGCACTGGCATCAATGGCCCCAGTGGGGAGTGGGGGGATGGGGATTTAGAACATAGACAAGGTGGTTAATGTTCTTGCCAAATTGTAGTTATCTGTCAGAAAGTCTATGGCATAGGCTGAGGACAAAAAGATGAAGTTGAAAGATCAAGACTGTAGGTTGTGTGGTAGATGAATTCTGTCCCATAGGAGACACCCAGGAGCCCTCATGTGGAGGGCACTTTTTGTGTCATTGAAGCACTGCATGAGTCCCAGGCTGTTCACAGAGCATGATGTGTGCATGCATGCATGTGCACAAATGCCCACTCCACCCTCCTGAAAGGTAGCTGACTAGACTGTCCCGTAGGCTACCCTCTCTCTTTGAGGTGGCTTGTTCTCCATCTCATTGGGAAACTGAAGCTGCTGAATAGGGAGGGCCTGGGTGGTGATGCAGGAATGCGGGTTGTGAGGGGAAATGGCCTGAGAATGCAGCCCCAGCTTCCTCCCACCCTAGGCCACCAGCTGAGCCTCAGGGAAATGTGAAGCCCCTGAAATCATAAGCAGAATTGTGTATGCACTAATATAGATCTTCTTTTCTATGTTTTTTTTCTTTGCTAATTTCTTTTAATTGTATCTTCTTTTTAAAAACTTTCAATTTTGAAATAATTACAGATTCATAAGAAGTTGCGAAAATAGAGCGCCGGCCCGTGGCTCACTTGGGAGAGTGTGGTGCTGATAACACCAAGGCCGTGGGTTCGGATCCTACATAGGGATGGCCGGTTAGCTCACTAGCTGAGCGTGGTGCTGACAACACCAAGCCGAGGGTTAAGATCCCCTTACCGGTCATCTTTTTATTTAAAAAATAAAAAGAAGTTGCGAAAATAGTAGAGAGGCCCTGTGTACCTTTCAACCAGTTCCTCTCCTCCCCACCAGTGGTAACATCTTAAATAACTTAAGTGCAATAGCTAAATTGACATTAGTACAATCTAGGCCTTATTCAGACTTCATGAGCTTTACATGCACTCGTTTGTGTGTTTCTATGCAATTTTATCACGTGTAGATTCATGTAACTCCCACTACAATGAAGATACAGAATTGCTCCATCACTCCAAAGATCCCTCATGCTACCCCTTTAAAGTCATATCACCCTTCTTTCCCCACCCTGTTCCTAACCCCTAGCAACCACTAATCTGTTCATTTTGTCATTTTAAGAATGTTACTTATATGTTTTTTGAAAGGATCCAGAGCAGTCATCATATTCTCAAAGGCATTCACAATAAAGTGCTGAGACTGCAGGAGCCTGGCATGAGTGCTACAAAAAGTGGAACAGGAGTAGACCCCGTTCTCTTGCTGAACAATTCTAGGTTCTCTCTGGGTATAAGGAAATAATAAGCAGCCTCTGTTGAATGATTACTATGTGTCATGCACCACAGCTCAGAAAGGTTAAGTAACCTGCCTAAGGCCACACAGCAGTAAGTGGCAGTGCAGGAGTAAACCTAGTTTTCTCTGTGTGCTTGTGCTTTAGCAGGAATGGTGACATAGGCCTTGTCTCTTGTTGAAGTGGGAAAGATCTGACTCCTCCCAGAGTTTCCCCGTGGAGTCTGCAGTGGCCATCCTTGGCTGTCAGCTATCCAGTCCATATCTCCTCTTTCTATAATCACCCCATTTTCCTTTGCAGGAATTTCCTCTCTTCTACCTATGTATACTTGAAAGGGGTAATTCCAGCTGCAAAAGTCAGAAGCCATAGGAACTGGACCCTCTTTTACTGGCCCCATGTAGCAGAGGGAGGTCACCAAGTTCAGTCACCCATACAAGCTCTTGTGGGCCTTAAATCTAATGCAGTCATTACATTGGTGGCCACATATCCCTGGACTGAGGCCATGGCCCAGGTTCCCTCAGCCTGCCCCAGGGCTCCCTTACTTCTTGCTCATTTTCAAGCCTTTTCCTACTGCCTATCAATTCTGGGAGTCCCCAGGGATCCTCCCAGTCTCCCTCGTGGGTCCTTTAATAGACACCAAAGCTCCCCAACTTTAGACAGTGGAATACAGACTTGGCCTTGTTTGAGTCTCATCCCCTGTTGTTAGCTCTGAGAGCACTCCTTGGGGCCCAGCCCAGCTCCCCATGATGTGGTGCTGAAGGCTGTGATGGAAAAAAAAAAATCTCCATTCTGTCGTGCTATCTCCCCTACACAGACTTCCTCAGGGGACTTTTTAGGAGGGTCATGGCTGGGAGGGAAAGATTTGCTTACTCTGGATTGTCTGGACAAACACTGTCTTGGAAAGCAGTGTGGCAAGTGGTCAAGAGCAGTTCAAATCTGGACTCTTCCACTTATGTGCCATGTGACTATATGCAAGTTACTTCCCCTCCCTGAACCTCAGTTCCCATATCTGTTAAATAGGCGTAACAATCATACCTACAAAATATAAGGATTAATCCTAAGGAGTAAGTAAGATGACAAATGAAAATAATTTAGCATATGTCTTATTTTGCTAGGACTGCTGTAACAAAGTACCACAAACTTAAAATGACAGATTTATTGTCTCATGGTTCTGGAGGCTAGAAGTCCAAAATCGAAGTGTTAGCAGGGTTGGTTCCCTCTGAGGGCTTGGAAGAGGGCTGTTTTGTAGGCCTCTCGCCTTGGCTCGTAGACGACCATCTTCAGGTTCACATGGCCTCCCTGTATGTTCAAATCATCTTTCCTGTGTCCACTGTTTTCCTTTTTATGGAGACAACAGTCATACTGGATTAGGGCCAATCCTAATGACCTCACTTTAACTTACCACCTCTGTTAAGACTATCTCCAAATAAGGTCACATTCTGAGGTACTGGGGGTTAGGGTTTCAACATATGAATCAGGAGGGGGACACAATTCAACCATGTCAGCATAGTACACAGCACATAGTAAGTCCTGTCAATCAAAGCTAGCTGTTATTATCCTAATAACGGTACTACAGTCCATTATTTCTTACAGAGAACACCCCTGGAAGGTAGGTGACCCAGATGTCCTACCCGAAGACCACACAGTCCTAGATATACCTTATCTGATCACGTTGGTCTAAGGAGTGGGCAGCACACAGGTCGATTTGCACACGAAAGCCTTTGAAATGAGTGTTCTGAATAGACTTGAACTGGCACTCTTGGTCAGATCTGCTGGGGCTGGGGCCAGGCATCAGACTTGAAGCCAAGCGTGGCCTGGTGCCATCCTCATTAGCTTGTTGTCCAGGAAGAGTATGGCTCCTCAGACTGGGAGGAGGAGATCTGAGCTTTAGGGCGACTGTCTTCCCAGGGGGCCAGAGTCAGCGCCCGTGGGCTCTCTGTGGTCTGCCTGTAATTCTGGGACCTATCCTGGGAATTTCCTTGTACTTAGGACATCACTGCCTTATTCAAAGCTCTTTTAGTTGCAAATAATGAAACCTACTACAACTGATTTAAGAAAGAAAAAAGTAGTGGTGGTAGGGGGCGTGGCAGGGAAGAGGATGATTTGGAGGATGCAGTGGTGAACTGTGGTATATGGCTGGCTTCCAGGGCTCTGACCAGGAACTGGGGGCATCAGAACTAAAATCTCAGTCTCTCTTTCTCTTGTATTCTCCCTGTTTCTCTCTGCGGCCGTTTGCTCTCCCCTCTCAGTTCTCTGTCCATCTGCTACACCCTTCTCTCTATCTCTGCAGATCTCTCCCCAGCTTCTCCAGGCACAGGCTGCCAAGCCCGAGGCTGACATCATTCTTTGGGCAAGTGCTCAGCTGTACTGACTAGTGTCTCTAGTCCCAATTACAACTTTCTGGGAGAGCAAATCCAATTGGCAGACACTGTTGGTTGCCTACCAAAAGTCACCTGCCCCTTTGTTCTTGCTAAAAAATATTCCAATTTTGTTTCAGGTGCCAATGTGCCCAAAAGACTGTCTAAGCCAATCTTTTCTTGCCCCTCATGGGACAGTTCAGTATGCTCCTCTGCCCTCTGTGTTTGCTGCACATTATTAGCTGGATCTAGAAGCTTGATCAGACTCCACTTCTGCCTCTTTGGCAGACTCTAGGTGGTGAAGTGTTCCTCCGTCAGCGGGCACTTAATGTCTGGCTGCGTCTCCTTCTGTGGTGTTCATACCACCGATGCTCATTGCCTAAGTCCATTAATTCACTGCAAGTTGCAAAATGATGACTTTTCTTCTTTTTCATTGTACTGTGATTCAGATTTTATTGCTGCCTAATTTTGTCATTCCACACAATTTATAAGTAAATAGACGTTGAGAAAATAGACTGCAAGTGTTGGACAGATGATGACATTAGTGAGACTGCTCCAACGTTTTACATAAGATAATGGAAAGAACCACAGCTGCCATCACTACCAAATGATGGTATTTTAATTCCATCATTTCTTTTTCATTTATTTGCTGGAATTCTTTATAAACAAATGCTTCCTCTCATCTACTCTGAGGTTACCCAGTGGTACAGCTCATTTAGAAGAGGCAGGATAAATGCTTCCTCCTTTCCCTATATTTGCCAGTTTTTCAAAATAATCAACTGGTTTCTTGTTATCCTCTGAAGGTGACCAATTCATTTAAAAAATATTATGAACTCATGGATATAAATTTATTCGGTGGGTTTCAATTTGTTGCAAGTATTACTATGTTTAGAGCTCAAATTGTCCCATCTTTGGCTAGTGGAATCCTCTTTGGCTTGTCTCCTTTTGACATGGCCCCAGTAGAGTATGATGGCTTCCATGTTGTCATTTATGTAAGGATGATCCAGGCTTTTTTTGTACATTTTCTGCTCAGACTTGGAATTAGCCATTTCTATATGTAGTTCTGACTGTCAGTGGGAAGGGGCTTTTCTTGATCTCCAGGGACTCCAGGGACTCCCACTATTATTGGGTCAGTCATTGTTTCCAGCCCTTTTCAGTGGACAGAAATAACAGGCACAGATAGAATGGTAGATAAAATACTTCATGAGTTCATACTGTTATTTCCAGTACAAATTTTTGTTTTGTTTTTGGCAGCTGGCCAGTTTGGGAATCCGAACCCTTGACCTTGGTGTTATAACACTATGTTCTAACCAACTGAGCTAACCTGTCAGACCCCAATTCAAATTTTAGTACTACAGATTTTTTTATTTGGCCTTTTTAAAAAAAAAATTACATTTATATCTCCTTTCTTCCACACTGAAAATCCTGATTCTTTAGGACACAGGGGATAATAGTGAAAATATCCCATAATTACTCATTTGTTTCAGACAACAGGGAATAACAATCCTAATGCTACCCCCACCAGGATAATAACTGAAAATAGCTTGCTATAGTTCACCCCAATAGTTACAGCTGTTCCATATCTACATCAATAGAGCTTACAGTCACACCATATTCTCTTCCTTTTAAACCTCGTATGGTTTTGGTTTGACAAGTACCTGTGTATTTGATACTCTGCACTAGTTGATGTCTCTTGTAATTTTGGCAGTCTGAGGCTGTTCTCTAGTAAATTCTTCAGGAAGCGCTCATGGGAACCATATTCCCTGAGTTCTTATGCAGAGATAATGATTGGTACCTTTTATACTTCAACATCAGTTTTCCTGGATATAAAATCCTTGGCTCACATTCTGCTCCCTTAGATATGTTACACCATTTTCTTCTGGTACAAAGCAATGCTGTTGAAAAGTATGATGATTATCTAATTTTCTCTCCTTTATAAGTCACTTGCTTCTTTTCTCCCTTGATGCTTAAAGGACTTTTTCCCCTTCAATACCCAGTCAATTTACTAAAATATATCTTGGTGTTGTTCATTCTGAGTCCGTTTTCTCAGGTATATTGTGTACTCTTTTGATACAGATGTGCCAGTTATTAATCTGTTGTATATCAACTCCAAATCCATTCTTCATTGTCAGCTCTGCAGTAATGGAGTGGGACCCTTTAATTATTTCTCCTTTGCCAGCTGGCCTGATGTTAAACTTTGTCAGCAGAAGTGTTGTAGGGACACTGGAGGAGAAAGATTTCTCTTCTTGATTCTGGTGTGCCTTGCTCACCACACTCCTGTAGCACATCAGCTTCTGCAGTGCTCAGCTCTAGTAGCACCTGGTGGCCAGCAAGCAGCATGTGGTACCTCCCCAGGGATAGCTTCCCTTGGCACCCGCTCGAGTGGCTTCAGCCTCAGGAAACTTTTCCACCATCCAGTGAGTCATGGCTATTTCCTCTCCAACAAGATCTTGAACTCAGCCTGGGGCAGAGGACC
Source organism: Cynocephalus volans (assembly GCF_027409185.1). Classification (NCBI taxonomy): domain Eukaryota; kingdom Metazoa; phylum Chordata; class Mammalia; order Dermoptera; family Cynocephalidae; genus Cynocephalus; species Cynocephalus volans. The sequence goes on from NC_084460.1 coordinate 293,933,171, forward strand.
TTTTCTTGGGCCCTCTGTCTCAGCCCTAGGTGGAGAGGCTCCTCCCTTTATCTGCTACTCCTATATTCTTTAGAGTTCAATTTCTTACTAGTCATTCCCCCACTGCTCCAATCCCCTATTATAGTTAGTAATTCTTCATAGTAAACTTTCCCTTTTCAAATTACTTTGTGGTTTCTGTCTCCTAAATGGATCCTGAGTAATGCAATGTAGTATTAATTTTTTTCTTTTTAAAATTTCAAGGAAATTTTCTCAAATTATAGTTTCTAGTATTTCTTCTGTTGTCTTGCTTTGGGTTTCATTTTCAGGGATTCCTATGATCTATGTCTTGGATTTTCTTTGCCTGTTTCCAATATTTGTAATTTTCTTTCTTGAATTCCTTGTGTTCATTTCTTTTTGATTTAAAAATTTTCCTCCTTTTTATATTGTTTCTCATGAAGCATCATCTGATTCACTTTTGTGTTTCTTCTACTTTAGTCTTCATATCCGAAATTACGTTTCCTTTTATTTCTTAATCTGTCCTAAGTGCTGTCATCTCATTTCTAAGCCTTTCCAATTCTGGTTCTTATAATATCTTTTTTCTTGATTTGAAATAGTATGATTTTGCTTATTGTCTCTATGGATGTTATTCTGCTCTTTCTTATCTTTTTTTTTTTTTTCAGACACTTTGGATTTGACATTGATACTTTGTATTCCCCATTTTTTACACAAAATTACTTTTTCTGAACTTTTGGAATGAGGTGGGTTGAGGAAGCTTTCATAACTTCACAGTTCTTCCTCTCCTGTTGTTTTTATATAATGTTTTAAAAAATTATGGCTAATTAAAACAAATAAATTCAACAAGGTTATAGGATACAAGATTAATATAAAAAATCAATTGTATTTCTATATACTTGCAGTGAGAAATCTGAAAATGAAATTAAGAAAATTTTTTATAATAAAAAATAAAATGCTAAGTAATAAATTTAAAAACAGAAGTGTAAAACTTATACTCTTAAAACTACAAAATATTATTGAAAGAAATTTTAATAGATCTAAATAAATGGAAACACTTCAGGAAATAGGACTGGGCACAGACTTCATGAATACGACCCCAAAAGCACGGGCAACCAAAGGAAAAATAAACAAATGGGATTATATCAAACTAAAAAGCTTCTGCACAGCAAAAGAAACAATTAAAAGAGTTAAAAGACAACCAACAGAGTGGGAGAAAATATTTGCAAAATATACATCTGACAAAGGATTAATATCCAGAATATATAAGGAACTCAAACAACTTTACAAGAAGAAAACAAGCAACCCAATTAAAAAATGGGCAAAAGAGCTAAGTAGACATTTCTCTAAGGAAGATATCCAAATGGCCAACAGACATATGAAAAAATGCTCAACATCACTCAGCATCCGGGAAATGCAAATCAAAACCACATTGAGATACCATCTAACCCCAGTTAGGATGGCTAAAATCCAAAAGACTATGAACGATAAATGCTGGCGAGGCTGCGGAGAAAAAGGAACTCTCATACATTGTTGGTGGGACTGCAAAATGGTGCAGCCTCTATGGAAAATGGTATGGAGGTTCCTTAAACAATTGCAAATAGATCTACCATACGACCCAGCCATCCCACTGTTGGGAATATACCCAGAGGAATGGAAATCATCAAGTCGAAGGTATACCTGTTCCCCAATGTTCATCGCAGCACTCTTTACAATAGCCAAGAGTTGGAACCAGCCCAAATGCCCATCATCAGATGAGTGGATACGGAAAATGTGGTACATCTACACAATGGAATACTACTCAGCTATAAAAACGAATGAAATACTGCCATTTGCAACAACATGGATGGACCTTGAGAGAATTATATTAAGTGAAACAAGTCAGGCACAGAAAGAGAAATACCACATGTTCTCACTTATTGGAGGGAGCTAAAAATTAATATATAAATTCACACACACACATACACACACACACACACAAACCGGGGGGAGGGGGGGAAGAAGATATAACAACCACAATTATTTGAAGTTGATACAACAAACAAACAGAAAGGACATTGTTGGGGGGGAGGGGGGAGGGAGAAGGGAGGGAGGTTTTGGTGATGGGGAGCATTAATCAGCTACAATGTATATCGACAAAATAAAATTAAAAAAAAGAAAAAAGAAAATAAATAAAAATAAATGGAAAGACATTTTCATGGATCAAAAGACTTAATATTGTTAAAATGGCAATACTCCTCAAACTGATCTATAGATTCAGACGAGATCGGGCGCGTTCAGGGTGGTATGGCCGTAGACCTGATCTATAGATTCAAAGTAATCCCTGTCAGGATTTTGTTTGGCTTCTTTGCAGAAATTGACAAACTGACCCTACAATCCAAATAGAAACTCCAGAGGCCCAGAACAGCCAAAACAAACTTGCAGAAGAAGAAAGCTGGAGGAATCACACTTCCTGATTTCAAAACTTACTAAGAAGCAACAGTAAGCAAGATAGTGTGATAGTGACATAAGGATAGACATAAACTTCAATGAAGTAGAATTGAGAACCCAGAAATAAACCTTCACATTTACAGTTAATTGATTTTTTTTTCACAGCTGGCCAGTACAGGGATCAAACCCTGGACCCTGGTGTTATCAGCACCACACTCTAACCAACCGAGCTAACCGGCCAGCCCCTAAAGTTAATTGATTTTTTGACAAGAGTTCCAGAACAATTCAATGGAGAAAGAGTAGTCTTTTCAACAAATTGGCTGGGACAACTGGATATCCACATTTAAAAAAAAAAATGAAGCCATATATTTACCTCACACCATATACGAAAGTTAGCTTAAAATGGACCATAGGGGCCAGCCCTGTGGCTCACTCAGGACAGTGCAGCGCTGGGAGCTCCGAGGCCGCGGGTTCGGATCCTATATAGGGATGGCCGGTGTGCTTACTGGCTGAGTGAGGGTTGCGATCCCCTTATCAGTCAAAAAAAAAAAAAAAAAAATGGATCATAGACCTAACTGTAAAAGCTAAAATTCTTAGGAAAAAAACATAGGTGTAAATCTTTGTCATCTTGGATTTGGTAATGACTTCTTAAGTCTGACACCAAAAGTACAAGCAACCAAAGAAAAAATAGGTACATTTGACTTCATAAAAATTAAAAGTATTTGTGCTTCAAAAAATACCAATAAGAAAGTGAAAAGACAACCCAGTGATGGAAGAAAAGGTTTGCCTTTTATATATATATTAAGGGACTGATATCCAGAATATGAAAAGAATTCTTACAACTCAGTAATAAAAAGACAACCCAATTAAAAAAGGGCAAAGGATTAAACATAGAGTTACTATTTGACCCAACAATTCCACTCCTAGGTGTACACCCAAAGGAACTGAAAACGTGTCCACACAAAAACTTGTACATGAAAGTTAATTGTTCTTCCTGTTGGAGATGGTGGTGATCAGGCCTAGGTTGGGCAGAGCCCTGATGAGTCGACCAGACCCATCCTCTCTCCGGGACAGATTCACATTAATGAAACTTAAGAGATGCATCAACACAAGAATGCTATTTTAGTTCATTTTGGGGAAGAAATGTTGCTTTCAGAGGAATTGGAAAACTCTGGACCCCACAATCTGTGAATTGTTTTCTCTGTGGCTGACCCAAATTTGGAAAAGCAAACCATCAACAGAAGATGGTTTGGGGAAGATGGAATCAGGATAAGGAAACTTGAGTCAACAGCTACTGCCACTGGGTCAGCATAGCGAGACATATCCATCTCCCAAGGGCAGCCTTCTCCACGGGCAAGAACTCTACAGGCCGTGAGCAGAGCTACTGCCCACCAAGACTTTGCAGGCTCCATAGTAGCTTTTTGTGTGTGGTCCATGGCTAGCCCCCTTCTGGAGTTCACGATCTTTTCTGAGATATGTTCTTCCATCTGGGGAGCTCCCAGCAGTGCGTTAGAGGCCTGGGAGCCATTCTAGGTCTGTCAGATGTACAGCTCTGCCAAATCCTTTCCAGGTTCTTTTTTGATAACTCTTGGAAGGCAGCATTTTTTCTCATATTGTACATCTTGGGGAGTTTGAAGAAGCTTTAATGCAAGTGCCAAAGAGTGCCACCAAACACGGATATAGCTAATCTAGTAATACAGCAGGGCCTCTGGGTGTAGGACCTGAAATGTGACTTTAATCCTAAGAAGACAGCGAGTATGGTTACAGGCATGTGCACTTTTCCTGTTTGGCCAAGCATCCTAAAGGGACAGAAGGTGATTATCAGTTATTCTGTGCCATGAGGAGTGAGTCCATGGGCCTCCCTCCTCATAGGAAAATGGGTTTTTCAGCAAGTGTTCTATCAGGAATGGCAGACTGTGGGTGGCTGTCTACCCAATTTGGTTTTTCCTCCAAGAGGCAGATAGGAGAGGGTTAAATTCCATGCATGAGATACTTAGAGACATTAGTCAGCCCTGACATTCTATCACCTCGTAAAAATGTAAACACCCTTTTTCTCATCCATATGTAACCCTAGAAAAAATTAACCTGGTCTCAGTCATAATTTATATAGAGATATAATACCCCACTTATACTTTCACACTGTCATCAGAAAGATCCCTCATCTTTGTCACTAAACAACACGCTGAGAGTTTATTATCTGGTACTGAAGCTTTCTTTTTATGGCTGTTAGAATATGTATGGCCCTTTAATACAAACAGGAGAGTCAAAGAGAGCTACTAAACAAACTAGCCGAACTTTCACCAAGAATGTGTTCCCTTCTTTGCTGAACAATGATCGCAAGCTAAGTTTCTTTATAAATATGTTTGTCAACTGTCCCCTGGGGCCTGGCGTTCAGGCCCCATAGTAAAGGCAGGACTTACTTTTGGGAAGTGGGCATGTGACGTGTCTGAGGCCCAGAGGCACATCTGCAGAACAGGGCAGGGTTGTTTCTTTGGGAACTGAGGCCAAGCTTGACCCCTTCAACCCTCTCTGCCTCCTCCCAGTTTAAGCGTATGTCCTGCAGTATGGCTGACCTCTCCCTCCCTCCAGCTTTCTCTCTCACAGTACTTTAGCCCAGGTGAATGTTCTTCTGCCATCTGGTTCTCCCTCCTGCTGCTGCCCTTCTCTGTCCAAGTCTCACCTTCCTTCAAGGCCATGCCCCCAAAACTTCACCTCCACCCACTACCGCGCCCTCCCTGGGGCATTTTGAGGCACTTACCTAAAAAGCCAAGCGGCACGCATCTGAGCCCTTATCCATCCCTGTGTGGTTTACAGATTTCCATAGGCTGTCGGTAGGTCCCATTCATTCCTGTATTACCTCCAGCTGCCCTTAGTAGGTGCTCAATTTGCCTAAGAGGTGAGAAATGGTCCCTCATTGTTGGTTTGAGTTGCAGGTGTTTTTATTTCTAGGTGGAATACCCCCTCGCGTATCCATTGAACCTGTGTTTTCTGAATAGGGCCTGTTTTTACCCCTTGCCCATTTATTTTTAGGGTCTTAGTGTTTTTTCTTATCAGCATTTATGAACCCTTTATTGAATATTAATGTAAATATATTCCATACAGGGATCAGCCTTATAATTGTGGTAAAGTAAAAGAAAAATCTACAGAAGTTGTAAATTCCTGTGTAATCATATCAGTTCAAATTTTCCTTTGTGATTTCTTCCTTTGCTTAGTATATTCCTTCTCCCATTAGAGCTTACAACTAGTCAACCAAATTTTCTTTTGGTCTGTCTTCAGTCTGCCTGTATTCTGGGTAACATCTCCAGTGCTGATCTGCTAATAACCCAAGAGAAGCTCCAGGGGCAACAGGCTTCACTGCCCTTCTTTCCTAGCAAAGGAGATCAGGATGCCCATGGGAAGAGGGGACCTCCCCCACTTTTCAGGGGTATTCCCATTCCTAACAATATATTCATTTCTGGCAATGTTTAAGCATTGTCTACCTCCTGCCCCATGTCAATAGATCAAAACCTTCTAAAAGCTGGGAGCATTTTTTATCCCATTCACTGCTATCTCTCAATTGCTGGGGAAATAGTTAAATATGAACTTTCCTGCCAACCCAGAAAACTTCTCCATAAAGGTAGAAGAGAAAGGAAATAGTTTATTCAATAAGCATTAAACCAGGCTGTGATGCACATCTTAGGCAATCTACCAAAGAGATCATGAAGACAGAAAGAAAGCTCACCCTTTTATATAGCCAGGCTGAGACAACCCATTACAAACATGTATATTGTCCTTATCCAAATGAAAAATAAGGTACCTCATGTCTTTTCAACAAGCAGGAAGTTACCTCTTGAAGCCAAGCGCCCAGGCTTAAGCTCCCACAGACACAGGGAGACAGGAGCCACCTTCTTAATGTTCACATTTCAAAGGCCCCTAAGGCATTCCTGGGACACAAAACTGGCAAGAGGCTCATTTGGCTTTTAAAAAGATTTACATACATACATCTCAAAAAGACAGAAAGCATTCCAATATCATGCTCAGGTCTGGGCCCAGCAGAGTGACTTTGTTACCCTCTCTTTGGGGATCTGGAACTCTGAGAGTCTTCCTGGTGACCCAGAATCTCTCGATGCCTGAGGATTTGCAAATCCTCAGCTGCCTGTCAGTGTCTGGGCAGACTGACCAGACCAAGGAACAGAGCCCACGTCACCTACCCAGAGGATTCCAACAGGGACCTGTTTGGAACTGGAGGATATTGGGATTTTCCACTCAGATGTTGACAGTGGTTTCTCACTTTGGGCCAACGTGAAGTCAAAAGATTTTTCTGGAGCTCTTTCTTCATCTGCTGATCAGGGGCAATGGGCATGAGAATGGTTTTGTAACTGAGTGACAATGCTGGATCCATAATGTAAGCACCTCCCGACACACACACATACACACTCTCACTCATGCCCTCAGCATAAACTCTCTTTCCTCATCAAACCAGGGTGTAGAGATGGCAATTCTAGCAACCACTTAAAACCTACAGTTTTGACACTTGCCTCAGATAAAAACTGTTTCTAAAAGAATTTACATCTTCATATTAGATCATTAAGAGCATTTCAAAGCAGAAAACAACGTAGATTTTTAGATTGAGACTTAACGTGGTTTCTTAGCTTGTCCATTGTTGGCTAAGGACAGTCACATATCCCAAGACATCAGGGTCCACGCAGGGGTCCCTGCCCTGGCCAGCCCCACCCAGGCCACCAGCAACCCCTTTACCAGCATACATACCTGCTCCTCTTCGGTGCAGAAGAGAGGCAGTAGGATCAACAGACGGGAAGGTAGCTTGAAGGTCTTACATCCACTCTCTTCACTTTCAGAATAAAAGTGCAAAAGGATTTTGCTGCTGTCCCCTCCCAGACTTTCCTCTTTTGAAAATATATGATGGGCTTCCCTACTGCTCTTTTCCCTTCCACTTTAGGAGCTCCTTTCCAGGCAGTCTACCTCTTGAGAACATTAATGGCATACAATTATGACAGCCATGATTTTTTTGAATGCAGATCTCCAGATTGGATTTGAAAGAAAAGAGACTCAAATGCAGTGATACTGCCAGAAGACATCACTCCTTCCTTGAATTAGAATCAGTGAAATGAGGGCCAGCCCGTGGCTCACTCAGGAGAGTGTGGTGTTGATAACACCAAGGCTGCGGGTTCGGATCCTATATAGGGATGGCTGGTTAGCTCAATGGCTGAGCGTGGTGCTGACAACACCAAGTCAAGGGTTAAGATCCCCTTACCGGTCATCTTTGTTTAAAAATAAGAATCAGTGAAATGTGTGACAAGAAGGACTGCGTGTCGGAAATACCTGTTTCAAGAGCAAAATTTTAACTAACCTCCCATGGTTCGCAGCTATAGATCACTAAACTGTGAGGACTTTGTTCAGGAGCAAACACTCACGGGCATTGTGATATAGGCCCACAGGCTGTCTTGGACATTGCTGCTGTCAACTGGTAAAATCCCTTTCACCCAAATGGGGGGGCCATTTGGCATGAACACTGATGTTTTAACTTTTTGACGCACTAATTTCTAGGAATTCTACCTTACGAAAATAATTCTAAACATGATAAAATCTTGGTGCCCAATTCTATGCAATATAACGTTATTATAATCGGGGGATGTGGGGAAAATAGGATAATTTAGTCAGGCTCCCTCGGCTCAGGTCTAGTTGGGAGTCGAGCAGCACATTTCTTATAAACAAGTTGTATGTGGGTGGAGTTAGTGCACATGTGCACCAATGTATTCTTTTAGTTTTGTTCCTATTGTGTGTTCTTGAGTTTGTGAAGCAAACTCAAGTGAAGCCGGTAGAGCTCAAGTTTAAAAATAGAGCATGTTTACTCTGCTGGCTGTCGTTCAGTTTGTCTTTGGACTTGGCCGGTAGCAGTTGAGTTTCTGAGTTTCTCTGTGGACTGCTTGGCTCACAGTGTTGTGTGTGCTGAATAAAGACTATCCTTCTTCAGCCAAGGCTCCAAGGACCTTTTTGCCAGTTACCTAGCTCATAGACCTGTGTGTGAAGGGTTTGTGAACAGGTTTGAGGGGTCTGTGAGCTCCAGACCCTGTCTCTAGCTCTACAGGGGAAAAAAGCAGAAACAACTTGTACGTGTGTGGTTATGTAAATGTTTAATTTAATTGTCCTCTGCTTTGGTTTTTCTGGTTGCAAGGAAGAAAGGCTCATGTGGGGCTGTTGCAAAGATGCTGAAGCCTGGAACAGGAAAGCCGCCCAGACCAAGCTGCCTTGAGGCATCTGCCCTTCCTCCGGGTTCTCCCGCAGGTCTCACCCCATGGCTGCTCTGCTTTCATTGCCTATCTGCTCTTTCACTTGCTCCTGACAACCTCAGTGTGGCCAACTAATATCCATTGCCCCTTTTTTCCTTGCAGACAGAATCTGCACCCCCACCCCCACCCCATACCCTTCCCTTCCGGGATGGACAGCCCAGGTGTGCTGGGTGCTGATTCTCCTCTCTTCTCCTCTCTCTGGAGCTTTGGGATGGAGGCAAACTGAACAGTCCTTCAAATGCCATCCAAAGACAAAATTAAAACTGCTTTCAAATTCTTTTAAAACCATCCCATAAAATACAAATTGCTTGACAACTTTATAAATTGTGAGAAGCAATAAGTCTGGTATATCTGTACATTTGCTAAATTCATCAAATTGGTCATTCAGAGAAATTGGTAAAGGAATCCTAAAAATGTGAAATGTTGGCAAAATAGAAAACGACTTTTAAAAGAATTCAAGAGAAATCAGTATAAACTGAGAAATTCTTATATGAAATGTTACAAATTCAGAATATAATTGTAAATCTACTAATCCTCTTCATGACTCCAATTGTGGAGCTTTTTACCTGCCTGTAATCCTGCAGTGACTGGGCCAATTGTCAAGCTAGGCCTGGGTCTGGAGCTCACAGACCCCTCAAGCCCATTCCAGACTGGGTCACAAACCCCTCACAAGCCAGGCTGGGTCACCAGGTCTATGAGCTAAGTGACTGGCAAACAGGTCCTTGGAAACCGCAGGTTGGAAAGGCATGGCCGCTTGTGCTGCATAGGCCACTTGAAGCACTAAAACACCAGCCAAATCGAGGCACTGCACAGGCGCACTAACTCCGCCCACACACAACCATTCACAGCAAATGCTTGGCAAGATTTTTTTTTTTTAAAGATGGCCAGTAATGGGATCTTAACCCTTGACTTGGTGTTGTCAGCACCACACTCACCCAGTGAGCTAACCGGCCATCCCTATATGGGATCCGAACCCATGGCCTTGGTGTTATCAGCACCACACTCTCCCGAGTGAGCCACAGGCCGGCCCCTTGGCAAGATTCTGAACATCTGAGAAGCCTTGACCACTTTCCTATGTTTTCCCAACAATCCACCCCTTCAGGGTCCCTCACCATACAATCTACACATTCAGAATCTTCCATGACATTCCCTTAGTGAGGATAAATTACCCTTACATTCACACATTACACATTCCATCCCAGTCCCAAAAGTCTTTAGCTTGTTGCAGCACCAACTCAAAAGTCCAAAGTCTCCTCTAAGACTGAAAGGAAAAGTCCTTCCAGCCATGAACCTGTAAAAATCAAAAACAAATTTATCTACTTCCAAGATACAATGGTGAAGCAGACATTGGGTACACATTCCCATTCCAAAAGGGAGGAATAGACCAGAAGAAAGGAAAAAGAGGCCCCAAATAAGTCCAAAACCCAAACAGGGCAAACGTTAAGCACACTGGGGCACCTGGACCCCTAAAGCGTTGGGCAACCTGCTTCTACAGCTCCACCAGATGTAGACCATTGAGCTGCCTGGTGCCTGCAGCTTTTCCAGGCCCAGTGCTGCATGCTGCCAGCAGCCCCACAGTTCTGAGCTCCTGATGGCAGTCCTGCCATCCTGGCTCCACTAAACATTTCCTCAGTGGGGGTTCTCTGTGGGGGCTCCAACCCCACTTTTCTGCTCCACATTGCTCCATGGATGACCTCCGCAGCAGCTCCTCCACTGCAGCAGGTATCCGCCTGAGTCCCCCATTTTATTCACACATCTTCCGAAATCTGGGCGGAGGCTGCCATGCCTCCACTCCTCTCACATACTGCTGGCCTGCAAACTTAACACAATGTGAACACCACCAAGGTTTTTGGCTTTTTTTCTTTGGAGGTGCTGAGGCAGGATTGCTCTAGACAGAGCGGCTGGGATGCAGGGAGCAGTTTGCCAAGGGCAATGACACCTCAAGTCTGCCCTCCAGGACAAACTCAGTCCTCCTAGGATGGGAGGGGCACTCTCCCAAACTTCTCAAATGCTCTCAGGGCCTGTGATGTGTGGGGCACCCATCCAGACTTCTCAAATGCCTTTACGGCATTTTCCCCATTGTCCTGGTTTTTAGCATCTGGCTGCCTCACTGCCAAGATAATGTCTTTAGCAAACAGTTTATCTGTTTCACCCTTGTGTTTTTCTCTGGCTTTTGAATTATCTCAATCAGCTTGGCTTACATCAGCTACTCACTCAGTCTCAGGCAGTTTTTTGCAGCATTCTCCCACAGTTCAAACAACTGCATTTTCCCAGTCCATCAAGGAGTGGATGCCTTGCCCTTGTGCATATCTGCAGCTCTCCTGTAACCGCTGCCACTGAGACAGGTGCATAGTAATGGAGACTAACTTTTCCACCTTTTCACCAGGTGAAAACATACTTGAAATTCTGCAGGGGCACCCATCCTCAGGTCATCTGCCCATCTGCATGTGGCACTCTTTTCTCGGGTTTATATGGCACCCTTCAAGCCATCGGGTTTAAGTGGCACTGTTCAAGCCATTTGCCTTCAGACAAATGCAAATGCGTTTACTATATCATCTCTAAAGCACGTTACACCATCCACCCCTAGGTTGCATAGTTTCAGCAGCCAGGGGCTCTCCCTGTTTCTGCTGCTTTACCGTCTCAATTTCTTGTGCACAACAGGTCATGCCTGGAGATGCACGGTTTCCCCAACTCACCACTGGTTTGGTCTTCCCTGGTGTGAGAGGCAGGAATGGCCGGTCGCTGCAAGCCATCCTCCAGGATAATCATCCTTGCTTCCAATAACTCTGCTTTCTGCCACAAATCTTGATCAGTTTGCAGTGTAGTGAGCAGCAGCCAGGCTCCAGTCAGCAGAAAAGTGGCCACTGGGTACCATATGCTCAAGGACAGCCACATTTCCTCCTTCTTCCAAGGGGTTTTAGGTCCTATGGCTGCTTAGAATCCTGTTGCATACTACACCAATTGCTGTGCCACGGCTACTGTTGGAATCCTGCCAACAGCGCCAATTGTAGCACTCCGGCTAATGTTGGAATCCTATTGACATAGCCAATCATAGAGCTACTAATCCTGTCTGTGATGCCAATTGTGGAACTCTTGTACCTGTCGGTAACCCTGCACTAATGGTGGAGCCAATTGTTGAGCTAGGGCTGGGCCTGGAGCTCACAGACCCCTCAAGTCCGTTCCAGACTGGGTCACAAACCTTTCACACACCAGGCTGGGTCACCAGACCCTCCACATGCAGGTCTATGAGCTAGGTGACTGTCAAACAGGTCCTTGGAAACCGCAGATTGGAAAGGCATGGCCGTTTATGTGGTGGCGGCTGCCGGAGGCAGTAAAACCCCAGCCAAATCGAGGCACCACGCAGGCGCACTACTCTGCCCACACACAACCTATTCACAGTAAATACCCGGCAAGATTCTGATCATCTGAGGAGCCCTGACCATTTTCCTATATTTTCCCAACAATAGTTATATAAAGAGTGAGGTCAGGAGAAGGCTAAATTGACTTTTTACTTTTCAACAATTTGATCATTTCTTGAAATGCTGGTAAACATTAAAGAAGAATAATACTAAATATTTAAAAAGCATATTCCCTAAAATGGTGTTTGGAAATTCAGTGCACTAGCTAAGTTTGGTGAATTGTCATTTGGTGACCAATTGATAGAAGATGGGTTCTCATGGAATTTATTGTGAGACCCACAGCTGAGTGTCATGGGTCTGGGAAGTCATAGGAGGTTTCTCTCTCTCTGTTTCTTTGTCACTCTCTGTCTATCTCTGTCTCTATCTGTCCCTTTGTCTCTGTCTCTCTGTTTCTGTCTCTGTGTCTCCGCCTCTCTGTCATTATCTCTTTGTCTCTATCTCTCTCTCTGGAAAGTCAAGTCCCAGCTCTTCTCTGCACACCTTCCTGCCTTCAGCTCCCCCACTCTTCAGCTGGCAGGTGTGTCCAGCCTGACTATTGCCCCTCGGAGCCTAACTCCCCACCCACTGCCACTCAGCACTCCATTACTCAATCACTTCTGTGTATAAATTCCAAATTCCTGGAGAGACAAACTGCTTGGGTCAGCTCAGATCAGGGATCTCTTTAATTGGATGGGACCTGTGGAGCCAGCCCTCCAGGGCCAGGAGGGTCTTCTAAAGAGGCATTGATGGTGTGTCAGGCCCAGATGAGCTGCTCTGCACTTGATGGCTCGTCCTCCCTCTTCCCAAGGATCCAGTTATAGAAGTGCCCTCACCTGACACAATCCCACTGCTCCCATCCCATCACGGACGGGCTTCTGCCATCTCCTAAGAGCGGCTCCCATGCTAGACTAGTGTGCCCACTTCTGTCCCTTCACTCTGCTTTCATTTCCCTCACACCACCCTTGATGTGACAATATATATTATTTATCTATTGTCGGCCTCCCCCAGAGCTCATGTTCCCAAAGGGCAGGGACTGTCTTCTTCACTGCTCCAGCCCTAGTTCCTACAGTCATGCCAGAGGCTCAGTGAATATTTGTTGAATGAGTAAAATAAACTCACATCCTATTCCTGCCCCCACAAACCCCCGAAGTCTTGTCAGCACGTCCCAGGACCACTTTGAAAACAGAGAATACAAGGCCTTCTGCCCCTGCTTGCCTTCTTCCCTGGCCATCTATACCCCCTCAGCCCAGACCTCTACCTCCCCAGGAGAAGAGGTGAGAAAATTAGGTCTCATTGTCTCTTTATTTTTGTAGATAAGCTTCAGAATTATTTGCACCTGTTTCCCAAAAAGTTCCACTGAAAATTTAATCGATACTACTTTAAATACGAGCATATACATCCCTTGGGTCTTCTCACCATGAGCAAGATCTGTCTCTTTATTTTCTTGTCTCCCTTTAAAACCCTCAGTAAAATTCCGTAGTTTTCATACAGTTTCTGCATACAGTATTTATTGTTAAACTAATTTCTAGGGCAGTTTATTTTTACAGTTGCTATTGTGTGTATAGCTCTTTCCTCTTTCCTTTTATGAGGGTACTTCCAAAAGTTCGTGGAAAAAATGGAATTAAAAGATAATATGAATCCTTCCATGATCTTTCTGAAGACCCCTCGTATTTTCTGCTTATTGGTATAGAAGAAAAGCAGTGATTTCTGAATGTTTATTTTGTATCCATTCACTTTAACTAAACCCCTACTAATTCTAAGAATTTTCTATTTGATTATCATGGGTATAAAATCGCATTATTGACAAATGCTAATTTTATCTCCTTCCCTTTCCTTCCTGTAATCCTACCTCTTTTCAGCTGTTTCTTATTGCATTCAGCAGAACTGATCCTTTCTTAAATAAACCTTTCATTAGGGAAGACATTCAGGACTCCGCAGAATATTTAAAGAACAAAACCACGAAAGTGACACGTCTCGATTTCTGGGATGCTGCCAGTGTAGTACTTAGAGGAGATTTATTGCTCCCAGTGCTTATATTAGGGAGGGAAAAAATGAGAAATAATAAATCAAGTCGATAACTGATGAACTTTGTTCCCTTTAAGCTACAAACCAAGAGAAAGGAGAAAACGGAAGTAATAAATTTAAACAAAATAGAGGAAGAAGAGAGAATTGATAAACGTAATCAATAGCACATGGAGGAAATGGCCCTTCTGCAGTGGGGCAGGGTGGGACAGGATGGAGGAAGGGGACATATATGTCCTGCCAGGCAGCCTGGTTCTTCCTTCTCATCACACAGCTGGGGAGGGAGAGGGGTCGGGACAGGGGTTCTGTTGACTCTGTGGCCACCCACTGGCTATGGACTCCTGACTGGAGTTCTTGCCCCAATCAGTACTCTGCCTGGAAGTACTTGGGGAAGGGTAGAGAATGCTCACAATTAGGAATGCACCCCAGCAGGCCACAGACCCAGCACCCAGGGAGAAGGGGGTGCAAAGCTTGGAGTGAGCAGTGAGTGTACCCCATCATGGGCCTCACATTGTACTTTGTAAATCTACCTGGTCTCACACTACTTATGGGGTCTTCCTTTCCCTCTGTCTTGCTTGTTTGCAGTCAAGTTTATTTTCAAAATTCCACCCTGATGGAGAAAACAGCAAATCCTTGGTTTTGCCTGTCCTCAGGCCAGAGCATTTGGGGGTGAGGTACCTTGGGATGGGTGGAGCGGGGCACAGGTGACCAGTGTGGGCACAGAACGGGGAGACTGATTATGCTCCACAACTGTTTTTTGACGTGGCTGCTTGGAGGATTTAACATTATGTTGGTTTGAAGAGAAAATAAAAGACCCCTTACAGTTGGTCTTAAAAAAATTAATAAGCCATCAGCCAAACTCTAAAAAGGAGTAAATGCAAATTAATACACTCTGAAAAAAGGAATGAATTAATACAAAATATGTTTTACAAGCAAAATGAGGGGATCAGATTCTCAGCAGTCTACTTATGTTTTTGTAACGAAATGGAAATTAATATCTTCCCAGGGGCTCATCATCTATTCCTATCAACTCAATATCATCTGCAGCAATTGTTTTTAATAGACAAGAAAAAGCTCCCAGCTGCTTTTCTGAACAAGCCAACAGAAGGACATCTTGGAGTAGATCTGGGTTCTGCTAAGAGTCCCTGGGTGGCCTCTTTGTTTTTCACTGGAAGGAGAGTCACTTCCGTTTTTCAGGTGAGGGTCAGCTTAGCAGGTGCTGGCCTCCCTGATGAGCAGAGTTCTGGCACAAGCAAACCAAAGCCTCCTGGAAGGAAAGAATGGAGACTCCAGACCCTTCTCCCTCAGATCTGCAGTTCAGAGACCTGTGGGGTCATCTAGAGGGCTCTGCCCAGGGTCTCCTGGTTGAAAGGACCATGCTGCTCTGGCATAGTGTGGGTTGAGGTTGGGAGTCCTAGGGCTTGGCCACTCTGCTGGTGTGGAGATTTGGGGAGAATCCTGAGCTCATGAAGGTGACCTAAGGAAACCTTCACACCTTGGAAGGAAACCTGACACCCTTGGGCCAGGACCAGTGGGGACATCACCCCAGTGGTCCACAGGCATCCTGCAGACTGTGGGGCTAGTTTTCAGTAGTGATGCTGGGTGGCAGCAGTAGAGGTGAAGATGGCAGGTGATTCTCCCTGCCTGGTGTGGGGTAACTAAGTGCTGGGGAAGCCTTCAAGATGGAAGTACTAAACTTCCTGGTAATAGGAGATGGTAGATGTAATGGAGATTCAAAGAGATGTGACTCCCTTTGTATGCTAAGCCAGTGAAGCAGCTTACAATTCCTCTTCACCATCATGCACTTAGAAGTATATGTTAATTTTCAGTATTTTGCAAAATCAAGTTAGTTCGGGCAGCTTTAAGAAAGGAAACAAGTATTTACCACAAAGACATCCAAGTTTCAAAGTTTTAGAACAGAATTACATTTTCCTGTGGTGGTCAAATATGTCTTTTAACTGTCTTTACTTAAGGTAATGCTAGCTGCTACAACAAATAAACCTCAAAATATAGAGGGCTCAAACATGATTGAAAGTCCAAAGTGGATACTGTGGTCAGCCAGCTGGCTCTCTAAGCACTGATTATTGGACCCAGATTCCTGCCATCTTACGGCTCTTCTATCTTCAGCATGTCGCTTCCAGGGTCAGCATGCTTGTTCCCATCAAGCTGAATGAGAGGTGAAGGGAGAAGAGCATGGAGGATCACACACATGCACGCACACTCTCTCTCTCTCTGCCTGTAAGCAACACGTGTCACTTCTGCTTACGTTCCTTCCACTGGCTGGAACTCAATCACATGGCCACACCTAACTGCAAAGCAGGCTGGCAAATGAAGTCCAGTCGTTGCTTGAAGAGAAAGAAGAGGAAATTGGTTGGTGAACAGATAACAGTTTGTGCTTGTAGGGGAGGAAAAAAGTATTTTTCCTTCTACCTTCCAAGGTTCTTTGGCTGCAGCCCTGTAAATTAGACTAAGAGAAGACAGATTAACAAGAGGAAAAAACCCAGAAGTTTATTAGCATGTGCATTGTGCGTATACACGGGAACAGTCAGAGATGAGTAACTCAGAGGGGTGGTGTAGTGGATTGAATTATGTTCCCCCCAAACTCATTGAAGCTTGAATTGTGTTCCCAAGTTTTATGTATTAAAAACTTAGCCCCTACTGTGACTGTTAAGAGGGTGGGAAATATTATGATGGTGATTGAAAGGTGGAGCCTTGAAGAGGTGATTGGATTGTAGGACCGTGCAGTAGTGAATGGATTAATAGTGGTGGTCAGGGGCATGATTCTGAGGATTTTAAAAGTAGAGGAGGGTCTCTCTCTGCTCTCTCTGCTTCCACCGTCTTGAAATGTGAGATCCCTGTGTCATTGTCCCCACCACCAGATGGACTTTGGACTTCCCAGCCTCAGAAACTGTAAGAAATAAATTTCGTTTTTCTTTATAAATCACCCAGTTTCAGGTATCTTGTTATAAGCAACAGGAACGGACTAATACAGGTGGTTAGAGGTTGGAGTCTATATATCTGACTGAGTAGGAGTAAGAGAGGGAGAGAAGGGGCACTTATGGAGAAGCGAATGACTTTTTGGAAAGGTAAAGGGGCCATTAGGAGAATATATGGGAGATATGGTAGTTTATGACAATATCTGTTTGGGTGTGAAGATTAGAGTTGCTCCTGGGGAGGGGATTTATGACAATTGAGTTCTTCTGGGAGGTTCTGCTTTTAGGCAGGTAAAGAATTTGGTACAAAATAATTCTTAAGCCAAAGTTTCATATTTTGGACATATCCTGGTCCCTTCATGCCCCAGACATCACTGATTATCACAAGAGACCCAGAGCACCCTTCACGAAAATTGGATTGGAAATGCCAAGTTCAATGTGAAAATGTCAAAGTCCTTGAAATGTGTTTGTTGAATGAATAAATAAATAGTACAGTTCTCTTGTAGGGAAACTTTTCATTCTTGAATTTATGATTCTGATCCTTGGCCAAACTTACTAGAAGTATTAGAGCTTGCTCCGCAACTCTCTGCCTTGCCAGCCTTTTTATCTCCATTGTTCTGAGAGTTTGGGCCAAGGAGCACAATGACACATTCTATAACCCTCACCTCTGAACCATTGTTCTGGGGATTCTTCATAGCCACACGAGTGTCATCTGCTCAGCAACATGCACATTTATGCCACTTTGGTGTCCAGAGCATGGAAGGCTGTGCTGAGGGGGAGATGTCAGCGCTTGGTACGGCTGGGGTGACTGTCATAAGCCCTGCAATAGCTGACTGGGATTATCTAGGAGCTCATGAGTGCTAACTTCTATGGTCTCCCATAAAATGCTTGGGGATGGGGACTTTACAAAAGAGGTTGTCCTTGGGAGGAGATGGGATTTTTCCCATGGGAATACAAAGTACTCCCACGCTTGTGATTGGGGCTGGCAGGTTCTCAGGAAACTTGGGCCATGCAAAAATGGAAAGTACATTGTCTTTCAGGTGTTGCCCTGGTCCCTTTGAGGCATTTAGAATTGATAAGGATGCTTCAGAGTCATTTTATTTTCTCCTGACAAATACATTTGCCTTCACAGCCATTGGATCAACAAGGCTTTTGTTCATCCTAATAAGAAGCCCTTTGTTTTCTCATTTGCCGCATGTTCTGCCCAGCGGGTGCTGCAGAGCGGGTACTGATCAGCTTCCAGTGACACCGTGTGCTGAGCACCTGTTTGCAGACATTATCTCTGCCATCCCAGTAGCCACCCTGCGGGGCAAGGTTCTGCAGCACACTATTTGGGTTCCAGCAGCTGTTCGTTTGGGTGATCCAGAAACCCCTAGGGGCGTTTCTAAAATGACTATTTT
Source organism: Cynocephalus volans (assembly GCF_027409185.1). NCBI lineage: Eukaryota > Metazoa > Chordata > Mammalia > Dermoptera > Cynocephalidae > Cynocephalus > Cynocephalus volans. The sequence continues at coordinate 293,951,635 of NC_084460.1, forward strand.
GTGTTATCTTAAGGTGCTGGATGGTGAAAAGGATTTATCTCACAGTGACATAAACCATTTCACTGTGAATATTCTTACAGTCTTAAAAATCCTCTGGGTCTCCCTCACTAGTGACTTCCCCTTGGGGCCTCCTGAATGTTTTCCCATCCCCCAACATGCCCTGCTTCCATTTTGGGGGTCTTTCTATGCCCCCTCTCAACTCAGCCTCCTCATTATGTTTAGCAATTTAACTCTCTCCTCCCTGGGCAACCTCCGAACTCAATACCAGAGGGCCACCACTTCCACATTTTGGAAGCACCAAAGAACTGCCAGAGACGTTGACACTTCCTGCAGGAGGAGAGCTGTATAAAGATTTATTTCCCCACTGATAGGAAGTGGGCTGCCTCCTTCATCCCCCTCTCTCACCCCAGACACCAAGGGGCTACAGTGCTCTGTTCTCTTTTACTTTTTTTTTTAATTGTGGTAAAATGCACATAATATAAAATATACCAGCTTAACGATTTTTAATTAAGCAGTATTAAATACATTCATAATGTTGTGCAAACATTACCACCGTCCATCTCCATAACTCTTTTCATCATGTAAACTCTTTGCCCATTAAACACTAACTCCCCACCCTTGGCAATTCTATTTTCTATCTACTTCCTACCTCTATGATATTGGTTATTCTAAGTACTTCATATTAGTGGAATCACACAGGATTTGTCGTTTGATGACTGGCTTATTTCAGGATTATGTCCTCAAAGTTTATTTATGTTGTAGCATATGTCAGACTTTTCTTCCTTTTTAACACAAATACTATTCCATTGTATGTATATGCCATAGTTTTCTTATCCATTCATCTGTTGATGGACATTTGGTTTGCTTCCATGTTTTAGGTGTTGTGAATAATGCTTGTTATCTTCTGGGGGTTTTTGAATAGTAGCCATGCTAATAGGTGTGACCTGTTATTTCATGGTAGTTTTGATTTGCATTTCTCTAATGATTAGTGATGTTGAGCATCTTTCATGTGCTTATTGGCCATTTGTACATCTTTGGAGAAATGTCATTCAGTCCTTTGCCTGTTTTTCAATCATGTTGTTTTTTTTTTGTTCTTGAGCTTTAGGAGTTCTCTATATGTTCTGGATATCAATCCCTTATATTATTTGTATATATTTTCTCCTATTTTGTGGGTTGCCTTTTTACTCTGTTGATAGTGTTTTTGATGCACAATTTTTAAACATTTTCATGAAGTCCAATTTGTCTACTTTTTCTTTTGTTGTGTATGCCTTTGGTGTCATACCCAAGAAACCACTGTCAAATCCAATGTTGTGAAGCTTCTGCCCTATGTTTTCTTCTAAGACTTTTATAGTTTTAGGTCTTTGATCCGTTTCAAGTTAATATTTGTATATGGTGTTAGGATTACCTGTTTTCTTTATAACAGGAGACAGTTGTCCTGCAGCATACCAAGCACAGGGACAATGGTGTACCCACCCATTGGAGATGAGTTGTAGATTCAAGGCAGCCCTAGGATCAGATATCTTGCCACCTGTTCAAAAGACAAGCTAGGGGCCTTACCCCAGACTCCATCGCTACTTCCTGGGACTCAGTTGCTCACCAGTGCCTGGGCCCTGGTCCACTCCTCTACCAACTGTGTGCTTCACTTAGTTTTCCCCAGTTCAGATTTCCGAGAGAGAATCTGATTGGCCTAATTAATTTCCACTCTCCTTTCATGTCAGGTGCTCATAGGTCAGATGTCCACCCTGGCCAATCAGCTGTGGCGGGGAACTATAGAGCATGGCCACCCTTACTAGGAAGAGCATGAGGCAGCTTCTTTCAGAAGGACTGAGGGCATGAGCTCTCCCATTGGAACAGGCTTCTTTGTTGCTACTGGAGTTGAGTGTGTAGTGCAGTCCCCTATTTTGCCCAAAGTCATACAGCTGTTAAATGTCAGAGGCAGGTTTCTAATTCAGGTCTGTTGATGCCAAAGCCACTTAGCCATCTGTCTCTTATTTACATTGGCCTTTCAGAGGTAAATGTGGGAGATAAAGGAGGGTGGAAAGGAATTCTTTGGCCAAGACTGAAATATAGTCAGAGTGGTGGAAATAAGAAAGTATTATTTTTTGATCACTCCTTTAGTAGATACATTTATAAACCTTCTATCAAAAATAGTCATCAAGTCCCTAAACAAACAAAAATCCCTCCCACTGCAGGATAATGCAAGAAATAAAGCCATTAAACTGTTACCCAATTTTTTGCAAAGTGGAATGAATTGCACTGTGCTTTGAATATGGTTTGTCCCCACCAAAACTCATGTGGAAACTTAATCCCCAATGTGTCAGTAATAAGAGGTGGGGCCATTAAGAGGTGATCAGGGTCATGAGGACTCTGCCCTTATGAATGGATTAATCAATTCATGGATTAATGGGTTATCATGGGAGTAGAACTGGTGGCTTTATTCGAAGAGGAAGAGGGACCTGAGCAAGGATACTCAGCCCTCTCACCTGAGTCTCAGCCACCTCAGGACTCGAGATTTCCCACCAGCAAGAAGACCCTCACCCTATGCGGCCACCTGATCTTGGATTTCCCAGCCTCCAGAACTGTAAGAAATAAGTTTTGTTTCTTTGTAAATTATCCATTTTCGGATATTCTGTTATAAGCAACAGAAAACAGACTAAGACAAATTGCATATTAAAAAGTCAAGGGAATGGGGTGAGGTCATCTTAAAATGGCAGTAGGCCCCTCAAATTAGAGCCAGCTGTGCTCAGGCTCTACACCTGGCTCCACACACAAGCCAGTCTGCGTGAGAAATGAGTCAGGAATGGAATATAAACCACCCTGGAACCCACAGGAAATGCAAGTCCCTCGCCAGGTAGGAGCTGAAGTAGGAATGCAATGATATTAGCAGCTCTTGAAACTCCCCATAGTTCAGTACTTCAGAGAAATCCTCACGGGTTTTTAAACCTTTCTGTTCCTTTGTTTTATTTTATGTATTTAAAAAATTGCATTCTCCCAATCTCCTTCTACTCCTTTGGTCTCATGGTTATTTCCTGTTCCAGGCACTTGCAAAATAGTTCCAGCTTCCCCTGATTAAGACCCCTGCATATTTGTACTAAGTGCCTGCAGAGAGCTCTGTACTTTGACAGCCTCTACGAAAAGGGCTATTCATGGAGAGATTAAGTGATTCCAACCAAGACTACCTGGGTTAGAATCCTTATTCTAATTGTCACCAGCTGTGTGATTTAGGGTCTATGCCTTGGCTTCCTCATCATAAAATGGGGCTAAGAATAGTAACCACCTAATAGAATTGTTATGAGGATTAAGCAAGATGACTTACATTAATTATTTGAGCAGTGCCTGGCACATAGTAACTGCTTAATAAATATTAGCTATTTTTATTGTGAAGTAGAGGATAGGAAAGGAATTGTATGACATTTTGTTGGATAACAAACCCTAGCAATTTTGACCATTCCAGAGAAAGGCATGGAAAGGAATGCTATGGGGCTGCCTGGTCTGGAGCTTGCAGTTGTTCCTATTGGCATCTCTTTATGAGTTTTAGTCCCCCCTGACCCTCCTCCAAGTATCATGGCCTAGAATGATTCTGTGAACTGTTGTCTTCCACTACTGCAATTACATAGTTCAGTGATCTTCCACCAGTTTGTCAAGGGTACGTGTTAGTTTATGGCCATCAGACGTCCATTGCCCTTTTTAAACAGCCCCTGACCTCCTCTGGGGTTTTGCCTCTATCCCACTGGGGCAGGCTTTGGGAAGCAGTGAGTCAGGAAGTCCCCAACTTCATTGCTGCAGAAGCCAAAAGGGTCTTCAGAGCCCACCACAGACCCCAGCACTGCCATGGAGTCTTTGGGGCACAGGATCTCAGCTCTGCCCATTAGGCATCCTGGGACTCTGAGATACAAGGACAAGTAAAGAGACACAGGAAGAAAAGAAAAGGCAAATGTTGGCTTATTGCAGATGCAGACCACCCTGGTCCCTGCCGTTGCTGAACTTGTTTCCTCTCCCTTCCCATCAGCCTTCTGAATTCCCCGATAGCTTTCCTATATACTTATCTGTTTCACTTGGTTACAGTCACAGGCTCTCTCTTGCTTGCAACCAAAGACCTCTAACTGAAACTCATTTTTTGAGTCCATTGAGAGTTATTCGGTTCCACAGCTGTCATTGAAGGATATGAAGACCAATATCAGTTTCAAAACAGCTCCTGACCCATGAATTGAAACCCAGAGAGAAGGTCGTGGAAAAATGAAAAGGTCCCAGAATTTGTGTTTGTATTCTGATTCTTGTTCATCTGGCCAGCTCTCTAAAAATCTTCCGCAGGTCACCCAATCCCTGTTAGGAATCACTGGAGCTGTGAGGTAGGGTGGCAAACTGGCCCATGGAACAGGAATCAAATATATAACTTTTGCTTACTAACACCAGAATCTCTCCAGCTTTATTCTTCTTTCCTGACACTTTGCAAACTCATCCCTCTCCTTCCATTCCATGCCTGCACTCCTGTACTCATTTCACAGGTCTCTTGCCTCTAGTCCCTACTTCTTCCAAAGCCATCATGCCTGTGGCCAATTGAGTCCTCTGAGCATTAAAGACTCATGATAGCCAGAGCTGGAGTTGACCTTGGGAACCAGCTAAACCAATCACCTTTTGTGGAGGTGGGAAATTGAAGGTCTTAAAACTGAATGACTTGCAGAGTTGGAATTAGGACCAAGGGTTCAGGGTCTTCTTTAGTACTCCTGTTATTATACCATGTGGCCACTCATGAACTAGAGACTGAAGTTGTTGAAGAAAGTAGGTTGGTGTTGGCAGTAATCAAATCATTGTTTCCAATCTTACATGTCCTTTGCTGCAAGACTCTGAAGTACCTCCCACTAGAGTAGGCTGAGTGTATTTCTCTGCTCCATGGATGTTGGGCTTGGCCATGTGACTTGATTTCACCTTTGGAATATAGGCAGAAGTGACAATGTGCCAGTTCCAAAGAGCATCTGTGTCGCCACTCACTCCTCTTGCACTTTCTACTATTTGCCATGGGAAGAGCACATGTCAGGTAGCCACAGGTTCCAAATGAGAGACACAGGAAGGAGAACTAAATGCAACTCGGGGCCCAAGGTAGAGCTGCTTCAGCCAACAGGCACATCTGAGAGTGTGATAGAGATTGCTGCTCTAAGCCACTGAGGTTGTTGAGTTTGTTACCCTGCATGACTCAGCAGAAAACTGACCAATACAATGTTTTCAAGCTCAGCAAGATGATCACAATGTAAACAGCAGAGTACATGGCTCTAGACATCCTACAAGTTGCTGTCTGAATAAACTCCTTGAATCACTCCTTTTCCTTAGTGCCTGTGTAATTGAGTCCACTCTCAGTTCTGCAGTAAAGGCTTTTCTCACTTGAACTGCAACCAATTCTTCGACCTCACCTCCCTCTTTTTCCCTTAACAACACTTCCATTCCAGCCACGCTTAAACCATGTGTGCATTTCTATCCTGGACCCCTTTTCGCCACCTATCTAAGTCCTAAACTTTATGAAGACAACTATCCCAGCCCATTCACCTCTCTCTTCTCCAAACACAGGTTGTCAAAGAGAAACAGCTCGCCAGTGCCTCTTCCTCTCATGCCCTCTCCATGGCTCTGGTGCCTTTGCCCTGCTCCCCTCCATTCCCTCTGTGTTAGAAGTAGTGTCTGGTACGGTCTTCCCTGCCTAGTACCCAGATCTCTCTGACATGCAGTCCTGGCTGCTCTCTGTCCCTACCATGCCACTTCTGGTCACCCTTCCTAGTCCTTCCTCATGTTAATAGGACCCAGGTGACTCCTGGCACAGAGGAGGGAATGTCAGAAGCCAAGGGAACAAGCCCTTGCAGGGGCAGTAGAGACAAAGGACCAAGAAGCTTTGGAGCTTTGACCAAAACCAACATGGAAACCAGGTCAAATTTGCTAACTGAACATGAGAACCTGCTGAAGGAGAACTGGTAAACCCTAACCTAGAGCCCAGTGCAATTTAGAGCTCTTGAAGGCCATTCTCTTCCTGGCAGGTGGACGTCAAGAGGTGAACACATTCAAAGGAGAGGTGGAGTGGGACCTGTCTGATCATGGCAAAGGAAAGTAGCCACCTGCTTTTTTTTGTACACTGGTTCACTAAAAATATTTTATGCAATAAAACTTTTCCTAACTGGCAAGAATTGTCTAGAAGTGGATTACTCAAATAACGGAGGAAGTCCTCTTGAGGCCAGTGCAGTTACTGACAGCCTGACTCAGAACATCGAAACCACCACCGGAAAACCTGAACACGCAAGACCAGTCTCCAACTTAGTGGAGAGAACCTGCAGCCCTGCAAGGCCCCAAGCCAGACAATGTGCTGGAGGAGAGTTTTATTGCAGGAACCCAAATTCAACCAGCTGGAGCTCTTTTCAAACAATTATCCTATTCATATATTTAAAATAAATTGTGCATCTTTTAGCAGGCAGTCAGCGTTTCATTATTAAGATGGAAGATGGAACAGAGTGTTCTTGGCTGGGTTAATCTCAGAATCCCAGCTCCTTTTCAGGATTGCTCAGCATGTGGTAAAGACATTTATGAAGGTAAATGTGTTTCAGGCCTGATAGATTAAGGCCTACATACCTACACAGCAGGGAGTTGCCGTCAACTGAGTGGCACCTAGTGAAACCTTTCCAAGGTGATGTCATTATCTCCTCACATTCTACCAGGTGCCTGTAGGGAAAAAGAAAGTTAGAAAGAAAAGAGAAGGTTAGAATGCTCAATGGATTTACCAAAATCCCTTGGTAAGAAATACTAAATAATTCATGGTGCTACAATAGTTAAAACAGTGCGAAATGGTTTTTTAAAACTTCCAATAGATTAGTTTTTTAATAGATAGACATAGGATAAATTGAACATTATAGTAAAGGGGGAAAAAGCTCATTCCTTGAAGAGATCAGACTGAAAACTTCTGGCAAGTTTTACAGTGAGAAAGTACACACAGCTAGGGATGAATAAGGAGAAATAACCTGAGGCAGCCTCTGATACCAAAACCTGACAAGTCAGCACAAAAAGATATGGATCAATCTTTCTTACTTCTGAATGTTGATGTAAAAAGTATAAATAAAATATTAGCAAATCTGATTTTTCAGTGTAGTAAGCCATAGTTTTATTACAGAGGTGCAAGGGTAAAAATTTGATAAATTGTGTCTTGTAATTTATTCCATTAATAGGATAACGGTAAAAAAAAATCCTTATGTATAATTATCTTCAGTGCTTCTCAAAATTTAATGCATATAAGATCACCTGAGGATCCTATAAAAATGCAGATTCTAATCAATACGTCTGAGATGGGGCCGAGTTTTTGCATTTCTTTCACCTCCTGGATGATGCTTGTGCTGCTGGTTTAAGGGCTCCATCTCTAGTAGCAAGATATGCAGAATCTCAAGGTCAAGAGTCCACCCACTCCAGCCCTACTGTATCACAATCTATATTTTAGCAAGATACCCAGGTGACTCATGCATTAAAGTTTGAAAAGCAATGATCTAGCTCAACAGTTCTTAACCCTGGAAACATGGTATAATTATCAGAAAGACTTAAAAGAAAAGTACTGATTCCTAGGCTCCACCCCAGACCAATTAAATCAGAATCTGGGTGAAGGGGCACCCAGGCAACAGTATTTATAAAGGGTTCCAGGTGATTCTAATGTGAAGCTAGAATTGAGAGCTGCTGATCAAGGTGAATGCTGAAGACATTGGATATAATTCAAGACCCGTTTCTGACCAAAATATTCAGAACACCCCAAAACAGGAGGGTGATTTCTTAGCATGTTTAAAAGTATTTATTAGAAACCAACAGCCAACATTGTTCATCAAGGAAAGAAAGACATTTGCAGCAGCCTGGATGAGTCTGGAGAAAATTACGTTAAGTGAAATAAGCCAGGCACAGAAAGAGAAATGCTGCATGTTCTCACTCATAAGTAGAGGCTAAAAATAATAATAATAAAAATAATAATAATAAATTGAACTTTAGAAGGAGAGAGTAGAACTGAGTTACTAGAGTTACTAGAGGGGAGAAAAGGGAAGGGGGAAGAGGGATAGTGAGAGGCTGGTTAATGGACACGAAATTACAGCTAGTTAGGAAAAATAAGTTCTGTTGGTGTACAGTTGAGCTAGGCATCTATAATTAACAATAATTTACTGCATGTTATCAAATAGCTAGAAGAGAGATCAAATGTTCACCTCACAAAGAAATGATTGTTTGTAATGATGAATATGCTAAGCATCCTGATTTGATCACGACACATTGTATACATGTATTGAAATATAACTCTATCCATAAATATGTGTAATAAATATGTTTCAATAATTAAAAAAAAAATGAAGAGCAAATAGTGTATGGTAAACCAGGAGGGCAGGAGCACAGAACATTTATAAAAGATTGCCTGCAAAAATAAGAATAAACTTTATCTGGAGAAAAAAAAGACAGCATCATTAAATTAAGAACAAAACAGGCATGCCCTTTATCATTTGCAACTTCTCAAAACCTCTAGATGTTTCAGACAATGAAATTAGATAAGAAAAAAGAAGTTAAGCTATAAATATTAGAAAACAAAAGACAATTTCCAGATATTATAACTATCTTCCTAAAAAAATAAATAAAATGAACTGAATAGAGGATTAAAACAATGAGGAACTTATGTAATGTTTTACATACATCCTGACAGATACAAGATTAATAAACAAAAATCAAAAGCCTTTTCATATATCAGAAATAAGTTAGGAAATATGATTTTAAAAAGAATCCTTTGACAACAGTAACCATACATAAAATATATCCTTGAATAACTTCACGAGAAGTGTTTATGGCACACATAAAGAAAATGACAAAACTTTTACCAAAGAAGACTTGAACAAATGAAAAGATATATCCTCTTTGTGGATGGAAAGTCTTAATAATGTAAAAGTAACAATTCTATCTCAAATTAATAAATAAATTTAACAAAATTTCTATTAAGAGCCTGATGTAATTTAAAAAATTTATAAAGGTATTCTAAATTCATTTGGAGGAGTAATTATATAAGCATAAAAATGCAATTTTGGGGAACAGCAATGAAATGAGGATGCTTGCTTATTGGATATTTTAAGTTGAGATATAATTTACATACATTAAAATAAATGCATTTTAAATGAACAATCTGATGAGTTCAACAAATGTATACACTCTTGTAACCACCATCTCAGTTAAAATATAGATCTTTTCCATCTCTCCAAAAGGTCCCGCTTACCCCACATTCCCCTCCTCCTAACACAGTCCTGACTCAGGCAACTACTGATTTGTCTTCTGTCACTATAGATTAGTTTCACCTGTCCTAGAATTTCATCTAAGTGGAATCTTACAGAATGCTCTCTTTGGTGTCCAGCTTCGTTCACTTGGTATGATATCCGTGCAACCATAGACTTCCTATCAGATATTGAAACAGTTTATTGAACCTATAGTAATCAAAATGGTGGCATGCTAGCACAGGAGTAAGCAGACTGATCAAAGGAACAGAACAGGGTCCAGATACAACTCCAAGTTTGAGTGGGAATCTAGTAAATGACAAAAGTGGCAATTCAGACCAGTCTTGAAAGTACAGATTAGCCAATAAATGGCTTTTGGAACTGGCTCATCATTGGAAGATGTCAGTCATTTTTGCTGTTGTAATGGAATTCCACAGACTGGGTAATTTATAAAGAACAGAGGTTTATTTGGCTCACAGTTCTGGAGGCTGAGAAGTAGAAGAACATAGCACCAGCATCTGGCAAGAGTCAATACATGGTGAGAGAGCACTCAAGAAAGAGAAAATAGGGACTGAACTTATCCTTTTATCAGGAGCCCACATGGCAAGGGCGCTGAGCTTGTTTGCTCATGTCTTTCTCTTCTTATAAAGCCACCAGTCCCACTCCCGTGATAACGCATTAATACATTAACCCATGAACGGATTAATCAATTAATCCATTCATGAGGGCAGAGCCCTTGTTAACTAATCACCTCTTAAAGATCGCACCTCTTATCATCACAATGGCATATAAATTTTTAACATGAGTTTTGGAGGAGACATTCAAACCATACTAGGGGAAATGAGGTTAGATTTTCTACTGATTATCTTATGTTGAAATAAATGGTAGATGGATTAAATATAAAAATATATCTATCAAAGAAGAAAAATATAGGTAACAAAATTATATAATCTTGATGTTGGAGAGCTGTCTTTAAGTACTGATTAAGTGCCTATATATATATGCTGTGATTTGACTGTCCTCCCAAAGCTCATTGAAACTTAATCCCCACTGTGACAGTGTTAAGAGGGTGAGAAATCTTATTTGGTAATTGAAAGGTAGGGCCTTGAAGAGGTGATTAGATTGTGAGGACCATGTCCTAGTGAATGGATTAATCCATTGATGGTTTAATGGGAGTAATAGGCATGGTTCTGATGGCTTTAAAAGGAGAGCCAGTGAAGAGATTAGCTCTCTCTAGATGAAGCCATCTACCACGTGACACCCTGTGTTTCTGTGAAGAGTCACTGCCCACCAACAAGGCTCTCACCCAGATGCGTTCCCTGGACTTTGGACTTTCCAGCTTCTAAAACCTTAAGAAATATTGCTTCTTCACGAGCTACCCAGTTTCAGGTCTTCCTTTATAAGCAACAGAAACTGATTAATATAATATATGAAGTAAAAGATTGATTAACTTGACCCACATAAGAATCTAAAACTTCCATATGGCAAGTAAAATCATCTGGAGAAAATAATTGCAACATACATGACAGACAAGGAGTAAATATGCTAAATATATAAAAAGTTACTGCAAATCAACTAGAGGAAAATGGACAAAGAAGAACATCATCACTGAGGAAGAAATCCAAATGGCCAATAAACATAGGCAGCAGGTTCAAATAAATAACCATAGGAATGATAGCAATTGTTTAATTATCTGGTTGACGTTTTCTGCTTTTTGTTGCCGGCCACAGGGATGGAATCCTGGACCTTCGTGTTATCAGCACCGTGCTTTAACCAAATGAGCTAACTGGCCGGTGTAGTTGACTTATTTTTAAATGAAAATACTCACTTTTGGTATGTGGAATCAGACACCCTGCTATCGTTTGAGTGTCTGTCCCCTCCAAAACTCATGTTGAAATTTAATCCTCCATGTGGCAGTATTGAGAGGTGGGGTCTTTCAAGGTGATTGGATGATCGGACTCTGCCCTCATGAATGGATGGTCCAGACTCTGCTTCCAAGATGCTTTCAGATTAGTTGGCCTGGTCTCCGCTTCCAAGATGGTACCATGAATGCTGTGTCCTCTGGAGGGGAGAAAAGCTGTGTCCTCATGTGGCAGAAGGCAGAAAGGTAAAAAGGGACCATGTTTCCTTTTATGACGGCATTAACCCCTTCATGAGAGCAGTGCCCTCTTGACCTAAATATCTACCAAAAAGCCCCACATCCCAACACTGTTGCATTGGGGATTAAGTTTGCAACATATGAAATTTGGGGGTCACATTTAGATCATACCAGGCTAGACCTCCAAGCATCCTGAAAGGAGAGCTTCCCACTGGGATTAAGTAAGTGGTGTCAGCCTGGGGTTTGGTGTGGTCTAGACAGGGACCCATCACCCCCCAGCAGGTGCGTGCACTTTTATGAACCAACCACCTGTAGGCCCAGAGGTCTTTCTTGCCCTGGTCAGGGCCCAGCCTTCTTCAGCAGAGGCCCATCTCCTGGTCATCAGCCAGAGTGGGGGTTCCTTCATCTCCCCAGCCTCAGCAGAGGGGTAGATGGTGCCTGTGGCCTCCTGTGGAGGGGTGGGGATTGAGGACTGGCAGTTCCATTGTTTGGCCACCTTGAGGCCGTCCAGGAGCTCTGTCTTCTGGGAGGATAGTCTACCCCCACCAGTACCTGCAGGTGGTGGGGTCACTCCACTCTGAGTGCCCGAGATGCTGCCCCTTCTCTAGTGCCCCCACGTCAATGCCTGGCTTCAGGACAGGGCAGTGAGCTGTGTGCAGAGCCCAGATGGCTTCTGCCTGCCACAGCCCAAGGGAGAACAAGCCACAGAGGGATCCCGGGCACAGACTCTGCTCTAAAGCCTGGGAGCCAGGTTTGGGGGACTCATGTCCCAGCCCCCACCCCACTGCTGGGACACTCACTTTGCCCCACACCAATCACTGGTCCTCATGGGAGTGCCTGAGGAATCACAAGATTCCTGAACTCTGGCCACAGTCGATTGGCCCAGAGGTGGGCCCTTGACTCCAGCTAGGTCAGTGGGGCCCACCCCTGGGATTTTCCTACCCTGAGTTCCCTTTCCCCTCATTCTCTTTCTGATCTACCTTCCTGGGAGGCGAGAGGCATCATGGTTCTAGCTGATCTGAGAGAATGAGGCTGACCCTTACTCCCTAAGCTAGACAGTTGGTGCTGACAAAGTCCCTGGCCTTGGCCATGTGATTCCCAGCCCCAGCCCCATCCTGAAGGCATTCTTCTCCCAGTCCCTGAGGGTCTGGTTCTCCTTTCTGCAAAGCAAGTGGGAGTTGAGTGCCTCCTCATTTGCAGCCCCAGGCCCAACCCATCAGGGGCCCAGGCCAGCTGTCCTCTCTTAAGAGCTCTTTGAGGAGCATGGGAGAGAAGCCAGGAGCTGCAAGAAGAGAGGGGGCTGGAGTACCCCAAGCAGAGGGAAACTTTTTAGAAATGCGAATTCTCAGGCCCTGCCTCAGACCTTCCAAATTAGAAACTGGGGTTGGGGGTCAGCAAGTTGTGTGTTTATTTACATGTTTGTTATACAGAGCTTCACGGCTTATGCGTTGCGTTTTAACAAATCTGATGTGCTCTTAGTTTGGAAACCACCGACTTCAACCTTTGTAATCCCAGGCAGTCCTGCCTACTCACCACCAGAGGGCACCAGCAGCTGCGATTTCCTCCCTGCAACTGCCAGCTTTTAAATTTTCTAAGGACCTGCAACAGGCATTAAGAATTTGCTAGACTGTCTTTTTGAAAAATAGAGAATAACTGATGATATGCTGGAAATTATTGGCTAACCTTAAATGCCATCGTGTTTGGACCAAATTGTGCTGTCTTCCTAGTACTTGCTTCACTGCGGACCCCGTGTGATCTGATGGCAGTAAAACATACTGTGCTGCAGTTGACAGTGCTGGTTTTGTTTGGAACATAAAGGAATATAAAAGCATTGGGGTCAGAAACAAAGATTGTCTCCTATTAAAAGTGTATAGTCTATAAAAAGCAGGATACAGCTCCACTGTGTCCTTTTCCTCCTTTTCCTTCCCCAGGTGGTCCCTGATTTCTCACCTCCATGGGCAGGGTCCCTTGAGCTGAGAGCCTGGCTGTCCTCAGTGACTCACCTCTGCCCTCTCCCTGTGACTACCCCTCTTTTGCTATTTTCAAATCAACTGTACTGAGGTATAATTTACATACAATAAATGTACTCATTGGAAGTGTTTGATTCATTTTAAGTTCAGTGAATTTTGACAAATGTAGCCACCACCCCATTGATTGGTTTTTAATGGAAATTATTATCTACCCAATTATTTGCCTCTTCTCCCATCCACCCTTCAAATATTGTCTTTGGCTGTGGCGTTAGCACCTGAAGGACTCTAAATGTGCAGGCAGAGCCTGGTGGGCTCCACACAAGGAAGGCTGTCTTGGAAGTGCCCTTTGGGCCTCCTCAAGAGCTTCCCATAGGAGGACTGGGGTCTAGGAATGACTCAGATCTCAGAGACTTCTCTGAGTAGTTTGCAAAGCCCCCAGACATGCATGCCAAGGACCTCCCTGATATTCCTAGACTGCGCTTTCTGTTCACAGAACTTTGCAGGGTTTTTAATAAGATGTGATTAAAAGGACAGATTAGGTTTTTAGAACTAAAAGTAACTTCCATTAAATTCTGTTTCTTTTTTTTTTTTTTTACTTGATTATAACTGTGCTGTTACCCAAGACAGCTGTAAACATGACAATTTATTCATTTGACAATTTATTAAGCATTTAAACTCTGGATGATTCAGTGTCAGTGTGAACAAGACAAAATCCTGCCCCATGGAATTTACATTCTGTTGGAAAAGACAAGCAATAAACAAATAAGCATGGAATATAGTGTCAGGAGCAAGATAAAGCAGGGGAAGGGGGTAACCATGGCATGGGGCAGTAAGGTGAGAAGGTTATCCAGATGAGATCGTCAGGGAAGTTCTGATTGAAGGAATGGCATTCGAGCAGAGATCAGAATGAAATAAGTAAGTGGATGCATCATGAACTATCTGGGGATGGCTGTCCAGGCAGAGAGAGGAGCTAGTGCAAAGGCCCTGAGGTGGGAGTGATCACCTGGGCTTCTACATGGAGAAGACAGAGGAGTAAGGCTGGAAGCAGGGAGACCCGTCAGGCGTGTCTGTGGTTGTCTGGGCATGAGTCGGAGGCGGCTTGAGCAGGATGGGAGCGGATGTGGTCAGACCGAGGACGTGCCTGGAAGGTGGGTGGCCAGCATTCGCTCCTCCGTCAGATGAGTTAAAACCTCTCTAGTTAGAGAGATGGCTTCAGGGATTCTCTTAAATTCTGTCTCTGTGGAATATATTATTACTTGAAATAATTATAACTTAGGAAAGACTATAGCTTCATATTCACCCCTGTATTCAATACACTTTGCCAGAAGAGCTCGCACACGTTTTATTGTTTTTCTTGCCATTTATTAAGTATTAACTGTGCCAACAGCTAAGAACCTTCTTAGGGCATCCAATCCTCTCCACAGCCCTCTGAATTAGGTATTATCCCCATTTTTGTGAAAAGAAACTACAGCTCAGAGGCGCCAAGATACTTGTCTAACCGCACATATCCTAAGATGTTTGTCTTAAGGGCAAAGGGTCAGAGAGACGTTCTCCTTACAGGAAAAGACCCCAGAGGGGGAACATTGCCAGGAAACAGATGGCTGCAGTGTGCCAGGGGAAATGGGCTTTTGCAGGATCATAAAGGAAGTCTTAAAACTTTTATGGTGGCAATGATAGAAGTTGAGCAGCGTTTCTGTTGCTTTTGCATGTGGAGATGTGCAGGGAGGAAAGCCCGTACTGAGCAGGAGCCCTGCCTAGAGGCGTCTCTCCTTCAGCAGTGTGTTTCTGAGGCCATCTCAAGAGACTGAAGTCCGCCACTCACAGGCTAGCTGCTTTGGTTTCACTTGCTGATAACAGAATGTGGCCCCCTGTCCCTTCTGTGAGTGGCCCCCCCAGAGTCACCCCAGGGATCCCACCCACGAGGGCCACCCAGCTTTCCATCAGCAGGGATCAGTGCCAGAGCCTTTGCTTGCCCTTTGCTTCTGCAAACTTCTGCTGAGCACCTGAGACATGCCAGGAGAAGAGCTAAATGCCAGGAAAATGAAAACAAGAAAGATGCCATCCCTGCCCTGGAGGAACTTGTGATCACTTTGGGGTACAGCAGAGCACCTTGGCTCTGCCCAAATAGGACCACTCTTAGGGCACTGGGAGCTAGTGACTCTTGCGGCCACCTTTTAGCAGTTATCAATAAGCTCAAAGACCTTTGTTTCTCGGCTGAAGGAGAAAGCTTTTTTGGGAGAGTTGGGTGGGGTGTGAGGACACTGCACAGGACAGAGAGGAGTTTGAAGAGGAAGGAGGAGATGGCTTGCATTCATCTGCCACCCTCTGCCTCCACCCCTCTGTCACCCAGGTGACTGACTTCCTGGCCCAGGTGGCCGCAGCTGAAGGGGCAGCTTGGGAAGACCACCGATGGGGACCACAGCACCAGTGGGGCAGCGTGAGACACAGAGCCTTCCCCAGCCCCCCTGCCCTGCACCCAGGGAGCTCAGGTGGCCCCAGTGCAGGGCAATGGCCCTGGAAGTCACTAACAGTGCACACTGGCCAGTGTCCCCTTTGCTGGCACGTGAGCCACCAACTGTCAACCAGAGGAAAAGGGAAGAAATGGTGCAGGCTTGTCCTATTCACAGGTGAGGTGCCTCCAGGGTTTCCCTGAAGTTGCTGGGGTGACTGTGAGGGGCAGCATGATCCTCCAGGCTGTTGTAATCTGGCTATCACTGTTAATGGGCCTGAGTTTTTGTTCACAGTTTGGGAAGCCAGGGCACTTGGGTGGCAGAGTGTGCGTGTGCCTGGTCTTGTGGTACTCATAGCTCTCCCTTTGTCAGGCAAAGAGCAAAGACCCTGACTGGGTCACCTCGTGTCATCCTCCAACAGCCCCACCAGGTAGTGCCACTATCGCTTTCACTCCACAGAAGCTGAGCTTGCACCTGTCCCAGTCTCCCCACCAGCTGGACTGGTGCCAGGAAATGGGCCAGGCCACCTGACTCCTTGGTACCAGTCCACCCACCTCCACATGTGGCTTAGGAAACACCCACTCCTGGAAAAGTCCCAGCCCCGAGCCCAGGGCTGGGGTCTGAGTGCAGGGCTTTATTCTGAGTCCTCTTTTTTTCTCTTTTGAAATAACTGTTCTTTTTAAAATTTCAGCTGTATTGAGATAGAATTCATATGCCATAGACTTCGCCCATCTAAAGCGAACAAGTCAATGGTTTTCAGTTTATTCGCAGAGTCGTGCAACCATTACCCCAATCAATTTTAGCTGTTTTCCCAACCCCCAGAGGAAATCCTGGGCCATTGGCCATCACTCCGTTTCCCACAAACGTCCTTCTCCAGCCTGCAACAGCCACTGATGTACTTTCTGCATCTGTAGCCTCACCTGTTCTTGACCTTCCATATAAAAGGAATCATATGTAACCTTTTGTGTCTGACTGCTTTCACTTAGCATGTTTTTAAGGTTCTTGTATGTTGTGGCATGAATCAGTACTTTATTTCTTTTTATTGTCAAATAAGTTTCCACTGGATGGATATACTACATTTTATTTATTTACTCACCAGTTGGTGGACATTTGGGTTCTTTCTACTTTTTGATTATAAATAATGCTGCTATGAACGTGTTTATGTATTACCTCTTTATTGCAAACAATGCAAGTACAACCAAAAAGTACCAACAACAAAAAAGTTAGAGCCACCTGAAATCCATCCTCCAGAGATAATAGTTGTCATCGTTTGGCAAACATCCTGCCAGGTGTCACCCCTGTTCCAGCCTCAAAAAAACTATGCAAACCTTTGCCTTGAGGCAGGCCCAGCCTCCTCAAATCTCATGGGTCATGCAGGAGGCTGACATCACCCACAGACCTTCCCAGGGCTCAAAGCCCACCTGAGGTCCTCTGTCTCAACCTGTGCATCCAAGCACCAGGGTCCAGGTCTGCCCTAATTCAGAGAGCCTCGCACTGGCCCCTTGATTCCGGTACCTTCTCATCAACACCCTCTCCTTGTTTGCCTTTGTCTCAGGGGAGCCCTCGACCTTTGCACAGCTGTCGCACCCCATGGTGTTCATCCAAGGGTGGGGTGCAGAGGAGGCAGGGAAGAAGCAAATGGGCTAATTTCCTTGTCTCTCTTCTGAAGGAGCCTGAAGTTATGATTTGTGATTTCAATTTTGATAATAATATAAATGTGTGTTTAATAATTTTTACAAAAAACCTTGAGGAACCACTAACAGAATTAAAAACAGGATGTCTACTTTCCAAATCACTGCAGAAGATAAAAGCAAGCAGAACGGTCTACAGAAAAAAATTTAAGAAGGAACAAAAGAATGAAAGAAGAGAAGCTTAAAAACAGAAAATCAAAATTAAGATGAAGATGTTGGCCCAAGCATAAGAAATAGTGTAAACAATCTAGGTCTCCTTCTTAAGCGGCAAAAGTTCTCAAATTACATATATTTTAATCTGATGCATTATTTAAAAAAATCTAGATTTTAAAACATACACACACAAAAGGGGAAAGAATCAAAGCTTGGGCAAAGATATCAAGCACCAATAAAAATACATAAGACTGATAATGTTCACATCAGAGACAATAGAATTTTCAAGGAAGTGCGTGCTACAGAAGGAAGGAACTCCGTAAGTGAAGGCAACTCCATATCAGTGCAGGCATGACTTCTGCTTGGTTTCTTCCAGGCACTTCCTTCCCCCCTCAAAGTCAGGCATGGCCAAGTCTCTTATTTTGGTCTACTAAACGTGAGTGTAAGCCTCACATGTCACATCTGGGTAGAAACCCTGGATTGTGTGACCTTTGGCATGCTCTCTTTCCCCACGTTGATTTGGGGGTGCACCACTGGGCCATCATGGGGACGAGGTGCCTGGAGGGTTGCCCACACCCACAGCAGACTTTGTCTGAGCAAAAAACAAATCAGTATTTTAAGCCGCAGAGATTTGGGGGTTGTCTTTTACAGCAGCATAACCTCACATATCCTGTTTAATACATACCGAATCTTTATGTACTGAATAACTACTACATAACTATTAAAATATAAGGATAAATAGGAAAAACAAAACAGTGCATTTTTCCAACATCATTATAAGTCTTCAGGGAATCAAAACCAGGGTCAGAAGATTTGGCTGGCCATAGTCATACAAAAGGTAAATTGTTAAATATTTACAAAACTTCAAACTGTATACATCTTACTTTTGAAGTAGCCATGTACCATTTACAAAATTGATTAAAATATAAGAATCAATAATTTAATAAGGCAGAAAGTATATAAGCACTGAACCCAACCTCAATAATGTGAATTAAGCAAAAATTAAATTCCACTTGTTAGGAAAAAAAAAAAGTCAACAGACTATTTAGAATATAAGAAAAGTGAGAATGCTGAATATTAAAAGTTTGGGATGTGGATACAGACATACTCAGAAATAAGTGTGTAATTAAGCATTTAGAAAAAGTACAGAAAAATGTGAAGGAAACTAATATAAATAACATTAAGTAATAAATATATATATATGCAAAAACAAACATTAGAAAATAGCAAAATTATATGATTAATTTAAGAGCTTGTATTTTTATTCAAAAATAAAGTTAATGAAATAGTTGAACTTTTTAAATAGTTGTGTTCCTCACAAATCTGAATGTAATTTATTAAACATTTCCTGGCTCCAGAGCTGTTTTTGGAGGGGGCTACATGCAGGAGGCATCGAGGCAGACTGACAGCACTCCAAAGCGAGACCAGCAGACAGTGTAAAGCCAGCATCAGGAGGAACCGACACTAAGAAGGTGCCTGAGAGTGATCCGCTGACCCGGCCTCACCTTATGGCCTACGGACCCAGTGCCTCCGTGAGGACTGAGCAAGCAGCATCCACTCTCCACTCTCTGGGTCTCCACTCACAGCCCCCGGCTCTGTGCCACCCGGAAGCTGGCCAGCTGTCCTTCTGACCTTGGCGATGCTCCCAGAGACAGGGAGGCTGTGTTCCTGCCATTTCTGATCAACTGCCATTTTCCCAACATCTTACTCCAATTAAGTACAGATTGCAAATCTCAAAATTAACCAGGTAAGATGTGACATTCACATACACCTTCAGGATATGTAGAGAACAGAGCTCTGAGATATATCTGTGGAAGGATCTAGAAGAAAGTTTCAGCACACTGTGGTGCTTTCTAGGTAGAATGCAGGAGGATGTAGTCTCTATGAATCAGGAGCTAAAATGAAAAGGCAAGAGTGAGATCAAAAGGGAACGAAATGAGATGAAAGGGGGGAAATCAGATACGGAAAACTTACAAAGAAATGAAAAATGCAGTACTGAGCTCAAGGCCGCATCGAGACAGTTAAGAACAGAACTGGTGCAGTGGGAGTTCGAATCAGGGATGTGCGAACAGACTGAAATTCTAGAACGGGACTGAGAGTAGACCATAGGGGTGGGGGTGGGGACAGGGAAGTCTCTCTGTGCTGGGGTGAGGGGGGCTGGTCTCCGGCCGGTCGGCCATGGGGGGAAACTGACTGGGACTTACTGGGCACCCTTTCTGCATCTGTCCAGGGCCTGGACCAGGATAGGATAGAGAGCATCAGGCAATCTGCCACCAGAGAGCAGACACTGTTGACTGGCACTTCCTGGGGCGGGGAGGTGGGGACCAGTGACCCACCAGACAAGCCCAGTAAAGCTATGAATGTGGGGCCACTCCCAGAATCGGAGCTGCCTGTTACACTTCTGATCCAGTCACTCCTGTGTCTCCAGCCATCAAGGCAAGGAACTGCCTCTAGGGAGGTGATGTCAGCCCCTGCACCTGCTGCCAGGCCTCGGCC
Organism: Cynocephalus volans; assembly: GCF_027409185.1. NCBI lineage: Eukaryota > Metazoa > Chordata > Mammalia > Dermoptera > Cynocephalidae > Cynocephalus > Cynocephalus volans. The sequence goes on from NC_084460.1 coordinate 293,971,735, forward strand.
CTGCGGGAAAGGTGCTGGACCCCGCGCCTCAACACAAGGCCGCCTTGTGCTGGTGATTCCCTTTGCCTCCTGTCACCAGCCTGCCTGGCAGGCTGACACCTGCAGGTCACATTACCCTTGCTCCCTTGCTGGCTGGCCTCTGGGTGGGTTTAGCCAATTGGAGGCACTGGCAGGAGGCTAGAGAGGAGGGGAGAGAGAAGGTGGGGTATTTCTCCCTCATTCAGCCCTGCTTTAGTGATACATTCCTGCAGAAGCTCCTGCCCATGGCACAGCTCCTGCTGAATGAGCCTCCACCCAGTTCCCATGCAGGGGACAGCCAAGAGGAGAAACTGGCTGCCCACTGGGCGCTCCCTCTCAGTGCTCACACCTCTAGAAAATTCACCTCATTAAAGCCTCTTCATGTCAACCATCTGAGTCAGATTCCATTTCTGTTGGGACCCTGAAGGTTGCTTCCTCCCCCCTTATCGGCCCTAACTCAGGGTGGGAGCTGCTCAATGTGCCCCCTACCCCCACTGCCTGGTCTGAGAGCTCTTCCTAAGGCTCTGATCCCCCCCAGAGGCCCCCAGCTCATGTGCAGTCCCATCTCCCACCCCACTTGGGGTCACAGCTATCACGGGAGGATCCCCTACTAGTGCAGTGGGGGGAAGGCAGGCTGCTGCAAGCACTTGACTGGCCATGGGCTGGGTGGCACTGCTCTGTCTCCGTGGTAGGTGCCCTGCCTCTGTGCCAGCTCTCAGAATATGAGGGGACTTCCAAAAGCTCATGGAAAGATTTGTATTATCTTTTAATTCTATTTCTCCATGAACTTTTGGAAGTCCCCTAGTAATGCCCTCAAATGGGCTTGGTAGGCTGGGCCTTTCCTCCAGGCATGCTTGGGAGCTCAAGGTGGGGCTCCTGGGCCTTGTCCTGCCAGGCCAGGCTTTCACATGTCAACAGCTACAGCAGCAGGGGCCAGGCAGGCTGAAGACTCCTCCCCATTGCCCACCCTGACTCCCCTAACAGTGAACACGTTAGCCAAAGGAATGGCTTCCTCTGGGACCCCTGAGGCCTTCCAGAACCTGAAATTCTCTTTGCTTCTGCTGTACACTGGTCTGCCCAACCCAGCTAGCTGTCTGCAGAGGTGTCCACCCTGTATGAGAGGACTGGGATTCCAGCGAGTGCCATTCCTGGGGCCATTTCTACAAGTTGATCCTGGCTGTCATTGTCACTACAAGTGGGAGAGAAGCTGCAGGTCCTCCAGCAGCTTGGAGATGAGATGCTGTGGTGAGGACAGAGGCCAGGACAAAGACCGGAGGGCTGGAAACTCTTGGGTAACACCACCTGGGTAATCTCTGGAGGTTTCAAAACACTTCCTGTTCTTATTGAGTATTTGTCAATCCTTTCTGGCTTTCCAGCAGAAATCCCTCACTGAGATGATGCGTCCCAGTCGCTGCTGAGGAGGAAGTCTCAGGACTTCGAGTTTAGATCTAAAGGGAGGACTGACTGTCGGGCAGTATCCCGAGCCAGCACCTGGGGAGGGCTGAAGTTGGCAGCAGAGGGTTGTGCCCGGCATGTCGTTTGCGAGCTAACACACAGGCTGAGAGCTACTGAAGAGGACAGCTCCTGCAGCTTGGGCCTGAGAGTCCCTATGAACCCAGGGGCTGTCCATAGGGAAACCTTCAGCTTCTGGTGGCAGCTCCCTAGATCCCAGAATTTGTCATCCCTTCTGTCTCTGCGCTTTGAGAAGAGGCATGGGCCTCACCAGCAGCAAAGCCCACAGTGTAAGCGCCTGCCTCCCCCTGCTCTCTCCCGGTTCTGCTGCACCCCCTGCGGAAGGGGGTCTATACCGCCTGCCAGCATGGTGAGCTGAGGCACTGGCGAGGCCTGAGTGCTGGGGTCCCCCTGCCCCTGACTCAGGCACCCGACCGTTGAGCCACCATGGCAGGAGTGAGACAGGAAAGCAGCCACGTCCTGAGCTCAGTGAGTTTGTCCCGAGAAGGGGAAACTGGAAACATCCCTGCAGCACGGGCGGGAGTTGAGGGGGTAGGAAGGGCCCTAATCTTCCCCAGCTGGAACACATCTTAAAAGCTGGTCACTGCATGTTGGCACCCACCTACCTAAGAACCTGCTGCTGGAGGGCCACTTGGGGACAAAGGTCACCCAGCTCAGGTGCCAGCAGAAAGACCAGGCGCTACCAAATACCACTCCCCCCCCGCCCACCCCAGTGACCATTTCCTTCTGGAACTCTTTCACTGGGCCACACCGCTCCCAGTTCCTCAGAGTGGGTGCCCACATCCTACCTGATGCAACCAGCCCGGGAGGCTCTTTACGTCCCTGCTCTCCCCTATCTGGGGACAGATGACAGGAAAGGCTGCACTAGATGTCACCAAACCAAGGATGTAGTGAGATTACCTCGGGATTTTTAAAAAGTTTCCTGCTGGTTTCAGGAAAGGAGATTCTAATCTAAATTATGTTCATAAATTCTATATTATATTCATAATTTCACATTCAAGCCTCCGTGGGGCATAGGAACTGTAATTGTTAGTGGCTTCAAGTGAAAAGAAAAACCTTTGCCCCTCACAAAGCACACCACCCTGTACGAATATGAAATGTGATGATGGCTTCCCCCTGAGGTCCTGGGCCTCAGGCCCTCGCTGAGCGCGGCTTTCATGTGAGGTGGAAACTGCCCGCACCACGCTTTGTGAGCAGCTCTAGAAAACAGTTGCTGAGACTCGTGAGGGGACCTGACCAATACTGCAAGATGTGCCGAAACCTTCTCAATCTCCCTGAGACAGACAGAGGGCAAGCTTTCAGCTATTTCTTCCCCTAATAACAGAGAGAAGGTGGAGCAGAATTCAGAGAACCCTAAGTCAGCTGAATTCAATTTTAATTTAATTCACGACATCTGACTTTCCAGCTGTCAGGGGCTTGAGCAGAGCTTCCTGACCTGGCAGAGCTAGTCAAAATCAGTTGGGACAAAACCTTGTGGCCAATCCTATCCTGGGAGACTAAGATTCAGTAGATGGAGGGCGGGGTTATGGGGGCAGGGGACAGGGGGACAGGAATATGTATTTTTACCAAGCTCCCCAGGGGATTCTGATACAAATACATCCAGAATTGGGAACCTGGCTGTGAGATCTGTTTGGAAGCAAATGCCTGTCTTCACATTCTCCCTCTGCCTCAGGCTATTTCCTAAAAAAATAAATGCAAAAGGAAATAAAGACAGTTTTCAAGATGTTCATGGAATGACTTTTTTTTTACATTTTTCAACTAGTTAGGACAAAAACATTACAATGATTGACTTCTTTCGTTTAGTTACATAAATAAAATTTTTATAAATATCTCTTTATAAACAATATAAATAGCTTTACAACATAAATACATTTATGCATGACATGAATTTACAAACAGCAATGTCTTACAGCTGGTTTTGTCAGTCTCTTAAAAACTGTCCCTTGTCATCAAGTCGGTGTAGGTGTGTGTTTCATGTATATAATATATATATAATATATAACTTTTTATTTTTCGTTTTCAAAAAAAAAACCCAAACAATAAAATCATATTCCCCTCCCCAAATAATAATAAAACAGCTGGTGTTGTGTATTCCCAGTACCAGGGAAAAAAAAAAAAAGAAATGTAAAAGCCACATTGCGTTGGAGGTGTTTCCAGATGCTGGAGGCTGATGACCAACGATGACCTCAGCATGGTGGAGCAAGTTCCCAATCCTGAAACACAGTGGACACAGGACACTCAGTTCTGCCCCTTTAGCTGAGAAAGTCCAGCCTGCAGGGCAGTTCTAGAACCTTCCTCCCTTTTCCCACAGCAGCATGAGGCAATGTCCCTTTGCCCTGCTGGTGTGACAAGGCCTTCCTGTAGAAGGGAAGGGGCCTGCTACTCCCTCTTCCCAGGCCCTCGTCTTCTGCCCTGGCACTTGCTGCGCCAGCACAGGTGGAACCAGCATGCCCGCCAGCCCTGCTCCTTCCCCTCAGTCTAACTACAGCTCTTGTCTGTCCTGTGCACTTGGGGCTGCACAGAGAGGGAGAGAATGGAAAATCCCCCCATCCCTTTTTTGCTACAACACAGACCTTCAGTTGGGTGCTTGCCTCTGCTTTGTGTGTCTGGGTGACCATAGAGTGAAAGAGAAGAAAAACATCTGAGGAGTCAGGGATTCTGGGCTCAAATCCCAGCTCTGACGTGGCCTCCCCGGACGGCCCTGGGCAGCTTTGAGTATCGCTTTCCTCACCCATAAAATGGGATAATAACCACCTCCCAGGGCTCGCTCTAAGATTCAACAGGGTCCACATATTGGGCATCAGCAGTGTCTGGGTCACCATTGCCACTCAGTAAACAGCACTTCCCTCCCTCGCTGGGGATGGAGGGGTGGGTGTCTGGGTCCATGGTCCCCTTCAGAAGCAGAGGAAATGGTGTCTCACACCAGCCCTAGGGAAATGAACAGTCACGCTGGGTTTGGTGGGTTGAGAGTTGTCGTTAACTTGTTGAGGGCTGACTCAGTCCCTGCTAATGGGAGTGTGGGTGCTCCAGGGCCCGAGGAAGGTGTCCCTCTGAGAGCATGCACAGAGGGACCCCGGGCCTGAATGACTTGGTGAATTCTTCCCCAACTCCCTGTTCCAGCTGTTCCATGTGTTTAAACAGATGACAGATGTCTGTGATGTTCCTGGAGCCCAGGGGCAGAGTGTTCATTCAGGTATCAGCCATACCCCTTCTCTGTTATTAGCATTTTGTAATGGAGACCTATAACCATCAGCGACAGTCATTATGGCAGTGCTTACAGCTGAAGTCAATCCCTGATTGAAGAAAGGGTCACAACCTCAGAAGAGTTTTCAGTAATGTGAAAAGTCTAAGCTGTCTTTCTCTTTTAAGCCCAGACAGTGACATATTCTGGGCATCTCCACCAGGAGACTGCAGGAACAGGAGGGGTGTTCCACTCTCTCATTGGATGGGGGGTGGTGAGGGTGGGCTCAAGAAGGCTAAGGATATCGGAGGTGAGTGTCCATTGATGCTACAAGAACCTCCCGGAGCATGATGAGCTCCCCTGCTCAAAGGGGTGGAGTCTCAGCCACCTGGATTCCTCCAACGCAGCATTTTGTACCACCCATCTGGCCCCACCTGGTGCCCAGACAACCATGCCCCAAACAAGGCACCTATGGGGACGTTCGTTCCGGGCACTAATCCATAGAAATCTAATTAACCTTTGTTTAGATTCTAAAGTTTGAGCTTGGTACTTAAATCACAAACTGAAAATTTGAGGCCTCGACTCCCATCTCTTTGTTGTTTAGACGGGAGAAAAGAGAGCAAAGACATTACAATGGGAGTTACCAAAGGCTGGCCCCCAAGGGTCAGAATGATTTCTCTCCCTGCAGGGGAGAGTCAAGATCACAGACAAACGAAGCCTCTGTAGAATTGGGGAAAAGCACACATCTGGCTGCAGAGAGAGGAAGGGGGCCAGGTAAAACCTAGGGCAGGTGGGAGAGACTGTGAGCTGCAGTGTGCAGGTTTCTCTGGTCATTGACAAATATTTCTCAGAGCCCCACGGAGGGTGCTGTGGATCCCAGATCACCTTAGGACAGCCTCTGGCCTTTAAGTTGCTCATGAGTTAATATGGGGAGGTGAATAGGTTCACACACAACTGTACCTTGGGTGAAAAAGTGTTCTGTGCTGTAAAAAGGGCTGAGGCAATGTGTTGGGGGGGGGTGCTCTTGTTTCCTGCTGGGGGAAGACCTTGGACACTGACAAGGCTTTTTGGGTGGAGAGAGTAGCCTCCCCATGGCCTGGGGTGGGACAGGGTGTGGGACCAGCAACAGCTGCAGCTGGGCTGGAGGGAAGGCTAGGAAGCAGCAGGAACCCATCCTGCACGGGAATGCCAGTGTCAGAGGCTGGGATGTTGTGACTCCACGGTGGGCAGCCGGAATGGTGAGGAGGGGAGAACAGCAGTGAGGATCTTTGCAGCAGTAAATTGCCACCATGCGGCACCTGGCAGGGGCTGACGGGCGGGGCACAGGTTTCCAGCCCTGGTGGAGAGAGAGGAGGCCACGCCAGAAAAAGGGAGCCCAGAGCATGGTGAGTGTGGGGGACAGGGTTGGTAAGGAACCTATTTTGCTACATGTCAAGTTCAAGGTCTGATCAAAAATATAAGATTTATTTTAGTCTCTTCCTTTCCCTGCCCTGAAATAGTGCTGCAAACACCGAGAGTCGCCCCTGGAGCCACAGAGCTGCAGCATCAGGACCCTGGACAGACCAGTTTGCCTACAGGCCAGGTTTAGAGAAGGAGCAAGAATCAGAGTGCCCCAGGCAGGAGAGCTCCCTGCTGATGCCAACTGAGGGCTATTCTCTCTACTGGGAGGGGGCAGATATTTCTCCAGGTCTGTCCCACTTCAGGGCCAGGAGGCTGTCCTTACCACTTGGCTGCACCGCACACAGTGGCTGGCAGATAAACTTACCCCGGGCTTGTGGGTTCGCCTTTCCTCCTCTGCTCCCACGGACCCTTGGTCTCCCATTCATTACCGCCCACCTCCATTGTCCAGTTGAGGTCAATGCTGCTAGTTCGCCTATGGCCCGGGGGTGGGTGGGACCCCACCAAGCCTGCTTCTGCTTCTCCAGAGGAAGCCGGGTGGGTTCATCCCGGCCGAGCCATTTCTGACCCAGCCAAAGTTCCCTGACCACTTTATCCTTCACTTTCTCCATCTGTAAAATGGGAGGATAAATGCCGGCGACGGGCAAATGCCTAGCTTACACTCGATCCCACGCAGGGGTCGCCTGGCTCCCCTCCAAAGGCTGGCTGGGAGGCGGAAGGGTCCCCGAGCCCGGGGATCAGCGGGGAAGCGGCCTGCGGGCGCGCCCGCGGCCAGGGTGGGTGGTACTCACCGCCGCCAGGGGTCGCCGCACTAGCATCCCAGGCCGCTCATGGAGCCGATCCGGTCCAGCTTGAGGCCGAAGCAGCCCTTGGACAAGCCCTTCTTATTCTTATTGCCCCCTTTGTATTTGCGCGCGTTGGGGTGCTCGTGCAGAAGGCGGGCCCACGCCGCCCGAGACTTGGTGTCCACGCGCAGGTCCCGGAGCAGTCGCGACCGGTCGCCCTTGACATTGGCGCCACTGCCCCCGGGAGTCTTGTCGCCCTTCTTCTGACCGCCGCCCGCAGCCTGGGGCTCGGCCAGCTCCTCCCCCGGCGGGGTTCGCGGGACCTGTCCAAGAAACGAATGGGCAGCTGAAGGCACGCTCGGCTGCAGCGCAGGGGACTTGGCGGGGCCCCTGAAGCTCCAGCCCGACGCGCACGCCTGAGCGGGGTGTCCCTTCCGAGCCCTGCGGGCCCCCACCGATGCCGGACCTCCCGGCCGCGCATCCACCTGCCACGCCGCCGCCGTCCTCCGCTCCTTGGGGAAGCCCCTGCCCTCCCCTCCTTCGCCACTTGCCGGCTGGCCGGTCTGGGGCAGGGGGCTTGCGCATGTGTCGACGTTCTCCCGAGGCTAGGGGAGTAGACCCCCCGGTCCGGGCTTCAAGGGCTCCTCGGCTCGCACCCGCGCGGGTCTCGGGGGTGAGGGCCGCCCTCCCGTGCTCTTTGCTCCCTCCTGCGCGCCGCCTGCGCCCAGGCCCCCAGCCTCTCACGCCCCTCAAAGGCCCGGCGTCCCCGCGACAGCACCTACCTTCGGCGGCGCCCCGGGCTTGGCTTCGGAGGGCCGGAGCGAGAGTAGCGTGAGCAGCAGGGCGCAGGCCAGCAGCCGGGAGAGGTGCATGGTGCCGGCGGGGTCGAGGGGCGCAGACCGGCGGCAGCGAGGGCGCGCGGGCCACCGGGCAGACGGGCAGCGGGTGCGGAGCGGGCTGGCCGGGCTGCCGGGCGAGCGCGGGTCCCAGTGCTGCGCGGCGCCGGCTGGGTGCGCTCTGAGCCCGCGGCTCCGCTCGCGCCTTTATAATCCAACCTGCCGCTGATGTCATCCTCCCGCCCACCCGGCCGCCCCGGCCAATGGCACCGCGCACGCGGCCGCGCCGAGGGCCGGGAGGGGGCCGCGGGGGCTCCCCCTCCGCCCCCACCCTCATCCCACCCCCGAGGGATCCCGCGGCTAGGCGGGCTCACTCCGGGTTGCACTCGGACCTGCCAAGCGGCGCGCGAGGAAACTCCATTTGCAGCGCGCGCGCGCCCTGGCATGTCAAGCGTGGGTGCACTTGGTGGCCTGGGCACTCGCCTGGTCCTCAGCACACGCCCTCTACCTGGAAGGGACCCGCATCCCTCCGTGCAGGTGCAAAAGCAGGCTCAGAGGAATTAAGTCACTTACCCAAAGTCACACGGCCAGAAAGTTGGCGCTGCCCGAAGTGCACGCAGATCTGCCTTCTTGCCAAACTCTTCCCTGGGCACCTGACAGGCGCGTCCCGGCGTTGCGGCTCCACCCTTGAACCTGCTCGCCAGGGCGGGAGCGCAGACCGCACCGACGCCGTTCGGTTGGGGAGGCAGAGGATGCGGCTGGGGGTCCAGGCGGGAGGCGCAGGAGAGCGGGGTTCGCTCGGGCCGCAGCGGGGAGCGCAGGGCTTCTCGGCGGAGAGTGCAAGCGTTTCGCCCGCCGTGTGTTTCGAGCGCGAGACTAGAGCGAGGGAGGCTGCGAGATCAGGCCCAAATACCGATGGCCCGTGCGTATGTGCGGTGGCACCATGTGCCCTCCACCGTGGCTCAGCCCGGGTCGGCCGCGCAGAGCGTCCCAGGACCTGAGCCGGCGGGTGGCCTGCGTGGACCAGTGCGCGCCTGACCCGCCCGCGCCCGCGCGAGGATCCGTGGCCTGGGAAGGAGCTTTACGCAGCAGCCCCAAGACTAGGGTGGCCTCCGTGAGCCCTCACACGTGGTCACCTTCGTTCTTTTGGCCGAAGAGAGGTCGTGTCGAGACACGACCCTGTGTCCCCGATGTTCACGACCCCTTCTCCTTGAGCTGGGCGTCTTGGTCCCTCGGACTCTGGGGAGTTCCCCCGCTGTGGGCCGCGGAGGGGAAGAGCCGGGAAATCCAAGAGCAGAGTGAGGTGCAGGAACCTATGATCCCCCTGCCACGGAGCAGAACGCAGGCTAGAGAGGGTCGTCGCCACACGGGAGCGGTGGCGGTCCCCAGGCGTGAAGACGACCCCGCGGGAGGCGACCGCCCACATGAGATTTTGAGGGGGGGGGAGGGAGCTGCGCCTGAGGCGGAGAACGGCTGGAGTCTAGGGGGGCAGGGAGAACTAAGTGACCCGTTGTGGCTCTCACAGCGGAGCCTGCTGTCCTGTCAGCCCTGTCTGCCCCTTCCCACCCTGGCACCCTGAGTCGGGTTCCTGATCTTCAGGAAGATCCAGACATCAGCAGGGCATCGTTTGTCAGTTCTGGCGAGTCGACTCACCACCTCCATGCAGCCCCCCTGGTTGTCTCCCCACATGAACGCCCATGGAGTGGCACCACGTTTTCATGTGAGAAGAAAGGAAGAGGAGCAAGAAGGAGGGAGGCGTGTCCAGGTGGGCTGCGGAGGTTCCTTCTTTCTGCCTACAGGACCAAGACGGATGTTACCTGCCGTCTGGAACTTCTCCGAGACTTGCTTTATCTATACCTGTTTCAAGAATCTGGCAGAGCTGGACAAATCGACTCTAGAGTCAGGCACTGGGCTGGTTTCCAGGCAGCAGCAGCCACATCCTCTAAAGACCCTTACTAAGGGCAGATTGGAAGCTTCCAGTGCTTGTGACTACCTTCCTCGGCCTGAATGTCTGTGGGCTGCTTCTTCCTGCCTTCGGTGTCCCTGGACACCCTTGGCGATAGCCTGGTGACTATCCAGGTCTCCTCTCTGCTTGAGCTTTAAGCCTAAATTAATAAAACTGCTAGCCCCCACGTACAGCGGCAGAGCCAAAACCCTGTCCTCCACTTCCCTTCCTTGGACAGGGAATCTGCTGCTGAGCTGCTACTTCTGACCCCTGGGGTATGGTCGTTTAGAGCAGACAGACCCTGGAAGAGTAAACTGCAGAGTGAGGCTTTCCTGGGGGAGCTTGTGCCGCGGCTTCTGCTGAGCCAAGGCCTAGGAGTGGGGTGGGCCGGAGTCCAGGACTGGGCTGGAGAGACCGTCATGGAGGGAGGTAATCTGCACAGAACTGCCTTGGAGACTAAGGTTTCCCTGCACGGGGAGCTGCAGAGGAGGCGCTGTATCCCTCCTGGCTCCCTTCTTCCTGCTTTTCCCTCATGAAGTCTGCTGCTTCTGCTTCCAGCCCCAGGGGCTGGCAAAGCTGGACCCACTGAGCAGTTGAATATGAGCTGTTCAAGGCACTTTGCTGACTGCTCAATGTTAAAACTCCTCCTGATGGCAAAGGAGGGAAAAAACTCCTGATGGGCCTCAGGGACCTGGCCACTCTGTAGGGAATCCTGTCATTTGTCACTTATCCACTCCAAGTATTCACTGAGCCTCCCTGCAGCCTGCAGAGTTCCATCCCAGCAGGGAAGAACCCCCAGGAAACAGACACTGGCTTTGCAGGCTGAAAAGGATGACAGGGCGGGGGCAGCTGGGCTGAGGCCACCCCAGGAGGGCTCCTCCCGCATCCTGGCCTAGCAGGGTGGGCTTCCTGGAAAAGGACAAAATCTGTACTGAGCCTGGAAACACAAGGAGAGAAGGGAAGGGAGGAGAAAAACCTAGATGGAAAACAGAGCAACCCCTTTTGGGTTCACAGTGGAACGTTCCAGAGCCTGGGCTGAGAGGGGTGCTGTACAAGAAAAAACAAAAGAGAGGCCTCGCTGAAGGGAAGGAGCGAAGCTGTGAACCCCGCTGCCCAGTCCTAGGGAGGGAAGGCGACGGTTTCCGGTGGGGGGCCCAGAGGCAGGAGATGTGAGAGCGACGCAGGGGCAGTCTTCCAGGAGTGGGAGCCCACTGCGTTCTCGGGGTGAGGAGGGCAAGTAAGTTTATGGGGAGCATGGAAGATGAGGCAGGGGGGAGCTTGCCCTGGCATCTTCGCTCCCTCCTGGCCCTCTGATGGGTGGGGACAGGTAGAAAAGACCCCATTCTTGTGGGCCCCTCTTCACTTTCCCCTCCTTCAAGAAGGGCCCTGCCTCGGGACAGGCGGTATCCAGTCTAGTAGCAGGATGGGATGGAAGGCAAGAATGGTCCCTGGTCAGGATGCCTGGGATGAGGAAGGTGTGCCTGACCGCTTCTGGGGGGCTGGAGAAGGGGTGGCTAAGACAGGATTGCCCTGCCCCCTCCCCAGGAGGTGGGAACAAGCTCCCCAAGGAGCAGCGCCCCCTCCTGGCCTGCGGAGGCAGGGCAGGATTCTCAGGCACACAGGAGGGGAGGACCACTGAGCGGCCCATCTGTTTTCTCTGCAGTTATTTCATCCCGCGGCCCCCTTCCAGCTGCATAACTTCTCAGAGAGGACACTAAACAGGCCATGAGCTGTTCTCGGGGAGGCCGGGTAGGGAAATCGCAGCGGGGCCTTGGCCAAGTCCCATCACTGCGTGGGGCCTTCAGTTTCACCACCTGTAATTGGGAAAAGGCCATCCTGGCCTCCTACACAGGGGCAGAGGGAATCCAGAGGCCTGATGAGAGGCTTCCGCCCCCTGGCTGGAGGCAGCAGGAAGCAGCTGAGGCAGAAGAGAGATCTGAATGTTACTGCACGTACACACACACACACACACACACACACACACACACACACACACACACACACACACACACACACACACACACACACACACACACACTTCCAGGCAGAAGGACCCTGACAGCCCCTGGTTTCAACCCACAGAGGACACAGAGACGGGCCTGGCCAGGTCTCCCTGAGCTTGGCACCCTCCTCCAAGAGTCCTGCACCTATGAGCCTGGCCTTAGGAAGGGAGCTGGAGGCCAAGGAAGCGTCATCCCTCCTTGGCAGGCCAGAAATTCCAAGAAAGCTTAAGCTCGTCATGCCATGAATCTTTGACCCCAGGACACCCCCACCTGATGAGCCAGCTGCCCGCCTTCCCCTTTCCCAGGGGCCCTGCCAGCACCTGCTCCAGATGGCCTCCAACCCCACTGTCCTACGCAGGCCCATGACGTCAGAATTCATCCCTCCTTTTGTTTTTTCCCTTGTGCAAAAGAAAAGATAGATCCTTAACAGATAGGCTCAGTTCCCTGGGGGAACAACTGCTCCCCATCTGGCTGTCAACAGGCAGGTGAGGGGAGCAGGGGCTGAGACAGTGAGCAGGGTGATGAGGGAAATGGGCCTTCCTAGCAGAAAACGGCTCTGCACCCCAACCTCAGCATGGAGCCTGCGCCAGATGCTTGCAGAGAGAATGGATCTGCTGCCAGGCTCTGAGCCCTGGGGACAAGGACTTGCCTTGGCTGGACTCTGGTAAAATGTTGGTCAGGTGGAGCTTTTCCCAGCAGTGGGCTATGCCTTCGCTGCTCTAGGGGGCCCTGCAGTGAGCCCACCTTCTTAGTTTATACCTAGAGGAGTGTATGCATTGTCTGGTATTGGGACACCTTGTTTCAGATTTTGGTGTAGGCCACAGTCTTCAAGGAGGGGGCTTCTCCCTGTGGATAGAAGGGACCCCAAGTGTATTACAGAAGCCCCTTAACTCAGCACTTTCTCAGAAGGGCTCATGGGCTGGGTTCTGGGATCCAGCTTGAGAAAGCCACATATCTGGGTTTTCCAAGCCAGAAACTTCTCTGCAGATTTCTGCACTGTGAGTACGTGATCACCCACTGCTCTGTAGTGAATGGTCGATTTCTAAAATGAGAATGACCAGAAAACACTAATAAGAAAGAGATGTGACCAAGCCAAATGCTAACGAGAGCAGGAGGGAATATGCATTTTGCAATTTGGGTTCCACAGGGATTGGAAAATACTTTAAAGGCCGAAGAGCATACATTGTTTGAAAAACCACCATTATGCCTGTGTGAATGGTCTTTGGGCCCAATGTGCAACACCACACAACACTCCTCCCCTCAGGACTGCCCAGGAAGGTCCCTTGTGTCCCAGCGTGGGCTTGGCAAGGAGAAGAAGGGTCCTTCCCCACAAATGATGTCCTGTTTTGCCTTGTGGGAGAAATAACCTAAGAGAGGAAGTTCCAGCTTAGAGTTGGGTGGGGCTCAGAACTTCCTCTCAAGCAGCTGAGGATCTTGGTCTCCCGGAGGTGGTCAGGAGGAGCGGCAGTGTCTGTGCGGAATGGGCACTTCAGTGGTGTCTGCCACCTGGCATCTCAGCCTATTGGGGAAGCGGAGGTGCCAAATGCTTGCTGTTCCAGACACCCTCACCACCCACGCATGGGTGTGTGGCCTGCAGTGCCCCAATCCCAGTGTGCCAGCCCTAGGCTTCAAACTAGGTGCCATTGTCTCAGAGGAGCCAGCTCCGTGGAGAATGCTCTTAGACACACTACAGGAACAGTTCTTGGGGCAGGGTGGCGGTGGTGGTAGCATCCACTGTCCTGTGTCAGGGTTGTTGTTGATACAAATGTGCTCATAAATGTTGGCACCTGGACACCTTCTGCAGCTCAATATAGGGGACTGATCCTAAGTGGGTTATTTCTGAGCCTTCCTGACTACCCAGTGCCCTTTTGGCACATTCCTGTTCTAGCGCACTTAGCCAGTGTCGGTCTCTATGGCCTACAAGTCAGCCCCTGAGTGGTCCCCAGGGGGGCCACGCCCTCGGTGCCCATGGCTTGACTTCTCCGACATTTCACTCTCGGAACAGCCGGTCTGCCAGAGCCCCACTGTCCCCACAGACAGCTCCAGATGTGAAGGTGAGGCCACCTGGGGGTGCCCCTGCCTCCCTTCCTCAGTAGTGGATAGGAGGGCAAAAGGGACAACGTGTGGAGAGGCAGAGTGAAGGTCCGGGTGGCTCCCCATGGACTAGCAAAGCAAATCATCAGGACAGTATTCAGAGATCGGGTCCAGGCTGGCTGGGCTAGCTTTGTTGTCTTTACGAACCACGTTTTTAATTTTTTTAAGGGGATGAATAAAAATATCGGACTGCCCTATAGAATTAGATTGTTCTTGACTGGTTCACAGGCTCGCCACGGAGTGCTAACTTAGGCAAAATGAATGCGACATATGCTCACACACATTACCAAATTAAGCAAATATTTCTAACTTCAGCACCTTCTTACCCCATTAGATCCAAATGTGTTTCTCAAGCAGAGCAGGCTTCACCGAGCTAAGAGAAACAGTGTGGTAAGTGAGGTGTTATAAGAAAATCTAGAAAGCTGGGTGGTGGCTGGGCCAGGCAGGGGGTGGCAGGGCTCCGGGTCTGCATGCTGAGCTGGGAGACGGTGCCTGGCCTCACAAGGTGGTGCCCACAATGAGGAGGCAGACAGTACAGTCCTGCTCCTTCCTGTGACACCAAGGTCACAGGAAGTAGACTCAGAGGGGCTGAGTGTCATATTCTGGACAGACTGGCCCCAGACCCCAAATGCTAGACCCTGCTTGGACCCTAAGCATGCCACCTTCTCTTTGTCCCCTCAACTTCCCCAGATGCCCTAGACCACAGGACAGTGGAGCGGTGGTCAGACTGGGGTGGTATGGCTGGGTCTACTCACTGAGAACCTCTCAGGAGGTGAGGCTCCTGGAGAGGGACGTGTGACCCTCAGGATCAGTTTCTGGCAAGAAAGGCCTGGCCAGGACCTGAAATGATGTGGACTGGCCGGTCATCTTCTCCAGAGTACGACTCTGCAGAGCCCCAAGGCTGTGCTCTCCCTGGGACTGTGCCTGTTTGTTCCCACAGATTTCTCCCCTGGTTCAGCACAGACAGCCAGGGCTCCAGCCAGGGAGGCCTCAACTTCCTGAGCACGTCATTGTCACAGCCTTGGCACCACCAAGGCTTTCTTCTCCCCCTCTGTCAGCTTCTTGGGGAACACCTTGGTGCAGCCCCTGCCCACTGCCTGCCAAACTGTAGGTGCTCAGTAAATGCACGGTGACTGAATGCGAGCAGTGCACCAGGCCTTGGGGGCAGCAGGGACAGAGGCAGCCTCTGTCCTCACAGGAGAAGGTGCTGGCAAAGGGGTCAGCTACCCCCTTTTTCAGATGGGGCCATGGAGGCCCCCACCGGCTCCACGATCTGCCCTCAGCCACACATGGGGCTCAGCAGGCCGCCCAGGCCTACCAGGGGAGCTGGCCAAAGTCCAGTGAGTCATGGGGACCGGGCTGGGGAGCCAGTGCCCCTGCTTCCTCACAAGAACATCTGCTGAGAGGAGCAGCTGTCTCCACCCTGCGCCGAGCGGGCTCCCGTGGGAATGTGGTGTGCGGCTTGGCAGACAAACCGGCAGCTCCTCTGCCACCGTGGCCATTTGCAGGGTGGGGGGGAAGAGTTCTGGGGCCTTTGTCGTATTTGTCAGTGGTTGTTTCATTGGGGTCTCAATGTCCCTTCTTCCCATTCTTTCCTTTTTAATTTCTAGGAGATGTGGCAAGGATGGGACCAGACTGTTTGGGGATGTTGTGGTCATGAGGTTTGGGGAAACAAAAGCTGTAGTGTCAGGAAACCAGCTCTCTCAGGTGGCCAGCCTGAACCAGGTGGTCTGAGCCCAAAGCTGGCAGGTGTGGGACGGGGGCCAGGGCAGGGCTTCTAGAGACTGAGGCAAGGAGTGCTGCCCACAGGCAATGAGCAAGGCCAGGGGACCTTCTCTCTTCTGTTGTCCTTGACAGCAGGGCTGCGAGGACTTACCTGGGACTCCCAGCACCAGCAGGGGACCTGGCACACTTGGAGCCCCTCGTACATGAGATCGAGTGGACGAACCTGCTCTGACCTACCTGGAGAAACCCT
This sequence comes from Cynocephalus volans, assembly GCF_027409185.1. Lineage (NCBI taxonomy): Eukaryota > Metazoa > Chordata > Mammalia > Dermoptera > Cynocephalidae > Cynocephalus > Cynocephalus volans. Next base: position 293,987,443 of record NC_084460.1, read on the forward strand.
TCCCTACGCTAGCCAGCTGGGGTCCCTGAGGGCAGAGCCTCCATTTCTACCTTGGCAGGCGAGGGTGGATCCTCTTAGTTTTCTGCCACCCCCCACTCCCTACCCCCAGTGCCTCCTCTGTCTGACACCCAACTGGGAGGTAGCCCCTGGGCTTGGAGCTGCTGCAGGGTCTGGGACTGAGACAGGAGAGACAGAAACAAGGCAATGGCTCAGGCATGGACAGGGCCTGGAGTCCAGGTGGGATCCACTTGGTCACAGTGACTGAGAAGTCTCCAGGTCATCACTGGGGGGCATGGCTGGGGAGGGAGGACACCTGCAAACCCCCAGGATGGAGGCTAAGCTTACACAATTCTCTGTTCTCTGTGGAACCAAAGAGCGGGACTCACGGTAGTGTTGTCTCCTGGGGACACAGGGCAGGGACAGGAGGCTGGGAAGGGAGCTGTCCCTGGCAGTTATCTGACCCCAGGAGGACTTTCCCAGCCACGATGAGCTCATGGGCACAAGCGCAGAGCTGGGTGGTGACAGGAAAGGCTTGGCAAATGTTTGCTGGAGACTTGGGGGCGTGGGCCTTTCACATGAGCTCATGCGATAAGACACTCCCCAGGCCTTGCCAGGTCAGGAGCCCATGGGCAGCTGCTCCTGCAGGAGGCGCCCCTTCTGCTGGGCTGCCAGCCTCTGCCCTGCACAATCCTTCTCTCACTTGCTTGGAAATCTCAGGCTGAGCTTGAGGAACGTAGCATCGAGATGACCTGGGCAACGTTTAGGTGTAATGATGAGTGTATAGAATATTTATTCAATGTAATAGTGCAAGATAAACAGAAACGTCAAAACTAACAGCAAAATATGCAAATACCTCCATCAATATAACAAGACTTGCCTATTACTCTCCTAGGTTTTCAGATCCTCCCGGCAACTTTTGTGCCTAGTTGAAATCAAAGTGGACATAAGTATCTTATGTTCAACTTTTTCATGTAGCATGATTTTACATAAACTTTTCCGTGGATCTGCATAGTATGCAAGGTAATAGCTCAAAGCCAGGATTTGGGCTGTTTCTAGTATCATGTGCTTACTAACTACACAAATATACAAATAGAGTTTTTCTTTTTTCTTTCTCTCTCTCTCTGTGTCCCTCTTTCCTTCCTATCTCCCTTCTCTCCTCCTGTTCCTTCCCCTCCCTCCCCGCTCTTCCTCCCTTCCTGAAATTGCTGGTTGAAAGGGTTCGATAGCACCAGCACTCTTTGTGGGCTGGTGGATATTTATCAGCGCTGTGCCAGTGGGCACCACCTGGTATGTATTTAGCGTCCTCTTTCCCAGCTCCTCTGCTAGGGCTGCGTCTTCATCTGTGTTCACTGGAGACCCTCACAATTGCCTTACATTGTCTCCCTCTAATTTTAAGGGCTTTCTGAAATATTTTTTATCAGATTGTTAAATATTTTGATATTATTATTTTTCCTGTTTACCATGAAGTTTTCCTTCACTACATTGCTTTTCTTTGGACTTGTATGCAGTTGTTTACAAATATAAAAAATGTATAATATTCTCATGGCCTCCCGTACTCTTCTTTAGTGACATGCTCGTGTCGCTCTCGGCTCAGGTCTTCCCCCGCTGGGCCATACGTTCTTGGAGGGCAGGAATCTGGTCTCTTCGGCTCCCCCCTGCTCCCCAGCACCCAGCCTGAGCAAGTCCACTGCAGAGGCTGAAAGCATGGACCACAAAGTGGCTTTGATCCTTGTGAACTGAGTATTTTTACTGAGATTATACAGGTGGGAGACCGAGCTCAGAAATGTTAAGTACTTGAGTAAGCACCTCAGGTGGGACCGAAACTGAGTTCTGTCTACTCTGAAACACATGCTTTGTCTTGACACCAGCATGTCAGCAGATAGGTGAACACACACTTTTACATTCTTCTGTTGTGGTTTTTTAAAATGGTTGTGTGAGTGTGTGTGTGTGTATTTAACTAGTCTGGAACGTTTGTGGTAAACGGTGAGCAGAGATCTGCTATTCACATGTCAATATTACCCATTTCCCATATGAATGTAATGATAATTATTTCTTTCATCATTTCATTTTCACCTGATTTATGAGATATTAAACCAAATAAATGTATTCACATCCTCTCTACTATAAAGTTTTGACAACTGCCCCTTATGTTCTATAGACTGGTAGGTATTTCCCCTGCTTTTGCCTTAAAATAAAAAAATTTCCTCAGCAGTTGTTTTTCCATATAAATGTTACTATTTATAAAGTTTTATAAAATTGATCTTAATTTTAATTAGTTGCATTTTGTTTTCATATAAACTTTTATTATGTATTTTTAATTTTATTGCATTATGTTTAGAGAATATAACTTATAATATTTATGGGATTTGAATTTTACTGAGATTTTCTCTGTGCCTAAGTATATGTTGCTTGTATAAATATTTCATGGGCATTTAAACTAGGACCATTCTCTGTAGGGTACAAAGTTTATTATATGCAACTATATCGACTAATTTTTACATACTTATTTTTTGGCAATTGATTCGTAATAGACTAATAAAAGTGGACAAAATCTGCATTTATTTGGTAAATGACTATTTCAATACTTGTTTGGACGCTGTTTGTTTTCCTCTGTGCAGTGTTCCCTTCTTTTAGGAACTCTCCCTCTGCTCCAACCCAGTGGTTTTGTTGGAGTCTACCAATCTCAATGACCAATCTCTTTGATCACAGACATTTGCACATGACCACATCTGGCCAGGCCCAAGCCCCTGAACTGGTCAGTGACAGAAACCCAACTCCAGCTACAAGGGACTTTATTGGTTGCATAACCAGGAAGTCCAGTGAGGGGGGCTACTGGGTAGCTCAGGCACAACCAGGTGACTCAAGTGATGTTGAGCTTCTCTCTTTTCCCCACAACTCTTCTCCACCTCTATGTGATGGCCTTATTTTCTTCCACTGCAGAGGATCTTTCTCCATGTGGTAGGGGATGAAGGCAGGGAGGGGGATGCCCTCAGATACCTTCCTCTGGTGTCTAGACAGAATCTTATAGAAGGACCAACTAATCCTGCTGGACTTGAGTTTCTAATCACAGTAGCCAGGGAGATGGTTTTTCATAGATTGGCCAGACTTGGCTCAAGTGCCTATGTCTGGGGGCCATGAGGTGGGATCTGGAGATAGCCTGCCCCAGTAGAATACTGGGGAATGAGGAAAGGATGGGTTTCCAAAGGAGGAGGGAAAAGGGTGCTGAAAAGGGAACAACGGTTGTCTATGACAGGCTGCAGCTCCCTGGCTGTAGGATTGGCTCAGGGATTGGTGTGTGAATGTCCAGGGATTTTTTTCTACCTGGAGCTGGCAAGGAGGAGATCTCTTTCCTGTAATGCATGAGGTGGTAAGCCTAGAGCTGCTTGTGGGCATTCAGTCTCTGTGTTCAACCACACTCTCCTCTTGGCCATTTTATGAGCCAGAGGACCATGCTGCACCTTGGTGCTTAAGCAGATTGGAATTGGGTTTCTGTTGCTTGCAACCAGAGACATGCCCAGCGCTGTGTTGTTATGTCTTCCTTCCATATCTCATATTTAGTCACTATAAAATGACCTTCTTTGTCCCGTGTAACTTGCCCTAGATCACAACTTATTAAAATGGCCAACTCAAAATTAAACCCAGGCAGGCTGGCTCCAGAACTGGGAGCAGCACTTGAGGGTAGTTGGCCATTCCAGAGAAAGCAATTTGGTCCCCTTACCCCCTCACCAGGGGTTGGTAGGGGATGACTTCCCAGGGTCTCAGTTCATTATGCAGGTCCCAAGTATTGTAACATTAAAAAAATTATGAAAGTTTTTACTTTTTAATTTTTTAAAAACAAAAACAGCCCCCCCCACTCCAGTTAATATGTAACTTATGCTACATTACCAAGTTCATGTTAAGACTTCCTATGTTAAGACAAGGTTGACCAGAAAATTCTTGAAATCTGTTTTCTTGACCATTTCCTGAATCATTTTTTTTAAAAAAGTATGATCATTAGAATACAGATAATATAAATTATACAAATGGATGTGACAGAGAGCACCTCTTTTTTTTTTTTTTTTTTAAAGGATGACCAGTAAGGGGATCTCAGCCCTTGACTTGATGTTCTCAGCACCACACTCTACCGAGTGAGCCGCGGGCCAGCCTGAAAGAGAGCTCCTCTAAGCCCTCCACTCCGAAGCAGTCACTGTTCACATTTTGGCTTATGTCCCCCCATATAATTTTCTATGGATATAAACACAGAAAGATGCATGTGTTTTAATAATAAAATGCTGTTGGGGATCACATTTCAACATGAGTTTTGTTCAAACATTCAAACCACAGCAGAGCCAGAGAGGCAAGCACCGTCCCAGTCCTGGGGGAGGGGCTGCCCCTGCAGTGCCTGGTATTTCACTGTCAGGTAATGTGCTGGGGCAGGAAGAATAGAGACGGGCCTCCAGGTCTTCAATGAGGGTGGTGGGAAAAGTCTCTCTCTCTGGAGCTGATGGTGGGCCTGGCTTTGCCATAAGGAGAGTCCTGGGGCAGTTCTGGAGCAGGTGGTGAGCTGCCCCTGGCCATATAGAAGCAGATACTTCCCAGTGAGTGACCCTGAACCAGGTCTGGGCTTGTGCAGGAGCTGGTACGGTACCGTCTGAACTGTTACTGTGGGTGCTGTGCTTGTCTTCCAGCCCCAGGCACCCACAGAAAGCTTGGCCTTTGCTATGCTGGGGGAATTAAGAGGAGGGGCTGGTGGTGTGTTCTCAATGGAGTAGCTGAGGGAGTTGGTGTCCCTTCCCTCAAAACCATATCAAGGGTAACTGGAGCATCACTAGATAAAGATAGCCATTTATAAAGCCTTCTTATGATACATATTGACAGATTGCCCTCCAAATGGTTTGCACAGACTCACACGCCTCCTGCAGCAGCGTGGGAAGCCCTTTCCTCACCAGCACTGGGTATTCCAGTCTTTCTCACCTTTGCTAATCCAGCAGGTGGGAAAGACATCCCGTGGGTTTTGTGATGGTGGTAAGGTGGCATGTGTGTGGTTTTCTTTTTCTTTTTTTAAATCTTCCCTTGGTTACCAGTGAAGTTGAACATCCTCTCACGGGGTCACTGGCCTCATGGTCAATTACCACTCTGTATTCATCACCCATTTTTCCACTTGAGTATTTCTTATGTTCCTAACTGATTTGTAAGAGTTATTCATATATTGGGAATACTATCCCTTTGCTTCTCACATGTCAAAATGCTGTTTCTCAGTTTCTGTTTTGACTTTTAAACATATGTGAATCCATATGGAAATCTCAACTTTTTCTAGTCAAATCCATCATGTTTTTTTAATGGTGTCTAGCTTTGGTATCATTTTTAGTAAGGCTTCCCCCTTCACTTCCCAGGATTAAATAAACATTCACTTATTTTTTTCTGGTTCTTTTATTGAGTTTTGTATGTATTGGTATATATTTACATTTTTACTTCTAATCCATCTGGAATTTATTAGGGCGTGAGGTAGGGATCCAGCTTTACTTTTTAACATGGAAAAATTTAAAGCAGGTGTTACCAATGACCTACCACAATCATTTTTAAAAAATCCTAATAAAGTGTAAAACAGCTAACTTTAGATAATATTATTTCCTGGTGAAACCTCCAGGCTAAAGTAATTTACAAAATACACTTTCAGACTCAGTAATTAAATGTTTCTAATGCCTTTATCTGGTTGGTTAGCTATAAGCCTGTTACCAGTCGAGAAAGTTTTGTCCAGAAAGAATGAGTTTTCAAAAATTATTGATGTTCAGCCTTCTTTTCCTGGCAGTACTCAGCAGCTCTAGCCATTTACTGGTCCACGCAAGCTCATGGCAGTACATCCACATGGCAGGAGCACATTTAACTTTTGGCTTTCTCTACCACAGTGTTCTGTGGGTTGGAGTTAAGAGGGACAAGCATCCAGCTTATCCAAAGGTGAAAGCAAGTCAGTAAAATACAACTTAATAAGAAGAGGGACACAGAATCCAACTGTTTTGCTCCCTGGGAAATTACATCTGATCAGTGTCTCCCTTTGTCACCAAAAACAGCCTGGGCCAGGGACTTGTGGGGTTAAGATGCAAACCGCAGACTTGTATTAGGAGCTGGTTTCTTCTCTGAGCACCTGGAGCTCAGGTCCTCACTGATTCCTGCCCCTGGAGTCCAAGGCCAAGGAGAGAGTTTTATTCAAGGTGATACATGGGCTTATGTATCAAAACCTCATTACAAAATGATGGAGAACAGCAGAGGGCTCTGAGTGTGCAAGTGATTGAGAGCTCTGTTGCTCGCAGAGAACCAAACTTGGGTAAAAGTGTGGATTTCTAAATCAGATTAGGATGCTGTATGTCATATTTTGGGGAGCCACTTCTCTGTTCTAGGATTTCCCAAGAGTCCTGGGGTGGGGGTTGGAGTCAGGATCGTGGCAACTCAGAGAGTTTAACTGGGGGACTTTAGTGACAGGACTACTCACGTGACAAGGGAACTAACAGGCGACAGTAATAGAGAGCTGGCAGCATGATAGAGGGACCTCTGGAGAAGACCTTTAACCACAAAAAGCAGTCCCCAACAGACCATGGTGAAGCTGAGCGGAGTGAAGAGAATGGATTTGGGGATGCTGGGAGAGAGCGTACGTGCGGAATAACCAGAATAGGGACTTCTGGGAGTCCTGAAAGAACCCTGTAGCTGGAGGTCAGCATTGGTATTTCTCTACCCCAGTCAAAGGGATCCAGCTCCCCTAGGGAGGAGCCCACCTCCATCTTGAGATCATGGCACAGTGGGTAGGCCTTGGGGAAGGCTGTGCTGCCTTGGGGTCCTGGTGCTTTCCTGGGAAAGCTTCTCCTTCCCCCCTCACCTAAGGGACCACCTAGGGAGGGCTGATGTCCACGGAGGCGGTGGGAGTGGCAGAGAACAGCGCCAGGGCCATAGGAACTGTGTTTCTGCCTCATGGCGGGGCCTTTGCTGTGGCTGGACCTGCAGTTGCACCATGGCCAGCAGGGCTGGGGAGCTGGGCCACCTTGGACACTGAAGCCAGCCGGAGGCCTGCAGTGAGCACGCACCTTATCTGGTCAACTGCGTGGAGTTTCACGAAAAACCTCCTTCATATGAAAATTTGCATTTCCCTGCGAATTTTTATGATAAATCAATGCCTTGGACAAGTTTACATCCCTGGAAATGATAAAGTCACTTGAACAGTGGAAATTTTTATTCAACAAAGAACAACCAACTTCTCCAGATTTGCTGAAGGTGGTTCAATCTTTGTTTCAAGTCCCATATTAAAAATCAGCATGAAGAGTTTCAAGATGGCGGCGGCTGCGGCGGCTGGCGCGGAGTAGCTGAGGTGGAAAAGGTGGCCACTGGGCCTCAGGCAGCCAGGAAACTTGTGGACCTTCCTCTGGCCATCTCTTAAGGGAGGACTGCTGCTGCTGGCCGGTCGTGGGGGCTCAACGCCACTTTGCCCCCGGCAGGAGAGGCTGCCTCATTTACAGGCAACAGCTTTGAAGTGTGGAGCAGGAAAAGAACTGATTCTTAGCTGCAAAAGTGAGTCTTGAAACAGGGAACACGGCGCCAGGGCTGCTGTGGATGCAGCCAGGATCCCGGAGGCTGGGGCCGCACTGAAGGCGGCCAGCTGCCCTATTCAGGATTCGAGGTTTCAGGCCGGCATTAAAGAAGATTCCTGGGAGCGCCCGAGCAGCGCCGCGACTGAACAGCCCGAGGCGGCAGCGCCGAGAACACGGAAGGCAACAAACCAGAGACAGAGCGAGCGCCCGACCTGGCACAGCACTGTGAGTGATCCCTGGCACAGCTCTGTTCGGGGGGTGGATGCCCACGCGGCTCCCGCCTGCACCACCAGGCCACTCACTGCCCCGGTGCTGCCTCCATTTTCCCAGGTGCGGGCAGCTCCGCCCTGCTCGGCCATCACTGAGCCCATTTGCTTGGCCTGGCGCGGGGCTTTCCGGACCCTGCGGGCCGACCTCCTCTCCCACTCCCTCCACGGTTCTCTGGCAGGGCTGGGGGTGTGGGGTGTCCCGACCAGTTTTGGGAGGGCTAGGAAGTACGGGCGGGCCGACTGTCACTCCACCACACCCTGGACTCCGGCCCCGGTAAACTTCCTGTTACTGGGAGGCAGATACCATCTCTGCGACCACCAGTTTGGAAAAAAGCCTAACGAATTTCTGGTTGGGAATAGTGTGGTAGGAGAGTTCCCAGGTCCACTTGAACCTGCCGGAGAGCAGGCTGCAGGCGGGCACTAGACTCGGTTTATACCGGGGGGATACAAAGGTAAACAAGACCCGAGAAAGATCTACACAGTGCTACAAAGGCACCCAGAGAGACCGGTCGTCTGTGCCTAGCAGAAACCTGGTAGACTTCCTGGGCGAGGCGGTGCTGAGCAGGGTCTTGAAGGCCCAGCTGATAGACGAGGGGTGCAGAAGACACGCCCCAACCCAGCACAGTGTGCACAGAGGGGGGAGACGTGCGGCCAGGGAGGCGGAGACTCGACAGAAACCACACACCCGGTGGGGTCGCCACTGCACGATCTAACAGCCTGGGCCAGAGCACAGGGAACGGGGAGAAGTCCTGTACAGAAAGTGAAAGCTCAACAGAGATCACACACCCTGTGGTACGTGATCCACCAGCCCAGCAAAGTACAAGCTGACCAGAAAGGTGGATCCCCAGAGAAGCCCAAGACCCGAGGCAACCACACACACAAGACACTAGAGGCCAACAGAGCAGTCACAGCGGGAGCCATACCAAATTGGCAACCACAGCAACATCCTAGTTAGTCATTAGTCTTAAACCGGTGGACTGTGAAACCCCCTGCCACAATGAATAAACACCAAAAAAAAGACACCAGAAATACAAAAAATCAAGAAAGTACACCACCAAAAGTTAATAAATCTCATACTCTAGATCCTATAGAACAAGAAGCCCTTGAAATAACTGACAAGGAATTTCGAGTGATAATTCTAAGAAAACTGAATGAGATACAAGAAAACTCAGCTAGACATCATGATGAAATGAGGAAAAGTATACAGGATCTGAAAGAGGAAATATACAAGGAAATCAATGTCCTGAAAAAAAATGTAGCAGAACTTGCTGAACTGAAGAAGTTATTCAGCGAAATAAAAAACGCAACGGAGAGTTTAACCAGCAGGCTTGTCGAAGTTGAAGAGAGAACCTCTGAACTTGAAGATGGGCTGTTTGAAATAACACAAGCAGACAAAAAGAAAGAAAAAAGAATCAAGGACATGGAAGAAAATCTGAGAGAGATATCAGACAACCTCAAGCGCTCAAATATCCGAGTCATGGGTATTCCAGAAGGGGAGGAAAATGGAGATTCCATTGAAAACATATTCAACAAAATAGTGGCAGAAAACTTCCCAGGTATAGGAAAAATCACAGATCTTCAGATCCAGGAAGCTCAACGATCTCCAAACGTATTCAACCCAAAAAGGCCTTCTCCAAGACATGTCATAGTCAAATTGGCAAAACTCAGAGACAAAGAGAGAATCTTAAAAGCTGCAAGAGAGAAGCGTCAAATCACCTATAAGGGAGCCCCAATCAGGTTAACATCAGACTTTTCATCACAAACCCTAAAAGCTAGAAAGGAATGGGATGATATTTTCAAAATACTAAAAGACAAAGATTGCCAGCCAAGAATACTCTACCCTGCAAGGCTATCCTTCCGAAATGAGGGGCAAATAGTATATTTCTCAGACAAACAAAAACTGCGGGAGTTCACTACCACAAGACCACCCTTACAAGAAATCCTCAAGGGAGTACTGGGTTTGATTCCTGAAAAATAAAAACCTAAGAAAAATCTAAACCCGCTAGTACAATAAAAATGGCATTCATGAAGAGAAAACAAGGTAACAAAAACACTATCTACAACCTAAGGAACCAACAAACAAAGAAACCAAACAGTAAATCAGAAAGCAAGGAACAAAAGACACCTAAGACAACCAAACAACCAATAAAATGCTAGGAATAAATCAACACCTTTCAATAACAACTCTTAATGTTAAAGGCTTAAATTCCCCAATTAAAAGACACAGACTGGCTGACTGGATCAAAAAGCAGGACCCAACTATATGCTGCCTACAAGAGACCCACCTCACCCATAAAGATTCACACAGACTAAGAGTGAAAGGATGGAAAAAGATTTACCATGCAAACAGAAAAGAAAAACGAGCTGGAGTGGCTATTCTTATATCTGACAAAATAGACTTTAAACTAAAAACCATAAAAAGAGACAATGAGGGACACTACTTAATGATAAAAGGACTGATCCATCAAGAAGACATAACAATCATAAATATGTACGCACCCAATGTTGGAGCAGCCAGATTTATAAAACAAACTCTATTAGACCTAAAGAAGGAAATAGACACTAATACCATAATAGCAGGGGACCTGAACACTCCACTGTCAATATTAGACAGATCATCTAGGCAAAGAATCAGTAGAGAAACACAAGATCTAAACAAGACTCTAGACCAATTGGAATTGGCAGATATCTACAGAACATTCCACCCAACAACCTCAGAATATTCATTCTTCTCATCAGCACATGGATCATTCTCCAAGATAGATCACATATTAGGTCACAAATCAAGTCTCAATAAATTCAAAAAAATTGGAATTATCCCATGTATCTTCTCAGACCACAATGGATTAAAACTAGAAATTAATAACAAACAAAACTCTGGAAACTATACAAACACATGGAAATTAAACAGCATTCTACTTAATGACATATGGGTCCAAGAAGAAATCAAGCAGGAAATCAAAAAGTTTATTGAAACTAATGAAAACAATGATACATCATACCAAAACCTGTGGGATACTGCAAAAGCAGTATTGAGGGGAAAATTTATTGCATTAAATGCTCACTTCAGAAGAATGGAAAGATGGCAAGTGAACAACCTAACACTTCACCTTAAAGAACTAGAAAAACAAGAACAATCCAATCCTAAAGTTAGCAGACGGAAAGAAATCATTAAGATCAGAGCAGAACTGAATGAAATTGAAAACCAAAAAACAATTCAAAAGATCAACGAATCAAAAAGTTGGTTTTTTGAAAAGATAAATAAAATTGACAAACCATTAGCATGGCTAACAAAAAAAAGAAGAGAGAAGACTCAAATAACAAAAATTAGAAATGAAAAAGGCGATATTACAACTGATTCATCTGAAATACAAGGAATCATTCGAGACTACTATAAACAACTATACGCCAACAAATTTGAAAATCTGGAGGAAATGGATAAATTTCTGGACACACACAAGCTCCCAAAACTGAACCGTGAAGACGTAGAAAATTTGAACAGACCAATAACAATAAAGGAGATTGAAGCTGTTATCAGAAGGCTCCCAACAAAGAAAAGCCCAGGACCAGATGGATTCACAGCAGAATTTTACCAAACATTCAAAGAGGAATTGACACCGATTCTTTACAAACTATTCCAAAAGATTGAAACGGACGCAAATCTCCCAAACTCATTCTATGAAGCAAACATCATCCTGATACCAAAACCAGGTAAAGATATAACCAAAAAAGAAAACTACAGGCCGATATCCTTGATGAATATAGATGCAAAAATCCTCACTAAAATACTAGCAAACAGAATACAGCAACACATACGAAAAATTATTCATCACGATCAAGTGGGATTCATCCCAGGGATGCAAGGTTGGTTCAACATACGCAAATCAATAAATGTGATACACCATATTAATAAACTCAAACACAAGGACCATATGATCATCTCTATAGATGCTGAAAAAGCATTTGATAAAGTTCAGCACTCATTCATGACAAAGACCCTCTATAAGTTAGGTATAGAAGGAAAGTATCTCAACATAATTAAAGCCATATATGCCAAACCCACTGCCAATATCATCCTGAATGGGCAAAAGCTGAAAGCTTTTCCTTTAAGAACAGGCACTAGACAAGGATGCCCACTCTCACCACTCCTATTCAACATAGTGTTGGAAGTACTAGCCAGAGCAATCAGAGAAGAGAAGGAAATAAAGGGCATCCAGATTGGAAAAGATGAAGTCAAACTGTCCCTGTTTGCAGATGACATGATCCTATATATCGAACAGCCTAAAACCTCTACAAAAAAACTCTTGGAATTGATAAATGATTTCAGCACAGTAGCAGGATACAAAATCAACACACAAAAATCAGTAGCATTTCTTTTCTCCAATAGTGAACATGCAGAAGGAGAAATCAAGAAAGCCTGCCCATTTACAATAGCCACCAAAAAAATAAAATACTTAGGAATTGAGTTAACCAAGGAGGTGAAAAATCTCTATAATGAGAACTACAAACCACTGCTGAGAGAAATTAGAGAGGATACAAGAAGATGGAAAGATATTCCATGCTCTTGGATTGGAAGAATCAACATAGTGAAAATGTCCATACTACCCAAAGTGATATACAAATTCAATGCAATCCCCATCAAAATTCCAAAGACATTTTTCTCAGAAATGGAAAAAACTATTCAGACATTTATATGGAACAATAAAAGACCACGAATAGCCAAAGCAATGCTCAGCAAAAAAAATAAAGCTGGAGGCATAACACTACCTGACTTTAAGCTATACTACAAAGCTATAATAACCAAAACAGTATGGTACTGGCATAAAAACAGACACACTGACCAATGGAATAGAATAGAGAATCCAGAAATCAACCCTCACACTTACTGCCATCTGATCTTTGACAAAGGCACCAAGCCTATTCACTGGGGAAGGGACTGCCTCTTCAGCAAGTGGTGCTGGGATAACTGGATATCGATATGCAGGAGAATGAAACTAGATCCATACCTCTCACCGTATACTAAAATCAACTCAAAATGGATTAAGGATTTAAATATACACCCTGAGACAATAAAACTTCTTAAAGAAAACATAGGGGAAACACTTCAGGAAATAGGACTGGGCACAGACTTCATGAATACAACCCCAAAAGCACGGGCAACCAAAGGAAAAATAAACAAATGGGATTATATCAAACTAAAAAGCTTCTGCACAGCAAAAGAAACAATTAAAAGAGTTAAAAGACAACCAACAGAGTGGGAGAAAATATTTGCAAAATATACATCTGACAAAGGATTAATATCCAGAATATATAAGGAACTCAAACAACTTTACAAGAAGAAAACAAGCAACCCAATTAAAAAATGGGCAAAAGAGCTAAGTAGGCATTTCTCTAAGGAAGATATCCAAATGGCCAACAGACATATGAAAAAATGCTCAACATCACTCAGCATCCGGGAAATGCAAATCAAAACCACATTGAGATACCATCTAACCCCAGTTAGGATGGCTAAAATCCAAAAGACTATGAACGATAAATGCTGGCGAGGCTGCGGAGAAAAAGGAACTCTCATACATTGTTGGTGGGACTGCAAAATGGTGCAGCCTCTATGGAAAATGGTATGGAGGTTCCTTAAACAATTGCAAATAGATCTACCATACGACCCAGCCATCCCACTGTTGGGAATATACCCAGAGGAATGGAAATCATCAAGTCGAAGGTATACCTGTTCCCCAATGTTCATCGCAGCACTCTTTACAATAGCCAAGAGTTGGAACCAGCCCAAATGCCCATCATCAGATGAGTGGATACGGAAAATGTGGTACATCTACACAATGGAATACTACTCAGCTATAAAAACGAATGAAATACTGCCATTTGCAACAACATGGATGGACCTCGAGAGAATTATATTAAGTGAAACAAGTCAGGCACAGAAAGAGAAATACCACATGTTCTCACTTATTGGTGGGAGCTAAAAATTAATATATAAATTCACACACACACATACACACATACACACACAAACCGGGGGGGGGGGGAAGAAGATATAACAACCACAATTATTTGAAGTTGATACAACAAACAAACAGAAAGGACATGGTTGGGGGAGAGGGGGGGAGGGAGAAGGGAGGGAGGTTTTGGTGATGGGGAGCATTAATCAGCTACAATGTATATCGACAAAATAAAATTTAAAAAAAAAAAAAAAAAAAAAAAATCAGCATGAAAACAGACTTTAGTGACATGGCTATTAGTAAATACAGTGGATTGAGGGTTGTAATAAGTTAATTTAAATACACACACACACACACTTTTCACCTGTTTTGAAACAAAGTAAAAGTTTATTTTTTAACAGCTTTTTGAGATATAATTCACATACCACACAACTCACCCATTTAAAATGTAGAATTCAGTGGTGTTTAGTTTATCTGCAGAGATGTGCTACCATCACCATAATCGATTTTAGAGCATTTTCATCACCCTGAAAAGAAATCCTCCACCTCTTAACCATCAATTTCCAATTCCTCCCACCATAACCCCCCCCAGCCCCTACCCCCTCCCCGGCCCCCCGTCAGGCCTAGGTGACACCAATCTACTTTCTGTGTCTGTAGATTTGCCTGTAATGGACATTTCATATGCATAGAATCATACAATATGTGGCCTTATGTGTCTGACTTCTTTTACTTAGCATAATGTTTTCAAGATTTATCCACTTGTAGCATATATCAGCACTTCATTTCTTTTTATGGCTAAGTAATATTCCATTGTATGTATATACCACGTTTTGTTTATCCATTCATTAGCTGATGGACACTTGGGTTGTTTTTACTTTTTGGCTATTATGAATAATGCTGCTATTAACATATTTGTATGAGTTTTTGTGTGGACATGTTTTCATTTTCTTGAGTACATACCAAGGAGTGGAAGTACTGGTCCTACGGCAAGTCCTTGTTTAACATTTTGAGAAGCTGCCTGTTTTCCACAGTGGCTGTACCATACATCCCCACCAACAGTGGGTGAGGATTATGATTTCTCCACATCATTGCCAACACTTGTTATTATCTGTCTTTTTTTGTTATAGCTAAAGTAAGAGGCTTTTTAAAAAGTAAAAAATTGTAAAAGCTAAACAATCTCATAAGATACCAAATTATTTTTCATCAATAACTTACATTTAATTGCAATTAGAGTAGCCATGGACATATAATGTGTTAATGCTAAGAGTTTATTATCTTCGTAGGTATCATGTCCATACATTCTTACTGTAAGTAAACTTTTAAGACTGAGTTAGGTAAACTTATCCCAACCTAATAAAATTATACTAAATCCACATAATAAAGTCTTAATGAGAGATTTTACTGTGTGTATTTTCATGAGGCTCTTCGGTCATCACATTTCACATGTTGAAAATATCCCTACCAATTATAAACAGTTCTCCATGTGAGAAGTATCAGTTCAGACCCCAGTGAAGAGTAAAGTGGGAGAAAATCAAAAGAAATAATTTATCGTATTGGGTATTTAAAAAATAATAACTACATGGTGCTTACTGTGTACCAGGTGCTGTCCCAAGTGTTTACTAAGCCACTAGTTATTAACTTATTTAATCCTAATAGCTATTTTCACCCCCATTTTATGGATGAGGAAACTGAGGCACAGTGAAGTTGTAACTTGCCCAACGTCACATAGCTAGGCATGGCAGAACTGGGATTCAAACCCAGAAAGACCAGTTCCAGAGTTTGTACTCATTAATTAAATGTCTGTGTCATAAACACTAGGGAGGTTGACAAAGGTGTTATCAAATGGGTCTGCTAGGTTTAGTAAACCACCGGCAAACCAAACCCTCATAAAACCGCAACAAGGAAACCTCCAAGGATCATCCAAAACCTGCCGAAAGTCAGACTGTGGATGCGCAATGGCCCAAATTAGGTTTTCTCCCAAGACAGAAAAAGCAATAACAAGTTTAGAGCAAGAACAAGCTTCTGGTCTGTCTCACACGCTGTCTTTTGTCTCTCACCAGGGTCACCTTGCCTTGTTGCTTGGGCTGCCTGGTAGGCTTTAATGGGCAAATCTCATATATTCACATGAAAGTTTAATTTACCAACCATCTGTTGCTAAGAGGTGACAGAAAGAAATATCTCCCTCGAGGTATGCCTAGAAGAGTTTTAAGAAATACTCACCAGCAAAAAGCTAGCAATAGTATTTGAACATAGCTTGTCCACCTCAGTCTCCTCAAAGCAGTCATCTAACCAGTTCTGCCCCAGAGGCAGTTTGCAGCCAGGGTGGCTTTGCCAAGGATGACAGTGGACAGGTATGTTTTGAGGCAGGGGGAGGAGCAGGGACCGGAGGAGAACGATCATCCTAAGGATGGTGGGAGACAGGAGTGCCTGAGCGTTGGGTGCTCGCCAGAGTTGGCTGCCATCCCGTAACCAATTCCAGGGCATTTTCATCAGTCTGAAGTAGGAGGGAAATCAGCATTGCACCATAGCATCATTGCACCCCAGGTCTGTTGTACACGCTACCCTCCCTGTATTCGTATTCGTCCTGTACACTAGCACTATTTGGTATGCTTAAGCAAAATGGTTGCAAATCATTGTTAATTAAGAGTAGTGTATCTGCTTTTTGAAAAGTGTCCTAGAGGCAAGAAATTACATTCTTTGATTACTCTAACACAATAAAAGTATTTATGTACTTTCAATTTCAGCATGTTCATTGCTTGAAAATTTATGTTTTTGATCTTTCTGGAATTTATTTTGATTTAAAGTGAAGAACACAGCTTCCCCCCCCCCCAATGGGTGGCCAGTTGCCCCAACACCATTTATTGAGTTTTGTAGCACATTTGTTGAGTTTTCCTCCCACCAATTTAAACTTTCACTTTACTCATGCTGAATTCTCACGGATAATTACATAAAGTTTTGGTCTCTGTTTTATGGCTTTGCCTGCTTATTCCTGTCTATACTGTTTTATTCAGTGTGGTTTTAAAATATGTTTGATTATCTGGTAGGGTATATCACTCCCATGTTATTCTCTTTTTCAGGGTTTTTTATTCTTCTTCCATATTGATTTTCCAGAAGAACTTTAGAATAATTTATCCAAGTTCCCAAAGTATCCTTCTACGATTTTATGGATTTTATTGAATTTATACATAAACTTAAGAAAACTTGACATTTGTAATATTGAGTTTTCCTGTCCAAGAACAAAGTGTGCCTTTTCATTTTCGAGAGCTTTAAAGTTTCTTCATATAGGTCCTACATTTTATTGTTATTCCTGACTTTTATAGGTTTTGAGGATAAATGGAATTTTAAAGATTATATTTTCTTACTGAAGATTTAAAAAAATTATGCTGTATTACTGGTTGTTGCTGACATATAAATAAAGCTATTAACAGTTACATAGTAATTTTATAGTTGAATGCATAAGTAAATATTCTTATTGTATTAATAGCTTTCCATTCACTTTTGGGGGGGTAATTTTTTTGATATACAGTCAAATCATTAGCGAATAATGATAATATGATCCACTGTTTTCCAGTTCTTATAATTGGGTTTAATGAAATGGGCTTTTACAGAAAATACAAAAGTGGCCCTATACAAAAAAATTTTTTTTTAAATAAAAATAAAAAAATTTCCTATATGACAATAATAACCCATCATCAGCCAGTACATTTAAAAAATCTCATTAATAATAGAAATGTCAAAAATTAAACACCAAAGAGACAAAGCAACACTTGACTAAATGGAGACCTGGACTATGTCCCACCATCTGAAGGTTTACTAGTATAAAACTGCTAATTGTCCCTCAAGTACTGCATAAATTTAACACGAGTCTAAACAAAATGGCTTTGTGACTGCTGAAAAACTGATTCTAAACTTTCTCAGGAATGATAAGTACAAGCAAATAGCCAAGAAGGTTTTTAGAAATCTTAAGACATTTATGTCCTCTTAGATACAAAAATGTGTTATAAATATTAATTTAGCATGTGTTACTGGTAAAGGAATAGGTAAGTCAGAAAAAATAGAACAGGAGGTTCAGAGATAAACCAAGTTTATAGAGTAAGGGTCTTGATGATCTGGATCAGGTGAATAGATTTAAAGTAATAGTGCATTTTAAAAAATCACACGCATGAATCAGAGCAAACACGCACCTATTAAGAAGGCATCTGTAGAGTGAGGTGCCGATAACACCAGGGTCCAGGGTTCCATCCTTGTACCAGCCAGCCACCAAAAAAAAAAAAAAAAAAAAAAAGCAAGAAGGCATCTGTTGAACAGACAACCACGTCACCTGTGAGCACCTTGTGATGCTGCACAGGGCACTTATCACTGGCTGGTGTCACCAGTTGCAGCTGGGCTATGAAGATGGAGAACCTTCCCGTTTAAGACCCTAAGAGCCAGTCCACGAGAAAAACCTTAGACCCTGGGCACCACTCTGGGGATGTCCTGGGTGCACAAGGCCACAGGCTCCACACCTGCATTTCCACTAAAACCCGAGTTCTTGGCAGAGCTGTTCCCCAAGATCTGGCTAGCCCAGTTCCTCTCACCTGGAGAAAACCTATCTATCCATCCTGTGCCTGGGGAGAAGGGAGGTGGTCCTGTCCTGGGAGCAGCTGCTTGCACCTCAGACCCTGGGTATGGGGGTGGGACAGGCTGGGGGGTGGGACAGACTGAGGGGTGCAGGTGGGGGAAACCCTCAGCTGCCTCCTGAAGCTGGGCAGTTTGGGGATAGCTTTGTCACCTCTTACATGGCAGATCCCTGGTGGCAGGAGGAATCAAAGGCAGGAATGGGGGGAGAGACTGGTCTCCAAGCTGCCACTCACCCAAATGCCCCTCTAAGGACCCTGCCACCCCTCAGAAGGTGCCCTTCCCTTGTGTTTCCTTAGTGTGAGCAGTAGAGCAATGAGAACATTTTGTTAAAAAATAAACAGGTGTTTGGATATAGGTATTTTGAGACTGAAAACTTGCTCTTCTCTGCAGACAAAGGCATAGCTGGTGGGGAAGGAGTTGGCCAGTATTTTTTTATTTTTTAGATTTATTTTTTATTGTAACATAGTTGATTGCACACATCTGTGGGGTAAAGAGTTAAATATCACCACCCGTGTGCAATATGTCATGCTTATGTCAGGATAATTAGTATATTCAACATTATACAATATAATCATTTCTCATATTCCTTTACCAATTTCTCCTTTACCCCTTTCCCACCTCTGGTAACCTCAGTTCTGTTCTCTCCTTTTGAAAGCTCAATGTATTATTGTGATTGTTGTATCTTTCTTTCTTTCTAAAATTTGTTTCATTTTTTATCTCCCACTTATGAGTAAGGACATGCAGTCTTTCTCTTTCCGTGCCTGGCTTATTTCACTTAACATCATTCTTTCTAAGTTCATCTACGTTGTGCAAATGGCAGCATTTCACTGTTTTTTATGGCAGAGTAGTATTCCATGGTGTCTATATACCAAATTTTCCTTATCCAGTCATCCGATGATGAACATTTAGGTTGGTTCCATATCTTGGTTGTTGTAAATCGAGCTGCAATAAACATGGGCACGCAGGTATCCCTTCGACATGATGATTTCCATTCCTTCGGGTATACACCCAGCAGTGGGATTGCTGGATTATATGGCGGTTCTATCTGTAGTTTATTTTTCTTTGGAGAACAAAAATGGTGACACCTGAATAAGATGAGTGAGTTCATTATTTATCTTAATTTTTCCCCCATAGCTGAATATTTACCATCCCTAATGTTGAAGCAAAAGTGTAAATGTTTTTACTGCATCTGACAAGATAATTCTGGTGAATGTGAAGTTAGAGAATTTGGTTAAATATTCTCATGGGCAGAACCAGGTGGTGGAAAGCCCTAGGCTTCTACTTGTAGCTGCTTGAAGGGCCTGGCCCTGTGGAAGGACTCCTTGCAATGGGAGAAGATGACATGAAGGATTCTAGGTCAGCAGCAAGAGAAAAAGCCCAAACCAAAGAGGAGAAATGAGAGGGAAACCAAGCAGCAGACCTGGAGAGACGCTCGAGCAGAGCTCTCAGGGACAGGGCACATCTGGCTTGTTCACAGCGGTATGCATGGAAACTAGGTCTCTGCAAAGTACTGTGCATATGTCCTCTCAATCACTTGTGAGGTGACTATCACTATCCCCGTTTCTCAGAAAAGGAAACTGAGGCTTGACCCAAGGCCACATCTGTCCAGGGGTAGAGGTGGGATTCAAACCTCTCTCAACCACTGTACCCTGTTGCCTCTACACAGAGCAGGCACCAAGAAAAATGTTGACTGGACGATGGGTGTCAGCATGAAGGAACTAAGTGCTGCTGGACAGGGGTAGGAGGGAGATATTTTCACTAGACATCTTTTGGTACCTTTTGAATTTGGCACTAAATGAGTGTTACTTTTCAAAATAAATACATAAAATAACAATAACAACTAAAATCTCCCAAGCAGAATAAAAGGCCACTTTTAGGGAAATCTAAAATCAGCTTAGCTTTGTTTTCACTTTTTTTCAAAAATAAATGTTCTAAGCCCAGCATAATGCCCTGACTGCTGTTTCTTTCCTGTTCATTAAAAAGTAATAAGAGCAGGTCCGAGTGCAGTGATGTTCACACTAACCAAACCCACAACCAGTTACGGATTTCTTTGTTCCTTCTCTATTCCCACTGGTTCACTTGAGTGGCCTTAAAAAAAAAAAAAGAGACAAATGGGCAGGAAATTATTTATAGCAAGAATGACAGAAAACTATTAATATTGCACTTCATTTTATTTTTTAAATTTATTTTTAAATTTTAATTCACAAATAAAAATGGTATGTATTTAGGGTGCAAAATATGATGTTTTGATATATGTGTACATTGTGGAATGGCTAAATCAAGCTAATTAACATACCTATTATCTCACATACTTTTTTTTTTGTGGTGAGAACATTTAAAATCTCCTCAAATACACGATACATTGTTATTAACTACAGTCATCATGCTGTACAATAGATCTCCAGAATTTATCCCTCCTATCTGAAATTTTGTATCCTTTGACTCACATCTCCCCAATCCCTCTTGTCCTCCCCAACCCAGCCCCTGGTAACTACCATTCTACTCTCTGTTTCTATGAGTTCAACTTTTTTAGATCCCACATATAGTAAATGAGATCATGTGGTACGTCTTTCTGTGCTTGACTGATTTCACTTAGCGTAACGTCTTCCAGTTTCATTCACGTTGTTGTAAATGACAGGATTTCTTTCTTTGTTAAAGCTGGGTATCTCATTGTTCATATATACCACATTTAAAAAAATCAATTCATCCACCAATGGACACAGGTTGACTTCATATCTTGGCTATTGTGAATGACACTGCAATGAACTTGGGAGTGCAGATACATCTTCAACATACTCATTTCTTTTCCTTTGGATATACACCCAGAAATGAAATTGCTGGATCATGGGGTAGTTCTATTTTTGATTTTTTGAGAAACCGCTATATGTTTTCAATAATGGCTGTGCTAATTTACAATCCCACCAACAGTGCACAAGGGTTCCCTTTTCTCCAAATCCTCGCCAACACTTATCTCTTGTCTGTTTTATAATATCCATCCTAACAGGTGTGAGGTGATATCTCATTGTGGTTTTAACTTATAATATTACACTTTAATAAGAGACTTTACAAATTAGCTGGATTGAAGGCTTTCATAGGGTCAATGTCATGAAAAAACAATATACTCAGAAGAAAATACATTTATTGCATTCAGGAGAAGTCAAATCTGTAGTAATCATATAAATGTAATTAAACATAAATGAGGCAGTATTTTCAATCATTAAAGAAGTTTTTAAAAAGTATAAAACTTGATTTTCACAAAAGTGTGGTGTTTTGGGGCAGCATTAAATTGGTACAATATGTATCTGGAATAGGTATTGGATATATATCAATTGTCATAAAAATGTTCATACCCTTTGATTGAGGAATCTCAGCTTACCATAATTTGTCTAAGGAAATTATCCAAAAGGAGCTTAATCAAATACACAAAAATGCTATTGCTCCATTATTTAATGTTAAAAAAATTGAATGCAGTTACTGTACATAAACTTAATGGAATATTATACAGTCTTTGAAAACAAGTAATAAAAATAATTTTTCCAAAGGAAGTAATTTAATGCATGTGCAAAGATTTAGTTGATGGATGTTCATTAAGCATTGTTTACGATAACAAAAGATTGGAAATAACCTATGTGTCCAACAATATGGTGCAATTTTTGTCAAATAACTAATAATAAATGAATAAAGGAAAATTCATAATGTGAGAAACTATGTATTTATTTACTTTTGTGGTACAGAATTATATTTGTTGACATGTAGATGTTAATACTTCTAAATTTTTGAAGTGACAAGGTTACAAAGGAGCATTAAAGCACATTCCATCGAAGATTCACACTTCTCAACTACAAAACTTACTACAAAGCTACAATAATCATGGCAGTATAGTACTGGCATTAGGGTAAACATATAGATCAATGGAAATAGAATTGAGAACCAGAAACAAACTCATACATTTATAGTCAATTGATTCCAACAAAGGTGCCAAGACCATTCAATGGGAGAAGAAGAGTCTTCTCAACAAATGGCACTGGGACAACTGGATATTTGCACGCAAAAGAGGTAAAAAACCTTACCTCATACCATATATAAAAATTAACTCAAAATGGGTCAAAGGTTTAAATGTAAGAGCTAAAACTATAAAACTCTTAGATGAAAACATAGGTGTAAATCCTTATTACCTTGAGTTAGGGAAGTTTTGTAGACATGATATCAAATGCACAAGCAACCAAAGGAAACACAGATAATTTGAATTTCATGAAAAGTAAAACCTTTTTTTTTTTTTTTTTTTGCATCAAAGAACACTATCAAGATAGTCAAAAGAAAACCCACAGAAAGGGAGAACATATTTGCAAATTATGTATCTGTTAAGGGTCTAGTATCCAGAATATATAAAACAAATCTTGCAACTCAACAATAAAAAGACAAATTACCCAATTAATAAATGGGCACAGGGGCCGGCCCGTGGCTCACTTGGGAGAGTGCGGTGCTAATAACACCAAGGTCCCGGGTTCGGATCCCATATACGGATGGCCGGTTCGCTCACTGGGTGAGCGTGGTGCTGACCACACCAAGTCAAGGGTTAAGATCCCCTTACCGGTCATCTTTAAAAAAATAAATAAATAAATAAAAAATAAATGGGCACAGGACTTGACTAGACATTTCTCCAAAGATTATATACAAATGGTCAAAAAGCTAATGAGAAGATGCTCACCATCATGAGCCATTAGGGAAATTCAAATTGAAACTACAATGAGATACCACTTTCTAGATGACTATAATAATAATAATAAAAAAACCCAATTGTTGCCAAGGTTGTGGAGAAATTGGAACCCTCACACATTGCTGGTGGGAATATAAAATGATACAGTAACCATATGACCCAGCAATTTCACTCATGTATTTAACCTCCAAGACTGAAAAAATACATTCATGCAAAAACACATACATGAATGTTCATAGCAACATGGATAACCAAAAAATGGAAAAAATCCAAGTGTCCATCAGCTGATGAACGGATAAACAAAATGTGGTATATCTGTACAAAGGAATATTATTCAACCATAAAAGGTAATGAAGTACTGATTCATGCTACAATGTGGATGAACTTTAAAAACATTATTCTAAGTGAAAGAAGCAAGTCACAACAGACCACATTTTATATGATTCTACTTATATCAAATGTTCAGAATAGGGAAATCCATAGAGACAGAAGTTAGATTGGTGGTTGCCTAGAGCAGGGAGGATGGGAGAGAAATGAAGAGTGACTGCTAATGGGTACAGGGTTTCTTTTTGCTATGATTGAAAATATTCTAAAATTGATTGTGGTGATGATTGCACAAGATTGTGACTATACTAAAAAGCACTAAGTTGTACACTTTAAAATTGTGACTTGTTATATGAATTATATCTTGATTTAAAAATTTCAAAAAAGAATATTCTAATTCAAATACATGTATGTATGCATGCATATCTATCTATCTATGTATCTATCTACCTACCTACCAACCTATCTATTTGTCTATCTTTCTATCTCTGGGTAGTAGAATTACACATGCAGTATTAGTTGCTTCATAATCAAATGGGATATCTAAGTTGTTTCCAATGAACATTTATAATTTGTAAAATAAAGAAAAAAGTTAAAACTCTAAAATAAACACGGGAAACATTAAGATTCAATTTTATACAAGAAGGGATTAAAATAGTTGCAAATTCTGCAACTATGAAACATAAATGTACAGTACTAGTACTGGAAAAATAGAATACAGAGAAAATAAGTATGCAAGTGTGGTAAAATTACATATGAATTAAAAAATTTTAAACTTTCTTTTATATTGTAATTTTTATCTTTACACATAGGTGGGAAATGACTATATTTGCCTCACAAAATGAATTGGGGTTTTATTTATTTGACATTGAAATATTACTGACATTATTAAGTCTAGGTGCCTTTTTCTAAAAAGTCATTCTGAGACAGGATAGGGCTAGGCCTGTGAACCAAACTGACTCCATTTTCCCTGCAGAGGACATTTTGTTACTTTTCCATTCCTCAGTCATGAGATCCCAAGGGCACATGATTGCCCCATCGCCCTGATGGAAATTACTGAGAGACTAATTGGGTATAACCACCCTGATAAAGTAATCTGTGATAAGAGGGAAACAGATATTTAACTGAGTTGCAAACCCTCCTCCCCAGGGCTTATTGAAATATAAGTGTTAGCTTTATTTAAAACTTACCATTACCTACCCATTCTTTCCTTTAGTGTAATTGTAAAACTTAAGTTACAGATTAACCTTGCGACCCTTTTGGGAGTTGCATGCAGGATGTTCCTGGAGCTGATCCCCCCTCGCTACCACTTTAAAGATTCCAGAAATCGTCAAGACATCAGTTGAGGAGCTGCTTGCCTTTAAAAACCCTTCCCCAACTTCTCTAGGGAGACGGCTTCTCTGTTGCTGACTCCCTTACGCATAAGTCTGTCTCTTTTTAATAGAGCATTGCTTGCCTTAAATTCTGCTGGGTACTTTGTTCATTTCTATGGCATTAGACCCATGAGCCTAATTCAGTAACAATTCTTTCTACAAATCTTCATTGAGTAAGTTTCCTGTTTCTTCCTTGAACTTTCCATTTTACTAATCTTTCCCTGTTCTACCTGAGTTTTCTTTTTCTTCTTATGTTACTTTTATCCAAAATTGTTCATTTCCTTTAATGTTTTAAACTTATTAGGGATTAACTTTGAACAGTATTTCCTAATAATTGAAACTTTTTTGTGCTTACATAGTTTTTTGAATTTTGTTTCTCTTGTATTCTTTTGGGTATTTAATTGGTTATACCTCAGTATTAGTAGTTTGTAAATATTATATTAGTCAGTTGTCTCGGTTTTACATAATTAGAGTGCACAATTTTGCATTCTAATTTACTTGATTTTGTATTTATTACTTTCCTCTTTTAAATTTGTTACTTATACCTTTTTAAAAAATTTAGGTGTAGATCTAGTTGTTTTTTTCCTTTCTTGTTACTATAGAAACGAAAGATACAAGTTACTCTGATATAGCTTTAATTGTGTACCTGGTGTCTCTTTTTGTTTTTAAAATAATGTCCCCATATTCAGTGTTGCCTTTTCAACTCAATTATTTCATCACAGAGTCTTTCTTCCATTCTTGTCTGGTCATTTGTGTAGAGGTGATATATTGGCTTTCTCTCCAATTTTATTGTCTTGTAATCTGAGAAATAATGTATGAGATCTTGTCTACTGAGAGTATCTTTGTCTTCAAAATTGCAACTAATTTTTGTGAAAGCTTGATGTACATTTGATAAAGTTCTTTATTTCTCAATTTTTCCTCTTTGGATCAGTTTCTCCTTTTGTAAAAGAAGAAATTGAGGCCCCTGAGGTGCAGGGACTTGCTAAAGATCCCTCAGTGGAGGTGGAGCAGAGCCTGTGTTTGAGGCCAATGAATGGAGTATTGTTGAGAGTTTACAAAAGCATGATCCAACAGTACCCCTCCCCTGCTGGTGCTCTGTTCCATTGAAAAGCTATATAGCAGGGCTGCCTTAGGCCAAATATCATGTTTCATGGGCTCTCCCTCTCTCTGAAGCTTTGTTGATGCACAAAGCATTAACATACTGATCTGCTGTTCTTGGTTCTCTCTTTGGCCTTGCTTGAAGAAGGAATTCCTCCCTAGAGTACTGGCTTTTCATGCAAATAGACCTCCAGTAGACCCTCCCACTGGTGTTCTGGGTATGCCTAGGTATGCTGGACTCTTGGGATGAACATAACTTAATCAGTCAGGCTGGGACACGCTTTACTCGCTTTTGTGTAAGCATGATTTATCTGAGCCAGGCTTTTAAATTATTCTTGGTCTCTTTCTTTTAAATGTGTTTTTTGGAAGATGCATAGTTGTGGATTTTTCCTTTTTAATCCTGTTTGTGATTCCATTTTTTAATAGGAGAATTTAGTCCATTTACATGTAATCTTATATGTCACCTCTCCCCCAGGGTGATGGAGATGCAAAGGATTACTCAAAGCCCATTTCTCCTGAGCAGTGAGAGGCTCGAAAGGGTTAATTCCAGAATCTTCAAGAGAGAAGCATTCCTCGGAAAAAACCTCGAATCAGCTTTTCTCTCTGTTTTTATTCTCCAGGCAAGAAAGTTACAGGAAAGGAACATAGGTGGTTACAAAAAGAACAGTAAGATATTTGTCATGGCAACAATCATTAGGTTTAGCTGCACCAAGGACATCTGCCCTTGGAGCCAGCAATTTTGCTGTGTTAAAATTCTTTATCTACAACAGAGACTTTAGCCTGGGGAAATTTTTCTGTCTTTCCCAAGCTTAACACTTCTACGGGCAGTACCAAAAGTTTAGGCTCTGTGAAATACATGTGCTTATAAATGTTAGTATCCTCCACACTTATAATTGTTGTAATTGTGTTATTTGGTATTTTTCTCAGCAAATAAAATTCTTTGTTATCTCTTTAACTTAACATAGAATTTCTATTGGATGCTGTGTTTTAAAAATTCATTTAAGTGATATCAAATGTAACTTTTTTTTTTTTTTGGAAAGATGACCAGTAAGGGGATCTTGAACCTTGACTTGGTGTTGTCAGCACCACACTCTTCCAAGTACGCTAACTGGCCAATCCTATACAGGGATCCGAACCCATGGCCTTGGTATTATCAGCATCACACTCTCCCAAGCGAGCCATGGCTGGCCCCAAATGTAACATTTTTTGAACAACCCAATTTCCTAGTGTTTTACTATGTCCTTACTTACCTAACCAAAAATAGCCTGTGCTCATTTTTCATATCTGTTCTAACTTTTTCTTTCTTATATAAGATTCAGATTATTTTTTGGTCATTTACTCATCTTCTCCAACTCCTCCTTAATCGAATCTTCTTGATTTTGTTTTGTTTTGGTATTCTGAGAAATTTTTTCTCATTAAACATTTTTAAATAAGATGATCACATTTTATTACAAATATATTTTATATCCCTGCTTTTCAGATTGGGCTATGCATACCTGTAGAGATAGCTTATACTGCATAAGATTATCATTTCTGCCCATCTATATATCCTCCACTGAAATTGCCACACTTCCCATCCGCCTGCCCTTCCCCTCACCTGCACTCCCTGCTTCAATAAGCATACACAACACACACCCAGCCTCTAAGGAAGGTGTAGACCTGGGCAGTCATAATGCTACTGAATGAGTCTGTTTTCCTGGCTCAGCTGATTGGCTCCAGTGGGCCCCCAATCCAATTCATAGGCTGGTCTGAGCCAGATGTTTTCTCTCTAGAATTCTAGAATGCAGAGATTGATCAGTGTTGGGTACTAAAAAGGGAGAGACTCACCCTTCATTGAAATTTTCTCCCTCCACCAACCACCCTGCACACATACATGCACAAAGCATGTGGCTCTTTGGAGGAGGGTTAATATACACAAAAATTGGGGTTTTGTTAGGAAGAGAGTACCAAAAGAGAAGTTTGGTAGGCTACAGTGTCTGCTACAGAGGAGGAATAAAAGCTGCCCCCATCAGTTAGGACCACCATCTACAAAATACTTAAGTCATTTTATCCTACTAAGAGTGACCACTGTTTAGGATAACTTTTTATTAAATAATATTAGCAAACATATATTTACTATGTTCCAGGCACTGTTCTAGGTGCTTTATATATACCATTACATGTAAATCTCATGTTAACCTTATAAGGTAGTACTATAATCATCCACATTCTACAGGCAAGAAAAACAGAGACACAGGGAGGTTGAGCAATTCATCCAAGGTCACCCAGTGAGTAACTGGGGGAGCTGGATTTGAACCCAGCAGTTTGGCTCCCCCCCTCGTAAGTGCTAAGCTACACTGCTGCCATATTGGATTTGCAACACAAGAGGCCCCTTTTTGTTGTACCAACTTCATTTGGGGCTGGTATGTGGCAGGTGGGAAGGTACAGAAGAAAAGTAAAATCTTGTTCTATACTGACCTCCCTTTGCAGTGAATTCCCCAATGTTACAAATGTACAAGCATTCTGATTTTTGTAAATTTAATGCTATTTTTTTTCCTCTTTTAAGGTGTAAAAATTATTAGATATCACTTGCAGCTGGTGAGATATGTCTGTGATTAAAAGACAAAGTTCAAAATCAGAAAAAAATACGCAAGATGGAAGATAGGAGAAAGAAAAAGTTAAAATAAAATCCTGAGAGTATAAATATTAAGACCAATTTAAAGCTAAAAATGTGGGAATAAAACCTTAGAAATAGGGCAACAGTGTAAATGAGAGAATTTTCTAAAATCCACATTTACAGTAGCATATATGAAATAAAAAAAGGAAACAAAAGAGGAAACTATGAGAAAACAAAAAATTAAATCTAAAAAGTTAAGAATAATATGTTAGTAAAATACCGATAAAATGAAATTAACAGTTAAGAATATCTAAAAAGATGAAATATTAAATAGTAGCTAGAAGGTAAAAGAGAAATTAAGGTAAAGGTTAAGACCTAAGGTGCCAAAAAAAAAAAAAAAAAAAAAATCCAGTAGGATTTAGATTTTAAATGTTATAAGAAAAAAAAAAACCTATAAAAATAGAAGGAAAATATATTTTTTAAAACTTTAAGTGAGGCAAGAATGAAAACAGACTATAATCAAAGACCACAAGTTGGAAATAGTGGTGTGGGTGGGTCCAGTTGCAGCGGTTGAGGAGGCCAAGAACAGTTAATATGGTGTTGATAAAACACCTTTCCTGCTCACCCACAGCATGCACAGTCCCCACTGTTGAAGACCAGGCTCCTGGCACATGAATGAATCCCACAGCTGACCTGGGGCCTCCCAAAGTCCCAATCCCCAGGCCAGCAAACACTTCTTCACTTTGGTTCTTGAAATGTGTTCCATTCTACCCTAGTTTTTCTTTACTCTATTTAATACTCCTTTCATTATCTTTTACTTCCTTAATGATGAAATTAGCATGTGAAAGGTAATTACAATGTGTTGAATGAATTTATTCCATCTTATCTCCTTGAAATTCTTGTGGTGTTTGATTTGGTCGTTAAGCTGTTTTTCTCACACTTCCGCACACACACCCCCTTATCACTTTGGTTCATCTTTGAAGTTGTAACACTTTTTATTGATCCTGTGCTGCTCGGTTTTTGCTTCTTTCACCATCATTGATGGCAGTGGGATTGGGTGGGGCACTCTATAGGACGCAGTCATGAACTAGCTAGGGTGCAGGTATGGTGATGAGGCAAAGTGGAGTTGACAATGACTCCTTGGTGTCTGCTTTGTGACTGGGTGGACGTTAGGACAGGAGAAGACTGCGTTGGGGGGTGATGGTGGTTAGGAATCAAAGTCGGGCTGGGACTGGAAAGATCTGAGGCAACTATAACCCTTAAATGCCCAGGAAGGATCAGACTTCATAACAGACGGTTACAGACTGAGTGTTTGTGTCCTCTCCAAATTAATATGTTAAAACTCTAATTCCAACATGATGGTATTCGGAAATGGGGCCTTTGGTAGGTAACTGGGTCATGAGGGTGGAGCCCTCACGAATGGGATTAATGCTTTTATAAGAGGCCAGAAAGATAGCGAGCCCTCTTATCGTGTTAGGACATGACATGAAGTCTGTCTGTGAACCAGGAAGGGGGCCCTGACCAGACACTGAATTTGCCGGTGCAGGGATCTTGGACTTTGAGCCTCCAGAACTGTGAGAAACAAATTTCTGTTGTTCAAAAGCCACTCAGTCTATGGCATTATGTTATAGCAGCCCAAACAGACTAAGACAGCCCCCTTGACCAATATTTTTGGTTTCTAAATTCTTCATCATACATTTTGAATTTCTTGGTTTACTCCCACAGATAGCTGGTCACATCCATTGTGGATATAGTCCCTCAGAATATTATTTCTAGCTTTTTTGGGAGAGCTTATTGTAATATTTGTTATGACGAGAATATAGTGCAGTTATGGACTGGACGTACACTTGTGGGGCAAGCCTCTTACCTCAAGTTCACTCCAGAGTGGGCTGTGGTCTTCCTTTAGGTCACGAGGAAACCCCAGCATACTCCACTGAGAAGGCACAGAGATATGTCCACCCCAGCCTGTAGCTTTCACACCATCTGACATCACACTTTCTGCCGGATGTCCAATTAAAATGAGATCTGCCTGTTGAACTTATGTACAATGACTGTCTTGGCCCTCCTTCCTTTGCTCTTGTTTTCTACTCATGCTTCTAACTATTTTTGGTTTCCTTAGATTCATTTTCCATTTCTAGTACTGAAATCCTAGTTTTTTGGGTTTTTTTGGGGGGCAGCTGGTTAGTATGGGTATCCGAACCCTTTGAAATCCTACATTTTATTGTTTCAATCCTTTGTTGTTTTCCTCTTCTGGGTCTTCCCATTCCTGTCGCCACTGGCCCCTCTCCTACGCAGCTCTCCCAATCCCGGGACCCTTGCCTCCCTCTGCCTCCTGCCCCTGCTGGGCTTCTCTATCCTCTACAGAATAGAAAAATTTTGCCTACACCACAGTTTTGCTGAACGTACGTGAAGGATCTGTGCAAACATTAAAAGTCAAAAGTTCCTTGGGTTCATTTATTCTTTAAACAAACATTGATTGAGGCCTGTGTATGTGGCAGGCACTGTAGATGCAAAGTAAAATATTCTCCACCATCAAGGAGCTCACAATTATAAGTAGGGGAATCCTGACTTATACTACGGCAGTGCTTTTTAAAACCTTAATTCAGCAACAATTTATTGTATCTCCTTCCCTTGTTTCAATATGGAGCATATATGGTGGTGGACTCCAGCACAGATTCAAGCCACCGTCGCTTTTAACACTGTAGTCCTGAATGGATTTTTCTGTGGTTACCCCTGGACACTTGATCTCGAGCATTTGACAATGGTGACCACCTCTCACTGACATCATTTCCTTTCCTGCTCTCCCGAACATTCTAGCTGCTCTTTGGGGGTTCCTTTTCCTTTGCTCACACCTACAATGTCGATGTTTCTTAGGTTCACCTATTCTCTCTTCTCTACTCACTTTCCTGGGCAGGCCGTTCTTGACGCTCAGTGGCTTTCTTAACCACAGCAACTCTCTTACCTGAAACAATCTTCCTACCCTTTTTACCCGGTTGAAGTCTCCATCATCGGCTTTTCCCCACCGTGTCTGGGTAGACCTCCCTCAGGCGGGCTCCTCGTAGCTTCTTTGACTTCGCTCGCTGCAGAGTGCAAGACACTGCCTGCTATGTCACCAGCCCCGGCAGGGACCACGCCTGGGACGCCCATTCTCTGTGTCCCCAGTGCCAGTACTGCACCTAGTCCTGAGCAGGTGGCCAATAAGCGAGCGTGGAGTAACTGAACAATGCGGAAAACCTTGTCACAGGAAACGGGCCGGAGTGGCTACACCCGGGGGCTAGACGCGGAGAGGAGCCTCTGGGCTGGCGGCGTCTGCGGGTTGAGACCCGGCCCGATAGAGCACAACCCGGAGGGCGCAGGGCGGGCAAGTTCAGGAGCCAGGTTGGGAGGGCGCCCGCCGGTGGGAGAGGGGGCCGGAGCCAGCCGGGCCGAGCAGCGTGGAGCCGCCGGCTACAGCAAGTGACTCCAGCAGGGCGAGGCCGGAGAAGCCGCGGCCGCCCCTCGCCGGACTCATTCGCCCCCACTTCCTCGGCTGCGCGCTCTCTCCGCGCGTTCTGTTCTTGGCCCCACCCGGCTACCGTTGCTCTCTAGAACGCCGCGCCCTGACCCGGAAGCGCATTCTCCTTAGCAACTGTGGGACCGCGGCGGCGCCGGCCTCCCGGGAGCCACGGTGAGGCCCTCCCCCACCCCTCCTCCCGCTCCGCGCGCTCCACCCGGGACCGACCCCGGACTGGCCTCCTGGGGCTTCGCGGTGCTTCGCCGGGCCCCTTCAGCGGCGGCCCGAGGCGAGCGCCTTCATCCTCCCGTGTCGCTTCCCGGCCCAGGCTCGCCCGTGTCCATCCCACGTCCCGCTCTCCTGGCCGACCCGGCCTGTCAGGTCCCTCTCCTCCCGCACCGGCCGGCCCTCCCTGGTAGCCCAGCGGGATGAGCAGGGAGGGAGGCGAGAATTGGACAGAGCCTGTTGCTGTAGAGAGGACGCTTCCCGAGGTTTGGGTCACCTGTGGACGCGTCTTCGGGACTGGCAGGGAGTCTTGAACAACAGCCCTTACAATACTTGACGTTTGCCTGCTGTTTTGCGGTTCCCAAAGTGATGCATTTTATCTGCTTTATTGATCGTACAGACTCATTTAGTCGTACATTTTGAACTGATCCTTTTCCGGGGAATTAGCTTTCCAGTTGTGAGTGAAGCGTGGTTAGTATTAGATTTTGTATCTTCCAGTTTTCTGCAGAAGGAAATCTCCCTGGGATTGACTAAATTTGGGAAAGATTTCAAGTGAAATTTGCTACGTTGAAGAAAGTATGAACAGGTGTTAATAGCCCTGATTTGCGTTTGAAAAGAAACTGCTGCACTCAAAACCTCCCTTAATTGAGTCTGAACGAGTGGTACTACACAGAAAACTGGAAGCCTTATTTGAACATTGTTGGATAACGACTTTATATTTAATCCAGTGATTATGGACACAAAACTGAGGCATGTGAACAACTTTCTGGAATCACATTATTTGGTAATAAAATGCAGGAGTTTGTTTATATACCAAAATTCATCATTCCAAACTATAATTTCATTTCAGTTCAATAAATATTTATTAAGCACCTACAGTATTATATGCATTTGAAAGAATATAGAATAAATAAGAGACTATACATCAAATAGTTAGGAAAGCAGTAAAATGGCGTTTGTACAAAGTGCGAAATATGTGGTACGGATATTAAGTGTTATATAGTAGGTCAGCGGATGGAGAAATTAGTATGGGCTGGAATTTTCAGGAATTTTTTTTTTGATTAAATGGGACTTGAATTATCTCTAAAGTATAATACACTTTGTATTTGTATTGGAGTGGACAGAGACTCCTAAATAATTTCTTTCTTTATATTAAGGGCTTGAGAAATAGTTCCACGTGGCATTTTGAAGTCCTTGTTTAAAGCTCTAAGGTCACCCGATTTCGGATCTATTTCTTTCAAACACTTAGTACAAATTTCTCTGGCATTTTTCCTGTTTGAGATCTAAAATAATGAGGGTAGTAAGGGCTTTGCCGTTTGGAGATTCCTTGTTTCTGCAGTTGGTGTTGCATTTATATGAAACACCACAGTTTAAGTAGAATTAATTACTATTTCATACATACATAAGTCTTGTGAAATGTTGCTCTTTATGTGACTGGTATTTCCAGAGTGCTTCCATGTAGCACACACTGTCAGGAAATAGTAGAAATAACAGTTACTTAGCGACCACCATCTATGCTTTGCCCATGGTGTGTGTGTATGCATGTGTTTAGCCTATCAGCCTTTGACGCTCAGCATTTGCCTTGAGATGTAGAAGGGCCAGAACAATATACACGTCTGAATTGACCTTTTTTTTTAAGTTTAATAGGGATTTTAGGCTCAATTGCTTTGGGCATCCACCAAAGATACATTTGTGAAGATGCACAAGCCCTTAAGGAGACTTCTTAGGATGTTTTGTTGCTTTTATATAGATTTAGTATTCATTTAATCACTTATTCAACAAATATTTAAGTGTTTACTTGGTACTAGGCACTCTGCTTGGCGTTGAAAGTGGAGGAGAGGGAATGCATTCATGGTCCCTGTCCTCAGCAGATAATCCAATACACAAATGCAAAGCTGCAGCTGTGACAAGTGTTGTAGTTAGAGAAATCATAGAAGTGACATTCGAACTGAGATCTGCAGGATATACAGGAAGGGAAGAGTTTTCCAGTCAGAGCAAACAGCATGACAGAGACCCTCTGATGACAGGGTCTGTGGAGAGGACTAGGGACTTATGCTCTGTATATGGAGCTGGAAGAGTGTGGAGGAATCTAGTGGGCAAAGGAGTTTGAGAGGGGCAGGGACTGGATAGTGCTGGGTCTTGTAGGGAGATTGACTAGTTTTTCTTTTTTTTTCTTTCTTTTTTTTTTATAAGGCTGGTCAAATGAAGCAGTGGGAGTGGAGAAGGAACAAAGAAATCTGTAACTGGGTGTGATCAATTAGTTGTAAACACCAATCCTCAGGGTAAAGAGAAGCCTCTATAGGGTTTTATTTAGGGACTTAGGCTGGATTTTGGGTGGGGATGACACAATTAGATTGTTTGAATAGTCTGCATTGTATTTCTAACATCACTTAGTATTTGTATTGTCTCTTTCCTCATTTTCTCAACATAGTCCTTTTCCTTTATTGTTAGTTGGATAAGCCTCCATATCCCACTAGCAAGACATATTATTATTATTTTTTAATGGGAGAAAAGCAATTTTAGGATTAGGATTGGTCATTAGGGGTTAGTTGATTTGAAATCTTTTTCATTTGCATTTCGTTTAGGATACTAATATCTGTGACTCTTTTTCCTTTTTTTTTTTCTTCTTTTCCTCTTTTTTTAAATTGTGATAAAAACACGTAATATAAAACCTTCTTAACTGTTTTTAAGTGTATAGTTCAGGGATGTTAAATATATTTACTTTGTTGTGTAACAGATCTCTAGAACTTTTCATCTTTTGAAACTGAAATTCTATACCCATCAAATAATTACTCATTTCCCTCTCCCGGCCAGTCCCTGGCAACCATGTTCTACTTTTTGTTGCCATGACTACTCTGGATATCTCATGTAAGTGGAATCTACAAGGCATTTCCAGTTTTTCCTTCATGCTCCTTCCCTTTTATATCCTTCCTTCTCTCATCAGTCAGTTCAAGTCCTACCACTTCTTAAACATTCAGCTCCTCTCCCTTGTATTCATAAACCCAGAGTGTAAAAGGCCTTAGAAATCATCCTGTCCAACCCTCTTTTATTATAGATGAGACAAGAGTCGTGTAGAAATTCAACGATTTGCCAAAGGACAGACATCGAATGAGTTGGGGCAGAATTGGGACTCTTTGCCTGACTCTGAAAGAGCTGTGGTCTTTTACCTCCTGTGCAGGTGCCTTTTCTGCTTTGGCCTGCTTACTTGTGATTTAGTGCTCTATTCTTTGGTTAGACCACAAGTACCACTTGTACAGGAGAGGCACAGAAACTGATTTCCATATCCCTATAGCATTATACTGAGGCGTATTAAATGCTCAGGAAATATTTGTTGACTAATTGATTGCCTTTAGGACTTTCATTGCCTAAAAGGTGGCCCTGTGTGAAATTTTGAACTTCATTGATTTCATATCCTTGATTATATTAATGAAATTTACATTTGTCCTTCTGCAGTTGAATAATTCTTTCCCTTTTGTAATTAGAATTGAGCCGTCTTGCCTTTTCTGAACGCCCTCCTAGTGTGTGTATTTGTCTATGACAATGTATACTTGGGTTCTTCTGAATATTTTGATGAAAATCTAATAAAGCCATCAGAAATGAAAAACCTAATGCATTAAACTTTTTACATTAGCTGATTTATTTTGAGGCAAAGGTTTATGCTTCTTTTTGAGTTTTATTGCTGCTAAATGTTTTTTGGGGAACAATATTTTTACCACAGTTTATAGTGCTCATCTTGGAGTACCTACAGGATCAGTTGATTTTGGGTAGTGGGCTAGAAATGATTTTGAGATGGCCCAATAATCTAAGGGCAAAAAAAGTGTAACAAAGCATTTTCTTGTGTGAGGAAGATCTGTAAACTTTTATTTGTAGTTTTTCCACTTATCCCAGACTTTTGTTTCTCGTAATGTTGTGTGACCAACCTTCTAGAATACAGTTTTTAGAATGTCCTTTTATTTTAACCTTCAAAAAGTTTTTTTGTTTTATAGGAAGAGTTGCTGTGGGAAATGAATTACTATTGAGCATAAGTACACACAAAACTATGTGCCTGGAATGGGTTGTAGATCCCTCAGGTCTAGCCATCTGTGGTGTTATTGGTGATGTTGAGGAGGTGGAGACTTGGCCAGAGTTCTTTTTGTCTTTATTAAACTGAGGGTGGTGGTGCAACTGCACAAGATACTTCTTTTTGTCATGTGACATAAAGTAGAAGAGTTTGACAACAAAGACTTTTCAAATAGAGAGCATTTTATCTGGAACCACTGTAAGAACTTGATGTCCCAGAGTTGCTATTATGTGACTAGTCCTGTTGAGGCTAGAATTGGTCAACTCATAGTCCAACTACTTTTTATTCCTTTCTTGCCTCCCAATAACAGGCTGCCTCTGGGATGTACTAAGGTGGCAGACAAGAGACAGTGTTCAGACTGGCCAGAAAGGACTTTCATGTGGTGCAAAGGACAGAGAAAATGTCTCTAATGAAATCACGTGGGGATAAGGGCTGATGGAGGGGTACCCTGTGCTCAGAACATGCTTTCTAATTAGAAAGGAAAGAAGAGGAAGGGGATGATCATTTATGGAGCCCCTCCTATGTGTTATGTAATTCACATGCATTATATGATTTAGTGCCAATTGTCCATTGAGGAAGATGATTTAACTTTTTTACTAATGAGAAAATTGAGGCTCAGGGGGTTTACTTAAGTCATAAGTTTACAAGAGTTAGAACCAAAGTATGGACCCATGTCTGTCAATTCCAAAGCCCGTGTTTCTTCCATCACACTGCATCATGCTACCTCCTTAAATCAGTTTCTGATTTCAGCATTAGTGCTGGGTATGATATTGATATTCAACTCTGTACCCCACCAATACGTACAATCAACTATGTTACAATGAAAAAAAAAATGCTGGGTATGAGAACTTCAACGTAAATATAGGAATGATCAAGAAAAAGGCAAGTAACGAAGTAGGCTGATAGAGTAGGAAGTTACCTGTTCTCCGAGGTTTAGAAAATCCTTGAAGTGAAGGAAAGTAGTTATTGGAGTATCTGGTAGACTTGGGAGCTTGGGTAACCCAAACCAGGAGGAGGCAGGAAGTTCTATAATGCTAATTGAAGAACTCTGCTCTTTAGGCCTCCTCTAATGAAGTTGGATTGTTACTATCTCTCATTAGGCTTTGATGAGGAAAGGAGTTTTGTAGTGATTGTTTAGGTGTTGAGGGATTTAGAGAGAAGCCCCAGACATTTCTGTTTAACTTCTTCTAGTTTAGAGAGCATCTCTCCACATGTGAAGTAGTTGTTTCTTTCTCTGATGTCTGCCTTGGTCAGACCCATGGCAAAAGGATTAAACAAAAATCAGAAATTTACAGTTTGTTTTTTGACTTTAATTAAGTTTTTTAAGTGAAAAAAAAGTTTGAACTGTTCAGGGATCTTTTGCTCAAATAAGACTTTTATATTTTACTGAATTTTTGGCCAGTTGAAATTGATCTTTCTTAATAGTTTAGAAGTAAGGATGCCTTATTAATTTGATGACTGAGATACATGTTAATGGGGAATAATTTTTAGTAAATGATTTAGGGCTTGATTTGTGTTGTGAAGGATTATTAATTATTCGTTAAGACCATATTTTTAAAAGCTGATTTATTGAGGTATAATTGACATATACTCCAGCTCCCTGAGCACCATTTCAGACAACTACTGATCTTTCTGTCACTATACATTAATTTTCATTTTCTAGAATTTTCTAGAATTTTACATAAATGGAATTGCACAGACTGTAGTTATGCTTCTTTCACTCAGCATAATTATTTTGAGGTTCATCCCTGTTGTTAGTGTGTCAGTAGTTTGTTCCTCTTTATTGCTGAGTGATATTCCATTGTATGGCTGTACTATACCTCAGCTTATTAATACATTCACCTGCTGATGGACATATTGGTTGTTTCCAGTTTTTTTAGCTATTAACAAGTAATATTGCTTTGAAAATTTGTGTACAAGTCTTTGTGTGGACATACATTTTTATTTCTCTTGGATAAGTAAATACCTAGGAGTAGAATGGTTGGGTCATATGGTAGGTATATGCTTAACTATCAAAGTTTTCCAAAGTGGTCATAGTATTTTGCATTCCCACCAACAAATGTGTGAGCAGTTCAGTTCCCCCACATCCTTGGCAACTCTTGGTATGGCCAGTCTTTTTGATTTT
Source organism: Cynocephalus volans (assembly GCF_027409185.1). Taxonomy (NCBI): domain Eukaryota; kingdom Metazoa; phylum Chordata; class Mammalia; order Dermoptera; family Cynocephalidae; genus Cynocephalus; species Cynocephalus volans. The sequence continues at coordinate 294,025,850 of NC_084460.1, forward strand.
AGACATTCTAATAGGTATGTATTGACCTCTCATTTTTGTTTTAACTTGCCTCTCCCTAATGACTAGTGAGGCTGAGCATCTTTTCAGGAGCTTATTTCCTATCCATATATATCTTATTTGATGAAGTATCTGTTCAGATTTTTTGCTCATTTTTAATTGGATTGTGTGTTTTCTTATTTCTGAGTTTTGAGAGCTTTTTATATATTTTGGATACAAGTTCTTTTTAAGATATAGGGTTTGCAAATATTTTCTCGTAGTCTCTTTTTATTCTCTTAATGGTGTATTTTGAAGAGCAGAAATTCTTAATTTTGACAAAGTCCAAATGATTGATTTTTTTCTTTTATGGGTTGCTTTTGTTGCTTTACTTAAGAAATCTTTGCCTAAGTTCACATCACGAAGATATTCTCCTATGTTCTAGAAGCTTTATAATTTTAGGTTTACATTTAGATCTGTGATCCATTTTGAGTTAATTTTTAAATAAGGTGCAAGGTATGGTTCACTTTTTACATGTGGAATCTAGTTCTAACACCACTTGTTGGAAAGACTATTCCTTCACTAAATTGCCTTTGTACCTAGATTGAAAATCTATGGTTCTATTTCTGGACTCTCTTTTCTGTTTCATTGATCTTTTGTCTTGATGCCAATACTACACTGATTTGATTACTGTAGCTGTATAAGTTGAAAATCTATTAATACATGCATAGTTCTATTTCTGGACTCGTTTTGTGTTTCATTGATCTCTTTGTCTTTCTCGATGCCAGTACTACAGTGACTTGCTCACTGTAGCTTTATAATAAGACTTGAAAGTCAGGTAGTGTAAGTCCTCCTACTTTGCTATTCTTTTTCAAGGCTGTTTTGACTCTTTTAGATCCTTTTCATTCTGTGTTAATTTTAGAATCAGCTTCCCAGCTTTTCCAAAAAGTCTGCTTGAGAATTTGATTGGGATTGTATTGGATCTTTAGATCGCTTTGGGGAGAACTGCCCTTTTAACAGTTTTGAGTCTTCCAACTCATGAACATTCTGTAGTCTCCATTTATTTAGAGTTTCTTTAATTTCTCTCAGCAATATTTTGTAGTTTTTAGTGGAAAAATCTTGTGCATCTTTTGTCATAATTATCCCTAAGTATTTTATATTTTTTGATGCTATTGATATGATATTTTTTTCATGCCTGTTGATTCATTGTCCTCTACCTTGCTTGTTTCTGACAAGAAATCTGCTAACATTCTTATCACTGTTTTTCTGTACTTAATTTGTCTTTTTTTCTGTGGCTGCTTTTAAGATTTTCTCTTTAATCTGGTTGTAAGCAAATTGATTATGATGTGTCTTGGTATAGTTTTCTTTATGTTTCTTGTTATTGGTGTCATCGAACTTACTGGATTTGTGGTTTTATAGTTTTCATCAAATTTGGAAAATTTGGGGCTGTCATTTTTTAAATGTTTTTTTCTTTTCCTACCCCTGTCCCTTGTAGATTTCCATTATGCATATAGTAGATTGCTTGAAGTTGTCCCATAGCTCACTGATGCTCTGTTCATTTTTTTCAGTTTTTTTTCTTTCTTTGTTTCCTTTTGGATAGTTTTTATTCCTAACTATATCAGGTTTAATTCTTTTCTTCTGCAGTGTCTAATCTCCTGTTAGTCCCATATCAGTTTATCTCAGGAATCATAGTTTTTTTTTCTTTTCTTTTTTTTTAAATCAAAGTTACTTTTAATAAAAGTTGTATCACTTAAATAGACATACAACAGTTACTGAAAAAAGTTCACCATTTTCCCTTTCCTGGTGAAAACTAGTATACACAGTAGACCTCTGGTACTCTGCAACAACCCTTTCTGGTGTGGAGTTCTCACAATTTTAGGCGAGCCTTTAAAAAAGCAAGGGGACTATACAATACCTTGATTGCTTCAATGACCTGTGGAAGTATAAAGAAGCTATTGCTTAATAATTCTTCACTACAAAAAGTAAAGTTGGAAACTTAGATTTTTGTTTGTCTCTCTACATGTTCAGAATAAAATTAATTACTGTAATTCTGAACTTTTCAACCACTTCATGTTTTCCATTCTTGCTTTCAGTAGTGAACATCTGTTGTTTCAGTTTGCTCTGAATCCCTCTTTCCTTTTGGGATGAGCCCATCACTCATCCAATGTGGTCCTGATGGGAGTTATCAGTTACAGTGCATATAACCCAGGCCTGGCCAAGACCGTGGACCCCCATCTCTTTTCCCACAGGAATTGGTCCAACGCAAGAGCAGGTGATCCAGGGAAGAAGACCAGAGTCTTTTTGTAGGATTTGATTTGTGGATCTTGGAAAAGGAAGTTCTCTCTTTCCTCTTTGAATCACAGATCTTAAGGTTGTGGACTTACCGCTAACACTGGCACATTTTGTGAAAAGGATCAGCCTGAAAATGAAATCAGAGAAAACAATCAGGAGATGGTAAGGAGCTCTGGCAACATCATCTGAGCTATGCCTATGGATGACATTAAAGTTTTGAGGTTATTTCAGTGAATCAGTGCAAATGAAGCGTTTCTTCTCCAAGGAATCAAACACTTGCAGAACTAAATAGGACAGATTGAATAAAAAAAAGAGTTTTATCCTACACTTTCCCATTTTCTGACAGGCTCCATGTTATCAATCATGTCAGTCACATCAGTGGCCTTCAGGATGTGCAAACTGTGTAATTCTGTTGAAGAGTCAAGATTGAAAATAACAATCTTTCCATTCTTTGTGCTTTAGAACAATTCTCAAAACATATATTATGTCCTCTACCCATAATTGTTCAAATAAATTTTTCTTCTAAAAAATAACTTAGATCAATAGAATCATTTACTTTATACATATTCAGAAACAGAGCTCATCTATTTTCTCCAGTGTTCCATTGAAGGAAAAACTGGTGGAAACACACAGATGTAGCAAAAGGTATGTTTCCTATTTTGGCTTCTCTGTTAATGACTAGAGGAAATCCTTTGTTGTTTTCATCTTGGTTTCAGCATAATGGTATCAATATCCTTTTCTTCCTCTGAATCTTGATCTGGCATCCAGCATTGGTCTTTTACACCCAGATAATGAATATTTTATTTATTAAGTAGACTCTGTACTGTTACTACTGAATAGAGTTTAAAGTGTAGTTATGCATTGCATAACGACATTTCAGTCAATGTGGGACTGTTTATATGGTAGTGGTCCCATGAGATTATAATGACTATCCCATATAGCTTAGGTGTGTAGTAGGCTATACCATCTAGGTTTGTGTAAGTGTACTCTGTGATGTTTACACAATGATGAAATCACCTAATGATGCATTTCTCAGAACGTATGCCCGTCACTAAGTTGACATGTGACTATATGTAGGTATATGTGTATATATATTGCTGTTCGATTACAAAAGTAATTCATACTCTTGTAAGAAACAAAAAAACTAAAACATTACTGAATTGTATGCCTTAAAGTGAGAATCCCCAGTAATTCTACTTTTTAAAGAGAGTTACTGTTGTGAAGTGGTGTGTCTAAATAGAGGTTTTATTTGTCCCACTTTGAGAGGCAAAGACGACTATAGAGATGGTTCATTGCTGGACTGGTGTCATTTTTAAGATGGTGAATTGCCGTCTTTCATCTGTAGGCCAGTGCCATGATATTTTCCTTGAGAATCTAATCCAGTGCTGTTCCTGGAATGAAAATGTTGCAAGAAAGTTGAACTTTTTTTAAACACAGAAAATATTGGTGAAACAAATTCCGTCCTTTTCCTTCTTTCTTTCTCTAATATAGTAGGTTCTGTGCTCTCCAAGTATTATAAAAATAATTTATTTTTTCTGTCTTTACTTCTTTATCCAGCATATATCTCGTGTATGGAAGACCTGGGACATAGCAGGAGTACTTCTATGTAATTAGTGGGAACTGGCCTGTCTCTTACCTAGGATCTACTCTTGAGCATAGCATGTCAATCTGGAGGAACTGGATTGGGCTAATAGTGGTTTAGATGCAACTCTAATTTGCACTCAGGGCTAATTTGAGAGGCCCTGACTAGAAATGGATGGATTGAATGTGGTTCTGCTGTAGGGTGACCTTCACTGACTCAGTACTTGGAATTTATGGGAGAGAGAAGCCTCATGAAGATAGATGGTCCTGAGGCCTGCAGAAGAACACACACACTTAGAGTCTCCCAGAGCTGATTAAAGGGATTCTAGCTCCTAGCAAGATGGAGATTATGAGCTGCAAGAAGCCTTGGATCCTCATTCCTAACAACTGCTTTAAGGCTTTCAGGGATTGGAAAACATTTTTGATTCTACTTTCCAGAATCTTTGGCTTCTAACTTCTAAAGTGAAGGATGCACTAGAGGCTGACAAACAGTAAATCAGAACAAATATGCTGCTCAGTGGGTGAGCTGGAGAATATATTGTTTTGGAGAAGCTTGTTAGAGAGATCAATAGTCATTATATTCTGGGGAACATTAAAAAAAATAAATGTACATGACTTATGTAAAGAATTAAAAAATAAAAAATTTAAGTGGAACAGGTTCTTTATACAAAGTTTTCTAATTGATTATTACTGGGATATAATAAAAAGGGTATTAATTTTTATATATTGTATTTTGACACTGTTGAACACATAGTTGTAATACTTTTTCAGTTGATCGTGTTGGATTTCCTAGGTAGACAGTGATTCCATCTATAATTGATCATTTTGCTTCTTTTAAAATATTTTTGTCATGTTTTTTTGTTACATAGCGATGGCTAGCACCTTTAGAACAATATTGAATAACAAACACTGTAATAGTTGGCAGCCTTTCTCTATTCTTAAGTTAATAGGAATGCCTCTAGTGCTTTTTCATTATTCATAAATTATTTTCTGTTGCTAATTTTTGTTTCAACTCTTTTCTTTTTAAACTTTATTTTTAAATTAAACTTTTCCTTTTGAGATGCTTGTAGAATCACATGCAATTGTAAGAAATAATTCAGAGAGATCCTGGGACCTTCACCCAGTTTTCTTTTGCATATCTATAGTACAGTATCACTACTGTAAATTGTATCCACCTTATTCACATTTTAATACTTTTACTTATACTCCTTATTCAGATTTTACCAGTTTTTCTAGGACTCATTTGTGTGTGTGTGTTCTATTACATCTGTAGATTGTGTGACCACCGCCAAAGTCAAGATACTGAATATTTCCATTACAAAAATTCCTTGTGCTGCTATGCTTTCATAGCCATGGTCATTTCCCTCTCTCTGTCTTCCTAAACCTAGGAAACCATTAAACTCTTCTCTTTCTCTATAATTTTGTCATTTCACGAATGCTATATAAATGGAATCATACGATATGTAACCTTTGAGATTGGCTTTTTTCACTCAGCATAATTCCCTTGAGACATCCAGGTTGTTGCATGTATCAATAGTTTGTTCCTTTTTATTGCTTAGTAATATCCTATGACATGGATTCCCCACAGCTTGTTTAACTGTTCATCTTTTGAAGGACAACTGGGTTGTTTTCAGTTTTGAAATATTATGAGTAAAGCTTCTATGAACATTCATGTACAGGTTTTTTCTTTGCAAATGTAAGTTTTCATTTCTCTGGGATAAATGCCCAAGAGTGCATATACCCTTTACTTAGATTCACCTGTTGTTAAGATTTTGTCCTGTTTGCTTTATTATTTGTTTTCTCTATATCTCTGTGTCTGTCTCTTTCTCTCTTTAAATATGTACACACAAATATAAAAAATTTTTACTTGAGAGTAAATTGCATACGTTATAACCCCTTATACTCCGTATTTCCAAGAATAAGGACATTTTCTTACATATCCACAGAAAAGTTATTAACTTAGCTAACCATGGATACAACTTTTATTAGATCTGCAGTCAATTACAGTTTGTCCATTGACCCAATAATGTCCCTTTTATATCTTTTCCCCTTCAGGATCTAGTCTACTATCACTTTGTATTTATTTGTCATGTTTCTTTTGCCTCCTTTAATCTGGAACAGTTCTTTAACCTTTCTTTGACTTTTGTGACTTTTTGAGGAATATAGTCCTCTTTAAAAAAAAATAGGATTTCCTCCTTATGGAGTGCTTATTATCTGTCAGGTATTGGTCTGAGAACTTATATTACATACATTACTCATTAGTGCCCAAGACATCTCTATGAGGTAGGTTTTATTATTAAACTTGCTCAAAGTCATAGCTCTTAAGTGGTAGAACTTGGATTCAAACCTGGGCTTTTTGATTCCAGATGCCTTTTAACTACTGAGCTCTACTGTCTTCCATTAATCTTTTAGCCTGCTGTAGTACCACTCAGGCTTCCAGAAACTGGTGTTTTAACCTTGAACTAAGAATCAGGGAAACCATGATTTCTATATCTGTGTCTATCAGCTTTCATAAACAAGTGTTATATGATTTGTATTACAGTAGATCCATTTCACTATGACTTCAGATATTTCATACGTTGCTTCAGGTTGGAGCTAAAATTGAGTCATTTCTGCATCTGATTAGCATTTATGTTACTTTTTGAAAGTATTAAATATTTGAACTGAAATTTTAAACATCAGGCAGCTGGTTGGTTGTCTTTCACGTTAGAGACGAAAGTTTAGAGAAAACCCTCTGAAGTTGTCTGGCCCATGTCCTTCAGTCCAGGTAAGGATTGTTTCTTCCAGCACATTCTTCAGTTCTTAGTCCAGTCTTTGTTAATTGTCCCAAAGAAAGAGCCCTGCTAACCCTGGAGGAAGGCAGTTTTCTAATCTCTCATCTGTGGGGGAGTTTTTCTTTGTAATTAGATATGGAGATTATAATGTGCTTTATTCTAAGTTTTTTTTAAGGTCACTACCATCTGAAATGATACAAAATACGTATGTATGGGTTTGCCAAGATTACAGTTGCTGTGGAAATCGTAACTTTGGATTTCTTCACATCTGAGTTGGTAAAATGTGCACAAAGGCTCTGTATGAACTTAGGTTTTATATTTAATGTGTATCTAGAGATAGCACGATCTTAGTGATGTAGCTTCCCCATAAATGACAAGTAGAATACTTGCAACCTGAAGGTTTAAAATAATCCTAAGATTCTGAACATTGCCATGGAGCTGAGATCCTGCACTCTGACCCTCTGCTTAGAAGGCGTGCATAAATGCTGGGAAACTAGAACTCTTCAATGGAAGTGGAGACCCACCTTATTTCGTGGGGTGTATAGGCCTCAGGTTTGTTTTCTGTCTCTGAGAAGCAGGGGTTTCCAGTGCTTCTGTTTTGACTTCTTTTTTTGAAGGAGTAGGGAGAAGAAATGCCACAGGTCTGTCATAGTTATATTTCAATATTTTTGGAATTATTTTGGTTATTTTTCTTGGATTTTTGTATTTCTCTGCTATTTACTTGAAGTTGTTAACTATTAAATTCTTAGTGATGGCCCTTGCGAGTGGTAGTGGTTTTTATCTGGGAAATGTAGAATTTTGAAAAGCTGCAAATTGTAGAGTCACTGTCTTTCAAACTGACTCTCATTGAATGGCATGAATGTGAAACATACTTCCTCCTCAGAAAGGAGGGATAGAATCAGGGTTGTTTTTGTAGGGCCTTTCTCAGGTCCACCAGTACAGGTGCTTACCTAATTGACCGGATCTAAAATCAGCAGGTTGGCTTAGGGGTTATTAAACTTTAACTATATCTTTATCTGTGGTCTGGATTTAATGTCTAAGTCATTTTGCTGTTTACAATTTTGTGTTCCATGTTCCTCCAGATTCCTGATTAATACTAAAATTCTCTGTGACTTTGAGGGGACAGTACAATTGCTTGTGACTTTGCATGTCTTCCTGTGGAAGTGTTCTGCAAGACAGGAGGTGGACCTTGTGTTGTAGGCAGGAGCCTTGTTTTTAGCAAGGCCTTACCTTGCTTGGGCCTGAAAGAATCTGTAGGTAGTAAATTCCAAATGTCTACAGCTGCAGCCTTGAGATTAGTAGTCATTGGTATAGGAACACTTCCCAAGAATAAAGTAATGATATAAGTGACATTTTTTAAAAAATAAAGAACTAACACAGAAGCCAGGTTATTAATGTCTTGTGTAAAGTAAAAAGTTTTCATGAACACTCCCATTTTATTTGAAATAATATGAACCTAGGAAAAACTACTCTCAGTTTTTACATTTTTAGTTATTTTATTCAGTTGGTTATAGATTCTGAAAGTCACATATTTTTCCAAATTGCCATGGTAAAATTGGCCATGTGGATGAACTTTTCAGCCTTCTTTTTCCTTTTTCTTAATACTTTTGAGGTTAGTGTATGTGGAGACATGATGACTTTGATTACCATTAAAATTATGCATATAGCTGGTGGATAAGATATTTTTCAGCTCTATTATTAAATAACTGCTTTGATATTACAGCATGAAATTTGGATTGCGCCTGTGATAAATTTGCTCCATAAAATTTATGCTTTGTTGCAAGTAAAGACCCTAAGTGATAATAGTAGTTGTTGCTGAATTGTTTGCTAAATAGGTTATTTTGACATTATGACCTGTAATTGACAGTTTTTAAAAGGAAATTAAAAAGTCTTCTCATGTGCTTTATTATAATTTAGTATGTGTGTGCGGGGGGTGGGTAGGGGCGGATGAAACAACACTATTAATTGATAATGGTTAAATTTGATGATGAACACATGGGAATTCATTACAACATTATTTCTACTTTGTATATGTTTTTAAATTTCCGAAATAAAAAGGTAAAGTATCCTCAAAAGGTAATGAAGGAAAGTGGCAAGATCTGAGACAGACTTTGTTTAGGGGTAGGATTAAGGAAATACATGTAATGATTTCCAAGTCTTTCTAGGGTGGTTTTTTCAGTGGTGCTGAAGTACTGCTCCTAAATTATTTCAGGAGTGAGAATATTATAGTTTTACCCTGTTATTGCCTAAGTTTACTGACCAAGGCAGAGATCATCCAGTGTGACTACTTATGCGTTATGAAAACAAACCCCCTCCTTTTAATTTTTTTACAAGACACTTTCTTTTGCTATTTGGAGCTGAGCATGAATTCCAACACCAATGGTTACTTTCATATGCTTCTTTAGATTCTGATTTTCTTTAAAAAGACAAAATTTTTGTTTGGTCCCTATTCTTTTAGATTTTTCAAGTGTCTCTGTTACTTCCTCCACTGACTGAATGGAGAAAGATTTATTCTTGTTTCGAAAGGTACTTAATGTTTGACTTGAGCTTTTTGCTACTGTCTAGAGTTTGTTTCCAAAGTTTGCATATTTTTATTAAAAAGAGGTTAGAATAAATTTCATGGGGTTGAAAATGCCAATTGGTATGAAAGTCTTTAAAGAATAGGAAGTAATCTTATTCATCCCAACTTAATAATTCTATAGATGACTTTAATTGTAGTAATAAAATGTGAGGGAGAAACATGAGATTGAATTTGTAGTATAATCCTGTATAAAGTAAACATGAGAAATGAAGCTATTTGTTGAAAAATGAAGCAGTTTCTACCTCTTGATATTTTGGGGCTTTACTTGGTAGCACAGCTTATGTTTGAGAAGACCCTGGGAGATCTCTTCAATTTTGGTTTTGTATGCTATCTTATTACAAATCTTGTACTTGTTATTGTGTGATTTATGACCAGAATTCTAGAACTTAAATGGCATTAGGATGATTCTGTCTTTATTAGAGACAGGTAGATGATACTATAGATCCACCCTAGCAATATCCTTCATGTGCTTCTTGCTATTACTGATGTGCTACCAAGTAAGGTCCTCATAGAAGCTACTCGTTATCCTTGGCCCCACCTTCTCAACTCTTCTTTCCCATCAGTGTTTTGACATGCTCAAGTTTCTCCTTTCATAACAAGATAGCAACAACAAATGCAAACTCTATCGTTTGCTTCCACCTTTTCCTCTTCACAGCCAAACTTCACCAAAAAGTTGATTGAACTCACTAACTCCACGTCCTCCCAGCCCGTTCATGGCTCAGCTTATTTCTTTTTAGTTGTTATCCCTATTTCTTCACTAAAACAGCTCTCACTAAGCTCCCTGTGACATCCATGATGCTTAGTCTAATGAACACTTCATTCTTTATTTTACTTCTCTCAGCAGCATGTGACTTTATGGCCCATTACCTTCTTGAAACTTTGATATTGTTGACATCACACTTTCCCAAGTTTTCTCTTATATCTCTTTCAGAGGAGGCCATTCCTTTTCAGTCTTTGTAATTTTTTTTCCTTTTTTTTGTAATCGAATCATAATTGACTATACATATTTTTTGGGTTTAATGTTGATGTATGTTGATCAAATCAATTTATTAGCATATGTATTATTACAAATTGTACTTATTCTTTATGCCTCTTATCCAATCTCTCCCCATCCCCCCTCCGTCCCCCCTCTAAGAACCCTAGATTTTTTCTTCTGTCCTTCTGAAAGAGTAACAATTACTCTGTTGATTTGTTGCCTGGATGATATGTCCAGTGTTGAGAGAGTTGTGTTCAGGTCCTACTATTATCGTAGAGTAGATGCTTCTGTCACTCTGGAATGGGCTTTGTGGAGAGAGACATCCTCTTCTTTTCTTTGGTCTCCGCTAGTGACTCACCTTGTATCAGTGCATTCAAGTGGCTGGCAGGCCATCTGCACAGTGGTTGTGGCTTCTAGCCACTTTTGTGGCAGCCATAGCTATTGGGGCTGTTGTGGGCCACCCACATGGAAGTAGTGTTTTGACATGCTCCTTGCCTGGTTGTGGGAGGAGGGGTTGGTCCCTGGCTCCATGCCTCAGGACTACAGGTGGACCCCGTGGCAGCAGCAGTGTGCTTGGATGCAGGAGGAGGGGTCTTCCCTGGCCCCATGCCTCAGGACTCTGGGCGGGCCCTGTGGCAGTGGCGGTGTGCCTGATTGCAGGAAGAGGGGTTGGTCCTTGGCTCCATGCCTCAGGAGCCCGGGTGGGCCACGTGGCAGCAGCAGCATGCCTGGTTGTGGGAGGAGGGGTCAGTTCCCAGCTCCATCTGTTTTTACGTTCCAAGAGGTTGTTATGGAGCATTTGGGTGGGAGAGGGAGATGGGAAGGGGGAAGAAAATAGGGTGGGAGGAGAAAGGAGTGGGGGCATGGTTGAGGCCTGTTGCACCCTCTTTATTCCTGCAGGGAAGACCAAAGGGCTTCCATTGGTGGCTTGGTCATTGCCAGGCTGAATGCAGATGTCAGGGGTGTGTGACTGAAGCCCTCAGCCCCCCACTGCCCTGGCTCAGGAGCCTGGGGCACTTCCTGTGGCAGCTCAGTGGTCATTGCTGGGCTGGTTGTGGGTGTCAGGAGGCACAGCTGAGGCCCCTCGTCCTCTCACTTCCCTGGCTTGTGAGCCCAGAGGGCTTCTGGTCCTTCTAGGTTTTATAGGTGTCCTTTGGTGAAGTGAGACCTTTACTAGTTAATATCAAACTTTGTCTCTGGTTTGTGGGTATTTTGTTTTTTCTTTCAGATCTGTGTTGGATTATTTGCTTTTACCACTATTTACTCTGCACTGGAACTAATTTTTTGTCCTTTGCTTCTAAAATGGGGGAACTTCCTTTGGGGACCAGCACTTGAGCTCTGTGATTGAGCTAAATTGCTGCTTTGCTGCTGATTCCTTAGGGAAGGTTTTCTGTGCAGCTCAGGTTTTAATGGTTGACTTTGTAGGTACTTCCAGGTCTTGTGAGATCTGGTACACCTGGGTTGTGTGGAAACTCTGGTCTGGGCCTGAGTCTTTTCAGCAAACTGCACCCCCTGCAGTTCTGTATTCCTGACCAGTCTACACAGAGTGATCCTGTGCTGATTGGGGGGCAGATCAGCTGTCCATGCTGTACCCCATTGTTCCCCTGGTGGTCCATCTCTTCCACTGCCCACACTCCAGACTCTTCCCATGGGATAAGCCATGTGCCAGTCCCTTGCAGTGACTCACTGGCCTCTGAGTGGCTCCTTTTTTCAGTTGCCTGTGGCCTCTCACTCCTATGTGGGTTCACGGGAACCTGTCAGTGGTCTTGCTGCCCTTGGGGCCACCAAGGCCCTCTTCTTCCCTGCCACCTCCAAGCAACTTCATAGGAAGGCTACAGCAGTGGCTTTTGCCAGCTCTTGCTCTGTACGCTTACCAGCTCCAGCCTTGAAACAGCTGTGGCTCAAAATGGTGGGAGCAGTCCTTTCTTTCTCTAATCGTGGCTTCTCCTGCCTTTATGGACTCCGTAGGTCTCTCCTCCTCTTCCCCTGAGCTCTAGAGGCCCCAGCTGGGCTGTTATTGCTTTTTAATAGTAAATTGGTTGACTTGTGGGAGAGAGTGACAATGGGGACCATCGATCCCACCATCTTGACCGGAAGCCCTGGCTATTGAACTTTGAGGCTCCTTAGGTCTCCATCCTAGATCCATTCTCCTTTTAATGTTCTCTTCCCAGGCTGATCTCATCTATGTTCACAACTTTAGTTACTTCAGTTATAATTTGTTCTCTGGTGACTGCTAAATTTAACCTCAGCCCAGATGTCTTCAGAGCTCCTGACATGTATATCCAGCTACCTGTTTGGTACTATCTCTTGGAGTTGCAGTCACCTCAAACTCAGCATGTCTGATCCTGGGCTGATGATCTCCACCCCTTGACCCCAATCCAATAACCCTGTCCCAGAGAATGTCACTCCCATCCATTCAGTAGTGTAAGCCAGAATACATGAAGTTGCCCTTGATCACCCTCTTCTCCTCACCCTTCATGTTCAACTGATTGCCATGTTTTGTTGATTTGGCTTCCTAAATATTTCTTGATTAAAATTTCTTGATCTCAGTGCCGTCATTTTTTACATGGACTGCTCAAATAGCCTCCTAACCCAGGGCCCCGTTCATTATTCCCCCGATTGCCAATCCTTTCTATACCCTGAAGCTAGAGAGATCTTACCAGAATGTAAATCTGATCATGTCATCCTCCTGACTGAAAACACTCCCATACTTAACCATTGGTTGTAGGAAAAAAAAAAATCAAAATTCTTAATACATCCTGCAAGCTCTGGCATGATGTGGCACCTGCTTTTCCCTCCAGCTTCATCTTCCCTTACTTTCCCATTTGTTCTCTAAGCTGTGGCCACATTCCTTGAGTGTGTTATATTCCCTCTCACTCCAGAGTATAAATTTAGTTTGAAATTATATATCAATTTGCATAATTGTTTAACATTTTTCCTTCCACCTTAGACTGTAAGCTTCATGAGAGGAAGGACTGGTCTCCTTTTCTTCTTTTTCCATTGTGTTCCTTAAGGCCAAGCGTAGTGCCTGATCCAGTTTAGAAGCTCAATACATTTTTGTTAAATAAGGAATGAATGGACAAGTAAATGTTTCAGTCAAAATCATAAGACATAAAGGGATATGTGAAGTGAGACAGAAGTAACAAGTTACATTATGCAAACATTTTCTGAAGGACTCTCTGAGGCAGCGGCATGAGTTTTAAGTAGGATGGAGACATTATCAGAGCCACACACCAGGAAAGGTAAACTGGCTGTGGGATTTAGGGCTAGATATGAAGGAGGAGAGGCTTGAAGCAGGAGAGGCTATCAGGGATTAGTTTAGGTGAAAGGTAGTATGGACCAGTACTAGAACGATGACAGAGAGACTGTAACACATTTGAGGGTGTAGAGGAAAAATGATGGGACCTGAATGAATATGCAGGTGGGTTGAGGTGACGAAATTTCTGTGAGTTTCATTATCTCAGTCTCCTAAATTCATCATTTCATTTTTCTTTGTAAGTGGTAAAATTTTTCAACAAACTCTATTGAGCTGTTATTCAGCAGACACTCCACTAGGCTTTGGGGTTGTGGAGGTAAATAAAAAGTTTCACCATCTAAGTCTCTTAATTATATTTTTTAGTATAATGTTTTTAAAACTGATTAAAACTATATAAGCCTAGGGCCGGCCCCGTGGCTCAGTCGGGAGAGTGCGGCGCTGGGAGTGCCAAGGCCACGGGTTCAGATCCTATATAGGGATGGCCAGTGTGCTCACTGGCTGAGTGTGGTGCTGACCATACCGAGCCAAGGGTTGCGATCCCCTTACCAGTCAGAAAAACAAACAAACAAACAAACAAACAAAAAACTGTATAAGCCTAAGTTCTACCAAGAGTTTTAATACTTGTACAAGTTAGAGAAGCAGTTAAGAGCTAGAGTTCAAGGTCATATGGCATTATCCTTGTTATAATACATGAGATAGTCTTTTTTCTTTATCAGTAACCCTTGATTGAGGCCAGCAGTTGCAGAATTAACTGTAAGGGTCTGCAGCACTTGAGTTTAATTCTCTAGAGATTTTCACACAGATACTAAAATGATAGGTTATAGGTAAGAGGTATCCAGCTAGTGCCTTTCATTAAAATGAAATAATTATATATGTTTAAGCTTCTCCCTCCCATCCACTTTACTACGTAAGGATAAAACAGAGAACTCAGATTTCAACTACTCTTTTTGGTCTTCTTAGAAGAGCTCTAATGTTCAACATATTAAGAATGTCTTAAATTGTCATTCAGCTATGGCACTGGCCAGTTTCTAGAAATGAAAAAATAACCCAGTCCATTTTTTCTTTATGGATCATGCTTTCTGTGTCATGTTTAAGAACTCTTCACCTAACCCTAGGTCAGGAAGCCTTTCTCTTATATTCTCTTCTAAAAGTTTTATAGTTTTATGTTACATCTAGGATCTTTTTGAGTTAATTTCTGTATAAGGTGTGAGGCTTCGGTCAAAGTTTATTTTTTTGTCTGTTGATGTCCAATCATTCCAGCAACACTTGTTGAAAAGGCTGTCTTTCTTCCCTTGAATTGCTCTTCCACCTCTGTCAGAAATCAGTTGGGCATATTTGTATGGGGTTATTTCTGGGTTCTCTATGTTGTTCTGTTGGTCTATGTGTCTTTGCCTCTGAAAATAACACATCCTGATATCTATCTATAGCTATATAGCTTAAAATAGGGTAGTGTGATTTCTCCACTTTATTCTTTTTTTGTGCATTATTTTAGATATTCTAGTTCTTTTGCATTTCCGTATAAATTTTAATATAAGCTTGTCTATGTCTACAGAAGATCTTGGGACTTTGATAAGAATTATGTTGAATTTATAGATCAGTTTGGGGAGTATTGACATCTTTACTATGTCATAGTCTATTAGTATCAACATCTTATCACTTCAGGTGAAACATAGGAACCTTACCACTGTTTTTAGGCTGCTTTTTCCTCCTTGTTTTATGATTAGTTGTCTTAATGTCTCCTTTACATACATTGAGAACTACATCAGATGGTATTATATTTTTGCTTTTAACCAACTAACATACTTTTAAAAACCCAAGAGGAGAAAGATAGTCTAGCTTTAGTACATTTGCCTATAAAGTTATTGACCAATATTAGTTACTTTTTACTTCTAAAAGTTCTACTTAATTCTTTTAAGATTTTTATCTTTTTTAGTAAGCTTCTTTCACTTGTTTACTTTTCTTTTATTTCTTTGTATACTTTATAGTTTAACAATATTGTTTGTCTTTTTTAAAAAGAAATTATTTTGCAACACATTTTGCTGTTTTTTTTCTGGCTCTCAATCATGATGCCCAGCTGAAGCCCAGTCAAAACAGCCACATTTATTGATTTTTTTCTTCACCAGTAAGTGTGTTTTTTCTCGCCTATCTTTTCACTGAAATTGTTGCAATTCAAGGGTCTGAGTTTTTGCAGGAGGGCTCACTTCCACCTCTCTATGTTTCATATGGTCAAGGCCTTATCTCCTGACCCCCCGCAGCTTTAAATAACAAGCTTTTTGGTAGTGACATCAGAAAGTACTTCCAGGGTGTCTGTATCCTCAACTTCTATTTTTTTCTGGTTTCTAGCTCTCACTCAATTTTTAGCTCCTGGGGATTTTCTCTTCTTTCTAGAGAGCTTAACTGTGCATTTTGAAAGAAGTTGGTAACATTTTGTTAGCAGTTGTAGTAAGCTGGTATCAGAAGGTTTTTCAGAATATTGATGCCACTATGTTACCAGAAACAGAAATTTCTTTTTTCTTTCTTTCTTTCTTTTTTTTTTTTTTAAAGAGTCACACATCTCTCACTTTATTTTACTATTTTTTTTTTTGGCAGCTGGACAGTATGATCCTAACCCCTGACCCTGGTATTATAACACCACACTCCAGCCAAATGAGCTAATTGGTCAGCCCCCGCCAAACAGAAGTTTCTATTCTGGAAACACCCCATTTCCAAACCATTCTATGAATCGTAGATTGTTGGGTCCCAAAAGGGACTCACCCCTGGTTCCTTAAGAGCTGGTTACCTGGGACAAAAGTTGCTTGCTATTTCTCAGGAGGGGCTGTGGATATGACACTTGTCTTGAAAGGAAGTCTGCTCTCACATCTGCCAAGGATGTCAAGTGCTACATTGTGTGTGCTTGATCTGTGTCAAGTGCAACAGCAATGTCAGGAAGGATCCAGACTGAAAACTGACAGTAGGATTTCACAATCAGGAGATCTTTGCCAGAGCGGTCTCTGGTCTCTGTGGAATGGAGGGGGAAGAAACCTATTGTGTTTTTTAATCTCTGGGAGGACAGTCCTTAAGTCTAGGCTATTCCTGTTTTCTCAGAAAGAATGACTTGTTTATCAATATGTGATGGTTTATTTCATGTTCTTTTGTTTTAATACTCTCTGGGTTCCAACCTTGCCTTAGATAAATTAGCTCTGTCAGAAACTGAATTCAGCCATAGAGTGTAGGACCTGCCCATTGTCTACCTATCTTTTGTTTTATGTCTCTTTAAGTGAGGTGATCAGGTGACAGAACTGAAGAGGTGAGAGCTAAACTGGGGTATTAGAGAAGGAGAGTATGATAACATGAAGCTTCTGTTATGTGGAGTTTGTAAAAATTATTATGAAAAGTTTTAAACATACAAAAGTAGAATAGTGCATCTACTCCCATTTATCCATCACCCAAATTCTATATTTACATATTTGCTTTATTCATCTTTTAAATATATCTTTCTTGGCTGAAATACTTTAAAGAAATCCCTAATATTATTCATGTACGTGTATATCTCACTATGTAGTATGAACATTTTCAGACATAGTCACAGTGCTGTTACCATACCTAATGCAAAATTGGTAGTAGAATATTAACGAGGCTTTCTTTCTTTCTGTCTCTTTTTTTTTCAGTTCTTTGAACATGCTGAGATTGTTCCTCTTTTGTTGTCTTCACATTTGTCATAGCCTCTGCCTAGAAGGTTCTACTCTGAGTGACACCTTCACATCGAGAACTTGGCCCCAGTATTATCTCCTTAATAGACGGTTTTCCTAATCACTGAAGCTAAGCTAGTGTCCTCTTTCCCCATCTCATTGGTTTCTATCTCATCACTCTGTTTCATTGCCTTTTTATCTGTGTACTCATTTATTGTTTGTCTTCTCCCCCTAAATTGTAAGTACCTTGGGAGTGGGGACCTTCTTGGTCATATTTATTGCTCTATGCCCAGTATTTAAAGAGGCCTAGTGTGTAGTAATGAAGCAAATGTTCAGAAATAAGTTGCTCTTAGAGAGATTAATAACAAAAGATTCCAGAATTTGCTTAATATTTTATAACCATTATCTCTTCCTACAGCTGATTCCTATTATAGAGCTTTTCTTTTCTCAAGAACCTTAACCAACAGCTGTGTTTGCAAAAAGTGCTGAGCCGTTGTCCCTTTTAGGACATTTAATCTTTTAAATCCTCAAAATATTTTGTAAAGTGTAAGTGAGTAAAGTCACTTCTGACCTGTTAAGAGGCAGTGTTTTTACTGACATAACTCTTATTTTAGATCACTTTATTTGAGCTTGCAGCTAATAAATCTGTTTGGCTCATATGAAACAGGATGGAATGATCTTGTAGCCCACATATCCTTTAATTGATTATTTGAACTTCTTTTATTTAGTGCATCATTTGTATTTCATGTTAGGGGGTGTTTTAAAATTTTTATATTGCCAGTTGGGAATATTCTTTAGCATGAGAAAAAATGTAATTCAATAAAACAGATATGATTCTGTAATTAAAGACTTGGATTCTTTTAAAAAATGTGTAATTTCAGACCTATGGAAAAGATGCAAGAATGGTACAGAGAATTACTCTGTATTCCTCACCAGATTCCCCAGTGTTAACATTTTACCACATTTGCCTAAGTATCTCTCCTGACTAGCCCTCTTTTTTGAGTTGTTTAAGAGTAAGTTGCAGACACAAAGCCATCTTCTTATATAATCATTGTGCAGTTATCAAAATCAGGAAATTAACATTGATATAATACCATTAACTAATCTGTAGATTTTTTTCAAATTTCCCGATCATGATCTTTATACGAAGAGAAAATCTAAGATCATGAGTTGCATTAAGTTGTCATGGGTGTTCAGTCTCCTTTAATCTGAAAGTTTTTCCTTTCCCTGACTTTAACATTTTTGACGATTACAACCCAGTTATTTTGTAGCAAGTCCCTCAATTTAGTTTTTACTGATGTTTCAAAAGGGACATGTTTTTCTTAGTGCATCCTATCATGTGATGATTTGTCCCATTACAGGTGTTTACTTTGATCTCTTGGTTAAGGTAAATTTGCCAGATTTCTCCACTGTCAAGATATGATTTTCCTCTTTGAATTTATTAAATATCTTTGAGGATACTTTGAGACTATTTAATATTCTGTTACTCTTCAAACTTTTGCCCATTAGTTTTAGCAACCATTGATGAATATGAATTAATTATTGCAATGATGATTGCCAGTGGTAATTTTCTAATTTCATTGTTTTTTCCTACGTTTAGTAGTAGGGATTCTGCTGTCAGAACTTCCCCCTTTCATTTATTTATTAACTTTTTGTCTTTTTATCAGTATAAACTCAAGCATTCTTACTTAATGGGTTATAAACTGTTATCATTTAAAATTTTTGATAACTTAATTGGCATATATTTGGCCAGTAGGAGCCTTTTAAACTGACCGCCTGTAAACTCTTGACATGTCTCTGTCATTTTTTGAGTATTTCCTTAATTTCTGGAACAACAAGATATTCTAGGCCAAGTCTTGGCAAACTTTTTCTTTAAGTGGCCAGATAATAAATATTTTTGGCTATTATGGCTTTGTGGGGCATACAGTCTCCGTTGCAACTACTTAACTCTGCCTTTGCAGCAGGAAAGCAGCCATAGACAATTTGTAAACTAGTGAGCATGGCTGTGTTCCAGTAAGTTTATTCACAAAAACAGGTGGCTGACTAGATTTGGCCGGTGGGCCATATTTTGCCCGTCCCTTTTCTAGGCTCATCCTTGTACTTTCCTACTCTAGTCTCAGAACTGGCCATTTTTCTAAGGAAAAATGGTTCCTTTTAGTGGTGAGTGGTATTTAAAAAAGGAGATATAGGCACAAGATATGCCCATTGTTCCTGGGATATCATTGATTCTAGGCCCTCTCAACAGGCAGAGCTAGGGAATATAAGAATATATATATACTTATGTACTTGTGTATGTTTGTGTGTTGTGTGTACACAGACATCTATATTTCTGTATCTGTGTATATATGTTATAAGCCATTGAGTTATACTGATATCTCCAATTTCATTTCACTTCTAGCCTTTCCACTTTCTATATTTTTAATTTCTTTCTCTAACACTGACAAACCTGGCTGTGATTATCCACAAGTATTTCCTTATTTGTTCGATCCAAGAATGTATAGAAAGTAATTTTAGAATGGCTAACCCATACCTCTGTGAAAAACCAACCTATTAACTGGAGTTTAATTTTTATTTACACTTCTTTTTTGTCTTTAGCCTTAGGGTTTGGTTGAATACTGTGCTCAAAAGTTACTTGGGTTAGAGTGTTGTCCCCTTTTCTCCTTCCCCCTTCCCCCAGTATGTTGTTATTTATTTATAAATGAAAGTAAAAACTGTATATGTTTGTAGTGTATAACATGTTTTGGTATATGTATACATTGTGGGTGACTCAATCAAGCTAATTAACATATCCATTACCTCGCATACTTACTTTTTTGTGGTGAAAACACTTAAAATCTTCTTTCTTAGTAATTTTCAAGTATACAATATATTGTTATTAACTGTAGTCACCATGTTGTATGATAGAACTTATTTCTCCTAACTGAAATTTTGTGTTATTTGACAAACATCTCCCTACTCCTCCCAACCCCCGGCCTTTGTTAATGGCCATTTTACTCTCTGATCCTGAGTTCAACTGTTTTACAGTCCACATGTGAGTAAGATCATGTGGTATTTGTCTTTATGTGCCTGGTTTATTTCACTTAGCATAATGTCCTCCAAATTCATCCATGTTGTCACAAATGACAGGATTTCCTTATTTAACCGAATAATGCTCTGTTGTATACATATACGCCACATTTTCTTTATCCACTCATCCTTGATGGACACTTAGGTTGATTTGTATCTTGGCTATTGTGAATAATGCTGCAATAAACATGGGAATGCAGATAGCTCTTCAACATACTGATTTCATTTCCTTTGAATACATACCCAGAAGTGAAATTGCGGAATCATAGAGTAGTTTTATTTCTAATTTTTTTTTTTTTTTTTTTTTTTTTTAGCATGGCCTTGAGGTGGCCATGGGGGTGGGGAGTCAGTGTAGATTCTTTTTTTTTTTTTTTTTGTCTTTTTGTGACCGGCCGCACCGCGCTCAGCCAGTGAGCGCACCGGCCATCCTTATGTAGGATCCGAACCTGCGGCGGGAGCGCTGCTGCGCTCCCAGCGCCACACTCTCCCGAGTGCGCCACGGGGTCGGCCTTATTATTTCTAATTTTTTGAGGTAACTTCATACTGTTTTTCATAATGTACTAATTGATATTTCAACCAACAATATACAAAGATTTCCTTTTCTCCACATCCCCACCAACACTTGTTACCTTTTGTCTTTTTGGTAATAGCCATTCTAACTAGAGTGAGATGATAGCTCATTGTGGTTTTAATTTGCATTTCCCTGATGATTAGTGATGTTGAGCATTTTTTTTAATATATCTGTTGGCTATTTGTATGTGTTCTTTTGAGAAGTGTCTATTCAGGTCCTTTGCCCATTGAAAGAAAGTGAGCCGAGATACCAGGTACTGTTCAAGGTTTATTAAAGAAAGAAACTCTGCTGGGGTGTGCTCAAAGTAGCAGGCGGCCCAGGGCTGCCCTGGAAAGGGGACAGCACCAGGTGTGGGGGTGGTGGAGCTTATATTGGTGTGTTGGCTCCAAGAGCTGGGTGATACCATCAAGGAGGGTCATTATGCCAATGTGGATTGGGGTGGAGAACTGCATCCTTGTGGAAGCAAAAGGGGTTTCTGTTTAAGTCAGGAGGCTTCTTGTAAAGGGAAGGGGGAGGGGAGGAGGTGGGAGGTGCCATTTTGTACTTGGGCTTGTCTAAAGTGATGCTGGTTATGTTGCAGATCTATTACCCATTTCTTAATTGGGTTGTTTTCTTGCTACTGAGTTGTTTGAGTTCCTTATATATTTTGGGTATTACCACATTATCAAATATATGGTTTACATACATATTCTACTATTCTGTAGGTTGTCTCTTTACTCTGTTAATTATTTCCTTTGCTGTCAAAAGCTTTTTAGTTTGATGTAATCCTATTTGTCTGGTTTTGCTTTTGTTGCCTGTGCTTTTGGGTTCATATACAAAAAATCTTTGCCCAGACTAATGTTGTAGAAATTTTCCCTTATGTTTTCGTCTAATTCTTCTTGTAGTTTTAGGTCTTACAGTTAAAGTCCTTAATCCATTTTGAGTTGATTTTTGTAAATGGTACAAGATATGGGTCTAATTTTATTTATCTGCATGTGGATATCCAGTTTTCCCAGCACCATTTACTGAAGTGATGCTCCTTTCTCCACTGTGTGTTCTTGGCATCTTCACTGATGATCAATTGATTAGTAAATGTGTGTATTTATTTCTGGGCTTGCTATTCTGCTCCAGTGGTCAATCTGTCTGTTTTTATTCCAATATCATGCTGTTTTGATTACTATAGCTTTGTTTTGATAATAGGTGGTGTGATGCCTCTGGCTTTGTTCTTTTTGATCAAGATTGCTTTGACTATTTGGGGTCTTTTGTGGTTCTGTATGAATTTTAGGATTTTTTTTCCCTATTTTTATGAAGAATGTCATTGGTATTTTGATAAGGATTGCATTATATCTGTAGATTGCTATGGGGAGTATGGCCACTGTAGCAATATTAATTCTTCCAATTCATGATCATGGGATATCTTCCCATTTATTTGTGTCCTCTTCAGTTTCTTTCATCAGTGTTCTATAGTTTTCAGTGTAGAGATCTTTCACCTCTTTGGTTAAGTTTATTCCTAAGTATCTTATTATTATTATTGTAATTTTTTGTAGCTATTGTAAATGGAATTGTTTTCTTGATTTCTTTTTCAGGTAGTTCACTATTAGAGTACAGAAATGCTGCTGATTTTTGTATGTTGATTTTTGTATCCTGCAACTTTGCCAAAGTTGTTTATTCTATTAGTTTTTTGGTTGAGTTTTTTTTATTATTAGCATATTCATTATTACAAAAAATAATTTTTCTTTATTCCTTTTACCTGCATCAATCCCCAAAACCCCTCTCTTCCTCCCCCGTCTCTAGTATCCTTAGGTTTGTTCTCTCCTTCTGAAAGTTCAATATTATTATGGTCTGTTCCTCCCTCCCTCCCTCCCTCCCTACCTACCTTCCTTCCTTCCTCCCAGTTATGAGTGAAGACATGTGATATTTCTCTTTCGGTGCCTGGCTTATTTCACTTAACATAATTTTCACAAGGCTCATCCATGTGGCTGCAAATGGCAGAAATTCATTCTTTTTTATGGCATAGTAGTATTCCATTGTGTATGTATACCAAGTTTTGCTTATCCAGCCATCCATTGATGGACGTTTAGGTTGGTTCCATATTTTGGCTATTGTAAATAGAGCTGTGATGAACACAGGAGTGCAGATATCCCTTTGGCATGGTGACTTCCATTCCTTTGGATATATACCCAGTAGAGGGATTGCTGGATCATATGGTACTTCTATCTGTAGTTGTTTGAGAAACCTCCATACTGTTTTTCATAACAGCTGTGCTAATTTACAGTCCCACCAGCCATGTAGGGGGATACTCCTTTCCCTGCATCCTTCCCATCATTTGTTATTCTCAGTCTTTTTAATAATGGCCTGTGTAACTGGGGTGAGATGATATTTCAGTGTGGTTTTGATTTGCATTTCTCTGATGATTAGTGATGCTGAGCATTTTTTTAGTACCTGTTGGCCATTTGTATGTCTTCCTTTGAAAAATGTCTATTCATCTCCTTTGCCCATTTTAAAAACTGGATTATTATTACTATTTTTACTGTATAGTTGTTTGAGTTCCTTATATATTATGGATATTAATTCCCTGTTGGATGTATAGTGTGCAGATATTTTCTCCCATTCCGTAGCTTGTCTTTCTACTCCATTGATTGTTTCCTTTGCTGTGCAGAAGCTTTTTAGTTTGATATAATCCCATTTGTTTATTTTTTCCTTTTGTTGCTTGTGCTTTTGGGGTCTTATTCATAAAGTTTTTGCCCAGTCCTCTTTCCTGTAGTGGTCCCCTATAAATTTTCTTTTAGTACTATTATGGTTTCAGGTCTTATATTTATGTTTTTAATCCATTTTGAGTTGATTTTGGTTATGATGGGAGGTACAGGTCTAGTTTCATTCTTCTGCATATAGATGTCCAAATTTCCCAGCACCATTTATTGAAAAGGCAGTCTTTTCCCCAATATATGTTCTTGTTGCCTTTGTCAAAGATCAGTTGGCTGTAAGTACATGGGTTGATACCTGGGTTTTCTGTTCTGTTCCATTGATCCAAGTGTCTGTTTTTGTGCCAGTACCATTGCTGTTTTGGTTATAATAGCTTCATAAGATAATTTGAAGTTGGGTGGTGTTATGCCTCTGTATTTATTTTTTTTGCTCAGGATTGCTTTGGCTATTTGAGGTCTTTTGTTATTCCATATGAATGTTAGGATTCCTTTTTCTTTTTTTTTTTTGTCTATTTCATGACCGGCACTCAGCCAGTGAGCGCACTGGCCATTCCTATATAGGATCCGAACCCACGGCGGGAACGTTGCCGCGCTCCCAGCGCTGCACTCTCCCAAGTGCGCCACGGGCTCGGCCCTAGGATTCCTTTTTCTATTTCTGTGAAGAATGTCATTGGTATTTTGATGGGGATTAAACTGAATGTGTAGATTGGGTAGAATGGACATTTTCATGATGTTAAGTCTTCCAATCTAAGAGCATGGTATGTCTTTCCATCTTTTCGTGTCTTCTTTAATTTCTTTCAGTAGTGTTTTGTAGTTCTCATTGTAGAGATCTTTCACCTCCTTTGTTAAATCAATTCCTAGGTATTTTATTTTGGCAACTATTGCAAATGGGCTTGCTTTCTTGATTTCTTTTTCTGTTAGTTTGTTATTGGAGTATAAAAATGCTACTAATTTTGGGGTGTTGATTTTGTATGCTTCAACATTACTGAAATTGTTAATCATCTCTAAGAGTTTTTTGGTGGAGTCTCTAGGTTTATTCTTGCTTTGCCTCCCACGGATATGTCACCCCTTTTCCCCTGGGTGATGGAGCTGCCAAAGAATACTCAAAGCCCATCTCTTCTGAGCAGTGAGAAGCCCCGAAAAGGGGTTAATCTCCCAGAACCCTCTAGAGGCATTCCTTCCATTTGGGAAATTAACCACAAATTGGGGTTCTCTTCCCGCATTTATTCTCCAGACCAAGAAATTACAGGAAGAGAACATCGGTCGTGTTTTTGCTAAGTGTAGTTTAACAAGTGTAACAATAGAAGCTGGTGACATTCAGTAAGACAAGCAAGGTGACATTCTATAATGCAAGTAAGTCGATCCACTAACAAAAGCTTGATTTTAGCAAACATTTTCTTCTTACAGCAATTTCCCAGTATCTTTACATATCCATCAGTGACCTGTCTGTCTTTGAGCCAGCAACCTTGCTATTTTACAATTCTTTATCTTACAACAGAGACTATAGCCTGGGGAAAACGTCCTGTCCTTTGCAAGGTCAATATTTGAAACTGCTAGGCTTTGGAAAACCAGGCCCTGTGAAGTACATTTGCTTTATGCAAACTCCACATCTCCCCCCATTTTATTTATTTAAAAGAAAAAACAACAGCTATAGATCAGGTTTTCACAGTTAAGACAAAAGCATTTAAAGCAAAGTTGGTATCATTTAGCATGGCAAGG
Source organism: Cynocephalus volans (assembly GCF_027409185.1). Lineage (NCBI taxonomy): Eukaryota > Metazoa > Chordata > Mammalia > Dermoptera > Cynocephalidae > Cynocephalus > Cynocephalus volans. The sequence continues at coordinate 294,050,988 of NC_084460.1, forward strand.
CCTTTTAATTTACTTCAGGTGAGGACTGATGATGTCATCATCTCAGAGTGGCTGCATCGGCATCATTCCAGGTGCTGTGAATTGGGTGTAATTACCCATTGTTGAAACTCCGGAATGGGATTCTGCCCTGTATAGTAGTTGATTCTGAGTCCAGAGAGTTTGTTAATGTTCACCTGTCCAGGACATTACTGTTTCCAAAGCATCTAGTCTTTTGTAAAATTTTTGATCAATTACAAGTCTTTTGTTTAAGAACAGGATGTCTCATCCAAGTTACAAACACCCTCTTTAAGGCCAGGAAAATTTAGAGAACTGCCTTTGTAGAGAAGATGTTATTTCCCCCTTTATGATCAAGGCATTCCTCATGAAAGCATTGATGATCAATATCTTCATTGAAAAGGTCTTACTTTTCTTTGTATAAATCCCACACTGCTGGGAAGGCCCTTTCCTTGGTGGTGATCTGTCCCACGTCAGGGGGAAAGATGAACAGCAGGATGAAGCAGCAGGTAGGCCAAATTAAGGCAATATGAAAGCGGGGTCAGCAACTTAGAAGTGAGACATGCTATCATATATCCAAAATTTTAAATTATATCCTGTTGTAAAGAGAGATAGTGAATTTTCATTGAATTTATAAAAATAGCCATATTGTCATAATAATCATATGGATACTTAATAACGTTAATTATTAAATTTTGGGGGGATCAAATAGGGAGAAAACAAATACTTCTATTTCTGTTTTAAATGATATTTTACCAAAAAAGGTAGCTTAAAAGAGAGAGTTTTTTTAAATTTGGAAAACAAAACGTTAAGAGAACCAGCAGTGTTTCAAAATAAGGAAATTGTAAAAACCCATAATTCTTTTTAATTAGTTCACTAATTAACTTTTGTGTTGGCCTTTGTGAACAATTTCACAAACCCATCAATTTCTTTATTAGAATTTCAAAAGTTTAGTTTAAAGGTATGAACTCAAAATTTTTCAGGAAACTGTACCTATCAGAGTTTTTTCATGAAATATTTGAAAACAACATTTTAAAATTATAATCGAACCAAGATTATGGCTGGCATCATTTATATCAAAACACAGATATTTAAGAACCCTACCAGATTTTGGAACACATATCCATAACACCTTCAGTACTGACAATGCTTTCCCATATAGTCTAATTTATTAAATAAGCCAATTTTATACATTTTTTATATGTCCTTTGAGAAGCTCCAGGGCACTTGGAACTCCTCAAAGTTAGTTTAAACCAAGAGGTTAAGCTTTCAGAATTTAGATTTGGAAAACTTTGTCAAATAACAAAAGACTTAAAGCACTTAGTTGAATAAAATCACAAGTTATTACGAAAATAAAACCAAAGTGACAAAGGGTTTCAAAGGCAGAGTGCACAAGAAATTATCATGAAATAAGTTTCTTAAGCCAGTTATCTAAGGGACAAAGAAACCTTTTTACAGTTTTGTATTAAGAGCAGTCAAGTGAAAAGACCTCAAGTAATGCTGTTTGATTAGTAAACCCAGGCAATGATGTGTGCTGATAAGAACATTTTTATACCTTCAGGTTAGTAAATAGGCATCTGTTTATCAGAGTAAATTATACAAAGCTCAGTTTGAGTTTTAGCTATTTTTACCAGATACATATTTATGGTTTCCCAGCCCAAAACTTGGTGTATTAGTTAATGTTAACTAGGGCCTATGTGATATTGGGCATAGGTTTCCTTTCACTAGCCATTTTGGGTCCCAGGTTTCCAAGTGGCATTTGGGGCCATGTGGAGCTTAAGACAGATGGCGGTATTTATAAAGAGAACGTCTAAAAGATACTGTTTCTCTCAGCATGGCCAGGAGGCAGAACTGAGATAACAAGGAGATGTACTGACCTAGAGACAAATTCAGGTAAAAGGTTTAAATCAATTTTTAAAATATGTTTATCAGAACTTTAGAAAGTTTAAGTTATGTGAACTTGAAAAGTATACTTATTTATTTAATGAGCATGCATTAATTATAAGCCAATTTGGTACCTTGCAAACAACACAATTACACATACAGACATGAACATATAGGCATAACATACAGCTTGCACATGCATATATGCAGACATAAACAACAAGAACAAAAAAGGATCTTATAGGTTTTGTTCAAGATGTAAAAAAAAGCTCACTAGTAAAAAGGACAGTCAGGTTTAGATTGTGTTTTTTTAAAAAGACTTATCGGTGAGGCCTCACCCTACCTTAAAGAAAGCAAGACAACAAATTTACATTGTAAAGCAAAGTATGCAAGCCTTTTCAAGAAGATGCAGAGAAGATTTTCTTCCTTTTAAGAAAATAGCATAGAATTCTACTGTAGGATTTTGTGAAGAAATACGTAGATGAGACTAGAAGAGAATTTAGAAGTCTGTTTAAGATAACCAGCTGGATGCCAGAAAATTTGAGACCATCTAGTTAAACAGGTAGGTTTTAGGTTAGTTTTTGTTTTTCAGATGAGCTAGTGAGCTTAAGGGCTGAGCTATTGAAAGCTATTTGGCTGTGAAGTTTTTAAATTTACCCTGGGTCAATTTGGAGCTTGTTGTCATTATTTTCATTACTGGTGGTCTGATGTAGGTCAGAGTGGAAGTGGTTGTTGGCACCATTGTCACTGATGGTCTGATGTGTACCATCACCAGTGAGATGGATTGAGGTGTGATGGCGAGACATTGAGATTTTGGGATCAGATTCAATTCCTCGTCTGGTTTGGGGTTCCACATAAGGTTTAACAGCCTTAGCAGGAATCCATAGTGGGCCTGTGGGTGAGAGAACAGACACATACCCTCTCCCCCATGTTAACAATTCAACAGGTTTCAACCATTGTGGTCCCATTGGCAGGTGGTGGAATAAAACCAAGGGTCTAGATCTCTTTTTAGGAGGTATAAAGTGTCGCTCTGTGGCCGTTAATTTTTGAGAGTTACAATTTAAAAAATTTCGTGTAAACAGAGCTTTAAAGACCTGTTCATGAGGGGCCATTCCTATATCTATATTACCCCTCCTTTGCTTACTTATTTGAGATTTAAGAAGACCATTAGCTCTTTCAACAATTGCCTGGCCAGTGGGGTTAAATGGGATTCCTGTGACATGTTTAATGTTCCAGTTGTCACAGAATACTTGAAAGACTTTAGAGGTGTATGCCGGTCCATTATCTGTTTTAATTTGATTTGGAATCCCCATGGTGGCAAAGGCAGAAAGACAATGTTTTTTTTAAAAACATGTTTAGCAGTTTCTCCTGTTTGGGCAGTGGCATGAATAAGACCAGAGTAAGTATCAACAGTAACATGTAAATATTTAAGACGTCCGAAAGAGGAATAATGAGTGACTTCCATTTGCCAAATTTCATTACCTTCTTCTCCTTGAGGATTAACTCCTCTGTGGGAATTAGACTTAGAAAACCTCTGACAATCGAGACAAGCACAAACAATATCTTGAGCTTGCCTATAAGAGATCTGATGCATGTTAGCCAAAGCATGTGCACCCTGATGAAAAACCTGATGAGAATCAATAGCTTTCTGTAAAACATTATTATACATAACAAAGTGATCAGCCATATCATTTCCAATTGATAAAGGGCCAGGAAGACCAGAATGAGAATGCATGTGAGTTACAAAGAAAGGATGATGTCTTTTTTGAATAAGTTTTTGCAAATGTTGAAACATTTCAGATAAAAGAAAATCATTCTCTCATGGATAGATGCATCTTGAATTACCTGTAAGACTCCAACTACATAGGCAGAGTCAGCTACTAAATTAAGTGGCTGATTGTAAAAATGTTGTAAAGCTTCAATGGCAGCTGCCAGTTCAGCTCTTTGAGTGGACTTATGATGGATAGTAACAAAATGTTTCCAGATTCCCTGTTCTTGCCGTGTTATAGATCTCTTTCCTGATCTGTTAGAACGTCGATAAACACAGTTAGTGCTTGAGGGAGGGGAATAGGGGATAAACAGGATTTTAATCATATGGGCAGTATTTGGAGTCCTTGTAAAATTTTATCATGGGGTAACAAGAATTGTATCTTACCAACAAAATCAGCCATAGTTATCTGTAAAGACTCTGATTGTTCAAGGGCAGTGTAAAAATCAGTTTTAAAAAGACCAGGATTAATAATATCAGGATCATACCCAGTAAGTACTTGACAACGGTGTCTTCCCCTAGTGAGTAGCTAAGTACATTGTTCTAATTTAGTATATAATTTCTTTTTTTTTTTTGATGGGGTGAGAAAATCCATTCAGTGACTCCTATTTGAGGAAGAAATTGGCAAAGCAAGCCTGTGGGACTATGTTGGGTGTTTAAAAGAATGAAATGAATGATTTGAGATTTAACAATATGTGTTAATTGTCTGGAATGTAAAAAGGATTCAATCTGTTTTAATTTTAATTTTGCTTCTTCAGATAAGTAACAAGGGGAGGACAGATCAGGATCTCCCTTCAAGGTACTAAAAAATGTTGTGATTGATAAGTAGGAATACCCATAGAAGGGCAGAGCCAGTTAATGTGGCCAAGTAATTTTTGTAAATCATTTAGAGTAACAGGCTCCTGAATATGGAAAGATATTCTTTGTGGCTGTATATTTCTCTGAGTGATTAAAAAACAAAGGTATTTCCACGGCTCCTTTTCTTGAATTTTATCTGAAGCAACTTGTAAACCAGCATTATTAACTTGTTCGATTAAATGTAAATAAACTTGTGATAGCAGTTCTGGATTGTCATGAGCATTGTCAATTTGTCTAGTTATAGCATCTTGAAGACAATTAATAGAATCTATATAAGGCTCAGTGGGTCCCTGCCTAACAGTAGCAAAAAGATTTAGTGGGAGCATTCCAGGGACTATGCGATGGCTCTAAATGTCCCATTTGTAACTGTTGTTTAACAAGTAAAGTAGCTTGATTTAATTTCTCCCCTTTAAGAGGCCACTGTTCCACCCAAACCGGAGAACCAGGGGTCCATTGTAATTTGGATGGTGGGAGTGTGGCCATGGCCATCATGATAAATTCTGAAGATGTCCCAATATAAATATCCCATTGAGCAGGGAGGTCTTGGCCCCATAGAGTTTGAGGGAGATCTGGAACATAAGGCATAATGGAGGCAGTTTGTCCCTTGGGGCCAGTACACAGCAAAGAATTTTTACTTTGATAAGGAATTTTGAACCCGCCTAATCCAGTAAGTGTAACTGGCAAAGAAGTTACTTTCCATAATGGAGTCCAATCCTTTTTAGCAATTATGGTAACATTATCCCCTGAATCTGTAATTAATTTTTGTTCAACAGATAATGTCAACAGTGGCTGAGTCTTATCTAATCTTTGTATCCAAAACGCATCAGGGGAAGCAAGAGGTTGAAGTTTAGATTTTGTTTCAGGAATTTTGTTCCAAGTCTTTATGGCTGCTCTAGTTGTTTGGTCAAGTAACATGTCCATGCTAATTTGAACCTCATTTTGTAAATTTTTGAGTGAAATAGCATGTAAGGCTTCCTGATATTCTTGTAACCATACAATATATTGAGCAGGAGTTTAAACAGTTTTTCCAAGTGTTTTCCAATCCCAAGGGATCATATTATACCCATTAGCAATTGATTCTAAGTATCCCTTAGTAAAAGTACTATGTAAGCCATTTTCTGTTATGCTCTTTTTAAATCTTTCAAACGAGAATGGGAGGTTTTCATGTCTCAACTGAGTCCCAGTTCCTACAACAGGAAAGACATGATGAGCATCAACTCCCGTTTCCTTCTTTAAGACAGGACTCCATCAAGGGAATAAATGAATTGTTTCCCTCCAAAGGTGGAGGTGGGGGGAGAGGAGGAGGAGGAGGCGAGGATTGTTTTTCATCCTCTTTAATGGCATAAATACGTTTTTTCTTTTTCTTAAGGTTCTGAATAATTTTTAAAGCAATTCGAGAAAATTTCCAAACCACTATAATCAATAATAATTTAGTTAGATGACGGTTAGTTACTTTATAACCTACTGCCTTAAGGAAACATAGAAGGACTGGACTATGTTGAACTTCTCTCTTAGACGGTAAACTACCCGTAATCGCAAGAAGAGATAGAAAGTTGAGAGAGTAAGAAAGCAAAACTTCTGGGCAAAGCCCTAGCTAGACACTGCAGCAGGAATGCAATCGCTTAATCAAAAGCTACTCCTGTGATCCTCTTTACCGGGGTGAGTCCCCCTTACCAGGATTTCCCTCTTGATGGGATGAGTAGACGTCCTGTTTCTTTTCTGGATGTGCTCTTTCTTTTCCCCCTTTTGTCAGGGTCTCCCTTTTGTCGGGATGAGTGGCTGATGTCTTGTTTCTTTTCCTTTCTAAGGCTTGGCAGGTCGGTCTCCAATCTGTGGACCCAGAATTTGTCATGTCGGGGTCACCATTTGTTGCTTTGCCTCCCGCGGATTTGTCACCCCTTTCCCCCTGGGTGACGGAGCTGCCAAAGATTACTCAAAGCCCATCTCTTCTGAGCAGTGAGAAGCCCTGAAAAGGGGTTAATCTCCTGGAACCCTCAAGATAGAGGCGTTCCTTCCATTTGGGAAATTAACCACAAATTGGGGTTCTCTTCTTACATTTATTCTCCAGACCAGGAAGTTACAGGAAGAGAACATAGGTTGGGTTTTTGCTAAGTATAGTTTAACAAGTGTAACAATAGAAGCTGGTGACATTCAGTAAGACAAGCAAGGTGACATTCTATAATGCAAGTAAGTCGATCCACTAACAAAAGCTTGATTTTAGCAAACATTTTCTTCTTACAGCAATTTCCCAGTGTCTTTACATATCAATCAGTAACCTGTCTGTCTTTGAGCCAGCAACCTTGCTGCTTTATAATTCTTTATCTTACAACAGAGACTATAGCCTGGGGAAAATGTCCTGTCCTTCGCAAGGTCAATATTTGAAACTGCAAGGCTTTGGAAAACCAGGCCCTGTGAAGTACATTTGCTTTATGTGTACTCCACAGTTTCTCTCTATATAAGATCATGTCATCTGCAAGCAGGAACAGTTTGACCTTCTCCTGTCCAATTTGGATGCCTTTTCTTTCTTTCTCTTGCCTAATTGCCCTGGCTAGGACTTCTAGTACTATGTTGAACAGAAGTGGTGAACGTGGGCATCCTTATTTTGTTCCTGATCTTAGAGGAAAAGCTTTTAGCTTTTCCTTGTTTAGTGGGATGTTAACTGTGGGTTTGTCATATATGGACTTTACTGTGTTGAGGTACATACCCTCTATATCTAATTTGTTGGGCGTTTTTATCATGAAGGGATGTTGAATTTTGTCAAATGGGTTTTTTTTGCATCTATTGAAATGATTATATGGCTTTTGTCTTTCTGTTAAAGTGTATCACATTTATTGATTTGCATATGTTGAGCCATCCTTGCATCTCTGGGATGAATCCCACTTGATCCACAGTGAATGATTTTTTAATGTGTGTTTGAATTTGGTTTGCTGGTATCGTGTTGAGAATTTTTGTGTCTATGTTCATCTGGGATATTGGTCTATAGTTTCTTTTTTTGTTGTGTCCTTGTCTAGTTTTGGAATCAGGGTAATGCTGGCCTCATAAAATGAGTTTGGAAGTATTCCCGTGTCTTCGGTTTCCTGGAATATTTTGAGGAGACTTGGTATTAGTTTTTCTTTAAACGTTTGGTAGAATTCAGCAGTGAAGCCATCACTTGAAGCTGTCATCAAAAGTCCTCGGCTTTTCTTTGATGGAAGACTTTATGTTACTGCTTCAGTTTCCTCATTTGTAATTGTTCAGATTTTGTATTTCTTCATAATTTAATCTTGGTAAGTTGTATGTGTCCAGGAATTTATCCATTTTTTTTCCTGTGTTATCAAATTTGTTGGTATGCATTTGTCCATTATCTCTTATGATACTTTGTATTTCTGTGGTATCAGTTTTACAGCTGATAAAAACTGATCTTTTTTATCTCTGATTATATTTATTTGAGTCTTCTCTCTATTTTCTTAGTCTAGCTAAAGGTTGGTCGATTTTATCTTTTCAAAAAACCAACTCTTTGGTTCATTGATCTTTTGAATTGTTTTGTTTTTTGTTTTTGGGTTTTTAATTTTTTAATCCCAATTTTATTTATTTCTGTTCTGAGCTTCATTCTTTTTTTCCTTCCACAAATTTGGGTTTAGTTCATAGAGATGTCTTGGGCACTAATGAGTAATGTATGTAATATAAGTTCTCAGACCAATACCTGACAGATAATAAGCACTCCATAAGGAGGAAATCCTATTTTTTTTTAAAGAGGACTATATTCCTCAAAAAGTCACAAAAGTCAAAGAAAGGTTAAAGAACTGTTCCAGATTAAAGGAGGCAAAAGAAACATGACAAATAAATACAAAGTGATAGTAGACTAGATCCTGAAGGGGAAAAGATATAAAAGGGACATTATTGGGTCAATGGACAAACTGTAATTGACTGCAGATCTAATAAAAGTTGTATCCATGGTTAGCTAAGTTAATAACTTTTCTGTGGATATGTAAGAAAATGTCCTTATTCTTGGAAATACGGAGTATAAGGGGTTATAACGTATGCAATTTACTCTCAAGTAAAAATTTTTTATATTTGTGTGTACATATTTAAAGAGAGAAAGAGACAGACACAGAGATATAGAGAAAACAAATAATAAAGCAAACAGGACAAAATCTTAACAACAGGTGAATCTAACCTAATCTTGTTAGGTTGTTTAATATGATGTGTTTCCATTCTCATTTGTCTCAAGGAATTTTTAAATTTCTCTTTTAATTTCTTCATTGACTCATTGCTTATTTAGGAGCATGTTGTCTAATTTCCATGTAGTCATAAAGTTTCTAAAGTTTTTCTTATTGTTGATTTCTACAAAGTCTCTCTCTTGACACTTGATAGAGTTTGGATGTGTTGTCCCCACCAAAACTCATGTGGAAATCTGATCCCCAATGTGGCAGTGCTGGAAGCTGTTTCAGTCATGGGGCAGATCCCTCATGAATGGATTAATGCTCTGCCTGGGGGAGGAGTGGTAGTGAGTTCTTGCTCTATTAGTTGCGGGCTGGTTGTTTAAAAGAATCTGCCACCTCCTCTCTTTCTCTCTCTCTTTTGCTTCCCCTTGCCATGTGATCTGCTTGTACCCGCCGCTGCCTGCCACTTTCCACCATGAGTAGAAGCAGCCTGAGGCCCGTGCCAGATGCAGCTGTCCCAGAATCGTAAGCCAAATAAATCTTTGTTTTTTATAAATTACCCAGTCTCAGGTATTTCTGTTATAGCAACACAAAACAGACTAATACAATACTGCTCTAATATAGATTGTTGTCTTCCAGTTTAGAAGTTGCCCTCTATGCCTGATACACAGTTGTTGTCCCGGGGGGTCTCCATTCTCTGTCATCTTGTAAAATTCCTTTGTACTTCTTTTTAATGGGCCTCATCCTCATTGTATTCTGTATCATTTTCTTTCATAGTTTATCATCTTGGTGGAACACAGCCTTTAGTAGCTTTGTGAGAAAGAATACCTGAAATGTTTTTAGGCTTGCACTTCTGAAAATGTTTTTTATTCTATTTCCATATTTGATTGTTTCTTTGATTGCACATATAATTTCAGATTAAAAATAATTTTTCTTAAAATTTTTTATTACTTTATTGAGGTATAATTTACATACATTAAATATTTTCAGAATTTAAACAGTCATTCCTAAAGATGCAGTGTTTGTTTGAGTATCATTTCTTGTTAGCCTGAAGAGCTTCTTTTGGTGTTCCTTATAGTGCAGTTCTGCTGGTGATGGTTTTTCTCCTTTATCTGAAAAATGTCTTAACTTTGCCTTTACTCCTGAAGGATGTTTTTGCCGGATATAGAATTCAGGTTTGACAGTTTTTTCTTTCAGTTCTTTAAAGATGTTGTTCTGTTGTCTTTTGTCTGCCATGAAAGAGGATAAGAAATGAGAAGAAATCTGCTGCCATTCAAAATGTTCTCCTGTATGTAGTATGTCATTTTCCTTTGACTGCTTTAGATTTTCTCTGTATCTTTGGTTTTTAGCAGTTTGATTATGGATGAGTCTAGATATAGTTTTCTTTGAATTTTTCCTCTTTGGGGTTCACTGAACTTCTTGAATCTGTATATTTATGTCTTTCACCAAATCTGGGATGTTTGTGGTCAATATTTCTTCAATTTTTTGGAACTGTTCTTATCTTCTGGGATTCAATTACCATTATGTTGGTCTTTTGATATTGTCCTGTTAAGTCTGTAATGATCTATTCATCTTTTTGTTTGATCTTCTTTCTCTAATTTTCAGGTTGTGTTATTTCTATTGATAAAGTTTCAGCTCACTGACTCTTTTCTTCTTTTATCTTTATTTTGCTCTTAAGCTCATTCACTGAATTTTTTGTTTCAGATATTGTATTTATTCATTTAAAAATTCCTGTTTTTAAAGTAAATTTTTACTTTTCTGTTGGGATTTTCTATCATTTTAGTCATTTTGAGTGTCTCTTCCTTTGCCTCAGTGAGCATAGTTATCATAGTTGATTTAAAGTCTCCGTCTGATAATTCTGATATCTGAGTGGTTTTGAGGTTGGAATGTGTTAATTTGTTTTCCATCGGAGTAGGTCACATTCTGTGGGTTCTTTGTATGTCAGATAATTGTGGGCTGTGTCTTGAATATAGTTAATATTATCTTGTGTAGTCTTTGAATTCTGTTAAATTCCTCTGAAGAGTCTTGATGTTTTTCATTTCACTGGCAGTTTGCTTCAGACCCCGTTAGGCTCAGACTGTAAGTCTTATCTCCTATAGGAGATGGTTCAAGTTTCATCAAAGTTTTAAGTCTTAATAGTGCTGCATTGAGTCTGTCTTACACATCTACACAGTTAAGGAGTCAGCCTGGAGACTCCTAACAGTGTTCTCAAGAATTAGGGGATTCCTGTCTTTAGCTCTCTTCTCTTTTAGATTGCTGCTGGCAGACATCTGTGGTTGCCCAGGTGCTTTCCCTTTTTTCTGGCCATGCAGCAACCTTTGTTATTTCTATTGAAATTTTAGCTGTCAGTAGTGCAACATTTTTGTGATGGTGGCCTTCCCTTGGGGCAAAACTTCTAATCTCCCCCACAACCTTCCAAACAAAAACAAAAACACAAATACGTGAAAGTCATTCCAGTGCCAGTTACTTCTCCAGGTTTCTACTCCTCCCAACAATCTGCTTCTATTTTGTTTACTCATCAGAATCTACAGGTAGTTCTTTCTGATATTTTTTCCAGAGTTTATAGTTGCTAGCCCATTTTTTTTTTTTTTTTCTGACCAGTAAGGGGATCACAACCCTCAGCATGGTGTTGTCTACACCACAGTCAGCCAGTGAGTGCACCGGCCATCCCTATATAGGATCCGAACCTGCGGCCTCGGCGCCACCAGCGCTGCACTCTCCCGAGTGAGCCACGGGGCCGGCTCTAACCCAATTTGTTTTTAAGTCATTTTCATTTGGCTTTGATGCCAACTATGGGCTCTCTCAACTTACATTTTCATTAGGAATTCACTTGGTGTGATATTGAAAAAACTTTTAGTAAGAGATGAAATTGGAAAGGTATGTTAGGTTAAAGAGTTACAGTGAGGAACTTTGCAGGGTTTTGAAAAGGTACTTTATAAAATATCTTTGTGTTTTAGGTGAAACACAGATTGAAGAAAAGAGATTAGTGGTTGAGAGACCTGTAAAGAAACTGTGGTCATTTTTATGCTACACTGTTGCAGCAACCTGAATTCAGACTGTGCTAATCAAGTTGGAAAGGAAGGAATCTATTTAGGACACATTTTGAAGGTAGATTAGACAAAATTTGGTAATAGGATATTAATGGAGAGAAAGAAATTAGATGAGTACTGTTTGCTACCTAGGGATGATAATTATGTCATTAATTTAGATGTAGTATGCAGGTAGAAAATGTAGTTTGAGGAGAATAATAAGTTGAATTAGAAACATGTGAAATTCAAAGTGCTTGCTATTAATTCTCATCAGGAAGTTGGAAAGTTAAAGAAGAGCTTTGGAGAACAGGCCTGAAAATGTAGATTTAAAACTCTTTAACAGAGAAGTTACATGAGGCTTCAAAATAGAACCTTATAAATGGTAGAAAGTTAAGATGTAAGTAAAAAAAGAGGAGTCAGCAAGAAAATTTGAGAATTGCAGAGACAGAAGAACCAGGAGACTGTGGTGTACTGGAGGCCAAGGGCGAAGAGTTTGTAGTCCACCGGGCTGGTCAGTGGCATCTTGCATGAAAAAACAAACCAAGAGAATGCCATTATTTAAGTAAAGAGGGTTTTTCTCACTAGGAATACTGAAAGCTTTATTTCATTGTAGAGATGAGGACAAAAATCATATTCCAAGGGGGATCAAAGAGTATGTATTGGGAAAAATAGAGTTTATGAGTCTAGACCACATTTTAAAACTTTGGCAGGGATGGGAATGAGAGAAATAGAATGCTAGTTTGAAGTGAGCTGAAGGGGAGCAGGGCCAGGCCCTTAGTTTTGTTGTGTGCTGTTGAGAAGGTACCTTTGGAGAGAATAATTGGTGTGCTAAAGTTCTAGAGTAAGTAGGTAAAAATAGGATGAAGTACATACACTGAGGAGGTTAGGTTGTAAATATGCAGGAACATTTCCCCCTCTAATACAGGAAGGAAAGGGGATAGGTGCAGATATGGAGAAGTTTTGCTGGGGAAAAGAGTGAGTCCATATAGGAGTGAGTTGGGAATTTATAAGGCATTGACTGAGAATGAGAGAGTTAGGAGTGAGGTTGATACTTCCACTCTCAGTTATGACAGAAAATAATTGGAAATCAATCTTCCTTCAGACGATAACTAGAAAAGCCAGCCAACCCCCCCTGACCCTCTCCCCAATATCTGCTTTAAGGTATTTGACAGGTAATGACTGAACAGCTAGGAGAGAATAGAAGCTTAGGGTGATAAGGCTAGTGTGTGGGGTTGTTTTTCTTCAATGGGTATATGCTGATTTTTGGAGAGATAAGCTGAAAAACTGAGCAGTGCATTTGATAGCCTCTTAGGGAAAGAGGGGTAGGATTGGAATTCAGGCCCTGCTAATGTGGGGTATGTGTGGTCCTGGTGAATCGCTCTTTTTGGGATTGGGACCCTGAAGGGCCACAACCTAGAAATAGGGAGGAATTGACTATAGATAAGCTCTCATGGGTACTGTAGCTCTACTTTGAGTGCTTTTAAACTCTGAAAAAAGATTGGGTAACTTATTGTCTTTTTCTCAGGATCTTGGCAGAAGCAAATGTAAATCCTATTTGGGTGACGATAACATTATACTAGGCCTGAAATTGTTACTACTAAAATTCTGCGTATATAATGTTCAGCCCTTAAGAAAAAACAGATAGGCAGAACATGATCAAATAATGAACAAAATCAAGTAGAAGGAACAGAAAATAGTATTAGGGTGCTTCTGATGTTGAAGTTTTCAGGAGCAGACTTAAATGTAGCTATGCCTACCTTGTTCAAAGAGATAAAAGACAAGCTTCAGCATTTTCAGCAGAGATCTGGAAGCTTTAGAAACTATTAAATGAATATTCAAGGCTTGAATATTGAAAACATAATAAGTGAAATTAGGGACTTAATGGATGGGTTTAACAGAAGATTAAGTAGAGCTGAAGGAAGAATGAGTGAAGAGGAAAAATTTAGAGGAAAAAATGATGGAAAATACTAAAGAGATTGAGGCACCCATAGAGACATTGAGGAGATCAAAAGTGTATAAATGAAGTCACTAAGGATTGAGAGAGAATGGGTAGAAGTGATAACTGAAAAGAGAATGGCTGGAAACTTACCCAAACTGATGAAAGTTACTAAGCAACAGATTCAAGAAACCTTACTAACACAAGAAGGATAAAAAGAAATCCATATCTTGACATACTGTAGTAAATCTGTAGAAAAGCAAAGATAAAGAAAAATTTCAAAAGCTGCCAGGGCTGGGGAGAGGAAACAGTATGCTTTCACAGAATCAACAGATAGACTAATGGCTGACTTCTCAACAGAAAAAATGGAGGCAATAAAACAATGGAGTGATATCTTCCCGGTAGAGAGAAAATATCTGATGGTTTAGTATTCTAAAATCTGAGAAAAATATCCTATGAGAATAAAGATGAAATACAAGTTTTTCTAACTTGATAGTTTTTCAGCTGCACTATCCATTCTTTAAAATTGCTTGAAAACCATGGCTAGTGGCTACCATATTGGACAGCACAAATACAGAAAATTCCTATCATTGCAGAAAAGATAGCACTGTTATAGGTGTCAAGAAAACCCATGAGGATATTTTGAACATCATTCTGCCCCCAGCATGAAACTTTAGGTAAAACCAACAAATTCTTATAGAAGTACAAATTAACAAAACTGAATCACGAAGAAATTTAAAAAAATCTGAACTATCTTATATGTTAACTACTTTTTATTTCTCTCTCTCTTTTTTTTTTTTTGTGATGCCTTTGTCTGGCTTTGGTATTTGGTATTGGGGGAATACTGTCCTCATAGAATGAGTTTCTTCTATTTTCTGGAAGGGTTTTGAGGATTGGTATGATTTTTTTTTTTTTTTCAGTGTTTGGTAGCATTCACCAGTGATGCCATCTGGGCCTGGGCTTTTCTTTATTGGAAGATTTAAAATTACTAATTCAATTTCTTGTTATATGTCTGTTCAAATTTTCTATTTCTTCTTGAGTCAGTTTCAGTAGTCTGTGTCTTTCTAGGATTTTTTTCATTTCATCTAAGGTGTCTAATTGTCATAAAGTTGTTTATTGTATTCCCTTATAATCCTTTTAATTTCTGTAAGGTTTGTAGAGATGTCCCCTTTTTCATTCCTGTTCTATGTTCACCTTGTGGAGGTGGAATGGACCCCTCCCAGTTAACAGGTAAGATGCCTATGCTGAAAGCACTCCACACACCAAGAGAATTTGAGAAAAAAATTATTAGTCACCCAAGAGACGCCTGGGGACAGTAGGGTTGGTACAAGCATGTCTGGACTGGCTTGAGTGAAGCTGAGGGAGTGGGTTTGGCCTTTATAATGGCTAGAAGACTGGGGAGAAGTTCTTATGTGCAGTCTGGGGATTTGCAAAATTTGAACTTCCAGCTGGGGCCAAAGGCAGGTGTGCACATAGACTTTATTATCAGCCTGTCCAGATACGGGTTCAAAGGGGAAATGGGAGGTGAGGCTTAAAATAAATTGGAGGTCAAACATCAAAAAATAAAAAAGTGCAGTGAGACCCTGTTACAGTTCCTGACTTTGGATTTTTTTTTTAAATTTCTTTTTCTTTCCTTTCTTTTTTTCTTCAGATTGGATAGTCTTGATTGATCTATCTTCAATTTTGTTGATTATTTCTTTTGCCAGCTCAAATCTGTTGAACTTTGTCAGTCAATTTTTTATTTCAGTAATTGTATCTTTCAAGTTGAAATTTCTATTTAGTTCTTTTTTGTACTTTCTCTCTCTTTGTTGGTATTCTCTATTTGATTAGTTATTGTCATCATACTTTACCTTAAAGTGGTTTCTTTTAGTTCTTTGAGCATATTTATAGTAGCTGCTTTGAAGTCTTTGTCCACTAAGTTCAAAATCTAGGCTCCCCCAGAGAGAATTTTTATTGAAATTGCTTTTGCCCCCTATCTATGGTTCACACTTTTCTGTTTCTTTGCATATTTTATGATTTTTTTGTTGTTGAAAACTGGACAGTTTTGGTTATACTCTGTATTCTGATTCCCCTCCCTGCCCAGAGTTGGAGGTTGTTGCTCTTTTGGTTTGTGACTTCACTGGACTAATTCCATGGAGTCTATTTTTCCTGCAGTGTGTGGCTGCTAATGTCTCTGCTCAGTTCTTTTCTTTTTTTTATTTTTCAGCCTGTCTTTCAAGTAGTTGTTCCTGGGTCACCATATCTTAGTGGTCAGCCTGTGTTTGGTCGGAGGTTGTGTTTAAATTTCTTCAAACTATGAGGCTTTGACCCTTTGTCAATGGTTCTTATTTGGCTTGAGAAATGTGTTCAAGATTCAGGCAGTTTACAAGTCCGCCCTGGGTTTTACTTTCTGTGTTTGCAAGGCCTCACATTTCTTTAGGGACGAGTAGCTCACTGCGGCCCTCTCATTTCTCTCCTTCTTGTTTGCAGTATTTTACATGCAACAGTCTTCCACGCCAGCAGGAAAAAGTAGATTCTTAGCAAGGCCCACTTTGGATGTCTCATTCCTTGGTTCTTCATGTTAAATTTCTTGTTGGTCTGCTGATCTATTGCTTGCCATGACCGGTATTGCAAACTTAGGCTACCTGGGATTTTGACCTTCCCTGATATTTTTGCCCCTGGACTCACTTTTTGACAATGCCCCTGGAGTGGAATTCTCCTTGTTAAGTGCCAAGTAAATTTAGTTCCCTCTGGCAGTGGAGCTGTCAGTCTTCACAGCTTGCCCTGCCTTAGTAGGCCTTCCACGCCAAGGAGTTGGGAGTGAGTGTGGATGGTAGGAGCCCCAAGCTAAAACACCACACATTTCCACTGTTCTTACCAAGATTCAGTAGATTTTCTTGAACCAGCACTTCTCAATTTGTTTTATGTTTTTGTCAATATCCAGATCTTGAAATCGTTTTGGGAATTGTGTCTAATTTTGTTTTTGTTTTGGAGAATAATATTTGTCACGGTCCTCATTCAACTGTTCTGGACATTCTTTCCCCTGCTTTCTCCCTTTTTCTCTCTCCCTCCATTTCTCTCTTTCTGTCTCTCATTTTTAAACATTTAAATTTTATTCAAACTGATAGTTATTCCAGAATGTGTTATGAAATAGGGATGTACTGGCTTTTTATTTTTAATGGTGTTAAGTAGTGTCTTGACTATTTGTTGACTAATCTATGTGTTTCTCGTTGATGTGTAACATTGTTTTTCTAATTTCAGTGAGATTTATTTTGATCCCATCCTTTTTTTTTCTTTATTCCATCAATTATATACCCTTTTTCACTTGTTTTTCCTATCTCTTGCTTTCCATTGGCAGCTTCTTTGTTTCTGAATAGTTTCACCCTTTTCTTTTTAAACCAGTCTTTTGACTTTATCTCTTTGGGTTTTCTTCACTACCCAGGCTCATAAATTGCATCTGCTTTTGCTACTCCTAAGGGCTGAGACTAGGCTAAGACCAGTGAGACGCCTAAGGCACAGAAATTCTAGGAGGCTCTCACTCTTGGGTCCTGCAAGTGAACGACTAGCACTTGTAAGACTTGTGCTTTTTCAGATTTTGCACTCTAGTGCCTGGCTTGCCCCACCATAGTCCTGGACCTGCTACTCATACTTCTCACTAGTATGTGTTTCTTGTAACCTGACCTCTGTCCCAAATGGGCTTCATTTATTCAAATTTTAGAGCACCTCCTATGCACTGTGCTTTGTGCTAGGTTTGGTGAATATAAAGTGTCTCAAGACACCATTTCTTTCACTCACATGTTTTCTTCAAGTTGATTCTTTCTCAAGTCTAATCCCTTTTCCCCATTTTTCATTATTCCTGTCTTTTGTACCATGTAATACTATTGACTGTTACTGCCTGTTCATCCTAAACCTAGCCCAACTCTCATAATGATAGCAATTTCCACAGTAGGACACCGTCTTTAGGAACCAAAGGGCAGTGGGCAGTATATCAGTAGCTCTTATTCTAGAAGTTAGTGAGGACTGGAAATTGACTTGTACTTTCAATGTGTCACGGTAGGGGTACCCAGGATTTCTCCAGGGTTTATGGGCCTTCACAAATATGTCATAGGGAAGGGAAGGTTGCTTATTCATCTTCTGCTTAGTATCTTGTATACTTAGAATCTTTCCATCCCTTTGCAGTGCTTTGGTACCCAAAGGTGAACTTTGACAACCTACCTAGCCGTCTGGCTTATTCTTGCCAACTTTGTTTCCTGTGTCCTTTGTTCTTTTCCCATTCTTTGCTGACTTGTTTTTAATGTAGTTTTCCTGAATGATTCTGCTCTGCTCGGTTTTGTAGCTGTTCATGAAAACATACTCATCCGTTCACTTCAGGAGTGGCCGTTGAGTACCTCTTCTCTCCTAGGTACTGTAGATGCCACTGGGGTTACAAAGATGAACCCAATCAAACATCCTTGTCTTCTTGAGCTAGAGAGACAAGTTAGGTGTAAATCACACAACCTGGGATCTCTGCTGTGAAGGAAAGGTACAGATACAGCTGACCTAGGGATATTCAAGTTGAGATCTTTGAAAGAAGGAAGGGAAGAAAGACCACAGTTGTGTGTTGGACTTGCAGAGGGAGAGAACATACCTAGGGATACAAAATGGAGTGGGGTAAGGAGGATGGAGAGGGAGGTTGGGGGTAATTTGGGGGATAATTGGGTGGGGGACATGGGGTATAATCACAATTTGTGGTAATGGTCATGCTGCCAGTATGGATCTGGCCATCACATCATAGGCACGAGTGATGACAACTGGCTTTGTACTCCATGAATATTCATAACCAATAAAAAAAAAAAAAGTTGAGATCTCTGTTCCCTGTCTCGCTTAACTGGCAGTACCTCCTCTTGATTTTGAACTCCTGCCTGAATCAAGACATGTAGTACCCCATTTTCAATTCTGGCTCCTGTTTTTGAATTGTTGGCAGCTTGTCTCCAACTTCTCGCCCTACCCAATGCTGCTATTATTAGTATTGTTACTCACTGGTGGGAGCAAACCCTGATCATGAATTGATCCTCCTTTGGAAGCTCTTTTCTCCTTGTTTTCTTAACATCTGACCCTGTTCGTTCTTTTCATACACCTTTATTAGCTTCTTTGTTATATTTTCCACTTCCTCTTTGCATTTCCTAAAAGTTGCCCTAACCCAGATTTTGTTAGGGTAGGAGTGCCCAGGACGTCTTCAGGGTTAATGGGCCTTCCCACCTATGTCACAGGAAGGGAAGATTGCTTGTTCATTCCTTGTCCTAGACTCTCCTTTATATCAGTGTACCCTTTCTTGGCAATCTCATCATTCTTAAACACTTTGGGCTTTTAATCTTTACTCAAAAGGCTGGCTAATTTCTCTAAGTTGTGCTCCAATTTTCAAGGATCTGGTGGATTGCACCTTGTGGAGATATGCGATACCCCAAGAAGAATTCATCATCCTCTCTAATGTAATGATGTTACCATCCCCTTGTCTCCTAGCTGGAAATCTCACACAATTGCCATGTCCTTGCTTGCCTCCAGATCTGCCTGATTGCCAGGTGGTGCCAGTTTGTCATGTGTAATACCATGCTAAGGGCTCCTTCTTTTCAGTGTCTGCCTGTACAGCTTGAGTTCAGGCCTGCCTTTCCTTTCACCCACCTGTTCCAGTTCTCTCCTGTGGTGCAACTGCCACTAGTCTCTGAGTTCCAGAGGACTCTGAGTGCTGTGCTAGGTTAACTTTTCCTGAAACATAACTCTGATCACTTGTTCTTCTTTTCTGCTCATTCATGCTTCAGAAACTCCTTAGTGCCT
This sequence comes from Cynocephalus volans, assembly GCF_027409185.1. NCBI lineage: Eukaryota > Metazoa > Chordata > Mammalia > Dermoptera > Cynocephalidae > Cynocephalus > Cynocephalus volans. Next base: position 294,070,389 of record NC_084460.1, read on the forward strand.
TTGAAAAACCAGGCTGGTGTTTTAGACCTTCCAACTTGTTTTAATTTCCTTGCCACTGCCTTTCTTCATATAGGCTGGCCTCTCTCCAAGTGGAATTGATGTTGCAATAACCTTCTTGTGTTTTTCTATTTGCGTCTCTGTTTTTGTTTCCTTTTGCCAGCAGTATGCTTTTCTCACATTCTTAGTTCTTCCTTAAAATCTTTCCTAAAGTTCTCTCAGATTTCCTGACCAGAATACTCTGTTTCCCTCTAATCATATGTATGTTTATCTGTACTTTTAAAAAATGTAGTGCTTATTACTTACCAACTTGTATTGATTGTCTTTCAGTATGATCTAAAGAATGTAATTAACCTTTGATGCCTGGCAGAAGTATTTGTTGAATTAATGAGTGGATGAATAAGTTTCTGGATTAAACCCTCAGATGGTCTGGACTCCTCTGTGTGCCTTTTGCATTCCCTTGCTGCTTGTGTAAGGCCATTTCTTTCTCTCCTTTCTTGTAATTGGATTAACTTTATCTCTGAATCTCTTCATATATCAATAAGTAGTATGTTACACTTTGTCTCTGTTGCTTCTCCTGGGTTAGTATTAATTCCAGTTTAAGGAAAAATTACATCATTTTGGTGAAGGATGTGTGTGGGAAATTTAGAGGAAACTAGTGTTCAGAATGACATCTTGATTCATTTTATGGGAAAGCAGGCTGCCTACCAGGATATGGAAATTTGCAAGTATAGACTTGACTCCTGGGCCTGTGGCCAGCAAGAGACAAGAAAGTAGAAGTTGTGATGACATGTTCAGTATCCAGATGTCAGGCCAGGGGGCCAGCTGCAGAGAGCCTCACATTCCAGTCTCCTGATCCAGTCAGCTCCTCTTGTATTCTTAGAAGCAGCTGTCTGAGCTTCTGATCAGACAATTGGTTTGAGGAGATGGCAGGTAAGAGTAGGGGAATAGATGTCTAAGTACTAATATTGCTATTTTTTGAAAGCTTGTGAACCATCTGGAGTTCCCTGCATAGTTTTGGACCTCAAATTGTGGCAATGAATTAGGTTTTGTTGATGAATTCTAAGGAATTGACTTATTTGGTTTCACAGAGTTACTGTACATTATTTGTCCAAGGTTTAAACTTAGTAAGTGCCACATCTTCAGCCCTAGTTTAGTACCTATTCCATTACAACTTTTAGATTCTAAGTCTTTATACCATTTTTTCAAAACCACATTTTCTCCTATTTCTGTGCATTTTACAAACTGAATAGAACTGTATAATTCCTTATTTTCCTTCTCATTGCCTCATTTGTGGAGATATTTAGTTGAAGTGGCCCAAAGGAGCAGTCTAGTGGTATCTGGAAATGTGAAGGCCTTGAAAAGAAATTGGAGACAGGTGGTGTGCTTGACTAACTGTCCAGGAGAATGTGATGGCAGGACAAGGTGGGGCACCGTATTGCCTTTGCCATCCAAGTTTTAGGTTTCCAAGAGGACAGAGGAGGCTACAGGTTAACTGCTGTCCAGTCACCAGTCTCTCTTTGGTTTCAGCTAGTTACAACTGAGCTGCTTACGGCAGGAAGAAGGCTGAGCTGAGCAGTGGAGGCTCCCCTGGATCTGGAGAGAAGAGGCAGTCTTGGAACCAGTAATGAGCCATCCTGACTACAAGCTGAACCTCCGGCCCCTGGGGACCCCCAGAGGTAGCGAAAGGAAAATGGAGTCTGCCCCAGCAACTGCAAAACTGAAATCCAAGAGGAATGGGTGTGGAGGGAGGGTGGCTCTTAGAACGGAGGGGGACTATAATTCTTTTGCTGAACTGTTAAATATTCTCCTGTGTTATTTATTCTAGAATTAGGTGTGGTCTCTTGTTGTCTTCATTTATTATTATATTGAGTACAGCTGTTTAATTTTCTACAGAAAAGTGACTTTCTTTTAGGAATTCCTATGCTTGAAAAGTTTGTGTCTATAAACAGCAAAGCATGCTGAATCCGTTATCCAGGTTATTTTCCTTACATGTTATGGTGCTGATTTAAAACTCATCTCATGTATGTGCATTTTTTCATGTTTCCATACTCATTCTTTCCTTTTTGTAATTGTTTGAAATCAGGAGTTTCATTCTCTCGTTAATCTTTCTAAATAATAAAAAAGGATGTAATGTCTCTAGTTTTAAAAATACAGAGATGTCCAAGGAAAGATTGATTGCTGCCTCATGTTCCTAGGTGTGTCCTCTGTGGTTGGCCCACATGGTGTTGGTGTTTCGCCAGGTGACAAAAAGTCAAAGAGCAAGTCCACGCGAGGAAAGAAAAAGAGCATATTTGAAACCTACATGTCCAAGGAGGATGTTTCAGAAGGCTTGAAGAAAGGAACACTTATCCAGGTGCTTAATACCTACTGGAAGGCTATTCCCTGAATATGTGGAATTTGAAGTAACATACTATTCATTAAACAATTTCCTCTTCTGTGCTTTGTGCTTTGGGAGAGATGATGACATAACAGACATAGGGCTTATTGCTTCTTAGACCAAAAGTGCATTTAGAGGTGATAAGCACTACAAGTCAGGGACCGGCAAAGTACCCTGAGATTTGATAGGAGGGAGCCATTATTTCCAGTTTGGCTTACCTAGGGATGCTTTATTGGAAGAGATATATTTGAGTCAGGCCATGGCTTGCTGCAGTTTGAATAACTGAAGATAAGAGAGAGCTTTACAAATGGAGGGACCAGGGTGAGCTACTAAGACAGAATAGGGAAATAGGGTTTGGATATATGAAACATTGAATAGTTCAGGGTGCCCGCAGGATGTGGAAGCTGAATGACCAAGAAAAATGGATAAGGTTGGAAAGGAAACAGTAAACAGCAAAAGATAATATTTATCGAGTACTTTGTAGTTTATGAAATATGTTCACAAGCTCGTTCAGCAGTTTGGCTGAGCAGATGTTTATTGAGCATCCACTGTGAGCCAGGAACAGTTGTGGTTGGGAGTATACTGCATGAGTACTCTAGAGACCAAGGTGGATGAGACTGCCTTTCTGAACTGAAGAGCTTGCAGCCCAATGTGAGGAGGCAGTTATGTGAACAGATGGTTTGGGGATAAAATGGCAAATACTCAGATAAACGGGTGATCAGTGTATGGGAGAATGTTGGGGGAAATCTGGGGAACGGTTGACTGAGGTTCTAGAGAGGCTTCCTGTAGTAGATGACACCTGTGATAGGCATTGAAGGAAGACTAATTTGAGCCTAGTAGATGAGTGATATGCGTGTGGGAAGGAGGTATGGAGAGGCAGTGGCATTAATGAAAACATGACTTGTGAAACAGGATAGAGTAAGGCAGCTTAGGTCTCTTTGGGCATGAAATATAAGGCAGGTAGTAGGTAATGAGGCTGGAGAGGCAGGCAAGGCCACATATCCTTTGAATTAAGTCTATTTCATTCTTGGATTAGTAAAGAAATATTTCCATGTGCTACTTGGCTCACTTGAGTATGTTGACTATGTCCCATTTTCTCTTATTCTGAGAGCCCAGCTTTTATATTTATGTTTTTGGCTGAAAATCCATCTAATTAACAGATACTATCATCTTTTTTCTTTTCTTTTTAATCACCTTTCTATATTTGCTTGTGGTCAAGTGCACATGTGATTGATGTAGACTCTTGAATGGAAAACTGGTTTTTAACAAGCAAGTTGATCTTTCTTATTCTAGGAGTACTGTTATGATTCCCCTTGATTTTTTTAAAATTTAATTTAATTTTATCAATATACAATGTAGTTGATTTTTGTGTCCCTTTACCAAATCCTCCTTCCCCACTCCCACCTCCATCAACATCATATCTATTTGCTTGTTTTAACAAGTTCAAGGAATTGTGATTGTTGTGTCTTCTTCCCCACTCCCCCATTTGTTTGTGTATTTATTTATTTATTTTTAGCTCCCACAAATAAGTGAGAACATGTGGTATTTCTCTTTATGTGCCTGACTTATCTCACTTAATGTAATTTTTTCTAAGTTGATCCATGTTGCTGCAAATGGTAGTATTTCATTCTTTTTTATAGCAGAGTAGTGGTATTACATTGTGTGGATATACCACATTTTCTGTATCTACTCATCTGACGATGGACATTTGGGCTGGTTCCAACTTTTGGCTATTGTAAACAGTACTTCAATAAACATTGGCGTATAGGTATCCCTTTGACATGTGATTTCCATTCCTCTGGGTATATTCCCAGCAGTGGAATAGCTGGGTCATATGGTAGATCTATCTGTAATTGTTTGAGGAAACTCCAAACCATTTTCCATAAAGGCTGCACCATTTTGCAGTCCAGTTCCTTTTTCTCCACAACTTCTCCAGCATTTGTCATTCTCAGTCTTTTGGATATTAGCTGTCCTAACTGGAGTGAGGTGGTATCACTTACCATCTGGTTTTGATTTGCATTTCCCGAATGCTGAGTGATGTTGAGCATTTTTTCATGTGTCTGTTGGCCATTCGTGTATCTTCCTTTGAGAAATGCCTATTCAGCTCCTTTGCCCATTTTTTAATTGGGTTACTTGTTTTTTTCTTGTAAAATTGTTTGAGTTCCTTGTATATTCTGGATATTAATCCTTTTTCAGATGTATATTTTGCAAATATTTTCTCCCACTCTGTTGGTTGTCTTATAACTCTTAATTGTTTCTTTTGCTGTGCAGAAGCTTTTTGGTTTGATATAATCCCATCTGGTTATTTTTCCTTTGGTTGCCTGTGCTTTTGGAGTTGTATTTATGAAGTCTGTGCCCATTCCTACTTCCTGGAGTGTTTTCTTTAAGGAGTTTTATTATATCAGGGTGTATATTAAACTCTTTGATCCATTTTGAGTTGGTTTTGGTATATGGTGAGAGATATAGGTCTTGTTTCATTCTCCTGCATATGGATATCCAGTTTTCCCAGCACCATTTGCTGAAGAGGCAGTCTCTTCCCCAATGTGCAGATGTGGTGCCTTTGTCAAACGTCAGATGGCTGTAGGTGTGTGGTTTGATTTCTGGATTCTCTATTCTATTCCATTGATCTGTGTGTTTGTTTTTATGCCAGTACCATGCTGTTTTGATTATAATAGCTTTGTAGTATAGTTTAAAGCCAGTAGTGTTATGCCTCCAGCTTTATTTTTTTAGCTCAGAATTGCTTTGGCTATTTGTGGTCTTTTGTTATTCCATCCAAATGTTAGGATAGTTTTTTCCAACTCAGAGAAAAATGTCATTGGAATTTTGATGGGGATTGCATTAACTTTGTAGATCACTTTGTGCAGTAGGGACATTTTCACAATGTTAATTCTTCCAATCCAAGAGCATGGGATATCTTTCCATCTTCTTGTGTCCTCTTTAATTTCTCTCAACAGTGGTTTGTAGATCTCTTTGTAGAGATTTTTCACATCCTTGGTTAACATTATTTCTTTTTTTTTTTTTTTTTTTTGTCTTTTTGTGACTGGCCGCACTGCGCTCAGCCAGTGAGCGCACCGGCCATCCTTATGTAGGATCCGAACCCGCAGCGGGAGCACTGCTGCGCTCCCAGCACCACACTCTCCCGAGTGCGCCACGGGCTCGGCCCTATTTCTAAGTATTTTAATTTTTTGGTGACTATTGTAAGTGGGCAGGCTTTCTTGATTTCTTTTTCTACATGTTCACTGTTGGAGTATAGAAATGCTACTGATTTTTGTGTGTTGATTTTGTATCCTGCAACTTTGCTGAAATCATTTATCAACTCTAGGAGTTTTTTTGTAGAGGTTTTAGGCTGTTCGATATATAGGATCATGTCATCTGCAAATGGGGATAGTTTGACTTCATCTTTTCCAATCTGGATGCCCTTTATTTCCTTCTCTTCTCTGATTGCTCTGGCTAGTACTTCCAACACTATGTTGAATAGGAGTGGTGAGAGTGGGCATCCTTGTCTAGTTCCTGTTCTTAAAGGAAAAGCTTTCAGCTTTTCCCCATTCAGGATGATATTGGCAGTGGGCTTATCATATATGGCTTTAATTATGTTGAGATACTTTCCATCTATACCTAACTTGTAGAGAGTCTTTATCATGAAAGAATGTTGAATTTTGTCAAATGCTTTTTCAGCATCTATAGAGATGATCATATGGTCTTTGTCTTTGATTTTATTTATTTATTTATTTTTTAAAAGGTGGCTGGTAAGGGGATCTTAACCCTTGACTTGGTGTTGTCAGCAGCACGCTCTCCCAAGTGAGCTAACTAGCCATCCCTATATAGGGATCTGAGCCCGTGGCCTTGGTGTTATCAGCACCATACTCTCCCAAGTGAGCCACAGGCCGGCCCATGTCTTTGATTTTATTGATGTGGTGTATCACATTTATTGATTTGCATATGTTGAACCAACTTTGCATCCCTGGGATGAATCCCACTTGATCATGGTGTATAATTTTGTGTATGTGTTGCCGTATTGTGTTAGTTAGTATTTTATTGAGGATTTTTGCATCTATATTCATCAAGGATATTGGCCTGTAGTTTTCTTTTTCTGTTGTATCTTTGTCTGGTTTTGGTATCAGGTTGATGTTTGCTTCATAGAATGAGTTTAGGAGGATGGCCTCTGTTTCAGTCTTTTGGAATAGTTTGTAGATAATTGGTATCAATTCCTCTTTGAAGGTTTGGTAGAATTCTGCAGTGAACCCATCTAGTCCTGGGCTTTTCTGTGCTGGGAGCCTTCTGATAACAGCTTCAATCTCTTTTATTGTTATTGGCCTGTTTAGATTTTCTACATCTTCTTGGCTCAGTTTTGGTAGTTTGTGTGTCCAGAAATTTACCCATTTCCTCCAGATTTTCAAATTTTGTTGGCATGTAGTTGTTTAGTCTCTAATGATTCCTTGTATTTCTGAGGTATTAGTTGTAATATCACTTTTTTCATTTCTAATTTTTGTTTTTTGGGTCTTCTCTCTTCTTTTTTTAGTTAGCCTTGCTAATGGTTTGTCAATTTTATTTATCTTTTCAAAAAAACAAATTTTTTGATTCATTGATCTTTTGTGTCATTTTTTGGGTTTATATTTCATTAAGTTCTGCTCTGATCTTAATTATTTCTTTCTGTCTGATAACTTTGGGTTTGAATTGTTCTTGTTTTTCTAGTTCTTCAAGGTGAAGTGTTAGGTTGTTTACTTGCCATCTTTCCATTCTTCTGAAGTAAGCATTTAATGTGATAAATTTCCCCCTTAGTACTGCTTTTGCAGTATCCCACAGGTTTTGGTATGATATATCATTATTTTCATTAGTTTCAATAAATTTTTGGTTTCCTGTTTAATTTCTTCTTGGACCCATATGTCATTAAATAGAATGCTGTTTAATTTCCATGTGTTTGTATAGTTTCCAGAGTTTCATTTGTTATTGATTTCTAATTTCAATCCATTGTGATCTGAAAAAAATACATGGAATAATTCCAATATTTTTTAATTTGTTGAGACTTGATTTGTGACCTAACATGTGATCTCTCCTGGAGAATGTTCCATGTGCTGATGAGAAGAATGAATATTCTGAGGTTGTTGGATGGAATGTTCTGTAGATATCTGCCAAGTCTAATTGGTCTAAAGTGTTGTTTAGATCATGTGTTTCTCTGCTGATTCTTTGCCTAGATGATCTGTCCAATATTGAGAGTGGGGTGTTCAGGTACCCTGCTATTATGGTATTAGTGTCTATCTCATTCTTTAGGTCTAATAGTGTTTCCTTTATAAATCTGGCTGCTCCGACATTGGGTATGTATATATTTATGATTGGTATGTCTTCTTGATGGATAGATTTTTTATCATATAGTGGCCTTCTTTATCTCTTTTTATGGTTTTTGGTTTAAAGTATATTTTATCAGATATAAGAATACCTACTCCAGCTTGTTTTTCATTTCTATTTGCATGGTATATCTTTTTCCATCCTTTCACTCTTAGTCTATGTGTGTCTTTACAGGTGAGGTGAGTTTCTTGAAGGTAGCATATAGTTGAGTCTGCCTTTTTAACCCAGTCAGTCAGTCTGTGTCTTCTGAGTGGGGAATTTAATCCTTTTACATTAAGAGTTGTTATTGAAAAGTGTTGATTTACTCGTAGCATTTTATTGATTTTTTGTTTGGATGTCTTAAGTATCTTTTGTTCCTTTCTTTCTGATTTACTGTTTGCCTTCTGTATTTGTTGGTTTCTTTGGGTAGTAGATAAACTTTTTTTTCTCTTTATTGTTAGCATTTTTATTTTACTAGTGGGTTTTGTTTTTTCTGGAGTATTTATGGCAGTGGTGGTGGTTTTTCAGGTATCAAACCCAGTACTCCCTTGAGAATTTCTTGTAAGGCTGGCCGTGTGGTAGTAAACTGCAGTTTTTGTTTGTCTGAGAAATATACTATTGGTCCTTCATTTTGGAAGGATAGCCTTGCTGGGTAAAGTATTTTTGGCTGGCAATCTTTGTCTTTTAGTATTTTGAATATATCATCCCATTCTTTTCTGGCTTTTAGGGTTAGTGATGAAAAGTCTGATGTAAGTCTGATTGGGGCTCCCTTATTAGGTGACTTGATGCTTCTGTCTCGCAGCTTTTAAGATTCTCTCTTTGTCTTTGAGTTTTGCCAGTTTGACTATAACATATGTTGGAGAGGACCTTTTTGGGTTTAATATGTTTGGGGATCTTTGAGCCTCCTGAATCTGAAGATCTGTGTCTTTCACTATACCTGGGAAGTTTTCTGCCATTATTTTGTTGAATATATTTTCAATGCCATTTCCTTTTTCCTCCTCTTCTGGAATACCCATGATTCAGATATTTGAGTCTGTTATCTCTCTTAGATTTTCTTTAGTGTTTTTAATTCGTTTTTCTTTGTCCGCCTGTGTTATTTCAAACAGCCCATCTTCAAGGTCAGAAATTCTCTCTTCTGCTTTTTCTAGCCTGCTGGTTAAACTCTCTGTTGTGTTTTTTTATTTCCTTGAATGAATTCTTCAGCTCCACAAGCTCAGCTACATTCTTTTTCAGGGCATTGATTTCTTTGTACATTTCTTCTTTCAGGTCCTGTATACTTTTTCTCATTTCATTGTGTTGTCTAACTGAGTTTTCTTGTATCTCAATTAGTTTCCTTAGAATTGTTGCCTGAAATTCCTTGTCAGTCATTTCAAGGACTTCCTGTTCTATAGGATCTAGAGCTTTAGAGTTATTATAACCCTTTGGTGGTGTACTTTCTTGATTTTTCATATTTCTGGTATCTTTCCTTTGGTGTTTTAGTCATTGTGGCAAGGGATTTCACGTTCCACTTGTGTGACCCTAATGTCTGGCTAGGTTCCTGCCAGGAGTGCCAATTTGGCACAGCTGCCTTGCTGCCTGTGGGCAGGAGGCTCAGGCCTCTCTGGGCCGCAGGGACTGCCCTAGGCTGGGAGTCCTGCAGCGGTACCTACCTGTTCCGACGTGGGTGGCTTGGGGACCTGTGGGCCTGGTGGCTGTAGGGCCTTTCTGGGTGGTGTGCACTGGCCTGGGCTTGGGGTCCTGCGGCGGTGCCTACCTGCTCTGGCATGGGTGCCTCGGGGGGCACATGGGCCCGGCAGCTCTCCAGGCCTCTCTGGGGGCCCTCTCTGGGTGGCGTGCACTGGCCTCTGATTCCCCTTGATATTTTTGACAAGGCCTCCGTTGAAGGGAAGTTGAAGCTGCATTTGGATATTTGTCCATACATTTGCTCTTCATCATTCAGCCCACATGCTGAACTCCATTTTAATCTACAGCTTTCATGGCCCTCCACTTGCTTCATGTAGGAGGACTCCTTGTGCCTCTCCCATCCTCATTTCCTGCCACCCTCTACTCTATTCACCCTCTAAAAACTATGCTCCTTGGTTCCTGTCTGACTTTGTACATGCTGGTTCTGGTGATTGAAATGCTTTCTCGCACGATCTTGATGTAGTTGTGCTTGTCCTATACATCTTTACCTAAATGTTACCTCCTTTGAGAAGCTGCACTTTAATTCTCCAAGCAGAGTTGGCTGTTACCACTTTCCTGGAGCCGACTGTTTTTGTTTACACTTTATTCTAAACCTATTACATTTCTTGACTTCTATGTTTTCCCAAATAAACTGTTCATTTCCATGATGGCAGGGCCATGTCTTATTCCATGGGTTAGCACCGTGCTTGGCATTTGATTGATGCTTAATAAATTTACATTGGGTAAATATTTACAGGCTGAATAAAAGATTGATACTTTTTTTTTTTTTTTGGTGCCTGGCTGGGATGGGGTAGATATTGTCTTTTGAAGAAGAATGAGGGGAATCTCAGTTGTTATTACTTGAAAGATCAGGTGAAGGTAATATTCTGCAATGTATTAGTGTTAGTTTTTGCTCCCGTTTAATTTTTGCTTTTGAAGCAACTCTTTGTTGACATTAAAACAAAACAAAACAAAAATATGATCAATATAATAACTATCATTCCCAGGAGTGTGTAAATGATTCCTCCTGGCCTGTGACATCATGAGACTCTGTAGCCAGAGCCCCCCCCACATATGAGAACAGTTGTTCTTTGCAGATGGGGAAAGGAATGGGTTCCAGATATGAGGTCACTGTGTGAAATATACAACACTGTAAATAAGATTTTCATAGGCAGAGAAAGAGTCCATCTGCTTTCTGATATAAACTTTCTGTTTACAGGCCTTGCTGGATAAGGTAAAAAGCTAGACAAGAAAGGATATTTTAAATGCTGTTTGAGAAATTAAGCTTATAAGATATACTTACAGATACTTGTTAACTTTTGTATTCAAACTTAAGTATATTGTGACCTCTTTTTCTTCTCTCATCCAGAGAAGAAACTTTAATTGATAGATATTAGGGATATTTCTAAAATAGAAGTAGAATAATATTTTTATTTTGTTTTTAGTACCTTGACTAATAATAATTTGACATTTCATTTGTGTTTTGCCATATGTGGAGAAGAGGAGACCACCGAGACCAAAGAAATCTTTTATCTATGTTTGAAACTGACTAGTAATAACATATGATCATGTATATGAAGTTTTGAAGTTTTTAAAAAATAAACAAGTTCTCACATTGAAGAACATATGTCATTTCTCTTTACATAGGTACAGTATTGGAAGGTTGTTTTAGGAAATATTGGGACAAATGAGAAAGTATGGGACAGATATGCCTGGAAGGGGCTCTGGTTTGGTGTGATGACCAAGATGACATAGGTATGAAGATGGTAGAATTGGCTGTTTCAGATCCCAGGTGATGCTTTAGCTAATGGAACTTCAGGCTAAGCCCCCAGAGCTGTCTCAGGTATGATGTCAAAGTCCTTTTAGAACAGAATATTGGTGTGAAGTTGTTATTGGACCTCTCAAAAAATCCTAGTCCAGCAAGACAGAGGACAGGCTGGGCTAGTTTCTAGGATCTTCACCATTTGTTAAGAGTGAAATTAGCTGTAGAATACTTGAGTATGAATTAAAGATGAGAAGAATAGAGGTGACACTACTCTGGAATCCCCAGTTATTTAGAATGGAGAGATGATATCAGGGGTGATGGGAAAACTTCCAGTCCGCAGACATTAATTAATTAATTAACTGAAAATGTTTCTTGACTGCCAACTAAATGCCAAGCATATACCAGTGAGTAAGATAGGCAAGTCACTGGGAAGGTAGGCAAAAGCAACTGAAGAAATACAGAAGAAATTAACATACTGTGATCATTGCTAACAGGTTGAGAGATAAAGATGAGAGAGAATAAGTAGGGGGAGCCGCTTTACATAAGGTGGTTAGAGAAGGCCTCTGGAAGGAGGTTATCTCTGAGTTGAGATCTGAAGGGTGAGAATGAGTCAGCCATTTGAAGAATTAGGGAAAGAATATAAGCAGACAGATCAGCCAGTGGAAGAACAGCAAGTAGAAGAAGGCTTAGTGTTTTTAAGGAACAAGATGGAAGCCTGTTGGAACATAGTGAGCAAAGGGAAGTATAATGTGGGAATAAGTGGGAGAGTCAGGCAGCAGCTAAGTTAGGTAGGGTCTCTATGCTGCATTGGAGAGTTGGGTTTTATTCAAAGAACAATGGGAAGTCACTGAAGGGTAGTAAGCAGGGGAAGAAAATGATCTGATTCATGCTTTAAAAACATCTCTCTGGCTATTGTGAGATGAATAGACTAGAGTAGAAGCTAGGATACCACTTAGGAAGCTATTGCAGTAAACCAGGCAAGAAAATATGGGAATGTGAGCACGGGTGATGGCAGTGAAGATGGAGAGAGGTAGATGGATGTGCAGCTAGAACTGACATGACTTGCTGCGGATTAGATATGGAAGGTGAGGCAAAGGCAGGGATCTGGTGTGACTCCCTAAGTTTTTGAGTTGAGCAACTGGATGGATGTGTTTCCATTAACCAAGATAAGGAAGATTGAGGGTTTTGGAATGTGCTGATTTTGGGAGGGCAGTGGGAGGAGATGGCATAAATGAGTGAAGGGGCCCTGGTGGTGACTACGGCAGAGAGGCAGTTCACAGTAGTTAAGAGCATGGACTCTGGAGCCAGACTGCCAGGGTGTGAAAGTAGGCAATTTGCTTAACCTCTCAGTGCCTCAGTTTCCTCATCTGTAAAAAGGAGGATAGTAGTATCTACCTCATAGGGTTGCTGTGAGGGGTTAAATTAGTTGATATATACAAAGCTCGTAAAACAATGTGTGGCATGTAGTATACCTGTATAAGTGCTACTTGAGGTGGTTTTTCTTATTATAGAAGGAGCATCTGTTAACTCGGGTGATTGCTGCCATGTGAAGATAGCTGTCCACAGCTGTTAGGTCTCAGGATTTTTCAAGAAATTCCAGAAATACATATTTTTATGTGTGAAATTCCTCAGTTTTAAGCATTGTTAAACATCCTGTAAGCCAGATAAAACATGTTTGTAATTGCCGAGTTAGACTGATTAGCCCAGTTGTGTGGTATTTTTGTACAGTGCCATTCAGCTCTGTGGGTGTAGATGGGGGAGAAGGCACGTAGTTGGGGTCACTTGAGCGGGAGGCTCTCCTGGTTGAGTCTAAGAGGAAGAGGGGACCCAAGGCTCAGGGTTTGCAAGGGCAAGAGACAGTGACAGGCCATGGTAACTAGGTGGCCAAGGGAGGGAATAAACACAGGAGGAGGACCATGAATAGTAAAAATGTGGTCAGGGCTGTGGGTTAGGGAAACTGAAGAATTGCTGAAGTAGGGCTTCTACTGTAAGTGAACTGGAAGGACAGAAGATTGTAATCGGAAAGCGTGATATTTGATTTTTTGTTTTTGGAGGTAGTGGAACTAGTAGTGATGACAGGATACAGGTGGTGAACATGGGCTAGAATGGCTGGGGTGGGTGGAGGAAAGGGTAACTAGAGTGACAGCCTAGGGTTGCCTGTCATTGATATGGATGTGAAATCCCCAAAATGTTTATGGGAGTGGGGTTGAGGGGGAGGCAGTGTGCGTAAGTCAAGACATCAGTGAATTGGGGCTGTAAACAGAGGACACATCAAGGAGTTATAGCAGGAGCTAGTGAAGTGAACGTCAGAGGGTCTGGGGTTTAAGGGGATGGAGGAAAGAAATAATTTTAAAGTCACAGTGGGGAAGCAAGGAGGAGATATTCATCTTCCTGGTCTCTCAGATATGTGGGATTTGACAGAGCAAATAGACTTCCTTTTAGAGACTCAAGGGAAGTGATGACATCGGGGGCAGGAAGATTTCAATTAAGGCAAGGAGTTGCAGGAGCATTCAGAGAAGAGATAGAGGTTACAGGATCCTGACTGATCAAGTTCAGGCCCAGGAAAGGGTTTTAGGAAGAAGATGAGGGAAGGGGGTGGGGTTGAGTCAGGGTAGAGTATGGCTGTAGAAACGCTGAAATGAAAGTCTTGCACTTCTGTAGGTGAGTGAGACAACATCTGCTGGGAGTCTCTTTTAGTTAAAAGACCATTTCTTGACAGGCTTTACTGCCAGCTTCTTCTGTCAGGCTGTAGGAATGACTCTGGGAAGCTACATAACTGCTGGAGTTTCTTCTGTTGGAAAGTGTGATCTGTGCTCTCTCAAGGGGTCTGTTCCTGAAGTCCAGTTTTTAAGAGTTATGCTCCAGTCAAATTCACAAATGCTGTTCTGGAACAAGGCTTTTATCCTTCCCTGTATGCTTTTATATGTTGAGAAGTTTGGGATAGAGAATCAAGAATAAAATCTCTAACTCCCTTTCAATATTTTTGCTTTTAAATAGAACCTAGATGCAGCCCTGAGCCACCTATTTTCTCCAAGCCCAACTTTGGCCTCTGAGTGCTCTGTAATTAAAGACACTTTCAAACCAGAAGGCATTCTCATCTCTATATTGCTTCATGTGATAACCATTCACTGACCTTGAAGGGATGATAGAAGAATAGAAAATGGGAGGGTGTGTGTGTGTGTGTGTGTGAAGAAAACTTAGGCCAGAAGAAAGTGCCAGAAATCAGAAAATGAAATCGCGAGAGATTTAATTTCAGTGAATATTACTTTCATTTGTGTGGAGTCTCTTCCTCTTACTAGGCTGTAAGCTCTACGAAGGCAGAGACTGGCTATTATTACTCTCCATTGGATCCCCAATCACTTAACATAGTGCCTGTTATGCTCATCAGGAATTATTTGTTGAGTGAGTGGGTGAATATTTAGGATAAATGTAAGCTTTTTCCTCTCTCCCTCAACAAGAAACAGCTGTCTTAGAAGTGAATTTGCTGAGACACTTTTAACAAGGGACTGGCCTCAGGGAGCTTTGCTAACCTTGTCTCCCAGCCCCTCCCTCTCTTACCCGAAGCAGAGTTACAGCTTGATGGGGAAGAGTGAGTGTTTGCTCACTTCTGCCAACACAGTGTCCTCTACTATACTTTTGATTTATCTGCAGTTTTGCTCTTCCATCAAGAACCAGGTCAAACACCATCTCTGAAGACTTTCCTGGTACTACGGCTATACCCTCACGTACTGTATTCTTCGTGTTTTCCTTTAAAGCAAGAACCAGCCTTTGTTATCATTCTCTCCCCCACATTGTCTGTCTCAGGGTCTTGAACATAGTCAGTACTTAGTAAATAATTGTTGAATTAAGTACTGAATGGTCATTTGTAGTAGTCTGTTTGGGATGTTAATGATATTGTAAACTGTGGTGTGCACATTTGTGATTTAAACATTATACCAGTGAAAGAAACTATTTTCTGCTTTATTTCCTTACCTATTTTGTTAATTTTGTATCTAAGTCTTTCAACATTTTAGGGGGAAATGTTATTTCAAACACTTTCTCAAGATATCCTTTGAATCTGGCTGTTAGGAAAATAACTGCTTCCATCCATGTGTTCCAGTGGCCTGCAAATGCAGCTGGAACCTGGAGAGGGTTACAGCTTCCTGCAAGAGGCTCAAATACTGAACTGCCATTGAAGACGGCCCCCACCTGCACCCCTGTGCATAAATAGAAGCAGACCCTGATTTGGTGCTGGAATAACATGAAGTTGAAGGCAGAGTGGGTGGCCTGGCTGTTGGAGCCGTTTGCATTAAGAGCTGGTTATGGGCCATTTTGAATTATTGACTCATTCAGCTCTGCAGAGGGGCCAGAGTAAAAAAATATGCATCCAGTCTCTTGAGGCTAAGTATCCAGATTGGAAATCGACCTATATCACTTTGAAAATTGTCACAGAAACAAGCAATTGTGGAAAGGTCTTGGAACTGGGAGAATAAAAAAGGTCATTATATAGTGAGATATGATCCCGAGATAATTTTGTTCTTAAAGTCAAGGTTAAAATTTGAAGACTAGCATATAGGAGCATCTAAAATCCCATTAGTTGTTACTTTTCTACTTTAATCTCTGTTGTTTCTCATCTTTGCCTATTCACAGCAAAATGCCAGTTTGAGCTTTCAGTTTTTGATGGAACCCTGTGTTACATTCATCAGTATAAATCATGTTTCCTGCATTTAATGAACAGTTCTCATGCATCTGACTTGTTTTCTAGATCAAACTGTTTAATTAATTTAAAAGCTTTTTATTGGAGAATGATATACATATGTTTTCCATAATAAATATATAGCTAGTTAGATTTTTATAGATTTTATTTTTTGTTTTAAAGGGTGTATTGAGAATCAATCCAAAGAAGTTTCATGAAGCCTTCATTCCTTCCCCGGTAAGTTCAATAACTTTATAATAAACTTAATGTCACATTTAATTTTTTGGATGTGCTCTGAAACCGAAATCATATAGTCTAACTAAAAAGCAGAGTAGTAAAACAAAATTGAGGATGGGCAAGGATTTGTTTCAAATTTAAATAAACAAAAATTGTCTTTGGTTCACAATCCCTTCTGCCAGTCCTAAAGTCACATGGCAAATGAAAGGGACAGCATTTGTTACAAGGCTGCAGAGAGCAGCTGGACCTAGGCAGACTACCCGCTAGTTCATGTAATTGGATGCCCTTGGTTTTTAGCTTAAAAAGATTTATGGTTTTTTCCACTGATTTAGGTTAATCTTTCCTAAACAAATATGCTATCTACTTTCGATCTACTGCATGAGCTAATCTGAACATCGTCCAAAAATAACGTGTAATGCTTTTTTTTTCTGGTCAGACTTTCTTACTTCACTTTCATGCAGGTGATAGGACTTGGTACGAGGCTCTTTACCATTGGATGGTTAGACTCTTTCTTACATTCATGACTCACTTTAAGAGGCTCCCTCCAGCTAAAGCAAGTTCGCACTGACATATAACTAGCAGCAGGTCTCTGGAGAAGGATTGATTGTGCAAACTGAGAGAACAATATTCTTAAATCCCTGACCTAATTTTTCCAGGATGCCATAAATAGGATAGCTATAGAATCAGATTTTTCACAGTGGAAGAGACCATAGGGATAAACGTCTGCTTATAGATGGGAAATGAAATACATATATTTCAGTTAACATATTTCATTACGTTAAATAACACGTTTAGTGAGAGTATATGTTCAGTCATGTACTTCATGGGTGTTATTATTATTGTTGTAATTGTTACAATATTATTATTGTTATTGTTGTTATTATTACAATAACATTTAGACCTATTCTCAATCTCCCTTTAGTCCTTTTTTCCCTGCCCTCCAGAAGCCAAGGATTCACATTAGCATCCAAGTCTTACCCATTGAATTAGATAAAAAGTACCACTGACATGTCACACGTTGTTCTCTCTGAGTTACGTTCTGCCCCTGTGACAGGACATGGTATATTTGTTGACACTGGTACTTGGGTTGTAGAATTGAGGGTTAGCTTTGAGGTGGTAACTTAGCTGCAGTAGCAATTCCATCATACAGTGGGAGTGTAGTTCACGTGGGTGTTAGATTCCAGAGTTTGCTTGTAAAGTGAAAATCCTATACAGGAATCATAAAAATTACCCATGAAAATCTCTTAGGAAAGTGCCATGCTGGAGATGTATAAACCATCTCTCAATAAGTCTTTCATAACCAACGTTTTCTTCACATCAGAAAGAATGACTGTTTCTTCAGGGGCATAACAGTCGAAGGATCTTGATTATATTAGGAGTCCTCGTGTGAAAAACATGGATTTTTTTTTTTGTTGTTTTTTAATTTATTTATTGAATCAAAAGCGATTATACATATTTTGGGGGTTGAACATTGAGATATGTTGATCAAATCAATATTACTAGCATATGTATTGTTACAAATTGTAATTATTCTTTATGCCCCTTGTCCGATTTCTCCCCTTCCTCTATTCTCTCCCCGTCTCCCCTCTAATTACCCTAGATCTCTTCTCTCCTTCTGAAAGAATCATGGTTACTCTATTAATTTGGTGCCTAGATGATCTGTCCAATGCTGAGAGATGTGATTGGGTCCCCCAATATTATCATAGAGCAGATGCTGCTTCTGTCACTCTGAAATGGGCTTTGTGGAAAGAGACATCCTCTTCTTTTCTTTGACTCTGCTGGTGACTTTCCTTATGTGAATGCACTCCAGTGGTTGGTGGACCATTTGTGTGGTGCTTATGGTGTCTAGTCACTTTCGCGGCAGCCGTGGTTATTGTGGAGGCTGCAGTGGGCCATGTACGTGGAGGTGCTGTTTCTGGTATGCTCCTTGGCACTGGCCGTATGCCAGGTTGTGGGGTGTGTTTGGTCCCCTTCTCCATGTCTCTGGTCCCTGGGCAGGCCCCAAGTTGCCAGTGCCATGTGCCAGGTTGTGAGAGGTGTGTCCAGTCCCCTTCTCCATGCCTCGGGTCACCAGGTGAGACCCAAGGAGCTGGCTTGGTGTGCCTGGTTGGGGGAGGGGGGTCCAGTCCCTTTCTCCATGCCCCAGGTCCCTGGGCAGGCCCTGAGGTGCTGGCATGGTGTGCCTGGTTGAGGGAAGGTGGTCTGGTCCCCTTCTCCATGTCCCGGGTCTCTGGGTGGGCCCTGAGGCACTGGCATGGCATGCCTGGTTGTGGGAGGAGGGTCCAGTCCCTGTCTCCATGCCCCAGGTGGGCCCTGAGGCACTGGCATGGTGTGCCTGGTTGTGGGAGGGTGGTCCAGTCCCCTTCTCCATGCCCCGGGTCCCTGGGTGGGCCCTGAGATGCTGGCACAGTATGCCTGGTTGTGGGAGAGACGTCCGGTCCCCTTCTCCATGCTTTGGGACCATGGGCGGGCCCCGAGGTGCTGGCGTGGTGTGCCTGATTGTGGCAGGGCGGTCCAGTCCCCTTCTCCATGCCTTGGGTCCCCGGGCAGGCCCTGAGGTACTGGCGTGGTGCGCCTGGCTGTGGGAGAGAGGTCTAGTCCCCTTCTCCATGCCCTGGGTGCCCAGGCAGGCCCCAAGGTGCTGTCCTGGTGTGCCTGGTTGTGGGAGAGAGGTCCAGTCCCCTTCTCCATGCACTGGGTCCCTGGGCAGGCTCTGAGGTGTTGGCATGGTGTGCCTGGTTTTGGGAGAGAGGCCCGGTCCCCTTCTCCTTGCCTTGGGTCCCTGGGAAGGCCCTGAGTTGCGGGTATCATGTGCCTGGTTGTGGGAGAGAGGTCCGGTTCTCTTCTCCTTGCCTCAGGTCACTGGGCAGGCCCTGAGGTGCTGGCACAGTGTGCCTGGTTGTGGGAGAGAGGTCTGGTCCCCTTCTCTATGCCTTGGGTCCCTGGGCAGGCCCCGAGGTGCTGGTATGGTGTGCCTGGTTGTGGGAGGAGGGTCTGGTCCCTGGCTCCATACCTCGGGTCACTTGGCAGGACCCAAGGTGCTGGCATGGTGTGCCTGGTTGTGGGAGGGAGGTCCGGTCCCCTTCTCCATGCACTGGGTCCCTGGGCAGGCTCTGAGGTGTTGGCATGGTGTGCCTGGTTTTGGGAGAGAGGCCCGGTCCCCTTCTCCTTGCCTTGGGTCCCTGGGAAGGCCCTGAGTTGCGGGTATCATGTGCCTGGTTGTGGGAGAGAGGTCCGGTTCTCTTCTCCTTGCCTCAGGTCACTGGGCAGGCCCTGAGGTGCTGGCACAGTGTGCCTGGTTGTGGGAGAGAGGTCTGGTCCCCTTCTCTATGCCTTGGGTCCCTGGGCAGGCCCCGAGGTGCTGGTATGGTGTGCCTGGTTGTGGGAGGAGGGTCTGGTCCCTGGCTCCATACCTCGGGTCACTTGGCAGGACCCAAGGTGCTGGCATGGTGTGCCTGGTTGTGGGAGGGAGGTCCGGTCCCCTTCTCCATACCTCGGGTCCCCAGGTGAGCTCCAAGGTGTTGGCATGGTGTGCCTGGTTGTGGGAGAGAGGTCCAGTCCTGTTCTCCACGCCTTGGGTCCCTGGGCAGGCCCTGAGGTGTGGGCATGGTGTGCCTGGTTGTGGGAGAGAGGTCTGGTCCCCTTCTCCATGCTTTGGGACCCCGGGTGGTCCTGAGGTGCTGGCACAGTTTGCCTAGAAGTGGGAGTGGGGTCCAGTCCCCGAATCCAAGCTTCTGGTTCCCAGGAAGGCCCCAAGGTGCTGGTGGTGTGCCTGGGCCAGAACTAATCTTTTGTCCTTTGCTTCTAACACGGGGGAACTTGCTGTGGGGACCAGTACTTGAGTGTGTGTGGTTGTTTAAATTGCTGCTTTGCTGCTGTTTCCCTAGGGAAGGGTTTTTGTGCAGCTCAGGGTTTAATGGTTGACCTTATAGGTACTTCTGTCTCTCCAGAGACCCGGTGGATCTGTGTTCTGTAGAATCTCTGATCTGGGCCTGAGTTTTTTCATCAAAATGCACCCCATGCAATTCTGTATTCCTGACCAGTCTTTTCTAAGTGGTCCTGTGTTGATTGAGGGACAGGTTGTCTGTCCTTGCTGTGTCCCAATGTTCTCCTGGTGTTCCCATCTTGCCCACCGCCCATGCTCCAAACACTTTCCATGGGACCAGCCTGGTGCCGTCCCTTGCAATGACTCACCAGCCTCTGAGTGGCTCCTTTTTTCTGGTTGTTCTGGCTCCTCACTCCTGTGTGGGTCTGTGGGAACACTATTAGTGGTCTTGCTGTCCTGGGGGCCACCAAGGCCCTCTTCTTCCCTTCCGCCTCCAAGTAACTCCATCTGAAGGGCATAGCTGCGGCTTCTGCCAGCTCCTGCTCCATGTGCTCAGCAGCTCCAGCCTTAAAGCGGCCGTGGCCCAAAACACTCAGAGCAGCTTTTTCTTTCTCTCATTGTAGTTTCTTCCACCTTCATGAACTCCGTAGATCTCCCCTCCCCTTCCCCTGAGCTCCAGTGGCCCCAGCTTGGCTGATGTTACATTTTTATAGTTGTAAATTGGTTGATTTGTGGGAGAGAGTGACGCCGGGGACCGTTTATTCAGCCATCTTGACCGGAACCCCCTTGTAAATCAAAACATGGATTTTTAAATATGAGAATTACCCTTAATGCAGTAAAGAGTTCATTCTGAGAGGTACTTGGGAACTGAGGAGATTTCAAACCTTTCTTCTCCTATGCATGCTGAGGTTTGTGCTCATTAATTGGAATGATAAGGGGAACTACAGCATTTTGAAAATTTTACTGCTTGCTTTCTCTCACAACTAATACACAGTATGGAGTTTTCCTAGTATCAAATTTCCTAGCATTTAAATCTCTTTTAGGTCAGCTCCTAACAAGTATGGGGCCTAGGACAAAAGTACAAAAGGAGGCACACATACCTTGCTTTGAAAAATTATAAATCAAACTAACAAACTGTTAAGTAAAATATATTCCATGACAAATGAAGTAAATTCCTTGCTGAATATACCTCCATGTACCTGGGTTCAAACATAGAATTCTCAGATTCAGTAGAGTTCTGTGCTAAAATGTGGCTGCATAGAAGGGGTCTGCCTCTAGCCTGCCTCTCTTCCCTTCCCAAGCCTGGTTCCTTGTCCCCTCTTGGCTTCTCTGCATTCAGTGAGGGCCCTTGAATGCACATACATGGGCATCCCCTCCCACATGTCTAAACTGTATCCATACCCCTTAGAAATACCTGCCCTATATCCTTCCGCCAAGTTCAGGGTGTGCCACCGGTTGTGGAGAAGATGCCTGTGTATACCCTGGAAGTGGGCTTGGGGCTGATTACTCCAGGGGGTTATATCCATATGGCCCTGGGAACTCCTTGCCTGATGGGGAGGGGTGAGTCTGAAGCAGGGCTGGGCAGAGGTCTACTAATGTGCCGGGCCTGGTTAGGTTCCTGCAAGTTAAATTCATGTAATTTACATTCCTGGCTTGTTAAAGGAAAACTAGGAAACAAAAGTAAATTTAGTAATGTTTTAAAAGCTCGTAGTTGTTCTCTTACTTGAAATTGTATTCCTGGTATGTTCTTTTTAGAAATTTTTATACAGTTGTTATATTAGCATTGGTTTATTTCTGTGCTTCTTTTATTCTTGTATATGGTCCTTGATGGAGTGGTGATATTGTCTCAGAGGGTGGAAAAACAACTAAATATTTTACCTCTAGGTAATTAAGTACAGACTGTAAAAGCTACTATTAAGGCCCAATTGCACATGATTGTAGATACTCTAGTTTTAGACACTGGAGCAGTCCTACATTCTTGTTTTGTGGGGTTTTTTTTGGTCGGTTTCAGTTTTCAGAAGCATCATAGAAAGCAATTGAAGAGGGCAATAGAGTCAGTAAATTACACATAGATAAACCCCACAACCACTAGTGGTCTGGACTTCCGAGTATATGTAGCTCATGTCCATGTCAAGTATGAGCTTGTATGAACTGGAAAAATGCTCACAGGTAGATTGGGAAGTAGTATGTCAGAACCAGGGCCTGAATGTTATCTGTACCTTGCTTAAGCTGGGAGAATAAAGACAGGAATTGATATTAAATAAGATGTGGTCTCTACTCTAGCAGTAGGAAATAGAAAGTTTTCCTTATTTATAAAATGGGGGGTGGGGTGGATTAAATATTGTCTAATGTTCCTCACAACTTCAAAATTCTACAGTTTTTGGAGAGACAAAAATAGAGATTTGATTAAATTATTTAGGTTTACTTTTACTCTAAAAATGGTTGTGAACTTATTCAGTGTCATTTTCTCTGCCAAAATATCTACCTAAGTCAACAGGCTAAGAACAGTGAATTGATCTGTAATTTTTTTATGCATCTTAGGCTTTGTACAGCTGTGGAATTTATTTCTAGTCCAAAGGGAGCTATTCTGTTGCTGGGGGATGCTCTGATCATCATGGTGTTACTTGTGTAGTCTTCCCTACTCCAGCCCCCTAAGTATTTAGTTAGATTACACCCCAGATCCTTTTATATTTCTTCTAGGGATGTTCATTATCCAATTTTTCTGTTTTTTCTTATGGTAGAGCAAGTCTTCTGACATTCAGATAAAGAGCTGAACTCTTTGGCCTTAAAAAGTAGTTAAGAGGTATGACTAAACTTTTAATATTGAGTGATTCTCAAGTTTAGTGTCTTTAAAATAAGAGATTCAGCAGTAGATACAGGTTTCTGAATGAATCAAGGAAGAGCTGAGTAGTGATGCAAGAGCTATACTCAACCTGCTTTCCTTGGTTTCTTGAGAGAGGAAGATGACAATACCATCATCTTAACATCTTAAATCTCTGAGCTGCCAAAGGGTGCTTGTAGCTGCTTACAGAAGAGTATTTCACTGCATATATTTTGACACATGAGAAGGGGTAGATGACCTCCGAACAGCTCTCTTCATTCCACAAGGTCTGAGAGGTTGTATTGCTTTAAAAATTGCAGAAGTCCGCGATTGATGCTTTTGTGCCCACTGCAGTTGTTCACTCTCTGTGTATCAGTGTATCAGCTGTCTCTCCTTGATTTCTCTCAGGAGCTCATCATGAGGTAAACTGTTGTAATTCTTCGTGGCTAACATGGTAGCTGTTCTTCAGGGACTAGGGTGGGGTCAGGTTTGGCAGAGTATGTAGGCCCCAGCTGCCAGCCCATAGCTAGATGGGAAATTGAACAGAAAAACGGTTCTAAAATATCTGTAATTTTTTTTCCCTCTCTAATGGTTTGTAATTGGAAACTATAAAAAGTGCTGAGTGACTAAAATACCATTTTTTTCTTTTCTTTTTGGTTTGGTGATTTTTGGAATGCTAATTTTGACTTAAATTTCATAGTAATAACTTTCATTCCATTGAGTGTTAAATCTTATCTATATCCAGTGTCTTTGTTAGAAAAATTTGAGTGGTGACTTTCCAGACTCTTTTGCTGTTACCTCCTATAAGAAAAATTAACATTTTACTTCTCTCTTATCCTTGGAAAAGGAGCACATAGTATAAACTTTTGGAAGAATAAAAGGATAAGAGTACATATTTGTTGATGAAACATTTTGAAACTATTTAATTTTCTCATGGAACCTGACTGCTGAAGGCCTGCTTTTCCTTAACTATTTTTTCCATTTAAGTGTTTTTCTGTAAAGTCATTTGGCTTATCAGGAAGATCTTAGCCCCTGTTTAAGTTGAGAAGTTCACTGGGGAGCCACACTGCTTAAAGTGAGTTGTTCTGAGTTTGTGATTGACCATGAAGATGTCTGTGCCTCGTGTTCATGGTCTGGAGATCACCCTGCTCTTAATTCAGTGGGATAGGTGGAGTGTGAGAATGCTTTGTGAATCTCATGTTATGCCTATTTCCTTCTCTTCTTTGCTTTCTTCTTAGGTCTCTGTAAAAGCCACCACAATTTGTTCTCTCTGCCACTTTCCTGGGGGACAATATAATTTTGTTGGTTTCCTTTTAGAGAATCCAAATCCTGCTCCTGCCATCAGTTGGTTTTCTTGGGGGATTATATGTTGTTCCTCTTCTGTTCGCTTGCATATCTTCTATTTTTTACCCTTCCTTTATACGTTCAAAAAAATCCATTTAGTATTTAAAAAAGGTATTAGCATTCTTTGTTTTATTTAAAACAAAAAAGGGATAACCTAAGAGTAACTTACTCCTTTCAGATTTCAATTATGCAGTCTGTTTTTTTCTTTAAAAAAATAAAAATCTGTAGTAGATCCTTTGCTTATTTGCTGATTTTTAGCTTTCTGCTAACCTGCTCTTATGTGTTCCTTACTATTTCCATTAGTTCCAAGGAGATTGAGCTCCCTTTAGGTGTATGTATTAGTCTGTTTTCTGTCACTTATAACCGAATACCTGAAACTGGGTAATTTACAAAGAAATGCAATTTATTTCTTACAGTTTTGAATGTTGGGAAGTCATAGGTCAAGGGGGCACATCTGCTGAGGGCTTCCTCTTAGTGGAAACTCTCTACAGAGTCCTGTGGCAATGCAGGGTATCACACAGCAAGAGGCTGAGCCAGAGTGCATTCCCACGTGCATCTTCTTCTCCTTATAAAGTCCCCAGTGTACTCCCTGATAACCCATTAAACCATCAATCTGTTAATCCATGAATAGATTAATCCATTCATAAGGGCATAGACCTCAGGATCCAGTTACCTCTTAAAGTCTCAACCTTTCAAATACCGTATTGGGGAGTAAGTTCCAACATGAGCTTTGAAAGGGACAGACACTCAAACCATAGCAGTGTGTTTGTGGCTATGTACTAGTTTTCCTGTTAAGTTATGAGACTAAAAATTTTAAACCAAGGAAGTAATTTTTGGTTCCAGGCCTTGGTGAACTTACTATTGTTTTATTTCTCTCTCCAATCTAGGATGGTGATCGAGACATTTTTATTGATGGGGTTGTTTCTCGTAATAGAGCCTTAAATGGGGATCTGGTAGTCGTGAAACTGCTTCCTGAGGAGCAGTGGAAGGTGAGTTAATTTTTTTTTTCTAATTATAGATTTCTTAAGGACTTTTGCATTCCATGGTGTACCAGTGAGGTATCACAAACTGGAGGAGTTAAAGACCGCTCAGGCCCTGTGCTAAAGTTAGGTGTTGCCTGGGAAGCAGGCTGCTGAATAGTTGGGACTTAGAAGCATCTGCTAATGCTAATAGTTTGAATTGTTCTTGCTCCCTCTTTAGCAAACTGTCTGCCCTGTCACATGCCTTGCATTTGTTTATGATGTTCTTTCAGGTACAAGAAAAGCTTGCATGGCCCATTCAAACTTGATTCGTATTATTTTCTTACATCTTATGCTGGGAGAACTGGAAAGACAAACTCATGGGGACGGTGGCAGCCTTCACACATTTCTGTTGCCTCTACTAGAAAACTTAGGAAATACATACGTAGTTCTTTGGGGCCCAGTTTGGTGATTGGGTATCCCTTGGTTGATAAAAATAGTTGTATGCATTTTAAAAAACAGGAATTTACTGGCAGAACAAAAAGAAAGCTACGTACTAATACTCCCCACAAACATACATGAAAAAATCTTCAACAGAACACAGTTGTCCCTCAGTATCTGTGGGGGATTGGTTCCAGTACCTCCCACAATTACCAAAATCTATGGATGTTCAAGTTCCTGATATAAAATGGCATAGTATTTTCATGTAACCTATGCACATCCTCCCATATGCTTTAAATCATCTCTAGATTACACATAATACTTAACACAATGTAAATGCTGTGTAAATAGTTGTTATATTGTTTAGGGAATAATGACAAGAAAAAAAAAGTCTGTATATGTTCAGTACAGACCCCAATTTTTTTTTATTATATTTTTGATCCACAATTGGTTGAATCTATGGATTTGAAACCCATGGATATGGATGGCTGACTGTATTAGCAAATAGAATCCATCAACATGTAAAAAGGATAATATAACATGAGCAAGTGGCTTTTTCCCAGGAATGCAAAGGTGGTTTAATATTTGAAAAACAACTCTGTAATTCACCGTATTAACAAACTAAACTTGACACTGTATTTCAATCAAACATCATTTCAGTAGATGCAGAAAATGCATTAGACAGAATACCATAACCACTTGTGATAAAAACTCACAGCAAACTAGGAATAGGTCAATTCCTCAACCTGATAAAGAACATCTTGGGGATACTTAGAACTAACATCATTCATAATGGTGAAAGACTGAATGAGATAAGAATGTTCCTTCTCATCCCTTTTATTCAACATTGTATTAGGAATTCTAGCCAGTACAAAAAGGCAGTAGAAAAGAAAGTATCCAGATTAGAAAGAAGGAAATAAAACTGTTTATATTCTCAGACTATATGATTTCCTGTATAGAAACTCCTAAGGCATGCCCCCCCCCCCAAAAAAAAAGCCTATAGAACTAATAAGTGAGTTTAGCAAGGTTGCAGGACAGAAGGCTGATATACAGATACCAATTATATGTCTATATACTAAGGGTGAAAAATTGGGAATTAAAAATTCTTAAAGTACCATTTACAATAGGATCAAAAATGTGAAATGCTTGGGTAGATTTGACAAAAAATGTGTAAGACATGTACATTAAACCTATAAAACATTACTGGGAGAAATTAAAGAACTCAATAAATTCTGAGAAATACCATGTTCATGAATTTAAAAGACTTCATGTTGTTAAGATGCCAGTTTTACTCAAATTGATCTACAGAATCAGTGCAATAGCAAACAAAGTACTAGCAGTCTTCTTTATAGAAATTAATAAGCTGATTTTAAAATTTGTAAGGAAGTGCGAAGGACCTATAATAGCCAAAATAAAGAAGAACAAAGTTGGAGGACATACATTGCCTGATTTTAAGACTGATAAATCTCTGGTCATCCAAGCAGTGTAGTATTAATGTTAGGATAGACATAGGATTAATTGGAACAGAAGAGAGAATCCAGAAAGACCCAAACATAAATGATTAATTATTTTTCTAATAAAGCTGCCAAGGTAATTAAATGGGAAAGGATATCTTTTCAACAGATATGCTGTAACAATTGTGTAGCCGTATGAAAAAAAATGATGTTCAGCCTTTGCCCTCATACTCTATAGAGACATTAACTTGAAATGAATCATAGATCTGAATGTTTGTGTAAAAAGCATAAACTTTCTAGAAGAAAATATAGGAGTAAATTGTAGTAACCTTAGATTTGGCAAATATTTCTTAAGTATAACAACAAGAAAAAAGAAACATAAAATAAAAAGCATCACTAAAACTGTTTTCATTAGAATTATAAACTTTTGCTCTTCAATAGACACTGTTATGAAAATAAAATGGCACGCCATAGACTAGCGAAAATATTTGTAAAACATTTATCTGACCAAGAAATTTTATCTAGAATATAAAGAAATCTTGTAGCTCAATAATAAACAGCCCAATTACAACATGTACTAAAGGTTTGAACAGATACTTTACTAAAGAAGATATTATCGATGGCAGATAAGTGTATGAAAAGATGCTCAACATACTCAGTTATTAAAGAAATACAAATTAAAAGCACAAGATACCACTACAGACTCACTAGAATAGTTAAGGTTAAAAAGACTGACCATAACCAGTGTTGATGAGGATATGGAGCAACTGGAACTCCAATACACTGGTGGTAGGAATATAAAATGGTACAGTCACTTCAAAAAACAGTTTTGCAGTTTCTTAAAAAGTTAAGTATACACCTATCAGATGACCCAGTTATTCCACTGTTGAATATTTACCTTAGTGAAATGAAAGCATTTACCCACATAAAGACTTGTACATGAATGCTCATGCAGCTTTATTTGTAATAGCCCCAAAGTGGAAACAACCTCAGTGTCCTTCAGCGTGTGAATGGGAAAACCAATTTCAGTATATCCGTGCAATGGAATACAACTCAGCAGCAAAAAAAAAGTGAACTATTAACACATGCAACAACCTAGGTGAATCTCAAAATAATGATGATAAGTGGAAGAAGCCAGGAAAAAAGGATTATACTCTGTGTGATTCTGTTTCTATAGAACTCTAGAAAATGCATACTTATTTAAAGTGACACAAAGCAGATCAGTGGTTGCCTGGGATGGGAATAGGAGAAAAAGATTACCAAGGGACCCCAATAAAACTTTTGGGGATGGTGGACATGTTTATTATTTGGATGGGATTGTTTCATAATAGTATATATATATGTCAGAACTTATCAATTTGCACACTTTAATTATATGTAGTTTATTGTATGTCAGTTATGCCTCAATAAAGCTGTAAAAAATACTGAAAATGAACAAACAAAAGATGATGATTGCTCAAAGAGTCTGCAGTTCCAAGGAGAGATTAAAGCTAAAGATGTAAATTTGGGAGTCATCAACATATATACGGTGTGCAAAGTCACATTAGTGGATGAGATCACCTGGAGACCAGAGCTAAAGTAGGGAAGAAGGCTGAATACTAAGTTTTTGGGCAAGCCAACATTTAGAGGTCAGGTAAGAAAAGTGTAGAGAGTCCTGTGCCCAAGCTGTATGGGTGCATGAACCATGGTGGCCAGATTTCAGCTGTGCCTAGTTTAGGGAAGAGGCTGATGCATTCTGAGGGTGTAGGGAGCAGAGATCCAGTGAAATATGGTCAACAGACTCAGGCTTTCGTAGTCCATGTCCTCTGCTCAAGTCTAGAGGGCTTTTCTGGATCTACCTTGTTTGCTTCTTCAGACCTATGTGCTGGGAAGAGGAAGCTTCATGCAAAGAGTCAGCATGCCTTTAGCCCTTAATCAAGAATGAGGAAGATGTTTAGTGAAATCTGTCCTCAGGAGTAACAGTAGGAGCCAAGTCTACAGAGGGCAAAGTCAGAAACTTTTGATAAAAGAGCCTATCTGCTGTAATTTGAATGTACCCCATGTATTATTTTGGCATTCCTTCATAGTGTAGAAACTTACTTCTCAGTCAGCAGCAAACCTCCCCCAAAGCAAAAGTCTCTCTGTTTATCCTCTGGGACAGTCTAGTCTGAGTATCTTCAATGACCAGTCTTGGGGAGAGAAGTACTCTAGGGGCTAGAGTGAGCTGTGGCATCTTTCAAATCAAAAGGAAAATAGTCTGAGTCCCTGAATCGTGGGTGCTGGCTGAGGCCTCAGAAATGGTGTTAGAGCTTAATGGTAGAAAAGCCTCTGATGGTTTCCTTACCAGTGCCAAAGACTTGTAAATCAGCGTGCGTCAGGGGAGCTTTGGAGTCCTCTTGGCTTTGGAGGCTGCCTGCACCTGGCAAGTGGGGCAAGTTCTTTATCAAGAAGCATAGCAACCACTGTTTCTGCATGGGAATGGACAGCCCTGGAGTATAGGCGGGTGGGCAGAGGGAAGTAGAGGGGGCTCAGCAGGCCAATTAGTATTCAAGAGTCTGGAGAGGAGATGGTATTCAGGAGAGAGGTCTGCTGAGGAAAGCCAAGAGTAGCAGTTTCATGTCTTTGAGAAAGATGGATGTGAGGATGCCTCATTAGAACTGAGCCAGTCTTATAGAATGGTGCTTGTCTTTAACCTGCAAATGATTCACCTGGGGATTTAGGTAAAATGCAAATTATCGTTCAGTAGGTCTGAGATGGTGTCTAAAATTGTGTGTTTCTGACAAGTTCCCATGCAGCGTTGATCCTGCTGGTTAGGGAATCACACTTTGAGTAACAAAGCTAGAAAGAAAAGAAGCAACTAGGAAGCTTAAGCTAGGGCTTAATGCTTTGGGCCCTGGATCTTAGATCTGGCTGGCAGGAAGATAGATGAGTGAGAAATGTGGACCTTAACAGTTGTGACTGGGCCACAAAGTCCTCCTAAGAGGCTGCATCCTGGTGTTTATTGATAACATCCTAATGAACAGAGATTGGCATGGAGACAGAGAAAGGCCTGGACTGGAAAGGAGTCCCCTACCCTTTGAGTTTTTGGTAAGGGGGTGGTGTAGGGGAAATGACCCATAGAGGGGCTGCCTTTGTGCATGCATGGGCCTTCTTCAGCTTTCAGAAGATTTGAAGCATAGAAGATGGCCCAGATTCCTTATTCATTCCAGGTCTTCACAGTGGCTGCCTGACAATTGCTTTTTATGTTGAAATCAGCCCCATTAGGTATCTCTCTTAGGCCTCATTAGTTACAGTATTTCATGGCTTCCCAGTCTGAAGGAATGGGAGGAGCTCTGTTGGCTGTGGCCCACCTGTGACAATTGTTGGTGGCAGGATCATACTAGCGGGAAAAGAATATTTAGACTGTCATTGAGAATCCCTGACATGTAGAATATAAACATCTCAAAGCATACTGGCCAATTGTCTTATAGGTTTGTTAGGACAAAAGCATATTGTTATCAAAGGAATCTGTAGTCAGTGGTATGAGCAAATGTGAATTAATTGGATTCTTCATCTTTGCTTCTTTGTGTTTGTTGTGCTCACCCCTCTTGGGTATGTAAACTACAGGGCCTTTGGGGTTTTAGAAAAAAAACTATTCTTTTAGTTTTAGTAGTAAATAGTCAATTTATTTCACAGCATGTTTTCTGGCAAAATAGATAGCTGTAAAAGTATCAAGCTGTGAGGCAATAATAAAAAACAATTTGCTCTTATATAACAATTTTAATTTCAGATTTCTTCCGCATTTCTCATTTTTTTTTAACTTTTATTTTGTCTATATACATTGTGGTTGATTATTGTTGCCCCTTACCAAAACCTCCCTCCCTCCTCCCTCTCCTTCCTCCCCCGCAACAATGTCCTTTCTGTTTGCTTGTCTATCAACTTCAAGTAATTGTGGTTGTTATATCTTCTTCCCCCCCTTCTGCATTTTTAATGTGTGTATATAGATAGATAGATCATGAGGGTACTTCAAAAAATTTGTGGAAAAATAGATTTAAAGGATAATACAAATTATCTTTTTGAAGACCGTGTGTGTGTGTGTGTATTGTATATGTATATATTTTATTACAGATATCTAATGAAGGATAGTTGGGGAACAAATGATAGTTTCTTCACCTTGTCAATTGGGAAATTAAGGTACTGTGAGAGTAAGCAAGTGACTTGTTTGAGGACTCAGTTTTTGGTAGAACCAGGCGTAGACTTCAGGTCTCTTGATGTTTAGCTTAATTCTCTTTTCCTTAGGTTTTCAAAGGGGGGCCATTGGTAGGAAACATTGATCCTGCCGATTCTGCCTGGAGCAGTGCAGGGTATGCAGTGGCTTCTCATCTTCCACCCATCCTGCCCTAGGCAAGATCCTGGAGATACAAACTCAGAATAGAGCACAGGCTTTGCCCTTAAGGAACTTGTAGGCTGGTTGGGAAGGGGATGGAAACAATTATGGTATGGTTTGCAGGATAGAAACAGAAATATAGTTTGTTATAGGAGCACCGAATGCTATCTGAGAGAAGGGAAGGTTTTATAGAGGAGGTTACATTTGAACTAAAACTAAGGCTAGAAGGATGGGAATAGAGAAGGAGAAAGCTTTGGTTTTATTTTATTTTAATTTTTTTGGCAGCTGGCTGGTATGGGGATCCAAACACTTGACCTTGGTGTTATCAACACTGTGCTCTAACCAAGTGAGCTAACCGGCCAGCTTGGTTTTATTTGTTTTATTTCAGGATGAGAATGATTTTAACTGAGAATGATTTGGTAAGAGAAAATTCTGAAAATTTCAGGTTTCAAGGAGGAATATGTGGATCAAGGCTTTCTCTTGATGCTGCACTATTGGTGGAGTTCTGCAGAGACTTCTCTACTAACTCTCCCAAACACTGGGAAAGCAGGGGTTTCCTAACTGTTCTTAAGATCCTGCCCTCAAGGGAGACCAACACCCTTGGCCCCTTTTACGGAGACTCTTGGAAAACTGCTCTCTGCTCTGTAAACTCTTCTATTTGCCATTTATTTGAGCTTTGCCCTACTTCATCCATTCTCTTTCCTTTTCCTTTTCTTTCCTTTTTCTCACCAAGTTCATCTGCCATAACCATTACCTAACCTTGTCCTATATTTTTGGGTTAGCCATAATAAGTTATTCTATTATTTTCCTTCTCATAATACTCTAATACAGTCGGTTACAAATAAGCATATATAAAGCCTGGGTATGGATGATGATTGCTAACTTTTTGGTGTTTACTATGTACCAGGTACTGTATTTATTGCCTTATACCATTCTGTAGTCTGCTTTTATCTCTATCCTAATTTTGTGAATGAGGAAACTGGGGCTTAGTGTAAACATCTATTTAGGGAACATAGAACTAAGAAGTGACAGAGCTGGGATTCAGATTTATGTCTCCTGATTTCATGATCTCATTGATATTTGTTATTCCAGAGACATCAAGGAGAGAGTTATTTGTTCTATAAATGAATATTGTCAGGTATCATAAAAATTATCATAAATTTAGAAAATTGTGATATATGCTTTAGCATTAGGTAACATCTTAAGTTGCCATCATGGGTAAAGAAGATGACTTTATCAGTTGAAATTACCAAAAGCCTAGTATTAGTCTTAGAAGATAAACAATTTAGAAAAAATTAGTTAGAATTCTAGTGGTTGTATCTTAGGACTAGAGAGGTATGGTATCTTTTCAAGGCATTGTGGAGGCAAGCATTGGGAAAGAGTCAGGACCTTACCAGATATCTGCCCTAGACAGTAGATCAGATATTGAGAGAGCTGACTCAACTGTAAAGTTGAATCAAGAGCTATACAGCTCACTGGTCAAGGCAGAGTCAAAGGGGTTACAGACCCAGATGCTGTCCTGGCTCATTGGCAACACATCCTAAATTCATGTGGCATAGGTTTGAGAAGGCAGGTAGGTAGTTCTCATGTAGCAGGACAACATGGGTCCTCCTGGATCTTTGGGACAGTGTTCTAATTTCAGAGATGTGGGACTGTCTTATTACAAGCAGAGTGGTAGAGGCAGCCACTGGGCTGAGAGTCAGGAATAGGACTTGATCCCCAAGCTAGGAGAATTGGCTAGAGCCATACTGGGAGCAAGAACCAAAGCAGTAGACCAACCTTGAGAGCCTGAATTCTGGGCTTTTTTTCTTGGTTGTGCCAAAGGAGACTTGGGAGCCCAGGATTCAGCGCTGGTATCTTGGATCTGAGAGGTAGGTTACAAGCTAAGCCCTTCCATAGAAGGAGCCAAAGCTGTTTAAATATTGCTTATTATATTGCCTTGCTTGATTGGGAACTAGGGTGAGCAGCTTAGTTGTTGCAGCCATAGTGATTGGCCCAGAGAAAATCAAGGTAAAGGAGACTGACAAGAGCGTATTAAAATTAGACTCAATCAGGTCAAATAATGTGAAACAGAACCTGACTAGCTAAAGGGGTGGATTTCAAGTGAAATTTTTACTCACTGGAACTTAGCCTCTATATTCTTTTGACTAAATATTTAAATATCTAATAAGACAAGCTGGAATCTACTTGGTATATTGATACCTACTGGAAACCTATAAAGCTAAGGACCCATTCATTTATTCTACATGTATTTGTTGAGCACATACATTTACAGAGAAGATAAAGTGGAAATAAATTAACCTGTCACTTTCTTAACTAAGTTTAAATTTCTCTCGAGACAGGATTAGTTCACTTTTTAGAGCAGAGCAAAGTCTATACATGATTTCAAGAGGGTGGAGAAGCAGGGACAATTATGTACTTTCTAACATGTCTATTGTGCAGTTATTAAGACAACTTATTTTTGTGCAGAGATATTAATACTTCAACAAGGGCATAACAGAAGTATAGGTGAGTATTTTGGAAGAGATTAGTACAGAAAGAAAGAAATAACTTGAGTTTGAAAGAATAAAGGAAGTGCTGATAGGACTGAGTACTCTTGTTCTAAATAAATGAACAAACAAAAAATTAAAGTGCACATTTAATCCCTCATTTTCAGTGGCTGTTCCAAACCTTCTTATGGTCACATGAAATTGTTCTAGTACAGTAAATTGTTTCCTTTGACAACCAACTTTTCCTTCAAGTGATTGTTTTAAAGTTTTGTCTTCCAAGTTCTTCTTTAAATATGCACCCATCATGCTAGATTATATTTAATCCAATCTCTTATATAACCACTATCATTTTGGATTGTACTCAATTCCAGTGGAATTAGTATTTCTTAGAATTGTTTGGTTTTTTGGCCTGTATGGCAGGCCCAAAAAAGACTTGGAAGGTACTTAATGGTGGAAGGCAAGGTCTTTGGAGCCTCCACCCAGAGTAGTAAGGTAGGTAAGGTATATCTACTACCATGATCAGATTTTCCCAAGATTGTTATATACACAAACTTATTTTTAACAGTCATCTTTTCTTCTTCATTGTTGCCAGGTCTGGGATCAAATGCTTCAGGTTCTTGCCTGCTTTAAACATGCCTTCAGATCTCTGTAATTCAAATTGAAATGTCTGAAATAAGGAATGTATCATTTGAGGGTAAAGTAGCTTATTTGTGCTGGGAAACTCCCAATTAATGTTTAGGATTATTTGCTAGAAAACTAATTCATTTCTCTTTAACTCCATGGAGATGGTTTGGTGAAATTCACATTCATTGTAAAGAATGAGTTAATGCAGATAAAGTAATTATAGCAATGATGGCATGTTATAAGTGCTTGAGAAATGTCAGATATGACTATTATTCTTCTTAGAATTGGGAACTGAGAGTCATAGTTTGGCCAAGATTATGTAATAACTCAAATTTACTATTCCTAACTCTTGAGTTTACCACTGATAACATTTACCCACATTTTATTGACATAAAATGTTTGTGTTTCAGTATGTGTTTCTTTGAGTCATCTGAATTACTGAACAGTTGTATGATAGGCAGTGTTATACTGTAGAATGACATAGTTTATTTCTTGCTCGTGCTTCTTGCCTATCAAGATCATCTAGGGGCTTTGCTTTGTGTTATCTTCACTCCAGAGCCCAGACTGGATGGAATAGATACTACCATCAGAAGTATTCCCCATTTGTGTGGCAGAAGGAAACAGAGCCAAGGATGGCCACATTTAAGATGCCTTGGTTCAGAAGTGATGGAACTCACTTCTTCCACTCGTAGCTTCTGCTGTAGCTCTGCTCACAGCTTATTGAGTCACCTGGCCGTACCCAAGAGGCCCAAGAAGTGCAATCTTACCAGGTGTCTCCAAGTAGGGTTAACAGGCTATATTTGGTAAACTGTGCAAATGACTGTAACACTGGATTAATTAGATTCATTATATGTTTCATTCTTGACTAGCCATATGAAGAGTGTATGCCACTGTTCATGGCAAAAGCTTCTATATCACTTACTACAGATTTATCCCCACTCTTGAAAAAGATTCAGAAGTACAGTCAGCCATCTGTATCCATGGGTTCTGCATCCATGGTTTTAACCAACTGCTGATAGAAAATATTAATAAATAAAAATACCAATACAACAATAAAAAATAATAAAAATGAAAACAATACAGTATAACTATATAGCATTTATGTTGTATTAGGTATTATAAGTAATCTAGAGATGATTTAAACTACACTTGTACTGGAGGATGTGCATAGGTTATATGCAAATACTGCGCCTTTTTATACAAGGGACATGAGCATCCTCAGAGTTTGGTATCCAGGGGAGGTCCTTGAACAAATGCCCCACGCACACCAAGGGAAGACTGTAACTGAAAATGATCTAGGTGGTCTTTAAGATCACTCTCAGTTATGGAATTCTTGCCTTAAAGTACAATGTGTGATTCAAAGTAAATTTTTTGTTCTTCAAATTAAGTTAATGACGCAATGGTACAGTTTTTGTAAATGAAAAGGCAAGGAAGTTATGTTTTAAGGAAATGTAGTAGCATTTATTTGGTAATATTTATAAGCCATAAAGAGTTTGTCATTAATAGAAGTACTGTGATATTACTGTTTGCTACTGCTATTGTTCAAATTCTCATTTTTTATTTAAAAAAAATTTCAATAGATGTATGTTATCCCATGTCTTATAGAAACTAGTAATGATTTAGGACATATACATAACTATCTTATAAATATAGGCAATATTATGTAGAAAGGCAGGAATATTATGTGCAAAGGCATAAAGGCTTGAGAAAACATGATAGATTTGGCAAACTACAGATATTGTAGTATTTGTGAGCTTAAAATGCAAGGTAAAGATAAAGTGGCAAGAGATAGGACAGGTGGAAAGGTGGGGTAGTGGTGTCACATCCTGAAATGTCTTACTGTGTAAAAGAATTCAGCTGTTATCATGTCAGCATTTGGGGAGCCATTGAAGAATTTGAGGAGGGTGACATGGTCAGATTTGCATATTAAAATATTCTGGTGGTAGGTTGGAGTATTTAAAGGAAAGGGGCAAAATTATTGGGAGACTGACAAGAAAGTTGTTTATTAAAAGAATCTCAGTGGTAGATGATAAAGTCACAGTGAACATATGGAATGCAAGGAGGAAATGCATTTAAGACTTTTTAATAAGATAGAACTTGGTGATTGGGTGTAGGAGATAAGGGAGAAGGAAGAAGCTAGGATGACTCCTACACTTTAGGCTCAGGTAATTGAGGTGATGGTAGCACCATCTGCCAAGATAGAATCTAGGAAGAGGAGCAGGGACAGGGTGAGGGTAGGATGATGAGTGGGTTTGGACATGTTGAGTTTTAGATGCCTGGAGACATATAGGTATATAAGACTAGAAGGCAGTTAGATATTAGAATTTGGAGCCCAGGAGTGAGATCTTGGCTAAAGGTACAGATTTGGGAGACTTCAATGGCACTTGAATAAATTGATGTTTATGGAGAGATGATGGAGCCCGAGGAACACCAAAACTTAATGGGCATGCAAAGGAAGAAGATCCAGTAAATACTGAAAAAGTGGTGTCCAGAGAGGAAGGAGGAACATAAGGAAGGAATGTTATGCCAGTAACCAATATGGGAAGCATTTTAAGGAGGAGGAAATGCTCTGTTGCTTATAGAGCCAGTGGGAAATTTTCCTGAGAAGTTAGATTTGGCTAATATGGAGCCATTTGTGACACTGATCAGAGCCATTTTAGTGGGGTTGAAAAGGCAGACACTAAACCACAGTGAGTGAAGGACTATATGAAGGAGACCGAGAAAGGGTAGTGATTTTATGAATAAGAGACACAGATGGTGGTTATTGTTGTTTTGATATGAGAGAACCTTGGCTTAAATATGGTATCTTAAGTCTATTTTCTAGAGGCAGAGCTTGAGATGGAGATTCTTGCTCAAGTAGTCTATCTTTGTGAAAAATTTCTGATCTATACCAAATTACTTAAAATTTAGTTAGGAAGATCACAAAACAGATCAAATGTTAGAATTTGAGAACAGAGCACTGCGAATGAAATAGATGTAACGCTAGAAGATGGCAGTGGCTAGTAAGAGAGTGAATTGACTATGCAGTGCACAGAACTGAGGGTAAAAACAGGGACAAACTCCAGAGAAAGCCAGATAAGACTTTAGGAGCAAAATACACTGGAGACAATTGGCCAGGAGAAAGGGAGATGTCCTTATGGCGATTTTGGGGAGTGTAGGAATCTTCTAGAGCAGGAGTTGGCAAACTTTTTCTATAAAAGGCCATGTTTTAGGGTCTGTAGGCCATACAATTCTGTCACAGCTACTCAACTCTGCCATTGTAGCACAAAAGCAGCCACAGACAGTATGTAAATGAATAAGCCCAGCTATGTTCCAATAAAAGTTTATTTACAAAAACAGCTGGATTTGGGTTGTATACTGTAGTTTGCCAGCCCCTGTTGTTGAGGCATAATTAGACTTCATGAAGGACCTCGCTCCTGCTCTGCCAAGGATCCCTGTGAGCCTAGACACTGGCACCTTGTTCACATCCCTAAATGGCATGTAGACTATGCTGGGAGACGTCTTACTATTTTGAATCCATCTCAGTAATTTAAGCTTGTAGTTCTTGAGCCTTTTGATTTTAATTCAGAAAATGTTGAGGAATATCTATCTATGTAGGTTCTTGGAAGTTAGTTGACTGTATTCTGTGTTTTGTTTTTTAAAGTTTTCTCTTTAGTAATGTGTGTTAACATTGAACTTGCAGCCTATTAAGAATTCTAGATGTATTTACCACAGTTTTAGATCTATTTTGATAAGGTTAGAAATGGATCCTGCAGATTAAGGTCTAAGTAATATTTTTTGGAAGCAGGGGAAATTGATTAGCACATTGCCCGCCTTCACTTTATGACATGGTGCTCTCTCCTTACTGTTGCTTGTTCCAGCTTCTCATTTGGTTTCTCATCCAGTGTCCCTGGGCTCTACCCTTACACTTCAGGCCTCTTTGACATTCACTTGAGCACTGGGTAGCATGAATTAGTGTTTGCAGTGATCAGAGAGAAGATAAGTAGTTCTCTACTCAGTCCTTTTAAGTTCCAAACCAGGACCATTTGTGTTGCTGGAAAAATTGTCAGGGGTACAGGATGTAGCAGAGGAAGACAGTAGTAGGTCAATTAAAGGTCAGTGCTCCAGGCAATTGACAAATGTTAGTTCAAAGGAATGATGCACGTAAGGCTACAAACAGGAAATGAGTTCAGAGTCAAAAACCAAGATTTCTAACAGGTTGGAACACAGATAATGAGAGTGATTGAGATAAATGGTTTAGAATATAGGCTGTCAGCAGGGTTGGGGGGCTGGTCCACTCATGCACCTCCTCCATCAGACATTCACTGAGTGCTTTCTGTGAATCAGGCATCATGCTAGATCTTGGGAAAATGGTAAAGAACATGATAGACAGGATCCCATTCTGCATCTAAACCACAGCAAATAGACAGTGACTTGAGTGACTGCTCAATTCTCCCAAGGATGGTATTAAATAGTGCCATTCCAGATGTAAAGGAGGGAAGTTAATTTGTTACACACAGTGGATGTCTTAGTGTATAAAGGCTTAATTCTTATGAGGAACTCAGGCTGAGAAAGTCAGTGTAGTGGATCAGTAGAGTGGAGAGTGCAGTGATAAAGTCAGTCCTGGGTGCTATGGGAGTGCACAATAGAGATACCCAGTTAGCCTGCAGAGGGCCAAGGAATGCTTTCTGGAAAGAAATTTCAGGAAGAAATGAACTCTGAATGGAAAAGTAAGCGTTAACTGTGTGAAGAATAGGGAAGAGAACACTTGATGAAAAGGAGAGGTTAACCTGCTCTGAATTCTTAAAGTTTAAAAATAGTGCTGGCGTGGAAGAGTAGTGGCTGGAGGTAAGTCCTTGTCAGCTTTGTTGTGGCGCCTTCTCGCTGGGTACTGGCAAAAGCAGGTAGCAGACGTGAAAACCCAGTGTCTTAGTTCTTTTTGTGCTGCTATAACAAAATATCTGAGACGGGGCGATTTATAAAGAACAGAAATTTATTTTCTCATAGTTCTGGAGGCTGGGAAGGCAGGTTGTCTGGTGAGGGCTGCATTCTCTGGAGGGGAGGAGTGTTGTGTCCTCACATCTATGGAAGGTGGAAGGGCAAGCAGGGCAAATGCTGTGTGAAACTTCTTTTTTAAGTCCCTTCATTCCACTTACAAGGGAGGAGCCCTGATGACCCAATCACCTCTTAAAGGACCCATCTCTTAATTCTGTTGCATTAGTAACACTTGAATTCTGGAGGGGACACATTCAAATCATAGCACCCAGTCTCACTGGATGAATGCTAACTAAAATGAGCTGGATACTGTTACAACCCTTGGTGCATGGTCATTTCTTCTCCTAGAACCACTGGTGGAGTGAGGTCTCATTGTTTGTAATTAACTATGATGGATTATCTTCAGTCTATGAATACCACAGTCTCAGGTTCTTTGGAATATGATCTGGTTGTCTTTTGAAAGTGAGGAGGTTGAGCCTTGACAGCCTGGGCATATTGGCTTTGGGTCTTCTCCCCGTCCTCACTAATACTTACTTGGTGTTTGGGGTGGTATTCCTTTTGCGGTAATCTGAATCCTTGCAGCTCAAAGTGTGGTTCATGTACCAGCAGCATTGTGGTATCTCAGGTTTTACCTCAAGACCCACTGAATGTGTATTAGTCCGTTTTTGTTGCTTATCACAAAGTACACTGAGCTGGGTGATTTATAAAGGAAAATGAAATTTATTGCTTTCAGTTTCTGAGACTGGGAAGTCCAAAGTCCATCTGGTAGTTGTGACAGTGACCCAGGGGTTTCACACTGCAAGATGGTGGAAGCAGAGAGAGCAGAGAGAGGGCAGAGAGAGGGAGACAGACTCTCCTTTTCTTTTCAAGCCCTCAGAACCACTCCCCTGACCACCATTTTTAATCCATTCACTACTGCATGGTCCTGCAATCAAATCACCTCTTCAAGGCTCCACCTTTCAATTACCATAATAGGATTTCCCGCCCTTTTAATGGTCACAGTGGAAACTAAATTTTCAATACAGAAAACTTGGGGGACACAATTCAAGCTTCAGTGAGTTTTGGGGGGACATAATTCAATCTACTACGTTCTGCCCCTGGTCCCCCAAAACTCATGTCCTTTTCACATGCAAATACATTCATTTCTTCCCCAAAGTCTTAATTCGTTTCAGCTCAAAAGTCCAAAGTTCCAAATCTCATCTGTGAAATCAATACAAGTTATCTACTTCCAAGATACAATTGTGGGACAAACATAGGGTACATATTCCCATTCTAAAAGGAAGAAATAGGCTAAAAGAAAGGGGTAACAGGTCCCAGACAAGTCCAAAACCCAGGAGGGCAGGCATTAAATCTCAAAGCTGGTGAATCTTGTAACTTGACTTCATGTTCCATGTCCTCTGCATGCTAATGTGGGGTTTGGGTCCCCAGGTCCTCAGGCAGCTCCACATATATGGCTTTCTGGTCTCAGTTGATGCTTCAGCTCTCACAGGCTGGCATTCCATTCTGGTAGCTCCACAGGCCTGGGGTCTCCATGGCGGTCCTGCTCTCACAGCTCCACTAGGCATGGCATTATTGGGGTTTCTCAGCTGCAACTCTGACCCCACGTTTCCACTCGGCATTGCTCTAGTGAGGACTATGTGGTGACTCTGCCCCTGTGACAGATCTCTTCCTGGGCCCCCAGACTTTTCCATATATCCTTTGAAATCTGAGTGGAGG
Source organism: Cynocephalus volans (assembly GCF_027409185.1). NCBI lineage: Eukaryota > Metazoa > Chordata > Mammalia > Dermoptera > Cynocephalidae > Cynocephalus > Cynocephalus volans. Next base: position 294,111,420 of record NC_084460.1, read on the forward strand.
CTCCCAAGCCTTCACAGCTCTAGCATTCTGCAAGCCTGCACACCTAACATCGCATGGATGCCGCCAAGGCTTCCAGCTTGTATTTTGCAAAGCTATACATCCAGCCCCACCTGGGGCCAATTTAGCCACAGCTGGAGCAGCCAGAGCAGCTGGGGTGCTGGTGTGGGGGGCATCTTCCCAAGGTGGCCCTGGGCAGCAAGTCCATGGAAGGTGCCTCAGTGCTGTTCCCCAAGACCATTCTGTCTCCCTAGACCTTTGGGCTTGAAATGGAAGGGTTGGCCCCAGAGGCTTCTGCAATGACTTCAGGGCCTTTCCCTCTTCTGATAAATCCCTTTCCTTTGTACTAATCTTCTTAGCTAACTTCTCTGGGCCGCACCATTGCATGCTCTCTGCTTCTCTACCACAGAATGAGAATCCGCATTTTAATAAGATCCCCAGATGATGTGTTTGAGCATTAAATTTTGAGAAGCATCAGTGTGGATGATTAAAGAAGTTACTGTTCTTTGCTTTTAAAATAAAAATTATTTTTGGCACCACAGAGAAAGGAGGAACATATATATGACATTACTCTATTATAGCTGGCCCTAGAAGAGAGTCATGAATGCAGTGTGACTTGCTGGGGCTTCAGAGGTTTGAACTAATGATAATAATTTCCCTGTTTTAAACTCTGGATCTCCCGCATCCCCCATTCTGCCCTTCATCCCCCCTTCTTCAGTTAGCCCTGGCAAACGAAGGATAGACATATTGTAGTTGGAAACAGAACTGCTAATTAGCTTATTGAAAAAAGATGGATTTCAATCTATCATAAGTTGTTTTTATTCCAATAAGTGTTCTGTAACCTGCCTCCTTCCCATTTTTTGGAGATAATTTTAAGTTCAAACAATCATGTCATTTCTGTCTTAACCTCCATTTTAACTCATTTTTTCCAAGGATTACCTCTCACAATGTGTTTAATACATGTTTATTATGATGCAGACTTTCTATTTTTTTCCTAAACCACTGAGACCTGCTTTGAGTAGTTTTCAGCATGTTTTGAAGTCTTTTTGAAAAGGAAACTTACAGAATATTGAGAAGTTATTTCAATGTACAGAATTTTGTATCTTGAAACAATTCAAAGTATGAAACACCTCCTGATGACTTGAATGTTATTCTTTTTCCATCTGCCCTATGCTACTGCAGTACCATATGCTCTTGCATCAGGTGGGATTGAAGAGAAAAAGAAGATAGCTTCTTTTTCTAGAGCTGAAAGGGTGAAGAACTAGAAGAGGCAATTTAAAGAAAAGCAGTCTGAAACTGTTTAAATGACTGTATTTGAGGTTTATCAAAAAGATATACTTTTTTAAAAAAACTGGGTACCAACTTATCAGAAGGATTCTTTATAATTGGAATTATCATTTTATTTTCTTTACTTTGGTAAGAGAAAGTTAGATTATACCAAAAATGATTAAAATTTTTAAAAGTTGAAATAAAATTTACAGAATAAAATTGTCCATTTTCAACCATTTTAAAGTATACAGTTCAGTGGTTTCAGTATATTCACAATGTTGTCCAACCATCACCACTATCTAGTTCCAGAACATTTTCATTGTCCCAGAAGGAAACCCTGTGCCCACTAAGTAGTCAGTCCCCATTCTCCGTCCTCCCAGACCCTGGTAACCACTAATCTATTTTCTGTTTCTATGGATTTCTCTATTCTGGAAATTTCATATAAATGGAAACATACAGTGTTTGTCGTGTTGTGTTTGAGTTTCTTCACTTGGCATGATGTTTTCAAGGTTCATCTGTGTTGTAGTATGTATCAGTACTTTATTCCTTTTTATAGCCAAATAATATTCTACTGTATGGCTATGCCACATTTTGTTTAACCTTTCATCAGGTGATGGACATTGGGGTTTTTTCTACTTTTTGGCTATTATGAACAGTGCTGTTGTGATCATTCATGTACAAGTTTTTATGTGAACACACGTTTTTAGCTCTCTTGTGTATATGCCTAAGAGTGGAATTATTGGGCCACATGATAACTCTGTTTAACAAAAATGATTTTTTAAATGTAGATCACTAATTTATAATGTCTCCAAACTTTTCTGATCCAAAAGGAATTAGTCTTGTGAAAATACACACAACTTAAGCCCTGAAATTACCTGTGTTCTCTGGTATTTAGTTCAGTATATGAGCAACAGCTGTGTTGCTCCTGTTTGTTTTATCATGCAAGTCACTATTTTGTACATTTCAAAATGGAACTCCTCTGTCAGCTAGCCTGTGAGTTGATGACCTTTTGCTTTATTGTTTTATGAGTTACTTCTGGAGCATCAAGTTACCTTTAAAAAAATGTTGTGAGCACTTAATAAGAGTTATATATGCCCGAGTTGTTTTTGTTGCTGCTGTTGGAGGAGATTATTATTATTTTTGTTGTCATAGAAATAGTATGTTACTGAATAAAGTTTAGGAAATAGATTAGCTTAATTACCTAAAATGAGTACTATTGCTCCATTAACATTTGTGTACTTCAAAAAAAATGCTTATGTACTATGAGTATGTACTATTCATGTTATATACACACACGTAATTTAGGAGTGTGAGCTTTTTACATACCATGTGTTGGGGAAATAGAATAATTTAATCAGGCTCCCCTTGCCTCAGGGCAGGTTGGGGGTGGTGCAGCATTCTTTGTGGGCAGGTTGTGTGTGGGTGGAGTTAGTGCGCCTGCACGGCGCTGCCATCTTGGCTGGTATTTGCCTCGGGCATCCACTACTCTGCGCAGCCATGCTTTCCAACCTATGGCTTCCAAGGACCTGTTTGCTGGTTACCTAGCTCATAGACCTGCGTGTAAGGGGTCTGGTGACCCAGCCTGGCGTGTGAGGGGTATGGGGACCCAGCCTAGCATGTGAAGGGTTTGTGACCCAATCTAGACAATGGGCTTGAGGGGTCTGTGAACTCTAGACCCAGTCCTAGCTCAGCAATTGGCCCAGTTGGTTCAGGATTACCAGCAGGTAAAAGAGCCCGACAATGGGTGTAGTTGTGTAGCTTTACAACTGGCATCACAAACAGGATTACTGGCAGGTAAAAATAGCGTGACAATTGGCATGGTCGGCAGGATACCAACATTTGCTGTAGCGCCACACCATAACTTTTCAGTTTATCACATAATTGTTTCAGACACATGTAACACACTCAAAGTGTTTGAATGGATTAATGCTGCTATAAAAAGGGCTTGCAGGAGGGGGTTTGCTCATTCTTGCCTTTCTGCCTTTCACCATGTGAGAAAGCTGCAAAAAGGCCTTCACCAGCTACAGGAGCCTTGATCTTGGACTTCCCAGCCTCCAGAACTGGGAGAGAATAAATTTTTATTCTCTATAAGTTACCTAGTCTGTGGTCTTTTGCACACAGTGGCCTAAGACACAGGTTTTACCCATAAGTAAATAAACACACACTACCTTCAAAAGAACAGTGGTGGAACTGATGGCTGACTTTTAAAATGAAACAGATGGAAGCCAGAGGATGGTAGAATGATATTTTTAAAGTGCTGAAAGAAGATAACTGCCAACTTAGATTTCTATACCCAGTGCAATTCTTCTAAATGAAGGCACAATTTAGATGTAATAGACAAATTTCTTGAAACACGCAACAAAATGTTCAGAGGAAGAAATAGAAAATCTGAATAGTCCTATATCTAGTAAGGAAATGAATCTTCAATTCAACACTGTTTTTTTAAGCAAGGAGAACTCCAGGGTCAAATGGCTTTACCAGTGAATGCTTCCAAATGTTTAAGGTGGTAAAGTAACAATAATCTTAGAAAACTATTCTGTAGAATAGAAAATGTTTTATGAGGCCAACATACTTGTGATGTCAAAACCTGACAAGGACAGTACAACATAAGAAAATTACAGGAAAATCTCTCTCATGAATGTAGATGTAAACATCCTAAATAAAAAGGAAATTGAATTCATAGATATATAGAAGCAATAATATATTATGACCAAATAGAGTTTACTCCAATAATACAAAGTTGGATTACTATTCCAAACTCAATATAATGAAGCACATTAATAGAAGAAAGGAAAAATCATATGATTAGTTCAGTTTTTGCAGAAAAGTGTTTGGTAAAATTCAACATCCATTTAATAAAAACTCTTAGAAAAATACTTAATCTTATAAAGGCTCCTTACAGAAACTTACAGTAAGCATAGTGGGAAGGAAACAAGGATGCTCACTATCACCACTTTTATTCCACGTTGGATCAGAGACCACAGTCAATGCAATAAAATAAAGAAAGAAAAATATAAGGATTGGGAAAGTAAGACTGTGGCCATCATTTTCAGACTAATTGATTGTATATGTGGAAAAACCAAAAGAATCAAGATTGCTACATACAAAGTCAACCTACAAAAATTATTTTTATTACTATATTCAGCAGTAAACAAAAAAGTTTAAAAATGATACCCTTTATATTAGCATATAAAAGAGAAATATAGTGAAAGATTTGCAAGACCTCAACACTGAAAACTACATAATGTTATCAAAAAGATTTAATATGGTAAAAATGTTAATTCTTCCCAAATGATCTCTAGATTCAATACAATCCAAGCCAGAATTCTGGCAAGCATTTTTGTGTATGTGTGGAAAATGGCAATCTGATTCTAAATGGAATTCTAGATGGCAATGTAAAGAGCCCCTAATAACCAAGGCAGTTTTGAAGAAAAAAGCTGGAGTTCTTAAACTATTCAATATCAATATTTATCATAAAGTGAGCACAATTAAGACAGTATGCTGTTGGTACGAGGAAAGACAAATAAATTGATGAATGGAATAGAAAGTGCAGAAACAGACTCATGTATGGTCACTTGATTATGACAAAGGTGACAATGCAATGCAGTGCGAGAAAGAATGCTCTTTTCAGCAAGTGGTTCCAGGTCAGTTATCCAGTTATCCATTTGGAGGAAAAGAATGTTGATCCTAATCTTATGTGTACACAAAAAGCAATTCTAGATAGATTTTAGATCCAAATATGAAAGGTGAAACAGTAAGGCTTTTAAAGGAAAACATGGGAGCATATCTTCGTGACCTTTGGGGCAGCAAAACTTTCTTAAACAGGATACAGAAACACTAAACATAAATGAAAAAATTAATAGATTGGAATACATTAAAGAATACTGTCAAAAACACCATAAAGAAAGTAAATAGCAGTTTATACAGTGGGAGAAGATAGTCACATATTCAACAAAGGACTTATATCTAGCATTTATATAGAATTCCCACAAATAATTGAGGAAAAAAAAGAAATAAGTAGAAAAATGAACAAAAAACATACATAGGCTCTTCACATAAAAAGGCTACCCAGATGGCTGGTAAACTTATGAAAAGATGCTCAACTTCATCAGTTATCAGGGAAGTGCAAGTCAAAACACTAATGTAGTATACTATTACACACCAGCCTGAAGGGATGTATTGAAAAAGGCAGATAGTACTAAGAGTTGGTGAGGTGTAGTGTAACTGGAACTCTCACATATTGCTAGTGGGAATGTCAGTCAGTATAGCCACTTTGGAAAACTGGCACCATCTGATAAATCTGCAGATATCCTTTGACCCAGAATTTCCATTCCTAAGTATATGTCCAAAAGAAATGGGTACACTTGCGCACCAAAAAACGTGTTCAGAAATCTTCATAGCAACATTACATAAAATAGCCCAAAACTGGAAACCACCCAAATTTCTATCAATAGTAGAATAGATGAATATATTGTGGTACACGTATCAATAGAATACAGTGGAGAGAATGGATGAACTACAGTTATGTGCAACAATTAAGTATGAATCTCACAACCAAACACAAAAGAATATTTATGATTCTTTTTAAAAACATGCAAAACTAATCTATGATTTTGCCAGGGTAGTATTTATCCTTGAAGGGGCAGTAACTGAAAGGGGCAAGAAGACAGTTTCTGGGTTGTTGGTTCTGGTATGCAGAATTCTTTTTTTTTAAATTTATTTTATTTATTTTTATTTTTATTTATTTTTAATTTTATTTTGTCGATATACATTGTAGCTGATTATTGCTCCCCATCACCAAAACCTCCCTCCCTTCTCCCTCCCCCCCCCCAACAGTGTCCTTTCTGTTTTGGTAGGCAGAATTCTAAGATGGCCCTCAAGATTCCCATTCTCTGGTACATAAGCCACATAAATTCCCTTCCCTTGAGTGTGGGTGGGAACTGTGAATATGATGGGATGTCATTCCCATGAGTAAGTTATATTATTTGGCAGAGGTAAAGGAATTTTGTAGAAGTTATTGAAGTCCCTAATCATGACTTTAACCAAAAGGGAGATTATCCTTGTGGACCTGACCTCATCAGGTGAGCCCTTTAAAACAGGGTCTAGAAGTTAGAGATGCTCTCCTGCTGGCCTTAAAGAAGCAAGCTGCCATGAGTTCTACAGCTGCAAGGAAATGAATTTTGCCAGCAGCGCTCAACCTTATGTGAGGACCTGATCCTTAAACTGTAGATGAGACAGCAGCCCCACCTGACTGACACCTTGATTGCAGCCTTGTGAGATCCTCAGCAGAGGACCCAGCTAAGCCATGCCAGGACCTCTGACTTACAGAAACTGTAAGGTAATAAATATGTGTTGTTGTAAGCTGCTAAGTTTTCAGTAAGTTTTTGCCCAGCATAGAAAACTAATACATTGGTGATTTACTTCATCATCTTGGTAGCAGTTATGTGGGTGTGTTTACTTTGTAAAAATTCATCATATTATGCACTTATGATTTGTGTACTTTTCTGTATGTGAATAAATGAATTATATTGAGTAAAAATGTTTTCTTTAAAACAAGAGAATAATTAATGACATTCCTCAGCACTACCTTTAACCAGTACATAAATATAATAAAATAATTATATTGTAATTGCAGTGGTCAACTTGAACCCAAGCAGATTTGGTCATAAAATTAACTTAAATATTCCTTTCTGTTAGTGAAGTCACCTTCTGTCTTTTCTCTCTTATTGACATGTCATTTATATTTTACATTTTTCCCCCGGTGGTTTTACTCTGAGAGTCATAGAATCTTGAAGCTGGACATGTAATGATTTTCTAGTCTTTCTTATTTTAAAGGTGATGAAACTGGGACATGTTTCAAGTTAACTATTGAGCACCAAAATCAGTACCTCAGTTCTTGAGGGCTCTAGTTCTCTGTTCATTTCTTCATATCACAGAGCTTCTGGGATTCAGAGGATATAAGTGCATGTTGTTGGTTGTTGGATAGTAGATACAGTTTGGATCTGGGTGGAGGGTTTTGAGAATGAGTAACTTTCTCTGGTTTTAATTAGAGCTAATAAGCCAATTTTGAAGATTGTTGAAGATGTGAGGGAGAAATTCATTTAGCCACAAATGTCTACTGTGTCTGTCTTTGTGCTCTGAACTTGTATGGCCTTGTCACAGATTTTCTTTGTTTTGAGTACCTACTTGCCATAAATAGCTTCCTACTGTTCCAAGTTTTCCAAGGCTCATGCTGGTTTATAGCCTTCTTCTTCCTTGAGTCTATACAGAGTTAAATAATGCCCCTACTTTTCCTGAGGGTAGAAACAGGAACTGGACTCTGCATATGGGTGAATGGGAGTAAAGCCAGGCTTAAGTCAGTCATCGATCACAAAGAATCCTTGATGTAAGGTTTCCACTGATCGAAATACCGACTCGGTGGTTTAAGAACACAGTTGCAGGAGCTTCCAGTCAAGATGGTGGAATAGACGGTCCCTAGCATCACTCTCTCCCACGGATCAACCAATTTACAATGATTAAAAAGCAACAACAGCCAAGCTGGGGCAACTAGGGCTGAGGGGAAGAGGAGGAATCTGAGAGACCTATGGACTGCATGAAGGCAGGAGAAGTCACGATGAGAGAAAGAAAGGATCACTCCCACCTTTTCGAATCCTGGCTTCTTCAAGGCTGGAGCTGTTGAGCACACAGAGCAGGAGCTGGCGGGGCGCAGTTGTGCCCTTCATGTGGGGTTGCTTGGAGATGGCAGGGGAGAGGAGGGCCTTGGTGGCCCTCAGGCCAGCAGGATCACTGACAGGGTTCCTGTGGACCCCCACAGGAGCGAGGAGCCACAACAACTGAGGGGGAGCTGCTCAGAGGCTGGTGAGTCATTGCAACGGACCTGTGCATGGTCTGTCCTTTGGGAAGTGTTTGGAGTGCAGGCAGTGGGGGAGATGGACCCATGGGGGGAGCACTTGGGTGCAGCATGGACAGCTAATCTGCCCCCCAGTTGACGCGGGACCAGTCAGTGGAGACTAGTCGGGAATGCAGATCTGCAGGGGTTGCAGTTTTCTGGGGAGTCTCAGGCCCGGAACAGAGTTTCCACACAGCCCAGGTGTGCCAGAGCTCACAAGACCTGGAAGTATATCCAAGGTCAACAAATAAAACCTGAGCTGCATGAAAAGCTTTCCCCAGGGAATCATCAGCAAAGCAACAATTTAGCTCAACCACAGGGCTCAAGTGCTGGTCCCTACAGGAAGTTCCCCTATTTTAGAAGTAAGCAAAGGACAACAAACTAGTTCTAGTGCAGAGTTTAAGTGGTGGGAACAGCAAATAATCCAGCACAGAACTGAAAGAAACAAAATACCCACAGACCAGAGATAAAGTTTGATATTAACTAGTAAAGGTCTCACTTCACCAAAGAACACCTATAAAACCTAAGCCAGGAAAGGGAGCAGGGAGGGCTGGGGACCTCAACCATGCCGCACCGACACCTGCATCCAGCCCAGCTATGACCACCAAGCCACCACAGGAAGCACATGGGCTCCCAAGCCAGAGGGGTGGAGGGGTGGTGGAGGGCAGAGGGCTTCAGCCACAGTCCCCTGACATCTGCATTCAGCGCAGCAATGACTGAGTCACCTCTGGAAGCCCCCTGGTCTCCCATGCAGGAATGAGGGGGGTGCCATGGGCCTCAACCATACCCCTGTTTCCTCCTCCCACCCTATCTCCTTCCCCCTTCCCTTCTTCCCTTCCCCCTCAACTGCTCCTCAACAACATCTTAGAATGTAAAAAAATATTATTAATAAATAAACTTAACTAAGTTTAGTTTTGCAAATTTTTTTTATGGCAGGTAGATGCGTGTAAACGTGTTTGATCTGTAAAGCATATTTTTATTTGTGCTTATTTTTAAAAATAGTTTTAAAACTTATGGCTTTTTTTCCTTTTTATATCTCTGATCTTAAGTTCATAGTATTGTATTTTGGAAAAGCTAGAAATATTAAAAATAGTGCTTCTAGGGTAAAGTATCTGTCAGTATTTCTGTTATAAAATGCAATTTTAAAAGGTTTAGAAGTCAGCTGTCAAAATTTATTCTTGGGTGATACTTTGTATACAGAAATCTCTGCCGAGGGTAACTTTCAGAAGAATTTTTGTAACATGTAAATTGTGAGATTTTATGGAAGAACCAGCTTACATTGAATTCTTTTTTTATGCTTCTATCAAAGTAGAGGAAAGATGACACCTTTTTAAATGACTCAAATAAAATTGTATGAAAATTGTATTTCTAGACTTGTTCTCTTAGAAACATTTGGGTTAAAAATATGTTACTCTACCATCAGAAGGATTACCATGGGCTTAAATACCAAACAATTATAGCACCACCAAACCTAGTGTAAGTCCCAAATCTTAGGTGACTTCAAAACAACTCTTTTCAGAAGAGATTTTAGCAGCTCATTTTGAAAGCAGTATTTGAGGCTGCTCATTGACTGTGTAACCCCAAAGAGACTCTTTTGTCTCTTTTGCCTTAGTTGTTGAAAAATAGCTTTCTGTTTGATACCTACCTGTCTTAGCTGTCCCCAAAGCAAATAAGAAAGCGCTAATGGGAAAGCAAAGACATATTTCTTGCATGATGGAGACTTAACCAGTGAAGCTGGAGAGCTTCTTGATAATGTTAATTTTCTTCCCAAATCTTTGGGCACGTCTTAGCATGGAAAGATCAACTACAATGAAGATAAGTTTCTTGCTTTTATGTTATTGTGAGCACACATACCTATACAGTTCTACTGCATTTTACAGCTTGTGGCCAGGTTTCTTTTATTCTTTTGTACTTATTCTTCAATGTTAGATCTCATAAGCAGATTGCCTCCATTATAATTTTATTTGTGGTAGCCAGACTAGCCTCTGTGTTGACAGTAGCATCCTCTGTTATGTCATTTCTGAACCATGGAAGTAGTTCATGTGCATAGAGCTCATTGGGAACATTTGAGGTCTTGTCAGTTGGAAATGAAACATGATTTTACATGAAATATTAATTGGAAACGATACCAGGTTATATACAGTTGCCCAGAAATATGGTCTCCATGGACCATGAGAAGGAACTACTCATTAAAGATCTGCTTCCTACCTCCACCCGCCTCATTCTTCAAAGTAGTGATGCTGTACCACATTTAGGAACAAGCAAGATGAAAACAACTAGAAAAACCCTTTAGTTTGTAAAGCTAAAAAACTTTTGTTTCTTTATAAAAGAAAACTTTCTTAGACAAATATATTTTTAAAATGAGGTCACCATTTCTTCAGAGATCTTAGGAAATTTGCTTTAGATTCAGAGTCATCTTGTCAGCTGCTTGGGGCACCATGCGGAGGTGGAGAAAAGCCTGTGTTGGCTTCAGAGATTGAGGCTTTCTCTGGAGTCATCTCTGTTGAGAGGCCACTTCTCCATCCTTGCCTGCTCCAGTTTTAGGTGGCTCATTCTAGGGAGAGAGAGGTGCTCATGTAGTCATGACTCACTAGAAGCTCAAGGCTGGAATCTCAGGTGTGGAAGTGATAGTGGGCATCTTGAAGGGAGAGAAGGTACTGCCACACCATCAAGCAAATGTTTGAATTCATAGTTCCTGAAAAGTGGGTATGTTTAATGTAGAGATGCTCTTTGGGAAAAAGCAATTATGTCACTTCTCAGAGGGGTAATCTGTTACTGTCATTATTTATTGAGGGGTAATCTGTTACTATAATTATTTATTTTGTATAAATTGCCCCAGATTTGACCAGCAGAAGCCCTCCAAGTTGGCTCTGTGTCATTTTGACATATCCTCATGATTCTTTGAACACGTATTTATTTTCTGTTGATGTTCCTACCTCATCTTGAACTTTCCCTTTGTTATCCATAGAGTCAGACGTTTTTCTGAGAATGCCTATTAGTGGAGAAATCCAGACTCTCCCAAACCCTTTCAGTAAACAGGACCTAGAAAATATGTGTATACATTCCTGTCTGTCTGTCTGTCTGTCTGTCTAATCTATCTATCATCTTGAAAACTGTATGTTCACATGGATATCTCCATACAGACTTTGTTCTAGTTTCCCCCTTACTACATTTGTACCTCCCTTCTCTGACAGTGAGAAACCTGACTCTTATTGTCCACATTATATTTACTTTTTGCTCATTCCTGTTTATAATCAGTATGCTCACATTGCTGGCTTTATGTTCTGCTAGGTCACCTTCCTTGCTTAGGCTTCAATCCGTGCTGGGCTCCTGCCTCTTCACTCAGGGCCTTATTCCCCACCATTGTACCATTTTATTTTTGAGCATGGGTCCTTTGAAAGTTGGGAGTTCCAGCTTTTCTATATGGAATCCTGTAGTCAGTTGATCAGTGGCACTTAGTGTACACTAGTTGTGTTTAGAATGCTATAACATTTCTGTTTTGATTTCTTTCTTCATAGCAACCTTTCTCTTTTTTAAGCATCAAGTTGAGAAAAAAGAAAAAAAAAACCCCAAAACTGTGTGTGTGTGTGCACCCACGTTTGTGCCTGTGAGTTTTAAGGTGCATAAAGATGACTTTTATGTCTCTCGTTGGCAAAAAAGACTTTGCTCTTCCTTTGTGGATTGTGTGTGTGTGTCTTCAGAATCTTCTAGCTCTAAGAATCTTCTAGGTTCTACCATGCCTGTCTTCTTGCTGTTCCTCAAACATGCCTACTTCCTGGACTTTTTAGACCATGTCATCTTTTTTCCTCAATATCCGTCCTCTCGATCCATTCTGTGTTCTGCTATTTTTCATAAGTTTTTCCTTGGCCATCAGCAGGAAGCATCTTTCATTTTATTTCCTAGAGCTTATAGCATTCAAATGATGTTTACTTCTGCTTAAAGATATTTAGGGATGTGCTTTGTGACTCCTACTTATTTCCAGATGTTGGTAGACCAATACTAGTGATATTCTTTGATGTGCCTTGTTAACTGTTAAGTGTCACCTCACTGTATGGAGGAATTGTTTAATACCTCATAGATGTCTTGCACATTATAAGATTTATAAGAAATGATGGTTGAATTTTGAATTTTGTCAGAATGAAAAAATATTTGGTACCTTCAGATCATAACCTTGGCTCATGCTTTGGATGTTTTTATTGAGTTTTTGCTTCCCCCTGTATATAGATGCTGAGCTTGTACAAAAAAGATTTGGCTTTGGTACAAAAAATATTTATTTGGTTCATGTATTCTTTTTGCTCAGGTTTATTGAAGTATAATTTACATAAACTAAAAATTTCCCTGTTAAAGTGTCCAGTTCTATAAATTTTAACACATGCATAGATTTGTATAACCATTACCACTGTCAAGATAGAAAACAGTTCCACCACACCCCAAAATTCTCTCATATCCCTTTTTAGTCAACACTTCTCCTCACCCCACAGCCCCTGTCAACGACTACTGTTTTGTGTCCCTATGGATTTGCCTTTTCCAGAATGTCATATAGATAGAATCATTTGGACTCTTGCTTTTTTCTATTGGCATACACATGTGAAATTCATCCATGTTTTTCAGTGTTGTTTAGTACTGTGCCATTGTATGGATGTCCCAGAGTTTGTCTACCCATTTACCAGTTGACGGACGTTTTGGTTGTTTCCAGTTTTTGATGATTAAGAATAAAGTTGCTCTGAACATTGCTGTACATGTTTATATGGACATATGCTCTTGTTTCTCTTGGTTAAATAAATACCTAGAAGTGGCATTGCTGAGTCACATGGTAAACATATGTTTATAAGAAACTATGAAGCAGTTGTACCATTTTTTACTCTCCTTAAAAATATATGAGAGACGTAGGTTGTCCACATCCTCACCAGCACATGGTATTACAATTTTAGCCATTCTGGTTGGGGTATAGTAATATGTCCTTTTTGTTGTTGGTGATGTTATATTTTGATGACAAAATGATGTTGAACTTCTTTTGTACTTATGGCCATTCATATATATATTCTTTTCTGAAGTATCTCTGCAAGTCTTTTACCCATTTTTAATTGGTTTGTCAGTCAGTATTAATATTGATATTAATATAATGTTAATGAATTATTTTAGATGTTCTTTATAATGTGGCTAAAAGTCTTTTGCCATATATATATCAATATATAAAAAAATATAAATGTATATAAAAATTTATTTTTGGTGTGTGCATACACAGTTTTCTTTAAGGGCACTTTTTGAAGAGAAGAAATTTAAAAATTTTTTTTTTTTTTTTTTGTCTTTTTCGTGACCGGCACCCAGCCAGTGAGTGCACCGGCCATCCCCATATAGGATCCAAACCCGCGGAGGGAGCGTCACCGCGCTCCCAGTGCCGCACTCTCCCGAGTGCGCCATGGGCTCGGCCTGATTTTAAATTTTGATGAAATCCAATTTGCCAAATATTTCTTTCATGATTTATGCTTTGGTTTCCTGTCTAATACATCTTTGGCTATCACAATGTTGTAGAGATTTCTCTCTTTTTTCTTCTTTTCTTAAATTGTGTTAAGAACATTTAACTTGAGATCTGTCTTAAATTTTTAAGTGCACAGACAGTATTGCAAGTATAGGCACAATGCTGTACAACAGATATCTAGAACTTGTTCATCTTACATAACTTTAAACTTTATATTCATTGACCAGCAACCCCCCATTTCTCCTTACCCCCAGCCTCTGAAAACCACCATTCTACTTTATTTCCATGAGTCGCTCTCTCTCTTTTTTTCTTATAGAAGAGTTAATAGTTTTAGTTTTCAAATTTAGGTCTATGATCCCTTTCCAGTTAATTATTATAGTAGTGTGAAGTGAGGGTTGAATTTCATTTTTCCCATGTGGATATCTACTTGTTTCATCACCTTTGTTGAAAAGACTGTTCTTTCCCCATTGAATTACCATGACATCTTTATTGGAAATCAGTTGGCAATATAAATGTGATTCCATTTCTGGACTCTATATCTGTCCAATTGGTCTATATATCTATCCTTACTTGATTACTGTAGCTTAATAGTAAACCTTAATATCTGGTGGTATCTGTTTTTCAGAATTGTTTTGGCTATTCTAGGTCCTGTGTATATTCATAGGAAATTTAGAATTGGTTTGCCTAATTCTATTAAGAAAATGTATTTGGATTGCATTGAATCTGTATGTCAATTTGGGGCCAGTTGGTATAGATTGGAGTTGCCCAGTCTATGAACGAGGTATTTCTGTGTATTTAAGTTGGATTTAATTTTTCTTGATAGTATTTTGTAATTTTCAGTGTATAAGTTTTGCGTTTATTTTATTTTTTCCTAAGCTATTCATGTTTTTTTGATGCTTTGAAAGTGAGATATTCCTTTAATTTTATTTTTTTAGTTGTTCATAACTAGTATATAGAAATTTGGTTTTGTATATTTATAATTTCCTGTGACCTAGTTATTAGTTTTAGTAGCTTCTTTAGAGATGTTGTACAATTTTCTACAAATGTATGTGTGTGTGTATATCATGTTGTCTGTGAATAAAGGCTCTGTTACTTTTTCCATTCTAGTCTATATGCCTTTTAGTCTTCTCTTGCCTTACTAGAAACCTTTACTACAGTGTTGAACAGAAGTAGTGAGAATGGACATTCTTGCCTTGTTCCTGATCTTATGGGAAAAGCATTCTGTTAGTCGCCATTAATTATGATGTTAGCTTTAGGTTTTACTTTTCTTTTTGAAAAATTTTTATTAAATGAAAATTGATTATACAAATATTTGGGGTTCAACCTTGAGATATGTTGATCAAATCAGTATTACTAGCATATATATAGTTACAAATTATAATTATTTTTTATGCCCCTTGTCCAATCTCTCCCTATCCACCTCTGCCTCGCCCCTCTCTCCCTCTAATTACCCTAGATTTCTTCTCTCCTCCTGAAAGAATAATGGTTACTCTGTTAACTTGTTGCCTAGATGATCTGTCCAATGCTGAGAGGTGTGATCAGGTCCCCCAATATTATCATAGAGCAGATGCTTCTTCTGTCACTCTGAAATGGGCTTTGTGGAGAGAGACGTCCTCTTCTTTTCTGTATCTCTGCTGTTGACTGTCCTTGTGTCAATGCACTCCAGTGGCTGGCGGACCATCTGTGTGGTGGTTGTGGCATCTAGCTGCTTTCGCGGCAGCCATGGTTATAGTGGTGGCTGTGGTAGGCCACCCACATGGGGGTGTTGTTTTTGGCATGCTCCTTTGTGCTGGCAGTGTGCCTGGTTGTGGGGAGTGTCCGGTCACTGGCTTCATTTCTCAGGACCCTGGACAGGCCCCAAGGTGCTTGCACAGTGTGCCTGGTTATGGGAGGGGGTCCGGTCTCTGGCTCCATGCTTCAGGTCCCTGGGCAGGGCCCTGAGGCCCTGGCAGTGTGCCTGGTTGTGGAACAGAAGTCTGGTCCCTGACTCCATGCCCTGGACCCCCGGGCGGGGCCCTGAGGTGCTGGCGTGGTGTGCCTGGTTGTGTGTGTGTGGGGGAGGGGTCTGGTCTCCAGCTCCAAGCCTCGTTTTCCCTGGCAGGCCCCAAGGTGCTGGTGGTGTGCCTGGGCCAGAACTAATTTTTTGTCCTTTGCTTACCCCTAAAATGGGGGAACTTCCTGTGGCTGAGCTAAACTGCTGCTTTGCTGCTATTTCCTTCGGGAAGGCTTTTTGTGCAGCTCAGGGTTTAATGGTGACCTTATAGTTACTTCTGGCTCTCCAGAGACCAGGTGCGCCTGGGTTGTGTAGAATCTCTGATCTGGGCCCGAGTTTTCTCATCAAACTGCACCCTATGCAATTCTGCATTCCTGACCAGTCTCTTCTGAGTGGTCCTGTGCTGAGTCGGGGGTGGGTCGGCTGTCCTTGCTGTGCCCCAGTGTTCTCCTGGTGGGTCTGTCTCCCCCACCGCCTGTGCTCCAAACAATTCCCATGGGACAGGCCCTATGCCGGTCCTTTGCGATGACTCACCGGCCTCTGAAGGGCTCCCCTTTTTCAGCTGTTCTGGCTCCTCTCTCCTGCATGGCTCCACGACAACCCTATTAGTGGTCTTGCTGGCCTGGGGGCCATCAGGCCCTCTTCTCCTCTGCCGCCCTCAAGCAACTCCATCCTAAGGGCACAGCTGCAGCTTCTGCCAGCTTCTGCTCCATGCCCTCAGCAGCTTGAGCCTTAAAGCAGCTGCGGCCCGAAATGCTCCGAGCAGTTTTTTCTTTCTCTCATCGTGGTTTCTCCCGCCTTCATGAACTCTGTAGGTCTCTTCTCCACTTCCCCTGATCTCCAGCAGCCCCAGGTTGGCTGATGTTACATTTTTATAGTTGTAAATTGGTTGATTTATGGGAGAGAGTGACACCGCGGACTGTCTGTTCTGCCATCTTGATCAGAAGTCCAGCTTTAGGTTTTTATAGATGCCCTTTATCAAGCTGAGAAAGTACCCTTATCATCTTAGTGCAGTTTTCAGCATGAATGGGAGTTGAATTGTGTCAAATGCTTTTTTTGTGTTTATTGAGAGAGAGCTTGATAAGATTGGTATTATTCTCCAACCTGGGGTTGGCGTATTCTTTTCTAGGTTTTAAATTACAGTCTAAATTTCCTTATTGATATACGGTATGGTAATTTTAAACATGACCCTGAATTTTTTTTTGGCGCTTCTCTTACAGATAGCAGATACTGAAAGCTGTTGAAGTTTTTCTATTTCTTCTCGTGTTCTTTTTGGAGTTTGTTTCATTCCAGGAATTTGTTTATTTTATCTAAGTTGTCGACTATATTATTATCCTTTTAATATTTGTAGGATTTCTAATGATTGTCCCTCTTTAATATCTGGTATTAATAATGTGTGTGCTCTATTTTTCTTTATCAATCTAGTGGAAGGTTTATTAGCTTTATCAGTCTTCTCAAATAATAACTTTTGGTGCTTTTCATATTCTTTATTTTTTAGAGCTGTTTTCAATTTTTATTGATATTATTTATTAAATTTATTATACCTTCCCTTCTATTTATTTTGGGTTAAATTAGTTTCTTAAATCTCCTCCCTCCCTTCCCCCAAACTTCTTAAGATGGAAGCTTTGCTAATTGATTTTAGCCTTTTTTTCCCCATTATAATCACTTAGAGCTTTGTAGTTTCCTCTAGACACTACTTTAGATACATCACATCGATTTTAATGTTATAATTTCATTATCATTCAATTAAAAATATTTTAAAATTTACCTTGTGATTTCTTTTTTGACCCATTCCTTATTTTCAAGTGTGTAGTTGAATTTCCAAACATTTAGGAGCTTTTCTAGATCCTATTGTTATTCATTTCTAATTTAATTGTTTTGGTCAGAGGCATACTCTGTAAGATACCAAGCCTTTGAAACCTACTAAGACTTATTTGGCTTAATATATGGTCTGTCGTGGTAAACGTTCTATGTATTCTTGAAGAGACTTTGTATTCTACAGTTGTTCAGTGTTATGCTCTATAAATGTCACTTAAGCTAAGGTGGCTGTATGTGTTGTTCAGGTCTTCTATGTCCTTACCAATTCTGTTATTTGTTTGTGAAAATATCTATGATTGGGAATTTGTTTCTGTCTAACTTTACTTTTGTCAGTTTTTGTTTTATATAGTTTGAATTTTTTTATTAGGTACATATACATTTATAATCATTATATATTACTAATGCATTGCCTTTTATCGGCATGAAATATCCTGCTTTATCTTGGTAACACTTTTTTTTCTTGAATTTGCTTTGTCTGATATTAATATAGCCACTCCAGTTTTATGGGAATGTTTTCAAGGATGGGGAATAATAGAGAACATTTATATACTGATATGATTTATCAGAGAGGGCAGGGGCAATGAAATGAGGAGGTGAAGGTATTACCCAAGGAGCAAAGCCTCCAAGGAAAGAAGTAATATTCAAAGCACATGGGTGTGGATTGATCCTTACTGAAGGGAGTGGATCACTTCATCTGTGGTTTCAAGAAGGAAGAATGAAAGGATGGTTGCAGATACAAGTAGATTTTTATAGTTGGCCATACCTGAAATCTATTTTAAAAATCTAGCACTAGGCACAGAGTTTTCAGTGTGCCAGAAACCACTTGTATTGCTAGGGCCATAGCTACGTGACTACGCCAATTGTATGGCTAGGCATTTCATTTTCCATTTGTATTGTCAGGGCTAGGGCTCAGACCCTTCAAACCCACTGTACAGACTGGGTCACCAGACCCCTCACATGCAGGTACATGCTAGGTAACTGGGAAAGATCCCAGGAGCTATTGGCAGACGACATGAGCTCAGTCCTCAGCAGTAGCAGTAGCAGCAGAAGCAGCAGCGGTAGTGGCCTCTTGGGGCATCGGGGGGGGGGGCACTGGCAGCAACAGCTTGCAGCAACAGCCTCCAGCAGCAGTAGCGGCCTCCCTGGTGCCCCCCTGGGGGCATTCCGGGGGTGGTGGGACCCTGTGGATCAGAGCCACTCATCCTTTGTACTTAAGTCCATCACCCAGGACACCTGGGTGCACATGCGCAATTACATTAGACAATAACCAAGGAGCACTTGGGCACACGTGCATATTTACATCAAATGCTCGGCAAGACTCTGAAACATCTGAGGGGTGCTGACCATTTTCCTTCACTTTCCCTACACCACTGATCAAGGAAATGTGGTTTCAGTTTTTATTATCAGTATATGAGGGTGGTAGTTGAAGTGTTGGCTGACTTTTCAGATAATTGTGTTTAATCTCTTAATAAATTGGCTATATGGGATATCTTCAGGCTGTGGAATTGTGGCTCTTATGTTAGTATCCTGAGTTTCCCTCCTCCTGAAAAATTTGCATTGTATACTGTCTGGTTTTCTGAAATGGTCTGCAAATTGAGCTTATTTTTCATGAAGGTCCAGGGTATGGAAGTATGTCTCCAAGGTGTGAAATACATTTTTCTGGAGGTTAGTATGATGTGAAATAATGTGAATTCAGGTACTTACTGCACCTGTCTCTATACATGTAAAGACTTTAAATACAAATGATCTTTATTTTTTTGACAAGTTATTTAAACTTGTTAGGTTATTTTCTTTCCTGAATGATGCTATTTCCTACTTTGATTCTGTATCAAAAATTGTTGTGATTCTAAAAGGGGAATAATCTTTGATTCAGGCATGCAGTTGGAAATTACATCAATAGACTTACACTATGAATAAGAATACAGAGAATTGTCTTTAAAAAGAACCTTATTTTGAGCATGTCTAAGGAGACTTCAACTTTGTTCCTTGCTAGAATGTAAAAATTGGCCACATTCCTCAGATACAGGGGAGTGTCAGTCTAGTCTACCTCCATACTGTGTTGATTGATGCAGGAATGGACATGTGACCCAAATCAACTCCAGCAGACCTATTCCTGGGACCTTTTTGCAGAGTGCCTCTGCAAGAGTCTCTCTTTTTTTCCACTGGAGTCTCTAAGAGGATGGGTTGTAATTGTGTAGCATCCTTCCATCCGTCATCCTTATCTGTGAGGACAGAAGCTAATCAGGTAATGGAGCTAATATTGAGGAAAGCTGAGCTGAGACACACAGACACACACACAACACAATCCTACACATATTATCTGAGCCTCTCAATCTGATCAGATTGACTCAGTTACATAAGGTGATAAATTACTTAAGAAAAGACAGCCAATTCAAGTGGGTTTTTCTGTCTCTTGCAGCTAAAACAGGAATTTACTAATACATTGAGTATATTTTAGAGACATAGGTCAAAATACAAAAAAGAGTAAGACTGGAAGAGCAACCACTCGTGTACAAAGTATATGTGCATGTACATAGTCTTCCACTAAATGTCAATAATTATCTGTCCCTTCCATGAACTCTGTTCAAGCAGAAATGTGGTTCTTTTTTCTGTGTTAGAAATTCTCCTTTAGGGCTTGCTTTTCTAGTTTTCCCAGATTAGCTTCTTGCTTGACTTTTTAAATCTGTTTCTGAACTTCAGGACTTGGTGTGATATTTTGCCAAATTGCCTAATTCTCTTTCCTACCTTTCTGCTCATTTTTGGCATCAAAAATATTTATCACCTTGCTACTGAGATAACTCTGTTGGATCCTGCTGTGTTCTGTGAACCTGGTCTCCTCTAAGGAGAAGCATACCTGCTTCTTACTCTCCTTAGTAACTAGGTATGCAGGCTTGGTTGTACCAGAGTTGTGATTACTTGTTTGTGGTGGCCATGCAGAAGAGGAGAGAGAGCACATGTTACAGGTACCCATAATTCTGTTTCAAACTCTCTCTTAGGAACAGAGTCCAGAGGCCCTAAAGCCTGACCCTCAGACTTTTACACTCTGTTCATCTGCAGTCCCAGCTGGTCTACACAGTGAAGGGGTTCTTGACAGGTGTAGATCGTTTTACCAAGAGCCCTTTTTCTTTCTTTCTTTTTTAAAAATAGTTTAAACAAATTCACCCATTTTTAAAGGGAGTTATATAGTTTTCCTTACTTCAGTCACAGAGAAATAGAAAGAGTGAGGCAAATCCTGCTGTTCTAAGTTGTTAGAAACCTGTTCTTTAGCTGGTGTGATTTAAACCAAGATAGATTTTTTAGTGGCCTGTGAATGGTGTATAATGGGAGGAAATGGAAGATAAGATTAAAATCATTTAAAAAGGGGCCAGCCCGTGGCTCACTCGGGAGAGTGTGGTGCTGATAACACCAAGGCCACAGGTTCGGATCCTACATAGGGATGGCCAGTTAGCTCACTGGGTGAGCGTGGTGCTGACAACACCAAGTCAAGGGTTAAGATCCCCTTACTGGTCATCTTTAAAAAAAAAAAATCATTTAAAAAGGTCAGTGGACATTGAAAAGATCAAGGTCTTTGAATGGTAAGACAAAGATTAGGGAAGTTTCTCTAGGAAAGAGAAATCCACGGAAGACTTTTGAGTACGAGGGTAATGTAATCTTATTTTTTATTTCTGGAGATTTGTAGGATGGTATGTATCACTGAGAACACCAGGGAATTTGTAGAGATATAACAGTGCTTGTAAAAAGACAAAGTAGACTGGCATGTTATGCAGTGGGAAGGCTTGATTGTGGTTGTAAAGATTTAAGCTTGAATGGTCTGGAAGAAAGTTGTTGTGGTTGGTGGAAGAAAGTGGTAGAGTGTTGGAAGAAAGTGGTAGTGAGGAACAGGAAAGAGAAATGCTTTGAGGGCCAGGACTAGGGTGGGTTTTGATGTTTTGAGTTTCAGGTGGTAGTGGCCCATTTAGATGGAATTCACTAGGAGATATTGCACAGATCTTAGGCAGAAGAAAGAAGACACTAAAAAGATTAGTTCTTCTCTCTTGTCTTACTACTTCTTCCCATTCTAAGTTCCCTTAAGGCTGAAAGAAGCTACACAAATTACTACTACCACCAGTCACCCAATTGAGAATCACTGCTGTAGGGGTTTTCTGAGTCTGAATATCCTTCATAGATTCTGGGGTAGAGTCAAGGTTGATAACACTAGTGTAATGCAAAGGAAGATAGAGGCAGAACACCTAGACTCAAGTCCGCAGTCTACTACTTACTTGCTATGTAACCTTGTTCAAACCACTTAACTTCTCCAATTTTCAATTTCCTTATCTACAAGATGGGGGCAGTAAATTGTTGCATAGTTCCATGAGGAAATGTTTATAACATACTTTGTAACTTATGAAAACTTCCACAAAACTCTCTGGTACCCTGTGATTTAAAATGGGTGGTCATCTTCTTAATTGTTTGTGCTATTGAGGCTTCTTTTTCTAGGGTTGAAGGTAATCATCTGAGCTCATTTGCAGTTTGGTGCAGTGCTCTTCAGGGTCAGTTGCTCAGACAGAGCACTGTGTAAGTAAGCAAGAATATGTGGGCTTATGTTAGCTGACAGAACGGGGGCAAGAGACTCTTGGGAATTGGAAGTTCAGACTTTGAAAATTGTAGCCGATATTGTGTATTGCATATTGCATAGTGATGTCATCTTGTGTTTGTGGGGGGAGGGCAGAGAAATTGAGGAAATCCTTTACCACATTCATTGGACAAATATTTATCATTTTGACTACATGGCATCAATATTTATTCAACAAATACTTATTGAGCATATACTGTGTGTTAGGTATTATATTAAGTACTGGATATATAACAGTAAAGAAATAGGGAAAAATTTTCTACCTTCACGGAGCTGTGTTCCACTGGGAGAGACATAATAATATTTAATAATATTAAATAAAATACTGTAGCATGCTCCATAATGTTAAGTGCTGAAGTGGGAAAAAAATAAGGACGAGAAATATGAACTATGGGATTGGGGTTGAGATTTTAAGTAGGGTGGCCAAAGAAGGCCTCATTGAGAAGATGATTTTGAATAAGAACTGGAGGAAGTGAGGGAGCCATCCTTGTGGAGATCTTGGGGAGTAGCAATCATGCCTAGTGTGCTCAAGGAATAGCAAAGAGACTGAGGTGGAGAATTATCAAAGATGAGATCAGAGGGATCAAGGGGTGAGGGTACAGATCAGGTGGGGCCTGTGCGTTATAGTTAAGATTTTAGTTTTAGCTCCGATTGAGGTGAAATATCCTAGAGGGGTGAGATCAGAGAATTGACATGATATGACATTTATGTTTAATAGGCTCATAGTGACTACTAGTCTAGAAGAGGCCAAGAGTGTGAAGTATGTGTAAAGCAAATGTACTTCACAGGGCCTGGTTTTCCAAAGCCGTGCAGTTTCAAATATTGACCTTGCAAAGGACAGGACATTTTCCCCAGGCTACAGTCTCTGTTGTAAGATAAAGAATTGTAACACAGCAAGGTTGCTGGCTCAAAGACAGACAGGTTACTGATGGATATGTAAAGATACTGGGAAATTGCTGTAAGAAGAGAATGTTTGCTAAAATCAAGCTTTTGTTAATGGATTGACTTAATTGCATTATAGGATGTCACCTTATTGAATGTTACCAGCTTCTATTGTTAAACTTGTTAAACAGTACTTAGCAAAAACCCCACCTATGTTCTCTTCCTGGAATTTCCTGGTCTGGAGAATAAATGCAGGAAGAGAACCCCAATTCATGGTTCGTATTTCCCAAGGGGAAGGAATACCTCGCTCTTAAAGGTTCTGGGAGATTAACACCCTTTTGGGGCTTCTCACTGCTCAGAAGAGATGGGCTTTGAGTAATCTTTGGTGGCTCTGTCACCCAGGGGAAAAGGGGTGACAAATTCTTGGGAAGCAAAGCAACACAAGAGCAGAAGTGGGGAGACCCCTTGTGAGGCTGTTGCCTGTGTTCATGTGAGAGATGATAGAGACTGAACCAGGGTGGTGGCAATGAAGGTGGAGCTGACAGATGGGATGGGGGGGGTGTGCTTGTGTGTGATAGAGAGAAAGAGATGAGGTGGGGAAGGGATCAATCAATTGACTGATTAAGATAACAGGGTTTTTGGCCTGAGCAACTGAAAGAATGGAGATAGTTGGTTCTATTCCTGTTAATTAGATAACAGGTTCTTTTGGATGTACTACTTTAGGCAAACAAAGTTCCCAATAACGCATATGCCTTTGATAACGACTGTAAATATGTCTTTAAAATGTTAGTGTCTGTATTAGTCTGTTTCTGTTGCTTATAACAAAATACACAGAACTGGGTATTTTATAAAGAAAATGAAGTTTATTGCTTACAGTTTTGGAGGCTAGGAAGTTCAAAGTCCAGGGAACACTATCAGTGAGGGACTTCTTTGGTGATGGCTTTACAGCAATGCAGCGATCTCACATGGCAGAAAATGGTGGAGCAGAGAGCGAGAGATTCTCGTGTGCTGTCCTTTCAGAGCCCTCAGAACCATGCCCATGACTACCATTTTTAATCTATTCACTAGGCATGTTCCTCAGAATCTAATCACCTCTTCAAAGTTCCACCGTACAATTACCATAATAGGATTTCTCACCCTCTTAACAGTCACAGTGGGGATTAAGTTTTTGGGGAGACATTCAGCCCAACGCAGTGTCCATAGTCATATTTTATAATGAAAGAAGTTTATTTGCAAGCCTTGTCAAGAACTCCCTGTGGAGATATCAATTGTATTTCTTGGCTCTAAGGTATTTCCTGAACAGCATATTATACTTTGTCCCAAGTGTGCCGTTAAGGGATTTGAAAGTTTGTTAAAATGTGTGGCAAGTGAGTGCTGTCACTTAAGCCTAGCCAGAGGAGCCAAGAAAGGAAAAGCAGCTCCTAGCTGGATTTCCCAACTTGCATTATAGCTCTGAATCAGAGGCCCAGGTAGTGTGATAGGCAGGGCATTATCTCCTGTGCACAAAGTCATCAGCTGACACTGTACTCAGCTGTCCTTTCAGCAGAAAGTACCTGTGCACATAGGTATATGTGAATCTTTTGGAGAAACTCCATTATACCAAGTTGATAGCAACACCCTGCCCAGGGGGAATGTAGTAGGATTTATTTGCTGGAACAGAATTTTCCAGTGCTAATATATACTTGCTCTTTTTATAAGATTTAAAATAGCACTCTTACAAGATGGCCTTCGTGTTCAAGGAAGGGTTTTTCTATATCAGTAAACAGGGAAAGTATGAAATGTTTCATGCTTGGAGTTTGGGTAAGCCAGCATAATGGAAATGTTACCTGATTTTTATTATTATTATTACCTTCATTTTTATTTAGGATTCCATTTGATTTTTTGGTTACAGAGGTCTTTTCTGTTTTCACCCTCCCTCCCCAGTTTTTGAAGTGACTAGTTCTTCCTCTTGATTCTGATGAGTTTGAACTGCTATTTGCAGTTTATCTAGTTTATTGTACAGTATAGATGGTTTTCTCCTTTTCTGAGTGACAGATTGCTACTTCACAACTCTGGAAGGATTGGGAAATGTCCCAGTAAGCTGTTACCAGAACTTGGCTTTCTCTTCTTTATCTGGGCATTTGTGACTTTTCTTCCTAAGATTGTTGTTTTCAAATTGGGGAACAGTGAACTTTATGTTTACATTTGAGTTTATTTTGAAAACTGGAGTTATAATTTATATATGAAGGCCTAGAATTATTTTAGAAAAATGCATTTATTTCAGTGTCCTCCAATTCTATTCATTTAAATTTATTTATATTTGCTTATTATGGTGATGTCTCAATTTTGATAAAATAGTTGTTGACTATTTCCTGATTTCCAGACAAGTATTGTTAAAGGAGGACATTGTAGTATCACGTGAACATGCATTTTAATTTAGCTGGCTCTTGGTACGTGGTAATTATTTTATTTATTTCTTGTTGGTGTTTGGGAATGCTTCTTTTACAGCTGATTCAAGTCATTTTCATTCTCTTCAGAAGAGATAAAGGAACCAGTATTTATTGAGCATGTTCTATGTGCCAACTATTATGGGAGACTCTGGAAAAAAATAAATATGAATGTCACATGGTTTGTTGTCTGGTGGAAGAGAGAAATATACAAACAAATAAATGGAATATAGCCTGATCAGAGAACCTTATAATGAAAGAATAGTCAAGCAGTAGAAGAGGAAAGCAACATAACATCCTTACGGAGAGGGAGGTTAGCAGAGAAGCATTCACAGAAGAGCTGGATCTTGAATTTTGATTATTTGGCAGACAAACCAAAGGTGCGGAGGTATTTCATGCAGTGGATGTCGCCAGTGGTGGAAGCCGTATGTGTGAAGTTCACTCTGAATTTGTCTTCGACTCCTGTGGCAGGTTTCTTCCAGGACTAAGAGCATTGGATTTAGAGCCCTAGAACTGTGTGCATGTCACAACTCTGCCATTTAGTAGCTGTGGGATTGTGACATGTCTGAACCTGTTTCCTCCTCTGTGAGATGGAGACAGTTATTCTCTTGTGCATCACCCAGGGTCATTGTGTGGATTAAATCAGTTAATGTGTGTAAAAGCACAGGAAAGATTGTGCCATATGAATGAGAAGAGTCATAATAAAACCCTTAGTGTTTGTCATGATTCACATATTGATAATTATATTTAAATTATCTCTACTAACTCCTGTTCGTTGCTGAACCCCCTTTATTTGAGTCTTTCCTCAGGGTGCTATCTCAGCTTCTCTTTTTAGTTGACACTTTGCTCTGGGACACCTTTGCTTAACTGACAACCCATTGTCAATAACTCCCAAATCTGGATTTCTGGCCTCCAGTATGCTCTTCCGGTCTCCAGACCTCTGTTTCCAGCTGCCACCTGGATGCGCCTCACCATCTTGGACTTCCTGGGTCCAACGATCACATTTATTTCCCCCTGTATTATTGCTCATAACTTTCTGTGTCTGTTAACTGAGTTCATGGCCTTGCAATTATCTTTGACCCTTCCTTCCCCTTGCTTCAGGGGAACCTTGCTGAACCTTGCTTCAGGTTTTTCTTGAGCATTTAAATGGTTCCCTATTGAGTTTATTGATATTATTAAATCATTCACTTATTAAGCTTCTACCGTGTTCCTGGTACTTGTGCTAAGAGTTTTTTAAGTATATTATCTCAGTTCCCATGATAAACATGATATTTCATACTCTTGTCCCCATTTTAAAGTTAATGAAACTGAGATTCAAAGATATTCAGTAACTTTTCCAAGGTAGCGTACCTGGTAAGTGGCAGAGCCATGGCTCAAACTCAGTTGTGTTGACCAGAGTTTGTGCTTTTAACCACTTTACTCTATTTTCCCTACTTCACCAACTTTGCAAAAAGGCCAGACTCATTAAATTGGCATTCAGGGCTTTTCACATGTGCTTCTTCCTCCTTTCTCACTCTTATTGTACACTTTCATGATTACTTGTCATTTTTAGAGGACGATTTTCATTTTCTTATCTCCTTGCATAGGTGTTCTTTCTCAGCTTAGACTTCTCTTTTTCATGTGTTCACCTTTCAAAATCCTGAGGGAGGCAGGGCGTTGTAGTGGAATAAGTCAAGGCTTGGGGGTCAAGTGGATCTGTTTTCTACTTTTCCTCATAGTCCTGTTCTGTTCTACAAAGGGCTGGATCAGTTTATATTCATACTAGCGTTGTATTGCTATACATTCTTGCTAACATTGCTATTGTCAGGATTTTTAGTTTTTGCCCATCTGTGGATTCGTAGTGATATCTCATTGTGACTTTAATTTGCATTTCCCTGATGACTAGTAAGGCTGAGCACCTTTCCATCTTTATTGGGTATTTGGTGTTTCAATTTGCAAAGTACCTTTAGCCCTTTCCTCCATTTTTCTGTTGGGTTATCTGTCTTTCATTGATCTGTGGGAGTTCTTTATATATTCAGGATATGAGCACTTCTGTGGCATATCTTTTTAAATTTCTTTTATGGTATCTTAGGATAAATGGAAAATTTTAACTTTAATGGAGTTGAATTTTTCATTTTTTTCTTTAATGGCAGTGCTTTTTGTATATGTTTAAAACATATTTCCCTATATATTTTCTCATATATTATTTTCTAAAATTCTGCCAGCTTTTTAGATTAGCATCTTCCTTAGCCATTTTCCACTCACACTGTTGTATAGTGTCTGTAACCCAGCAAATGTTCTTATCCTTGAAGTAGGACTCTTCAAGGCATTTTGCCATTCCTCTGCCAACACAGGGCTTGTGTTCCCCTTAAAGTGCAGAAGTTATACTACACCCAGCCTCCTTTCCCAAAAGGTGTGTCTCTTCCTCCCTTGAGTCTCTGAACTCAAGATTCTGGGCTTAGGCCTCCTCCCTGTTCCTTTCATTGCTGAGCTTCTCACAGCCACACCTCAGTTTCGTCCATCCCTCATGGTCTTTCAGTCCCTACCCGCCACCCTGGATCCTGTACAGTGCATAAGAACTGCTGCCTAATTGAAAAAGGGGATTACATTTTCTTTCAGCACACTGCAACACCAGTCTGTCGCCCAATTTTACCTTCCAAAAGGAAAAAGAAGGTAGATTATAGGTCTGTCCTTTGTAAAACTAACTGCAGGGTATATCTGACAAAAGTTTCTCTCTCTCTCTCTCTGTTTGGCGGGTGTGTGTCAAGGAAATGAAAATTGATAAGTATTGTAAGTGTGCTATTTCTTGATCATATTTAGTAGCTGCAACTGACACTTTTATTTCATATCTATACTTCCCAGTTGATATCTGCCTGGATTTTCACTGTTTGTTTTTATTAGCAGGGTTTATGTGATGTTCATCTTACCCTGTTCATGGCATAAGACAGAGTGAAAAATTTCTGCATGCCCCAGTGATTTGAGTTTCTCACTAATATGTTTCTGTCCTGTCCTCCAGAGACTAGACTAAATCTCCAAGGGAGAAATAGTCCCAGTTGCAGCGTGCACTTGGAATAATAAGTGCAGTCAGCTGCCTTACCCTCTCAGGCCTGTGGAGAAACCAGAGGAATTTTTAAAGTCCTCAGTTAACCAGGTCAGTAATACATTCATTTTCCTCAGGACCTCTCCTTCCACTCTGAGCCCAGAGCTCTCTAAAATATTGATCAACCTAAACTAGTATCCTTCAGCACCAGACTCTTTTACTCACCTCATTTGTGCTTTCTTATATTTGTACTATCTATTTGTAGATGGGCATTTTTCTCTGAAGGAAGGATATACAGCTTTCATCTGATTCTCAGAGTGGTCTGCTAACCTTCAAAGTTAAGAACCACTGAATTAGACTTTACAGCTTTTTCAAGGTCAACACCACAGAAGAAAGTTTGTTACTTTACAGATCCAAGGGAAATTGGGCTAGTAGTATCTAACTCACATACTCTTAAACACTTTTCTGAAAGCTCTCTTACATCCTGATAATCTTTTATATTTATTTTTTCATTCTTCTACTTATTTGTCTATTTATTCATCACATATTTAGCATTTAGATTGATTATGCAAGTCACTGCCGAATGTACAGAGATGTATAAAATATAATTGGTGAGCAGATACTCTTAACAGATGAGATATATCATATACATAGATAACAGTGATGTAGTAAAGAAATTGAGAAGTGCCATAGAAGAGGTACAGATAAATTGCTTTGGAACTCTAAAAAAGGGAGAAATTACTCTTGCCTGGGGCAGGTAAGGAAGATGGGGAGGAAGTGGGAAGATATTCGGTGGATTCTGGATTATAGAAAATCCAGGCCATTTGGACTAAGTCTTGATAGATGGATAGATTTTAGATATGTGGAGATGTTCAGTGCAGTGTGCCATCTCTGGTTCTTTATTCAAAAGGGATTTGAGCAGCTACTGTGAGCCAGACCTAGCCATGGTCACTTTATGAAGTTTGCCGTTTACTGGGGAAGACAGACTTGGAACAAATCATTTCCTAATTGCTATAGTCATTCATTCCTTCAGCATATATTTGAATGGCTAGTAAATGCTGTTCTTAACTCTCAGAATACAGCAGTAAATAAAATAGCCTCTGTGCATGTGAAATATATATTCTTGTTGAAGAGATAGAAGGTAAATAAGTAGATAATAAAATTTCCAGATAGCCAAAAGTGCAATGATGAAAAATAAAGCAGGATAAGGGGATAGAGAAATGACGGTGAGGTGGAGTTATTTTAGTTAATATGATTGAGGAGTCCTCTCTACAGGGCACATATTTGAGCAGAGACCTGAACAAAATGATCAGGCGAGCCCTTCAAATGGCTGGGCAGAGATCTTTCCAGATAGAGGGGTAACAAGTGCAAAAGCCCCAAGATGGAAGGTTTTAGTATTCTAGGAAAAACAAGAAGGTCTCTGTGTTTAGAGTGGAATTTGCAAAGGAATAAGGTGTAGAAATTGAAGGTGGAAAAATAGATATGGCCAGATTTGACAAGACCTTGTGGTGTGGCAGTGGAAGAAGCTGGGAATCTGTTGGGAGAATGACATGATCTGATTTGTGGGGTTTTTTTTTGTTTTTGTTTTTGTTTTTTGACCGGTAAGGGGATCACAACCCTCGGCATGGGGTGGTCTACACCATGCTCCCGCCAGTGAGTGCACCGGCCATCCCTATGCAGGATCCAAACCCACGGCCTCGGCGCTACCAGTGCCGTACTCTCCCGAGTGAGCCATGGGGCAGGCCCTGATTTGTGTTTTAAAAGGATTGCTCTAGCTTCTTTGGTCCAAAATGGAAATCAGGAGACCAGTTATTGTAGTAGTTCAGCAAGTTGACAAGCATTGTTTGGATTTGCCTAGTAACAGTGGAGAGGGCAAGAAGATACTTTAAAGGAAGTACCAATGGGCTTTTCTGATGGATTGACTGTGGGGAGTGGGAGGGAGAGAGTCAAGGGTGATGTCACAGTTTGGGGCTGGAACAACGGGATGAAAGGTGGTGTCATCTGCTGAGAGAGGCAATGCTGGGTGAGGGGTGGGTTCTGGTGGGGGTCAGGATTCTCTTGTTTGAGATGTCTAGCGGATACCCAAATGAAGATGTCAAGTAGAAAAGTCTGGAATTGAGGGGAAAGATTGAGGCTAGACATTTAAATTTGGTAGTTAATAAGCATATAGAGAGATATTTAAAGCCATGAGACAGGATGAAATCACCTAGGGAGTGAGTGTAGATGGAGTCATTATATCATCCATAAATAATTCCGTTACCTCCAGAAATTGGAGATGTTTAAAAAACATAATTGCAATTAATTAATGACATTCATTACCTGATAAGTATTCAAATTTATCTGATTCTCTCCCTCCCTCCATCGCTCCCTCCCTCTCTCCCTCCCTCCCTCTCTCCCTCTCTCCCTCCCTCCCTCCCTCCCTCCCCCTCCCTCCCTCTATCCTCCATCCCTCCCTCCCTCCATTCCTCCCTCCCTCCATTCCTCCATTCTTCCTCCCTCCATCCTCCCTCCTTCAATTCCTCCCTCCTCCCTCCCTCCATCCCTCCATCCTCCCTCCCTCCCTCCCTCCCTCCGTTCCTCCCTCCATTCCTCCCTCCCTCCCTCCATTCCTCCCTCCATTCCTCCCTCCTTCCCTCCATTCCTCCCTCCCTCCCTCCCTCCCCCTCTCCCTCCATTCCTCCCTTCCTTCCTCCCTTCCTTTTTTCCAGTTCCTTAGTTAGAATCAGGATCCAAATAAAGCTCACATACTGCCTTTGGTTGATATGTTCGAAATGTTTTAATCTATAAGTTCACCCTTCCTTTTTTTCTTGCAATTTATTTGTTGGCAAAACTGAGTTATTTGTCTCGTAGAATCCACTATTCTGAATTTTGTTTAGTGCATTGCTGTAGTGATGTTTAGCTTGTTCCTCTGTTCCCTCTTTTTCCTGTATCAGATCAGGTTCAGGTCCAATTTGGGGGAAATAAATACTTCATAGGTGGTGGTGTTTACTTCTTAATATAGTCAATCAAGAAGCACTTTGGTTCTTTCTCTTTTTATTTTATTTTTTTTGTCGTTTTTTCGTGACCGGCACTCAGCCAGTGAGTGCACTGGTCATTCCTATATAGGATCCGAACCCGCGCAGCACTCTGCCAAGTGCGCCACGGGCTCGGCCCTTGGTTCTTTCTCTTTTTAGACAGTCATATAAAATATAGGTTTAGGTTTTGCCACTTGGTCCACCTATTTTAAAACTCCATCCCCATCATGTTATGACTTTTTGGTTTTAGCAACTGTTGATGCTGATTTCCTGAATCTGTTGTTTCAGTAGGGGTGTTAAATGTTGATACTGAAAGTCTTTTATTCCTTCTTTAATTAGCTGAAATTCTTCTAAAACAAGAACTTTACCTCACTGACTATTTGGGTACCTTGAGGAACACTTTGTACAGGAAAGGTAGGATAAATGCTTAGAATTCTCCAAGGTTGACCAGACTGAGCCCCTTCATTATAGTTCCTGAATCCTTTAGACAAGATCCTAAGTTGCCTTTGATAGGTTCCTTGTTTTCTCAGTATGACAAGATGTTCCAGGTTTATCTTGTCCCTTTCCTTGTTCAAACTTGGATTAGCCATTTCTCTAAGGAGTCCCATACCCTCACACATAACCAACCAATATGTAATGTGGGATGGTTAGTGAGTGCACAGGTTTTGTGCCCTGTGATCTCATGATGATCTTTCCCCCCTATATGTTTTGTTCTATTCTTATGTGTCCTGGGATAATAAAATAGAATGAAAATACTTTTAAAATGTAACATATTAATTTATATTTGAATTGTAAAGTTTTGAGTGACTTGATCTATTCATTAAGTACTGTTACCTTATAACATTTTTTACTTTAGAAACTCAAAAGTGAATTTAGTGTCTCAAACCCTAATTCCTGAGTATACGTAATCTAAACCATGGAGATTATCACAAAGTCAGAATGGGGTTGGTTTTTAAATGTGCAGTGCAGTTGTACTCTGGTTACTGCTTTCCACTGATCTCCTTTTCCCATTGGCTTTTCCTTGAACTTTATAAGTATGAGCCAAAGCATAATTATTAATAAGTAGGCAGGCAGAATTATGGTAATTATTGAATTCTCATTTTAAGTGTTTTACACACATGTGGACGTGTGCACACACACACACACTCCCCCATACATACATATATACAGAGAAAGACTATCTTTCATTGTGAGATCATCCAGCCTCCAAACAGTTTAAAGTCAGAGTTCTGGTTCCTCTTGTAATATTTTCTCCATGGCTTGTGGGAACCAAATCCTTTGTGAAACCATTAGTTTTGGAAGTAAATACGTAATAGATACTAAAGGCCTGGGCTTTTCGCATGATATCTTTCTAGGAGACTAAATTTTACCTGCTAGTCTAAGTCTAGTTTGTCAGTTGTTTTGTTTTACCACCTGTCCCCAACTTCAATCTCTCTGAGATAAAATATGTGTAGGGACGATACAGGAAAAAGAACAATAGACGAGCGATTATGTTGTAACCACCATGCTTTAGACAAATAGTGTACGCATGTGTACCTCCTGCCTATGCTGGGCTGCTCTGACAATGCCTCAGGTTGTGTTAATTCTTTGAGGATGGTTAGGGCAGATGTTTCTAAAAATTATTGGATTTGCCAGGCATATTTAATGAAATTGAATTGATTTCATGACTTATTAGTAAATTCTCTATTTTTTGAATGATCTACTTGGAAGAGGTTATGAAGGACTTATGTGGCGATGTAGAAGTGCAGAGAGTAGCTCTGATTTTCTAATTTAATGCCCTAGCTGTAGCTTTACTCATATGTACTCTTGCAGGAAGGGACCTTAGGGAATCTTTTTGGAGACTGCTGGCCTAGCCAATAGAGCTTTTTTTTTTTTTTTTTTTTTTTTTTTTTTTTTTTTTTTTTTTTTTTTTTTTTACTGCCAAGGAAAAGGAGTCTTGTTTGTTTCTAAACTTCTTATAGAAACCATGAATGAGCAAGCAAATGAGTGAAGGAATGAATCTGATAAGCGTCAAAACAGCAAAAATTCAAAGAATATTCGTATGTTAAATATATTCAGAGACTGGGAACCGGTTTTTTAAAAAATGCTATTAAAAGGCACAGTTTTGCTCAGAAAAATTAACCGTCCTTTCTAAGTTTTTTGTTACTATATTTTCATGTTTGTTCAGAACTTTGAGTATATATTCTTAGTCTTTATTCTGATTGTGAACATCTTTGTAATATTTTACTTTGGTTTTCTGAGTTGATATAATATTAATTGTCTGGGGATGGTTATGTTAATTTGGACTTATGGCATTAAAATATTTTGGGAAAGATTTATTTTAATAACTTTTTCTACCTCATGTAAGATGAAGATCGTTCATTAAGCACTGTCTTTTGGGATCTAATGAGAACATTAATCTGGTTTGTTGAAGGTAGGCATTTATTTTGACACCTTTAAGTTAAACTCAGAAGAATGTTAGACTTATCAAATATAAACACATGGAGAAACTGCAAAAGAAGCTGGCTTACTTCATGCAGGTCTTTGCTCAAATGTTGCTTCCTCTGAGAGGCACCCTCTAACCAACCTATTGGTAAACTAGCTTCGTACTCTCTCTGTTACTGTCTTGTTGTCTTAACCAGCTTTTCATTTTCTACATATTTTTAATTGCACTTATCACTAGTAGACTTTTGATTGTGTTCACTTCCACGTCCTTGGCACATAGAACAGTGCCTTGCACCGTGAAGATACTCCAAAACGATTTGTTGAATGAGTAAGTTGTTCATCATCTGTCACCCAACTAGGCCTCATGAAGGTACTTGGCATGATGTGGGCCTTCCAGCATTGTTTGAAAGAATGAAAGGAATGTACTACAAATAGTGATCAAATCCTTATTTATATTTATATATGCATATATATGATCATTTAAATTATATGTTTAAATTGCACAAAGATTTCTCATCCAGAAATAGATTATTAAAAAGGTATTCCAAGTAACATCTACAACCTACAAAATCTGTTGTTGTCTTTTTTGCTAATGTAGATGAGTAGATTTACATACAGCATTGCAGTTTTTTTTTAATGACTCAACACAAGGTGTATATAGTGCCCATAGACATCAAAGAGTGCTGTCATGTGACCCTCATGTGACAAAATCATTAAATGGATTAGTATCTGGATTCTTTTCTCCTATTTGCTCATTTTTATTGCTAGTGTACATGTCCATCAGACTGTATGCTTTATATTCTGATTTCAGGCCTCAAAATGGAGAATTAAGGCTTTATATTTTTATGAGAACATTTTATGAACTCTCACACTTAATTTTTTTTTTTTTTTTTCATTTTGTTTTTCATTCTTGTGGTTTCATTTGGGAGCACAGTGACATACTTTGTGTTGAGTTCTTTGATCATTGCCTAACATACTAATTGCTCCTGTATGATGAACCCTTATGAAGCAGTGTGGTACTCTGGTATTTAGGGCCTTTGGGAGACAGGGGATGAAAATGTAGGTCAGAAGAGTAAAAAGTGGATATGGTATTAATTTTGAGCATCTTGAAGAGCTCAGGGCCAACATGTCATTGCTGGAGTGATTATGTCCATAAGGTAGTCTGTGCATCAGCAAAATAAAGATCCTTTTTCAGACTATGTGGTGAGTGTCCTATGCTGTCAGATTTTGAATGTGTAGTTTTTTCCTTAGAAAAAAAATCTGTTCTTTCCTTATTTCCCCGAGTGATTTAGCAGAGATTTTCTATCTATTTTCTTCAGGTAATTAAACCAGAGAGCACTGACAAAGAAACAGAAATTGCCTATGAATCAGAATTCCCTGAGGAGCTCTGTGGACACCATCTCCTGCAGCAATCCCCGAAAGGCCATAATGACAGTCCTGATGTCATTATAGAGGCTCAATTTGATGACAGTGACTCAGAAGATGGACATGGCAGCACACAAAATGTGCTGGTTGATGGTGTTAAGAATCTCTCAGTTTGTGTTCATGAAAAAGGTGAGTACTGGACTGTTTGACATTTTGTTATAGTAAACTGATTATTCTTAAATATTGTAATTCTCTCTTTACTACGGAATCAGTCATATAATGCAATTGATGTGTTCCCAGTTTCTGACCTGTGGCAGCTTTTAGAAAAGGGGGATCTTTGATGGGCTTCTATGTGCTGGTTGTGAGAGAGGGGACAGAAGTGCTTCCAGTGGTCTATGTGGGCAGTGGTTGCTGGTGCTGTTGCCATGTTCCTAATGGGCTTTGAGTTGTGTTGATAGTAAACCTTCGAATTTCCTGAGATGAGCCCAATCCCACCTTGTAGTTGATATGAACAGAATTAAACCAGTTTTTAAAATCCTTATGAAAAAACCCTTTATTTAACCCTTGGTTTTGCTTTAATTTAGTAGCTTTTGAAAGTATTTCTGTTATTGGTGGTGGGCGTGGATCACCCTAAATTTTATAAGTGGAATACTTTTGGAAAGTGTTTTGATTCTAAGGATTTGAGAAAGCCAGTCTTATTTTCTGTGATCGAAACCTAAGCCATGGGTCTTCTGGATGCAGAGAAATTGCAAACATATGAGCAAGGAGCTATGACCAAAGGGCCCCAGCTGACCACATACTAGAAAACTTAACGGAAAATAGCAATTACAATTTGAATATTTCAACATATAGATTTCTAAGAGGTTGTAAGTAGAGAGAATATGTTTTTCAGCCAAATTAAGTTTTATTTATACTATGAAGTGGAAAGTATTGAGCAACACTGACATGGCTAGTCTCTCTAGATAATGAGCTTTGTTATCAGAGGGAAGTTTCTGGTACAGTCCCCATGAAGGTTAGAAGAAATGCCAGAAGATTGCCAAAGGAGGATGTTCAGCAGGCAATCTATTGTAGGGACTGGTGAGCACACCTCACCTCACTATGTCCTGAAGAAAGCTGGAGGTGATTTCAGGAAGTGACTGCAAAAAGATTACCCTATTTCTGTCCATTGCTGATGAGTTTGTGACCTGAGGCAGAGGGCACTTTCTGACAGCATATGTCCTTTTTGATGCCAAGTACTACTCATTCAGAATGAGTAGTACTTTCTATCTTTGAAATCCTTTTTGAATGAAGAGACTATCCCTTCCTCTGGCAGGTACTGCTACCTGCCCCTGAGGGCACCCAGGTTCCTCTTGTTCTGTGACATGCTTAGATAGCTAGTGGTTTCACTGTTCAGGGCTCAGCCAATTTCATTTGGATTCTATTCCTTGAAATTTCATTATTCTGATGTTTCTACTTTCTTTCTTTAAAATAGATGAATATGTGACCTTCTTAAAGTGAATGTGTATTATCATAACAGCATCAGTACTGAGTCATGTGTTTTCAATGAAAAGAGAGAGAATTAACCAGGACCCTAAATAACCAAATCCTTTATCAACAAGATCACCAAGAAAGAGAGAGATTACAGGACAAAGCCAGGTAAAAGAACACTTTGAACCATATTGAGTATTTGGCCCCAAACTACTCTATGGAAATCTAGTTCTGGTGATTGGGCTTGGCAGATCTCAGTAGCCTCTTTTCCCCGGGCTCCAAGTTGAAGGGAAAAGATGTCTTGATCTCTTATTAGAGTTTGATACAAGTGCAAGGGCAAGGGCAAGGAAATATTGATGGATGGAAGTGATGGCAGCATTGATGCCTGAGTGGGATGCTAACAATTCACTTTGCCCTTTGTTTGGCAAACTCT
This sequence comes from Cynocephalus volans, assembly GCF_027409185.1. NCBI lineage: Eukaryota > Metazoa > Chordata > Mammalia > Dermoptera > Cynocephalidae > Cynocephalus > Cynocephalus volans. The sequence continues at coordinate 294,148,507 of NC_084460.1, forward strand.
GATGCCAGACCTGCTCTTGATTTGCTCTCTGTTATAATTCCTCTCCTTCTGTCTTACAAGTAAATATCATTGAGTGCTTTATAAGTCCACTGTATGCATGTTTTTTCCTGTATTCTTTTTACATTCTTCCTAGCCTACTGTTGCTTATTTTGCCTTCTTGGTAGCCCTGACTGAGAGGGAACAACCTTAATCCTTCGCTCAGTGTCTGGTACAGATTTCTCTTTCCTGCAAGCTTCTAAATAGAGAGTTTGTAAAACCACATGGCTGTTTCTCATTTCTTGCCCTCTTGATATTTAGGAAAATTGCAATTTGCTCTTTTAAAAAATCACAGCGTTTTTTAGGATATTTGAACCAGCTTCTCTTGGTCAGGATAATATAAAGTCTGGTTACAGTTAGGATGTTAGTACTTTTTGCACCATTTAAGGTTTTGAAATTTGTTACTGAAACAAACCATAACCTTCAGAACATCGTAAACTTTTCGTAGGACTTCTAGAAAGTTTCTTTGCTTTGTGTTGCACTTGCTATTGGATTGTTAATCCTAATTCATTCTGTGTTCAGAAGTGTTTGTTTTTGTTTTAATATCGTGGGTTTTTTTACCCAAAGTAAATGTTATATATTACATGTGCATGCATAATATGTCCCTGTTTGCCCAGGAAACATTCATATCTTTATAATGACCATCGGTTTTTCTGGTATGTGAGCACATAGTCTGCAGTAAGTGCCTATCATTGCATTAAGAGAAAGGTTCTCTGGGCATCTCAGACCCACACATCTTTTAGGAAGATGGGCTGGGTCTGCATCATCCTGAGCCCCTGAGAGAGAGCATGGGTCAAAGACTGGTCCCCTTTTGAAGGTCCACTTCCACAGCTTCTTGAGACTGAACTTTTACCACTCACCAAGCAGTAGCTTTGTTGTTAGCATAAAAATGTGCCATCTGTGTAGAGATTGGGTCAACCCAATTAAATTTTCCTTGGTTTCAAATGCATAAATGGCTTTAAAAATGTTTGGGTAATGGTTGCCTGGTTAGCAAACTCCAAAAGATAAAAGTAATCATGGTCGAGTGTGGGAACACAGAGGCCTGTTTAGAATAGGGAGTACACAAAGGGCAAAAGCCTTAAGTGCACAGAATCAGAACTTTACATACTGAAAACAGCACATGCTGCAAACAGAGAAGATGTTCTGATTCATCAGTAGGGAACACTGAGATCATTTTCTGTCCAGTTCACACCCTCCTCTCTGTACTTCTTTTGATACTATACTCAGCTTGTTACATGGCCAAGGTCTTGATATTATAATAAAAGATGAGACAAGCCTGAGCTCGGGGCTGCACATACTCTCTCCTTTCTAGTGGGAGTTAGCTTGGTGTAGTCCCTCTGGGCCTCTCATTGCTTTCACAAAGTTGGGCTCTGAGTAATCCTTGCGTCTCTGTCACTGAGAGGAAGGATAGTGACAGCCAAGTGATACAGTAGCCCTGTATCTTTCATCCCCAGGAATTTTAAGAACAATTTTTGCTTCTGAATCTTGATCATGACCTAATCAAGATGTGATGTACATTTCCTGTCCTCTATCCCAGCAGGGTCTGCCACAATCTGTTTTGGTTTTCTGGTAGGGAGACAAGCCTCTACCAGTACCCTGAGGAGTGACCATGGGTTGAGGTGTAGAGTTGATGACCCCTTTACTTCTGTCTCCTGGCCAACTTCAGCTGTTATCTGAAGAGGAAAATTCCACGTGGAATCTTTAATCCCTCCTGAGATTTGAATTGGTCCATTACTGCTCCTTTTGGGGCCTGCCCAACTCAGTTTTGAGAGTCAGGAAGACCTCCTTTTTCCCCATTAGGATAGACCTCCTTCCAAGACAGGCCCTTTCAGCACCTAGACTTCTTTAAGTTCTCTTTCCTTGAATAAAACGTAACTGTAGTCCCCTTTGGCTGAGAACAGCAGACCCGTATAATTATTCCCATGCAATAGTTTGGGGTTAATGAAACCTCAAGAACCCTTTCTCCAGATTGTCTGGCCACACTTTATCTTTCTCAGAACTAAATTTCTTATTTTCCCAGTTCTCCACTGTGTATAATAATGATGATCAGGAGCTCCAGTGGTGCAATCGGTTAGCGCGTGGTACTTATACAATAATGATGATCAGTACAACTACAAGAGAGTCATGCTTGCTTCAAAAATTATATTAAAAATGAAATGTATAGCAATTTCACTGAGGACAGTGTTTTGTGACAGTCTTAAAAAATGTGATTTAAAAAAAGCCATGTAAAGAGAAGGATACAGTGGTATCCTTGTTAAACAGAAGGATACAGTGGTAATTTTTCTTTCCTGTCTTTTAGTCTGTGTGGATAATGTAATTATATCAGGTAGAGATAGATGGTCAAGACCTACAGTGTCCTAAGACCCAAATCCTATGCTAGACCAGCCATTCCTCCCGATGAAGTCTCCCAAAGACATATTGCACAGAGTACAAAGCAAGGCAGAGGAGCAGTTCTTTGTTAACTGAGGCTTTGATCCAAGCCAGAATGATTACACCAATCTACATGCCCATTAGCAATGCATGAGGCTTCTCTTCCCTGCCACCAATTGGGATTATACAGCTTTGCAATTTTTGTAGTCTAGATTAAATTCTGTAAATTGCTTTATCATATTGTTTGACCATTGTTCTTTCAGGGTTACTGCCCTTTTCTTGATTTGCAGGAATTTCCTATCTATTCTCTGTAATAATTCCTTTTCCACTTTAGGCACTACAGATATCTTCCCCAATTCTGTCATTTAGCCATTTGTCTATTAACTTTGTCTGTGGTATGTTTCATTGAACAAAAATCCTTAATTTTGATGTGATAAAGTTAATCAGGTACTTTATTGGTGTTTAAGTTTTTCCCTGTTGCTAGGTCACAAACACATTCTCCCTCAAGTATACAATTTTGCCTTTTGCCAAACTTGATGACACTCATTCTTCGTTGATTGAGATTATCCTTTGGTTTCTCTCCTTTAAGTCTATTTCTGATGTTGAACCATCCTTGAATTCCTGGGATAAATTCTACTTAATCCTGGTATGTTATTTTTAAAATATACCATTGGATTCACTTAGGTAATATTTAGTGTAGGATTTTCGTATCGTGTTAAAATGGATCTATGATTTTCTTGTCATTATCTGATTTTTAGAATCAAGATTATAATAGCTTCATAAAAGGTCCTGGTCAATTTTTGATGGTTTCCTATTTTTCTAGAACATCTTGTATAAAATAGGAATGGACTTTTCCTTAAAATTTGGTAGAACTCATTGTAAAATTGTCTGCACCTGCTGTTTTTTAGGAGGCGAGATATTTGCTGTTTTAATCTCTTTCATACTAATTGTTCTGTTCAGGTTCTCCATTTCTTCTTGTGCCAATTTTGGCATAATTTAATAAGAATTTATTTATTCAAATTTATTGCTATATAGATACAAACTAACACTCTTTAATATTCTTTTATCTTTAAAATCTCCTTTGTGTCAGTACTTTTGCATCCTGACTTTTCATTCTGTATTTTAATATTTGAATTTTTTCTCTTTTCCTTGATAACTCTTGCTTGCCGAAGATCTATCTTTTTAATCTTTTCAAAGAACAAGCTTTTTGGTTGTGTTATTTTTCTCTATTTATTGTTGATGATGTTTTTCTGTATATAATTGATATTTGCCCTTATCTTTGTTACCTAATTCCTTATTTGGGGGGTGGGGGAGCTGTAGCTTTCTTGTCCTTTTCCCAAATTTTTTGAGCTGAATACTTAGCTTATTGTTTTTAACCTTTCTTGTTTCCTCTGAAATATTTTCAAAGCTATCTGTGTCCCTCTAAATACCTTTTTTAGCTGTGTTCCATAGATTTTGATGTGCAATATTTTTATTATTCTGTTCTAAATATTTAATTCCCTTTATGATTTCTTCTATAGGTTAGTTATTTATTAAGGCTATTTAATTTTTTATTTTTTTGCTATTATTTTTTGTTAATGTTTAATTTTATGTCAGAGTACAGGGTGTCTGTGTCTTTAATTCTTTACAATTTATTGGCCCTTGCTTTATAGTCTATTACTTGGTTTATATTTCTAAATATTACAATATGCTTTGAAAGAAAGGTTTATCCAGAAGCTTGATATATTGCTCTTCCCTTCATAAGCTATTTATCGTTTTATGTACTTAATCTGTCAGTTACTGAGAGGGATGTTTAAAAATTTATGTCTGTAAATTTTGATTTTTTTGTATTTCCTGCAGTCTTATCAGTTGTAGCTTGATGTATTTTGAAGTTATGTCACTAGGTGTGTATGTTTATGTTAGTATATACCTACATATATTTTTGTATACATGCATGCTCATATATGTATTTGTATATATTTATACACATATTAATCACTGGTATTTAGTGAGCATTTACTGTGTGCTAGGCCCTCTCTGAGCATTGTGTAATTAATCTCATTACATTTAATTAATTAATCTTAACAACACACCTAGTATCTCTTTTAGGAATATTAATAATGTCTGCCTCAGGCATACCTAGTAGATTTTATTCTCAAGGCACAGAAAAGTTACACAGTTGGTAAATACACTTTTAGAATCCCCTAGTAGCTTTTTAAAAAATATATCAATGCCTGGATACCACCCCAGAAATTCTGATTCTAGTTGATCTGAGATAGAGCTAAGCATTGCTATTTTGAAGAAACTCTCCAGAGATCTGAGGATTCTTGTAGCCCGGATTGAACTGCTGTAGGACCAGTCCTAGACTTATCCTCTTAACCGTTATGCTGTATCTCTCCTGATAAATAGCAGTATACATTGCACAGAAGTTAAGAGGATAAGTCAAGGATCATCAATGGATACTAAAACCATTGGGACAAATATTGTTGGGGACTAAGATATTCACATGAATTCAAAGTGTCATGCCACAGTTGACTTACTAATTAATTACACTGGGCAGAATGTCCTTTTATATTGGACAGATTTGGTGGTCACCACTTTAAACAAGTGATCAAAGTTAGCATCACTAATAGTGGGACAACCTGACATTTTGTAGCTTATGATGGGATGCGTTATCATACAACATTATTTGTGAACCATTCATGCCAAAATTGTTTCACCTGAACCAAATCTCTAGCCCTAACTTCCAATATACTGGAAATATAGGGGATATTGGAACAAGTTAAATGACACAGTGGAGGCATAAAATAAATTTTATGTCATAAAAAACAAAAAAATAAGGGAAAGTGTTCTAGAGGAAGAAAGACCAAAAGAGATATAACCAGGGCCGGCCCCATGGCTCACTTGGGGGAGTGCAGCGCTGGTAGCGCTGAGGCTGCAGGTTCAGATCCTATATAGGGATGGCCGGTGCGCTCACTGGCTGAGCGTGGTGCAGACCACACCATGCTGAGGGTTGTAATCCCCTTACTGGTCAAAAATAAAAGATATAACCAAAAATAATGTGTAAACCATGATTAGATCCTCAACTGAGGAAAAAATATGGTAGCAAGAACTGGGGAAATTTAACTGTCGACTGGATATTAGAAGATATTTTGGAATTACTCTTAATTTTCTTAGGTGAGATGATGATATTGCAGATATATAGGATAATGTCCTTTTTCTTAGTAGATGCTGGCTAAAGTGCTTTGGGTGAAGTATCCTGATGTCTTTAACTTACTTTCAAATGGTTCAGAAAAACTCTGTGCATGTGTGTATGCATGCACACATGTACATACACAAATTGAGAGAGAGTGGGAGCAAATGTAGCAAAAGGTTAACATTTGTTGAATCAATGGGTGTTCATTATATCTCTTTCGGTTTTTCAATATATTAAAAAAATCTTTAAAAATTGGGTGAAAAAATACTTTATGCATTATTGAAAGAGAAGAATTACCATGTTCTACAGTTTATGAATAGATTTCCAGAGCTGGCATTGTTCATCCCCAGTCTTTGGCTCCAAAGTATTCTAGATTATAAAATTATTTTACTGCTTATTGTTCAAAACTGACATAGTTAGGAGTGCTATTTCCAGTTGGGTATTTTTCTAGTAATTACTTTTATTCAATGAATTACAATTTTATTTTCCATTAAAAATACTGGTGCATCACATAAGATCAGTAAAGAAAATCTTGAATAAAGATTTTTAAATTACTTGAATAACAGTGGATTAAGTGAGACTCTTGAGAAAATTAATGAAATCCTCAAATATTTTTGCAAAAATGATTTTACAAACCTGCAAAAGTCAAACAGAATGAGGCCATATTATGCTACTATATAACTTTGTTAAAAATTAGGCAAAAACCCTCGTTTCAGTCTTTGTTCTAAGTAGCACATGCTTGCATTGATAACCTAAAATTTCTTACATATAAAATAAATTTGTTTACCCACTATGATCTATAAAATTTGGTCCCCACTTTAAAGTGAATTTACTTTATGAGCCTTTTTCTAGTGTGAGTTATCCTTAGATATCTTATTCTTTTTCTTCCTTTGACCTAGCATGGAGCAGGCATTCAGTTAGTGGCAGCCTGGGACAGTGGAAAGAGCAGTGGATTGGGAGTAAGGTGAGCAAAGTTGGAGTTCCCACTCTGTTTCTGAAATCAGGGAATTGGGCAAAATTATGTCAGAAGTTCTGTCTAGCTAAAAAATTCCATGAGTAAGTATATTTTTTAGTAATGGTAAGGATTTAATCAGATAGGCTGTGATGAGTCATGAACATAAATGGCTTGGGATTCTTTCACTGGTACTTGTTGTCTCCTAAAACCATCACAGCCTGTTCCACTTTCCTTTGTCATTTAATTTATTCACTCAGCATTTATGGGATGCTTATGCTGTTCCTGATGCTCTGCTGGGCCTGGGTCATACAAAGGTGAAGCATGCTTCCTGCTGCCATGCCCCCCACCCCCATATATTTACCAGGTGCCAGGCATCTTGTGTGGCCCTCTGTCCCCACTGCCTGTGGAGCTCTTCAAGAGGTATCTCCCTACAGATGCCTACTGCCCCTCTTTCCTTTATTCTTTACCCCACAGCTGACTCCAGAGGTTCTTTGTTTGGCTGTGGGAAGGTTAATATTGATTACAATAATTTGTATAAAATTGCTTCCCATTTATGTTTTATCATCTCACTGCACAGCAACCTGTGCTATTGTCTGTGTATCAGATAATCTCTGGTATAGGTTGTCATTAAAACATTTTCACCCATCTCATCTCTGCTGAGTTGCTCACAAAGCATAGCAGCTCCAGGATCTCTGGCCTTACCACTATCCTGTTATCCTGTTGTCCTGTACTTTGGAGCATATGAGCCTCAGACACAAAGTGTGATTAGGTCAGCCCACCACATTCTGCATATTCATTTCTTTACCATAAGCTCTTTCTCCTTTAGCAGGTGTGATTTAAGAGTCAGAAACCCTACTTAGCGTAAAAGATCTGACTTCATCCTATCTTCAGGTGTTTTGTGGTTCATCCTAACTGTGGACACGAACATGTTTATGAATTAGGGTCCTTGACAGCTTCTATTTTGTGATGTGTAATGCTTTTTAACTTTAAGCAACACCTTTTATTTATTTAATTTATTTATTTTGAATATTAGCAGTATTCAAAATAAAATTAAAGATTCTTGTGTGGATTTAAACAAGTTATCATTCTAAGGAAGCAAATAATTTATTTTTTACATGTTAACATAAACAGAATTTTATTTAAAAACTATATTTTCTAAAGCCAAAAAATTTGCTACAGATCGTGGCATTGGTTTACCTTTTTTTTTTTAAATCTCTTGAACAACTTGCTTAAGAGAAGACATATAGATTTGCATGTCTACTTCTGCATTCAATCTGATACAATATATTATTTTGGTTGAAAAACATGAAGAAATCTGGGCTTATCTACACCTGCAGTTGGAAAAAAGAACAGTATTTTAATAGCCTTCTCAGATAATTATGGATATTCTTTAATGTGAGAAACACCCTCACCCGTCCAAGGCCAAAGGATGGACATGGAGACACGAGGTACAGTGAAGCGAGACTTTAATTATGACCTCGCAAGGTTCGGGTGTCTGACGGGCAGGCACACAGAAAAGGGCTGTAACAAGCAATTTATTTCCTAGTGCGCAAGTCCCTGCCCCCGCCTCCTCATTGACTGAGAGTACTACGGGATGCACAATCTTCCTGGATGACGTCTAAGGGTACCACAATTTACTTCCCCCTTGTGGGAAATTTCTTTGTCTGAGGACTCAGGACAAGCCTGTGAAAAAGGCCTACTAAAGCCCTGTGAAAGGAGAAACATTAGGAAATGAAGAGAACAATACAGGGCTATTAACTCATTACCATCTCAAGGACAACTTTATCCATTGGAAGTAAACAATTAAGGGCTGGTAACTCATTACCATCTCAAGGACAACTTTATCTATTTAGCAACCCCCCAGGAATGGTCTGGACCAGTCAGACAACTTTTGGGCTGGGCCTGAATTATTTCTGAAAATGAATCACTTAGATTATTTTCTTACATTTAATACTACACCAGAATTTGAAAAGTAATATGAGAGTTACTTCAAAATGTTTATGGAAAGATTCATATTATCTTTTTTTGTTTTAAAGTTGACAATATTTAATTTATTATTATTATTTTTACATTCAAAGATGTGGAGCAGTTGGGAGGGGGAGAGGGGAAAGGGGAGTGGGATATGATGGAAGGAAAAGGAGGGGGGGCATGGTCGAGACTGTGGCACCCCCCTCATTCCGGCAGGGGAGCCCAGGGGGCTTCCAGTGGCAGCTTGATCATGGCTTGGCTGGATGTGGAGTTCGGAGAGGCATGGCTGAGGCCCTGGGCTTCCCCCACACCCCCCACCCAGGAGCCTGAGGGGCTTCCTGTCCTAGGTTTTATAAGTGTTCTTTGGTGGTGTTAGACCTTTACTGGTTAATGTCAGAACTTTGTCTATGATATGTGGGTTTTTTGTTTTTTCTTTCAGTTCTGTGCTGAGTTATTTACTATTTCTACCACTTAAATTCTGTACTGGAACTAATTTGTTGTCCTTCGGTTACTTCTAAAATGGGGGAAATTCTTGTAGGAACCAGCATTTGAGACCTGTGGTTGAGCTAAATTGATGCTTTGCTGCTGATTCTCTGAGGAAGGCTTTCTGTGCAGCTCAGGTTTTAATTGTTGACCTTATAAGCACTTCCAGGTCTTGTGAGGTCCGGCATACCTGGCTTGTGTGTAAACTCTGGTCTGGGCCTGAGTTTTTTCAGCAAACTGCACACTCTGCAGTCCTATGTTCCTGACCAGTCTCCACTGAGTAGGCCTGTGCTGATTGGAGGGCAGATCAGCTGTCCATGCTGTGCCCCAGTGTTCCCCTGGTGGACCCATCTCCCGTACCACCTACACTCTGAACACTTCCCACAGGATGGGCCATGTGCCGGTCCCTTGCAATGACTCACCAGCCTCTGAGTGGCTCCTTTTTTTAGTTGTCTGTGGCCCCTTGCTCCTGTGGGGGTCCACAGGAACCCTGTTAGTGGTCTTGCTGGTCTGGGGACTACCAAGGCCCTTTTCTCCCTTGTAGCCTCCAAGCTACTTCATACGAAGGGCATGGCTGCAGCTTTTGCCGGCTCTTGCTTTGTGTGCTCACCAGGGCCAGCCTTGAAATGGCCGGGGCTTGAAACGTCAGAGCAGTCCTTTCTTTCTCTCATAGTGACTTCTCCTGTCTTCATGAACTCCATACGTCTCTCTTCTTCTTCTCCTGAGCTCTAGTGGCCCCAGCTTGGCAGTTCGTTGTTTTTTAATATTTGCAAATTGGTTGATTGTGGGAGAGAGTGACGCTGGGTACCATCTATTTGGCCTTCTTGATTGGAAGTCAGGAAGCAAAAAATTTAAACCAGTGATTCTTGAGTTTTTTTAGTCTTAAGACACCTTTACGCTCTTAAAAATTGTTGAAGATCCCCAAATGCTTTTATATATGTAGGTTATCTCTATTAATATTTCTGTATTTAAATTAAAACTGAGGAAGTTTTAAAATATTATTGCAAAATAATTGCACATCTGCTTGTATTTCTGTGCAGTTTTCAGGAAAACTTTGGATTTCAGAATAATGATTTATTGGGTGATGATGAGGTTAATGCTGTAATAGCAGGTATAATCACGGTTGAAATACTGAGAACAAACTGAGATAACCTCTAAAATACACTTATTTCTACTTTAAATCTAGTATCTTAGAAAATTCTAGAAAACATACAAATGCATAAGGAGTCATTCGAGCAGGGGTCAGCAAAGGTTTTCATACAGAGCCAGGTAATAAATATTTGCAGATTTGTGGGCTATAAAGTCTTCGTCCCAACTATAAAACTGTTGTAACTATAGAACTCTTTTGTTGTAGTTTGAAAGCAGCTATAGAGAATATGGAAATAAATGGACATGACTGGATTTGGTCTACTGGCTGGTTTGGTTTACTGACTCTTACTTTACACTCATGAGAAAATGATATTGAAAAGGGCAGATAATGTCTAGTATTATCACAAAAGAGTTTTTACCTTGTAGATCCTCTGACACCGTCTCAAACCACACTTGAGGAACCACTATTGAAGTTGATAGTTGATGTTGAACAGGACTTTAGTATTTTAATTATTCTCTACTATTAGGAAATTCAACCCTTCTTCAATTCTTTAGTTTTAAATAGTTTTTGGATTTTTTCCTCATCATTTTTTTCTGTGAAGTGCTAATCATAAAAATTCAGGCCAGAATCTATTGCCTCAATCCTTTTATTCAATTTTGGGGTGTTTTTTGAGGGCTGTTTGTGTCCTGTTTTGCTGTTTATGGTCAGGTTTATATACACCTTAATTTATTAAGCCTATTTACATTGTGAATTATAGAGTCTTAGGTCCTCTTAATACGTGGTTTTTCTCCTTTTATAAAAAATTGAAATGTAATTGATTATACGTATTTTTGGAGTACAGAGTTGAGTATCAATACCTGAGTACAATATGTCCTTATCAAATCAGGATAGTTAGTATAATCATCATTTCACAGTGTAACCATTCTTTATGACCCTTTACCAATTTCTCGCTGACCACTCCCCACTTCCCTTCTCCCTTCCCACTTCTGGTAACCTTAGTTCTGTTCTCTCCTTTAGAAAGTTCAGTGTATTATTGTGATGATTGTATTTTTCTTTCTTCTTTTATTTATGTCTTTATTTTTTAGCTCACGCTTATGAGTGAGGACATGTTGTATTTCTTTTTCTGTGCCTGGCTTATTTCACATAATTTTCTCTGAGTTCATCTGTGTTGCTGCAAATGGCAGAGTTTCTTTTCTTTTTTTTTTTTTTTTTAATGGCAGAGTAGTATTCCATTGTGTATACATACCACATTTTCCTTATCCAGTCATCAGTTGATGGGCATCTAGGTTGCTTCCAATTCTTGGCTATTGTAAATAGAGCTACGATAAACATGGGAGTGCAGGTATCCCTATGACATGATGATTTCCGTTCCTTTGGGTATATATCCAGCAGTGGGATTGCTGAATTGTATGGCATTTCTATCTGTAGTTGTTTGAGGAATCTCCATACTGTTTTCCATAATGGCCACACTAATTTACAGTGTCACCAACAGTGTAGGAGGGTTGAGGAGGTTCCCCTTTCTCCGCATCCTTGTATTTGTTATTCTCTGTCTTTCTGATAATAGCCAGTCTGACTGGGGTGAGATGATATCTCAGTGTGGTTTTGATTTACATTTCCCTAATTCTTAGTGATGTTGAGCATTTTTTTCATGTGTCTGATGGCCATTTGTATATATCTTCCTTTGAGAAATGCCTATTCAGCTCCTTTGCCCATTTTTTAATTGAGTTATTTGTTTGTTTGTTTTTTTACTGTTAAGGTGTTTAAGTTTTTTGTATAGTCGGGATATTAATCCCTTGTCAGATGTGTAGTTTGCAAATAATTCCTCCCATTCTGTAGATTGTCTTTTCACTCTGTTGTTTCCTTTGGTGTGCAGAAGCTGTTTAGTTTGATATAATCCCACTTATTTATTTTTTCTTTTGTTGTCTGTAGTTTTGGGGTCTTATTCATAAAGTCTTTGCCCAGTCCTACTTCCTGAAGTGTTTCCCCTATGTTTTCTTTTAGGAGTTTTATAGTTCAGGTCTTGTATTTAAGTCTTTAATCCATTTTGAGTTGATTTTGGTATATGGTAAGAGGTAGGGGTCTACTTTCATTCTTCTACATATGGATGTCCAGTTTTCCCAGCACCATTTATTGAAGAGGTAGTCCTTTTCCCAATGTATGTTCTTGTTGCCTTTGTCAAAGATCAGTTGGCTGCAAGTATGTGGGTTGATTTCTGGGTTCTCTGTTCTGTTCCATTGGTCCATGTGTCTGGTTTTTTTGGCCAGTACCATGCTGTTTGGTGACTATAGCTTTATAGTATAATTTGAAGTCAGGTAGTGTAATGCCTCCAGCTTTATTTAATTTTTTTTTGCTCAGGATTGCTTTGGTTACTTGGAGTCTTTTGTTATTCCATATGAGCATTGGGATTGTTTTTTCTATTTCTGTGAAGAATGTCCTTGGTATTTTGATGGGATTGTACTGAATCTGTAGACCACTTTGGGTAGTATGGACGTTTTCACAATGTTAATTCTTTGAATCCATGAGCATGGAATGTCTTTCCATCTTTTTGTGTCTTCTTTAATTTCTTTCAGCACTGCTTTGTAGTTCTCATTGTAGAAATCTTTCACCTCCTTGGTTAAATTTATTTCTAGTATTTTATTTTTTTGGTGACTATTTTTTTGGTGACTATTTGGTGACTTGTTCTCTTGATTTCCTTTTCTGCTGGTTCGTTGTTGGAGTATAAAAACACTACTAATTTTTGCTTGCTCATTTTGTATCATACAACTTTGCTGAAATCGTTTATCAGCTTTAAGAGTTTTTTTTGTAGAGTCTTTAGGTCTTTCTGTATACAGGATCATGTCTGCAAACAGGGACAGTTTGACTTTATCTTTTCCAGTCTGGATCACTTTTATTTCTTTATCTTGCCTGATTTCTCTGGCTAGTACTTACAGTACTTTGTTAAATAGGAGCGGTGACAGTGGGCATCATTGTCTTGTTCCTGTTCTTGAACCTATTCAGGGTGAAGATGGTGGAGGTTTTCATATATGACTTTTATTGTGATGGGATATTTTCCTTCTATAACCTAATTTGTTGAGAGTCTTTATCATGAGGGGATATTGAATTTTGTCAAATGCTTTTTCTGTATGTGTTGAGATAATAATATGGCTTTTGTCCTTGATCTTGTTGATGTGGTATATCACATTGAATGACTTGAGTACATCGAACCATCCTTGTATACCTGGGATGCATCCTACTTGATCATGGTATATAATTTTTTGGATGTGTTGCTGTATTCTATTTGCTAATATTTTGTTGAGGATTTTTGCATTTATCAAGGATATTGTCCTGTAGTTTTCTTTTTTTGTTGTATCTTTGTCTGGTTGTGGTATCAGGTTGATGCTGGCACCATGGAATGAGTTTGGGGGAATAGCCTCTGCTTCAATTTTTTGGAATAGTTTGAAGAGAATTGGTAGTAATTCCTCTTTAAAGGTTTGGTCGAATTAGCAGTAAAGCCATCAATCTGGTCTTGGGCTTTTCTTTGTTGGGAGACTGCTGATTACTGCTGCAATCTCTGTTGCTCATTATTAGTCTGTTCAGGTTTTCTGTTTCTTCTTGGTTCAGACTTGGTAGTTTGTATGTGTCCAGAAATTTATCCATTTCCTCCAGGTTTTCAAATTTGTTGCTGTTTATGGTAGTCTCTAATTATTCTTTGTATTTTTGTGGTATCAGTTGTAATGTCTCCTTTTTCATTTCTGATTTTTTAAATTTCAGTTTTCTATTATTTTTTTAGTTAGCCTAGCTGATGGTTTGCCTGTTCTGTTTATTTTCTCACAAAACTAACGTTTTGTGTCATTGATCTTTTGCATCATTTTGGGGGGTCTCTATTTTATTTGGTTCTTCTCTAATCTTAATTGTTTCTTTCTGTCTACTAATTTGGGGTTTGGATTGTTCTTGTTTTTCTAGTTCTTTGAGTTGTAGCTTTAGGTTGTTTATTTGAAATCTTAAATTCTTTTGACATAACTATTTTAATAAACTTTTTTCTTAGTACTGCTTTTGCAGTATCCCACAGGTTTTGGTATGATGTGTCTTTATTTTTGTCAGTTTTATGAAATTTTTTGATTTTCGTTTAATTTCTTCTTGGACCCATAGGTTGTTCAGGAGCATGTAGTTTAATTTCCTGTATTTATATAGTTTGCAGAGTTTCACTCATTATTGATTTCTAGTTTTAATTTGTTGTGTTCTGAAGATATATTTGAAATGATTTCAGTTTTTTTAAATTTGAGATTTGATTTGTGATCTAACATGTGGTCTATCCTGGTGAATGTTCTATGTGCTACAAAGAAGAAAGTATTTTCTGTAGTTTTTGGATGAAATGTTCTGTAGATATCTGCCATATCCAGTTGGTCTAACATGTAGTTTAAATCCCATGTTTCTCTGTTGATTTGTTGCCTAGATGATCTCTCCAAAGTTGAGAGAGGGGTTCTGAGGTCCTCTACTATTATTGTATTGGAATCTGTCTCTCTTTTTAGGTGTGGTAGTGTTTGTGTGGTATAGCAGGGTACTCTGGTGTTGGGTGCATGTATATTTATGATTATTATGTCTTGTTGCTGGATAGATCCATTTATCATTATATAATGGCCTCTTTGTCTCTTTTTATGGTTTTTGGTTTAATGTCTACTTTATCTGATATAAGAAAGCTACTCCTGCTAGTTTGGGGTTTCCATTTGCATGGTATATTTTTTTCCCTCCTTCACTATTAGTCTGTGTATGTCTTCACAGGTGAAATGAGTCTCTTGTAGACAGCATATAGTTGGGTCTAGCTTTTTAATCCAATCAGCCAGTCTGTGTCTTTTGACTTGGGAGTTTAGTCCACTTAACATTTGAGGTTGTCACTGAAAGGTATTGTCTTACTGCTGGCATTTTATTGATTTTTATTTGGATATTTTAAATATCTTTTGTTCATTTCTTTCCCTTTTATTGTTTGTCTTTGGTGTTCATTGGGTTTTAAAGTGGTAAGATATAGTTTTGTTCTTTTTCTCATTTGTATATTTGTTCTACCACTGGGTTTTGTTCTTTCTTGTGTATTCATGGCAATGATTATTGTTTTTGGATTCCAGATGCAGGACTCCCTTGAGGATTTCTTGTAGGGCTGGTTGTGTGGTGGTGAATTCCTGCAGTTTTCATTTGTCTGGGAAATACACTATTTCTCCTTCATTTCTGAAGGGACAGCCTTGCTGGCTATACTATTCTTTGCTGGTAGTTGTTTTCTTTTAGTATTTTGAATATATCATCCCATTCTCTTCTAGCCTGTAGAGTTTTTGCTGAGAAGTCTGCTGTTAGTCTGATGGAGACTCCCTTGTAGGTGACTTGATGCTTTTGCTGCTTTTAGGATTCTCTCTTTGTCTTTGAGTTTTGCCAGTTTGATTGTAATGTGTCTCAGAGAGGACCTTTCTGGATTGAATCTGTTTGGGGATCTTTGATCTTCCTGGATCTGAAGGTCAGTGTCTCTCCCAATACCTGGGAAGTTTATGGCTATTATTTCTTTGAATATGTTTTCCATGCCTTTTCCTTTCTCCTCCCCTTATGGAGCACCTATGATTTGGATGTTTGTGCACTTAAGGTTGTCTAATAGCTCTTGTAGATTTTCTTCATTTTTAAAAATATACTTTTTTCTTTCTTTCTTTCTTTTTATTTTTTTGGTCCACCTGCATTATTTTGAAAAGACTGTCTTTGAGATCAGAAATTCTTTCTTCCACTTGCTATATAGCCTGCTGATCAAGCTCTTAGTTGTGATTTTTATTTTGGTGAATGAATCCTTCAGTTCCAAGAGTTCTGCTACATTCTTTTTAAAGATATTAATCTTTTTGTAAATTTCATCCTTGTATCCTGGATAGTTTTTGTCATTTTGTTGTGTTGTCTGAGTCTTCTAGTATCTCATTGAGTTTCCTGAAGATTGTTGCTTCGAATTCCTTTTCAGTCTTTTAAAGGTTTTCCTCTTCTATGTGATCTGGTAGTTGAGAATTATTGTATTCCTGTGCTGATGTCATATTTTCTTGTTTTTTTTTTTTTTTTGTATTTCTAGTGTCTCTACATTGATGTCTGGTCATCTGGTAGAGCAGTTGTTTCTTCTGTTACTCTGGAGTGGGCTTTGAGAAGAAAGACTTTCTCCTGTAGAGGTGTTTTATTTTGACTGTTGAGTAGGGTATTTTAGTATTGGTTCTAGGTAGACTCAAAAGTGTAATCTCTTTGTGGATACTTTGGCTGTATTCAATGTCAGAGTTGTGTGTGTGTGTGCCTCCATGCCTAGGCACTGGGGCACTTAGTGGTTCCTTGCTGTAGTTTATGATAATTTGTTGGATTGTTGAGGACAACAACACACAGATCTCTTGGGTGAGCTCAAGTTCTTGGCAAAGTATCTTGGTGCCTTGTTGCTCTTAGGTGGGTGTTGGCTCTGGGCTGGCTTGTTGGCTCCCTGGCTAGTGTTCTGTGACCTTGATGCATGCACTGGGTATACTGGATCTCCTGAGCTTGAATGGGTGACTGTGGACAGGTTTTTTCTTTCCTCATTCCTACAAGCAGAGGCTCCTCCTGGGTCCTTGTTTCCTTTGGTTGGGGGCGGGGTTTGTGGTGGCTGGGAATTTTCTTCTGTACTCTATTTGGATATCCTGGGTTTTGGTATTCTTTGGAGTCTCTGTGTGTATCTCTCCCCATATCAAGGCAACGTTATGTGTGTTGCACCTGTAGCTCCCATCCCTGGGTGCATGACTGCAGGGGCAGCACAATTTCCTTTGTGGGTTGGGCCACTGGGATGTGGGCCTGTGCTGGTTTACCTCTTTCCAGTGGCTCCACTCATATCTCTCCTTGTGTTAGTGCATGGTGACAGCAGTGGGTCCTGTGTGTGGCTGGTGTGACTAGTGCGGCGGCAGCAGCAGTGGGGGTTCCTGTGCATAGCTACACGGGTGGTGTGTGGGCGGCCACACTGTAGGTAGTTAGAGTGTGGTTCCCATGCATAGCCAGGCTGCTGGTGCTACGGTGGTGGTATATTCTACCACATATTCTAGGAAAAACCTGAATGCTTTTTGGTTTTTTGGTACTTGAAAGGAAAATTTTTTCTAATATTTTCCCACAAGTTATTGTTGATGTAGAAGAAAGCCTTTTTTTTTTTTTTTTTGGTGTATATTTCTTATCTGGATACCTTACTGATTATTATTAGTGTTTCTAATAATTTTGTAGTTGGTTGATTTTGTAGGGGTAAAATAATTTTGGTTGCAAATAATAATTTTGCCCCTTCCTTTCTAATTTGTACCTTGTATTTATTACCTTATCTCACTGGCCATCACTTTCAGAACTCTGTTACATAATAGTGGTGATTGCCTTGTTCTGGACTTTAGTCGGAATGCTTCCAGTATTAAACCATCAAGTGCAATGCTGGCTGTTGGCTTGAGATCAAGTTAACCAAGTGTCCTCTTTTTTACTAAAAGTTTCTGTTGGGAATGGATATTGAATATTTTTCAAGTGCCTTTTGAGCCTCTTTCAAGGTGTTTTTCTCTTTGGTTTGTTAATATGATGACACTTAACATTGACTAGTTCTTGTATCCTTCATACAACTGTGTCCCTCATTTAGTCATGGTATGTAATATCTATTAATATGTAACTCATTTTTATGTGTTAATAATTTATTTATGATTTTTGGATTTATAATAAGAGGTGAGAATGGCCTGCAGTTTCTTTTTATTGTGCTGTCTTTGTTATGTTTTAGTATTAGGCTCTATTCACTTTACGGGAAGAACTGGGGAGCCTTTCTTTTTCTCATTGCTTTGGAATAGTTAAGATAGCATTGAGAGTGATTAAGTATTCTCAAAGACTGAAGCATTTAAAGAACTCATACATGCAACATGGGCTAGTGCTCAGCTGACAACTTTCTCTATCTCTCATCATTATGAGCTCTTTAGAGTTTCTTTCTCTTCTTGTATTAATTTTGATAATTTATATTTTCTGGGAAAATCATACATTTTAACCACATATTCTAATGTATTAGAATAACACATTAAAAAAGTATTTTCATTTCAGTTGTTGAATTTCTTCTACATCTGTGATCATAACCCCCTTCAGTTTTCCCCTTTTTTTACAATAGCTAGTAACTTGTCTAATTATTAATAGAAATTTATTTTTTCTATATTTAATGTAATTGTAACTTTTATGTTTTGTTACTAAAGATTTTCTTTTAGATATGGTAAGTCTGAGATGGTCATGTGTAGTTGGAAATGCAGACTGATGTTTATGACAGAGGTTTAAAGTAGAAATGTAGTTCAAGGCGTCAGTGGTATCAAGTTAATTCCTTGAGGAATCCCTGTATTCTAAGACTTTCGTTAAGGGACTGTTGGAGGACAAGGGGCCTACCTGTTCTCCTGCCAACCGGTTTCCTCTCCTTAAAATAAATAAATATGTTTAACAAATGTCCCCTGCCCTGGAGTTACTATAACAAACTCTTTGGGTTTAAAAAAATGTATTTATTGACAACAAATTAGTTCCAGTGCAGAGTTTAAGTGGTGGGAACAGCGAATAATCCAACACAGAACTGAAAGAAAAAGCAAAATTTCCATAGATCAGAGACAAAGTTTGATATTAAGTAGTAAAGGTCTAACACCACGAAAGAACACCTATAAAACCTAGAAGGACCGGAAGTCTCTTGGGAGTGGAGGGCCATGGGCCTCAGCCAGGCACTCCCCCCACCCAACATCCACAACCAGTCCAGCAGTGAGCACCGAGCTGGGGTGGTGGGGGGCCGACGTCCTTAGCCTTGCCCCTCTGACATCCACAAGCAGCCCAGCAATGACCACCAAGCTGCTGCAGGAAGTGCCCCAGGCTCCCCACTTGGGGCAGTGGGGGGCCACCCTCCGACATCTGCAAGCAGCCCAGCAATGACCACTGAGCCACCACGGGAAGAGCCCTGGGCTCCTGAGCCAGGGCAGTGGAGGGCTGAGGGCTCTAGCCACACACCCCTAACATCTGCATCTAGCCCAGCAATGACAGAGCCGCTGCTGGAATCCCCCTGGTTTCCCCTGCCAGAATGAGAGGGGTGCCATGGGCCTTGATCATGCCCTCCCCCCTTCTTCCTCTTCCCACCCTATTTCCCTCCCCCTTTCCTCTCTTCTTGTCCCCCACTACTGCTCTGCAGCAACATCTTAGAATGAGGCATGGAGCTGAGGGAAGCCAAATCCAGCTACAACTAGGCAAGCTGCCACCAGTGCCCTGGGGCCCCGCCAGGGTCCCGAGGTATAGAGCTGGGGGAGGCCGAACCCAGTTGCAACTAGGCAAGCTGCTGTCACCACTACAGGTGCCCGCCAGCATCCCAACGGTTGGAGCTGGGGAAGCTGGATCCAGCCACACCCAGGTAAAGAAAATCACCATTTCCACGTGGGTAGCCCACCATAGCCACCGCAATTGCCATGGCTGCCACAAAGGCAACTAGTCTTTATAGCAGCAGTCACAGCCACCATGCAGATGGCATGCCAAACTCTCAACTGCATTGACACAAGGAGAAGCACCAGCGGAGACCAAAAAAAAAAGAAAAAGAGAGAGATCCTCTCTCTCCACAAAGCACACTCCAGAGTAATAGCAGAAGCATCTGATTTATTATAATAGGGGAGGACAGTCTCAGTACTGGACAGATCATCTTAGTAACAAACCAGCAGAATAGTTAATCTGTCAGATGGAGAGAACAAATCTATGGTTGTTGGGGGAGGTGAAGGGGGATTGATAAGGGACGTAAAGAATAAGTATGATTTGTAACAATGAATATGGTAATAAAAAAATTTTTTTTTAAAAACAACTCTTTTAAAAGTCATATACCCTATTCCTTTGGTGCAAAAAACATGTTATGTAACATAAAATCTGGTCAATCAAAAATAAATAAATAAATTAAACAGAGAACATATTTATTTGCTGTCCAGGAACATAAAGATAATACCTCTAGGCAGGTTAAAGGGCAACAAAAATTATGCAAATATTAAGCTTATGTGCCATGAATAATAAAGTTCTTTTTCTGAAAAATAAAATTAAAAATAAAAAAAATTGTTTATTGTGGTAAAATATGTATAGCATAATATTTGCTATTTTTAAGTGTATAATTTAGTGGCTTTAGTTGCATTCCCTTTGTTGTGCAACCATTGTTAGTATTTCCATAACTTTTTCATCATCCTAAACAGAAACTCTATAACCATTAAGCAATAACTCTTCATTTCTCCCTCCCCCAGCCCCTGATAACCATTAATCTACTTCTTCTCTATAATTGTCCCTTTTCTAGACATTTAATATCAGTGGAATTAAATCATACAATATTTGTCTTTCTGTGTCTGGCCCATTTCACTTAGTGTAATGTTTTCAAGGTTCATCCATTTTGAAGCATGTCTCAGAACATCATCCCTTTTTGTGGCTGAATAATGGTCCATTATATTGTATGAGTATGTAACATGCTTTGTTTATCAGTCCATGTTGATGGACACTTGAGTTGGTTATACCCTTTTGCTATTGAATGGTGAATAATGCTGAAATGAACATTGGTGTTCTAGTGTCTGTTTGAGTACCTGTTTTCGATTCTCTTTATACCTAAGGCATGTATTAGGAGTAGAATTGCTGGGTCATATGGTAATTTTATGGTTAGTGTTTTGAGGAATGTGATTTTTTTTTTTTAAGGGTTTTTTTTTTTTTTGGTTGTTAAATACATGGTTTCTAATAGAAAATCAGGATGAATTATAAAGAAATCTTGAAATGATAATAATTACATCTGTTCTTTATTGAAATATAACTGGAGCTTGCCCAGCTCTTTTTTAGGCTTGTCCTTTTTACCTCTTCCTCTTCCCATTTCTTTATCCTGGAGTCGTTCCTACCTACTTGCCTCGTTTCTCTTTGACACATCATCGGGCCTAAGGGACTTGGGTCTCAGAACATTTTCTAACATCACAAGTTATTTTATAAAATACACTCTATCCCACTCCACCCCTACAGCACCTGGGAGTAGACATGCCTGTCAGCCTTCTTGCTAGCACTTTTAGCACAACGTTATTGGAATAGAAACTAAAGTAAAATGAAATAATCTCTCACAAACATTGTTCTTCTTGTTATCTGGAAATAGGGGTTCCCAAGCCTGTAGCGTGTCAGTCGCTATGTATGTCTGCCCTTCTCAGTTGGAGGTGAATGAAGACTTGAAGGTCTCTGGAGTCCCTGTCCCTGTCCCAGTGGCTCCTCTAGCATTGTTTTCAGTGTGGTGACCCTGATTCTCTTGCTTGCTATGCACTTTTAGCTTTATGTTTAGCTCCCTCAGTTATTTTAAAATCCATTTTTCTTGGGCTTACTGGCAATGAAAAGGGAAGAAAACGTCTCTGATTTATGGTATCATTTTATCTTTATTTCCTAAACCATGCTCACTAGATTCCAGTCACTCTTGGAATCTTTATTCCCAGTCCATCCACTGATCCCCTTCTGTGGTACTTTATGGGTCAGGCCAGTCCATGCTAGTGAGAGGGTATGGACTCAGGAGTCATATCTGTTTATTATTACATTGCTGAGGAAATCATAGAGTTCTGGCCCTGGATGGGTCCTACAAAATCAAGTACTCTTCTTGACAGGTGATGCTTTACCCCTAGTGGCTCTTAGTGGGGCTCTTTATGTTATTTACAAATATTTCACTACACTGAATGAAAATGGTAAATTTGCTTTTAGAAAGACTTCAAGGTTAACTTACATCACTTTGATACAAGTGATAACAGCCCACCATAGTAACATTAACTTTTCTTGCTGATCAGAAGCTTTAATTAACAGTTATGTTTTTGATTAAAAAAAAAAAAACCAAAGACCAAGATAGGAAATTAATTATAGACGCATTTGCTACTAAAAATGCTTCAAAGTGTGATGTCCTACTTAAAAATTAATTTTAAAAAATCTGTTTAAAAAAAACTGCTCTGCTTTAAAGGTTAGAAAGAACTGATCTAGTTCATCCCTTTTGTTTTACAGATGAGGAAATTGAGGCTCAGAGAAGTTACTTGGTTTATTCAGTGTCCCACAGAAAGTTAGTGACTTCATAAGAGAAAAATACCTGTACCTATAACAACAACAGACAATTTCTACAATAGGTCATATTTTTTAAAGAGTAAATCATGCTACATCAATATAATTTCTCTCCTTGGGAATGTGTTGGGCATTGTTTCTTGCCTATCTAGTGTCTATTTCCCATATCTACCTAGATTTTCATCTGCATATCTGTTCCTTCCCTAGATTGTACTATACTTTGGGTGAAGTTGACCCCAGCTGCCTGCCTAGGTCTTGGTTGCCTTATACTAGTTGTTTGGTTACTTAGTTGCTTTATGCCAATAGAACTTTGTGTAATAGTGGAAGTGTTCTAATCTGTATTAATTCTGTAGCCACTAGCCACAGTGTGGTTTTTGAGCACTTGAAATAGGGCTGGCATGACTGAGAAACTGAATTTGTAATTGTGTTTAATTTTATTTTTAAATAGTTCCATGTGGTTAGTGGCTACTTTATGAGACCTTGCAGCATTATACCATTGCCTCTTCCCATAAGCACATGACCTAAGCAGTCCAATCAGGGTGAATTCTGCTTGGGATTCTGTGGCATAAGTAGATGCCTGGTAGATATGAAGAAGGAAGGATTTATCCTTAATTGCTATTGGCAACTGTGCTATGACTTGTTAAGTATTGTGAATGAAAGAGTGAAGGACCAAAAAAAGAAAACAATTCTGGGTCTTTATAACCATTAGTGTGCCCTGGATCAGCTGACCCTGAAGACTTCCCTATCTCTGGATTTCAATTACATGAGCTCATGAGTCAGTCACCTTTGATATGTAAGCCAATTTGAGTTGAATTTTCTGTCATTTCAATCAAGAGCAAACAAGCAGATATAATGGGACTGAAAGGCTTCACATGTTTGATATAAGTCTTTTGATTCTGATGAGCATTCCCGTGAACAAATATTATAACTGAGAGGGCTGTGCGGTAAAAGGTGGTGTGAATTGGGCTCTAGTTTTGCTCTGCTACTTGCTTGCCCTGTGAACTCAGACAAATCACTTTTCTTCTCTGGTTTTCATTTTTAAGTAGAGATTATACTGTTCTACATTTCTAAGAATAGGATCCCGAGTGGGATTATGCACACACCAGGATTTATGTTTCTTGCTGGGGAAAGAAAGGTGAATACAAAATAAAATTGAGATGTTTGTGTTTGAGGTGCACTCCATCCGAGAAAAGACTAACCAACACGTGTTCTGGGTCTTGCCTCCCTAGTTGCCTTCAGTGAGAATCATCCCCAGGAAAGTGGCAAATACAGTATGCCTCTGTCCCCAGGACCTTGGTTGGACCATTAGTGGACTCCTGACCCAAGAAGAACCAACATATGACTGGCCAGTCACCCGTTAAATATTTTTCTTCATAGCTTGAGGGCTCTGGAGCTGAAATGTCACATGGAATCAGGGCTGGAGACCAAGTTATCAGGGTACAGAGGCTGATGGTAATGACAGACTGTGGTATATAGAGAAGAAGAACAGATTTGCAGGGGGAGGGAGGGACACTTCAGAGAGGAAGGGGGGCAGGGTAAAAGGAGGTGGGAGGAAGAGTGAGGGAAAAAGAGACGGCCGGTTCCCTGGGCTTTGAAGGATGAGTAAGGTTTGCAAGGTGAAGGAGGATGAAGAATATTCTTGGTATGAACAGGGTCATACCCCAGAGGTGGATGGTAGGTGGAGTAATACCTATAGTAGGACTAGCAGAGGATGCACGGTGGGGAGTCGGGAGAGGAGCCTAGAAAAAGAGGCCATGGTGAGGTTTTGCAGAGTTATCTGTGGCTGTTAAGAACTCTGGGTAAGGGAGGGTCATTCTAGGTTGTTCCAGAAAGGAGACTGATAGAAAGAGGGGAGAAATCGGGGTGTGGCAGGGGACTGTTAAGACTAGAGATGCTGGAAGACCTGACTAAGAGCAAGGCAGCTGGAATGCAGGAGGAATGGACTAGTGAGACACTTCAGAACTAGAACTGACAAGAGTTTGATGGCAGATAAGATATGGGACTTAGACAGTGGAGGATTTAAGAACGAGAGTAACTTGATTCTAGTAACTGCATGGATGCTGACATTCTTAAATGAAAGAAATAGGACCAAGGTTGAGAAGGCCTATGAATTCAGGTTCTGATCATGTTGAATTTGAATTTTGTAGGAAACATTCAGTTTGGGACACTCAGTGGGTGATTGGAAATAGAAGTGTAGACCCATAGGGGGGTGGTGAGAGCTATAGATCTGAACATTATCAGTTGAAGTTGTGTGGTTGTCAAGTAGATGGACTATGATTAGAATTACCTGAAGTGGTCGTTGTCCTATAAAAGTAGAGCACAAGCTGGTAGATATGGAAAGGAGCAGGGGTGGCCTGTTGGGAAGTAACAGATCTTAATGAGCCTTGTACAAGACCTAGAAGAAGTGTATGGAAGTAAGAAGGATGTGATGAGTATTTTCAGGAAATGAAGAGAAATGCCTTTCTTTCTTTTAGTGGTTGTCAGCTGATTGACGATTCTCAAAATTATTTAAAACAATTTAGTCTTTATTTAGGAAAAGCTCCTCTCTCTTTTCCATTTAACCATTATTTTGTGAAAATGGATTGAAAGAGAAAAGTTCAATTTGGTATTTATTGAACATATAGTTTGCCCAGGAACCTGTGAATCAGCTCCACATGGGGACAGTTCATGTCTTCAACCCCATGTCCCTCTTCCTGAGGTTCTGAGGTTGTTTGTAAAGTTAGGTTTCAAGCCTCCAGGAAGGGAAGCTCTTCCCTTTTCACCCCTCTGGTCAGAATGTTCTGGGTTTATTCAGTTGGGTAATGAAGGCTTTTTTTGTAACTTGGTGTTTAACCTCCTTCCTTAAGGTATTGTGTATTTTTTCTGTTGTTAGAGACACTTTCATGGCCACTCTGAAGAATATGTGTCTACAGATTCATCTTACTGGCAATGATCCCTTTGGATCACTCTAAATAATTCCTGGTTTCTTTTGAGAACTATCAACTAAGTTTTTCAAGTTATGTAGCAACATGCCAAGGGAAATCTTCGTCTGACTAATAGACTTAGAGTGATGATGGTAATAACCTGTTGAGATTTTCAAAAAGCTGCCGAAGATTCCAGCTAATCTTATTGGATAAAAACTAGGTCACATGGCTCTGGATGGGAAGAGGGAACAGACAGCTGCCCTACCTTGGCTATAGAATGTCCACCATTTTAACACTTTACAATAGACAACTGTTGCTGGTTTTCAGATAATGCTTAGTACAAAACGTAAACAAACCCACTAAAAAATGAATGTGTCACCCATGTCCCTTTAAGTGAAATCAGGCTTCTATCCTGCACATCCTTTCTCTAGTCCCTTGAATGAAAGGTCAGCTGCATAGTAAAGTCCCTCATCTACAGTTCTCAGCCAACCCCCATAGGGCCAGTTTCCTTAGCTCTAACTTGTCTGCTTGAAGAAGCAGTCATGTATGAACTTGATAGGCTTGCCTCTGACTGACACTCATTTCAGCCCTGTTATTTTAGAGCCCCTTTGGTGCCTGCTGCTGCAGTTTAGACTACTACACGCTTGACTCTGCAGTTCAGGCTTCATTGCACCTTCTGTTCCAGGTATGAATGTTCCTTGGGCCCACCCTGGTGTGGTGGGGCTGGGATCCAAACTTGTCTGGCCAGCCCTGTTCACTTCTCTACCAGGAAAGGGGTATCTAACAAAATGTGGCAACACTCTTAATAGGAAAAAAAGTACTGAACAAGAGCTTTTGCCAGTGATTCTTACCTCTAGTGCTTCATTTTCCGCATTTGTAAAAACCTTCATAATAAATACCTGCCTTGACTACTCACAGGTTCTTGCATAAATCAAATGAGGTAATGGAAGGGATAAGGCATAGCACTCCATTATGGGCATTTTCCAAACCGTTTTTTTTTTGTTTTTTTTTTTAAGCCTATTGATCTAAAAAGTAACGAGTGTCAAACAAATCTTCCTGCAGAGGCTCTCAGATCACATGGTGTCAGTGATGAACTTTAATGACTCTCTGGCTGCCCTGGCCCACCAGGGGCATTCTGTCTGCCTGTCCAGCCTTTGTTCTTGCCCTTGCCCACTCAGACCTTAGGGCCAGCTGAATTGCCTTTGTATTGTTCCTAAGCACTCCCTTCCCTCTTCTGCTCTTGTGTCTGTGCTTCTTCTTTTCTACCATGAATGCTACCTAGTTCCCCATCTCCTCCTGTGAAAATGCCTCCCCTTCTTCAAATGTCAACTGTCATTTTAGGTGTATATTGGTTATTGTATTAGTCCATTTCTGTTGCTTATAACAAAATACGTGGAACTGGGTAATTTGTAAGAAAACAAATTTTACTGCTTACATTTGGTGAAGGCCTTGGTGGTGGCAACAGTGACCCAGGGCTCTCACTTGGCAGATAATGGCAGAGCAGAGAGAGAGTGTTCCTCATGCTCTCTTTTTAAAGCCCTCAGAACTATGCCCATGACTACCATTTTTAATCCATTCACGAGGCATCGTCCTACAATCTGATCACCTCTTCAAGGCCCCACTTTGCAATTACCATAGTAGGATTTCCCACCATCTTAACAGTCACAGTGGGGGTCAAGTTACTAATACATAAAATTTGGGGGACACAATCCATGTCAGTTATCTATCCCTTTGTAACAAATTGCCACACTGTTAATGGCTTAAAACAACACATTTATGGGCCGACCCTGTGGCTCACTCGGGAGAGTGTGGCGCTGGGAGTGCAGCGGCGCTGGGAGTGCAGCAGCGCTGGGAGCACCAAGGCCGCGGGTTCGGATCCTATGTAGGGATGGCCGGTGCACTCACTGGCTGAGGGCGGTGCGGGCGACACCATGCCAAGGGTTGCGATCCCCTTACCGGTCACCAAAAAAAAAAAACGTTTATCATCTCACAGTTTCTATTGGTTGGGAGTCTGGACTTGGCTCATCTGAATCCTTTGCCTCAGGGTTCCTCACAAGGCTGCCATCAAAAGTATGGTCATCTGAAGGCTTGACTGGGGAAAGATCTGCTTTCCCCACCTTCTGTGGTTATTGGGCTAGATTCAATTTTTGCTGGCTTTTTGCTGGAGGCTGCCCTCAGCTGCTTGCTTCATAGGCCTCTGTATGGCAGCATGCTTCATCAGATCCAGCATGAGAGTCAGCTAGTAAGATGGAACTTATACTCTTGTATAACCTAATTGTGGAAATGACAGGTCATCATCTTTACTGTGTTCTTTTGGTTAGAAGCAATTTACAGGTCCTGCCCATACTCAAGGGAAGGGGATTATAGAGGGCATGAAGACCAGAAGGGTGGGATCATCCTTAGTGGGGGTCATCTTAGAGTCTGCTTGCCACAGATGTTGCTTCTACAAGCCTTTACTTATTTCTTCAAACAAAATGTGTGATCTTTTTGTGACTCTTTATAGCTATATATTTTTCCAATTTATATTTCCTGGTTGGTATTTTTATGGTTCAATATTTTTTTTATTTCTCTTATGTAACTGTTTCTTCTTGTCTTTAAGCCATTTGCAACCACTAGAAAAGCGTCTTGCATTTGGCTACTGTTCTGCAAAAGATTCTTTTTCCTTACCCTTTTTGAAACTAAAGAAAGAACAAACCAGTCACTCTCCTGTTTAACACCTGAGTCCTTTTTCTCCACAACAGCCATGTAGCATCCAGTATAAAACCTTCGGGTTTGCCAGTTTGGCATCAAAAGCAGTGACTCATCAATGTCTGTTCATATAACCTGGCTGGAGTGGTCCACATTTGCCTGATTTGCATTTAGAGCTAGAGCTTGTTACCTTATTAAGAAGAAATAATTTTCCATCAGAGATGCTTCAAACATGAGCTGCTTTTGAGTGGTGCCTTGTTCTGTTTTCTAGGGGGCTTGTTGGATCTCAGAAATCATGCCATCTGTAAAAATTAATTTAGTCCTCTTCTTTAAATTATCTGGTTTCTTTTCCCTTGTAACGTTCACTTTGTGGTTTTGCTTTTCTCAGGCCACAGCAAATAAATCGAAAATGAGTACTGGCTCTTGGAGAAGCAGCATTTTAATTCTTTTCCTTTTTACTGAGCAGTGAAGTTCAGGATCTCATTTTACCTGTTAGAGATGTTCAATAGGGTAAAATGTAAAACATAAGAGCGATTTGATATTTATTTGATATATGTGACTTTGCAGACTCAAAACATGGCAGAACTCATCTAGTCTTGCTCCCCATGCTTTGAGGTCAATCTCTATTTACCCCTGTAAGATGGCTTATCACCTTTTTCATTTTTTGCAGTTCTAATGAATAGCTAGTCTTCAGAAGACAGGTAAAGAAACATCAGTATGGTTTTAGTAAACACCCTATTTCTGGTATTGATATTTTCACATCACAGTACGATGTAAAGCTTGGCTCTTTTTTAAAAAACTCAGAAATCACCTTAAACTTGGAGAAACCATTCATTTGTTGAAAAAGATGTGGAATGAGTAAGTTAAACCCAGCTATAGATGGAAGCACATAAGTGTGTATACCTACATTTTGGGTCTTTGGGGAGCCATGAGGCCAAAAGCCAATTAAATCTTTAGTAAGAGAAATTTAAAAGTGTTTTCTCCTGGGCAAGAGAAAGATTTAGAGCAGAGAGTGCTCAGAGAATAGCAGGAGGGTGTTGATTATAATTAACACAGTTAATAGCTGGGAATGGGAATCAGTGTAAAGACCCTGTGAGAGACTCAGGTTTGGGGAGAAAGCCTCACTGTCAGGGCATGGTTCCAACTCAGGAACCTGCAGGCATCTGCCTGGTTAGCCTAATAAGAAGAATGAACAAATTTTGCCAGAATGAGTACCTCCTCAATCTCTCACTAGTCTGTAAATTAGAACAATGCAGGAAAATTGGGAGGAGAAGAGATTTTTATGTCCTCTTACAGGTTGGGTTTCATTCATTCATTCATCTTATTGCTCCTAATATGTTAAGGCCTTCTTTTCACAGACTCTGCCCATCTGTATACTCTCAGATGATGTTGTCACCTAATTGATACAACCCCTACTCCAAGATGTAGAACCGTATGTCCAGCTTGGGCAGGGATATCATCATGCTTCTGTTCTGTTGTCACGCCAAACCTAAAATGTGTCCAAAATAGAGTTGATTGACTCTCCCAGTACTTATCACTCAGGCATATCTCTCAAATATCATGTTTTATTTTCCATTCTCACTTCCTTGGATGGTGTTTGGATCCCAGTGGTGAGTGCCAAGCTACATGACTACACCAATTGTATTGCTAGGCATTTCATAACTAAAGCCAAAACGTTTCATTATTTTAGTTATACTAAGTTTCCATTTATATTGTCAGGGCTAGGGCTCAGACCCTTCAAACCCATTGCACAGACTGGGTCACCAGACCCCTCACATGCCTGGCTGGGCCACAGACCCCTCACACACAGGTCCATGCTAGGTAACTGGGAAAGATCCTGGGAGCCATGGGCAGACAACATGAGCTCCGTCGTCAGCAGTAGTAGCAGCAGCAGCAGTGGCCTCTTGGGGCATCCTGGGGGCACTGGCAGCAACAGCTTGCAGCAACAGCTTCCAGCAGCAGTAAATGGCCTTCATGTGGCCCCCTCAGGGGCATCCTGAAGGCAAAGGGTGCTGTGGATCAGAGCCACTCGTCCTTTATACTTAAGTCCATAACCCCGGACATCTGGGTGCACATGCGCAATTACGTTAGACAATAAGCAAAGAACACCTGGGCACACGTGCATATTTACATCAAATGCTTGGCAAGAATCTGAATATCTGAGGGGTGCTGACCATTTTCCTATACTTTCCCTACAGTGAGTGTAGCATCACGGGTAGAGGATGAGGTGTCGCCTTCATGAGACTTAGGTTTGAATCCTGCCCCTGCCATTTCCTAGCTGGTAACCATAGCTAGCATGCTATTTGATCTTTGTGAGCCTCATTTCCCTTATCTCTAAAATTGGCCTGATAATCCCTGCCTACCTCACTGAACTGTTGGAGAATATTAAATGTGGTGGTGTATGTAAATCACCTGAAGGGAAAATATAGGAAAATGGTCAGGGCCCCTCAGATGTTCAGAATCTTGCCAAGCATTTGATGTAAATATACACATGCGCCCAGGTATTTCTTGGCTATTGACTAATGTAATTGTGTATGTGCACCCAGGTGTCTTGGGTTATGGACTTAAGTATAAAGGACGAGCGGCTCCAATCCACAGTGCTCCCTGCCCGCAGGGGGGCCCTGAGAAGGTCACTACTATTGCAAGAGCTGGAGGCTGTTGCTGCCAGTGCCTCCCGGATGCCCCAAGAACACTGCCACCACTGTTGCCGCCAGATCTGCTGTAAGCTGCTGCTACTACTGCTGAGGACTGAGCTTGTGTCGTCTGCCAGTGGCTCCCGGGATCTTTCCCAATTACCTAGCATGGACCTACGTGTGAGGGGTCTGGTGACCCAGTCTGTACAATAGGTTTGAAGGGTCTGAGACCTAGCCCTGACAGTACAAGTGGAAACTTAGTATAACTAAAATAATGAAACGTTTTGGCTTTAGTTATGAATTACCCCAGCCAGACAATTAGCTAACAAGGCATCATCTAACACAACACCAGGTGTGTGT
The DNA here is from genome assembly GCF_027409185.1 of Cynocephalus volans. Taxonomy (NCBI): domain Eukaryota; kingdom Metazoa; phylum Chordata; class Mammalia; order Dermoptera; family Cynocephalidae; genus Cynocephalus; species Cynocephalus volans. The sequence goes on from NC_084460.1 coordinate 294,179,213, forward strand.
TACTGGGGCTCAATGATGAGTTACTAATGATTAGTTTGAGTGCATAGAGCACAATGCCTGGCATGTTCAGGGCCACTGTTTTGGGATGCCACTCACATTCGACCCTCTTCTGGAGTGTGGAACACTGAGCTATCGTGTAGTGGGTCTTTTCGACCTTCCCTAGCTGCCCACTGTGAGACCCCACAGCTTTTGGCCACCAGACTTACAGATGGCTGTGTCTAATATTTTGCCCTCCTCCATTTATTTCAATACAAATACAGTGAAGTTGGAGTCTCTCTGTCCTTTTTCCTGAGGTTAATCCCTTCCCCTGGGTTCTGGGTCCCATCCCTTCCTGCCCAGGGACACCTCCCTTTCCTAATTGTGCCCGCTTCAACCGCACCTTCTTTACTGGTTTCCTTCCATCAGCAATTAACCATGGCCAAGACTTCCTTATCGTAAAAAAATAAAATATTAAAGACCATGTCATGATTTCTCTCTCCCCCTACAGTTGCCACCCTGTATTCTTCCACTCTTTCACAATCAGACTTCCTGAGTCCATTCCACACCCTCATTCCCACAGTGTACCTCCCACTCAATTTCTCAGGCACAGCATCCTGACTTCCCTTCCTTTTATTAAAATTAGTCTCATTAGGGTCACCTCTGACCTTGTCACTAGGTCCACACAGCTGAACATGCTTTCCCTGTTGAAACACTGTCTTTGGCATCTCTGACCCCACATTAGCCTGCTTTTTCTCCTCTCTGACCACACCTGTTTCCTTTACAAACTTTTCTACTTTGCTTTTGTTAAATGTTGACTTTTTCACTGTTCTGTGGCAGATCCTCTTCTCTTCTAATTCTGAACAATCTTGGAGAGAGCCAGTCCACTCATTCATATACAGGTGACTCACTCTTTTCTTTTTCCAGTCCTGACCTTTCTCTCAAGTGCTGGATCTAATATCTGATACCTCAAACTCACTAAGTACCGACTGAACTTACATCCCCTCTTGATTGCCCAAAGATACTCTCCCTATGGCGGCTCATTGCTCATCCATCTATAACAGTGGCTCTCATACTTTAGTGTGCATTAGAAATCACCTGGAAGCCTTGTTAATGTACAGACTGCTGGTCCCTGCTCCCAGATGTTCTGAGTTGGGAGGTAATGGGTGGGGCCTAGGAATTTGAATTTTAAGAACTCACACGTGATGCTGTTGTTGCTGGTCAGGGAGCCATATTTTGAGAACCTCTTTTGTAAGGATATTAGGCAGTCTTTCTCACTCCTTACTCTACCTCAGATACTCCTTTCTACACCCCAGCTCTCCACTAGCATCTAAATAATCATGTCATTTTTGCCTTCTAAATAACTCTATCCAGGCCCTCCACTCTTCCTCCCACTAGTCTGATTTATTTCAGTAACCTACTAACTGGCCTTCCTGCCTCGTCTCACTTTTCCTAAATCTGTTCCCCATATGGAAACCTGTCTAAGCTTCTTCATAAATCATGTCAGTCTCTTGCCTCCATCTTTCTATAGCTCCCCATTGTTTTGGGGATAAATCCAAACTCCTTAATGTTGACCTGGCCTGTGCTTATCTACATAGCGTCATTGCTTGTCCCTCCTTACTTTGTACACCATACACCAGGTATACAGAAAAGTATATGCAATTTGCATATATTATATAGCTATTATTGAATTCTGTGTTTTAGCCACTATAGCACTTTTGCACATTAATTCTGTTTAACCATTAACTCCATAGGGTAGGTTACATTTTATACATGAGGAAACATGACTTTGTAAAGCTACAGGAATACGCAAGTTGTCGGGTTGAGGCAATAGCTACACTAAAGCCAAAACATTTCATTATTTTAGTTATACTAAGTTTCCATTTATATTGTCAGGGCTAGGACTCACAGACCTTTCAAACCCATTGTATAGACTGGGTCACCAGACCCCTCACATGCCAGGCTGGGTTACCAGACCCCTCACACACAGATCCATGCTCGGTAATTGGGAAAGATCCCGGGAGCCATTGACAGATGACAGGAGCTCAGTCTTCAACAGCGGCAGCAGCAGCTTAGGTCTGGTGGCAGCCATGGTGGCCTCTCAGGGCATTCTGTGGGCACTGACAGCAACAACCTCCAGCAGCAGTAGCGTCCTCCCTGTGGCCCCCTGTGGGCATCCGGGGGGGAGGGGGCGTGGATCAGAGCCACTCATTCTTTATACATAAGTCTCTAACCCAGGACACCTGGGCGCACATACACAATTACATTAGTCAATAGCCAAGGAACACCTGGGTGCATGTGCGTAGTTATATCAAATGCTCAGCAAGATTCTGAACATCTGAGGGGCTCTGACCATTTTCCTATATTTTCCCAACAGACCTATTTTATAATTAGCTATTGTTCTGTACACCTGTACTGTCCAGTCAGTTGTGTCCTGGGTAACATGGCTGGATTCACTCAAAACTCATTGCAAGAGCTAACAACAACATTAATAGTATCTAACAATTTGTTATTGTAGCCAGGGCACTACCTGTAAATATAACTCATATAAATTATTTCTGATTTGCAAAGGAGGAAATTCAGACAGAGAGAAAGAATAACTTGTTCAAAGTCACATAGCTCAAGGTTCAGAACCTAGTTTTGGATTTAGGTCTTGCTACTCCAAAGCCCATGCTGTCATCCTATGAAAAGAAGCAGTGAAATTATATGAAGAAAGCTGTTTATCATTTGGCAGCTTCCAAAATTTTAAACCCTTCAATTTTTGTCCATAACTGAATCATACATTTTTTCAAAACCCTCCCACCCTCATTGGAACTCACCCATATGCACCAGTCTTTCTTCCAAAGCTTATCATGCTGTGGTGGGAAGGACTTGGAGTCAGACTAGGTTCTGACATCCACTCTACTAACCGTCTCCTTGGAGGAACCCTGGGGTAAGTTACTTTACCTCCTTACATTGCTGGTTACTTTTTCCTTAAACTCAGGATGGTAATACTTTCCCAATGGGGTTGCTGAGAAAAATAAATGTGAAAGCACCTATCTCTTCTCTCCATCCCTTGTGCTACTGCCTTAATAGAACATTAGGCATTATCATAATGGCTTCTATACTGTCTCCGTGCTTGTGTTTCCCGTGAAGATCATCACTGCCCTCTTCACTTGTTCTTATCCCTATCACTGCTCCTCATCTATGCTGTATACTGCCACTGGAAGAATGTTTCTAAAAGATAAATCCTAAGCACTTTCTGTTAGTAGTAATGGTTGGCTATCATTCAGATAGACTGAAAAACTACCAAAAATATTTGGATTAAAAAAAATTTTCTTAAAGCATTAAAGAGCTGACAGGCATTACACATCACCAGGTTAAAATTGGAATTTAGAACCCAGATGACATTGCAGATTTGACCAGCGGTTTTGGGGGACAGAAATAAAGCCTAGACTCCTCATGTGAAGCTGGGACCTGAAAGGGCTACACCATCAGGGTGGATGTGAAACATACCACCACTCACATGCAATTGCAGCCTAGGTTCAAGCTGACTGGGTCAACCAAGGAATCTCAAGTCTTGAATTGGTTTAAGGACTGGTAGTGCCTCTGGGTATCTGGCAAAATCAAGTGGAAATTCTTTCAAAAGGAAGGTTTCTTCAACCTAGGCCTCAGATTATTCAGTGACCAGCACATAAATACAACCAGGCACCCAAAGAAACCATATTCCAAAGGTAAGAACCTTGAGAAACCACAAACACCAGAGGCAGCCCTTCAAAAATGTCATCAGATATTGGAATCATCAGAGCCTAAAAAAAGTATGTTTCCTCTGTTTAAAGAAATGAAAGATAAGCTTGAAGATATCTGCAAGAAACAGAAAACTATGAATTGTGACATAGCAAATTGGAAAAGGAACCAAAAAAACTTCTAGAAACAAACATTAAAGTAATGAAATTTAAAACTCAGTGGATGAGGAAAAGTATATATTTGTTTAGTCTGAAGAGAAAAATTCAGTGGATAGATTTAATAGCAGGTTGGATAAAGCTGAAGAGAAAATTAATAAAATGGAAGGCAGTAAGAAAAATTATTTAGAGTATTGCATAGAGAGACAAGTAGAAAATGTGGAGGAGAGGGCAAGAGACATAGAGAATAGAGTGAGAACGTTTAAATAAATTTAATTTGTCCTAGAAGGAAATGAGACAGGAAATGGGCAAAGGTGAAATTTGAAGATAATGGCTGAGATTTTCCATAACAAGTGAGATACCAAACCACAGATTTAAGAAGACCAATGACTGCGAGTAGAATTAAAAAACAAAAATCTAGGGCCGACCCCATGGTGCACTCGGGAGAGTGCGGCGCTGGGAGCTCAGCAGCGCTCCCGCCGGGGGTTCGGATCCTATATAGGGATGACCGGTGCTCTCACTGGCTCAGCGCGGTGCGGCATGTCACAAAAAAAAGAGAAAAAAAAAAAATCTAAATTTAGATACATCAAAAAAAAAAAAAAAAAAAAAAGGCAAAGAGAAAATCATAAAAGCAGCTGGAGAATAAAAGATTAAAGGAGCAGTAGACTGACCATTTACTTCTCATCAAATATAATTCTGATCATGTTATTTTCAAAATTTTCAGTGCCTTTCAATCCCTAAAATATAAAATACAAACTCTTTAGAATGTCATGTGAGGCCTTTCATGGTCTCGTTCCTACAACCCATTTAGACACACAAAGCCTTCCTCCCACTCAGTTTACTCTTAATTGTGTGCCTTTGCACACTCTCTTCTTTTCTGGAATGCTCCCCAAGCCCATCCACCTAGCCAGTTCCTACTTAGCCTTCCCATTTTCAGCTTAGGGGTTAGCTGCTCTGTTAGACTCTGCCTGCTCCCTTCTCATTGCTTGTGTGCACATTGCTTGCCAGCAGGTACCAGCACCATCTGCTTTAAATACTTATTTGCATCTTTGTCTTATTTCTAACATGAGCTTCCTGACACTCCATAGATATTCAGGACCTTCACTGGTTGACTCCAGCATTTCAGGAAGTCCCATGGCCACTCAGGTAATATCTTGATAGAGGTTTTCATGGCTCTTCCCATAATGCTCCAGTTTGTGCTTGTGTGGAGAGCAAGTCACCACAGTTAGCACCAGCAGCCTTGTATGCTGGCATCAGTTGGCTCTGTCTCTTCATTGCTTGTGTTTTCTCAGTGAAGCTGGAATAACAATACTTACTTTATCCATGGTACGAAGTTGTGAATCAAATGAGATAATGTGGGTGAATATGCTGTGAAAACTCTCTAGCATCATATGGTTTCATTAGCTTTATTTCAGAGTGAGAAACTTGCTTGGGCTGGGGATTTTGTGAAGACGGGAACTCATTGGTGCTCCTGGAGGTGGTCCCTCCTGAGCCTAGGCCCTGGCAGGAGCTGGATGTGGGGTCCTAGAATAAGCATCAGCACTCAGTATGTCTGGCAAGCTTGCAGCATAGCAAATGATTATCCACAATGTATGTTACCTTGCTCTTGTGAGAGGACTCTTGTCATTCCTACATTTCACTAGGGAGAGGGGCCCATAAGTTTTCCTAGTTGATTGATTTTGAGAAATCTAAAAGGGACATATTTTCATTTATTAATATATATTGCAGTTTTCATTGAGTGCTCTTTGGAAATTATAAATTTCTGTGGCCCTTCATTCAGAGATGGAACAAGCTTGGATTTGTCAGAGTTTGTAAATCTTTTTACCACCACCACTATCTTAATTCAGGTTCTAATTGTGTCTCACCCAGACTCTAACCCCACCTTTCTAAGATCTCTGCTACCGTTGTCTCTCCACTCCTGAGTGCTACCAAATTTATAACCCTGAAATACAAATGTGATACATAACATTTGAGAGAAAAATTTCCCTGGCTTTTTAAATTCTTTATAGGATAGTGTTCAAGCTTGTCAGTTTCATTGTCTAGACCTGTATGTTAGAAAGTATGTTCTGCTGAGAATATCATTAAATCCTAAAATATCAACGACTTAAACAGAAAAGTTTATTTCTGTCTCATGTTAAGGAAGACTAGGGGTGGGCAGGCCAGGGCTTGTAGGAGAGCTCCACAGTCTTCAGCTCATTCTGTTGTGCTGCTCTGCATAGTGGTTAACTGGGTGCTCGAGGTCCAGCTCTCACATCCACATTCCAGCCAGCAGGAAGAAGGAAAGAGAGAAGGCTTTGCCTCTGCCCATTAAAGATACTTTTTGGAAGTCACTAACAGCACTTTCCCCTGCATCTTATTGGCAAAAACTCAGATGTGCAGGTCATGCATAGTTGCAAGGAGGCTGAGGGATGTGGTCTTTTAACTGGGCTGCAGTATGCCCAGCTAAAAGTTGGGGTTTTTATTAGTAGGAAAGAAGAGATTAGATTATTGGGCAATAACTAGAATCTCTGCCATAGGGCCTATATCACCACTCCACCAGCCTTGTTTCTTCACCATTCCAGTCTCTTCCCACCTGGCACTGTGTCCTCAACCTGTTAGTAGCAACAATAAATCACTTACTAGACCTTTACTATATAGAGCTCTTTCATGGCTCTGGGCATTTAGCAAGTTCTGACCTTTGCCTGCAGTGACCTTCAACTTTCTTATTTCTCTTTGAAACATCTTATATATACATCCTTCAAGCCCCAAGTCACTTCTTCAGTGAATTTTTCTTACTTCCTTAACAGTATGCACGTAGCAGAGTGGAGCAGCGGAAGAGCTTCATAGTTGAATAGACTAGGGTTTGAATCTACTTTCTCTGGCTTGGGCTGGAAAGTATAAAGATGGAAGTTCTCAGCCTATATATTGTATTTAAAGCCACAGCTCAGGTCTCTCTTGAGTTCCAGACCTTCATGTTGGACTGCTTGCTCGATGTCATCACTTCAAGGTCTCACAGGTGACTTCTCAAATATAACCACCTCTGAAATAGAACTCTTGATTTTCACCTCCTCCTCTAGTCCTTACTGTGCTAGTAAATGATGCCTCTATCAACCTAGCTACAGATGTCAGAAAGCTGGAAATAATCCTTCACTTCTCATATTTACTAAGCCTTATATCTAATTATCACCAAAGCCTATTAGTTCAACTCCAAAATGTGCCTTAATTTTGTCTCCAGTGCTTGCATCACAGCTCTATCCTCTCATGCCTAGACTGCTAAACCAGTTCTTAACTGGTCTCCCTACATGAGCTCTTAGCCTGCTGTGATCTTGCCACAGGTAGTGCTTCTCTGTACAAAATCTGTAGCCAGCTTCCCATTGTATTTAGGCCTAAATTCTGACTTCTTATGTCCTGCAAGGCCCTACCTGATTTGACCTCCTTCTACCTCTCATTGTCATCTCTTGCCATGCCCATTCTTGCTTATTGTGCTCCAGCCTCATAGTCCTCTTTCTGGTCCTTGATTGTGTGAAGAACTTCCTGCCTCTGTCCCTTCCCATGTGTCATTCCCTACCCCGGGTCTTTTGTCCCCGCTTCACTCCTGCACACATCATCTTCATGTCTCAACTCAAATGTCACTTCCTCACAAGGCTTTTCCTTGACCTTTAATCTAAATCATATATTTTCCTCTTCTCCTCGGGACTGTTTATTCCTTCTTAGCATTTATCACAATTCATAATTTTATATTTATAGGGTGATTATTTATATATCATCATTCCCACACTAGCCTATATATTCCATAAGGGCTGGAATCATGCTTCTTTTACCTACCACTAAATCCTCAAGGCCAAGTATTCAGTAAATACACATGGAATAAATGAATTAATGATCTTGTGATTAAACAATGCAGTACCTTCTCTTACTAAATTGACAACTTTGCTATTTAGTGTAGCAAGACACATTTGTTGGAAACCTATTAAAGTGATTCACCTTTCCAACCTGGCATTGTGTTTCTTTACATTCATTAACCATATATATGATTCTCACCTCCAAGGCAATAAACTTCAGTTTAATTTATTAGGATGTAACTTTGTTTGAACAAAGCCTCATTTCTGCCAGGATATCCTTATGAATACAGAACCTGAGAAGGTCGTGTTCAGGTGTGATATCTGAAAATCATGATTGGGCCCACTTCTCTGGCTTTGTGCTCTGTCTTTGATTTTAGCTTGTTATAACATTTGTAACAGAAGACTTGCTATTTTGGGATGGAATCTGAAGTAACAGTCATTTTAAGATGGAGCCACCAATGACCATCAAAGAAAGCTGCCTGCCCAGGATTTGAGCTATCTCAGAAAAACCAGTCTGCTCACTATCCTGTCTTGATTGTCAGCTTTTGAGACCAAAAATTCAGATGTCAGGTATCTAAGTAGAGTGTATCCATTCATGGTAATTCCAGCCTCCTATTCTTTCCTTAATACCTTGTTCAGCAGAACACATTGGCAAGGTATGTTACAGGTCAAACAAATCAACAACTTGTATGATTTTTTTTCTCCCCAAAATTATAAAAAGTGTTGTTCTGGAAGCATCTGATGATTTTGGAATCCTGAACTTTAGGCCTAAAATAAAAGATGAACTTGGATGATGTCCCTCTTTTACTGATGGACAGCGTGTCTACAATGGGAAAGTTTGTTTTTGCTTTTTCTTCTTGGAAAACGGTGAAGATTCTGCTTTCAGTGGGCATTTTGATAGGTAGATTTCAGCACAGAAAGAAAAGCAAATAATTGATCATTCTCAAGCTTTGGTAGGTCAGATCATGTCAGTGTTTCCAGAGTACACCCAGAATGGTAAAAGTTGGCTTTAAAGCTGAGCCTTTGATAAGAGGGAGCCAGTCCTGAAAAGGATTTGTTTAGTTTGGCCATGGTAATGTATAAAGGATGGTAAGTACAGGTCTCTCTCAACTGTCTGGAGTGTTAAGTGTTAACCACATGAATTGGTTGTGACTCCTAGAATCTGTAATTTCCAATATAGTTATAGGAATATTTGGGGGGGGGAAATCTAATGTAACAAGTGAAAATATATAATTTTAAATGTTCAGAAGTGTGCAATTTTCTGTTTTTGTTCTTAAGTATTTTTAATACTTCTGGTTCAGAGCCTAACTGCCTCTTTCCTGGGGAGATGTGGTTTCAGTGTCTTGGTGAATATGCATTTTGTAAGTTTTTTAAGAAAGAAAATTATACATTGAAAGACTTTAAGTACTTTATTCTTTATATAATGTCACTAAAAAAACAAGGGAAATCAGGGTTGGGCTATTTATTTATTTATTTAATAAATATAATCTATTTTCTACCATTTTGTTTGTTATGGCTGATACCAAAGTACTTTTAAAAGTTAACATTTATTTTGATTTTGTTTTATTTTAGCAGATGTGCATAATAAATTAACCCATCTCTGTTCTTCATTGTGGACTGGGACAGTATTTAACATCTAGTTTTTGGCACACAAGTGATTTAGTTTAATTCACCATAGTTTGATTCTCTCCAGTTGTATGATGTGTAGCATGTGAATAACACTAAATAGATAAAATGTTCTGCCAAGCCTAAGTGCTCAGTGTGAGCATTAATACAGGTATGTGACATGATTGGCCTTAGCCAAGTCACCTAACCACTGTGGGCCTGGGGTTCCTCTTCTGTAAAGTGAGTAGTTTGGGGCAAATTGTATCCAAGAATCCTTCTAGATCTGAATGAAGAAATCCCATGAGTTGATATGCATCTACTTGTTTCCTCTCTTTTTCTCTCTCTTTTTAATTTAGGAAAAGAGGATGCTCGTGCACCACTTATAAAAGATGAGAGTACCTCCACGTCACAAGACACAGGAGCTTTACCTGAGAAGTCCCTGCAAAGATCAGCAAAGGTCATTACCTACAGATTTTCTTCACTTGTCCAAATGGCTGTCACCTCAGTTACTTGTCAAAGGTCTCTTATGTGATTCAGTCAGGACTACAGTTGGTCATTTAATCAGAGAAGTCATTGGAAGCAGGGGTTCCTAAAAATGGAATTTTTTTTATAACTTTAAACTTATATATTCATTTGCCTGTCTTTGGATAAAGGGCCAAGTCCTTTTCTTTGAGTGTGGGTATGTTGATTGGAGTTCTGTGTTATCTTTTTGCTTAAATCACACTTGTAACGCAGCGCTTATGACTTCCAGTTTTGGTTATTTAAAGTGGAGTGAGAATTTAGACACTGGAGGAGCAATACGCATATAGACTCTGTCTAGATTTTTAGTTTTTGCTCCAATTTTTTTTATTGTTGTCATGCCCATACCTAATTTAAAAATAAATTTTAATAAGTCTTTTTTAGTTTTTCCTAAGCATACAATTTAGTTATCATAGTAACTAAAGTTGTTTTTACATTCCTGTTTCATTGTTCTGCATAATTCAATTTTATTTTTTAATAGTATGTGCTAGTGGCATATTCAGATGTGGGATCAAACACATGCAGATAGCTCATAGCGGCAGCAGCGGTGCAAGGGCAAAAATAAAGTGACATAGTAGCATGCGGCTTCATGTCCCCATGGTACCCAGCAGTATGTTTAACCTGGGAATGCAGTGTGGTCATGCAACCCAGCAAGCTGGCATGAGGAATTTCTAAATCATACTATGTATACGTTGCTCCCATTGTCTGCCCAGTTACCCAGATTTTTTTATTTCAGTAAGCATTTTCAGTATTACCATTGCACTAATCAACATGCTAGGTGAGGAAAATTGTAATGTATGGAAAGCCTGGGGTCTGGATCTGGCTCACAGACTTGTTTTGTTTGACCTGGGCAGTATTTAAAAATTTTGACTTCATAGCTTACATTTTAAAAAGGGGGTGCGGGGAGTGTTCACATAAGAAATTAGACTTCTGGTTTCTCTTGTCCAAACAAAACATCTAGCAACACAGGGCCACATTCCTAAATGACTTTAGTCAGAGCTGAGTAAAAGCAACCTTCTGTTGATAGAACTAGTGTTCTGCAATTTGCTACTGCCCTCCAATGGTACCCGCTGCCCCTTTAGATAGTATTTCCTAATGAATTCAACCTAAATACAAGGCAAAACAGCACTTGTATGTGAAACAGATATCACTTATGCCATGGAGAGTCATTTCCATGACAACTGACATCATATGAATCACAAGTAATGTAAAGCTGCTTTATATACTTACTGTCCTGTCAAAAATTAAAACAAAAAGCAAGGACTTTCAGTTCAGACAAGATGGCATAGACTTGTTTCTTCTTGCTCCTCCTGCTAAGTACACCTATGAATCCTGGAAAAAACAAGAGGGAACCAAAGGAGAATTCTGAAAGGTAAAAGGAGGAAGACAAACCAGTTAGGGACCCCAGGACTAGAGAAACAACATAGCAGCAAGGACCTTCCAATCCCCGCCCCCTCTGACCCCCAACAGAAGGTGACTCAGGCCCTGTTTCTGAATCCTACCCTAGCAATAGAAGGTGGCCCAGGTAGACACACTTCCCACTCAGATTCAACAGAAATCCCCACAGCAACACCAGGCAATCCTGGCATCACCTGTAAGAGGAATTGACTGGGAGCCCTGATGGCAGTAAGTGGCCAAGAGAAGCCACTTATTCCTCCCTCCAGCATGAGTCTTCTCTCTCTCACCAATGGACATCAGGCATCTGAGAGGCTCCAGCAAGGGAGAATCCCGCCACAAGAAATGGCCCAGCCCAGGAAGCCTCTTTGTCCCCATGGGTCTGAGACTCCCCTCTCCCACCCAGAGGCACTGGACAGCCTGAGGACACCAGTAAAGGGGATCTTGCACAACAAGCAGCCCATTTGGGAAGACCCTTTGTCCTCACAGGCATGAGATTCCTCTCCCCCACCCAGAGACACCAGGCAGCCAGATGGCATTGGCAAGGCATATCCTGCCGTAAAAAGTGTGCAGTCCAGGAAGCCTCTTGATCCCTGTGGGCTGGAGACTCCCCTCTCCCACCCAGAGACACTGGATAGCCAGTTAGCACCAGTAAAGGAGATCCTACCACGATAAGAAACGCAAAACGGGAAGCCTCTTTGTACCTGCAGACTGGAAATTCCCATCCCATACTTAGAGAGACAAGGTGGCCTGGCCTTGGGAAGTTCCTTCCACCCTCCCAGGCAGTACCAGTGAAGATCAAAGGGAGTATGGTCCCAGTGGCACTATATAAACCAAACATAGCAGAATAGCACTGCAAAGGCTCTGAAAATGAGTTTGTCATTGGAACTACAGTCCACTAAAGTAAACCAGGACAGGATCTATATGCTAAACCTAAACAGGGCGACTGCCTTATGAAATAAAGGGTTTAAGTAAGACCCAGAGTCTCTTAATATGGTAGCCAACAGGTCCAGGATACAATTGAAAACCATCTGTCATACCAAGAACCAGGAAGAGCACAACTTGAGTGAGAGAGGACAAACAACTGATGCCAATACTGAGTGCTGCAGTTATCTGACAATAATTTTAAAGCAGCCATTATAAAAATGCTTCAACAAGCAATTAAAAATTCACTTGAAACATGTGAGAAAGTAGAAAATCTCAGTAAAGAAGAAGTTATAAAAATGAACCAAATGAAAATTATAGAACTGAAAAATACAGTAAAAGAAATAAAACACTTGCTGGATGGTCTCAATAGTAGAACAGAGATTACACAGCATAGAATCAGTTAACTTGAGGACAGATCAATAGAACTTACCCAATTTACCAGTGGCTGAATTGTTCCAATGCTGAGGATTTTTAGGACAAGAAAGGTGAGGCATTTGACAACATAGGTAAGAGGACTTGAAGTAATGGAACATGGCTCTGGAGAGTAGGGCAGGATTCAAAGCTTAGATGTAGCTAGCAGACTTGGAGGGCAGGCAAGGGTGGAGGCACTAGAAGTGTTGATGTGCTGAAAAAGCCTGTGGGGCACAGCACGGGAGAGCTAAGAGAGCTGCCTGGTGGATGGGTCTGAGAGGAGGTATTGGGATTGGATTAGCTCTAGTTGTTGCAGAGGTGTGGCCATGAGGATGAGTTGCTGAAATTGAATGGAAGTGAAGGCCACTGGCATTGAAGAGTTCCTTACAGAAACTGTGAGGATAAGGTGTTGGCTGAGTCATTCAACTGGATGAAGGTGGGAGAGGCAAATGGTAAGCCAGGTGTCACAGAGTGACCAGGAGCTCAGTGGATGACAGTAACAAGAAGGAGACAACCTAAACCGGAAAAGGGTGCAGATACATGTATGGGGCTAGTAGAGTAAGTGGTCTGCATATGGCAGAGTAGCACAGGAAAACATGGACACTTCTTTCAGGGGCTGTCTGTGAGAAGGAGCAATCTTTGCCCCAAAGAGTTGGAGCAGTCAGTCCTTATGACAGACAGGTGCATGCAAGGAGGGGGTTAGAGCATTCTTGAAAGAGGGAACAGCAATTTTTTCAAACAAAAAAACTTTTCTGAGGAGATGGGGAGAGGCAGAAGGAAGAAAGTAGAGCATGCAGTGGAACCAAGATTGGATGAGAAGACCAGTGCCCTAAGGTACTTTCCTGTGGGGTAGTAGCTGGGAGTGACTAGGGGCGAGGTGTGGTGCACTCCCTGGTTTAGAGGTTCTCTGCAGACAAGCTGAAACCTTGCGTGGAGTCAGAGACCTGAATGAGAGTAGCAGCTAGCTCAATAGCAGTCTGAATCTACTCAGGGTCTAGTAGAATGTTGGCAAGTAATTCCAATGAAGGAAGGAAATTGCATACTGTCTACAGTGGGAGAAGGAAGCAGTTCAGGAAGAATGCCTTCTCAGGGTGCGTGAGGGAAAAAACTCCTTCTTAAAGAATGCTTCTCTCTTGGCAGAAATAGCAATGTACATGTAGTGGAGTGGTGGCCTGAATCTTCGCCTAGTTAAATGAGAGATTGGGTGTAATCTTGGAACAAAGGAAAGTTAAATACTCATATTTCTTCTTTCAGCTATTGAAGGCATAACTAAGAACAGTAGTTTATTTATGTTTAATAACATTTTTTAAAAAGCATCTACGATGTTGTTCATGTGATATACTGGTATTGTTCATGTGAGAAAAATGTAACGTGGAACACATACCAGAAGCTATGCTTTTCTGCTGGAGTCTCACATATATTTGTTGCTTTGCCCCCCCCCCCACGGATTTGTCACCCAACTTCCCCTGGGTGACGGAGCCTCAAAGGATTACTCAAAGCCCATCTCTTCTGAGCAGTGAAAAGCCCAGAAGTGGTTAACTTCCTTGGAACCCTCAAGTGAGAGGTGTCCCTTCCTTGGGAAATTAACATGGAATTGGGGTTCTCTTCCTGCATTTATTTTCCAGACCAGGAAGTTACAGGAAGAGAACATAGGTGGGGTTATAGTTTAACAATATAGGCTGGCAACTTTCAGTGAAACAAGTCAGATGACATTCCATTAGACAATTAAGTGATCCACCAACAAAAGCTTGATCTTAGCAAACATTCCTTCTCCCTCCAGAAGTTTTCCAGTATCTTTACATTTTAACCAGTAACTAGTCTGTCCTTGAGCCAGCAACCTTGCTGTGCCACAAATCTTTATCTTACACCAGAGACTTTATAGCTTGAGGAAAATTTCCTGTCCTCTGCAAGGTCAATATTTGAAACTGCAAGGCTTTGGAAAACCAGGCCCTGTGAAGTACATTTGCTTTAAGAATCCTCTACATCTCCCCCATTTTATTTATTTAAAAGAAAAAGCAAGAGCTATAGATCAGGTTGGCACAGTTAAGAAAAAAGCATCTAAAGCAAAGTTGGTATCATTTAGCATGGCAAGTCCTTTTAATTTACTTCAGATGAGGACTGATGATGTCATCGTCTCTCAGGGCAGCTGCAGCAGCATCAATCCAGGTGCTGTGAATTGGATGTAATTGCCAATTGTTGAAATTCTGGAAAGGGATTCTGCTCCGTATAATAGTTGATTCTGAGTCCAGAGAGTTTGTTAATGTTAAACTGTCCAGGACAACACCTTTGACTCTGACTCCCTCATTACTTCTGATTTTTATAATGATAATAAGGGGAGAGATGTAGTGGGTTAGAAATCTTGATTCTCATTTGATTTTAGAATAGGGTTTTTAGGTAAATGCATGTATGGGGCAAAAGCCCTTAGACAGGGGGTCACAGCCCACAGATAGCGTGGCAAAAGCCCATCTAATCAACTCTTAATCACTGTTTAGGTATGGGATTGTAGACTAATGTTTTTAGAGATAACAGATGGTTGTCATACCAATCCTCTTAAGAGATTTTAAGAATTGCTGAAGGAAAAGTTGTGGAAAAAAATGTTTGCTAGGGGCAAGCTGTCTGTTGGGGGAAACTTTAGAGAAAATTGTATTTAGATTTTATCATAAGAATGTAACTTTGCTTAAGGAGAGGTCATACTTTAGATAATGAGCCAGTTTGACCAACTTAGCTTTTTACTAATTGTACCTTGGAATGTCACTTTATTTTACTGATGTTACTAGTTTCCATTGTTAAGCTATACTTAGCCATGGACAACTTTTGTAACATCGCCCATGTCCTTATGTCCTTCTTTGATGATTGAATCAACTGATTTTCCTTGTGAAACTTCTTCCTTGTCTTGTCAATAAAAAGAAAGGCTGATTTTGGATCGGGGCTGCTCCCCTGATGGGTGGCAGTCCCTCCAGGCCTCATTGATGGTACTTTGAGTGAATTCTTTCTTTCTCTTTTCTCCGCCCCAGTTACACAGAGGAAAGTGTAACATATATTCATAAGACATAAGTCATGGTTCACTTTCATTTAATTCATCCATGTATTACATAGGTTAGACACAAACACACACACACACCAGACACACACACACACGCGCGCACGCATATACACCCTAGATACTTATTGCAATTTAAGTATAGATTACTTCACAAAGCATCACTGAGAGGCACTTCATTTTGACCTTGTTTAGAAAAATTGCTGGACCTAGCTAGTTGATCAAATAATAACCTGCTGGCTTCTAACTCTTATCCAGTTCTACAAATAAACTATGTTGACTGTATCTTTGGTGTTTTCAGGTGGTTTACATCCTGGAGAAGAAACATTCTCGAGCAGCAACTGGCTTTCTCAAACTCCTGGCTGATAAGAACAGTGAACTGTTTAGGAAATATGCCCTGTTTTCTCCCTCAGACCACCGGGTGCCTAGAATTTATGTGCCTCTCAAGGACTGTCCCCAGGACTTTGTGACACGGCCTAAAGATTATGCCAACATACTATTCATCTGCCGCATAGTGGACTGGAAGGAGGACAGCAATTTTGCCCTGGGGTAGGTGATCTCTAGCAAGATAAACCACAGGTCACAGGCAGAAGTCAGTTTAGGTGGCTGTTAGGTAAAATTTTTGTGTATTTTAATTATTTTTTCTTTATTAAAGCATGGTACATTGTGTATTTTGGTCCTGACTCTTCAGAAATTGCCTTTAGCTGCCAACTTAACTGGTCTCCTAGAGTTTCCATGAGTTACCAGGCAGTCACCTTTTTGTTTTTGTTTTTTGGCATAAAATATAAGCACATTCTAAGGCTTTGCTTATTCCCTGTTATGTCATGAATCCCATTTGTACTGGTATACTGCAGAGAATTATTGCATCCAACAACGGTCTTCTCCTTTCAGACACTAGTGGTAAAATATGCTAAGTCCAGGTATATTCAGAGGACCCCAGGCTCCTCTTCTTTCAAATGTGAATACAGAGGCTCGTTTGAATGCTTTTCTGGTATGGATCTTCAGAGGTTTCACCTATGGTGTTAAAAACTACATTACCCTACTGTGAGCAGGAAAAGGGTACTATGTTTTTGTTGGAGCTGTCAGAAATCAATCTAACTTAAATATAGATGATGTAGTCCCAGAGAATCATTTTGATATGAAGAAACTGCTAGACCCAGCTGTTTGGTCAAATGCTGTGCCTATTTTCTTCTTAGAACTGGTATTCATTTAGAAAGAAAAGCAATATTAAGTTTTAGCTATATCTTTAGGCCTTTCTTATAGATGGTGTCTGGCTTATGCTTCACAGAAAATGACAATAAAGATATATAATCTAGAAAAGAGTGTGTTCTGATCTTTACTTTTAGTCCAGTTTAGTGACTTACTTGTTGGTCATCTAACTTACGCAGAATGGACCCTCCTGGGAATGGTCCATGCTTTTGAGAGCCAAACTGAATGTGCTGCTTTTATCAGGTTTACTCTATACTTAGCTTCATACCCCTAGCAAAGTAAGCCAAGTCACATCTGTGTGTCATGCTAATGCAACTTAGGAAACACTACCCTGTACCACTTTTTCAGTTATATGAAGATCAGTGTGATGTATATGATCTCAGAATTGCTGAGGCACAGTTGCACTTTCTTTTTTGCCCTCAAGTGGTATGATTGCAGTGTCATCATTTTTAAGCCTAATTCATTATCCAAAAGTGAAGTCAACCCCCTGAGCTCTAAATTGACCTTCTCAGAGGCTTGCCAGTTTCTCACCATCAAATCAAAAGGCTGATAATGGCTGTGCCACCTGGCCTCTGTTGATTGTGCTGCCACACTCTGTTTGGCAGCGAAAAGGGAAGACTCTCACATGAAACCAGGAAAGTAGCCTTGTCTTTTATCTGCCTTTCTGTTGTATCCTATTGTACATACTTGATGGGACTACTTCCTTAGTTTTCAAATTATAAGGGTGTAGTCAGGAAATCTTCATGGTATGAGTTTCTCTTAGTATTTGAGTGTCTTTCTAGGTCTAGGTTCCTTTTTTATTATAGCTGAGCCATTAGTTCATCAGGAACAAGTACAACTACCACCAAAAAGGGAGTCGGGCTTTTGAAAAAGCAAGCACATTTACTGGGTCTAAAGAAAAAATGTTTAAAAATCATAACTATATGCAAGTATTAATCATGTAATTTTTCAAAATAAAAAAATTTGAAGGTAACCATATTTAGATGGAAAACTATGCTTCTTTTCTACCTTGTTAATATAAAGACATTAAAAATAGTCTTTTATGGAAATATGTCTTTTAAAACCTTTGTGGAAAAGAGAAAATTTATTTTAAGAAATATGATGTGACTGGTTTTTGTGATGACGTTCTCAGAGGGCGTCTGTTGCATGAGGGCTGATGGCTGCAGCTGTTGAGCATGTTGGTGGTCGCCTTGCCATTTTGTTCTGGCTGTCAGTTACTGATCTTTAGGAACTGAGGTCACTGTTTCCCAATCAGAACATGCTGTGCTATGTATGACTGCCTAGGTTTCCTCCCTCATCTTTGTCAGACTTTGACCAGGAGGGTGAAGATAGTACCTGCTGTGGGTGTGAGTGTGTATGGTTAGATTCCACATAAACTATGCCTAAAAGCCGACTTTAGCTAAGGTGGCTTCCTTCTCAATTTCTTCCCTGCCCCTATACCTCTACCCTTAAAAGTATTGAACTTCCTCTGCCTATGTAAATGCTACTAATTATTTAAGCCCAAAGCCAGGTCACCAGACAGGTTTTGATCAACTATGTGTAAAGTACTATGCTACCTTATTTGAGAAATACAAAGGTAAACAAGCTGTGGTTTCTCTATTCAAGGAGATTGTAATATAATGCAGAAGTACTTGTACATAAATGCCATTGGGATAGTTTGATTCTAAGAAATGGAATCCCACTTGAGCTAATTTAAATAAAAGTAAAGATTAATATAAGAAACTGGTGGTTCTCCTAAAAACCAGAGCAGGAAATGGAGGTGGTCTCATGAAAAACTCAGAACTAACAAGCTGTTATTAGTCCGTTTTGTGTTGCTATAAAAGAAATATCTGAAACTGGGTAATTTATAAGAAAATGAAGTTTATTACTTATAGTGTCTGAGTCTGGGAAGTCCAAAGTCCATCTGATGGTGGCAACAGTGACCCAGGGGTCACACATTGCAAGATGGCGGAAGCAGAGAGAATATAGAGAGAAAGACAGACTCTCCTCTTCTTTTAAAACCCTCAGAACCACATCCCTGACCACCGTTTTTAATCCATTCACTACTGCATGATCCTACAATCCAGTCATCTTTTTAAGGCTCCACCTTTTGCTTACCATAATAGGATTTCCCACCATCTTAACAGTCAAAGTGGGGGCTAAGTTTCTAATACATAAAACTTGGGGGACACAATTCAAGTTTCAGGAAGTTTTGGGGGGACATAATTCAATCCACTACACAAAGCAACAAAGGAATTGCAGCTTCTCTCTCAACCATCCTGACCAACCCAGCCACTACATGGTATCTTTTCTCTGTCTTTTTCTGTACATGAGTTGTGTTATTCTGCTTCTCTCTACACAGTAGCCATCTACCTGCTCAATAGTATACGTGGCCCCAAAATGACACTGCCAGTCCTCTGCAGGTCACATACTGAAGTTTGATCACCATACAGAATTTCTAAGGAAGAAAATCTTATTGGTCTAGCTCGAGACAGGTATTTGCCCTTGTCAGTAGTTTTAACTAGTGGTAGGGGTCCAGGGTCCCATTACCCAGCACTCCATTAGCAGGATGTAGGACTTAACGCTCTGGGAAGGAGCATGGATAAAAGCAGATGATGTGAATGGCCTGTCTCTTTGAGCTCTAACTGTAGTACAAAGCAGAATGTTGTAAGTTCTTCCACAGGAATGAAATAGTTTTCAGGAAGTTTAAAGGAGGTCGGTGAAGGGGGAAAGCCAAGATCATTTCTTGGAGAACAGAAGCCTCTTTGCTAAAAGATCACTCTGACTGAGAGTGTAGAGTGGAAGGGAGGGGACATGACTGGCAGCAATAGGCTATTGCAGTAAGATGGATGAGATGGGGAGAAACTGAGATAAAGGGTTGAAAGGGAGGAAACAAAAGGAGTGACAAGATTGAAGGGAGATTAAGAAGGTAAATTCTCCCAGATGTGATGACTGAGTAGAAATGGGGCATGACGGAGATGGATGAAATCTTGGGTGAACTTTCAGTCCTCTGACTTGGGTGAGTGGGTAGATGCTGATAGCATTTAACCACGGCTTACTGAGAACAGCCCCAGCTCCTGCCATACCCTGCGCTAATGCCTCAGAGCTTGTCCTTTCCTGAGCTTAGTGTGTTTGTTCATAGTTCCAAACTTTTGCATGTTACGCTTTCTTTCCCAGCAGTGACTTTCTCCTTTCTCCAGTGTTTGCTTGGTGAAATAACTCAACTTTTAAAATCAACTGAGTTGTCCACTGAAAAAATGCTTCCTGACTCACAGGCCTCTCTTCTGGTGTTCCCATAGCTTCTAATAATACCTTTACTGTAGTTCTCATCTGTCTACATTGTAATTGCTTATTTAGGTATTTTACTTGGCCATAAACTCCTTTATGCAAGGATACTCAATAAATGTTTGCTGGCTGGTCAGATGAGTAGATGAAAATGAATCAATGATCCCAAGGTCCTGAGCCAGGTTGACTAGGAAGATGTTGTACCATAAACCAAGCTAGAAAACACAGGAGGAGTAGTTTGAACCAGAAAATAATGAGAATCAAGGTTGTATGACTTCAAAATCAACACTTGATTACAGCATATAAAAAGTACGTAAACTCAGGTGGAGAATGCCAAATTTAGAAAGTACAGATATTTAACAATAAGATTGAATAGAATGCACACTGTAATTGAATATCTGGACCCTTTGGAAGGGTCCTTAAGTTAAGAGGCTCTCAATCTTGGCCTCCTCTTCACTGTAAGTATCGCTTCTCTCCCACCCCCAATTGTGTTCTGGTGCCTCCATTTAAGGGGAGATCAAAGAGTATTACAGTATTAGAGACCTCTAGTAGCTAGAAAGTTATTTTCTATCTTGTTCTTAGAATTTTCAAGAGAGATCTCAGTTAAACCTTGCTTACCTCTCTAAACATCACACCTACCACATGTTCATGGATATTATTCTTGTATTGCTGTCAAAACCCAGATAGTCTCTTTTTAGTCAGCCCTTGCTGGCTTTTAGGGATCACTGCTTTTTGTTCTATATCACAGCATTTTTAGCACTTTTAATATTTAGTACCAGACTTCTATTATTTAGTACTTAATATTTAATATTTAAGAAAAAGCTACATTGGTTTCCTTGCTGCAATGATTTGCAATTATATAATCAGACTTACAGTTTTAAGAGCTTTCCAGCCATCTTAAATCATCTTTCCTTTTAGAAACTCTTGCAGTGGAATTCATGCCTATATTTCCTCAGATCTTTGTGAAATCTGCTATCCTAAAGTTGAGAGTTTATAGTCCCACCTTTTCCTTCCAACTGTCATGAGTATGAAGATATCATGGTCATTTTCTCCTAGGTTTGTCATGATTTCTTCTTCCCAAATATTTAAGGATAAATCTTGAGGAAAATGGAAAAGTTTTACAACAGTTACTGTGAGGAATATAATAGTGTTTCTTGGCAACACTGAAGGCTAACCGAAGATATGTGACATGAATTGACCTAGAGCAAATTGACATATTTATATTATTTTATCTAGCTAACTTTGGCGACTTTGGGGGATGGGGAGGAGGGAAAATAAATAGGTCAGTGCAGGTATAGCCAAGTTGAAAAATTTTTGGTTGAACATGAAGTTGCTAGTCTTAATGCGAGGCTGTTGAAATGATAGAGAATGGGGCATGGTACTGCTGGTTTTGACGAGCATGAAGGACAGTAGGTTCCATTGGAGTGAATGACTGGGTGAGGTGAAAGCAGAGGAGAGAGGTTCTGATTGCTAAGTCATGTGGTGGAGAAGGAAGTGGGTGGGTGGGGTCTGCTCTGATACCTCCTGCATCTCCTCCTAGCTTTGCACCTTATGGCCATTTGTCAGATAATTAGAAATATCTGTTGACTGATGTAAGCAAATATTTTTACTATTCCATTTGGTTTTGATAGGTTCTGAATTTCTTATGGGGTAGATGTGAATTGGTCAGGTGGTCATTAAATTACATTAAATTGTAATTAGTAGGAAAATGAAACTGTAACTAGGTTGGTAGAAAAAAACAAACAGGAGAAGTTTGTTTCATTGAGCCATAGCCTACAAGACCAGCAAACCGGGAAATAACTATATTTAATCTTTCCCCCTAGCACGAAGGAGTGTTTCATCTTTTCCAGAGCATATTCTTTATTTAAAGACTCTTCTGAGAGACCAAGTTATATAATGTATGAACTTGCATTACCAAACTTAGAGTTTATAAATCCTTTTCATGGAGTGTGGCTCTAACTGGCTAGCAGACAATAAGCAAATCAGGCTGAGGAGGGGGCTCTTTTTTGTGACTGTTGGGCTCCACCTGGTGGCCTGTAAGGTTCAGTTTTGGAAAACGCTACGCCTTCAACATTGAGAGCATTCTAGACAAAGCAGCAAAAGTAAAAGGAATGGAGGAAGCTAGTCCTGGTACCGGCGTGGGGCACCAAATTGTTCCCTTCCTCAGGGAGCACTGTATGCAGTTGCTGACACTTCTTCCTTGGTCATCATCTTCATCTACAATTTCTAGTGTACCTGCTTGAAAATACTTTAAAGTGTTAAAGAACCTTAGATGCCATTGGCCTTCTCTTATCCTCATTAAATATTTTCAGCTTCCCTTTGCTCTCTTCATAACAACATTAATTCACCTTCAAGCTTCAAGGCCTTTCCAAAAATCATTCAGTATTGTTGAGCCTTTCTTCTTTCCTCCACTCTTTTATCTATTTTCACTGATAAAGCACTTTTCTTTTCCTAAAGTCCCCATTCCTTACTTGCTGCCTTTTGCAGTGTCAGAACACTGAGCAAGAAGAAGGGAAAATAAAACTTGTTCTCTTCTCTTGATTATAGAAAATAATACATAAAATATACAGCCAAAAACATTGTGTATCTGCTGTACTTTGTTTTCACTTTGTATTGTTACTGAAGTTCTGGGCCCTTGGTGTAGCTGATGTTAGGTTGTTGCTGGCTTCTAGGTTCTCAGGGAAATGATACCATTGTTTCTATTTGCATAGAGTTTCCAACATGGGCTAATATGCATGAGGGCATTTATTTGAGAGTGGTGATGTTAGTGGTAATCACTACGAGGATGTACGACTGTCTTCCGTGGATAGCCTAGTTTTAAGGCCAAGACTTCATAAGAATATTTAGAAGTGAAAAGAGGATGAATGACTGAGAACACTAATGTTAAGTGTTTCTATTTTCTTTAAGGCAAACAGGCCAATTCAAAGGACTTTCTTGTCATAATTTCTTCTATCTGTAGCTGGTCCCTTCCTTCAATAACTTTTTTACTTGCACATCATACAGGTCAATAGATCAGATACTTTATGTAGAATTTATGTAAAATTTTTATATGCACACTCCCATAACTCCCACAACTCCCACCTGTCAACTGTAGGAAGTTGGGAATGTTGTTTCAGTGCTGTCTGGATTAATTTTACAGCAGGACCCAATTGTAATGTCATTTATTATATCAAAATTAAGAAAAAATTTTAATTTTAATTTTCTGAAATACATAAATATTGAAAATTTACTGTTAAAATTATTCAAATATATACTATAGAAAATGAAAATTTTCCAGAATTTCACCCTAGAAATAATCACTATTAGGGGTTTGGTATAAATTTGAATAAATTATTGTTTTAAAAATATTTATTAACTATATTTACAAAGTATGTTGAACACACAAAAGAATACATGTAATGCATACAATTTTTGAACCCCGATATTAAAACCAACTCATGAATTTACTACTCAGATTAGGAAATATAGTATCACCCATACTAATGAAGTTTTTCTTGTGTGTTCCACTCTATCCTATCCCCTAATTTTCTCCTTAGAGGTAACTAGCGTCTGAAAAATGCTAATCAAAATATGATTTCTAAAAATAATTTGCTCGTATTTACATCCCTTAATAATGTTACTTAGTTTTGCTTGGTTTTGAACCTTGTAAAAATCATCATGTTACAAATATTCTACGACTTGCATTTTCATTTAATATTATGTTTCTAAAATATACTCACATTTTACTCTTCTTTTTTTTTTTTTTGCAGCTGGCTGGAATGGGGATACAAACCCTTGATCTTGGTGTTATAACACCGTGCTCTAACCAACTGAGCTAACCGGCCAGGCTGTTTCACTCATTTTAATCTGTAGTATTTCCATTTCCTGAAATGTACCATAATTTATTTACCTAGCAATGGACATTTGATTTGAAACAAGATTTTTGCTATTACAAACAATGCTCCTACAAACATTCCAGTGCTTATAGGCATTCAAGTTTCTCTAGATACTACTTAAGAGTGAAATTATTGTATCACACATATGTACATGTTTAACTCTACAACTTTATAGCCAAACCGTTTTCCAAAATGGTTGTACCCATTTTTAGTCCTACTAGCAATGTATAAGAGTTTCCATTGCTTCACATTCTTATTAACACTTAATATTGTTAGATTCTTCAATTTTTACCAGTGAGGTGGGTGTGAAATGGTACATCATTATGATTTTAATTAATTTTTTCAAAATTACTAATGAGATTGAGCATCTTTTCATGTATTGATGGTCATGTTTCCTCTTCTAAAAAATGTCTTTGTATTTTTACCCTTTTTTAACAGTTAATTTTTTGTTTAGATAATTTTGATTTACAGAAATTGCAAAAATGGTACAGAGAATTCCTGTATTCCTTTTACCTACCTTCTCTTTATGTCAGCATCTTACATTACCATAGAATGTTTGTCAAAACTTAGAAATCAACCTTGGTACAATATTATTAAATGAAGTCCTATTAGTAGGACTTACTGAGGTCTTACCAGTTTTTCCACTAACATCCTTTTTCTGGTCCAGAATCTGGTCCAGAATGCCACACTACAGTTAGTTATGTCATTACAGTCTCTCCAGTTTGTGACAGTTCCTCAGTCTTTACTTGCCTTTCATGGACTGATACTTTGAAGAGTACTTGTCAGTGATTTTGTAGAATGTTTCTCAGTTTCAGGTTGTCTTATGTTTTCTCATGATTAGATTGAGATTGGGCATTATTGGGAAAGGTACCACAGAGGTGATGTGCATCATATCAGGGGCACATAATGTCAGTATGTATTACTGGTGATTTTAACCTTGACCATTTGGCTAAGGAGGTATCTGTAGAATTCCTAACTTACTATTTTTCTCTTGTAATTATTGTACAATTGTCCCTTGGTAATGGGGAATCGCTTCCAGGACATGTCCCCACCCACTCACCCCTGCCCCGCATATACCAACATCCATGTATAGTCAAACCCCTTATATAAAATGATGCGGTGTTTGCATATAACCTATGCATATCCTCCCATATACTTTAAATCATCTCTAGATTATTTATAATACCTAGTACAATGTAAGTGCTAGGTAGATAGTTGTTATACTGTGTTGGCTTTTATTTGTATTATTTTTTATTGTCGTATTTTTTTTTCCTTCAAATATTTCTAATCTGCAGTTGGTTGAATCTGTGGATGCAGAACCCAAAGATATGGAAAGCCGACTGTCCTATGTTTTGGGGAAGATTTTTTGAGACTATGCAATTATTCTGTTTCTACTTAAACTTTATCACCCACTCATTTTAGCATTCATTGGTGCTTTTTCCCATTTTGGAAGGATTTAAAATTTTTTTAACATTTATTTGTACATATTTGTGGGGTACAACATCTTGTTTCAATACATGCATATACTGTACATTGATTCACTTAGAATAGATAGCATAGCTTTGTACCGATTAATCCACCAGTTCCCCACACTTTTACCCATTTTTAATTGGGCTGTTTGTTATTTTTTTAGAGTTAAAAATATATATATTCTAGAAAATAATTTTTTTAGCAGTCACTAACATGGAAAATGCCTTCTCCCTGGTTTCTGAATTGTCTTCCATGTTATTAATGCTATTTTCTGAGGAACAGGTGTTTAAAGTTGCATTTTCTAACTTTTTGAGGCTGGTATATAGAATTACAATTATTTTTTGTATATTAATCCTGTATCCAGTCATTTTGCTAAATTCCCTTATTAATTTTAATACTTCAAATGTAGTTTCCTTTAGCCTTTCTGTATGGATAATTACATCATTGGTAAGTAATGACAGATTTGTTTCTTCCATTCCAGTCCCTGTAACTTTTATTTTCTTTTTCTTATCTTCCTGAATTGGCAATTCACAATTGAGGAAGGAGATATTTTTCACACAATAACTGATAAAAGTTCAGTTTTAAATAAAAGTAGTGGTAGCAACCCTTTTTTTTTCTTGTTTCTGATTTTTTTGATATGTTAATATAATAATTTTGCTAATGTGACATCTGATTATAAAGGACTTGAGGATTTACCTAAATACATGTCTGTGGGTTTTACTCATTGGTTTTACTGTCTTCAGTTTTCTTAACTTTCCTTTGGAGTTTTAAGGAAGAGTAGTAAAGGCTTCTTTTCCAGGCTCAAAAGCATTAATTCATTTATTCATAAATTCATTCAACCAACATGTATTGGGCACCTAAGATATACAAGTCTCAGTGAGATACTGAAATAAAAAATTGTTTGAATAAAACATTTTTTTATGTTTGAGGATCTTATGGATGATTCTCCCCATCTACTGATAAGGACGCGATGTACCTAAAGCACTATGACACAGCTAGAAAGTGGCACATGCCAGAAAGGAGATAAAACTGAAGGAGAGTTATAGTAGTTAGGAGAGAGATCTGCTCTGGGGGACAAGGGTAGCTTCCAGGCCTTGTTTCTATATTCCACAAAGAGGAAATGAACTGGGTTTGTGTTTTGTGGGCCTGGTTCAACATGGAAGTCATAAAGGGAAAACCTGTAAGGTGGGATATATTGTTTAAGGAAGGGCCATTTATAATATCATTATGCTCTAGAACCAGCAGCACTGTGTCAGTGTGTGGTAAATACCTACTAGATACATGATGCTAACAGTCCTGAGGTTTTACTTTTGGTTTTAAGAGCTTTATGTTTTCCGTTGCAGAGAGAAGGGAGGGAAAGGGAAGTTTGCTTCTCATGGATGATATTTTTAATGTTTTGAATTGGGATGCTTTTAGCAGCAAGTGGTAGAAAACCCTGAACCAAAGTGACTTAAATAATAATGGAATATATTATCTCACATAAGTGGGAGTTCAGAGATCATGCAGCTCCAGACCCAGTACAGTCAGTGACTGGTAATATCAGGTTGCTCTTTGCTGTCTTCAGTGGCTTCTCTATGGTCATGAAGATGGCTGCTAGTATGGTTAGGCTACATGCTTTCTCAGTCACATCCAACACAGAGGTGGAGATCCTGCCCACCAACCGTAATATTCATTATGGTCTCCAGGGAAACCATGCATTGATTGTATTAGAATGATGAGTATTTGCCTCTGGAGCTGAAGTTGAGATGAGTTCCCTCTATGAAAAATATTAGGTTTCAGTTAGGAAGGAGGAAGAAGGGAATGAATGTTAGATAGGACACCAATGCTGGGCATGACAGTTTTTTATATTATATTACTATTACTTTTTCTATAATTTCTAAATTGAAAAAGACCTAATATTACAATGTTAAAGGAAGCTTAGGAAATAGAGAAAAAAGTCACTCATAATCCTCCCTCTCTAAAACAACATCATTTGTAGGTATACCCTTTCAGTCTTTTCATAAATGTTCACAGTTTAATTATACTATGCATAACATCTTCAAGATTATTTTTCTATAATGTATAATTGAACAAATATGCCATAATGTAGTTTATCATTTATCTGTTGTTGGAAATATAAGTTAAATATTTTACGGCTTCTGGTGAAGATGGCAGAATAGACGGTCCCCAGTGTCACTCTTTCCCACAAATCAACCAATTTACTACTATAAAAAAGTAACATCAGCCAACCTGGGGCTGCTGGAGCTCAGGGGAAGAGGAGGAGAGACCTATGGAGTTCAAGAAGGGGGAGAAGCCACAATGAGAGAAAGAGAATATTGCTCTGACCATTTTGTGCTGCGGCCGCTTTAAGGCTGGAG
Organism: Cynocephalus volans; assembly: GCF_027409185.1. Lineage (NCBI taxonomy): Eukaryota > Metazoa > Chordata > Mammalia > Dermoptera > Cynocephalidae > Cynocephalus > Cynocephalus volans. The sequence continues at coordinate 294,206,963 of NC_084460.1, forward strand.
CTGTGGAGCACACGGAGCAGGAGCTGCAACCGGCAAAAGCCGCAGCAGTGCCCTTCAGATGAAGTTACTTAGAGGCGGCAGGGGGGAAGAGGGCCTTGGTGGCCCCCAGGCCAGCAAGACCACTAATAGGGTTCCCGTGGACTCACATAGGAGGAGCCAGAACAGCTGAAAAAAAGAAGCCACTCAGAGGCCGGCGAGTCATTGCAAAGGACTGAAGCATGGCCCATCCCATGGAAAGTGTTTGCAGCACAGGTGGTGGGGGAGACAGGCCTACCAGAGGAGCACTGGGGCACAGCAAATACAGCTGATCTGCACCCCAATCAGCGAAGGACCACTCAGAGGAGACTGGTCAGGAATATAGAATTGCATGGGGTGCAGTTTGATGAAAAGACTCAGGCCCAGATCAGAGTTTCTACACAACCCAGGTGCACCAGGTCTCTGGAGAGCTGGAAGTACCTATAAAATCAACCATTAAAACCTGAGCTGGACAAAAAGCCTTCCCTAGGGAATCAGCAGCAAAGCAGCCATTTAGCTCAACCACGCAGCTCAACTACAGGTCCCCATAGGAAGTTCCTCCATTTTAGAAGTAAACAAAGGACAAAAATTTAGTTCAGGCCCAGGCACACCATCAGCGCCTCAGGGCCCATCCGGGGACCTGAGTTGTGGGGCCAGGGACTGGACCCCCCTCCCACAGCTGGGTACACTGCCAGTGCCTTGGAGCCCACCCGGGGTCCTGAGGTACGGAGCTGAAACCGGACCACCCTCCCACAACCAGGCACACTGCCAGTGCCAAGGAGCATGCCCAAAACAACACCTCCATGTGGGTGGCCTACCACAACCACCACAATAACCACGGCTGCCACCAAAGCGGCTAGATGCCACAACCACCACGCAGATGGTCTGCCAGCCACTGGAGTGCATTGACACAAGGAGAGTCACCAGCAGAGACCAAAGAAGAGGATGTCTCTCTCCACAAAGCCCATTACAAAGTGACAGAAGAAGCATCTGCTCTACGATAATATTGGGGGACCTGAACACACCTCTCAGCATTGGACAGATCATCTAGGCAACAGATCAGCAGAGTAACCATTACTCTTTCAGAAGGAGAGGAGAAATCTAGGGTTATCAGTGGTGAGGGAGGAGGGAGAGGGGAATGGGGAGAGATTGGACAAGGGGCATAAAGAATAAGTATGATTTGTAACAATACATATGCTAGTAATATTGATTTGATCAACATAGGTCAACGTTGAACCCAAAAAATATGTATAATCAATTACAATTCAATAAAAATTTTTTAAGAAAAAAAAAAATAAATCAATGTTGCTTTATGCATGGGTTAAAAAAATTTACATTTTTTACTCCTTTTCAGCTCTGTTTTTTTTTTATAAAATTTATTTTTAATAGCGGTTTTAGATTTACAGAAGATTGTCAAGATAGTACAGTTCTCATATCCACTCCCCACTGTCAACTAGTTAACCCTGTTATTAACATGTTAGTATGGTATATTTGTTCCAATTAATGAACTAATATTGATACATTATTAATGGAAGTCAATACTTTATTCAGATTTCCTTTTTTTAAATCTAACGTCCTTTTTCTGTTCCAGAATCCCACATTACACTTAGTTGTCTGTATCTTTAGGTTCCTCTTGGCTGTAAGAGTTCCTAAGTTATTTCTGAAGGATACATTTTAATGCACTGTGGGCTGAAATGCGGTTTTTAAGAGAATCACCATACATTTCGATTTAACATTGAATCATAGTTGCCCTAAAGCAGCTGTTTCCATCTTTTCAAACAGTGAATAGAAAACATAGAAACTACTTAGAAAGCTGTAACATCTGAACTTTATTACATGAAAGAGAAAGTTACTTCAGTGATTCATTTTAAACAAAATTTACTGAAATGAAAATAAGAACAAACCTTTCTGCAAGACAAATACAGCGTTTAAGTCAGTTCTCTAGTAGATTTTGTTTTTGTTTAGAGCCTGTGGTAGTCTGGTTTTAAGGGTAACAGCAGTTTATGAGTAAGTAGACAGCAAAGGATTCTTTCTAGGGCATCTAAGGCCCCAAAGCATGATCTCTTAGCATGCTGACCTGTTAGATTTTTATCTGCTGCAGGCTGTTCAGTCTGTGCTGCTATCAAATATATCTCCAATTAAGATCTATAATAAATTTATTTAAATAAGGCACTTGAGAAATGTTCTCTGGAACTTAGTAAAATAAATGTTAATTACTACTAATAGGAACTTGGAGTGTTGGATCACATTTGGAAACCATAACTAAAATATAATTGTGTCTTTATGAGCCATCCTGTCATTTCAGTAAACAAATCGAGATTCTTTGTACTCAGTTTAACCTGGTGAAAGATTTTGCTAGAACACAAAGCCCTAAAAGAGAAAAAAAAAATTCTTTTTCTTCGTAATTTTGGTTAAGGTCCAGTGACTGATATGACTTGTTCTGACAAGTGATATTAGGTCCATCACCTCATCTGCTTACCTTAGTCCTCCCTCCTCTGCACGCTCCCACCAACACATCCACGGATCCAGGGCTCAGCACTAGTCTTCTTTGTGGAGGAATTTCTCCAACTCTTGGTAGGCCCTGGTTCATCATCTACTGGTTTTTCAGAAAGAGTTTATGAGATGTATGTTTCCTGGGTTCCTGCATTTAAAAATCTTTATCTTTGAAATCCAATAACTTTATGAGAATATGTTTCAATGGTGCTTTTTTGTATTATTTTTTCCTGAGACACGTTGCATCCTTTCTATCCGAAAACTTACATTTTCTTTTATTCAGGAAAGATACTTTAATGATACCTTTGAAAATGTTTTCTGTTCCTCATATCTAATTCTTTTTTTCAGTAATACCAGTTCTGCCAGTGTTGTATCTCCTTGGTCTGCCTGGCACATCTGTCTGTTTTCTCTCTAATCTTTTTTAACTCGTACTTTCCAATTTAATTTTCATTACTTTCCTCAAGCTTTTTCTCTGTGATCCTTATTGTTGTCAAATAGTGTCTGTTCTTTGATAGTTACTTCCAGTATGACCTTCTTTTCTGTGATGTGATGGTTTTATCCTTTTCTACTTATTTCCTGAAGTCTAAAAACCTAGTTTTTATTTCCTTTTGTGACTTATTTATTCCTTGTGCACTTGCATCTTTGCTTTGAGTGCTTGTCTTTTATTGCTTATATTTTCATCGGTTTTTCAGTTCTTGCAAATATCTTTAATTATGATTGTCATTTGTGTGGCTATATACTTGCAGAGTATGTTTTATCCTTCTGCCATTTTTCTGTTTTGCTCCTTCTTCCTTTTTACATGCAGGGTTTTTAAAAAATAGAATATCTGGATGGTTTCTCCCCACCCAATCTTTAAGTAGTGAGTTCTTCTTGGATTTCAGTATTATATTTCAAAAGCTGGGTATTATAAAATGCCTTTTGTCCAAAAAAGTCCTTCCTCTACTTTAGGCATAAGGTAATCATTTTCGACCACAGTGTATCCCAGAGAATAGAACTCCAACTTCACAAAGTAAAGATAGGATGGTCTCAGTCTTCTAGATCTGCCAAACAAACACTGTTACTGAGACTCCCACCACACATAAGAACGTGTTTCTCTTTGTATTAGTGTAGTTCTCTAATAAACTGTGTGTGATATACATCCTTGTTTATACTTCTCCCAAAACTATGTATACTGATTAATGTGTGGTTAATTATTTTATGTAATTTTTAACACTACTAGGTAGAATCATATGTAATTATGTTTTATAGGTTAAAAATGGTCAAATATTGGCAATTTCAGGGGTGTCAATATAATGTATAATTAAACTCTTCATATTATTGCTTGCCATTCATGAATCCTTACTTCTGAGTCTTCTCTCAGCTGGCTTGAATTGGAAATAAGTTTTTTCATGAAAGAAGTGGGTAGTATATTTTATGCCTTTTTATATCAGTCAGGGCTTTTGTAGTCTCAGTTTCCAATTCAGAGGAATCATTATTGTATCCTCAGAGGTACTAAAGCCTGTCAGCTGTGGAGGTGAGCATTATGAGGACAGGACCAAACATTTTTTGAGTGGGTCTTAAGTGTGATATTGAAAGGCTTGACTCCTCTCATGCATCCTTCATTCCCAGAGCGTGTGCACTGGCTCCAGGCTATTAATCACAGCACCATTGTATCCTGGACGATATAGCACTCCAACCTCACAGCCTCCTGATTAGCCCCATAATTTAGTAGTCAGTAGACTTGTATTACACCATTCCAGTCAGTGAACTCTGTGGGCTTTGCTTCTTCCAAAGGGTGAAATCTTTGATTACAAACATTGTTGAGATAACATAATAGCTTCAACAAATCTATAGGTTGTGGTATTTATACAAGCAAGGTAGGTAGAACAAATTAAGATAGCAAGCCCAAACCTAGAGTTAGTGTATCTTTTAATGGAGGTAGAGTGCTGCCCTCTCCATCACAGAAGAGCTCAGTGGATGCAATCTGCTATCAAGAAGTTGCTGGGTGCTCCTGGCATAGTTCTGTGTCAGGGGCTCAAAATTGGTTGCTTCTGCTGGCACACTGGCATCCTACAAGGGTGATAGCCAGGTCATCATTAATGAGAAGAAGTTAATGTTGTGGAGTTCATTTCTTACTATGATGTGTTTTTTTTCTGATGCCTCTTGAGCAAGCACTGCAGTGACTGGGAAGGAGGCTTGTTGATGTTCTCAGGGCAGACCAATCTGCCTCCACAGTGAAAGCCTTTTACTGAGCATTCTGTGGAATACAAATAATTATACTCTGTATGGGCTCATTTTAATAAGCCCATTTCACCCACATATCTCTTCCCCAGATGCCCTTGTCACTAGTCCTCCAGTCTTTCTTCTTTCAGGTTCCTATCTAACTGGTTAAACTTGTAATCACTGCCTGTTAGGCCATCTTTCCTCAGCCAAAGTGGACCGTGTACATGTTGCTTGAAGTTCTGCCCACTAGGAAAAAGTTTCTGCTATACTGTCTTTTCAGAGACCACCCCTTAGAATGGATATAATGCTCTCATAGTCCACTTATGGCTCATGACAGTGGAAGGTCAGTTGGAACTAAGCATTCAAGATACTCAGACTATTTTGCATCTTCCTGTATATCTTGTGTATATGTATAGTCTGGTTCTCTGAATCTTACTCTTTTTGACTAGTGCCCCACTTTTCACCTAAGAGACCTAGACCATAAATTCAATGATTCATCACCCTTTGAATTTTTTTTTTTTTTCTTTCTGTCTTAGCCTGGCAGATGCAAGTGATTCAAGATACTTTTTTGATGGACAAAGAAAGTCCTTGAGTTTCAGACTTAGCCTGGAATTAAGAATTTGGAGATTGAGCATGTAATTCTTTGTTTCCACCCCTTGTCTGCTCTCTAGGCCTCTCCCTATTTCTGTGACCCCTTTGGTATTCTTCCATTACATTTCTTTTCCAACTGGAGTTGGTTTCTTGTACTTGGAACCAAGAATGCAGCCAATTAAAGACATTGATATTACGAGATGAATGTAGGAAACAGAACCTCAGGAACCTGTGAGAAAAAATAAATAGGTTAGATGGCTTGGAAGTAACCATTAGTTTTCAAAATACTAATTAATTTTTCAGATGATGAATTATTACCTGTGATCACCAGAATAAAGTTCTTTTTGTTAAGCTAACAACATTATTACAAGTAGCCACTCTGTACCCACATTGTTGAATTCCTATGCCCTTCAAACTTCAAAGGCAGTGATAATAGGTCCCCCATATCTTCAATGGGAACTTCATTCTAGTGAACACAGGTAATAATTTAGTCATTGTGAAAACTAAATAGCATTTTAAAAATTAATGGGACTTGAGTCTTTAACTGTCTGGGCTCTTGGGTGTAAACAGAGAAACCAACTCTGGTTGGAAAAGGAATTTATTGGAAAGATATTGAAGGGTTTATTAAAACCCTGAGAGGCTTGAATGACCTGAAAAAGGGGTGTGAACCAGTACAACTCTGGACAGCCAAAAACAAGAAGCCCAACCATCATCTTTTAGCAGAATTAGTTTGTCCACAATGCCAGTGGGTCTTATCACTGCTCTTGCAGGGCCCCATTTCCACTGGACACTTCTGCCACCACTGCTATCACTAGAAACCACTCTAGCTGCCATGAATGAATCCTAAGCACCTCTTTGTCTTTGTGTTATTCTCTTCACATTCAAAGTGTTGACATGAGGTGGAGTTTCAGTTATACACAGTGTACTGGCTTCTGCTTTTTATTGATGGAGAGGATCTTCTATAAAGAAAAGCCAGACATTATGTAGTAGGAGTCTGGTCACTTCTGTGATGGGAATTATAGACCTTTGTCCCATTTATATGAAATGTGTAATTCTTCTTTTCCAATTTGTATGCCTTTTTTTTTTTTAGTTATTTTTTAAAAATTTTAACGTTTACTTGTATGCATTTGTGGGGTACAGTGTGTTGTTTCAGTGCATGCATATACTGTGCAATGATTCACTTAGGGCAGATAGCATACTTTTGTCCATGTCCTCCCCCCATCCTCCTCCGCTTCTGGCCTCTGGTAACCAGTATTCTACTCTCTACTTCTAAGAGAACTATCTTTTTTTTTTTTTAGATTCCACATATGAGTGACACCATGTGGTATTTGTCTTTCTGTGCCTGACTTACTTCACCTAACGTGATGGTTTCCAGTTCCATCCATGTTGCTGCAAATGATAGGATATCATTTCTTTTTATAGCTGAGTAGTATTCCATTGTGTATATATACCACAATTTTTTCATCCATTCATCTGTTTTTGAGCATTTAGGTTGATTCCATCTCTTGGCTATTGGGAATAGCATTGCAGTGAACATGGGAGTTCAGGTGTCTTTTGATACATTGATTTCATTTTCTTTGGGTATATGCCCAGTAATGGGATAGCTGGGTTGTAAGGTGGATCTGTTTTTGGTTCTCTGAGGAATCTCTGCAATGTTTCTCACAATGGCTATACCAATTTACATTCCCACCAACAATGTAGGAGGGTTCCCTTTTCTCCACATCATCTCCAGCATTTGTTATTTTCTGTCCTGTTGATAATAGCCATTCTAACTGAGATGAGATGATATCTTTGTGTTTTCATTTGCATTTCCCTGATGATTAGTGATTTTGAGCATTTCTTTTTTCATGTGTTTGTTGGCCATTTGTATGTCTTCTTTTGAGAAATGTCTATACAGGCCACTTGCCCGTTTATTTGTTTTTTTTGTTTTTTTGTTTTTTTGTTTTGCTGTAGAGTTGTTTGAGTTCCTTATGTATTCTGGATGTTAGCCCCTTGTCTGCTGTGTAGTTTGCAAGCACTTTCTTCCATTCTGTAGGTTGTCTCTTCACTTTGTTGATAGTGTCCCTTGCTGTGCAAAACCTTTTTAGTTTGATGTAGTCCCACTGGTGAATTTTTACTTTAGTTGCCTGTGCCTTTGTATCTCATTCAAAAAAGCACTGCCCACTCCCATTTTGTGTAGTGTTCCCATTATGTTTCTGTTTCATAGTTTTAGGTCTTAAATCTATGTCTTTAATACATTTTGAAATGATTTTTGTGTATGGTGAGAGTTAGGGGTCTAGTTTCAATCATCTACATGTGGATATCCAGTTTTCCCAGCACCATTTATTGAAGAGGCTGTCCTTTCTCCACTGTATATTCTTGGCACCTTTCTCAAAAATCAGTTTGCTGTAAGTGTATGGGTTTCTTTATGGCCTGTCTACTCGGTCCCATTGGTCTGTTTGTCTGTTTTTATGCCAGTACCATACTATATTGGTTACTATAGCTTTATGGTGTATTTTGAAGAGAAAGTGTGATGCCTTCAAGTTCTTTTTGTTCAAGATTGCTTTAGCTACATGGGATCTTTTGTGGTTTCATACAAATTTTAAGATATTTCCTTGAAGACTGTCATTGGTATTTTGATAGGTATTGTGTTGAATGTATAGATTGCTTTTGGTAATATGGACATTTTGATGATGTTAATTCTTCCAACTCAAGAACATGGGATATCTTTCCCTTTATTTGTGTCCTCTTCAGTTTTTTCACCAATATTTTATAGTTTTTATTGTAGAGTTCTTTTACCTCCTTGGTTAAATTTACTCCTAGGCATTTCTTTTTTTTTTTTTCCTTTGGTAGCTATTGTGAATGGGATTACTTTTTTGATTTCTTCTTTGGCTATTTCATTATTGTCACATAGGAAGGCTATTGGTTTTATGTGTTGATTTTGTATCTGCCATTATGTTGAATTCACTTATTCTAGTAATTTTTTTGTGGAGTCTTTAAGGTTTTCTATGTATATGATCATGTCATCTACAAATAGGGATAATTTGATTTCCTCCTTTCTGATTTAGGTGCCCTTTATTGCTTACTCTTGCCTTATTGTGCTGGCTAGAACTTCCAGTACTATGTTGAGTGAGGGTGGGGAAAGTGGGCATCTTTGTTTTGTACCATATCTTAGAGGAAAAGCCTCCAATTTTTGTCTACTCAGTATGATATTAGCTGTGAGTTTGTCATACATGGCCCTTATTGTGTTGAGGAACATTCCTTCTATTGTTGAGTGTTTATCATGAAGTGTTGTTGGATTTTATCAAGTGCTTTTTCTTTACTTATTGAAATGATTGTATGGTTTTTTTCCTTCATTTTGTTGATGCAGTTTATCATTTATTGATTTGCAAATGTTGAACCATCCTTGCACCTCTGCGATGAGTCCCACATGATCATGGCGAATGAGCTCTTTCATGTGTTGTTGGGTTCTGATTGCTCGGTTTGTTGCTGGTGCTTAGTTTGTTTCCTTTGTTGGTGTCACATTTCTCTGTTCTTTGTTGATCTTTGTGTCTTTACATTGTCTCAACATTTGAGAGGTACTGCTGCCTCTTCTAGGTTTTATAGGTGTCCTTTGGTGGTGCTAGACCTTTTGTGGTCAATATCAGAGCTTTGTGTCTGGTCTTAGGCTTGGTTAATTCCTAAATTGGGGGAACTTCCTGTGGGGACCAGCTTTTGAGCTCTGCGGTTGCACTAAATTGCTGCTTTGCTGCTGATTCTCTGGGGAAGGCCTTTTGTGCTGATGGGATTTTAATTGTTGGCCTTTTATTTACTTCCAGTTCTTGTGAGGTCAGATACACCTAGGCTGTGTGGAAATTCTGGCCCGAGAGTAAGTATTTCCAGCAAACTGTACTCCCTGCAGTTCTGACATGCTGACCAGTCTCCACTGAGTGAGCCTGTGCCAGTGAGAAGGCAGATCAGCTTGAGGTGGGCCATACTTGGCTCCCTCACAATGACTCACCAGCCTCTGGGTGGTTACTTCATTTGGGTGTAGCCCTCCCTGCTGTGTGCGTCTGTGGGAACCCTGTCAGTGGCCTCACTGGCCTGGGGGCTGGTAGGGTCTGCTCTGTAGCCCTCTTTTCTCCTGCAGACTCTGGGTAGCTTGATGCAAAGGGCTCAGCTGGGGCTTTTGATGGCTCCTGCTCTGTGTGCTGCACTTTCTTCCTGCCCCTCACAGGGAGTGGTTTCTTTTTTCTCTCACTGAACCTTCTCCTGCCTTCATGGACTCTGTGGGTCTCTACTCTACTTCCCTTAAGCTCCAGTGGTCTCAGGTTGTCAGTCTTTGCTTTTTAATCGTTGTAAATTGGTTGATTGTTGGGGAGAGTGACACTGGGGACCATCTATTTCACCATGCTGGTGATGTCCAACCTCTTTTTTCTTTTTTTCTTGCTTTATAGCATTCATTAGGATCTCGAATGCAGTGTTAAGTAGTACTGGTGAGAATGAATACCTTGTCTTCTTCCTGACCCTAGAGAAAGCATTTAGTCTTTCACCATTAAGTTTGGCGTTAGCTCTAAGATTTTCGTAGAGTTCTTTAATCAAGTTGAGGAATCCTGTCCCTTACTCATGTCCTGAGAGCTTTTTATCATAAGTGAATATTGAAATTTTGTCAAGTGCTTTTTCTTCATCTATTGAGAAGATTATAAGTGTTTGTTCATTGTTTGTTACATGGTAAATTATTTTGGTTGATTTTTGAATGTTGGGCAAATTTTGCATTACTTGGTATTATCCTTTCTATATATTGCAGAATTTTGTTTGCTAATACTTTGTAAGAATTTTAAGTCTGTTCATGAGAGATGTTAATCTCATGAATCCTTTGTCTGATTTTGGTATCAAGGTAATTCTGGGTTCATGAGACTAGTGGGAAAGTATTCTGTCTTCCTGTATATTCTGGAAGCGTTTATGTAGAAACGGAATTAGTTTTTTCTTAAAGACTTGATAGAATTCACCAGTGAAGCCATCTAGGCCTGTAGTTTTCTTTGTTGGAAGGTTTTAAATTATGAATTCAGTTTTTTTAATAGATACAGGAATATTCAGGTTGTTTGTATCTTTCAAATAATTTGTCTTTCAAAGATTTTGAATTTGCTGGCTTAAAGTCATTCATAATTTCCTTATTATCCTTTTAATGCTTATAGGATGTGTAGTGATATACCCTCTCTCATTCCTGATATTGGTAATTTGTGTCTTTCTCTCCTCTTGATCAGTCTAGCTAGAAATATATCTATTTTATTCTCTTTTCAAAGAATAAATTTTTGGTTTTATTGATTTTCTTCATTGCTTGTTCATCTTCTATCCATTGATTCTTGTTGCCTTATTCTTTCTTTCTTTCTACTTACCTGGGATCTAATTTGCTCTTTTTATTTCAGCTTTGTAATGTTAAAGCTTAGATCATTGATTGACACTTTCTTCTTTTCTAATATGAGCATTTAATGCTACAAATTTCCCTTGAAGCACTGCTTTAGCTGCTTCTCACAAATATTGATGTGTTTTCATTCAGTTCAAAATATTTTTTTCTTATTCTCTTTTCATTTTTTCTTTAACCAGTGGACTGTTTAATTTCCAAATATTTGGGGATTTTCCAGATAGCTTTCTGTAATTTTTTTCCTCATATTTTTGCTGTCTTTGGCATTTTGATGTGTTTTATTGTGAGAGTACCACCCAAGTTTGAGGAGAAGGCACTGGTCTGAGCCCACATTGTATGTGAGGAGCCTGTAGGTCAACCCATAGGCTACCTAGAGCATAGGCTGGTGGGCAGCAGGTGTATGTATGCACATTGTGGGCTGGTCTCTCGTTGCTGGTGTGTGATAAGTGGAGCCAGTCCAGCTGCTACCACTGTCACATTCCAGTAGTAAGGCTGAAGATAGGAATTTGTTAAAAGTATGCATATGAGGCAACCCCACCTCCAAATCCCCCTTGACCATCGTGTGTCTAAGAACTCTGACAGCCAAGCATCTTCCCTTACATAGGAAACAGAGTCTTCTTCATAGAAATTGAATGGCCCCAGAGAGGGCCCTAATGCCAGAGCTAAATTTCTTAATTTCTTTCAGGAAGAGCTGAGGGTGGATTCTGGACATCCTGGTAGATGAATAGATCTATGCAACAGAGGAGGTGGCCATCTTTGGTCTCCCCAACACCCTCTAAAAAGATAGCTACTCAAGGCTCATATCATGTTTCCTACTGGCTGTCTGTATTCAACACACAACTTTAGACTTGTGATCTGTATGTGGCATGACAATACTTATAAGAATAGAGAGCTATCAATTTCAATATATGTGCAGATAACCCACAGATAAAGAGTGAGGTCTGCCCTCTAAAAGGTAGAATCCTACTCATAATGTCAGGGCTGTCCTATTAAATGCCATCATATTTTTTTTAATTTAATTTAATTTAATTTAATTTTGTCAATATACATTGTGGTTGATTATTGTGGCCCATTACCAAAACCTCCCTAACTCCTCCCTCCCCCCGCCCCCAACAATGTCCTTTCTGTTTGGTTGTCGTATCAACTTCAAGGAATTGCAATTGTTATGTCTTATTCCCCCCCTGGGTTTTTTTTGTGTGTGTGTATGTGTGTATTTATTTACTTATTTTTAGCTCCCACCAATAAGTGAGAACATGTGATATTTCTCTTTCTGTGCCTGACTTGTTTCACTTAATATAATTCTCTCTAGGTCCATCCATGTCATTGCAAATGGCAGTATTTCATTATTTTTTATAGCTGAGTAGTATTCCATTATGTAGATATACCACATTTTCCATATCCACTCATCAGATGATGGACATTTGGGCTAGTTCCAACTCTTGGCTATTATAAAGAGTGCTGCAATGAACATTGGGGAACAGGTATACCTTCGACTTGATGATTTCCATTCCTCTGGGTATATTCCCAGCAGTGGGATAGCTGGGTCATATGGTAGATCTATCTGCAATTGTTTGAGGAACCTCCATACCTTTTTCCATAGAGGCTGCACCATTTTGCAGTCCCACCAACAATGTAGGAGAGTTCCTTTTCCTCCGCAACCTCACCAGCATTTATCGTTCAGAGTCTTTTGGATTTTAGCCATCCTAACTGGAGTGAGATGGTATCTCAGTGTGGTTTTGATTTGCATTTCCCGAATGCTGAGTGATGTTGAGCATTTTTTCATATGTCTGTTGGCCATTTGGATATCTTCCTTAGAGAAATGCCTACTTAGCTCTTTTGCCCATTTTTTATTTTTTTATTTTTATTTATTTATTTATTTTTTAAAAATTTTATTTTGTCGATATACATTGTAGCTGATTATTGCTCCCCATCACCAAACCTCCCTCCCTTCTCCCTCCCCCCCTCCCCCCCAACAATGGAATTTGTTAAAATATTTTGCAAATATTTTCTCCCACTCTGTTGGTTGTCTTTTAACTCTTTTAATTGTTTCTTTTGCTGTGCAGAAGCTTTTTAGTTTGATATAATCCCATTTGTTTATTTTTCCTTTGGTTGCCCGTGCTTTTGGGGTCATATTCATGAAGTCTGTGTCTAGTCCTACTTCCTGAAGTGTTTCTCCTATGTTTTCTTTAAGAAGTTTTATTGTTTCAGGGTGTATATTTAATTCTTTAATCCATTTTGAGTTGACTTTAGTGTATGGTGAAAGGTATGGGTCTAGTTTCATTCTCCTGCATATTGATATCCAGTTCTCCCAGCACCATTTGCTGAAGAGGCAGTCTCTTTCCCCAGTGTATAGGCTTGGTGCCTTTGTCAAAGATCAGATGCCATCTTATTTTTAATGGGCCAGTACCCTAAAATGTCAGTGGTAGTTTGTTGGTATTACAGGTAATTTGAATTTTATTCTCAGTGCATTTCTGGGTTTTTCTAACTTTTATGCAGTGAACATTATTACTTTTGTGTTCAGATAAAATATTTTTAAAATTCAAAGGTAAAAACTAATAGAATTGTGAAATAAATAAATAAGAACAATATGAAAATAAATAAGGTATAATTCTTTGAAACTAACAACTTAACAGCAAACTGGGTTGCTTAGAATTGTCTCTAAAGTTGTTTGCAAGAAAAAACATTGATGTAAGCCTTTAATAATACCAGTTATTACTTCTCTATGCAGAATAATTGCAGGAGTCCTAAGAAAGGCCTTCTAGCCTTATTCCCCAAGTCAGAATTTCCTTAAATAAGATATTTAAAAAAGGGTGAACGAGTATCATTGTCTCTTCTGCCTGGTCGTTCCTGCCACTGCCATCCTCATTCACTGGCGATCATATTCCTGCTGGTGGAAGGGCAGGAGATTTTAAAGACTTTCCTAATACCTCACTTTTAGAGAGGAGACAGGTGTCTGTGTTCCATTTGTCCACTAACCCTGCTGTTTCCTCTCTGTTCTGTCCACAGGCAGCTGGCCAAGAGTCTTGGGCAGGCTGGTGAAATTGAGCCCGAAACAGAAGGAATACTGACAGAGTATGGTGTGGATTTCTCTGAGTTCTCTTCAGAAGTTCTAGAATGCCTCCCTCAAGGCCTGCCCTGGACAATTCCTCCAGAGGAGTTCAGCAAGAGGAGAGATTTAAGGTAAATACTGAAACCTTTTAAGAACAAACAACATGTTTCTGTCTTTCTGCCATCTAGCTTAATTCTCCTAGAGGCTAGACTCTGATGTTTTTATCTTTCCACCAACATTCAAGTTCAGTTCAGTTGATAATTAAGTGCTTCTGTTACCAGAGGTCAACAAATTATGACCCACAAGCCAAATCTAGCCGACTACCTGTTTATGTACAGCCCATGAGCTAAGAATGGTTTTCACATTTTTAAATGGTTGGAAAAATTACAAGAATAATATTTTATGAAAACTATATGAAATTCAAATTTCAGTGTCCATAAAGTTGCACTGGAACACAGTCATGCTTGCTTATATATTGTTTACGGTTATTTTTCCACTACATCAGCAGAGTTGAGTAGTTACAACAGAGTCCATATGACCTGCAAAGCCTAAAATATTTACTGTTTGGCCTAAAATATTTACTGTTACAGAAAAAGTTTGCTGATCCCTGTTCTAGACTATTCTAATTTCAAAAGGTGCAGTTGCCATCTTTTCTTGTTATTATACTCCACAGGTCTGATCAAATAAGAACAGTGTTATCTGGTTAGAAGTGTCTTCCTTTAAATGGGCCTCTTCAAGCTCAGAGCGAAGGATTCAAGACTTCTGTACTTGGAGCCTCATTTTAAAGCTTTACTTTTAGGTCTGGAATTTGTTGGAAAGTACTTTTGTGGTATTTTTATAACAACATCTTCTTTGAAGATGTTCCTTCATTGTGGGATGTTAGTTCTTTTCTGATATTTCTCTTCAGAATTTGGTTTCAGTACTGGCATTCATTTTGGATGCCACATGGAGATATTTAGAACCAAGAAACTTTTCATACAACCCACTGAAGCTGTGGAAGGTTTTTTGCTAGGGTCATCCCGTGTCAGAGTCTTTTCCACCACACTTGCTCACTTCATGCCGCTGAACTTGTGATACCTTCAGCTCCTGGTGCCCATTACTCCACCTAGTTTGAGAATACGCTGCTCCCTCTTCTCTGCTCCCTCTTGCTGTTGTATCTTTTAGGAATTACTGCCCTTTTTCCTTTTCTTGCTGAGGATAAGGAAAAGGAGATAATAACTAGTCTGCTTTCCTACTCGTTAGTATCTCTAATGGAGCACACATTATATTTGAAGTCAGTTAACCCATGTTGCAGTCCTGCATTTTAGTAGTAACACCCCTCGTGGTGCATGAATACATTGTCTCTTCAGGGGCTTTGAAATGTCGGGCCCATAACCTTAACCTCTCTGAACCTTTGTTTTCTCATGTACAAATTAAGGGGTTTTTTTTTGAGATCTTTCCCTCAATCTAGGAATCTATGAAAATATTTCATGAGCTGAGAAGATCAGAATGAATGCTAAACCTTATTGCCTGAAGTATAATTTAGTATAGTCATTCTGCAGTACCTATCAAAATTTTAAATGTGGGAGCCGGGGTGTGGGAAAGAAAAAAAAATTTTTTTAATTTACCTATCCTTTCCCCCAGAAACTCAACTTCCAGGAATCTGTCCTACTCAAAAAAGTGTAGGATGTATGTACAGAATGTTCATTGCTGCTTTATTGTAAAAGTGAAACATTCGAGACACTGCTAATGTCCTTCAGTAAAGGAATGATTTAATAACCTATGTTATATCAGTATGATAGCATTCCCTGCAACTCTGCAAAACAGAGCTAGATCTATGTGAACTGTTCTAGAAGGATGGCCATCACATATTAAGTGAAAGAAGCAAGTTTCAGAACAATATGAATATGAACCTATTTTTTGTAAAGTAAAATAATGTAAAAACTACATAAACGTATTCATATACATATGTACATGCATAGATGTGTATTCATATATATACATAGATGTGTATGCCTATATATATGCACATAAAAGTATATATGCATAGAAAAAGTTCTGGAAGGAATAAATCAAACTGTTAATAGTGATTACCATGGGGAGTGGATTCACTGGAGTAGTAAGGATGGGGAAGCAATATTTTACTTTTCATTTTATATACTGCTGTATTATTCAAATGACTTTTAAAAAAGCTTTTATAACTTTTAAAAATTATAAATGTGAATGTCAGAAAATAGAGATACTCAATCCTAGCCTGCAGATAACTAATAAGCATTTCAGCAGTCATGGGGCCCACTCTTGCTCTAAGTTCCTTTCTCGTGGCTCCATCTTGCCATTTCTTTGGCCCTCTTTGCCTTCTTGCTTAGAACACAGAATAGGAGACCTTGTTCTGCAAAAAGCCTTTGTTAAAATATGCTATGCACCCTGCAAAAGGATCTGAAGGTAGAGGGAGTTTATGGGATGCTCTCTGCTATTAGTGTAATAACGGGGGTTTTTAAAAATTACTTTAACCTTCAACACTTTTTATCCCTGCCCACTATCCTCAGGATTACATTTCTAAAATTCAGATCTGATTTTTTTTTTTTCACTTCTTTGGATATAAAATCTTCCCACTGCTTTCTGATGCCTCAAGAAGTAATCGCTAAACTTTGTTGAATATGCATTCCGACTAATGCATGTCTTTATTTTTAAATTATAAGTAAATTTACTACTTCACTAATCTATTATATACATTATAAACATAAATAAAATAAAAATAAAATGAGAATGAAATAAATTTTAAAGTATTTTTATTTTACTTATAAAGGTATAGAAAACCCTTTTTTAATATTAATAATTTTATTTTTGGTGAAAGCAGTGTGATTGAATTTTTTTTTTTTAATTTTTGCTTTAACATCTTGTGATATGGGAAATCAAAGGCCTAAATTTAAGTTCTGTGTGTTTTTGATACTTGGTTTTAATGGTTATCATAACTGAAAAAGACATATCTTTAAAAGATGAGCTTAGCTTACTAAATCATAATATTCATTTTTCAGTCCTGTTCACTAATTACATTCCAATTCATTTTGAAGTTCAGGTAATAAATTCCTGTCTTGTGTCAGTCAATTCTTGTGGACTAACTGAAAGGTGATACATTTTTAGATTTTTAAAAATGGGTTCATAATCATTGGTTGCTCTTCAGTTGGCATCTTTAAAAACTAGTTAGAAAATTCTGTTAGAAGTTTTAAGCTAATATAGTTATGAGCAATTTTGTAGTTTATACACTTCCATCATTTTAGGCTCCAAATCATATAACAATGGAAGCATTTCAAAATATTCATTTAAAAAAATGTTATCTTCAAAATGTGTGTTTTGTTTTTGAAATGCAATAAAAATTTTTTCTCATTGTTAAAATACTGCCTTTACTTGAAGAGACAGATTGTGTGTTTATTTTTTTACGTTTTTTTTTTTTTTTTTTTGACCAGTAAGGGGATCACAGCCCTCTGCACGGTGTAGTCTGCACCACACTCAGCCAGTGAGTGCACCCGCCATCCCTATATAGGATCCAAACCCACGGCCTCAGGGCTCCCAGCGCTGCACTCTCCGAGCGAGCCACAGGGCTGGTCTGTGTTTATTTTTTTAATGTATCTGCTAAGTAGTGTATGATTGACAGCTATCGTTTTGAGATCATCATGTGGCTGGGGACGAATTCATATTAGGAGTAGAAGAAATGTTAGCTTTGCCATTCTTCTGGTGTTAGTAATATTACTAGTAGTGCGAGTATTATTAGGTTAGTATTATCTTCAATCTGTGGATCTTTGCAGTAATCTCTTTTTAGACACTTGCCTATTTCATAAGGATTATTTTAGCTAAAACTAGATAATACCCATAAACCCATGTAACTGGGCATGGGTAAATACCTATTAATCACCATTGGCTGAGAGCATAGGAACCAACGAGAGTGCCAATGTCGTTGCCTTTGTGTTCTGGAACACTGACTGTTTCATTGGTATACCTCAGTTACCACCTGACCCATGCACCTAGTGAAAGCGCCAGGGTGAATTGTTTATATAGTCACAATTAATTTCTTGGTTTTTTACAAGAAAAAATATATAAAGAGAAGTCCATAGTATGCTGAGTGTTTGGATCTGATTACCTTTTCCTTTTCTTTGGCTGGTCTTGTGATAGATTTGTTCAGTTTTTTGACTGACAAGTATTTATTGAATACCATCCATGGGCACCAGGGATATGACAATAAACAAAAATAGATGTGATTTCTGCCCTTATGGAGTTCTCAGACTCGTGACAGAACATGAATCACTTGTATTAAGAAATAGTCAAATATGGAATTATAATGAAGAGAGGTACTTGGTACAAGTATTTGTGATAGTGTGATTTTTTTCCTGCTCAGAGGTCCGGTGCCTTCAGAGAGTTTTTTATCAAAACTCATTTTCCTAGGAATGTCAAAAGAACTAGTATTGAGTCCCAGTGAATCCTGAAAAATATGTGCTATATTGAATAAATTAATACAAATTCTGTAAACTCCTAAAATCAAACCTTCTGTTTCTTTTTCCTTCCCTTCTTCTCTCCTACATTTATTTACATAGATTGTTTATATATGTGTATATAATATATGTATATGAATATAGAACATGAGGATACTTCAGAAATTTCATGGAACAATAGAATTGAAAGATAATACAAATCTTTTGAAGTACCCTCGTATATATATGTTTATATATAATATATATATATATAATATAGTCCAAGTACTGAGTTAGACATTGGAAATACGAAGACAACTAAGGCCAAGCCCTTGTTCTGCAGGAGAACAGATTTATACTCAGATATACAGCAGAGAATGGTAAGTGCTATAGTATAGGTGTGAACAAACTGCCAAGTCATTGGTGCATGAGCTGAGATCTGGTTATCTTCATTTTAATGATAGGCTGTGGCTGCAGAAAGGCAGTTATGTCCCCCTAGGGTTCCAGGATCCTTCTGTAACAAGGCTTGCACATCCTGCTGTTTGACAGTTTCTTGATCCCTTTTCCTGGGTCACTCTGCCTCAGAGCCTGCAGTGTTACTCTGGCCCTAGCTACATAAGAACTTCTACATAGCCGTTTAGGTTTGGTATTTGAACAATTATATTTGGAACAGAAAAGTTCCATCAATCTTTAAACCTCATAATCCAATTATGTCAGTAAAATTCCAGTTTTTTAGTCCAGTGGAATTGGGGTAATATTTTGCAAACTGAAGTTGAGAGAAATAGTGTTTATTTTGAAAAGAAAAATGGTTGGTTAGCAATTTTCAAGAAGTAAGGCTAGTGTGAACTCCTAGGGGTGATCTGGCCCTTCTGATTGGGATCACCATTTTTCTGGACTTTCAGTGCTGGTCTCTGGAGAATCCCTGCTTGTATGGCCTAGACCTGTAGCTTTCTTTAGCAGGACATCTAAGGTTAAAAATTAAAAAAGCACTTTCAATAACTACAGACCTTCGGGGATCAGAAAGATAATATGTCAAAGGAAACCACTTAAAGGAGATTGTACCAGAAGCCCAAGAAACCCCAAGTTTATTTCTGAGACTGGTTCCAGTTATTTCTAATTTCATTTATATTGTTTTGTTTCCTTTGTTGCTAAACTGGAATAGGAAACCAAAGCCTAAAAGCTCAATTAAAGTGGAAAATTAAAAACTAAATATTGGAGGGGGGAAATACCATACTAACCCGATTTTTCTGTTTTTCCTGTAGTTAGTGTTATTATGGAAGTTTAAATCACATCACTTTTCAGCAACACCATGAGCTTCATTGAAGAGGAGGTGGTTTCTATAGCTTTTCACAAGAGAACTTGTGGGTATCTATTTCTTTACTATTCCCTCAATAAAAAGGAAGCCCAGTGACCTCCACCGGACCATTACAAATGTGAAACTTGGCACTTAAAATTGCTTGCTCTAAATTTTCCAATTGCTTTCTTTTTTTTTTTTTCCATTTAATGTCGTTCTGCCAACTAGTGATTTTATTATTATAAACAGGACATTGTATTCACTTTTAAAAAGAAATATGAAACTGGAGGTAAAATTACAAACTGTAGCTTCTCCGTTGCCAAAATAGAAAACAATGAGCTAAAAATACTGAGCACAGAAAGGGTGTTGTGGTAAGAAGTATTGAAATATCTTCAAGATGGAGCTGTTCCAGATAGACAGAAATTTCCTCTTACTCCAGGTAGAACCAACCTTGAAATAGCAACTTGAAAGGAGAGCCTTATAATACTAACCTCTTTCAGGTCAACTCTTTTGTGGGAAAGCTTTCAAACATAACTAACTTTAAATGACTAATGATCTTATTGTTTATCAGGAAGTCCAATATGATTAAATTGCCATTTAGAAAAAGGTTCCTCTGGTAAGGCAGTGTGGCAGCATTGAGGAGCACTAGAAGTTAGTCCTAGCTCTACCAAGGACTAGCTGGGTGCCTTTGGGCAAATCCATTAGATTTGGAGAAGGGGAGAGGAGTGAGCAATTTCATCTTTGGAAAATGGGTTTTTGACCAGGTTAGGATTTTCCAAAAGGTGTTGGTAGGTCACAAGTTCCTTGGGGTTTTAATAGGTGTTATGGAGAAAAAGGGTTCTCTGGCCAAGTATTTTTGGAAAACAGTGGGTTAATAGATTTCCTAGAGCTTTTTCTCATGGATCATCTCATGGAACTTGTGTTCCTTAGAATACACTTTGCAAATTGCTGAGCTAGATATTTTAAAGCCTTCTCGCTCGAACAGTGCAGAACTCTGTGTTTGAAATGTCCTTTCAGAGTTATTCAGAGCCATCTCATTCTTGGATTTGCAAGAAACTGGTATCCTATTGGTAACTATCTGCCACATTTTTCGACAATAAATATTTATTGTGCCCCACCATTGGCTGCACAGGAAAGATGATTATGTAGGAAATTCAAGGGTTGTGTTTTAAATCTCAATTTTTCCATGGCCAAGAGAACCCTTTCTTCAGGAATAAATTGTTTGACATTAAATGGGGAAGCTGTCATTGTCATTTGAAACTAGTGGCAATATTAGTCCTTTCATGTAAATTGCCACTCTCTGAGAAATTACAAGAAACTCATAAATAGTAACAAAGATTAATGGATCCTAAAGTAGATTCACAGCTGGACGATCTTAATTGTAAGTACCTTAGTAGGTTGTCAACTCATAAAATTTATGTTAATAAATAGCACTATTCTTAGAAGACAGACATTCAAAGATCAGTAGATTTTTGTGGGGGTGGAAAAGTGACTATTGGCAGAGAAGGCAATATTTAAATTTATTCCCTAGATATATTTTTATAACATTGTGGGAATATGAATGCACAGATGACTAATTTCTATATATGCTAAATAAAATCTGTTTGGAAGTTATATTGTGATATGAAAAAAGAAATTTATTTTTGGTATAGGTGGCCTAGGATTTGGAGTAAACTAGAGTATAAGATAGCTATATGTCAGGGTGGCAAAATCTCTTTACTATTTTTTATATTGAAATATTATCCAAATACCATAAAATTCACCCTTTTAGATTGTACAGTTCAGTCACTTCTCATTCCTTCTCCCCACCTAGCTTCTAGCAACCACTAACATACTTTCAGTCTCAATGAATTTCCATATTCTGAATATTTCATATAAATGGAGTCATACAGTGTGGCCTTTGTAGCTGGCTTCTTTTCTTGGCATAATGTTCTCAAGGTTCATCCATGTTGTAGTGTGTATCAGAACTTCATTCCTCTTTGTGGCTGGATAATACTCCATCATATGAATATACCACATTTTGATTATTCATCAGTTGATGGACATTTGGGTTGATTCTACTTCTTGACTATGGTGAATAAAGCTGCTGTGAATATTTGTGTACAGGTTTTGGTGTGGACATATGTTTTCTTCTAAGAGTCATGTAGTATTAGTTCTTAAATTTATGTTTATGATCCATTTTTAGTTAATTTTCCTAAATGGTGTGAGATAGGGGTTAAACTTCATTCTTTTGCATGTAGATATCCAATTGGCCTGGTACCACAGGAAGAGACTATTGTTGAAAGATTATTATTTTCCCTTTGAATTGTCTTGGCTTCTTTGTTGAAAATTAACTGACCATAAGTGGATAGGTTTATTTCTGGACTCTCAGTTGTATTCCATTGAGCTGTATGTGTATAATTTTGTAGTAAGTTTTGAAATCAAGAAGTGTGAGTCTTCCAAATCTGCTTCCCCCACCCCTGCCCCCCAAGCTTTTATTACTGTTCTGGGTCCTTTGCATTTCCATATGAATTTTAGGACCAGCTTGTCAATTTCTGGAGGGAAAAGGCATCCAGGATTTTGATAGGAATTGCATTAAATGTGTAGATCAATTTGGGGAGTATTGCCATCTTAACAATTTTAAGTCTTCCAAGGCATAAATATGGGATGTCTTTCCATTTATTAGGTCTTTAATTTCTTTCAGTGATGTTTTGTAGTTTTCGGTATACAGGTTTGTACTTTTTTCTTAAATTTATTTTATGTATTTTTTGATGCTATTATAAATGAAATTGTTTTCTTAATTTCGTTTTTAAATGGCTTATTGCTAATGTTTAGAAATACAGTTGATATTTTATATAGATTTTGCATTCTGCAACCGTGCAGAGTTTATTATCTCTAAACGTTTTTTGTGGATACCTTAAGATTTTCTATATTTAGAAGTTTATGTCATCTGCAAATAGAAATAATTTTACCTTTTTCTTTTTAATCTGGGTGTTTTTTATTTCTTTTTCTTCTGCAATTGCTCAAAGCAGAACCTTCAGCACAACACTGAATAGAAATGAAGGTAGTGGATCTCCTTATCTGCTCCTGATCTTGGGGGAAAATGATTCACTCTTTAAATATTGATTGTAATGTGAACTGAATTTTTTTAGATGCTGTCTGTCAAATTGAAAGTGTTCCCTTCTAGTTCAACTTTGTTGAGTGTATTTCTCATGAAAGAGCATTGGATTTTGTCAGATGGTTTTTCTGTGTCTTTTGAAATGAATCTGTGATTTTTGCTTTTTATTAATATATTTCATTGATTGACTTTTATATGTCGAGCCAAGCTTACATTCCTGGGATGAATCCTACTTAGTCATAGTGTGTGATCCTACTTATGTTCCTGGATTTGGTATGCTAGTGTCCTTTTAAGGACTTTACTTCTGTATTTCTAAGTGATCTTGGCCTGTAGTTTTCTTGTGATATCTTTATCTGGTTTTGGTATGAGGAGAACACTGGCGTCACAGAGTGAGTTTTGGAAGAGTTTGTGAATAATTGGTGTTAATGGTGTTAATTCTTCTTTAAACATTTGGTAGAATTCACCAGTGAAACCATCTGGCCCTGTGCTTTTCTTTGTGGGAAGTTGTTTGATTATTAACGCAATCTCTTTACTTTGTTATAGGTCTATTGAACTTTTCCATTTCTTAAGTCAGTTTCAGTAGTTAGTGTCTTTCTAGAAATTCATCCTTTGTGTCTTGGTTATGTCATTTGTTGGCATACAGTTCATATATACTCTCTTATTCTATAAAGTGGGTAGTGTCTGTCTTTCGTTTTTGACTTTAGAAATTTGAGTCTTCTCTCTTAAAGATCTGTCGATTTTGTTGATCTTTTCACATAATTAACTTTTAGTTTTGTCTATTTTCTCCCTTGTTTTTCAGTTTTCTATTTCATTTACTTCTGCTCTAATCTTTATTATTTCCTACTTTCTGCTTGCTTGGGTTTAGTTTGTTCTTCTTTGGCTGGCTTCTTAAGGTGGAAAGTTATACTATTGAGTTCAAATCTTTCTGCTTTCTACTCTCTACTCCAAGCCCTGCTTTAGTTGCATCCCATAAATTTTGGTAGGTTGTTTTGGTTTTCATTCATCTCAAAATATTTTCTAATTTCTTTTGAGATTTCTTCTTTGACTCATTGGTTATTTAGGAGTGTGTTGTTTGATTTCCACATATTTGTGGATTTCCCAAGTTTCTTTATGTTATTAACTTCTAATTTTATTCCATTTGGTCAGAGAATATATTTATATGTTTTAAGTGCTTTTAAATATATTGAAACTTATATGGCCTGGAGAATGTTCCATATGCATTGAGGAGAATATGTATTCTGCTGCTATTAGGTAGAGTGTTCTATACATATCTGTTAAATATAGTTGGTTGATGGTTTTGTTAAAGCTTTCTATTTCCTTGTTGATCATCAGTCTAATTATTCTCTCTGTTATTGAAAGTTTTGTAGTGAAGTCTCCAACTGTTATGGTTGAATTCTATATTATTCCCTTCAGTTCTGCCAGTTTTTGCATCATGTATTTTGTGGCTCTTTTGTTAGGTGCATATACATTTATAATTATTTTGTCTTTTAGGTGGATTGACCCTATTATCATTATAAAATGTCCTCCTTTGTCTTTAGTAACAATTTTTATCTTGAATTCTATTTTTTCTGCTATTAGTTTATCTCTCTTTTTGTTACTGTTTGCATGATATATCTATATCTGTTGCATCTTAAATAATATAATGTAGTGACTTGGAAATCATCTCACCTCCCTCCATCCCCAAGGTTTGTTGTTATTGCTGTTTGTTTTTGCTGCTGTTTGTTTTCTGACTTTTCTGAACTGATTCTGTAGAGACTATGCTATGGTCTGAATGTTTATGTCCCCCAGATTCATATGTTGAAATCCTAACCCCAAGTTATAGTATTAAGAGACAGGACCTTTGGGACATGATGAGGTCATGAGAGTAGAGTCCTCATGAATGGGATTAGTACCCTTATAAAAGAGACCCAAGAGGGAAACCTCACCCCTTCCACTATGGGAGGACATAGTAAGAATGTGCCATCTACAAGGAAGCAGGCCCTGAAACACTGAATCTGCTGGCATCTTCATTTTGGTCTTTCCGGCCTCCAGAACTATGAGGTATAAATGTTTGTTATTTATAAGCTACCCAGTTAATGGTATTTTGTTATTGCAGCCTGAGTGGACTAAGATAGGTCAGGCCGCTGAAGTCTCTGCTTGGCTAGCTCAGTGGTCAGCTGATAAATGGATGGAGTTTTCCTTAAATATTTGGAAACAATAAGTCTCCCAGCCTTTGTTGAAGACCTCTGTCTATATGTTGGGGGCATACCTTCAATGCTCAGGCATGCACTTTACACCTGTGCCTTAGCCTTCACTTCCTGTCTGCATGGAGCTTCAGAGTCAGTCAGAGTGAGAGCTTAAGGCTTTCTAAGGTCTTTCCTGGACATGTGCACAGCCCTATGTATGTGTGTGGCTGTCTAGATCCCCAGGAATATGTCAGACCTTTTCAAAGCCCTGTATGGACAACTCATTCTCTAGCTTTTCCTTTTAACTTTTTTTGTTAATTTCTTGTTCTCCCCACTGTTGTCACCATCTCAGACAGCTGTAGTGTTAAATAAATGATGCTGATTATTTTCAACGAACATCCCTTCGGCTGTAAGGCTCTTTGCACTAAGCAAGATCTGATGCTGGTCCAATTAAACAAGCCCTGTGAGTGGGGATTTTCATGAAACTGCTGGATAGGTCAAATAATAACACTTCCCTGGAATGCTGTTTTTAGGATGCTGTAAACCCTTTCTGCCTTCTCTTTGAGGCTGCTAGGCTGCTGGTTTTACCACGATTACAAGGCTGTTGGTTTTCAAAGCTACCACAGAGCTGGGGAGAGGGACATAGGAATAGGGCAAGTGTAACCTTACAAAGCTCACTGTTTTTATTGGTAGTAAGCCATTTTTCTTGAATAATTGCTCTTCAGGTTGTTACAAGGCTTTCATTAATTTCCAGAGTTATGAAAAAGTTGATTTTGACAATTTTTGCCAAGTTTGTTATTTCTATGAAGTAGTAGCTTAGTAGCTTTCAAAGGTTTGTACTTTGCCAGTCCAACTGATGTCACTCTCAAGTCTCTTCACTTTATAATGCCTGGGTTGGAGATAAAAGAAGACAGTGGCCTGAGAAAAGTTTTGAAAAAATGAAAAGCTTCCCGGGGAAGATAACAGAGTGACAGGAAGGTAGATTTTCAAAATAAGAGCCATTGACTAGTCAGTAATTGTGTGGGTAGATCAATCCTAAGATTAGGAATGTTGGGTAGCCTGACATTCATATCAATGCAAGGGAAAAAATGAAATAATGAACATTATTGATAATAGGAAAACAGGGAAACAAATAGCTGCTTATACAGTATCCATTCTGTATTCCAGTTCTGCATTCAGCCCTACATCTTTCCCCAGTTTTACTCTATCATAGTTCCACGTCTTGCCTATTTCTTGCACCGCACATTATTCATTTTCTAGGGCCTGTGTTGACTTCTGTGAAGGATTTGTCTTCTTACTCTGGAAAAATTAGTCATTTGTTGCTCTGTTTTCCCTTGGCAGTTTGTTCACTTGTCATACTATACTCTAATTTTCCTATATATGACTCTGTCTTCCTGATGGATAGCTAAGTCCTCATCAAGAACAAGGGCTGGGTCTTATTTTTCTGTTTCTAGGAGCTTACACAGTACTTGGCATATAAAAGATTATATATGTAAAGATTACATATGTAATTATATAAGTGTGTATAGGATAAAAGAAGGGAGAAAATGGAAAAGGATTGTTTTGTTTAGGAGTTTGTAAAATATGTATTAATATATTCAATATGATGTATTTTTTAGCAAGTACTGGGACTCATTCCTGTTTCTTTTTGATATTTTAAGGAAAATGAATATTGATAAAACATAGTCGGGTGCATTCAAAGAGGTTGCAGTGTAGTGTGAAAATTAAGTTGGAAAAATTTTAAAGAATGAAATGTTAAAATTACTTAAATAAAATAGGAGGCACAACTTCTGTTTCTTGTAAAGATAGAGTATACCCATTCTTCCTGGACCTTTCTTTTTACAACCAAAAACATGGACATACCACAACAAACAAGCATAGGAAAATTCTGAAAGGTAGAAAAAAGAAGGCAGACTGCCTAAGGGTATCAGACTTGAGGAGCAATATGGCAGACATTCCCCTGGGTTTCCTTATTGCCTTCCATTCATCCCAGACAGGATGCTGCAGAAGTCACTGACCTGAAATGGCCAAAAAGCATAGGAAAGTAATCTCCAAGAAAAACCTGTCTCCTCTAGACAAAAGACCAGGAAAACAATGATCTAATGACAGAAAATCTTTTTGGCGATACCCGCCCTAGGCCAGCTAAACAGAAAAGCCCCTCAATCCCCCATATTTTCATTAGGGCCAAGCAAGATGTTAATATTGTGCACACCACCACCCTATCCTATCAAATCAAGCAGTGATGCTCCAATTCCATACCCAGTGGTGTCTGCCTATGGAGCCAAGCAGTGAGTTAGTCTTCCATCCTCCTTACCATATGCAGGTGACACTCAAATTCCCCCTTTTGGAGGTGTGAGCAGATCTGAGCAGGTAGCTAATTTCCCATCCCCTGCACAGCAGAAGCAGACACTGGTCCTCTAATTCCCCCGACAGGGTAGTGTTAGCAGAACCAAGTGAGGTGCTCTTCTTCTATCCCACTTGCAGTGGAAGCAACCACGCTCTAATTTCTCCTCTGGGAAAATGTTACCAGGGCCAGGCGAGGAGCTGACCCCCCTC
The DNA here is from genome assembly GCF_027409185.1 of Cynocephalus volans. Taxonomy (NCBI): domain Eukaryota; kingdom Metazoa; phylum Chordata; class Mammalia; order Dermoptera; family Cynocephalidae; genus Cynocephalus; species Cynocephalus volans. Next base: position 294,234,247 of record NC_084460.1, read on the forward strand.
CCCATCCAGGGGAAGCAGATTGTGTTTGAATTTCCCTATTGGGGTAGTACTGGCAGAGCTGAGGGTATAACAGTTCTTTTATACCCCATCCTGTGAAAGTGAACAGTGCTCCAGTTCTCCTACCAGAGTAGTGCCAGCAGGTTCCAGTGGTGAGATGAGCCGCTATACTGACCTGGCAGCAAAGAAACTTAACAAGGCAAGGCAAGTCACCATGCTACACGCCCTGGTGCAGTGGGACCCAGTGCTAGCTGAGCCTCTACCTCCTACCAGTATAAACAAAGTGGTACTTACCTACTATCCTACTGCCCCTCCAAACTGCGGCAACAAAGCAGTGTGTGTGTGTCAGACTTCAGCTTTCCCCCTTCCTGGTGGCAGTGGGCACTGGAAGGCAATGAGATAGTGGGAGTTAGTGCCCTTCTTTCACCTGGACAATGTCAGCAGAGCCAAAAGGAGACTGAACTTCCACCTCCTCATCTGCAACAAGGCATTGCGAATCAGTGTTCCACTTCTGCTGTGTTGGTGGCAGCAAGGCCCAGCAGGAAGCTGAACATACCCACCTACCTGTCTTTTGTGTTATACCTCAGAAAGGAAATGACTACTCAAAAAAAATATTAAATAGGGATCCAGAGTCTCATAATATCCAAAAGGTCTAATGTGATAGAAAAATCACTCATTATACTAAGAACTGACAATTATCACGGTTTGATGAGGAAAGATCATTGAACCAACACCAAGATGAGTCAGATTTTGCAATTATCTGATAAGTATTTTAAAGCAACTTTATAAAAATGATTTAATATATAATTACGAATTCTCTTGAAACAAATGAAAAAATAGAAAATCTCAGAAAAGAAATAGAAGTTTTAAAAGAACTAAATAGAAAATATAGAAGTGAAAAACACTATCACCAAAATAAATTCACTGGATGGACTCTAGATTAGAGATGATGGTATAGAATTAGTGAACTTTAAGATGGATCAATAGAACTTACCTAGTCAGAACAGCAGGGACCTTTGAGATAATTACAAAAGAGTTAACATCTGTATTATTGGAGGCCCAGAACAAGGAGAAGGTGAATGGGACTGGAAAAGTATTCAAAGAAATAATGGCTGATAAACTTTCAAATTTGGCCAAAGACATAACCTATGGATACAATAAGGAAACTTGAAACAACATAAACCCAAAGAAATCTATGCTAAGGTGCATCATATTTAAACTTCTGAAAACTAAATACAAAGAAAAAAATTATTAAAACAGAAATTTTGCACTACTTACAGAGGAACACCAATTTGAATGACAACAATTTCTCATTTGAAATTATGGAGACCAGAAGCAAGTGGAACAACTTTTTTTCCAAGTACTAAAAGAAAAAAAATGTCATGGAGTCTATATCCAGTGAAAATATTCTTCAGAAATGAAGAGGAAATAAAAACATTCTCAGATATAAGAAAATGTAGACAATTTGTTGCTAGCCAACTTGCCCTTAAAGGATAGCTAGAGGAAGTTCTCTAAAAGAGAAAATAAGAACAGAAGAAGGTTTGGAATTTCAGAATGGAAAGAACAATTTCAGAATGGGTAAAAATAGGGGCAGTCAGAATAGTCTCCTCTCGAGTTTCTTCAATCATATTTGATGATTGAAGCAAAAGTGATAACACCATCAATGTATGTGGAAGAAATACTTAAGACAATTATACTTAAAAAGTTGAGAGGGTAAAGGAAGCTAAATGGAATTAAGGTTTTTACATTTTACTCATAGTGATAAAATGCTGATACCAGTAGATTGTAATAAGTAACATAATATTGCAGTACTTAGAGCAACCACTAAGAAAACTGTACAAAGTGATATACTTAAAAACTTTGAAAATAAGTCAAGATGTAATCTAAAAAAGAAATGTGCATTTAACCCAGAGGAAGGTAAGAAAAAGAAACAGAATAATAAAAAGGAGAAGAAACAAATAGAAAACAAAATATGAAATGGCAACTGAATCCCTAACATATTAATATAAATTCACTAACTACACTAATTAAAAGGGAGATATTGGCAAAATGGGTTAAAAAAAAAAGCCTGATTCAGCAATTAGATGTCTATAATAATCAACTCATTTAAAATACAATAACATAGGTAGGTTGAAAGTAAAAGCATGAGAAAAGATATACCATGCAAATATTAATTTAAAACAAGCAAGAGTGACTATATTATTAACAGACAAAATAGATGTCAAGCAAATAAAATTACTAGAGACAAAGGAAAACATTACATAATGTTAAAAGACAGAATTCACCAAGAAGACATATGATCCTAAATGTGTACATACCAAACAACAGAGCCTCAGATTACATGAAGCAAAAATACAGTGAAAGGATAAATAGACCTACAGTTATATTTGGGTACTTTAACAACTCCTCTCAGAAAATCAGAAAGGATACAACACATCTGAACAACACAATCAACCAATAGGATTTAATAAATGTATATAGAATACTCCACCCTTTAAGAACAGAATAGACATTTTTGAAGTAATCATTGCATATTCACCAAGACAGACCATATCTTGGGTCGTAAAACAAACTTCAGCAAATGTAAAAGAAATGAAGTCATGCAGTGTATGTTTTCTGACTATTTAGAAACAAACTAGAAATCTATAACAGAAGGACAACAGGAAAATCTCTAGACACTTGGAAATTAAACAACATACTTATAAATAGCCCACTGGTCAAAGAGGAAGTGTCCAAGGAAATTTTTAAAAAATACATAGAACTGAATGAAAGTAAAGACACAACTGCTGTAGATTGGAAGCCAACCCAATATCTTTGAGGCTCAATTGCCACCTAACTGTTGAGGGTGGGAAATCCTATCATGGTAATTGCAAGCTGGGGCCTTGAAGAGATGATTAGATTGTAGGACCATGCTGTAGTGAATGGATTAATAATGGTGTTGGTCAGGAGTGTGGGCTTTGAAAGGAGAGCACATGAGAAGTTCTCTCTCTCTCTCTGCTCTGCCACTTTCTGCCATGTGAGACCACTGGATCACTGTTGCCACCACCAAGACCCTCACCAGATGTGTTCCCTGGACTTTGACCTCCCAGCCTCTGAAACTGTAAGCAGTAAATTTTGTTTTCTTATAAATTGTCCAGTTCTGGGTATTTTGTTATAAGCAACAGAAATGGACTAATACAACAACATATCAAAATATGTGAGATGCAGCTAAAGCAGTGTTCAGAGGAAAATTTATAGCTCTAAAATGTTTAAATTAAAAAGAAGAAAAGGGTTGGCTGATTAGTTCAGTTGGTAAGAGTATGGTGCTGATAACACCAAGGTCCCAAGTTGGATCCCTGTACTGGCCAGCTGCCAAAAAAAAAAAAAAGAGGGAAAAAGAGAGATTTCAAATTCTTGACTAAGTATCTAGAAAAAGAAGAGCAAGATAAACTCAAAGTAAGCAGAAGGAGAGAAATACAAAGAACCAAAATTAGTAAGATTGAAAATAGGCTAACAGTAGAGAAAGATTGATGAAACAAAAAAGCTGGTTCTTCAAAACAAATTAATTAAATTTATAAATCTTTAGCAAGACTGATGGATTGCAGGAAAAAACCAAACTTTTCATCTGCTCTCATGCCAAAATCAGCCCAGAAGACTTCTGTGACCAAATGTGTATGGGGTTTCTCCCCTCACGCCAAGCAAGCAATCACTTCTGAAGTGGACACCAGCTGGGTGCCCTCTAATTCAGTTCCAACACTATCTACCTGGAGATAGTGTCAGATCCCATAAGTTAAGGGTTCAGTCCCCAAGAGTGCCCCCACTTCAGAAGCTGGTGGTGAGTCCAGGCATTTGGAACTTCTGACTGATCAGCTATAAATTGGGGTTCCAACAATCCCTTCCTCAAGTTTGATGAATTTTCTAAAGTGGCTCGCAGAAATTAGGGAAACACATGTTTACTGGTTTATTATAAAGGATATTGTGAAGGGTACAGATGAAGAGATGCAAAGGGCAATGTATGAGGGGAAGGGGTGCAGAGTTTCCATGCCCTCCTTGGATGCACCATCCTCTAGTAACCTCCATGTGTTCAGTTATCCTGGAAGCTCCTTGAAACCTGTCCTTTTGGGTTTTTATGGAAGCTTCATTGCATAGTCATGATTGATTAAATCATTGGCCATTGGTGATCAACTTAACCTTCAGCACCTCTCCCCAGCCTGAAGTTGGGGGGTGGGGCTGGAAGTCCCAACCCTCTAATCTTGCCTTGGTCTTTCTGGTGACTAGCTTCCATCCTGAAGCTACCTAGTGGCTGCCAGCTATCAGCCAACTTGTTAGTATACAAAAAGACATCATTTGGAGATTCTAAGGATTTTAGGAGTTGTGTGCTCTGCAATAGGGACTAAGACCAAGTATATATCTCACAATATCACATAGATAAACAGAGAGGAGATACAAATCACATAAGGAATGAAACAGAACGTAGCTACAGATACTGCAGCCATTAAAAGGATAGTAAGGGAACGAATACTACAAACAGCTTATCAAGAAGTTCATAAATTTGACAACTCAGAAGAAATGGGCTAATTCCTCAAAGACTGCAAACTCAAAATTCAAGCATGTGAGATAGACAATCTGAATAGTCCTATAACTATTAAAAATATTTAATTCATAATTAAAGAGCTCCTAGAAAGGAAATCTCCAGGCCCAGGTGGATTCACTGGAGAATTCTAGAAAACATTTAAAGAAGAATTAACACCAATTTTACACAATCCCTTCCAGAAGATAGAAGAAGAGTGAATACTTCCCAACTCATTTTATGACGCCAGTATTACTCTGATACCAAAAACAGAAAAAGATTGTATAGAAAAGAAAACTACAGACCAGTGTTCCTCATGCAGTCAGATGCAAAAGTGCTTAGCAAAATATTAACTAATTGAATCCAGCAGTTATAAAAAGAATTACAAGCCATGACTTAGTATGCTTATTCCGGTTATGGAGGACTGGTTGAACATTGAAAACCAATCAACCCATTACATATAGAAATTGAAGTGGTTCATAGACATGAATGTAAGAGATAAAACTATAAATTTTTTAGGGGAAAACACAAGAGTATATCTTTGTGGCCTTGGATTAAGCAAAGGACAAGTGACAACAGAAGAAATACATCAGTTGGACTTCATCAAACTTAAAAACTTTAGTGGTTTCAAAGAACACCATCAAGGAAGTGGAAAAACTACTCTCACAATGGGAAAAAAATTTGCAAATTATGTATCTGATAAGGGACTTATATCCAGATAAAGAACTCTTACAACTTGATGAAAAAGCAAATAAACAAATTAAAATTTTTTTTAAATAAACAAACTTTAAAATGGGCACAGAATTTGAAGATATACAAATGACCAGTAAGCACATGAAAAAACGTCCAACATCATCGGTCATTGTGAAAATGTCAATCAGAACCACAGTGAGATACCATTGTACACCTACTAGGATGGCTCTAATAAAAAAATACATATTTAAAAAAATTATAATTTTAAAATAAAATTTAAAATAGTGTTGGTAAGGATGCAGAGAAATTGGAACACTCTTCTACTGCTGGTGAGAATGTATAGTGGTGCGGCCATTTTTGAAAACAGTTTGGCAGTTCCTCAAAGTGTTAAACGTAGAGTTGCCATCTGACATAGCCGTTCTACCCCCAGAGAACTGAAAACATATCTACACAAAAACTTGTACACAAATGTTCACAAATGTTCAAAAAATGGAAAAAACCCCAAATGTTAATCAGCTGATAAGTGGATGAACAAAATGTGGTGTGTCCGTGCACTGGAATATTATTGGGCCATAAAAAGGCATGAAGTACTGATGCTACAATGGATAAACCTTGAAAACATCATGCTTAGTGAAAGAAGCCAGACACAAAAGGCCACATATTTTATGAATCCATTTTATGAAATGCCTAGAATAGATTATCCTTAGAGAAAGAAAACCAATTAGTGCTTTCTGGGGGGCTTAGGGAGAAGAAGAAATGTGGAGTGGCTGCCGCAGGTGCAGAGTTCCTTTTTTGGGGCGATGAAAATGCTCTAAAATTAGGTAGTGGTGATGATTACGCAACCCTGCATATACTAAAAACATCTGAGTTATACACTATAAAAGGGTAAATTTTATGGTATTTGTTATTTGATATTTATCAAATTTGTTATTGATATTTATAATATCAATAATGATATTATAAAAGTCAATACATGTAATCTATCATATCAACAGACCGAAAAATAAAAATTGTATGATCATATCAATCGATACAGAAAAGGCATTTTAAAAAGTCCAATATATATTCATACTAAAAACTCTCAGCTCGTAGGAAAATAGAAGAAGGTCCTCAACTTGGTAAAGAATATCTACAGAAGACCTACGAGGGATAGGCACATAAGTTAATGGAACAGAATAGAGAACCCAGAATTAGACCCACACAAATATGCCCTATTGATTTTTGTCAGAGGAGCAGAAGTAATTCAGTGGATGAAGGATATAGAACCTTTTCAACAAATGGTGCTGGAAGAATTCAGCATACATAGGCAAATAAATGAACCTCATGCCTCATGTAAAAATTAACTCAAAATGGGTTATGGACTTAAAATATGAAAGTATAAAACGTATACAGAAGAGCATAGGAGGAAATTTACAGGATGTAGAACTAGGTAAAGAGTTCTTGAACTTTGACACAAAAAGTACAATTCATAAAAGAATAGATTGGTAATTTGGATCTTATCAAAATTAAAATCTTTTTGTCTGTGAAAGACCCTGTTAAGAAGATGAAAAGACAAGCTACAGACTGGGAGAAAATATTTGCAAACCACATACCCAACAAAGGACGAGTATCTAGAATACATAAAGAACCTTTCAAAATCAACAGTATAAAATCAATCCAGTTAGAAAATGGGCAGGAGACATGTACTGAAGAGGATATACAAATGAGAAAATAAAAAGATGTTTAATATGACTAGCCATTAGAGAATGCAAATTAAGTTCATAATCAACTTAATCGTAATGAGCTTAGTACATATCTGTCAGAATGTTTAAAATGAAATGAAAAGGAAAAGTTGGTGAAAATTTCCAAGCAGTGCTAGTGAGGATACAGAGAAAGTGGATCACTCACACCTTGCACAGCCATTTTACATTTGGATATTCTCATAAAACCTGTACACAGATTTTTATAGCAGCTTTATTTATAACAGCCCCAAACTGGAAATAAGCCAGATGTCCTTCAGCAGGTGAATGGTTAAACAAACTGTGGTGCATCCAAATCATGGAATGATACTCAGCAATAAAAAAGAGTGAACTATTGATATAGGCAACAACTTGGATGGATTTCTAGGAAATTATGCATGTGAAAAAGCCACCCTCAAAGGTTACATACTATATGATTCTATTTGTATAACATATTTGAGAAGACAAATTTTAGAACTGAGAACAGATTTGTACTTGCCAGGGATTGAGGGAGGTGTGGGGCATGGAGGGAGTTGGCTGTGATTGAGGGTTCCTTGAGATTATGGTAGTGTTCACTCTCTTGATTGAGGTGGTGTTTACCGGAACCTACATATGTAATGAAATTGTATAGAGCTTATATACTCAAACAAATACAAATAATAATGTGAAATCTAAGTAAGATTGGTGCATTATATCAATGTCAATATCCTGGTATTGATATTGTACTATAGTTTTGCAAGATTTTACCATAGGAAACTGGGAAAAGGGTACACAGCATATATATTATTTCTTACAATAGCATGTTAATTTACAATTATCTCAAATGGTCAGTTTTTTTTTAAGGCAGCAGGTGAACATAGATGGGAAAATAATATTGTGTGAGGAACTTGGAAGCTTTAAAAAGCAGGTTATCTTTGAACTTGGCCTTGAAGGATGAATAGGATTTCAGTATGCTATTTGACTTATTATTTAAAAAAAAAAAAAAAAAAAAGAGGAAGTAAAAGCAGTTAATACTGTTATTGACCTCATGTTCTGAAAAGACCTCTTAGTAGGGTGATTTGCCTACATGGCCCTTGAATTGTGTCCATAACCATAGGCCAAGGTGAAATTCAGGAGAATCTGAGATGATGAGTTAAAGGGCATGAAAAACAAAATTATTGGATGGGGAAAGATAAGTAAAATTTGTATATTAGGTGCTTCGGATACCAAAAGGAGGTGATAAGAGACAGAAAAATAGGCCTGACACTCAGGAAAGAAGGCTGGACTACAGATATCTATTTAGATACATAATAGTAGTAGTTAAAGGCACCAAAGTGAATGAGTAAATGTAGGGTGAGCATGTAGTCTGTAAAGGAAAAAGGACCAAGGATAGACTGAAGAGCTCCAGCATTTAAAAGTGGGAGCTTCGGGCCGACTGTGGCTCACTCGGGAGAGTACAGCGCTGGGAGCGCAGCGGCACTGGGAGTCCCGAGGCCGTGGGTTCGGATCCTATATAGGGATGGCTGGTGTGCTCACTGGCAGAGCGCAGTGTGGACGACACCAAGCCAAGGGTTAGGATCCCCTTACCAGTCACACACACACACACACGCACACGCGCACACACACACACACACACACACAAAAGTGGGAGCTTCTTAGGAAAAGACGGAGTTGGGGGCACAGAAAGATGGTTATTAGAGGAGTTAAAGGAAAGGAAAAGGAAAAGTTGGTGATGAGTTACTAGCAAGAGTAAACCACCCTGTGCTCTGCCTCAGTGAAGTCAGCAGGGACAAAACTAGAACAGAGGTCACTGGATTTAGCCATCAAGTCTTTTTCTTTGTCTTTTGGATATCACAAGAGTTTCAATGGGTTCATTGGAGCCAAAAGCAGATTATATTCAGTTGAGGAGTGGATGGCAGATGAAAAAGTGGGAATCCCTAAATATGAACATCTCTTTTAAGGAGCTTTGCTATTCAGAGGAGGTGAGAAGGAGCCTGAGAGCAGGGTCCTGAAGATATTTTTGGGAATGGGGAAGATTTGAGCTTGCTGGCAGGCAGTAGGTAAGGAGCCAGTGGACGACATACACATTTTTGGACTTCTCTTTGGAAATTGCCTTCAGAGCCCGAGGCACATTTTCAGTAATGGCAAATCTTCATCTTTTGAGGGTGGATTTGATTTTTGGAAACAGCCAAGTCAATTCAGAGCCAAGGGTGGTAAATCAGGTGGGTGATCATGTTGGATACTACTACTTTAAAAAAAAAAAGAGTGTAATTATAAAGCAGTAAAATTGATTTTCTTGTGAAGCTCATGAATTGGCTTAGAAAGTAGTTCTTAAAGAATTCCAAAAACCATTTGAGCAATTGTAGCTTTAGGTGAATAAATTTGTGAAGTCTCTTTACAACTTTCAGAAGAGGACACTCATTTGTGTAGAATTCTATTATGTATGTGAAGACATTGGTCGTATTACATTATATTTGTCTAGTGCTCAAATGTAGTCCTATAGTCTTTTTGCCTGAGAGGTGGCTTAGTGGAATCATACCCAAGTTTATATATGGGAGACTCAAGAGTTTCAAACTGTGATTGTTTAAACAGTTTCTCCTGTGGTCTCACAGATGTAATTAGAATTCCTAGGATAGGAGTGTTCCCACAAGCATAACAATACTTTAAATGTGTGTTCAATTATCCTTTTCTATAGTCAAATTTAATCATTTCTTTTTGAAATAGAGTTATTTTGAAAATATTAAATGACCAGCAGAATCTTGAATGTCTGTCAGACGTAAGACAGTGCTACACACATAGTAAGCATTCACTGAACATCCTTCTCCTCACTTCTGTGTCCTGGTGTGTACACACCAGGGGACAGACCAAGAGAAAAACCAGTTTCCTAGTAGAAGATCATCTCCATTAGTGTTTGGCCAAAAATATCCAGGACTAAGAAAATTAATGTTGTGAACAAGTTTGAAGTTTTCACTTAGCTTTGTTGTTAATGTGGCAAATATAGATCTACCAAAACATATCATTTCTGAATGCTTATTTTATACCTTTTTATACATATGTACTATTTAATCATTAACACAACCCTGTGAAATACTTGTCCCTGTTTTACAGATGAAGTGGTTCAGATGAGTACAATAACTTGCCTGAGGCCACATGGCTTAAAGGGGCAGAGCTGGGATTTGAATTCAGGTTTGCAGTCTCAGAAGCTCTTACCCACTATCCTCGTGTCTCCACCTTCTTAAACCCATACCCTTTATAAACCTTAAAAAAAATCAGAAAAACTACACACTCTCCCTCATATTGAGAAAAGAAGTTACAGCCTTTCTTCTTGAAATCCCTACTAGCCAAAAGACATTATAGCACTGTACTTTATGTAATATGAGCTACAAAAGCAATAGTTTTTAAAGTTGATTTGTTTTGAAATAGAAACCTGACATTGACATTCTGCCATGCCCTCCATCTGCCTCCCCACACCTGGAAGGCTTCTGTGCTCCCAGGAGCGGGCAGTGTGGAATCAGTGACTGTAACATCCTGTCATGGCTTTGTTAATGAGAAAGCATTAGAGGAAGCCATGACAAGTTAGCCATTCTAGGAAACTTTCCACAGCTGTTGTGTTAATTAAGACTTTTTCAGTCCCAAATAACAGAAACCACCAGAACTCTTGCTTAAGCAGAAAGGAGAATTGGTTTTAAGGATTTTGTGGTGTCTCCCAGAATCCAAGGCCAGGGAACCAGGCACTGCAGTGTGGAAGGAAACCCAAAAAGACTTCTTTCTTCCTCTCTGGCTCTCCTCCTCTCTATATGTCTGCTTCCTTCTTCTACTTCACTCAGACTGGTCTCCTTTGCTTCCTGCTCTTCAATGGGATGGCTGCTATCTCCGTCTACCAAATTGCTATCTTGGCCCATCCAGCTACAGGAAGACTGAGTTCTCTCCCTTCCCCTCCCCTTGCACACCTTGCTCCTTATCTTGCTCTCCCTTTTTCTGTCCCAATTTCCAAATTCTGGCGCAAGGATCGGATTATCCCAGTTTGGGTTATATACTAGTTTGGTAGAGGGAGTGTAAGGACAGACAATCCAATATGTTTACCACAGCTGTGTTCACTCCTACCTTTATGGACGGTGTCACTGATTATTTTTCTGTTCCAGGAGTTTGAAAATTTTGAATGACTCTGATATCACAGGGATGAAATACAAGAACATAGATGTTAGAGACAAATTTGGTTTGAATCGTCACTCATTCTTCTACTTAGTAGGTATATAATCTTGGGCAAATTTTAACTCCTCTGAGCCTACTTTCTTTAAAGTTTAAAGGGATATACGGATAATATCTTTCTCATGAGGTTGGGTGGGGTTTAATGTAATAACACGTATAGTTCTTAGTAGAGGGTCTAGCATACATTATGCTTGATAAAATATTCCCCCTTCTTTCTTTCTGATAATCATTAAGGCATATTGGCCTTACCAAAAAGATGTTTAAGTCATATGAGGAATAAAAATTTTAAACTTAACTTCTGCCCTTAAATTTCTGCTCCCTCTTGCCCCTTTTTTGTCCCCCCCCCCTTTTATTTTTTAAAAGATGACTGGTAAGGGGATCTTAACCCTTGACTTGGTGTTGTCAGCACCATGCTCACCCAGTGAGCTAACCGGCCATCCCTATATGGGATCCGAACCCTTGGCCTTGGTGTTATCAGCACCACACTCTCCCGAGTGAGCCACGGGCCGGCCCATTTTGTCCCCTTTTAAATCTACCCTTGGGTATCAATATATTCATAATCCACAGGGCTTTTGTTCTAAACCCCCAAAATTCTCTTGGACAATGTTCCCAGGTCATGGTTGGAGGTCCCAAGGTATCACCCAAAGTGGGTTCCACTTGCAGATATATTGGTGCTTCTTGTAAATGAACTGTTATGTGAAAATCGTTCATGGCTCTACCAACTTTTTTTCCAATAGTTGGAGTTGAAAAGGCCTAATTAAGGATTTAGTTTAGTAAATATTTATTGTCTCTACTATTTACAAGATATGAAATAGATATTGTAGAAATTAAAATATAAATAATTGAGAGAAACAGCCCTTTCCTTCAAAGAAAATAAAGTCTAGAAGAAAAGATGATGAGTCTACCTACACAAATCACTACTAATTCAGAATGTTTTGGCAGAAATGGTTTACCAAGGTCCCATGTTAGTTAAGGTAGGTCATGTTAAGTAAGAATGGAGAAGTAGTTTGAAGCCAAATCATTGAAGATATTGAATACCAAGCTGAGGATTGTATTATAAAGAGAGCTGGAAGCAAGTGAAAGTTTTTGACAAAGGGAGTATAATTTAATGGTATGTCGTAGGAACTTACTTCATCCTGGTAGCCAAATGCTAAAGGACATAAAAGGCAGGAAAGAAAGAGAGGTGAGACTAGAGTCCAGCAGAAGAGAACTGCTTCAGTAGAATGGATAATAGGGTAGGATTATGAATTTAGGGCCAGGCTAAGTCTAGGTAAGGACTGGGCAGTGGCGGTTGGGCTGAGGCAGAGAGTATGCTGGGAGATCTGAACCCTGGAGGTGCAGGAGGAGGTGTAGTCTATTGGAGGGGTCACTTGGGGCTCCTCCTTTTGTGAAGATGGGAGGATCAGAGAAGTAACACTGTGTTTCACTATATTCCCATTCCTTATTTTGAAACGCTGGAGTAAACAATAACTATGAGCATGTTTTAATCTCAAAATCTAAATATTTAATATTAAAATCAGCCAGGAAGTCATTACTGGCCTGTTTTTTTTTGTTTGTTTTTTTCTTTTTTCTTTTTCTTTTAAAAAACTGTAGAACCAGCTTTGAACAAGGCAACAGAATTTTGGCCCCAAATGAATATTTGACGGACATATAAGAGTAGACTTGGCTTTCCCCATTAATGAGGAGAAAGAATTCATACTTTTTTTTCTGTTAAAAGTTACAAAGTCCTATTCACTTTGGCCAAAGTAATAGTAGAGTCCCTGATTATCTTGAAATATAGCTGTAATTTATTTTGGTATTTTAAAAAATATATTCATGTTGTTATCCTCTATTTTCAGTAGCTAATTTAAAGTGCTTATATATATCTCTTATACAGGTCTCTTACTTCATTAAATTGAGACTCTAGTAAATATTCTCAGTATTTTATAGAACTGTGCCAGGTCTATTAAGGCCCATTCATGATGCTTTAACAATAGTATCTTTCCACATCATCCTCTTAATAAAAAACATTCATTTTGAGAATACATTTTCCAGGCAGTTCCTCTGCTTCCCAGGGGGAATATTTTGAGGCCTCCCAGTGACCATAGGATTAAAAGATTTGACAGGAAAGCCCTAGAATTCTTGAAGAGCAAGGCCTTTGAAAGATTCATTGTTATGCAATCTCCCTTTGAAAGAGACTACTTTATCTTGCTCCTAAACATCTATAGGACAGACATAGCATTTTCTGAAAAGAAATTCTGGGTAATGTAGAACAATCTATTTAGGTAATCTACTACGAGTAGTGTGTAATTTGAAGAATGATAGTTCCATTTTTGTGGTTGCCATAACAATCATACAGTTGTGCAAAAAATGTGTATAGCTTTTATAGAAGGGAGCTGGCACCTTTGTAATGATTCTTCTCGTATCAGAGCAACTGTTTTCAGATCTGAAAAATAGGGGTGGCTTAACCCTTCCCCATTTAGCTCAGCATGTTCCCTGAGAAGGCTTTTTGGAGCTCCAGGGCTGTTGACATGCATTCACCACTTGCATTTGCACTATAGCCTGAGAAATGGATTGGGAATTAAGGATGATTCTTTCAACAGCAGATTCTGAATTCCTAGCTTGGGAATTTAAAGGATGAGAGAAAATATACATTGTTCCTCAAATAGAAATATAGAAGAGATGTCTAGACATAGTTAATTCCCTTACTTTGTGACTATTCTTAATTCTGTCCACTAGAATTTAAATCCATTAAATTCTGGCCTTTGCACCATTGTGTTTAGTTTCAGATAAAGTCATATGAAAATCTGGTTACAATTTCTGTTTTATTTTTATATATTAACTATGTTGCTTCTGGAAATTGCAAAGCAAATTTAAAATTTTAGTATCTTAAAGTGAGAATATATATATGCATATTCTTTTGTTGGCTACCTTTTTTTCCATTCTTGTATACCCTTTCCAAAAGAAAATACTTGGGACATTACTTTCTCGGTCATATTAAGGCCTTTTCTCAGTCATACCTAGTTTGCAGAAGCTTGACATCAGAACTCTTTGTGTGAATTTTCAGGTTGAGGGTGTAAAGTCAGATTTGGATGTGGTACCTAAAATGAAGTCATTGGCAACTTAGTCACCTGTAGAGAAACTTTTTCTCAAAGAGATTTGAGATAATTATTACTTCAGTCAGAATGCTTCCAGAATGTTTGAATCTTAAGATAAAGTTGAACTAAGGGTAGAGGTAGAGGAGATCTCAACTTCCTTTGAAATAGAACTTGCTTAGTCTAATTGACTTATTTGAACATTTTTCCTTCTAGTGAATGTCTCTCTCGTTGAATCATAGCTCTGCAGTTCTGAGTGTCAGTTTTCCCGTCCACAAAATAAGAATGGGGGAGGGGGTGGAACCCAAAAAACTTTTTTTATCTGCTCTCAACCACAACCATCAACACAGAAGACTTCTGTAACCAAATGTGTGGGGACTTTTCCCCACACACCGAGCAAACAATCAATTCTGCAGCAGACACCAACTAGGTGTCCTCTAATTTAATTCAATTCCTATCTACCTGGAGATAGCTTCAGATCCCAAGGTTGAAGGCTCAGCCCCACAAGACAGCCCCCGCACTTTCAATGTCAGTTGTAGCCCAGGTTTGTTTTACCTTTGCTTCTAACAGACCAGCTATAAAATTGGTGCTCCCACAACCCCCTCCTTGTGGTTGGTTAATTCGCTAGAGTGGCTCACAGAACTTAGAGAATCACTAAGGTATGTTTACTGGTTTATTATAAAGCATATTACAAGAGATTCACATGAAGAGATGCATTGAGCAAAGTATGAAGGGAGGGACACAGTGTCCATGACCTCTCTAGATGTGATTATTCTACTCTGGAAACGTCCATTTGTTCAGCTTTCTGGAAGCTCTCCAAACCCAGTCCATTTGGGTTTCTGCAGAAGCTTCATTATGTAGGCATGAGTGAAGCATGAACAACTGTGAAGAAATGTGATTGGACAAAAAGGGTATGTTCTAATACTAATAGACTAAATGGTGAAACCCAGCAAGACCTGTTTGTTCAGATTCTTCTTGGCTGTCTATGCGGCATTCCTTCCTCCTAAATGTGGGGCAGGACCTCTTCTTAAATGGGGGTCTTATGACCTACAATCAGACAAGGTAGGTCAGAGACTTTCTTTATGGCCAGCTCCAAAACAGAAAGGCCTGGGAAGATTAGAGTAGTTTCTGTGGCCTGCCTTGGGGAGCAAGTGAAAGGAGGGCAGGAAAAGGTCAGAGAGTAGTTACTTAGGAAATAACAAGAACTATGGGAGTTAAGAGCCAGGAACCCTGGATGAAAACCAGTACACACACACACACACACACACACACACACACACACACACACGATATCACACCCACCATTATTATAATTCTATCCTCTCAAGGGGCCATTTCTAGGTAATAGGGGGGAAAAGGGTTTTTAATGAGAGCAAGATTTCTCATATGTTGAAGATCTCTTGTATGTTTATACTCTGAAGATTTTGTACATTGTGTAGAGCTTTTTATGCTCAAACTCTTAATACTCTATATTTAGGGGCTTAGATATTTGATCCTTCTGTAGGATCATTTCCTGGCTTACAGCCACTTCATTTTGTCCAATTTTAAAACTTAATTTATATCAGTCAGTATTCTTATACCCAATATTAAAGTGAACCCCAATCTTATATTTTAAATCTGGATTATAGGAAAACTCAACTACCAGTGGTAAAAGAAGATAGAAAGAGATGTTCAGAGAGAGCTTTGGCGAGAGAGCTTTTCTGGACACTGTAGGACTTAGCTGCCCTCATTTGCTCCCTTAGGAGCATTCTGAACACCAGCAAGCTTAGGTTTAAATCTTGGACAGGAAGTAAAAGAGTTCAGAGACCAAGCTATCTCTACCCTATGTACAATCTCTCTTGGCTGAATTGTGCCTAGTAGTTCAGTGCCTTCTGAAAGGATAAGGCACAAACGCAAGGCAGCTCGCCGGAGAAGTTCCGATTTTATTTAGCGAGTACATCTGTTTTATAGGGTTAGAAGAGAGTTGATAGGTTTTCAGGGGACACGGGGCATTTGGGGATTGGATGGATTATGTTGCTAAGGGGCCAGGAGCAGGGAGCCTGCACTGATTGGCGTACGATTCGCGCCGGCAGGAAGGAAAAAGGCGGAAGAGAAGGGTAGCCAGCGCCATGATTGTGCGCAGCCAAAAAAGGGTTCTCATATGACCTAATATTCCTCCCTTTTTGTTAGAATAGGGGCGACGTCCTTTTTCTCTCTGGCTACTTCCTGCTGGTAGGGGGCGTCGTTTGGGAATGGGTTGGAGTGTCAGGGAGGAATATGGTCAGGAGACCCCATAATATGGTGGAATATAAAAGAACCTCCTGGGGGGTGAAATGGATGAAAGTTCCCTGTAGCCATAAGTCGATAATCTGTTGAGTCCACTCCTGATGTGTAAAAACCGGGTGTAGTAGCCAGGCGTCGGAGGAAAGGGCATCTAGGAAGGCAATCCATCACGTCCTATATGTTTCATCAGCATGTGGTGAGGAGTTTCCGAGAAGAGGCGGAGGATTCATCAGTAGCTAGGAGTTGGTAGTTTCTAAGTAAAAGCTGGTTAAAAGTCTGGTTAGAAATTTTGCCCACTTGGGTTTGTAAAAACTTGAGTATACAAGGTAAAAAAAAAAAAGGCATACCAGAAGGATTACAGAGAGGGGGCCGAGGATGGGCCAAACCCAGGTTAGGAGAGGGTTGGACATTAGAGAGGAGAATGGGCTGGAGTCGGGTGGGGCACGCAGGCTGGTAGCTAATTCAGTGAGTTTAATGATGTTATTTTCTACCACACCCGATTCGTTGATATAATAACAACATTCTTCTCTTAGGAAGAGGCAGGTGCCACCTTTTCCCGCTGTGAGCAGATCAAGGGCTCTCCTGTTCTGGAGGGTCACTTGGGCCAAAGAAGTTATTTGTTTTTGTAGGGAGGTTAGAGATTCTGCCATGGACGTGAGGGCCCTTTCTAACTTGGATTTAATATCTTCGACAGCCCACAGAGAGTGGCCCAGGACTCCTCCCGAGAGGCCAGCACTGGTGATGGAAATGGTTAAAGACATACCAACCAAGATAGGGAGGAAAGCCACTCTTTTCTGTCGGTCTGGGGGATTAAGAAGGTGAAACATTTCTGAGCTGGTGTATAGGGTGAGCTGGGGAACAACAGTTACGAGAAGGCAAGGAGAAGTTATGTTGGGGAGGAAAGTGGTGATAAGGGTTCCATTGCACCAAAAAAAGGTTCCAGGCGATGCATGAGTGGTATTTGTGAGGTTAAGACTGTATTGGCAAAAGGGGTCATTAAAAGATTTGGAAATAGTGGGGCCACAAAGGCATGTTCTAGGGAGGAGGGTGTGGTTGCTTTCCTCAGGCTCCCACAAAGGAACATTGGGTAGGGGTGAAGAGGGCAGTGGGGCCTGGGAAGGGTTTGGACGAAGGAGTGAGTCGGTGTTGTTCACTGGGACAGCGGCAAGCAGGGAGCGAGCCAAGGAGGTGCACAAAAAGCAATTTCCAGGGGAAATGGATGGAACAGTCTGGTTTAAAAAGGACAGGGTATCGGAGATGATCTGTAACCAAGTATATATAGGGGAGCCCGGGGCATGAAGGGAAGGGGCATTTTCTAAAGAGGATATGATGTTCTGTTCATGATGTTTTATGTCTGTAGAGACAAGAGATATAGGGTCATGAAGAGGAACATACTCACAGGATATTTCAAAAGTTCCGCAGGGGTGTGAAGCATAGCCATTACAGTAAACAGAAGCAAGCACCCTGGTAGCCCATTGGCTCTCCCATGCGTCCTGGATGGTTAAAGAACACTGTCATTTGCCTCACACTGAAAAAGTCTCCTACCAATAGGCTGTCCCATATACCCTAACTCCCAGTGGATCTTACATGACCAATACAGACAGCCGCCATAGGTGTCAGGCCACCAGCAACAGTAATCGCGGGTCTGATCAAAGAGGAAGCAAAGGTAAGGGCGGTTGGCTCGTTTAACTAACTTGGAATTGGAAAGAGTGATAGTGACAGCCTCGGAGCAACCTTTGATGGAGCAGTCTGCAGCAGTGGCCAAATGGGTGACTTTGGTGTTTTTTTTGTGTGTGTATGACTCTCTCACCTAAAATCTCCATACGTAAGATGGAGGAGAAGAGGAACTTTGAGAAAGAGGAGGAGGATATTAAAAGTGTTAAGAATACTAAAAAGGAGCATCCTTGTGGTTGAGGAGAGGAAGGACAGGAATGCGGGAAAATCGCAATATCAGGGGATTAGATGGGTCCGGAGTACAAGAATAAGAGGGAGAAGGAGTAGATGGAGGGGAGCCTCGGGACTCTTCTGAGATATCCTGGACGCCAGTGGGGATGAGGTTTCGGGTGTCTGGTTTTAATCTAGAAATGTGAATCCAGGGAGTAAAACGGTTACCAGGTAAAGAGAGTTTGGCGGCTGTAGGGGTGCAAAGAATAACTGGGTAGGGGCCCTCCCACTTGGGCATGAGAGGTCCTTTTTCTTCCTGGGAGTTGTAATATACTAGTTGTCCAGGGTGGAGAGGCAAGAAGTTTTGAGAGGAAGCAGGGTCAGGAAGAAGCCAATCTTGAAATTTCCAAAGTTCAGATGGAAAAGGAGAGGTAAATTGAGGTCTGGCAGTATTGGACCCTGTGAGGGAGTGAGCCCTGGAGGTAAGAGGGGACGCCCGTACATTATTTCAAAAGGAGACAACAGAGAGGGTTTTTTTTGGAAGAGCCCTTATCCTGAGTAAGGCCAACGGGAGTAGCTGAACCCAGTCCAGGTGTAGTTCTAAGGATAATTTTGTTAAAATATTTTTAAGAGTTCTGTTGGATCTCTCTACCTTTCCGGAAGCCTGGGGACGATAGGGACAGTGTAAGTGCCACTGAAAAGAGAGAGCTTGGGAAACTTTCTGGGTAATCTGAGAGATAAGCTCAGGACCATTGTCTGACTGTAATGAAGTGGGCATTCCAAATCTAGGGGTAATCTGAGAGAGAAGGATGGACGCCACTGTAATAGCCCTTTTATTAGATGTGGGGAAGGCCTCTACCCATCCAGAGAAGGTATCTACGAACACTAGGAGATATCTGGTGCATCGTACAGGCAGCATGTCAGTGACATCCACCTGCCAATCAGCTGCAGGTGTGTGACCTCTGGCCTGGTGGGAGGGGAAAGGTTTTTTAAAGGAGTGTTGGGGTTAGTGCGCTGGCAGACTTTACAAGTAAGGGAATTTCCTGTAGGAGGGCTTTATCTAAAGGGGTGAGCGTAAAGAAAGTTTGTAAAAAGATGGTTAAAGTTTGGAGGCTAGTGTGGAAGAGAGCATGTAGAAGCTGGAACAGGGCCGAACTGCCTGCAGGGGGTATGTCAGTGAGGGCGGCTAAAAGGTGAGCAGGTTTATGTTCGGGACTCATGGCCGCTGTTCGTGCAGCCGCGTCGGCCCTGGAATTGCCCTGTGTGATAGGGGAGTTGTCTTTCTGATGAGACGTGAAGTGAACTACCTGTGGCTGGATGGGCATACGAGAGGCCTCTATAAGTTTGGTGATAAGGGATGAATTAGTGATTGAGTTTCCTTTTGTGGTGAGTAGGTCCCGTTCCCTCCACACAGCAGCATGGGACAACAGGATGTGGAAAACATATTTGGAGTCAGTGTAAAGCGTGAGCGATTTACCTTGGTCTAAAATACAGGCTCTTGTAACTGCTATAAGCTCAGCCTGTTGGTTGGTTGTGCCTGGGGGTAGGGGTTTGGCTTCTGTGATTTCGGTGAGAGAGGTTACGGCATATCCTGCATAATGGGCAGAGTCCTGTCTGAAAGAACTACCGTCCATAAACCAAATGTAATCGGGATGAGAGAGAGGTCCTTCTGAAATAGAGGAGTGACAGGGCAGGAAGTTTTCTAGGGCCTCCAGGCAATCATGGGAAGGGGTGCCTATACCTGAAGGACAAGGTATGGGAAGTAAAGTGGCAGGATTTAAGGGGGGGCACGGAAGAAAGGTGATGTCAGGGTTTTCGAGGAAGGAGGTGAGAAGGGACAAAACCCTGGACGGAGGGAAGGATTGAAGTCCCTTGTATGTCAGGAGAGCCTTTAAGTGGTGGGGGGGGGGGAGGATAGTTAATGGTGCCCCGAAAGTTAATTTGTATGCCTCCTTTTGTAAGAGCTGTCCGGTGGCTAGGGCTCTTATGCAGGGGGCCCATCCACAGACGGTGGGATCTAACTGGTTAGAAAAGTATGCTACGGGAGCAAAGGTGGGTCCATAATTTTGTCCCAACACCCCGAGTGCCTGTCTGCCCTTCTCATGGACGTACAAGAAGAAAGGTTTAGAGAGATCAGGGAGATGAAGTGCCGGCGACTGTACAAGGGTCTGTCGCAATTTTAAAAAGGGATGGCGGGGGGAGGAGAGTAGGGGTTCATCAGGGGGACCCTTAGTTAGGTTATACAGAGGTCTGGACAGGACAGGAGGGAATAATTTGGGACCCAGGTTCTGAAGTATCCAGCTAATCCCCAAAATGACAATATTTCAGCCTTTGGGGAATGGGAAGGTCCATGAGAAGTTGTTTTTTGTTAAGTGTAATTGACTTTTTCCCTGGGGAAAGGAGAAAGCCGAGGTAGGTTACCGTTGACTGGGAAATTTCAGCTTTATGTGGGGAGACCTGATATCCTTTATTAGCTAAGTGATTTAATAGGTGAGCGGTATCTGTTTGCGATTGCTCCCACGAGGGGCTGCACAAGAGAAGGCCATCTACATACTGAAGAAGCATAGAATTGGGGTGGTTGGCATAAAAATCAGTGAGATCCTGGGCTAAAACCTGGCCAAAGATGTGAGGACTGTCCCAAAATCCCTGTGGGAGAACAGTCCAGGTAAATTGTCGGGAGTGTCGGGTGTGAGGATCAGTCCAAGTGAAAGCAAAAATATCTTGAGAGCTTGGCGCTAGAGGTATAGAGAAGAAAGCATCCTTTAAATCCAAAGCCGAAAAATGGGTTGTGGTGGCTGGGATGTTAGAAAGGAGGGTATAGACATTGGGCACTAAGGGATGGATAGGGATGACTGAGGAGTTAATGAGGCGCAAATCCTGCACCAAGCGATAGGTCCCGTTAGGTTTTTTTACAGCTAGTGTAGGGGTATTGAAAGGCGAGTGAGTGGGCCGGAGATGGCCCTTTTTTTGTAAATCCTGAATGACGGGGCAAGGGCCAAGAAGGGCTGTGGTGGTCAGGGGATACTGGGCCTGGCATATAAACTTAGTGGGGTCCTTAAGCCTAATGTGTATTGGAGAACACTTTGCAGTGGAGGGGCTTGACGTGTCCCAGACAACTGTGTTGACAGGCTCAGTTAATGTTGGAAAAGGAGGCCGTGAGTCCGAGTCGTCGGCCAAGAGTGCTATAAAAAACTGTGTGGTAGGCAAGGCATGGGAGGTGATGCTGGTCATAACCCTGAGAAGGGAGAGAATATCTCTTCCCAGTAGAGGGATGGGACATTGGGGCATGACAAGGAAGGAGTGTGAGAAGGGTGTGGAAACATCTTGCATTGTGCATGTTAATAAGGGGGTTTTACGAGGGAACATCTGTTTACCTCCTACCCCGACAATAGGAGAGGTGGAAGGTGTAATTGGGCCCCAGAACTCCCTCAGGACCGGAAAAGTGGCTCTGGTGTCTAAGAGGAAGGAAATGGGGTGCCCATCCACCACAAGCCGCACCCTGGGTTCCTGTGTCGTGATGGTCATGGTCGGGAACAGAGACCCAAGGCCCCATCAATCTTCTCCTGCTAGTCCCAACAGGTCGGGCTTAGATTGTGGGGTGATTGGCCCCTCTCCCCTTCGGGTGGCAGGGCAATCAGATCCCCAATGGCCCCTTTTGTGGCATTTGGGACAGGGAGTGGTTGGAGGCCGAGGAGAGGGGCAGGCTTTTGCCCAATGTCCCTCTTTTCCTCATTTAAAGCAGGTTCCAGGGGGCAGCTTATGGGTTTGTGGGTGCCTGGGTTGCGGCTGTCCTTGGATTATTTGTGCAAGCATCTGAAAATTTGCCTGATCAGCTCTCTGCTTGTGGTGTTCCTTTTCCTCCTCTCTATTATGAAAAACCTTAAAAGCCACCATAAGAATTTCAGTCTGAAGAGTAGCGGGCCCCTGCTCTAGCTTTATTTATTTATTTATTTATTTAAATTTTATTTTGTCAATATACATTGTAGCTGATTATTGCTCCCCATCACCAAAACCTCCCTCCCTTCTCCCTCCCCCCTCCCCCCCAACAATGTCCTTTCTGTTTGCTTGTCGTATCAACTTCAAGTAATTGTGGTTGTTATATCTTCTTCCCCCCCCCGTTTGTGTGTGTGTGTGTGTGTGTGTGTGTGTGTGTGTGTGTGTGTGTGTGTGTGAATTTATATATTAATTTTTAGCTCCCACCAATAAGTGAGAACATGTGGTATTTCTCTTTCTGTGCCTGACTTGTTTCACTTAATATAATTCTCTCAAGGTCCATCCATGTTGTTGCAAATGGCAGTATTTCATTCGTTTTTATAGCTGAGTAGTATTCCATTGTGTAGATGTACCACATTTTCCGTATCCACTCATCTGATGATGGGCATTTGGGCTGGTTCCAACTCTTGGCTATTGTAAAGAGTGCTGCGATAAACATTGGGGAACAGGTATACCTTCGACTTGATGATTTCCATTCCTCTGGGTATATTCCCAACAGTGGGATAGCTGGGTCGTATGGTAGATCTATCTGCAATTGTTTGAGGAACCTCCATACCATTTTCCATAGAGGCTGCACCATTTTGCAGTCCCACCAACAATGTATGAGAGTTCCTTTTTCTCCGCAGCCTCGCCAGCATTTATCGTTCATAGTCTTTTGGATTTTAGCCATCCTAACTGGGGTTAGATGGTATCTCAATGTGGTTTTGATTTGCATTTCCCGGATGCTGAGTGATGTTGAGCATTTTTTCATATGTCTGTTGGCCATTTGTATATCTTCCTTAGAGAAATGCCTACTTAGCTCTTTTGCCCATTTTTTAATTGGGTTGCTTGTTTTCTTCTTGTAAAGTTGTTTGAGTTCCTTATATATTCTGGATATTAATCCTTTGTCAGATGTATATTTTGCAAATATTTTCTCCCACTGCTCTAGCTTTTTTAATGTAGCCCTAATGTCGGGGTAGCTCTAGGCTAGGAAATAGGTCATTAAAACATGACAACCATCTGGAGTTTCTGGGTCTAGATTGGTATATTGTTGAAGGGCCTTGGTTAACCTGTCTAAAAATTCGGAAGGGGTTTCTTCCCTTTTTTGTATTACTTCCTGCACCTTTTGGAAATTTACAACTTTTCAAGCAGCCCGTTTGAGGCCGGCTACAAGGCAGGAAGCAAAAACATCACGGGAATTTATGCCAATAGGGGTGTTATAATCCCATTGGGGATCCTGTTCTGGAACTGCATTGGGACCTGTAGGGTGGTTAGGATTAGTCCTGTGTGTTTTGTCTGCATGGGCTCGGGCTAATTCCCATACACTCCTTCGCTCCTCAGGAAGAAGGGTGTTAGCTATCAACATGTATATGTCATGGTGTGTGAAACTGTAAGCCTGCAGGATCCACTGAAACTCCCTAACATAGGTGGTAGGGTCAGTGGTAAAGGAGCCCAGTTTCTTCTCTAATTGTGTGAGATCAGAGATGGAAAAAGGTACATGAACTCTGATTACCCCTTCTGGGCCAGCCACCTCTCGAAGTGGTGCAATAGTGGGAGGGACCAGAGGGAGCCCCTGTGATCTAGTCCGTGGAGGACTAAAAGGTTTTGCGGGAGGAGGGGAAATGGGGGGCAGCTGTGGAATTGGAGTGGAAGGGGAAGCTGAAATGGAAAATGGCGGAGAGGAAACTGAGGCGGAGAGGGAAGTGGGAGCGGAGGGAGGCGGGTGGTATGCAGGTGGTTCGTCCACAGGATCGAAAGTAGGAGAGTCAAGAAGGGGTGGAGACTTACAGGCCAGGAGGACTTGGGAGGGAGAGCATGAAGAACAAAGATGGGGATTTTGTCTGAGGAGGCAAAAGGCCTCGACATAGGGGATCTCCTTCCACTTTTTGAGGTGCTGGCAGTAGTTAAAAAGGTTGCAAAGGAGGTCTGGGTCTAGGGATCCCTCAAAAACCCAATGGTTTTGGTTGTCCAGGGGGTACTGGGGCCAATCTTGAGTGCAAAATCTGATCAAGAGCTTTGGCTTAAAATCTGGTGTAAGGGAGAGTACAGTAAGGTTTCTGAGTAAGCATTTGAGGGGCGAGGTTTCCAGAAGGGATGAGGAGGCTCCCATTGTGAAGTAGACAGAGATAAGGAAATCAAGAGGAAGAGAAAAAGAGAAAATGAGGAAATGAATCCCCGGGCTGGAAGTGGGTCAGCAAAATCCACGAGGCGTCCCCCAAGGAGTTTGTGAGCCACAGAGGTTCTATAGGAACCGGATTAGGAGGAGAGTGAGGGTCATCACCCACACTTCAAGCTCCCAGGAGGCACAGTGCCGGAGGCCACAAGGAACCTAGTACTAGGATTTTTGGAACCCATTTTAGCGTCCAGAGAGAGAGAGAAGCAGAAAGGAGCCTCCACCCTGAACCCTCACGCTCAAAGGCTCCTGGAGAGAAGGGAGTGAATAGCCAGAGGGTCCGACACGACAGTAAAGGTCTTAATGGGGTGTAACTTTACATCTCTTAAGGGCACCAGAGCCTTGTTGGTCGATAACTGCTCTGCTGTAGCCCAGAAGAGGGTGGCAGCCCTATAAGGGAGACTTACCCAAGGGTGGAAGCAGTGGTGAGTGCAAAGAGCCAGCGCCTGAAAAGGTGGATGAGGGCGAGCCGCCTTGGTTGAGACAGAGGTGGGGCCCACAATGGACAATCCCGCCTCCCGGGTTTCGGCACCAATGAAAGGATGAGGCACAAACGTAAGGCAGCTTGCCGGAGAAGTTCCAATTTTATTTAGCGAGTACATCTGTTTTATAGGGTTAGAAGAGAGTTGATAGGTTTTCAGGGGACACGGGGCATTTGGGGATTGGATGGACTATGTTGCTAAGGGGCCAGGAGCAGGGAGCCTGCGCTGATTGGCGCGCAATTCGCGCCGGCGGGAAGGCATTGTGGTGCCGGTGGGAAGGAAAAAGGCGGATGAGAAGGGTAGCCAGTGCCATGATGGGGCGCCGCCGAAAAAGAGTTCTCATATGACCTAATACCTTCAGGTGAACTAACTTGGTGGATTCTGGTCCTTTGCCCTGGCTCTTCCTTTTGCCCAAGTCCTTCTTCCCCCAGATAGCCCATGGCTTACTTTCTCACCTCCTTTGAGTTCTCTTCACATGATATCTTCTCATTGAAGCCTACCCTGACTGTCCTATTTATAATTGTAATCAGCACTTCTAGTTTTCCTTACGCTGTTCTGTTTTTTTCTTTCCTCCATAGCACTTAATTTCAATACTGTTTATTTTTCATCTCCTCCTCATCTTTATCTGTTCTCAGATGTGTCCCAAACACCTAGAGCAATGATGCCCATGGAATATTTGTTGGATGAAGGAATTCCAGACTTCTTTCTCTTGACCTCTGCTACCTTCTTCACATTGATGTTCTACTGGTTCTTACACTTGGATTTGTTCTTGACGCAAAATAAGTAAAAATTTATGAAAAGAGCTATACTTACTTACAGTCATAAGCCATTTAGAAAAGAAAGGGATGGACATATTTCTTGGGAAAAGTCATATATGAAGGGCCACATGGTATAAAAGGGAGTCAGCTAATGCTTTGTGACTACAAAGGGCCTGGAATATGAAGTTTCTCAGAGTCAGATTTCAATTCAGCATATAAAGGTACTTTCTTATAGCTAGAACTATCTGAAATTGAATGGCATGCCTAATGAGGCAGGTAACTCTTCCTCCCACCCCCTGCCCCCCTCCATCCCACATATTCAAGATGTGGGTTAGTCTGTCTAATTGGTTTGGTTTGGAGGTATTTGGGGGAATAAGATTTGGATTAAGGCAACTTTCCAACTGTGATGATTCTGTGATCCTGGTCTCTAAACTGATCTGGAGTGATTTCTAGGATTTATTTTTAAGTGAAAAAAAGCAAGGTGAAAGAAAAATTATAATATTCAGCTATTTGTGTAAGAGAGAAGAGAAAATAAGAAAAAGTATATCAAAAAGAAAAAGAGAAATATAGAAAGGATAAACCAGAAAATGATGAGAATTGTTATCTATAGGGGATGGGTAGGAGCAGGGTAGAAGGACAGAGATGGGAATGAGACTTCTCTGAGTACACTTGAACTTTTGAGCCATTTAAAATTTTAAAAATTCAACAATAAAATTAAATCTAAAAGGAGGTAAAGCAGAATTTCTAAAATTGAAATAAAACAAAAATAAATGAAAAATGAATTAATTCAAGTAACTTTTGAGCCCTCTTAGCTATATATCCTTAGTGTATTTTAAGAACAAAACACCAAAGAAATCTTAGTAGGTTCATTGTTGTTAGTGGTATTGCAGTTGTAATTCTGAAACTATTTTGGCCATTGAGAACTGGGGTTCTCACTGGGCAAAGGAAGATGTAAATATGGAATGGGAGAAGATGAGGAAGAACCTTGTGGTATTAGATTTCAGTGACACTGACTTTCAAACAATGTGTGATAGAGCTTGTATGTGTTGTCCCCCCAAAGCTCATGTCAAAATCCGATCCCCAACTTGTCAATATTGGGAGCAGTTTGGGTTATTTGGGTTCTGGGGGAGGATCCATCATGAATAGATTAACGCACTGAGGGGCAGGTAGTGAGTGAGTTCTTGCTCTGTTAGTTCCCGCAAGAGCTGGTTGTTTAAAGGACTCTGGCACCTGCCCACCTTTCTTCCTCTTGCCATGTGATCTGCTTGTACCTGCTGGCTGCCTGCTACTTTCTGCCATGAGTAGAAGCAGCCCGAGGCCTGTGCCAGATGCAGCTGTCCCAGAATCGTGAGCCAGATAAACCTCTTCTTTTAAATTACCCAGTCTCAGGTATTCTATCATAGCAACAGAAATGGAGTAATACGTTGTGTTAGATTGAACTGTGAAATTGCCAGTTTTTAGGCCACAGATAGACAAATATCAGCAATGTCATATGATTCAACCCAGTATTTTCTAACTCTGCTGGCTGAAAGGGCCTAGAAGCAATGACACCCCCATAGTAATGAGCATCTCTATCTAGTGCCCTATCTTGGTTTCTAAATACCATTTGCCACCAAAAGGATCTGGGCTCCTTAGGAATGCAGGTAATTACAAGTCTGGGGCAGGAATTGTACAGGGTGACAGTGAACCATTTTGCTATGCCTAAAACCATAGAAATGCTCAAAGACTTATTGGGACACACCACAAGAATATAGGAGGTCACTTGAAAGGGCTCCCACCAGCCTGATTTGGGATAATTTATATACCAAAAAGAATAGTAGTGGTAATGGACCATTGAATTAAAAAAAAAAAATCAGTGAATCTGTAATGATATTAAAAAGAGAAAGAACAAACCCTGACAAAAAAGAAGTTGGGGGTAAGGCAGGAAAAGTTCCTTTTAGCAGAAAAGAGCCAGCAAATAAATTAGAAGGTGTTATTGGATAAGAAAAGCATGATTTTATAACTTACAAAGTTATGATTGATTCAGGCAAAAGTCTTCAGTGGATGCTGAAATCATCAGCTGAAAGCTGTTTTTGAGAACAGGATATTCACACAATCTTGAAGTCAATTCCACAGATTATTTATTATTTACAAAGGGTAAGAGGTTGCCTTAAAATAGACAAAACTGGCTATTAGCACCTTAACCAAGTAATCAAATCTGGCAGCCTGACAATTTGTGCCTTTTGAAGGGAAGCAGTATTAAGTACCCATCATCACCTGTGAAGTATTTAAGCCAAAATGTTCACCACGAATCTAGTCAAGCCTTTTAACCTAACTTTTTACTTATAGGAAATACAAAGGAGATTAATTTTGCCCCACTTGGTTTATTTCTGTTTCTTCTTTTCTTCCTCCTTCCATCAGGAAACAATTCAATAAATCCAGAACATATGATATTCTACAATACAACTGGCCTGGACTCTTCAAAAAAAAAAGCAATGTTATATTTGAAAAATGAAAAAAAAAAAAAAAAAGATGGGTGGACATTAAACAGACTAAACAAACATAGCTACCAAATATAATGTGTAAACTTTGATTAGATCCTGGAGCAGGAGAAGTAAAAATTTAGAGACTTTGGGGGGACAGTCGAAGACATTTAAATATCTGTAAATCAGATGATATGAAATTATTAATCTTCTTGGCAGTGGTAATAGTATTAATGGTTCTGTAGAAGAATGCCCTTATTTTAGAAAACACATGTTGAAGTATGGAGGCATAAAGTATCACGATCTCTGCAACATACTTTTCAGTAGTTCAGATGTTTTTTTAAAAAAGGAAAAAATAAAGCTATGAGGGGAGGGACAGAGAAAGGAAAGAGAAAAAGCAAATGTGACAAAATGTTAACATGTGATGAGTCTTAATGAGGGGTATTGGATGTTCATTTTACTATTCTTTGAACTTCCTGAAAGTTTAACAATTTTCAAAATGAAAATTGAGGGGAAAAAAGTTAATTTGAGCATATTCCCGGGTTTAAACCATGGCTTTCTTGGCCCATGCCCTTATCGCTGGTTCCCACAGTACCAGGCCAGTCCTGTCCTGTGGCCTCTGCTGCAGGGCATCATTTTTTGATGTACAAAAAATGGTCACAGAACGATGAGAAGTTCATTGAGCGAGTGAGGAGATGAATATGACAGGAGAGACCATTTCAATTAGTTCTGATTGTCTCATCTTATCACTGTCCTTCAGAAAGTAAAGGAACCTAATACCCACGTTCACGTGGTCTAGAATTTTCCCAAAACTTGAGGTGGCCCCTCTGTGGACCTGAGGTTAAAAACTGCTGGTCAGGTGAAAAAGGCCTGCCCAAAGCACTGCTTCCTGTCTTTCTGCTCGCTGTGTGGCTTCAGCTGTGTCACTTCACCACTGAGTGGGGGGTGGGAACAACTGGACTAAGGTCGCTCTCTGCCCCAAATAGACCTTAGTCTTTTTCTGTTCTGAAAAAATCTGTGATTTGAGCCAGACTTGTTACAATCTGTTGTGCCAGTAGAACTGAGTGAAAGAGTATTAAGATATCAGTAACCTCCATCAGAAAAAATAATCAGTGTCCCCACTGAACCAAGGGGGACAGACCTAAATTTGAATGATGACAATAGCACAGGGAAATGGAAGCTAACATGAATTCAGCATCTGACTTTACTGGAATGTCCAGCACCCATCTGGCTGAGCTCTCTACAGTGGTGCTCTCAGGGACACAGCACCATGGATGAATGCTCTGGCTCTTTAGTTGTTTTTCCTGATACAGCTTATGTAAAATTTTCTGATTTCTATATAAACTGTGATACTATCTAATCTAAGATAGTATTAGAGTAAAAATTTTTTTCTTTATCCTCATAGGGTTATTCCTTAAATTTTTTCCATTCCTTTTCACCCATTCGCCATCATTGACCCAGATCCTCCTCCCCACAATTGCTTGCTAGCAGGGAGACAAACCCAGAGTCATGGACAGAGTAGGGCCTCTATAAATTTTGTTAGTCTGGAAATGGTCCCTGAACCACAGTTTGTAAAACACTGTTTTATGAGAAAAGAAGATGGGATGAAGACAGAAAAGGACAGCCTTGGAAACAATAACACTGTGGTATGACCACAGAATTGGACACCAGGAAGTCATGAGTTCTAATCCTAAATGTATTTCTCAAGACACAGTGGCAAAATTGAATGGAAAAGTGTTAATGAGAGCCCTTTGGTCATTTTTTCATTCATTTCTCCATCAACTATTCATTACATATGTGCCTTTTGTGTGCTGGAAGGGATATAAAGACAGGCCAGTATCAGAGCCAGACCTGATATTGGCTCCCAGCCTGTCACAGTAATAAGACATGTCCGTAAATAACCACCAGCGTGCCAGGAACAGTGGCCAGTGCCATCAGAGAGGAGCAGGTCTTAGGCATGGGTAGGGCAGGTGGGAAGAGGTGGCTTCTACTTTGTGGAGCCAAGAGGGTTCAGTGGAAACAAGATGGCATTGCAGCCAGGCCTTTAAAAGCTAGGTAGGTCTCTAGTATTGGAGATTGATGGAGTAAGTTTCCCAGTATAGGAACAGCACAAACAGTGTTTCAGAGAGCAGAGGGCATAGAGAGGTACATGTTGGTAATATGCAATCTAACTGGAAAAATATAGGTTGGGGCTGTACCATGGAGGGATTTGAATCCTAAGCTGAATTTCTATTTTACTCAGTAAGGAGTTATGAATGTTTTCATCCAGATGCATGCTTTAAGATGATTAATCTGGCAGCAACTGAGATCTTGGGGAGAGCAAATTTTGTGATCTGGTAGGGGCCATGGCCAAAATCCAATGAGGTGACTAGTGACAAAGTGGTAAGTAAATGTCACTGTGGCGACTAAACAGCTACTTCTAGCTGGGAGGAGGTGAAGAGGTTATACCTCAAGGAGTCAGAGCATGCAAGCTCAATGGAAGAGTGTGGGTGACACAGACTGAAAATTCTTTCTATGTTTTGTTTTTTCCTGGGGTTCTTGGCCGGGTCTTAAGGGATTATAGAAGTCTTTTAGTTAATCTTCATGTGTTCTTTTCCCAGACCAATGGCTTTGAGTAAAACAGACAATCTTAGAAGTGTTCTGTCACTTTAAAAAGTTCTACTAAGACCTTCAGTCACGTGCCTTCAGAAATTTCGGTTACATAACATTGCTCTGAATTGGAATTCTGCAGCCTCATGAACTGGAGTCTCATTCTTTCCCTCCCCCACCTGGCACTTTATTTTCTGTGGGTCAGGGTTAGCTTCTTTCTAACCATTGTTGCGGAACTCTTTAAATATTTGGTCTCACAGGTTCTAAAAGCTGGCAGGCCAGACTGCTCCCTGCAGGTTGTGAGACCAAAGCCTTCCAGAAAAGGAGCCAGTAAAACCCCAAGCATGTTAACAGAGTGTAACAGCTGCATGGTGCACCGCCCCCCATTGCCCCCAACCCCGCCCCATGGGGCTGGGTGCCCAAGTGCTGAGGCCAGCAGCTCTTAGCCACTGTGGCCCATGACCAAAAGGAGCACTCATGCACTGCATCGAGACCAACTCGTAATCGTGGCAGTGGCAACAGATTAAATCACTGGCTCTCAGCACTGAGAACTGGAGTTTGTCAGGGTCACTCACTATTCCCTTCCTTCTCCCAATTTTCCATAGTGAGAGAGCAAGTTTGGAGTCCACTGCTACAGTACAGATACTTGTTGGTAGCCCTCGGAGTTTTACTGTCTAGAAGTTTGTTCTCTTAATAGTCCATGCTACAGGTCTCTCTCTTCCAGCATCCCCTTAATACATGATTCTGAAATGTTATAATTCCTCAATATACACATGCATTTATTTATACTCTGCTTTTTTCCAAAAATGATTTAAGGCAGCTTGCAGATACACATATAATGCAGTGAATTCTTTTAGTTAGGAAATGGGGCAAAAAGAATGTATGAGTAGGCAAATTAGGCAACAGCCAGGATAAAGGTTAGTTCACAAAGTTCAAACTACAAATAAAGCCTTGTAGAGGCAAGTTACAAATGTTTTTCTGTGTTTCCTAGCAGCCAAAGCAAAAAGGGAAACTTAATCAAGGATAACTCAGCTCAAGAGTAGAATGTTTCCTTGCAGTGCATTAACTTCTCCCATTAGTGCTCATAAAAGGGCACCGAGTGATCAGCTGGGCCCTTGGTCTCATCAGCTTCCCCGCAGTGACTAGCATAGCCATTCACTTGACTTCTTGAAGTCTCCCTTGGGGTAGGCTTTGTGGCAAAGCCCCATGTAGGACAAGGGCTCCAATGGAGGCCTGTGCAGGGTGTTTCAGTGTAGTTCCTCACTTCTCCAAAGGTGCTCTCTGGGAGATACTCTGCCACAAAAAAAGTGCCAGGAGCAATTAAGTCTGGCAAGAACTTTTGATACCAGCATATAAAAGGCTCTGTAAAGTCCTACAATTAAGAAATCGGTCCAGCATTTCCCAAACTGTTTTAATCACAAGACCTTTTTTAAAAATTAAGATACTTATTTGGAACATTAGGAAACGATCTAAAACACAGTTCAGCAAACTTTCTGTGAAGGCCACATAATAAATATTTTAGGCATACTATCTTTGTCACAACTATTCGACTCTGCCATTATTTCAAAAAGCATGGCTATTTTCCAATAAAGCTTTATTTATGAATACTAAAATTTGAATTTTGTATAATTTTCATGTGGAATGAAATAATATTCTCCTTTTGATTTTTTTCCCAACCACTTAGAAATGTAAAAACCATTCTTAGCTTACAAGCCATTCAAAAACAGGTGGCAGGCCAGATTTGGTTTGTCAACTGTAGTTTGCCGACCCCTGATCAAGGATAATATTTGGATGGCATGTCTTTCCAGCAAGCAAGCCTTCCTGAGTACTCTTCCTCAGAGTTCAGTTTTAATTTAGACTTTTGTGTTTCTAGTTTAAGAGCAGATTTAAAAAACAAAAGGTAGTATAGAATTGGTTGGAGTGCTTACAGGCTAGTTTAGGATTTTCCTTAGAAAACAATTGTGGGTCCTCTCAAAGAAGATGTTTATAAACTAACAATCGAAGGCTTACTCTGTAGTGTATGGCTGGATCAATTTGGGGCTGCAATTGCTTTAGTGAGCATTATCATTTATACAATATATCCAGAGAAATGAAAGTCTCAAAGCACCCAGAAACATTTAATTTTAAGCAAATATAACTTCCTAGTCAACACTCCACGTAAGCTAATAAAATGTGGCTCCCTGCCTGCCCCCTCCCCCGCCAAGCTAACAGAATAGTCTTTTTGATTTTGTCTAGGGAGGCCTTCTTTCAACTTCTTATAATGTCATTATGATTCAAGAAGGAGGACCAAAACCTTTCCACTACCACACCTGACATTTCAGTTTCAGTTATTCAAGTATTTTTTACTGAGTACTCAGTGTATATAAAGCATTCAGTTAGGTTTTATGGGGGGATACAAAAAGGAGCAAGGAGCAGATGGTATCTTCTTCACCTTGTGTTCAAGATCGACACCAATTTAGAGCCCATTGCTGTGGTGTCATGGTTAATTTCACCTCCTCTTCCTGTTACCATCCATCCATTCATTCAGCAAACACTTCTGATTTGCAGCCTCTGTTCAAGGGCCTGGTACTGCAGCCCTGGGGAGTATACTGTCACTCTTGCTTACAACCTCTTCTGTACAATGGAACAGAAATTATTTCTGCATATACTGAGACTTCAACTTTTGTGTTTCTCATACTCTGTTTGCAATATTTAGTGGGAGAGTGGGTCTCATGATTAACCACGCTTTCTTGGACTACACTCTAAATGCTCTGGCTCCCTGTACCTGAGTGGCACCCACCTTTCCCTGCCCTCTTTTCGTAGTATACCAGTGGGGATATAGTTTTACCAGATGTGTAATTTTAAAGCCATTGACTATATTAAGCAAGAGAAGCCTAAACAAATGTTACAAGTTAGCTAAAAACATCTTATAAGCAATATTATGTATCTAGTGGACAATTGTATTTTAACTGAGGAAGATACTCTGTAGTGTAATTTTTTTTCCATTTACAAAAGGAGTACGTAACTGCAGTGAAAAAATTTTACAATATGAACAGATGTAAAGGGGAAAATATTAATACATAGTTCTAGCACCCATTGATCGACCCTATGAACATTTAACACATTTATTTTTCTTGATTCAAAAATCACACTTTAATATTTTTATTTTTAAATTAACAAACAGTAAAATTGATCTTTATTGGTGTACAGTTGTATGAATTTTACGATGTATAGATTTGTGTAACCACCATGTCAATCAAAATGAGGAAAGTTTTGTGTCACACCCCCACTCCCCTGACGAGCACCCCTTTCCCAGCCCCTGGCAACCACTGATCTGCTCTCTGTCACTATAATGTTGTCTTTTTGAGAATGCCATATAAATGAAATCATACTTGTATGTAAGCTTTTGAGAGTGGCTTCTTTTACTCAGGATACCTTTGAAATTCTTTCAAGCTGTTGCATGCATGAATAATTTGTTCTTTTTTGTTGCTAAGTACAGTTCCATTGTGGGGATGTACCACAGTTTGGGTATCTACTTACATTTAGGATTTTTTTTTTGGCTGGTCAGTACAGGGATTGAACCCTTGACCTTGATGTTATTGCCACCATGCTCTAACCAACTGAGCTAGCTGGCCAGCTCAAGATTAGCTTTTGGGGTTTGTTTTATTTATTTTTTTTAACATTTGACATTCCTGGAATCCTGAAGTACATTAAAATCCATGCATCTATTTAGTGGGTTGGGGTTTTTATTTCCCCATAAAGCTATTGTTGAATTGATGGTGCATCTTATAAACAATATGTCTTAGAACCGTGGTCTTGTGGTGGTGAGATGATCAGTGTGAAGGATTAAAGAGGGCTGTTGAGGGTTAATTAGGTGTAAAGGAAGTGGGCAGTAAAGGGTCAGATAGAGAAAGGCCCTGAGAGCTTTGTAGTCCAGCGCCAGAGCAGCTTGGCAGCGTCTGAGGGCTTTGGGGCAGTTTGATCAGAGAAGCAACATCAGGAAAGAAGTCTTTAACAACAAAGCCTAATTGTGGTCAGTACCAGGATGGCCATCACCAGTGCTGATGAGATAGGAGGGAAGAGGAAAACTGTGGCAGTGTGCTGCTAGTACAGGAGGAAATGCAGGAAGAACCTGGGAACAGCTCAGTGGAAGCAGAGATCATGGTGCAGGGACGGAAGGGTCATTGCTGCAGAACTCCCCAATCTCCAGGTCAGGACCTGGGCAGGAAAGGGTAGGGGGTGTGGAGAACCAAGGATAGCTGCTGCCAGAATCTTTAGGTATTTACATGGGGGGAATGTGTGGGCTGGGCGGGACATGTTATATGGGAAATTATAAAACAAAATGAGAATGTCCTGGAGCTTCACTGACTAACAGTGAGATGTATATAGGGATACTGTGCAAAGATAAATGAGCACAGGGTGTACTTGATGATTTGAGTCTGGGTAAAGTATACAATTATTGCATGGAAACAAACTATTTGGGCTATTTACAAGTAGAATAGTATTACCGTTAACTATATGGCCCAAAGTTTTTTGCAAAGCTTATTCTTGGATCCCATTCCCCTGTGTCACAAGTCATGTGACTTATTCTTTGGCACATCGCATTTTTTCAAGATAGGAGAAGGAGAGTAAATCATCTTTGTGTAGATCCTTGAAGGACTGGTTCCCATCAGCCACTGGGTAAGGGAGAGGCACAAGTAAGAAGTGACTGCCGGGGAGTAATTTACCCAAGGGACTTTCCCCTCTTGTCAGATAACTCTTCTTGGGAAGCCTCACTCCTGGAAGCTGCCTCATTTCCACCTTCTCACACCTGTTCTTGCTGGGGATCAAGGAGAAGTAGGTGCCAGTTCACAGAGAGGAAGAGAAAGACATTCACCATTTGTCTTTCCCCAGTCTCACATTTTATTAAAGTTCTCCTTCTCAGAGAGAGACTATAGAAGTTATTCTTCACTTTGCCTAACAGAGCACATTTGCTAAATAAATTAACTGTTCTTTAAAGCTGTTCTATAGTGGGGTACAGTTTCTATTATTTGTGGAGTTGCTAATTATATCCTAAATCTTTCCTAGAAAAGACTGTATCTTCACCATTGACCCATCAACTGCTCGAGACCTCGATGATGCCCTCTCCTGCAAGCCACTCACTGATGGTAGGATGGAAATTTCTGTACCATTCTGGGAAGCAGGCAGTCTGCATACCAATGTGGTTTGCCTGACTGCCTGGTACTCGCCCCCCCTCGACCCCCACTCCCCAGCAGCTTAATGTACAAGGCTAGGTTTGCTTTGTTCCTGAACTTGTGACTTTATGATTGTGTTCCTGTGATGACTTTGGGGAGGGTGAGAATGAGAAATGTCCTCTTACCAGGACTCTTCTTGGGCCTCAGAAGAGGTGGCAGTGAGGGCAGAAGAACTAATTTCAGGCCTTGCCCGTCCGTTAGTTCCATTTTGGGTGTAAAGTATCATAGAAAGAAAGCCCCTAAGGGCTCTGCTTAGGAGACTCATAGGCTTCTTTACCTGAATTTAACACCAGATCAGGGTAATTGAAGGGGTACTTTCCGAAGGCATGCTTTGCAGTGGGTGGCAGGAACACCTTCCCTGAGAAAGGCCTCTCCAGGCCTGACCTGAAGAAGCCTGGCCTACTACCAGCAAATTGTGAAAAGCAGACCATTAGGGGCTCTTGAAACATTCTTTGGGATGTTGCTAAGTAAGAAAAAGCAAAATTGAGGCCAGTGGTCTTTGGAAATTATACAGGTAGTATAGGAGGAAGGGAAAACAGCAATTGACTCTCAAAGGAAAAGTATGTAGGATGTAAGAAGAGGAAACCTCATCAATTCCCTTTCTAACGCCCCCCAGATGTGCTGCTTACAGTCTGCAGCTACTTCTTGCCCCTCCCTAAGGTGTATCTGAGTGACTGCTTTAGCTTTGGTCATTCATAGAGATGGCCTTGGCACTGACATGGCCTTTGCAGACTTGCCCATGATGGGTTTCCACCCTTGCAGTTTCAGGCTGCCACAAAGTGTTGATGGCCCAGTGGCCTAGTCTTTTAAAACATTGCAAAGATGTTCTCATCTCCCACTGATGCAAAACTCCATAGGTTTAGTGTGTAATCTCTTTTCTATAACAGGCAGTGAAACTTAGTAGATAGACGGATGAGAGACAAAAAACTTCATCCCCACCCCCCAAAAAAACAATAAAAAATAAATAAGTAAAACATCATTGCCTAAAAATATTTTTACCCTCTTTTAGTGGGAGCCCTTCTTGGAACTATGGGCAAGATTGCAAGAAAATTTCAAGGAAGAGAAAGCATAAAATAAGAAAAGTTCTCATGGAAATTTTAGAGAAATTAGATATTTTTAAAATTCAAAATTGAAGCAGCCTGCTTAAAAAAGCAAATACTGGGTTGGTTTCTACATTTTGAGCGGTCTCTGCTCTGTGCAAAGCCTTGGACATACCTGTTCTCTGCATAGACTCCACTTCCCTGAGTGTGAAAGTGTCCCCAGGTTAAAAGCCAGATGACTGTGGACCTTACTTCTGGTATTTCCCTTTCCCCCAGGTTCACATCTCTGCTCTGTGAAGGAAAAGGAGAGAAAGTAGAGGCAGGGAAGAAAGTCAGAGAAACATTACAATAGTTTAGGGGTAAGGACCTGGACTGGAGGTGGTAGCAGTATCAGTGGGGGGTGGGATGGGCAGATGGGAGGAAGGGATAACAGAAGAATCTGTGGAAATAGATGCTGGGGTTGAGGGTGAGGAGTCGGTACCAAGGCTTCAACCTGGATCACAGGGAGATGGAACCCACAATTAGAAATCAGGAAGTCAGGAGGACAGGCTGTTTTAGGAGAGAGAAATGGAGTTGTCTGCCTGATGATAGTATTTATATAAGTTGCTGCATGTCCTTTTATAGGAGGTTGGGTATAAATAAGCTAAATTGATATAAAGAGAGCCCTGAAGAAAAGTAAGCAATGCACCAAAATGCAAAACATTTAATTAGGATTTTATTAGAATAATGGGATCATGATTTTTTGTTTTTCTCTAGTTTCCAAATGTGGTAATAATGGTTTTATAAGGAAAAAAAATTTATAATAAAAAAATTATGAGGTGCCAGAAATCACGGGCTGTCCAGTAGCCCACTATACCAGGTGATCAGATACCTTACATCTTCTTAGTTTTTCTTTCATTCCAGAGGAGCAATTTACATCTCTTCATTTGGCAGAGCAGCAAAAAACGGCATGGAAAAGGAGTCAGGGAAGACTACGAAAAGGCCTCAGTTGGTCAATTAAGCACTTTTATGGTGGCACTTCCACAGTTGGCCTTTGTGACAGCAGTTTCTGCCAGGGCCATTTGTCCAGGCAGATGA
Organism: Cynocephalus volans; assembly: GCF_027409185.1. Lineage (NCBI taxonomy): Eukaryota > Metazoa > Chordata > Mammalia > Dermoptera > Cynocephalidae > Cynocephalus > Cynocephalus volans. Next base: position 294,272,378 of record NC_084460.1, read on the forward strand.
AAAGTGAAAGTCAGTTCCAGGTTGGATTGGGGTGAGGTTGTCTAAGTTCAGGTTCTGTCAGTTACCAGTTCATGTCAGTTCTTGGTTAGAGGAAAAAATTTTTAATATTTCAGAAAGCAAATAATACTTTGTAATGAAAAAAATTTTATAATAAAAAAATTATGAGGTGCCAGAAATCACAGGCTGTCCAGTAGCCCACTATACCAGGTGATCAGATACCTTCTGTCTGCTTAGTTTTTCTAGGCATATTTATGTTATCTCTAGCCATTCTGATTTAAAGAAAATATAAACTTTCCTTTGGTCCCATTGAAATCATCTGAATTACTATTGTGTGAAAATTAAAATACACAAACATATAATATATCAAGTCCTCACCATACCTTTCTGTAGAGTTCAGATGTACTCCCAGGACTTGTTACCAATATCTATCAGGTGACAGACTTAGATGATCTGTTCTACAATATACAGTGACCACCTCTTCACCAGTAGATCATAATTAGGTTGAAGGAGGGGGTGCCACCTACCTCCAAGGAATCTTAGATTTAGAAGGGATTCACCAATCATCTAACCTGATAATTCTCCACCTTTTTTAGCCTATAAACACACTTGAGCAGAACACTCTCATGAGCATTACCCAGCAGCGTGGAGTCTTTGACTTTTGTTCAATATTTAATAATACAAGTAGTGTTATAATGATAACCCAGAACCTAAAGACAATAAATCACATACTTCAGTGTTATTATTGTAACAGATCACTTGCAACACACCTCACAGTTGACCTCATCACTCAAGTGTGGGAATGCCACAGTTGTCACATCACCCTCTGTTTTTTGAATTACCTCTACAGCATCCACTTATTGAATATCCAGATTGCATTTGAACTTTCTGCCTTAAGGCAAGCCATTCTGCCTTAGGATTGCATGACTATTTGGGAAACCTTCCCTGTAACGATCTGAAATACTGCTTTCTTCCTATAATATTCCACCCATTAGTCCCATTTATGCCTCTAGAAGCCCTACAGAACAAATGGAGTGTCTCACATGACAACCCCTCAGATATGAGAAAACAATTACCATGTATCTTCTGAGTCACAGCTTCTCAGCTAAGCATCCTAATATTCTTCCATGTCCTGTGGCTTATGGGGTATGAGTCCATTTCTCATGTCATGGAGTCACTTCTGCCTTTATGAAGTCTGAGGTACATGGCTGCCTGTATTCAGACTTCTCCTCCCTTGCTGTCAGGACCTGGTGGCTTTCTACTAGCCAGTTCTTGTTTATTGGGCAGAACTGGATCCAGAGTAATAGCTACCCATTCCATTCAGTTAAACAGCATAATTGCTTTGCTCTGGTCTCTGAGAGAGGAAATTGTCAGCCAGACAAATCAGGACCTTTATTCAGCTTTTAGTTAATTCAGGCTCTCAACAGAAAATTGAAGTTCACTTCTCCAGCATCTTGCTTCTCTGTTTTCTATTCGCTAACGTGAACCCCGTATAGATTTTACAGTTTCTTGTCATGACTGGTGATATTTAGAGACAGTGAGGAAGTAGGAGCTAGAGAGACTGTGTTCCCCTGTGTGCCAGGCTTAGTCTAGAGAACCTGAGGAATAGAATGGGATAGAAGTAGTTTTAAAGAGCAAAGGGCTCTAAACCTCCTACTGGGATGGAAAGGAGAACAGGGAAGTTCTGGAGCTTCTGAGTGAAAAGGTTCATGCATACCCCCAGCAGCCAGGCCAGGCCCTCCTCCTGGGCTCCATTCTCATCTCTAGGAAGATCTTACCCCATAAGTCATTCACTCCAACCCCTTCATGTTTCCTTTCACTCTGCTTCCTCTGCTCAGCTATACAGACTTAAGTCTCCTTCATCCTATAAAACCTTTCCAGAACCCTGCCACAGCTTAGGAATGTTCGCTTTCATCCATCAAGACACCTTGAAAGAGTAATCTATACTGGCTGCTGCTGCTGTCTGCTTCCCTTTTACTCCTTATTCCCTCTGCAGTGTGGCTTCAGAAAGCACAAGCTGTCCCTGGCCTCAGTTTGCCAAACATCTGCACAGCATTTGGCTGCTTTGACTATTCCTCCTCCTTGAAATTCTCTCTTCCTTGGACTCAAAGGACCCTGCTTGCTCTTGGTTCTCACTGACCCCCCTTTGAGCCTCAGTGCCCTTCATTTCATGCTCTGCAGCCTTTGCACTTGGTACTCCCTTTGCCTGGAGTGCTCTTTTCCTGGAGATTCACCTGGCTGATTCTTTCACTTTTGTTCAGAAGATTCCATTGGTCACTTTCTCAGTAAGGCCTTCCCTAGCCATTTGACCTCAAATTCCACCCTCTTCCACTTCCTGTCCACTTTCCCTACTGCTTTCCTTGCCACTCATCACTCACTAACATGCTGTTGACTTACCCATCTTGTTTCTATCTACCTTCCTACCATTCACTGAGGGATCCCCAGCACCAACCACAGACACTCAAGAGGGAAAGGTTTTCCCAGGAAGAGGGAAGAGTGCTGCCGAGTCCCCAGAGTGACAGACATGATGTTTTGGAGGGAATTGCAAAAAGCTTGGCATGTCTGGCACATGAGGTTCGAGGGGAGTGGTAGTTGTAGATAAAGCAGGAATGAGATCACAAATTCCTTGGTAGGCCCTGCTAGAAAGTTTAGATCTTATGGAGAAGGCAGCAATTTGAGTTGGAGAGCGACATCATCTATTCAAGAAATATGTATTGAGGACCAAGCACTATGCTTTGTACTAGATGTACAGGGGTTGAAAAAAACTAGACAAGCTTCCTGTCCTCCCTCAGTTTCATATTAATTAACATTATACAAGTAAATGTTGACCCATTATTGGTGTAGGAATAGGGTGGAGGCCAGACAGTAATATTTAAACCTAGATTTGAAGAATAAATAGGGGTGACCCAGACAAAGAGTGGGGAGAAAGGACATTTCCAGCTAAGGGAAGAGAGTGTGTGAAGGCTCTGAGTTACAAAAGGACTTTGGCAGCCAACAAGGCAACATGGTGGGCTGGGAGGAGCCTCATGGTAAATCAGAAAGGGGCTTGCAGGCTCTGTTGAGGAGGTGGTTTGATTTGGAGTGTACTGGTAAGCCAAGTGTTTTTAAGCAGGAGAGAGTCAGGATTCAATTTGCAAGTTGAAGAGATGACTCTGCAGGCAGTGAGGAGGCTAGGTGAGGGGGGTGGTGTAAAATGGTGTAGGTAGGAGGAGGCAAATGCCCCAACCAAGGCAGAGGCTGCAGAGCCAGAACTGGAGAGAGGTTCTCACTAGCTGGAAAGGGAAATCAAGGCAGGGCTTAAGTGTCTGGGTGGCTACAGGAGCCTCTTCACTGCTCTCCTGAGTCTGCCCTTCCCTGCTCACATACTGAAGCCAAGGCAGTCCTTATTACGTGACGTCTGATTGGGTTATTACCCTGCTTCACACAGTCCAAGATTTCCTGTCCCACTGAGGGTAATGACTAGGGTCTTTACATGATCTGCTGCTATCTCTGCCTACCTCCCCACCGTCCCTCTCACCTTCAGCCACATGGCCTCCTATTGTCCCTCAAAAATACCGGTCTGCTCTTACCTCAGCGCTTTTGCACTTACTGTCCCCCTTCTCCAGATCTGTCACTACTCTTAGGTCTCTGCTCAGATGTCATCTCAAAGAGGCCCTTCCTGGCCTTCCTGCCCCTCCCCTTCTTGATATTCTTTCAGGTGCTTGCCGTGGGTCCGTCCCATTGGATGGTAAGCTTTATGAGAGCAGGGACATCGTTTTGTTCACTGTTGAGCCCTTAGTTTCTAGAGCACTGAGTGTTACCTAGTTGGCACACACAAAATGTTTGTTGAATGAATGACTGAGTGAAACAAGTGAATTAATAAACTTTTGGAAATTGGAAGTAAGGGAAGAATCTGGAAGGACCTCTAAGTTTCTGGCTTGGGCACTGGGTAGAAAGATATGCCACTCAATAGCATTTGAGGGGAGCTGGTTTTAGTAGGAAAAACAGTAAGTTCAGATAAGGACATGTTGAGTTTACATTACCTCAGACACATCCAGGTAGAAATAACAAGGAGACAAGTAAAAGGTCAGGGCTGGAAATGGAGAGTCATCAGTGCATAGGCCTGGTAAAGAGAGCCTAGGGAGAAGTCACAGAGGAAGACCCAGGCCAGACCCTGAGAGATGCCCCCATGTTAGAGATTGAGATTGAGATTGAGCAGCCCAATGAAATGACTGAAAGGGTGAGGACAGAGAGACTGGAGGCAGAGCAGAGGAGAAGGGAGAGGGATAGGTGGAACAGGCTAAAATGGTGGCCATTCATAACAGCTGTAGGGAGAGGTAGGCAAAAGAACAAAAGAGAACTGTGCAAAATCCTTTGGCTTTGGAGACTGGGTTATCATCGAGGACCTTTATGAAATGAATGTCAGTGGCTTAGGGCAGAGGAGGCCAGACTGTAGTTGGTGGAGGAGAGGAAGGCAAGTAAGGAAATGGAAACCATGAATGTAGATTACTTTTTCTAACAGGCTGGGCTGTGAAAGGTAGGAGAGTCAGGGAGGGCAAGGGTCAAAGGAGACTTTTTTCTTTGTTTTTAAGATGGAAGAGATTTGCCATGTTTCTATTGAGAAATAGGAGATGACGGAGAAGGAGAAGTTGAAAATAAAGGAATGAGAGGAGGTAATTGTTTTGCAAGGTCTTGAAGAAGAAGGTGGGGGGTGAATTCAGAGCATAAATGGGAAGTGAGGCCAAGGCATGGAGGACAAACACCTCTTCCTTTGAGACAGAGGCAAGGCGTAGGGAGTGGCCGCTGCTGCTGAGTTTTCACACTTGGCAGTGTCCACTTTGCCTGTGAAACAGGAATCAGAACCACCGTTGAGGGGGTTTGGGTTAGAGTTAGGCTAGGGAGCTGACCCTGATATCATACGGAGTGTGAGCAAACACTGCTCAGGTATGCCTGGGTGACAGTAAGATTGTCCTCTTAATTCTCAGCCTCCTAGGCATGGGAGCAAAGGTTTCAGTGATTCAAATTTGGGGCTTTGCTGGGAGGGAGAGTGTGGAGGGTGACAGGACAAGGCTTCCCTCTGAGCCTGTCTCTTCTCCATTTGCTGCTTTTATAAAGGCATCACTCATGAATTTCCCTTCCTCCTTGCCGTCTGCCCTCCACCTTGCTACCCAGTTATCTTCCCTACCTTGTACACACAAGGACCAGATCGTGTTACTTTTCTGCTTGAAAATCTGCTGGTACCTATGGATAAGGTCCATATTTTTTAGCAGAGCTTTGTTACCAAAGCCCTTTAAGATTAGTCCTCAGCCTCCTCTTCTCTTTCTACTCCCCAGTGTCAATTCCCTCAATAGCTCTGTCTCCTCTGTCTCTCTCTGTCACTCTCGTGTCTGGCCACTCCAGGCTCTGTGTATCCACTGCGCCCTCCTGCCTCCAGGCCTCTGCGTGCTCTTTTCCCTCTGTTTACGATGCCTTGCAAGCCTCCCTTCCTCCTTCTGTGTCTGATGAAATCTCGTTCGGAAGCAAGATAAACCGCTGCAGAGCTTTCCTTTCGTCCTGGCAGAATGAGTCGTTCCTAGTTTATACTGTCAGTACCTTTTCTTCATGTCTCTAATACAGCAATAAACATCATTACTTCTGGATTTAATTCCTCTTTTTGTTTGTTTCCTAAGGGCAGGGTGTTCTTTGAATAACTCTCCATCCTGAGTATCATGCACACTACCCAGCATTTAAAAAATGTTTGGTTTAGTCAGATCTAACAAGGCAACCTTTGTGTACTTTCAGCATTTCACTCCTTTTTCTGTTTCTTGCCTTACTCTTTTTATTTCCAGTGTACTTACTTTTATCCTTGAGTTTATGGGTTACCTATGGGCTTATATCCTGACACATAAGCCTACTCTGCTTTCTCTTCTAAAACAAGTCTATTTCTTTGGAATTGGGCATACCTTTCCCTTGTGACATTCAAGTCTTTCAATCCATCTGTCATGTCTCGGTGATACCTATGGGAACATTGAATTGTCTTACATTCATGCTGTCTGTTACTGCAGCCCTGTGACTTGGCCTGAGGCTCACTTCTTTCTCATTATTTCCTTGCATGAGTCTCTCACATGGCCTACACTGCTCTTCTCTTTTCATGCCTCCAGCCTTCCACAGCAGCTTGTGTCATGATTTTATCTTGTCATTTTTCTCCATCTCCCTCCTGTCTGTATCCATACCGTTTCCAAATTCAATATGTGCTAATTTACTGATAAAATTGACTTCTTAATGAACCTTAAAGTGATAGTAAAAAACCAAACAAAAAACAGTTTGTAATACAAACACCAGAATTGTTTCCTTTAGTGATATTGGCAAACAGTCTTATTAATTAAGAAAAGCCTTTTTACCACCAAGTACATCTTCAGTGGCAATGCTAATCCATCAGTTGGGAGAAACAGAAAGTTGATAGCACAAAAATTCAAGTATTCCTTTGGTAGCAGATAGGTCTTAATTAATGGTATGTTAATGAGACTGAAAATTGAAAAAAAGTTTGTTTTTTCTTTCCGTCTGTTAGGAATGCAGTTTCAAGGTTAGACTGGGGATAACACCAAGGTAATACCAGAACTTAGAAATCAGGTGACATTTTGAGAATGAAAATCAAGTTTAAATGGTTATCTGCAGGATTTCCTCATGCCTGGAGAACTGTAAAACTTCAGGTAAAATCTGGTATTTTAATCTTCCTATGGCTGAAACAGAATGCATGGTAGTAGTTTTGTTCTCTTTAGGGTCACAGATCCCTTTGAGCATCCCATGAACTATGGACTCTCCCTAGAAAAACGCACAAATACATATGAGTATATGCACAAAATTTTGCTTACGACTTACATTTCCAATGATATTATAGAATGGATATCCTGAAAAACCCTTCTTCAATAAAACTCTTTAAAGTGATACATCTTTTTAAAATGTATGGAAAGTCCTTAGAGGCCAGGACTAAAACAAGAGCAGGTAACCAAGCAAATACGTATCTGCTGAAAATTGCAGCTAACCTAATGATATCTTCTGACTCCTAGTGACCCAGAGGTTTTACCTGGGACCTGAATTAATACTTACACTTTCATAGTCCATAAAATTTCAAGTCAAGTATTTATTTTAAAGTGGTGCCAAGTGAATAATGCTTCCAGAATCAAAAGCATATTTTTTCTGGAGGAATTAATCTTCAACCATACTCTTAAAGATTTGCCACAAGTAAAGTTCTGGTAAACATAAGCTCACATAAAAGTCATGAAACATACAAAGAAATAAGGAACCATGAGTGAGAATCAGTAGAAAAAGCAAATGTTAGAATCACGCCCACAAAGAATTCGGATATTAGAAAGAATTATTACTATAAAATGAGTATTTTAACATATTTAAAGAAACCAAAGAGTGCATTGAAAATATGAGTTAGGAAAAAAAGACGATCAAATGACAAGATATTTGAAAAAAACTAAGTAGAACTTCTAGAAATGAAAAACTATAATAAGTAAAATTTAAAACAACTAATTAGTTGAATGGCAGATTCAATTCAGAAATAGGGAATTTGATCATTGAAAGATAGATCAGAAAATGTTTTAAAAAGTATAGCATAAAGAAACAAAGAGGAATCATGAAAGAATGGTCAGGAAAGATGGAGGATAGAATGCAGAAGTCTAATTTTAAGAGTGCCAGAAGGAAATAATAGAAAGAGGGGAAGAGAAAATAATGACTGAGAAAATTTGAGAACCTATGAAAGGTAATAAATAAATGAAATCCACCCCTAGATACATTATATTTAAAGGAGATCTGAAAATCAGACAGAAAGCAATGTAAAAATACCCTTGAAGTGCTGAGTGAGGTGCAAAAGACCAATATTTAACTTGAGAATTATTTGCACAGCAAAACTAGCTTTCAAAAATGCAGGCTGGATAAAGACATATTTACTTTTTATTGTGGTAAAATATATACTTACCCCTATAACATAAAGTTAGTCATTTTAACAGTTTTTAAGTGTACAATTCATTGGCATTAATTACATCCACAGTGTTGTGCAATCATTACCACTATTTCCAAGACTTTTGGAAATATTTCCGAGACTTTTTTTTTTTTCATCCCAAACAGAAATTCTGTTAACTATTAAGCAATAATTCCCCATTCTTCCTCCCCCAGCCTCTGGTAACCTCTTAGAATCTACTTTTGAATAAAGACATTTTTAGAGAAACAAAAACTGCTAATTAATCATCACAAAACCTTCACCAGGAGTTGAACTTCAAGAAGAAGGAAAATGATCAAAGAAGGAGGTCTGAGATATAGGAGGAAACCGTGGTAAACACAGAGAAATATAAACAGGTCGAATGTACAAAACAATAATATCTTATTATTAAGGTTAAAAATAAACACAAGGAAGAATTAAATACATAATAATAGGATATAAGTTGGGAGGGAATGAGAAGAACTAAAACTTTTTGTTTTATTGTTTGGCAGGAGAGTAAATTTATTGATAAACTTTAGAATTTATTAAGTACAAATATTAAAATGTCTAAAGTAACCATTAAAATAAGAGATTTCTAACCTAATTTTATTATGGTCAGGGAATTATTTAATTTCTTTTAATTGTATTGAAACTTGTTTAATGGCTCAGCATATGTTTTTTCTTGGTAAATGTTTCATGTGTACCTGAAAAGAATGTGTTGAGTATATCGTTGAGTATAGTGTTCTATAAATACCTGTACCGACAGGTTGGGATAGTGTTATTCAAATCTTCTGTATCCTTATTGATTTTTTTCTATATGCTCTATCAGTTAGCTGAGAGAGAAGTATTAATCTCCAACTGTAATTGTAGATTTTATCTATTTCTCCCTTTAGTTCTGTTAATTTTTACTTTTTTTTACTTTGAAGCTGTTATTAAGTGTATACATATTTAGGAATGTTATGTCTTCTTGATAAATTGCCCTTTTTATCATTATGAAATATGTACTCCTCTTTTATCTCCAGTATCTACTTTGATACTACTATAGCCACTGCAGCTTTCTAATGATTAGTGTTTGCATTGTATATCTTTCCCCATTATTTTACTTTTGTTTTTTGGGTTTTTTTTGAAAATGCATTGGATTTTATGGGGAAGTTGTGGACAAGGGGTGTTATCATACTCACTTATGATCCATCCTTTTGCTTTTAACCTGTTTCTTTATTATTAAGTATGTTTCTTATAGACATCTTTTTTTATGTAGTCTATCTCAGCCTTTTAATTTGAATTTTTAGATTATTTACATTTAATTTAATTTTAGGTATAGTGGGTTTAAGTCTATTATCTTGCTGTTTTCTACTTATTCCATCTGTTCTTTGTTCCTTTTTTTCTTCTTTTCCTGCCTTCTTTTGAATTGGAGTTCCCCCCACCAGTATTCCATTTTGTCTCCTCTATTTGCATATTAGCTTTACTTCTTGACCTTGGCACTGTTGACATTTTGGGCCAGGTAATGCTTTGTTGTGTGGGACTGCCTTATGGATTGAAGGATAGTTAGCAGTATTCCTAGTCCCTACCCACTAGATGCCAGTAGCACCCCTCCACCACCACCTCCCATGATGTCACAGCTAACTGACTTGGGGAAAGGGAAATACCCAACTCCAGTCCCTTCTAGCCTTACATTTGGGAGAAAGGAAGTGCCCAACTCCAGCTTACCTTAGCCATCTTGTCCCATCTAAGGGGAGAGAAAAAAACTGAGAAGAATGAAATTTACAGTCCAGAGGTATAAGCTCACTAAAAGACTAAGTAAGACCTAGTCATAGGACTATAGAAAACTTCACCATCCCGCACACCTTACCACCACATCACTAAAGGCTTTTTTATACCAGTTCCTTTTACCTGGTATGTCACGTCCAGCTATCAAGAACTAATTACAAGACATACTAAAAGGCAAAAAACATAATTTGAAGAGACAGAGCAGGCATCAGAACCAGATACAGCAGGGATGTGGAAATTACTAGACTACGAGTTTAAAATATCTAAGTTTAATATGCTAAGGGTGCTAATGGATAAAGGAGACAGCATGTGAGAACAGATGGGCAATGTAAGCAGAGAGATGGAAATCCTCAGAAAGAACCAAAAAGAAACATTGGAGATCAAAAACGTGATAACAAAAATGAAGGATGCCTTTGATGGGCTCATTAGTAGACTGGATATGGCTGAAGAATCTCTTGAGCAAAAAGATAAATCAATAGAAATTTCCAAAACTGAAAAGCTAAAAGAACACAGACTGAAAACAAACAAACACAAAATAGAATATTCAAGGACTGTGGGATGACTACAAAAGACATAAATGTGCATAGTGGAAATACCAGGAGAAAAGAGAAAGGAACACAAGAAATATTTGAAATTATAATAACAGAATTTCCCCAAGTTAATATCAGATGCCAAACCACAGATCCAGGAAGCTCAGAAAACACCAGGCAAGATAAATGCCAAAAAAAACCTACACCTAAGCATATCATTTTCAAACTACAGAAAATCAAAGATAACAAAAATTTCCTAGAAGAAGTCAGAGTAAAAAAAACAACTGAAAAGGAACAAAGATTAAAAATTACACCCAACTTATCCTCAGAAACAATGTAAGCAAGAAAAGAGTGGAGTGAAATGGTTAGTGTTAAGAGAAAAAACCCACCAACCTTGAATTCTGTACCCTGCAAAATTATCATTCAAATGTGAAGGAGAAATAAAAGCTTTCTCAAACAAAATAGAGGGAAATTTTGTCAGTAGACCTGCCTTGTGAGAAATATTAAAACAAGTTCTTTAGAGAGAAGGAAAATAATATAGGTCAGAAATTCAGATCTACTTAATGAAAAGGAGAGCATTGAAGAGGGAATAAATAAAGGTAAGATAAAACCCTTTTATGTTTCTTATTCTTAATTGATCTAACATAAAAATCAAGCCTGTAAAGATTATCTTCACATATGTTTAGAGATAAGGGGAATGTATAAGTTGACTTATTGTATGAACACATACTGTGGGTACAAGTACTGAATCAAAAAATGGGAAATATCCATTATAACTGTAACAATAGATGACCCCTTTACTCACCAAAGACATACACAAAACAAATAAGCAGACTCTACCATGCCTTTTATGTATGTTGTAGTGAAAAACAGAATTGATTTACATAAATAGTGAAAGTTCTTGTTTCCACTCTTAGCCCTGCCTTGGAACAGAATTTGAAACATATAAACATGTACATATGCTTTTCAGTATTCAGCTTCTGCATTATTTTTATATTTTACATCATATGTGCTGTATCTATAGTGTTCATGTTTCACAAACATTTCAGATATCTTTTATATGCTACTAATAATAGAAGTTTGATACATAACTTCCAAATGAGTAGAGAGAAGCAAATGGAATGAAAAAAAAGGAATAAAAACAGCTCAATCTAAAAGAACACGTAACAAGAGAAAAACATATATATAGAAAAAAGCAGGACAAATAAAAGCACATATTAAGGTGCCAAAAAAATTTATAATCACACCAAACTCTATGGGTAAAAAGCAAGAACTGTCAGACTGGATAAATCTTGCTATATGCTGTTTAGAAGAGACACACTTAAAATATGAAGACTCAATGATCAAATGGAAAAAGATACACCAGTTATGTACTAAGCAAAAGAAAGCTAGTATATTTTCTATCAGTGTCTGACAAATAGATTTTAAGGTAGAAAACATTACTAAATGTAAAAAGAGTCATTAAATTATGATTAGAAAGGTGAATTCATCAGGAAAATGTAATAATTGTAAAATATATTACCAAATAATATAGCTTCAAAATATATAAAACAGAGTGCAGTGTTATAACATCAAGGTCAAGGGTTCTGATCCCTGTACTGGCCAACTCCCCTCTCCAAATGTGTGTGTGTGTGTGTATATAATAACACTTGACAGAAATAGAAAGACAGATTGATAAATTCATCACCATTGTGGGTTAATTTAATATACCTTTCTCAGGAAATGGTTTAAACAGACCAGAAATTTGGAAAAACTATAGAAAATTTGAACAGCACAGTTAATAAGTTTGCTCTAATAACCATATCTAGAATACAGTACTAACATTTGGGGAATACACATTGTTCTCTCTCACAGAACACATTTACAAATATTGAGTTTGTATTAAACCATTAAGCATATTTTAAAAAATCATTGGTATCATACAGATCATGTTCTTAGATTATAATGCAACTAAATTAGAAAAAATTACAAAAATGTTTAACTTAAGAAATATACAGCACATTTGGAAAGTTTAAATACACTTCTCATTACACATCCACCAGATTAACAAAAATTAAAGTTTGGCAATATCAAGTTATCTTCTTTTACTCTCCATTGGAAGATCAATAGCTAGACAAATGACATAAATCAGAATGTATTTGATGTTATGCTTCCTATTAATGCCTTGAAGGATGGGTAAGGTACTTACCTCCTCATGGCTAAGGTTACCTCCACCATTGCCTTCCACACAGAACACAAAATGTTCCCTTCCTTAGAACTTAAGGATTTCTACTCCTCCTACTTTCCTTATACCATCCAGGAGCTACTTAATTCTGAAATGTGCCCCATGCTCACCTATTGGCTACCCACCAGTGAGCCAAGGATTACTCGAAAGCCTTTACTGGAAGGTACCATTGAAAAGGAAACTGCCTTCTCTAATAAAAGAAACCTAGATTCCCAAAGGTTAGCAGTAGGGAAAGGATTCCCATGTAGGCTTTGGACATGCACTCCCTCTGCTCACCAGTTGTAGGAACTGGTAACACTTAGTACCTCAAGCACAACTCATACCAGACTGTAACTTTTAAACGGGAGTTTGCTATTAAAAAATAACAAAAGAAAAATAAACAGAGAGAAACATAAAGCATCAAACATGGCTTGCTTTCTACTGCTTCCAGATCCAGGCCCACTTGGGCCCTGACCTATCCCCACCCTATCAGTGAGCATCACCCAGGCACCAACATAACATCTACCCTTCAAAAGTCTAGACCTAAGAGGTTCTAGAAAGAGACCTTGGACCTACTTGCATTTGCATTTGAATTTCCCGTGTGAGGACTTGCCCCTTTCCAGGAAGAGTAACATTAGGGAGGTTCATTCCCTTTAGGAAAGAATGTGCCCATGCCTTGCTCTGCGAGCCACAACTGGAGAATTATGTTGTCAGCACACTGCACTAGCAATATAATTACCATATACTTAGAAAAGCAAAAGGTCATCCAGTTATACTATCTGGTAGGAGACCTGGTCTGCAGGTTCCCCTGCTACATATGCAGCACCCAACCCTGAAGTGATTGAAAGAAACCATTACATTGTGTTCTCCACCACCCCCAACTTTGTACAGTGTATTTTACCATGCCTTGCAGTCCTTACACCCCATACCCTCATAAACCCTCTAACAACAAGGGATAAAAGATGAAATCCTAGGCTCTATAGGCTTTATAGTCAGAGTCTCACGTCAGGCACAACCATGGTAGCACTTCAGCCTTCCGCTATGTGAGCCTACTAAAGCTCCACCTGCCTCAAAGAAAGGCCCAGGGGACAGATACATGTACATTTGTGTATATCCTTTATATTCTCCTCAGGCCCTCTAGAAGGCTGGCACCTGCTCGCTCTCTTAGTACTGGACTGCTCCTTTCAGCTGTTCTTCTCACCTTGAGTTGCCTTTTTCTCAGCTTTCCAGCTACAGTCTTGCCACTGTTCTATTTGGGGCCTTCCCTGGCCTTTTGGAATTCAACTTTAACCCAGACAGAATACAGGCATACCTCAGAGAGATCATGGGTTCAGTTACAGACCACCGCAATAAAGCAAACATCGCTGAGTCACATGACTTTTTTGTTTCCCCATTCACATAAAAGATATGTTTACATTGTACTGCATTCTATCATGTGTATTAAGTCCATTTTCAGTCGCTTGTAACAGAATACCTGAAACTGTAATGTATAAAGATGTGAAGTTTATCACTTACAGTTTTAGAGACTAGAAGGCCAGTGTCCAACAGGTGCATCTGGTGAGGGCTTTCTTCTTGATGGGAACTTGCTACAGAGTTCTGTGGCGATACAGGGTGTCACATGGCGAGAATGGTGAGAGCTCCTTATAAAACCACCAGTCCACAGCCATGATAACTCATTACTGCATGAAAGGATTAATCCATTCATGATAACATAGTCCTCATGATCCAATCACCTCTTAAAGGCCCCACCTTTCAAATACCATAACTGGATTTCCCAAGCCCTTAATACTGTTACAATGGTGATAAAGTTTCCAACACATGAACTTTTGGGGGAACACATTTGACGTATAGCAGTGCGCAATAACATTATGTCTAAAGAAAACAATGTATGTACCTCAATTAAAAAATACTTTATTGCTAAAAAATGCTAGTGATAATCTGAGCCTTCAACAAGTTATACTTTTTTGCTGGTGGAAGGTCTTGACTTGATGTTGATGGCTACTGACCGATCATGGTGGTGGTTGCTGAAGGTTGGGGTGGCTGTGTGGCGATTTCTTAAGACAACAATGAAGTTTTCTGCATCAATTGACTCTTCCTTTCACAAAAGATTTCTCTGTAGCACACGATACTGTTTGACAGCATTTTACCCACAATAGAACTCCTCTCAAAATTGGAGTCAGTCCTCTCAAACCCTGCTGCTGCCTTATCAACTAAGTTTATGTAATATTCATTGTTGTCATTTCAACAATGTTCACAGCATCTTCACCAGGAGTAGGTTCCATCTCAAGAAACCACTTTCTTTGCTCTTCCATAAGAAGTAAGTCCTCATCTGTTCAAGTTTTATCATGAGATGGCACCAATTCAGTCACATCTGCAGGCTCCACTTCTAGTTCTAGTTCTCCCACTATTTCCACCAAATCTGCAGTTATTTCCTCCGCTGAAGTCTTGAGCCCCTCAAAGTCATCCATGAAGGTTGGAATCAACTTCTTTCAAACTCCAGTTAATTTTGATATTTTGACCTCTTGCCACAAATCAGAAATGTTCTTAATGGCATGTAGAATGATGAATTCTTTCCAGGTTTTCAATTTACTTTGCCCTGATCCATCAGAGGAATCACTGTCTATGGCAGTTATAGCCTTATGAAATATGTTTCTCAGACAGTAAGACTTGAAAATCACAGTTACTCCTTGATCCATGGGCTACAGAATGGATGTTGTGTTGGCAGGCATGCAAACAACATTAATCTCTTTGTACATCTCCATCAGAACTCTTGGGTGACTAAGTGCATTGTCTGTGAGCTGCAGCATTTTGAAAGGAATTTTTTTCTGAGCTGTAGGTCTCAATAATGGGCCTAACATATTCAGTAAACCATGCTGTAAACAGATGTGCTATCATCCAGGCTTTATTATTCCATTTACAGAGCATAGGCAGAGTAGATTTAGCATAATTCTTAAGGACCCTAGGATTTTTGGAATGATAAATGAGCATTGGCTTCAACTTCAAGTTACCAGCTATATAGCCCCTAACAAGAGAGTCAGTAAGTCCTTTGAAGCTTGGAAGACAGACATTGACTTTGAGGAAAGTCCTAGATGGCATCTTCTCCCAATGTAAGGCTGTTTCATCTGCATTGAAAATCTGTTGTTCAGTGTAGCTGCCTTCATCAGTTATCTCAGCTAGATCTCCTTGGTAACTGCTGCAGCTTCTATATCAGCACTTGCTGTGTCATCTTGTACTTTTATGCTACGGAGACAGCTTCCTTCCTTAAACCTCATGAACCAACCTCTGCCATCCTCAAACTTTCCTTCTGCAGCTTGCTCACCTCTCTCAGTCTTCATAGAATTGAAGAGAGTTAGAGTCTTGCTCTGGATTAGACTTTGGTTTAAGGGAATATTGTGGCTAGCTTGATCTTCTATCCAACCCACTAAAACTTTCTCCCTATCAGCAATAAGACTGTTTTGCTTTCTTATCATTTGTGTGTTCACTGGAGTAGCATTTTAATTTCCTTCAGGAACTTTTCCTTTACATTCACAACTTGGCATTGTTTAGCACAAGAGGCCTAGCTTTCAGCCTGACTTGGCCTTGGTCATGACTTACTCACTAAGCTTCATCATTTCTAGCTTTTGATTTAAAGAGAGAGGCACGTGAATCTTCCTTTCACTTGAACACTTAAAGGCCATTGTAGGGTTATTAATTGGCCTAGTTTCAATATTGTTGTGTTGAAAAAGTTTGAAATATTATGATAATTACCAAAACATGACCCAGAATGTAATCAGTTTTTCTTTCAGACTTTTTCGTATTATTATATCGGTCATTGTGATCTGTGATCAGTGATCTTTGGTGTTACTATTGTAATGGTTTTGGGGGCCATTTGCCCATCTCTCTTTCTCTCCTCAGGCCTCCCTATTCCCTGAGACACAACAATATTGAAATTAGGTCAGTTAATAACTCTGCAATGGCCTTTAAGTATTCAAGTAAAAGGGAGAGTTGCATATCTCTCACTTTAAATCAAAAGTAAGAAATAATTCAGCTTAGTGACACAGAGACACGACGTGAGCACACATGCTGTTGAGCACACATACTGGTAGACTTGCTTGAGGTAGGGTTGCCACAAACCTTCACTTTGTGAAAAACTCAATGTCTGTGACCTGCAGTAAAGTGAAACGCAATAAAATGAGGTATGCCTGTACCTTAAGTAAACCCCCAGATTCAGCCCCCCATATTCTCATAGCCCATGGGTTATGCTTCTTTATGATTCATCCACTTCAATGAGCTGTATCCTGAAATGCCATGCTTCAGAGGGCTGCCTTTCCTAAAAATTGAACACCACCCTGTGAGAGCAACTCAGACTTAATTGGGAAAATTTAATCTGTTAGCCGTTGGAAACATATGCCACATGTAGCTTAAAATAAGATCTACGTGCACCATTTAGTTTAACAAAAAACTGTATTTAAAATCTGCTCTTTGTGTTTTAGAGGAAAACCCTGATCATTCTTTAGTAGATTTTGAAAAAGAAAAATTCTACTTCAGGGCAGTATTCTGCATGGATACATTTCTGGGTTTTGTCTCTGACATCTTCATGATGGCTAGTGCTTTGAATGCTGTTCCTCCTACTCTCCTCTTCCATGTGAAGTCATTTCTGATCCCAGTTTTGATACACGGATTTTTTCCTCTAGCAGTCTTTTACATCAGAGGGCATATCCCAGGCAACCCAAGTGCTTGATCTCAGACAAACCTTATTTTCATAGTCAGGCCCTTGTTAATGAACCTGGGAAGAAAAATGGAAAATTCTGTGGATTCATCAGCTCGTAAGGAAGTACATATCTTCTTCGTTCATCTGGGGCATTGATGAGTGAACAATCTTAACTGTCCTTGTTGTATGATCATTTTTTTTTTACTGAATTGTACATTAACTCAAAAAATCCAAATGACTGAATAGTCCTGCAAGGGCTCTGGCATAGAAGTGGGCTTCTGGGATGCTTGCCAGTGAGTTCCTGTTTTGAGGACGCAGAATTTAAGTGGAAAGATTAAGTGGAGAGACAGCTCCACCCCTCTAAGACTTATTCCTATGTTCCATTCAAATCTTGCTAGCCTGATTTCTGTGGGGTCTGGGCTTTGGAAATTCTCTTTTTTCATGGTTGTCTCAATGCACCTTGTTAAACCAAGTTTGGACTGTGGCCTGTTCATCTGCTTCCAGCTCTGCTGATTGGTTCCAGTTTCCTTGCTCATTAAAGCCAAGAAAATCTGGCACTCACCAGTCAGGCATCCTCAAGTATCTGGCACTAAGGTAAACCTGGAAGCCAGTTAAGAAGTCTCTATTATCCAGCACACTCATTGCGTGATGAGAGGTAGTTGTGGTATACCAGAAAGAGCACTGGAACAGGAGCAGGAGAACTGGGTACTTGTCTCATCTTTGCCTCTACTGCATCATGGAAATTTGGGCATGTCTGTGATTTCTCTGAAATTCTCTTTTCTCAGCTATAAAGTGGTGGTTTGGACTAGACAATTTCTCAAGTGTCTTCCAGTTCCAAATTACTGAGTAAATGAAAAGCTGAAAGAACTAAACTCTATTTATGCCTGTTGTTGCAAAAACACAACTTTGCTTTAAAGGTATTAGCAGCAGCTACCTAAAGTTGGATATATTACTGATGCTTTTTCACAAAAGTAGATAGTATGACAACAAAATGAGAAGGGTCTTAGTCCATATTCTAGCGGAAAGAATTAACCTCTCTGTGCCTCATGTTCCCTGATCTCATTTGTGAACATGTTTTATCCCTCATAAAGCAAGAATAATAATATCTAACTTAGAATTGCTGGGAAGATTAAATGAGATAATCCCTGGCATTCAGAACTGTGCCTGACAAAAGTCAGTGCTCAGTGAAAATTATTAATATAAAATGGAAAGATTAAAATTGGTGTGGAATTGTAATAAGGGTTATGCTGAGATAATAAATGTTCAGTTGCTGTTCAGAAGTCAAGGTGGGAACAGAATGGAGAATCTTATATATGCGATCCCCCATATGTATGATCACCTGGTTTTCAGCAAGGATGTCACTGCAGAGTAGTCAGGACAAAATAGTTTTATCAATAAATGGTACTAGATCAATTGGATTCTCCTATGGGGAAAAATTGGGTTTTGACTCCTACTTCACACCATACATAAAAATAGACCTAAGTGTGAAAGGTAAAACATTAACTCTTCTAGAAGATAAATAGGAATAACAACCTCATCCCGAGGGCCCCACCGGAGTCCTGAGGTATGGATCCAGGAGGAGCTAAATCCAGCTGCAACCAGGTAAAGAGCACACCAAAAACATCGTTTCCATGTGGGTAGTCCACCATAGCCACCGCATTTGCCATGGCTGTTGGAAAAGCAGCTAGTCTCTATAGCAGCAGTCACAGCCACCATGCAGATGGCATGCCAGGCTCTCAACTGCATTGAAACAATAAGAGGAATGAGTGGAGACCAAAAAAAATAAAAGAAGTCCTCTCTATCCACAAAGCACACTCCAGAGTAACAGAAGAATCACCTGCTTTATGATAATAAGGGAGGACTTGATCACACCTGTCTCAGTACTGCAGAGATCATCTAGGCAACAAATCAACACAGGAACAGTTAATCAATCAGATGGAGAGAACAAATCTATGTTTATTAGAGGCAGGGAGGGGGTAGGGTGGAGATTAGATAAGGGACTGAAAGAATAGGTCTCATTTGTAATAATGAATATACTAATTAAAAAAAGGATAACAACCTCATGACCTTGGGGTAAGCAAAAATTTCTTAAGTGGAGCACAAAAAGCATGAAAAAAATATGAAGGAAAAGATTGGTAAATTAGATTTCATTAAAATTAAGAACTTCTGTTCATCAAAAGATACCATTAAGGTTGTTGAAAAGGCAAGTTACAGAGTAGGAGAAGCTATTTGAAATACGTATATCCAGCAAAGGACTCCAATTGAGAGAATACATAAAGATTTGAACAGTCACTTTATAAAAGAAGATAGCCAATGGTCAAAAACAAATGAAAAGGTACTTAATATCATCAGTCCACAGGGAAATTATAACCACTATAAGATACCACTGTGTTCCCACCAGAATAAAAGTTTTTAAAGCTGACAATACCAAATGTTAGTAGAAGTGTGGGATAATTAGAACTCTCATACACTACTAGTAGGATTGTAAATTGGTACAACCACTTTGGGAAACCATTGTACAGTATGTAATAAGCTGAATCATTCATACCCCATGACCTAGCAATTTCATTCTTAGGTATATATCCAACAGAAATGAGTACATATGTTTAAGAATGTTCATAGCAACATTATTTGTAATAGCAAAAAACTGAAAACCCAGTTGTCCATCAATAGAGTGAATGAATTGTGGCATACTTTCACAGTGGAATATTATGTAGAAATGGCACAGAGTAAATTAAAAACAACATGGATGAATCTCAAAAGCATTATGTTGAGCGAAAGAAGCAGGCAAAAAAAATACATATTGTATAAATCTATTTATGTAAAGTGCAAAGAAAGGCAAAACTGAGCTATGATTATAGATTATAGAGGTCAGAAAAGTAGTTGTCTTTAGTGGGTGTAAAGACTGGAAGAAGGCATGAGAAAAGCTGAAATTCTGCTTATGTTCTGTTTCTTGAACTAGATAGTGGCTACCTAAGTATATTCAATTTGTAAAAATTCATTGTGCTGTATGCTTAATGTTTGTATACTTTATGTATTTTATGCCTCAAAAAAAGTTTATTTTAAAAAGTGAAGAGTTACATAAAAATTGGAAACAACCCAAGTGTCTATCAATTGATAAATGGATAGGTAAACATGACATATCCAAACAATTTGATATTATTTATTAATAAAAAGAAATGAAATACTGATACATGCTACAACATCGATGAACTTTGAAAACATTGTGCCAGGTAAAGGAAGACAATCACAAAGGACCACATTGCATGATTCTGTTTATATGAGATGTCCAGAATAGGCATATCTATAGGGACAAAAAGATTAGTGGTTGCCTGGGACTGGGAAGGTTGGGGAGAAATAGGGAGTGACTGAAAACAGATATTGGGTTCCTTTTGGGGATGGTAAAAGTGTTCTCAAATTGTGATGGTTGTACAACTCTGTACATATACTAAAAACCATGCTATTGTACACTTTAGTGAGTAAATTATATGGTATATGAATTAAATCTCAATAAAGCAGTTATGAAACAAAAAGTCGAGGGACACTGATGACTGCAATAATGATTAAAACACCTCAGGAAATTCTGTACCATATGGTCCTGTGGTATGGTAGTTAAGAAAGGACATTGATACTGGAGACAGTGTTCTAGTCTTGGCTCTGCCATTTACTGACTGTGTGTCATTGGGCAAATCATTTAACCGCTCTGAATCTGAATGTCTTCATCTGTAAATGTGAATATTAATAGTATTACCCCATAGAACTTTCGTGAAGATTATTCATTTAATCAAGAAATATTTGAGTGTCTTTTATATGCCAGGTACAGTAAATGATAACCGTTGTTATAATTCTCCAAGAGTTATTGCATCTTAAGAGTCTTAATCCATTTTAGTCAGAGAGGTGACAAACAAATTTGATAGTTTGTCATAAGGGTTTCTTTTCGTGGGGGATGGTGCATCTGGCTGGTACAGGGATCTGAACCCTTGGACCTTGGAGTTATAACACCATGCTCTAACCAACTGAGCTAACCTACCAGCCTGAGAGTTTGTCAAAAGGACTGGACATCTTTCCCCTACTGTACCACATCAACATCTATTGCAAATACAAAAGTTATGTTTATATTACGAACTTAAGTTGTTAATATTGAATTTTATTATGCTGTTAAAAGGAAGTACAGTTGTTCCTCGGTATCCGTAGGGGATTTGTTCCAAGATCTGTATATGCTGAGTTCCTTATATAAAATAGTGTAGTGTTTGCACATAACCTATGCACATCCTCCTGTATTCTTTAAATTATCTCTAGATTATTTATAAAACCAAATACAATGGTTCACATTACTTCATTCATGTGGATTCAACGTAGTGTTTGGTGCATGCCAAAATCAAGTTTTGCTTTTTGAAACTTTGTGGAATTTTTTTTTTTACTAAATATTTTCAGTCCTTGGTTGGTTGAAGCCACAGATACAAAGGGCTGACTGTATGTCATACATTTATAGAGGATTTCCACCCAGAAGTAGCAAAACCATAAAAAATGGATGATTAAAGGATTGGCATTCAGTTACGTAGAAAATTTGGCAATTTAGAATATTTCATATAAAAACTTAGTTTGTAAAATTTAATTATAACTGTAACTGATGTATTGACAGTTCAAAAATAGAAAGCCACCAGTAGTTACAAGAGTGTATGGAGAGGTTTTTGTTTCAACAAATATTTATTGTCTGCATAAAGGAGTCACTTTGAGTCATATCAAAGACCATACTCTTCTATTTATTTGTTTTAAAGTGTATGTTATGCAAAATAAGTGTATAGTTCTTTTAAAATTTTTAAATTGAAAGTACTCGTAGCCCTCAGGAGTTGAGAAAGTATCTGATACTAAGGGGTGAATCTCCCTAAAGTAGAGGTTAAGAGCTCAGGCTCTGGAGACATACTTTGGTGTAAGATGTCCAGCCTCCCTGGGCCTCAGTTCCTTCATCTGTAGAAAGAGTCTCATAACAGTGGAATATTATGTGAATATAACAAAGTGATTTAAAAAGCAAATAGTCAATATGCTATTATTTTGGGGACAACCAGTATAGCAGATTCATATCATAATCATGCATAAATTATGGGTTTTATTTTTTGTTAACTTTTGTGAAATCTTGGGAAATCAGAAAACAGTTTCTCCTTCATGCAAAGAAATTAATGAAATGGAGCAATTGTATCCAAAAAGAGCTAATCGAGCATGGTAAGAAAATAACAACAACCCAAAATGGTATCTTCAGAGTGAGAGAAAAGCGAGAGAAAGTAAAGGTTTGTGTCACCAGGATATAAAGCAATAAACTTTTAACTCTCAAAATTCAAGGTGAATATGAAAGTTGTTCTAATTTCAGGTGAAAGGAAAGCGCATTTGGGTTAAGCAGTGGGGGACAACAGTTAACGTTTAGTAAGTAGGCATTTAAATACACACAGATGTTTATATTTCCTTAAAATTGTTGAAAAGCATGCATCTCTTTTATATTTCTTCTCTTTTTTCTTTTTTTTAATTTATTGAAACATGATTGTACATATCTGTGAGGTGCAGAGTTGAATGTCAATACCTGTGTGCAATATGTGATCCTCAAATCAGGATAATTACTATATTTATCATTACAAAATGTAATCATTTTTTGTAGCCCTTTACCAATTTCTCACTAACCCCCCTTTGCCTCCCCCTTTCCCACTTCTGGTGGCCTCAGTTCTATTCTCTCATTTTGAAAGTTCAATGAATTATTGTGATTGTTGCATTTTTTTCTTTCTTTCTTTTTTTGTTTGTTTTTTTAGCTCCTACTTATTAGTAAGGACATGTGCTATTTCTCTTTCTGTACCTGCCTTATTTCACTTAACATAATTTCTCTAAGTTCATCCATGTTGCTGTGCACGGCAGAATTTCATTCTTTTTTATGTCATAGTAGTATTCCATTGTGTATGTATAGCACATTTTCCTTATCCAGTTGTCCATCAATGGACATTTAGGTTGGTTCTAACTCTTGGCTGTTGTAAACAGGGCTGCAGTAAACGTGGGAGGGCACATATCCTTTCGACATGGTGATTTCCATTCCTTTGGGTATATACGCAACAGAGGTATTTCAGGATCATATGGCAGTATCTGTAGTTGTTTGAGGAACTTCCATATTGTTTTCCATAATAGCCATAGTAATTTACAGTCACACTAACAGTGTAGGAGGGTCCCCTTTCTCTGCATCCTCGCCAGCATTTCTTATTCTCTGTCTTTGATAATGGCCAGTCTAACTGGCGTGAGATGATATCTCAAAATGGTTTTGATTTACATTTCCCTAATGCTTAGTGATGTTGAACATTTTTTCATGTTTCTGTTGGCCATTTGTATACCTTCCTTTGAGAAATGCCTATGCAGTTCTTTTCCCCATTTTTTAATCAGGTTACTTGTTTTTTTACCATTTAGTTGAGTTCCTTGTTTATTCTGGATATTGATCCCTTGTCAGATGCATAGTTTGCATATATTTTCTCCTATTCTGTAGGTTGTCTTTTCACTCTATTGTTCTTTTGCTGTGCAGAAGCTTTTTAGTTTAATATCCCATTTGTTTATTTTTTCTTTTGTTGCCTGTGCTTTTGGAGTCTTATTCATAAAGTCTTTGCCCAGTACTACTTCCTGAAGTGTTTCCCCTATGTTTTCTTTCAGGAATTTTATAGTTTCTGGTCTTATATTTAAGTCTTAAAGCCCTTTTGAGTTGATTTTGGTGTATAGCAAGAGGTACAGTTTCATTCTTCTACATATGGATGTCCAGTTTTCCCTGGACCATTTACTGAAGAGGCATTCTTTTCCCCAATGTATGTTCTTGTTGACTTTATCAAAGATTAGTTGGCTGTAAGTATGTGGGTTGATTTTATATTTGGCTATTAGAGACTAGTAATTATGTCTTGTTAATAAAGAGGCTTTTTGAGGGGCTTTTTAAAAATAGAAAAATCCACAACTGAGTGTGAAAATATGCTAAAATTCTGCTTTTAAACCTAGATCTGTGGGAAACCATTAGACTGGGATCACATAAGCATTCCCTAAACAGCCACAGGCATGAGAATGAATAGGTTCCCCGTGCTAGCCATACACACTGAAGCCTATAAAAGTGATGACGACAAATGCCACAGGCAGCTACACACTGGAGTCACATTTCTGGCGTGAAAATAGCTGTTTCCTGTTCAGAAGGGGTATGGCCAATTCCTGCTACTTCATTTACTGAGTTCACCTTTATAGAGCTTGTTTGTAAAGTGCTTTAGTCACCATAATCCACCAGGAGAATTATCCAGTAAGCTGGCACCTACCCTTGCATCCTCCTGCCCAGGCTGGCCAGTGCTGTTGTTTCTGGCCGTGTGCTAGGAATCAAGGGTAAGAAAGTGGCTGGGGGGAGGACACAGCATGTTGTTGGTGTGTTTTATTGAAAAATCTACAACTGTGAGCCAAGTAGCACATTTATGATGGAAAAATTACAATGTACATATAAGCAAAAAGAATTCTACCACTCAAAAAAGACCATTGTTACCATCTTCATATATTTTTATCCAGACATCTTTAAGCCAAGTTTACATTTTTTTATTTTATACTTTGTACCCTTATTATTTTTTCCAGCCGTTGAAAACTGAAGACATTACAAACATATATAAGGTAGAAAAGAACAATCCCCGTACCTCCAACTTTCAGAGATCAAAACTGGGGACATTTTAATTCTGCTCTTTTTAAGTAATAATCTTCTCCTTCTGCTTCTATTGGCTTGTCTTTCCTTTAAAGCCCATAGCTAGTTTTACTTAACTGAATTTGTCCTTTTTAAACTTTTTTCATTCCATGGCTTCACCCCTGCTAACTTTTTTTTTTTTTTTTAATTTTTAGATGGAGAATTTTGAACATGCACAAAAGTATACAGAATAGTATAATGAAACCTCCTGTTCCCATCACCCAGCCCCTGCAGCCCTCAAATCAGGCTAGTCTGCCCCGTACTCCTCCCCTAGCCCTTATTACTTTGACCTGTTAACTTTGTAACTACCTTCAAGGGCCCTTTACAGCCCCTTGGACTTCCTTGGCACTGAGGAAGAACCAAACGCCTGCCCTCCTGCTCTCAGAGCTTCTCTCAAGCTTGTGCCCAGTACTCTGTCCCAGGCCTGACCAGCTAACCTGGGCTTTCTCACTTAGTTCTAAAATGCCTGGAAATTCCCAGATGTTGAATGTGCCAGCTTCACATGCTCAGCTCCTCATTCTTTTTCCTGTTAATGAAGGGGGCCATTGCTCAAATTATTTGGAAGGGGAAAAGTAGAATTTACTACCTGAGTATTCCTCTTCCATGCTGTTCATATAAATTTAAACTCAGATTCCTGAGAATTATATTGAACATGACAAAAATTGCCGTGTAGGCAGTTTAGCTGAGTACTTGCAGATTGATAGAGCTCTTTGTAATAATGAAGGAAAAAGGTTTTTAAGCTACTTAGTTCCAGAAGATGAGCTCATCAGTTATGGAGTTTCCAACTAAAGACCCTTATTAACCCTCTGCTGAATGGCAAAAAGAGAAAGAGAAGAAGAAAATCCATAGACTCTTCAAATCCTGACCTTCAGGGGGTCGTGAGAAGTCATCCTGTGCAAACTTCTTCTCATAATAGGTGCTTTGCATTGCAGTCATATTTAGTTGTCCCAGAATTTTTTTTACTTTGACTCCTTTTAAGTTTGTGAAATATCCTGAAACCATTGCCATGCCATCGCCATCAAGTACTGCTATGGCTTGCTTTAACAGTGGTCAACTTTTGTGTGAGATTATATAACAAAATGCCACACAGAATTGGAAGACGTCAGTGTTTGAGTTGTCTGTCTTACCTAGCAACCCAATCAGTGTTTCTACCAAATTCAGAGGGTATTTGCTTACCACAACTAAAAGATGGAGTTTATTGGGTGGCCTCAAGGTGCTCGAAGCCCAGTTGTTTTTCAGCTATTGAGTCTGTCTCTAAAATTCAGTGGGACCAAAGTAGGCCAGCACCCGCATCCCGGCCAGATGAGCTGCACTAAGTGAGGCCCCTTACTGCTGGCGCTCTTTAGATAGCAGAAGATCTCTTTCTCTCATTCCTCTCTGGATTACCCTGTTTGAGTTTCCAGAACACTGTTTTCTATCTCTTTCATGGCTCCTGTTGTTGGGAAAATTGGCCACAGGGTCAAGAGGGTGACCCAAGGAAGAGCATCATGTTCCCATCATGTTCTGGATGGAAACCAATCTGAAGGATGGGAAATCCACCATCTGTTTTATCTGTCAGAGTGTCCAGCAGGTCATGGTTCTTTTCATCATCTACCTTTGTTTACCAAATATATTACTTCATTAAATGATTAATTTGTTTGCTTATCAGCGCCATTCCTGAGAGATTTTGGTCTTCTTGAGGCTCATTGTTTTCAGTACAGTATGACCATAGACTATGTTAATAGAGCCATGGCAAGCAGAGTGTGGGAAGTGGCAAAAATGAGTGAGTGAATCAGGTGTATTCAATTAATGTCACTTCTCTGCTTTAAATTCTCCAGTGGTTTCCCACTGCACGTGAAATCAAATCTAAATGCTGTACCTTGACCTGGCAGGGCATCACATCAGGGCTCTGTCTACCTCGCTTGCCTCCCTGCTTCGAATTCTCCCCTTCTTTCCAGCCTTCCTCCTACTCCTTAGACACACCAACTTGATCCCATCTTTGGCTCTTTGCTCTGGCTTTTCTCCCCCGTACCATCATGTGACTTGGACCTTTTTATACCTACAGGTCTTAGCTTATTTTTCTCAAAGAGAACTTTTCTAACTAAATCTAAAGTAGATCCAGACATACTCACCACTTCATCGTGTTTTGTTTTCTCCAGTTTTACTATCTTAAATAATCTTGTCATTTATTTGTTTGGTTGTTGTCCTTCTCTCCTCACTAGAATGTAAGCTCCACAAGAGAAGGGACCTTGTCAGTCTTCTTTACTTGCATGGTCCCAGCACCTAGAAAAGTACCTGACACATAGTAGGAGCTTAGTAAGTATTTGTTCAATGAGTGGTTGAATGAATGAAGGGGGTTATTGGGAGCATGTTTGGAGGGAGGTGTTGAGGATTATGAGGTGACTCAAAAGTCGGCCATGGGGTGTTTAGCCTGAAGGGGAGAGAATCCAGGGGGCCACATGCAGCTGTCTAAATAGTCAAAGCTGGTGCTTCCCTGAAAGCAGAACCTGGCCCTGCTCCACGTGTTTCTCTTAGCCAGATTGCTGTCCTCTGAGGAGATGGAATCGTTCTAGTCAGCCCCAGAACTGGAGCTAATAAGTGGAAACTCTAGGGAGACATATTTTGGCTTTAAAAGGGGGAAAAAATCTGTCATTTTATCAGAGGATGGAGTGGTCTGCGCTGAGAAGTAGCAATTTCTAAGTCATCTGAGTTATGCCAGCACAGGCTGTATGCTTTCCCTGCAGACCTATTGTGGGGAGGCCTCACTTAGATTAGTCAGTGTTCATAATCTCCTTCAGCCCAGAATATCAATGGGTCTGCCCTATAATTTTTTGTTACATCCTTATTCATTCAGTAAGTGTCATGCACCGACTGTGTGCTTGGCCCTTTCCTGGCCTTTCCTGCCGATTGCGGAGAATAGGGAAGTGTCTCATGATCTGCATGCAGTAAATGGTGTTTGAGGTGCAAGTGAGAAACTGTAGGAAGACACTGAAGGGGGTTGAGCCTGATCTAGGTCATCAAGGCAGGCTTGCCAGAGGAAATGGGCTTCAGGCTGGTCTGAAGGACGTAGAAAGAAAAGAGAAATGGGGGAAGAGTGTGGAGTATACATATAGCAAATGTATTTCACAGGGCCTGGTTTTCCAAAGCCTTGCAGTTTCAGGTTTAGCCTAACTTCTTAAAAGTACATATAAAATGTTAACCTTGCAAAAGACAGGAAATTTTTCCCCAGACTAGTCTCTGTTGTAATATAAAGAATTGTAGCACAGCAAGGTTGCTGGCTCAGAGGACAGACAGGTTACTGATTGATATGTAAAGATACTGGGAAATTGCTGTAAGGAGAGAGAATGTTTGCTAAGATCAAGCTTTTGTTGGTGGATCGAATTAACCTCTTGCAAATTGCATCATGGAATGTCACTTTGCTTGTTTTACTGAATGTTGCCAGCCTATATTGTTAAACTATAACCCCACCTATGTTCTTTTCCTGTAACTTCCTGGTCTGGTGAATAAATGTGGGGTGAGAACCCCAGTTCTAGGTTAATTTCCCAAAAGGAAGGAATGCCTCGCTCTTGAGGGTTCCGAGAGATTAACCCCTTTGGGGCTTCTCACTGCTCGGAAGAGATGGGCTTTGAGTAATCCTTTTGTGGCTCCATCACCCAGGGGAAAAGGGGTGACAAATCCATGGGAAGCAAAGCAACAGAAGAGCAGCCTGCATGGGGACAACAGTGTGGAGCCCCATAGGTATGGGCAGCTTTAAGGAGTTCCATCACAGTGACTGGGGATGTAACTGGCATTTAAGGAGCAAGGGCCAGTAAAGTTAAACATGCCCAGGGTGGACCACATGATGAGGAATTTTGCTGGTATTATGTCATTGCAAAGTAGTGAGAGAAGACAGTGTGCAGAAGGAGGAATAGAAGAAGAAAGATGAAGGGACTAGAAGGGTGGGCAGGAGCCAGGTCAGCCAGGCCTGCCAGGCCTTGGGAGCCGGGTCTGGGCTGCATGCTCAGGGCAGCAGGGGCCCTGGTGGGCTTAAACCTGTAAGGCAGATTTGTGTTTTGGAAAGGGCATTGATGAGTCCGTCTTTGTGTTGCTTATAACAGAATACCTGAAACTGGGTAATTTATAAAGAACAGAGGTTTATTTGGCTCACAATTCTGGGACAGCTGCATCTGGCATGGGCCTTAGCCTGCTTCTACTCATGGTGGAAAACAACGGGGCAGCCAGCCCAAGGGTACAAGCAGATCACATGGCAAGAGGAAGCAAGAAAGAGAGGGAGGGAGGGGCCAGGGTCCTATAAACAACCAAGTTCAAGTTCTCGTGGGAAATAATAAAGCGAGAACTCACTCACAACCCCCAACCCCCAGGGAGAGCATTAATCCATTCATGAGGGATCCACTCCCATGACTCAAACAGCTCCCAACACTGCCACATTGAGGATCAGATTTCCACATGAGTTTTGGGGGACAGCACATCCAGACTCTGTCAGAGCACTATGTTCAGTGTGAAAAGAGGTTTGAGAAATGGCAGGGAGAGTAAAAAGAAGATTATCACATCTTCCATAGAAGAAGCGATGGTGGTCCTGGCCAAGGTGGTGTTGCGGGGGAGGAAGAGAGATGGGCAGATTAGAGAGACATATGGAAGGCAGAGTTCAGAGCAATTGACACAGGCCTGAGAAAGTCCCAGGTTTCTTTTTGGTTTAGGCAGTAGTTGTGCCACTTTTGGTTTGGTGGAGGTAATCTCGCTTCCTGGGACAGGCAACACAGGGAAAGAAATGGTTTTGCTGAGAGTAAGAGCTTATGGAGGTGCAAGTGCAAGGTGCCTGTGGGACAGCTAAGTGGCAGTTCCCAGTGGACTTTTGTATGTGTTGATCTGGAGCTCAGAGATGTCTGGGTTGGTGGCATAGAATTAAGAGACCAAAGCACAGAAATGATGTTTGAACCCCTAGAAATGGATGAGACAGTCCAGGGAGAGAGAGAGAATTAGAAGAGAAGGCAGCCTGGGACAGTGCTCGGAGGTTAGGCATGCCAGCAGGTAAAGGCCAAGGAGAGGAAGAAGAGCTTGAAAAGGAGCAGCCACAGAGGTCAGACATTCAGAGTGGGGCCACAGCCTAAGGAAGAGTGGAAAGAACATTTTTTTAGGTTTGGATTTAGTGACACAGAGATTATTAGTGACCTGGACAAAGCAGTTATTTTTTTGCTAATGAGGTACAGGTAGCAACATTCTTCCCCTGCATTCTGAATTAAAAGAGTTTCCAGGCATAATGTGCCTTAGTCTGTTTGGGCTGCAGTAACAAAGTACCATAGACTGGATGGCTTATAAACCAGAAATTTATTTTTCACAGTTCTAGAGGCTGAGAAGTTCAAGATCAAAGCACTGGCAGATCTGGTGTCTGGTGAAGACCCACATCCTGGTTTATAGACAACACCATCTCTCTGTGTCCCCAAATGGTAGAAGGGCTGAGGGAGCTCTCTGGTGTCTCTTTTGTAAGGGCACTAATCCCATTTGTGAGGGCTCTGCCCTCATGACATAATCACCTCCCAAGGCCCCACTTCCAAATATCATCACATTGGGGATTATGTTTCAACATATGAATGATGGGGGGGGTGGGGAGGTATCACAAACATCCAGTCTATTGTAATATGTAATATTGTTTTCTGTGAGGAGTGTCCTACTGGAAGAAGTAAGAGCATCTACCACCACTGTCATGTCTCAGCAGTGGGTAAAGGTGAACTCAAGTGACCCAAGTCTGGAAGGCTCTGGTCTCACTGCTGCTAAGGTAAGCCTGATATGTCCTCACCTTTAATAGATGGCAGTCCTGGCACAGGCCTTTTGAATAGTTAGGACAGTGCTCTGCCAGCAAATAAAGATGGCTGTAAGCTAGACGTTTAGAAAGGGACTGGGGTTTCATGGACTTCCTCTTCTAATTAAGTAGAACTGGAGCTAATGGCTTAGTGATTGTTCTGTAATCAGGCCCTGCTACAAGTAGTTACGGAGGTTTGCAGTGGGAACCAAAAGAGCCTGCAGGGACATGAGTGTGGGTGTGAACAAGGCTGGGAAGAGTCCCTGACAGGACTTCTGAATCCAAAGCCAAGAATGTGGCTTCCATTGAGTTCTAAGACATAGGGAGTGATTTTGAGCTGTGGCACTCAGAGATGAAAAACTGGATTGTATCATCTTGTCCTGGAGTTACATTGACAGTGTGGGGGGGAGGGGTAATAAAAGGAACAAAGGCTCTGAATCCAACCTGGTTTTGAATCTGGAGTTTATCACTTACTAGCCAGGTAACATTGGATGAGTGATTGGAACCTCTCTGAGCCTCAGATAATTCATCCGTGCAATATGGTTTGCATGGTGTTGTTGAAGTTTGATTATGTGTAGAGACCCTGGCACAGAGGATACATTTAATAAATGGTCACTACTGCTGTACTTATTATCATTTTATGATCACTATTGGCAATATTACATTACATTCATATAGTTGCTATAAATTACAAAACTCTTTCACATGTTCTTACTGATTTCAGTCCAACTCGCTCCTGTACACTTCTGTAACCTTCCTCTGTCTTATGTTGTTGTCACATGGGTGTACCTGCCAACCCCATTGGACAGAGAGCTCCTTAAATGGGGGGAATCACCACTTACGGATGCCCAGTGCTGGCATAAACTAGAGGCTCCATTCCCATGTATCACAGACCTATGGAAGGAAGCACTTTCTCACAACTAGAGTGCTTCAAAAAGACAGCAAGAGGCTTCAAGAAGATGTAAGCTCCTCATTCTTGAAGATATGTCAGGGGCTACCTGGCAGGGACACGGTTGGGAATTGGCTGCACTGGCTGGGAGGCTGGCTTCAAAGAGATGGTTTCGAAGCCCCTGCTTTGGATTCTCTTAGTGTTTTAATTGAATGAAGCAGTTCTGATGTCCTCTCAAGTTCATTCAAAGGCATATCTATATTCACCCAAGTTTGTGGACCCTCTGCAAAGTAAGCCAGGCGTGGCTGGCCTTGGGTATTCTTCCTCTCTCTGCCTCTGCTGCTCTTCAAAATTTACAGTACTCACCTTAGCCCCACTTATGAAAATTTTAAATTTAAAAAAATTTTAAAAGAATACTTTTATGTGAAAGGCGGTATTTTTCAAACATCAACTTGATTCTAAACATTTTAGCAGCATACCCTATATAACCTTTTGGATTTGTATTTTCTCTTTTATAGAATAAAAACTTCAGTGCCGCTGCCTCAAGAGTTCTGCAAGTTCACATTATGTAAATATATGTAATAAAATATTTACTTAGGGTTCCCATAAAAAAGGTCCAAAGGAGAGAATAAGAGAGCTTCTCTTTGCTGGTTTTAGAGGCTCTTCTGGGAGTTCTGAGTGAAGTTTAAGCCTCTTGAATATGTTTTGGTTGGCCTCCTTCATGTTTTATCTCCTGTAATGACTCCTTGTCAGTTTGTCAATTTTGACTAAGGACAGAAAGTTCATGTGTAGTAACAACACAGAAACTGAATTTAAAATTATGGTTTGTATCATGATGTAATAATCCTCTCCCTTTTCCTTTAGTCAATATTTACCCGTTAGGCCAATATATTATAATGCTGACTTCAAAAGAAGACGCTTTATTTTACCTTCTCCAAGTATTAGTTTTAGATACTTGAAATATCATAACGTGAAGTTGAGCTGTCTGAGACTCTTGGCCGCGTTTACTTGGGGTTGAGTTCCATGATCTTCGCAAGGCAGGTTTCACTGCTCCCAGTGACCTGGCGACACAGCTGTATGCCTGTCAGAATGAGGCAGCTGAACTTGGAGCCATGCTGGTTTCTCTCAGCCTTCCAGACAGCCCTCTCCTCTGTGGGAAACAGGTCTGTGGTATTACCACATAGCAGCCGGATGTCTTCGGTGGACTTAGCTTTTCCCCAGTATGTTAATGTTTCAGGATCGGAAAGAAAAGCCCAAACAACACCAGACCAGATGAAGAGTGGAGACTCCTAAATTCTTTTCCTTGCCTGAACCCCTTATTTTAAGCACCCCATGTTCAAACATTTTTTTCATTTTTAAAACTGAGGGAATAATTATACCCCCAGTGAAGAAGGAATAGGAGTATAATAAATAGCTACAAAATTTGCAGATAAAATGTGTCATACTTTAGGACTAATCAATCACCAGGTGACCAAGGGAGCAAATGGTTAAGGAGCTCTTCTGAGTCAACTTGGGCATCAGTCAGGATTCTCCCAGTGAGTCATAACCGAAAGGAAATTGATGGGCTCATGAAGTGCCAAGTCCACAGGTAGACTAATTTCAGGTGCACCTGGATCCCGGAGTTCAAATGAGGTCATCGTGATTCTTCCTTTGTTTCTTAGACCTATTATTTTCTGTCTTGGCATGATTATGTGGCAAAGATGTTTCCTGGCAGCTCCAGGCTTATGTGGTCCTTAGTGTCTGGGATCTCAGGAAAGAGAGAGCCTCTTTCTTGAAGTCCATCTCAATGCCTGTAAACAGATTCAGAAAAAATCTACTTGGGTCAGTCAAATGCCTATGCCTAGACCCGTCACTGTCAGCAGGGATGCGATATAGTGGAATTGCTTTAAGTGTGTATTTCAGTTTAAGCAAATTCAACTCTGTGCTTGTGTCTTCAGTGTGCTTTTATTTGCCCATGATGTTCTCTTCAAACTATGTACTCATTCTACATGTGTACTTTTTTCTATATTCTGTCCATTTTGTGCATTTTCATGCACACACATACATGTATATGTAAGTTCATGTGTACAAATAAGTATGCGTGCCTGTGTGTCTGTATATTTATATTCACAATATACTATATTTTATAGATGATTTACAGGATGTTCAATAGTAAATCTTAAGTTTATAACCTAATTACCTCCACAACCCTTCTTAAGATACAATTCCACTAGTCTGGGTCATTTAACCACATCTCCATCAGAGCCAGAAGGGAAGGCAGGGCCTGTTAAAAGATAGCTCTACCAGAAAGGGAAGGGGTAGTCCTAAAAGGAAAAAAAGAAAGTGGTTTTTTTATCAGAAGGAAAGGCAACAGGCAAACAAACCAACTATTGAGTTGTTCACTCAGCAAATAGTTATTGAGTGCCTCCTGTGTGCCAGACAGTATTTCAGGCACCGAGTGAAAAATTTTGTGTAATGTTCACACAAAAGGCCCTGACGTGCTGGAGCTTACGCTGAAGGGAGAGAGGCAAAGAACACGTAAGCTGGTAAAGATATTGGTAGTGGTGAGAGCGCTGGAGAAGATCCTGGTAAGCACCATACCATATGGAGTAGGTGCTTTAATAGAGCAGGTGCAGGAGACAGAGGGTAGAAGAATATCTTATTTGGGGATTCTCTTGCAATTGACCCTTATAAGGTAAGGAAGATTTTGATGGACAGATCCTGTTGAGATTATCCCAAGTATCGGAAAAAGCCTGAGCCAAGCAAACATCTGAATAGGGTGAGGTAAGATACATTCAGGGAGTGGGAAGAGGTTTCCCATGACAGAGACATACAGAGCACATGAAGGATGGGGCCAGAAGGCTGACAAGGTAGACTGGGGTAAGATCATGCAAGGACATGAATAACGGGCTAAGGAATAACATCACCAGGTCCATGTTTAGAAAGATTGCAGCAACAGTGTAAAGGGCTAGGTAAGAGTGTACAGGGACAAGGTTGGGATGTCAGGTATGGGTCTGAAGAGGGGCTTTGGCCAGTGTGAGTGAACAGCAAGGGCAGAGCTGTCAGAAGCAGCATCTGCGTGATTTGGGGATTAACTCACTTCTAGTGATCTGACGGATTTGTTCATTATCCCGAATGAGCCACGTCTTCTTTTGCAAGTGTACTTATGCTTACTCAAAGATTTGAAGCCTTTAGAAATGGGAAACATCTTGTGGAAATGTTTAATCTTGTTTATTCACGATAAAAATCCCATCATCTTTTGGTGTACAGTGAGCAAAGTGACAGGGGTGTAGGTCATGGGGGTCATATGCAGTGCCTGGCAAGAATGGAAATGGCGGCCGACACTTAGATCCTGTGGCGTCTGGGAGTGACATGCGTTCTTGGAAGGATTCCTGGGGCAGGATTGCTCTGGCCTTCCAAACCGGTCTGATGGTTCTTCTTGTGCATTTACAGGCAATTTTGAAGTGGGAGTTCACATCGCTGACGTGAGCTACTTTGTTCCTGAGGGGTCTGATCTGGATAAAGTGGCTGCGGAGAGAGCCACAAGTGTCTACTTGGTTCAAAAGGTAAAAATTAGTCTCTAGTTTCTTGGTTTAAAAAACGTGCTTCCATTTAGTCTTTCTCCTTTTTTGTTTTGTTTCCCTTTTCTCAAAAAAAGAAAAAAATTGTTAGGAATAGTAGTCTTGTCAGAATATCTTTCTCATATCTAATAAGGTCTTAAAAAAAGGGCTGGGAGGATACCTGGAAAATTGCTTACCCTCAGTTATTGCATATTTTCCTGAAGAGATGCCAAGGAAAGACACATGTCTAATCTCAGAGTGGTCCTGCCATGTAAGTGTCCCAGACAAGTGGTCAGCTTCAGAAAGAAATGAAAAATCCCTGCTTTCAAACTATTGTTGCAAAGCAGGGCTCGGCAAACTCAGCCCACCTCAGCCACCAGTTTTTATAAAGTTTTATTGGAACCCAGCCACACCCATTCGTTCATGTATTGTCTATGGCTGCTTTCATGCTACAACAGCAGATTGGAATGACAATTTATTACTTACTATAGGCCCTTTAAGAATACTTTTTCAACCCCTGCTCTAAAGAATGGATGCCAATCTGGTTCTGAACTGCCCTTTATAAGATAGCCATTGGAATCTCTCAGGTGGAAAAGCTAAGGGAAATTGGGCATTTTCTTCTAGTCCTGACTCCACCACTTCTGGTATGTCACTAAGTGTCTAAGACCTCCCTAGGCTCATCTGTGAAGGAATTGGACAGAATCATCTCAAAATGTCCCTTCCATTCTGGGTACCTGTACCTGGCACATCCATACAGGTAATCATGAGAATCCATTCCTTTAGCAAGTATTTATTGAACACCATTTCTCTGCCAAGCACTTCAGTAGGTGCTGGGAACAGTGGTGATGAAAGACCGTAAAAGAGATTTCTACCTCTCTCACTGTAGTTCATAAATTCTTCCAGGTTTCTTTCTCCTCCTTTTGACACTCCATTCATCTGCTCATTTGGCTCATCTTACTTTGGCTATATCTTGACTTTCACTTCCTGTCTAGCTTCCTTGAATTCAGTGGTCCAGCTTTGGAGCACTAACTTGAACTTTCCCTCCTCTCAAGCCCTGTGCCCTAGAACATGACTTCTGGTGTTTGCTCATTGACTGCACTAAGGTGAGGGGCATATCCCCACCACCCACCCACACATACCAAGGCAGTCTGGGAAATGGATACCCTTTGCCTGGCCCCATCCCTCAGAGACAAGAGACCAACCCAGGTACCAAACCTACTCCATTCTAGGAACATCCAAATGTCATCACTGAGGGAAAGGGTACAGCTGCCTACGTGGTCTCTCTCCACAGCCTAATCTGGCCAGCAGCTCCCACTGCCACCACACCTATGTGCCCACACAACTGGCGGAAAGAAAAGCCTGGTAAACCATTGTGCTCTGGCTACTGCCTCTCTAACTCTTGGGGAAATTCATCCTGCTCCCTGCCCTAGATAAAGCTATTTAGCAGGGTACCAAGCTGTAGTTTTGAGGAAGCCACCAACATAGGGAGCCTGGAGAGTCCCTGGAAAGGCAGTTCTCTGAGGCTCTGAGCTTTATGACCTATGGATCTTGGCTTAAGCCTTGAGGCATTTCTGCAAGACTGTATTCCCCTTCTCCCAGTTCTCATTTATCTCTCTTCCCTTCCTCGCCCCTTTTAAAATAAGGGCTTGAGAAACTTGTGCTCCTGGCCACCTGAATCCCCACTTCCTGCCATTCCCCAGAATCAGTTGGCCCTTTTGTAAGTATGTTGTCTAGATGCTCTCAGGGCAGACCACTAGGGGTCTATGTACTGCTCACCCTGGAAATGTCTCCACCCTAGGGTCCCAGTGAAGCCAGCCCCATGCTCTTATCAGGCCTGGGCCTTGGCCATAGGGAAGAACGAGTCTCATCCTGGCATTATAAAGGGGGTAGTGGATCTTTTTAAGAGCCTCTATTTCCTGGATTCTGTTTTTCCAGGTCCAAAAACTGTTATTGACTACCTCATGTCAGTTCTGTCTCCTGGATGGCCCTGTGGCATCACCTTTATACTCACCATCTCCTCATCACACCATTGACCAGGATACCCAGTGAACATACCAACCGGCAGGAGTGTATTCAGACACAGAAACAGAGGAGCTTTGCCCACATTCCAAATGCACAATTGGCCTAGGGCCCAAGGCTTGTAAGTCCACCCAGCTATGATAGTATACTTCCTTTTCAAACCTGAAACCAAGGCTCTCTGCAAATAGACATGACAGCTGCATCAGGGGTTTCTTTTCTCTTCTCTTTTCTGTGGAGCTCACTTCTGCCAGGACTACCACTGCTTCAGTGTGTCCATCATCTAAGGTTTCTGCCTGTTCCCACAGATCCAAGCCCATCTGTATCCACACTCTGATGCACAGAATTAACACACCTCCCACTTCAGCCACACCTGGCAACATGTGCAGCATGCAGGAGATGGACTTCCAGACATACCTCTGCCAGGTCCAATAAACCATTGTTTTATTTAGTCTTTAAGTGCCCCAGCCATCTGCTAGCAATAAAAGCAGAGAATTGCTATTGAACAAAATGATTGTCACTCAAATGAATCATCATTCATTTCACCAGCCCAGCCTTGTATAGATCCTTCAGCATTCCCCCATCTCACACACAGAGTCCTCAATCTCTTATAACAGCATAGTCTTTCAAGAAGAGTGTGTACTAGAATACCAGTACTCTAATTCTAGCAGAGTGTCTACATGATGCTCACAAAGGCATTGGCAGTTCTGGAACGAAAGTCCTCTAGGATAATCCCAAAGTTCCTAGGATTTCTGGTATTTATAAATTGTTACTGAGAGTTTCCCTTATGTTTCCAACTTGTCCACCCTCATAACTAATTTTTGAAAATGGAAGAGACTCTTTTAGGCTGATTGCAGCCATGTCCTTTAGGGACTGAAGATCCTGTTGCCTGTGGCCAGAGTTTGGCTCCCCCAATCTATTTCAGGCCAACAGTTGAGAGTGGTGTCTTCAACCCCATGGTGAAGGTCACCTTGTCTCGTACCCTCTGCTGCTGCTCCAGAGGGAGCTAGCCCAGGTGGGCTTTCTTGTCCTAGATGAGACCCAGAGCTGTCATCTGCTACGGTTGCCTTCAATAAGTAGTGGCCCTCCCTCCCCTGCCCCATGACAGTACATTATGGATGACTACAACCTAGAATATTTGAACATCATAGTTCCAGGAGAATTGGACAGCTGGTTTCTTCAGGTGTTCAGCTTTGCCTGCCGTTTATACTAGATGGCCAGAACTACCATGTAGGTGTTTTCTGCCATACAGAGTGGAGAGGGAGATGGAATTGGAGTTGATCAGAGCTGTAAAATTTTGAGTCCGAAGTTGCATGATCATCCAAACCCAGTTACAAGTAACTATGTCATGGACAATAGGTGACCTCTCTGCACGGTGGTGCCTCTAAGATCTAGAACCAACCTTCAGGGACCACTCAATGAGAATGGCTAGCTGTATCCTCATCTGAGCAGGGGAAGTTCTATACCAAACTTTATTTTTGTCAAACAAACCATGTCCTTATCTGGCTTCTGTGGACTGTTTAGACCTATGTGAAGTGTTTGACTCCCATTCCTCACAATGTCTATGACACCTGCGCCCAGGATGTGGGCAGATATAGAAGGCTTAAGGGAATGCAGCACAACCTACGACCCATAAATATCTCTGAACATGAACATACTCGGCTTCTTCCCTGACCTCCCCTTTGTGGCCATGAAACCAAGTCGCTCACCATTCCATTGCCACCTATGTGAATGGCTTTCCTGGAGCACAACTCCACATTGCTGGCCTTCAGTTTACATCTATATTTTTGGAGGGCCTTTTTGGTACTTTTCAAGATAATATCCACCTGGCCTTTACTCATAACCAGACAGGACCTATTAACCTGATACCAGAAGAGTTATCTTTACTACTGAGAAAGTTCCTTGTTCACAGTTTTTTCACTCCTTTATTTAATATAGCCATTCATAGTAACTGTAGCTTTATCTTCTGAGCTCCCCCAGCACAGGGTAGCCAGCCAATACCTAAGGAGCCATGAGTTATCTAGGAGGGCCCTGGATTTTCTGGCAAGCCATGGATGGAAATGAAGAATATACCATCCAAGCCTGGGTCTCACAAAGGACATCCATGTGGAAGATGCTGTTTGTTGCTTCTCTAAGTTCACACCCACCATCTGCTAGCACAAGAGCTGGAGAAAGTCATTGAATCCAGGGCCTGCCAACTTCACCCACCCCTCGACAACTTCTCAACACTGCATCCAGCTTACGAACATTTCTTTGGACAGCCTGAGACAGGGAGCCCAAGTATCTTCTAGTTTATAGCACCTGACAATTTCATAACTAATTGGCATTTGCTATACTGCAAAAGGTGTGAGAAAGACAGGGAAACCAACTCTCAACTCAAAAATGTGTGGAACCTACCACTATGGCTACAGTAAAAAGATAGAAAATACTAAGTATCCACGAGGGTATGGGAACCCTCACTGCTTGGGGGAAGGCAAATCAGTACAATCACCTTGGAAAACTGTTAGACTACATACATTCCTTGTGGTCTAACAATTCTACTTCTAGATATGAACCCAATAGAAATGTATATATATTACAAAAGGAAGGTATAAGAATATTTGTTGGAGCAGTATTGTATTTGAAATAGCCAGAAAATTAAAAAACGTTCAATACCTGTCACCTGTAGAATGAACAAATAAAGTGTGCTGTATTCACACAGTGGGATGCTGTACAGCAATGGGAATGAATGAACGACAGCTCTACACATGTAATGATGAAAGAAACCAGACCCAGGAGTGCTTACTATATGAATTTATTTATATAAAGTTCAAAAACAGGCAAAGCTAATTTATGCCTGTTAGAAGTCAGGAGCGTGGTTACCATACAGGGAGAGGGCCCAAGTGGTGGGGGCATTTCAAAAGAGTCTTGATCTGGGTGCTGATTACATGAACATTCAGTTTGTGAACATGCATCAACCTTTTCATTTATGACTTGTGCACTTTTCTATATATGTTATACTTTAAAGTATATTGTTTTTATTTTGAAGCTTTTGGGTGGATGACCTCCCCTTCACTTTGGCTCCTTTTAGTATATGTACCCAGGCAAAGAAACTACATTGAAATCCAGGTGCCTTATTCTTACACAGCTGGACCCTCCTGAGAACACAGTTCTGACACTTGCTTGTATATTGACTCCACTCACTATGACCTCAGGTTGGAGCCATCCCATCCATACTTCCTGCCCCAAATGCTGCTGGCCAAACCTACCCTTTGCCAGGCCCAGGGCCTCTTAGAGAAGGAAGATGAGACTCCAAAATCCCTTTAATGACCACATCAAGTGAATAAATGTGAAACACTCTCCCCATTTAGAAAAGTTTAATTCTACTCTTCAGATTTGAATATTTAAGAATTTTAGACACAGTTAGAGGTTTTTCCTTTAAGCAGGTGCCTTCCTTTTGTCCAGCTGCTGCATTCTCCTTTTATAACCAGAAATTATGTTTCAAAATCAGAAAACAAAAAAATAAAATTAGCTTAAATAACTAAGCTTGTTTCCTTTTCTGTTCTCTTTGCTTTGGTTTTGTGATTGTCACAGTTCTAGAATTTCTCTTTGGGACTGCAGAATAGTGGCTCTGCTGCTG
Organism: Cynocephalus volans; assembly: GCF_027409185.1. Lineage (NCBI taxonomy): Eukaryota > Metazoa > Chordata > Mammalia > Dermoptera > Cynocephalidae > Cynocephalus > Cynocephalus volans. The sequence continues at coordinate 294,313,063 of NC_084460.1, forward strand.
AGATCTGAAAGTGGGGAGCTGGATGGAGGAAGGGCCTGTGTGCCTCTGCTGTCCGGCACTGCCTCCAGCTTGGCAAGAGCGAGTGGCGCCGGCCCGCAACCTTGGACAGCAGCAGCTGTGCATTCTGATTCCTTTGAACCGCTGCTCTGACCTTTCTTCCTACTCGTTTTTGTTTCTTAAAGGACTGTGTCCAGGAACTTTTCTGCTGTTTTCACTTTACTTTGCCTATAAAGGTCTTAAAAACTGGACGAGCTGCTTTTCCCCCCTCCAGATTCTCTGCTTTTTTATTTGGCACAATCATTTCTCTCAGCTTCATCACATGGGGAAGTGGGTGGAGTTGGGGGGGTTTCTGGTTGATTTTCCATCTGCAGGGAATGTGGCACTGATTTCTTTTCATTCAGGTGCTGACCTGTAAGTGACTAATGTCAGAATTACAATATGAACTTGATTTGGGGAATTATCCCATAGGGTAGGGCAATACATAGTGAAACAGATCTTGAGTCCAAATACCATCTCACTGACGTTTAAATGAAATTCTTTTTGTTGAGATTTCACTCACAGTAATACTTATTTGGTTACTTTCAGTAATAATAGGGTTACTCAGGCAGAAAGATAAATTTAAATAGTGTCCATTTAAATCCCATGAAAAAATAGTCTTTTTGACAAAAGATGGTTCTGTTAGGACGGGACAACTATCCACCTGAACGTAGGGCCTGTCCTTCCTTCTCAGAAGGACATGACATCCGCCCAGTTAATGTCTCTCAACTATCTTCTCTGGGACAGAAATACAGTATAGTTGCAATTTTTAAGGTAATTTTAAAAATAAGTGAATTAAGTTTTAAAAGTAAAAGAAAACCTAAACAGTTGAAACCTAAACCTAAATTTTTTGCCTGTTGGCCCAAAAACTTGTGTTATTTTAGGTGTGAAACAGCTCAAATGAAAGTTTGCCCATAAATCTCTATGATATTTTATTGGTACTGCTTTATAATAGAGATCAAAGATTGGGATTGGAAGCCTGTGTTAACTTAGAGTCCAAAGAATTTTAAGATGTTCCTTTCTGACACCAGCAGGTTGTCAGAGTATTGATGTTTTGTTAATGACAAACTGTGTAGCAAAGAGTTGATCAAATTTTGAATTCATGAAATTATTGATATGAAAAAGAAAACTCTCTAAACAGAGATGTTGGCCAGCAAATGAATTATCTATTTCCTTTAAGTTGTTTCAGCATGTAAGTGGGAAGCTAGCTGAGTATACCCTGTTGTTAAAATCTCTCAGTCCTCATAGAAAAGGAGAAGAACTAACCAAGCTGCCAGGCTGCAGATATGGGCCGAGACAGCTGGTGGGCGCTGAGGGTGTGAGGGAGTTAGGATGGGGAGCCGGCAAAGGCCTGGGCTGAAAGGGGCAGAAGAGCCCCCTGCGGCCCCTCCAGATAGTGGAGAGCCCCTGTGGGTTGTGGGCGTCTGGCCCCCAGTCACTGCTAGTCCTTCTGTTCATCCTTGCCTGTGTGATTGATGCTTCTCCTCTGTGGCCCTTTCCGTTGGTCACAGGGCTGTCCTGGCTAACCCGCTGCTGAACTTGGCCAGCCTGCCCGCTGTGGCTTTAGCAGATGTTTCTACTCTCTGAGGCTAATATAAGATTTTATAGTTTTGTTGGTACCCCCACCCCACTGCCTTGGTCAGTGGTGTATTTACCCAAATGATCAAGAGAATGATCAATTTCTTCTCTTTTTTCTTAGAAAGTCAGTGTCCTGTCCATCAGAGTGACTTTTTTCCATGGCCAGCTTTTAAGCTCTGCTCTGACCCAACTTTGGTCCTGGCCCTGTAGCATGCTTAAGAAGACCTAGCATCCTTCAAGCCCCTTTTCCTTTTCTGCTACCTGAAGTACTTATGAGTCTTCATCCACTTAGCATTTATCAAGTTCCTGCTGTGTGCCAGGTTCCGGGGCGGGTAAAGATGAAACAGAGGCTGGTCCTGGACAGGGAAAGTCAGATGAGGTGGGCATTTAACAAACAACGGGTGATGTTCTGGGCTACCTTCTGTTACAGGAGTTACCCCCAAGGTGAGAAAGTATTCTAGAGGAGAGAGAAGTTGTATCTGTCTGGGTTTTTGGTAAGAGAGGAGCTTCTACAAGAACCAAGAGGCTTCACAATGCAATTGGTTTTTGAACAGTGTTTCAAATTTTGATTGCAAAATTTCTAGACAGACAAAATTAGGTAGGCAGGGCATTCCAGGCAGAGGCTAGAAAAAGCAGGGAATATTCAAGGAACAGTATGTAGTTGAGAATTGCTGGGGTATGAATTTCAGGGGGAGCCAAGAGATGAATACAAAGAGAGGCCTGAGTAGCAAGCTAAGGAGTTTGGACTTTATCTTGAGGGCAAGTAGGGAGGATATAGGATCTGCCTCGACTAAGATAGAAAATCACCTTAGAACCCCACGCAGTTGAAGCAGAGTGTGGCCTGAGGCAGAAAAATTGTCATCAGTATCAGGGCCCTTTCTCCCAGTCACATCCCCTTGAGGCTTTGAATAACCACCCCAAAATAGACAGAAATCTTTGCTCACAGAATCATAATAGAGTTTACCAATGTGGTAGTGTCTAAATGGACCCCAGGAGAGCTAGGGCAATACATGTCTTCAGCCTAGTGCCAAATGGACATCCTGAACAAGCAGCATTTCACAGCTACCCCACATTGCAGTCCCCTCCCAATTCTAGCAATCTGTATCACACAAGAAGGGAGAGACAAGAGTAAGGAAATGGGAGAAGTCAGCTCCCCACTGTTTTCTTTGCCATCCCCTTGCAGATAGGGTACAGGGGTCGCTTCCCCTTTAGAGCTCTTGGCTACTTGTGACCCTCGGCCACTGAACATGGAGGGTCCAGGCTTCACTGAAGACCTCTTGGCCCCATTGAATGTGCTGAGCCTCTCCCTCATTCACAGGACAGGCAAAAATCCAATTACTGAGTTCAGCTCACTAACTATTGGGAAGGTAAACTCAACATGTCCTAATATGAATAGGACTGCACATTATCTTTGGGTGGAGGTTAGTAAGTAAGAAGATGCAGAAGTCTGGAGAATAATAAAGAAATCTTATCCAGAATAATTTCCACTCTAGGACTCTGACACTAGCTTAGGAAACTATTCAAATATATCTTGAGAGAGAAAGAAAGACATGTCTACACTTGAACAGTGGAAGATGAAGAGGAAAAGACTCGTTAGAGAGATTTGGAATGTAAGCTCTATAGGACTCAGGAACTGGTTGGATGGAGCAGGCAGAGGAGAGTGGAAGAGTCCCTGGGAGGGATGTATGAGTGTATGAGCGATGTGAGGAGGTGTGATGTGGCGTTTTTGTTTTGCGGGTGGTTTTGAGGGAGGTTATTTTTGCTTGCTTGCTTGATTAACTGGGGACAGGGTGTTGCTTTTAACAGAGATAGGAAATATAGATACAGGAGCAGGTGAAGGGAGGAAAATGCGAGACTTTGTCTTCTTCATGGGGTTTGGAAGTGTCCATGGGACTTCCAGAGAGTAACGCTCTAGAGGGATCTGGAGTTACAAGGAGAGGCGTGGCTAGAAATGCAGACTTGGATGGGTAGTCGTAGTATAAACTCAGGGCTGAAGGAGACCCCGGGGCAGAACGTGCAGCAAGAAGAAAGGAGAGCAAAGGGCAGAGGATGACAAGCACCAGCACTGGAGGAGCTGGTCGAGGAACGGAGTCTGTTAGTTCTGTATTTTAAAAAATATATGCACCTAAAATATGTGATAGTTTACCTGACATAGTCATGTGTACACAGAAAAAAGACAAAGGTTTTATACCAACATGTTAACATTGTTTATTCTAAGGGAAGAGGGCCTCAAAAGGTTTACATTTTAATGTTTTGGTTTGGTATGTAAAAGTTCTACAATGACTGTGTAATTTTTGTAATTAAAAAATGTTACATTGGGTTGAGGAGTGAAAGGAAGGTGAGAATGAAGCTAGGAAACATAAACTATTTTGAGAAACTTATATGAGAAGTGAAGGGGAGGGTCTAGGTTAGGGAGTGGTGCTTGTGTTAAGAGTGGGCAATGCCGACCTTGTGTTTATGGCCCACAGGGAGAGAGAGACCAGCTGAACGGGTAGCTCCTTTAGAAAAGCTGAGGGGTACTGAGGGATCAAAAGCACAGACAGAGAGCTAGCCTTTGGACAGGGAGGGTGCTCATTGTGACATAGCAGGGGACCGAGGTACACATGTAAAGTGAGGGGGCCTGGGGTCAGGAGAAACTGGCCGAAGGAAAAGAGCTGGAAGGGTGTCTGGGAGGGGTTGAGTCTGACAGTCAGTGTTATCTGTGAAGAAGAGTTGAGATTTTCTGCTGAGAAAGAGTGAAAAGGCAGTCCGGTAGGAGGTTTGAGGGAGTAATAATGTTTGGAATCGAATCTGAAGGACATGGGGAAGGAACTAACAAAGACAGGTGAAAGGCTTACCAGCCCCACAGAGGCAGGAGCAAGGGGAATGATACACCTTCGCATGGCCCAACAGTTTTCCCGGTCACTGTTGAGCTAGGAATTGCAAAAGCAGAAAAGGCAGATTGCGGGCCGAGCCCGTGGCGCACTCGGGAGAGTGCGGCGCTGGGAGTGCGGCAACGCTCCCGCCACGGGTTCGGATCCTATATAGGAATGGCCGGTACACTCACTGGCTGAGTGCCGGTCACGAAAAAGACAAAAAAAAAAAAAAAAAAAAAAAAAGAAAAGGCAGATTGCATCGTGGGGTTTTTAGAGTTGGGACAGTGGAAATGAGTGAGTTTTAGAACTTTGAAGGAGTTATTTATGTGGTCCATACTTAGTAGTGAAGCTAATGAGGGCAGGACAGAGGACCAGCCTGGGGGAAAATATCAAGGGGTCAGAGGATGCGTACACATTCGCACAATGCTCATGATAGTTAGGAGTCTCTCACTCCTGCAAAGACCTTTTGCAGTCATACGTAGTGTTCTACACTCAGCACCCTGGCTCGGAATCTCTCCAGGACTCCAGGTACTGTGGCAGGCCTCATATAGCCGATGCATGTGTGTGGACTGTCACGCCATGGTCCAGGCAGGGCTTCCCCTGATGTAACAGGACTTGTATGTGAGGAAGCAGTTTGTTGGAGGCTGCCTGCCTCTCCAGCCCTCCTACGCAGGGATCCCTGCTGAGCACAGGGTTGTGGGCGAGCACATTTCACAGTTACCCCAGCAGGAATCGGGCCCAATTTATGAGAGGCTGTGAGGTGCCAAGCCACAAGTGTGATTGTAACCTCTTAATTCCTTTTCCTTTGAAAGAGGAATAACTATATTTACAAAACTTTATGGACATAAAGACTTTTCTCTGGATTCCGTCTGAATTCTGCCTCAAGATCTGGTGAAAGTTCATTAAAAGGAATGCTTTTTAAAAAGTAAATATAATTATACTACCCAAAAAGTTTGAATGTTTAGCTTCTTCATGAGCGTGTAGGCTCTTTTGGCATCTGACCATTGCAGTGTGAATAGTGTAAAATGTCTTCTGTATAAGAAAGATAAAGAACACCAAGTAATTTTTATAACCTGGGCAGCCATTGAGTGTGCTGATAGTTTTTAGGAGGGAGTAGCCAAAGTTTACCTTATACTTAAAATGCTAGTTGCCTATGAGATTTTTGTAAAAATGTTTAAATAGAAGTCTATCGTGTATTTCATATTTTACGTGATGCAGTAAACAAAACAGTAAACTTAGAAAAAGTAGGTTATTTATTTCCTGGGCGGAAGTCAGTCATCTGCAAACTACAAGTGCCGGCCGTGTGTCATTGCTGGATAGAGAAACAGGAGCAAGACTTCGTCCTTGTTCCTGAGAATCTCCAGGACCTAGTGGAGAGTAGAGGCATTTGAAAAAGCAGGATGTAGTGTGGTGAATGCTGTGGAAGTGTTGTGGAGGAGTCTGGATAAGCCTTCTAGAGATGACAATAAGCTGAATCCAAAAGGACATATAAATGTTTGCCAGGTGTAAAACATCCAGAAAGGTGTTCCAGAAAGAGGGAACAACATGTGCAGGAGCTGGAGCAGTCTGCAGGCACGGCAGGGGAAGAGGCTGCAGTGGGAATGCTCCCGTGGCTGGCATGTAGAGTGCTGGATGGGAGGGCTGGGGCCAAGGCTTAAAGGGGAAGGCTGGGCCAGGTAACAGAGGACCCGGGGCACCATGGGCTGGCCAATGAGCTGACTTCTAGTGAACATCTTCAATATTGTTTTACTGATGAGAAAACCAACACTCAGAATTGTACTAAGTTGCCCAAATTGCACAGGAAGTGGTGGGCCCAGGATTAGACCCCAAGTCTCTCTGGTGTCAAAGTCTTTTTCCTCCTTTGCTCTTTTTCCTGCACCATGCCACTGATGAGTCTGCACTTCACTCAGTTGGTTAATGGTCTTTCGACCTTGTTCGTTTGTTTTCTTAGTAGTGAAGCCCTTTTTGCAAATAAAATCTTCACCTGAAACTCTAATATATAAAAACAGATCAGATTTTCATTAGCATAATTAGCATAAATTTATTTCATATTTAAATTTATAACACAAGATCAATTAATGAAAGCAGTGGCTTTCTTTTTAATAAGCTCTTTCACTTTGTAATATTTTTAGATTTACAGAAAAGTTGCAAAGATAGTACAGAGAGGTTTCATATACCCCACACCAACCTCCCCCATTGTTAACATCTCACATTACCAGGCTGCATTTGTCATAACTAAGAAACTGACATGGGAGCATTACTATTAACTAAACGCCATACTTTATTTGGATTTCACCAGTTTTTCCATCAATGTTCTCTTTCTGTTCCAGGGTCCAGTCTAGATCCAAGTTGCAATGACTTTCTTTTGACAAACATTAAAATATGAAGTCAGGAATTATGTTACTTTAGCAGATGCTCAGCTTTGTGACTTAAAGTAAGATACTGCCTAGAACTCTTAGAAGAAATACTATCTATAAAAAAAATAAAAGGTATTAAGTCCTGGACTAATATCATTGCAACAAGCATGCTAGACCCATCTACTAAGATACAGGTGGTATAATTATCTGATACAGCAACCAAGAGAAGAATGCAAGAATGCACACCCAGCAAACTTGATTTAGTCTTAGTCAGCTCAGGCTCCCACAACAATTTACCATAGACTGGGTAGCTAAGATAACAGAAATCTATTTTCTCACAGTTTTGGAGGCTAGAAGTCCCAGATCAATGTGCTGGCCGATTTGTTTCCTGGTGAGGGTGCTCCTCCCTACTTCTGTATGGCTGTGTCCTCACATTGCCTTTTCTCTGTGCCTTCTTGCAGAGAGAGTGTGTGTTCTCTCTCTCTCTCTTCTTCTTCTTATAGAGTCACTAGTCCTATTGGATTATGGCCCGACCCTTATGGCCTCATTTAACCTTAATTACCTCCTAAAGACCCTATCTTCAAGTTCAGTCACATTGGAGGTTAGGGCTTCAGTGTATGAAGTGGTGGTGGTGGTGGTGGTGGGGTGTGTGTGTGTATTTATAGTCCATAGCATAGTCCAAAGGCTGAAATTATGCAAAATCTTTATAATTCAATCATGAGATGGTATGGTATTGAAACTTTCCCCCTGAATTTACTTTTTCTCACCAAAGATATTTACTGTACTGAAGCAGAATACAGGTACAGACACTTCACTCAGAATAAGAAACCACTAGGATTTGTTTTGACTTTCGCAGATAAAGAAATGTAAGTAGCTAAATTACCTCAACTGTGGCATAGTTGCCCCTCTTGCCTGTCACTTCTCAGCTGGCACAGGGTTACAGGGTTACCCATGCTCAAAACTGCAAATCAAGTAGATCCACTGTAAATGTGTTGAGGAAATGGCTGGCAATGCTGATGTTTTTAGTTTTGAAAGGTGGGGTGATGGTAGTGCCATTAAACAAGAAAAACATGGGAAAAGGAACAGATTTAAAGGTAAAGGGGAAAGAGTTTGAAATATCTTCAGGAGATATAGGAAGAGATCATCATTTCATGTTTGGTATCTTAGAAAAAACAAGTAATAATCCAGGACAACTGTAAGTCATTATTTAAAAGTAAGTTAAATGTTTTAGTTAAAGAGGGTATGCTATTGACTCAGTTTATTATCAGATAGAAAGATCAATAAGGAGAGGCTATTTAAGCTTAAAAAGCTACAAAATGACTGACTGGTTGACCACAGTATTCATCTGGGAAACCTAGATTTATGAACCTTTAAGTTTTATTGGTATAGTGATATTTTATTAGTGTACTATATTGTTTATGTTCCAACATACAATTTGGTAAATTATGGTATGTTCAATTACTAAAGCATTGATTCGACAGTAGCCTGATTTTCCTTTGATGGAACCCTGTCGGGATTTTATACTCAGCCCTTAGGTTCTTAACTGTATAGTTCAACTAGAATAGTTATATACAGAAGTACAGGTCTTTCTTGAGTCTAGTTTTTGTAGATAGTAAAATGTGGCAATTTTTCATTGCTGCAACATAGTTTTACCTTCTGTTACCAGCTGTTCTCACTTTCTCAGCTCACATTCCCATTGACTCTAGAGGCTCATGGAAGAGTATAAGGTAGTGTGGTCTTTCTGCAGTCTTCAGGGAACAGAGCCACCTCCATATTCAGCTAGCTATGGGAAAGCTGAGTCTGTTCACCAAAACTCTGCCCTCTGGGCTTCTCCTAAGCCTGGGGCAAAATCCTGCAGGTTGGTGAATGTGCTCATGGGCCTGTCCTCTGTTTCCAGGTGGTTCCCATGCTTCCCAGGCTGCTGTGTGAGGAGCTGTGCAGCCTCAACCCTGGGACCGACAAGCTGACTTTCTCTGTGATCTGGACACTGACACCAGAGGGCAAGGTAACAACTTACATGTTGTGGTTCTCTCTTTTTACCACCGTTCCATTCTGTGAGTCATGGTAAGCACCCATCATGTGCCTGGCACAGGGCTGGAATGCCATGGTGGTAGGATGAGGGAGGTATGGGGCAGCCACCATAGACAAGAAATCTAAGAGCCACTACCTCTGAAGAGCTTCAGTCCCATTTAGAAGGCAAGACTAACCCTAAGCACTTCAAAACGAGTTACCTGTTTCTTGTCTATTATCAGGTGAAGGAAGAAATTGAGTAAGCAAAGTAATGTGGGATAGGCTCAGTGCAGGAGACGGGCTTTAAGTGAAGGTGAGTGTGGATTAGCAAAGGCAGGGGGCCCCTTAAGCTGCAGTTAGGAGAGCAGAGCCTGTTTGGAGGAGGATTTGAGAAAGAGTGGGGGAGTTTGCATAGGGGGCTTGGAATCAAACTATGGAGTCTCAAATGCCAGTCACAAATGAATGGTAGGTGTTGGGGTTTGTCTGAAGTGTCATGAGAAAAGTGACATTTTAGCACTATTAGTGCTGCATTATCATGGATGACTGGAGGTTTGAAGATGAATCAGTAGGGTAGTGCCGTAATCGAGGCACAGGGTAATGAAACTGCAGACTAGGAATAGAGGGGCATTCTCTAGACATAGGGAATAAATGAGACAGATAAATGAAAGATGACTCTAGGAAAACTAGTCCCCTCCCCCAAAATGGAAATAACTCTAAACATCCAAAAATAGGGTAATGATTAAGTAAGCTATGGTACCTACTCAATGGAATGTTGCACAATTGCTAAAGCTGTTTACAAAGACCATGGAAGAGCATGGGAAATATTTATGCTGTAATATTAAATGGAAGTTAAAAAAAAAATTATAAAGAGGTTCCAAATAAAGATGGAGAATTTAATACTCACTTTTACTTTCATACCCTTCCAAACCTCACTAAAACAACAATAAAGAGATTATTTTTTAAGACTTAAACCACAAAGACAAAGAGAGTGGAAGAGGAGACAACAGCAACAAAATTTTGGAAGCTGAGTAGCAGATGGATGAGTGTTAACTGACTTAGCAGTCCTGAGAAAGCTGAATCCTGAGCCAGCAATAGAGAGAGCCAAGAAACAACCCAATTTACATAGCAAAACCCTAAAAACATTCGGAAATTGACAGCACCAGGTAACTGTGGAAGGTGGGGGAGGGGTGGCTGGAAATGAGGCAAACGACAGCATTGGTTGAGAGTTTATTTTAAAAGATTGCCCCTCCCATAACTTAGCAAAAGACCAGAAATTTATTCTCTGGACAGTATAAAGTAAGGTGAGTCTGAACTAGAGGATACCAAATAAACTTGTTGGTAGTGGTACCTTAAGGAAGATTGAATAAATGTTGGCATACTGAATGTCAAGAGTCCTAGCTTGTTTTTCCCAGCCAACCCCAGAATTCTGGTAGCCAGGCCTATATCCGTGAGTCAGGAAATGGGAAAATCTTTTTATGAGGAATCTGAGTAGTGAAGAATAAAGATTTAAATATACTAATCTTAAGAGTTTCCCAACTGACAGCTCAGCTATTTCTCCCTACAGTAAAGCTTAAAGACAGTAAGCTCCACCTACCCAATCAGAGCTTTTTAAGATTTATCAAAAAATCAGCTTTGTAAGATTTTATTTTCGTGTATGAAGAGACAACCAAGTGAAAAGCCTTTAATATGAAATAGGAAGACAGGGGGCTGCCCGGTTAGCTCAGTTGGTTAGAGCATGGTGTCATAACACCAAGGTCAAGGGTTCAGATCTGTACTGGCCAGCCACTAAAAAAAAAAAGAAATATGAAGACAAAATAAACAGAAAAAAAAAGCAAGTGGGACAAAACACTAAACAGGGAAAGAAATTATCATTTATATCCTTAGATAATTTTTTTTTAAAGAGTATATCATAAGATCTATAGACTTAAAAAAAGAAACATTTGGAGGATGAAAAAAAGAGCTCTTGGAAATTAAAAACAGCAAAGAAGAGATGAAGAAGATTCAAGATTCTGTTTGGAAGATAAAGTCAAAGAATTGACCCAGAAGGAGATAGAAAAGATGAGAAAATTAGAGGACCTTTCTAAGATATCCAACATCTATTCAATGAGAATTCCAGAAACAGAGAACAAAGAAAACAGAGGGTAAGAAATGATCAATGAAATAATTCTAGGAAATGCCCCAATACTAAAGGATATGGCTTTCCAGATTGAAAGAGGTCATTGCCCAGCACAGTGGTAAAGGCACATCATCTCCAAGACCACATCATCGTAAAACTTCAGAACACTGTGAACAAAGAAAGGATCCTACGGGTTTCTAAGAAGGAGGAGGGAAAAACTCATGTAGAAGATCAGAAATCAGAATAACTTCAGACTTTTGTACCAGAACCCTAAGAACTAGGTGACAGTGAACAAAGCTTTCTAATTTCTGAAAGACTATGATCTCCATGCTAAAATTCTGTACCCAGCTAAGGTATTTTCAGACATGCAAGGTCTCAAGAAAAAGGTACCTTTTATACGCCCTTTCTCAGGAAGCTTCTAGAGGATGTACTTCACCAAAATGAAGGAGTAAATCAAGAAAGAGGAAACCAACACAGAAAAGAAGGGAAGGAATTGCCTAGATCACTGGCAGCAAACCTTTCCTGTACAAGGCCGGGTAGTAAATACTCTAGGCGTTACAGGCCGTATGGTCTCTGTGGCAACTACTAAACTCTTCCATTATAGCAGGAGAGCGGACAACATGTAAATGAATAAGCATGGCTGTGTTCCAATAAAACTTTATTTAAAAACAAGTGACAGGCTGGATTTGGCCCACAGACTATAATGAGCTGACACTGGCCCTAGATGATGGTGAAGAACGTTCCAAGGGTAACAGCTGTATACAGGCATGGAAGGCAGCTAATCCAGGTTGGAGCAGATCAGAAGGTGCTAAGAGAGATGTCTTTGAGAAAATGAAATAGTTAAAATATCTGTGTCTGAATTTCTTGAAAGATTATAAAGACCAAGTTATCAAACTTTGGTCTTACAGCCCATTGCACTAAAAAATTATTGAGGACCTCAAGGAGCTTTTGTTTATCTGCATTACTGCTGTTTACACTATTACAAATTAAAACTGATAAAAATTTTAAATATTCTAATTAAAACAGCAGTAATAAACCTATTATATGTTAACATAAAAAACATTTTATGAAAAATAACTATTTTCAAAAAAAAATTAGAGCAGTTCATCTCATATTTTCACAAATACCCTCTTGTCTGTTTTGAAGAAGACATTAAACTGAATCCTCATAGATGCTTCTACCTTCAGTCTGTTGGAATAAGTTGTTTTGGTTGAGTATATGAAGAAAATCTGACTTCAGGCAGATATGAAAAAAAAAGGAGTACTTTAATAACTTTTTCAGATAATTGTGGATATTCGTCATTGTGCTAAACCAAAATCCGACAAATAGTTTCTTAAAAGTTAGTTGCAATCTAGAATCTGAAGCCACATCTTTTATGGACTGAGATTGTGTTGTTCTAAAATTCATATGTTGAAGCCCTACTCCCCAGTGGGACTGTATTTGGAGATAGGGCCTATAAGAAGGTAATTAAGTTTAAATGAGGTCATAAGGGTGGGGCCCTAAGCTGATAAAATTAGTGTCCTCATAAGAAGAGACACAAGAAAGCTTGCTCTCTCTCTTTCTACCATGTGAGGACAGAAAGAAGGCAGTTGTCTGCAAGCCAAGAAGAAATCCCTCACTGGGAACCGAATTGGCTGGCACTTTGATCTTGAACTTCCAGCCTTCAGAACTGTGAGAAATAAATTTCTGTTGTTTAAGCCACCCAGTCTATGGTATTTTGTTATGGCAACCCTAGCAGATTAATACAGTATCAATTGAACTTTTTTTACTGGGTTACATAAAATTCCACTGGCATATTTTACACTTCAAATGGATCTTTTACTTATGAATGATTTTTTAACATTATGTATTGGTCATGTAGAAAACATTGGCTTATTATGCTGATCTTTTCAATGTGAACACATTTCATTATATAATATCAAAAAGTCACATTTGTTAACATCACTACCAATCTTATCAGACAAGTCTTTAAGTATTAGGAAACTGTCAAGCTTATATGTCAGGTACAAAGTTTCTAAAATTCTAATTTTTGTGAAAGCTTGAATTTTATCATTGTCAGTAAACAATGTCAGTTGTTTTCCTTGAAGTGCCACATATCCAAGTCTAAATAACTACAGTTTGTATGTCAGTTGTTTTTTCAAGTAAAAATGGTGTTCCATAAAAAAAGCAATCAGTTCATCTCACAGCTCAGTTACATCAATGCTTCTCCTCAAGATGACCATCATATTTCTGCATGCAGCATAAGTGGAAAACACAAGTACTCAAGGGTTGAGACATAATAAAATTAATAACTTTTACTGCTCCATTAAGAACATTCTTAAGTGAACTAGCTTTTTTTTTTTTTTACCATGAGTGTGAGGTAGTGAAGAGTACAGTAACCACTGGTATGTTTGTCGCCATTGCCTGATTCATTGCCAGGGCAACAGCAGTTTTCCATGCCAGTGGTTTTGTATGATCAGTATAAATGTCAGCACGTGGAAAAGGGCAAATAATGCTGTGGTATTATTATGAAAATAGTTTAGACATCATAGACTCCTGAAAGGTCTCAGTGACCCTGAGGAGTCCATGGACCACCTTGAGAACTGCTGTTTTAAATAGTTGGTGGAGAGTTTGAGATGAATTTATATACATAGTATGCAGATAAATCAGGCAAATTAAAACAAGACAATTATTAATTCCAGTGAAAATAAAAAAAATGTGTAAGAATGAAAAGGAACACTTAGTATTTACATAACCATAGTCGTATATTGATCAAGTAAATTCTGATAGTTATGATGTAACTATATTGGGAGGATGAGAGGCTGGAACAGTTATTTAGTTGAGGGGAAGAGAGTATGTCTGGGAAGGAAAAATAAATTTTCTTCTTCTGTAGCGAAAAGTTTGCAAATAATGCCTAAACATCAGGAAGTAGCAGTCAAGCAGGTTATATAGAAATATGGAAGTTAACACCAAAATAGTTAAAGAAGGTAAAAGTGATTACCCTTGGGGAGGGACAGAGGAGGGAGAGGAACAGTGTGGGCTGCTGCTTTCATAACAGGTTTTTAAAACTATTTGACTGTTTGAACTGCTTTAAATTTTTTTATTTCTGTTTGAAGAAATTCAAACATACATGGAAGTAAAGAAAATAGCACAATAAACCCACCATCCCCTTCTCCCAGATTCAACAACTGTCAAGATTTTTTTATTTTTCTAAAGTATTTTAAAACAAACCACAGACATGTCATGTCATTTCACTCGTACATATTTCAATATGTGACTCTAAAAAATTTTGACCTTTTCTTATATAACTACATTGCCATTTGCACACCTAACAGTGAATACTAATGCCTTGGTGTTGTCCAAAAGCCAATCCATAGTATATTTCCCTGATTGTCTCCAAATAATTTGTCTAAATTAGGATCAAAACAAGTTACACACATTATGTTTGTTTTTAGTGGTAGTAAAATGTTCCTTTTTAAGATTTAAGAGACAAACATTATCTGAAATGCAAAGAAGGAATGGTGAGGACAGTATGCCAGCAGTCAGATTTGGGGGGGGGTGGGAGCGTGGACGGGGGGGGGGGGAATGAATGGAAAAAGACCAGAAGGAAATAAAACAGAATGCCAGTCATGGTTGTATTTGGGTAGTGATGAGTAATTTTTTCTACTTTTTTGTATTTTCTAATGCTTTTTGAAAACATGTATAACTTTTATGTTTTAATAAATGCTTATTTTTTGTGAAAGTTTAAGTAGAAAATAAAAGCCCAGAGAAGAAAATTAACTTGAGTCAACAGAAAAGAACTTTGAGTCTGAATTATGCCTGCCAGGGTCAGACCCAAGAAATAAAAAAACTGTCTGATTTAATGAGCTTCTGAAATATGAGGGTCATAAAAGAAGCACTAGAAAGCAGCAAACTCTGAAACTCAGTTGGCCCTTGGGGTTTCTGTTGGAGGCAGTGTCTGGTGCCCAAGCCTCTGGCATGGAGGGCAGGAGAGCTGGTCCAGGAGGGGTACTGGGCCTCAGTACAAACCAAGCCAAATGGGAAGTACGAGGGTTTGGATTAGGGACAGAGTTGTGGGGCAGGGCCCTCTAACAACCCTCCTTGTACTGTGCTTATCCAAACACCCTACCCAGACCAAGGGACCACATGAAGGTAGACCTGGTTGGTTAGTCCTGGGATGTAGTGACAGATGAGTATCTCTTACCCATAGTCAAGATGGTGCTTGTTCAAGACACTGTCAGGGAAAGCCTGAGTTAAGCAAGGGGAGGGGACAAAGTTTGGATCCAGATGGGAGGGTCAGGGAGCCAGAGCAGGCCGGAAAGAAAGGTGTAGTCCTGCATCAAGAATCCAAATGAATGAAGAGGAAGGTCTCTGAAGCCTGTGTGGCCAAAGCTGAGCCTGGATTTGCATGTAGTGGTGGCTTCTCTTGGTGAAAGTTCTTGGACTTAGTTAGAAAGAGCCAGAACAGGGCCAACAGCATCGTGCTGTCACTACTACCACCTCTACATGGCCGCCAATCTCACCTGGAGTTGAAATGGGTAAAACTTTGTATTTCCTTAGTCTACTGGAATGCCTTACTTTCTGGAACAGGCATGGTCAGCTATAGAAAGGCAATTTCAACTTTTTTTAATAATCGGTAGATATCTTTAAACATCCACAAGAAAATCGGGTTTTTTTTAATACCCAGTAGATGTCTTTAAACACCCACAAGAAAATCTTGGATATCTATGCTTTCATTAAGCCAGTGCTCAGATTTTTAGGTTAATAAACTCTGAAGAATCTATTTTTAGCATATTTCTCACAGATTATGAGAGCATTGTTCTGTAATCTAGACTGGTTATATATTGTCACTAGGGAAAACTCACCCAATTAAATCTTGTGCTTTGTAAGATGCATCTCTGGTACCATGAAATCCCCTCTGACCATGTCAGTCCAGTGGTCTCGTTACCTCCTGAGCACCTCTGGCACTTCTGTCTCATTTGGCTGTCAGGAGTATAACATCCTGCAAAACAAAGACCAGGTCAATGTGCCCCACCCATCAGAGGGATCTTAATTGGAAGTCACCTCTGTAAAAATACTCATGTTAAATTTTAAAGAAGGTCACATGCAATGAATCTGACTTGGTAACTAAGTCTTTAGGCCTTAAAACCATAGAATTGCAAGATCTTGGATCAGAATAATAAAGGAGAAGGGTCTCACAATTAGTAGTTTGCATTTCCTGCAACATCCCTGCCATGTGCTGTCCAGGATCAGTTAGGACCTAGAGTGTACTCTGGAAGTAGCCTGTTTCTGCCATTTACTAAACCCATGGAGTCATTTTGACTTTGGTCTTTATATTACCCCCCTCATCCAATCTGCCAGTGAGTCATCTCAGCTTTGCCTTCTAAATAACTCTAGGATCTGGAGTTATTGTCACTACCAGCACTGGGTTCAGGCTACTGTCTCTCACCTGGACTGATGCAGTCGCCTCCTAACTGTTCTTCCGGCTTCAACTCCTGCCCCACTTCATCTTTTCCCCACACAACTGTCAGAGTGACCCTTCTAAATCTTAAATTAGGCCTTGTCTCTCCTCCATTAAAACTCTCTAATCTCTCATCCAGCATAAAAGCCAAAAAGTCTTTATAATGGAATTTTTCCCCCTGTTCTTTTCTCCCTGTCTTCTCTTCTAGAGATGCATAGACTCCAGAGTCTTCTTGGGACCAGACTATCTTCTCATTTCTTGGAGCATCTCGCTTGCATGGGAGAAGCTGGCTTTTATCATATAACTGAGCTCTCTGCTATGCAGCAGTTCCCCATCCTCAGCTTCCATGTCCTACCCAACTTCTAATATCCTTCAAGTCTCTGTCCATTCCTTGTAGCCCTAGGGAAACCTTTCTACTCCCTGCCTAGCACCTCCCATTTTGAGAATTGGACATTGTAAGAGAATTACGGTATGTACAAGGTTGTCTTTCTTCAACTGAGTTTTCAGTGCTAGTTAGGAATCCTTTTATCTATTGTTAATATAACTGTTCCAAATCTTTATTCTTGGGCTCCAGCCTTCAGCCTTGCCTTTCACTCCTCTTTCCTTCAAGACCCACCGTTCTCCCTGACTTTCATTTTTCCTTCTTGGAAACCAGAGAGGCTAGCCAGCTTGCTCTGCTGAATTGCCCCCTTCTACATTAAAATCACTCTCTGCCTTTCTCCATCCTTTCCCCTCTTCATGCAGTGAAAATGCTTCTGTTCCAACCTGAGTTTAAACCCTGTGTTCTCTAGATCTTTTAATGGCATCAGCATCCACTGAGCCACTCAGACTTTACGTTGCTAGCCTGCTTCACATCTGCCACATCCAAGCAGTTCCAAGGGCTAACAGATCTACCTTTGCAAAGTGTCTCTAATCAATTTTCTCTTTTTTATTACCACAGTGACTACCCAGTTCAAGTCTTTGTCATCTTGCCCTGAGACCACTGCAATAGAGTAGTCATGGCCTCTCTATTCTGTTTCCCCGATGGAGTTGGGTGACTTTCTGGAAGCTGAATCTGGTCTGCTTATACTAGTGCTCAGCATCCTCTGACAGCCTGTCACAATTAGCCACAGCCCCACTGCATGACCATCTCCCAGCCACCCGCCGGTCCCCTCAGCCTGTTTGGCCCACTGTGGAGTTGGTGCACTTCTAAGACTCTGCATATGATTCCTCGTCTTCCCTGAATGTCCTTCTTCTCAGCTTTGCCAGGAAGACTCATCCTTTGAGGTCCAGCTAACATGCCACTTCTTCCAAGAAATGGCATTCATTCATTTAGAAAATATTCATTGAATATTTGCTATGTGCAGACACTGTACAAGGTATTGAAGATACAGAAATTAAATATGTACCAAAATGGAAACAGTAGCAATCTCCTGGTGATGGATTTATAGATTTTTTCTTCTTTTTCCCACTTGTATTTTTTTTTCCTACAATGAATGCATTTTAACATTATAATAAGAGAAAAATAAAAATTATTCTGAGATATTTTTTTTCTTTTTTTTAATAAATAGGTGAGAGAGATTGGAATATGGTTGTAGGCTCAGTAGGAAGGTAAATAGGAAAGGAGACATTGAAGATGAGGAAGGAGGAACAGGTTTTTGGAGTCAGGGCAAGAAGGTGGTTGGAGGCTTAGGACCCAAACTCCAGGTAGGAGGTTAGACCCCAATAAGAGGAGGACCACCAACTCTTCTGCCCTGAAGGGAGGGAAGATTGGGGGAGGGAGGCTGAAGTCTGGGGAGTGAGCGGTGTGGACTACATGAGAAGGTAGTCAGGCTGGAGGACCCCATCTTCCCTGTCAGAATCCATTTTCCCATCTCTCCACGCCTGCAGCACCTGGCATCCTTCCCTGCACTTTAGAGCCATTGGTGCACATATCTGTTGTCCTGCTGGATTTTAAAGTCCTTATAAGCAGAGCCCATTCCTAATTTTTTCTCTCTTCCCCACTGCCCAGTACCATGTACTCAGAAAATGCTTAGAAACGATTTCATACGGTGATTTGTTTATGTATTTTCACAAATCTTTGTTTATTTAGTTTGCTTAACTAAAACAGTGTTCCCATTGGTCAGCATCTTCATCTCCAACAGCCTTCTCAGCACTCTGCCATGTCCTAGGAGTTGAAGAGTGCCTCACATGGCTTCCTGCTTCCCCACAGCCAACTGTTCTTCCCAGTGTCACCCTATCCAGAGTTGCATGCCTCACCCTCTCTGGGAAGCCTGTGAAACTTGAAAAATAAAATGCTCTGCTCTTTCTGGGTCACCATGGTGTTTGCAGCAAGCTCACAGAGCTGAGGCTTATGAACAGGATCATATAACTTGGGGCTTCAGTTAATGGTAAAGAAACACAGTGTTTGGATATTGTGTTTCATCCTCAAACACCATAGTGGAACCTGGCCCAAGCAGCTCCCAGTGAGAGACAGTAATTTAAAGACTGATTCTGAGAATAATAGAAAAGTTCCTGGAATATCCATCTTCAGTAATTACCAGGTAGAGCAGAACTGTTTTATTTCAGGCCTGTAGTGACAATGCTGGGACAAGGGAGCCTTTGGGAGAACTCCACTGTGTTCTCTGTCCCTCATGTCCCAGTTTCCTAATGAAGGCACCAGACAATTAACAGGCTTACCTAAGGTCACTTCAAGGTAACACCTGAACTAAATTGTGAGCACAGATTTTCCTATGAATCATTGGGATTAAAATAAGAATTCAAAGTAAAATATTTTCAAAAAATAAAACCAAAGAAGACATATCATTTATAAGACTGTCATACAAAGAACTAAAAATTATTTTTAATCAGGTTTTCTCCCGCATTTTGATGTTGTTGATTAGTGGGTTTGACAGGTTGCTGTGCTGGGTGTCTCTAAAGGACGAATGGGCCTCTGTTTTTTGTGAGATGACTCTGATTGGTCCTGATGGAAGGCTGGGGCTGAATTAACCTCACTGGCCTTAGGTATCATGATTTTCTTTTTCCTGGGTCTGTCTGAACCCTGTGCTCAGAACGCTTCCTCCATTGCTCTCCTGCACTTCCTTCTTTCCTTCCAGCCTGCACCTTCAACTTCCTTCCCAGGGCCCAGGGCCTCCCAGCCAGTCCACCTAGGCTAGTGTGAGCCTTTAAAGATTTCTCCTACACCCCACTCCCATCCACTGTCTACTGGGAAAGGGAGCACCTTCAAGGCTTCCTCAAGCATGGTGTCCTCACCAGTGTCACAGGAATGGAGTTCTTGTCTCCTAACCATGTCAAGAGCCTCCAGGCTGCTCTCATGTTTCCTGCTATTTCCCGGGTTTGGTGGGCAAGGCAAACACTTGAGGCAGTTCCCTGTTTCCTTCCTCTTAGGCTTAGAAGTTTTGACAGCTGCCTCCAGGTCATGATGGCAAGGGCCTGATTCCAACTCTGAGGACCAGTGGACTAAGCTCATGGCAGGCGGCCTCAGAGAGCAGAAGAGCACTCAGCTTACTGAGTTAGGCTTTTTTTTTTTTGTATACAAATAAATCTTTTAGAAAATTTTAGCAAATAAACAAGCTGACTTATAACCTAAAACAGGCAGGGCAGGCAAACATGCAGCCCTCTGCTGTGCGTGCTCCTTTGTCAGCACCCGCGGCAGAGGTCTCTGGCGGGCACCAGAGGCCCGGTGTGGCCTCAGAGGCTCTCTGTACAATCTGGTCATCCCAGCAGGAAGAGAGCATCCCGCTAGGTATAAATGGAGACTGTGGCCAGTGGTGCTTCAGTCTTGTTCTTTACTCCTTAATCTTACTGTGGTCTACTGTCCTGTTTAAGAAACCTGGACCTCACTTAGTTACAGTGTTTATAGTGCAAGGGGTGGGCCCAGAGGAGCCCCTGCACACCTCACGGCCTTTGCCGCTGCAGTTATTCAGGTCTTCCCTTGGGAGTTGGCTTCCTTTCCATCACAGAGGTGACCTGCCTCTCTTTGCTGTATTCAAGCCCCTCCTTTTTCAGCCCAGTTTCTTTTCAGACACTTTCTTCTTGGCACCTTTGACTTTTCCCCCTGCTGTGCTATCCTCTAGGATGGCTGCCCTGTGTTCATAGCTGTAGGAAGGGGCAGAAACCTACTCCATCCCCACCCGCAGCATCTCCAAACAGCCTCATTTCGTTCCAATCAGGAAAATGTTTCTTTCTTCCTGATAAGTTTTTTGAACTAAATATTTTACATACGGAAGCCCAAAGTTGCTGCAGAAATTATTTTGCATCTAGTTATTTAAAATTATAAATTAACCCCATTAGCAGTGTTTTGAACCAGAGATGTCTTAATGAGGCACTGACATTTTTCAGAGGATAAATTTAAAATACATTTGAATGGAATTGAACAGTTTTCAAAGGATGTGGTTTCCTCACACCTTTGTGTCTATAAAATATAAAAAGTTGATAGGTATTTGATGCATACTTGGTTTCTTTTATTTCACCATGTGTCTCTTTTTTATGACCTTCAGCTAAGTATAATAAAAATAACGCTAGATTTTGAGTCTAAGTCTTTAGACATGGCTCTGGTCTTGGCTACCACTTGGTAGTTTGTGTGACATTTGACAAGGCCCTGGCCTGTTTTCTCAACTGTAAAATGGGCTGAATGATGTGTTCTTCCCAGATGTGTTAAGGAGATTGTAAAAGGTAGTAGGTGTAAGACTACAGTACTAGCAGTGTTTCCAGTCTTGGTACCAGGAAGTAAGTCTCGAAGTATGATTCCTTAATAGATATTACGTGCTCCTTTTTAACCAGGTTTTTTCCCAGTAATATGCTATTAGTCTGTGTTGGCACAGTGGTATCCTAGAGTTTATGCAGGAAACTCGCCTGCCTGCAGAAGGGAGTGACCCAAATCCTGTGATTGAGTAAAGGAAAGAGGAAAGACATGATCTGCTTTCTGAAGGTTTTGTTTATGAATATTCTCATGGCTCTTTTACTTTTTCCATGAAAAACTCTTTGTCCTTTTGTCTTCTGCCACTGGCCCTGGTTGTGGACTGGGCGTTGATGTGAGTACAGTTTCCAAATTGGAAATTAATGAGGTGTTCCATCCAGAGAGGCCTTCCTTCCATACTGTGAGGCTGTCTGCTCCCGGGATCCCCCTCCATTTGGATCTTTGCTTTTCTGCCTTTCGCTGTGTAAGGCTGCAGTAGGCATCCTTTCTTTTCTCCTGACCTTCCCCAGAACATGGTTTCAGGCCTGGTTTTCCTAGCCTAAGTATTTTTTAGTGCATCTGTCAGGTGTGACTCACAGAAGCACAAGATTGTGTTAAGGCAGGGTAGGTTCTGCTGCCAGAGGCCCCTGTCACTGGACAGAAAATTCCCAATGGCTCTTCAGGTTTCCACCTCAGCTCTTTATATGTTTAAAAAGAATATTGAGACAGATTTTCTGGGATGCAGGCATTAAGTGAAGGGGGCTGAAGTAAGGTGAAAGAGCTGTAGGAAACTTAACAGCACTGTAGTCTCAAATTCAATGGTGTGCATGTGTGCTGTTAAGAAGGGTTCTCTATCTTGACTGATAAGGAAACAAAGGAGCAGAGATGCCTATAAGGAGCTCAAAGGAACTGATAGTGTGCCAGCAGTGTGGACTGAGAGCAAGGTTTGGTAAGGAGTGGTAAGCTTCTGATTCTGGCAGGTAGCAAATTTTAAGAACTTTTCAGGATTACAAGTGGCTCTTAGTTGGGGCTCAGCAATCAGAGGGCCCAGAGGGAGCAATAAAGATGAGTTAAGAGCCAGCATACATAGGCTTGAAGGTGGCAGGGTATCTAGGAACCTTGTAGAACTTGCTGCAAAATTTTATACATAAGAATTTCAGAGGGGAGGGCCAGGAGCTTTCATTAGATTCTTAAAGCAGTTCTTGACCCACCAGTTTGTGTGAAAACAGATGCCCAATTCAGGGTGCAGTGGTTACTCTGTGCTAGAGCATCCTCTAGGGAAGAAGGACCCAGACTCCAGGAGGATGCATACCCTGTGACCTGGATACTGAAGGGAACCCATGAGACCACTTGTGAAGTATGTGAAGGAAAGGAGTGGAACAGAGCAGAAACTGCCATTCCCTGAGCATGCTGAAGACGGACTGTCCAAGCACAGGAGGAGGAGTGACTGGGTTTGGAATGAAATGGAGAAAAGGAAACAAGCGAAGTCTCTAGGAGAAAACTTTGAGACCACAAGAATGAATAGGTCATGGCCCCGTCATTCTAGAGGAGTTTGGAACAATTGTATTCAGGAAGTGTGGGTGTGTGAGGACAGCCCAGGCTGACCCTGGACGGGCTCTTCTGGGGACCTGCACACAGCACATCCTACTGGGACTGCTGGACAGTTCCTGCGGCACAGACAGGTGCCTCCTGAGACCATATTCAGCACCTGCTTTCCTTGGCAGAAGACTTACTTGAATCCCTTATATTTTTGGAGTAGGGGTAGTTCTTGGAATAATCTGAAAAGTATTGTTTCAGGATTTTTAAAAAGAAAAAATCTGCTACTACAGATTTACTATTTATAAGACTCTTTGCACTAAATTTTTTTAAAAAGTGAGTAGTTGCTACCATTCTCCTTCTATACTTCATGGATGCCAGTTTTTAAGAGTATTGATTCTCTACGAGACAGTGAGGTAGTACCACAGAGGTCTCTGTAGCCTAGCAGGGTAGAAGCCATGTTCCATGGAGCTTTGTGGTGAGGACAGCTCCTGGGCGGGGCTCAGTCCTTTCCCAGGGGATCACCTCTGGGTCTTTCAGATGGCTTTTCCAGGAAACATTGTCTTGAAGGTTGGGAACAGAACGGTTATTTGGTGAAGAGCAAGGCAAGGTGGGTGTTGGCAGGCCCAGGCTGCAAGGTTCTACACTCACATGCTCCCTCCTTTCTCCCAAGCCCTCTTTGGCACTCAGTGCCTCTGGTTTTTCTTGTTTAGGAATCACATTTATTGCAGAGCTTTTACATTGTGCTCATGCCCTTGAGTCCCACCCAGTTCCCCTCACCCTTTGCCTTCTACGTGATTGCATAGATTGGGGCTGTCTAATACAAGTGCTCTCAGCTTCCCCCTTCTTCCCCTCAAACTCGCCTCTCCTTTCCTTCCTGACTCCCCTCCAGGCTGCTCCTCCTCTCTCCTGGATGGAAGTTTCCACGGGACTCAGGATCCCTTTATTCTCTTGCATCTTCAATCTTCCTTTTGTGCTGGCTTCTTCCCTTTGCCCTACAAAAACAACACAATCCTGTATCCTGCTTACTCAACAGCTTTCCTTCCCTGACACCCTTCTGGAAGCAGTCATCCACACTGATTGTATTGCCTCCACTGCTAGCCATCCACCTATCCCTAACCCAGAGCTTCCCAGACTTGTTCCCCCCGTGGCACACTCAGAAAATGTTGCTCTTTGAGTGGCACGTGGGGTGTGTGCACGAGACTGAAGCTCTGGCTGCCCTGTGGGTGACAGGAACCCTTTATCACAGCATTTCTGTGATTCATTTGCAGCACGTACCTTAAGTCTTCTCAATTTGACTCAGCCTCACTGCCCCATATTTTCCCTCCCAAAACAGCCTTTCTACAGAACACCAATAAGCAAATGCTGAACACAATGACTTTTTCTTTGTTTTCCTCCTCCTTGACATCCAAGTGGTGGTATTGGACACACACTAGTGGTTAAGAACTCAGACTCGGGGGCTGAACTGCCTGGGTTCATTTCTCCGCCTTGCCAATCTCTAGTGGTGTGACATTGGGCAAATTACTTAATTTCTCTGTGCTTTAGTATCCTCATCTGAAGAATGGAGATAATACAATTCTTCCCTCACAGAGTTGTTGTGAGAATTGAATGGTTGCTATACGGAAAGTGTGTAAACTGCCTGTCTCACAGTAAGTGCTATCTAGTACGTCTGTTGTTGCTTTTAAGCACTCCTTTCTTAAAGCTTTTTTCTTCTGCTTTTCCTAATATCAGACACTCATGGTTTTTCTCCTATCTCTCTGAACTCTCTTGTTTCTCTTCTGTTTTCATTCCCTGGCTTCTCTTTTTGCTCCCCAGGAAGGAGGAGGTATTAGAGAATACAGCCTCAACGCTCTTACTTGCCCTTTATTTCTTCCTTGGCCCCTTGGTTGGTGATGCCAGCTCTCCATCTCCAAGCCAGTCATTGCCCACGCACCAGGCCCACACCCCCAAATCCCTGCTAGATAGCCTCATCCGGATCTCTCCCTGCACCTCAGACTCAGGAGTCCCAAAAATATTTTAATATTTGTTTTATTTTTGTTTTAAAAGAAATAAACGCTTATTATAGAAAATACAAGAAAATTAGAATAATCAGATACAGCTCAACAGTCATCTCACCATTCAGTGAGCACCAGCGCTAACCTTCGATATATCTTCTAGCCCGGTGGTTCTCAGCCTGGTCTGAGTTTTCCCCCAGGGAACATTTGGCAATGTCTGGAGACATTTTTGGTTGTCAACTTAGGGGTGGGGGAAGAGGTGCTACTGGCATCTAGTGGGTAGAGTCCAGGGATACTGCCAAACATTTTCTAATACAAGGATACTTCAAAAAGTTCATGGAAAAATATAATTAGAAGATAATGCGAATCTTTCCATGAACTTTTTGAAATACTCTCATACACAGTACAGTCCCCCACAACAAGGAATTATTCAGCCCAATAATGCTGATGTTCAGAAACCCCTGTTCTAGACTTCCGTCTCTGCATATATGTGCCAAATAGAACAGGTTGGCATTGGTTTTCTCCTTCTGCTTCCATCTTGCTTCTCCCTCTGTTCTCTGTCAGTGGCCCTGCCTTCTCCTCTCCCGTACCCCACATCTGACCCATCCCTGAGCCCACAGATTCCCTGTCTGTCACACCTTTGGCAGCTCTCCCTTCTTCTCTCCCCCAGTCGTGATACTGAGCCCAAACTAAAGAAGAATCCCCCAACAAGCCCTTCACTTCAAGTCTCCTGCTTGGCCTTGCCTGTGCCACCAGTGTGCTTGGGGACCATCCTTAGCCTGTTGAATTCAGTCCATGCCTGGTAGAGTCTAATCCCCCTGAGGGTAGCAGCTTCTGTGTCTGAGTTACCTGTGTGCCTGGCCAGAACCTGACACCATTCCGAGCCTTAAGTCAGTGCTCAATAAATCTTTGTTGAATGTGTGTGGATGAATGGTTGAATGAAGAAAAACCTGAAAAACATTCCCCTCACAACTCCCTCACAATCTGTCTTTGCAGATCCTTGATGAATGGTTTGGCCGGACCATCATCTGCTCTTGCACCAAACTGAGCTATGAGCATGCACAGAGCATGATCGAAAGCCCGATGGAGAAAATCCCTGAGAAGAAGCTGCCCCCCATTTCACCAGAGCACAGCAGTGAGGAGGTACACCGGGCTGTCTTGAATCTCCACGAAATGGCAAAGCACTTACGCCAGCAACGCTTTGTGGATGGCTCACTCCGTTTGGATCAGGTCGGTGTTTTTTCTTCAGGGCAACCAACAGATGTGACTCATGCCTAAACGCAGCATGGGTGAGAGGCAGCATGGTAGTCCTGGACTCTTCTTTCCTTTTTCCTTCTCTGGTCACTCCACTAAAACAGCATTCTCTAAGGAGGCAGGAACTAACTCCCACCCACCCCCCCAAAATCCATAGGCACAGGAGGCCTAATGATACAAGCCAAGGCAAAAGAATGGTGTCTGTGTGGGGGATCTGTGGCCAAAACTCTGAGCTGGTCTTTCCTCATCAGGTTGTGTCCAGTATTTGATCCTCACCTCAGATTTCTACCTTAAATCCCTTTTAATGGAAGTGGGAACAGGAGACAGAAGTTTAGGAGGTGTCTGCCTAGTATCTGATCCTAAAGCTAAAAAAAAAAAAAAAAAAAAGCATTTCTTCTTATCTCTCATCTTCTCACTCATCAGTTATTTGTTTACAAATTCCAGATTAGTATCTGCAGAAGCAGAGAACCGAGGAGATTGTAGAATGTTGGCTGTTGAAGAAGATAGTAAGCCTGGAATAGTGTTGCTTACTGTCAAATATCACAGCAGTGCAGGCAGCCTGCTGGGACTTAAGACAGCTTGCACTTAAACCTGGTTGAATTTCCACATCCAAAAGTCAGTAAGTGTGTGGATCAAGGAATTGTGAATAGGCAGAGTGTACACTGAAGGAGATAGCAGAGCCAGTGAAAGAGAGACTGAAGGTCTAGGAGATTACAGACTGTCTCCTTCCTTTCTTCAAGGAAATCATTCGTGTGAGTATACATGCACCCTAATTCTCACCAGTGGCTGCCTGATATGTCAAGTCCAAGGACGCTTTGCAGTTCTTGCTTCCTAGTCTTCCATCCTGCACTGGGCCCTTTGAAGCCCACCTCCTGGTTCTCTTTTTCTCTTTGTACATCTTCTGTAATGTGCTGCTGGCCACCTTGTAGAAGCTTCTTCCTCTGCTCACTGCTTCAGGGTTGGCATTCCTTGGGATCTACCCCACCTTCCTTTTTTCTCTGTCCACACTCCCTTGCTGGATGAATTCCTCTACTCTTGTGCTGTTAACTAACTGAATGCTCTAGTCTGGCCTCTCCGGTTGCCTCCTTGAACTCTGCCTGGATGTGCCATGGTCATCTCAGCCAGTGCTCAGCCTGCCTTCTGCAAAATGCAGTGACTGGCACCTGCATGCTGTACACACTGTCTAGTGCCCCCTTCTCCCTCTGCTCCCACCAGGGGAACTGTATGTGTATTCCCAGACCTGGCTGTGCCAGTTGTACATGTTGGAATCATGCAGTTTAACTAAACATTAGGAAAATTGATCAAATATGAGCATAAAAAAGCTGTTTTTATAAAAACTAAGTTAAATGTATTGGAAAGACCTGAATAAGGATGAGTCTTCAAAAATTCTGTTGTTTGGGTGAGAAAACTGTAGAAGAGTAGGGGAAAATCATAAAATTCAGGAAGCATTCTATACTCAAATTGCTTTGTTAATGTCTAAGTTCTCACTCTCTGTTAAAGAAACAAAAACTGTAAATGATAGATAATGAATTATGAGTGTAGTTTATTCAGAAAAGAGCATGTAGATATCCAATTAGCATACTCTTAAAAGGCTTACATTTTTTAAAAAATAGTGAATGAATGTACATTTATATAAATTGACTTAAAACAAAATGTTTAGTTATATATGTATTTCTTCTGTATGATTCCCATCTTTAACTTCTAGAATAACTGCTGCTCAAGCACATCAAATGAGAGGGTTTCTGTTATAACATTTTATAGAACTTACCCCATCAGGTTGTTGTAAAGTTCAATTGAATTAAATATATGAAATACTCTAAAAGCTGTAAAAGTCTTATAAGTGATCTCAACTCACATTAAGAGGAATATGGTAGTCAAGATAGTAGAATGACCACAGATTATTGATAGGTAATAAGCTGTTGGCATGTCTTAGAATTAGAATTCTACTGCTGAAAATGACTTTAGATATCTCTATCTCATTGGCTCTCTCAATTTACAATAGAAAGCTGAAGCCCCCAAAGGTTAAAAGAGTTGCTTATATGCAAGAAATCCAAATAGCTCTTTGTTCACTTTCTTTCATTTACACCATGCTGACTTAAGAGTGAAAAAAGTTTTCCTTTAAAGTGGGGGGAAAAAACTCTCAGAAGCCCTAATTGGGTTCCAGTTAATTAAGGTTTGAAAATAATGGATTTGCTTCCTTGGAGTTGATTCCCTGGTTCCCCAGAAAACAAGTCTGTGGGTCCCAGCTTTAGAAGGAGGAGCACATCAATCTCCCACAGCAAAGGACACTGGCAAAATCATTTATAAATCAGCTAAATGGCCCCATTCAGAAGCCACTGCGTTTATTTTCCTGTCCATACTGCCTGCCTTTGCCCTCACAAAAATCCATTTTTCCTTGGTGTTTTTGGAGCCTACTGTTTGAAGTTGTTCTCTGATGCTTTGTTTGTCTCAGTTCACTATGTCCATGTTTTCAATGACAATCCTAAAAAAAAAGTCCTTTTACACTCCCCTCAGTTAGAGATCAGTCTGTGAGAGGGGACACCGTCCATATCACACATTATGCCCTTGAATCCCAAATAAATCTGCTAGACCACAAGTTTTGTCTTTCTAAGAGATCAGTTTGCCATGATGACCTTCAGAACGAATGAGTGTGGCAACTCTTTGTGAGCCAGGGACTGACTTGGTCAGAGGCCATGGTAACCTCAGAAGTGCAGAGCAGCTTGACCAATGAGTGTTTGCAATTAGCAATTTACACCAGAGCTGCCTAACCCATGTTTGAGATGAGTGCCAGCCTTCAGGGCCACCTGGACTGGCTTCAGGCCCCTGGGGGCCACCTCCAAGCAGTCTTGTCTGCTTACCCTAGTGTGCTGTCAAATCTTAGTACTGTGATGGGAAACAGACTGGGAAGCATTGCCTTTGAGGCAGCATTACCTGCTCCAAATGTCTCTTTTACCTAGAGCTCAAACCTACTTCTAAAGAGATTCTTGCCCTAGGAAATGATTCTCCTCTGACTCTTTGCTTTGACTATCTGAAAAGCAAATGCAGGTGCCAAATGCATTGTTGTGCTTTTTAGTTGGGTGAGTTGAATAATATCCCTTCCAGGTGGTTTTTTCCCACCTCCATGTTTTCTGCTGCCATGTTAATTCTGGGAATTAACACAGGTGATTGTTTTATTTTATTTATTTATAACATGTGCTTCTCCTATTTCTTAAAAAGAGGCTTCCCATAACTGGGGCCCCGACATTTTTGTGTTTGCAGTAAAAGGAACCATAGTGGTTTGTAATCATATCCAAATCTTGAGCTTTGGGAGAGGGGAACTAGGGAAAGCCTCCCTCCTCACTTGGTTCTTGCTCAGTGACTCAGGCCTGACTGACAGGCTTTTGGGGGTGGGGGGAACAGAGTCCCCTGTCACATCTGTTTATTCGAACATAAAGCCTGCTCTCAGGCAACTTCTCATCTAGGGAGGAAGATGATACCGTCTGACTAGGATGTGAAGACAAAGCTCCTTTTGGAGTTCTGCATCTTAACCATTGCCTTCAGAAATGACACCAAGGGCAGGTAGCACAGTGCCAAATAGAACCCTAATACGGAAACATCTTAGGAGTTTTGATTGATTACAGGAAACTGCACCTACTGCTTTCTGGGGCTTTCTCTCCAGTTCCTCGCTCTTCAGTCAAGTGACAGCACCGAGAGGCTGTCAGTTCTGTGTGAGGGCTTCTGTGAGAAAGGAGCAAGGGGCCCTCAGGAAGCTGTGCTCCACAGGGGTCCCTGGCAGGGCTCGGGATGTGAGCAGCTCCTCCTGAGTCACGGACTTCTCAGTTCAGAGGAAGTTGAAAGTTGTGGAGAAAACCTGATATTTCCATCTTCTCAGGCAAATTCCTCCAAACTAAAGGAGACTTTACTAAATTCTCAGCTACATCTTATAGGAATCTTACTTGGCACAATTTTGAAGCCCAAACTTCAAGCAGTTTCACGGAGTAGAGTTGATTGTAAAGATAAACTCATTAACGGAAATTATTTTTAAATACCCTAGGGCCCAAGCTGCTATGGAAGGCTGTTACGTATGACTTTGACCTAGTCCAGCCTTTAAATCAGGGGTTGGCAGATTTTCTGTAAAAGGCCAGATAGTAAATAGTTTAGTCTTTGTGGGCCCTACAGTCTCTGTCTCTACTACTCAATTCTGCTGTTGTAGTGTGAGAAAGCAACCAGAGTTGTTTTAAATCAACGAATGTGGCTGTGTTCCAATAAAACTTTAAGGACACTGAGATTTGAATTTCATATAATTTTCAGATGTCACAAAATATTATTTTTCCTTTGATTATTTTGCAACTATTTAAAAATGTGAAAACCATTCTTAGCTCATGGATCATACGAAAGCAGGTTTGGCCTATGGTCCATACTTTGCTGATCTCTGTTTAAATAACCTGTAAGCAATTCAGCCCTATTACCCAGTGAGCTTTTAGCAGCTCATCTCACATCAGGGCGGGGGAAGGAGCCAGGCTGGGTAATGGAGAACAGTTGTGCTAAGTTAGCTCTCAGGATGGTTTCATGCAATTAAGTAAATTATTCCTTTGATTAGTACCATGCTTAGCAGGCCCAATTGGAGGCTGGAAGTAAAGGAATGAATCAGTTTAGCATCAATTCCCTTACCCTATTTAATTTACAACAGTCAGGTCCTTTAATTACCCTGAAGCAAAAGGAACAGTGGTTCCCATTTCCCACCTCTGCAAGCTCAGCAGCCTCTTCACAATCAGGTCTCCTTCCCACCCACCCTGTCCCACCCACTTGCAGAGACGCTGACTCTGCCTCTTGTAGGTGCACAGAAGATGGAGAATACTCAGGGCAACACAAGGGATGCTGTATGGCATCTCTCCCCTGACCCTGCCCCTGTTGCTAAATGTAGCAGTATGTACTGAATCTCTTCCTATTCCTTTAATACAGTTGCTTTCAAAAAATGAGCATTCAACTCTGCTGTTTAATTTTTGTGCACTATATTTGGTGCAGATGAGAAGGATGGGCACATTCATCTCATCTGGCTGTTCCTTCGTCTTGTTAGTTATGTTGTCAAACACAAGAGTAAGCTATTGATCAGGTGGTTGGATGTGTTTGTAGAATCATTCTGTTTTCTTAGTTATAGAGTTTTTGTTTCAGCATGTCTTCCAAAAACATTTATTGGGTTCCTAGTATGTGTTATGTGTTGGAAATATAAAAATGAAGGAATAGGACTCAGTCCCAACTCTTAAGAAGTTTATAT
The DNA here is from genome assembly GCF_027409185.1 of Cynocephalus volans. Taxonomy (NCBI): domain Eukaryota; kingdom Metazoa; phylum Chordata; class Mammalia; order Dermoptera; family Cynocephalidae; genus Cynocephalus; species Cynocephalus volans. The sequence continues at coordinate 294,344,150 of NC_084460.1, forward strand.
AGAATAGTATGGGAGCCAGTAGACCGCACAGAAAATTAGAAGTGCTGTGACAGCGCTCTGCCCAGAGTGCAGTGAGACTGTCTTAGAGAGGACCAGCCCAGCCTCAGGAAATCAGGGAGATTTCCCAGCAGAGGCAGTGTGCACACAAGATCTTCTAAACGATTTGAGAGACTGGCAAGCCTGCAAAGGCAAGCAAACTGCTGATGCAGGCACGGAAGGGGAAAGAGATGGCAGGTTGTTCCAGGTTGTGTGGTGTAGAGTGTTTAGGGGCAAAAAGGTGATGATCTCTTTCCTCCCCGTCATAAAGGTCACAGCCAACAGCCCATAAGAAGGAGAGGTTAACAAGAGAAAACCATAGCAAATTTATTTGATGATAGTTTTACGTGATACAGGAGCCTTCAGAATGACAACCCTAAGATACAGGGAAAACTGTTCATTTTTATGCTTAAGTTCTATGAAGGAGGGACAGCCATGTAGAAATGGGATAGGACAAAAAGAGTGTGATCTAATGCTGATAGGCTAAGAGGGGAAACCCAGCAAGGCCTGTCTGTTCAGGTTCTTCTTGGCCTCTCTGTGTAGCATTTCTTTCTCCTGGGTATGGGGCAGGACCCCTTCTGTAATGGGGGTTTTGTGACCTACAGTCAGACAAGATAGGTCAGAGAATTTCTTATGGCCAGCTCAAAGACAGAAAGGCAGGGGGTGAGGGGGCAGATGAAAGTATAATTTTAGTCTTTATGGCTGCCTTTGGGGAAAAGGGGTTCTGGTTTCTATGTCCCTCTTTGGGGAAGAAGAATTCTAGTTTCTGTGGCTTGCACAGGGGAGAGTGAGGCTGAGAGACAGGAGGACAGGAGAAGGTCAGAGAGAGACTTTGCTTCTGAGAGCTTCACTTTAGGGTCTCGTTTTCTGAAACCCAATGAGTGGAAAGAAAGAGAGTAGCTAGAGAAGGAGGCAGAGTCTAGGCCTTGAAGTCTGCACTAATGAGCCAGGGCAGCCATGGAACGATTTTAAATAAGGAAGTGACATGAATCAGAATTGTGTTTTAGAAAGAACCCGCTGAAAGAGAACAAAATAGAGTAAGTTTATGATCCAAGAGAGAAATGACAAGGGGCTGACCTGAGGTGTAGGGGTCATAGGGTGAGAGAAGATTATATATAGGTCCAAGAGAGGAGGAAAATTGGCAAGCCTGTGACAAACTGATGGTCTTGACCAAATGTGCAAGGGGCTTGCGGGGAGTGAGAGAAAGCACATAATCAGGGAATCAGGTTTCTACTTTAGGCCCGTGGATTGGTGCAGTGTGGTGTAATGACCAGGGAGCACCATCAGGGAGGAGGTTGAGAAGAAAGATGATGACTTCCATTTCAAGTCTGTTGACTTTGAAGGGCCAGCTGGAGACAGAACAGGTAGAGATATGGAGTAAGCTTTTGGACATAGAAATCAGGAGGTCAGTTCCTAGGGCTGGCCGTTTGGAAACCATTTGGGAGCCAGCAGCATCACAGTGATCGTTGAGCTGTTCGAGCAGCCACGTGGCCCTGGATAGACAGGAGGGTAACACCAGCCTGAAACACTTCTTCCTAACCCCTGCTCTTAGTCAGGCCCCTCTGATCCCCTCTTCTTCCTTTAGAAAGGAAGCTTCATATCAGATTGTAAAAGTAGTATGTTCTCATGGTAGGAAACTTAGAAAATACAAGAGTATAAAGAAGAAATGAAAATCACCTATAATCCCATCACCCAGAAATAACCACTGTTAGTATTTTGGTATGTTATAATTCCTTGTGGATTTCCCCCTTACCACTTCATGGCAGGAGGGAAGATGGTTAACATAACATATATATATATATATGTTTTACATTCTGCCCTTTAATACTACATGAGGTTTTCTCTGTGTCATTAAAAAATCTTCCAAAGTGTTATAACGCCACATAATATTCCATCATGTGGATATACTCTTAAACATTTAGCCATTCCCCAATTTTGGATATTTATATTCTGATCTTTTGGTACTAAATAGTAGAACCATGGCCATCTGTGTTCATAAATGTTCGACCTGATCTCTGATTATTTCCTTAGGACAGTCTTAGAACTGTGATGACAAGGTCAGGGACATAAACATATTTAAAAATCTCGAAACATACTGCCACATTCTCTTCTAGGAAAGTTACATCAATTTTTATAGTAGCACATGTATCAAGGTACCTAAGATAGAAACACCAGTCAGTAGTTCTCTGCCTACATGGTGGGTGGGTGGGTGTGTCTCTCCCTCCCTCCCTCCCTCCCTCTCTCTCTCCCTCTCTTTCTGGTGTCCAGGTCTCCTGAAATGTCCTAGTGGCTGTGGTCTTGGATTATTTTTTCATCTTTCATCTTTTATTTATGTTCATGAGCTCTTCCTTACGAAGAATTAATGCGTTACACCATAGATTTTTCCCATTGCATTAGTTATTACAAAAAATACTTATAAGGATCCTAAAATTTTAAATGAGAGAGGTAGTTGAAAGCATCTTACTAAACTCTTACTAATGTTGAAACTGGGGAGTGACCCCTGCCCTAAACTAAAATCCTTTTCTCTCATTAGAATCCTTAAAGAAACTCTTTGTGTTTGAAATGATGCTGAGAACTATTGTTGCATTCACAGATCCTGGAGAACATTTGTAACTTCACTAGCTTTTTGTTGTTGTTGCTCTTACCTCCTGTGTATAATAGTTCTCAGGCATTGTTTGGGTTGGCCCAACATGAATTATTATAAGGTGATCCAGTTGAATTAAGACTAAAGAAAACAAGGTCACTCTGTATAATCTGCCCCCATAGGAACTGCCATGCTTCTTTTTAGAGTAACGATAAACAGTACAGGAGGGCTTCTGCTAAAAGTTCAGGGAATCCATTTAAATGTTGATGGACAGCACATTACTTCAACCATGGAGGTAGGTCTAGAATCAGTGAGGCTTAAAGAATGTTTATTAGCCTACCAGATTTTCCCAGTTACCAGTTTCATAATAATCACGTTAGCAAAGTTTTGATTTAAATTTATCCATCTTATTTATAAAATAAATCCACAGCCAAGAATCTATGCCTTCCCAAGCAGTTCAGCACCCAGGCTATCTAGGATGGCCTCTGTGGAGGAGAGTCAGGAGGAGGGAACAAGCCGCATGCCTGGGCTTCAGGGAGAACATGGCAGCACAGGAATTCCAGTCGTGGGGGCATTGGAATCTTTCCTTTGAAAGAGAGAGAGACAGCCAGAGATCGATTTAGTTATTGTGCTTTTACTTTAATATGAAATTAAGGAAAACGATTCATTTTATGCATCCCAAGGCATGAACAAGAGACAAACTTGAAAACTTGACCTAGTTATGTATAAGTAATACAGCCACTTATGTGAGCTGATCACTGTATGTGTCTTGTTAACATACACATAAAAACTAATATATATCATTAAGTGTCAGATTAACTCTGCTGAGCAGCTTGTTATTATAACCCCAAACTCTTCATGTGCTGACTCTTCTTTAGGCATGGCACATAGTCATTTACTCATAATTTTCAAAAATTAGAAGGAATACAGGTAGTATTATTCTGGAAGTTGTTAAAAATACAAACTCAGACATGATCTTGGAACCTTATTGGACACATAATTCTTGAGTTCCTGTTGTGTTACAAACACTGCCCATAGTTCTGGGAAGAGCCTTAAGCAGCAGAAGACAAACTTTCTACCCCCAAGTTGCACAGTGAATTTGAGAAGAATCATATGTACTTAAAGAAGCACCAGTAACATAAAAGCAAGGGCACAGCTGTTTGAGACAGCGCTGACAGAATCGCAAACCTGATGATTATTGGGTCGATGGAATTAGGGAGGGAAGGCCAATTTGGGAGGTGAAGCCATGAGCCACACTGTAATGGAAGTGAGGACGAGCTGAAAGGTGTGGAGTACCCACTCTGTGAGATTTAAGGGACTTCTCCCAACATAGTCCTCTCTCCTCTGAGTTCTGAACCCACTGAGAAATAGACACATGTCAGACTGAGGTCAAAATATTCTATTACTGATACAGTTTGGATTAGAGAAGGCAGCTTGAGTGGGTTCAGGCATTTGGAATAGCCCAGAAGTAGTTAATGTTGTAAAAACAAACTGATTGGAGTGATTAGAGGGAGCAGAAGGTAGCCAGAGACAGAGAGAGGGAGAAGTATGTCCTCTACCAGACTGGGCTCTCCTGGCATGGTCCTAGTGTGACCTTCATTTCTAGGTGCCCTTCCAGTACAGGATCTGCCAGTGAGGACCAGTAGCTAATGCTTTCTTTCTTGGTTGGAATGACCAGTGCAGATCCTCAGCAGAACTCTGAAGACAGCTTTTTAAAATAACTTTTAGAAAGCAAACTTGGCTCCTACACCCCACTTCTAGGAGGTTTTCATTTGCTTTCTGGTGCTTTCTGCTTGCCTATATTCAGGCTCCTTTCTTATAGATGGAAAAAGCCCTACTCCCACCCTACCCCCTCCACGCTGCCCCTGTAACCTGTTGGTTCACCTTTCTCAGCCTCCAGGAACTGAAGATTGAACCTGCAAATCCTTCTGCAGAGAAGTTTGCATTTGCCATCCCCGGCTTTTCCCAGGGAGGGCCATCCCATTCATCCCTCCTACTTAGGGTTCCCCTAGCACTTTATTTATACCTGTCACTTGTCTTTATTACATTGTCACATTGGCTTATCATTTTCCATTTGCTTTCCTGTCTCTTTCTTTAAGACTGTGAGTTTCTTGAGGGTAAAGATATGGCATCTTGGTCTTTTTAAAAAGGTGATGGTAGCTGTGGTTGGGAGAGTGGACTGTAACTCCAGAAGAGAGGTGTGTTTATATAAGAGAATTAGACACACACTGTGAATCAGGGCAGTTCTCTCCCCTTGTAATAAAAGAGTTGGGTGTTTGATTATTTGCCAGGGCATCCAGGGTTTAGAACAAGGTATAATGAGGACTTTCTTAAGGTGGAGCTGCCTAGGCAGATGTTAGGAGCCAGGAAGCTTCAGCACCCCAGGGGGCTGGCAGTGCTTCTGAGGCATCCTGAGCACTTTTGTGTTCACCTCTCAGACTGAGCTGTGCCCCTTCAGAGGAGCCTGGCAGAAAGGGCTCTATAGCGGAAGGCAAAGAGACACCAGTGTGCCACCCTGAGATGCTGGCCTGCTAGCACCGAAAGGTGGAGAGGCACCAAATCCCCCACCTGCCTCTTGAGAAGATTCTCTCTGGGGTGAGCTACCATCAGCTGCTGCTACTCAGCCCCATGATGAGGATGGAAATTATTTGTGTACCAAGGATCTCCAGTCTAATGTTCCCTCAGCAAAATTCTGATCAGAGCCTGTCTTTCCTTTTAATGGAAATGATTTCCATAGACAGAGGTTCTGTGTTAGATGCTGCTGGGCTGTCTGAGAAAGGAAGATAACTCAAATCCCCGTTGGAGTTGAGAGGGTGCCCAGATGACTCAAACCTAAGTCCCTGGCATTTCCAGGGGGCAATGAAATGAGACAAAGGGCTCTCACACTAACCAGATGATATGTAAGAAACTTCTGGGGATTGAGCAGGGCAGCAGCCAGCGCCCCTTGTTCCTCTCAGATATGTGATCCTTTCAGGTTAGTGGCCTTGACAGATGGAACAGAATTTGGCTCCTCTGGGACCCTGTCTTTTGGGTAATCACACTCATGATTAGAAAGCACTTGGACTCTCTCCTTTCCACTCACAGGACACACTGCACGTCCTTGCCCTGCCCCCATGTCACACCCCACGTCACTCCAACGTGAGCCAAACAGCTGCATAAGAGATGTGGAATTCTTTGACGTTAGTAAAACCTGCATTGGGGAAAGGGAACCCTTGCAGCTGATCTTTCGATTTCAACCATGACTGCTTCTTGGGGCAGGCCCAGTTGATTTAGATTTTCATTGTTCAGTGAGCTGGGGCTCTGCTTCTAAGGCCAGAATCCTTCTGTTCTATTTGCTGTTTGTCCTGAACTCTGCCACCAGACTGAGTTCCCCCAAGTGCTGCTTTCACCTTGTCACTCAAGAACCTGCAGGCATCATGGACCAATAAGATTCCCCAAAATATCTGGGGAACAATGTATAGATTGCTGGCTTTTTATTTTGCCAAACAAGGAAATTTTCTTTAAAAAGCCAATTACCATCTACTATGTTCATTATTTTACAAATGAAAACCTTTTAGTACCAAAACAAAGGAAAGACATAATTTCATAGTATGGAGCAGTCTTACATTGACTTGGTTGAGCTTTGTGGAAAATCTATTTAATTGTCTCATCTTTTTCTCATTTTGTTTCATCTCAGGCCAGCCTGTGAGAACTACTGAATTGCTGCATCAGATTCAAACGCCTCTTGCTTTTAGAGGCCCTGTTCTTACTAACCCCGAACACTCCTCCTTCCCTGCTTTACAGAGCTCAGGCCTCTGCTTGTGTCCCAGTCCCACATGCCCCACTCCCCCCAGAAGCCTGCTCCAAATGGACTTCCTACTCCAAGACTTTCAGGCCCCCTTCCCTGTCTCTCCCCTAGGTGCCTGATGCAGTACTTCATAGGTTTTCATTTACTTCGTTTTGTAGTTCTGTCGATTCCCTTTCTTCTCCTTCCCTGCCTGCATTCTTGATTATAAGCTGTGCAGAAGGCAGATACCTTGCTCTTACTTCTTTCTCACCAATAAATCTAGCATGGTGTTGGGCACAGAAGAGGCGTGCTAGTGAAAAGCTGTTCACAGTGATCTGGATGTCACCCCTAAGGTCCATGAGTGCCAAGGACACTGTGCCCATTTTATAGTCTACAACTTGAAAATGTGGTTGTTATTCCTCAAGAAAGTCCCACATTTTTGAAAGATTGATAATACCATAGCACAGTTTGTTTTGTTTTGTAATATTTCTTACACTCCCATTGTAAGTGACATAATGGCAGACATTTTTTAAACTAAAGAGAATTTAAGATCTTTAAAATTTTTAATTTTGTAACTTTAGAATATTTCTTTTGATTTATCTATTTAATTTCCCACATATTTTTTTCCAGTATCTACCAGGTATAAAGTACTCTGCTAGGTATTTGGGATAAAGAGGAGATTAGAACATGGTCCCTTCCCTCAGAGTAGCTTAATGTCTGCTAGAAGAAACGGGGGCGGAGAGGGGGGCAGGAAAATCCGGAACAACATGTTGAGTTTGGGCCATGTGTGGAAGTGGCTGCTTTCATGTTTTACATAAGAACACCAGCTATGGTCATGCTGTTTAAAATGTTTTCATTTTGTTACAAAATAAAAATTAGTAATTTGCTTTTAGAAAATGCTGGAAATACTGATAACAAATTAGGAATTATTTCATTTCCTCTTGATCGTGACCTCCTGGGGTAAAGGAAATCTGCTAAAACAGAAGGAGATGAGGGCAACACCCAGGAAGGGAATCTCAGCAAGTATCTTACCTGCTTGTCAGCAGTCACCTGGCAATCTCTTAAATAAGAACACTTGCTAACAAATAACAGAGTCTTCTGGGTCCGAAACACGTTTGAACAGAGAGCTGAGACTGAGTTCTGAGAATGCTGGCGTGGCCATCAAGCAGTTTGAAAGTGATTTGCTACAATCAGTTCTTTAAGTAACATGGAGCTCTCCCCTTCCATTCTCCTGCCCTCCACCCCAGCTAATTAGTGGGACTTAGCCCTTCCTCCTAGCTTCCCAGCAGCTCAGCTCTCCGTCCCCGCCTGCCTCCTTCCAGCACACGTAGAGGGCAGCAGAACGCTATCTGAGCTCCTCCCTTTCCTGAGAACGTGGTTTCCTGGCCTGGAGTCCTAACTTCTTGTTGCTGAGAACACCTTCTTGGTCCCTGTGGAGATCTGTCCCATTCTCCCAGAGGCCTCACTTCAGAACCCCTTTTCGAGACATGCCTCTGCTCCAGACTGCCCCAGGCCCAGACTCTCAACTCTCCTGTCGCTACCAGCTTCCAGTCAATGAATATTTATTGAATATCCTCTCTGTAACAGGAGAGTGTGGTGATGACAAGCATGGACCCTGGGTCAGACTGCATGGTTCCGATCCTCACTATTTCACTAAGCTGCATGACTTTAACTCTTTTATGCCTCAGTTTTCTCATTAGTAAAACGGAGATCATAATAGTATCTATGTTATAGGGATATAGTAAGGTTAAATGAATTGTACTTATAAAACACTTTGAACAGTGCCTAACACATAGCACCCAATGGGTCTTAGCTGTGTGGCCAGATGCTGAGAAAGGTCCCGTTTCTGTTTTCACAGAAGAGCTACCTCTAACATGGAGAAGAACAGGGCTGCAGTACAGGGTGGTTGCCACCAGCAGCCATGGCCTGGAAAGACTTCATCTTATTTGTGATACTTCCAGTCAGTCTGGATGGCAGGGGAGAGTTGGAAATGGAGGTGCAGGGCTGAGGGAGTGTCATCTCCTACTGCTCCATGGGGAAGCGGGAGTGGTCTGTGGGTGACGGAGGGAGCCCAGTAGTAAGAGATCAGACTGGGACATGTTGGTGCTGGATTTATTAACAGGGGTAAGATTCATGAGCAAGGAAGGGAAGGGGACGCAATTTTGCATATCAACACTCCAAACTACTCGGATACGAGCTGCAGAAGACCCCCTTGTATGAATATACCACAGTGTACATAACAATTCCCTAATGTTGTTAGTTAGGATGTTTCCAGTTTTTGCTATTATAAATAATACTGCAATCAATATTCCTAAGCATAAAATTCAAAATTTTGGATTATTTCCTTAGGAATACATTCTAAAAATTACTGGATTGAAGGAAATTAAATTTTTTTCTGTGATACTTTTTTATTTTGTATTAACATTATTATTTTATTATAAAAGTAATATTTTTATAATAAAACTTTTATTTTATTAAAATTTAGAAATTAACAAGTAAACAGAAATAGCCATTGGTCATCCATCTACCTAGTAATAACATTTTTCTGTGCGTCCTAAAGAGTGTACATTTTTAGAGCTTTTGACTTAGATTATTTTCCAGAAAGGTTAGACTAATTTAGGCTTTCCCCAGAAGGGAACAATAGTGCCTTATCAACTGCTTCTCACCACATTGAGTGTTTGTGGGTTTTATTTAATCTTTGTTAATAGGATAGGTTGGAAATGGTGTTTTCTTACTGTTTTGACTTGTATTTGTTTTCCTGCTCGTGGGCTCGATCAGCTCTTCAGTTCTCTCCTTGCCATTTCTATGAAAGGGCACATTTTATAGACTTTCCCTAGAATCTCCTAACACCTTAAGCACTAGACCTGCCAGCCACATTTAACCAGAATCAGTTTTTTCCCTACATACAGTAGAATTCACCCTTTTAAGTGTACAGTTCTGCAAGCTACACACAGTCATGTAACCACCACCACAATAAAGATATAGAACAGTTCCATCACATGAGAAAATTCCTGTGTGCCCCTTTCTAGTCAACCCCTCTTCACTACCCTCAACCTCTGGCTACCGCTAACCTGTTTTCTGTATCTGTAGTTTTAGCTTTTCCAGAATGCCATACAAACAGAATCATTTGGTTAGTAGCCTTTTAAGTCTAGCCTCTTTCACTTTGCATGAAGATGCATTTGAGGTTCGTGCGTGCTGTTGTCATTCCGTGTGTTGCAGAGCAGTATTCCAGCATATTGATGTACCACGGTCTGTCATTGACCAGTTGAAGGATATTTGAGTTGTTTCCAGTTTTTGGCAATATGAATAATGCTGCATTTGCCTACAGGTTTTTGTATGGCCATTAAGATTTCATTTCACTTGGGTAAATATCTAGGAGTAGGATTCCTGGGTCATGTAGTAAGTTTATATTTAACCTCATAAAAAAACTGCCAAACTGTTTTCCTAAGTGGCTATACGACTTTGCACTCTCACCAGCAATGTATGAGAGTTGTTTCTTTACATGCTTGACAGAGCTTGGTATTTTAAGTTATATGTTTTTTAGCCATGCTAAGAGGTATATAGTGGTATTTCATTGTGGTTTTAATTTGAATTTCCCTAATAACTAATTATGTTGAGCATCTTTTCATGTACATATTTGGTGTCTGCATATCTTCTTTGATAAAGTGTCTGTTCATATTTTTTGCCCATTTTCTAATTGGGTTGTTTGGTTTCTTATGGTTGAGTCTTGAGAGGTTTTTATATTTTAAATATAAATCCTCTATTGGATTTGTGATTTGCAAATATTTTCTCCCAATCTTTGGCTTATCTTTTCATTCTCTTACCTCTTCATTCTCTCTGGCTTGTCTTTTCATCCTCTGTTGAAAACCAGTTTTTAATTTTGATGGAAGTCTAATTTTTTAAGTTTTCTTTTATGGATTCTTAGATATGGAGTCATATCTAAGAAATCTTTGACTAACCCAAGGTCACAAAGATTTTCTCCTATATTTTCTTTTGGAAGTTTTATAGTTTTAGGATTTACATTTAGTTTCTCCCTTCCTTTTTAAGCACGTATTTCCCAGGCCCAGAAGTTTCTTTTGGAAGACAGTGCCAGCAACAGAGTCAGACACACCTGAGCAGATCTGGGATAGAGTCAGTCCTGGGAGCTTTGCCAGGCATGGTGCCCAGGAGTCATCTGAAAACGGGTGTGTGCCTCAGAAGTTGCCCCAGGAATGGCTTTTAAACAGATACCAGGCACCTCTGGCTTAGGACTTGGCATAAAACTAAAGATTTTATCTTTTGAAAAGTGGGTGCAGGATGATAAGAGAAAAACCTCTAAACTTTCTAGATAAATCCTTCTGATTGTTGCACAAAGTCGGAATAGTGAATGGTGCCAAACACAGGACTTTGCCGATTACACACAAACACCCATTTCAGTGATTCACCCAATCATGCTTTAATCTCATAACCAAGAGGCTTTTAAAAATTATGGTCAACAAGGCAGCCTGCTAGTTAAGACTGCCATTGGAATTGGGTTTTCCTCAGGACAGCTGGAGTGTAATGTGGTGGGAAGAAAGCTTGATGTGGGTGAGAGGCCAAGGATTGCTTGCCTGGGAAGGATGTGCAGCTTTTGATAGAAATCTGTGAAATGACCTCAGCCAAGCCCAGTAGGGACCTGCCATCTCTTATCCATGGGAAAATACAGCAGCAAAAGTGTTCAGAAAGCAACGCTTATAACTGACTTCGTGTCTGTCACTGCAAGACAAATATGACACAGCCCTGTCTTCAAGAAATGCATGGTCCAGAGTGTGATGCATGCTAGATTCTAGCAGCTGGCAGAAGATTCCTGTTCCAGTAAGGGAGGGCAGTTGAGAGCAGGTTGAAAATGGCTTCTCTAAGAATGTGCCAAGCTGAGCAATGCAGTGATTTAGTACATTCTGGAATGTGCAGGCCATTGGCATGACCGTGTCACAGGAAGGGCTCACAGTGTTGGTGGGAGATGCTGTTGGGGATGTAACCAGGGCTGGTCTTGGAAGACCTTGTTTTCTCTGCCCTGAATATGAGTGTTTGCTTGAATCACCCAGGTACTATTGAAGCATCTTACATACAGGAGTGATGGGATGGGACTTTCTTTTAGAAAGATCTCTCTGGCAGCTCTGTAAAGAATGAATTGGAAGGGGTCAAGGTATGGACATCAAGGAAACGAGTTAGACAACTGCAGCAGTAATCCAGGTGAGGCCCTAGCCTGAGGATATGCAGCTGACAGGAAGGTACAAATGAGAGGAGAGGGAGTCAGAACCAGAAACATGAGGGGGGACATCTGCATACTTCTGGGTTTCTGACTCAGCGTTTGGGTAAACATGGTGCTACCCAGCAGAGTCATCCCCACGCCCCCAACCACTACCCAGGGAGGAAAAGTTACCTCCATACCCCCAACCACCACCCATGGAGGAAGGCTTCCACTAGGGACCCTTCAAGTTTGAGGTGCATTGGAGCCAACAAGTTAAAGACATTCACAAGGTGGCCAGGCCCAGAAGTCTGGTTCCCCTCTCCCACCTACCACAGGCTTCTACCACTGTTTAAGTTAAAGACATTCACAGGAAGCATCAGGATCACTCATGCCTCCCACAGTACAGCAAGCAGGACTTGCAGACAAGGTGAAGTCTAGCTGGAGAGACCATGGTGAGCCACACAGGCACTCAAGAACAAGCGTGGCTTGCCACGAAAGCCTCCATCCCCCATCCCCCCACCCCCTCACCCCCCACATGCTCAGTGTGGACCTGGAGGAAACCAGCCGTTTTTCATCCTTGCCTCCTCCCCTCCCTCCTTACCTCCTGCACTCTCTCTCTCCCCAGCTGAGCCCTTCTCATTTGTTTAAAAAAAAAAAAAGTGTGAATTCACTCCCAGTCCTTTTGAAACCCAACATGTCAGTGATAGATGAGGCCTAATTCTATAACTTCAAAGGAGAAAAATTGAGTGAGTGAATGCAGGCCAGGGGAGTTGAAAAGTCCAAGGGAACAAGAGACACATGGGATGACCCTGCCATCAGGAGGAGCGCCCTCCATCCCACCCCTGCTGGTGCCATGCCGAGGCACAGACAATGCCACTTTCAATAAATCATGAGGGATCTTGAATGCCCGGTTTTGTCCTGTTTTCAATGGGCCTTGGTCATATTGCTTAAGATATAGCCAGACATTTGTGCTGGGTTCCCAGCTACTCAAAAGCTCAAAGTCGAGTGCTCTCTCAACTATATAATGGAGTCTTTGCATATGTGATTTTTGGGGAGATTTTTTTCAGATTTCCATAGCTGGTCATAGTAAAGGTGAACTCGTGGGTAGTGCTGGCCTTTGTCCCCTTCACATATCCACCCTTTGAGTGATGCCGAGCTTTGTGGAGTATCCATGCAGTACCTAATTCAACCACACATCTGACCCCTGCCTCTCTTTGGCACTGGCCCCTTTTCTGTGCTCAGTGTGCTGCTGGGGGCCGCACAAACCCGGCTTCCCTGGAGGCACTCTGTGCTCAGCAGAGAGAACTTGGCTGTCTTTCTCACTTTCAGAAGTCCAGATTCCTAGTGAATCTGGCACAGGAATGGCTGCTTGTCCTCATGAGGCTGCGCACATGATGATGACTGTAGGAAGCACCATTTAAAAGTCTGCAAGATGCCATGAATAGCAATGATAGTGTATGTTATTGAACATAATAATTATTCTGATGTTAGCATCACATATTGCACATGAGTGTTGATATTCAACTCTGCACCTCACGGGTATGTACAATCAACTGTGTTACAATGAAAATTTTAAAAACTAAAATAAAAGTCCCCAGGATGTTTCTACCCTGGAGTCTTGGGAAGAAAAGGGAAGAATAACCTGGGGTCACTTGTGATCATTTCCTTAATTGTCTGTGACCGTTAGGAACCTTATTTTCTATAAAGAAGCACAGAGGCGTCCTTGGCTTTTTATTAGTAATAACAAACAGCTAGAATTTATTGAGAGCCTGCCATTTGCCAAGAGCTTTCACATTTAATCCTTAAGCTTTATACCCATTTTTACGAATGAAGAAACCGAAACTCAGTGTTAGGTAACCCGTCAAAAATCACATAGCTAGATGTGGCAAAACTGGGATAGAAACCTTTCTTATTCTGCTTAATTTTTTATTTCTGTCATTGGGTGTTGATGATGTTGTTTGGTATTCTGTAAATCTGAAAAATGGATCAAGTCCTAATCTTAGGATAACTTTGAAAACCTATTTAATATAGTGTATGATTCCATTTATGTAACATTCTTGAAATGACCAGATTATAAAGTAGGAGAGCAGATGGGTGGTTGCCAGGAGTTAGGGATAGTGGTGGAGAAGTGGATGGACCAAGGGAGACCTTTGTAGTGAGGGAACAGTCTGTATCTAGATTGCAGTGGCAGCTACACGAATCTGTACATGTGACCAAGATGGCATAGAACAAGGCACACACATTGTGCCAAAGTCAGTTTCCTGGATTTGGTATTGTACTGTAATTATGTACGATGTGATCTTTGGTGGAAATTGGGTGATGGGTACCCAGAACCTCTCTGTACTATTATTGAAATTTCTGTGAAATCTGTAATTCCCTTGGAGTAAAAAGTGTTTTGTTTTGTTTTTTTAATTTCTCTGTGTAGGACACCAGAACTACCCCTGGTAAATAGTCAGTTCTCAGCTCAGGGGCTGCTTACTTTTAGAAGGCAGTCCCCGCCACACAGCTACAAGTGGCCTAGGAGGGGAGCACAAATTAGAAGAGAGGCCAGGTTTTAGTGTCTGTCAGATCAAAGCTAAGGCTCTGTTGTCTTATGGGAAAGTGCTAAACTCAGGGTCAGGGTCCCTGGGCCCAAGTCCCGGGGCTGCAAGTGTGTGACCTGGAGCAAACTCCTCAACCTCTCTTGACCATTTTTATTACTGTCCTCAATATTATTATTTTATCTGTTCCCAAGTTGTATTCCTCCACTTTGTAATCACAGAACAGTGAACATTCATTCTTATTTCTCTGGTTTTGGTCGTTTATTCCTCCAACAATTATTTATTAAGCACCTGCTTTGCTGGAGACTCTGGAAGTTATTGGGGATACAGTTATGGACACGACCCATGTGTTTCTGCCTTAGGAGAGTTAAAGGTCTTGCTGTTTCCCGTCACCTGGACTCTCTCCCGTCTGCATCTTTTAAATCATCACTGCTTGCCATACTCACCTCAGGCCTCATCTTCTCCATGCAGGCCCTACCAGATCCTTCTCTGAGCTCCCATAGCATCAGAGTCGATGTGACTTAGTCATCTCTGCCAGCCTTTTCCCCCTGTACCTCCCCTGCTGCCTGACACAGTGCTGAGCACCACAGAGACAATGCTCACAGAAGTGTGAAATGGAGAGCCAACGGAACCTTTAAGAAGAGCTTTTCTGAGGCTTTCATTTTACAGATGATGTCACAGATAAGGGCGCATGACTTACATAACAGAAAGTGGCTATATGAGTCCCCAACCCTTCTTTTCACTCGCATAATAATAGATTCTGTGTTAATCTTAGTTTTTGTTGTTTTTTTATTTTTTATTCCTGCTATTCAGTATTTTGACTAGCTGGCTAGTGTTTCCTCTTTTAGCCTCTTGCAAACTCTGAGAGTGAAAAGCCCTAGGCTCTAGTTCTGGTCTTATTACTAACTAGCTATGTGACTGAGCCATATCAACCAGAAGGCAGGTTACTTGACTTGAAAAGGTGGAGCCAGCCCATATCTCTCTTTCTTACCTCATTGGGCCTACCTGGCACTTCCAGTCACCAAGCATGACTCTGCCTTTGGCAGGCCCACCAGGTGTCCCCTTTATCCAGTCCAACCTCCACCTGAGATGTGGGCGTCAATCTACTCAGCCTGTCACTTAAGCTGCTTGTCTTAAATTTGAGTGGGTGGAAGGAGGCCCCACCTTATACTTCAGTAATGCCTTTGCCAGTGAGCATTGAGAAGGCTGACATTCAGAATGCCATTTGTTGGCCCGTATCCGTTAAAATCTAGAGGAAGGAGAGGGGGAAATTGTTGGAAATTTCAGGAAATGCAAAGACTTTAGAGTCAAATGGGTTTAGGCTCCTTTTCCAGGTTGGCCAAGTGTTGATTCGTATGTTTCCTCATCTTGGGCACTCAAGTTAGTTAACCTCTCTGAGCCTCAGTTTCCTCACCTTTAAAAGAGGAGCAGTAGTTCCTGGACACGTGTCATTCTTGGTGCGGTGTCCAGTTGAGTATGGAACCTGTGATTCCTGTGCTTATCTCAGTCCTGCATCACCTTTTGTTGAAAGTCTTTATTTAATAAATGCTTTGTAGGGGGATTACACAGAGAAATCAATTGGTATTTCTCTATTGGAACTTATAGTCTAGTTGGGACAGTATGATAGTTAAACAAATACACAGCTAGAGACATGTTCCAACTTGAGAATAAATGAAAAGAATCAGACCGTGATAGAAGCAATTTTCTTGTATCCAGACTGTCAGAAGCTAGCCCTCTGCCATGCTGTGGCAGGTCGTTGTGGCCTCTTCCTTCCCCAAGCAGAGATTAACAGACAAGTTGTTGCTGGTGCCGAGGTGCTGGGCAGTCTCTGTGTTGAGGCATATCTGCCAACCTGGCAGGACCTGGGAAACTTTTCTTCTGAGTAGTGAGCCTCATCTAGAGGCATACAGCCTCCCTGACACTGCCACAGTCTGAAGCAGCCCTAGTGACACGGTCGCCAGGGAATAAAATCAGGGCTGCCCATTGATAGAAGAGCCAGTGTCAGCATGGCCAGAGGAGAGCAGTGCAAGTGCCCACAGGGCTGCTGAAGCAGAGGCCTGAACATTGGAAGCATTGAGTCCTCTTGCCACACGCCCTGGGCAGCCTACACATACTGAGGGGGTTGCCCAGATGCTGCGCAGGTTAAGGAGTTGAGCCCTGTGTGGAAACTCCTCAAGTTTTAGAGGGATCACAGTTGGAGATTTTGAATTCCAATCAGCTTGTTTCAGTGTATCATGTTTTTAATTTTGTTCTCAACTCATTACAAGCAATAACCCCAGGCCTTAGCACGTGAGGAACATTATTGAGTGTTTGCTATAGACAGGCGCTGTTCTAATGTGTTTCTACTCATTTAATTTTCAAAACAACCTTATGAAGTAGGTACTGTTATTACCTCCATTTCACATAGGAGGAAACTAAGATACAAAGAGGTGAAATAACAAGGTTACATAGCTAATAGGAAATTCAAAACCAGATGGCCTGAAGACGCTATACCCTTTAGGTCTATCTAAACAGCCTCCTAATGTTGGTGGTTTTTTATAGACATTCGTGTTCACAAGCAGAAAAATCTCCTTCCTCGTGTAGTAAGGCCTGTGTCCCAGGCAAGAAGATGGAAACAAAAACATGAATTCTTTTGAATGCTAGAAAAAGAACTTGTCTAGTCTGATGGGCAGAAAGTTAGACTAGAGGATCTAGACTAGACTAGGAAGTTAGATTTTGAGAGTCTCTGATTGCCCCTGAGTTCCAGCCCTGGAGCCCCTGGAGAGATTATACAGAGGTTAGAGGGAAAACAGTTTCTGCTTAATGAAAACGTTCCCCTAAGATTACTATGAAATTTTTTTTTTTTTTACATTTAACATTATATCTAGTTTCTTAAATGATTTTCAACTGTGTGAGATTATCCAAAGATTCTCTATTAGCAAAGCTGATGTTTCACAGTTAAGGAGGCAAATAGAAAGTCTGTTCATTTTCCTTCTTACTGGATCCTGGCACTGCCTAATACCCTCCACAAACCTCTTTAAGTTTCTTTGGTCTTTGTACTTCATTTTAGCTTTAAACTTTTGTCTATACTGTCTTTATACTTCACTATATCCGTGTGTTCTTTGATTTTTACCACAGTTAGAACAGCATCTCTTAGACTGATATGTTGTTCTATAAGTAATTATCTTGGATGGGAATAGGAACCTCAAGTAAGCCCAGATACGGGCCTCCTAGGTGTCCCTTCTATATTGTTCTGAGCAACCCCTTGAGCAATGTCAGATCAACGGGCATTTTGTGGCTGGCTGGTGGCAGAGAGTGATTCTTCTGCTAGAGGTTGCTGCAAAGCTCACTGCTGCAGGCTGAAGCCAGGTTTTAGAAGCAGGGCAGCAGGCAGTGGGGGAGGGGAGTAGATTGGCAGCTCCAGGACCAGAAAGGACCTAAGATAGCAATGTTGTCCTGGAATATGTTGTCCAAATATTTGGCCTTGTCTGGGAGGAAGGAAGCAGAATTAGCATGGAACCAAGTCATGAACTTTGACAGCTGCTCTTGGCTACATGAGACAGCCTTGTACAGAAGAATTCTTCACTGCCATTTGCTTCTCATTAAAGCGTCTAAAGATGTGAGCCCTGGTTCTTCTGAAATCTCAGAGCTTCTCTTCTAACAGATATAAAAGGGGCTTGTTACGGGTGCTTTCTTCCAGTAAACCTAGAAAATATCTCACATTCATCCATAAAACAAACCACAGGACAACCATAGAGGAACACAGCTCCATTTTACAAGTTTAAGGCTATCAGTACCCCACAACGGTGCTGATAGCCTCTGCGGTGCTGATCCAACACACCCCAGAGTCTGGGAAAGTACAGAGACAAGACCAGAGCTGCTAGCTCCCAGCTTGGAATTATATAACTCCCAGTCTCCTCAAGTCCCTGGAAACTGAGGCCAATTCCCTGGAAGATCATTCTGTTCTCTCCTGTTTTTTCAAGAATAGAGCCAGCTTGATCACTGGCTCTGAGGATTGCATGGGAATGTCCCATTTTCTTTCTTCCTTAAACTGAATGACTACCATCATGATCATTTTTAATCAGATTATATTCGACCTTCCCTGGATCTCATACTTTTATGTATGTTTAGCTCATATTTTGAAAAACTTTGCTTTATTTATGTATATCCTCATCTATTTCCAAAAAGAATTTGAGAGAGCTTACAACAAAGAAAATAAATAGTGAAATGTATTTAATAGAAAGACAGAAAATCAGAATCAAGGAAAGGAGGCAGAAGTAATATGACATCACAGTTCCTGTGACTGGGCATCATATTTTCTGATTTCTTTTTTTTTTTTCTTTTCTTTTTTGGTGGTTGGCTGGTATGGGGACCCAAACCCATGACCTTGGTATTATAAGGCTGCACTATAACCAATATTTTCTGATTTCAATATCAGAGAGGCAGAGATCGTCCCACTTGGAGGGGAGGGGAAAGATTTTATAAGGTTATTTCTTACAACAACCCTCATTGAAAGTTGAAGGATATTTTTCCTAGCACTAAAAGCAGCTTCTCACATGAGGCTTGATACCGGGGGCATTAAATGTTATATAGTGGACATCTTTGGCATTTATGGCAAATGAAGAAAGAGATTTTATAAGGCTGTTTCTTAAGACAAACTTTGGTGAAAATAGAGGGATATTAAAACACCCTTAAGGAAGGCAAGTCTGCTAGTGAGCAAGCTCCTATGGTCTATATACATAACTTTCTTATCACTAATTTGATTCAAGGATGAAGCTTTGAACATCTCCGAGTGATGGATGGCCTGTCACTTGGGCTGCTTCTGACTTGTTTCCCTTCTCTTTGCTGAGTGTGTAGTAGAAGCTGTGTAGCAGTGGCTGTGAAGTGGGGGGCCCTGGCAAGGTCTGCAGTGTGGGTATTCTCTACTGCTGGGGGCGGGGCCAAAAGCTTTAGAAAGCAGATATGTTAAGTGGCTGAATTGGTGTATTCTGTGCACAAGGAAACCTGAACAGTCTCCCCAGATGCACAGCTGCCTCCGTTCATTTGGAGGAGCTGTATGCAGTCCCTATAGTCAGCACTGACACTTGCCTATGGAAGCAGCCATGGGTGACTCCAGCCCCTGAACAGAACAGTGATCAGCCTGAGGTCCCAGAGCTCTGAGCAGAAATGGTTCTGATGCGGTGCTGATCCAACACAGTACCATTTGGCCATGAAAATCCTCAAAAGTGCTCCAGCTGAGCAGATTGGTTGCATTCTCTCTTCGTCTGGTTGCATGTGACATATGCAGACTTGCACATCATCATCACCACTGTCACACTGCTCAGGAATCTGAGAGGCAAAAACATGACCTAATGACAAGGTGAGCCTGGATCAGGAGTGTGCTGAGGAAAAGGAGCTTCTGTTCTGCCAAACAAGACCCTGGAATGGGCGATGAGCTCTTCTAGGCTGGTCTCACCCAGCAATAAAAGCAGATGGTCATGTGGGATAGCAGCAAACAGAGCTCCCCTGCCCTGGTCTTGCTGGTGAGCAGTGAAGTAACCCTCAGAAGAAGAAGCGTCTTGACAGGCAGGCAGCAGAGCTGCTGCTGGGCTCTTCTCTCCTGAGACTGGCTTGTTGACTAAGGCTCCTTACTAAAGAGAACTTGCTTTCCCTGTGGGTTGACTATAGCTCCAGAGACAGACATTTTTTCTTCTGAGCAAGTAAAACCTCAGCAATGAAGTATCCTTGTCCTGTCACTTTTAACCTTAATGAGAATAGAACAAGACTCTGGAACAAGGTACAGTGGAGTCAGGGGAAGTGGCCTTAAGTGAAAACACAGCTGTGGGGTTTACAGACAGCGCTGCAGGGAGGCGTCATCCAATGGGAGCAGCCAGCCTCGCTATAGACTTTCCAACACTAATGAATCGGTAACTCCATGCTGAACAGAATTTAGTTTGATGGGTCTCTGTGCCAGCAGATGGATGTATTTTTCTTGAAAGACCAGGGTGCCAGAAGTCTCCATGATTACGTTACTGGAGCAAGGTTCTTTTTTGTGGTTTGTGAAGTTGAGCGTCAGGACTGCAGGATTCTCTTGCTCTTTCTCACTCTTATTTTTTCCAGGTCAGAACCAGAGCTCAGGGTGGGGAGGAAAATCCTGCTGAATGAGCAAGTTCTTTCTTAAAAAGCTCTCTCTAAGTCCAAAAAGACTTCAGTGGACTTAGGAGAAAGAAATTTAATACATTGCCGTAGAATCGTTGTTAACCAAGTCAAAGCAAAGTCCACAGCATCTTTGTCTTATAAAAGAAAGCAAAGAGGAGATGGAAAAAAAGAAATGATGCTTAGGAAATCCAAAGCAAACACTGACGACTAGAGAAGAAAAACTGAAGATCACTTCTGAGAATGCAGAGATTTCCTTCTAATAAGATTTTGCAATTACAAAACCAAGGCTGCAGGTAGAAGTGACTTTCCTGTTCTTTTTAGGTATACCATTTATGCTTGACTTATGAAGAGGATTTGCCACTTACAGCTTAAGGAACAGTTGGACACCCTGCATGACCCAGTGCACTGAGAGGGGAAGAGTCAACCATGGCGAGGCTGGAGGCCTCCCAGGCTGGTCCTTGACCTGCGTTTGAACCTTAGTCCTAATAGCTAGCAGATTGAAGCAAGCTCGCAGGCCTCCAAGAGAACCGTGTTGCTTTGAACTGCAGCAGTCCTGGCCAAAGAACTAACACTACTTCCACCAGCGTCCTCTCTCGTTACACCCTTGTGAGGGGAGCTCTGATCTAGCCTCCCAGGTCCCCCTGCTCAGTCACAGAGCAGCCTGCAGAGCAAGCTCTGTCCTGATGGGGCTGCAGGTGGCTTCCAGGGAGTGGGCAGGGAGAGACCGGTTGCCCATAGAGGTCATCTCGGAGCTTTTATGAACAAGACAGGGAGTTCCTAAACTTTTAACTCATTTTTTGCCCTTCCAAGGTCAGGCCAGGAGTTTTCAAAAGCACTGGAAGCTCTGAGCTGGTTTCTTCCTTAACTAATGGAGATTAGTACCTAGTGACCTGTGCCTAATGTTCTCCAAGTATGTGGCTGTCTAGGAAAGCCGGCTATGCCCCTGAGCAAACTGAAGACTGACTTACTGTCTAGCCCAGGGGAACATGTGGCACACATGCATAGCCACCCTTTCCTGTCCCATCCCATCACTCTTTTCTGATTATTTTTATGAATGTAATCTGGCCTCTGGGCTGGGATCCAAAGTAAGGTCATGTGCCTTTTAATAGTTACATTAAATGACTCCAGGGACCCTGCCCCCTTCCTGGGACAGTCATTCTTCCCCTAAATTCTCCCTGAAATGTCATCCCCAGCAGCGAAATCTGAGAACCCTGAGGAAGCCTTACCTAGTCCCCAGTCAGGCATTCTTGTTGTTCACCTGTTGCCACCTGCTGGGAGGATGGCCCTGCTGCCTCCCTTGCTACCCACCCAAAGAGCCCAGAGGGGCTGAAGGGGAGCCTCTTGCAGGTCCCATAACCCCAACAAGGCCTGCCCATGTTCCCACAGAGTCTGGGAAAAGACTCTCCTCTCCCAAGGGTCCTAGCCCCTCCAACTCACCCCAGCTCCTAGAGGTTGCCAATATAATTCCCTGGGGCCAGTTTCCCTGGGGCGCACCCCTGGAGCAGGACATCTGGGTCAGAAGGGGTCCCAGCAGAAGTCTCACATTCTGACTGCCCAGAGCCTGTGCCCCTGTGGGATCTCAGCCTGAGCCCACGAAGGCAGAAAGCTCTAACATCTTCTACCCAAGGGAGACTAGACTGTCCTTTGTTGGGATGAATGCCTTGCCTCTTACTGGACCCACTGAAAGGCCTCCTTCCTCTGCTGGTGGAGGCTGACAGAGCAGCCTTGTGAGTGCTTCTTGGGCCCTTCACTTCCTTTCCTCTTCACCCAATACCAGGAATGTTGTGCAGTTGGAAACTGTCCACCCAGGGAAACTCATTCCCAGGGGAAGGGTTGGGTAATGGCAGGTTCTTTTGCTTGATGTAGCAGCTGCCTCTGGAAAAGGAAAGATGTGAAGTCTCAGAGTGGCTGCCACTCTTGCAGGCTGACTTTCCAAGCTGAGCTGCTGTGTGGATGGGGTCCTACAAGCCTAGATCAGAGCCAATGCCCTGGCACAGATGGCAGCCTGTAGGCCTGCCTCTTCCCTTGCCGCACCTGGTATGTGGAAAGTATTCAGTAACAGGGCCAGCCCATGGCTCACTTGGGAGAGTGCGGTGCTGATAACACCAAGGCCACGGGTTTGGATTCCTATGTAGGGATGGCCGGTTAGCTCACTTGGGAGAGCGTGGTGCTGACAACACCAAGTCAAGGGTTAAAATCCCCTTAATGGTCATCTTTAAAAAAATAAAATAAAAAAGGAAGTATTCAGTAACCATTGTTGAGGGAAGGACTGCGTGCCTCTTCAGGGGCACTGACAAGATAGGAATGCCTGAACACTGAGAGTATTTGAGCCACTGTGTATCGTTGGTGGCACAGTTACTGAGAGGGGGACAGATGTGAGGCAAAATTTCTTTACTGAAGGGAAAGAAGGAATAAAGAAATGCAGGGATGAAATTGGACACCTCCTGTGGACAATGATTAAGACTCTTAGCACACAAGATAGCTGGTGAGGCTACCCACCTGGAGTCCTCAGACTCTGGGGAAAGAGGCCCTGCTTCCAGCATCCCAGAGGAGGGAGTTTCAAAAGATCAGAGCCACTTTGACAGGGAATAGACAGGAGGACAGGCTGGAAGGGCTGTCCTGGGAGCAGGTACAGCATGAGGAAGGGCATGGAGGTCTGAAACTGTGGCCTGGTCCAATCATATGCAGTGAACTGTAAGTGTAGCGGGGTGCACAGAACTCTGCAGCGGAAGAGGGGCACCCTTCCCTTTCCTTTAAGACTCCTGTTGTCTACCCTTAGGGTCTCCCTGATTGGCACATCCTCTAAGGCACATTCCCACCTCATCCATCCCTCTCTTACAGTCCATATTTTTTCATGCGAGCAGCTAACCTCCTGAGAGCCTGAGCAATGTTTAATTCATTTTTATATCTCCAACAGCAAGAAGCCACTTAAGGAGGGAAGTGTCATCAGGTTTATGTTTTAGAAAGATAACTCAGTTGTGTTGTAGAGAGTGGATTAAGAGAGCAGGGCCAAGGGAGTGGGTAGACATATGTCAATGTCCTCAAGAGAAATAACAAACAAGTACAAAAGAACAGTAGAGTAGAAGGTGGCAGAGACCAGGCATGCGTCCATTGAGGCTCTGGCTCCACTCTTTTGCAAGCTTTTGATTCTGCTTCCTCTGTGAGCTGGCGTTTTTCTCAGGCTGGTAGCATGCTGGTTGTGCAGCTCTGGTTCTCATGCCCAGAAGCACTCAGCAAACATCCTCTCATATCTCAAGCCTCGGTTGGTTCACGTGTTCATTCCTCAGTAAGTTCCTAGGGCCAGGAAATGCCATGCACTGATTGGGCTAGGTTTCTGAGTTCCAGCCTTGAAGCTGGAGATGGGGTCTGCTTCCCCCTAGAGTCTCAGGACTGGGGAGAAGTGGGTGGGGGTCTGAATAGCTTAATGAAACTAGCGTATCATTAGGAAGTAAGAAATATCTGCTAGATATGCATCCAGGTCTGCTACAGGGACCATTGGACTCATTCATTCATGTAGTGAACCTTGCACGTGGTAGTCACCTACACACCTGTGGGGACATACTTTGTGGATTGGTTTATCTGGGAAACAGCATATCATCATCCTGGGTGAATTTCAGACCTCTCACAGAGTATCCCCCACCCCCATCTCCTCCTTCAGTTCTCCATTCCTTGACTTCTCCTTGGATCTTGTGATTGACCATCTATCTCCAAAGTCACACACACAGCCTGCTCTCTGATCACAGCCTCCAGTCCCTCCATTTCCCTTACTCAGTGACTCCTACAATTCTTCCCTTTGACCTCCTGGACACCTAGGAGGCCAGTATAGCCCAGTGGTTAGCAGCATGCACCACACTTCAGTTCTGCCACTTACTTGCTAATTTGAGCCAAATACTTAAACTCCTATGTAATGTAGGGATAGGAACCAACATTGCAGGGCTGTTGTGAGGATTAAATAAGAGCACACATGAAAGATGCTTAGGACAGAAGATGTGCTCAATAAATGTTAGCTCCATACAAGACATCTGTATGAGTCAGGGTTCTCCAGAGAGACAGGATCAATAGGATATGTTATAAATACATGAGAGGGGATTTATTAGGGGAATTAGCTCAAGTGATTATGAAGAAAAGTCCCATGATAGGCCATATGCAAACTGGATGCCAGTAGTGTGGCTCAGTCCAAGTCCAAAGGCCTTAGAACCAGGGAAGATGATGGTGTCCTTGGTATAAGTCCTGGAACCCAAAAGCTGAAGTCTCGAGCTCTGATGTCCACAGACAGGAGAGAGGACTCTATCCCAGCTCCAGCAGATAGAGAGATTCACCTTTTTTCTCTGTCTTTTGTCCTCTCCAGGCCCCCAGCAGATTGGATGGTTCCCACCCACATTGAAGGCAGGTCTTTCCCACCCAGTCCACACAGGCTGTCATCTATTCTCTGCTGGAAACACGCTCATGGACACACCTAAAATGATAGCTTTACCAGGTTTCTTGGCATTCCTTAATCCAATCAAGGTGACACCTAGAATTCACCTTTACAACATCTATCACCGAGACCCTTCTGTTTTCTTCTAGTTGACCCCTTTCGTTTTTATTTCCTTACCAGTTCCCTTTTGGTTCCCTGGTCCATCTGTGGCTGTATCATATCTCCACTCTCTTGACACATTATTCTTCTCTTAAACCTTCCTGGAAAATACTCAGCTTTGGACCAATCTGACTTTCTTCAGACCAATGTCTAGGTTGCTAGAAAAAAATCAACAACTGGGCAGATGGTTGCTACAGTGACTTCAGATCCTGTGGCCTCAGGTAGACCCTTAATGCTCCCTAGCAATCCTTATGTTCTTCCTTGGTCAACTGTTTTTTCTGTTTCCCAAAGAAGCCATTTCAAACCTTCATCGCTTTCCTCAAACTTCCACTCCTTCCCTCACCAAACTCTCCATTCCTTGCAGATAATTTTGCTTCCTAATTCTCAGGAAAGAACAAATGCCCCCTTGCCCAGTCTGCAGATCTGTCTGCATCCCTGCCCATCCTTTCCCCTTCTGCAGTGAAGGAGGGGTCTTCCACTTGCGCATCGGATTCCAACGCTGGTCATCTCGGAGGCATCAACTCTCCAGTTATCTCTGTGTCTCTTATGTCTTCCCACTCCTCTCTCCATAGTGCCTCCTTCCTTTCAGCATTTAAACAAGTCTCTGTCATTTTCAAATACATTTCCCTTCAATCACACGTCCTATTTTCCTATCCCTTTCCGTTCCGTTCATCTCGCCTCTTCTCCACCATTATCTAATTTGCTAAGAGTTGTATACGTTCGTGATCCCCATTTCCTTTCCTTCTACTCATTTTTCCACCCATCACACCATGATCTCTGCTCCTACCACTTCCCCCAAGAGTCTTTTCTGCTAAGTCCAATGGATTCCTTGTTTTGGTTCCTTGTTTCTCTGTTAAACCTCTTAGAAAGATTTAATGCTGCTGACTGCTCCCTCCTCAGCTTCTACAATGTCATAACACAAACCTCCGTGGCCACTCCTTCTCAATCCCCTTGCGCAGCTCTTAAATATAAGTGTTTCTCAGGATTCTGCCCAAGACCCTCTTTCCCCCGCTTTTTCTTTTTTTGTGGCTGACTGGTACGGGGATCTGAACCTGTGACCTTGATGTTATAAGGCTGCGCTCTAACCAGCTGAGCTAACCGACTAGCCCTAAGAACCTCTTTTATTCTACACACTCTCTCTGGACAATCTCATCCACTCCAGTAGCTTCAGTTGCCATCTTACATACCATCTGAAGGCTCCCAACTTTGTACCTCCAGCTTATAGTCTTGCTTATAAACTTCAGAACTGCATATACAGCAGCCTACTGGTTATCTCCACTAGATGCCTCTGAGGCACCTTAAAATCAGCAATCTCAAACTGAACTCAAACTGTTCTCCCATACCTGCTCTTCCTCCTTGTCAGGCTGAGTAGCAACACCATCTACCCTGCTGCCCAAGACAGAAAATCTTAAATATCTTTGACTCCTCCCTCTCTTGCTGACTTTACATCCAGACTATCACCAAGCCCTGCAACGCTGAAAAGGTGGAAAGAATGTGAAATTCTAGTTCTAACTGTGGTTTGGACAAATTACTTAACCTTTCTCAGCCTCAAGTTCTTCATCTATAAAAAGAAAATAGTAATACCTAATTCAAGTGGTTGTTGTCAGGATAAGGGAAGGCCTTTACTTGGAAGGCGATGAATAAATGTAAGTTCTTCATTCAATAAAGATGAGTGCTTTTCTGTCCCAAATCCTCTCTCTCTCACGCCCAATCATTGCCTTATTGCTGACTTGGTGTGTACATAGTCTCCTGACTTTGAGTATCCCCAGGAATTAAATTTTCCACAGTCCCTTCATGATTGCAGACTACACGTTCTGTCTCGTCACCCCTTTTTCACTTGGTCATGGGACAGCTGGAGTTGAATGGGGGCTGGGATGCAGGGTCTGGATGTCACCTTCATTGTCATCTGGTTAGATGTGTGTGTGTTTCCAAGTCTTGTCTCTTATCTGTTTCCCAATGCTTCCATCCCCCACTGTGCCACTGTAGGTCGGATCCTCTTCTCACTGGGCCACTGGAACAGCCTTCTATAAGGCCTTCCTTTCTCCAGGATCTCTCTCACTTCAGCCCATTCTCTACATGACCATCAGAGCAGGTCTGTCTTCTACTTTGAAACCTGCCTTGGCTTCTCCTTTTTGACAAAATGAAGTCCACACACTCTTGCATGCAGCCTGCCTTGCCAGCTTATTGCCTTGCGTCCCTGGACCAGCCCAGTGGCTCAGTCCTCTGTAACCCAGTGCCCCTTTCATAAGGGAGCAGGAAGGATACTTGAACACTACTTGAGAAGCTGAATGCTACACTTCTTGGGTCTAGTGGTTAGTGGGGCTGGCATAAGACACTCAAAAAAGACCAGTTGTACTGAAAACAGGGACCAAAAGAGACAGGAAATGCAGAAGGATTCAGAATTCTGTAAGGAAGTTAAGAATCACCAGTCATAAAATAGGGGGGTGTGGGGGAACATTAGTCTTTTACCCAATATCAAAGTAATATATGCTTATCATGAAGAATTTGGAAAACGTGAAGTAAAGCAATCACCTGCAGCCTTCCACCTACTGGTAACCACTGCTGTCATTTTGATATCTTTCCTTTCAGTCTTTCTTCCATGCAATTTTTGTTCTTTTTTACCTAGTTTTCATGGTAAAATGTATACATTTTATAGTTAATGTATCATCATATTATCTTTTAATTCCATTTTTCCACGAACTTTTTGAAGTACCCTTGTATAATCAAATATGCATCCTACTTTATCTCATCTATCACAAATCTTTTTCCACGGTAGGAAAAATTCTTCATAAACAATTTAAAAGCTGCATGCTATTCCACATGTGACTATAGTATAGTTTTTTTAACCTTCTGCTATTGCTGGTCTTCTAGAGTCTTTCCAATAAATAACACTGAGGTGAACAGTTTTGCAAGTAAAGCTTTTCCTCCCACATTTATAAGTTTTCTAAGCCATAAATCCATGACTTGAATCACTGAAGATATAAAAATTTCTAAGCAATGCAGACTTTTGAAATGGAAAAAATGAATATAGGACTGACCTAAGCTGCAAAGAGAGAGATGAGGAGAAAAGGGTTGTAATTAACAGATTTTTAAAAAATAATTATTTTTTATTTTACTGAAAGAGGACTGGAAAGATCCAGGCAGTGCTCTGTAGGGAAGACATGCCTTTGACTTGAAGCTCCTGCCTTCATGATGGTAAAGAAGGGCTTGTTTCTGTTTTTGTATTTTTATCTGGGTCAGTTAGAGGACAAACCATTCCTATGAGCTCGTTTCCCTCTGAGGAAGAGAAAATTCATCCAGCATCTAATGATGCAGATCATTAGCTAAGTTAACAGCCTTACAGTTATAAAAATAAAAAAAATTATAATAATGTACCCTCCTAATGTGCAGTTAATTTTAGTTAAAATTTCCCTGGTGATATTAAAACCCTGTGAATTTATAAATATAGTAATTGGTTCCACACTTGGAAATGTTAAAGCTGCCCTAACCAACTGTCTCTAGCAGGACACACAAAACACCCCTGAGAACTGGAGGAATTCTGCACTCACCTGAGTGCTCCCCTCCAGAATCCAGAAAGAACCAGGACTTTACCAGAGTCCCTGCTCCTGATCTTCCATAACCGAAAAAAGCTAATGAGTGTCTCAAAGTTAACATGTCCAAAATCAAACCTTTGACTCCCTGCTCATCCCCAAATTCAGTCTTCCCGCTCAGCGATGTTGTTCAAATCAAAAACTTGAACTGTCCTTGATTTCTTCCTTTCCGTCCTTGCCACTCCCAACATCAAATGCATCAGCATATCCTGTTGCCTCTAAAAATTTACTTCTGAAATGTGTCTCAAATTGTCTATTTCTCTCCATCTTGCCCACCCGCCATCTAGTCCCAGCCCCTGTTGTAGAGAGCACTAACATTTATAAAGCAAATATGTTTCACAGGGCCTATTTTCCAAAGCCCTGTAGTCTCAGATTTAGCCTAACCTTTTGGAATTACATATAGAAATGTTAACCTTGCAAAAAACAGGAAACTTTCCCCAGGCTAAAGTCTCTGATATTGATATAGAATTGTGGCACAGCAAAGTTGCTAGCTCTCAAGGACAGATACCCTTGAGAGCAGGTTAACCTACTGATTGATATGTAAAGATACTAGGAAAATTGCTGTAGGGAAAAACAGTGTTTGCTAAGATCAAGCTTTTGTTGGTGGATCAATTTAACTTTTTCCAAATTGTATTATGGAATGTCACTTTGCTTGTTCCATAGATGTTACCAGCCTAAACTGTTAAACTATACTTAGCTATAACCCCACCTATGTTCTTTTCCTGTAACTTCCTGGTCTGGAGAATAAATACAGGGTGAGAACCCCAGTTCATGGTTAATTTCCAAAACGAGGAACGCCTCTCTCTTGAGGGTTCCAAGAAATTAACCCCTTCAGGGTCTCTCACTGCTCAGAAGAAATTGGCTTTGAGTAATCCTTTTGTGGCACCATCACCCAGGGGAAGAGAGATGATAAATTCATGTGAGGCAAAGCAACACCTGTCACTGTTCACCTCAGCTCCCCAATGGCTGCCTCCTGCAGACTTCTTCTCTGCACTCTCCTGCAGTCTGCCTTTATCTACACAGAAGCCAAGGGTATCTTGCCAGAACAGAACTCTGATCATGTCACTCATCCCTCCCTTAAAACAGGTTAGAGGCTTTCCTTTGCTATTAAGGTAAAGGCCAAAAAATTGTAACGTGGCCAAGAAGGTCTTGCATCTCCTGCCTGGCCTTCCTCCCCAATGCTACCACCTACCATGTCTCCTATGACTATCAGGATCCAGCTTCACTGGCCATCCTTAAGTTCCTGCAGCTCTTGCCCCAGAGACTCTGCACCTGCTGTACTCTCTGCCCAGAGGAACCCTCTCCACACAATCTAGGTAGCCCCCACCTCCTATTTCAGGAGAGCCATCCTTCATCCCCATTCCATTTAGGTCAGTTATTTACTTCCACAAAAACATCGGGGGGGGGGGGTTCCTGCTACAGAAACCTACTTTAATTTGAAGTTTTACATATGTATACATATTCATTGGTGTGATTGTTTGATTGCTGTCTGTCTCCTCTTTTAGAGTAAGATCCATGAAGGAGGCCCCTCCTTGCTGTTGTCACTGATCTGTCTCCCTCAGCTAGCTCAGTGCCTGGCACAAAGTAGGAGCTTATAAATATTGGTTGCATGATGAATGAACAAGTAGAGTCCTGGTAACAACTCTCATTGATGACAGGGTCCCCGTAAGGTGTGGGCTCTTCCCAGAGTGGACAGACTCACAACATATCAGCTAGAGGGAATGTGATTTTGCTTGATTTTTGTTTTCATTTTAGCTGTTGGAATGGTTAGAGTTGCCAAAAACTTACTTGTTTTTCTCTTTTCTCTTTATTTAGCTAAAGCTTGCTTTCACTCTGGACCATGAGACTGGATTGCCTCAAGAATGTCATATCTATGAGTACCGTGACAGCAACAAGTAAGACACCCAGTGGGAAGTAGTGTCACCTTACCATGGTATGCAGCAGAAGTACCTATAGCCTGCTGGCACTGGGCTTCCTTACAAAGGGGTTGTCAGCAAGGGAGTCACATTTTTTGCTACTGTACTAGAAAATAGCTGGCACAAAAATACTTCTGTAAAATCTTTTTTGCCTCTAAATATAGGACTTGAAGTACTTGTATAGGAGAAATTGTGGTGTGTTAGAAGTACTCACATATTCAAATGCAAACCATCCTGTCTGTCCGGGCTGCAGCTGTCTGCTAGAGCCACCCTGCTCTTGGTCGCCAATCCTGTGCACGCTAATTTGATTCACTGTGTGACTTTGGATTTTGTTGCAGTTCCGTAATCGCTGTCTGACTATACTTATGTTTATGGGTTTTGTTGTTATGGTTTACCTTGTGAATTTTATAACTGGGAGATTTCTGGGTACTTAGATTTAACTTGGTGGCCTTGCTTGAGGGTGGTACCTGGCATAATTTTATAGCACCTCCTTTCTTTATCACAGACCACCTCCTTGACTGTGTATTTTAGTTTGCAAGACAGTGGAAGGGGTGGGGACTGAGGCACAGGGAATGTGTGCTGATGATGACGATAATGACAGCAGCTACCATTGAGCACCTACTACATGTAAAGCACAATACTGGGATAACACTTGTTATCCCGTTTAATCCTCAAAACAATCTGTAGAGTGTTCTTTTATTATTTTTGTATTCGCAGAAGCTGAGTCTTAGGGAATTAAAGCAACTTGCTCAAGCTTACTTGGCACAGCTGTGAGAGACAGAGTCAACAATATCATGTTTACTCTGGAAAGAGAATAGATGGAAGACAATTGTCCCAAGTTGTTACTTATGGAAACCCCAGTCAAGGATAAGAGGAGTCCCCATCTGGACTTGAGGACAATGTACTCTGGTCTCATTGTTTAACTATCCAAGACTTTTAATATTATCCAGTGGAAGGAAACAATTAGGCACATGACGGCAGAAATGTACTTTACCTTCCAGAAGAGAAACGCATTTCTTCCTCAAGAATTGTTGCTCTCTTATGAGTAGAAGATAGGTGACTGAGTGCCCTCATGACCAAATCTCCATTCAGATTACCTTCAAGGCATTGTTAGTCTTTGTAAGTTATCTTTAGGAGGAGGCCAGAGTAAACCCCCAATTCCCACCAAATTAATCACAGGAAAGATTGGCCAAGCATCCTTTGACACCTTTTTTCATCCTCTTAGATGGCACTATTTCTGGAAGACATTTCTAGCGTTTCTAGGCCATTGTGTCAGAATCACCATCTCAGTTTCTTATAATGCTTAATTCAGCAGAGAAGTGACCTCTCTGGTAGGGATGTCATGTTAAAGTACATCATCACCAGCCTAGTATACAGAATGCCCACAGTAAGTGTTGGTTGCCTCTCCTTCCCAAACAGAAAAATTGGCTCATGACTTCCTTCTGTTTTCCAGTGCCAGCAGGGCTGTATCCATGAGTTGTGGCTACAGTCAACAGTATGTTGATTGGGAAGGAGTGTGTGCACATGCCTTGGACAGCCCTCAGTTGGGTGTGATGCTCTCTTGTTCAGAAGCAAACTGCTCTCCCCACTTGTGAATTGTGAAGTATAGCATGGAAGACCCCATGAACCTGACCATGACTTCTCCTCTCGCCCAGCCTCTTCCCTGTCTGTGTTCCTCTGTTCACTTTTAGAGTCATTTCTCCTAGAATGCCTGAATCCAAATATTGGTGTAATAGTAGCATTTAGGAAATGAGGGTATTCAGCCCAGGCCCCAAGGAGCCCAAGTTGTCTCAGGCCAAGTAATGTGAGAGCAGCAGCAGCAGAGTGATGACATTCTACAAATGAAAGAAACTAGCTTAAATAGTAGTTTGACACAACAAATTATTGATACTACTACTTTCCTGGGTATTCCCTGGGTATTCCTTACATTTATAGTAAAGTGTAATCATTTTAGTATTCATCTCTGTTTGCCAAATTCAATCCATCAGCACAAAAGTTGTTCCAAACAAGTATGAGGCTGTTGGACAGTTCTCCCAAGTGGTTTTTACTTTCAAATGGAATGGTACTGATAATGAGCACTCTACTTTTGTATTCCCTAGATTATCTATCACTTTCCTTCCCTGGAATCTCCTGCTAGCCCTGAACCTTGACTCTGTCATCCTGTTCCCCTTCTACATTAAAGGGGCTTTTGCCTTCTCTGGGCTCCAGGGAGGACAGGCCCTGGGACTTGTCCATCTCTGGTGGGACTTGGACCCTTCTTCCTCTTGGGCTAGAGACATGGCTCTCAGGTAAACATTTTTAAAGCTCTGAGGTTATTAGAGGAGAGAAACTGTTCTATTGTGCCTTATGTTAGATTAGTAAAGCTCTCTACACCAGATTATTCTGTCAGCCTCCCCAAAACTGTTCAAATCTGCATCTAAGAGGTGTGAGGCCTCACTCCCCCGATTTTCTCAGAGACTACCAATCACTACCCATGGACCCAAGGACCACCTTCATTTTCTCTGTTGTAGAAAACTTGACCTACCTTTAATAATAAATCCAGTAAATCAAGGGTTCATTGAGTCATTTTTCTTAAATTTAGGTTTGGAGATCTCTTTACAAGGGCAGGAAACAAGGCCTAAAAGACTGAATAGTTGTGTATGGGAATTCAGTTATGCATTTGTTAAGCCCCTGCTCTACACAATGTGTTGTGCTAGGCGTGAGGGAGACAAAGATAAATTAGACTTGGCCCGTGCCCTCAAGGAGTTTGTACAAATAGCAAAGTACACTCCAGGACACTCTGGGATGATGATGTTCCAGCAGTGGTGAGAATCAAGTGCCATAGAGGTAACAAGAAGGAAAGTGAGTGCTTCTGACTTTGGAGCACCATGTGGATGGAGGTGACCTTCACAGACAAAGAGCTTTGCCCAGAGTGCTCCCTTCTCTCCATCACCGCTGCTGCCTCCTCCTCACTGCCTGGACTGTCACACTGCTTTGCACCCTGCTCTCCCTTCTGTCAGCTGGTTGACCTCCAGTCTGTCCTCTCTGCAGCCAGAATGAGCTTTGCATGTTTTTTCATTCTGGTTGCTTTTGAGACCTTATTTTTGTCTTTGGTGTTCTGCAGTTTTTCTACATTATGTCTGAGTGGATTCATTTCTATTTATATTCTTTAGGACTCAGTGTAGTTCTTCTCATATGGAAATTCTTATCTATTATCTCTGATTATCTTTGGTTCTCTCCAGTCTCTCCTGGAACTCCTGTTAGAAACCCACTATCTTATTTTATCTTTCCTATCTTTTTTCTGTCTCCTTGTCTGCCGGTGCTATATTCTAGGAAACTTCCTTAAAAGTGTCTGCCAGTTTAATCTCCTTGTAGCTGTTTGTAATCTGCTGCTTAATACCCCTTCCTAATATGAGAGTTTTTATTTTTAATTTTCAGAAGTTTAATTTTACTTTAATTTTCAGAAGTTCTATATGGTGCTTTTAAAAATCAGCCTGTTATTTCTGGGGTATTTTTAGTGTCCTAGTCTTTAATTATAATTTCTATTCTTTCTCTCATCTCTAATTATTTTCATTATACTGATTTTATAGCTTCTTTCAGATCATTTGATTATTCCTAGTTCTAAGGGTACCAGTTCTCCCATTTGTTTTGTCTACTGACTCACTTTTACGTTTATTTCCATATGTGGTTTGTTACTTTTTATTGTAAGATCTTCCTAAGCATGGCTGTGTTTACTGTGGGAGGTCCATGTACTGTGGGTTGTAGATGTGTTCTTTCATCACTTTTCTATTTGTTCTCAGGACCCCAGGAGTTTCCTAGGTCCTGCCAGTTTGGATGTTAACCTCTTGGTTTAGAAGTCCCAACACCTGTGTAACATGCGTTCAGATTCCACACCCATGGGCGGTGTGGGCTTGAGATCCCCATTTCTCAAAGGAGATGTCTCTACTCTGCACCACATACAGACATCCCTCTGGACTGTGAGAAAGGTCTTCCCGATTCCTTATTCAAAAACCAACAGCCAATCCTGGCTTTATGTGGGGGTTTTAGTTCCAGTTCTGTGGCCAGATCTTCTGCCTCTGTGGGCATTAAAATCCCAGCTC
This sequence comes from Cynocephalus volans, assembly GCF_027409185.1. Classification (NCBI taxonomy): domain Eukaryota; kingdom Metazoa; phylum Chordata; class Mammalia; order Dermoptera; family Cynocephalidae; genus Cynocephalus; species Cynocephalus volans. The sequence goes on from NC_084460.1 coordinate 294,378,563, forward strand.
CTGTAATTACATCAAAGTCTGATACTCCCAACCCCCAGTTGCCATGGTAAAAGTTACAGCTCTGATTTAGTCTCCTCTTCATTTCAAGCATCAGGGATTTTCCCTTTATTCTGTCATGATCAGTTTTATATTTAGATTATTCTTTTGGGTTTTTTTTTTTTTGTCCTTTTTTGTGACCGCGCTCAGCCAGTGAGCGTACCGGCCATCCCTATATAGGATCCGAACCCACGGCAGGAGCGCCGCACTCTCCCGAGTGAGCCACGGGGTCGGCCCAATTTTTTTTTTTTTTTTTCTTTTGGTATTTTTTACTTCTCACTTCTCTGTGATTATTTTGGGAAAGCAGTCCATATCAGGTCAGTCTACCATCTTTTTTTTTCTTTTCAGTCTACCATCCTGTCAAAACCAGAAGTCTGAATAAATTTTTAAAATGCAAATCTGATTACTCACTCATTCAACACTGTATAGGGAGTTTCTGCTGTGTACTAGTGTAGTACTAGGCACTGGGGCTGCAGAGCTGAGTGAACATGACGCTGCCGTCAGAGGCTCCTGGGCACCCGTCAGCAGCAAGACAGTTCTGTGATTGCCCCACCTGCCTACCGTATGGACCCATCCTCTCTTCCTGCTCCAGTGTCCCCTACAGCTGTGCCCACCCGACCCCCTCAAGTCTCCCTCACACAATGTCTTCCTGTATGACCAATCCATTTCCTGTTTCTAGAACACCCCTATTCCCTACAGCCCCTTCCCACCCATCTGGGTCACCCCTGCTTCTCCTTCCACTGTCAGCTAAGTATTACTTCTGGGAAGCCTTTCCACACCCCTAACAATCATCACCAAAGCCGAAGCAGTCGTGCCCTCCCCATGGTCCCACAGCATACCTATCTGGTCTTGTTTCAGCACCTATCACAGTGCATTTCAGTCATTGGTTTACTTGTCGGCTTCCTCCACTAGTCCATTTGAGGTCAGGGCTTTGTTTTGTTCATTTCAGTACCCCTAGTGCCTAGGCCAGTACATGGCAAATAAAACTCAATGAAGGCAAGGCGGAGGAACCTAATTTTGTTCTTTAGAAAGAAAGAGAGCATGGCTATTGGAGAGCCAAATATTTTTCCAACCTTTGTCTTTTCATTTGTTGTGGCATTATGTATGGAAAGTGAAAGTAAATGGTCAGGCTCCCTCGGGGGTTCAGAATCTTGCTGAGCATTTGATGTAAATAAGTTAACTATGCATGTGCACCCAGGTGTTTCTTGGTTATTATCTGATGTAGTTGTGGTGAGCACTCAGGTGTTCCTGGGTTATCAGGCTTAAGTATAAAGGATGAGTGGCTCTGATCCACAGTGCTCCCCTACCCCGACCCCACCCCCGCTGGACACCCAGTGGGGGGAGCCACAAGGGGGCCACTACTGCTACTGAAGGCTGTTGCTATAAGCTGTTGCTGCCAGGACCCCCAGGACATCCCAGGAGGCCACTGCTGCTGCTTCTGAAGGCTGGGAACTGAGCTTGTGTCCGAATGAAGCATGTCAACTCTGCCAGCAGCTCCCAGGATCTTTTTCCAATTACCTAGCTCGTGACCTGTATGTGAGGGGTCTGGTGACCCAGCCTGGCATGTGAGGGGTCTGTGACCCAGTCTGTACAATGGGTTTGAAGGGTCTGAGCACTAGTCCAACACATTATCATGAAGATTAAATTACACGTGTCAGACTAGGGCTCATAGACCCTTTCAAACCCGTTGTGCCCAGACTAGGTCACAGATCCCCACTGGGCTGGGTTACAGACCCTTCAAACCCATCCTGTGCAGACTGGGTGACAGACCCCTCACATGCAGGTTGTGAGCCAGGTAATTGGAAAAGATCCTGGGAGCCGTTGGCAGGTTGACATGCTTTATTTGGATGCGAGCTCAGCCCCCAGCCTTCTCAACAGCAGCAACAGAAGCAGCTTACGGCAGATCCAGCAGCAGCCCAGTGGCCTGCTTGGGGGCATCCCAGGGGCCCTGTAGATCAGAGCCCTTTGTCCTTTATATTTAAGTCAGATAACCAGGAACACCTGAGTTCGAGTCAGATAACCAAGGAACAATGCACATGCACAGTTACATCAAACAATAGCCAAGGAACACCTGGGCGTACGTGCACAGTTAACATTTTTACGTCAAACAGGCTTGGTCATGCTCGGCAAGATTTCAAACAGCTGAGGGAGCCTGGACCATTTTTCCATTTTCCTTACAACATGACATCAGGGAAAACTGTCGCTTTGGATAGTTATGAATTCTGAAGAACTAACGTATAGAAAAAAGATGTAAAAATTTGGTTTAACTCTGTAAATATAGTAGTAATGATAGTCATTTACATCAACTGCCTACCATTTTTTCCCAGATAGTGAGGCGTAGTAATAATTATGAAGAGCGTTAAATATGTCAGACTAACTTGTGGAAGCTAAATTTGATTGCAAGCTATACTTTTGTTCATGATGTCTTGAGTTTATGATCCATGTGACGTAATAGTGATAGGAGCTGCCACCTCCTGAGTGCCCACAACTTACCAGCACTGGGCTAGGGGCTTATCCACCTTAATTCTAGTTCTAAAGCCATTCAAGAAGGATATTATTTTTCACAATTTTACAGACTTAAAAAAGAGAGCTTTTATTAGTTTCACAATTTTACAGAATAAAAAATAAAGACAAAACAAGACAGAGCCAGAGAGGTTAACTTGCTAAGGTCATGAGTGTTGAGAGCATAGCCTGGATTCTGCCCCAGGTCTGGCAGATTACAAAACTACCTGCCTTTCTCTCCACAGCATAAAGCTGGAAAGAGTGCTGAGCAGCTTCTAGCTTCTTCTAGGTAGGCCTGCTTGAGAATCTCTGTCTAGGAAATTCTAAGAATGCCGGTCCCTGCAGACACCAGGGTGGGTGAGCAGCCTGGGCTGCTGGAATGAGCTACTGACTTGTTATCGTGAGGCCATGTTTGGCCAGTCATGCTTCATGGTGGATCATCGTCCATCCCGTAGTATAGCTTATACATTTGTGACAGAAGACACTGATATGTCCCAGAGCTGTGGGAGAGTGGAAAGAGGTGATATGTGTGGTGTAGCTGTATGAGCTGTAAACTACTTTGGAGTTATTGGTGTAGTTGCCCTTAGTCCTTGCCTGAGGGCTCTTGCAGTGGGCCCTGGCAGACCCAAGCCCTAGTTTTGGGGTGCCCTCTCTTCCTCCCTGTTGGTGGTTGTGCCTTACCCTGGTCCAGACAACTGAGGCCAGCAGCTGCCAGGGGGTCAGTTGTCCCTGCAGAACTCTCCAAGGTCTCTCCTGAAGCTCACAGCCAGCTCCTCTACTTACTCCATCTTACTCTTGGGACAGCTTAGTTTGCTAAACTAATGAAATGAAATCTTTTTTTTTTCCCCTGCCTACCTGACTCATTTGGCACATTGAAACACATATCATCAAAGCTACGAGCCGGCGTCTAGAGGTATGAGAGAGAGCTACCTTGTGGGATTGATTTTCCTCAGTGCAAGTGTCTGCCCACGTTCATAAGCCTGCCTTGAAGGAAAGTGTCACTGCAGCCTTCTGCAGGAGAGGACAGTGCGGGCTGCATGTCCATCCTCCCCAACCCCCGGTACCTGGTAGCTCACTTCACTGGCCTATGGCAATAGCCAGGGCTTGGGTGGGGCCACCTTATTCTTTGTCCCAGCCCATGAGCCCATAGTCCTTTGTGGACCCGAGGGCTTCCTAGCGTGGCCCCTGCTTGGAGGATTAACCTGCTCAGCATCCCCCTCAGTCTCAGAACGCACTCTCCAGACGGGCAGAACAGACCCAGAGAACCAGCCTTAAAATCACACAGTGGTTCTCTTTCTGTTGTTTTGTTTTTAGAATGGAGGATGTGGTGGGTTAGTTCAGGTCCACTGACAAGTAGACTCCAAGCAGGATTAATGTATGAGATATATCGGGGAAAGGCCTGTGAAGGAGGAAGGGAAGGAACATGGTGGGCCTGAGGCTTCCAACAGTAGCCCTGCCTGATCCCCGTGAAGGAAAGGGGTGAGGAAAAGAGGGCGTTGCAGGAGAGCCTCAGCCTGCCGCGGCCAGGCCAGTGGAGTGGCCACGAGTCAGAGCTGCTAGCAAGAGGAGTTTCACATCACACAGGACTGTGTCTGCCTCAGGACCCTGCCCTGCTAGTCTCTGCTAGGAGCAGCCAGATGGCCAGCAGCTGAGGCCATTTGTCACTTATGCCCCTTCAGCAGGAGGTATGAATAGGGCTTTCTCATGGTGGTCACTGTCCACCCCTTTTACTACACAGATCTACTTCTCCCATGGCCTCTCTTCCCCAGTTGGAGCTTAGAAAAGAAAAGGTAGTGGGACAGACCACTGCCTCCATTGCCATAGTGGGACTAGGGGCCCAAGCTGGTTCTCGTCCTCCCTTCCTCCACTGTCCCTTCTAAATTCTTCTCCCTCTCAGCTAGCACCTCAACAGTCCCAGCAGCTTAGCTGCTGGTATAGTCCAAACCTTCATGGCTGAGGTTTCTGAGCCCCTGGCTATCATATCCTTCTCAGGCCAGGTTGATATGTATGTCTGCATGTCTGTTCATGGTTACATTGGGGCAGGGTAGTGCCAGGGGGTCCCCTGGGTTACACATACCTCCCTTCTTGCCCCCTTCTGATCCAGGTCTATTACCCACCCCACCCCATGATGATGACTCATCATCTGCTGGTCCCTGGACCACAGAGTCCAAAGTATCCAGTAGCCGTCACTGGTAGTTCAGAGAGACCCTTGCTGTGTCACCCCTGGCCTCTGTTACCTTAAACTATCATTGCTGTGGGTGTTAATGAGCCCAGCTCTGTGACACCCACTTCTGCTCTCCTCTTTTGCCTTCAGAGGAGCACCACCACTAAACTCCTTGTGATACCAGTGTCCCTCTCACCAGCACATTTCTGAGGACCTTGGTGAAGGGGGTGTCCTGTGGATCCCCCTCTCCTGGGTCTCCTGGACTTAAGTGGTACATCCATTGCAACATGGCCCTGCTCCAGCCTCCTCGGTCCTTCCTCTGCTGTCTGCCAGGCCATTCAGGCTCAGCCTTTGCTCAGCTTTAGCCATCACTTTCTCCAGGCTTCTCAGGGCCACCACAGCAGTGAGTTTGCCTCATTCCTTGGGGACCTTTGCCAGGGTGTTAAATCCTGCATCCCAGGAAAATACTACCAAATCAATGAATTCTTGCTCATCCAGTCTTATTTCCTGTCCCCATGATCAAGCCCCTCAAATCTTGCCAGCTAATTCTTCTCACTCTTCTGGGGTATAATCTTTTTCCACCCTTAGCAGGACCAACAAGTCCCCAGCTGGACTATACTGGTTTCTAGCCCTAGTAATGGGCTTGGCAGCCCAGAAAGGAGGTCGAGAATACCCCCAAAGAGGAGAGACCTCTGCATGTCTTCCCGCATGGGGCACTGCTGGCCTTACTAGGGAAGGGTGGACCAAAGAGGTCTCCCCACCAACCTGGTTGTCACAGTTGGCCTTTAACTGCTGGTTAGGGGTCCTTGGTTTGCCATTAGCCTTCTGCAGAGCATCATTCACCTTACAGCAACCAGCCAACTCAAGGGTCCTTGTGCACAACTATGCCTGCTGGGGCTTTGCAGTGGGTATATCATAGCAAAATGATGCAAAGGCTTCTTCCCAGGGTGTTTCTGTGAATCTCTGAGTAGTTGGTCACCACTTGTGCCAGGGTCTGTCTGTGCACACATACCACTCAGAAGAGTGTCTGCTTTGCCCACCAGGTAAAGTGAACCTGTCCCCAAACTCCATCTTTCTGCCTGTTGTTTTAGAACCACTCTAGTCCCACTTGTTCAGGTCTGCCAAGAAGCAGATACCAAGGCAGGATTAGATGTGCAAGAGATGGATGGAGGAAGACACCTCTGAAGGATAAAAGACAGAGAGCAGGAGAAGTCAGGTGGAGCCTTCAGACCTCGACACATATCTGACCCTGTGAAGGAATTAGGGAAGGAAGAAGGATGGGGTGGGGGTTTGGGGGAGGGTCTTAGGCTGCAGCCCAGTTTTAAGCGGAGTTTGGCCAGGCTGATGGGAAGTCTTCAAGCCAAAGGCAAAGTCGCCTGTTGGAGGAGGCTCACCTCTTGCAAGACCTGGCCTGCATCAGGAGCCCAGGTGCTCAGTCATTGTCTGGGAGCAGTCCATGGGAAGTGTGGATCCAGCACGAATTGTGGCTTCAGGGCAAATGCAGTGTTGGAGCAGAGTAGCTGCAGCTGGGGCCATCCAGCAATTTATGCATGCTTCATGGCAGGAGATCTGAGTGGTGCCTTTTCCTGGCTGCCACACTTTGGGAGGAGAGAGAGGAGGGGGTTCATGTACCATGTCCTTGTTGAATTCGTTTCCCCCTGTGCTTGGTTCTTTTCCTCTTCCTTCCCCCTCAGTAAGCAGAGGGAGTATTTCCCAGCAGCCCTGACAACTTCAAACCAGCATCAACACTTCCCAGTACTTTGGAAATGACACTTTCCATCTGCACCTTGGAACTGATGCCAGTTTCCTCAGGCTAAACAGTAATGTTACCTAAGAGCCATTCATGGCAGAGGGCAAGAGCTCCAGGCCTCCCACAGACACTGCCAGGTTTGAATGAAGAATGCTTTTCTTGTTTCTCATGAAGCCTTGGTTTAGGAGAAAGGGGAGCTGGAAATCAAGAGAGAGGAGGGGTTGGGAGGAAGTTGGAGGCAACACAGCCAGAGAGGTGCCAGAAATAACCTCACAGGAGTGAGCCTGCAGCTGGAACATGCACTTGGCAGGAGGCCACTTGCAGTACAGGCGGGAGCTCACTGTGTTGCATCAGGCCCTCAGTGATGCAGGCATGACTCCTATCCCCGCTGCTACACTAAGGGTGGTGCTCAGCAAAGGACATGTCTCCCCACTGTCTGCACCACACAGAGCGATATACCTTATCCCTATATACTTTTCCCTCCCCTTGCCTCACTCCATGCCATAGCAATCATGATACCTTGGGTGCCAAAATGCAGTGTTTGGTTTAACTTCACTTCTCCCTATAGGAAGAAGAGAGGCTGTATGAACAGTCCCATTTTAGCAAGAGGGAAACCAATGCTTTAAGAGGTGCCCTGTCCAAAGTCAAGCGGTAGATAAGAGGTCAAGCCAGCAGGCTTCTCCCTGGGATACTGCCTCCGCGGTGTGATACACAGCAGGGGTGGGGCCTGGGACAGCTACACAGAAGTGGTGCTGCACTGCCCTGTGGGGCCAAGAGCCAAGAGGGCAGCAAGGCCTGAGGTAGGGCAGGGCCTCCTGTGTTGCTTACACTACCTTTGGGGTTACAGTCACCCAGTCTCCTACACATGTAATCTGACCTACAAGGGCGAGGGCAAGAAGAAGATCTTCATCAGCCGTGTTCAGTCAGCATCCTTTTTCCACCTACGGGAGAACCTGGGAGGGCTGGAGGCGGAAGTCATGTTTTATTTATTTAGCTTTCCCATTTTATTAAATTTATTTTTCCTTAATCGGTACATAATAACTGTATATATTTATGGGGTACATTGTGGTATTTGGGTATGTGTGGACAATGTGCAATGATCAAATCACGGTAATTAGCAGGAAGTCATGTGTTAAAGCACTGAATTCCCTCAGCACAGGTTCCTATGGTGCCACCCCTTCACAGAAATCGCTAGCCACTCAGCTCCAGCTGGGTTTCTGAGACCAGAACTGATCAGAGCAAGGAAGTGTGGAAGCCACAAAAATAGAAGATTGTCCTGGCCATAGACCACCTACAGATACATCCATGCACATGTGAAGGCACACTGCACCATGCCTCAGCATGTAGTGTGGCTTATCCATTCTGCCATTTTCTTCCATAGAACACACTCTGAAAAACATATTTTTATAATAAACTCACTTTGTAAAACTTATTTTTGCACTACAACATGCACAGAGAAAAGTATATAAATCACAAGCTTCTAGTTGAAGGGAATATTAGAAACTGAACACACCCAGGTCAAGAAACAGAACATTGCAGCCCCAGGAGCCTCCTGAGTCCCCTCCTCTCCTCCCAAAAGGATAACACTATCTTAATTTCTAACATTATAGCTTAGTTTTACCTGGCTTCGAATTTGATATAAGTGGAATCACTCAGAATGTTCTCTTTTGTGTCTGACTTTTTTTCTTTCAGTGTTGTTTGTGAGAATTCATCTTTCTTGTTGCATCTAGCTATAGCCCATTGATTTCATTGCTGTGAGACTCCCCTTTGTATGAATACATCACAGTTTATCTACTCTGCAGTAATTCAATCAAAATTTGGGTTGTTTTCAGTTTGGGGTTGTTATGTATAAATCTGCTTATATATGTCTTTTGGTACACATATGTGTGCATTTCTTTGAGTATATACCTAGGAGTGAAATTACTGAATCAGATGTAATTCTACCAGCAATGTATGGGAGTTCATCTGTTTATTGGCCATTTGGTAGAATGCCTTTTCAAATTTCTGCCATTTTTCTAGTGGGTTTTCCTGTTTCTTTTTGATTTACAGTCCTCTCTATTCTGGATATGAGTCCTTTTTCTTGTTATACATGTTGCAAATACCTTCTTTCACCCAGTAGCTTGCATTTTTTGCTCACTTTGGTGGTGTTTTGATGTAGAAAAGTGCTTAATTTTATTGGAGTTCAGTGTATCATCTTTTTCTTTATGATTAAATGCTTTCTATATCTCATTTAATGAATCTTTACCTATATCAAAATCATGAAGATATTTTCCTACATTATCTTAGAAGATTCTACTCAAATTTTTATTTGTTTGTTTGTTTATTTTGGCAGCTGGCAGTACAGAGAACCAAACCCTTGACCTTGTCGGAATCAATTTTTGAATATGGAACTGCAAGTTTTATGTTTTCCATATAGATATCTAATTGACCCAGCATCATTTATTGAAAAGACTTTTCTACAACTCTGCTATGCCACCTTTGTCAAAGATGTGCTTGGGTCTGTTTCTGCACTCTGTTCTATTTCACTAATCTATTTGTCTCTTCTGTTGCATTCTTTTTTTGTTGTGCTATCTTTGAAGTCCAGTCTTTTTTTCCCCCCATTTTTATTTATATTTATTTTTGTGGGGTACAGTGTGTTGTTTCAATACATGCATATACTGCAAAATGATTCACTTAAGATAGATAACACAGTTTTATACTTGTTAGTCCACCCCTTCTCCTACCTTCATTACCCCCTTCCCCTCCCAGCCTCTGGTAACCATTATTCTACTTTCTACTTAAGTGAAAACCACTTTTTTTTTTTTTTTTTTTGTGCCTAACTTACTTCACTTAACATGATGGTTTCCAGTTCTATCCATGTTGCTGCAAATGATAGGGTATCATTTCTTTTTATAGTTGAGTATTATTCCATTGTATGTATATATACCACAGGTCTTTTTTTCCCCATTCTTCCATTGATGAACATTTAGGTTGGTTCCATCTCTTGGCTATTGTGAATAGCATTGCGATGAACATAGGAATGCAAGTGTCTTTTTGATATACTGGTTTCATTTCCTTTAGGTATACATCCACTGGGAGAGCTGGGTGGTAAGGCAGGTCTGTTTTTAGTTCTCTGAGGAACTTCCATACTGTTTTCCACAATGGCTGTATCAATTTACATTCCCACCAACGATGTAGGAGAGTTCCCTTTTCTGTATATCCTCGCCAGCATTTGTTTTTTTCTGTCTTGTTGATAATAGCCAGTCTAACTGGGGTGAGATGATATCTCATTGTGGGTTTTTTTTTTTAAATATTTTATTTTATTTTATTTTGTCAATATACAATGTGGTTGATTATTGTGGCCCATTATCGAAACCTCCCTCACTCCTCCCTCTCCCTCCTCCCTCCCAACAATGTCCTTTCTGTTCGCTTGTCGTATCAACTTCAAGGAATTGCAATTGTTATGTCTTCTTCCCCCACCCCGGTTTTGTGTGTGTGTGTGTGTGTGTGTGTGTGTGTGTGTGTGTGTGTGTGTATTTATTTATTTATTTTTAGCTCCCACCAATAAGTGAGAACATGTGATATTTCTCTGTCTGTGCCTGACTTGTGTCACTTAATACAATTCTCTCTAGGTACATCCATGTCATTGCAAATGGCAGTATTTCATTCTTCTTTATAGCAGAGTAGTATTCCATTGTGTAGATATACCACATTTTCTGTATCCACTCCGTATCCACTCATCTGATGATGGACATTTGAGCTGGTTCCAACTCTTGGCTATTGTAAAGAGTGCTGCAATGAACATTGGGGAACAGGTATACCTTCGACTTGATGATTTCCATTCCTCTGGGTATATTCCCAGCAGTGGGATAGCTGGGTCATATGGCAGATCTATCTGCAATTGTTTGAGGAACCTCCATACCATTTTCCATAGAGGCTGCACCATTTTGCAGTCCCACCAACAATGTATGAGAGTTCCTTTTTCTCTGCAACCTCGCCAGCATTTATCGTTCAGAGTCTTTTGGATTTTAGCCATCCTAACTGGAGTGAGATGGTATCTCAGTGTAGTTTTGATTTGCATTTCCCGGATGCTGAGTGATGTTGAGCATTTTTTCATATGTCTGTTGGCCCTTCGTATATCTTCCTTAGAGAAATGCCTATTAGCTCTTTTGCCTATTTTTTAATTGGGTTGCTTGTTTTTTTCTTGTAAAGTTGTTTGAGTTCCTTGTATATTCTGGATATTAATCCTTTGTCAGATGTATATTTTGCAAATATTTTCTCCCACTCTGTTGGTTGTCTTTTAACTCTGTTAATTGTTTCTTTTGCTGTGCAGAAGCTTTTTAGTTTGATGTAATCCCATTTGTTTATTTTTCCTTTGGTTGCCTGTGCTTTTGCGGTCATATTCATGAAGTCTGTGTTCAGTCCTACTTCCTGAAGTGTTTCTCCTATGTTTTCTTTAAGAAGTTTTATTGTTTCAGAGTGTATATTTAATTCTTTAATCCATTTTGAGTTGACTTTAGTGTATGGTGAAAGGTATGGGTCTAGTTTCATTCTCCTGCATATGGATATCCAGTTCTCCCAGCACCATTGCTGAAGGGGCAGTCTCTTCCCCAGGGTATAGGCTTGGTGCCTTTGTCAAAGATCAGATAGCTGTAAGTGTGTGGGTTGATTTCTGGATTCTCTATTCTATTCCATTGATCAGTGTGTCTGTTTTTATGCCAGTACCATATTGTTTTAGTTATTATAGCTTTGTAGTATAGTTTAAAGTCAGGTAGTGTTATGCCTACAGCTTTATTTTTTTTGCTCAGCATTACTTTGGCTATGCGTGGTCTTTTGTTATTCCATATAAATGTCTGGATAGTTCTTTCCATTTCTGAGAAAAATGTCATTGGAATTTTGATGGGGATTGCATTGAATTTGTATATCACTTTGGGTAGTATGGACATTTTCACTATGTTGATTCTTCCAATCCAAGAGCATGGGATATCTTTCCATCTTCTTTTATCCTCTCTAATTACTCTCAGCAGTGGTTTGTAGTTCTCATTAAAGAGATTTTTCACATCCTTGGTTAAGTCAATTCCTAAGTATTTTATTTTTTTAGTGGCTATTATAAATGGGCAAGCTTTCTTGATTTCTCTTTCTGCTTGTTCACTATTGGAGAATAGAAATGCTACTGATTTTGGTGTGTTGATATTTTAATTTGCATTTCCCTGATGATTAGTGATGTTGAGCATTTTTCAATGTGCTTGTTGGCCATTTGTATGTCTTCTTTTGAGAAATGTCTATTCAGGTCCTTTGCCCATTTTTTAATTGGGTTATTTGTTTTTTGTTCTATTTTTTGCTGTTGAGTTGTTTGAGTTCCTTATATATTCTGGCTATTACCCTTGTCTGATGTGTAGTTTGCAAACACTTTCTCCTATTCTGTACGTAGTCTCTTCACTTTGTTCATAATGTCGCTTGCTCTGCTGAAGCTTTTTAGTTTGATGTAGTCCCATCTGTGTATTTTTGCTTTAGTTGCCTGTGCCTTTGTGGTCTTGTTAAAAAAAAACACTGCCCCCTCCCATCTCGTGTAGCATTTCCCTATGTTTTCTTCTAATAGTTGATTTTTGTGTATGGTGAGAGATAGGGGTATAGTTTCAGTCTTCTGCATGTGAATATCTAGTTTTCTTAGCAACAGTTTTTGAAGAGACTCTCTTTTCTGCACTGTATATTCTGGGCAGCTTTGTCAAAAATCAGTTGGCCGTAAGTGCGTGCTTTTGTTTCTGGACTCTCTATTATGTTCCATTGGTCTATTTGTCTATTTTTATTCCAGTACCATGCTGTTTTGGTTACTATAGCTTTATAGTATATTTTGAAATCAGGAAGTGTGATGCTTCCGACTTTGTTCTTTTTGCTCAAGATTGCTTTAGCTATGGGCCAGCCCATGGCTCACTTGAGAGAGTGTGGTGCTGATAACACCAAGGCCAAGGGTTAAGATCCCTATATAGGGATGGCCAGTTAGCTCACTTGGGAGAGTGTGGTGCTGACAACACCAGGTTAAGGGTTAAGATCCCCTTACTGGTCATCTTTAAAAATAGAAAGAAAGAAAAGATTGCTTTAGCTATATGGGGTCTTTTGTAGTTCCATACAAATTTTAAGATTGTTTTTTCTATTTCTGTGAAGAATGTCACTGATATTTTGATAGGGATTGCATTGAATATGTAGGTTACTTTGAGTAGTATGGACATCGTGATAATGTTCATTCTTCTGACCTGTGAACATGAGATATCTTTCCATTTATTTGTTTCCTCTCCAGCTTATTTCACCAATGTTTTATAATTTTCATTACAGAGGTCTTTCACCTTCTTGGTTAAATTTACTCGTATATATTTCTCTTTTTTTGGTAACTATTGTGAATGGGATTACTTTCTTGATTTCTTCTTTAACTATTTCATTATTGGCATACAGGAAGGCTATTTTATGTGTTGATTTTGTATCCTGCCCCTATACTGAATTCATTTATTAGGTCTAGTAATTTTTTGTGTGGCATTTTTAAGGTTTTTTTGTGTATATGATCATGTCATCTACAAACGGGGATAGTGTGACTTCCTCCTTTCCAATTTGGATGCCCTTTATTGCTTTCTCTTACCTTACTGTGCTGGAACTTCCAGTACTGTGTCAAATAAGAGTGGGGAAAGTGGGCATCCTTATCTTGTTTCAGATCTTAGAGGAAAAGCCTCCTATTTTTGTGCATTCAGTATGATACTAGCTGTCAGTTTGTAATATATGGCCTTTATTGTGTTGAGATACATTCCTTCTATACCTAGTTTTGTTGAATATTTTTATCACGAAGGAGTGTTGGTTTTTATCAAATGCTTTTTCTTCATCTATTGAAATGATCATATGTTTTTTTTCCCCTTCGTTGATGTGTTGTATCACGTTTATTAATTCATGTATGTTGAACCATCCTTGCTTTCCTTGGGATGAATCCCACTTGATCATGGTGAATGATCTTTTTAATGTGCTGTTGGATTCTGTTTGCTAAGTTTTTTTGAGGATCTTCACATCTGTGTTCATTAAGGATATTGCTCTGTAGTTTTTTTTTTGTTGTTGTATCATTTTCCAACTTTGGTATGAGGTTAATGTTGACGTCATAGAATGAGCTTGGAAGTATTCTTTCCTCTTCAACTTTTTGGAAGAGTTGAGAAGAATTGATGTTAGTTCTTTTTAAAATATTTGGTAGAATTTGGCAATAAAGCCATCTGGTCCTGGAGTTTTCTTGGTTAGGAGACTTTTTATTACTGCTTCAATCTCATTACTTGTTATTAGTCTGTTTAGATTTTCTAGTTCTTCATGATTCAACCTTGGCAAGTTGTATGTGTATATATACAGCTGAATTTATCCATTTCCTCTAGGTTTTCCGGTTTGTTCTCATGTAGGTGTTTGTAGTAGTCTCTTGTGATCCTTTGTATTTCTGTGGTATCAGTTGTAATGTCTCCCTTTTCGTTTCTGATTTTGAGTCTTCTCTTTTTTCTTCATTAGTCTAACTAAAGGTTTATTGATTTTGTTTATCTTTTAAAAAACCAATTCTGTTTCATTGATTTTTTGTATATTTTTTTAATCTCTAATTCATTTATTTCTGTTCTGATCTTCACTATTTCTCTCCTACTGATTTTGGATTTGGTTTGTTCTTGTTTTGCTAGCTCCTTGAGGTGTAATGTTATGTTGTTTATTTGAAGTCTTTCTCTTTTTTTGATGTAGGCATTTATTGCTATAAAATTCCCTCTTAGAACTGCTTTTCTGTATCCCATCGGTTCTGGTATGTTTTGTTTTCATTTTCATTTGCCTCCAGGAATTTTTTAATTTTCTTTTTGATTTCTTCTTTGACCTTTTCATTGTTTAGGAGTGTGTTGTTTAATTTCCATGTATTTGTTTGGTTTCTAGTGTCCCTTTGTTGTTGGTTTCTAGTTTTATTCCATTGTGGTCAGACAAGGTAGTTGATATGATTTCAGTTTTTAAAAATTTGTTGAGGCTTGTTTTGTGACCTAACATATGGTCTATTCTAAAGAATGTTCCATGTGCTGTTGAGAAGAATGTCTGTTTTGAAGCTGTTAGATGAAATGTTCTATATATGTCCATTAGGTACAATTGGCCTAGAGTAGAGATTAATTCTGATGTTTCTTGGTTAATTTTCCATCTGGATGATCTGTCCATTACTGAAAATTGTGTGTTAATGTCTCCAGCTATTATTGTGTTGGAGTCTATTTCTCCTATTAGGTCTAATAGTAATTGCTTTATATAACTCTGTGTGCCACAGTTGGGTGTGTATATATTTGGAATTGTTATAGCCTCTTGTTGAATTGATCCCTTTATCATTATATAATGACCTTCTTTATCTTTTTTTCACTTTTCTTGGCTTGAAGTTTATTTTATCTTTTATGGAGTATCTTTTTCCATCCCTTCACTTTCAGATGGTGTGTGTGTCTTTATAGGTGAAGTGAATTTCTTGTAGGCGGCATATTATTAGTTCTTGTTTTATAATCCATTGAGCCACTCTGTGTCTTTTAATTGGGGCATCTAATCCATTTACATTTAGAGTTACTATTGATATACAGGGACTTATTACTGCCATTTTGTTACTTTTTTCTGGTTGTTTTGTTGGTCCTTTTTTTTTTTTTTTCTTCTATTTTCTTTTTTCTGATCTTACTGTCTTCCTTTGTGATTGAGTAGTTTTCTCTAGAAGGGTTTTTTTTTATTTCTTGCTATTTTGGTGTGTCTCATAAGTTTTTGTGTTATGGTTACCATAAGGCTTATAAAAAACATGTTATAGTTACAATAGATTATTTAAAACTAATAACACTCATGTTTGATATCTAAGAAAAAAAGAAAAAACTAAAGCCAACTCTCCACTTTGGCATCATTTCTGCCCCCTTTTTGACATTTTGTTGTTACAAGTTATATCTTTTAATACTGCCTATCTCATATACAGTTGTTATATTTGTTGTTGCCTTGCTAGGTTTGTCCTTTTGTCTTCATACTAAGAATGTAAGCGATTTACTCACCCCTCTTATATTGGAGTATTCTGAGGTTGTCTGTGAACGTACTTTACTAATTAGCTATGTACCTTCAAATGCTACTCCTTAGTGTTGCTGTCTTTCATACTGAAGAATCCCTTTAGCATTTCTTATAATGCAGGTCTAGTGTTGGTGAATTCCCTTAGCTTTTGTTTGTCTAGGAAAAACTTTATTTCTCCTTCCTATTTGAAGGTTAGTTTTGCTGGATACAGAATTCTTGACAGTCTTTTTTCTTCAGCACTCTGAATGTATATTCCCATTCTCTTCTGGCCTTGTAGGGTTTCTACTGAGAAATCCTCTCAGAGACGTATTGGGACTACATTGAATGTTATGTGTTTCTTTTCTCTTGCTTCTTTAAGCATCATTTCTTTGTCTTCAACTTTTGATAATCTGATTATGATATGCCTTGGGATATTCTTCCTTGGATTGAATTTGATTGGCAACCTCTGAGCTTCCTGTACCTGGGTACTGTCATCGTTCTCCATACTTGGGAAATTTTCAGCTACTATTTCCTTGAATATGCTTTCAATATCTCTTGCTTTTTCTTCTCCTCCAGGTATGTCAATTATGTGGAAGTTATTTTGCTTGAGGGAGTCCCATATTTGCTGTATTTCTGTTTCATTTTTTCTTATTCTTTTCTCTTTTTGCTCCTCTAATTTGATGATTTTATATGTTTTGTCTTCAGGCTCACTGATCCTTTCCTCAGTTTAAGTCTTCTGTTTGAGATTTCTACTGAGTTTTTCAGTTCAGATCATGTGTTCTTTATTTCTGAAATTTCTGTTTGTGTTTTTCCATTGATTCAATTCCATTGTTAAGTTTCTCATTCTGCTCCTGGATTGTTTTCCAGATATCATTTAATTTTCTATCTGTATTTTCTTGTGACTCCCTGAACATACTTAAGAGAGTTATTCTGAATTCTCCATGAGACATTTCATAAATCCGCTGCTCATCAGGGTCCATTGCTGGTGCTTGGTCTGTTTCCTTTCATGGTGTCATATTTCTCTGTTCTTTCTCAATCTTTGAGTCTTTATGTTGATGCCTGGGCATTTGAGGAGACTGCTACCTCTTGTAGGTTTTATAGGTGTTCCTTGGTGTTGTTTGACCTTTACTGGTTAATATCAGAGCTTTGTCTGTTGTTTTTTGGTTTGGGGTTTTTTTTTTTTTCAATTTAAATGTTGGAATTTTAGCTACCATCACCACTTAAACTTTGCACTGGAACTAATTTGTTGTCATTTGATTAATTCCAAAATTGGGGAAACTCTCTGTGGGGACCAGCACTTGAGCCCTGTGGATGAGCTAAACTGCTGCTTTGCTGCTGATTCTCTGGGGAAGGATTTTGTGTGGCTCAGGCTTTAATGGTTGGCTTTTTAATCACTTCTGCATCTTCTGAGGTCAGATACACCTGGGCTGTGTGGAGGCTCTAGCCTGGGACTGAGTCTTTCCAGCAAACTGTGCCCCCTGCAGTTCTTTCTCCCTGACCAGTCTCCACTGAGTGGAGCTATGCAGACCAGAAGGCAGATCAGCTGCCCACACTGCACCCCAATGTTCCTTTGGCAGGCCAGCCTCCTCTGACACTCCAAACGCTTCCCATGGGGTGGGCCGTGTGCTGGTCCCTCACAACGACTCACCAGACTCTGGGTGATTTTTTTCCTTCAGTCCAGTGTGACCCCTCAATCCTTTGTCAGTCCACGGGAACACTATTAGTGGTCTCACTGGCTTGGGGACTGGTGTGGTATGCTCTGAGGCCCTCTTCTCTCCTGCAGTCTCCAAGCAAGTACACACAAAGGGACACATCTGCAGCTTTTTTTGGTTCTTGCTCCATATGCTATAACTTCCTCCTGCCCCTGAGGTGGCCAGGGCTCTACACTAACAGAGCAGTCCCTTCTTTCTCTCACCACTGCTTCTCTTGCCTTCACAAATTCTGTGGATCTCTCCTTCTCTTCCCCCAAGCTCCAGTGGTCCCAGGTTGGCAGTCTTTGCTTTTTAGTAGTTGTAAATCAGTCAGTTGTGGGAAAGAGTGGTGCCTGAGACTATCTATTCCTCCATCCTGCTGACCTGTTTGTCTACTCTTGTGCCAGTACCACACTGTCTCATCTTTTTTACCTTTATTTTAAAAAGTCTTGATATCCAGTAGAGCTAGAGTTTCCAACTTGCTCTTGTTCTGTAGAGAGCACCTAAGCTATCCTCGGCCCTTTCTATTTTCATATAAATTTTAGAATCAGATTGTCAGTTGCCACATACTTGCACACAAACTTTATAGGATATATAATGAAATTGCTTTGAATCTGCAAATCAATGTGGAAAAATTTGTCATTTTTACAGTATTGAGTCTTCTACTCTACAAACATGGTATATGCCTCTCTATTTAGATTTTTAATCTTTCTCAGTAATATTTTATAATTTTTTGTATAGAGGTCTTGGTCATCTTTCATTAGATTTACTCCTAGGTTTTTGATTTGAGATACTATTTTAAATGGTATTCATAAATTTTGTTTTCTCTTTGTTACTGATATAAGGAAATACAATTTATTTTTATTGACACAATGACCTTGCTAAATTTATTTATTAAATTCAAATAATTTATTTGTAGATGCTTTTTGGTTTTCTATATACCCAGTTATGTCATTTGCAAATAATTACAGTTTTACTTTTTCCTTCTAATTCTCATACCATGTATTTCTTTTTTCTTGCTTTATTGCACTGTACAGTGTTTAGTGGAAGTAAAGATAGTACACATCCATGTCTTATTCCTGATCTCAGAGAGAAGGGTTTTTGCTACAAACTCACTTTTAGATTATGAAAGCTTTTACTGATATTTCCTTTAGTATGTGTTTGATTTGATTTTTCCCCAAGATGAGTTTTCAATTTGGGAATACTTTTAAGTTTGAAACATGGCAGTGGTGGTTTATGGGTTAGGAGTTAGGGAGGTTTTACTTTATCTATTTTACAGAAGGATATCATGGCTGTACAGTTGAACAGGTATTCAAACAAATCTGTCAGACTCCAAAGCCCAGGTTATTCTTTCTGTTCTCTGGTTCCCTTTTAGAAATAACACTTTTGTCATAGATGTCCAAGAGAAGAATTGCTAAACTACCTCAGAGGTTTATTTAGCATCCTTTTCTTTCCCCAGTAGCCTTTCCCCCAAATCTCCTTATATCTCTGTCGTGTACCCCATCCCGCCTTTCTCTGATTTCCGTTACAAAGGAAGCAAACTCAGGCAGCTAAGGGTCTCAAACTGAAAGAAGCCCTTGTGCCTGCCTGCAACACTGAAGTGCTAAGCCACCACCAAACCCAGGTACAGGGCCTTCCCTAGCCTCTGCTGCCATTCTGTCTCCTGTTGTCTGGTGCTAAGAGGTAGGGATGGAGGGCTTTCCTTCTGGTCAGGCTGCTCAGGTTGCAGGGTAGAACCGTGTATTTTTAAGCCCTTTATAGTCTCAGCTGTCCCAGTTCAAAGGTTATGAGTTCTATACAGATACACAGAATCTTTCTCTGCTGAGATTCAAAGAGAGGAATGAAGAGTACAGAGAGGGTAGAGACACAAACCAAACAGGCCCCGAAGGCCACAGGGTGCTGAAGCTGGAAAGAGCTCCCTGAGCCTGCAAATGTCCCTTGTTATTCTCACACCCCTCCTTTTACAGCACAAATAACTGCCCAGGGATGACCCAAGAGATTTCCCCACAAGTTGGAAAAGTCTGAGACACGAGGAACTCTCAAAACAAAATTCTTCAAAACTTTCAAAGACCTTATTAAAAAAGTAAATGTTCTCTTGGTTGATTTAACACAGGATTGGTTACATGAACCAAATAACTTTTGTCCTTTCTTGAGACAGATTTCTTTTCTATAACTTTGCCACTCCCTTTACTCATCTTTTTGTGATGGACTACAGTTCTTTCCATTCTGGGGAGCCACCTGGGGCTGCAGCAATCCTGTGTGACTTGGAGCACTTCAGTTTGTTTTTTTCCTTCCTCCCAGGTGCTTAATAGCTGGTAACATGCTCTTACCAGTGACAGAAGGTGGTGAGAATTAGCATTTTTGTTTTCTCTATATTTGTACCTGCCACATCCATTCCTTTTTCAAATTTCCCGGCATGGCCCATGTCTCTTTCTCTCTCTGGGTGTTTGTTCATCCATAGATTTGTACCCCCCGGGGTGGGGGGAGAGACAGGGGGCAGGAAACTGCTCTCTGGTCCCTTAAAGCTGTTGGCTCAGCCAAGCAATTTTTAAATCCAGGGAGGCTTGCCCCTTTCTAAGATATCAAGGAGTTTTAGGACAGGCTCTGATATTCAGGCCAGTCCCCTGTTTGATAAACAGGGCCACTCAGTTCCTGGCAATTGGGCGTGTGCCTCCAGCCCCCTCCATACTGATGTGCAGCACCAGACCCTAGGGAATGTTCAGATACTTAAAGCAGCAAATGCCTCTGCCAGAAACACCCTCTCTTGCGTACCTGGAAGCCTAGAGCCCAGGCCACAGAGGCCTGAGATACTCTCAAGGAGGTTAGCTGATACAGGATACAGACCACAGAATTGCGAGTTGGGTCCAAGCCAAAAGAAAGGTGCCCGTGGCTGTTGCCTCCTGCAGCTGCCTGGCAGGTGACCAGAACGTGCTTGGCTTCCTCAGTTTTTGGCTGCGCTCTCTGTGGGGAAGTGTTTCTGATCTATCATCACTACCACTCCCCAGTTCTCTGGGGCATTGTGGCTTTTTCTTGGTGGTTATGCAGGAAGCCTCCAGAGCCTGGAAGAGTTGATGTGCTTGATGACAGACAAAGGCTCTCAATAGACATAAATCACTTAGAACTGCTTTATTTATTGAAGAAGAATTGAACACGTTTACTCTCTATTCTGAGGGTGCTTCTTCAATGGTGGGCACCCAGCTGGGAAAAAAGTCTCACAGAGTGACTCAGAGCAAGTGCTCCGCTCATGCCCATTGAGTTAAATGAGAGGAAGTGGCCGACTTACACAGCTGCTCTGAAAACCCACCACAGCAAGGCCTGGTCAAGATGCAGAACATATAACATTCTGCTAACTTTGAGCTACTCTCAGGATGACCCTATGTGACTCTGCCTGCCCCAAGGATCTGCCAGGCAGGCTCCAGGCTAGAAGAGAAGTGAAGCCCAGCCCAGTGGGGAGTAGGTACCAGATGTGAGAGTGGACTGTGATGGGTGGGTAGAGAACATGGTTCATCTGGGGTTAGGGGCTCTACCGTCATCACCCTGGAACTGAAGCCTATCTAGAGCACTCAGGTCCTGAAATCAGGCCTCTGGGCAGAGTCGCTCTGCTCTGCCTTCAGTGTCCCCCTTCTCTGAGAGCTGTGGCACCGCCATCTGGGTGCCCGGAAGCCCTGACCATGCCACTGCTCCCTACCGCTCGACTTCCTGGGCATCTGCTTGTCAGGATCCAGCATGGTGCAAGCCAGTGAGGTCATCATATACATATGTGACTGCTTGAGCCATTTAGAGTAACAAGGAAGGAGTTCTGTGGAACTGTGTTGCCACCTAGAAGACAGTTTCTTCTTCCAAGTGCCACAACTTTTTTTCTTAAAGTTATGCTCCTTACATTAGTGGTGTCAAATGGACCTAACACAGCCTTTTAAAAATAATTTATGATTATTCAAAATGTTTATGTTGTGATATATGTTTTCCTTGGGGTCCACTGTGCTCTGTGGTGCCATTTGCCTCCACACTGAATGTCCTCACAGTGCCGTGTGTTTTCACTCGACCTTCCTGAGGACCTGCCCAGGGTTTCTGTCTCCACATCTACAGTAGGGCTAGTTGTCACATCTCCATCACTGTCCAGAAGACACCTGGAGCCCCCTCCCCAGCCTGGCTGTGAGCACATGGCCTTGTGGGCAATGTGGAATATCTGTTAGGAAGCCGAGGCGAGTTGTGAGAATTTTCATTCAGTGTGAGGAGAGGCTCTGAGTGAGGACCAGAACAGGGACTCCCCTGGGAGTCACGTTTCATGACCGCCTCTGGCACCTGTGGTGGCTGTTCACAGGCCTTGTTTGCTGCTGATTTCCTGGTTCTGCACCATGTTTCCAATATGTAAAATTGCAGGTGGTTGAGTTCAGATAAGACAGATGTGCTTATTGAATTGACTGAATTCTATAGTGTACTTTTCACATTAGGAAGTTCTCCCTTAGTCCTAATAGCACTCCTGTTTAGTCTAAATCTATTTCCTCTTATTAGCCTTCAGTGCAGATAAAAGAGCAGTTAGCTGGTCACCATATTTTATGTAATAAATGTTCTAGGAAACCATCATTCTGATTCTTCAGTGTTCTGTTATTGAAGTGGAAAGAACTTTTTATTCCTTTAGGTGTTTTTCCCAGTGTATTTTCTAGCCATTAGTGTCATCAAACTTAACTCTGTTGTTAATATAACTATCAGTCTCGTCAGAACCGCCAGTACCTTGCTGTGTGCCCTGCAAGGCAGGTTCTTACCTTTGGCTTTGTGACCCATGGACAGTCTGTGAACTCTTTGCAATGGAATATAAATATTTTTGTGGGTAGAGGGCAGAGAATGCACATAAAAAGGCTTTTCTCAGGTCCTCTGAGGGATCTGTTGCCCAAAAAGTGCTAAGAATCCACTGCAGGTGCACAGCCAGTAGGTGCTGAGGAAAGAGCCAGTTTGTGATGCTAATAAAATTCTGAAAGGAGGTGAGGGGGACTGAGTATGTGTGGATCTGATTCCCTGTGCCCAAGATCAAGGACAGTATCTCTCCCAGCCCCCAGCACAGTGTCGGGAACACAGTGGTACTCAGCAGATGCCGAGTGAACGTCTCCTGAAAGCACGCAGTATTTGCTGTTCCCCCTCCTGGTCTGTGTTCCTAACAGTCTTCTGTTTTTTAATAACGCCAGACTCTTGTCACCTTAATTAAGTGCAGAGGGCTTTCATAATAATACTAATAGTACTTATGGAATATTTAACAATGTGCCAGGCCCTGAGGTAAGATCTTTACAGTTTATCTCATTTAATCCTCACTACAATAATCTTGTGAGGAAGATAGTAGAGGTTAAAGAGGTTAAGTAGGCTGCCTAAGATTACCCAGGCAGTGTGTGGCTGACAACTCTCTACCTCTCCCTGGTGACTTTAACATGATGAGAATACTAGAATACTAGTGGGCTGCAGCCCACTGGGTTCTGAAATAAAGTGAAGCCGTTGATCGACAAGGGACAACCCCCTGCCCCTCTTGTACATTCTTCCTATTCAGGCCAAGCCAGGCCTCCGTGGAGGCCTAAGGCCAGTGCTAGTCCCCTGATAAAGCTGGGCTTGAACCATTGCAACTGCAGGAGTCTTCAGGAAGCCCTTGAATTCAGAGTTGTGTTACATGCCAGATGAGTCCTTTCCCACTGCCAAATTTAGAAGGTGACCCTAGGAAATTCCTCAGAGTGCAAGGAAATTACCCGTGTGCCTCGTGGATTGGAGGGCCAGTTGCCGGTGTTTTCTAGCCCAGAGGTAAACATCATTCCTTTGCTTGTCCAGCAAACTTTGTTAGACCCCTACTAGTACCAGGTACTGTACTGAGCATGTAGATGAGAAAGGCCCAGTCCCTCCCCACTGAAGCCCACAGCCCACTGAGGAAGACAGGTGTGTAAAACAGCACTCACAAGGGGGGTGACAGAGGCCATGATGGAGGTGAGCAAAGGACGTGGGGAACAAGCTCTCGGTGACATGCCCTCCCATGTGGGAAAGCCAGTGCAGCACGGGTCTGTGTGTTTTCTGTCTCTCCACTTCTCCTGGCTGGGGCACCTGTGTGGGGCATCCTGCAGGTGGGAAGGCCTGGTGAGCCCACCCAAGGGGAGGCAGGTGCTCTGTGAGAAGGTGGCAGGGTGGGGTCATGGGACAGAAGCCAGGAAAGAAGAGCCCGGCCAGGCCCTGGCAAGCTGAGCAGAGTTGAGAGCTGCCTCATCAGAGCTCCATGTTCTATCTTGTCGGGCTCTGTGGGAGTGAGAGGGACCCCACAAGGATCATGGACAGAGGGAGAATGGCTCTCCCCACCCCACCCCCTGCTTCCTCTCCCCCTAACTCCAGGAGCATTCTCAGATATAGAACATGGGTGGGTGGGCCTCTGGGTAAGTGTTGCCGACTCCCACATGGCAGGCCGGGCCATTCCTGGACAGATGGCATAGAGTAAGGAGCAGCAAGTCCAAGTCTGTGTGCGACTGGCACGTGGTGGACATGGCCCCGAGCTGCACGCTGCCCATAAGCACATCCTGGTGAAAGCAGCAGCCAGAAACCGAGTTCATAAAACTATGTATCAATATTTTACAAGTCACATAACTAATGAAGAGCTCTGCCAGACTCAACATACCACATCCCAGTGGGTGATAAGACAAGTGTTAGTTCAATGGAAACAACTGAGATAGATTTTTTTTTTTAATGCTGGGTTTTGAGTTTATAGTGAGGCAGGCTGTCCTTAGACATGAGTGTTCATTCATCAGGTAACCAACAAATGGGTCCCAGGCACACTGTTACCCTGTGTTGGATTTAAGTGATAGCTATCTGCAGGTAAGTAAGAATATAATCAGGGCAAAGTCAGTGTGTCCCGTTAGGCAAGCAGCTGCCCTCAGTTCTGGTTGACAGATTCACGTCCTGTCATCCAGCAGGGATAAGCCAAAGGGAAGCTGTAGGGACTGGCACTGCTACTCCTAGTCCCTTCTTCCTGGGAGATCTGCTTCCAACCTCCTACCCCCCCCAAATATGTCTTCTTTTTCACTCAACATTTTCTGTGGAGCACCAAGCAAAGTGTGTCTCTGACATGACTCTTTGTTCCCCAAACATTTCATTAGCACCTGTATGTGCTCCTGGGCTCTGGAATACAGAGATGGGCAAGGCCCTATGTCGTCAGCCCCACCTCCACCCCCCGCCCAAGGCCTGTGGTCTGCAGAGGAAAACTGGCCTTGAGAGAGACACTCGAGATGCAGGATGAGTTCTGGGCCTGAATCAGCCCACAGGACCATGGACCCAGGAAGGGAGATGCCTGAACTGAAACTTGAAAAACTCAGCTGTGAGCTGAATAAGAGTAGGCTTGGGCATGGTGAGCACAGGGGGCAGTCTGGAAACCCCATGGGGAGCCTAGAGGGTCTGGGTGCCTGTCTCTCTCGAGAGGGCCTCAAAACAGGTGTGGGGAACAGAGGTGCCATTTTCCTCACGGCTGGTGGGGGAGTGAGGCCAGGGCCAGCGCAGGCCAGTGAGATTGTGCAGAGGACAGGGGCGCCACAGCCTGTGGTGTGCCCGCCATCTCCCCACAGAGCACCACACTGCTAAGGGCCCTGCCCCACAGTCAGGGCTGGGCAAGGGACTGACCTACAAGACTTTTTAAGGTTTCTCCTTGGAACACACTAGAAAGAGGTTTGTGTGAGGCTTTCCGAGGGGTCCCCACAGCTCCTAAAGCAGGCTTTTGGACCAGGCTGAGTGTCATGGGGCGTTCCCCATCATGCTGCCGTGGCCCCCTAGCCAGCTCTGCCCTTCGCTTTTACCCAGCAGCTCCGCACATGTCCACAGGCGCAGTGCGAGTAGTAGCAGCACAGGAGAGGCCGTGAATGAGACAGGCAGCACCTTGTGCCCAGCCTTGTGACAGGGCAAACTAGAGCAAGAGCAACAAACATGCTCAGCTCTGTGCTCAACCCACAAGGGACCCTGATACGTCAAAGAGGCCAGAGCCCCGAAATCTGACCAGGAAAGCATCCTGACACAGGGAGGTGGTGGCTGGGGCTGAGGCCTGTGTCTGTTCTCTGCATCTATCCAAGCAGCAAGGAGGGGCAGAGGCAGCACAGGGCCTGACAATGAGGCTTCCATGGTGGCCACTGTGTCCCAGCCCAGCCAGGTCCAAAGGTTGTCTTGCGTGTTTGCCTGCCCTGTGGGGCGAAGCTCAGCCCTGGGGACAAGCTCTGACCGTCACAGGTTTCAGGGCAGGTAGAGAGCCAGGTGGAGACCAGTGATCCTGGACTCTGTGGCATCCACAGCCCTGGCTGAGGAGAGGAGGCACCCTTGACAGCAGGAACAGGAAGGATGCAGTGATGTGTGCAGACCACCACGGGTGCCCGCCCCCCGGGGACCAGCGTGGCCTGAGGGGCAGGCCCTGTATGGAGTCCCCACTGTCACTGGACCCAGGGTGGGGGCTGGTAAGAAACACTGCTGCCCCCTCCTGCGCGTCCTCAGGGGCTCCCACTGAGTGACACAGGATCCTCTGAGGACAACGCAGCGGACAGCTTGTGGGCTTAAGGCAGTCGTGCAACCTCTCTGGGCCCCCTTTGCTCCTGTGAGTAATGAGAATTGTGACCATTGTGAGAGGTGGGGAGGCTGGAATTGGCAAAGTCCCTGGCATCAGGCCTGCCCAGAGACCCCAGAAGGCCCCTTCCCAGCCTCCAGAGTGAGGCCAGCAAGGTGGACTTGGGCTGCCCTCAGACCTGTCTCCTCACTTCTCCCCCTCCTCACCCTCAGTTGTACCGAAGGGCACGGGGCCATCGTCTGTGGCATCACATAAGGTGCTGGAGATATATGAGGTCTTGGTGTCGCACAGACCGAGCAAAATTGCAGAAAAAACAAATACTTAGTGACAGCTGCTCTGTGCCAGACACTGGTCTAGGAGCTGGGAATGAAGGTACATAGCGCTGTGTGGACCAGCCGGAGAGGTTATTGTGGACGGGAGTGAGTGGTCACAAGCAAGTGGGGTGGGGCAGGAGGGGTGACCCAGGGCAAGGACTGAATCACAGGTGCAGGTGAGTGGAGAGCCCGCGCCGAGAGCCCATGGGAGAGAGGAGGGTCTGCATGAGCTGGGGCAGCACAGGCATCATCCAGAACATACTGACGACGTGTTTCCTGCCCCTGTCTGGGCAGGCTCCGAGCAGAGGGCTGCGGAGCAGGGAGCACAGGAGGACCTCAGACCAACGCCCTTGCTTCTTCTGATGGCCTCCGGGAAGAAGAGCTCATGGCGCTGGCTCCAGCACGACCCTCAGCTCTGCCTTGGGTCTAGGTGGAGAAGGACTGATGATTTTCCAAAAGCTTCCATGAAATGTGTTGTTTCCAGGAGACTGGTACTGCCTCTGCAGGAATGGCTGGATGTGGCCCACTCTGGGCATGGCCTCCAGCACAAAGGAAGCCACAGAGAATGTTCAAGTGTTGGAGAAGCCCACAGGTGCCTTCTCAAAGACTAGGTCTCTGTCAGCAGTGGCCTGGCCAGTTTCCAAGGTGGCGAGACAGCTCAAACAGCCCCGACTGCATCCCCATGCTCATGCACTTTCTACCTGCTCCTGCCACCTGTTCCTGTCTTCCGCAGGGCCTGGGATCAGGTGCAGACAGGACACGAGGCTATGACTTGGGCTGGGAGCCAATACAGATGAACTGAACCTCACTAGGACCTCCTAATGACTCCAGCAGCCCAAGGGCATTTCCCAGGATAGGGCCTGCCCCAGGGTTTAGAGCCTCCATTGGCCCTGCCGCCCTGGGCAGTCCACTCCCACAGCTCCCACAACATCTGTGGTCCCTGATCCCATGTGTTCCCTGGACAGAGGCTCAATGCTTTTCAGAAGGGATGCTCAGATCCCTTACTGCACCCCTCAAATTGAGGTGGAGGAGCTCTCTGCACTGGAATGCAGGTCATCTCACACAAATGAGCTGCAGCCCGTTGGGGCTTGTTGGAGCCTAGGTTGCCGAGTTCCTGGGAGGAACAGGAGACAAAAGCATCCTCCCTGGAGACCCCTGCTCTGGACTGGCATGTGAAATCCAAATTCTTTCTCTGTGGCTGAGGAGCCACCACTTATCTAAGACCTCCCATTGCTGTCTTATCCATTCCAGAAACCCCTTTTCTCCTGGACACAGATCCTTTTCTCTGCCTGCACCAGGTAGGCCTGGGCCTCAGCTACCTGGGCAGCCCCTCCCTGCCACAGGTTGGAGACAGAAGACAGACTTGAGAGTCTGAAAGAGCAATCTCCAGACCTGGGCCCTCCACATCCTGGTATGGGAGCTGTGCGGTTTCCTTCTATGGCCTCTCGGAGACTCAGTTTCCCTCTGTGCACATCAGGACTGACACTCCTTCCCCATGCGAGGGTTTGTGAGGAGTGGATAATAAAGGGCACAGGCTTTGCAGCCTTGAGTGGCTGCATGGCTGGGGTGGTGGCCCTACCGAATGGGACCTGCTCCCCAGCAGCCTTTCAGAATGAGCACAATATATATGCCCACGTCTGGCTGTCTCTGGGACTGTGTGTGAGTGTCTGTGTGTATGAGAGAGAGAAAAACAACCTGTGCATTCCAGAACACCCTTCTCCCTCACATGTCTTAGTGCCAAAGCCTCATTTTAAAACCACTGTCTACTCCTCCAGAAGTCAGTGATAACCCCTGGCCCCCACTGAGCTGTCCCAGCTCTGCTCTTGGTACCAGGCTACAGAGCCAGCCCCCACTGTTGGGGCAGGAAAGGGACCCATGGCTGGGAGTTGGAGCAGGGCGGCAAAGCTGTTGGGGGCACTGTAGCGGCCCACTGTGGGGCTTTGCCCGCTCTGCTCACAGTTCTGTTTGCAGTTGGGCAGCAGCTGGACCTGGAGACAGGCCTAGGTGTCAGCCCCATACAGGAACAGCAGCCCTCGTTCCCGCTTCTCAAGGCCACACAGCACATGCTGCCACCTGGTTCTGCTTAGGGCCAGGCCGCTGCCCGCATGCAGGCCTGCCCTGTGCTCCCTGAGCAGAGCCCGAGCCTTGGGAAGGGGACAGGCTTCTGGGCTGGTTTTATGCTGACAAAGGGCTTTCTGCGCTGTCAACTCGGCTCCCAGCAGCCCCCTCCCCCTCCCTACCACAGCCGCTGGGCCTCCTTCTGGCAGGGCCAGAGGCCTGGACTTGGACGCCTAGCCTCTGGAGACTTCCTTTGGAGCTAGAAAAACAAGCGGCTGAAACGTGCCTTGCTGCAGCAGGGCCGCCCGCTGAACCTATAGAAAAGCCCTGGAGTAGATGAAGCCGCCCAGAGTAGGAAAGCTGGCTCTGGCCCCACCCACAGGGCTGTTATGTCTGGCTCCAGAGGCCTCTCCTCTGGGGTTTTCCATGCCTGTGATCTGGGCCCCATTCATTTCCCTGTGGTTTCATGGGAATGTCCAAAGCCTTCAGCAGGTTGCAGCAAGCCCAGGCGCAGAGGGGTCAGTGAGAGGCCTGTGCTGTGACGTGTTCTCAGCCCACAGCCCCACACCCCGCACTCAAGGGCTTGCAGAGGGGGCACTGCTGGCTGTGGGTCGGCACCCGTCAGTCAGTCTGCCACACTTCCTCCCAATGTGCCCCCACCAGCCCTGGCCACCCCACCTGCAGCTGCCTCTCTGCAGGCCTCTGCTTTCCAGGTTCCAGGCCACCAGCTCCACCAGGCCTGGCCTGGGAGAGAAGGGCAGCCATCATCTGCAAGTTGATCCCCAGCAGCCCTCCAGTTAGAGCTGCTCCTATCACTCCCCGGCTCCTGCGGCCCTGGCAGTTTCCCACCACCCTACACTCAATTTGAGGCTGCTGGGAGAGCAGCAGGTCCCTACAATGGTGACGGGCACCTCTGCCTCCACCCCGCAGGCTGCTCTGCCGTGGAAAAGGGGCCGTGCCCGGGTGCACAGCTCCTGCGACAGGCCCAGCAACTGCCGTCACAGCCACTGTGGAGCCCGAAGGCTCCCAAGCCCACAGCGAGGAGGTGCCCAAGTGGAGAAAATGTGGTCTTCAGAAGAAATGATGCAAAACTGGCTAGGAGCAGTTCTTATCAATTTTCCAAGTTAGTAGTTTCCACCAGGAGCTAATTAAACAATCTCCGTGAGTGGTCTACTTCCATTCGCAAGGAGACTCCCCTGGAGTTGTGACAAGGGCCCTGGTGTCTGAGGGCACAAGAGGATGCTCTTTTGTTGCACTTAGTTTTGGTCTCTGAAAATGGATGCATTTTCCATTTGGGCCTCTGCCTAGCCACCCTACCCTGGCCCTGCATTGGCTTCAGCTCCCGATCATTTCCGCAGCCCCTTTCTGAGTGTTCTATCTACACAAAGGGCAGGGGTGGGGTTTCTCATCTGCTTTAGCTGGCAAAATGGATGTGGAGACAGTACATGCTTGGAGGCCCAGCCTCTCCTGCCAGGCAGAGCTGAGAGGCCCAGTGCAGATGAGTGGAGAGCTTGAGACTGGAGCAGGCTGGTTGGGGGGACAGGTCCTGCCCCTAGCACCATGCTAGGGGAGGATGGACCTGCAGCCAGTGCCGGCCTCCCTGTACCAGTCTGAAGCTGCCAAGTTCTTGGGGAGGGGACAGTGACCAGATCATCTGTAGCCAGACCAGAGCAGACTTGGGTGTGCACCATGCCTGCCTATACCCTGGGTCTGTCCAGGGAAGCTGTCCCTATCCTTAGGCCTCTGTGTGGTGGCTGGGCTCTTTGCTGACCTGATGAGTACAGTCTTTCTCTTCTCTCTAGTATCCATGGACTTGAAAGACAGTTCTAGAGACGGTGTCACCATGCCAGTGCTCTGGGGTCACTCCAGCTGTCTCTTCCATTCTGAGCTGCTGGTCACCCAGTGTCTGCCCTGATCCCTCAGGGCAGCACTGGCAGAGAGACCCTGGGAAGGTGGGGTCTCGTCTCTGTCCCTGACTGGCTATGGTTCTGGACAAAGCCCTTCCTCTCCCAGCCACTGTAACATGGGTGTCAGTGACAAGCCCAGTGACCTCCGGGATGCTGGCAGGAAGCAGCACTGGCTGATGGTGGCCCAGCTGCTCCTGCAGGGACCATGGACAGATAGGAAAGGTCGCAGGTGCCATGCAGGACCCTTCCTCAGGGCTGTCTCAAACAAGCCCCCTCCTCTCCACCCAGACCCCAGCCGCCTCCCTGCCTGGGTGCTGGCCAGCTGGACCTCTGCAAGCCAAGGTGCAGACATCATCCTGGGAGACTGGCCTACTCCCTGGGCCCTGCTGACCTCCTGCAAGTGCTGGCTGCCCCTCCTCAGACTCTCCTTGCCGTCAGCTCCTCTGACTTGAAGACACTTTGAGATCTCTGGGACACTCAAAACAGCAGCCAGAAAACATTACAGAGGCCCCTCCTCTGCCAGACTCCCTTGCCTCTGTCTCCAGTGACTGTATTGGGAGTCACCCACACTTGATGGCCTCCATCGCTCTTTCATCTTGGTTTTCTGAATCAGCTTCTGCAGATCACTGCCATTGCCACTCGGTCCTACTTGCCAAATCCAGTGGCCCTTTCCCAGCCCTTCCTCCTTCCTCTGCAGCATTGGCAGTGGGTACCACCAGCCACAGCCCAACCTTCCTCCTGCTCTCAAGCCAGAGCCACTTCTCAGCCACCTCATGGTCACAGCACGCTCTTTCCTGCCCCTCTGTGCAGGGGGCACCCTCAGGCACCTCAGGCCTCAGTCTCTGCTGCCCTGTCTTGCTGCTTTTGGTCCCTCCCTACGTCTGTCATGGCATCCCCTGAAGTTTCCTTTGAAATGTCCCTCCCTTGTTCCCCAGCCTTCCCCACCTCCCCAGATGAATTCTAGCTCCTAGAACCAGGCCTCCCAGACCCCCACAGGCCATCCTTGAACCCCCTGCCCCCAGCCACACAGCCCTCTTCTCTCTGCCTTCGACACAGCGTCCCTTGATTTCTTATTGTCCAAACACGTCTGATGCTTTGTTGTTTTCCTCCACACCTCTCTGTTTCATCCCTTCGTGTAAAATATTTCCATCCTGCTTGCCATCTCTTGCAACGAACCTTGTGCTTGAGGACACACCTGTCCTGTGGGAGCTCCTGGAGGGCAGGGTAAAGGCTTTCCGGTGGCCACAGAGCCCAGGATGCCACTTAGGCCACAGGGCCTTGAGGGCACACAAACCGCTGCTTGGGGAGGTGGGCGACTTGGGGCCGGTCACTCTTCCTGTTTGCACATGAAGCTTCCCCACACAGAAAGGGAGTAGAACTTCCCAGGCTGCAGGAGCTCGGAACGGGATGGACATCATGCCACACCTGCCGCACGTGCTTGTGCCTGACCCTCTGCCCCTGGCTGCCCCTAGGGTGGATTTGGGCTGCTGCAGAGGCTCACAGGGGCACAA
The DNA here is from genome assembly GCF_027409185.1 of Cynocephalus volans. Taxonomy (NCBI): domain Eukaryota; kingdom Metazoa; phylum Chordata; class Mammalia; order Dermoptera; family Cynocephalidae; genus Cynocephalus; species Cynocephalus volans. Next base: position 294,410,062 of record NC_084460.1, read on the forward strand.
GGATGAATGAGAGGAAGAAGGAGGGAGCAAGCCAGTGGCTGGGGCAGACGCTGTAGCTCATTTCTCCAGGTCGAGGGCAGCCTGTGCCAAGCATCTTCCTTTCAGTAGTAACACAAGCAGGTTCACTGGTCACAGAGCAAGAATGCTGCAGGCAGCAGTGGCCTCTTGAAAAGTCATGATGCACGTTAGCATGTTAAAGGCAAAGGGATGGTTTGTGATAGAGAATAACCCCAGCCTGTCATGTATATGACAGGTCTTCAAAATTTCTTGGAAAGATCCATATTATTCTAGTTTTCCACAAACGTTTTGAAGTACCCTCATTTTTGTATTGATACTTTGTTCTTTAAGTGACATTAATGGATTTTGGGAAACACCATCTAGACTCAAGCCACCTTGCTGTGTGCAGTTTTGTTTGGGAGCAGATTGCTGTGTCCCTACCTGCTCTCTGGCATAGCAGGAGAGGGGCTCACCGAGCTCCTCCCTGGCATGAGGAGCCTCACCTCAGGCTCACCTCCCTCTCCTTCCCCTGCCCTCTGGCACCCTGAGGCCTGGAACACCAGGAGGTGGGATACTGTGCAGGAGGCTGAGGAGCCCAGGCTCTCGCCCTATATAGCCCAGCCCCAGACCTCCAGAGTCGGGGCCCCCGTGGCGCTCGGCTCCAGATGCTCAGCAGATGCCAGTCCTGGGATCAAGGCCCCATGTCTGAGGGCTTGGCTGGCTGTTCTGGAAGGTGATCCTGGCTGGCAGCCATTGCCGAGCCCCTATTTAGAGCCGTTGTCAGGCAGTTGCTAGTTCCAGACCCCCCCTCCCCTCAGTAGGGCCAGTGATCTCATGCCTATGCGATGCTGGAGCTGAGAGGAGATGGGCTAGGATGGAGGCAGGAGCCCACTCAGGGAGCCAGGCCGAGGCCAGGGTGGCATGCAGGGCTCCCACCACTCCAGCAGCCCTGGTGTTCACACTGCCCTCTTAGGGTTCCCACACCCCTAGGTGTGAGTTGCTCACAGTGGTGCCTCCTGACCCCCAGAATGGCTTGGGCATGGGATCGTGTTGGCCTGCCAGGCCTGTGCACCACCTCTGCCCCCCAAAGAGGGAGAGATCAGGGTGAGAGGGGCTCACTGCAGGGCTCAGCTGTAGGAGCCCCCCAGCTGCCTCACACTCCCCAGAGCCTGGTGCGCTCCCTGGCTGAGTGACACCCTCAGCCAGAGGCTAGCTTTTAGCTACAGAAGAAACACTGACTATGGGACCCAGAGACCCTGGAGTTTGGCCTGCAGGGCCATGGTTTACCAACTGCAAGAACTTTCCTGCCCACAGGTTACTGGGTTCTAAGCTTGTCCTGCCATGTCCCAAGTCCTGCCGAGGGAAGATGCTGGGAACCCCATGCTGGCTGCCCAGGGAATGAATTGACTGGGGAGGGGGTCTGTGGAGGGTGGTGAGGGGTCCCTTTGCTGTCCACAGATGAGGGCAGTGACATACACCCCACCCCACCTGACCTTACCCAACCCTAGCTCACTGAACTCAGTGGAACTTGGGCTGCTGGTGGCGGGGCTCTGCCTTGGCCATCCTGTTCCCAGTTTCTGCTGGGGACCTGCCTCTAATCACCAGAGGGCTGGGCTGCCCACAGTGTGCCAGGCCTGCCTGCTCCTAGGGCCCACCTTGCCTGTCCTCTCTGCTCCTGCCTCTCCCTATTGGTGTAGGAAGGAATCTCAGGATAGCCGCGTGTAAATATTCCCTGCAGCTCTCCTGGAACCCTAGTGACGCTTAAGCACCCAGGGAACTCTGTGCTGTGCCATCTCCCTGTTTGGTGCCACTGAGTTTGTCTGGATTGAAGCCTGATTTCACCCACCTGCCTTGGACAGATTCCACAGTCTTCTCTCTTCACTCCCACCCCATGGAGGTGGGAGGGTGGGAGGGGCTGAGGCTGCAGAGGGAAACCGAGACCCAGAGACACCAAGGGATCTGTTCCAGGTCAGCCTCTGCGTCCAAAGCTTCACCAGGCTTGATTTTCAAGGTTGACAGAGTGCACTTCTTTTTCTCTCCCTGGGTCTCCAGTGACCTTGGGGGCTGTTGTCACTGCCTGGGGCTGCCAACGTGGGCCCTGCTCTCTCCTGGCCCTTCCCTCCTGTACCTGTCCTTGCCCATCCTGAAGACCTTGAGAGGTGAGGCGGGAGATCCCCTGCGGGAGCTGGAGCATGAGCTTGGCTCAGCCCTTCTGCCTTCCCAGGGGCTGAGTTCCTTGTTCTGGGGTGACTGTGGGGGCCAGGCCAGAGCAGCCCACGACACTCTGCTGCCTCACCTGCCCGCCCAGGAGCGCCCTCAGCCTGAGTCTCCCTGCAGCCCTGCTGTGGGCCCATGCTGCCCCCTGCCGGCCACGCTGGTGAAATGCTGCCCAGGGGCAGCCCTGGGGTGGCAGGCGTTCATGCCATCCTCACCCAAGCCTGAGGCTGGGCTGGAGGCCGTGGGGCACCGAGGACAGACTGGGGGCTCTTTGCACACAAGGATGCTCAGACTGCATGGGGAGGAAAGCCTAGAACCGCACCTGGGACACAGGAAGGTTTGTTGAGAGAACAGAGGAAGGACGAATGAATAGATGCGTCTGAAGCATTTCGGTGGTGATGGCCTGACCAAGAGCAGACGTGGAGTCACGTCCGACACTTCTCCAGCAGGAACTGGGCCATCTCTTGGGTTGACGAGATCCAAATATGAAAACCAAACGAGAAGAGCCCAGTGGTGCTAGCCTGTAACACAGGTGACCCCATAGCAGTAAGTGCCCAAGGGGGAATAGGGGAGACTTCAGCCTGGCCTTCAGGGAAGGCTTGGGAAGGGGTAGTGGAGACGGAACGCAGGGGTGAGCGTCATAGGGCATGTTGGGAAGACCCCAGGAAGGCCATTTGGGTGACAGGAGGGGACAGAGGACAGCACAGCCACTGTCGTGCAGACCTTTGAGGTGTCCAGTACAGGGTCAGCCCTGGCCTCACCTGTTAGTTCCACCTGCCTTCACGATGGCCCTGCGGTCAGGTGCTGTTGCCGCCCCTGCCTTATATTTGATGAGGAGGAAGATCAAGAGAGGTCTGTGATTCCTCCAGGGTCCCACCACAAGAATGGACTGGAGTCCGGATTCAAACCTTGTCTCAGGAGACTCAGTGGTTGGTAAGATGCTTGCATGCAAGAGTTTTCTGCCCGAAGTGATGGGCACCAGGACAGATTGGAGATGAAAGGCAAAGTGGTCACTTAAAAGGCTGTTACTGCAACCCAGACAGCAATGTGGAAGCTTCTCATTCCACATGCTCGGTTCCCTGCCTGGTAGAAGGGCCTGCCCTCATGGTCAGCTGCCCAAGCTGCCACCCTACCTTAATGAGGACCATGCGTGAGCCCAAAGCAGTCCCCACAAAGGAGGCTCCAGGAGTACAGGGCTGGCATTGCTTCCTTTCCAGGCCCAGGCCTTCCTCTGGCCCCACTGGGTGGTACTTGCCCTGCTGGGGCATTGTTCAGCCCTGCTTCTCTATACAAGCCCTTGGGGAGACAGGTGTGCTCGCAGGACAGCTTGGCAGAGCAGGGCCAACCTGGCGCCGTGGCAAGCCCCATCTCTGCACACTTGGATTCTCCCTCCCTGTGGCTACTTTTCTTTCCAAGAGCTCAGCCAGATGACGAGGCTCATCCTGCAGTGCTACCCCCTCCAGGAAGGGGAAGTTCATTTCAGGCCTCTGGCTGCTGCCAGCTCTGCCAGAGCGTCCTCTCTGACCTCCCCTGCCTCTGTGGGAGAAGTCTAGACTTGACCTGCAGCCTGGGGAAAAGCAGAGAGGCAAGAGTCTCCCCTAAGCTTGGCAAGGCACCTATAGCCCTGCCTTTCCAAGGGAGCAGGCTTTCCTTCACAGTGCATCCTGGCCATGATGCCACCAGGATGCACCCAAGCCCCCTTCCCAGAGGCATCAGTTCTTATGCACATGTGTGACCCACTTGCCCCAGGTGGGGAAAGCAGTGCATGGACTCCTGCCCCAGGCTGGGTGGTGCCCCCATCAGGGCTGTGTGCTGTCAGCTCCCACTTGGCATGGTTCCTGAGTCTGGGCACACTTTCTCCATTACCCAGCAGTCCCTGCACCATCACACTTTGTACTAGGCAGACTTTTGTGTTTTCATGTGGAGCTATATCCATTTGTGGTATTGTTAGTTCTAATTATACTCAGCGAAACAAACCAGAGCATATATAACTCCTAAAGGTTGACTTTCCAGGTTGTAGATGCCACAATAGCAAGTCTGCCTTGTCCCCAGATAAGTGTTTCCCTCTTGCTTTCTCTGACTCTCCTGTTTGATCCCATAAACTCTGAGGTTTGGTCTGTTCTACACAGGACAGTCCCCAGAGGAGGAGGGAGCTCAGCACTGCTGGGCTTGGAAAGCCCTCAGTCTCCTCACCCTGCCCCACACCCCAGGAGCCCTGTGAGCACAGGTTGGGCTGGGTCCTCTGACTTCCTGCAGCATGTGGGGGCTCAGGGCTTCTTGCAGCTGGGCTGTCCAGAAAGGCTCTAGGAGTCTCATCACTACACAGAGATCTTTATTGAGCCCCTTCTCTGGGCTAAGTGGGAGGCTAAGCTGTGGGGCTGTGGTGGGGAGTAAGACAGACACTGTCTAGCTGTCCAGGAGGCCCTGTCAACTGGAGGAGACAGCACACAGCTGACACATTGGGAGAGAGTGGCCGTGTAGAGCCGTTGGTGCAGGGGAGGGTGGGAGCATGGGATCAGAGAGACAGCAACTTGGAGGAATAAATTTGGTGGGTGGCCTGCAGCTCACCTCTCAGCTGAGACCTGAAGGGGCCAGACACATGAGAGCCTGGGAGAGCCTGGATATGGATGTGCCCTGCCTACAGCGGTCCCTGCAGTCCCTGACCCTTCTTCTGCAGGCTTGTGGAGGAATTCATGCTGCTGGCCAACATGGCGGTGGCTCACAAAATCTACCGCACCTTCCCCGAGCGGGCCCTTCTGCGCCGGCACCCCCCACCTCAGGCAAAGATGCTCCGGGACCTGGTGGAATTCTGCAACCAGATGGGGCTGCCCATGGATGTCAGCTCTGCAGGGGCCCTCAATGTAAGTGGTGGAGTAGGCAGGCAGAGGAAGGGGAGGCCCTGCTTGGGGGAAAAAAGGGGAAGACCTAGAAGCTGGGGCATAGTGGTCTCAACTTCCAAGCAGGGTCCCATTCCCTTCAGCCAGCATCCTTTGCAGGGGAAAAGGGAAGACCTGGGGAACAGACCCCAGACTCCAGATGCCCCAACAGTGGAGTGAGCTCCCTCACCAGGATGGGGCCAAGGGAGGCCACTTGAGCTGTGGGCAGGGCTCCTGTGGACAGAAGAGGCTGGTCTTGGGCCCAGAGGCTTTCAGTGTGGGGCTGGGGTGATTGGCAGTCAGGGAAAGTGTTTTATGGTTTCAAGGCTCCTGGCCACAAGCTAAACCTCATGGGGCTAAAGAACCCAGGGCCTGGGCTCTGATCCTACAGGAGGGAGGCTCTTCTCACCCACAGTCTGAGCCTAAGTAGGGTGGGGAGAGCAGAGCGGTGCCTTAGGCCAGAAAGCTGGACAGCGGGTGGTGCAGGCCAGCTGGACACGGAAGGGACTGAGCTCAGACCAGCACAGTCCACAGACTCTGGGCCCTGGCCCCTCCTGCACCCACCCACAGCCATCTGAGCAGGGCAGTTGCCATAGGTGACCCTTCCCCAGAGGCAGGTCTCAGATGGTTATGAGGTAGCAGAGGCCCAGAGCTTCTCCTCCAGCCTGACCACACATTACACAGGTTTCTGGGGTTTGCTTCTAGGAAAGTCTGACCAAAACATTTGGAGATGACAGGTACTCACTGGCCCGGAAGGAGGTGCTCACCAACATGTGCTCCCGGTCCATGCAGGTAAGGAGGGGCCTTGCCTTTGTGCTGCCTGCTCCCAGGAGCACCCGTGACCTGTGACTTCCATGCACACGCACAGGTCATCTCCATTCCTGCTCTGGTCTGGGGCCTGGCTGGGAGAGGAGGCGCTATCCTCATCTGGCAAGGCAGAGGAACACTTTTCTTGGGGAGGGGATGGAGCCCCCCTGGCAGCACCTAGGACAGGGGGGCCCCAAGCTCCCGGAAGAGCCTGATCTGCTGTGTACTGATCAGACTTGCTCAAACACAGCCAGCTTTGAGCCCAGGGCTGGTCAGACCTCATGGTTGGCTAGAATTGCCAGAGAGGAGAGAGGGTCCTTCGTGGCAGCCTGCCCGGGGTCACCTCTCAGTCTCCACCCCAGCCTGTGCAACTTCTTGTCAGCTTGGGAAGGTAATCAGTGCAGCCCTCTAGACTGAGTCCAGCCTCACAGTGTCCCAGCTCCTGGGATCGGGAGCCACCTAATGGACTGACAGGTCAGCAGAAACTACAAATGCTACTAGGGCTATGTCTGGGCCCCAGCACAGCCCAGGGGCTGCGACAGACCATTTTTCAGGGGCTCAGTCACTCGGGAGACTCAATTTGTTCTCAAGAACCAGATGGCCTCAGCTGGCCACAGCTGATTTGTTTATGATACCTCAGAGCAATGCTGGGAATGAGCCATCAGGATCTGTTTGGGCCTGGCTTCCCGTACCCTGCCCCCAACACAAGTGTCTGCCCCACACCAGCACCTGCAGCACCCACAGCAGAGAGAGGCTGTGCCGTGGCCGCCAGCTCCACCAGCCTGTTCCCCAGCTGCTCCTGGCAGGCATGGTAATGAAGAAAACAGCAGCCCCTGGGTCCCCACATTGCCTCCTGGCCATGTCCTACAGGCCCTGTCCCCTGCCCCCAGCCTCTGGAAGCCATCACCTCCAAGGTCAAACCAGCCCTAGAGCTCCCCACAAAGGAGCCCTCTCCTGAGTCATCCAGAGCCTGTAAACACTAGACTTCTCCTGGCCTGGCTGCCAGTGACCTCGGAGACCACTTTGGCCTGGGTTCTGATGGCATGGAGTTATTAGAGTATCTGTGCTCCTGTCCTCACAGCCCTGTGACCAGGGGTGGGGACAGAAGACGGGACACAGTAGGGGCACCAGGATCACAGAGCACAAAAGGGTGAAAGGCACCTTGGTTCCAAGTGTGCTACTGAAACAGGGCACCAAGGTTGTCGAGGGATGGCTGGTCAGTGTGGCAAAGCCATGGTTCCCACCCATCCCACCCTACCCAGTGACACCTCCTTCAGCCAGGACAGAACCACGCCCCTTGTCCTCCTCACCCGAGCGCCTCTGGGGAACTGGGCCACCACTGAGCACAAAGTCCTAACACGGCTGGCAGTGGAGGCTGCACCCACCTTCTCTGGTGACTTGACCAAGACATGACCCAGAGCCCGGCAGAGACTGGAAGGGAAGCAGAGTTAGGGAGCCAAGCAGGTCACCCCCAGCCGCACCCTGGATTCCAGCCACCGATGTGTGCAGAGTAACTGGAGCCGCTGTCCGTCTGGCCAAGCGCACAGGAGGTGTGAGTGTGAGCAAGCCTCGGGCGAGCAGAGGGGCCAGTGAGCGCACATGGGGTGACCGTGGCCCTCGGGCCAGGAGGTGCTCACTGCTCCCAGGCAGCAGTGGGGCCCTGGGGATGATGACCTCCTGCCCAGCACCCTGAGACGTCAGCACCAGGTCCACCCCTCCCCGGAGCCTGGAGGCCAGGCCAGCAGGACTCAGGGGAGGAGGCTGCCAGCATCCTGAGGCTTCCCTGCACCCCTGTCCTCAGCAGAGGTGGGGCTGTCGGCCTGCTGCCACCACGAGGGGGTCTGGACAGCCCTGGAGCAAGGCCAGCGTGTGTCTTCAGCGAGAGAGGGGCGTGGGCACTCCTGGCTCTCCCCAGCCTGGGGGCAGCCCCTGGGTCCCGTTCTGTAGAAGGGCCCCTGCCTGGCTTTGCTCAGCTGCCTGCGGCTTGTCAGCTCTGTCCACACTGAGACTGCCATGGCGAGGCCCTGGACTCCCAGCGCCACCAGGCCTGGCTGGGGAAGGGGCTGGGCCTGGCGAGGCTCTGAGACCCTGTCCCCCCACGCAGATGGCGCTGTACTTCTGCTCAGGGGTGCTGCGGGACAAGGTGCAGTTCCAGCACTACGCCCTCAACGTGCCGCTCTACACGCACTTCACCTCGCCCATCCGCCGCTTTGCCGATGTCCTGGTGCACCGCCTCCTGGCTGCCACGCTGGGTAAGGACAGGCCTGTGCCAGCTCAGGGCTACCCACCCCCGAGCTGTAGGCCCAGTGCCCAGAGGCCACACTGCCATCACCCTGGAGTCTGAGCAATGGTGCAGCCGAGCACAGGGGAGCCTGGGCCTGGAAAGTCCCTCTGTGTGTGGGTGCTGGGGATGCCACAACAGACTCATGACAGCCCTGGTTATGACCGGGCTCGAGGGCCTGCCAGACCTGCCTCAGCTCTCGGGGCTGGGAGGCCTTAGCTCCTACCTGGGCCAGGGTGCCATGCTGCCCAGCACCCCACCACGCCCCTGCCCACCCTCTTCCCAGGCTACAGGGAGCTGCCAGCTTTAGAGCCCAACACCTTGCAGAAGCAGGCCGACCACTGCAACGACCGCCGCATGGCGTCCAAGCGTGTGCAGGAGCTCAGCACAGGCCTCTTCTTTGCTGTTCTGGTCAAGGTGAGCCCAGAAGCTTGGCTCCCCTGCCCACCCTCTGTCCCGCTTTCCTGGGCACAAGCTCACCACAAGCCCTCGAGGATCCCTGGGCAGACCCTGGGAGGATCCCGAGGCTGGAGCACTGTCCCTGCAGGAGAGTGGCCCACTGGAGTCAGAAGCCATGGTGATGGGCGTCCTGAACCAAGCCTTTGATGTGTTGGTGCTGCGCTACGGGGTGCAGAAGCGCATCTACTGCAACGTAAGTGTGCAGAGAAGGAGTGGGCAGCTGGCACCAGTGGGCACAGCAGCCCCTCTCACACGTCCTTGGTGCTGCACCTGCGCCCTCATGGCTCTCAGCAAACCCTGTGGTGACTGCCTTTTCCACCTGGCTGTCTTGCTCCCTCTGTACGGACCCATTCCTACGTCCGTGGCGCAGGACAGCCCTTGCTTGAACACAAGCATGGAGTATGAGAGAGCAGGAGCACAGACTGAGGTCCCTACTGTCCCCATCCACACTGGGGAGATAGAAGCTGTGATGGGTCATACTGCCCCCCTTGCTCAGCTGGGGGCCACACTAGGATGTGGTGGCCAAGGGTACTGAGCATTATTCAACCCTGCTCCCTCCCCCTCCCAAACAGAAAGCCCACCCTATGGGCCCTGCCAAGACACCCAGCCATACCTTTTGCAATGGGGGTTCCAGGACAAAGGCCTGGACCCTTCCCCAAGGACCCCGGCAGCCAGAGAGCAGGCCCCTCCACAAGCAGTGCAGGGTTTAGTGTGCAGGGGGTGCCATGTCAGGGGCTGTCTTTACAGACACATGAAGGAAGAAAAGGCCAGAGAATGGTCCATGCCACTCTGGAAGCCGTGTCCCCTGAAGAGAAAGAAGAGAGCTGTCCCTGCCTTGACTCCTACCTGTGCAACTATTTATTCAAGTTTCCCTCCAAGGGACTTAGTGTCTGTCCGAATGCCAGCTGAGGGGCCTGGCTCCAGCCAGTCCTGTAGTCAGCAGGTCACCACCTGGCCCCTGCCCTGGCTCTGAATTTTCCTCTTCTCCAAAGTGCTTGGAGGGCCCGGAGCCCAGCACACGGTATTTTATCAATACGCATGGTATTGATAGAATGGACCAGACCAGGAGAGAGCCCAGTCCAGCTGGAAACAATCAGGCACAGCCTGTGCTGAGAACCCAGCACCAGCAGGGGGTGCAGCCCTCACACTCACACAAATGTGCGCGCAGACACACACACACAAGTCCGCACAGCACATACAGCCCCGGCCTACCCCCACCCTGCACTAGGTCAGGGTCAGAGAGTCCCTATCTTAGTTCAGGCAGTCACCTGTGGGGCCGCAGGATGGGAGAACCCTCGAGGCCAGTCCGAGGTGGGCCAGGGCAGGGGCCTCCAAGCAACAGGGCTTCCCAGGGTTAAAGGTTGGGAGGCGGCACCCAGAGCCCGAGGCCTGAGGCACTGGCCTGTGCACCCCCAGGCTCTGGCCCTGCGGTCGCACCACTTCCAGAGGGTAGGCAGGAAGCCGGAGCTCACGCTTGTCTGGGAGCCCGAGGACACCGAGCAGGAGCCCGCACGGCAGGTCAGAACCCCGTTGTGTCCCTGTCCCCACGTCTCCGTAAGGCCCTCCTGCGGTGTGGCCCTGTCCTCATCTGTCCTGCCTGGCCTCACCCAACACTGCAGCCCCTGGGGTACGGTTTCAGGCCACCAACAGCGCCCCAGACACCTCCCACAGGCCCTGCCCTCTGGTACTTGCCTGCTCTCCTTGCGAGCGCTCACTATGCGCTAGGCACAACACACGTGTCTTCTGGCTCTGTAGCTCTCCCCAGACCCTATGGTGTTAGTACTGGAGCGGCTCTGGTTTACAGATGGGCCAACAGGCTAAGGGAGGCGGAGACAGTGGGCCTCGGTGTCCCTGCTGGACAGACAGTGGCCAAACTGGGCTCTGACCACAGGCCCCTGCTCCTCCCCGCCTCCTCACGGCTGGGCTCTCCCACAGGTCATCACCATCTTCAGCCTGGTGCAGGTGGTCCTGCAGGCTGACGCTACAGTCCTCAAGTACAGCGCTGTCCTGAAGCCGCCCGGCCCCGAGGGCTTCCCCGGCCTGGAGGAGGAGGCAGTAGATGACAAGCAAAAGGACTGAGGCACTAGGACCCCAGCTCCCCCCAACCCTCCAACCCCCAGCCCGGCTATCCCTCACTCACTCTCCCGCCCTACCCCTCTGGCTGTGAGGAATAGGACTTTTTGACACCAAAGGGGATTTTTAATTTGGTTTTTAACAACTCAGGGGTTTGTTTTTATCCTTATTTTTGCATTTTATTCTTGCAGCTCAGTTTTTAAATGAACTGGAGGGGACAGGGAGGGTCTGGAGGAAGGCTGAGGCCTGGACAGGGCTTTTTCCCAGTCCTCCTGGGAGCCCAGCCCCTGCTGCCAGGCCACCCACTGCCTATGCCCGCCCAGGAAATGTGAGAGTTTCATCAAATCAGTGTCATGGAATAAAACCAAGTATGAAGTGCTATTTGGTGTGTGGATGCCACTGGGAGGCCTGGGAAGCAGGGCATCCCTTGCACTCAGGCAAGGGATCAGATCAGGCTCTACCTCTCACAGTTGAGCTGAGCTGGGGTCACCAGCCCCCAGTACCTTCCTGTCAGTTCCAGGATGATTCACAGAGCTGCCGCCTGACAGATGGACCCTGGAGCCTCATTCTCGCTGATTAAAAATGTAATTAGAATGCACGATGGTGAGCTCTCTGCCACCATGCTGCATGTGGCTGTGTGCTGTGTCCCTCTCTGCCCCCACCCTTCCTCTGTGCCACTGGGACCACGTTGCCTGGGGGGGCATGGGTCCTGTGACACCCCAAGCCGCCAGTTCCTAGGCTAGAGCTCTGAGTGGCCCTGTCTATACCCCTAGATGTGAGTCGGTGCCTCAGAACCCTTAATCCCAATCTTGTGCCCTGGCAGCACACACGGGGCATGGGGACAGTGGGGCCAGGGCCTATCAGAGGGGAGGAGGCCCTCAAACAGGCCTTCCCAAGCAGAGAGAGAAAACAGGCTCCTGGGGATGCAGCCTGGCCTGGTCACCTCCCACAGTCCTGAGCACCCACGGGTCCCACCAGCTTAGGCACCCAGAGGTAGAGATGGCAGGCCACTGGGCAGCTCTCTTCACCAGCTGGCCTGACCACATCCTGAACTCCTTCCCCAACAAACTGAGGAACGAAGTCTTGGCTTCACCAGGAGCTGCCAGAAACTAGGATGGACCCATAGTGACCGAGGCCCCTGTCCCACCGCACTGTTCCTGGGGTGTGCCGATTGCCAAGCTCCTTGGGTCTGGTCACAGTGAATTTTCTTCAGAGAAAGTTTCATTCAGTCCTTGTTGGGGTGCCTCCCAGTGACCAGGCAGGGATTCTTTTATCCTGCCACCATCTGTCCTTTCCCCCGTCCTCCCATGCCTCAGCCACCTCAGCAGCCTTCAGTCTGTCCTTCCTGCCACACTAGATCCCATCCTCATTCTGCAGAGCCCAGGAGCAGCCCTTCCTCACACTGGCAGGGTCCTAGATCATTCTGTTGGGAAGGTAAACTTAGGGTCTCTGCGCCAGGCCCACCAGGCCTGCTCCAGGGATCTGTGGACATGTGCATAAGAGGTCTAAGACCACAGCCCCTTTGCCCAGTCAGCCCTCAGGACGCTGCAGGCAAGACTTGGAAGAGTCTTCTCCCAGGGCACTCTCCGTGCCTAGGGGAAAGACAAAGATCCTGCACTGACATGAGAGGTTCCTCAACACCTCGAACCAGCCAGGTCACCCTACAGAGCAGCTCAGTCCACAAACTCCCTTGGTGTATTGGGAGCTTGCACTCATCTTTATGGTCCCCACCTATAAATATAAGTAGACAGCCAAGGATTGCAGCTCATCTAAGGGAAACCTCTTGCAACAAACAGAAAACAGGCTCTATGGAGAAAACAGACCATGGAGGGACAGAGAAGAAAGCTTTAGAAAAAGAAACGGTCGTTGATGTCTTCAGAAATAAGAAAGAGCTGTCATGAAACAAGAACAGGGTGCTCTAAAAAAGTGTCCAGAGAACAACATAACGGGCTCTTGAGAGGGGGGCGGGGAGATGACTTCAAAACAGAAAATGAATTTCAGTGTCAGGATAGAATAAAAACATTTTCAAATAAGCAAGGTCTCAAAAAAATGCATGTCCCTGCCTTCTTTCTAAGGATGTGCTCTCCGAACATGAGGACATAAACCAAATAGAGGAAAACATAGACAGGAGATAGGGCTCGTCCAAGCCTGAGAGTTGGGCAGGGAGTGCTCTGGGTGGTGGGGCAGGAGCAGCTCAGCCCGGTGTGGAGCTGGGCATTGGGTCTGGAGGGCGGCCGCCAGGGGCAGCAGGAAGAGAAGACGGATAGGAAGCCCGATTCCTCAGAAGAGCCTCAGAGGAGATTAGGAAATCGGCACAGTCTGGGATTGGAGTAGGAAATGATCCTCAGGTAAAAATAAGGTAATTAGTGACTTCAGGAGACATGACAGTACAAGAAAAAAAATAATCACAGTCTGGCAATGGCATTACGTAGTCATCATAGTATAAATGCTGGATAAGGATCGAAATTACCACAACCCATGTTGGGTGATGGGGAGGTGAGAAAGGGGTGCATGTGCAGGAGGTGCAGCGGGTGTAAAGAGCGCCAAATGCCACTGTCCTCGGTGGGAAGTTGTGATAGATTAAAGATGGCTGTAATGGCTTTGCCCCTTCAAGAAATGAGATCTACATTCTTCCCCTTGAATCTGGACAGGCTGTGTGGCTGCTAAGCTAATAAAATCTGGCAGGAGTGACCCTCTGCCAGTTTCAGGACCAGGCCTCCAGAGACAAGCTGCTGCTACTTTCTGTCTCTTGGCACCGAGGTGCCATGTTGTGAGGAAACTCAAGCAGCGCTGTGGAGGAGGCCACAGGAAGAGGAGCCCAGGCTCCCAGCCTGCGCCCGCACCACGTTATCAGCCATGGGACTGCACCATCTTGGAAGTGGACCCCCAGCCCCTATCAAACCACCCCAGCTGAATCCTCAGCAGAGACATGAGCTGTCCCAATCAAGCCCTGCACAAATTGCAGATTTGTGATCAAAATAAATGCTTTAAGATTGATTTGGGATAGTTAGCTACACAGAATAGATAACATCAATGGAATATCAATTTAAATTGAACAATGAAGAAGTATGTTATTTAGACACAGTGGTAAATACCAAAATAAAAATGTCAAGAGAGGGGAAAGTAATTTCCTTAGAGATGGGAAAGTGCAGGGAAGGAGACAGGGAAATACTGTTTTTGTTGTGTTTTATTTAACAAACCTTACAGATCTATGTGATACTTTAAACGACATTCATGTGTAATTTGCATAAAAATAAAACATAAAATAAAATGAAAAATGTATTTTATCCTTAATGGAATGAAACAATTGGTTTAAAAGGCTTCTTGTCGGGCAGGCCCCGTGGCGCACTCGGGAGAGTGCAGCGCTTGGGAGCGCACCAGCGCTCCCACCGCGGGTTCGGATCCTATATAGGGATGGCCGGTTCGCTCACTGGCTGGCAGTCACAAAAAAAAAGGACAAAAAAGAAAAAGAAAAAAAAAAAAGGCTTCTTGTCCATTCAGCAAAGGTGTGTTAAACAGCCCATTATTCTAGTAACTAAGATAAAATTCCTGCTTACAGGCAATCCAATATTCCCATTCAGTTAAAATGCTGCATAAGGGCTTCTCCTTAAAGACTCAGGTGACAAATCCTGTTGCCTCAGTGGAACATCTAGTTTCCGTGTGTCTAAGCTCAGGCCTGGGATGGGGGCCCTGGAGAGCCAGGGTGGGGGGCTGCCCCTGGGCAACTGGGAGCCAAGAAGCAGGCGTCTGGCCTGGGGCAGGGCAGCTCGGCAGACAAGGCTGATGGCCCAGCTCTCAGCAGGTCTGCAGAAGACCGTGTCCCAGCCCTCACTGCACACAAACCAAACAGGCCTTGAAGGTTTGAAATCACAGATTTCAGGAGCCAACAGGAGTTGGGATGGAGTGGGGAGGTCTTGAAGCAGTTTAAAGATTTGAGCCCTGGTGAATGGGAAGAGGGTGGTGATGCTTTGCACAACAATAAAGAAGGTTCTGGAGAAAGGGGAAGGGAGTGATTTCCACAAATAGAAAAATGAAGTGAACTTGCACATAACTGAGTTTAGGTTACAAATTTAAAACTTTATTGTAAGATAATCTCTTTGAAACTTCTCCATGTTTTTATGCATTTTTATGACTCGAGTGTATTTGTTTTATATATATACATACACACACACTCACACATATACATGTATAGAGAAAGTCATTTTAGGGTGGCAGAGATGCATTTAACTTATCTGACTTTAAAATTTTATATCACTCAACCAGGTTCATGACCTGTGCTATGTTCTTTAATTATTCGTAAATCATGCATTGCTCGCTTCTAGAAAGCAGTTAGCTAAGCATTAAAACAGCAACAGAAACTGAAGTGCAAACTAGGATGTGAAATAGAGACTCTACTGTGGTTTGATGGTTGGCCCCTCTGAAACTCGTGTTGAAACTGAATTTCCAGTGTGGCAGTGTGGAGAGCAAGGGACTTTAAGAGGTGATTGCGTCATGAGGGCTCTGCCCTCTTGAATGTGTCAATCCACTTATGGAATTATGGGTTATCATGGGAGTGGAATGGTGACTTTATAAAAAGAGGAAGAGAGACTGGAGGAAGCACACTTGTCCCCCTTGCCATACGATGTCCTTGGCCACCCCAGGGCTCTGCAGAGAGTTCACACCAGCAAGATGGTCCTCACCAGAAGCTGACCAGATGCTTGGACTTTCCAACTCCAGAACCGTAAGGAATACTTTTGTTTCTTTATAAGTTACCCAGGTTCAGGTATGTTGTTATAAGCAACAGAAAATGGACTAAGACACTTTCCTTTAGCATATTTCACATTAATAGGTTTTAAAACTTCCTAGGGTGGTATTGGAATAAAATTGTCCTCCTGGTTCTGATGATACAAAATCAACATTAAATTCCTGAATACGGTTACAAGAGAGCCTCGACTTTCATATAGCTTTTCTTTCCACACATCACATATGGATTCCCAAAGCACCTTTCAGCACAAAATTCAGCCTTTCATCCCTCACCCTCAGAAGGACCACTTTGAGCTAGGGCTTCATGGAACCACCCACCTGCCAGCCCACCCCTGCTGCTGCCACCACAGGGTAGCAAAGGGGAGCCAGACCTCTGCCATGTCAACAGGGTGGAAGAGAACGAAGGGGTATGGCCAGCTCCGGGCTCAGGCTGCCTGGCTGAGCATCCTCAGGGCCCCCTCCTGCATCCCCAGCTTACCAAAGGCTGAGGCCCCCATGCCCTGGTTCATGCTGCAGAGGGGATTCCACAGGAATGATATGGGGAGTGGGACAGGGTGTCTCCTGCCTTGGTGCTGGGACGGTTGCCTTTCTTGTCCACATCCCAGGTATCTGACCCTAGTTCTCCTGTGGAAGAGCAGTGCCTGATATTCCTCCCCTGTAGGTAGAATGGGCCAGAGGGACACCTGCCTACACAGCCCTCCATTAGGGATTTTAAAAGATTTGTTCTCTAGGAACGACCTCCTTGGGTTCACATTTGGCCAATTACTTGGTTTTCAGACCCTCAGCTTGCAAACAGGCTTGACTCTTCCTTTTTAAAGGTCAGGGCTTTGCCTCCTCCCTCTCCCCCTGACCCTCCAGCACTGCTGTGCTAATGACCCCACAATAGCCCTGTGACAGAGATACTGTCATCTGTCCCATTTCCCAGATGACGGAATTCAGGCTTAGGTGAACTTCCAAAGGACATCCAGTAAGTGGTGGAGAGTGAATATGAGCTCAGGCCCAAAGTCTGTTTGTTTCTTTTAAATCAATACTTCTTGAAACTCAGGTATTCATCTATCACCTTAACGATTTTTTGCCATAACCACATACTGCCTCTGATATTCTTAAAATTTTTCTTTAAATAAGCTCAATTTTTCCTTAAATTTATTAGAAAAGGAAACTTGTAACTACTAAAAATGGAAGACTACATTCTTTTGCCTACATACAAGTCAACTGTTAGAAAAGAAGCCTTTTAAATTTTTAAAAATTTAATTTAATATTAAAAAGCAACTATATTTCAAACAACAAAAAAGCAATATTATTAAGTTAGATAATAACTTTTTTTTTTTTTTTTTTTTTTTTTTTTGTCTTTTTTTTTTCGTGACCGGCACTCAGCCAGTGAGTGCACCGGCCATTCCTATATAGGATCCGAACCCGCGGCGGGAGCGTCGCCGCGCTGCCAGCGCAGCACGCTACCGAGTGCGCCACGGGCTCGGCCCAAGTTAGATAATAACTTAATAATAACTTAGATCCCATTGCCTGCCGCGGCTCTGAGTCTAAAGCCTGCTTTATCTTTGTTAAAAGGGAGCTGGCACAGGTAGGGTGGTAGTAAAGACATCCTAGAACCAACTGAGATTCTCTCCCTGACATGATCAGAATTGTTGGAAGAGAATGAAAAAGATTCATTGTAAAGGTCGTTGTAAAGGTCAGTGCTATTTAATGTCGTCTGGATAGCAGCTAAACGTCCCTCATTCCACCTAAAGTAATCTGGAGCACCCCACTTTGGAAATACCTGCCTGCTGCATTTGGGAAATGCTGGCTGAGATGAAAATGGGCAGCGTGGCAGGAACAGATGTGTCTACCCTGGATCAGGTGGCAGGCTTGTTCCTCTCTTCCTTTGTCAGACGTGTCACACTTCAACAGTAGTGCTTAAACATAAAGACATGGCACAAGGAATGATGATAGAATTGAACATCGAAGTAACCACCACCCAGATAAAAAAATAGCATATGACCGGAATCCCCCCACCCCACCCATGCCCTCTCCATATATGACCGGAATCCCCCCGCCCCACCCATGCCCTCTCCCATCACAACCCCATCCCTTCCTTCCCCACCAAAGGGAAACACTGAATTTTTAGATATTCATTTGCTTTTCATGTTTTTATACCCTACAATGTTTAGTTTTGCCTGTTGAAACTAATTGAAAAGGGCCGGCCTGTGGCTCACTCTGGAGAGTGTGGTGCTGCTAACACCAAGGCCACAGGTTCAAATCCCTATATAGGGATGGCCGGTTGGCTCACTTGGGACAGCGTGGTGCTGACAACACCAAGTCAAAGGTTAAGATTCCTTTACCGGTCATCTTTTAAAAAAAAAAAAAAGAAAGAAAGGAAGAAACTAATTGAAAGATATGTTCTATTGTATTCTGTGATTTTTATCTTTCACCAGATATTGTTTGTGAGATTTGTTTAATCTGTTCCATGTCACAAGCCCTATCATTTTCATTGCTGTATAGTATTCCATTTATGAGACTACTACACTTTTATCCTTTCTCCTGGTGATGGACATTTGGGCTATTTCCAATTTATGTCTAAGTGACACCACTTTGAACATATTGGTACATACATCTTGGGGCACATGTGCCAAGTTTCCCAAGGATATATTCACCCCGGACAGAGTTGCCGCATCGTGGGACATGCACGTCTAGGTTTATCCAGATGGTGTTCCCGTCTCCATGGTGTGGAGCTCCTGTTCCTCCACTTCCGGTCTGACACTGTGTACAGGTGGACTTTTTGGTCTTGCCCAATCTGGGGGTCTGTAATACCACCCCATGTGGTGTATTCTGCATTGGTGGACAGCTTTTCACAGGCTATTGGCCTTTACAGTTGCCTCCGGTGTGAAGCACCATAGGGGGAATTGGGAGCTCAGGCAGAAGCTGGTCAGACAGTCTCAGGAAAAGGAAGACAGGGGCTGCTGAAGAGAGACTTGGAGAATGGTGAAGGGGACCACTGTAGGGAGGGATCCAGCAAGGACAGGGCACATCCTGAGGAACAAAGTGCAGAAAGTGACACATGATGCCCAGAGTCCCTCATCCACAGTTATAAAAGGCATCCTGTGGGGTTGGAGCTGTTCAGTATGGTGACTGTGGTGGTGGTTCTGCGAACCTATTCAGGTGACAAAATGACATACAACCTCGCGTGCACACGCGCACACAAATGAATCCATGCAAAACTCGGGAGATCTGAATAGAAACTGGACAGCACCTGTGGTCTGTAGCACTGGAGGGAAACTGGGCAAAGCATACGAGGCATCTCTATTATTTCTTACAAGGACATGTGAATCACAATTATGTCCAAAATCCCACCTTACAAAGGAGGCAGGGGCTGCAAAGTCCTTCTCACTGAAGACTGACTTTGGACTCCTGAACCTTTAACCTATGGCTGGCAGAAACAACCAAGTAATGAATTAAGGGTGTGCCCATTAGCTAGTGTCCCCTGACCTTTAGCCGAGCACTTTCCTAACACAGCAGGAGAAGCAGAAGGTGGAGGGAACGAGGGGGCGACTGACAGCACGCAGGGAAGGCTCTCCGGAGGTGGCCTGTTCCCTGAGATCTAGAGGAGGCCCCCAGGTGGCAAGACAGGGGCAGGCAGAGGAAAGCTCTGCCTGAGGGGAGGGAGGCAGGGCCCCCAGCTGCTGGACTCAAGCGAGGCCCCTGGTGTGGGGGCCGCACCTGTGGTGCAGGTGCTCAGGACGCCTGAGTGCGGAGGGGCTGCTGTGCCTCCACTGGGGTGGCTGGGGCTTGGAGGAAGCCTTTTTTTCTTTGGAAAAATGTTAAATGGTGGTGCAGACGCATAACATAAAATGTACCATCTCAACCATTTTTAAGTGTAAGTTCAGCCATGTTAAATACAGTCATATTGTTGTGCCACGGATCTCCAGAACTTTATCATCTTGCAAAACTGAAACTCTGGACCCATTAAACAACTGCCCACTTTTTCCGTTCCCCACCTGTGCGACCACGATTTACCTCTGTCTTTAAGAATTTGACGGCTCTAGGGACCTACCATACGTGGATTCATGCAGGGTTTGTCCTCTTGAGACTGGCTCATTTCACTCAGCATGAAGCCCTCGAGGTTTGTCCATGCTGTGCATGTGTTGGGATCTCCTTCCTCTGAAGGCTGAATGACACCCACTGTACACACGTGCCACCTTGTACGTTCACTCACCTGGTGACAGGCACTTAGTTGCTTCCACCTCTTGGCTGCCGCAAAGAATGCTGCTGTGAACAGGGGTGTACAGATGTCTGTTCAAGTTCCTGCTTTCAAATCTTTTGGATATACACTAAAAAGAAGTGGGATTGCTGGACTGGAGGAACATGATTGAACCCGGCCTGAGGATACCAAACCCTTTTACTCCTTATCAGAGGCTGCACCTGTGGGTGTGCCCAGGGCCTGCAGCGAACAGACTCCTTTCACCTGTCCAAGGGAACCGGGGACAACCTCACATGCACAAGCCTGTCAGCTACTCTGAAAGACCCTGTCCTATGGCTGGGCTGGCCCAGGACCCTGGCCCCACCCTTCCTGGTCTCCTCCAGGCCAAGAGCTCTCATATACACCCCAGGGCAAGGCTGTGGTATCTGGAGACACAGAGAAGGCCCACGTTCAACATTGTCACCATGAGCCCCACCCTTTCCACAGCATAGGAACTCCGCTCTCAGGATCCTGGGCAACTCCTTGCTCTGTCTGTGCCCACCTCACTTGCCCAGAACAAGACTGGTGAGAAGCCAAGTAGGAGACAAGGCAGCCGGGACACCCCGCTTGCCTCCTTTCCAACCGGAAGGCCAGACACAGGTCCCCGGCCCAGGTATGTGCCTCGAGCCCCACCTGCCTTCAGCTCTCAGGACTGAGCCAAGCCAAAGCTGGCTCTCAGGAAATAATGCATGAGGCGAACAAAGGAGTGAGAGGTCCCCCACAAGACAGCGAGAGCAGAGGGATGGGGTGCCCCCACCTGCAGCACATCGCAGATGCTCCTCACCCACAGGGCATCTGTCCCCAGCACCCCACCCTACCCTGCTGGAGACAGTGGGGCCCATCCAGTGAGCTGCCTTTCTCAGGACCCCTGCCCCAGGCTAGCTCAGCCCCACCCTGCCACCTCCCTTCTGCCAGCATGGCTTCAAGTCACAGGGCGGGTCCAGGTGGCTCCCTGGGGCGAAGGGAGTGATATGGGATCTTTTACAGCCAGGGACAAAGTTCTCCCCTGATTTAAGCCCAGGTAGGCTGAACTGGAGCTGGCACCTTGGTGTCCCGGCCTCATCACCCAGCCACCATCCCACAGACATGAGAGGGGCCTGGGTTCTGCCATTGCTGCTGCTGCTGCTGGGCCTCAGGCTGCAGCTGTCCTTTGGCATCATCCCAGGTAATGAGGCTCCCCCCAGCCACCCCCCAACCACAGGGTGTCTCCCCTGGGCTGACCCGGCCTCCACCCACTCTCCCCTTGGGCAGTTGAGGAGGAGGACCCAGCCTTCTGGAACCAACAGGCAGCCGAGGCCCTGGATGCTGCCAAGAATCTACAGCCCATTCAGACGGCAGCAAAGAACCTCATTCTCTTCCTGGGGGACGGTGAGTCTACAAGCCTCCCGCTTCGCCCCGCAGCCCCCACAGCCCTCACAGCCCTCACAGCCCTGGCACTCAAGGGCCCTGGGGATACAGGCCAGCCCTGGAGGCCTCACCTTGTCCTGCTATTCAGGGATGGGAGTGCCCACAGTGACAGCCACCCGGATCCTAAGCGGGCAGAATAAAGGCAGCCTGGGGCCTGAGACGCCCTTGGCCATGGACCAGTTCCCATACCTGGCTCTGTCCAAGGTAAGGACTGGGACACCTGAGTCCTCCGCACAAGAAGGTGGGGATCGTCCTTGGGACATGGCAGGAGGGAGGGCCCTGGGAATGGTGAGGATGGGCCCCAGGTCCGGGGTTCAATTGATCTCGGTGTCTGCAGCAGAGTGTAGCTGAGGGTGTGTCTGTCCCCAGACATACAACGTGGACAGACAGGTGCCGGACAGTGCAGGCACAGCCACGGCTTACCTGTGCGGGGTCAAGGCCAACTACCAGACAATTGGCGTGAGTGCAGCTGCCCGCTATAACCAGTGCAACACAACACATGGCAACGAGGTCACCTCTGTGATGTACCGGGCCAAGAAAGCAGGTGGGCTTGGGGCCCAGTCGTGGGGTCATGGACTGGCCCTGGCACCTGGGTCACCCACCCCGACCTCTGCCACCCTCAGGAAAATCAGTGGGAGTGGTGACCACCACGAGGGTGCAGCACGCCTCGCCAGCTGGCACCTACGCACACACGGTGAACCGCAGCTGGTACTCGGACGCTGACATGCCGGCCTCGGCACAGCAGGAGGGCTGCCAGGACATCGCTGCGCAGCTCATCTCCAACATGGACATTGATGTGCGCCACCGAGGGTCAGGGGGCGGGGTTGGGCACAGGGGTGGCCCCACACTGGCTACAGACCCAGATAACCATCAGCCTTAGCCCTGGGGCCTGGCAGGGTCTTGGGGGCTGGGCATGTAGAAGGTACGTCCCCCAACAGTACATTCCCACAGCCCTACTGGGGACCTAGGGGCTGTCTGTGAGAAGGGGACACGGGGCTAGCCAGGCCCTAGCCCACCCTCGCCCCCCATCCTCTGGCTCCAGGTGATCCTGGGTGGGGGACGCAAGTACATGTTTCCCAGTGGGACTGCAGATCCTGAGTACCCAAGTGACACCAGCCAGAGTGGAATCAGGCTGGATGGGAGGAACCTGGTGCAGGAGTGGCTCACCAAGCACCAGGTACTGGAGGCTCTCAGGTTGGGGGACACAGCAGGGATGGAGGCAGGGGACACAAGTCACAGGGCCATGGGCTGAGGCCCTGCTGTGTTCCTCTAGGGAGCCCAGTACGTGTGGAACCGCACAGAGCTCATTAGAGTGTCCCAGGACCTGTCTGTGACCCACCTCATGGGTAAGGACCCCTTCCTGCCCTGCTGTCCCTCAGATGGAGGCCATGGGAGCCTTTGTGCACAACGTGTGTACCAGGAGCCCTCCCACCCCCCTGCTCCCAGTCACCTCTGGCCCCCTTTCCCCACAGGCCTCTTTGAGCCTGGAGACATGAAATACGAGAGCAACCGAGACCACACGCTGGACCCCTCCCTGATGGAAATGACAGAGGCGGCCCTGAGCCTGCTGAGCAGGAACCCCCACGGCTTCTACCTCTTCGTGGAGGGTGCGTGGTGGCCTCTGCACTGCAGAGGAGGGGAGGGGGCCGGGGCAGCTTCAGGCACGACCCCCTCCCGCTGGCCTTTTGCAGGGGGCCGCATCGACCACGGTCATCACGAGAACAAGGCTTATCAGGCACTGAACGAGGCGCTCATGTTTGACTCCGCCATCGAGAAGGCGAGCCAGCTCAGCAGCGAGAAGGACACGCTGACGCTCGTCACCGCGGACCACTCCCACGTCTTCTCCTTTGGTGGCTACACACTGCGGGGGAGCTCCATCTTCGGTAGGCCCGGGAGAGCGGCGGCTGCCCTTGCAAAACCACATGGCGGGAGTCTCCCTGAACCTCAGTTTCCTCATCTGTCAAATGACAGCACCTGCCGACGCTTAGCGCACAGGAGGCGTCCGTAAGCTGTGCTCAGAGCCACCACACGGTGCCCACCCCTCCCCACAGGGCTGGCCCCCAGCAAGGCCCAGGACGACAAGGCCTACACGTCCATCCTGTACGGCAACGGCCCGGGCTTCGTGCTCTCCACGGGCTCCCGGCCCGACGTCAACGACACCCTGAGCGGTGAGTGGAACACGGTGGCTCGCTTGGGCGGACCCTGGGGAGGGGCTCCAGGAGGAAGAGGCCACCTGCCAGCCGGCCCGCCCCCGCTGAATGCCGCCCTCCCGGCAGGGGACCCGGACTACCTGCAGCAGTCGGCCGTGCCGCTGTCGTCGGAGACGCACGGCGGGGACGACGTGGCAGTGTTCGCGCGCGGCCCGCAGGCGCACCTGGTGCACGGCGTGCAGGAGCAGAACTTCGTGGCGCACGTCATGGCCTTCGCCGCCTGCCTGGAGCCCTACACCGCCTGCGACCTGGCGCCCCCCGCCGGCGCCACCGACGCCGCGCGCCCCGGGCCTGCCGCCGGGGCGCCGTCCCTGCCGCTGCTGGCCGGGGCGCTGCTGCTGCTGCTACTGCTGCGGGGGGCCGCCGCCGCGCCCTGACCGTCCCCAGCCCCCCGGGGCTCCCCCCTGCCCAGGCGCGCCTGCATCCCCCACCCGGTGTGCTGCCGCGTGCCTGGTCCAGGCCGCGACCCCTGGCTCCCACACCAGAGACCCCACCCCTAAGGCTCCTGCCCTCTCCCGTTTTCTACCACGTCCTCACCTAGAGGCCCCAACCCCACACCTGGATGCAACCCCAGAAAACCTATCCCTGGGGTTCCTGCCCCCTGCACCACCTGGTGTGCTGCCAACCCCCACTCCCACCTTGAGGCCTCCCGACCCGGTTTCCACCAGGAGCTGACACGCCCGATTCCCTGTCCTGGGACTTTAAAAGAGCTTTCCAAATATTTACCATTGCTAAGGGAAATATCAGAAGGTACTAGATTGAACAGCACATAACTTTAAACATCATTGGGGAAAAAATCGCAGGGGGTTGTCTTCATGCTTAGTTTTTAGGTGCAGTGCTAACCATGAGGATTTCCGGCTGCTGGTTACTGATATATCAAGGCATGAGGCACCCAGGGCAAGTGCCACCAGTAGCAATAGAGTGGAGTGGTACTTCCATTAGTTTTGTTTTATTTTTAAAAATTGGAGCTAACTACTTCCCAGGTCTGTAACATGAGTGATGATGACCACGCACAAGGAGGAAGGAATTATCAGACCTGCCACTCTGTGGTTGTTCACCTGGCTGGGATTATTGGTATTATTTGCAGTTTCTATACGGGAACTTTACAGGGTTCAATTGCAAATACTGCAGAGCCAGGATCTGGACTCCTACTGCAGTGCTCCCCACCTGCCTCCCCCGTGTGGCCACTGGGCCGAGGTGGAGGTGGAAATTCAAAGCCCACCATGCAGACAGGTCCAGGGTGCAGGGGAGAGGTCTGGACAATGGTGGGCAGGGGCTGGGCAACCTGCAACCTGACCTGCGGGAGGGTAAAGCAGATGTGCTGGGACACCAGCTGTATGTAGTCTGTGGCCAGCAGCATCACCTCCTCCTCCTCCAAGAAGCCCACTGCAGCTGTGGAGCTAATAGTAGGGACAGGATGGATGAGACTGGCAGGGACCAGAGGACTGAGAGGGTGTCCCTGGGGAGAAATGACCCTGGAGTCTCCTAGCATCTCACAGGAGTCCCAGGATCCTCCCCCCCACCACCTACACGACAGGGCTGGAGCACACTCACGTGGGGGGTGATCTTCTGTAGCTGCCCCAGCGTCACCTTGCTGTACATGGAGCTCACGTCTCGCCAGAGGTCATCATACTCTGACACGGTGATCTGTGGGTGGAGATCAGAGTGGACCCAGTCCTGCCCCACGGTCCCCTCCCCAGCCCCCGGCATCCCCCAGCCCACACCTGCTCACGTTGGCCAGCTGCTGCTCCAGCCGCAGGATCTCCTGGGCCTTCTGCTCCACTGCATCGGCACCCAACAGGCTTAGCAGATGCTCCATGAACACCCGGTATGCTGCCAGGATCTGCAACCATAGAGGAGCCTGATCCAGGGTGGGGGACAGGCCTAGCCCAGGTCCACTCCTCCTGAGGCCCCAGCCTTCCCTGCAACCCCACCCCATGCCCGGGCACCTTCTCACTCTCCTCATCCTGAGCTAAGTACAGGGTCCTCTCTGGCAGGGTGAGCCCATCCTGGTCAATCTGGGGAGACAAACAGGGCCAGAGGTCAGAGGTAAACCTGCCAGGTCCCCCAAACAGACTCAATTCCCACCCAAATGTCTAAATATAAAACATGCCAGGCATCCATTGTCACCAGAGGCAGGAGCACGCAGACACTTGCCCCTCCCTCCATCCAGAGAAGCTGGTCAAAGCCCCCACGCCTGACTGTCCTAGCCTGGGGGCGCCCGGGTGGAGCCCACCTCCAGTCGCTCCCTTCACCTTCCCCACCTGTGAGGGGAACTGGCAGTGCCCCCACTCCCGCGCTGAGAGTCGGGGCCCCTGGCATTCCGGGCCAGCGCCAGCCTGTGGGTTAGGGGCACAGCCCTCCCTGCCCTCTCACCGCCGCCCGCCGGAGGGCCGGGAAACTGCGCTCCCGCGGCTGCACCGAGCACCGAGCACCGCGGTTCCTCCGGGGATGTGATACTCACTCCTGGGACGTGACTGGCGCCTCCCCCCGCGCCCGGCCTGCGCACAGGGCTGTGCACTTCCTTGCAAGAGCGTTTTTCTCTTCCCTTTGCCCTTCGTGCGTGTGACCAGCTACAGCCCAAGCCAGGCGGGGGAGGGGAAAGAACAGAGGCGAAGAGCCCGCCGCACCGCCCGCCCAAAAGGGGCTGGCGCTGAAGACGCGAAAAGAGGCCGCACCCCCAGACCTGGAGCACAGCGCGGGGAGGACTTCGCCGAAGGGCTGCGGGGCGACTTCAAGGCCGGGCTTCCCCGTCCTCCTTTTAGGCCTTGCCCGAGATCAGCCCTCCCCCGAGGGCGTCTGGGGTGCTGGCTGGCCGTGCTCCCTTCACCCAGACCCTGGTGGGGGGAGAGAGGGGCAAGAAGAGGCCTCAGCGCTGACACTGGCCCCCTCCCGCCCCAAGCCCTTCCAGCCCCGCCAGCCCTGGCACCACCTCACAGGGAGGAAGGAGAGAGGCCTCCTTGCTGGAGACAGGAAGGGCCGGGCCTGCCCCTCTGCCCAGCACCCTCAGTCCTCAGACACATCCTGGGCCTCAGGACCCTGCTGTGACACTGATGGGGGAAAGGCTGGATAGGGGGTCTCTGAATTTAGCCACTCACTCCCTTGTTCCAGTTGAACTTACTCTTGGACAGTGGTTCTCCCTCCTGCCTGGAAGCAGAGCCCACTCCTGCCTGGCTGACCACTTATCCACAGGAGCCGGAGAACTTGGGGCTTCTTTGATGAATGACTCTGTTCTGGAGTCTCTGCTTTCTCTGACCTGCCCTATGCATCCCTGTCCATCTGGTGGCCCTAGCAGGGGATGCCACAAACACCAGCAGACTCAGACCTGGCAACTCCAGCCTGCAGGATTGGCCTAAACAATCTTTGAGACATCATGACCGAGACATACAGCAGCATCTGATAAAAACTATGACAAGGTGAGGACTGGGTGGACTGACCCATCACTGTGTCACCCTCCCCTGGGGCTGCTCATCAGCCTAGCAACTGGGCGTTCTGGCCAGCTTCTGCCCCTCTCCTGTCTGTCCTATCTCCACCTCGCCAACTCTAAGCCCCACTCTGGGCACTCTCTGCCTCCTTCTCTGGTCATCCCAGGTGCTCCTCTACCCGGTCCATTCCTCTTCGTCCAATTAACTGTACCAAGGAGAGATGGTTCCCATGGTAACCACGGGGTGCTGTCTCCTAGCAACTAAGTGGTCCTCAGAGGGGGAGGCATACTGGACAGTGGCTGACATTTGAGGCCACAACACTATGTCCTGTTGCTGCTGTGAGGCCTTTGGCAACTCATATAACCTCTCTGGGCCTCTGCTTTCCCATCTGTGTAATGGGAGGACACTGCTCCAGGATTACGCATTCAGGATTAAATTGACAAACTGTGAAACTGCAAAGGGCTATGCAAAGGTGTGGAATGAATGAGAGAGGGCCAGTGGGGTACTGTTGGGCCCTGGGAGGAGCAAAGGGAGGTGAAGCCTGGGTTTGGGTGGGAGTCCTGGACTGGGTGAGCCTCCCCGTCAGGAAGGACCCCGGCTTGCCCACCTGGCAGCCCCACTGAGACGTTCTGGCCCTTCAGGTCAAAGTCCTCAATATGGTGCTTTCAACACTGAAGTGCGCAGGGATCTTTCTAGAGAAGCCACACCCCAGGACATTGTGCCTCCCCCGGTATAAAACTACACTGTCTTGGCTACCAGAATCTGCTAAATTCTAAGCCTTTTATGTGTGTTATTTAATTTTCCCCAGGGAGGGTAGAGTCTTTCTGTTATTTCCCAGTGTCAGATGTGGAAACAAGGCTCGGGTGTGGAAACGGGGGCCCAGAGGGGTTACGTTACCTGCCCGAGGTCTCTCAGCTAAAGAGGCAGAGCTGGGACTCCGAGGGCCTGACTCTTAGCGTCTCCCCGGCGCTGTCTCCGGTGGGTTAGGAAGGAAGAGTGGGGGAGAGAGCAGTGACGTGGGATGAAGGTGGGGGAGGAGGGAGATGCAGTGACAGACGGGTTCACAGGGAAGGTGGCCGGACTGGAGCGCCTGAGGCAAAGGACAGAGAGTCAGGGGGGCAGAGGGACAGGGCGGGAGGCCCAGGGCACCAGGCAGGAGGAAATCTCCCTGGCCGCGCATAAACGGCTCGGTTGGGACAAATTGCTGCTGCGACGCTGGGGGATCGGGACAGGGAGGGCCGACCCACTCCCCGGGCTCGGGCTCGGGCTCGGGAATGCGCCGCCTTTCTCCGCACCGGCGGGGGGGATGAGGGCAGGGGACAGCCACGGGGACAGGTGCAGAGTGAAGGGCACAGGTGGAGAGGCGCGGCCAGTGGAGGGAGCGTCCCCGCGCCTGGTCCCTGGCAGCCCTCAGCTCCACCCGTCGGCGACAGGCCCCAGGGCCCCGTCCTCACCGGGCTGGGGGGGAAACTGAGGCCGACACTGACCTGCCTTCGGAGAAGCTCAGTCTCCCCCACGCCCCAGTCGAGGCGGACCCTCCCCCTGCCACGCCGCCCTCCAGGCCGAACCCCCCGCCCCGCCCACCGCCCTCCCCAGGGCCGGGGCCGAGGTCGCCGCGGCAGCTCGGGCCGCTTGATTCAATTAACTCATTCCCGGCAAGACAGATGTGCAGCTCCGCGTCGCCTGCGCTTGGGCTGAGACGCAGCGGCCGGCGGGCGGGGCGGTGACGTCACATCGCGGCCGCTTCCGTCACGGGCGCCGGGCCCGGAGTCCCGCGGCGACGCCGCCCGTGTGTCTGGGCCTCGGGTTCCACGGAGTCCGCGCTTTGGCCCAGCTCGGCTGACTCCTTAGGGGGCGACCTCCGCGTCCTCCCCTCCGCCTCCCTGTCCTCCCTTTGTCCTTTGCCAGCGTCCCCCGCCCCGCGCCCGTGTCCCTGCCTTTGGTGGCGCCTTGCGTGGGCGCCTGCACCTGACGTGCCCGCGTGTCCGTCCACCCCAGGCGTGCACACGCGTGCACACGGCGGCCTCCCGCACACACCGGAGCTGCCGGCGGGAGCAGGCGTCACACGTGCACGCGGCGGCGCACGCGGGACACTCGGGGTCTCCCGGCCACAGCCGCACACACACGGGCGCGCACGCAGCCCACGGTCTGGCTGCAGGGGCCGCAGGCCCGCGGGGCCCCCTCGGCCTCAGAGAAGTGGAGCCCCGGGCTCGGCCGCTGCGCGGAGCACAGAGCCGGGGTTGGGGCAGGGGCAGGAGCGGGGCAGGGCAGCCTCGTCAAGGACGCCGCGAGGGAAGAGGAAAAAACGTGGAAGAAATAAAATCAAAAGGCTTTTAAGGCTGCTCTCCCCACGTAGTTGATGTCTTGGCTGCGATCGCCGGCGATGAAATATTGTGCGCTCCGGTCGCTTAATGCGCGGAGCCCGCACCCTCCCCCGCGCGGCAGCGCCGCCCCTCCCCCCGCCCCTCCCCCCGCCCTCCCCCTCCCCTCCCCCGCCCCTCCCCCCGCCTTCCCGCCTTCCCGGCGGATGTGCCTCCTGGCTCCCAGAAGGGCACCGAGTGTGACGGGGACACAGCCGATGCCCGCTGCCAGCCTGGCACTGAGGCCGGGAGGGGCCAGGGAGCCGCAGCTGGGGTGGGGACCCCAGCCCACAGTCTGGGCAGCAGGAGAGACTGGCTCCGGGGGTCTTCCTGGTGTGAGGCCACCCTCAGCCAGTGCAGGAAGGAAAGGAGGGCCCGCGTGCTGGGGAAAGGGACCCTCCGCCCTTGGAGCCTGAGAGGCGGGGGACCTGGCTGAGGTCTTGGGGACGGCGTGTGTCGGGGGAGGGGAGCTGGACAGGTGGGTGGGTGGGGGCGGGGTGTCCTGGCCTCCTTTTCAGCCTCGAGTTCTGCACTGAGCTCGGGAATGGGGAAAGGCCTGGCTTTGCGCCTCGGCTCCCGTTCCAGCCCCATCACTGCTGGCTCTGTGACCTTGGGCAAGCTCCGAGCCTCCTGTGCCTGTTTCCACGCCAGGAAGCGTGGAGCAAAGACCAGAACCGGCCTCACAGGGTTCTCGGAGGACTAAAGAGAAAATATATGCAAAGTGCTGAGCGCAGGCCGGGTGCGCAGGAGGGGCCCCTAAGTGGGCTCATTATCTCTGTGGTCTCCCCAGTGCTCCACCCCCTCGTCCCCTCCCAGCCCTGCTTCCGCGCCCCGCCCCCAGGAGCTGTTCACTCTGCGCCTCTGTCAGGGCCGCCAAATTGGCCAAATCTCCGTAATGCTAAAAAATTGGTCCATTAGCTGCAGGGAACACTGACAAGAGGGGAGAGCGCTGAGCAGGCCCGCCACAGAGGTGCGGGGCGGGGGAGGGGCTGCCGGGCTCTCCTGGGGGAGCCAGCCGTGTGTGCACACGTGTGCGCCTGTGTGTGCGCGTGCATGCGTGCCTGTGCCTGTGCGTGTCCGTGTGCAGCAGACTTTCCAGGGGGAGCCTTCACAGCATCCCTCTTCTAAACCCCACACCAGCCCTGAGAGGTTGGCGCTGTTATTAGCCCAGGTTACAGATGAGGAAACCGAGGCTCAGAGACAAGAAGGACTCAGCAAGGTCGCTCAACGGGTGTACGGAGAGGACTCACTCCCTAGTCTGAGATTCCACTGGCCTCCATGAGGCCCCCTTTCAAATGTCCCAGCCACCCCTGAACACTCCATGAGCCTTGCTCCTGAAGTCCTTGTCCTCCATCCCCACCTCTTGGCCCTGCCCCGTGGGGGTTTCTCCCTGCACTGGGACAGCTGGGGAGGGAAGTTCATCTTGTTGGGATCAGCCATGCCCAGGTGCTCCAGGAGGTAGACATTTTTTGTAAGTTGGGCCTTCAGCAAATCATCCCCACCCAGGAGGCACCGTTGAGTTCATGACCATGGCCTGTGTTGGCTCTGCTGGGCTGCACAGACCCTGGCCTGGGCCACCCCAGGTCATTCAGTGGCTGGGTTCCTGGCAGGTGGACTGGCCCAGATGCACCACCTCCTGGACCCCTCCGTGTGCCAGGCCCAGACTCTCGTTGCACCTCTCCCACCCTCCTCTTCCCCCAACCTCTCTGCAGGCTGGCGAGGGCTCTGACGTGTGAAATAAAAAGAGATTTTAATTACCTCTCAGCAAAACAGCAATTAGAGAGAATCACAGCACAACAGCGACTGCTCCCATTCTCCCCGCTCCAGGCCCACCTTCTTCCCTTCTCTGAGGCTCCCACCCCAGGGCCCAGGCTGGATGTCACAGGAAGTCCTCCAGATCCACTCATGGGAGCCAAGGGTCAGGAGGAGGTCTGTGCAGGGGATGGGGGCAGAGGGTGCAAGGGTCTGGGTAGGGAAAGCCCCCTCAAGTAGGACGGCTGGTCAGGCAAGTGGCCCACCTTGCGTGCCACCTTGAGGACAGCCAGTGTCTCTTGTCCTTGGGTCTGAGTGGCCACCACAGGGCAAAGCATCCTCTGCATGAGCCCAGTGCACGCCCACCCCTGTGAACCTGGCACCTGTGCTGCATTTGGGGAGGGGCCAGGGTGGGCAGGTTGGGGATCCCCATGGGTGGCTGAGGCTGGGCACGGGGGGCTAAGGTGGGGGGCTGATTGAAGCGGTAATTGCAGGCAGCAGGCCCTGGCTAATGCATGTTCTGATTAAGCCCATTACTGACGGAGGCCACTCAAGCATGGGGCGGGGGTGGAGGTGGGGGAGGACTTTGTGGGGGGCTGACTGACAGCCTTTCTCATGTGGGGGAATCAGGCAGCCACTGCCGCCTCTGCAGTCCCCTTCCTCTGCACAGATGCAGCAGGCAGGAGCCTGCCTAGCTGAGTGGAGGAGCCAGGCCCTAGGGGTGGGAGAGGTGCGCCCACCGACACCCCCCCACCCCCAGTAAAGATCTGCAGGCCCCACTCAGTTGCCTAGGGGTCCAGCACACCCGGGGGAGCCGCAACTTCCTGGCCACTCAACTTGGGGATCCCGTGGCTGAGAAGCTTCTCATCCTCAATGCCAGGGAACGTGGTCACTGGGTTGCATAAGTCAGAACGGCCACAATTGGAGGCTGACATCAGGGACTACATCTCCCATCTCCTTGCGTTCCACAGATGCCAATCAGGCACCTGCATGCCAACTGGCTGTGGGTGGGGGTGGAGCAGCCCGTGGATCCTCTACAAGGTGGGCCCAAAGTCACGCCTGCCTGTCCATGGAGAACGGACCTCATGATCCTTCATTCCACAAGGACCCAGAGAGGTTACACGACTGTGCCAAGAACACACAGCATGGGCTGGGTCAGACCTTGCACTACCCTAGTCTCTCAGCTTGGCCACCTGCCATCGATGTGACTTTGTGAATGTCATTCACCTCTCTGGGCCTCAGTTGCTTCCTTTGTCACATGGGGATGATGCGGGCACCTACTCCTGTGCTTGTTGTCAGGCTTGAATCAGAGAATCAGCACTTAAAGCCCAGGGCCTGGCCCGGAGTCACTTGCTAGGATTCTAGTGTTGTCTTTGCTCTTTGACCCATCCTTGTGGTCACAGAATCTCCAAATGTCCCATGATTCCCACCCTTTGTATGCATAGGCACTTCTAGTATTCAGTAGAACACAGATCTGGGGACTGCTGTGAGGGACGCTGCAGATGTCATTAAGCTTCCAAATCAGTGAAGCTTAAGACAGGGAGATAATTGGGGTGGCCTGACCTAATGTCACGTGATCTTTAAAAGCAGAGAATTTTCTGGCTGGTCTGTGAAAGGAAAGCAGACGTTCAAAGCATGATGAAGATTCAGAGTTGAGAGGTGGGTCTCCATTGCTGGCTTTGCAGATGGAGGGGGCCACAGGCCAGGAATGCGGGTGGCCTCTAGGAGCTGACAGCAGCCCCCATTTGACAGACAGCAAAGCACCCGCACCTTGATTCTGCAACCACCAAGAACTGAATCCTGCCACAACCAATGGACTGGAAGGAGACCTGGCCGCCACCTTGCTTTCAGCCCAGTCAGCCCCAAGCAGACTCCATGTTTGCCACTTCTGGACTGGTGACCGCAGAAGCAGGGAGGTAACGTGTGTTGTGTGATGTCGCTGCCTTTATGGAAATCTGTTATGCGGTAATAGAACAGCAGTAACCCTCTTTGGGAGCTGTGACAGAGGCTTGGGGACATCTTGCCGGGAGGGTGCTTGGTGACAGGCTCCAGCAGGCGAGGTATGGCCAGCAATCTCAGGTGTTGGGGTGTGTTTCGGGGTGTTTGCCACCTCTGTGCTACCACAGTGCTGGTCCAGGAGGTTGTGGGGACGGTGCATGGAAGTTCACGGTGACCCGAGGTATTCCATAGGAGCTCAAATCAGGCATTGTGGCCCTCCGTCCCACAGTTCCACTCTAAGGAATCTCTGACAACCCCCCAGAAAAGCACCAGTCTAGAAGGAGGTCACAGCAGGGTCAGGACCCTGTGCCCTCCTGTCCCCCCTGCCAAGCTCCTCTGAGCCCCTCTATTTCCTCCCCTCTGCAACCTGCTCTCTCTCCTACAAGGGACAATTGGTGGCCTCAGCTTTAATTAGCTAACGATCCCCTTCAATCACTTGAAATGATGACAGAGTAATGGGAGACAGGACTTGGCGGTCAGGGAATTCAGAAGGCAGGGACAAGGCCCTTCAGGTCCCGTGGGCTTCTCTGCCAGCCCTGAGTCCACCCCTCATCACAGTCACAGGCGATGGGCCATGGCGAGCTGGACAGGAGGGTGCCCCAGGATCTGAGGTGCACCTTCCTAGTTCTGTCACCCCAGAGCCTTATCTGCATCCTTTGTCAGGGGCTGAGCTGTGTAGTGGCCTGTCTATCACCCTGGGCCCAGGTGACATGGCTGTCAGAACTCGAGGCCCCCAGGCCTCAGACTCTCTGCTGCCGTCTTCCTTTCCTTCTCGGAGCCTCAGCTCCCCCTCAGTGTAAACTGAGGCCAACAACCAGGCTTTCTCGTGGGGTTGCTGTGAGACTCAGCATGGACAGGTAGCTGCAGGGCCCGGCACAGGGGGGCTGTGGGAGCTGCTCCCACGCGTGACTGTGCAGGTCCCACCCAGGGCTGTCACAGGCCCCTGCAGGTTGGAGCAGGTCTTGCTCCATTCAGCCCAGCCCAGGCTCTGTGTCCCCATCCTGGGCCATGCCCCAGGCTCCGGGTGGGCATAGAGGGGCACACACCTCTCCCTGCAAGGAGACGCCCTCCCTCGGCTTGCTCGGGTGGCAGCTGCGCAGCCGTGGGGCCTGTCGGGGGTCCTGGAGGCTTGAGACAGACCTGAAGGAGGGACACAGGGCTGGGGACCAGGCACTTGGGCAGAAGGGATATCTGAACAAAGGCACAGAGGTGTTGTGCAGTGGCCTTGAGGAGGAGACCACTCAGATGACCATGAGAGGGCAGGACCAGGAGGCCTCAGGAGCCACAACAGACCGAGGTCACAGACGGCGTGGGGACACAGGCAGGCCAAGAGCTGGCCCTGGGGGTGCAGGAAGAGGACACCCCCTTTCCTAGTCAGGAAGGGGGACTAAGGACCAGAGCTAGAGACAGGAAAGGGCTGGGAGGAGGGGGGAAGCGATAAGTCACCCCAAGGCTGAGACATCGGACTTGAGAAGACTCAAAGTCGAGCTGGCTGGGAGCGCAGTGAGTGGCAGATGCCGCAGGTGCAGGCAGGCCCTGGGGACAGAGCCCTGGCGGCACCTGGCCCAGCATCCAGGGGACGGAGGGGAGCAGGAGCCAGGGAGGCGGGGAGGGGGATGGGCAGGGAGGGGGCGAGAGGGGGGCTCGGGAGAAGGTGTGGGCCCCAGTGTCCCCCCATGGAGGACGGTGTCCCCGAGAACTTCTGCATGGGTGCGGGAAAGGCAGGCACAAGCCTGCGGGTACTGACACGGAAAGAGCCTCACGACAGGGGCCACATGGGGAAGCTGGCCTGACCCCACACCCTGCAGTGTCCTGTGGACTCGCAATAAACCAGTAACATGCAGAGAAGTCCGCATGGTCTTGGTGGCCTCGGCGACGTGGTCCCGGAGCCTCCCTGGCCTTCCCTTGCAGGGCTGTGGGGACGAGCGAGCAGGGCCTTCACGTGTGTCCCCTACATGCTTGTGCCTCTCAAATCTTCAAACAAGAACACACTTCCACATTTCTTCTAAAGACACAACATCGATGCAGAGGATCGGAGGTGACCCCACAGAGGACTCTGTGTACGCCGGCATGAAAGGCGACCGCAGGGTTGAGAGTGGACGTGGCGGTGTAAGGGAGCCCAGGAATGACCCCGCACGTCCACTGATGGGTCCCAGAGCAAAGGAGAGTTGTGTTGAGGGTCCGAGAGGCTGGGCAGGGTCAGAGGTGGGCACTGTGCCTAGAACAGGCCTGGCAAGGGGGGATACTTCACACCGGAGTCTCCATGAGCTGATGACAGCTGTCCCTGGGTTGTCAGGTGCTCCACTGTGCTGGGCCGTGAAGGGATGTGGCTGCCCAGATACAGGAAGAAAACCCCATCCCAGGGACGCTTCATACCCAGTGAAGTGGGGCCCTGAAGACCGCAGCCCATGGAGGCCACACCTGAGCAGACGGGAGAGGCCACACCCAAGTGGCCAGAAAGATGGCTGCCATTTGGCCAACGGAGGGGGTGATGGAGGAAGGGAGTTCCAGGCAGTCGGAGCAGCGAGTGCTAAGGCCCTGGGGTGTGAGAGAGCAGCGACATTGTGGGGATGAAGACAGGTCAGAGTGCACATGGGAGAGCAGGAGGTAGGGTGTGGTGACAGAGAGAGAAGCAGGAGAGCAGGCCACTGCCCCGTGTGCCACCGGAAGGCATGTGGGCTCAGTCCTGAGGGCTGAGGAAGGATTTCTGGGAGCTGGAGGCCAGTGGGGCCAGGGCCGCCATCCAGACTGCAGTGGGCAGAGCGGGGGTCAGGGAGAGCCCAGGAGCTCAGGTGGTGGCATCTGTACAGGTGGAGGAGACTGGTGGCCAGCCTAGTGATGGCCAGGCCAAGAGCCCAGAGCTGTCCTCGAGACATGGGAATCAGCCAGCCAGTGGGGTGCAGGGTCCAGCTGTCCCTTCCCTTCCCGTTCAGGTGTAGACCCCAATGGGGACTCAGACAGGGCACACGGGCACCCCCTCAACCCTTGGTCATAGCAACAGGGCGAGGTGGTTCACGGGTCTGGGGGTGGGGACCTGGGCTTTTGGGGTCCCCCGGCTCTGCTGTGCACCCTCAGCTTTCCAAGGAGAGCCTCAGGCAGCAGCAAGGTGGCCGCCCCATGATGGTGACCTTCCTCCGCCGCCCCCCACCACCCCGGCCCTTGGGAGAGTCATTTCATTTCTCAAATTAAAAATCCATTTTGTGCTGTGAATAATGGATGGCATGAGCCCTGGGAGGCGGGCGGAGGACAGGAAGCTGGTTGGGGGTGTTTTCAGGGCATAGAAGACACTGCCACACTGTTGGGGATGGCTGCTTGGACAGGGTGGAGGCGGTGGGGGCAGCTCCCAGGGTCGACCCCTGCTAGGACGTGCTGAGGCTGGCCTGAGTGCCAGCACTGGAGCAGGCCAGCGGGGAGCAGAAACCGTCTGACCACGTCTGGGCTCCTGGCTTAGCCAGGCCTGGCTCCAGGCTGGCAGCGTCCTGTAAACAACGTGTTGAGCCCCTCACGTGGTCAATGCCCAGGAGGTGTGAATCGTCAGCGTGAACACTGTGGTCCCCAGATCGCCGGGGTCAGGCTGCTGGGCTTCTTCCCACAACCCAGAGCCAGTGATGCTCCTTCGGACAGGTGGCTGGGCTCTGCCCCTGGTCGGGGAGGAAGCAGAGGGTGGGCTCCCACACCCCCCGCCTGTGCCCTGGCACCACCTCAGGTCTTCCCTCTCCAAGGCAGCTCTGGCCGAGGACCCGCCGCCCCCCAAGCCAGGCATCAGTGGCCGCACTCAGGGCCTGGGTGGGTCTACCTGGGCACTGCTGTGGCCTGTCATTCTCTGGCTCATCGTCACGGGGTTACCTTGGCAATTGGAGGTGGCAGAACCCCACGAAGCCTCAAAAAGAGAGTGAGGGAGCTGGTGGCCAGGCCCTTGGGCTCCCAGTCCCCTGCAGCCTCCTGAGAAGGAGCAGAAGAGCAAGCAGGTGGGGCTGGGCCCTCTTCATTGGCAGGCTGTGTGGTGTTGACCAGGACCGAGGGGTCAGAGGGCCTGTCCTACTCACCTCCGGGTGGCCCTGGGGGCTGTGTTCAGGGCTCGAGTCAGGCCAGGCAGCCCCGTGGGGCTGGTGTGGGATGAGGTACTGCAGTGCAGGTGACAGGGATGCAGGAGGCAGAGGGACAGACCAATGGCCGCTGAGGCTGGGGCAGAGATGGCCAGTGCTGGGGGGGGGGCAGAGCTGACCTGGTGGGGAGGTGGGAGAGAGCAAGGGCTGAGGGCTTGGGTCCCCACTCCCAGTGGCTGTAGCAGGAGAGTCCCTGGGGAAGTGTTTGTCTTGGTGCCTTTCTGTCGGAGGAGAGTGGGCTCCTGAGACAATACCCATTTTTATATTTCTTGGAAATTTCACGGCATTCATTTCAGAGAAAATAAAAGCTGTCATTGCTGGAGAAATGATACCAATCAGGGCCTGAAAAGGCTGGAAAATTATCCTCCTAGAGACTGAGTGTGGAGGGGAAAATGCAGAATTAAAGCACAAAGAGCCACTTTGCCCCGCCCCGCGCCCCTCCGCTGGGAATCACACACTTCAGGTCGCTCTGTCTCCCCTTTGGAGAATGACCGGGTGAGTCCAGGCGGGGAAGGAAGGACCCAGGGAGGTGGTGGCTGGGGCTGAGGCCTGTGTCTGTTCTCTGCATCTATCCAAGCAGCAAGGAGGGGCAGAGGCAGCACAGGGTCTGACAATGAGGCTTCCATGGTGGCCACTGTGTCCCAGCCCAGCCAGGTCCAAAGGTGGTCTTGCGTGTTTGCCTGCCCTGTGGGGCGAAGCTCAGCCCTGGGGACAGGCTCTGACCGTCACAGGTTTCAGGGCAGGTAGAGAGCCAGGTGGAGACCAGTGATCCTGGACCCTGTGGCATCCACAGCCCTGGCTGAGGAGAGGAGGCACCCTTGACAGCAGGAACAGGAAGGATGCAGTGATGTGTGCAGACCACCATGGGTGCCCGCCCCCCGGGGACCAGCGTGGCCTGAGGGGCAGGCCCTGTATGGGGTCCCCACTGTCACCGGACCCAGGGTGGGGGCTGGTAAGAAACACTGCTGCCCCCTCCTGCGCGTCCTCAGGGGCTCCCAGTGAGTGACACAGGATCCTCTGAGGACAACGCAGCGGACAGCTTGTGGGCTTAAGGCAGTCGTGCAACCTCTCTGGGCCCCCTTTGCTCCTGTGAGTAATGAGAATTGTGACCATTGTGAGAGGTGGGGAGGCTGGAATTGGCAAAGTCCCTGGCATCAGGCCTGCCCAGAGACCCCAGAAGGCCCCTTCCCAGCCTCCAGAGTGAGGCCAGCAAGGTGGACTTGGGCTGCCCTCAGACCTGTCTCCTCACTTCTCCCCTCCTCACCCTCAGTTGTACTGAAGGGCACGGGGCCATCGTCTGTGGCATCACATAAGGTGCTGGAGATATATGAGGTCTTGGTGTCGCACAGACCGAGCAAAATTGCAGAAAAAACAAATACTTAGTGACAGCTGCTCTGTGCCAGACACTGGTCTAGGAGCTGGGAATGAAGGTACATAGCGCTGTGTGGACCAGCCGGAGAGGTTATTGTGGACGGGAGTGAGTGGTCACAAGCAAGTGGGGTGGGGCAGGAGGGGTGACCCAGGGCAAGGACTGAATCACAGGTGCAGGTGAGTGGAGAGCCCGCGCCGAGAGCCCATGGGAGAGAGGAGGGTCTGCATGAGCTGGGGCAGCACAGGCATCATCCAGAACATACTGACGACGTGTTTCCTGCCCCTGTCTGGGCAGGCTCCGAGCAGAGGGCTGCGGAGCAGGGAGCGCAGGAGGACCTCAGACCAACGCCCTTGCTTCTTCTGATGGCCTCCGGGAAGAAGAGCTCATGGCGCTGGCTCCAGCACGACCCTCAGCTCTGCCTTGGGTCTAGGTGGAGAAGGACTGATGATTTTCCAAAAGCTTCCATGAAATGTGTTGTTTCCAGGAGACTGGTACTGCCTCTGCAGGAATGGCTGGATGTGGCCCACTCTGGGCATGGCCTCCAGCACAAAGGAAGCCACAGAGAATGTTCAAGTGTTGGAGAAGCCCACAGGTGCCTTCTCAAAGACTAGGTCTCTGTCAGCAGTGGCCTGGCCAGTTTCCAAGGTGGCGAGACAGCTCAAACAGCCCTGAGCGCATTTCAGGATAGCCGTGTGGAAATGCTCCCTGCAGCTCTCCTGGAACCCTAGTGACGCTTAAGCACCCAGGGAACTCTGTGCTGTGCCATCTCCCTGTTTGGTGCCACTGAGTTTGTCTGGATTGAAGCCTGATTTCACCCACCTGCCTTGGACAGATTCCACAGTCTTCTCTCTTCACTCCCACCCCATGGAGGTGGGAGGGTGGGAGGGACCGAGGCTGCAGAGGGAAACCGAGACCCAGAGACACCAAGGGATCTGTTCCAGGTCAGCCTCTGCGTCCAAAGCTTCACCAGGCTTGATTTTCAAGGTTGACAGAGTGCACTTCTTTTTCTCTCCCTGGGTCTCCAGTGACCTTGGGGGCTGTTGTCACTGCCTGGGGCTGCCAACGTGGGCCCTGCTCTCTCCTGGCCCTTCCCTCCTGTACCTGTCCTTGCCCATCCTGAAGACCTTGAGAGGTGAGGCGGGAGAGCCCCTGCGGGAGCTGGAGCATGAGCTTGGCTCAGCCCTTCTGCCTTCCCAGGGGCTGAGTTCCTTGTTCTGGGGTGACTGTGGGGGCCAGGCCAGAGCAGCCCACGACACTCTGCTGCCTCACCTGCCCGCCCAGGAGCGCCCTCAGCCTGAGTCTCCCTGCAGCCCTGCTGCGGGCCCATGCTGCCCCCTGCCGGCCACGCTGGTGAAATGCTGCCCAGGGGCAGCCCTGGGGTGGCAGGCGTTCATGCCATCCTCACCCAAGCCTGAGGCTGGGCTGGAGGCCGTGGGGCACCGAGGACAGACTGGGGGCTCTTTGCACACAAGGATGCTCAGACTGCATGGGGAGGAAAGCCTAGAACCGCACCTGGGACACAGGAAGGTTTGTTGAGAGAACAGAGGAAGGACGAATGAATAGATGCGTCTGAAGCATTTCGGTGGTGATGGCCTGACCAAGAGCAGACGTGGAGTCACGTCCGACACTTCTCCAGCAGGAACTGGGCCATCTCTTGGGTTGACGAGATCCAAATATGAAAACCAAACGAGAAGAGCCCAGTGGTGCTAGCCTGTAACACAGGTGACCCCATAGCAGTAAGTGCCCAAGGGGGAATAGGGGAGACTTCAGCCTGGCCTTCAGGGAAGGCTTGGGAAGGGGTAGTGGAGACGGAACGCAGGGGTGAGCGTCATAGGGCATGTTGGGAAGACCCCAGGAAGGCCATTTGGGTGACAGGAGGGGACAGAGGACAGCACAGCCACTGTCGTGCAGACCTTTGAGGTGTCCAGTACAGGGTCAGCCCTGGCCTCACCTGTTAGTTCCACCTGCCTTCACGATGGCCCTGCGGTCAGGTGCTGTTGCCGCCCCTGCCTTACATTTGATGAGGGGGAGGATTGAGAGAGGTCTGTGAGTCCAGCCTGCGCAGGGCCCCAGCTCCTGGGATCTGGAGCTACCCAGTGGACCGTCCAGTCAGCAGGAGCTGCGGATGCTGATGGGGCCAGCTCCAGGCCCCTGTACAGCCCAGGGGCAGCAACAGATCATTTTTTAGGAGCTCAGTCACTCGGCAGATTCAATCTATTCTCAAGAACCAGATGGCCTCAGCCACCCGCAGTTGATTTGTTTTCGACACCTCAGAGCTCTCCTGCGAATGAACCATCAGGACTCATTTGGGACTGGCTTCCCGTCCCCTGCCCCCAGCCTCTGGAAGCCATCACCTCCAAGGTCAAACCAGCCCTAGAGCTCCCCACAAAGGAGCCCTCTCCTGAGTCATCCAGAGCCTGTAAACACTAGACTTCTCCTGGCCTGGCTGCTAGTGACCTCGGAGACCACTTTGGCCTGGGTTCTGATGGCATGGAATTATTAGAGTATCTGTGCTCCTGTCCTCACAGCCCTGTGACCAGGGGTGGGGACAAGACAGGGGACACAGTAGGGGCACCAGGATCACAGAGCACAAAAGGGTGAAAGGCACCTTGGTTCCAAGTGTGCTACTGAAACAGGGCACCAGGGTTGTCGAGGGATGGCTGGTCAGTGTGGCAAAGCCATGGTTCCCACCCATCCCACCCTACCCAGCGAAACCACGCCCATTGTCCTCCTCACCCAAGCGCCTCTGGGGAACTGGGCCACCACTGAGCACAAAGTCCTAACACGGCTGGCAGTGGAGGCTGCGCCCACCTCCTCTGGTGACTTGACCCAGACATGACCCAGAGCCCGGCAGAGACTGGAAGGGAAGCAGAGTTAGGGAGCCGAGCAGGTCACCCCCAGCCGCACCCTGGATTCCAGCCGCCGATGTGCGCAGAGTAACTGGAGCCGCTGTCCGTCTGGCCAAGCGCACAGGAGGTGTGAGTGTGAGCAAGCCTCGGGCGAGCAGAGGGGCCAGTGAGCACACACGGGGTGACCGTGGCCCTCGGGCCAGGAGGTGCTCACTGCTCCCAGGCAGCAGTGGGGCCCTGGGGATGATGACCTCCTGCCCAGTACCCTGAGACGTCAGCACCAGGTCCACCCCTCCCCGGAGCCTGGCGGCCGGGCCAGCAGTACTCAGGGGAGGAGGCTGCCAGCATCCTGAGGCTTCCCTGCACCCCTGTCCTCAGCAGATGTGGGGCTGTTGGCCTGCTGCCACCACGAGGGGGTCTGGACAGCCCCGGAGCAAGGCCAGCGTGTGTCTTCAGCGAGAGAGGGGCGTGGGCACTCCTGGCTCTCCCCAGCCTGGGGGCAGGCCCTGGGTCCCGTTCTGTAGAAGGGCCCCTGCCTGGCTTTGCTCAGCTGCCTGGGGCTTGTCAGCTCTGTCCACGCTGAGACTGCCATGGCGAGGCCCTGGACTCCCAGCGCCACCAGGCCTGGCTGGGGAAGGGGCTGGGCCTGGCGAGGCTCTGAGACCCTGTCCCCCCACGCAGATGGCGCTGTACTTCTGCTCAGGGGTGCTGCAGGACAAGGTGCAGTTCCAGCACTACGCCCTCAACGTGCCGCTCTACACGCACTTCACCTCGCCCATCCGCCGCTTTGCCGATGTCCTGGTGCACCGCCTCCTGGCTGCCACGCTGGGTAAGGACAGGCCTGCACCAGCTCAGGGCTACCCACCCCCGGGCTGGAGGCCCAGTGCCCAGAGGCCACACTGCCATCACCCTGGAGTCTGAGCAACGGCGCAGCCGAGCACAGGGGAGCCTGGGCCTGGAAAGTCCCTCTGTGTGTGGGTGATGGGGATGCCACAACAGACTCATGACAGCCCTGGTCATGACCGGGCTCGAGGGCCTGCCTGACCTGCCTCAGCTCTCGGGGCTGGGAGGCCTTAGCTCCTACCTGGGCCAGGGTGCCATGCTGCCCAGCACCCCACCACGCCCCTGCCCGCCCTCTGTCCCCACTTCCTGGGCACATGCTCACCCCAAGCCCCAGGCCCAGTACAGATCTTGGTGGTCCCACAAGCATGGAGCATGGGAGGGCAGGAGCAGACTGAGCTCCCTGCTGTCCCCGTCCACACTGGGGAGATAAAAGCTGTGGTGGGTCACACTCCACCTCTCGCCTAGCTGGGGGACACTGGCATGTCATGGCAAACAGTACCGAGCTCTGGACCTCCCCTCCCGTCTCAAACGGCAAGCTCACCTGAGGGCCCTGCCAAGACATCCAGCTACACCCACACGGGATGTAGCTTCCTCAAGGACACTGGCAGCCAGAGAGCAAGCCCCTCCATTAGCAGTGCAGGGTTTGGGGTGCAGGGGGTGCCATGTCGGGGGTTGTCTTTACAGACACATGAAGGAGCTGTCCCTGCCTTGGCTCTTGCCTGGGGGACTTGGTGCCTGTCCGAATGCCAGCTGAGGGGCCGGCCAGGACTGCTGTGGGCCTGGCCCAGGCTGTGAATTTTCCTCATGTCCAAAGTTCTTGGGGATCCCAGGGCCCAACACACAGTGTGGAGTGAACGTGGTTTTGATAAATGGAGTAGACCAGAAGAGAGAGAGCTGAGTCTGGCTGGAAACAATCAGGCTCTGGTCTGAAGTTCAATGATCAAGAAGCAAGTTCAGGTCTAGGTCAGCGCTGCATGGGGTCGGCACAGCCACAGCCTGGGCTAACAGCCCAGCACCAGCAGGGGGTGCAGCCCTCACACACGCCCACCCACCCACACCCACACCCACACCCACACACACCCATACTCACACACACACACACACAAACACACACACACAGCCATACTCACACACACACAAACACACACACACAGCCATACTCACACACATACACACACACACACAGCCATACACACACCCACACCCACCCACACACACACCCACACCCACACATACCCACACACACACATCCATACCCACCCACCCACACACACACACACACACACACACAACACACAGAGCAATGGCTCCGAGCATCCCCGCTTCCTGGCACTTGGTCCCCTCGGGGCTGCCTCAACCCAAAGTGGCCTGGCAGGACCTACCTGAAGCTGGAAAAAGGCATAAGGCCAGGGTCAGAGAGTCCCTCTCTTAGTTCAGGCAGTCACCTGTGGGGCCGCAGGATGGGAGACCTGTCGAGGACAGTCCGAGGTGGGCCAGGGCAGAGGCCTCCAAGCAGCAGGGCTTCCCAGGTTAAAGGTTGGGAGGCGGCACCCAGAGCCCGAGGCCTGAGGCACTGGCCTGTGCACCCCCAGGCTCTGGCCCTGCGGTCGCACCACTTCCAGAGGGTAGGCAGGAAGCCGGAGCTCACGCTTGTCTGGGAGCCCGAGGACACCGAGCAGGAGCCCGCATGGCAGGTCAGAACGCCGTTGTGTCCCTGTCCCCACGTCTCCGTAAGGCCCTCCTGCGGTGTGGCCCTGTCCTCATCTGTCCTGCCTGGCCTCACCCAACACTGCAGCCCCTGGGGTGCGGTTTCAGGCCCCCAACAGCGCCCCAGACACCTCCCACAGGCCCTGCCCTCTGGTACTTGCCTGCTCTCCTTGCGAGCGCTCACTATGCGCTAGGCACAACACACGTGTCTTCTGGCTCTGTAGCTCTCCCCAGACCCTATGGTGTTAGTACTGGAGCGGCTCCGGTTTACAGATGGGCCAACAGGCTAAGGGAGGCGGAGACAGTGGGCCTCGGTGGCCCTGCTGGACAGACAGTGGCCAAACTGGGCTCTGACCACAGGCCCCTGCTCCTCCCCACCTCCTCACGGCCGGGCTCTCCCACAGGTCATCACCATCTTCAGCCTGGTGCAGGTGGTCCTGCAGGCTGACGCTACAGCCCTCAAGTACAGCGCTGTCCTGAAGCCGCCCGGCCCCGAGGGCTTCCCCGGCCTGGAGGAGGAGGCAGTAGATGACAAGCAAAAGGA
Organism: Cynocephalus volans; assembly: GCF_027409185.1. Classification (NCBI taxonomy): domain Eukaryota; kingdom Metazoa; phylum Chordata; class Mammalia; order Dermoptera; family Cynocephalidae; genus Cynocephalus; species Cynocephalus volans. Next base: position 294,454,316 of record NC_084460.1, read on the forward strand.
CTGAGGCACTAGGACCCCAGCTCCCCCCAACCCTCCAACCCCCAGCCCGGCTATCCCTCACTCACTCTCCCGCCCTACCCCTCTGGCTGTGAGGAATAGGACTTTTTGACACCAAAGGGGATTTTTAATTTGGTTTTTAACAACTCAGGGGTTTGTTTTTATCCTTATTTTTGCATTTTATTCTTGCAGCTCAGTTTTTAAATGAACTGGAGGGGACAGGGAGGGTCTGGAGGAAGGCTGAGGCCTGGACAGGGCTTTTTCCCAGTCCTCCTGGGAGCCCAGCCCCTGCTGCCAGGCCACCCACTGCCTATGCCTGCCCAGGAAATGTGAGAGTTTCATCAAATCAGTGTCATGGAATAAAACCAAGTATGAAGTGCTATTCGGTGTGTGGATGCCACTGGGAGGCCTGGGAAGCAGGGCATCCCTTGCACTCAGGCAAGGGATCGGATCAGGCTCTACCTCTCACAGTTGAGCTGAGCTGGGGTCACCAGCCCCCAGTACCTTCCTGTCAGTTCCAGGATGATTCACAGAGCTGCCGCCTGACAGATGGACCCTGGAGCCTCATTCTCGCTGATTAAAAATGTAATTAGAATGCGCATTGGTGAGCTCTCTGCCACCATGCTGCATGTGGCTGTGTGCTGTGTCCCTCTCTGCCCCTACCCTTCCTCTGTGCCACTGGGACCACGTTGCCTGGGGGGGGCATGGGTCCTGTGACACCCCCAGCCGCCAGTTCCTAGGCTAGAGCTCTGAGTGGCCCTGTCTATACCCCTAGATGTGAGTCGGTGCCTCAGAACCTTTAATCCCAATCTTGTGCCCTGGCAGCACACACGGGGCGTGGGGACAGTGGGGCCAGGGCCTATCAGAGGGGAGGAGGCCCTCAAACAGGCCTTCCCAAGCAGAGAGAGAAAACAGGCTCCTGGCGATGCAGCCTGGCCTGGTCACCTCCCACAGTCCTGAGCACCCACGGGTCCCACCAGTTTAGGCACCCAGAGGCAGAGATGGCAGGCCACTGGGCAGCTCTCTTCACCAGCTGGCCTGACCACATCCTGAACTCCTTCCCCAACAAACTGAGGAACGAAGTCTTGGCTTCACCAGGAGCTGCCAGAAACTAGGATGGACCCATAGTGACCGAGGCCCCTGTCCCACCGCACTGTTCCTGGGGTGTGCCGATTGCCAAGCTCCTTGGGTCTGGTCACAGTGAATTTTCTTCAGAGAAAGTTTCATTCAGTCCTTGTTGGGGTGCCTCCCAGTGACCAGGCAGGGATTCTTTTATCCTGCCACCATCTGTCCTTTCCCCCGTCCTCCCATGCCTCAGCCACCTCAGCAGCCTTCAGTCTGTCCTTCCTGCCACACTAGATCCCATCCTCATTCTGCAGAGCCCAGGAGCAGCCCTTCCTCACACTGGCAGGGTCCTAGATCATTCTGTTGGGAAGGTAAACTTAGGGTCTCTGCGCCAGGCCCACCAGGCCTGCTCCAGGGATCTGTGGACATGTGCATAAGAGGTCTAAGACCACAGCCCCTTTGCCCAGTCAGCCCTCAGGACGCTGCAGGCAAGACTTGGAAGAGTCTTCTCCCAGGGCACTCTCCGTGCCTAGGGGAAAGACAAAGATCCTGCACTGACATGAGAGGTTCCTCAACACCTCGAACCAGCCAGGTCACCCTACAGAGCAGCTCAGTCCACAAACTCCCTTGGTGTATTGGGAGCTTGCACTCATCTTTATGGTCCCCACCTATAAATATAAGTAGACAGCCAAGGATTGCAGCTCATCTAGGGAAACCTCTTGCAACAAACAGAAAACAGGCTCTATGGAGAAAACAGACCATGGAGGGACAGAGAAGAAAGCTTTAGAAAAAGAAACGGTCGTTGATGTCTTCAGAAATAAGAAAGAGCTGTCATGAAACAAGAACAGGGTGCTCTAAAAAAGTGTCCAGAGAACAACATAACGGGCTCTTGAGAGGGGGGCGGGGAGATGACTTCAAAACAGAAAATGAATTTCAGTGTCAGGATAGAATAAAAACATTTTCAAATAAGCAAGGTCTCAAAAAAAATGCATGTCCCTGCCTTCTTTCTAAGGATGTGCTCTCCGAACATGAGGACATAAACCAAAAAGAGGAAAACATAGAGACAGGAGATAGGGCTCGTCCAAGCCTGAGAGTTGGGCAGGGAGTGCTCTGGGTGGTGGGGCAGGAGCAGCTCAGCCCGGTGTGGAGCTGGGCATTGGGTCTGGAGGGCGGCCGCCAGGGGCAGCAGGAAGAGAAGACGGATAGGAAGCCCGATTCCTCAGAGCCTCAGAGGAGATTAGGAAATCGGCACAGTCTGGGATTGGAGTAGGAAATGATCCTCAGGTAAAAATAAGGTAATTAGTGACTTCAGGAGACATGACAGTACAAGAAAAAAAAATAATAATCACAGTCTGGCAATGGCATTACATAGTCATCATAATATAAATTCCGGATAAGGATTGAAATTACCACAACCAAGGGCCAGCCCATGGCTCACTTGGGAGAGTGCGGTGCTGACAGCACCAAGGCCACAGGTTTGGATCCTTATATAGGGATGGCTGCTTAGCTCACTTGGGAGAGCGTGGTGCTGGCAGCAGCAAGTCAAGGGTAAAGATCCCCTTACCGGTCATCTTTTTAAATAAATAAATAAATAAAAATATAAATATAACTAACTAACTAACTAACTAACTAACCACAACTCATGATGGGTGATGGGGAGGTGAGAAAGGGGTGCATGTGCAGGAGGTGCAGTGGGTGGAAAGAGCGCCAAATGCCACTGTCCTCAGTGGGAAGCTGTGATGGATTAAAGATGGCTGTAATTGCTTTGTCCCATCAAGAAATGAGATCTAGCTCTGCTTCCACCATCTTGCAATGTGAGACCCCTGGTTCGCTGTTGCCGCCACCTGATGGGCTTTGGACTTCCCAGCCTCAGAAACTGTCAAGATGGTGGAAGAGAAGAGCTGCCTGCCGCTTTTCCGCCAGAGTAGAAGCAGCCTGAGGCCCGCGCCAGATGCAGCTGTAGCACAGTCGGTGCAAAGGAACGGCTTCCAAAGGGTGTCTTTACCCTGCCGAGAACTGGGACTCTTCCCCCAACCCGCGCGCGCGACCGGCCGGTGCACCGCGCCCGCGTCACAGCCGCAGCTGCAGACGTGGAAACATGGAGGCCTGAGCCAGCGTGTGTCACCCCGGGCTGCAGCGGGGACCATGGCTTCTGAACCCCGTCCCCACCCGCCCATCCCTGGAGCAGAAGCAAATCAACCCGAAAAATCAACCCGCGGCCAAGACAGGGAGACGTCCAGCGGGAGAGGCAGAAGCTCTGCAGGCCACCACTGCGTGATCCAACAGGTAGGCTTCACTGCCGCCACCCAGCATCATTCCCAGCCCAGCCCAGTGCACACAGCGCGGGGAGACATCCGGCAGGGCAGGCGGGAACTCCACAGGGTCCACGCTGCTGCCGTGCAATCCAGCAGCAGATAGGCTTCACCACCGCCACCCGGCTCCATCCCAAGCCCGGCCTAGCGTGCACAGAGCAGGGAGACATCCTGCAGGGGAAGGGGAAGCTCTGCAGAGACCACACGCTCTGCGGTGCCTCGGGGCATCCCGGCAGCCCGGAACAGAGTGCACAGGAACAGGGAGTCACTGAGGTAGCGATACCAAATTGGCAACCACAGCAACATCTTAGTCAGTCAATACTGTCAAACCTGTGGACTATGAAACCGCCTGCCACAATGAATAAACATCAAAGAAAAGATACCAGAAATACGAAAAATCAAGAAAGTACACCACCAAAAGATAAGAAATCTCAAGCTCTAGATCCTATAGAACAAGAAGCCCTTGAAATGACTGACAAGGAATTTCGAGTGATAACTCTAAGGAAACTGAATGAGATACAAGAAAACTCAGCTAGACTTCATGATGAAATGAGGAAAAGTATACAGGACCTGAAAGAGGAAATGTACAAGGAAATCAATGCCCTGAAAAAAAATGTAGCAGAACTTGCCGAACTGATCAGCGAAATAAAAAACGGAGAGCTTAACCAACAGGCTTGTGGAAGTTGAAGAGAGAACCTCTGAACTTGAAGATGGGCTGTTTGAAATAAAACAAGCAGACAAAAAAAAAAGAAAAAAGAATCAAAGGCATTGAAGAAAATCTGAGAGAGATATCAGACAACCTTAAGCGCTCAAATATCCGAGTCATGGGTATTCCAGAAGGGGAGGAAAAAGGAGATTGCATTGAAAACATATTCAACAAAATAGTGGCAGAAAACTTCCCAGGTATAGGAAAAATCACAGATCTTCAGATGCAGGAAGCTCAATGATCTCCAAATGTATTCAACCCCCAAAAGATCTTCTCCAAGACATGTTATAGTCAAATTGGCAAAACTCAGAGACAAAGAGAGAATCTTAAAAGCTGCAAGAGAGAAGCGTCAAATCACCTATAAGGGAGCCCCAATCAGGCTAACATCAGACTTTTCATCACAAACCCTAAAAGCCAGAAAGGAATGGGATGATATATTCAAAATTCTAAAAGACAGAGATTGTCAGCCAAGAATACTCTACCCTGCAAGGCTATCCTTCTGAAATGAAGGGCAAATAGTATATTTCTTAGACAAACAAAAACTGCGGGAGTTCACCACCACACGACCACCCTTACAAGAAATTCTCAAGGGAGTACTGGGTTTGGTTCCTGAAAAATAACTACCACTGCCATAAAAATCCAAGAAAAATCTAAACCCACTAGTATAATAAAAATGGCATTCATGAAGAGAAAACATGCAAACAAAAACGCTATCTACAACCTAAGGAACCAACAAACACAGAAACCAAACAGTAAATCAGAAAGCAAGGAACAAAAGACACCTAAGACAACCAAACAACCAATAAAATGCTAGGAATAAATCAACACCTTTCAATAACAACTCTTAATGTAAAAGGCTTAGATTCCCCACTCAAAAGACACAGACTGGCTGACTGGATTAAAAAGGACGACCCAACTATATGCCGCCTTCAAGAGACCCACCTCACCCATAAAGACTCACATAGACTAAGAGTGAAAGGATGGAAAAAGATTTACCATGCAAACAGAAAAGAAAAACGAGCTGGAGTAGCTATTCTTATATCTGACAAAGTAGACTTTAAACTAAAAACCATAAAAAGAGACAATGAGGGACACTACATAATGATAAAAAGACTGATCCATCAAGAAGACATAACAATCATAAACATGTACGCACCCAATGTTGGAGCAGCCAGATTTATAAAACAAACTCTATCAGACCTAAAGAAGGAAATAGACACTAATACTATAATAGCAGGGGACCTGAACACCCCACTGTCAATACTGGACAGATCATCTAGGCAAAGAATCAGCAGAGAAACACAAGATCTAAACAATACTCTAGACCAATTGGACTTGGCAGATATCTACAGAACATTCCACCCAACAACCTCAGAATATTCATTCTTCTCGTCAGCACATGGATCATTCTCCAGGATAGATCACATATTAGGTCATAAATCAAGTCTCAACAAATTCAAAAAAATTGGAATTATCCCATGTATTTTTTCAGACCACAATGGATTAAAACTAGAAATCAATAACAAACGAAACTCTGGAAACTATACAAACACATGGAAATTAAACAGCATTCTACTTAATGACATATGGGTCCAAGAAGAAATCAAGCAGGACATCAAAAAATTTATTGAAACTAATGAAAACAATGATACATCATACCAAAACCTGTGGGATACTGCAAAAGCAGTATTAAGGGGGAAATTTATTGCATTAAATGCTCACCTCAGAAGAATGGAAAGATGGCAAGTGAACAACCTAACACTTCACCTTAAAGAACTAGAAAAACAAGAACAATCCAAACCTAAAGTTAGCAGACGGAAAGAAATCATTAAGATCAGAGCAGAACTGAATGAAATCGAAACCCAAAAAACAATTCAAAAGATCAATGAATCAAAAAGTTGGTTTTTTGAAAAGATAAATAAAATTGACAAACCATTATCATGGCTAACAAAAAAAAGAAGAGAGAAGACTCAAATAACAAAAATTAGAAATGAAAAAGGCGATATTACAACTGATTCATCTGAAATAGAAGGAATCATTCGAGACTACTATAAACAACTATACGCCAACAAATTTGAAAATCTGGAGGAAATGGATAAATTTCTGGACACACACAAGCTCCCAAACCTGAACCGTGAAGACATAGAAAATTTGAACAGACCAATAACAATAAAGGAGATTGAAGCTGTTATCAGAAGGCTCCCAACAAAGAAAAGCCCAGGACCAGATGGATTCACAGCAGAATTTTACCAAACATTCAAAGAGGAATTGACACCGATTCTTTTTTTTTTTTTTTTTTTTTTTTGTCTTTTTCGTGACCGGCACTCAGCCAGTGAGTGCACCGGCCATTCGCAGCGCTCCCAGCGCCGCACTCTACCAAGTGAGCCACGGGCTCGGCCCGACACCGATTCTTTACAAACTATTCCAAAAGATTGAAACGGACGCAAATCTCCCAAACTCATTCTATGAAGCAAACATCATCCTGATACCAAAACCAGGTAAAGATATAACCAAAAAAGAAAACTACAGGCCGATATCCTTGATGAATATAGATGCAAAAATGCTCACTAAAATACTAGCAAACAGAATACAGCAACACATACGTAAAATTATTCACCACGATCAAGTGGGATTCATCCCAGGGATGCAAAGTTGGTTCAACATACGCAAATCAATAAATGTGATACACCATATTAATAAAATCAACCACAAGGACCATATGATCATCTCTATAGATGCTGAAAAAGCATTTGATAAAATTCAGCACTCATTCATGACAAAGACCCTCTATAAGTTAGGTATAGACAGAAAGTATCTCAACATAATTAAAGCCATATATGATAAACCCACCGCCAATATCATCCTGAATGGGGAAAAGCTGAAAGCTTCTCCTTTAAGAACAGGAACTAGACAAGGATGCCCACTCTCACCACTCCTATTCAACATAGTGCTGGAAGTACTAGCCAGAGCAATCAGAGAAGAGAAGGAAATAAAGGGCATCCAGATTGGAAAAGATGAAGTCAAACTGTCCCTGTTTGCAGATGACATGATCCTATATATCGAACAGCCTAAGGCCTCTACAAAAAAACTGTTGGAGGTGATAAATGACTTCAGCACAGTAGCAGGATACAAAATCAACACACAAAAATCAATAGCATTTCTATTCTCCAATAGTGAACATGCAGAACGAGAAATCAAGAAAACCTGCCCATTTACAATAGCCACCAAAAAAATAAAATACTTAGGAATTGAGTTAACCAAGGAGGTGAAAAATCTGTATAATGAGAACTACAAACCACTGCTGAGAGAAATTAGAGAGGATACAAGAAGATGGAAAGATATCCCATGCTCTTGGATTGGAAGAATCAACATAGTGAAAATGTCCATACTACCCAAAGTGATATACAAATTCAATGCAATCCCCATCAAAATTCCAATGACATTTTTCTCAGAAATGGAAAGAACTATCCAGACATTTATATGGAATAACAAAAGACCACACATAGCCAAAGCAACACTGAGCAAAAAAAATAAAACTGGAGGCATAACACTACCTGACTTTAAGCTATACTACAAAGCTATAATAACCAAAACAGTTTGGTACTGGCATAAAAACAGACACACCAATCAATAGAATAGAATAGAGAATCCAGAAATCAACCCACACACCTATAGCTATCTGATCTTTGACAAAGGCACCAAGTCTATACACTGGGGAAGAGACTGCCTCTTTAGCAAATGGTGCTGGGAGAACTGGATATCAACACGCAGGAGAATGAAACTAGACCCACACCTTTCACCATACACTAAAGTCAACTCAAAATGGATTAAAGAATTAAATATACACCCTGAAACAATAAAACTTCTTAAAGAAAACGTAGGAGAGACACTTCAGGAAATAGGACTGGACACAGACTTCATGAATACGACCCCAGAAGCACGGGCAACCAAAGGAAAAATAAACAAATGGGATTATATCAAACCAAAGAGCTTCTGCACAGCAAAAGAAACAATTAACAGAGTTAAAAGACAACCAACAGAGTGGGAGAAAATATTTGCAAAATATACATCTGACAAAGGATTAATATCCAGAATATACAAGGAACTCAAACAACTTTACAAGAAAAAAACAAGCAACCCAATTAAAAAATGGGCAAAAGAGCTAAGTAGGCATTTCTCTAAGGAAGATATACAAATGGCCAACAGACATGAAAAAATGCTCAACATCACTCAGCATCCGGGAAATGCAAATCAAAACTACACTGAGATACCATCTCACCCCAGTTAGGATCGCTAAAATTCAAAAGACTCTGAACAATAAATGCTGGCGAGGTTGCGGAGAAAAAGGAACTCTCATACATTGTTGGTGGGACTGCAAAATGGTGCAGCCTCCATGGAAAATGGTATGGAGGTTCCTCAAACAATTGCAGATAGATCTGCCATATGACCCAGCTATCCCACTGCTGGGAATATACCCAGAGGAATGGAAATCATCAAGTCGAAGGTATACCTGTTCCCCAATGTTCATCGCAGCACTCTTTACAATAGCCAAGAGTTGGAACCAGCCCAAATGTCCATCATTGGATAAGTGGATATGGAAAATGTGGTACATCTACACAATGGAATACTACTCAGCTATAAGAACGAATGAAATACTGCCATTTGCAACAACATGGATGGACCTTGAGAAAATTATATTAAGTGAAACAAGTCAGGCACAGAAAGAGAAATACCACATGTTCTCACTTATTGGTGGGAGCTAAAAATAAATAAATAAATTCACACACACACACACACACACACACACAAAAAAAAAAAAAAAAAAAAAAAAAAAAAAAAAAAAAAAAAACCAGGGGGCGGGGGGAGACATAACAACTATAATTCCTTGAAGTTGATACGACAAGCAAACAGAAAGGACATTGTTGGGAGGGAGGGGGGAGAGGAAGGAGGGACGGAGGTTTTGGTAATGGGCCACAATAATCAACTGCATTGTATATCGACAAAATAAAATTAAGAAAAAAATAAAAAAATAAAAAAATAAAAAAATAAATGAGATCTATGTTCCTCCCCTTGAATCTGGACAGGCTGTGTGTCTGCTAAGCTAATAAAATCTGGCAGGAGTGACCCTCTACCAGTTTTAGGCCCAGGCCTCCAGAGACAAGCTGCTTCCACTTCCTGTCTCTTGGCATCGAGGTGCCATGTTGTGAGGAAACTCAAGCAGCACTGTGGAGAAGGCCACAGGAAGAGGAGCCCGGGCTCCCAGCCTGAGCCCACACCACGTTATCAGCCATGGGACTGCACCATCTCAGAAGTGGACCCCCAGGCCCTATCGAGCCACCCCAGCTGAAGCCTCAGCAGAGACATGAGCTGTCCCCATCAAGCTGTACACAAATTGCAGATTTGTGATCAAAATAAATGACTGTGCTCTAAGGTTTGTATTAGTCCTTTTCTGTTGCTTGTAACAAGATATCTGAAACTGGGTAACGTATAAAGAAATAACATTTATTTCTGCCAGTTTTGGAGGCTGGGAAGTCCAAAGTCCAGGGAATACATCTGGCGGAGGCCTTTTCCTCATGGTGACTCTATAGTGTTGCAGGGTGTCACATGGCAAAATGGTTGAGCAAGAGAGAACTAACTCCTTACTCACTCTCCTTATAAAGCCATCAGAACCATACACATTCTTCCATTAATAGATCAATCAATTCACAAGAGTACAGTCCTCACAATCTAATCACCTCATAAAAGCTCAACCTTTCAACTACCATAATAGGATTTCCCACCCTCTTAACACTGTCACAGTGGGGATTAAGTTTCTAATACATGAAACTTTAGGGGATACATTCGACCCATCACAAGTCTGATTTGGGGTAGTTTGTTACACAATAGATAATGTCAATAGAATATATCGATATTTTAAAATATATCTATTGACATATTCTGTTGATACTGATCATTTCTTTTTCTTAAAATTGAAAAGTGAAGACGTGTGTTACTTAGAAATAGTGGTAAATATCAAAATAAAAAAATCAAGAGAGGGGAACGTAGTTTTCTTGGAGATGGGAAAGTGCAGGGAGGGAGACAGGGAAATACTGTTTGTGTCGTGTTTGGTTTTACAAACCTTACGGATCTTTGTGATAGTTTATATCCATGCATAACTTGCATAAAAGTAAAAACTAAAAATTAAAAAAAAAGTTTATTTATCCTAAACAGGAATGACTCCACTATTGGCTTAAAAGGCTTCTTGTCCATTCAGCAAAGGGTGTATTGAACAGCCCATTATTCTAGTAACTAAGATGGAATTCCTGCTGACAGGCAATCTGATATTCCCATTCAGTTAAAATGCTGCATAAGGGCTTCTCCTTAAAGACTCAGATGACAAAAATAAATAAATAAATAAATAAAGACTAAAAGAAAAACTCAGGTGACAAATCCTGTTGCCTCAGTGGAACATCTAGGTTCCTTGTGTCTAAGCTCAGGCCTGGGATGGGGGCCCTGGGGAGCCAGGGTGGGGGGCTGCCTCTGGGCAGCTGGGAGCCAGGAAGCAGCCGTCTGGCCTGGGGCAGGGCAGCTCGGCAGACAAGGCTGCTGGCCCAGCTCTCAGCAGCTCTGCAGAAGACTGTGTCCCAGCCCTCACTGGGCACAGACCAAGGAGGCCTTGAAGGCTCAAAATCACAGATTTCAGAGCTAACTGGAATTGGGGTGGGGGTGGAAATGCTTCAAGCAGATTGAAGATTTGAGCCCTGGTGGAGGGGAGGAGGGTGGTGATTCCTTTTTTTTTTTTTTTTTTTTAAGATGACCGGTAAGGGGATCTTAACCCTTGACTTGGTGTTGTCAGCACCACGCTCACCCAGTGAGCGAACCGGCCATCCCTATATAGGATCCGAACCTGTGGCCTTGGTGTTATCAGCACCGCACTTTCCCAAGTGAGCCACGGGCTGGCCCAGTGGTGATGCCTTTCGCAGCAATAAAAAGGTTCTGGAGAAAGGGGGAGGGGGTGCTTTCCACACATGGAAAAATGAGTTTGAACTTTCACATAACTGAGTTTAGGTTATGAATTTGAAACTTTATTGCAAAATAATCTCTTTGAACCTTCTCTATCTTTTTGTGGGTTTTTATGGTTTTGAGGGGTTTTGTTTTTTAAACATAAACAAAGTCATTTTAGGGGGGATAGATGCAGTTAGATCATTTATTTCATTTTTAAAAATTCTTTCATTACTGGACTATGGGGGTTCATTTCTCAGAGAGCAAAACCATGAAAACCAGGGTAGGAGGGAAAGGCTTTGTTACTTACAAGTGTGGAGAACACTGGGGATCTCTCGCAAGGGAGTGTCTCCCGGAACAAAGTGAAGGGGTTGTCTTCTGCAGCCCGCCGAGCTTCCTGCTCAGGTTCTCATCAAGGTCCTCTTAGGTAAATGATGGATACACGCTTGCTGGATTTGGATTGGCTGAGTTATGGGATGTAGTTCACTGCTCAGTTCTGAAGAAAATTTGCATTTGGGTCCAGGAAGGAATATGACCTTTGGCCAAACAAACAGTGGGTCTTCAGGAAGTTGTCACATGGGCTAAACCTTGAGCCCTAGGCTAGTACAGTTTACAGTCCACAGATGGCGAGTTGAGACTTCCCCACCGTGACTGAGCCATGACATAAAACAGGGACAGGTAGATATGGAAGTCCCGGCTCCTACTGGGCAGAAATTTTAGCATTAAAGTCAGACAAGTTCAACAAAGTTCATCTCTGGGGCTGGTGCTGCAGTTTCAGCTGGCATATTTTGAGGACCGTCTAGTACTTTGCTGTCCATGGCTTCTTGTCACCTCCTGCAACAACAGAAACTCAGAAGAAAGGGTTATGGCCAGTTCACTTCTTGTTTCAGACTTTTAAGCGGCAGTAAGCACCTGGGCAGGTAGGAGACCCCAAACCCTAGGTTACAGTTTCACCCAACCAGGTTAAGGAACTGTGTTCCTGCCGGTTGTTCGTTCGACAGCTGGCTGGTACACCGTGCTTTAACCAGCGGAGCTCACCAGCCAGCTCTGTGGGCTGTGTTCTATAATGTTTATAAACTGCATTGCTCAGCTCTGGAGAGCAGCAGCCAAATAGTGAGAAAGCGACAGAAATCTAAATGCAAAACAGAACAGGAAACAAAAACTCTCTTTAGCATATTTCACCTTACTAGGTGTCAAAGGACACAATTAAATTACAACAAATTTAAAGATCTCAGTTGGCCTCACTGCAATTCTAGAATTGGGTAACACGTCATTCCCTAAGACAGAGTGAATGTTCTTCTCTCTTTTTTTTTTTTTTTTTTTTTTGTGACCAGTAAGGGGATCGTAACCCTTGGCTTGGTGTCGCCAGCACCATGCTCAGCCAGTGAGCGCACCGGCCATCCCTATATAGGATCCGAACCCGCGGCCTTGGCGCTCCCAGCACCGCACTCTCCCAACTGAGCCACAGGGCCAGCCCAGAGAGTGAATGTTCTGATGAGCCCAGCAGAGGAGATTCGTTTTATAGACAGAAAAGGCTGGAGAAAGCAGAAAGAAAGGACAAAAAGTGGATTGGGCATTTCAAAGTCGCTTTCCCTGTATGGTGGGGACAGGGAGTCAGAACGATGGAAAAATAAGTGACTAGTTAACATCACGTTACTTCGGGCCATCCTTTCTGTGTGAGGATTCAAGCAGGGGGGACTTCGTTCTCATGTCTTTTGAAGACTTAAACTGGCCTGTTTAGGAAATTGGCTGTTATGGCTCCTGATTTCTCGGAAGGTCACAACTCACTCAGCTTAAGTTTGATGACATGAGACTTAGCAGTGGTGACTCCATTTTGGTTTTTAGTGTGGTCTGTTTGGGCCTAGTGCAGGAACGTAGTCCAAAACAATGGCTCCCTATAATCTTTATTTAACATAGGTGAGTTTTTTTTTTTTTCTTAAAAGATGACCGGTCAGGGGATCTTAACCCTTGACTTGGTGGTGTCAGCACCACGCTCAGCCAGTGAGCAAACTGGCCATCCCTATATGGGATCCGAACCCGCGGCCTTGGTGTTATCAGCACCACACTCTCCCGAGTGAGCCACAGGCCGGCCCGAACATAGGTGAGTTAATAAGTAATTACCATGGAGACATCTTATAGTGAGAGGTTAGATGAACCCCTGTCTAGTACTCCAGCTGGTTTTATGGTTAACACCTATGGGACTTCTTCATGTAAACATCTATCCAAATGGATCCAGTTCACTAAAGGTGATTTGAAATTACATTGGCCAAAATAGTTTATCTGCATGGACAATTAATGGAAAAGGGGGGAAGGGGGATTTAGAACAGAAAGTCTTTTTTTTTTTAAAGATGACCGGTAAGGGGATCTTAACCCTTGACTTGGTGTGGTCAGCACCACGCTCAGCCAGTGAGCTAACCGGCCATCCCTATATAGGGACCCAAACCCGTGGCCTTGGTGTTATCGGCACCACACTTTCACGAGTGAGTCACGAGCCAGCCCAGAAAGTCTTTTTAATTGGTTTCTCAAAGCTTCTAAAAAAAATGCCATGGGCTAGCAGGTCAGCTCAGTTGGAGAGCGCAGTGTTATAACACCGCAAGGGTTGGGATCCCTGTACTGGCCAGCCGTGAAAAAAAGAAAGAAAACAAACACCAAGAACATTGCTTCCCTCCAGGCTATTAGGGGAAAAAAAAAAAAGAAACTAAACAAGACTGTCTCAACACTTGAAAAGTCCTCCGAGGCATCAACATCCTCCGCTACCTTTTTCTTCTGCCCCGCGCCCTCTGTCCCCACTGTCCCCACTGCCCCGCGCCCTCTAGTCTCTTTCCTCGCTTGTCCTCTCCTGCATCCGCTGTCATCTGAACTCCCTTCTTACCCCTTACACCCACCTCCCCCACCCTCGGAGTCTACCAGCAATGGGGTACCTGGGGTGAGTTATGCTGTGAGAAGAGCATGACCCTGGGGTACCAAGGGTCGGTCAGTTTGTGCTGTGGCAGGGCACATGACCTTTGCGTTTGCAGTGGCTGACAAAAAGGTCACTGGCAAAAAGGGCCACAGTTTTAAAGGTAACTGACACAGTTGCAACGAGTGGTTAGTAGGGCAGGCATGACCTCCGGCTCTCGGAATTCACAAGTATGTGGGTTCAGGTTTTTTTCTCCTTTTTCCTGAGAGCTTAGGTGAGGGATGCCTCAGGTGTCTGACTGGGTCAGACAGCCTGAAAAATCATTAACTATGTTGGTCAAAGAGATCTCAGGACCAAAGCCATATTGGCTCTGAGGGACCCACAGTCCAACATAAAAATGAGATCCCTGATTTCTAGAGATGCGAGTACTTTACCTTCTGCTGTGCTCACCTTTTTCATGCATGAGAGTTATGGCCTCGGAAGCTGCGAATGTTACAGGCACACTCAGCTCCGGCTGAGGCTCCCCAAAGTGGACACCAAACTCACAGGTCCACCTGCCACCGGACAAAAGCAAACCTCTCAGAAGTCAAATGCTGGTGAAAATGGAAGTCAGCTTTTGTTCAGGAACACCGGTGACCTGAGGAGAGATGTTAGGCTACCGCACCTCTCCAGTGACTTGAAGGACAGTGCCAGACTAAAGCCATCTCAGAGGCTCAGATTCACTGAGGGGGCTTGAAAGAGGGGGCTGAGGGAATGGAACGTGGGACGTGAACAGCAGGAGGGAGGGCACGTGAGCAGTGAGGGGTCCGAGTCTACGAGTCAGGTACAAGGTCTCACCAAGGCCTCATCTGCTTTCTGCTCCCATCCTTATCTCAGGGCCTGGATAGTACGTGCAAGTCTGCAGCTTCAGGCTGGCTGGAAAATAACTTTATGTTCATGTAAATAATGTCCTCTTGTCCCATAACCGAAGTCCAAAATACCAAATAGCTATGGGAAAAGAGAGAACTCAGAGAAATGCATGCCAGGAAAAAAACTGTCTTTTTATTTGCCTCCAGCCCATGTGGTTTTAGGTCCCAATATGGCTTCAGTCCTGCTCATTCCAAGACAAATATTTACAAAAAGTGGCAAAATCTTACTAAAGATAATTCAGGATTCAGGCCAGCCCGTGGCTCACTCAGGAGTGTGGTGCTGATAACACCAAGGCCATGGGTTCAGATCCCTATACAGGGATGGCCGATTAGCTCACTGGGTGAGCGTGGTGCTGACAACACCAAGTCAAGGGTTAAGATCCCCTTACCGGTCATCTTTTAAAAAAAAAAAGATAATTCAGATGACCATTATATGGAATGTTCTAGATGAACAATAATGCTGTCTCCTCACACAGTAGCTATTGCTTCCCTCTTTGTCTAGTTCTTTGTCCTAAGAACTTGGCTTGACTTTCCATCTATTGGGGACATGCGATTTACTGGGCCTGCATGTGCAGACAGCCATCCCAAAGGTTGGGAGCCCCAAGAACATGGCCAGACAGAAATGTGGGTCGCATCCGATTTGCAGCTACTCTGACTGTTGTCAGCCCTCAAGGTTATCTAAGTTGTTCTTTCTTTTGGCTGTTTTGGGGTGTAGTTCTGGATCGTGGAAGAGCTAAAGTGCATTTAAAAATAAGGGCAGCAGCCGGTTAGCTCAGTTGGGTAGAGCATGGTGCTGATAACTCCGAAGTCCAGAGTTTGATCCTGTATTGGTCAGCCACCAAAAAAGAGAAAAAAAGAAAAAATATATATTCTTAATAAAAGATATGTGGTTTCAAAAATAGTAATAAGGGCACCTGAATTAGGCCTGCCCGGAAGCTTCTAAAAAGATTTCAAAAAAATTTTTATTGCCTCTTTAAAAGGCTGTTTATAGAAGACCACGTGAGAAGTTTAAGTGACTAATTGATGAGAAAATTAGATCTACCAGCCTTTTAGTTACTATCCCACCCTAAAGGGTGGAAGGAGGTAAATAAACTATAAAAGTTAGGCCCTTAGGTCAAGCAAGTATTGTCTTAACAGGCTCCACCTTAAACTCAGTAATTCAGGTAAGAAATAGAAACTAAGTTAAAAGCCACCTGTCTAACTAAAGTTGATCTCCTTGTAAGATCCTGTGGTGAACTTCTGTGATTTTGTGTTACCTTAGTGTCCATTTTTAATCTCGTCTTCCATACCCAAATTCCTTCTTAGAAAAGCTTATTTTATTTTTCTGTGCTTTGAGATGTAAATTTGCTACCTTGTTTTTTCTAAAACTGAATAAGGGCCAGATAAACATTTAACTTGTTCTATGTATAGAGGCATGATTCTAATCCAACCATCTTTTTGGCAGCTGGCTAGTACAGGAATCCAAACCCTTGACCTTGGTATTATAACACTGCTCTCTAACCAACTGAGCTAGCAGGCCAGCCCCAATTGTCTTTTTAAATTAGTGAGTTTTATACTTACCTGTCTCATAGCTAGACATTTCGAATGAAAGCTATAAGATGGTTATTTGTTTTTGTCTGTGTTTTATGGGCATGCTGTATGTTTTGCCTACAGGTATGTGTTTGCATATTGTCTACATGGTACAAAATTGGCTTATAAATAAATTCATGTTCATAAATTAAATAAATAAATCCAAAATGCTTTTCAAATTCACATGACTTTAATTATCTTTGGTAAATAGAGCTAGTTTTAAAATTGCTGGTAAAATTTTTGTATTAAATAGAAATGTTTTCAGAATTTAGATACTTTGGGCCGGCCCGTGGCTCACTCGGGAGAGTGCGGTGCTGATAACACCAAGGCCCCGGGTTCGGATCCCATATACGGATGGCCGGTTCGCTCACTGGCTGAGCGTGGTGCTGACAACACCAAATCAAGGGTTAAGATCCCCTTACCGGTCATCTTAAAAAAAAAAAAAAAAAAAAGAATTTAGATACTTTGCCCAGGTCTATTAGATGACTTCATGCTGTCATTGCTAGATGTCCTAGGGACATAAAACTGTTGCTTCTGTGATATATTTTTTTAAGTATTATTTTGTAATTTTTAATTATTATTATTATTATGGCTGGTATGGGGATCCAAACTCATGACTTTGGTGTTATAAGGCTGTGCTCTAGTCAACTGAGAACCAGCCAGCCCTCTGTGATATTTTAGATGTTTGCTCAGTTTGTAAGCTAAAGCTGTGAGGACTAGCTGCTGGTCTCTGCCAAAGCCTTGCAGACATCTTACTATAAGTTTATGCCTATGGTTTTGAGCCTTTGGTTGCAGGGCAAAGCCAAGTCCAAGAGTCCCTCCCTCCCTGGCCCAGCTCTGCCTCCTGGCCGTGCCAGCAGAGGTCAGATCCTCCAGGCATCATCTTCACAGCTTTGTCCTCTATGCTGGGCTCTGCACCTGGTACGTGAATCCAAGTGAACCTTGCCCTTCATAGCCAACCTGGGTGCCACGTGGGTACTTAGGACCCAGGACAGCTGAGAGAGCCACAGGGAAGGTACCTATGTTCAGAATCTCAAAGGTCTTGGTTAAGTTAAAACTGGATGATGCAGGTTTAGCTTGGCTCTGCTTTTAAAAAGCAAAAAACAAAAAACAAAAAACAAAAAAAAAAAAAAGGAAGTGATCAACATGGCTAAATTTAGAAGGGAATTATTTATTTTTTAAAAGTATGCATTAATATCAAAAGTATACTGATGCAAGGGTAAAGTTTGGTTTCCTGTGTTGCAACAACAGGATTTTCTGGAAGCACTGATCTGCTCTTAGAAAATTGTGAGACAGTTTTCTCTACCTTCTAGGTAACTGGCCTAGGAAACAGGATTCCATGCTTTATCAAGATAATTTCTTGTGCTTTGTGCCTTTGAAAACGTTTGTCACTTTGGTTTTATTTCATAATGATCTGTGATCTTATTTGTTTTAAACCTTTGATATTTGACAAATTTCCCAAAATCAAATTCTATAAAATTCCATCTTTATTTTTTGACTTCCAACTAACTCTGGGATGTTCCAAAGGGCCCTGAGACTTCTCAAGCACCTGTAAAAGAGAGATGTTAAAGTAAGTTGGACATACCTGATGTGTTAAATTATATGGGAAACCTTGTCAAAATAGGAAATCGTCTTTAACCTTCTCTGTGCTATATCTATATGGGTATGTTATCACTATGTGTTCCAAAGTGTATACAGTTTCTGGAAATCTCATATGTTCTGGCATAAATGCTATCTGTCATAATTTTGGTTAAGTAGTTGTATTCCAGAGAAATAACCAAATTGCATAACTCTGATCAGATCTCTAATCATGGCCATGTTAAGTCTTGTCTATAGTAAATCTCTTTATTCTGATGCCTTTTCTGAAAAGTCCTTGCGTGGACTTATAACCCTAAAGTGTTGTGTCTTCAAGGAAGTTCACATACAGAATAAAATGAACTCTGACAAATACAGGTTTCTGATAACTTTGAGTTCAAACTTTTGGACTGAATTTCCAAAATCCTAGTGAAGAGACTAATGGGTCTGTGAAATTTCTAACCAAGATCAAACACAGCAAGAATTAATAACATGAGACTGAGTGAACTGATAAAGAAGGATTTTGAGTTTTTACTGCTTCTTCATTTGAAACATTGCTGGTTCTTTTAATGTTTAATTTCCCAGATTTAAGTAAACTTTTTCTTCTTTTAAATTATCTATAGCTTACAGCACACTCTTGTAAACAAAAAATTTAAACACTTACTTTTCCCCTCTACCTGACACCCCCAGAGTTTGGAAATTATTTGTGAGTGTTCTCATTTTTATGGCAATGTGATTATTTACATAAGTTCAATTCTCTTTAACAAGATGCAATTGAAAACATTGGGCATATTGCCAAGACTTTGACTGGAACGTAATATTTGAAAATGTGCAGAGAATATCTGTCTTCAAGGGTTCCCAGCCTTACAGTGAGTGAGTAAAAGGTTGTCACTTCCTGGCAGGCCCAGGAACCTTGTTACCAAACCCAAGTCCAGCTGCCTGCCCCAAACAAAAACCAAATGACTCAAATGTTGGTGAAAATGCAAGTCAGCTTTATTCAGGAACACCAGTGACCTGAGGAGAGCATTTAGGCAAACCCATCTCTCCAGTAAACACGAAGGAGAAGGCCCAGACTGAAACCATCTCCGAGATTCAGATTTACGGAGGGGTTTTTTAAGAGGGGCTGAGGGAATGGAATGTGGGAAATGGAAAGCAGGAGGGAGGGGACGTGTAAGGAGCCAGGTGCAAATTCTCGCCAAGGCTCCTTCTGGCTTCTGTTTTCATCCTTGATGTTATCTTAGGGTCCTGCTTTGCGGTGGAATCAGCACAGCCATATCAATGTCGTCCCTAGTTTTCAGGGTCTGGATAGTATGTGTTTCATGGCAAGTTTGCAGCTTCAGGCTGACTGGAAAACAACTTTACATTTATGTAAATAATGTCATCTTGCCCCATAACCAAGTTTCAAAATATCAAATAACCATGGGGAAAGAGAGAACTCAGAGAAACGCATGCTAAAAAAAAAACACATTTTTTTTAAAAAAACCCATGCACTTTTAGATTCCAACATGGTTTCAGTCTTGCTCACTCCAACAACCTCAAGATATCTGATACAGCAGGCAAAGTCTACTGTCTGAATTGGGACATTATGGAAGATATCCCTAGAACAACTTTTTGTGCAAATCATACTGATGGCCCCAGGGTAGAGTTAGCACGCTCTGCTTTCACTCAACTCAGTCATGAAATGCTGCTCAATGACTACAATAGGTCTCACCCGATTCCCCCACGGCCTTTTGATTTTAGTTGGTTGCCTTAGGTTGGAACTCATGGTTCAAAACCATTATACAGGGCCAGCCCGTGGCTCACTCGGGAGAGCGTGGTGCTGACAACACCAAGTCAAGGGTTAAGATCCCCTTACCGGTCATCTTTTAAAAAAAAAAAAACCATTATACAGACTAAATTTGTTATATTGTTGATAATTCTTTTTGTATTATAATTTTGGGCTTTTTTTCTTGTTGTCTAATTTTGTATAGCCAGAGCCTTTAGAGTCCCTGGCCTGAATTGTCCTTGACAACCACATAGGTTTAGCTTAGCTTCTTGCTGCCCAAAGAGGGGTATGTTTCTGGTTGTACTTGGATTAATACATCCTCACATGTTGAATTAGAAATGGATAAACTTTTAAAACTTGCTAAATCTTTAAAGGGTCATTCTAGTTTCACTCCAAGATGGCTTAATTTTAAGTTCTCTAACATATTAAAATGGCTACCCTCAGAAATAGAAGTTCTCTTAGCATCAAGATTACAGGTTATGCTCATGGTTGGTTGGTTTGTTTGGCAGCTGGCCAGTACGGAGATCCAAATCCTTGACCTTGGTGCTTTTGCACCACGATCTAACCAAGTGAGCTCAGCAGCCAACCCTAATCTCATGTTAATCACCATCTCTTGCTCTATTTTTATTCTGTTCCATTACTAGTGCTCTGTAATGTCTCAATGCTTGAAGACCACCGAACACACCAGAATCATGGTCTCTCCGTATCTTGAGACCACTCATCAAACATTTCTTCCAGCATCTGTAATAAACTCCATATCCTCGAAGGTTCTCATTGACCTGCCTGATGCTTAAGTCTGGGTGGCCTCCCAGTTGCTCAAATGTGGTCCTGTATCTTCACAACCATCCACCAACACCCCTCTTTCCCCTTCACTGAGAGACATGACTTCCTGTAACAGGCTCATCTCGGTGCCAAGGGACAAAACCAATAGTATTTGGTTGATCTGTCAATGCTTTCCAGAGGAAAGATTTTGATCAAAAGGGGGAGAAGACGAGGGAAAATGATGTTGGGCCTGTCATGGCAGCTATACAGAGCCGGGGAGGCCATCTCAATTTGGCTTTCAGGCACATCTTAACTGAGAACATTCTGGAATTTTGCACTCAGCACCACCACAAGGGTCACAGCCTCCAAGGAACAACTGCTGCTGTTTGCCACTTTTTGCTATTTCTGGCCAATCTAGGAGGTACTCGACTAAAGCTCGCCTCAAAGAACTGTTACAACCAATCTCTTGTGGACAAGACACATGTTAACACCGATCGCAACTGCTGTACGCACCCCCCTTTCTGCTGCGTTTTCCCTTAAGTGCTCGGACTTCCCTTTGTTCTCCAGAGCGCGTGTTTAAGACGTGAATCTGTATCCTGGGCTGCAGTCCTAACGAGCTCTCCAATAAACCTTCTTCATTTATGACAAACTGGTAAAAATCAAATGCCACCATCTCTTGCCATAAATACAAGGCAACTGTATATTTCAAACAACAAAAAAGCAATATTACTGAGCTCTCCTTAGATCCCGTTACCTGCCAGGGTTCTGAGTCTAAAGCCTGCTTTATCTTTGTTAAAAGGGAGCTGGCACAGGTAGGGTGGTAGTAAAGACATCCTAGAACCAACTGAGATTCTCTCCCTGCCATGATCAGAATTGTTGGAAGAGAATGAAAAAGATTCATTGTAAAGGTCGTTGTAAAGGTCAGTGCTATTTAATGTCGTCTGGATAGCAGCTAAACGTCCCTCATTCCACCTAAAGTAGTCTGGAGCACCCCACTTTGGAAATACCTGCCTGCTGCATTTGGGAAATGCTGGCTGAGATGAAAATGGGCAGCGTGGCAGGAACAGATGCGTCTACCCTGGATCAGGTGGCAGGCTTGTTCCTCTCTTCCTTTGTCAGACGTGTCACACTTCAACAGTAGTGCTTAAACATAAAGACATGGCACAAGGAATGATGATAGAATTGAACATCGAAGTAACCACCACCCAGATAAAAAAATGGAATATGACCGGAATCCCCCCGCCCCACCCATGCCCTCTCCCATCACAACCCCATCCCGTCCTTCCCCACCAAAGGGAAACACTGAATTTGGTGATGCTCTCCTTTCATTGTTTTATCCCTCAGATGGTCAGCTTTGCCTGTTTCTGAACTTCGTGGAAGTAAAAGATATGTTCTTTTTTATATATTCTTTTGTGATTTGCATATTTCACTCAGCTTTATATTTGTGAGATTCATTTAATCTGTTTCATGTTACAAAAGCCCTATCATTTTCATTGCTGTATAGTATTCCATTTATGAGACTACTACACCTTTTATCCTTTCTCCTGGTGATGACCATTTGGGCTATTTCAAATTTGGGGCAATTTAAATGGTGCCACTTTGAACATGCTGGTACGTACATACATCCTGTGGCATGAGTGCCACAATTTCTCCAGGATATTTACCCAGAACACAGTTGCTACATCATGGGACATGCACGGCTTGACATTCCTGGATGATTCTTCTGTTTTCCGTGTGTTCCTGTTCCTCCACTTCCTCTCCAGCACTGTCTATGGGTGGACTTTTTAGTCTTTGCCAACCTGGGGTCTGTAATGCCACCCCATGTGGTGTATTCTGCACTGGTCAGACAGCTTTTCACAAGTTTATTGAGCTTTCCTATTGCCTCCCGTGTGAAGAATCTGGGGGCAGGGGGTGTAGGGGAGACTCAGGCAGAGGCAGATGGGAAGAGGGACAGGGGAGAATGGCTGTTTTGAGGGACACTGTAGGGAGGCAGCCAGCAAGGACAGGGCGGGTCCTGAGGACCAAAGAAAAGTGCCACCCACGCCCAGCAGCAATCACGGTCTGCCTCTGCCAGAGCCCTTCCCCTCTCCCACACCACCCTCCGTCAGCACCATGGAGGCCAGTGTCCCCTTCTTCCGGCCCCACGTCCTCCTCCAGTGCCCCAAAGCACAGCCCAGTGCCAATCCTGCAGCCCTGTCGGTGGGAATGAAATCCACCCTCTCCCTTGCCCGATCTTACTGGACTCCACTCTCCCAGCCTTACTTCCTGCTCCTCGCCCCAGGGGATCTGACACTTGGTTCTGGGGAGGCCCCTCGGCCCAGGGCGCTTCGTGGACCCTGCCTTTGCCCAGGAAGTCCCCTCCGTCCCACAGCTTTACCTATCAGCACCCCCAGCCTCACGTCTACTCTCCTGCTGTTGCCCAGGCATGGTCTTCCCCACCTATGAACCCCAGGGCCCTCGATTCTTGCCCTGGGATAGTGTCCAGGAGAGTGACTGGGTTTACATATCCCACCCCTCTTCTAGACAGAAAGCCCCTCATTGATTGGCTCATGCGGGCCTCCAGGATGATTTACATGTGATTGGTGCCCAACAGATTTTAATTGGATGAAACTGTCTCCTTTAAACAATTCCACTTTTGACTCTGAGACCCCCTCAGAGGCTGGCCGCACCTTGTGGGCCCAGTGCATCCTCCACTCTGTGAGAGCAGCTGGCAGCAGCCCCACAAGCCTCAGAGGCCTCCACATCTCCTCCCAGACCTCAGTTTCCAAGGCAGGTGTGATGTCATTTGGGGCCTTCCTTGGAGGTTTGCAACCTCTCTCTGACCCCAGATGACAAGTTGGTGCTGACCCTTGTGAAAGTCAAGGTTCCCAATGCAATCCCTGGGGTCCCGGGCGCACCACAGTGTGTGCCTGGGGCTGGAGCCTAGATGCACTCAGCCCTACTGAGTGTCCCTCTGTGGCCCATGGACTCCCCCCATGTCCATGCTGTCTCTGATTCCTTCCAAAGATTCCCCAGGCTTCACCGGCCCTTCCCAGGCAGCTGGTCCAATCACCGCCACCTGCTCCAGGCAGCACATAGCCTGGCTCCCTGCATCCTGCAGCGGCCAAACAGACGCTCATGCACACCTCAGTTGCAAAGAAAGGCAAGCAGCTCCATCTCTGTCCCCTGCTGCCACCACCCTCACCCTGACCCCCAAGAACCTCCACATTACCCCGCTCAGTAAGCCTGTGACCCCATAGGTGGCCAAGCTCCTGCTGCTCTCAGCCATGCGCTCCTTCCAAGGCCATCTATCACCGGGGCCTTGATGCTCCTACCTGTTCTGTGAGCGATGTTGGCTCCAGGTGATCCACTGCCCTGAAGGCCACTCCTCAGGCAGGCTGGGGAGAAGGGAGGGGAGGCCCAGTCTCCTCTTCTGGCCCAGGAAATGCATGGACAGGCCCGGCCTGAGACACATCACAGGTGCTGGACCAGGGCTAAGAAAACATCAAAACATGCCTCCCACTCCCAGTGCTCACTGGGTGCCCACCCATTTGCTTTCCAGACCCCTAGGGGGCTTCAGGAGGCTCAGCACTCTCTGATCCCATGAGATCTGCTGGACGTGTCACCCGGGGAAAAGAGTGCAAAATAAATCTTGTGCTTGCTTCCAGAATCCCAGCACAAGGGGGGATAATGGTACTGTTTCTACCGGGCTGGTAGGAAGCTCACAGGAGAGACCAGTATGAGAAAACACACAGGGACCCCTCACCCATAGGAAGGTGTATTAGTCATTTCTGTTGCTTATAACAAAATACTTGAAATTGGGTAATTTATAAGAAAACAAAATGTATTGCTTACAGTTTCAGAGGCTGCAAAGTCCAGGGAACACATCTGGTGAAATCCTTGGTGGTGACCATACTGCAGGGGTCTCACGTGCCAGAAGATGGCACAGCAGAGAGAGACTAACCTCTGACATGCTCTTCTTTTAAACCCCTCAGAACCACGCCCCTGACCACCATTTTTAATCCATTCACTACTGCACGGTCCTACAATCCAATCACCTCTTCAAGGCCCCACCTTGCAATTACCATAGTAGGATTTCCCACCCTCACCAGTCACAGTGGGAATTAAGTTTTGGGGGGACTTTCAACCCAAGGCAGAAGGCTTGCCTCCATTTCCCCAAAGTGCTTCCCATTTGCACCAGGTATTATCTTCTGGTGATAGACTTCTGTTCTCTGCCATGCTCTCCCCTGAGAGCAGAGGCTGTCACATTCCCCAGTGAGAGGTCCCAGTGAGATCTGGAGGGCAGGAGGCAGGAGAAGCCATTCCTTCGTGGGTGGCAGCAACTGGTGGTGGGTGGACTCGGCTCTGCCCTGCCTCTGGCAGTGCCTAAGGTGGGTGCCCTGCTGAGACCTGGGAAACAGCCTGCACCCCACAGAGCTTGGCATCTGCAAGGGTGTCGGGTAGTAGTATTAAATGGGTGACAATGGGGGAGGGTGCTGGGGACTGTAGATGGAGTCTCACAGGACCAGTGCTTTTTTCCCAGAGAAGAGACAGACCAAGACAACTGATCCCTGGAGAGTAAGCTCCACAAACCTGAGAGTCCCCTTGTCCAAGGTAACCATTACCCAAGAATGGGAGGAAAGGAGGCTTTATCTCTTACTCCACATCATAAAAAGTGTGTTGCTTGCTGCCTTGTTTATCCCTGGCCCCAGAGGAAGGACTGTCACTGGATGGCACCACAGTCAGGTGACTCAGGCATGAAGGTGGGAGGCAGGGTACCCAAGTGGCCCCACGTGGCCAGGTTGTCCAAAGGATGTGGCCAAACATCTCTGTTTACTGCAAGTGACATGTAGCGTGTGTCTGGTCTCCAGTCCTGCTTGGGCACATGAAAAAATTCACTAAACGCATATCAGAATGGCCTAAATAAAAATTGGTGACATGACCAAATGCTTGGCAAGAATGCAGAAAAACTGGATATTGCTGGCAGACATATAAAATGGTGCAGCCACTCTGCAAAACAGTTTGGCAGTTTCTTATAAAACTAAACATGTTTTCTAGAGCACGTCACTGAGAATGCCAAGGTTCAGGGTTCCATCCTTGTACCAGCCAGCAGGCCAAAAAAACCCAAACACAAAAACATGCAACAAGCATCCAACGCAGCAATTACATTCCTGGGCATTTACCCCAGAGGAATGGAAACTTACGTCCACACAAACTTGTGCTCCAGTGCTCAGAGCAGCTTTATTCACAACAGCCCAAACTGAGGTCACCACAGACGCCCTTCACCAGGTGAACGGGTAACACGCCATATGGTATGTCCCCCAGAAGACCACTCAGCAGCACAGCAGAGTGAAGGGAAGTGTTGGTCTACACTTGGTTCGATCTCCAAAGAATTATGTTAAGTGAAAAAAAAGACAACCCCCCAAATTACAGATTACTTGACTCATTTATATTACTTATCTAAAATAACAAAATTTTGGAAATGCAGGCTGGATTATTGGTTCCCAGGGGTCCAGGACAGAAGGCAGGGGCTCAGGAGGGAGGTGGGTGGGTGCTTATAAAAGATCCTGTGGGCCAAAGCTGTTTAGTGTCTTGACTGTGGAGGTGGTTACATGACTGACCCACGTAATAACATTGTATAGAACCTGTTAAGTAAAAATTATAGGAGGCCTTTGTTTAGGATTAAGTAAGTTTCTGCAGGAGACCCAAACAAACCAGACTAAAAATCAAAACGCAGGTACCCTAGCTAAACTTCCAAGTCTCCAAACCCAAACGAAGTCCCTGTCTGACCTTCCCAGAAACCAGGAGAGAGAGATAACAGTAAATTTCCCAAACAAGTCAGTTTAAAACTTCAGTAGGCATGAAAATGAAGTTCCCTCTGCTTTAATTCCTTTTGCTTACACAACATGGACAGCCTGGAGTAACTTGATGTTAACCAGTCAGTCATTTTCCCATTGTTCTGTCTCTTGTCCCCACCTTACAAGGAAAGTGACTTTGACACGCCCGAATCCGCTTTTGGTTCTGTTCTGCTTCCTTCGGCCGGTCCTGTCTATAAACCAACCTCCTCTGCTGGGCTCATCAGAGCACTCACCCTATTTTAGGGAATGATGTGTTGTCCGATTTTTGAATCACAATAAAGCCAATTGAGATCTTTAAATTAAATATGTGGAAATTTTGTCTTTTGACAAACCTATCACACGCACACAAATGAATCCACGCAAAACTGGGGAGATCTGAATAGAAACTGGACAGCACCTGTGGTCTGCAGCACTGGAGGGAAACTGGGCAAAGCATACGAGGCATCTCTATTATTTCTTACAAGGACATGTGAATCACAATTATGTCCAAAATCCCACTTTACAAAGGAGGCAGGGGCTGCAAAGGCCTTCTCACTGAAGACTGACTTTGGACTCCTGAACCTTTAACCTATGGCTGGCAGAAACAACCAAGTAATGAATTAAGGGTGTGCCCATTAGCTAGTGTCCCCTGACCTTTAGCCGAGCACTTTCCTAACACAGCAGGAGAAGCAGAAAGTGGAGGGAACGAGGGGGCGACTGACAGCACGCAGGGAAGGCTCCCCGGAGGTGGCCTGTTCCCTGAGATCTAGAGGAGGCCCCCAGGTGGCAAGACAGGGGCAGGCAGGAGGTCCCAGGAAAGCTCTGCCTGAGGGGAGGGAGGCAGGGCCGCCAGCTGCTGGACTCAAGCGAGGCCCCTGGTGTGGGGGCCGCACCTGTGGTGCAGGTGCTCAGGACGCCTGAGTGCGGAGGGGCTGCTGTGCCTCCACTGGGGTGGCTGGGGCTTGGAGGAAGCCTTTTTTTCTTTGGAAAAATGTTAAATGGTGATGCAGACGCATAACATAAAATGAACCATCTCAACCATTTTGAAGTGTAAGTTCAGCCGTGTTAAATACAGTCACATTGTTGTGCCACGGATCTCCAGAACTTTCTCATCTTGCAAAACTGAAACTCTGGACCCATTAAACAACTGCCCACTTTTTCCTTTCCCCACCTGTGCAACCACGATTTACCTCTGTCTTTATGAATTTGACGGCTCTAGGGACCTACCATACGTGGATTCATGCAGGATTTGTCCTCTTGAGACTGGCTCATTTCACTCAGCATGAAGCCCTCGAGGTTTGTCCATGCTGTGCATGTGTTGGGATCTCCTTCCTCTGAAGGCTGAATGACACCCACTGTACACACGTGCCACCTTGTACGTTCACTCACCTGGGGACAGGCACTTGGTCGCTTCCACCTCTTGGCTGCCGCGAAGAATGCTGCTGTGTACAGGGGTGTACAGATGTCTGTTCAAGTTCCTGCTTTCAAATCTTTTGGATATACACTAAAAAGAAGTGGGATTGCTGGACTGGAGGAACATGATTGAACCCGGCCTGAGGATACCAAACCCTTTTACTCCTTATCAGAGGCTGCACCTGTGGGTGTGCCCAGGGCCTGCAGCGAACAGACTCCTTTCACCTGTCCAAGGGAACCGGGGACAACCTCACATGCACAAGCCTGTCAGCTACTCTGAAAGACCCTGTCCTATGGCTGGGCTGGCCCAGGACCCTGGCCCCACCCTTCCTGGTCTCCTCCAGGCCAAGAGCTCTCATATACACCCCAGGGCAAGGCTGTGGTATCTGGAGACACAGAAAAGGCCCACATTGGGCCGCCCGTGGCTCACTCGGTAGAGTGCGGTGCTGATAACACCAAGGCCACGGGTTCGGATCCTATATAGGGATGGCCGGTTTGCTCACTGGCTGAGCGTGGTGCTGACAACACCAAGCCAAGGGTTGAGATCCCCTTACCGGTCATCTTTTTAAAAAAAAAAGAAAAGAAAAGGCCTACATTGTGGTGACAGCGTTGTCACCATGAGCCCCACCCTTTCCACAGCACAGGAACTCTGCTCTCAGGTTCCTGGGCAAGTCCCTGCTCTGGCTGTGCCCACCCCACTTGCCCGGAACAAGACTGGTGAGAAGCCAAGTAAGAGACAAGGCAGCCGGGACACCCCGCTTGCCTCCTTTCCAACCGGAAGGCCAGACGCAGGTCCCTGGCCCAGGTATGTGCCTCGAGCCCCACCTGCCTTCAGCTCCCAAGACAGAGCCGAGCCAAAGCTGGCTCTCAGGAAATAATGCATGAGGCGAACAAAGGAGTGAGAGGTCCCCCACAAGACAGCGAGAGCAGAGGGATGGGGTGCCCCCACCTGCAGCACATCGCAAATGCTCCTCACCCACAGGGCATCTGTCCCCAGCACCCCACCCTACCCTGCTGGAGACAGTGGGGCCCATCCTGTGAGCTGCCTTTCTCAGGACCCTTGCCCCAGGCTAGCTCAGCCCCACCCTGCCACTTCCCTTCTGCCAGCATGGCTTCAAGTCACAGGGCGGGTCCAGGTAGCTGCCTGGGGCGAAGGGAGGGAGCAAATCCTCCCCTGATTTAAGCCCAGGCTGAACTTCAGCTGGAACTCTGCTGTCCCAGCCTTGTCACCCAACTGCTATCCCACAGACATGAGAGGGGCCTGGGTTCTGCCATTGCTGCTGCTGCTGCTGGGCCTCAGGCTGCAGTTGTCCTTTGGCATCATCCCAGGTAATGAGGCTCCCCCCAGCCACCCCCAACCACAGGGTGTCTCCCCTGGGCTGACCCGGCCTCCACCCACTCTCCCCTTGGGCAGTTGAGGAGGAGGACCCAGCCTTCTGGAACCAACAGGCAGCCGAGGCCCTGGATGCTGCCAAGAATCTACAGCCCATTCAGACGGCAGCAAAGAACCTCATTCTCTTCCTGGGGGACGGTGAGTCTACAAGCCTCCCGCTTCGCCCCGCAGCCCCCACAGCCCCCACAGCCCTGGCACCCAAGGGCCCTGGGGATACAGGCCAGCCCTGGAGGCCTCACCTTGTCCTGCTATTCAGGGATGGGAGTGCCCACAGTGACAGCCACCCGGATCCTAAGCGGGCAGAATAAAGGCAACCTGGGGCCTGAGACGCCCTTGGCCATGGACCAGTTCCCATACCTGGCTCTGTCCAAGGTAAGGACTGGGACACCTGAGTCCTCCGCACAAGAAGGTGGGGATCGTCCTTGGGACATGGCAGGAGGGAAGGGCCCTGGGAATGGTGAGGATGGGCCCCAGGTCTGGGGTTCAATTGATCTTGGTGTCTGCACCAGAGCGTAGCTGAGGGTGTGTCTGTCCCCAGACATACAACGTGGACAGACAGGTGCCGGACAGTGCAGGCACAGCCACGGCTTACCTGTGCGGGGTCAAGGCCAACTACCAGACCATTGGCGTGAGTGCAGCCGCCCGCTATAACCAGTGCAACACAACACACGGCAACGAGGTCACCTCTGTGATGTACCGGGCCAAGAAAGCAGGTGGGCTTGGGGCCCAGTCGTGGGGTCATGGACTGGCCCTGGCACCAGGGTCACCCACCCTGACTTGCCACCCTCAGGAAAATCAGTGGGAGTGGTGACCACCACGAGGGTGCAGCACGCCTCGCCAGCTGGCACCTACGCACACACGGTGAACCGCAACTGGTACTCGGACGCTGACATGCCGGCCTCGGCACAGCAGGAGGGCTGCCAGGACATCGCTGCGCAGCTCATCTCCAACATGGACATTGATGTGCGCCACCGAGGGTCGGGGGCGGGGTTGGGCACAGGGGTGGCCCCACACTGGCTACAGACCCAGATAACCATCAGCCTTAGCCCTGGGGCCTGGCAGGGTCTTGGGGGCTGGGCATGTAGAAGGTACGTCCCCCAACAGTACATTCCCACAGCCCTACTGGGGACCTAGGGGCTGTCTGTGAGAAGGGGACACGGGGCTAGCCAGGCCCTAGCCCACCCTCGCCCCCCATCCTCTGGCTCCAGGTGATCCTGGGTGGGGGACGCAAGTACATGTTTCCCAGTGGGACTGCAGATCCTGAGTACCCAAGTGACACCAGCCAGAGTGGAATCAGGCTGGATGGGAGGAACCTGGTGCAGGAGTGGCTCACCAAGCACCAGGTACTGGAGGCTCTCAGGTTGGGGGACACAGCAGGGATGGGGGCAGGGGACACAAGTCACAGGGCCATGGGCTGAGGCCCTGCTGTGTTCCTCTAGGGAGCCCAGTACGTGTGGAACCGCACAGAGCTCATTAGAGTGTCCCAGGACCTGTCTGTGACCCACCTCATGGGTAAGGACCCCTTCCTGCCCTGCTGTCCCTCAGATGGAGGCCATGGGAGCCTTTGTGCACAACGTGTGTACCAGGAGCCCTCCCACCCCGCTGCTCCCAGTCACCCCTGGCCCTCTTACCCCACAGGCCTCTTTGAGCCCGGAGACATGAAATACGAGAGCAACCGAGACCACACGCTGGACCCCTCCCTGATGGAAATGACAGAGGCGGCCCTGAGCCTGCTGAGCAGGAACCCCCACGGCTTCTACCTCTTCGTGGAGGGTGCGTGGTGGCCTCTGCACTGCAGAGGAGGGGAGGGGGCCGGGGCAGCTTCAGGCACGACCCCCTCCCGCTGGCCTTTTGCAGGGGGCCGCATCGACCACGGTCATCACGAGAACAAGGCTTATCAGGCACTGAACGAGGCGCTCATGTTTGACTCCGCCATCGAGAAGGCGAGCCAGCTCAGCAGCGAGAAGGACACGCTGACGCTCGTCACCGCGGACCACTCCCACGTCTTCTCCTTTGGTGGCTACACACTGCGGGGGAGCTCCATCTTCGGTAGGCCCGGGAGAGCGGCGGCTGCCCTTGCAAAACCACATGGCGGGAGTCTCCCTGAACCTCAGTTTCCTCATCTGTCAAATGACAGCACCTGCCGACGCTTAGCGCACAGGAGGCGTCCGTAAGCTGTGCTCAGAGCCACCACACGGTGCCCACCCCTCCCCACAGGGCTGGCCCCCAGCAAGGCCCAGGACGACAAGGCCTACACGTCCATCCTGTACGGCAACGGCCCGGGCTTCGTGCTCTCCACGGGCTCCCGGCCCGACGTCAACGACACCCTGAGCGGTGAGTGGAACACGGTGGCTCGCTTGGGCGGACCCTGGGGAGGGGCTCCAGGAGGAAGAGGCCACCTGCCAGCCGGCCCGCCCCCGCTGAATGCCGCCCTCCCGGCAGGGGACCCGGACTACCTGCAGCAGTCGGCCGTGCCGCTGTCGTCGGAGACGCACGGCGGGGACGACGTGGCAGTGTTCGCGCGCGGCCCGCAGGCGCACCTGGTGCACGGCGTGCAGGAGCAGAACTTCGTGGCGCACGTCATGGCCTTCGCCGCCTGCCTGGAGCCCTACACCGCCTGCGACCTGGCGCCCCCCGCCGGCGCCACCGACGCCGCGCGCCCCGGGCCTGCCGCCGGG
The DNA here is from genome assembly GCF_027409185.1 of Cynocephalus volans. NCBI lineage: Eukaryota > Metazoa > Chordata > Mammalia > Dermoptera > Cynocephalidae > Cynocephalus > Cynocephalus volans. The sequence goes on from NC_084460.1 coordinate 294,486,155, forward strand.
GCGCCGTCCCTGCCGCTGCTGGCCGGGGCGCTGCTGCTGCTGCTACTGCTGCGGGGGGCCGCCGCCGCGCCCTGACCGTCCCCAGCCCCCCGGGGCTCCCCCCTGCCCAGGCGCGCCTGCATCCCCCACCCGGTGTGCTGCCGCGCGCCTGGTCCAGGCCGCGACCCCAGTCCCCACCCTTCGCTGCCACCTTGGGAGTCCCCACTCCTCGCTCCTCCCGCCAGACCTTCACCCCAGGGCGACAACGTCAGCCTCAGACCCAGCACTGCTCCCCGTCCTTGCCCCCGGCCCTCGAGCGGGCGGGACCCCAGGCCGCCTTGGAAGCCTTGGCCGTGACACCCTCGTCCCTCCTGGGGCAGCTCTTGGACTCCCCTCCTCAACCTCGGCCACTCTCAGGGCCGCCCACTCGCCAGGAAAGGAGGGGGCTCCGACCTCGCAGTCTCCACTCCGCCTACAGCCCTGCCTAGGACCCGGCCGGCACCGTCCCAGAGGGGTCCCCCACGGGGCCACGACCTGCCTCGACCCCTCACTTTGTCGTTCTTGGCCTCAGTCCTCCCAGCACCTCGGGGACCCGAGGACTCGGGCACATAGGCGTGCGCAGACAGGCGCAACTTCCCGTCCCCGTGCACCCTGCAGCCCATCCTGCTGGCTAAGGAGGCTGCTGGGACCGGGATCCCCGTGGGGGCTGGCCACAGTCTTCAGCTCCCAGCTCGCAGTGGCCTCCAGTCCCCGCTCTGGCAGTCCTTGAAGGGGCCCAGCGGTGCCATTATACAGAGAGAAGACTTGCTCCAAGTCACTCAGCTACCAGGTGCTCAGCCCCCAGTGCCCATTCCAGGCTGGGAGATCCAGGGGGCCACCTGGGAAGCCGTGGGGGCAGGGCCGGCAGCCCCAGAGCAGCCCTCGGCCCCCTCCCCAGGCCACCTAGGCGCAGGGCATAGACTTCTGAACAGATGATTCCTGCGCGCCGCGTGCCTCCATTCTCCTGGGAGAGACAAAGCCATAATAAACTGTTCCGCAATGTACTGCTAGTGATGTGCTCTATAAAGAAAGATCAGGAGTGTGTGGGGCGCAGAGTGAGTGTGGAGGGGTGGGTCACTCAGATGGAGAGGCCAGGGAGGGGCTGCCTGAGGAGCAGACAGCTGAGCAAGAGGCCTGAACAAAGTGAGGACCTGAGCACTGCAGAGGAACCCCCATGCAAAGGCCCTGAGGCAGTCATCAGCAGATGCTGCTGGAGCGGGGGTGGGTAAAGGAGACAAAGCCCGAGGGTAAAGAGGGTGGGGAGAGCAGGAGGAGGAGTTTGAACTCTGCACAGAGCGACCTGGGACTGGAGGTCTTTGAGTAGGGCCGTGACAGGACCTGAGTCAGAAATTAGCACTGCTGCTGCGAGAAGGGTCTAGTCTTCTGAGGGGAGAGGGAGCAGAGGTGGGGGCTGTAAAACCAGAGGAGAGGTGCAGACTCCACACATTTCTGACCTCATCCAAAATATTTTGGAGGGCCGGCCGGTGGCTCACTTGGGAGAGCATGGTGCTGACAACACCAAGTCAAGGGTAAAGATCCCCTTACCAGTCATCTTTAAAAAAAAAGCCCAAACCAAAAAACTCCACCATATTCTCGAGCACCCTTCCCAATATAGCTCTACTTACAGTATAGTCATATTTCATAAGAATCTAACCTGTCCCAAAAAGAACATTTGTTGTTTTCCCAAAGAGAACATTTGAAAGAATTATATAAAGGTGAAATCAACCTTGGTTTTTAGTAAATTTTGCAACACTACAAATTTATTTGTACAGTTAAAAAGGTACCAAAAACCATTTTGCTCTCACTAGAAATATTAACATGATTGAATATGCTTTCTTACTAAAATCTTTTTTGACAAAAAATCATTTTGTGCTCACCAGAAATATTAACATGATTGAATATGCTTTCTTATCTACTACGATTTTTTTTTTTTTTTCTTTTGGCAGTTGTCTGCACAAGGATAGAGCCCTGGACCTTGGCTTTTCTTTTTTTTTTTTTTTTTTTTTTTTTAAAAGATGACCGGTAAGGGGATCTTAACTCTTGACTTGGTGTTGTCAGCACCACGCTCACCCAGTGAGCAAACCGGCCATCCCTATATGGGATCCGAACCCGTGGCCTTGGTGTTATCAGCACCGCACTCTCCCGAGTGAGCCACAGGCCGGCCCCGGACCTTGGCTTTTCTCAGCACCACACTCTTACCCACTGAGCAACCGGCCAGCCCCTCTTGTTTACTAAAATCTTGACTTACTGTAAAACATCAATTTGAAGGCATGGTCGTGGGGCAGGTTATCTCAATTCTGGGTTTTAGTGACTGTCACAAAGATGAAGATTCATATTTTTCAAGTCTATTTTTCCACAGACTTTGAAGTGCCCTGATAAGGAAGCTGAATGGAAAAGGGGCATCATTCATTGGGTTTACTAAATAATCCAACTCGTTTTTCAGTTCCATTCACCAATTATACAAAAACTTTTGTTAAAATCCAGCTAGCATATTTCTATACTATATGTACTTCTAGTATATTTCTGTCTTCCCTGTTTTTAACTAGTTGGTTTTACAAACCAGTGGTACAATGTTGCATGTTTGTGGGGGTTTTGTTAATTTTTTATTTTATTTTGTATGTTCATGTTTCATAAATGGGCTCCAAACCAAAAACCTTCTACATGTTAAAACTCTTCAAGTTTTAAAAACTGATTATTCTGGAATTAGATAGTGGTAATTACTGCACAACCTTGTTAACATACTAAAAACCACTGAAATGTGCTCTTTAAGAGTGAGTTTTATCGTATGTAAATTACATCAAAGTTTACAAAACAGATTAAGCAGGCTGTTAGTCCTGTTGGTTGGAATGTGGGACTGGTAACACCACCCTCTGGGGTTTGATCTCTGTAATAAAAAACAGAATACACAGTCTCTGCTTCCAAGTTGTTTTTAATGTGTAGCTATGAGGGTTTTATCAGTCCATTGCGTTGCTGGCCACAGAATCACAGGACTATGAAAACATTTTCAAACGTCTGTTCTAAAAAATGCTCTTTCATTAGCAAGAGGTTTCATTCAAAGGTGACTACCTTCTTATTTTTCCATTAAAAGGACATCTTTACCTTGAAGGGGCAGACGAAGGGAAGCACATTTATTTTTTCAAGCTTTTCACTGACTCCCTCAAACTGACATCTCCCGTCACCTCAAAAAATGTCAGCGCACTGGTCTTCAAAGAGTAAAGAGGGGAGACAGGAAGGAGGCGGGGGTTCTCCCTTGCAGGGTGGCTCTTTCATACTTTCCACAAAGATGACTGGTTTTGTGTGGTCTGGAAAGTTTTCATGGTCACACCCAACCTCATTACCACGTAGTTAAAGATTCTACTGTAACAGGACAATCCTGGTTTTATCCAATTAACCCACTGACGGCCTCCACAACACTTTACATGCCCTCCAGGTTTCTATGTCTTTCCATTTGACTGGATGACCCAGTGAGTGAGTTTTGCAGCTGATGCTACCTCTGCACTCCTAACCTCACCCAGAATCCTTTTTAAAAAGTTCTTTCCTGGTAGCTTTTCCATCAGTGGTTACACTTTCACCACCATCTCCCAATATGATATGGTTTTTATTAAACAAGGCATTTACTGCTGGCATTATATCTTCTCTGCTCTATGAAAGGACGAGTCGACACGAGTTGATGATCCACCAGAGAGAGCTCGTTTATTAGGCGGCACACACACATATATATAGGGCTTCTAGGGAAGGCTGATTGGCTTAAAATACAATCCCTACTTAGAGGGCAACCAGCGCCATGATGGGGTGTGTCCGAGAAGGACTTATGTGATCAGGGTGTGATCCCTTGGGGCATTTGGGTTCTTACATTCCTCGGTGTGATCCCTTGGGGCATTTGGGTTCTTACACTCTATCTTTCAGTGGCTCATGAAAAAGGGCAGGGGGTTGTGTATCTCACTATTGGAACAGAATCCAGCAGATACTTTAAGCTGAGACTCAGTTAGAAACATCTGGACTTTCAGGGAAAGTGTCAGAGCGTAGTTTGCTCTCACATGTGTTCCTTCCAGTCCACAGCTGAGCACCCTCTACCTCCTCCAACAGTATTTGCTGACAAAGAAATGCCTTTCGGTTTGTCTTTGTCAACAGATCATTTATTGTTCGTTGTTTCTGCCATTTTTACAGCAGCAGAAAGAATAAGTGTTTGCCTGCTGGTGGGTGTTTTTTGTCTTATGCTATTATGCAAGAAACTTTAAAAGAGCTTTCCAAATATTTATCATTGCTTAGGGAAATATCAGAAGGTACTAGGTTGAACAGCACATAACTTTAAACATGGCTGGGAAGAAATCACAGAAGTTTGCCCTCATGTTCTGCAAGCTTAGTTTTTAGGTGCTTTGTTAACCATGTTGACTGATATCTCAAGGCCTAGGCACCCAGGGCAAGCTCAACTAGTAACAATGGGGGGGGGGGGCGGGTACTACAATTAGCTTTGTTTTGTTTATTTTTATGTCTAATTTTATTTTATTTTGGTGGCTGGCCAGCACAGTGTTTTTTTGTTTTTGTTTTTAATTTGTTTTCTCTTTTAATTCTTGCCAGGTCTGTAACATGGGTGATGATGAGCATGCACCAGAAGTAAGGAATCATCAGCATTGCCACTCTGTGGTTGTTCATCTGGCTGGGATTGTTGGGAATTATTTGCAGTTTCTTTACAGGAATCTTTTTATAAGCCACTTGACCGTTTTGGAGGATTAGTTTGGTTAAAACTAGATCATAGGCTGGCCAGTTAACTCGGTTGTTAGAGCATGGTGCTGATAACACCAGGGTCCAGGATTCGAGCCCTGTACCAGCCAGCCACCAAAAAAAAAAAGACTAGATCATATAATCTGTAAATCCACTAAGGCAACAGACACGCTAAAATAATACATGACAATCCCCTGAAAGTGAGTAAGTGGGGAGGGAGCTATTATGTCAACCCTTGGCCTGAGGCACCCCGTTCTCTTCCTCTGGGACATGAAGGAGGGTGAGTGAAGTGGGTGTTCAGCTGAAGAGGCAAGGTGCCAGCACACAGCTCAAGATTACACATGAGGAGCACTTATTACTGTCGTAGGGTGCCCACTGCCCAGGGCCATGGCAAGGTGTGTATGTGAAGTAATGCGTATGGAGAGTCCAACACACAGTAGGCACTCAGGAGAGCCCTTTAATCAAACTTCTTGAGGTCCAGATGAGGCCAGACCGGCTTGGGCCCTCAGCAGGACTCAAGCCTAACAACTCCCTGTGACCATGGGCGCGTCATTCCCTGCAGAGATCAGACCTGGGCAGGGGTCCCAGAGGGTACCACAGGTTCAGTCCCAACCAGACCCACAGCACCCCTGCTCGTGGAGTCCCCTTGAGTCCCAGATCTGCTGGCTGGCCCAGGAGCCATCGTCACTGGCAAAAATGGGTACACAGCCTTGCAGCATCTCAGGAAGATCAGACCAGATGCCAGGTGTGCCCTCCTCCTGATCTTGGTACCGATGTTGTATCTGACACCCTTGGACTCTGGCTCAGAACAGGTTTCCCTGCCTGGGTAGCATCTGCCCCTAGAGGAAGCCTCTGCCACCCCAGCCTTCCGCGGGAAGCTGTGCAAGATCCGCAATCACACCCTCTGATCTAAGCGGCCCAGGGCCTACTTACTCTGCAGAATGGAGCTTCCACGTTACTGCCAGTGCACACACCAGCCCGCAGCATGACAAGCAGCTGGAAGCTCCCCTGGATATCACACTTGGCACGGTGCCCGGGAACCAGCCGTGTGTCCCGAGCAGCCCCTCCGGGAGGAAACAGCCTCCTCCTGTCTCAAACGCTGAGGCCCCAGTCTGCCCTAAGCAGGGAGGCATCCAAGCCCTGGTGCCCCATTCTGGCCCTTTGTTTGCTCACCAGATTCGCAAATTTGTCACCAGCCAGCATGTTGCCCCTGCCCCCTTCCCACCCGGGCCAGAGATTCTCAGGCGAGAGACAAATTCTCCCCATAGGAGCTGCCTTCAGACCTCTCCACACAGATCCCTGACAGCAGCCGCTGCAACGGTTTGGTCCCACAGGAAGGTGGGAGATTTTTTTTTATTATTTATGCGTAGAATAGACAAGGAGAGATGCGGTTTAACAGCACCGTGTGACAGTGGCTTGGGGATTTGAGCTGCCTGCAGGCCCGATGAATCAGCCGTGAGTCGCTGCCAGAGGCTCCCGGATCCCAGGCAGCAGCTGAGGTCGGGGAAGTCTGGCGCCCGCCTCTCTCCCTTCTGACCTGATGAGCTCACGCTGGGCACCCAGCTCGGGTGGGAACCCTGTGCCCTGTGAGGGCCTTTGGGCACCGGGAACCAGGGTGGCAGGAGGGTGGGGAAGAGGAGGTGTCCACTGTGATCGATGGCGTGGGGTTCTTTCTTTCGTAGGTGTGTTTTATTTTTAATTGACAAATAATAATTATATATATTTATGGGGTACAATGTGATGTTTTGGTATGTGTATACGTTGTGGAATAATCAAGTCAGGCTAATTAGCATATTCCTCACCTCAAATATCTACCATTTTTTTGTGATGAGAACATATCAAATCCTCTCCTTTAGCTATTTCAAATACACAATACATTATTATTAACTATAGTAACCGGCTGTGCAGTAGAACAGCAGAAGCCACCCTTCCTATGTGACTAACTTTGAATCTGTGGACAGCGTCTCCCTTTTCTCCACCCACCCACCCCCAGCCTTGCGTAACTACCATTCTGTTCTCCACTTCTGAGGTCCACTTTTTTAGAATTCCATTAATGTGAGGTCTTTTTTTTTTTTCTTAAAAGATGACTGGTAAGGGGATCGTCACCCTTGACTTGGTGCTGTCAGCACCACGCTCTGCCAAGTGAGCCAACCGGCCATCCCTATATAGGGAACCGACCCTGTGGCCTTAGTGTTATCAGCACCACACTCTCGCAAGTGAGCCACGGGCTGACCCAAATGAGAAGTCTTCAGAAAGTTCATGGAAAGATTAGTATCTTTTAATTCCACTTCTTCCTATGATAGGGCCAATCTCTCCTTTCCACAGGGAGAAGCTGGGTGTCAGGGATTCCTTTCCTGATTCTATGGCACAGTGCCTGGGGCAGGGTCCGTGCCTGCATGTGCCTCTGATTTTCCTACCCATGCCACGTGGATATTTCTCAGTTGCCTGGTGGGTAGGAATCCCTCTAGTGGTCTCTCACTTTCTCTCAGCAGGAACTGATTTGTGAATAGAAGTTTATTTGGTGCATCTGTGAGTGAAGGGAGAGTTAGAAGCTTCCCATCCCACCATGTTGCTTGAGGTCAGTTTATTTCTGCTATAGCAGAGTACACTGGCTGTCGGGGAGAAGGGTGAGCTGGTCACACGGGCTGCTATGAGTTGAATGAGTCCCCCAGAAGTTCATGTGTTGGAAACTTTATCCCCCTTGTAACAGTGTTAAGAGGATGGGAAATCCGATTATGGTATTTGAAAGGTGGGGCCTTTAAGAGATGATTGATTGGATCATGAGGACTGTGCCCTTGTGAATGGATTAATCCATTCATGGAGGAATAGGTTAATGGTTTAGTGGGTTGTCATGGGTGTGGACTGGTGGCTTTATAAGGACAGCAAGTGAGAATGTTAATGAGCACTCTCATTGATTCTTACCATGTCACTGCCTGCATTGTCGCCAGTTTTTGTAGTCACCACCAAGAAAAAGACCCTCACCAGATGTGCCTCCTTGACCTTGGACTGTCCAGCCTCCAACACTATAAGGAATAAATTTCATTTTCTTATAAATTCCTGTTTCAGGTATTATGCTATGAGCGACATAAAATGGACTAATACACGGGGTAAAATGAGGCACAAATGATAGCAGGGGGAGGAAGGGTCACAGTCAGTGGAACATGTGGCATGGCACCTCAAAGGTGAGGGCTGAGAACCCCAACCCAGGCAGTCAGGGAGAAGACCCTAGATAGAGGCCCCAAGATAAGTCACGACCTGTCCCATGAACAGCAGTCGAGACAAAGGTGGGTATTTGACCTGGAGGGGGACAATGTCTGCAAAAACAGGAGCCTGTGGCTAGACTTGGACCATAAGAAGAGGAGTCACAGGAACAGGGACTCCCACGAGGACACTAGATGTGGATTCCAGCTCATTATAAGGATCATGCAGGCAAAGCCAGGGCACAGCACAGTTAGAGTTTTTCCCAAGGTGAAGGGAACTTGAAAGTGGGAGTCCCTGCCTCCGGTGGTTTTCCAGGCAAGGCTGAGTGACCACCCCATGAATGCTGCAGAGAAGAGCCGCTCCTCTCAGACAAGGATGAAGTACACTGCTTCCAAGGTCTTAGTCAGTTACTTGCTGTCCAAACCTGTGGACTCCAAAATGTAATGACAGGTGAGCCAATAAAGTGAGGACTTCCTTGGGGAGGATGGGCTGAGTTTCTCATTGTCCTGAAACCTTCTATAAGCACATGAAGGAATTATAAATAGCATGATTGGTGGCCTGTATTTTCTCCATAAATTACTCCCAAGGACCGCCTCTGTGGATAAATTGCTGTGCAATGAGTGACCTAGACCCAGGCTGGCTGCTGATTCCAAAGCATAAAGGGTCTCACCTTCTCATGTAGCCCCTTTCACATGCCCTGTAGGCTGGGGGACATGATGGAAGTGTCCTGTCGTCTCTTGCAAAGGGAGCAGGAAGGGGAAACACTAATCTATTTATTTATTTATTTTTAAAGATGACCGATAAGGGGATCTTAACCTCCTTGACTTGGTGTTGTTAGCACCACGCTCTCCCAAGTGAGCCACGGGCCAGCCTTGGAAATGCTAATTTAAATAAAACAGATTGTGGTCCCTTCTGCATTTTAAGGGATGGGAAACGGTGTAATTCATATCTGTAAAAATAAATCTCTCCTGTGCAGAGACTTCTCACTGGTACAGAGGCTGTGGGGATGTGAGAAGGAAAGCCAGACTCTCAAGCTCTGCCCTGTTGCAGGGGGGCCCCTAGGGGACAACCCGGGTGGGGGCAGAGACAGTGCTCAGCCCAGGGACAAGCCTGGAGGCGGTGGTGGTGGGGAGGATAGAAATTGCCTTTTTCAATAAATCAAGGGAAAGTGGGTTTTTAAAGCCAGATTGGGGGAGGGGTGAGAAGCCCAGAAGGGGAGGGAGGAAAGAGCCAGCAGATCTCAGCAGCTAGACAGGCCATGGCCCCTGTGGCACCCAAACCTTCAGCAAAGCCTGTGACTCCAGTCTCGTGTGGGTGGTACCCTGGAAAAGTGGGAAGGAGTAGGGGCGTTGCCCAGTATGGGGGTTATGGGGGTGGGAAAGGGCCAGCCCACCCAATGGACTATGAGGAAAAACCCAATCCCCCCCAACCCCCGAGGTATTCACATATGGGCTTCCAACATATTTGGAATGGGGGCTCAAGTTCCTTTAAAATATTAAATCTAGGGCACCTCACAAGCTGGCCCCCATGGCGCTGGCCATCTGGGTCAGCACAGAAGCAACCACAGGGGTGGGAGAAACTTAAATCTGGGCTCCACAGAACTGGATGGAACAGCCTGGGGCTCAGGGCTGCTCAGTAGCACCAGATGCCCTGAGCCCCTTCCTGGGTGCCCCAGAAATCCCAGGGCCACTGAGATGGAGCCAACCCCAGCCCTCAACTTCACCAATGTCCCCTCTTAGCCCTATGTGAGGGAAGCTTGGGCACAAGCCCACATCACCAGCTGGCTTCAGATCCTTCCCAAATCTGCACAGAGGTGGCACCCACAGGGCCCCCAAGGCTGAGACACAGTTCCAAGCTGAGGGGTGGCCCTGGCATCACTGGCCCTGAGGACTCTGAGTTGGGCTCATGCACACTGACCAGGTGGAGTGAGGGTGGGGGGACTACTGAGGCAGCAGCCATGCAGCCCTGGGGAGGGCGGAGGGGGCGCTCCCCTCGGTCCATCATCACAGGTGGCTGCGAGCTGCTGCTGGGTACACCACTTGCCCCTCGTCTGCTTATGATGTTCCTGGGGCCCAGAGAGTGTGAGGCCCTTGCCAAAGTCACCCAGCAGTAACCCCTGGGCTCAAGGCCCAGTCACAAAGCTGTGGATGACAGAACTAGGGCCCGGTATGGAGGCCCAGCCAGCCCCTGAGGATGGTGCTGAGGCGGGGACTGGGCTTGTGAACACACAGGTGGACACCTGGAAGCTTCAGCGCAGTTGCAAACCATCCACAGCTCTTTTATTTCCCTGCTGTTAAATGCTTAGCTGAAGATTGCTTTCTGCCATCCGATGAGCTGTGCTCAGAGGACGCCAGCTGCGTGGGTGAACCTGCTCTCTGGGGACGGATGGAGCCAGCCCCACAGCACACGCCACCCCCACCCCCACTTCCAGAACCACCATGTCCTGGGAAGGGCCTTCTCTGCTGCGCTGATGCCCCTCACTGAACAAGGGGGAAACTGAGGCAAGGTGGGCCACTGCGCTGAGCTCATTCACACTCCCCTACCCCAGGTGAATGAGGTCAGCAAATCCCCCTGCGGCTCTGCTGCAGTGCCAGACAGACACACAGCACCGTCCACGGGCCGCAGGGCTTCCTGACAGAATGTGTGACCAGCCGACGCTGAGCGGAGTGTGGACCCCCAAGCTCGGAGCCAAGAGGCGGCCACCACCTGAAACCAGCAGTGTGACTTAAGGCGGGGCACGGGGCTGTCCCTGTCACTCTGCCCACCTCACTGGATTGCAGTGAGGATGCTTCCAAGGCCTGTCTGGAAAAGCAGCTTGGGAACGAGCGGATGACACACATGACTCTGGGCGTCAGGCCCCCTCTCCCAGGCCCCTCCTCATGCCACCCCCCAGCAAGCGCCCCTGGTATCCTCTGCATGGCACAGGCAGAAAGGGAGGGGCTGAGCCTCAGGAGTGTCTACACCTCTCTGCATGTCCTCAGCAGAAGTGACCCCTGTCAGTTCTGCAGGAGGCTCACCCTACCGGTCCCTCTGACCTGAGGCCTCCCCTAAGCTGGCAAGGAGACAGGAGGGACAGGCTTGGGTGGAGCTAGGAAATTCGGGGAGACCAGGACGGGGACAGAGGGCTGGGCCTGGAGATCCTGATTCCAGCCAGGATCCCAGGCCAGAGGGATGGGGTGGGCCATGGGATGGAGAGGGCCTCAGACACCAGGCCTATCCATGTGGGTAGCAGCTCAAGGTACGCAGAGGACTGTCAAAAGAGCTGGTGACAGGTGGCTGTGAGCTGGGCTCTGCCCAGGACTGAGTGGTGCACACTATGCAGTCCCTCCCTGACACCTTGGAACCCAGGGCTGCCCACCAGCAGACTGGGAAGAGCCTTTGCCCTGCTAGACTGGCTCTTCCCGCAGGTGTCCTTCTCAGTTCCGGCCCCTCCTCAGGGCCACACGTTGTTGGCCTACCCAAGGCTCAGGTAACAGGGACTTTCTAAATGTCTGTCAAGGCTGTGGGGGGCAGCCAGACATTCTGTGAGCATAATGACAGGAGCTAGGCTGGCAAGAGATTAACCACTCATGCAAGAGATGGGGATCGGCCACACCAGGCAACACTCGGGGGTTTAACCCCTCTAGGCCACCCCTGAAGGAAGAAAAACAGACCTGGGAGAAAGGGCAGCACTGCAGACACTGGGGATCACCGAGTGGACCGCCCAATATGAGAATCCTCCCTCCCCCTGCCTTTCCCTTCATGATTGGCCAGTGCCAGGCCAGGCAGCCTTGTCCAGCCCAAACAGCAATCCCTGCTGCCCTTTCACCCTCAGCCACACCTGCAGCCACATTGCCAGCCCCCTACCACTCCTTCCCTTTTCCCACTCCAGGAACCCAGGCTGGAGGAGAAGCTGAGATGCCACATGGGCCGGCCCCCACCATGGCATAACTGTGGGCCAAAATCCCCTTTTCCACAGGAGAAGCTGAGGCCAAGGGCCTGGCTAAGACATTGCAGAAGCTTCCCCTGCTACAGACCTTCAGGGGAAATAAGTCCCAGCACCAGTCTGGAATGAGGGTCATTGGGCAACAAGGCAGGCCTGGGGGTGCCCCAGAACTGGGCAGGAAGCCCCAGGCAGGGCTTTGGGGGAGGGAGGCTGGGCCAGGGAGGAATCGGTGGTTGGTGGAAAAGACAAGAAGGTCTTTTCTTGGGTCACAGTTGTGCTAAGGGCCTGAACCACCCCCAAGGGTCCTTCCAGCCCCACCTGCTCTGGGGGCCCTTGAAGAGGCCAAGGCAACAGTACAGAGGATTTATTGACCAGACTTAGCAGCAAGAACACAGCGAAGGTGAGGCCTGTACAATCCAGCCTTGTGGGGAACGGGGCGGTGAGGGCGGGTCCAGGGACCCCAGTGTCTCTCCCCCATGTCCCCCCGGAGCCCAGCCCCACCCCTGCTCCAGGCCCCTCCTGAGATGAGGAACAGCAAAGGACTGTATCCTCGAGGGACTGAGGAGGCGGGTGGCGCCCAGAGGGGGGCCAGCACCGGGTGCATGCCTGCCCCGGCAGCCAGCAGGAGGCAATTCGTGCAGGGCAGAGGGGGCGTGCGGGTGGGCAGCCAGGCTCACCACACAGAGCACTTGTGGGCAGGGTTCATGGGTGAGTCCTTGGGACAGTGGAAGGCCCGGCCGAACTCCTCGAACTGGGACACGCTGCCTAGCACCCTGGGGTGGAGGGAGAGACCCACGCAGTATGGGTCCCAGCGGCCACCCCCATCCAAGCTGCTGGGTTGACTTCTATCCCTTCACACCTTCCTTGATCCTGCCCCAGACACAAGGAGGAGCTGAGGCCCAGGTAGGCAGGTGGTCATACCTGTAGTGCTCAGGTGCGTGCTTATCGGTCAGCACCTGCAGGTAGATGGACTGCGACCGCCGCTTGATGCACCAGTTCTGGGTCCCGGAGGCAGGTGGAGAGGAGGAAAGGGGGAGATGAAACCTGGTGTCCACTGCTCACCCCACCCAAGGCACGTTACGCCGTATGGCCCCCATCAGAGCCACGGGGCCATCACCTCTGAGGGGATGGATGACAGGAGACAGGCTCAACAAGCAAGGCGATCACGTGAGGCCTGGGTGAGGCAGGACTGGGGCTGAGCCTGGATGCTGTGCCCCACCCCAGCCCCCAGTCCAGCCCCCTGCCCGACCCACCTGGGCAAAGGCAATGAAGAAGAGCTGGTTGTGTGTGTACTTGAGCCGATGCAGCGGGTGCTCCGGGCCATGCTCCCGCACCCACTTCTGATAGGCCTGGGGGCACAGAGAGCCGGGCGCTGCTGTGCCCACTCTACCCTGGTCTACCCACTCAGCCCCTCCCCAGGATGCCAAGCCCAGGAGAATGCCAGCTCACCAGCCCCAGCTCTGCACACCACCACCAAGCTGAGTCTCTGCCTGGCCACCCTCCCCACACCATGCTCCCCACACCATGCTCCCCACAAAGGTGGGGCCTGTGAGTCCTTCCTCTTGCAGGGGACCCTGTGCCCACCACAGGCCTCGCCCCAGCCCAGGCTGGAGATCAGCAGAATGGCAGGGAGGGGTGGCTACATCTCTAGCCTGGAGTTCTCATCAGCTTCCCACCCATCTGCCGGCAGGCACGGAGGGCCAGGTGGGGGCTGCTCACATAGTAGGCAAGCTTGAGGCCGCCCATGTCGGCGATGTTCTCACCAAGCGTGTGTTTCCCATTCACCTGCCAGGAAGGGAGGAGACTCAGGGGCTGCAGGGGGCCTGGCTGGCCTCCCTCAGGCTCTGCTACCCTAGGCCCCTGCCTCTCACCCCTGCCCACCCACTCCTTCCCTTTCCCAGTGGCTTTGAGTGGCACTCCAGCCCCCTGTGCCCTCCCCCACTACGTACCACGTGAGCCCGTGTGAGTTCGTCATGCGCCCCCATGAGTGTGCACCGGAAACCTGAGCATGTGTGCAGGGACCTAGGCATGGGTTTGTCAGGACACATGCGTGTGCACATGGGTGTGCATGTTCCCAGTCCGTGCTCAGCCAGGCCTGAGGGGCACCAGGGGTAGGGTGGAGGCGTCTCACCCGTTGGTTGTAGACGGTGAAGTTGTCGTAGAGGTGGACGATGCACTCAGCTTTGCGTAGGAAGCGGCTGTAGGAGGCCTCCGTCCACCAGTGCAGCAGGTTCCCTGAGCGGTCATACTGGCCCCCTGTGCACACGGGCAGGTAGGCTGAGGCCGACCCCCACCCCAGAGCCCCAGCTGGGCATGACTGCCCTCCCCTCCCCACCCCCTGACCCCAATCAGCTCCTTACCCACCTTGTCCTCCCCCGCCCTGAGCCCTCCTCAGGCTCCAACAAGCTCACCCCAGTCATCATATCCATGGGTCAGCTCATGCCCGATGATGGTGCCAATGCCCCCATAGTTCAGAGACCTGGTCCACAGTAGCAGTGTCAGGTCTCAGCCCTCACCTGCCCTCTGAGAGCCCCACGCTGCTGCCCAGGCCCGGGAGGCCCCCCACCAGTCCGGGAGGGGCCCAGGGAGGCTGCAGAGGCATCTGTGTGGTCCTGGGTCACTCGGGCCTCTCAGCTTCCTCAATGGCAATGTGAAAAACCAGTGATACCTGTCCAGCTGCCCCTTAGGAAATAACAGCTAACCGAGCTGGGTGGGGTGAGACAAGGTCGAGGCAGACAGGAGAAAAAGTGAAGCACCCACACAGGGCTTGCCCTCCTTCCTCGTCCCTAGGCTGGTTCCACTTTTGAAATACCCAGGATGAAGTGGGTCTATAGGGAGCCCCAGATCTGCAGCGTCATGACCCAGGCCTGTCGTGGGACAGTCTGAGCACCCCCACCCCACCTGGCAGACAAGACGTGTGCCCCACCCCTTGGCCATGTCCAGGGCAGGATCAGCACTCACTGTGGGAAGTCAGGGTCGTAAAGCGTTGGCTGCAGAATGCCGGCAGGAAACACTGCGGGGAGGGCGTGCTCAGTGAGACCTGCCCCATTTCAGGCCCCGCCCCTTATCGGGACACGCCCCCTTACCCATCTGGTTCTTGTTGGGTAGATAGTAAGCATTGAGCGCCTGTGGTGGAAGCAGCCACCTGTGAAGAGACACTGGGGTCAGCTGGGACGCACACAGTCTCTCCTCCTCCTCAAAGGCTGCCTGGGTGGCCCAGCCACAGCCATCTCCTGGGCCACCACCCTGATGGCCCCCACCTCATGCCCTGTGCAGGCCCATGCACTCCCCATACCAGCATGGCTGTGAGGTGGTTTGCCCCACCAGCCTTGGTAAGAAGCCCCTCCCCATGGCCCTCCCCTAACACCACAGCTCTGGGCCAGGCACCCACGTGGACTTGTCCACTTCCTGCCGAATCTTCTTGACTGACAGCTGGATGCTGAAGCGGATGCTGTTCAAGATATTCTTGAAGTAAGTCTTCTCATGGACCTCAAACTACATGGGGCATGGGCAACGCTCAGTGGCAGGCCAGGCAGGGTGAAACTCAGGCAGGGCCACAGGTCTGGCATGCAGGACACATGCCCTCCCAGACACCATCAGCTCAGGGGCCGTGGTTCCTTCTGTGTCTGCCAGTGGGCCTCCCTGGGGGCTGGGCAGTGGCCTGGAAAAGCCTGGCCAGTCAGGCTGGACAGGGTGGGGG
This sequence comes from Cynocephalus volans, assembly GCF_027409185.1. Lineage (NCBI taxonomy): Eukaryota > Metazoa > Chordata > Mammalia > Dermoptera > Cynocephalidae > Cynocephalus > Cynocephalus volans. The sequence continues at coordinate 294,501,721 of NC_084460.1, forward strand.
GAACAGGGACCACCTCATACTCCTTGTCCACCGCCTCGGGTTTCAGCAGGAAGTCCGGGTAGCCAACCATCACCATCATGTACTGGAGCTGTGGGACAGAGGGCAGGTGAGAGTGGCCCAGGCCCTCAGGAGACAGCACACCCTCCCCCCCCCCAACCAAGGGAGGAAGCTCTAGCCAGCCCAGGTGTGGGGGTCAAGGTGGGCAAGAGCAGGCCAGGTGATGTCAAGTCCATGAAGGCATCTTTGTCTCCGTAGTTCTCTTTGGTATCCCCAGCACGTGGCACACAGTAGGCATTCAATACGTGTTTGGGGAACCAGCAGATGGGACTAGGGTCCCACCTCACCTTGGCCCGAGCAGCTGCCTTGGTCTCAGCATCCATCCAGTCCAGCTCCTCCAGGCGCTGGCCCAAGATGTACTTGATGTCTTCAACCAGCTGCTGCACCTGCCAGGCCAGGTGTCAGGGATCAAGGGTCAACTGAGGAGGCTCTTGCTCTGGGCCACTAGTGCCTGGCACAGAGGCGTTCCCCTGTCATTCAGCACCACTTTCTAAACCCAGGGCCTGAGGCTGAGCACCAATGGGAGACTTTGGGGGTGGGGATCCAGACCCTACACCCTGACAATAAGCCCACAGTCAGGAAAAAGAAAATGCCCTAGCAACAATTACAAACATTCCTAAGTCCACACCTCCTGAGCATGGAAGAGAAGGGGCTTGGTGGGGAGGGACGCCTGCTGCTGGCAGACCAGGTAGGCTTCCTGGGGAGGAGGCCTGGGAAGAGCAGCCTGGAGCCTCAAATAGGGCAAAGCCCTAAGCTGAGCCTGGTGCCCCTGGGTGTCGGCTCCCCATCCTCAGGCCAAGGCCATGTGAAGGCTCCATACCCAGCTCAGCACTTGCACCCCCACCCTAAACTCAGGGCAGCCTGACCTTGGCTTTGCTGGAAGCTGAGAAGTGCTCGTGCACAAAGAGAGCACCAAGCGCCATGCCAAAGTGGCGGTTGGCCTGGCCCAGGCAGACACGGGCCAGCTCCTGTGGCTTGTCGCTGCCCTCCATCTCACGTGCCAGCTCATGCAGCGCCTCACGGAATGGTGATGACAGGTGCTCACTCAGGACCACCACGACACGCCACACCAGATAGTTGTGCAGAATCCTGGGTCCAGGTGAAGCAGGTGTGTGTCCAGAAAGACATGCATGTGGGCCACCCAAAGGTGCCATCCACCCCCAGCCTGTGGCCCCCCAGCCTGGTGTTGGAACCAGCACCCACAGAGCCCCAACAAAGAAGGGGCAAGAGGTCATCCCAGGTATGAGAAGGCTGAGCCTGAAGTGTCCTGAGGCCCAGTCACCCAGCAGGACACCTTCCTGCTACTGACTAGAGCTCCCTGGTGCTGAAGAGTTATGCCAGCAACATTTCCTGACTTGCTAAGGGTTGGGAGAGTGGGCAGTTAGGGGTGACTGTCTGCCTCGGAGCTGGCCTTGAAAGGCCTCTGTTCCTCCCCAAAGCGGGCAGAGACCAGGGAGGCTCTCTCCAAGATGGCCCTGGGCAGCAGAGCTGGGACCACACTTTCCCTTTCTGACATCCAAACTCACTCAGCCTTAACATCCTCAGGTGAAGATACTGCATCTCATGAAGTTCACAGCCCTGCCCAGGGTCCCCTGGAGTGGGTAGGAGAACCAGGATCTGAACCTAGGGATCTGGACTTTTACTTCAGTGCTCTCCACCTGCCTCCCCCGTGTGGCTACTGGACAGAAGTGGAGGTGGAAATTCAAAGACCACCATGCAGACAGGTCCAGGGTGCAGGGGAGGGTCTTCGAGGCTGGTGGGCAGGGGCTGGGCAACCTGCAGCCTTACCTGCGGGGGGTGGAGCGGATAAGCTGGGACACCTGATGCATGTAGTCTGTGGCCAGCAGCACCACCTCCTCCTCCTCCGAGAAGTCCTCCTGGAAGATCTGGTCCAGCAGCCACTTCCACCGCAGCTGTGGGGCCGAGGGCAGGGACAATGAAGTTGGGAGTGGCAGGAACGACAAAGGACAAAGAGAGGGTCAGGGAGAAGCAAGGAGAGGACACAGAAGGCCTTGCTGTCTCTGGAGAGGGGTGACCCAGGAGTCCCAGGATCCCCCCCACCCACCTACCCGACAGGGCTGGAGCACACTCACGTGGGGGGTGATCTTCTGTAGCTGCCCCAGCGTCACCTTGTTGTACATGGAGCTCACATCTCGCCTGAGGTCATCATACTCTGACACGGTGATCTGTGAGTGGAGATCGGAGTGGACCCAGTCCTGCCCCACAGTCCCCTCCCCAGCCCCCAGCATCCCCCAGCCCACGCCTGCTCACGTTGGCCAGCTGCTGCTCCAGCCGCAGGATCTCCTGGGCCTTCTGCTCCACTGCATCGGCACCCAACAGGCTTAGCAGACGCTCCATGAACACCCGGTATGCTGCCAGGATCTGCACCCGTAGAGGAGCCTGATCCAGGGTGGGGGACAGGCCTAGCCCAGGTCCACTCCTCCTGGGGCCCCAGACTTCCCTGCAACCCCACCCCATGCCCGGGCACCTTCTCACTCTCCTCATCCTGAGCTAAGTACAGGGTCCTCTCTGGCAGGGTGAGCCCGTCCTGGTCAATCTGGGGAGACAAACAGGGCCAGAGGTCAGAGGTAAACCTGCCAGGTCCCCCAAACAGACTCAATTCCCACCCAAATGTCCAAATACAAAATATGCCAGGCATCCATTGTCACCAGAGGCAGGAGCACGCAGACACTTGCCCCTCCCTCCATCCAGAGAAGCTGGTCAAAGCCCCCACGCCTGACTGTCCTAGCCTGGGGGCGCCCGGGTGGAGCCCACCTCCAGTCGCTCCCTTCACCTTCCCCACCTGTGAGGGGAACTGGCAGTGCCCCCACTCCCGCGCTGAGAGTTGGGGCCCCTGGCATTCCGGGCCAGCGCCAGCCTGTGGGTTAGGGGCACACCTCTCCCTGCCCTCTCACCACCCTCCGGAGGGCTGGAAAACTGCGCTCCCGCGGCTGCACCGAGCACCGCGGTTCCTCCCGGGACGTGACTGGCGCCCTCCCCCCACGCCCGGCCTGCGCGCTGCGCCCCCTCCCCTCCGCTCCCGCACGGGCCTCCCGGGCGCGGGGGCCGTTCGTGAGGGGCCGCGGCGCCCCGGGGTGCTGGGGGGACGCACTCACGCGGATGACGTAGCGCGAGGAGTTCCTGTCGTCCAGGTTGACGGCCAGCGAGAAGAGCGCGGCGGCGCTGTACACGCCCTGCGCTTTGTACAGCAGCCGGTTGAGGTCCCAGCGCGCCGCGGCCTCCGGGCGTTCTGCGGCGCCGCCCGAGTCCCAGCCACCGCAGTCCTCGATGACCTCGAGCATGGGCCGCGGGCCCAGCCGCTCGATCTCGCGCATGTCGAGGCACGAGCGGAAGAAGGCGCGCACCTTGCGCTGGGCCGCGCCGCCGGGCCCCCCCCCGGGCCGCGCCAGCAGGCGCCGCAGCCGCTCCTCGTTCTGCTCTCCGATGGCCGCGATGGTACCGTAGGTGAGCTTGTCGTCGGGGATGGCGTGGCGCCGCAGCCAGCCGCCGCACGCGAACGAGTAGAAGTCCTGGCACGGGTCGATGCTGGAGTCCAGGTTGGAGGCCAGGAAGCGGGCGGCACGTGCGAAGGCCTTGCGCTCCGGGCAGCCCTCGGGACAGCCGCCGCCGCCGCCCGCCGCGCCGGGACCCAGGTATTTCAGCGCCAGCATGGCGGCCAGGATGGCGCAGAGGCCGGCGGCGAACACCAGCCCCGACAGCAGGCAGACCTCGCGCCGGTTCCAGCGCGGCAGCCCGGCCCGGGACCCGGCGGCGCTGCGCCCCGCGTTCAGCGGGAAGCCTGGGGACAGCGAGGAGCCGCGCACGCCCCCCGCGCCGCACCGACTCACGTACTTGACCTCCTGGAACTCGTCGTAGTGCGCCGTCATCGAATATGGGGACTCCATGGCGCCGAGGCCGCTGCCGCGCACGCGTCGGCGACCTCGGCTACAGGATGCGCCTGGCCGCCAGCCCCTTCGTGGGCCTCCGCATGGCCCCGGGGCAGCAGCTGCGGGAAGGGCAGAGGCGGACTCAGAGAAGCGCTGCAGCCCGACGGGGCCCACAAGCGCAGGGGGCAGCGGCGTGGGCGTAGGTTGGAGAGGCTGGAGGCCACCCAGAGTCCCCAACCGCTGGCCTGGGGCCTGGCTCCCTCCTGCGCTCCGGGAGTGAAGGAGGCGCAGAGCCCCGAGTGGCCACGTCCTCCCGCAGGCACACTCGTCTTGTAATCTGCCTCCCCTCTCCCTGCACACTCGTGCCGACCGCAGGGCTAAGAGGCCGCTGTGGAAAGCCAGAGGACACCGGGGCGCGGGGCCAGGCACGTAGTAGGCCTTCACTGAAAGTCAGTTTCTCCTCCCTTTGCCCTTCCTGTGTGTGACCAGCTACAGCCCAGGCCAGGCGGGGGAGGGGAAAGAACAGAGGCCAGAGGAAGGAGGTGTGGTCGGGAGGCGTCTATGCGGACCCCGGAGCCAGCTCCAGCTCTGCGCACTGGACCGAGACGCTCAAGCAAGCTGACAAAGAACCTAACTTTGTCCTCACGGAAGCCCGCAGGACCCCTCCTCGCCCGGCTCTGGCTGCTGCTACTCCGTGGCCCGAAGGCCCACCAGCCCCTTCCCCACCCGGCCCGCGCCGTCCGGCTGGGGTCGGGCAGAGCTCACCGCAGCCCGTCCCGACGGCCCGGACCGAGAACCCGAGGCCGTTTCCGTCCTCAGCTCCCCGTCCCGCTGCGGGCCACTCCCGGCTTCAACAGGTTCTCCCCGGAACCCAAACTTGGCCAAGTTTCACCCCCGGCGCCGAGCGAGCTGGCCCGGGGCGCCCCGAGCCCTGAGCGCGGAGCCGCCCGCACCGCCTGCTCCGCGGAGCCCGGGAGCCGAGCCCGGGCGTCGCCGCCGCAGCCGGCGCCGGAGCCGGAGCTCGAGGACGCAGACAAAGCCGGGAGGCGCGGCGCAGCGGCGGCCGCAGAGGGGGCCGCGATGCTGCCGCGGCGGCCGGGACGCGGGCGCCACTTACCCGGCAGGTGCGCGCCCGGGCCGGAGCCGGAGCCGGAGCGGAGCGGGGCGGGCGGCCGCGCTCTCCGTGCGCCCGCCGCCGCCTCTGCCGCCGCGCAGAGCCCGCCGCGCCGCCCGCCCGCCCGGCCCGAGGGAGGGGGCGCGCCGGCGGCTCCACCCTCCTCCCCCGCCCCGCCCTCCGCCCGCCCGCGCCCCTCCCTCCTCCTGCTCCCCTCCCGCTACCTGTCGGCTCCCGAGGGGCTGCTCTGGGTCGGGGACTCCGGTCCACCGCGTCACGGGAGGACCGAGGACAGCTGCTGGTCCCGCGACCGGGGTCCCCTCCGTTCCGGGGCCCCCACTCGGAGCCGCCTACCAGCCCGCCCGAAAGGAGCTGGTGCTGAAGACGCGAAAGGAGGCCGCACCCGCAGACCTGGAGCACAGCGAGGGGAGGACTCCGCTGAAGGGCTGCGGGGCGGCTTCAAGGCCGGGCTTCCCCATCCTCCTTTTAGGCCTTGCCCGAGATCGGCCCTCCCCCGAGGGCGTCTGGGGTGCTGGCTGGCCGTGCTCCCTTCACCCAGACCCTGGTGGGGGGAGAGAGGGGCAAGAAGAGGCCTCAGCGCTGACACTGGCCCCCTCCCGCCCCAAGCCCTTCCAGCCCCGCCAGCCCTGGCACCACCGCACAGGGAGGAAGGAGAGAGGCCTCCTTGCTGGAGACAGGAAGGGCCGGGCCTGCCCCTCTGCCCAGCACCCTCAGTCCTCAGACACATCCTGGGCCTCAGGACCCTGCTGTGACACTGATGGGGGAAAGGCTGGGTAGGGGGTCTCTGAATTTAGCCACTCACTCCCTTGTTCCAGTTGAACTTACTCTTGGACAGTGGTTCTCCCTCCTGCCTGGAAGCAGAGCCCACTCCTGCCTGGCTGACCACTTATCCACAGGAGCCGGAGAACTTGGGGCTTCTTTGATGAATGACTCTGTTCTGGAGTCTCTGCATTCTCTGACCTGCCCTACGCACCCCTGTCCATCTGGTGTCTTTTGCAGAGGACCACACAAAGTGCCAGCTCTCAGGCCCGGTGCCTCCAGCCTGCAGGACTGGCCTAAACAAGGCGTTGGCTGGCCTGAGTGGCCGACTCTGTCCCCATCCTGCATGTCCTTTGTCTACCTCTCCATTTCTAAGCCCCAACTCGGGATACTCTCTGCCTCTGTCTCTCCCCATCCCAGCTCCTCCTCAACCCTGTGTGTCCTTCTTGAGTCCAATTAAATGTGATTCCCAGGGGAGAGAGGGCAGGGCGGGGCAAAGTGGCTCTTTGTGCTTTAATTCTGCATTTTCCCCTCCACACTCAGTCTCTAGGAGGATAATTTTCCAGCCTTTTCAGGCCCTGATTGGTATCATTTCTCCAGCAATGACAGCTTTTATTTTCTCTGAAATGAATGCCGTGAAATTTCCAAGAAATATAAAAATGAGTATTGTCTCAGGAGCCCACTCTCCTCCGACAGAAAGGCACCGAGACAAACACGCTTCCCCAGGGACTCTCCTGCTACAGCCACTGGGAGTGGGGGACCCAAGCCCTCAGCCCCTGCTCTCTCCCACCTCCCCACCAGGTCAGCTCTGCCCCCCCCCCCCGCACTGGCCATCTCTGTCCCAGCCTCAGCGGCCATTGGTCTGTCCCTCTGCCTCCTGCATCCCTGTCACCTGCGCTGCAGTACCTCATCCCACACCAGCCCCACGGGGCTGCCTGGCCTGACTCAAGCCCTGAACACAGCCCCCAGGGCCACCCGGAGGTGAGTAGGACAGGCCCTCTGACCCCTCGGTCCTGGTCAACACCACACAGCCTGCCAATGAAGAGGGCCCAGCCCCACCTGCTTGCTCTTCTGCTCCTTCTCAGGAGGGGAAGCTGAGGCCGCAGGGGACCGGGAGCCCCAGGACCTGGCCACCAGCTCCCTCCCTCTCTTTTTGAGGATTCGTGGGGTTCTGCCACCTCCAATTGCCATGATAACCCTGTGACGGATGAGCCAGAGAATGACAGGCCACAGCAGTGTCCAGCTAGACCCACCCAGGCCCTGAGTACTGCTGCTGATGCCTGGCTTGAGGGGCAGTGGGGACCACAGTGCTCACACTGACGATTCACACCTCCTGGGCATTGACCACGTGAGGGGCTCAACACGTTGTCTACAGGACGCTGCCAGCCTGGAGCCAGGCCTGGCTAAGCCTGGAGCCCAGACGTGGTCAGACGGTTTCTGCTCCCCGCTGGCCTGCTCCAGTGCTGGCACTCAGGCCAGCCTCAGCACGTCCTAGCAGGGGTCGACCCTGGGAGCTGCCCCCACCGCCTCCACCCTGTCCAAGCAGCCACCCCCAACAGTGTGGCAGTGTCTTCTATGCCCTGAAAACACCCCCAACCAGCTTCCTGTCCTCCGCCCGCCTCCCAGGGCTCATGCCATCCATTATTCACAGCACAAAATGGATTTTTAATTTGAGAAATGAAATGGCTCTCCCAAGGGCCGGGGTGGTGGGCAGCGGCGGAGGAAGGTCACCATCATGGGGCGGCCACCTTGCTGCTGCCTGAGGCTCTCCTTGGAAAGCTGAGGGTGCACAGCATAGCCGGGGGACCCCAAAAGCCCAGGTCCCCACCCCCAGACCCGTGAACCACCTCGCCCTGTTGCTATGACCAAGGGTTGAGGGGGTGCCCGTGTGCCCTGTCTGAGTCCCCATTGGGGTCTACACCTGAACGGGAAGGGAAGGGACAGCTGGACCCTGCACCCCACTGGCTGGCTGATTCCCATGTCTCGAGGACAGCTCTGGGCTCTTGGCCTGGCCATCACCTCTCTGAATGTCCTGGCCATCACTAGGCTGGCCACCGGAGTCTCCTCCACCTGTACAGATGCCACCACCTGTGCTCCTGGGCTCTCCCTGACCCCCGCTCTGCCCACTGCAGTCTGGATGACGGCCCTGGCCCCACTGGCCTCCAGCTCCCAGAAATCCTTCCTCAGCCCTCAGGACTGAGCCCACACGCCTTCCGGTGGCACACGGGGCAGTGGCCTGCTCTCCTGCTTCTCTCTCTGTCACCACACCCTACCTCCTGCTCTCCCGTGTGCACTCTGACCTGTCTTCATCCCCACAATGTCGCTGCTCTCTCACACCCCAGGGCCTTAGCACTCGCTGCTCCGACTGCCTGGAACTCCTTTCCTCCATCACCCCCTCCATTGGCCAAATGGCAGCCATCTTTCTGGCCACTTGGGTGTGGCCTCACCCGTCTGCTCAGGTGTGGCCTCCATGGGCTGGGGACTTCAGGGCCCCACTTCACTGGGTATGAAGTGTCCCCTGGGATGGAGTTTTCTTCCTGTATCTGGGCAGCCATATCCCTTCATGGCCCAGCACCATGGAGCACCTGACAACCCAGGGACAGCTGTCATCAGCTCATGGAGACTCCGGTGTGAAGTATCCCCCCTTGCCAGGCCTGTTCTAGGCACAGTGCCCGCCTCTGACCCTGCCCAGCCTCTCGGACCCTCAACACAGCTCTCCTTTGCTCTGGGACCCATCAGTGGACGTGCGGGGTCATTCCTGGGCTCCCTTACACCGCCACGTCCACTCTCAACCCTGCGGTCGCCTTTCATCCCGGCGTACACAGAGTCCTCTGTGGGGTCACCTCCGATCCTCTGCATCGATGTTGTGTCTTTAGAAGAAATGCGGAAGCGTGTTCTTGTTTGAAGATTTGAGCGGCACAAGCATGTAGGGGACACACATGAAGGCCCTGCTCGCTCGTCCCCACAGCCCTGCAAGGGAAGGCCAGGGAGGCTCCGGGACCACGTCGCCGAGGCCACCAAGACCATGCGGACTTCTCTGCATGTTACTGGTTTATTGTGAGTCCACAGGACACTGCAGGGTGTGGGGTCAGGCCAGCTTCCCCATGTGGCCCCTGTTGTGAGGCTCTTCCCATGTCAGTACCCGCAGGCTTGTGCCCGCCTTTCCCGCACCCACGCAGAAGTTCTCGGGGACACCGTCCTCCATGGGGGGACCCTGGGGCCCACACCTTCTCCCGAGCCCCCCTCTCGCCCCCTCCCTGCCCATCCCCCACCCCGCCTCCCTGGCTCCTGCTCCCCTCCGTCCCCTGGATGCTGGGCCAGGTGCCGCCAGGGCTCTGTCCCCAGGGCCTGCCTGCACCTGCGGCATCTGCCGCTCACTGCGCTCCCAGCCAGCTCGGCTTTGAGTCTTCTCAAGTCCGATGTCTCAGCCTTGGGGTGACTTATCGCTTCCCCCCTCCTCCCAGCCCTTTCCTGTCTCCAGCTCTGGCCCTTGGTCCCCCTTCCTGACTAGGAAAGGGGGTGTCCTCTTCCTGCACCCCCAGGGCCGGCTCTTGGCCTGCCTGTGTCCCCACGCTGTCTGTGACCTCGGTCTGTTGTGGCTCCTGAGGCCTCCTGGTCCTGACCTCTCATGGTCATCTGAGTGGTCTCCTCCTCAAGGCCACTGCACAACACCTCTGTGCCTTTGTTCAGATATCCCTTCTGCCCAAGTGCCTGGTCCCCAGCCCTGTGTCCCTCCTTCAGGTCTGTCTCAAGCCTCCAGGACCCCCGACAGGCCCCACGGCTGCTCAGCTGCCACCCGAGCAAGCCGAGGGAGGGCGTCTCCTCGCAGGGAGAGGTGTGTGCCCCTCTATGCCCACCCGGAGCCTGGGGCATGGCCCAGGATGGGGACACAGAGCCTGGGCTGGGCTGAATGGAGCAAGACCTGCTCCAACCTGCAGGGGCCTGTGACAGCCCTGGGTGGGACCTGCACAGTCACGCGTGGGAGCAGCTCCCACAGCCCCCCTGTGCCAGGCCCTGCAGCTACCTGTCCATGCTGAGTCTCACAGCAACCCCACGAGAAAGCCTGGTTGTTGGCCTCAGTTTACACTGAGGGGGAGCTGAGGCTCCGAGAAGGAAAGGAAGCTGCCCAAGTTCACCAGCTAATATCTCCTGAAGCTGAGACTTGACCATGTGCCTGCCGCATTCAGAGCCTCAGGGACTTGCACACCAGGAGCTGGGTGATGAGAGGACATCTCTGCAGGGAAGGCAGAGACCCCAGGGAAGGCAGTTCAGGGCTAGGGTATCTCAGGCCCAGGAGCTGGTTGGGTGCCAAGGCTGGCTTTGCCCAGTGACCTTGGGAGGAACCTTACACCTGCAGTGGGGCCCTGTCCTCCTTTACAGATGTCCCCACCCCCAAGGGCCCTTCCTGGATCTCACTAACTGACGTGACCCAGCCGTATTCTCTTTGCTGCACTAGGGACATCCTGTACTACATTTGTTCCCACCTGACATTACCTTGTGACTCAGTATTTTCATGATCATGGTTTCTCTTCTTCAGCTTCGTTAGGTCCCAAGATTTTTTTCCTAATACCCTGTCCTTCCTGTCCAGCCTGAGTGGTAAGGCCTGGGCCAAAGGCAGGTAGTCAGGGGTGGGGACAGATTGATAGAGCCAGGGTGGGAAGGTGGCTAAGGGGCAGACAGAGAGGGCAATGGAGAGTCTGAGGCCTGGGGACCTCGAGCTCTGGCAACAAGACCCTTTAGGCTCACAGTGATGGACAGGCCAGGACAGCGGCTCAGCCCCTGCCACGGGACACAAATAAGGCCCTGGGGTGACAGGACATAGGAAGGTGCACCTCAGATCCTGGGGCACCCTCCTGTCCAGCTCACCATGGCCCATCGCCCGTGACTGTGAGGAGGGGTGAGCTCAGGGCTGGCAGAGAAGCCCACGGGACCTGAAGGGCCTCGCCCCTCCCTCCTGGGATCCTTGAGCTCCAGGTCCCCTCCCCCATCACTCCATCATCATTTCAAGTGATTGGAGCTGAAGTGGATCGTTAGCTAATTAAAGCTGAGGCCACTAATTGTCCCTTGTAGGAGAGAGAGCAGGCTGCAGAGGGGAGGAAACAGAGGGGCTGAGGGGGGAGAACTCAGGGCCCTGGCCTGCCAAGGCCTCCTTCAATACTGGGCGTGAGGGCTGGCTGGTTTGCTCAATCGGCTAGAGCGTAGTGCTGATAACACCAAGGTCCAGGATTCTATCCCTGTACCAGCCACCCGCCGGAAAAAAAAAAAAAAAAAAAAGACTGGGTATGTTTGTTGTGGGGGAGGGGGTGTTGCCAGAGACTCTGTAAATTAGAGGACAAGAGAACTGGATTTGGAGCTCCCATGGAACGCCTGTGGAGCACCATGAATTTCTGTGACCTCTGGCCACACAGAGGTGGCTGGCACCCTGAGGCACACCCCCACATCTGAGAGTGTCAGCCACACCTGGGCTGCCCAGAGCCGGGCACCAAGCTCTCTCCCAGCAAAATGTCCCCAAGCCTCTGTCACAGCTACCAAAGACGGTTACGGCTATTGTATTGCTGCATAATAGATTTCCACAAAGGCAGCGACATCACACAACACACGTTACCTCCCTGCTTCTGCGGTCACCAGTCCAGAAGTGGCAAACATGGAGTCTGCTTGGGGCTGGCTGGGCTGAAAGCAAGGTGGCGGCCAGGTCTCCTTCCAGTCCATTGGCTATGGCAGGATTCAGTTCTTGGTGGTTGCAGAATCAAGGTGGGAGTGTTTTGCTGTCTGTCAAATGGGGGCTGCTGTCAGCTCCTAGAGGCCACCCGCATTCCTGGCCTGTGGCCCCCTCCATCTGCAAAGCCAGCAATGGAGACCCACCTCTCAACTCTGAATCTTCATCATGCTTTGAATGTCTGCTTTCCTTTCACAGACCAGCCAGAAAATTCTCTGCTTTTAAAGATCACGTGACATTAGGTCAGACCACCCCAATAATCTCCCTGTCTTAAGCTTCACTGATTTGGAAGCTTAATGACATCTGCAGCGTCCCTCACAGCAGTCCCCAGATCTGTGTTCTACTGAATACTAGAAGTGCCTATGCATACAAAGGGTGGGAATTGTGGAACATTTGGGGATTCTGTGACCACAAGGATGGGTCAAAGAGCAAAGACAACACTAGAATCCTAGCAGGTGACTCCAGGCCAGGTCCTGGGCTTTAAGTGCTGATTCTCTGATTCAAGCCTCACAACAAGCACAGGAGTAGGTGCCCGCATCATCCCCATGTGACAAAGGAAGCAACTGAGGCCCAGAGAGGTGAATGATGCTCGCAAAGTCATATAGATGGCAGGTGGCCAAGCTGAGAGACTAGGGTAGTGCAAGGTCTGACCCAGCCCATGCTGTGTGTTCTTGGCACAGTCGTGTAACCTCTCTGGGTCCTTGTGGAATGAAGGATCATGAGGTCCGTTCTCCATGGACAGGCAGGTGTGACTTTGGGCCCACCTTGTAGAGGATCCATGGGCTGCTCCACCCCCACCCACAGCCAGTTGGCATGCAGGTGCCTGATTGGCATCTGTGGAACGCAAAGAGATGGGAGATGTAGTCCCTGATGTCAGCCTCCAATTGTGGCCGTTCTGACTTATGCAACCCAGTGACCACGTTCCCTGACATTGAGGATGAGAAGCTTCTCAGCCACGGGACCCCAAGTTGAGTGGCCAGGAAGTTGCGGCTCCCCCGGGTGCGCTGGACCCCTAGGCAACTGAGTGGGGCCTGCAGATCTTTACCGGGGGTGGGGGGTGTCGGTGGGCGCACCTCTCCCATCCCTAGGGCCTGGCTCTTCCACTCAGCTAGGCAGGCTCCTGCCTGCTGCATCTGTGCAGAGGAAGGGGACTGCAGAGGCGGCAGTGGCCGCCTGATTCCCCCACATGAGAAAGGCTGTCAGTCAGCCCCCCACAAAGTCCTCCCCCACCTCCACCCCCGCCCCATGCTTGAGTGGCCTCCGTCAGTAATGGGCTTAATCAGAACATGAATTAGCCAGGGCCTGCTGCCTGCAATTACCACTTCAATCAGCCCCCCACCTTAGCCCCCCATGCCCAGCCTCAGCCACCCATGGGGACCCCCACCCCTCCCTCCCTGGCCTCTCCCCAAATGCAGCACAGGTGGCCCAGGCTTTGACATGGACAGAGCAGTGACCCCTGGCTGCGGGCCTGGGGCGGGGCAACCAGCTGACGGAGAGCTGCTGCTCAGGGTCACAGGCAATTATTTTAAAAGCCTGTGGAGGGACAATGCGAGCCTGCCCAGTGCTGTTGGCTTCTCCTGACGGTTCTGCCGCCCCAGGTTGATGACAGGCTCACTTGCACACGCGGGGTTCACAAGTGCTGGCCACCCACAGAGGGGCAGGCATGCCCTGGTCACACAAAGAAGATGCCTTGCCCTGTGGTGCCCACACAGGCCCAAGAACAAGAGATCCTGGCCATCCCCGAGGTGGGACACAAGGTGGGCCACCTGCCTGACCAGACTTTGCCCGTGGCGGGCTTTCCTTACACAGCTCCTTACACCCTCTGCCCCCATCCCCAGCACAGACCACCTCCTCACCTCAGGCTCCCCCTGAGCAGAACTGGAGAATTTTCTGTGACATCCAGCCTGAGTCATGGGGTGGTAGCCCCAGAGAAGGTGCGCCTGGCGGGGGGAGTGGGAGAGCGACTGCTGTTGAGCTGTGATTCTCTCTGATTGCTGTTTTGCTGAGAGGTAATTAAAATCCCTTTATATTTCACAAGTCAGAGCCCTCGCCAGCCTGCGGGGATTGTGGGGGAAGGAGGGAAGGCTGGGAGGGTGGCACAGAGAGCCGGGGCCTGGCACTTGGTGGGGCGGGGAGGTGATGCATCTGGGCCAGCCCACCTGCCAGGAGCCCAGCCCCTGAGTGTCCTGTGGTGGCTCAAGCCAGGGTCTGCGCATCCCAGCAGAGCCAACGCAGGCCACGGTCATGAACTCAGTCACACCTTCAGGGGACCTCCTGGGTGCAGGTATTTTGCTGAAGGCCCAACTTACAAGAACTCCTACGTCCAAGTAGAGATGATTATTATCCTTATGTCAGTGATAAAGCTGAGACTCAGAGAGATAAAGAAACAGCCAGGATCCCTGGCTTGTCCCTGGCAGAACTGGATATGACTTGGTCTGACCCCAAACTCTGAAGCAATGTATCAAGCTGCCTATCCAGCCCACTTAGATGTCCCCTACTGTGGAGCCTGCCAGAGTCCCACAGCCCTGTCCTGACCCTCCTCAGAGCCAGGGAAAAGGCCACAGCCTTGGGACCTCTGCCTAAAGCCCATGCACCCACTCTGGATCCAGGATCACCTGCTGACAGTCCCTTGGGACAGGAGAGCCAGGGCTGTACTGGGACCCATGGATGCTTCCAGGAGACCTGGGTGGGCCCAGGAGGCCATGGTCAGACCAGAGCCAGGACTAATGGCCGGCCAGAGTCAGGCTGGACAGGAGAGCCTCCCCTGTGTCCCCTGGGCTGCCTGGAGGTGGGGGTCAACAGCAGCCAGGCCTCACAGATGGGGCAGGCTCAAGGTCACGAGCAGCACCTCTCTGCTTCACAGCCCTGCCTCACTGAGCTTCCTCTCTGCCTTCCTCCCTTTCTTCATTTGGGCTGGAATTGTGTCCCGCCATGCTTTTCATTGTCCCTTTCTCCACCCCCATCAGCACCATCCTCTTATTTGTCATCATCATCCCACCATCATCACCAAGATCAGCAGCAGCAGCAGCAGCATAACTATCATGACCGTCATCACCATCAGTTTCACCAAATCCACCATCATCATCACTTCTACCAAATTCGCCTTCTCCATCTTTGCTATCAGGGTTCACAGTGCACTGGGCACTGATTTCTCTCATTGAATCCTCTCAACACCCAAGAGGTAGGTGCTATTATTATCCTCCCATGTGGCAGGTGGGAAACCCAGGCTTACAATGAGGGAGCTACCCAAAGTCACAGAGCCAGGAAGCAACAGAGATAGAACTTGAACCTAAACTGCTTGATGCCAAAGCCCAAAGTCATGATCACTACGTTTCACCACCTATCGGGCAAGGGGGCCTGGGGAATGAAGCCAGAGGGCAGGGGGAAGGCAGCTGGAGAGGCCCCTCGAGTGCTCAGAGGGCAGAACTGAGCACAGGCATGGCTCCCCCAGCCCAGGGTCCTCAGCAGCCAGACTCCCCATGGCCTCTCGCCTGCTGGTGCTGGGCGATCCTGATGGGTTGATTGACAAAGAGGGAAGTAGATCCAGAAGCAAGGGAGGGAAGGAAGGAGGGAGGGATGGGAGGATTGCCCAGCAGCCCTGAGATGATGGCGGGGGTTGAGGGGCTGCCCGGGTTTGCGGGAGTGGGGAGGTGCTGTCTCAGCTGCGTGCAGCACCCTGGCTTGCATGCAAGGAGGGGTCTTTCTCACCTCTGTGTCCCCAGTGCACAGCACTAGCAGTAGGAGGTAGTTCATATTGTGGAATGAAAGAAAGAATTAAAACATTCTCAGGCTTAAAACTACCCCCTAATAGGATGCAACACCCAGTGAAGTTTTCCCATCACTGAAACAAAAGGATTAAAACCACTGGCTCTTCTGGAGTCAGACTAATCTGGATTAAATTCCGGCACCACCATGTACAGGCTGTTAACAGGTTTCTTGGTCTCTTTAAGCCTCAATTTCTTCATCCAAAAGAGGGGACAATAATGGTCTACCTCAGCTATCTGAGGTTAAACAAGGTCACTTGAGGAGGGCAGTGAAGAGCCTTGTCCCTCGATGAGAAGCCAGGGAATGGTCCAGTGTGGGCAGTCCTTCTCTCCAAACCTCCCCCCGCGAGGGAGGTCTGGGGCCCACCCAAAGCCCTGAGCCTCCCCCACCTTCCTGCTCCATGCACCTACGACCTCCTCCCCACATCCATCATTTGTCCCCATGAGGACCCCCTGGGCATGGCTGATCCCAACAAGATGAACTTCCCTCCCCGGCTGTCCCAGTGCAGGGAGAAACCCCCATGGAGCAGAGGCAGGAGGTGGGGACTGAGGGCAGAGACTTCAGGAGCAAGGCTCATGAAATGTTCAGGGGTGGCTGGGACATTTGAAAGGGGGCCTCATGGAGGCCAGTGGAATCTCAGACTAGGGAGTGAGTCCTCTCCGTACACCCGTTGAGCGACCTTGCTGAGTCCTTCTTGTCTCTGAGCCTCGGTTTCCTCATCTGTAACCTGGGCTAATAACAGCGCCAACCTCTCAGGGCTGGTGTGGGGTTTAGAAGAGGGATGCTGTGAAGGCTCCCCCTGGAAAGTCTGCTGCACACGGACACGCACAGGCACAGGCACGCATGCACGCGCACACACAGGCGCACACGTGTGCACACACGGCTGGCTCCCCCAGGAGAGCCCGGCAGCCCCTCCCCCGCCCCGCACCTCTGTGGCGGGCCTGCTCAGCGCTCTCCCCTCTTGTCAGTGTTCCCTGCAGCTAATGGACCAATTTTTTAGCATTACGGAGATTTGGCCAATTTGGCGGCCCTGACAGAGGCGCAGAGTGAACAGCTCCTGGGGGCGGGGCGCGGAAGCAGGGCTGGGAGGGGACGAGGGGGTGGAGCACTGGGGAGACCACAGAGATAATGAGCCCACTTAGGGGCCCCTCCTGCGCACCCGGCCTGCGCTCAGCACTTTGCATATATTTTCTCTTTAGTCCTCCGAGAACCCTGTGAGGCCGGTTCTGGTCTTTGCTCCACGCTTCCTGGCGTGGAAACAGGCACAGGAGGGTCGGAGCTTGCCCAAGGTCACAGAGCCAGCAGTGATGGGGCTGGAACGGGAGCCGAGGCGCAAAGCCAGGCCTTTCCCCATTCCCGAGCTCAGTGCAAAACTCGAGGCTGAAAAGGAGGCCAGGACACCCCGCCCCCACCCACCCACCTGTCCAGCTCCCCTCCCCCGACACACGCCGTCCCCAAGACCTCAGCCAGGTCCCCAGCCTCTCAGGCTCCAAGGGCGGAGGGTCCCTTTCCCCAGCACGCGGGCCCTCCTTTCCTTCCTGCACTGGCTGACGGTGGCCTCACACCAGGAAGACCCCCGGAGCCAGTCTCTCCTGCTGCCCAGGCTGTGGGCTGGGGTCCCCACCCCAGCTGCGGCTCCCTGGCCCCTCCCGGCCTCAGTGCCAGGCTGGCAGCGGGCATCAGCTGTGTCCCCGTCACACTCGGGGCCCTTCTGGGAGCCAGGAGGCACATCCGCCGGGAAGGCGGGAAGGCGGGGGGAGGGGGAGGGGCGGGGGAGGGGCGGCGCTGCCGCGCGGGGGAGGGTGCGGGCTCCGCGCATTAAGCGACCGGAGCGCACAATATTTCATCGCCGGCGATCGCAGCCAAGACATCAACTACGTGGGGAGAGCAGCCTTAAAAGCCTTTTGATTTTATTTCTTCCACGTTTTTTCCTCTTCCCTCGCGGCGTCCTTGACGAGGCTGCCCTGCCCCCGCTCCTGCCCCTGCCCCAACCCCGGCTCTGTGCTCCGCGCAGCGGCCGAGCCCGGGGCTCCACTTCTCTGAGGCCGAGGGGGCCCCGCGGGCCTGCGGCCCCTGCAGCCAGACCGTGGGCTGCGTGCGCGCCCGTGTGTGTGCGGCTGTGGCCGGGAGACCCCGAGTGTCCCGCGTGCGCCGCCGCGTGCACGTGTGACGCCTGCTCCCGCCGGCAGCTCCGGTGTGTGCGGGAGGCCGCCGTGTGCACGCGTGTGCACGCCTGGGGTGGACGGACACGCGGGCACGTCAGGTGCAGGCGCCCACGCAAGGCGCCACCAAAGGCAGGGACACGGGCGCGGGGCGGGGGACGCTGGCAAAGGACAAAGGGAGGACAGGGAGGCGGAGGGGAGGACGCGGAGGTCGCCCCCTAAGGAGTCAGCCGAGCTGGGCCAAAGCGCGGACTCCGTGGAACCCGAGGCCCAGACACACGGGCAGCGTCGCCGCGGGACTCCGGGCCCGGCGCCCGTGACGGAAGCGGCCGCGATGTGACGTCACCGCCCCGCCCGCCGGCCGCTGCGTCTCAGCCCAAGCGCAGGCGACGCGGAGCTGCACATCTGTCTTGCCGGGAATGAGTTAATTGAATCAAGCGGCCCGAGCTGCCGCGGCGACCTCGGCCCCGGCCCTGGGGAGGGCAGTGGGCGGGGCGGGGGGTTCGGCCTGGAGGGCGGCGTGGCAGGGGGAGGGTCCGCCTCGACTGGGGCGTGGGGGAGACTGAGCTTCTCCGAAGGCAGGTCAGTGTCGGCCTCAGTTTCCCCCCCAGCCCGGTGAGGACGGGGCCCTGGGGCCTGTCGCCGACGGGTGGAGCTGAGGGCTGCCAGGGACCAGGCGCGGGGACGCTCCCTCCACTGGCCGCGCCTCTCCACCTGTGCCCTTCACTCTGCACCTGTCCCCGTGGCTGTCCCCTGCCCTCATCTCCCCCGCCGGTGCGGAGAAAGGCGGCGCATTCCCGAGCCCGAGCCCGGGGAGTGGGTCGGCCCTCCCTGTCCGGATCCCCCAGCGTCGCAGCAGCAATTTGTCCCAACCGAGCCGTTTATGCGCGGCCAGGGAGATTTCCTCCTGCCTGGTGCCCTGGGCCTCCCGCCCTGTCCCTCTGCCCCCCTGACTCTCTGTCCCTTGCCTCAGGCGCTCCAGTCCGGCCACCTTCCCTGTGAACCCGTCTGTCACTGCATCTCCCTCCTCCCCCACCTTCATCCCACGTCACTGCTCTCTCCCCCACTCTTCCTTCCTAACCCACCGGAGACAGCGCCGGGGAGACGCTAAGAGTCAGGCCCTCGGAGTCCCAGCTCTGCCTCTTTAGCTGAGAGACCTCGGGCAGGTAACGTAACCTCTCTGGGCCCCCGTTTCCACACCCGAGCCTTGTTTCCACATCTGACACTGGGAAATAACAGAAAGACTCTACCCTCCCTGGGGAAAATTAAATAACACACATAAAAGGCTTAGAATTTAGCAGATTCTGGTAGCCAAGACAGTGTAGTTTTATACCGGGGGAGGCACAATGTCCTGGGGTGTGGCTTCTCTAGAAAGATCCCTGCGCACTTCAGTGTTGAAAGCACCATATTGAGGACTTTGACCTGAAGGGCCAGAACGTCTCAGTGGGGCTGCCAGGTGGTGAAGCTGGGGTCCTTCCTGACGGGGAGGCTCACCCAGTCCAGGACTCCCACCCAAACCCAGGCTTCACCTCCCTTTGCTCCTCCCAGGGCCCAACAGTGCCCCACTGGCCCTCTCTCATTCATTCCACACCTTTGCATAGCCCTTTGCAGTTTCACAGTTTGTCAATTTAATCCTGAATGCATAATCCTGGAGCAGTGTCCTCCCATTACACAGATGGGAAAGCAGAGGCCCAGAGAGGTTATATGAGTTGCCAAAGGCCTCACAGCAGCAACACGACATAGTATTATGGCCTCAAATGTCAGCCACTCTCCAGTATGCCTCCCCCTCTGAGGACCACTTAGTTGCTAGGAGACAGCAAGCTGTGGTTACCACGGGAACCGGGCTGATGTGGAAAGTGGAAAAAGCTGGTGTTCAGGCAGCAATGCTCCAGGTGTGGGTTCCATGGCCCCTTCCCTGCCCCTCCCATCGAGACAACTCTTGGCTTTAGCTCTGGGGTCTGGGTCCAGATCCTGGGTTCCAGGCAGCAGATGCTCAGTGACAAGACGTGGGAGATGTGAGGTGATGGTGCGTTACCCTGGACACTGCCCTTGCAAACCAAGAGTCCTGGTGGAGGATGTGGTCCAAGAGATGGGGGGCAAGCCAGGCGAGGCCTGGGAACCTCTCACTCCTGCATCCCACATTTGCTGCAGTCTTAACTCCTCTGCAGACAGCAGTGCAGAGCAGACTCTCTCCTGGAGAAATAAGAGAAAGGGAGGGCAGGACCACAGTGAGGCACAGAGCCATGCCAAAAGGCTCTGAACCTCAGTTTTCTCATCTGTAAAATGGGGATGATGCTAGTTCCCTTCCCAGGTAGTGTGTTGAGAAAATTGACAGACACAAAGTGCTATGCCTGAAAGATAGACCTCACTAGCTGTGTGACCTTGGACAAATCACTTAGCCTCTCTGAGCCTCTATAGAATGAGGATATTAACAGTATCTTCTTCAGAGCGTTGTTGTAAGGGCTTCAAACAGGGTCTGCCGGGCTTTAAGGACTATGGTGTTAGCTGTTCTATTTTTTTGTTGTTGTTGTTCATTTTTGTTTTTTTATGGGTTTTTTTGACAGCTGGCTGGTACAGGGATCTGAACCCTTGAGCTTGGCGTTATAACACAAAGCACTAACCAACTGAGCTGAGCGGTCAGTCCTTACCTGTTCTATTTTAATAGGAAATGCTCACCACTCTGAACCCAGCTCCTTCTTACTCTCCATCTCTCAGCAGAAAAGCCTCTTGCTAGCCCTCACCCCTTGCCAGACATTTGAGGAGGAGCAGACGTGAGAAATGGGATTCTCTGAGGCCTCAGGCCTCCCCCACTCAAAGGCCTGAGGCCTCCACCAGGCCACAGTCCAGGCCACAGTTCACAGGCTGGGAGGCTGGGGCCAGAGAGAGCGCAGGGGCAGGGGCGGCACTGGCAGCTCAATTTGTTCATCCAGCCTGTCAGTCCCTTAATCTGATCCCCGAGGAACAAGGCAGAGGCTTCACTCTGGATGACAAACGAGGAGGGGAGAGGCCTGCCCTGCCTGGACTCCGGGTGAGTAATGGCCTTGCATTAAGATATTAGGCCTGGACGACGAGAAATGTGCTCCCCCGCCTCCCCCCAGCAAGGCCGGGAAGGGCTTGGAGACGGCAGGAGCCTTCATGAAGACTGGGAAGGACCAGGGGGTGCTGGGCGATTTCCAGAGAGGGCATGGGAAGGGCGGTGGGGTGAGGGACACACAGAGAGGAAGAGAGAGAGACAAGCCACAGAGATGCCCAGAAACAGAGACACAGCAGGAAGAGAAGAGACAAGGGCAGGGGTGGGGGTGGGGGGTTGGGGTGAGGAGAGACAGGTAGAGACAGAGGCTCACTGAGAGACAGAGAGAGGTAGAGGTGTCAGAGAGAGGCAGAAAGATAGGAATCCAGAGGTGGCAGGGAGAAAGGGAAAAGAGACAGAGGGAAAGACAAGGACTTGGAGAGAGGAGACTGGGGGGAGGGGATCCTGCACTAGCACATGGCCAGGGTGCCTTAGCTACCAAGGGGGATTCAGACTCCAGGTGGGGGCTGTGTCCCGAGCCCTCCAGGGAGAGCCAGGCTCCAGGCAGGGCTTCAAGGCTGGTCCTCTGACATCTGTGTGCTTGATCCTGAGACTCCTGGGCCCATGGGACACTGGGGAGGGATGGTAGTCCCATCTGCAGTGGCTTAAACTGATGGGCTGGGCCTCCAGCCACATGGACAACCTGCTTCTTGGAGGAGAGGGGGGACCTGGCCCCCAAGCAGAGAGAGGGGAGCCAGTGCAGAGGGTGAGCTCCAGCTCCAAGCTCCTACACTGTTCTGTGCGTCCCTCCTTGGTAGATGCCAGGTCCCCACAACCTAAGTCCTATGATGCAGGGTTGGTGGGAAGGGGGCCCCTGGAGGAGGAGATGGAGCCAGGCCCAGAGCAAGGTTTGGAGACAATGCAGCCCAGAGACAAGGGGCTGAGAGAAAGTGGAACAGGGCAGAGATGGACTCCAGACAGACCACAGGGGCAACCTGCCCCCCGTCACAACATTTCAGCCTCCCCTAGCACCCTCGGAGGTGGTGCTGTGGACCTGCCCTGCCTGGATTCCAGTCCTAGCTTCACCCCTTTTTGTTGAGTGAACTAGAGCCAGCTGTGTGACCTCTCTTGCCTCACACAGTCCCCCATCTGTAAAGTGGGATGATTATAGCCCCTACTGAATGAAGTTTCTGTGAATGAACTTCACAAATTACTGTTAATTTTATAAGTTCCCCCAGGCCCCAGCCATGTCTGTGTAAGGAAGATACACCTCGAGCAAGTCCCTGTACACCAGTAGTCTCCCCAATAGTTCATGCTCAAATCTGGGAATCCTGACTCACTTTGGTAAGCCATCAACTTCTCCAAGCCTCAATTTCCTCATTTGCAAAATGGGCATACCATGAGGTTCAGTGGAACTAGTCGGGCATAAGCACAGAATAAAGCCCATGCACAAGGACTGGTTCAGATACCCCGGCACTCTGTTCTGAAGACCTCTCTGGCTTTCATGTGTGTGCCTCCCAGAATGGAGATGTTCCGGCACAACTATGAGGTGAGGGGGAGCCCCAAATCCCAGGCCCAGGGCCTCAGGCACCAGAGAGTAGACATCAGGGAGCCCAGCTAACTCCACGACCGTCCCCCTCCTCTGCCAGCACCACCTTCAGTGCGAGTCTGGCTCCTGGCCCGCTCAGCTTCATGGGCGATGCCCCCAGACAGCCCCCGCCTGGTTTAATGCTCTGCTGTCAATGACTTGAAATTCTTTTTTTTTTTTTTTTTGTCGTTTTTTCGTGACCGGCACTCAGCCAGTGAGTGCACTGGTCAGTCCTATATAGGATCCGAACCCGCGGCGGGAGCGTTGCCGCGCTCCCAGCGCAGCACTCTACCAAGTGCGCCACGGGCTCGGCCCTGACTTGAAATTCTTAATTGTTGAACAAGGGGCCCTGCAAAATAGGTAACCAGTCCTCCACTTGGCAAACTCAGATTGCATGGTTGGGCAGTGGCTTGAACAGGGCCAGGGGTGATTTGGAAACAAGAAGGGGCAGCTTTGCGGTAAAGGGGGGACAGCATGGAAAGATCATGGGGAGGGACAGAAAAAGCAGTAGTCTTATCTACCTGCGCCCCAGAAAAATCCAAGTCAGAACAGCCGTGCCCTTCTGCTGGGTAGGCCTGAGGGAGGGGGCTTGGGGGCTTATCACAGGGAGTGGGGGGGTCTGAAACTGACTCCCATGGGCTGCAGGGTTTCTGGGGTAGCCACAGTCACCGAGATCTCCCTTCACCTGCCCCAAGATTTCCCCCTGAATCGTCCAGCTTAGACCCCTTGGTTTTGGTTAACCCCAGCCCTCCTGGGGTTCTGGAACTTGGTCCTGCGCTGCTGCCCAGGACTTCCCGATCCTTCAAGGCTGCGTCTCTCCCGGAGTGCCACCAGGAGGCGCCCCGCGCCTGCTCCGCGCCGCTGGGCCCTGGGAGGAGGGGCTTCGAGGGTCGCTGGGGGGGGGGGGGGGGTCTGCGGCGGCGCAGCCCGGAGGCAGCGCGTCTCCCACAAGGTGACCCTTTTTCTTTCCTGAGCCCCCGGCACTTCTTGCCCCGACTGCAGCCCCCTGCCTCCCACCGCCTGACCCTCCCAGCCCCCACCCCATCCGGTGGCGGGTGTCCCCCCCCCCCAGCCTCGCTCCCCGGTGCTGCTGCAACTCCGTCCACGGTCACCTTTTCTCGTCACCCCCTCAGTCCCACCTGCAGGGTCCTCGGCCTTTGTGGGAGCACAGTTGCTGCAGAGTCCCTTCCCCCTCAGCCTCCGATCCCTGCCTGAAGGTTTCATGGATTAACTGTTCCCAAACCCGGTTTGTTCAGACTCACCCAGCGCTTTAATACTTATTCGCGGACCACCGCAGCTGGAGGTCAGGCCTGGGATCACTGTGTTTATCCGAGGACTGGCTCCAGCCCCCTCAGTCCGTCACTCAGTCCGGTGCTGCCATTCTACCCAGGAGCCCGCTGTCCTCCAGGAAGAAGCAAAGTTCCTGAAATACATATATTTTTAATTATAGATAATACATCCATGTTATTCAAAAATCAAAGCAATTCAAAGTATACAGTCTCCATGCCACTCCCATCCCTGTGCACCTGGTTTCCTCCCCCACCCGGCTTACCCCCAGCTGTGTACTCTTCTAAAGAAAATGAAAATATGGGCTCTTATTTTTTCTCTTTTCTTATACAAAAGGTAACTCACTATGTGCACTGTTCGTCATTTGTTTTCACTTAATCTGTCTTAACATTCTTTCCATAGTAACAGATTCCTTTTTCCTTTTTCACAGCTGCATAATATTCCACTATGAGGCTGTACATAGTTTATTTAATTCAGTCCTTCCTTAATCAGTACCTGGTGTGTTGCTACTTTTTTTGCTCATGCTAACAATGTTGCAGTGAATATCGTCATTTCATAAGCATGTTTTTGTACATATCAGTAGGATAAAATGCTTCAAAGTGGGAGTACTGGTTAAAGAATAAGAGTGTGTGTAATTTGGGTAGGTATTTGAGTCGGTACTGCCAGTTGCCCTCCAAGGAATTAACAGCATTGGACGCTCCCACAAGCAATGTACAAGACTGTTTCAACAGCCTCACCAACAGAGTGTACTGTCAAACTTTTGGATTTTTGCCACAAATTTGCTTCTGTTCAGTGCCCTCTGCCCCCCAGGAAGCCTGCCTTAGCCTCCACACTGTAAGCAAGTCCCCTCCCAACCCCAGCACTCAGGGCTTCTCCTTCACAGCACCGTGTGCATTTGTTTGTTGGTTTTTTGGGGGGGTGGGTTGTTTGCTTTTTTAGAAAAAGGTGACTGGTAAGTTAAGAACCCTTGACTTGGTGTTGTCAGCACCACACTCTCCCAAGTGAGCTAACCAGCCATCCCTATATAGGATCCAAACCCATGGCCTTGGTGTTATCAGCACCACACTCTCCCAAGTGAGCCATGGGCCGGCCCTACCGTGTGCATTTGAAATGACTGAACTTGGAGCTCTGACCTGGGCCTGACCACACCATAGTCGTCATTATTATCATTTCTTTAATGTTCACCTACCAGCGGCCTATAAGCTCCACTGTACCCCAAATATGTGCACATCATAGATGCTGAATACACCTTTGTTGTCTGGGACAGCTCCGTGTGCCCAGCACGTTAGTAGGTGCTTTGCATGGGTGGCCTTGGCTGAGCATCTCAACAACCTAAGGAGGGAGGTGCTGGCATTAGCTCCATTGAACAGAGGAGACTGAGGCTCAGAGACAGGAGGTGAGGGGCTGGCTGGTTAACTTGGATGATTAGAGCATGGTGCTGATAACACCAAGATCCGATTCCTGTACCGGCCAGCCACCAATAAATAACAACAACAACAACAAATTTAATTTTTTTTAAAAGAGAGAGAGAGGGCCGAGCCCGTGGCGCACTTGGTAGAGTGCTGCGCTGGGAGCGCGGCGACGCTCCCGCCGCGGGTTCGGATCCTATATAGGACTGACCGGTGCACTCACTGGCTGAGTGCCGGTCACGAAAAAAAAAAAAAACGAAAAAAAAAAAAAAAAAAAAAGAGAGAGAGAGAGAAAGGAGGTGATTTGCTCAAGGACTCACAACTGTCCAGCAGGAGAATTCTTTCCCCTCAGCCCCTATCCCCTCTCCCAAGACCCGGGCTTTGCTTCTTCCCTCCTCTGGCCCACAATGGCCAGGAGGCGTGGCCAGGCCCAGGTCAGAGCTCCAAGCTGAGGATGGGCCCCCTCTGCACCACCTGCAATGATGAGGAGCCAAGCTGGGGGCTGGCATGAGTCCCTGGAGGCTCTGTCAGCCTGGAGGGTCAGGCACCCTGTGCAGTGGCAGTGCCAGGGCCACAGTGACCCTGGTGGCCGTGCAGTTGCCAGAGCCCCTTCCCGGAGGCCCCACGGCTGTGCTGGCTTTGTGCCCGACTGTCACTCTGTTCCCCAGCAGCTCCTCGTGGCGGCTGCCTGCCTCCCTGCCTCCCATTAATCATGTGTGCGGGATTTATTTTCTCCAGCAATTTATTTCAGCAAATGCAATCTGGGTGTGCCCGCAGGTGGGCAGGATGCTCCATTGCTGCCAGAGTCACAGAGCTCATCTTTATTGTCAGGCTGACAGGCATGATTTGCCAGGCAGTAACCCATGGCAGATGCCAGGCCTGGCTGAGTCCTGGAGCAGGACACTAGGGACCCCAGGGACCAGCCCCACTCCCACATCACCATGAACCTCAGGGTCCCAAGAAGCCTGGGGGGGTCCAGCTTGCCCCACTTTGCTGGGGTTTTGCTGCCCATACCAAGGTTAGCTGGCTAAAGGGGTGTGGGGGGGAGATTAGCCCCCTCTGTCCTCAGCCTAAAACAGGCAGTCAGCAGAGGTCTTTTCTGAAGATCCAGATAGCACCTCTTTTCAGCTTCCTGATCTGGGGAAGGAGGGGTCCTTCCTTCCTGCAGAGCCCTCTCCTTCCCAACACTGCTGGGCAGATCAGCCCTGATTCCCATGAGAGTCAGAGAGAAACAATCAACTAATGCAAACCCCGCTGCCCGCATCGCCTTACCCACAACACGTGTCCTTTCTAGGACTTCCTTTCATCCCTTAGTCACCCTATGTCCCTCTCTCTAGGCTGCCAGGTGCAGCAGCCTGGGCTGGGTAGGACACAGTCCGGAGTCAGTGCTCCTAGTTATCTGCCCACTCATAGACTTTGGAAACAGAAAGGGAAAGGGCTGCGGGCAGCACAGGGCAGGGCCCATCCACCTGGTCCTGGCCCTCACCAGGCCCGTTGCAGCTCCCAGCCATGACCCTCACCCCTGCAGTGTCCCCAGGGGCCCAGGTCCTAATGGGGGCACCTGCTTCTTCCCTTGCTATCCCCCATGCTCAGCCTGAGACCCCCGCCCCCAGCTTGCCCTGCTCAGCTGGGCTGCCTCTAATGCTGCAGATAATTCCTGCTGTCGCAAAGCCATTACCCTGCAAATGGGCCAGCTTCAATGTGTGTGAGTGCATGCGCTCGCGCGTGCGTGCACATGTGTGCAGGGAGGGGTGGCTGCGGCAGGCAAAGCGCCTTGTTTATGCCTCGCTCACTGCTGTAATTGCCTCAGGAGATTTACTGGCTTTGCATGCTCGCCCTGCACCCTCATGGCCTCCACCTCTGGTCCCCGCCCTGGCTGCCACCCTCTGCTGGACCTGGGTGACCGGGCCTGGTGCTCTGGACGTGCCCAGCCTGAGGGTGGGTGAGGCCTTGCAGAGAGGCCCCTGATGTACCTACACACCCCCTCCTGCTCCTTACCTGGTGGCTTGACACAGGAGAGAGTGGTTGGGTACCCCCATGAGACATCCCAGATCTCAGGGGTCCTGAGGAGTAGGGCAATCTGGGGGTGCAAGATGGACATGGGAAGGGCACTGGAGCGACTTTGGTGGCTCCCACTGCCCTGGTTTCACCTCTTCCTCTCCCCTCCAGGCCCCTGGTCTCCCACCATCTGCTTTGTCTGCCATTTGCAGACACCCCCACCTCTGCCCCATGTCACCACAGCTAGCTCACCTTGCCGTCTCCTGCCTCACACAGCTAGGACTCCCACAGAGGGAGGCAAAGCCTTAACCCAACCCTCTTATTTCAAGAACCTTCCACCTTTGCGTCAATACCTCAGCAAACCCCTGCAGGCACCTATGGACTCAGGAGGCAGGTCTGGGCAGTGGTCCATCTCTTCTCCGGTTTCTAACAGTGTGATCTTGGCCACATCACTCAACTTCTCTGAGCCTTGGTGGCCTCATCTGTAAAATGGGTCAGATAACACCTGCCTGAAACAGTTATTCTGATGGTTTAATATATTGTAATACATCACACTACATGAAATTGCCTTTATTCGACCAGCTTTTGACATTAATAATTACTTATTGGGTGAACTGCTACATCAGTAAACTCTATATCATCAATAATATTTCTGCTTGATGCCTGCACTTTTATGTTCTTGATGTTTTGTATTTGTATAAATGCTACCTGCTGATTTTCAAGAATGCAGCAATGAAGGAAAGCACAAAGAAGAAAGTAAAAAGCAAAACAAAATAAAAATAAATCTCAATTTCAGAAATTAAACACAATAATGAATAACCACCATTTCCAGAAACTTCTCTTTGCACTAATACAGATAGAAGTTTAAAAGACAGGTTAATAGAAACATTGCTATAAATAGGGATCCTACTGAAAAATTTAACATAATTTATCAAATCTAATTTTAGTTTATTTTAACAGAAGAAAATAAATGAAAGAAACATGTGAGGGAACCACATTAACTCCAGTAAATATCTCTTTATCATTGAGATAGTGTTTCCAAAAGAAATCATCTAATGTTAACAAAAAGATCTGAAAGCAATAACAATGGGAAATATTGATCAGGGAGAATCTATTATGTAGGAGGAGGGGAAAATGTGAATATGATCATATAAATTGAAGGTGTTAAATTAGCAAATTTCAGAGAAACACAGCTGACAGCCAGATTGAGAAAAGGGAAAGAAAATGTATGAGAGATCACAAAAAGAAAGGAAGAAAAGACAAGAAAAAAGACAAAAGAAAAAGAAAAGAAGAGGAAGTAGGCAGAACTGTGACATGGTTTGCATTCTTCTGATCACGAGGTTACACGGTGGTCTTCAGTGGCGTGGGTGGCTGTGGGTGTATCATGCTGTGTGGCTCCTGCCCAGAGTATGGGTGAGAAGGGAAGGGGCACAAGGGTCGCCGACCACAGAGAGGCCTGCATGCAGGTTTTAGGACCACCTCATTCTCAGAGACCCATGAACCTCTGGGGGCAGCCCCAGCTTCAGCACCCACCCTCCACCCCCAGGCAGCATCCCTGTCTCTCCAGGGCCCTCGTAAAGCCAAGTTCAGACCAAGGCAAGCAGGGAATTTCTGAGCAGGAATCAAAGCTGACAAACTGAAGGAGACAGGCCATCCCTGAGGAAGGCCCCATGGGTCGAGGTGACACGCAGACACCCTCTGAGGGTCGGGCCACACACACCTGAGCACTGTCCCAACCACACACTCCCCTCCCCCACTGCACTGCTCCCAAACTCAGGCCCTGACTCCCCTCACCATGTGCGTGCAGGGCAACAGCATCCTCTCATTATCTTTTTGGGGGACACAAGTCAGCCCATGACAGGAATTGACGCACCCAAGGTCACACGGAGGTGTAATCAGAACCCAAAGCCCAAGGTCTGGATCACATCCCAGAAGACCTGACCTCAGTGTCCCCTCACACTTCAATGCATCAGAAGCCGGCCTGTGGCCACTTTTGTGCCTAGCAGGCCACTGTGGTCAGTAGAGAGGCATAGCCAGGGGTCCCACTATCCCATCTTGGGGACACTGCCCCTAAAGCCAGCTTGGACACCTCTGGGGTGAGTCTCCCTCCCACTCTCCTTTCACGCATTTCTCTGGAGGAGCCCGAGAGGTCAGGCTAGCTTGGGATGGATGCAGGGACAAGCACCTCCATGACATGGAGGGTCCTGAGGAGGGGAGGAAGAAGAAGGTCCCTCCCCAGAGGACTACTATGGACATTCTGGACAGTCAGCTTCCGCCTGAGGCCAGAAAGTGCCCGAGTCTCTCCTCCCCATTTCCAGAGGCCCCTCCCCCATCCTCCTCTGAATATAGGAGAAGGCCACATGCCAGTCAGGGGGCTGTGGGCTGACACAGCACCTGAGTCCCCAAGGAACCTCCTGACATGAGCCTGCTGGGGCATTCCAGAGATAGCCACAGAAAAGGTTTTTTCCCTCCCTCTTCTTGAAATGGAAGGATTGGAGCCAAGATTTTGTCTATTCCTGCAGAAGGGATCCAGGTGGAGGGGCTGTGGCCCGGAGGACATCCAGGACACCCGGGACACCCAGGGTCCAGGGAGGGTCTGTAAATGGCAGACAGGTCGTCCCTCTTCCTAGGCAGGAGATGGGGTGCCTGGAGGGGAGGTGGTGAGAGGGAAAGAGGAGAAACCAAGGGCTGTAGACGTCACTAAAAGTCCTTCTAGGTCCCCTCTGCATCCCTTGTCCACCCTGGACAGTCATCTTGCTCCCCCCCACCCCCACAAACAAAGCAAAAACAAAAACCAACAAGGAGAAGCGAAGCGGGAAGAGCATGGGAGCAGCAGAAGGGGGTGCCCAGCTCTGCGCCTCTCCAGCCGCGTCCCTTCCCTGTATCTGGAAATAACTGCAGGAAGGGCTGGTATCCACAGGCCCCTCAAAAAATGTCACTTCTTTTCCAGGCTCAGGGGAGAGGAAGAGGCTGGGCCTGCCGGAGAAGGGTGGTCCCAGGGCTGGACAGACTGGACGTGGGCATGAAAGAGAAAAGGCTTCAGGCGGAGAAACGGCTTCAGGCCCCAGCCCCTGTGTGGAAAGGGAGCTGGTGGGTAGTGGGGGAACCCCAGGACTGCTTTGGGCAGACTGAGGTTGAAGTGCTGGAGGCAGGAAATTCAGGCCTAGGGCTGGGAGAGGGCCAGTGCCAACTGCTCATTCATTTACCAGATAAGTGTGTCAGGCTCTATTGTAGGTGCTGGGGGCAGCATGGGGATGTGACAGACAAGCCCTGCTCTTCTGCAGCAGACTGACAACAAATGGCCAAACGCACAACTGCAGATGGCTCTAACCAGCCTATTGGGGCATTTGAAACGACTTAATTTTTCCAGGCACTGCCCTCTACTAGGCAGGTCAGAGACCCCTTTCCCCATGGAGGGGGCTGCTCCCTTCCTGACATGAGGCCAGATTCTAAGCCTCTCTGTCCTCCAGGTTAGAATCTTCTCCTTCTAGGCACTGTGCATTGAAACTCCAGTCTCCAGCTTGATCCTAAGCTCTTCTCCCTTTCCCCAGCTCAGGACGAGCTAGGAAGCTCTAGTGGGGGTGGGATGGTGAGTAGAGGCCTCCTCTTTATTCTCAGTTCCTCTGGTGTTGGGGTAGGCAGAGAGGAAGGGGCATGGGCTCCTCATGTGCCTGGGCCAGGGTGTCCCCAGAACCTCAGCTGCTGCCCAGCAGCTGCTCAGAGCCCGGCATGGGCAGCGCAGGTCCAAACTGCCTACCAACCCAAGGCTCACTCCAGTGGCTCCTCTGGGCACAGGGCCCCGTGCTCAGCAAGGCTCCACACTTGGTCACTGTCTTGAAATTCTGAATAATTGTTGGACCAGGGGCCTTCCATTTTTATTTTGCACTGGGACCCCTGCAAAGTATGAGGCCAGCCCTGTCTGCCCGGCATGTATATTGCAACAATATGCGGCTGTTGGTGTCAGACCACGTAGCCCTTTGCCCCCTGTGCTTCAGGGGTCTCCAAAAGCCTGGAGCCACTGGTCTCATCCACACTTAGGGCCAACTCT
Source organism: Cynocephalus volans (assembly GCF_027409185.1). Classification (NCBI taxonomy): domain Eukaryota; kingdom Metazoa; phylum Chordata; class Mammalia; order Dermoptera; family Cynocephalidae; genus Cynocephalus; species Cynocephalus volans. The sequence continues at coordinate 294,532,542 of NC_084460.1, forward strand.
TAGGCCTGTGGACAACCATGAGATCATCCTCTGCAAATTCTTAGGGACTAGGAACTTCCGAGTGGGGATGTGGGGACCCTCCCCACTCTGCAGTCCCCACCACACCATGGCTGCAGGAGTCCCTGTCTGGTCAGCAAGTCCTCACTAAGCTGACCTCCAACTGGATGCTGAAATAAGAACCTCTCCCCTCTGCCTCCTGCCAGCTGCCTTGATTCCTGATCAAGGCATACGGGATTCCTCCTGGAAGCCCCTCCCTCCTTTCCCCCTGGTCTGGGCAAGTGCAGGGAGGTGCAGAGGCAAGACGCTGTGCTGCTCCAAAGGCCCCTCTCCCTATCCTTTTTTCTGCTTGCTTGGGGGAGGGTCTATGGGGATCGCATGGATTCTGACACGTGCCTGGCATCGAGACCCTCACTGCGGGGAGGTCTGGGGCTGGTGCCCACTGAACTAGACTGTGGGAGATTGAGCCCCTTATGAGAGGCAAGAACCACTCGAGTTCCCACAACGTGGAAAAGATTTCTCTGAAGAAAATGCAAGAGGGTTATGTGGGAGACAGAACAGCCAGACGGTGGCCTGGGAGCTACCCCATCACATTCCAACAGGAGGGGCGGACAAGGAACAAATGCGCCATGCACCATAATGAACAGGTAATTTCACAAGATTTGGATTCAGATGTGATTCTCAAGAGGTGACCCATGACCCAGATTTGGGGGTGGGGTATATATAGGGGAAAGGAGAGGAGAGGGCTCAGGACCAGCTGTGGGGACAGGAAATGGGCAGAGGGGCCAGAGAACAGTGGGACAGGGTTTGAGGAGAATTGCAATCCAAGCTGTAAGGTCCCTGTTTTCTTTGGCAGTGGCTGGGTTCCTACCCTGAGGCAGCTTGGGACAGAAGCCACCGTAAGTAGAGACAGCAGCTTTTGATCCTATTGCTCCTGCCACCTCATGCCCAGAAGACCAGTGGAGGTGGAAGGGTGGGAGGCGGAGCAGGAAGGCTCTGCAAGGCCTGCCCTGGCCTGGCCCATATGGCTTTGAGGGACTCGGGTGGGTGCTGAATGGTCAGAACGTACCCCACTCAAAGGAATTCCCCAGGGAAAGTGTCCTGAGCTGCTTGGTCGTTTATCCCCTCAGTTGGGATGTAAGGACCTGCAGGGCAGAAGCTCAGAGGACAGGTCGAAGCTGTTGGCCTCTCCGCCCAGACGCCTGTGAGGCTTCCCCACCCACCTCCTCTGCTCTCAGGGTCCCCTACCTTGATGGCTCTTACTTGGAACCACAGATAATCTTCCTTTGGACACTTTCTCACGCCCTGTGTGCTAGGGGGTGGAGGACAAAGTTGAGCTAACACCCTCTCTGCCAAGAATTTGGAGATGATGTATAAAAAGATACCATGCAAGATGGGTAGACACTGATACTTCCTGCAATTCCCTCACAACAATCCGTACACAGACAGTATTTCCATGGCATTCCTGAATCAGAGGCACTGTCTTTAGGAAGCACAGTGGGAACTGGGGAAGGGAGAAGCCACATACATGGTGTGTTGGTAAATGTTGAACCACTGGCTGTCCAGGGGGTGAGAGCTCTGGTTCACAGCGTTTACTGGTTCCTGTGGTGTGCCCTGGGGTCACCAGCATGAATTGGGGTGCCAGGGTATTTTGGGGGGACCCCAGGGCATTCTTCAGGGCAGATGGGAACCACCCTGCCTGAGGTGACTCAATCCCAGGAGAGCTGCCCATTTGTGGCCCTTCCCGTGAGACTCCAGAAGACTCCCTCCTGCCAGATCAGGGTCACAGCAACTGAGAACAATGCTGGACAGGCGAGCGGGCACTGTGCAGGGACAGGGGGTCTGGGAGCGCGTCAGAAGCTGCTGGGGCCTGTCCTCCCCGAACTGGGCCACTGTGGGCCTTTCATCTCTCGCCCTGCTCTCCGGGCCACCCCACTACCCCCAGTGCGGCAATTACGGCGCTAATTAGGATGCTTTGATCATCTTTAGAAATGGCCACATTGCGGAGGGACGCTGCCAAGCAATTAGGGGCAGAGGGGCCGGGAGCTCAGGGGCTTCCTCAGGGGGTGGGGATGCCAAGAACCCCCGGACACCCCCTTCCCTCCTCCCTCCAGGAGTGTCTGCCCCCAGCACAGCTGAAGCTCCTCAGAGAGTAGAGGCACATGGGGATGTCCCCCCATCTCGGCCCCAGCGACAGGGCCAGCCCCTGCCCACCAGTCCCCCTCTGTCTGGCCCCTGGCCCAACCGTCAGTTCTTCTCCCCTGTCTTGGCCCCTTTGATGGAGCCGCAGAAACAAGGGCTCTTTTGACAGAAGGGGGGCTCAGAGCTGGGACGATGAGACTTCAAAGGTGAGGGTCGAGCCCACTACCCCACTCCCTCCCCCAATCCTGGCCGCCCTCCCAAGCACCCCCACCCCAGTCTGTGCTGTATATAGCCCTGTGGGCTCCTAGGAGTTAAGGGCCAGGTGAGGGGCGGACCAAGGGAAGTGGGTAATTTTGATGTAAGAGAACAGGGTCAGATGATTTGAGGGACAAAAATTCAGTGCCCAGGGGCAGAAAGGCAGCGGGAAGCGGGCACCAAGGGGTAAGCGCCTGCAGGGTGGACCCCGAGGAGGACAGAGGACAGGGTCTTTTGCCCCAGCTCCTGATCACCATGCTGCTGACTGTGCTGCTGCTGCTGCTGCCCCTCCCAGACCCATGGCCCGCTCATGGGCACCCACTATACATGCGCCTGCCCCCCAGCACCCTGCAAGGTGAGCCCGGGCTGGTCCAAGGGAGCGGCGGAGGCGGGAGGGACACAGAGGAAGTGAGGTCCCTGGTGGGGGAAGATGAGTTTGTCACCCCCACTCATAAGGACCTTTAACCTCTTCTGCCCACCCTGCTGGGAGAAGGGGCCAGGAATTGAGGTTCAGGTAGGAGATAAAGGGGAAAGAAAGGCTGGAAAGAGGAGAACTGGAAGGTCTGCCAAAGGGCATTTAGTGAAGTTTCCAGACTTAGCAGGGAGGAAAAGGCCCAGAGCAGCATGCCCTTGTCTGGCTGGACCTCAAGCGGGCAACTCAACCACAGTTACTTTATGTCAACAAGCCTGAGTTCTGTGATGTCTGTATCTTTGGAGTGCTGTTTTTCCTTTAATGTTTAAGAAAAAGGCGCTTTTCAAAGGTTCCAGCCCAGCTCAGTTGAATTAGAGATATCTCGGGCTGAGGTTCTGGGACCATCTGCTCTGAGTGCTGGACCCAGGGGCCCTGGGGCTCTCTCCTCCCGATTCTGCCCCAGTGCCCCGGGAGCCCAGCCTGCTTCCCTGTGGGTTTCCCAAGGCAGGGCTCAAGGCTGGGGCCAGGATGACTGGACTGAGGCTCCTGCCCAATCATTCATAATTTTGTGCCCCATGCCCCGCAGTTCTGTCGGCCCAGGGGACGCAGGCATTGCAGGTTGCCCAGAGGAGCGCCCAGTGGGCAGTAAAGCGTGTGGTGATGGAGATCCAGCACAGACTGCATGAGTGTCGAGGTTGTGCCAATTATGTCACCCCATGCCCCAGTGAACTTGCACTCACAACCCTGGGCCCTTTCTCCTGTCCGCCTCCACCCCCTCCCTTCCAACTTGACTCGGCTCTGGTGGGCAGAGGCTGGGTGGGGCTGCAACCAAAGCAATGCTGATGAAGATCCCTCCGAGTAGAAAGGGCATGCCAGGCTTGGGGCACAGCATGGGCCAAGAGGGGTGACGGGAGCAGTCTGGGCTCCCGGGGTGAACAGTGAGTTCATCCTGCTGAACTAGCACCTATGTGCTAGGGGGAGGGGCACAAGGGGAGAGAAGCCCAGCCTGGGGTGGAGGACCGGCAAGAGGATGGCAGTGAGACTCAAGGGTGTGTTTCTCAGCAGGACCTGGGCATCCCAGGCCTCAAGCCCCCCTCCTCCAGGACCCACCTGAGTCAGGTGAGGCTGAAAAGTCTGAGGGGGCAGGGCTGAGAGCAGGGTGGGACTCGATGGTGAGGATGGCCAGAATTTGTCCCTCATGACACCACTTGCGCCTTTCTAGGGCCGTGCGGCGAGAGGCGCCCAGGCACTGCCAACGTGACACGGGCCCACGGCCGCATAGTGGGGGGCAGCGCCGCACCCCCTGGGTCCTGGCCCTGGCTGGTGAGGCTACAGCTTGGCGGGCAACCTCTGTGTGGCGGCGTCCTGGTGGCGGCGTCCTGGGTACTCACCGCGGCGCACTGCTTTGTCGGGTATGTCGGGCCCCCAGGTCCCTGCCCAGCCTGCGTCCCCACTGCCGGGTCCAGCACCTGCGGAGTGGTCAGACGGGCGACGCGCGGGACAGCCGGTCTCTGCTGCCCCCTGGCGGCGGACGGCGCCACGCTCCCGGGTCTCAAGTCGCCAGCCCCCGCGCCCGCCCACCCAGGGTGCGGACCCCTGGGGTATGAGCCCACTCTGTGGGGAGAGACCTCCCCGGCCCACCCGCCCTGCCCCCCAGGCAGAGAAACAACCTGGTGTGCGGGATCGCGGCGTGGTGCCAGGAGGCGCAGGGCAGGGTTTCCAGGGGGCCTCGGTGCACCCCTGACCTTCCTGTGAGCCCCTCTCCGCCCCACTCCCCACCAGCGCCCAGAATGAGCTTCTGTGGACTGTGACGCTGGCCGAGGGGCTCCAAGGGGACCAAGCGGAGGAGGTGCCGGTGAACCGCATCTTGCTCCACCCCAAGGTGAGAGGGCACGCTCCAGACGCTGGGGGCTGGGAACAGCAACCCCACCCGCCTCGTTGACCTTGCGCCGCCGCCCCCTCCCCAGTTTGACCCGCGGACCTTTCATAACGACTTGGCCCTGGTGCAGCTGTGGACGCCGGTGAGCCCGGCAGGACCGGCGCGCCCCGTGTGTCTGCCCCAGGGGCCCCGGGAGCCGCCCGCTGGCACCGCCTGCGCCATCGCGGGCTGGGGGGCCCTCTTCGAAGGTACTGGACGGGGCAGGGCCTGGGTGAGCCGAGCGCCTGCGTGGGAAGAATGGGGGGCGACATGACAGAGTTTGGGGAAGCCAGGCTGTGAGAAATCCGGCCTGCTCCAGCTGCCTCCGCGAAATGCTGCCCGATCTCGCAAAGGGGGGGGATTCAAGGAAGGCGTGGAGAGGGACCCTCAAAGCGGGGCTCCTGCCACCCAGACTAGAGCCCCTTCTACCGCTTTCCTGCAGACGGGCCAGAGGCTGAGGCGGTGAGGGAGGCCCGCGTCCCCCTGCTCAGCGACGACACCTGCCAAAGGGCTCTGGGGCCCGGGCTGCACCCCAGCACCATGCTCTGTGCCGGTTACCTGGCGGGGGGCATCGACTCGTGCCAGGTGAGATCCCATACTGATGGGAGGGCGCTGGCTGGCAGCTGCCCAGAAGCAGGACGGCCTCCTTTCCTTTTACGGTCAGGCTGTCGCTCAACTTCACTGAGCCTCTACGTCCTCGTCGCTAAAATGGGTCCGAGTGGTAACCACCGACGAGCTCAGAGCTGCCTTAACTTACCCTGCCAGGTGTAAGGCAGGCAGGAGAGGGGGACGGGAGGATTCAGTGCCCTCTCCCTTGGCTCTGGTCCCTCAGGGTGACTCTGGAGGCCCCCTGACCTGTTCCGAGTCCGGGCCCCGCCCCAGAGAGGTCCTGTTCGGCGTCACCTCCTGGGGGGACGGCTGCGGGGAGCCAGGGAAGCCCGGGGTCTACACCCGCGTGGCCGTGTTCAAGGACTGGCTCCGGGAGCAGATGAGCGGTGAGCGCCTCTTTCCAATCCCCCGCTCCCCAGAGTGTCCCTGCAGACAGCCCTGGGACAAGCCCGGTTCGCCCGCGCCCCCAGCTTTCTTCTGCGTGGGTTAAACCTGTCGCCTTCAGGGGAAGGGCTGCGGGGGCTAGGGCCCCAAACAGGGGGTGAGCTGTCCCCTGCCCCGCTCGCAGCGGCCCCCTCCAGCCGCGAGCCCAGCTGCAGGGAGCTTCTGGCTTGGGACCCGCCCAAGGAGCAGCTGGCACACGCCGCCCAACCCTGCGCCTTCTACGCGCGCCTGTGCCCAGGGTCCGAGGGCGCCTGTGCGCTCCTGGCGCACCAGCAGTGTCTGCAGCGCCGGCGGCGATGCGGTCAGTCCCTTCTCCAGGGCGGGGGCGGGGGCGGGGGGCAGGAAGCCTGGCCCGCTTCTCACCGCCGCTCGGAACCTTGCTTGTCCCGTCCGCAGAGCTGCGCTCGCTGGCGCACCTGCTGCTGGGCCTGCTGCGGGGCGCCCAGGATCTGCTCGCCCCGCGCCCGGGGCTCCGGCGCCTGGTCCCCGCCCTAGTTCGCCCCGCTCCGTCGCTCCGGGAGCCTCCCGGGCACACTGCCCGAGAGCAGCGGCTGCACTCAGGTACCCCGCGCCCTCCAGCCCAGCCCCCGGCCCGGTCCCGGCCCCAGCCCCAGCCCTGCGCTTCGGAGCCAGCTTTCTGCTGCCGACGCGCTCCTCTGACCCCGCGCCTCCCCAGGATCGTGGGCTGCAGGCGCGCGCTTCCCGAAGCGGAGGCCAGAGCAGCGCGGGGAGACGAACGGTAATGACGCCCTCTGCCGGCTGCGCGGAGAGAGTAGGCCCAGGGGCTGGCAGAGGCCCGGAGGGGCGCGGGGGGAATGCGCTGGGGAGCAGTTACCCCAGGAGGAACGGGCAGGACCGCTCTCTCCCTCTTCCAAGTGAGGCAGATGAGGCATTTGAGGGGACTTGCGGCTTTGGGCCCTCATCAGTGTCAAAGATACTCTGCCTTGTGTGATCGCTTAACTTCTGTGAGCCTCAGTTTCCCCATCTGTAGCATAAGGAGGATAAATGTGCCCATTGGGAGGCCGACCTGAGATACTGGTGGGAGTCCCTCTTCAGCTCCACACCCTGTCAGTTTTCTGCTATTCCTTGGACCTTTCCCCTTCCTGCAGGCTGCCCTGGGCTGGAGCCCCTGCAACAAAGGTTGGCAGCTCTTCAGGAGGCCCATGCCTGGATCCTGCAGGTTCCCTCTGAGCACCTGGCCATGAACTTTCACGAGGTAGGTCCCCAGGCTCCCCAGACTCCTTCACAGTGGCCTTGGAAGGCTGACCTTGCTGGGGCCCAGGCCAGAGAAAGTGCAGAGGTCCAGCCCTGATGGGTGGGGAAAGAGGGGACACCTACCCCACAGCAGGAGAGAGGACCTCCCCCACCCCCAGCAGCCTGGGTTGCCTCTGCTCCAGCTCTGGGGTGGAGGTGGGAGGTGGGGTGGAGAGGTGTCAGTGTAGGGGCTCATGGAGGTGTCCAAGTGAGCAGGAAATGAGCGGGGCTGGGATGAGGGGAGGAGAGGGGCCTGGGTCTAGGTGAGAGTTTCTGGGGTCCAGGAAGAGAGGGGGTGACCTCCAGGATTCCCACTCAGGAGTGGGTTTCTGGGCCCCTGACCCCCCTCCTACCTTGTAGGTCCTGGCAGATCTGGGCTCCAAGACACTGACTGGACTCTTCAGAGCCTGGGTGCGGGCAGGCTTGGGAGACCGGCGTGTGGTCTTCAGTGGCCTGGTGGGCCTGGAGCAGGCCACCCTGGCTCGCAGCCTCCCCCGGTTGCTGGTGCAGGCTCTGCAGGCCTTCCGCTTGGCCACCCTGACAGAGGGAGAACCTGAGGGGCCCCGGGTGGGTGTGGGCCAGGGCCCGGGGCTGGGGCAGAAGGGACATCCCCCACTCAGCCCTCAGGCTCCCCTAGCCAGGCAGCCATGAGCCATGTCAGGGCCCGTGGTGTGGACCTACTGCTCCCAGGGACTAAGAGGGGTTCAGGGAGCATGATGACAAGCTGCCACAGCTGGCTGGATGTGTGTGGGTGGGGTAGGGGTCCTGGCCTGTGTATCTTTCCAGGTGTGTGATCAGGGAATCACAGCTGCTTTAATAAATGTTATTTATAATCTACAGAGTCGATTCTGGAGCTTTCTTGGGTGGGGATCTGGTGGGATCTCATGGGGTGGGGCCCACGCAGAGCCCTGTCTCTGTAAGCAGCTGGCAGAGGTCACAGAGAAGCTGGGGAGGGGCTGCTAAGCCCCCATCTGAGTATATCTTCTGCCTCTCATCCCGCGCCACCCGTGGCCAGCTACCACTGCTCCCAGCGTCAGTGTCTCCACCCTGCCCCCACCCTCACCACTAGTGCAGTTAGTCCCAGCCTGGAATCTTTGCCTCATGTCCTTGGGCTCCTGCCCTGGCTAGACAGTCCCCACCCCCTCGTTGAGGTGTCAGATTGCGTTTCCGGCTGCCTCTTTCCTTTGCCCCCCACCCGCACCCAGCACCTGTCCCCTCTCCCGCCCACCCTCATTCCACAGCCCTGCAGTAGGAGGGGCAGACACAAGATGCAGACAGAGGGACAGGATGGAGGGGACTGTGCTGACGCTGGGGCTGCTGGCCACCTTTGTCATTTGTGGTAAGGGTGGACATCATCCCCACCTCTCATGACGCCCACTGGGGCCCCCCACTGCATGACCCCCTGCTGCTCTTTCCTACGTGATGCTCCCTCCCCAGAATCATGCCCAACTCCCCGCTCCCGCGCTGCCATTCCTCACTGTGAGGGCCCGACCTCCAGGCTCCCCACTCAGGGCTGCCTCCTTCCTGGGTCCCCTGCTCAAGGCCCTGTTCCAGTCCTCAATCCTCCCCAGGCAGCTGGGGCCTGAACGAGGAGGAGCGGCTGATCCGGCACCTGTTCCACGAGAAGGGCTACAGCAAGGAGCTCCGGCCCGTGGCACACAAAGAGGAGAGCGTGAAAGTCTCGCTGGCCCTCACCCTCTCCAACCTCATCTCTCTGGTGAGAGGCCCCTCCCGTGGGGGGACTGGGGAGGGAGGGCAGGGACTGCTTCTCCAGGACCAGACAGGACCAGATGGCATGGAGGAAGCTCGAGGCCCCAGACCAGCCTGTGTAGCTCCTTCCCCGGGAAACACGCTCGGGCCACCTGCCATGTCTTGCGTGCCCACAGGCCTCCTGCCCTCCAAGGCTGGCACCCCTGCTCCTCCAGCTTCAGCTCTAGGGGATGCCCCCCCATTGCACACTCCATATGACATGCCACACGCATGATACACTTCAGAGGCCATTTGCCCTCTGGTCCCTGGTCTGCCCACCCACTCCTGCCTGTGAGTGCTCGGGGCAAGAGGCTGGTCGGCTTTGTTGCCATGGTTTCCCCTGGGTGCCAGTTGGGAGTAGGTGCCTGGTAAATGAGTGCCAGTGACAGAACAATGTAGGCTCCCGGAGGACACCACGCCTGTCTGATTACAGAAAGAAGTCGAGGAGACCCTCACCACCAACGTGTGGATAGAACACGTAAGAACACCCCACTCAGAGCCGGGGTGGGGTGCAGGGCCCAGGCTCCTGTGTGCTCACTTCCACTTGGGGATCCCCAGCGTGCCTTGGACACTGTCCTCCAGGAGAGGTTGGCTCCTCTCTACAAAAAAAACCGCAGGCCCGACTGCCCTTCCCCTGACCTAGCGCCCCTGCTAGCCCTGATGGCGCCTTCTAGTGGATTAGAATTCTTCTGCGGGGTGTTGCTATACACCACAGTGCACCACAGATATGTACAATCGATTGTTTCCAAAAAAAATTGTCTGTGGGAAAATTGTGACTGTATCCTGATTTTTATTAGAAGACACTCTTCTGCCTCTTGTCAGAAGTTTGTAATACAGACACAAATCTTCTATGTCCACAATGGAAATAATGCTCCCTCAGTTGTGCAGGGCACATGCTGCAGAGCTGTCGTGACAGACCTGAGTCCCCACTCTGTGCCTACCTCCTCCAGTCCTCTTTTGTCACAGCTCCCAGACCCTGTTCAGCCTTCCCCAAGGAAAGTTGGGGGGCGGGGGGAGCCTGGACAGCAGCAGAGCCCGCTGCTGACACGCCTTTCGGGATTCCAGGGCTGGACAGACAGCCGTCTGAAGTGGGATGCCAATGAATTTGGGAACATCAGCATCCTGCGCCTGCCCCCCGACATGCTGTGGCTCCCGGAGATCGTGCTGGAGAACAAGCTGAGCTGAGCCCCCCATCCTCTGCCCCCTTCCTCACGCGTTCTCAGCCTCCCCCTCCAGCCCCCAGCTCCTGCCTGCCCTTCCTCCTCTGCCTCCCCTGACCCTGTCAGTTCTCAGCTGGCCAGTGCTCACTATGGCCCTTGTCCCTGTCCCCCAGCAATGACGGCTCCTTCCAGATTTCCTACTCCTGCAACGTGCTCGTCTATGACTCGGGCTACGTGTACTGGCTGCCGCCTGCCATCTTCCGCTCCTCCTGTCCCATCTCCGTCACCTACTTCCCCTTCGACTGGCAGAACTGCTCCCTCAAGTTCAGGTGCACCCACGTCTCCAGCCACCCCTCATCCCAAGCCACCCTGCGGGGGGCTGGAGGAGAAGAACAGGGCACCCTCCAGCAGAGGCCCTCCACCCCGTCCTATCAGAGCCCCCTCCCCCGGCGGCCTTCCTCTACTAGCCCTTCCCCCAGACCCCCGCCAGTGGCCGAGGGTCACCCTGTGTCCACTGCCCTCCCCAGTTCGCTCAAGTACACGGCCAAGGAGCTCACCCTGAGCCTGAAGCAGGAAGAGGAACAGGGCCGCCCCTACCCTGTGGAGTGGGTCATCATCGACCCTGAGGGCTTCACAGGTACCTCGAGCAGCCGCAGGTGGCAGACAGGCCCCTCAGACATAGTCACACTGACACCTCCCATCCCCGGAGGTGCACGCGTGTGCACACACACCTCGGACGCCAGCACACAGGTACACGTACACAGACAACACGACAGGCCTCCCGTGTCTGCCCACCCAGAAACACAGACACTCCCACTAACTGACATGCACACATCCCAGAGGCAGAGACGGCACGGTGCCAGTGTCCCCAACCCCCCAGGCCAGGAGACTCTTCTGGGTCTGGGCAGGAGTCCCCGGGGATGGATGCAGCTGAGGGTGGTTAGTGTTTGGGTGCCTGGAGAACCCAGGGGTGTGGCTGGGGTGTGGGCTGTGTCATCCTGATAGGGTGCATGTCATCCCCTCCCATATGCCCTGATGCCCTGTCCGGCAGAAGAGACCCCTGTCCTGCTGGTTTCAGGGCTGACACATCATGGCCAGGGAGTGGTGTTGCTCTTGCTGGCTTGTTATACCCAAGACCCAGCCAAACAGGGGCAGCCTGATTAAGTCGACTTCGCTTTTCTTTTTCACTTAGGAAGACAAGCTTAATAACTGAATGTCTTTTTTTTAACTGTCTCTTTAATCTGTAAATACCTATTTTTGGCTCACGATGTATTTTGAACCAAAACATACTCCCCATTTGAACCTTGTATGGCCTGTACGGCCTCAGCTTCTATTTTTTCCAAGGAGATTAAAAAAAAAAAAAAAATCAGTCGCAGAGGAAAATGTCCCCCTCACAGACCGAAACTTGCATCCCAACCCTCAGGGAAAGACCCGGGGCCGCCCACCGCTTTAGGTTCTGTCCTGGGGTCCTCCTTAGCCCCCAGCCCCTCTTGCTCAGCCCAACGCCAAGTGTCCATGTGTCATCCTCAGAAAACGGGGAGTGGGAGATAGTGCACCGGCCGGCCAGGGTCAACGTGGACCCCCATGTTCCGCTGGACAGCCCCAGCCGCCAGGACGTCACCTTCTACCTCATCATCCGCCGCAAGCCTCTCTTCTACATCATCAACATCCTGGTGCCCTGCGTGCTCATCTCCTTCATGGTCAACCTGGTCTTCTACCTGCCAGCCGACAGTGAGCCTCGGCACCAGTCCCTCACCCAGCCGCCTCTTCCCCTCCCCTGAGGCCACCTGCCCCTCACTTCCTCCGGAAGCTGCATGGGTCACCACTCCTGGAGCTCCCTGCCCAGGATCTAGGCCTGCCTGAGGACCAGGGGGCCAGCCAAGAGGAGGGCTCTGTGACACTGTCCACCCCCCCAAGTGGACAGGGCAGGGTCCCTCCTGGACACTACTTCTGCCTCTCACAATGGGCTTCCCAGAGGCCCTAGGGAGAACTGCTAGACTGTCCCTCTGTCGGGGCAGAGACTGGGTCTGTCATGGTCACCACTATGTGGCCATGGCCCTGGCACACAGGAGGCCATTAGCCATTGAGCCAGTGGGTGAATAATGTGGTGTCCAGGAAGCCAGGGCGTGGGGGCAGAAAAGTAATCTCCACTCTTGGCTCCGAGAGGCAACAATTTTACAATTTCAGTATATTTATTATAAGCAGGACACAGTGAGTCCCAGGGACAAAGGGGACCCAGTCCCTGCCCCTGGCAGACAAGGTAGAAACCATAGGACTAGGCGGGTGGCCTGGGGTGGGGTGGGGGCCGTTCTAGGTGCCGTGGGGATGGGGGGATTTCCTGGAGGAGGCGGAGCTCGAGCCAGACTGTGAAGCGGGTGTGCGGCTGTGTTAGGCAGGCCATTAAGAGCAGCCGTGCAGATGAGGAGGGGTGGGGGCAGGGGCAGGTGGGACCCAAGTGGGGGAGCCCCCTCAGCCCCACCATTGCACACAGGAGCTCAGGTGGGCAGAGGAGGGCAGCGCCAGGCTGGGGCCTCTGAGTGAAGGGCTGAGAGTTGGGATGTTATCCTCGTGCTATAAGGACACCTGGGAGCTTTCTGAGAAGGGGAGTGACACCCAGATCTGTGCTTCAGAAGGAGGGTTGAATAGCAGGGGGTGGGCTAATGGTGATGGCTGGTGTTTGTTGAGCACTTACCCAGTGCCAAGTGGAGTGACGTGTGTTTAACACACTCTCACAACACTTAACAGTTGAGAAAATGAGGTACAGAGAGGTTAGGCTACTTGTCCAAGGTCACCCAGCTAGTAAGCGGCAGAGCCAGGATTTGAACCCAGGGACTCTAGTTCCATAACCCATGATTTTCATAAGGGCACTGTGGCATCATGAACAGTGGTGGCAGGGGCTGCAGTGGGACTCGCTGGGCCTGGGGCCCGAAATCACAGTTAAGTCTGGCTTCCCCAGGTGGTGAGAAGACGTCAGTGGCCATCTCAGTGCTCCTGGCCCAGTCTGTCTTCTTGCTGCTCATCTCCAAGCGGCTGCCTGCCACATCCATGGCCATCCCCCTCATCGGCAAGTGAGTGACGCCCACACCCAGCCCTGCTCCACTCACCTGTCCTGGCCCTGGGGGCTCCAGGCTGAGTGTGTGCCCGCAGGTTCCTGCTCTTTGGCATGGTGCTGGTCACCATGGTCGTGGTGATCTGTGTCATCGTGCTCAACATACACTTCCGAACACCCAGCACCCACGTGCTGTCCGAGGGCGTCAAGAAGGTGAGCACTCTCGATCCCCAAATGCTGGAAATTGTCCAGAGGCCACCTACAGGAGGACAGGTGAAGACACTGGGCATACTCGGCAGGGGAATACCACCAGGCAGTGCAAAGGCACCGGGTGCTGCTGCATGCCAGCACGGATGCCCTTCCCAGCACGATGTTGCATGCAAGAAGCCACACACCAGACTTCACAGACTGCAGGGTTTTCTTCCCATGAAATGCAAGAACAGGAAAAACCAGTCATTGGTGACAGAAGTCAGGATGGTGGCTACCTCTGTGGGTGGGTAGGAACTGCGGGGAGAGACCTGAGAACCTTTTCAGGATAATGTTCACTACCTTATCTGGTTGGTGACTACACAGTTGTATGCATCTGTAAAAATTCACCTTCTGCACGCCTACGATTTGCTCATTCTACCTCGGTTTATAGGAAGAAGATGAGGACCGAGGGGGCAGGGTGCTCGGGAGGGGCTTCCCTCTCGGCCACTGCAGGGCCAGCTGACTGTTCTGGGCTGCCTGAGAGTAGCTTAGCAACTCTTTTTGTCTCTAAGCATTTGAGTGGGGAGAGTTCAACATTTTGGGCATTCATCTTACTTTTTCATTTTTAATATTTATTTTTAGTGAATGAGTTCTGCTCTGTGTTGTGAGTAATGAGGGAGAGTTGGAAGTAACCTAAGTGTCCATCAGCAGGGGATCAGGGGAATAAATGACAGGGTCAGACTGGGAAGCACTGTGTGGCAGCCAGGAATGGAGTCACACACATTAGGATGGGCAAAAGTCACCCCGTGTTTGTAAAATGGCCTTTCTTGTGTCCCCTTGACCCTGTCAAAGCTCTTTTTGGAGACTCTGCCCAAGATCCTGCACATGTCCCGCCCGGCAGAGGATGGACCCAGCCCTGGGGCCCTGGTCCGGAGGAGCAGCTCCCTGGGCTACATGTCCAAGGCTGAGGAATACTTCTTGCTTAAGTCGCGCAGTGACCTCATGTTTGAGAAGCAGTCAGAGCGGCATGGGCTGGCCCGGCGCCTCACCACTGCACGTGGGTCTCTGGTGGCCTTGGCGTTGACCCATCTGTGGGAGGTGGGGGGAGGCAGTCCTCATACCCTGTTCTGGCCCCATGTCCACAGGCCGGCCTCCAGCAAGCTCTGAGCAGGCCCAGCAGGAACTCTTCAGCGAGCTGAAGCCGGCTGTGGACGGGGCAAATTTCATCGTTAACCACATGAGGGACCAGAACAATTACAATGAGGTGAGTGGCCACAGGGTTGCCACATGCAGGTGTTCAGGTAGTGCACTGACCAAGCATATCCTGTCTTCAGGGCTCAAGGTTCCCCTCTGTTTTAGTCCGTTTTGTGTTGCTGTAACAGAATTACCTGAGACTGGATAATTTATAAAGAAGAGAGGTTTATTTGGCTTATGATTCTAGGACAGCTGCGTCTGGCATGAGCCTCAGGCTGCTTCTACTCATGGCGGAAAGTGGCAGGCTGCCGGTGGGTATGAGCAGATCACGTGGTGAGAGAAAGCAAGAGAGAGGAAGCAAGAGAGAGAGAGAAGGTGCCAGGGTCTCTTTAAGCAACAAGCTCTCGCGGGAACTAATCGAGCGAGAACTCACTCATTAAACCCCCTCCCCCAGGGAGAGCATTAATCCATTCAGGAGGGATTCGCCCCCATGACTCAATCAGTTTCCAACACTGCCACATTGGAGATCAAATTTCCACATGGGTTTTGTAGGGGACAACACATCCAAACTCCATCACCCTCAGAGACACAAAACAGTTTAGATGAGGGAGTTCATGGTGAGTGCAGATTCCAGGCCCTCAGAGAGGAAGGACTCCGGCCTTGTACTGCACAGCGGCACACCAGCCAGACACACAGCCCCATCCTGTGCAGGCCACACTCAGCATCCTTAGGGCCCCTTCTTTCTCCCAGCTGGCAATCTTTTTCTGTCCCTGTTCAACTCCAAGCCTGATGCTCCAGAAAGAGTCAGACATTTAAAAGGTAGCCATAGATGGTTGTTCAATATTATACAATTTTTTAAAATTCTCTCTTGAGAAAGGGGTACCTTTTTCCAGTTCACATATGGGCTAGCAGTGGCCCTAAGTGGCTGGGAAGGGTGAGAGAGAGGAGAGGGACCTGTTCCCCGTCCTCAGCCCCCAGCTCCTGGAACCATACCTCCCAGACCGACAGAGTGACCAGCCCTGTCTGTAGCCAGAGGGTTTGTGCTCTTCCTGGGAATATGCCAGCACACCCTGTCTGCTGTGAGCAGGAGGTGGCCACCACAGACCCACCAAGGCCATGGCTCCATCACTGAGCGCTGGCTAGGGGTGCGGGTCTGTGGTCTGAGGGCCCTCCTTAAACACTCTCTGTGCTCCCACCCCCAGGAGAAGGACAGCTGGAACCGGGTGGCACGCACAGTGGACCGCCTCTGCCTGTTTGTGGTGACACCCATCATGGTGATGGGCACGGCCTGGATCTTTCTGCAGGGCATATACAACCAGCCCCCACCTCAGCCTTTCCCTGGAGACCCCTACTCGTACCATGTGCAGGACAAGCGCTTCATCTAGGGTGGGCTGCGGGGGTAGCCAGGCAGACAGCAGGGTCTAAGAGAGGAGCAGCTCTCCCTAGGAGGGCCAGCTCCTGGCCTGAGGCTTGTGCCCTGTGGGTCCTGCAAGGCTGGGGGTGGAGACCCAGGAAGCGAAGGGGCAGCCCCACTCCTCAGTAGCAGTTCCTTTGCAAATAAAGACAGGAGCCACCCAGGATGGTCTGAGAGAGGCCATCGGCTGGTAGAGATGGGCAGGACCATGTGAGGGAGGCAGGAGGCTGGCTCAGGGGCCAGGGAGGATGCCACACAGGCTGGCCTCATGGGGAGAGCTCTGTGAGGGGTCAGACAGAGGCCTCTTCTCTGCCTCCCCCTCCCCCCTAGGTGGGGGTAGAGAAGGCAGGATTTTGTGCCTTCGCTTCCTGGCTCCTCCAGCCACCCTCAACCTCGGGCTTCTGAAGCCTCACCTGGAGCTGGGGCTGGGGACGCCTCTCTCCAGGCCCCTTAAGGAAGAAGGTATTCTGCAGGGGTGGGAGCACCAGGTTTCCAGAATGTCCTTTCCCAGCCCTGTCTGTCTCGGCCACTGTGTGTCTGAGTCCATCTGCGAAGCTGAGGACTGGCGTGGAAGGGTCGGGCTCAGCCTGAGGTCACACACACAATCCCAGAGCACCAGAACTCAGCCTCTACCCTCCGGAGTGCCCCATCACCCACCCCCACTCCTCCTCCCCAAAGTAGGGTTGCCATGCCATATTTGGGATATACTTATACTAAAAAAGTATTCATTGTTTATCTAAAATTCAAACTTAACAGGCATCCTATATTTTTATTTGCTAAATCTGGCAACTCTACCCCAAGGGGAGCCCCCACTCAATCCTATCCTGAGGGCCAAAGGCCGAGGCCGCAGGAGCTGTGGTAGCCCACTTCCAAGGTGGCCTCAGCGATCCCACCTCCTGGTGTTTGTGCCCTTGTGCAGACCCCTCCCACGGTACCAGGGCTGGTCTGTGTAACCAATAGAATGAGGCAGAAGTGATGGCTTATTGCTTCCGAGATTAGGTTATAAAGGACACTGTGGCTCCTGTTTCCCTCACTCATTCTCACTCTTGCATCAATGGATCTCTCTGGGGGGAAGCCAGCTGGTGTGCTGGAGAGGCCCATGTGGCAAGGAACTGGGCCTCCCTCCAACAGCCCCATGAGTGAACTTGGAAGTGGATCCTCCAGCCCCAGTGGGGCCTTCAGATGAGCTTGCAGCCCCACTATGCGTCTTGTCTGCAACTCCATCAAAGTCCCTGAGCCAGAACACCCAGCTGAGCTGCTCCTGGATTCCTGACCCTTAGAAACCGTGTGATCTTAGACATTTGTTGTTTTAAGCTGCAAAGTTTTGGGGTAGTTTGTTATACTAGCAGTGTGACCTTGGCTGAGCCACTCCTCACCTCTCAGCTTCAGTTTTCTCATCTGTAAAACATGTGTCGAAGAAGTACTACTCATGAGGTGTTGTGAAAATGGAATTTGCTAGTAGGAGTAAAGGTACTTACATATGTCCTACAATTTTAAGGGGTGGTTATTTAACCCATTCCTCATTTGTGGGCCTGGGTCATGGAGAAGGGTCTCTGGGAGCCCCTGTGGGAGATTCACACCCAGGTCTTCTGCATCCAAGCCTGGCATGGTGACTGAGAGAGAATGGGAACAAGGCACGAAGGGCACAATTAGTCACCTCCTGGATGTACAGGCTTAAGGGCTTCACAGCTCAATCCATTTCCCTCAGAGGGAATCAGTGACCTTGTTAGCTCAGATATACAGAAGGTGAGATTTATCATCTTTAGATGTAGCCAAAGGAAAAAGAGACATTTAAAACCAAAATTGACCCTAGTAACTGCCTTCCAGGATGAACTGTCCACAAATTCAAGGTACAAATCTTTAATTTTCCCTTCTGAATAGGAAAACCAGCATGAATTCATATCCATCAGATGAGCAAATAGTCCAGGACTTCCCTGGGGATTGTCCAACTCTGGGAGGGTGTCTGTTCCCAGCACAGAGATGAGAGAGGGCCTGAATCCAGGGCCTTCGGCCATGGTCATTGCTTCTCTCTGCCACACAGCGGCGCAGTTGGCAGCGGGTCTCAGTCCAAGTGCCAGGCGAGTCCTCAGTTGTGTCAGGCCCCACTCAGGTGGCTGTGCACCTTCCAGAGAAGACAACCCCCAAATGCCACACCTGACCAAGGGTGCCTCTTGCACAGGCTCCCAGGGTCACAGCAGTTTCCACCAGCAGCACCCACTCTCCCAGAAGCCTGGTCCCAGGGTGCTGCCAGGACTGGTCCACTCCAGCTGACATGGAACTCAAAGTCCTTTCCTCCCCAAGAAGTCATACATGCAGGGGCAGCTTCCCAGGAAGCCAAAGGGTGTCCCTACACTCTCTCCAAGCCAGAGGGATTAACTGCTCTCTTTCAATGGGCAGCAAATCAGTTAGGAATGCACCAGGCTGCAAGGAACAGAAACTCAACAAACCATAGCTTGAACAAATAATGTTTCCTTTTTCTCACATAATAAGAAAACTCGAGGTAGTGGTGGCCACGTTGGCTCAGCTGTCCAACAGAGCTATCAGGGACCCAGGCTCTTCGCTGTCTGTCTGGCCCTGTCTGTAGCACGTTGGCTTTTGTCCTCATGACTGATGGTTCCATGTTATGAACTGACTGCTGCAGCTCCACCCTTCACATCTATGCTCAGGTAGGAAAGAGGCTCCCATTTCTTACCCCTTTTATCAGGAAGCAAAGCTCTCCCATGGAGCCCTGCAGACATCCCAATGGCTGAAACATCACACAGCTACCCCTATCTGCAAGGAAGCCTTAGAAATGAGTGTTTAGCTTTTCCAATCTCTAAAATACTAGGCTGCAAAGGAGGACTAGCTGTTAGACAGTGAGTGATGTCTACAAATGATTTTCTCTTAATGGGTCCTATTCCTCCACACTTAGCCCCTCCAGGAAACCCACTTCTCACAGATGACTCGCCCTCCTGAGAGGAGGTTTCACAGTCCTCTCAGAGCACGAAGAGGGGAGAAAACAGGAGTTCATATCTTCATATGTAGGGAGGTAGCATAATTCATACCAGAAGGGAAATGAGTCTCCATAATCTTCCTTCTCCCTTTCAGACTCTTGTGGGGAAGGAAAAAGAAAGTCAGAGATGTGGAAGCATCAGCTGACCCCCTGGGGGTGGGGTGGGGACTGAGGAGTAGAGCTGGTCCACTGTCTGGCACTGCTTTCTGACCACGGAGGCCATTAAGGATCTTTGGCAAAATGTGGGCTTGGAGGGGAGCAGAGAGGTGGAGAGATGTGCTCTGCAAAAAAGGGTGAGGGAATTGAGTCTGGAGGGAGGGGGTGGAGTGGGCACCAGAGGGCAAAGTGGGAAGGCAGGGAGTCCCTGAAGTGAGGCTTGGAAACTCCAGGGCAAGTGGGCTACACAGACAGATGCACAGTAGGAGTGAAGCTTTGGAAGGGTGCGGGGCCTGGAGCAGGACTGAGCATGAGGATGGCTGCCAAGCCACCCAAAGTATCTCAGTGGAAGAGGTTCAATGCCAGAGATGACTGGGGAAGGCAGATGCCACCACTACTGCCCCAACCCCCCGCCCCCATGAAGTCTTGGCCAGGACAGGAGGTACTTGAGGTCCCACTGCAAGCACTGGGTTCTGAGCCAACCTCCCTTGGGTCTCCAAAGACAGAGCACTTTGGCCCACTTCCAGTTTTCTGAAACACATTCAAATGCCACAGACATCATTCACTGGGGAGGGGAATGTGTCCCCAAATGGTGCATTCCCTCCAGCCCTCAGAGGCCTCCATCACCCGGTCCCCCTGGATGCTGGTGGTAGCTTGGAGGGTGGGTGCCACATATGGAAACCTGAGTTCTCTGTCTTGTGCATGTACCGAGACACGCTGACCTGTCTGCTTGGGATAGGCGGCCGGAAGGCAAGTGGTCTGAGCCTGTGGCCACAGCCAGCAGCAAAGCCCGTGGCTCCTATACCAGCCTCATCCCCACCCTTTCTGGACCATAAAGCACAACGTAGATGGAACTCATTTTCCAGCTCTTCCTTCCCCTTCTGAGTCCCCTCATCTGACTCTCTGGGGCTACAACCTCGACTCTTGTCCGCCTGCCCCAGGAGACTGTGAGTTCCCGGGAGCAGCTCGGGCTTGCCCCTGGGCCTCCATGGCCTAGCGCTGTGTCGGCACGTGCGGGGGCACCACGAGCCTGCCGGATGATTGCATAAATCCTGAGGCCCCGCTGAGGAGCCCCTATTCAGGGGCTGTCCTAGTCACAAGTTCCAGAACTTTCTCAGCTCTTCTTACTTCAGAGCTTACTAGGTCTGTATCCCTTGTCTCAAGGCACGGAGAGTCCAACCCAGCGTTCTAACCTGCGTTGAGGTGTCACAAGCTGCAGGGCATAATGATCTTTCTCCAAGACACTTTACCCACAGAGTCTTGGCCCAGTGAGTGACCCATAAAGATGTCAGGCTGGTGAGAGAGGTTTGGAGTCCTCAACCACATCCCAGAGAAACTCACATGCAAAACCAGCCTCCACACCTCCCCAAATCCTGACTCCACGAACAAGGCAGGAGGGAGCAGGATCAGCCCCCTCTGGAGCCTCAGTCAAGGCCCATCTCTCCCACGCCACCTGTCCCTGGCTGCATCCTTAGCCAACCAGCTGGAAAACGGATGTAGGGCTGGGACAACTGAGTTTGGGAGTGGGGACAGAAGGTGGATCATTTCTGTTGGGGGCCCTCTCTCCCCTCCCAAGTCTAGGTAACCCGAGATTGCATTGTGTCCATCCTGGAACAGCTGACAATGCTGTGGTCAGACAGCTGGTGCGGCTGGACCTGGCTGGCTGGGCTGCCGGGGTGGGAGTGCAGGCTGTTACATGACACCAGAGCCCATCTCTCCCTGCCCCAGACCTGAGAGCTGCCATCCCACCCCTGTCACTGCAGAGAGCCGAGGCACCATGCTTGGGGGCTGGGGACCACTTCTATTGCTGCTGCTGCTGGCGGTCTGCCTGGGTGTGACACAGGAGAATCGGGGCCTGGGAGGCAGAGCAGGGGCTCAAGGCCTCAGGGGATGGAGGGTCAGGAGGGCTACTGGGCCCCAGCTCCCCGAGTCTCCACTGCACACTCTCCACGGCCTCCCCCTCTTTCTGCCTCCAAGCCCTCCAGCTGGGCTCATGGCGTCTGTTGCAGGGGCCCATCGCCGGAACCAGGAGGAACGCCTGCTCGCGGACCTGATGCACAGCTATGACCCCCACCTGCGGCCCGCCGAGCATGATTCAGACGTGGTCAATGTCAGCCTGAAGCTCACCCTCACCAACCTCATCTCCCTGGTGAGTCACGGGAGGGAGGAGGGGGTCAGCACACCATGCCCGGGACCTGCTGGGGAGAGCGCAGGCCAGCTCCAGCAGCCGGGAGGGAGGGGGCTGCACAGGGGAGGCGCCGGGGGGCCTGGGAAACGCCCTTGGTTGGGGTGGATTCTGCTCGAGAGGCGAGGGGCCACTTGGCCCTATTAGTGGCCTGTGGGGACTGGCACCTGGGAGAGGGCAAGCCATGGGGGGCTTACCCCTCCACTCCGCACCTCCAGAACGAGCGAGAGGAGGCCCTCACCACCAATGTCTGGATAGAGATGGTAAGAGGCCATCCTGCTGCCCCCCTCCCGTCTATCAGGGCCCCCACCTTGGGGCTCAAGGTCTCCTTAGAGCTCCTGCCCCTGCCCTGCCTCTTCTGTCCCCCGGGTTACACTCCCATTCCTGGTGGCGAGTGCCGTGGGGGGCAGAGGCTGGCAGCCGCCCGTCCTCCTGCAGCAGTGGTGTGACTATCGCCTGCGCTGGGACCCACAAGACTATGAAGGCCTGTGGGTGGTGAGGGTGCCGTCCACCATGGTATGGCTGCCAGACATCGTGCTGGAGAACAAGTGAGGAGGGGACGCAGGCAGGGTTGGGGGGACAAAGGGCACGAGGGTCAGGGCCTAGTAGAATAAGGGGGCTCTGGGAAGAGAGACAGGTGAGCCGACGGTGCGCACACAAGACAACGTGGGGGGATGGAGAAGGAGCAGACAGAGCACGTGCTGAGGGCAGGACTCTGCAGCCCTCGCTGCACCCGGCTCCATCCCCTCTGGGCTGGGCCACCTGGTGGGCTACTCCCCTCCCTGGGGTCAATGACAGCTCCTGTAGAAGCTGTAGGGGTGAATGCACAGGTAAGAAAAGTGTTTCACGCAGGCTCTGGCACCTTGAAAGAGCTTAACAGATGTCAGTCGCCATCAGTGCCATTGCTGTTATTACCGAGAGTTGGAAAAAGAGAAGCAGAGATTGGGGGGGCCCAAGAGAGGCTGTCTGGTGTGGGGGTGGCAGGAGACTGCTGGGGGAGGTGGTGGTTCCAGGTGGGACCGGTCAGAGGCACAGGAGGCTGGGAGGGGTGGGTGTCCCCGGGCCCCATCCACATGGGGCAGAGGGTTGGTCCGGGGCCACAGGGTCTGAGCCCTCAGCAGGCGGCCTGGCTATGCGCAGCGTGGATGGTGTCTTCGAGGTGGCCCTCTACTGCAATGTGCTCGTGTCCCCTGATGGCTGCATCTACTGGCTGCCGCCTGCCATCTTCCGCTCCTCCTGCTCCATCTCCGTCGCCTTCTTCCCCTTCGACTGGCAGAACTGCTCCCTCGTCTTCCAGTGAGGCCATTTATGGGGTGGGGGAGGATTTAAGGGGCTGCTCTAAGAGGGGCTGGGCTGGGCTGGGCTGGGCTGGACTGAGCTGGGCTAGGCTGGGCAGGGCTGGGCTGGGCTGGGCTGGACTGGGCTGGGCAGGGATGGACTGGGCTGGGCAGGGCTGGGTTGGGCTGGACTGGGCTGGGCTGGGCATGGATGGGCTGGGCAGGGATGGGCATGGATGGACTGGGCTGGATTGGGCTGGGCTGGGCTGGGCAGGGATGGACTGGGCTGGGCTGGTCAGGGATGGGCTGGGCTGGGCTGGGCAGGGATGGGCTGGGCTGGGTAGGGCTGGGTTGGGCTGGACCGGGATGGGCATGGATGGACTGGGCTGGACTGGGCTGGGCTGGGCTGGGCTGGGCTGGGCTGGGCAGGGATGGACTGGGCTGCGCTGGGCTGGGCTGGGCTGGGTTGGGCAGGGATGGACTGGGCTGGGCTGGGCTGGGCTGGGCTTGGGGCTGTGAGGGGCCCTGGCCTTAGCTGTGGTACCACCTAAAGGCAAGGGCCTGTTTCCATCTCTCCTCTGTGCCCATCTCAGGCTGAGACCCCTGAGGGTGCCCAAGTCCCTCCCTGCTAAGCCCAGTTCCCTCACTCATCCTACTTCACTGCCTCAGTTTTCCTGCCTGTGCCCCAAGGGGAGAAATCAATGTTGGGGGAGGGGGTGAGAAGGCATACACATGCACACACACAAAACCACCACATGCTGCAGACCCACAGAGAGCGGGGCTGTCCTCTGAAGGAAGAGCCCTAGCCCGGAATCTGGGCTAGAGCCTGTATGCCACCAAGCCACACCTGGGGAGGGGGGCTCTGGGTCTCAGTTTCCTCATCTGTAAATGTGGGAAGAGTTTTCCTGTATTTTAGAGGAGCAGTCTTTTTACAAGGAAACTTGGCAGGGAGACCCCCCTCAATAAACAGACCTGAGAGGTCCTCTTTGGTAGGCATGTATTTTCTATGTCATAATCGTTGGCCCTTCCTGCCCTGGTGGCAGTGAGAGGGATGCACACAGAGTGGCCCTGGGCCCTTTAGCCAGGTGACAGCACTGAGCTGCAGCCTCCCGGCCCTTCAACTCAAACTCCCCCCTGTACTCCACATAAAACCACAGGGTTTTATAGAGGACTCAGAAGTGTGGGGCTGTATTTTTTGAAGGAAAACTGCCCACAGTTGCTCTCAGATGACCACCTCTGTGACCTCACGGGCAGGTCTACCCACACTCAAGTTTATCCTCTTTCCTTCTACACTTTCCAGGTCCCAGACCTACAGCACCAACGAGATCAATTTGCAGCTGAGCCAGGAAGACGGTCAAAGCATTGAGTGGATTTTCATCGATCCCGAGGCCTTCACAGGTAACCCCCACCCAGGGGCTCCTGGGCAGCCTCGTCCAGGATCCCTGCTGGACCTGGCTGTGGGCAGAAGGCCAGACCAGGGTCATGCCCCTCCTGTGTACTCAAGATGAAAACAACGGTAAACCATAAAATAAGTTCTTAAAAAGGTCCAGTGAAGTTCTGACTTTCCCTAGGACAATCACTCCAGTTCTGAAGGGAGGAAATCAAGTACCCAGTCTCCTACCCATTGCTGTCCCTCGATGGTGCCCCTTCTGCTGGTCTCCTTAGGGCACATGCGGCCCTTGTGGCTGGGTCACGCGGGCTGCAGGGATCTGCCAGGCCCACACTGCCCGTGCCCACCCTTGCCTGCCCATTCTGCTGCAGAGAACGGGGAGTGGGCCATCCGGCACCGGCCAGCCAAGATGCTGCTGGACGTGGCAGCGCCGGCCGAGGAGGCGGGCCACCAAAAGGTCGTGTTCTACCTGCTCATCCAGCGCAAGCCCCTCTTCTACGTCATCAGCATCATCACCCCCTGCGTGCTCATCTCCTCCGTCGCCATCCTTATCTACTTCCTCCCTGCCAAGGGTACCCGGAGAGCCTGGGGGAGGGAGGCCATGCCCCATCCAGCAGCACAGAGGACAACTGGGAGGACAGGCAGGCCCTGCCCAGGCACTGGGTGGCAGCACGACCCAAGACCAGAGGCAGTGGGCTCCTTGTGGGACAAGGGGGCTCCTCTGTGGGCGGTGGGAGGGACGCACAGCAGGGAGGTGGAGACCTGCTCTGAGGTCTTCTTGGTCACGGGCAGCGGGTGGCCAGAAATGTACCGTCGCCATCAATGTGCTCCTGGCCCAGACTGTCTTCCTCTTCCTTGTGGCCAAGAAGGTACCTGAGACCTCCCAGGCGGTGCCACTCATCAGCAAGTAAGGCTGGTCCTCTACCTGCCCACCTCCACCCCTCCCTTCTTGGGGCCTCCTGGCTCTGCCCTCGTGCCATCTCCCCACCCCACCATCACCAATTCAGGAGACCTGAGGGGAGTGGCCACTAAGGATGTGGGTGGCATCTGGGTATGGGGTGCCTAAGGGCCACCCTGGCCCCTGCCAACCCCCACCCCAACAGGTACCTGACCTTCCTTCTGGTGGTGACCATCCTCATTGTGGTGAATGCTGTGGTCGTGCTCAATGTGTCCTTGCGGTCCCCACACACACACTCCGTGGCCCGAGGGGTCCGCAAGGCAAGGCCTTCCCTGCCCACTCCAGCATCCTCCTGCCCAGCCCACTCACATGAACCTCCGTCTGTGCCACATCCCTGGCCATATCCTCACCAGCTGCATTCAGCAGCAAACCTGTCCTGTGTGCATCTTGAAGCATGTGCTAAGATGGATTAATAATACTGAGCACTTACTGGGTGCCAGAGATATTACATTGATTAACTTATTTAATCTTCATAAAACCCCTGTCAGCTGGGGATTAGCATCATCTCCACTTTATAGAAGAAGAAACTGCTAAATAGCTTGCCCAAAGTCACACAGCCAGAAAGTGGAGGAGGCAGGATTCTGTCCAGGCAGTTTGGCTCCATAATCTGTGTGATCTGCAGCTCATCTGCAGCAGTCATCTGGGGCCCTTATTATAAATGCAGATTCCCAGGCCCACCCCAGGCATCCTAGGCCAGAATAATAGGGGAGCAGGGGACAGGAATCTGGGTGTTTGTAACAAGTGCCCTGTTGATTCTGTTGTGCACAAACATTTGGGAACCCAGACTCTGTGTCTGATACAGAATAGCCAAGCCGTACCATGGCCAAGTCACTGTCCCAATACACTGCCTCCAGGTACCCTGCAGCATGAGCCCTTTGCATCAACCTCCAGCTTCTGCTCCGAAGCTCAGCCTGGCTGTCAAACACTCAGGTGTGCTGGCTGTCCATGATAAGCCACCCAGAACAGTCTCCTCTCCAGGTGTTCCTGCGTCTCTTGCCCCAGCTGTTGCGGATGCACATTCGCCCACTGGCCCCAGCAGCTGTGCAGGATGCCCAGCCCCGGCTCCAGAATGGCTCCTCCTCGGGGTGGTTGATCACCACTGGGGAAGAGGCGGCCCTCTGCCTGCCTCGCAGTGAACTCCTCTTCCGGCAGCGGCAGCGCAATGGGCTGGTGAGGGCAGCGCTGGAGAAGCTAGGTGAGACACAGGCTATGTGACACTGGGGGCACTCCTCCTCAGGGACTCCAGATGGGGAGCCAGGCACAGCAGATGAGTGTTGGGCAAGTGTCCAGGTCTGCGAGAGAAGGCCTGGGGTCCCTGAGGAGAGGCCACCTTCCCTGCCTGTTTTACTCCCAAACCTTACCCTCACTCCCACCAGAGAAAGGCCCACAGCCGGGGCAAAGCCAGGAGTTCTGTGGCAGCCTGAAGCAGGCCGCACCCGCCATCCAGGCCTGTGTGGAAGCTTGCAACCTCATTGCCCGCGCCCGGCACCAACAAAGTCACTTTGACAGCGTAACCAGGGGTGGGGTGGGGTGGAGGTGGTTTGAATACCTGGGCTTGGACCTGAGATGGGGGCAGGATGAGTGGGGTGGCCAAGGTAGGACAGTGGGTTGGAGAAAGTGGAGCTGGGAACAGGGAGGGAGAGGGACTTTTAGGCCAGGGGACCATGGAAGAAGCCGGGTTGGGGCTTGGATGTATGGGATAAAGGCCCAAGGAAATGGAGAATGGAGACCTGCTAGAAGCACGAGGATGGCAGAGGGATCCAGGGCAGTCTTGGTGCCACCACTGGTCATCCCACACCCTGCCTCCCGCCCTCAGGAGAACGAGGAGTGGTTCCTGGTGGGCCGTGTGCTGGACCGTGTCTGCTTCCTGGCCATGCTTTCGCTCTTCGTCTGCGGCACTACGGGCATCTTCCTCATGGCCCACTACAACCGAGTGCCAGCCCTGCCATTCCCTGGAGACCCACGCCCCTATCTGCCCTCGCCAGACTGAGCCAACCAATCACTGCTGGGCATGTAGGAGTCATATATGTGGGTCACACTGAGTCTTAGCAGCTGTGTTCTTCTGTTGCTGAGGTCATGAGTGTGCCCTTTGGGAAGTGCCCTTTAGGACCAAATGAGCCAAAAGGTCCTGAAAAAAGCTGGAGAAATAAAGAGAGAGAGTTGGAGTCCTATAGTGGCTGGGCATGGGCTGTGGTCAGGGTGTGCTTGGGGTCAGCATCCACGTGGCACTGGCTAGCTCATCCTGGCACTAACCTCTCTTCCACTTAGCACACTCCCCTCATTTCAGCAAAGTGTTAGCAACTCCCATCATTTTGAGGCCTTAAAGACTCTGTATTGTATGATGCCCATAAGCGGGCAAGGTCCTATCCTCCAGGCCTGGGACTGGCTTTCCTTTCACAAGTTCTCCCTGAAGGAGGCCAGTCAAGAGAGGTGTGAAGAGTAGCAGCTAATGCTTTCTGGAAAGAAGGGCAGCAGCTCACCTCAGCTGGCATCTCCCTACCCTGTCTTCTGGGTGCTATGAGCACATGATACTCACCTGCACCAGTGGCCTTTCCATTCACGTTCCTTTTTTTTTTTTTTTTTCTTTTTCATCATTCATGTGCATTTTTTGCCACTGATCATAAAAGATTTCTTGAATTTTATTATTTTTCATTGTTAGATGAAAGAGCTTCTCATAGCATCATGGACAAGTAAGAGTCACTTATTTGATATGGGCAAACTGGGACCCAGAGTAAGAGGGATTCCCCAGAACACTGGTGGTTAAACAAGGTTTAACCCAATTTCAGATGCTCTGTGGCCTGAAAAATGGACTCTCTTCCCTCTCTTCTCAAAGTCCAGGATAGTTGACAAGGAAGACCTAGGCAAAGAGGCTTGGGGTTGACAGAGAGCCACTGGACTCTGCCTTCCAGGAGAACTTGATTGGTCTCCCTGGGCCCCACTTATCAGGAAGTAAGATGACCAGCTGAGGGCTTCCTGGGGGAGAGGAAAGGCCGTGCTCTGAGAACACAGCTGGGGCTGTGTTCTGCTGGTGACCAGGGGGCAAGCTTGGGCAAGTCATGTATGCTCCCTGAGCCTGTTTCCTCATCTGTGTAAATATGGACACAAATATCAGTTCCTGTCTACCCTCACTGCAGGATCAAAGGTGCAGGTAAAGGTGATTCAAGATGTGAAAGTGCCACATAAAGTCCTGAGAATGGGACATGTTGGGAGGAGAGAACTCCA
The DNA here is from genome assembly GCF_027409185.1 of Cynocephalus volans. Lineage (NCBI taxonomy): Eukaryota > Metazoa > Chordata > Mammalia > Dermoptera > Cynocephalidae > Cynocephalus > Cynocephalus volans. Next base: position 294,560,508 of record NC_084460.1, read on the forward strand.
GGAAAAAAACACCCTCTCTTCAGCACATTGCTGGCTTTGGGGCTAAATCACCAGCAGGTTCACTTTATTTACTCCAGTGTGTGTGTGTGTGTGTGTGTGTGTGTGTGTGTGTGTGTGTGTGTGTGTGTGTGTGTGTGTGTGTGTGTGTGTGTGTGTGTGTGTGTGTGTGTGTGTGTGTGTGTGTGTGTGTACATGCACTGTGTGTCTGGAGCACAGTCAGAGCCGCAGGGGTGTGTGTGTGTGTGTGTGTGTATGTGTACATGCACTGTGTGTCTGGAGCACGGTCAGAGCCGCAGGGTGTGTGCGTGTGTTTGTGTGTGTGTGTGTGTGTACATGCACTGTGTGTCTGGAGCAGTGTGTGTGTGTGTGTGTGTGTGTGAGTGTGTGTACATGTACATGCACTGTGTGTCTGGAGCACAGTCAGAGCCGCAGGGTGTGTGTGTGTGTGTGTGTGTGTACATGCACTGTGTGTCTGGAGCACAGTCAGAGCCGCAGGGTGTGTGTGTGTGTGTGTGTGTGTGTGTACATGTACATGCACTGTGTGTCTGGAGCACAGTCAGAGCCGCAGGGTGTGTGTGTGTGTGTGTGTGTGTGTGTACATGCACTGTGTGTCTAGAGCACAGTCAGAGCCGCAGGGTGTGTGTGTGTGTGTGTGTGTACATGCACTGTGTGTCTGGAGCAGTATGTGTGTGTGTGTGTGTGTGTGTGTGTGTGTGTGTGTGTACATGTACATGCACTGTGTGTCTGGAGCACAGTCAGAGCCGCAGGGTGTGTGTGTGTGTGTACATGCACTGTGTGTCTAGAGCACAGTCAGAGCCGCAGGGTGTGTGTGTGTGTGTGTGTGTACATGCACTGTGTGTCTGGAGCACAGTCAGAGCCGCAGGGTCCTGGGGGGAGGGGGATAGGACTTCCACCTGGGAGGCAATTTGATGACGGCGGGACCATCTCAGGTTCTTGTGAGGCCCTCACTAGCTTTGCCACCTGGTGCGAGTCTCTCGACCTCTCTGAAAGCCTTAGAGGGCGGAGAATTCGCTCCATAGCCCCTGGCACACAGCACGCACTCACAGATTAACACCAGCCACCATTTATTGAGGGTTACTGTGTCTCGCGCCTGACACTGGCTGGTGGAATCCACGGGACAACCTGAGGCGTCAGATACGATACAGTAGAGCGGCGCCAGCGCGGAGCAGCCTCGGGGAGGCTGAGAGAGACGCCGGGACCGCGGCAGGTGGAGTCGGGGCCGAGAGCCCGCGCTGTCAGCGACGCGGTGCGGCCTTTTCCTCCGAGCCCCGGCGCGCGGGGAGGCCGGGACTCGCTCCCTTGGGCGGGCGACCGACAGGGACGGGGCCCGGGACGGGGCCCGAGACGGAGCCCGCGCCGCCGCGTAGCCGCCCTGGGCCGGCGTCCCGGGGAGCTGTCCCCCGCCAGGCCTGCGCGCCGACGTTCCGCCGCGCCCCGCGCACCGGAAGTGGCCGGACCCAAAGCCGAGGGACCTGGCGGAGCGGAAGTCACTCCTGAGGCAGTGGCGACAGCGGCGGCGAGAGGATGAACAACAAGTTCGACGCGTGAGTGGCGCGTGGCCGCCCCCCGGGCCCCTGCCCCCAACCGTCCCCCCGCGCCCGCGCCCCCTGGGCTGGGGCGGCGCAGACTCTGCGGCACCAGCCTCGGTCCTGGGCTCGGGCTACAGCCGGACTGGCTTGGGCGGGCGGGCGGGCGGGGAGGAGGGGGCTGGGGAGCGCGGGGTGCAGGGGGCCCGGGGACGCCAGCGCCGTACGGACCGCGGACGAAGCGCGGGGCCCGGGGGAGGGGGCTGTGGCGCCCGGAAGGAGGTTTTCGGACGCCCCGCCCCGGCAGGTTCGGGTTGCCGGCGGCGTGGAGGGGTGGAGACCTCGGCGGCCTGGGTGTTTTCGCAACGTTGCCGCCCTGCCCGAGTCCAGCTGTCCTCACAAACCCACTGGGTGCCTGAGGCAGGTCACCTCTCCCGTCTGTGCCTCCGTTTGCTCATCTGCAAAGTGGGGACAGTAACAGAGCCTGTGTCATAGTGTTGTGAAGATGCAGTGAGGTAATGGGGCTGCTGCGCTCAACACAGTGTCTGCTCAGTCACGGAATCCTCATCTTCCTGAGACTCTTCCTCCTCCCTTTCTGCTCCCCGCCGGCTCCCCACTTCCAACACGCTCGCCCACAGCTGCTCAGTTTCTTGCCCAGCGGGTGCACTTTGCCGTTGCCCCCTCCCGACCTCTGATTCCTAGTTCCAGCATCAAACAATTTGGAAGTACACAGAGGAAATGCAAAAGTGTTTTTGCGTATTTCCCTCCAGCGATTGTGTTTTGAGATAGACTACGGTATTCTCTTTTAGTAGTCTAGTGAATCTGTCTCTTTATCCAAAGACCTAGAATTCTAGTCCCAGACCCACCGGTTACCAGTTGTTTGACAGCAGAAATGTTAGCCAGTCTCAGAGCCATTGTTGCCCAAGCCACATTAGTGGTTAGTACCGTGCTGCTGCGCCAGCTGTGATAAAGAACAAATCACCCTCAGCAGTGCTTAAGATACTTGTGTAAATTGCTAAATAGTGAGATATAAATATAAAGTGGAATTGCTATTAGTTTAGGTTATGAGCTGGTGCTGCTGATGGTAAATAGGGCTTTTTCCAAACAGTGAGTGCTGGTGTGCAAACTGGGGGCTACTGGATTTCCAAAATTCCAGGCAGCTCCTCAAGAATGTTTTCTGATTGCTGAGAGGCCTCTGCTCCTTGAGAAAATCTTTGGCAGACTGCTTCTCCATCCTGCTGCTTACCTGAGCCCTTCCTTATACTCACCCCCTCCCCCACCATTAGTTCTGCAACACCTAGCTCCTCATCTGAATCCTGCCTCAGTGGGGCTTTCTGCAACCCTTAAACCCCTTCCTCCACTGATTTGAACAAATCAAATTTCATCCTAAGAAAAGACACTTTATGGGTCATCTGGCTGAGTCCTGCCCAAATCATTTGGGGGTCTGCAGTAAGAATATTAATTATGGGCAACCACAGTTATCTTGCTGGGTAGTTTTCATATGTTATTTTTATTCTTTTTAACAGCCCTGTAAAGGGGATCTTGTTACCTCCTTTTACAGATAAGGAAAATGAGTTTAAGTAACTTACCTCAAACAACACGAAGGGCATCCCTATTTGTTGCATGACCTGGTTTCAAGCACATCTTGACAAAAATTAACCTGGTTCATTTTAATTACTTCTAATTATTAACTATTATACTGACCCACAATCTTTTAATATCTGTTCTCTAGCTTTGAAGGAAAAACAGAACAAAACAAAGCTTTCTTTCATTTGGAATTAGCAATTGAAGACAGAATTCCTGCCTCTAGTTTTGTTTTTGTTGTTTTTGTTTTTTGTGCAAAAATTCTGCAGCGTTTAGAATACTGTTACATATTTGGAGTCTGCACTCTTCACCACATCATTCCTAAGAACATGTTCCAGTTTGCCATAATCCTTCTAAGAGTCCAGTGCTTGGACCTGACTACAGTAGTATAATCTGATTGGCTCAGATTAAAGAGGGCGCTAACCTCTTTTATTGTGTGAACTCTACTTCTCTGAATGTAACATAAGATTGTAATTCTTATTAAGAATTAAGATTGCTTTTAGGGGTGAGGGGTCATACCTGTCAAGTCTTTATATCCTGTTGACATGTAAAACCTTAAAATGCTTTCAGCTTTCACAGGAACTGCATGCAGTCCTGGGCTGGCTGGTTAGCTTAGTTGGTTAGAGCTTGGTGTTGGTAACACCAAGGTCAAAGGTTCAGATCCCTGCACCAGCCAGCCACCTAAAAAAAAACAAAAAGAGGAACTGCAGTCCCAACTGTGATAAACTTGCTTTTCAGCTGTAGATGCCATAATTGATTTTGTGTCTATTATATATGGTTTACTTTTTATTCTCTATCATTAGCTTTTGACCCATTTTTAGCTATTGTGTGAACCACTTATTTGGCACTCATTGCTTTGATCTTAGAGATCCATTGATTAAACAGATGTTTGTTTTATACCACTGTCTGATGCTGGTGCTATAAAGATGAATTAGACCCAAGTTCCTACCTACAATGAATTGGTCTAGTTCTGGGGGTGTGAGTTAATACCTGGGCAAAAGGTTGGTGAACTAAGGTGCCACTCAGTCTGGATAGCCTCAGAGATGCTAATTGTCCCCCTCAGTCTGTGGAGCATTGATTTTTCAGTCTGTGTTGTACCTTGGCTCAAATCCAGCTTCAAGATGGTAAGAGTAGCATCTGAAAAATAGGATGTAAAAGATTTGCCTTGAGTGTAGGGCATAGTGGTTGATCAGCTCCACCCTCAAGAAATAAATGCACTAGATGAAGATCCATTAGGGTTTCCATTTATCATCTTAGAAGGGAGTCTGGAAGTGGCCCAGGGATCACAGTAACATTGTTTCTTTTCTGACATAATTATTTTTGTTATTCTTTTTTCTGTTTCCTAGTAGTGATTAGCAGCAAAACCACTAAAAAGAAAGAAACATATGCTTTTCTTGGGACTAGGAAAAATGGGAGATGCTGGGGTGACTGTGCCCCTCTTCAGCCAAGATCTAACAAGAGGGGACCTCAGAAGCTATAGTGGGTGTTGGAAGTTAAGAAGAGAGGAAAATGGTTTGCATCCCTAGGGTGTGCCCTAAAGAAAAGTGAGAGGCTGTCTTGTGCCTAAGCAATAGAAAAACCCATGAGATGTTCTTGATCAGGAGACAAAAAACTGGCCATGATAGTATAGCTGGCACAAGTGCAAACATTTATATGGGGAAGTTCAGAAGAGGGCAGCTTGACTGAGCCTTGGTTCAGAGAAGTTAAGAAATATTTCCAAGAGAAAGTGGCCCTCAATCTGAGTCCTGAAGGACAGGTTACCTAGGGGAAGAGAGGGTTTCTCAAGGAGAGACCACATGATGAACATAACAGAGGGGTGAGGTTGGGGAACTGCAATTAGGTTGATATCACTGGAATAGAGGACGTTTGTTGGGACCAGGCAGGAGATATTTGGACATGTGGGCAGAGCAGGGGACTTTGCACCATGCTGAGGCATGAATGTGTGTGTACCTTATCTCCTCAGCTAGGTCCTTGGGGATAGGCACTCTGGTAGCTGATACACAGTAGTAGATGCTTGGTAATTATTGGTAATTTTTAACCCATGGCACTCATGTACTAGACAGGCTCTTTTTGAAAAGGAAACCAAACTAACTCAAGTTTAATAAAGAGGTAGAGAGTATCATAAGCACAGACAATGATTTCAGAATTCCAGAGAGGCTGAACTAAGCCAGATAGATAGATGGTAGCATTAGCAGCAAAACCAAACTCTCCTCTCCACTTTCTCTGTTCATCTTCTCCGTTCTCTTTCCCTCTACTGGCTTTCTCTGCTTTTATTCATTATCTTTACTCCCTCATGGCTTTTCTTGTGTGGGGCCCATATGGCTCCTCCTGAATCTGTGATCTTTCATTTCCTGGATGAAATGCTGAGGGAGGAATCTGCTTGTACTGTATTTTTCAGCAAGGCCCTGAGGCATAGGTTATTGGCCAGGCTAGACTGCCCTTTGGTCAGGTGCCCTTTCTAGTCATGTCTTGGCCAGGGTGGGGATGGGAAGGTTCGTGGCACAGGCCATGGCCACCTGAGTATATCCTACAGCTAGGGCTGTGAAATGAGCAGAGCAGCTTGTCCATTCTCATGTTTATTGGATACTTTTTATATGTAGGTACTGTGGATTCATGGGCAAAAAAACAAACTACAAATACAAAATACAGCATGTTTCTGTATCTGCATAGGGTAATATTTGATATATAATTGGAGCATTTCTATTACCTTTCTTGAGAATTGCTAATTCCACTTGACTATACATATAGTCATTGGGGCCAGAAAGATGATTTCAAAGAACATTCATGATGAGTTAACTGTCCAGCCCTAGAACAAATGGCATTCTCATTAGCTTTGTGAACTCACTTCTCTTTCTCTTTTTGTCTGGATCCAGTGAATTTTAGGTGTACCTGAAAGCCTTAGGATAGTTTCACTGCTCCTGAAAGGGTAGTTCTTAATGGACATTTGACTCGGTGTTTATGAGGCAAAATCATATTCATTCTTTCTTTCAGTCATTTATTTTTCCTTTTCACTTAACATTTATTCAGCATCTTCTTGTCCTGGGTGCTGGAGATACCGAGATAAAATAAGACACTGCTTTAAGGGAACCCTCCATCTAGTAGGAAAAACACATGGGAGGAATGGCACCTTAGGCTGAAGGGGTAGCATTTGCAAATGGCACCAATGTGGGAATATAGGTTGCTGTAGAAGATGGGGAGGGAAGGAGGATGCTGCTGGCAGGAGTCAAATTCTAGCGGATCTTACATTTCAGTGTACTTAATCCTAGAGGGTGGGCATCAAAGGACAACGGACAGTTGAGAGTTTTAAGCATGGAAGTTAAATGATTAGATTTGCATTTAGAAAGATAATGCTGATGACAATGTGGAGGATAGATAGAGGGCGAGAGATTTGTGTCAGGGAGACAATTTAGAAATTTACTGTAGTGATTGAGATGGCAGGAGAAGAGGGCATGAACTAAAGCAGTAACAGCGGGTAAGGATAGGAGAGATGATAAGAAGAAAAAGTGTCAATATAGATAGGTAAGTTTTTAACCTTCATTTGAAATGTCAAAGCATTTATTTAATCCAGAAACTCTTCTCATTATTGACTATTTTTGACAGAGAAAACAATCTGTTAAACTGTTTACCTTACAATCCCTTTAACTGCTTCGTTTTGTGGCTTGTTAGAAAACTGAAAGACAGTGCTGTCTGGAGTTCACAAGTTAGCTGATGGGCATTTCATTTTTGTTTAGTCCTCCTAATTTGCCTTTCTACATTCCTTTGCCCTTCTCTCATCTCAGGTGCATCTCACAGCTTGTATTTTGAGTGACTTCGGCTCAATTCGTAGTTCATAAGACCTGGTGGCTTTGTTAGGTAAGCAAGAATCAACTTAGTTATGGAATGACATTGTTTTGCCTTCCCATTCAGCTTGAAAGATGATGACAGTGGGGACCATGATCAGAATGAAGAAAACAGCACACAGAAAGATGGTGAGAAGGAAAAAATGGAACGAGACAAGAGTCAGAGTAGCAACAAGAGGAAGGTGAGTTTTATGCTGCACAGGTAGTTGCCTTCGGACTTGAGACTTGGTTATCTTATGGAATCTATTCATCTGAAAGATGCCAGATTAACTTGATGGCACCCTGTTTTGGAATATCTAATCTTGTTCTCAGAAAAAGATTGTGGAATCACCAGAGTTCATTTTGGGACTTAGAACTTTTCTCTTGCCACAGGACCTTGAGATGATTCCTTGATTGTGGCATTCTCCTAGTGTGAGGTGGGAGAGATTAATTCTGGAGTTTAACAAAGCTGTTAGCTGCTTCATAAGCTGCTGCTGAGTATTTCAAATCCTATACATTCCTTGAAATTTTAGACTCTTTAGGCAGTAATAGTCTAAGTTGAAAATGACTTGGAAAAGAGAAAATTTAGAGAACGAGAGGTAGATGGATCAGGGTTTTTTCCTTGAAATATTAAAGCAATCATTAATTCATTTATTCCACAGTATTGAGTATCTCCCCAAGTGCAATGCTAGGTGTTGAGAGGACACAAAGGTGAATGAGACTGTTGATGAAGGAGCTTACATTTGATAATAATAACAATTCAATAGCAACAATAACAGTAACTGACATTTATTGAGCACTTAGTCTGTGCCAATCACTGTGCTAAGTACTTTATATCTACAAATACATTTATCTTCTCAGCAACCCTGTGAGGTGGTTATTATTATTTTCCTCATTTTGCAGGTAAGAAGCTGAAGTACAAGCAGATTAAGCAACTTGCCAGTGACACAAGAATGACATAGAAGATTCAGTGCTTGGACTAGGCATATGATAAGATAAAAACATAAATACTTATGATACAAGGTAGAAAATTATAAAAGCCATCAAAACACAGATAAAGTGTTACAGGAATTTAGAATCAGTTAACCACTAAGGAAATTTACTGTGTAAGCAGAATCATGAGCACATTGCGTAATTGAGGTGGTATCCTTTTTTAATTGTGGAGGTGGTAAGGAGTGACACTGTAAAATGTTTTCTCAGTCTCAGAGCACATGACAAATGCCCAGGATTAATACACCTTCTTTACTTCTCAGGCTGTTGTCCCTGGACCAGCAGAGCATCCCCTGCAGTACAACTACACTTTCTGGTATTCCAGGAGAACCCCTGGCCGTCCTACCAGCTCACAGAGCTATGAACAGAATATCAAACAGATTGGCACCTTTGCCTCAGTGAGTACTTAGTGGTTTCATGGAGTGTGCCTTGGTAGTAACATGCGTGCCTGTATTTGATGAGTCCTTACTATGTGTAAAATGTCATGGGGGACACCAAATTCTATACTGTCACTGTGTCCATCCTCATGAAGTTTGACAGAGTGAAGCTGAAAGCAAAGTTTGAAAGTTCCTTTTGTATTTAAGAACCTCCCATTAGGTTTTTGGCTATGTTAGTGATTATGCATAAGGTAGCATCTTTTTCCTGTGTTCAGAAAAAAAATGAAATCTCCAATAATTGTTTTTGTCGGTTCTGTCAGTACAGAGAGCCCAGGCTCTGTCTCATCCCGCTCACAGCAGATGAGGTTTGTGTACCCCAAGAAGCTGCCTGCAACTAACACCAGCCTTGTTCAGAGAGATCATTATGCACCTTCTGTATGCTGTACATTTGATCTCTAGGCAGAATGAAATTCAGGATTTGTTGTTTTCTTGAAATTATTGAGGCATTTGTTCTGTTTAAAATGCAGAAACTGGAAAAGAACATTATCATAGATGGTAAACTAGTAAAGAGGAGGACACAGTAATAGGCACTTTATTTGTGTAATTTCCTCCAATCATTATAGCTCTGTGAGGTCAGTGATAATTTCCATATTTTACAAATGAGGAAAGCGAGACTTCAGTTAAGTATCTGATCTAAAGTCTCAAGTCAGTCGTAATTCACTTGATTTAGACGGGTAGCCACTATTGAAACTTAGGTCAGTGAAAGTTAGATTCCAAATTCCATGCAATACACCAAAATGCGTGCCAAGAGGCTCCAATTTTAAAAATGTTGCTTACTAGGCAAACTGTATATTTTTAAGTTTACTGTTACTCAGATATGCAATTTAACCGGTAATCACATCATTTGTTTAACGTGAGATCCACAACATTACTATGCTGAGTTGATACAATTTCAGCCCATAGCGAAGATCTTGTTTAGTTGGCCTGTGCTGTCTTATCACTGGTAAATGTATGTTGAATGAATTCAAGGTCTTTAAAATGAATTAGGACACAGAGCCTGCCCTTAGGGAAATAAGGTGTGCCCAGGAACTTCCACATAAAGTAGAAGTAGACAGTGAGTGCTGCAATTTGAAAGGCACAGCCAGAGCACTCTTGGAGTCAGAGGAAAGAAGGAGTGATTCCAACTTGGAGGAAGCTGCCTTGGAGGAGATGGGTTGAAGAATGAATTTAAAGAATTGGAACAGGTAATGAGAAAGGGATTCTTGGCAGCAGGAACAATGGAATTAAACATTTGAAATATCCATGCATTTCTAACATTCCTGGATCCATCACAAAAGTTTTGATTACCTGCTATATGGGAATGCTAAACATTACTGGTAAAATGGCAGCCATTATGTTATGAGCAACTGGTTAAACACCTGGAGGATCAGAGAAAAAACTGTACTGGAGAGTACATTTTTATTAAGAACTCTTACTATATTAAATTTCTCACAGAGAAATAATTACATCGTGAAACCTTTTATTAAATCCAAAGCATTATTTCCCAATGGTTCTCCACTTTTCTTTTTTCTGGGCAGCTGGTCAGTGTGGGGAGAAATTCTTAATCCTAATCTTTAACATTTAAAATTTCTTGAAATCAGGGTGACTGAGAAGGCAGTATCTTGAAATGGAAAGAACACTGAACTTGGACATCACAAGGCTAATCTCTTCTGGTCCTTGATTCTGTGGGCTGAAGCAAGTCCTGAAACCATTTTCTCAACTGTAAAATGAGGAAGATAGTTGAGATGATTTCTGAGGTCCTTTCTGTAACTCATCCTGAGTCTGTAAACATTTGTTTTTTGGTTTCAATTAGGATTTTCACGAAAAATCTTTCAAAGTTTAATAATATTTCTCAAGCTGCTTACTTCATCTCTTGTCGTTTGGATATAAGATTGTGCAGTTTGCTGTAAGATTGGAATAGATCAGACTGTTAAAGCAATGGGGAACTCTTGACTGGAGAATTGGAGATGGTTGATGTACTTTATTTCCACCACACCTCTCCAGTTCCTAATTCACAGTAAGCCACTGGCTATAGTAGGTATGCTTTATTTCTTTCACCTGTGTTAGAGTGGATAAAGGTTTAGGTTATTACTCATTGTATACATATGACCACTTATTATCCCAAATCACTGTATGCAGTTAAGCTTAGCGGTTGCGGAGATGAGACACTGCATTAAAGACCTATGAAGGGCATTAGTTCCTGACTTCTTTTTAACATGTAAGACATGTCATGTGTTTCTGTTCCAGAGAGGAACTGAATGTACAGCCATTTCACACAGTGTAAGGTCCATTTCTCCTCAGTTGCTACCCAAATCTGGAAGTATGACCTGAATCTCTGTCCACTCACTACTCATTTTCAGCTACACAGTTGTGGTATCTTTCTGTGTGTTGATTGAGAGCCAGCCTCCTCAGCAGTGTGTTGGCAAATACCAACTGTTTCTCTTCAGACTGTTTCATGTTTTCTCCTGGCCAGTAGGTGTTCTCTGTGAATTACAGAGGAATAGAGAAATAATCTCTCCTGTCAAGACACTATTGAGAGATACACCATGATGATTATAAATAAGCATACATTAATGGAAAAATACAAGTCAGTTTTCTAATAGGATTGTGAAGGAGGGCCAGGAAAAACATAATGTTTCTAGCTCAAAAGAGGGACTTAAACCCTAGCTATGAGAAGCTAAGTCCTGTTTGATTTTGGACTGTCCTGGCTTTAGCAGTAGCATCATGGTATAGAGGAGTACATGTGGTTGATTCTGTCACTTATGCACTTAACTAAACAGAACTAAAAACTGTTTCATTCTAGCTAATGCTATATTTGCTAAATAAACAATCTTTGGGGCCTGCCCATGGCTTACTTAGGAGAGCATGGTGCTGACAGCACCAAGTCAAGCATTAAGATCCCCTTACCGGTCATCTTTAAAAAAAAAAAAAGTCTTTGATCAAGAAATGATTTGGTTCTAAAAAATGCATTGAGGCTGAGGCTGTGTGGCAGTTAACTTCATATACCTCAAGACTAAAGGATTTCTTTCCATTTTGCCAAAAACTAGTCTTCATACTGCATGATATGATTTCCTGCAGCTTCAGTGGAAGAGTACATATTAACGTGGCTTCACCAACTAAAGCTCCTGGCTGAGGCTAGCATTTCTCACCCAGAGAGTTTATTCTTGTATTGCCAATGTTACTTTTTTTTTTTTTTTTAAATCAAACTCTATGAAACGCTTTTTCTCTAATAATATGCCTTCCTTTCCACAGAATGCCCCAAATGAAAATGTGTCCTAAAGAGGATAGCCTGTAGCAGAGTTTCTTCCATGCTTATGCTCTTAAGTAAATTTCAGATCTTCGGATGCATTCAAAGAAAAGGAAAAGATACATCTTTTCTATTCTGGGGTCTTCTCTCTGCAGGTGGAGCAGTTCTGGAGGTTTTATAGCCACATGGTACGTCCCGGGGACCTGACAGGCCACAGTGACTTCCATCTCTTCAAAGAAGGAATAAAACCCATGTGGGAGGTGAGGACTGAGGGCCTCTGACTGCTTTTTTGAGCAAGTTTTGTTTTCTTTTGCTTTCTAGCCCTGCCAAGGTTAAAAGTATTTTCAAGTCTTCTCTCAAAATTGCATCACTATTGGCTATATCTTTAGAACCTGAACCTCTAGAGGAAGGCACTGATGCCATTGCTTGTCTGCGTGGGTTGGTGCTGGGTAGTTTTGAAGATTGTTTTATCACTAAAATTATCTTATAACATTAAAGAGTTTTTTTTTTTAATTACACTTATTCCTGTATAACTAATTTTTGTGTGTGTATGTGTGATATTTTTACATAGTATACATATGATTAATGTGGGTAAAAAAATAAGCTTAAAGGCAGTAGTAACTGGAGACCCAGAGCTGAGCTCTGTAATCTTTTTGCAGAGCTATTAGTTGGCTGTACAGTGGTATATTGCATCTTCTATTCTGATCCCAGGGCGTTTTTCTAGAAGACAAATGTGGTTACATCTGCTCCAGGGCCCCCCCACCCAACCCCCTCATCTTATGCAGCTCTCTATTGTTCACATGATCCAACACCTAATTTACCTTTCAAGTTTCATCTCCCATCATCTCTAAACCTTCCCTTCCATGCAGCTAGACCCTCCTGTTTGCATCTCCCTGGCTCACAATCAGGTTTTGTACATATGGTCCTCCCAGTGCCCACTGCACCATTCTCCTGCTTTACCTGCCTGATTCCTGTTCCCCTCAAGACCCCACTGAAATGTCTCCTCTTCTTGTTTCTGACTGTCTCGTTCTTCCTTAACATTCTGTGAGTATCTCTGTTACAAGCAGCACTTGTCAGACTTCTTTGCTGTAATTAACTTTCTTTTCTATCTCCTCTGCTAGACTGGATTGAGGTAGAGACTGGGGCTTTGTGTCTGTGTACTTGATACACTCAGTATATGTTTAGCAAACAAAGTTATGAATGATCTGTGTTTGAAATCTGACATCATTTCATTTTGATTTCTAAAGTAGTTCCATTAAAGGACTTTTAAACCATTTTTTTAATGCTTTATAAAAGATTCTGGCTTCGTTTTTCTTTTTTTTTTTCCCCTGTATCTTCCGTCTCTAGCCCTACTATCATTTCTTCTATAAAGTTGAATAATTGGGAAGTGACAAGTCTTAGTATTCAAGGATTCTTGGCTTTTTACTGCCTTAATGCAAAAGAAAAAGAGCTGTGAAACCATATTTTTTAGTGACAAATTATAGATGTATATATTTATGAGGTACAAAGTGGTATTATGATTCTTTAATACAATGTGGAATGGTTAAATTTTTCTAATTAACATATTTTTCTAATTAACATATTTCTGACCTCAAATATTTAACAATTTTGTGATAAGAACATTTGAAATTTACCCAGCAAAATTTAAATGTATAGTACTGAATTATTAGCTATATTCTCTATGCTGTGTAGTTGATCTAAAAAAAGAAAAAATGTGAAGCCGTATTTTAACTTGAGTGCTTTTTGTCATTCTACAGGATGATGCAAATAAAAATGGTGGCAAGTGGATTATTCGGCTGCGGAAGGGCTTGGCTTCCCGGTGCTGGGAGAATCTCATCCTGGCCATGTTGGGGGAGCAGTTCATGGTTGGAGAGGAGATCTGTGGTGCTGTGGTCTCTGTCCGCTTTCAGGTAAGCCAGCCATGAGCCAGTCTGGCTTCTTGTGTTGCCCTTGCTCTCCTTGCTGCCTCTGGTTTGCTTTGATGATTCTTTCTGTTCCTCCTGTAGGAGGACATTATTTCAATATGGAATAAGACTGCCAGTGACCAAGCAACCACAGCCCGAATCCGGGATACACTTCGTCGAGTGCTTAACCTACCTCCCAACACCATTATGGAATACAAAACTCACACCGACAGCATCAAGTACGTGTTGTGGGGGTTTGGGGGAACATGTCCCTAATCTTAGCAGAAGTAGATCCATAGTTGGACCCAGAGTGATATGATAGTACAGGAGACTGATTTGTGCAGAAGGGGCAGACCAGGCTTCCCCTCTAGGGCTTCTGGCCAGTTGCTGTAGTTCTTGTTGGTGAGGTTCCCCGTCCACCTATACTACGAGGTATTTGTAGAAGAGAGAGGCCTTCTGCGGAAACCCAGTTGCACTGCCGAGACTTGCTTCATCTCTGTAGGCTCTCTTGTCTTTCATATGCTAACAACCATCCTAAAATGAAAGACAAAGCTTTTCTTGCTGTTTTTTAAGATAATTTCACTGAACAATAAAGTCCTCTACCCTGCCCTCCCTTCACTCCACTTTTGCATGTCTTTTTAACCTATTAGCTTCAGTCTGCTTTCTTTGTCTGGGGAAATTGACTTCTTATCAGGAATAAGGACTCCATTTCCTTGTGTGTAGAGCTGGAATCGTAGAGGAGGCAGGATAGCGTGTGTGAGAGAGCAGAATGAAAAGGAAGCTTTGCAGTCTCCCTAGGACTCAAGAAAATGGAGCGGCCTTTCCACAGTGAAAGTCACTGATTAGGCTCGCTCCTTCAGTGATTGAGTGTCAGAAATAAGCTCAGGTTATTTTGAAAAAGTTGTGGGAGGGCCGACCCCGTGGTGCACTCGGGAGAGTGCGGCGCTGGGAGCGCAGCAGCGCTCCCACTCCTGCCGGTTGGGCTCGGATCCTATATAGGGATGGCCAGTGCGCTCACTGGCTGAGCGCGGTGCGGCCAGTCACAAGAAGACAAAAAAAAAAAGAAAGAAAAAGTTGTGGGAAGTGGCTATCAGATTGTCTCAAAACCAGAGGGAGAGCTAGCCAGCTATAAGTGAAGACTTTTAGGTTTAGTTCTCTCGTGTGGCCTTGTATCAGTATATGCCTTTTTCAAGTCTCTTTGCAACTCTTCTTCAGTTTCCCCACCTGTAAAATGGGGGCCAGTAATACTTTACCTAACAAGGCTGTTGTGAGGCTGATGTAATCTTCGTAACTGAGATGGAGATGCCCTTAACAGAGCCAAGTGTTATTATTGCTGCGTTCATCATTAGTATATCATCATCATGTTATTAAAGACTAGTAGTGAGCTCAATGGTTGTGTTTAGCAGGCAGACCATTTGTGAATCTCTTTCCCATGCATTCACAGATAGTGTTATGGGTGGAGTTGGCTTAACCAGCTAAGTGCCAGTTTTTAACTGGGAACACTGCCATGGGAGTTGGTCCGTAATCAAATGGCTAGACATGATTCATCATAGCCACCAGCAGTTATTAGCTAGCCGTGGCCCTAGTTATTTGCCTTAGCAGTCTTGTGTTAGCTTTGTTTTTCTCTAGGCACATTTTTCTTATTCTCTGTTCTGAGGTAGAAGTAGTTTCTGTCCTCCAGCCAGATTCAGTCCAGACTGGAGAGATCTGCACCTTTTTAAGGTTACCAAATACCTCCCACCCCCATCTATCCCAGAAGCTAGCTTTTCACCTGGATAAGAAAGGGAAAAAGATATTTTTCGTCAACTCTCCCCTCTCTGCTGTTCTCCCTTTCTAATACCTTGAGGGAGTTCTTCCTGACTTGGGTAGAAACATGTATAGAAGTCCTTACAGAGTCTAGGAGAGACTGTGGACTATTTTGCCTTAGTCTGCTAGAAAGACCGGCCTGCTGCTCGCTGCTTTATCCAGAGCTCGGCCTCTGGCACTCCAGCCCCGCAACTGTAGGGACCAGAAAACCCTCCTTGAGACCCACATACTACTTTCCCTTGCGTTCCCCTCTCTTTCCTCTCCCAATGAGCCAACCTTTTGCACTTCCACTAGAATGCCAGGCAGGCTGGGCCCCCAAAGGCTCCTTTTTCAAAACCTCTGGAAGCCGCGGTTGAATGTGCCATGACCCTCTCCCTCTCTGGATGGCACCATCATTGAAGCTGGCGTCATCGGAGTCTCTTGTTCTGTTGGCGTGCTACCTGGAAGATCCTTCTGTCCTGGACAAGAGGAATTGGAAGAGCATTTTATGTTTTAAGAACAGGCTGACATGCAGCAGCTACAACAACAGCTGAGATCACTTAATAAATGGTGCTAAACTAGCTTGTCTCATGCTCTTGCTCTTTATGGTGCATCAAAGATGTGGCCTTTTGGACTGACTGTCACCATACTAAGGGATGGCACAGACTTCTCCATGGAGGGCCATCCAGGGATGCAGCCTCATTCCCATAAGCCCATTGTGTAGTGTCATGCAGTATTTTGTTCCAGGACTGCTGAGGTCTGACACAATGAGGTGACATCTAGCTCTCAAAATTAAGTCCCCATTTTCTGGTATTAAATTTTAGTTCCCATTTAGTCATGCTGATGACAAGGACAGAGTGATTTCCGATTTAGAATTCAGTTTGAAAGTCTGCTGAGGTTGGAAAGGGGGCTCCTTGGCCTTTGCTTCGCTGACTTCCATTTGCCTTTACTTCAAAGAAATCTCTTGCTTGTAGGTTAAAGCCCTGCTTCCATCTGTGTGTGGCTGTACATGTATAGCTTCCTCACTTTGTGCTAACAGGGTTTTCTCACTGGTGCCAAAGCTGCCCAAGCCACAAGCTCTTTGCCAGGCTTCTCCCTTCTGCTTTCCCTTTAGAGCTAGATCATCTTCCTTTCTGAGCTGGCTCTGCTTGCAAGATCTCAAGATTATAGCCCTTCCCTTTCTCCCAGTCCCAGTGTTACTGTGCGTCAGGATCTGGGGTGGGAAAATATCTTCACCCTATGTGAGTTTGCTCCTTAGGATATCTGACCGTAGCACGTAGCAGCCCCTCATATGCTTTGTAGCTTTGGCTCGTATGTGCTGCAGCTTGGCCATTAGGCCCTTAACCTGCATGTAGAGTTTTAGCAAGCCTCGTGTTATGTTTTCTTAGGAGCTACCACCAAGAACAAAAATAAACAATCACTTTTGCATACACTGGGTTGGGCTGCCTGAGAGGATCTGTGAAAGTAAGGTTGAGTTTTCCAGAGTGGCTGTTCACTTTGGCAGTTTTTGGCAGTGACACCCTGTACTTGTACCATCCTGACTTACCCCAGTCTCCATGTGGCCTTTGACCGCACAGAACACACACATTGGGACCAGCACATTGGGCTCAACATGCTAGGGGTATTTGTGTCACTGCTTCTTTGTTTAATGTATATCCAGAATTGGTTGAAGTACCTAGAAAATGGGAGATTTGCTGGAATATGGAAAGGCCCATTCTCTATGTTCTTAGCATTTCTCAGAGTTACCTTCTCTGGCTCTTTCCCTCTTGCCTTCCACTATCATGTTACATGCATTGACCTTAATTTCAGCTCTACTGTAATTGCTCTGGGGGATGAGCTTGACGTCACCTTCCAGAGGAAGAGTCGATCAGAAAGCACCAAACTGATCTTGAGACCCTTCTGATCCTTGCCACACTGAACAGAAGTCAGAACTAGTTCTGCTTTGTTCTGGTCCTTGTGGCCCTTCCACAGGTATGGGCTTGTTTCAGCCAAGGAACAGCACCTGCTGGGGCTCGAGAATTCCAAGGGAAGGGAAGGAAGAAAACCAACAATTGTTCTCCACCAAGTACGCTGGAGATTAAGGCTGCTGGAAATGGTGTGGGGAGTTTTTTCAGGAGTGGCTTAGATTTTTCAGTCAGGTGTTCCTGACTCTGGCTTGCTATGTTTCAGTTCAGTCTCTAGTGTCCTCCTTCAACTGTTTGATTTTTCCAGCCTTCCCCCAATCTTGCTGCTTGTGGCCTTTTCTTCTTGCTGCTGCACCCTTAGGTGAGCTGAGAGGCATCCACTGCCACACAGAGTGGACTGTGAGCTTTGCTGCAGAGGACTCCTGCCCTTGTTTATTGCCGACAGCTCACCCCTAAGTAATGGGAAACTTGGTAATTGAGTTTCTGCTCAGGTCATGGCTCCTTTTAATGAGGCCAATTCATATTGAATTTTCATAGGTTTGGGTCCTTGCAAGCCTCAAGTGACTCATCATATCCTCTGCTTTGAGGAGCAATCTCATAAAACAGCCAGAATCATGGGGACACCAGGATAAAACTGGGTACAGAGCCATATAAAACAACAGTGTCTTTTGTGAGGAAACTCCTCTTTGGAATAGTCTCATTAATTCCCTTGCACAGCTGGCCTGGAATGGAAAAGGGGAAGACAGCTTCCCATAGTGGGCCATAGTGCTGGGTAAGACTGGCCAGACTTCTGTGCAGAGAGAGTTAAGGGTAGGTGATTTCTCTTTATTCCTTTATTCTAGAGGAGAAACAGGTCGAATCATGGGGAATTTCCTTTACCATGTCTAGATGTCATTGTATTTTAACACTGAACTTTAATATATAGCCAAGGACCAACCCATCCCTTCTGTCATGGCTAAGTCATAGCCCAGCATAATTGCTGGCCCAGCTTTGCGTTTGTGAAATGCACTGCCATACGGATAATCAAAGTGAGGAAAGCCCAGATTAGCAGGAGTCTGAGCTCCTCTGTGGGTGTTGAGGGCTAGCTGAGTGCAAAGCTGTGAACCTTGCAGGCTTGGGGCAGCAGTAGAGGCAAATAAGTTTTGAATTGCAGAGAAATGAGATCTCTCTACTCTCAGAATTTGCTTTCTGGTAAGTGAGATGGGACAAGAGTGGTCTTGAAAGGGCTCTTTGTTCTCTGTCATTTGAATCTCTACAGAATTCCTGTAGGCTATATTAATCATGGTAATTTTTTCTTTTTTAAAAAACTATAGTCATGATACTTTTTACATTTAACTTGTTCTTTCTTTACCTGTAAAAGAAGAAAGTTTTAATATTACCCAATATGCCTGGTTTGCCAGGTGAAAAATAGCTAGAATATTCACACCTAGCTTCTGGCAGTGGATTTGCCTCTTAGCCAAGCTGTTGGCCTGTAAGAATAAGAGTGATTATACCAAAGACTATAGCCAGCTATTTTATTTTCACTGACTCCATGAGAGGAAATTTCTTTCTTTTTTTTTTTAAAAGATGACCAGTAAGGGGATCTTAACCCTTGACTTGGTGTTGTCAGCACCATGCTCACCCAGTGAGCAACCGGCCATCCCTATATGGGATCCGAACCCGTGGCCTTGGTGTTATCAGCACCACACTCTCCCAAGTGAGCCATGGGCCGGCCCAGAGAGGAAATTTCTTAACCCAGATTTTTCATGTTGAGGTTTAACATATAATGAACGTATTTCTGAAGAAACTGAGAGGGTGATTTAATACTGGAATGGATTAGAGGGCAGCTCTGCAGTTCATATTTCTTCAGGTCCTTGACACAGAGAATTGCTTTGTTTAGGCTCATGTAGGTATGGGCCTTTCTGGAAACAAAAGGATAGATAGATAAGATGAAGCTTCAACACAGCTGTGTAATTTCTTGACACCTGAGTTGTTTAAGATGGAATTTAAATGTCACTGTTAGAAAGAGTGAGGGTTTCCCATGTCATTGCCCCAACATTGGATTTTGCTCTGCCCTTGGTTTGTTTGGAGTAAAGAGTGAAACTGCCTTGTGACAGTACTAACAAGGGGCTTTCCAGAAGGGGCTGTCTGTGGGACAGGCATCTTGCTGTGTAAATTAAGTTTAGGAATTGACAAAGACCGGCATGCTTGTTTGGTGGTCTTACATTTTTTCTCAATTTAGTTAGCATAAACTAGTAGCTTTGGTGATACTCTCTGAAGAAACCATTAACTGCACATCTGCCTCTTATTCTAAGACATAAATCATCAACTTATAAATGTTGCTGTTCAAAAGCAGGAAACAGTAATGAAACTGGTATAAACATTACCTAGAAGAATGAATTTGTTGTGTCACGTGTCCATACATAAACCCTTTCTTTAAAAAAAACAAAAACAAAAAACCTGTAGAAGGCCTGATAAAGTATTTTAGTGATCATACTATTAAATGTGCACCCAGGGTGATAATATACTGGCATCAAATTATACCAAGAATGGAATAATTGATAATAAAACATTAGGTTTAGAAGTGCCAAATTTTATATATAATTCGCAGGGAACTTACCACTTTTGGGCTGAAAAGTGGCTAGGTCAAAAACGTAAGAAAATCAGCTCCTCTGAGAAAACTTGAGGTGGGTTAGAGCTTCTGGAGAAGATCTGGCTTTCTCCTTTCGTCACTCACCCAGCAGTCACCGAGGGCCTGTTCTCTGTGGAGCACCACCTGAGAGACCATGTACCACTTCAATCACATTTCTCATCTCTTCCTCACCCCAAATTCTAAGTTGAGTTAATCTGAACAAAAGTTGTAATGAACCTTGTTCCCTGGAAATTTTGAACTGCCATGACCCACACAGCTTAAATTTTAAGCTAGTAGTTACATGGATATTTTAAGAAACAGATGGATCTTGACACATTTAGGGTCTGAGTTTAGAAGGGATAGAAGGTTGGGAATGTGAAAGCAGAAAATAGTATAATGTTCTCATTGCATCATTAGACATCATAATGCTGTTGGGTACTTGCCTTCACCTTCAGGGTGAGGTCTCGTGAAAGACTGCATCTACTACCTGCTTCCATGTTCCCATGGCAGAAAAGGCAAGAAGTGCTGCTGCCCTTTGCTGCAGTAAATTGGAAGCATTTCCAATGATGATTGAGCTTTAGCTCTGACCTCACTGGCCTCCCCTGTAGTCTTGTCAAAGGAACATGGTTGTAGATCCTCAAGGGAATAGTGAGGATCAGACTTCCCAAATGGAGTTACCAGTAGAAGTGCCAGCTGCCCCTGCTAACCTGAGAGCAAATACGATGGGGACCTTGCTATTCCCTGGTACCTATGGATCCACACAGCTTGGAGGGCTTCAGAAGTGGGATGTGGGGTTATCATGTCTGTTCTTTCTGTTCAAAAGCTTTTGATCTAAATGTGCTATTGTGTTTTTTGTCTCTGGTTTGCCAGGGCCTGGGAGGAGTTTCATGGCCTGGTGAACAGCAGCGGCCGCTGATCGGACGCTCCCCCTCTGTCTCTCACACTCAGGGTAGGGCCTTGCCTATCTTCTCTGTAACCCTGTAACATACCTCTCAGCCACAGGACCCCTCTTCCCACGGGGATGTGTTCTTCCCATGTACCCTCAACCTTGCCTCTGCCAATATTGAGCCTCAGAGAAAAGGCGTGAATCCCAAACCACTGGATTCTTGTCCTCCCTGGGTCATATGTCTCCAGGCAAACCCCTGGGCAGGTCACTTAACCTCATTATGCCTGTGCTTTCTCATTTGGGAAATGAGGCTCTGTGGACCAACAGACCTCTGAAATCTATTTCATTGCTAACATTTCATGATGATAAATGTGCCACAAGTCTTTTTTCTTTTGCTCAGATGTAGTCATATTTAAGCCATCTGAGTATGTCCTGTGATTAAAAGGGCAATTCCACAGGCTCCCGAAATGGGTTAGGTGAGAGGTATGTCTCTTGTTTGCTGGTGGTGTTTGTCAGTTGTGAAAAAACAGTAATATAAATTCAGGTTTCAGCAGTGACAGTAAACAGTGGGTAGATTTCAGAGCTGTGGAAGAGACAGTTCCAGGCTATACTGTAACTAGATGTCACATGTTTACTAGTAGGGAGAGGCACTTAGCGAAGGAGGGAGCAATGAAAGCAGTCACTTGAAGAATTTTTGTATTTCAGTTAAGAGAGCACCAAGTCCATGTTTGTCTCTGTGGCAGAAGGAATTGGGTAAATTTATTCTGAATGAGGAAGGGATGGAAGTCCAGTATCTGCATGTGCTGGAGATAAGAGCCTGTTCCCGGACAAAACTATCCTCACCTCTACCATCCCCGAGAAATAGAGTATTTCTTAACTTGGAAAACAACATGTCAACTGTAGAAGCTGCTTCAGAATTCCCCCCTTGCATCCCTCAGACGGGACAGAAGAAAGAAGATGACCAGGAGGGACAGAAGCAGGTGGCCGGGAGTCTGGGTGCTCCGTGTGGCTGGTAGCATCTGTAGATAGACAGTCACACATTTCCTGCCACATGATGATGCCACCCAAATCTTTTTTTAAAATAGTTTGATTCCTTTATTGTAAATTCCATTTTCAGATGGTAATACCAGATTTTCTAAACTATGTTATAAAAGGTTTCTCCTTAAAATATAGTCAACACAGATTCTACGATGGCTGCTAGTATGCGTAAGGAGGGATGAAAAACATGTCAGCTCTAATAGTGGATAAATTATTTTTATTTTGTGGGCTAAAAAGTAGCAAATATTTGAAATAAGTTAAATTTTTAGAAGCCTATAGAAGTGCTATAATGGAATTGTTTTAATAACATTGCCATATTTAATTATTTCTAAGTTGTTGGGGGTTTTTTGCTTTTAATATTCTTAAAATTGGGTGCTTAACAGTGAATGTGATAAGAAAGGTTTTGTCATAGTTTAATTAGCAGTGTTTACTTCTTAAAGTACATGAAATAATGGTACTTTTAAAAATTGGCAGCATCTTAAGTTCCATGAGAAAAAGTCTTTAAAATGAAATTGATTAAGCAGTAATGGTCACACACAAAAAAACCAAAATGAAATAGGAATAGACAGAATGGAAGAAAACTTAAAATGACTCCCCTTGCCCTTAGCAGACACTAAATCCCCCAGGAAAAATATCTTTGAATAGCTTTGAAAAGTAACACATTTGCATAATTGCCATTTTGTGGTCTCTGTTCATTTTGTTGCCCCCATATCTTCTTTGGACAGGGAAGAGGCAGGTGAAGGGAGCACTTCATGGTTTAGGTGTTCTCCTTGAAGCATAGACTTGGAAGTCTGTAAGGAGTGTTTGAATTTAAGCAAAAAAGTCAGCTCACTTCATTGTCCTAAAGGACTTCATATTTCAACTCTATTGGTTTAACCTTGCTTTAAGCAAAAGAGGTGTTCTGAGAAGATACACATGCCATCTTAGAGGTCTCTTAACACTTTTAAGCCTCTCTTCCTCTCTCCCTTTTCTTTCTCCCCTTCTAAGTAGATCATGATCTATGAAGAAATTTGGTAGAAAAACTGCTATTTAAATAATTCTTCTTGAACCACAAATAATTTTCCTCAATTTATTTGCTAATATGATTTATCTAATAGTAATAGTTATTAAAATAGTGATGTCTGATAGATTATTTATTCAAATAGTCCTAGTATTTTAGGGCTGTTTCATTTGACTTCTATTACAAATAAGTATTGCCCTTTTAGCCATGGCTTTAGTAAAAGTTCCAGTTAGCTGCTGGGAAAGGATTCTGGTTACTTAGATGTTTGGGCTGACATGCAGAGGACAGTGATCTGTATTGTTGGGGAATGAAGTTGGCATGGTCACTGAGTGGGAGATGAGGATTGAAATTTGCCCCACTGAAGCTAGAAAGGGATTGCAGCTTTACTGAATATGCAGGGAGAGAAGAGGAAACCAGAACTGGCCTGTGGTGGACAGCTCCTGTGTCCTGTTTCATACTCTTAAGCACATAGCCCATGCACCATCACAGCATTGCCAGATGAGTAGAGGGCTAGCGTTCAGGAGCTCACTGTGGATTTTCTAAATTTTAGTTAGCTTTTAAAAGAAGAGAAGCACATTTAAAAGAAAAAAAAAAAAGTTGCCTGTGGCCTCTGCCAATTCCTGACTTCATTCACCTTTTCCCTGTCTCTCCGTGAGCTGCAGCCTGGGGCAAGGGACATAATTGAGTATGAGTTCCCACCTTGTTTCAGGTGAACACATTCCTCACGCTAAATTAGGCACTGAGCTGTTCTCAGCCCACTATTTTTTTAGAAAGGCTGGACCAAAGCCATAGGGCCCCACTGCCACCAGCCTGCTTTAGCTGTCAGGAGCAGTCCACCCACCCTCATTGCTCATTTGCTTTCATGTTAAATCAGACTGGAAAAACACAGTTGGATTTTCCTGGATTTTCCTTTACTCTTCTTCCCTTTTCCATTTTGCAAATGGACCTTAGAATGATATGACTTTTTAGTTTTTTTTGACTATAAATAAAAATATTTGAATGGGAAAGTGTTATAGAACCTTTCAATTTACCTGCCATAGAGAAAATTTATTTCTGGCCCAACTCCAGCACAGAACAGGAATTCTTCCAAAAGATAAGCTTACCTGCTTATGATGATGATTATCCTGAAAATTCTCTTCCTTATATCACTAAACAGCTGAAAGAGCTATAACCACATAGTTGCCTCCCATCTCCCTTACTGGATGATAGATAATTCTCCCATAGTCAGAAAATTCTGATTCTACTTTCTCACATCCCTGCCTTTCTGTTCACTCTTCTAAGAAGAAGAGTGGGATCCCTACTGATAGACTTCTATTGCCCAATGGCTATATGGCCCTAGAGGTGGCATTTAAAGGGAGGAAATTGAACAGAGCAAATGTTCCTGCATAATCACTTTGTTTAGTATTAGATGTATGTAGGATAAAGCATCTTCTGTAATGCAGTCTCAGTCACACAGAACATCGTCCCTGAGAGAACTCAGAAGTAACACACACACATCAGTTACGCCTGCTTTGCTCCATGTTATGATCACATATGTTCCTTATCATTCTTTGCTGGCTACTTGTGACACCTCAGAGGGATCTGTCCTTTTGAAAGGAGATTTTTATACCATTGGCCTTTCAAAAAGATGACCATCCCATTAACTCTGTGTTTAGCTTTTAGCTTCTTAGATGAAAATAGTTGAAATACTCAGTAGCCACTGATAAATGAACCACATGGACATGCATGTCAGTTATAAAAATACCAATGGACTTTGAGATGACATCAGTTTCTTCTCAGCCCAAGTTCATCTACACCAGCTGCAGTTTCCCCTCTCAGTATACTTATCCACAGTCATTCTCTTTGTGGGGTGAGGGCTGTTACTGTCAGCCTGCCACCATCATGGAGGAGAATCTGTTAGCCAGTAGCAGGAGGAAACTACTGTTTGGCTGTGCTGAGCACATTCTTTCTTCAGTATTTATTTACTCTGGACCAAGTGCATATGCCTAGTTAATTGTAACAACTTTTAGATAGGTCAGTTAAAGCCAGAGCTTCTAGAATGTCCCTTTAAAATGAAAGGGAAATAACTACTCCAGAATCCAGGTTAATGAGAATTTCTGTTTCAGATTTCTGGTAAATTTAAGTCTGAAGCACTGGGCTAGGGCCGCAGCGAGGTGGCCTTTAAAGCCCTGCCAGCCCTGAGATTTTGAAATTCAGATGGTGATGTGACCTGCTAAGATTGTCATTGGCGCAAGAGGAGTTACTAGTGGGTGATCCAGCCTGTCTGCAGCCAATAGGAGGCAACTAGGAGGACACATGTTAGGATCTGCTTGCCCTCTTTCCCCCCTACCCACCACCCTACACACTTATCTTTCAAGAGTTAGAGCCATATTTCTAAAGTGAAAGATACCCAGATTTGACTCCTGGAATATCCTTTCCTTTTGTAAGCAGCTCTGACTTTTAAACTGAGGATTGTTGGTTGGTTGATTGGTTTTTTATTTATGTAATATAATCACATGGTTCAATTTTTTGAAAAGTATATGTGAGAGAAAGTCTCCCTCAAACGCTGACTCCATCTGCCCAGTTTCCATTGTGCCCTTTCCTGCCCCCTGCCCCAAGTACCCACTGTTGTTGATTTCTTGTGTAGCCTTTCAGAGTTTTCTAATGTATATACAAGCAATATGAATATGTAACCTTATTTCTCCCAGCCCCACTCACATAAAAGATAGCATACTGTGTATACACATTGTTCTACACCTTAAATTATCGAGTTATCTTGGAAATATTTCCATGTTAGTAGAGGGCTTTCTTGTTTTTGTTTTTTAGGCTGCACGGTGTCCCATTATATGAATGTTTCATAATATTAATATTTAACCAGTCCCCTCTTAATCTGCATTTGGATTGTTTCTAATCTTTTGCTATTGCAAACAATTGAATTGAAGTTTTTGAAGGGACTTGGGAGGTGGGTTGCCATTTTGGCATTAAGATTGGCAAGGAAGGAAGGTTGGTCCTGGGGTGTGTCATGGAGAGCCCGAGAGCTGCCAAGGTCAGTTCTCCCCTGTGTATGTGTGATTGTGTATAGATGATCTATGTATTGAACACTCTATTTTCTCCCATTTTTTTTTCAGGGACAATTCAAGCTTTCGAAATACAAAAATCACATTGTGAAAGTACACAAGCTGGCAATAATCCTTTTCTGTATGTGTGTGTTTGTCCGAAATGGATGGCAGGCCTCCAGCCAGTCCTTCCATCTGCTTACTGAAGGGACGTCCCTGAGCCGCGTGCTCCCTTTTGCACTCATTTCTGGAGGACGGATTCCGCTAGACACCCTCCAGCATCGCTGACTTTATAAAGCGGAAAAAGAGAAAACGTGACTTTGTAATAGACAAACATTGTTTTTTAATGGGGTTCTGTGGGGGGAGTTTAGCCTTCGGTTTTGCTGTGTGCTGTCCAGATGCCTCTCGGTATCCTATTGTGCTCTTCTCATGCTGGATGAAGGGCATCATGACCACGTGTACATGCCAGAGCCGTCGATGAGGGGGATCAGTATTATGAATGTCTGTGCATCCAGGAAAAGCTTTCTGTTGGAGAGTCCCGGAATAGCTGTATATGCTCTCTTGTAGCTCTGCCATTAAATTATTGGGACATTTTGTTTCCTTCTCTCCCCCCTTCCCCCATGCCCACCACTTTCTGAAAATGTGTTACTGATGTGATGACTCTTCAGGATTTTGTATCATCTGCCTTATGCCCTCCAGTCGCCCTTCCTGTGGGACTTTCTCCTTCTCAGGCACTCCTGCACTTAGAATTGTAATCCAGTGGGTCATGCTAGTTTCACTGAGGCATCTTAGAGTATATGCTTTGGTAAATTAAGCTGAAGCAGAATCCAGTTAGATTAGGAGCTAGATTGTAATGTAGTTTACAAGTGCAGGATTTGGAGGTGAGGGCAGTGACTGAAATCATTTTCCCAGAAGAGCAGGGCCTGTGTGTCAAGTCTGTTTCTGTGGGTTCTTTCATGTCCCTTATTGAGGAAGGGAAGCAAAAGCTGGTTATTGCCAGGTGTTGATATTTAATATGTTAATTCTATGATCCCGAAACTGGGACATTTGAAGAAAAGGTGACCTTGCTGGATGGCTATATTTGCATGGCTGTGCCTGTCTGTGGTGGTTGGAAAACCCTACTTTCAGTCTTCATCACCTGGTATGTATGTTAGCAAATGTGTGCTGATCCATAATGCCCAGACAGAAACCTTGAAGGCGACTGCACGCATGCTTAAAAATGACCAGTCACTCATCAGAGAAGCAAAGTAGTCTGACTCCAGAAGGACTGAAGAGAATCAAAAGAGCACCTAGGATTCAAATAAGTAATGAGTAAGAGTCCTACAGCAGCCTCCAATGAGCACTGTCTTACTTGGCTCTTGTGAGCAAAGATTGCAGTACCTTAAATTAAGGCCTCTCTTTAAAACATATCCTTGAAGGCCAGGGGGATCCTTAGCCACCTGGTCTCAGAGAAATCATGTGAGAGTAACATGAATTTCCTTATCATATTTATGTTACTCTCTTCCTACTTTCCAACTCCTGAACATGCTCTAATTACCACTGTTTGGGGATGCTTTTCCCTGAAAGAACAGGGGAAGTACAGAGGCCAAAAGGGAGGTGCTTCCGTTACAGGTTAAGTTAGATAAGAAGATCTAGCAGTGATTGGAACTCCAGGAATATGAGGAATGCTTTCTGGTGTCCAGACAATTGTGAAGGGCTCAGGAAAATACAGGAGCAACACTGGCGACAGCAGGGAGGAAAGGCTGCCTCCTGAGATTTGTTCAGAGCCCGGGGAGATCTTCACTTTTGCCTAAACTCAGATTTGCCATGAAAATTCCAAAGAAAGCAGACATTTGGATTTGCCCTCCTTTGGGCATCTATCTGACTGTTGTGCATACGTATAGGTGCATATGTGTACAATGTGTTGATGAGTGATGGTTTGGTCAGGCCTGGTGGGTAGGTGTGTTGTCCATAATTTTGCTTTTTTGGGGGGTGGTTCTCATTTGTTCAGATTTTTGCATCTCTTATGTTTTCTAGAACTGCTCATGTTTCTCCTTCGTCTTTGTCTTTGTAGTATTTGATGGTTATTTTTTTCCCAGCAAAAATATGCTGGGAGAACCCAGTGTTCTCCCAGAACAATTTATCCAAACCACCCATTTTTTCCAAACTAGCTTGAGAGGTCTTTTCATTTATTTTGACTTAAACAGGCTGAGCTGTAACACTTTTATGGCTATGGTATCACCTGTTCTAGAGACAAAGGGAAAAAAGGCCTGCCAGGGCCAACATAACCAGTGTGGTGGGTTGCTGCCGGAGAATGGGAAGTAGGTCTCTACTTGGCACAGTTGGGGCTGTTCTCCCCTGACCTGTTTGCTGGGTTCTCTGTTTGAAATTGGCCCTTACTTCTCTCCAGGGCTCACCAATCACATTGTATCCTTCTGTTTGCGCACACGTGCGTGTGTGTGTGTGTGTGTGCGTGTGTGTGTGCATGCGTGTGTGTGTGTGTGTGTGTGTGTTCCCTGTGACAGTGGCAGTGGCAATAATTTTCCACCCAGAGAGAAGCTTGTGGTCCGTGATGCTCCAAGAATGAATTTCCAAGTGTTTGCCAGTGGAGAAGGAGCAGAGGCTGTGACAAGAGTGTTTGGTGTTGCACTTTCAGAGCAGTTGTCTACTGCAGAAATAAATGGAAAATATCAGCAAGAACTGGGTTGTGGACTTGTTAATGCAAGGGAATTTGGGTTATGGTAGTGTGTTGCTACTGATTCTGCCTTTCAGTGTATAGGTCTCCATTTTAAATGCATTCCAGAACAAAATATGTGAGATAGTCCAGAAAATGCCAGTATCACTGCCATAAATTTTTTATGAAGATATTCTCTAATTGGTATTAATCATTGCCAAAACAATTTACATTTTTAATATCAAAGTATAGTTGTTAACTCTGAACTTGTGGTAAGGAATACTGGAATAGAAGGAAGTTCAAAGGATTAGATTTTGAAGTAAGAAGTCACTCCAGGCCTAAGCTTGGAATGTTTTATTTAGATTAAGTAGCTTAGCCTGAAGATGGGCATATGGACATATGGGGCATGCTAATGGCCAGTGCCCATGTGAAATACAAGAGAGAGGGAAACTTGCTGAGCTTCAGTTATTGTTGACAAAGTGTTTAAGACAATACAGTCTTGAGACCCAGTTTCAGTAGATAGAAATCTTCCTGTGTCTGTCAGTTATGGTCCAAGTAGGAGATAGAAACCATGCAAGTTAATTTTAACAATATGATATAAAGAATTGTTGATGCAGTGACTAACAAAGGAAAAAGAAAACACTGAAGAATCAAGGAGGTAGTAACTTCAGGGACAGCCCTGATGATGGGTGTTGCTCATTGGGCACTGCTGTCTTTGAGGTCATAAGGAAGCTGGCTTTGAGCAGGTTGGAAGTGGCAGCTGGAGTCAGCTGTGTCTGTGGGAATGAACTACTGTGGCGATGCTGACAGATAAGAGGAGTGAGTCCCTTCTTCCTCTGCATGGAAGCTTCCCTCAGTGCACTCTATTGGAAAAAACCAACAGAGTGCCAGCTGGCAAAGCAGAAATGTTTGGAGAGTTCTGGCCCCAGAATCACAAAAACAGAAAGAGTGGGTGTGGAGCTGAGAGACAAGAGCTTTATCTTTGGCACAGTCCTCCCCTTGAGCCACTCAGCATCTGTACACACTCTTCTACATGTCTTTGAACTTCCATACTACCACAGAAACAACCATTTCTGCCCAACAAGATGTAAGTAACGGTAAGATCTCACCTTCTCCCCAAAATGAGGAAGTGTAAAGCCCAACAATCCTGTCAGTCTCTGGGCTGCATTAATTCCTCTAATTCATTCATAGTCTCATCTGACTAGAATATAGGGTGGCAAAATATTACCTAAAGGGTAAAGTTAAATTCCAACAAAAATTGCATAAAATAATGGAAAGGAGAGAGCAGAAAATTATGTGCACAAATGCAAAAATCAAGGAAGAATATGTACATTGTCATGAGGCTAATTTATATTTATAACTTCCTTTTCCACTACCTATTCTGTATTTCCTTTGCCCTCAGCCAAGATCTTAGCTGGGCAGGATTCTTTTTTTGATGTGGTTGTTCCAAATCTTTATTCCCTAAAGGGTCTGGATTAATTGTCCTGCCTTTAGTTTTTACAGTTTTCAATTTTTGCTGTCTGAGAGGAACTCCAGAGAATTCTGGGTTCCAGACAGTTCTCCCTGCCTCTGTTGTGTAGCAGCAGCTTGTTTCCCCTTCGTAATACTCCCCAATCAGTAGAATAATCCCCATATTTGTTGGCTCAGTGCCCTAAAGAGCCCAAAATAGCCAGGTGAGCCTCAGTTTACAATTCACCTGAGCCATTGTCATGTCACCTGGCGGAAGCAATTTCTCCTTTGAAAACCAAGCCCTCCAAGCCAGCAGAACCTCTAGTTGAGGGGACAGGTGAGAGGAACCATGCCCACTTCCATCCTTTCATTCCTGGACCTGTGAATTCTGGTTATGTGAAGGGCAACTCATGAAAAGTATAGACTTTAAGGCAGAACCCCATCCTTTCAAGATGTGGTCTTCCAGATGGTGCTATTACTGAGTCTTCAGTGGGTCATTCCACCCTCTAATTATCCAGCTGCTTCTTCTGGTGAGGTATGTGGTAAAAGCAGTGAACTCGTCACTAGTCCATTGCCTCACTTCATTTGCTGTAAAATGAATTTCCTGATTAAAATAATATGGAGAATATCATGTATTAGTCCATTTCTGTTGCTTATAGCAGAATACCTGAAACTGGGTAATTTACAAAGAAATGAAATTTATTTATTACAGTTTGGGAGGCTTGGTACATCTAGTGAGGGCTTTATTCTTGATGGTGACTTGCTACTCACTCTCCTTATAAAGCCATTGTAACCATGCCTATGACCACCCATTACATCAATGGAAAGGCAGACCTGTGGCTCACTTGGGAGAGTGTGGTGCTGACAACACCAAGGCCAAGGGTTTGGATCCTTATATAGGGATGGCCAGCTAGCTCACTTGGGAGATCGTTGTGCTGACAACACCAAGTCAAGGGTTAAGATCCCCTTACTGGTCATTTTTTTTAAAAAAAAAAAAAAAAAAAAAGGCTGACCCCGTGGCGCACTCGGGAGCGTGCGGCGCTGGGAGCGCAGCAGTGCTCCCACCGTGGGTTCGGACCCTATATAAGGATGGCCGGTGGGCTCACTGGCTGAGCGCAGTGCGGCCAGTCACAAAAATGACAAAAAAAAAAAAAAGAAAAGAAAAGAAACATCAGTGGATTAATCCATTTGTGGGTACAGTCCTCACAGTCTAATCAACTCTTTAAGGGCCCACCTTTCAATGATCATAATTGGATTTCCCACCCTCAAAACTGTTACAATAAAGATTAAGTTTCCAATACAAGAATTTGTGGGGGGACACATTTGACCCATACCACCATGCTAGTGAATAAGGCATTCCATTAGTCTAGAGGTAGTTGTGCTGGAAAAAGCACTGTGGGCAGGAAATGCAAATTCACATCCATAATATACATCCATTTACATGGTTTGCCAAGGGCAATGGAACTACTCCAGCCCTCCTCCCACTCTTTTTTTGTTTGTTTGTTTTAGCTTTGGATGGTCCACATTTTGGTATTTCTCATCTCCTCATGCCCATGGGCCTTGGGTCTGCTTTTCCTTGACTATAGTTGTTTGGTGTCAGTTGAAAGTGTCAGCCAAATCCTATTCCCCAAGTCTAGTCCTCTGTGACCCCACATACTGAGCTACCCTCCAAGATCAGTTTAACTCAAGCTCAAATGTCCTGGACAAATAACCCATCTCCATTCTAACAATTATTAGAAGTACAGCTACCTGATGTGTTAGCTGCAAGAGAACAGAGTCCCCGGGAAGCTTCTGTAGTCCTCTGAATGTCCGTCCAACGAACACTGGCCTCCCAGGCTGGGCAGTGCGGTGGATATGGAGGTAGAGCTGTACCTCGAGGAGCTCAGAGTCTAAAGGAGAGAATAAAGGGAAAACGCAGCAAGTGAGATGTGAATAAGAGGTAGGATAGCCTCCTGGTGGATTTGTGGTTCATGTGTAGTGAGTGTGGGCCCAGTGCAGTGGCAGGTTAACCTTCACTCACCTGGACTCTGGAAGTGCAGACATGAGGCCAAGGGGCTTCATGCTGGAGATGTTGCCTATAGGTGAGACTAGTATCATATGCAGTAAATTGTACCATTTATTGAAAACTCACTCTCTGTGCTAGGCACTATAATTGCTTTACATGCATATTTCCTTTAAATCTTACAGCAGCCCTATGGGTAGGTTATTATGTTCTGTTTTACAGATGAAAAACAGGCAGAAAGAGATTAATAATGCAACTTGCAGAAAGTCACTTATCATGTAAGGGCAGAGATGGGGCTTGACCTTGAATTCCAGAGCTCTTAAATCTTCTAATGCAGGTAAGGTTACAGCTCACCTAATCTGCAAGTCATTATTTGGATTGCCAGGAAAGAAGTTTCCAGATCAGAACCTGGCCCTTTGTCTGCAAAATGATCCTGCTGCTGCAGGGTGATCCCAATAGATAAGAAGTCCCACCGAGTTGGCCACAGATAATCAAAAGCCAGTGAGCAGGGGAACTTCCTCTGAAGTCCCTGTGAGGGGCAGGAGAACACAGTGGTTTGCTAGCAGGGTAACATTATCCTTTCCCCTAACTCCACACCATCCTCCTGACTCCAAGAAAGACTGAGTGTAGGCCTCACCCCAGATCACAATATGAAGGTTCCAGGCATCTCTATTCCGTTTCCACGACCATGAATATTTCTGTAAAATCCCTCTGCCTAAATCATTCTCTCCGTGTTTGTCCAGCAGGCCCATTCTCCTATCACACCCTCTCCACTAACCGTGGGAAGCAAAATTCCCACCCTGAGAGCAAAATTTCCCATATTCCATCTCACCCCACCTCTCCCTCACTGTAAACACAGACCATGGGATCATATACCCAGAGACTTGTCCTCTATCTTGATCTCTATCCATCAGGGTGGGGAGTGTTCAGAGCACCCCTTTACCCATCATACTCTCAGTGAGGAGCATGAATGGACAGAGAAACGTGCCTCGAGGAGGTCTCTTCCCCCGTGATCCCAAGAAGGCAGGTAGATCAATGTCTCCCTCCAGCTGATGTTCCTGCTGCCCCTGACAAGAGGACTGTACATACATGTTGATGCCCCAAGAACCAGAGGCCTGTCCTCAGCTGTGGTCTCATTGTCCTCTTCCCAGGGCCACCACTCAGGTCGGTTCCTGGAACGTGGTGAGAGTCCCTGCAAAGGCTGAGCTTGTCTGTAGCTGGGCTTGCCTGGCTCCACCTGGCTCCACCTAGCACAGGCTCCTGGAGGGTCTCTGGCTGCAGCCTTGGCCACTCTTGGCCAGGCTCCCTTGCTGTTGCTAGTTGCACTGTTTGCCTTGACTCGTTCCCACCCCACCCCACAAACACCATGCATGCCCTTGGTCTCCTGACCCATTCCCACGTTGCCTCTTTGACCTCCATAACTTTTTACAAAGGCTAGTCCCACCTATAAGATAGAATGGCCAGAAGACCTTGGGGAGAGACCCAGCTCCTTGTCTTATAGCAGTGCTTCTTGCAAGGTTCTAATGGACAGCCCAGGTTGGGACCACAATCTTGGAGGGACCCTCCTTCCTGCTGCCCCTCAGCCTATGCCCTGGCCTCCTTGGGCAACTTTGCACACCTCCTCCCTGTCTCCAGCATCTTCACTTCATCTAATTGAGGCAGGAGAGGGTCTGAGGAGGCCCCACAGCCAGCCTCAACCCACCCCATCCTCTTACCAGGTTCTTGACTCCACCACAGGAAAGAATTCAAGGGCAGAGTCACAGTAGAAAGTGAGGACAGGTTTAATGTGATGAATAAGAGATACAGACTTCACAGAGAGAGTACAGCCTTGTTCCAGAGTCCAAGCAGAGACAGCACCAAGTTTAATACAAAAGTAAGAAATATACACTTAAAGTCTAGTACAGAGTGCAGGCTGGCTCAAGAGAGTGAGCAGCTGCCTGCCGAAAGTGAGTTTGACACAAAAGAAAGAAATACACACCTTAGCAGGTGAAGTGTGACTTGGCCCCGGGAAAGTGAGCAACAAGCCCACCTTCTACCGGGATCAACTTATATAGTTTCACTATTGTAGTGGATTGAATTATGTCCCCCTAAAACTCACTGAAGCTTGAATTATGTCCCCCAAGTTTTATATATTAGAAACTTAGCCCCCACTGTGACTGTTGGGAGGGTGAGAAATCCTATTATAATTGAAAGGTGGAGCCTTGAAGAGGTGATTGGATTGTAGGACCATGCAGTAGTGAATGGATTAAAAATGGTGGTCAGGGGCCTGGTTCTGAGGGCTTTAAAAGAAGAGGAGAGTCTGTCTCTCTCTCTCTCTCTGCTCTCTCTGCTTCCACCATCTTGCAATGTGAGACCCCTGAGTCACCGTCGCCACCACCACATGGACTTTGGACTTCCCAGCCTCAGAAACTGTAAGCAATAAATTTCATTTTCTTTATAAATCACCCAGTTCAGTGTACTTTGTTATAAACAACAAAAACAGACTAATACAACTATCTAAAACGTATTCATGCTCTCTAATGAGTATAAATTCCAAAACTGAGCCTGCTCGGCTATTAGGGTTATATAACCCCTTTCTACTGAGCATGCCCAGCCACTGGGTTTGCATAAGTCAAACCCCTGAGGTCTCAATTTCCCTATGTTAGTGCTGAAAATAGGTCCAGCAAGCAACAGTAGCTCTCCTCCAGAGGAGGGCCTAGAGGAGTGGTCAGAGACCTCAGGGAGTGGCTTGAAACCCAGGGGTGTGTCTTGTAACCTGAACCCATGGAAACAGAGCACTTCCCACTTCATAATCAGTGTGCACCTACCCCTCCACCATCACCCTCCTTGGCACTGTCCCATGTAGTAACTCACTTCACTGAGCCTGACACTATTGGACTTCCCATGTTTCCTCATTGAAAACCCTGCCATGTCATATTTTGGCCAGACTGAGTTTCTGGGGTTCCCCAAATGCAATCTTATTCTTCCTGCTTTCACACCACTCATCTGCTGTAGAAATCCCCCTCTCCACCTTTCACCCTTCACACCTCAGTCACCCTTCAAATACCATCTCTTCCAGGGGGCTCCCCAGGTGCCCTCCTGCCTGAATTATAGGCACCTCCTGTGTTCCTGCAGCACTGGGACCATGGGACTGTAACCGTTGGTGCTCTTGTCTGTCCCTACTGCCAGGGAAGGTTCCAGGAAGGCAGGACCATGCCTACCTCATCTCTGAGCATGCCTGGCGTGGATGCTGGCTGCCCACAGAACTCCTGCCAAAAGCAGATTTACAAAACGCCTTAGTCGTCATGTGGTGTTCCACTTAGTGCTACTTCTGTCCAAAGAACTCATGTTACAGCGAATGAAGTGCAGCAATGGGCTTGTGCTCATGGGGTCCCCAGTCTCACTGATGCCCCAGCACCTGATTCCATAGTGTGGGAGCTACTGACTTCTGTGACTGAACTGTGTTCACCAGGAATTAATAGGTTCTTGCCATTTGTAGAGTTTTCCAGATGATTTGCTTGCATTTGCCAGGTATACGATCTTATTATCTTTAAATTATGAAAGCTTTACTTTCTCTTTGCTAATTTTTATGTCTCCATTTTCTTTCTCTTACCAAATTGCATTGGTTAGTGCCTCCAGCATGTTGTTAAATCATGCTGATAACAGTGGGTGTGCCGTCTTGTTCCTGACTTAGTGAGAATGCTTCTAGTAGTCTCTGTTAAACATGATGCTTGCTTTGGAGCTGAGATGTATTTTATTTATCCTGTTACAGAAGAAAGGAAAAGGTGTAAAAGTGTGTGGGAGAGTATATGTACGATCTCTTTTTAACCAGTCCCCTGTTTAATGAACATTTGGATTGTTTCTAATCTTTTGCTAATTGAAAGTGAATAACTTTGTATATACACCCATCATTTTGCATGTGTACAAGCATATCTGTAGGATCAATTCCCAGAATTGGAATTGTTGGGTTTTGTGATGGCTAATTTTATATGTCAACTTGACTGGGCCAAGGGATGGCCAGATAGCTGGTAAGGCCTTATTTCTGGGTGTGTCTGTGAGGGTGTTTCTGGAAGAGATTAGCACTTGAATAAAGAAGATTGCCCTCACCAATGTGAGTGGGCATCATCCAATCCATCGAGGGCCTGATAGAACAAAAAGTGGAGTAAGAGCAAATCCACTCTCTTCTAGAGTCGGGACATCCATCTTCTCTTGCCCTGGAGATATCAGAGCTCCTGGTTCTCAGGCCTTCAGCCTCAGACTGAATTACACCACTAGCTTTCCTGGGTTCTCCAGCTTGTAGATGGCAGGTGGTGGGACTTCTCAGCCTCCATAATCATGTGATTCAATCCCCATAATAAATGTCATGTATGTGTGTGTGCATCTCCTGTTGGTTCTGTTTCTCTGGAGAACTAATACAGGTTGGGTCAAAGAGTACATGGATTTGATAAACATTGCCAAATTGCTCTCCCGCTGACACTCTCACTAGCAATGTGTGAGTACATGTTTAATCACAGACCCCAAAAGAATACATTATAAAACTTAGATTTTTGCCAATTTGATAAGTAAAAAATGGTATCTTGATGTCATTCCTGTTGTGAAATTGAATTTTTTTCATATATTTAAAGACAATTTGTATTTGCTGTTCTGTTCATATCTTGACCATTTTTCTATTGAGTCTATGGTCTTTTTCTTATTGACGTCTAGGAGTTCTTTATTTTTGTGTCTGGGTTCCTTATTTTTATTTTTATTTTATTTTATTTTTACTTTTTTAGGAGTTCTTTACATATTAAGGACACTCTCCCTTTGTTTGTGATATGCACTTGACCAGTGCAGAAACAAACACAATCTAGTGAGGAGTCCAGGATGGTTTACCCAATGTTATGGGCTGAGGCCTTTACTGTGTTGGCTGGAAAGAGTCAAAGATGGGTTGTATCTTCTTAAGAAAACCTGTTGTATGCAGGCAAGCTTGGCTCTAAAATGGCTGTCTATGTAACTTATTATGGAATTGTTACTAAACCCAAGTCCAGCTGCCCGCAGCCAAACAGAAACAGACAACTCAGAAGTCAAATGTCGGTGAGAAGGGAATGCAACTTTATTCAGACCAGTAACCCGAAGGAGAGGGTAGACTAACCCATCTCCCCAGCTCAGATTTACTGAGGAGTTTTTAAGGAGGAGAATGAAGGAATGGAATACAGGATGGGGAGACATGAGCTGCAGGGGCTACGTGTAAGGGGCCAGGTGCAAATTATTGTCAAGGCTCCATCTCACTTCTGTTCTCATCCTTGACGTTGTCTTAGGGTCCTGCAGGATTTTGATTTGCTTCAGGGTGAAATCAGCACAGCTTCATTGATGTCTTCCTCCGTTTCTCGGGGTCTGAAAAACAGCTTTCCACTTATGTAAATAATGTCATTCTGCCCTATAACCAAGGTTCAAAATATCAGGTAAATATGGGAAAACAGGGAACTCAGAGAAATGTGTGCTAAGAAAGAAACTGTCTTTTAAAATTTTTCTAAAGCCCATGCAGTTTTAGGTCCCAACATGGCTTCAGTCCTGCTCACTGCAACAGAATCTCCAGGGTATAAGAAGCCCAGGTACCAAGAGGGCGATGTGAGTATTTTTTCTCTCTTCCCAGTTGCCTGCTGATTGTGTGATGACCTGTCCAGCTCCACTGTCTCCTCTCCCTCTGTGTCATGTGAGTAAGGATTCTGATCATGATCTGTTCATTTGCTTAGCCCTCTCCTCTGTCTAGCAGTCATTGTCTTCCATGGACAGTCCTTTGCTCTCTTCTGTTGGAGGGTCACATGATTTCATTTGCTCTCCTTGAAATCGGTGACCAGCAGAGTTGTAAGTATTCATTCCAAGCTTGTCTTGTTTCACCCAAGGTGTTTTTAAATCCAAGGTCTGTTGCTATGTGTTCAAATTAATTAGTCTTTCTTTTTATGGCTCCTGGAGTTTGAGTCATTCTTGAAAGGCCTCTCCCACATAACCTAAACCTGTTTATAGAGAAGTCTAAAGATTTGGAAGAGCCACAGAGCAGGGGGTGGGGAGATGGAAACCAACTATGCCTGCACAAAAAGATTTATTTCAAGGAGTGCCGAGGGCCTTGGTTAGTGGCTCAAACCAGGAAGAAGCAAGTCCAGTCTGGATCTCCAGGTTCAGGGACTGGCAGAGCTGGCAAGGCTGGAGGTGAAGGGCAAAAGCCGGAGAAGGGTGCTCCTAACAGGTAACTGAAGTGATTCTCCAAGAAGACTAAGGCAGGCAAGGGAGGTGGATCACGGTGGAACCACAGGGAGGGTGAGAGGCTCTGAGGCCCTAACGAGGCAAACCGCAAGTAGGGTAGGAGTCAAAGGAGAGAGGACTAGATGGAAAGTTATTACAGAAAGAGAATGATTCCAGGCGATGGCAAGGGCAAGAGGGTGAGAATGTGAGAGGGTGGCTGATAGGGATGGTCAGGAAACCATGAAGGAGGGGAGACAAGGGTGGCCCATGGTCAGTGATGTCCGGGTGGTGACATGTGTTGAAGCTCAATGGAAGACCAAGCCCAGGGGTAAAGCTTGCCCACACCACCCCTTAACTTGGGACATACCAGTCCTGACTGTGCATTATAATCACCAGGGGCTGAGCCTGGCATCAATGATTCCAGTGTTAGCTGCGGTTATGAATCACTGTCCTAACTTATGTCCCTGCTAATTTAACTTTACACTGAAGTGGGGAGCATGAATTAAACATGTCTAAGAGACCCTGTCGGTTCATCTTAGGCCTAACCACATGGATTTCCTAATCTTTTCCTGGTGCCTCAACTATCACTAACAGCCCCAGATCAGGGGCTGATTTCCTAGTCCCAGCTCTGTTCCTGCTTAGCTAGGATCATGTGCAGCCTCAGGGTGGATCCAAGGATTAGTTTAGGCACAGAAATGTCATTCTGGCAGCATGTCAACTCATCTTGATGCATCCAAGGCAGCCAAATGTCTGCCAGGTCAAGGGTGTGTGCAGATGAAAGGCGCTGAAGTCACTGGGGATAATTGCCATTTCCTGAAGCCATCCTACAACATACAACATTTATGACTGCCATTGTAAAGCCTGTTAAAATCACATGAGATGCTGGAATGACCCCTGTAGTGTTGCATTAGAATAGGAAATATCAGTATAAAATCATGTTTATTTAAATACACACATGGAGACAGACAGATACAGAAATAAATACAGATATTGTGTATACATAGATCTTATTCCCTAGCTCTGTCTTCTGAGAGGGACTAGAAGCAATGATGTCCTGATAGCAATGAACACACCTGTAAAGCTACACAACTACACGAGTTATCCAGCTACTTTTATCTGCATCTAATCCTGCTGACTGGGCCAATTGCCGAGCTAGGGCTGGGTCTGG
The DNA here is from genome assembly GCF_027409185.1 of Cynocephalus volans. Taxonomy (NCBI): domain Eukaryota; kingdom Metazoa; phylum Chordata; class Mammalia; order Dermoptera; family Cynocephalidae; genus Cynocephalus; species Cynocephalus volans. The sequence goes on from NC_084460.1 coordinate 294,599,743, forward strand.
AGCTCACACACTCCTCAAACCCATTCACAGACTGAGTCACAAACCCCTCACATGCCAGGCTGGGTCACCAGACCCCTCACACACCAGGCTGGGTCACCAGGCCCCTCACATGCCAGGCTGGGTCACCAGACCCCTCACACACAGGTCTATGAGCTAGGTAACCGGCAAACAGGTCCTTGGAAGCTGTAGGTTGGAAAGCATGGCTGCATGGAGTGGCATCCGCCCGAGCCAGGGTGGTGGTGCTGTGCAGGTGCACCAACGCCACCCACCCACACACACAATTTGCCACACCAAAGGATGTGCCACACCACCCCCAACCTGCCCCAAGGTGAGGGAACCTGACCAAACTATTCTATCTTCCCAAAAACAACTTGCTCCCAGATCTTCATTTCTAAATACAATTCTCCAATAAAAGGAAACAGGCTCCTTGGAAAAATAGCTGATTATAGGGCTGGGGCAGGAGAAGTACTAGATAAACCCAGAGCATTTTGCAGTGCCAGAAAGTAAAACAAAACAGGGAGTCTCCCTGGCCTGGCAAATAAAATAAATAAATAAATAAATAAATAAATAAAAACAAAACAAGAAGACAAACCCTGCATTCATGAGGGTGTGTCAAAGGAACACAGGCTGAAAGAGCCCCCGGTGGCCAGAGCTGGAATAACTTGAGAAACAAAATAAATGAAGTAATATTAGATTATAACCCAAAGTATAATACAAATATAATGAGTCCATCCTGATATAAATATGAATGGGAGAGAACAGACAAATCACCTGTGGAGAAGACGCCAAATAATTTATGGAGTAACTCCTCATTCCTTAGGTGTGGGCTGCACATGGTGACTTCCTTCCCAAGAGTGAAGCATGGAAAGGGGATGAAATGAGAACCTGACAAACACGACGTCAGCCAGGGGATCAAGGTCAGTTCAGCAGGGAGGAGTCATGTTATGGTGCGTGCCCTTGATATCATGTGATGGAAAATGGCACTTACTTCTCTGCTCTTCCTCCCCAAAACCCATAACTCCAAGCTAACATTTTAAAAATTAGAAAAATATTAGAAAAATTCAAGTAGAGAGCTGGCTGGTTGGCTCAGTTGGCTAGAGCTCAGTGTCGTAACACCAAGGTCAAGGGTTTGGGTCCCTGTACTGGCCAGCCACCAAAAAAAAAAGTAAATAAATAGATAAACAAGAAAATTCAAATAGAGAGGCATTCTACAAAACACCTGACAGTACTCCTCAAAACGTGATGCATCATCAAAAACAAAGAAAAGGAGAAACAGACTATAACCAAAAGAATAAAATAAATATCCATGAGTCCATATTAATATAAATAAATGATTGAATAAATAAATAAATGAGGGAAAGGGACAGGCCTTCTTTACAGAAGAATTCCAAATAATAAATGTAGAAGGAATGAGGGAAATAGAAACCACCATTAGAACACCCTAGTAATAAATGTCACAGGCAAGATCCACCAATGAACGTTCAGTATAGTGAGCGAAACTTTAAGGAGAAACAAGATATGTCCTATAGCCTCAAAATATCCTCCCCCAAATATGTATTAACTATGGCAATGGTTTCAATGTATGTCCACAAATATTTGATACTTCACACTCCAGGAGGTGAAGCCCTTGATTGTGGGCTGGACTTAGTGACTCGCTTCTAAGGAATGAGTGTGAAAAGGGAAAAATAGTAACTTTGTAGTGGAGGAACCTGACAGACACCACCTTAGCCAAGAGGTCAAGGTTATCAACATCAGTGCAGCACATTGACATCATGTGCCCTGGTAGGATGAGATGAGAAGCCCACTTCACCTCTGACGTCTTCTTCCCCCAAATCCATAACCTCGATCCACTCCTAAGAAACTTCAGACAAACCCACACTGAGGAACGTTCTACAAATACCAAAACACCTGACTAGTACTATTCAAAATGTCACAAAAGACAAAGAAAGACCTAGAAACTGCCTCAGATGATTGATGACTAAATGGAATGTGGGATCCTGGATAGGATTCTGAAACAGAAGGTTATCAGTGGAAAACCTGGGAAAGCTGAATACAGTCTGGAGTTTAATTCATAGTGATGTATGTACCAGTGCTTCTAAGTTTTGATCAATGTGCCATACTCAACTAAGATGGTAACATTAGGGGAAGTGGGTGAAGTTTATGTGGGAATTCTATGTACTATCTTTGCAACTCTTGTATAAATCTAAAATGATTTCAAAATAAAAAGTTCAAAAACTTGCACAAGGGATGTTGCTTGATTTGAATGCCTGGATCTTGCTCTAAGGTGGGGCCTGGGCTCCTGCCCTCCAGACAGCAGCAGCACCGTCAGTGCCAGCACCAGGGCAATGCTGGTAGGCCTGTTACTCAGCAATACTCCGCCTGTGGTTCTACCCATTGGGTTCCACCTACGTCTATGTCCTGGATCGGCACAAGCAGCCTGCAAGTGCTTTTGGTTCCCGGCTCCGACCATCTGGGTGAGGCCAGCATGACAGTAAATGAATGGGAGCCCCATTTGGCACAAGGGAAACATTTCCTTGAGCTCAGGTCAAGAAAGGTCGCGCATATGCGGTTGATGGGATCCCCTCCCCACCATGAACCAAGGCAGAGCATGCACCCAAGCAGGAGGAGAAGTGGTGGGACCCAAAGTGTCAAGTGATAAAGAAAGGGACCCCAGAGAGAAGGTGTGGCTCTTGGAGGACCAGCAGAGGGGACAGTGTGGGCAGCCCCAAAAGTGGAAGGCGTGGCCCACTTTGACCATCAAGCAGCCCCTTGTGATCTCCCACCTTGGGTGGGTTCTGGGTGTTCTGCACAAGGCAGGCAGATGGAATCCAAAATGAAGGGGGGACTGCCAATAGCTGTGGGTCACTGATAAGCCAGTCCTCAGACTGTCCCCTCCCAGGTTAAGGGCACATTAAGGTGGTCACAGATCAACTAAATCATGGGGAAGAGGCGGGAAAAGAGCATCATACAAAGACTAGGCTGAATCTCTAGGACAACTATTGTCAAAATATCATTCCACAGTGAACTGAGGCTTGCGAAACTTGCTAAAGTCAATATAAAAAAAGACTTTTAATTGATGATCAGAGTATAGAAGGAACAAAGGGCAACTGGTGTGAGATTAATAGAGGATGAACGAATTGCCTTCCCTGTTGGAAAACGGGTCATCAGCATGGAAAGGGTGGGCCAAATGGCATGGGTGCAGGCACAAGCCTGGAACATTATGGATCCCAGCATTAACCCAGGCGGGAAGCAGGTGTGCTGACAACTGGAGACGGGGAGGCCCGCGCTCCATCCTCCGGAAGGAAGGGGGGGCTTCAGCTCTCTCTACACAGATCTGCCCAATGCTCCAAAGGATGGCATGAGGGAGAGGAGGGGCCCCCCACCAGTGCTGCCTGCAGCACAGCTGAGGCTCTGAAACCTTCTAGCCTGGAGAAGGGAACAGTGCTGGGGGAAGGGCTTCAAATATTCAAGCAATTGACCATGGAAAAAGGCCTGGGGTGTGAACCAACAGCTCTGGGTAGAAGTTACAAGGAGATAGGGTTTATGTTTAAGAAAACCTTTCTGATCATTTGAGCTGCCTAAAAATGGAGTGGGTGGCTTGGCTACTGCAGGCGAATAAGCAGAGGACAGAAGGCCGCCTGTTGGGGGATTTGCTGAGGAGATCCTGGTAGCAGACCCAAGGGTAGACCAGGTGTCCTTTAAGGTCCCATTCAGCTGTGAGGTCTGCATGTCTTAGGACTGAAGCTGGAAGGAGTTAATCCCCACCCACACAGCTACCCAGGTCCTGGGGATACTGTGGTGTCCAGGCTGGTAAATTAGGCCCTGGCATCAGCAGCAACAGGCAGCCTGCCAGTTTGTCTATGAAGGTGTTAAATGTCCAGGCTCTGAGCCCTGGGCCTCCTGGAAAATTCATGCAGCATATTTTCAAAAGGATGGCTCTGTGGTGAGATTTCCAGACTGCAGCTGCCAGGAAGGGACAGAAAGGAGTGATTTGAAATCCCCCATGAGCTAGACAGGAAATTCCTCAAGACACAGGTCAACATGAAGTGACATCAGACCTCAGCAGCTACTGCACCTGTCATGCCCCCACCCTCTCCCCCAGGCCCCAGAGGCCCAGGCCCCAGCTAGACAGCTGCTGCTGCTGTCCTTCTGCAGCCCTCTCTGCTGCAGGCAGCACAACGCCTCACCCCTGCCAGAAATGTCCTGCTCTGCTCAAGTTTCTCTCCTCACCAGACTGCCCCGGCACTAGCACTCGATGCCTCCTCTCCCTCCCAAACTTTTTTTTCCTTTCTAAATGAAGGGCTCCCCCCCTTATTTCAAAAATAAGATAAAAATTAGACAAATGGTGATACATCCATAAAATGGAATACTATTCAACAATAAAAAGAAATGAACTCTCAAGCCACAAAAAGACATGGAGGAATCTTAACTGCATATTGCCAAGTGAAAGAAGCCAATCTGAAAAGACTCCATACTGTGTGATTCCAACTATATGACATTCTGGAAAAGGCAAAACTATGGAGACAATAGATCAATAGTTGCCAGAGATTTGAGAAGGTAGGGAGGAATAGGCAGAGCACAGGGAATTTTTAGGTCAGTGGAACTATTATTCTGTGTGATACTATAACAGTGGGTACATGTTTATACATTTGTCAAAACTGACAAAATGTACCATACGAACAACAAAGCCTAATGTAAGCTATGTACTTTAATGTACGTAATGTAAACTATTGACTTTAGCTAATAATGTATCAATATTGGCTCATCATTTGTAGCAGATGTACCACACTGCTACATACCATGTACCACAACACAAGATGCTACAAAGAGGGGAAATTGACTGGGTGGTTAGAGCACAGTGTTACAACACCAAGGTCAAGGGTTCAGAACCCCCTACCCACCAGGTGCCAAAAAAAGGGGGGGGGAATTGAGGGAGGGGAACGGGTTTATGGGAACTATGTACTTTTTACTCAGTTTGTTTTGTAAACCTAAAACTGCTCCTTTACAGAAAGTACAGAAAGGAAGAAAAAACAAACCAAAAAAATAGAAAAGCCCATTATCTCACTTAGAGGAAACCATTCTTACTACCAAGGCATATCCTTGTTCTAGATATACATTAGCGAACTCTAACAACTGGGACCATTCTGTAGGTTCTCTTTTCATCGTTGTTGTTTTCAACTGTTTATTTTGAAGTAATTATAGACTCACAGGGAGTTGCAAAAATAGTACAGAGAGGTCCAGTGTATCTTTCCCCCACTGGTAACATTTTATATAACTGTAGTACAATATAAAAACCCAAAACTTGGTATTGGTACAATTGTAGGTTTCTGTTTTGTAATCTGCTTGGTTTATTTAACAATGTCATGGATCCCCATCCCTGCCAGCCACACACACACACACACACACACACACACACACACACACACACACACACACACACACACACACCCCACAAAAAAGCAAAAAATATGTCATGAACATCTTTCTGTCAATAATTACATTTCTTTTGTGTTGTGGGTCTTTTAATGGGCATGTAATAATATATTATATGAATTGCTATAATATATCCTATAGTCACTATGGTTACATATTTCCAACTTTTTGCAGTTACCAAAGGCATTGCTGTCACCAAAAAGGGCTGGCTGGTTGGCTCAGTTGTTTAGAGAGTGACCTTATAACACCAAACGCATTGTTAAAAAATAATATTACAACAAATCTGGTTTTGTAGATCTTAACTGGCTTTAATTGCTATTCTAGAATGGTGCGGCAATCCTAACCAAAAATGGTTCAGAATGCTGCACCCTTCCACAGGTGCAGGGCATATTTATAGCCAGAGGAAAGGAAGTGACATACGGAAACAACCTAATTGGTTACAAGCTCAGTCTTTGCCTTATTTGGGCATGGTGTGGTGATTGGCCAGAGTTTGGCTGCTATGATTGGCTGAGTGCAAAAGTGATGCAGCCAAGTGCAAAAGAAATGTGGCCAAGTGCAAAAGAAATGTGGCTGAGTGCAAAAGGTCAGCAAAAGTTCATAGCATTCCTAGCTCAGACGGGCCTGAAGCTCAAGCTGAGGTGGCATCTTGTCTCCACTTTAGGTGCCTTAACCAGACAGATGCTATTTTCTTTGTCAGCATTAACTTTATTAACAGTTGACATTTAAGTGTGTTTCCTCTGTGTGAGTCCCTTACACCCTTCGCGTGCACTACTCATTTGCTTCTGCAAATGCCCCCTTCACAGAGGAGGCCTCTGGAACCCAGAGAAACTAAACACTTGCCTAGGATGCGGGAGCTGGGATCGGAATCCCAGGTGGGCCACAGAGCCTGGGCTCCCTACCACAGAGCCACTCAGCACAGAGAACACCCTGCCCTGAGTGCTTCGAGTAAAGTCCCGTAAATGGAATGGCTGGGTTGAAGGGAGGCACCATACGTGTGCCGCAAACAGCACAAGAAGGCAGGCAGGGCGGAAGGCTGCCGTTGCTGGCTGTGAACACCAGCCTGTCTGCTTCAGGACTTCCTTCTCCCCCTGGCTGTGTGAGCACACTTGGCCAGCATGCAGGCACATGAGGTCCCAGACGGTTCCCTCTGATGGTGGGGAGCTGCTGTCTAAGCACCCCCTTCCTTGCCTCACGAATAGAATAACTTGGCAGGTCTGTGCTGTATGTGGCCTTCCCCAGGGGCCTGAGCTCCAGCTGCCCAGAGTGGAAGGACCATGGCTCCATATCACACGCTCCCCTCCCTGTCTCACTTCTGCACTCCCTACTGCCCCTGCCTGGAATTTCTTTCCAGATAACCTACTTGCCCTGAATCCTTGTCTCAGGGCCTGCTTCTGGGGAAACCCAAACCAAACAGCAGGGGATTTATTGACACACGTAAACAAAAGGTCCAGAGGTACAGTGGGCTTCAGGGTGGCCGTGATTAAGTGGCTCCACGGTACCATCAGAACCCAGTTCCTTCCTTCTCTCCACTCTGCCTCCCTTGGGACAGCTCCATCGTCAGTCGCAAAATGGCTACAGTGTTCACAATGTCCTCCATTTCTTCCAGAAAAGGAAGGAAAGCAGGAGTCCAGGAGCTCTTGCCAAAGAACAAGTAATCTTTTTTCCCAGTAGCCCCATAAAACCTCCCTGAGTCTCTTTGGCTTGAATAGGCTAAAGTGGCCAAGCCTAAACCAGTCCTTTGGGTCAAGGGAAGGCCGAGGGCTGATTAACTTAAGCTGGGGAGCTGGCCCAGTCACTGTGGCATGAGGGTGTCATTATCCTAGTTGAATTAAGATGATCACATCTGGTTTCTTTACAGTACAGGGCAGAGGTGTCAGAGGTTACAGGGCGCAGTACTTCAAGACTCGCAAAATGCACCACAGGTCTTTTACAAATTGTTGACATGTGCTTGGCAAACTGCCTTCCAGAAAATCCCTTCCAGAAAAACCCTCTCTCATCTGGTTTTTATTGTTATTTTTTATTCTTTGCCAATTTGACATGTAAAAAATAGTATTCTATTTTGGACATAGTATTTATTGGATATTTATATTTTTTCTTTTGTAAATTGACTACTTATGTCCAGAACCAATTTTTCTATTAAGATAATAATTTTTAATTTTATTTTTTAATTTTTCCTTTTGTTCCACAAACTGGAGTTTTATTTTTTTGTTTGTTTGTGTTTTGGGAGCTGGCTAGTAAGGGGATCCAAACCCTTGACCTTGATGTTCTAATACCACGCTCTAACCAACTAAGCTAACAGGTCAGCCTCACAAAGCTGGAAATTTTTGAAGACCTCTTTAGAGATTAAAAATATTAATCTGTAGCGAGCGCAGCCTTATAACACAAAGTTTATGGGTTCGGATCTCTGTACCGGCCAGCTGCCAAAAATAAAAAATAAAAATAAAATAAAATAAATGTGTGTGTGTGTGTGTATAAAAATTCGGATCTCTGTACCGGCCAGCTGCCAAAAATAAAAAATAAAAATAAAATAAAATAAATGTGTGTGTGTGTGTGTGTGTGTGTGTGTGTGTATAAAAATCCCAGACTGGCCAGTTAGCCCTTTTGGTTAGAACATGGTGCTGATAACACCGAGGTCCAGATTTGATCCCCGTGGCCAGCCACCAAAAAATAAATTAAAATAAGAAATAAAAATATTAATCCCTTATCACATCTGCTGCAGATATTTTGCCCAGGTTGTCATTTGCTTTTGAATTTCATTTACGGTGTTTTAAGTTTTTACCAGGTTAAGTTTATTTAATATTTCTTTAAGATGCTGGCTTTTGCTTAGTTCTCCTACTCTAAATTTGTGTACTAGAGTACAGTGTTATAACACCAAGATCAAGGGTTTGGGTCCCCAGAATGGTCAGCTGCCAAAAAAAACCAAAAAACAAAACAATAAAGCTATGTAAACTTTTTATTTTTTATTTTTTTTATTTTTTGTCGTTTTTTCGTGACTGGCTCCTATATAGGATCCGAACCCGTGGCGGGAGCGTCACCGCGCTCCCAGCGCAGCACTCTACCAAGTGCTCCACGGGCTCGGCCCAAAAGCTATGTAAACTTTAACCTATAAAGTTATTTTCTTCCATTACATCTGGTACCTTTGTTTATTTGTTTTTGCATTTAAGTACTTAATAAATCTGGAATAAATTTGGCTTAAGATATTAGGTAGGCATCTAACCTTATTTTCATTTTATGATGTTAGCCAGGTTTTTAGAAACACCATTTCTTAAACATATTTCTCTGCAAGAGATTGAAATGCTTCCCTTATCATATGTTATAATATACACTTGGGCCCACTTATGGATTTTCTGTTCTATTCTGTGGATCTGAATGGCTGTTTCTATAGCACATTGTTTTAATAACCATAGTTTAAGAATATGTTTTAGTAACACTAAGTCTCCCATCATGACTCTTCTTTTTCAAAAGTTTCTTGGCTATTCTTATGTCTTTATTGGAATTGATTTTAATGTGCTGATTAAGCTGAGTATAGAATTAAAATGTGAATATTTACATAACATTGTATATTATTTTCAGGACCACACTATATGTTCTTCTCTAATCAAGTCTTACGTATCTCTCAGCAAAGTGTTTGCTTTTATTTTTAAATCTAGGTCCTCCACATTTTTGTCAAATTCATTCTAAGATATTTTATATTTCTTATTGTTATTGTGAATTGACACTTTTTAATTGTATTTTTAAACTAAAATTGTGACAGAGAATATTGTTTTTAAATATTTCTCTTATAACCATCTTCTACTGAAAACCATTTTATTAGTTCTAATGTTTTTTGGTTTTGTAGGGTTTTTTGTTTGTTTTGATTTTGTGGAGAGGGTGGTTGATTCTTTGGGGTTTTCCAAGTAGATAACGTATCATCTTCACATCATGAGAATTGTTGCCTCTCCCTTTTCCAATATTTATGCCACTTTTTCTTGTGTCATTGTGTTGGCTGGAATGTTCAGGAAAAAATATGTCAAACGACTGCAGTGATACTGAGATTCCTTCCTTATTCTGATTTAATGGGAGTGCTCCTAGGCTTTCCTCCAGTTTCCTAGAGATAAATCCTCCTTATATCCATTCAAGCACTCATGCTACTGCTAATTTACCACGTTTCTATCAGGAGTGGACGCTGACCTTTGTCAGTGCATATTCATAGATATCAAATGAACTTTTCTATTACTGCATTAATGTGAAACATTTCATGAATAGGATTTCTGATTTTGAACCTTCTTTGTATTCCTAGAAACTACATAGTTAGGAAGTTCATTATTTAAGTATAATGTAGGATTTGATTTACTAACATCTAAATGCTCCCACTAGCAACGCTGGTGGGACTCACTTGCCAAGGTTTCTCCCTTGGCTTCTGCATTCATTCGTCTTCCTCTTCACTGGCCCCTCACTTCCCAGCTAAAAACAACAGCCATGTCTCATGGCTGCACCCTTCCTTCTCCATCTCCTTCCCTCCCAGCCTCTGAAATGCATGCTCTGGGCCAGCAGACATCACTTCTTTGCCACCCGCTCTCTCCTGGACCCCACAAGCTGCCGTGCGCCTCTGCACCCTCCATAATACTCTTCTCCCTCCCTTTCTGGGTGGTCCTATCTGGTCACCGTCTCCTCCCTGACTTCTCCATCTCCTGCCAGGACCCTGAGTCAAATCCTCCCCTCTCTGCTCCTCTTTCTCACTGTTCCTCCTGCTGCCAACAGACCTCAGGTTGGTGTCACCTTGGGTGTCCAGTCTCTTGTCTCCTCTCCCTACCCACCCAGTAGACATGAGACTTCACTGTCACCACAAATTCAACAGGTCTGAAGCAGAGGTCCTCCTTGCCCCTTCACTTCCAGCTTCCCACTCCCAGCTCCGCAAGACAAACACCCATGCACACGGATTCAGACTCAGAAGCCTTGGTGCCCCTCTTTCACTCCACATGGCCTGCTGGTTTGCTCTGACATGCTCCTCACAGCTGCCCTTTCCCCTCCATGTCCATAACGCTCTTACGAGCACTGACACCAATATTTAGCTGTACCTTTAATACATAATTTCATTCTATTCTTCCAAACCCTGATAGCCAGATAACTGTGGTCCCATTTTATAGATAAGCAAGCTGAGGCTCCAGGAAAGGAAGCACCTTACCAGATTGGGCATCTAGTAACTGCAGAGCCCAGGAGGGGGTGGGATGCAGAAGGCAGACCCCTTCCTCCCTCTAGGGTCTGTCCAGTTCCCTGGTGCCTTGCTGTCCCGTCTTCCTGGCTTCCTTATTTCCTTCCTCAGCTGGTGTTGGATTCAGACACTCAGACGCTAGGCCACAGCTCCTTGTCTTGGTGGGTGTTAAAGAATTAGGGACCGAGTCCCCAAGTCTCTGTGTGCTCTCTGGCCTCCAACATCGTCTGCTTCCCTTCACCACAGGGATGTGGCTTCTCTGTAGTGACTCCCCAGTATCTGGAAAAACACCTTCAGTAGGGAAGTTTGATAGTTGGGAGCCAGCAGTGCAGGGCAGGCGGAGTGGGCACAGCTTGTGGGACCAGGCCAGCTTGACTGCTTGCCAACTGTGTGACCTTGGGCAAGTCACCCGATGGCTCTGAGCCTCAGGCCCTATCCGGTGAGGCTTGTTAGCATCAAGTGAACTAGGTCCAGAAGAGCCGCACAGCGCGGGCACGTGGTGGGCATCAGTGAGGGGCAACGATGACCTATGGCCAGTGTTGGCCCATCAGTGACACGCTGGGGGCTCTCCAGGCGAGTCACCCGGGCCAAATGTAATGAGCGCGGCAGCGCCACCTGGTGGTCTCTCTGCTTTGCTACAATTCAGCCCACTCGGGGGAACGAGCAGAACCAGAGCCAATTGAAACCCAGTAGTGCCAGACCCGGAAGCCGTGTCTTTGGGCTGCTGAGGGGTGATAGGAAAGGTCTGGGCTCTTGTCTCCTCTTCCCATGTGTCCACTAGACAGACTTCATTGACCAAACAGGTCTAGGGCTGGCCACTTAGCTCAGTTGGGTAGAGTGTGGTGCTGATAATACCAGATCCCTGCACTGGCCAGCTGCCTGAATAAATAAACCACACCAGGTCTAAAACAGCTCATCCTCTTCCAGCTGTGCTCTGGACCTCCACTCATCTGCGACTGTTTTGTGACAGGAGAGAAATTAATTGATTGCACAATAATGTCTTCCATTTTTAAATGAAACTTTAAGTAGCAAACCCTCAAAGTGGACCTTAATGTTAAAGTGTAGTATATGATATGGTGACATTTCAAATCACTGAAGAAATATACAGTAAAGAGGCTGAAATGGTTAATTTAATTAACTGTTTAAAATAAAACAATGGGGGGGGCCCCCGCTGGCCAGTTAGTTCAGGGCAGTGTTATGACACCAAGGTCAAGGGTTCAGATCCCCATATGTGCCAGCCAAAAAAAAGGGGAGGAAAGAAAAAGAAAGTATCTTTTCCTTTCCCTTTATTGTATCTTCTTCCTTTCCCTTCATTAAATATTAATTATTGGCATCCTTCCTTCCCTTGTCGAAAAGCCACTAGGAAGGTCCAGATGAGGTAGTGGGCCCTAGGGTTGGGGGATTGCTGGATCAGGGAGGTGCCCCAAGTGTGGATGGGGCCACAGGTGAAGGGGTAGCAGCCTAGGGGGGTTGGGAGCATGGTTGTATAAGGGACCATGAGGAAGTATGTAAATATTTGAAGAGAACAGGAGGTAGGTTTCTCACTGCTGGAAAAGAAGCTGCAGATATGGAAAGGGGAAAGGCCGGAATAAACCCTGTACTGTTGGACTGGAATTGGAGGTATCAGCCTGAAGCCGTGATTTTCAAAATATCTTGATAAAGAAATAAATATAGATGTAAATATGTGTGTGTGTGTTTCTGTGTGTGTGTACAGACATACTTCCTAGCTATGTCCATTGAAAAGACCTGGGATACCGGCCAGCCACCAAAAAAAAAAGACCTGTGAACACAACACCACCTCTAACAATGACCACAGCCACCATCCAGATCTTGGTCACTGTGACATTACAAAATATATATTTGGTCTTTATCTCCATGTCTAGACATATAGCTTCTAAAATCCTCAGACTCTCCAGAGTGATTTCATGCTGATGATATGACTGGTGGCTGGGTGTCCCTAGATAGCCTCAGGATAGGGGCTGGTCACCAGGGAAGCCAACCTAGTAATTAGAGGTTTGGGACTTTCTGTTCCACTCCCCACATACACCTCCAGAGATGGGAGAGGAGCTAAAGGTTGAGTTGACAAAACAATGGCTGATGAGTTAATCAATCATGCCTACATAGTGAAGCCTCCATAAAAGCCCCAAAGTACTGAGTCCTGGTGGCCTCCAGATAGCTGAGCACATGGAGGCTTCTGGAGGGTGGCTAGTCAGGAGAGGGTGTGGAATCTCTGTACCCCTATAGCTTGCCATAAGCATCTCTTGCATCTGGCTGTTCATCTTTATTCTTTGTAATATCCTTTATAACAAATGAGTAAATGTTGGTTTTTTTTGTTTTGGATTTTGTTTTTTTGTTGGCTGGCTGGTATGGAGATCTGAACCTTGGTATTGTAACAGCACACTCTATCTAACCAGCTGAGCTAACCAGCCAGCCCCTGATAAATAAGTAAAATGTTTCCCTGATTTCTGTGTGCTGCTATAGCAAATTAATCAAACCCAAGGAGGGGGGCATGGGAGCCCTGATTTATAGCTGGTCAGTCAGAAGCACGGGACACAACCTGTGCTTGTGACTGACATCTGCGGGAGTTGGGGGGACAGTCTTGTGGGACTGAGCCCTAAACCTGTGGGATCTGACACTATCTCAGGCAGATAGGGTCTGAATCAAATTGAATTAGAGAACACCCAGCTGGTTTCTGCTGGGGAATCCACTGCAGAATTGACTTGTAGGTGGAAGGAAATCCCTACACTTTTTGGTGACCAATGGTCACAGAAGTGTTCTATGTTGTGAGATCATAGTAGGAGAAAATGAGTTCTTTTTTCCTATATCCTCATAGTCAACAGACACTGCTCTCCACTGAAAGGAACCAGGGCTCCTTGGAGAAATGGCTGATCCTAGGACTGGGACAGGGCATGCACAAGATGAACCTGGAACATCTATAGTTCCACAGAATTAGGAAATGCACAAAGAATGTAGGGACATTTGAAAAAAAGTCAGAAAAGCCAACTTCAAGGGGCTTCCAGTTGCCAAACCTTGGACAATTTGAGCATCAAAATAACTAATGCCCCCCTCCCACAACCAAGCACACCACCAGCACCTCAGGGCCCGCCCAGGGGCCTGAGGCATGGAGCCAGGGACTGGACTCCCTCCCACAACCAGGCACACCACCAGCACCTTGGGGCCTAACTGGTGATCTGAGAAATAGAGCCAGGGACCAGACCCCACACACACAACCAGGCACACTGCCAGTGTCAAGTAGCATGCCAAAAACATCACCTCCATGTAGGTGGCCCACCACAGCCACCACAGTAACCATGGCTGCCATGAGAGTGGCTAGATGTCACAACCACCATGCAGATGGTCCACCAGCCACTGGAGTGCATTGACACAAGGAGAGTCACCAGCAGAGACCAAAGAAAAGAAGAGGATGTCTCTCTCCACAAAGCCCATTCCAGAGTGACAGAAGATGCATCTGCTCTATGATAATACTGGGGTACCTGAACACACCTTTCAGCATTAGACAGATCATCTAGGCAACAAATCAACAGAGTAATCATTACTCTTTCAGAAGGACAGAAGAAATCTAGGGTTATCAGTGGTGGGGGGGGGAGCGAGAAGGGGATGGGAGAGATTGAACAAGAGGCATAAAGAATAAGTACAATTTGTAACAATATATATGCTAGTAATATTGATTTGATCAACATATGTCAACATTGAACCCCCCAAATATGCATAATCAATTATGATTCAATAAAAAATAATAATAAAATAACTAATGCTAGTAACATTATAACCGATTAAATAACATAAGAATCCAGGAATCCATCCACATGAATGAATGAATGAATGAATGAATGAATGACTACTATGAGAATGGGAAGCTCTTCCTTCCAGTAGAATGCCAGTTAACACCTATAGGCGAGCTGGTATTAGGACATCACAGTTTGGCAGCCACCATAGTATTAATTCCAGCAAGAAACATTAAAGCATGCTAAAATGAGTGGGTGGAAAGGGTGAAACACAGGATTTTATGTGGTCCAGTATGCTGTGGGTTAATCAAATGGAGTCCCCCAAAGTCCATATATTAGAAGCTTAATTTCCACTGTAACTGTTGAGGGTAGGAAATCCTATTATGGTAATTAAAAGGTGGAGCCTTGAAGAGGTGATTGGATTGTAGGACCCGTGGTGAATGTACTAATAATGGTGGTCAGGGGCATGGTTCTGAGGGTTTAAAATGAAGTGCATGAGGAGCTATCTCTGTTCTCTCTGCTCCACCATTTTTGTAATATGATACCTGCCATCACTGTAGTCACCAGCAAAGAAAGCCTTCACCAGTTGTGTTCCCTGGACTTTGGACTTCTAGCCTCTGAAACTTTAAGCAATAAATTTCATTTTCTTATAAATTATCCAGTTCAAATATTTTGTTATAAGCAACAGAAACAGGCTAATACAGAAAGTTGGTACCAGAGAAGTGCTGCATATAACAAATATTTGAAAATGTGGAAGCAGCTTTGGAACTGAGTGTTGAGGAGAGGCCGAAGGAATTTGGAGGAACAGGCTAGAAAAAACCTAGATGCTGGTGAAAGTTTAGAAGACAAAACCTGGGAAAGTTCGGAATGTTTTAGAGGCTGGTTAAATGGTAGTGACCAGAATGCTTATGTAAATATGGACTATAAAGACCACTCTAAGGAGGTCTCAGATGTAAATGAGAAGGGACTTACTGGAAACTGGGGCAAAGCTCACCCCTGCTATGAAATGGCAAGGAATTTGGTGCATTGTGTTCATGCTCTAGGACTTTGTGGAATTTGGAACTTAAGAGTTGTGAACCAGAGTATTTGGCAGAAGAAATTTCTAAGCAGCAAAGCATTCAGGAAGCTGCATGGCTACTTGCAACAGCCTATGCAGAATTATGGTGGCAAAGGCATGACATAAAGCCAAAATTTAAATGATTTGGAAAATTTGCAGCCTGGCCATGTGGTAGAGAAGCAGAGAGCATTTTTAGAAGAAAGATGCAATGATGCTAAGAAGATTAGTACAAAAGAAAGGGATTTTCAAGAGATGGGGTGAGGTGAGGGGAGGGAAAGCCCTGAAGGGATTACAGAAGCTTCTGGGGCTAACCCTTCCATTTCAGGGCCAAAATTCCAGGAAGACAAAATGGTCTTGGGGAACAGGCCTAAGGCACCCTCCACGGGCTCCCTGCCCAGAGGCGCCTCGGGAAGCTGCTTCTAGCACCAGCACCCCAGCTGCTTTGGCTGCTCAAGTTGTGGCTAAATTGGTCCCAGAGGTGGCTGGATCTGCAGCTTTGGAAAATACAAGCTGGAGGCCTTGGTGGTGTCCACGTGTTGTTAAGTTTGTTGGCTCGCAGAACTCCAGTCACCTAGATTTGAAAGGATTCATGGAAAAGTCTGGGGACCCAGAAAGAGATCTGTCACAGGGGCGGAATCACCACATAGAGCCTTCACTAGAGCAATGTCAAGTGGAAATGTGGGGTCAGAGTTACAGCAGAGAAACCCCATCAGTGCCATGTCTAGTGGAGCTGTGAGAGCAGGACCACCATGGAGACCCCAGACTTGTGGAGCTACCAGTGTGCAACACCAGCCTGCGAGAGCTGAAGCATCACCTGAGACCAGGAGAGCCATAGAAGAGGAGCTATCTGAGAACTTGGGGACTCAACTCCCATGCCAGTGTGCAGAGGATGTGGAACACGGAATCAAGGTACATGATTCCCCAGCTTTGAGATTTAATGCCTGCCCTGCTGGGTTTCAGACTTGTTTGGGACCTGTTACCCATTTCTTTTGGCCTATTTCTCCCTTTTTGAATGAGAATATGTGCCCGACGTTTGTCCCACTATTGTATCTTGGAAATAGGTAACTTGTTTTGATTTCCCAGATGGGACTTTGGACTTTGAACCTTTAAGCTGAAACAAGTTTAGACTTTGGGGATGGAATGAATGTACTTACTTGTGAGAAGGACATGAATTTGGGGGGCCAGGGGCAGAATGCTGTGGGTTGATTAAATTGTGTTCCCCAAAGTCCATATATTAGAAGCTTAATTCCCACTGTAACTGTTGAGGGTAGGAAATCCTATTATGGTAATTGAAAGGTGGAGCCTTGAAGAAGTGATTAGGTTGTAGGTAGTGAATGGATTAACAGTGGTGGTCAGGGGCATGGTTCTGAGGGTTTAAAAAGGAAGTGTGTGAGGAACTATCTCTGCTCTCTCTGGTCTACCATTTTCACAATATAGATACCCTGCAATCACTGAAGTCACCACCAAAGAAAGCCTTCACCAGATGAGTTCCCTGGACTTTGGACTTCCTGGCCTCTGAAATGGTAAGCAATAAATTTCATTTTCTTATAAATTACCCAGCTCAAGTATTTTGTTATAAGCAATAGAAACAGCTAATACACAGTGTCTTCCCGCAAAGTACTTACTGAATACAAAGGAAAAGAAAGAAACTTCACAGTGAAAAAACCTGGCAGGTACCATCTTTATAAAGTGGGCACAGGCTGGCTGTCTAACTCAGTTTGTTAGAGCAAGGTGTTGATAACACCAAGGTCCAGGGTTCAATCCCTGTATCGGCCAGATGCCAAAAAATAAAAAACAAAGTGGATGGAATTATCACCACCAGTCATGAGACAGAGAAATACCAGGTGCCACCCAAGAGAGTGCAAGGGAAAGGGCACAGCATATATGATACTCATCCTCTAGGCCTAATAATGAGGAAATACTAGACAAATCTAAATTGAAGGATGTTCTAAAAAATGACTGGGCTATAATCTTCAAAGACGTTAAATTCCTGAAAGTCAAAGAATGACTGAGGGACTGACTCAGATCAAAAGTTACGGGAGAGACGTGATGGTTAGGTGATGACAATGTGTGATTCTGAACTGGAACCTTTCCTCTAAAGGGTGTTACTGGGACTATTGGTGAGACTTGAGCAGAGTCTCCAGCTGAAGGATATACAGAAGTTCTTGGTACTATTGCAACTTTTTTGTAAGTTTAAAGCTGTCTTACATTAAAATGTTAAAGTAATGAAAGGACTGAGCTGCCCAAAGAACATAGTCTTCTTCCTGTGCTGAGAGTGTAGGACAGTCCTCCCATATTCTCCTGCTAGAAATGCCTAGACAACGGGACAAAACACAGGTGCTCCTCGACTTACAATGGGTCATGTTCCAATAAATCCATCGTACGTTGAAAGTATGGTATGTTGAAAATATACATGATACACCTAACCTATGGAACATCATAGCTTAGCCTAGCCTTCCTTAAACATGCAAAATCATCTCACGTACACATACAAAAGAAAAGAAAAGAAAATCATCTAACACAAATCATGTTTTATAACAAAATCTTGAATATCTCATGTAATTTATTGAATACTGTACTGAAAGTGGAAAACTAATGGTTGCGCAGAACTGGAAACATGAGTTCTACTGAATGTACACCCCTCTCACATCATCCTAAAGTTGAAGAATCGTTAAGTTGGGAACCATCTGTATAAAAAGTAGCTATTTTCAGGCATTGGGAAACAGGTAGCACAGTAGAAAGGGAGACAAAACTGAGGTATAGCTCAGTTGGTTAGAGCATGGCGCTGGTAACACCAAGGCCCAGGGTTCGATCTCTGTACCAGCCAGCCACCAAAAACAAACAAACATAAACAATCAGAGTGAGCCCTTCTATCTCCCAAGCTTTCTGCCTGGAGGAAAAATCCAGACTGTACACAAAGAAGGGAAACCCAAACAGAGCCCAGCAATCTCACTGAGTGGAAGAGACAGAGATCAAAGTCTGGAGAGGCCAAGAAGGCTAGAATTGACGAGACAGAGTAGGCATCTGCAGAGGGGTCCCTTGAGTCTTTGGCTGAATAGCAATTTGCGCATGCCCAGGGTGAAAGCCCATGAGGCCAGACAGAAACACCTTCTAGGGAAAGAACAATTACTACAGAGCCGTAATTAAGCAGAACAAGTTCCAGAACTTATAAGAACTTGGAATTGTTTCAGTTCACACTGGCCAGAGTAAAGAGGTTTCATTGAATTCATAGGGTGTACGGCAGAGAGCCCAGAAGTGCCACACCTTAAAAGTGGCGTTAAATTAGCCAGAGAGGAAAAGCTACTCCAGACCAATGCTGAAAGAACTTAAAAAACAAGTCTTAAAAAGATCAAGGGAGACTTCCAATCAAGATGGAGGAATAGACAGTCCCCAGGGTCACCCTCTCCCAAAATCAACCATTTCACAACTATTGAAAAGCAATGATTAGGCTTCCAGTGAAGATGGTGGAATAGACGGTCCCCAGCATCACTCTCTCCCACAAATCAACCAATTTACAACAATAAAAATGCAACAACAGCCAAGCTGGGGCTGCTGGAGCTCAGGGGAAGAGGAGGAGAGACCTACGGAGTTCATGAAGGCAGGAGAAGCCACAATGAGAGAAAGAAAAAGCTGCTCTGAGCATTCTGGGCCATGGCCGCTTTAAGGCTAGAGCTGCTGAGCTCATGGAGCAGGAGCCGGCAGCAGCTGCAGCTGTGCCCTTCAGATGGAGTTATTTGGAGGCAACAGGGGAGAAGGGGGCCTTGGTGGCCCCCAGGACAGCAAGACCACTAATAGGGTTCCTGTGGATCCACACAGGAGCGAGGAACCAGAACAACTGAAAAAGGGGAGCCACTCAGAGGCCAGTGAGTCATTGCAAGGGACTTGGCATGCAGCCTGTCCCATGGGAAGTGTTGGAGTACAGGCAGTGGGAGAAATGGGCCCACCAGGGGAACACTGGGACACAGCAAGGACAGCCAATCCACCCCCCAATCAGCACAGGACCACTCAGAGGAGACTGGTCAGGAATGCAGAATTGCATGGGGTGCTGTTTAATGAAAAGACTCAGGCCCAGATCAGAGTTTCTACACAATCCAGGTGCACCAGGTCTCTGGAGAGCTGGAAGTACCTGTAAGGTCAACCATTAAACCCTGAGCTACACAAAAAGTCTTCCCTAAGGAAACAGTAGCAAAGCAGCAATTTAGCTCAACCACACAACTCAACTACTGGTTCCCGCAGGACATGCCCCCATTTTAGAAATAAGCAAAGGACAAAAAATTAGTTCTGGCCCAGGCACACCACCAGTGCCTCAGGAACCACCAGGGTACCCAAGGTGTGGAGATGGGTACCAGACCCCCCCCACCCACAACCAGGCACACCACCAGCGCCAAGGAGCATGCCAAAAACATCACCTCCGTGCGAGTAGCCCACCACAGCCACCACAGTAACCACGGCTGCTGCAAAAGTGGCTAGATGTCACAACCACCGCAGATGGTCCACCAGCCACTGGAGTGCATTGACACAAGGAGAGCTACCAGCAGAGACCAAAGAAAAGAAGAGGATGTGAGGATGTCTCTCTCCACAAAGCCCATTCCAGAGTGATAGAAGAAGCATCTGCTCTACGATAATATTGGGAGACCTGAATACACCTGTCAGCTCTGGACAGATCATCTAGGCAACAAATCAACAGAGTAGTCATTACTCTTTCAGAAGGAGAGAAGAAATCTAAGGTAATTAGAGGGGCAAGGAGGGGAGAGATTGGAGAAGGGGCATAAAGAATAATTTGTAATGGGCCGAGCCCGTGGCGCACTCGGGAGAGTGCGGCGCTGGGAGCACGGCGACGCTCCCGCCGCCGCCGCGGGTTTGGATCCTATATAGGAATGGCCGGTGCACTCACTGGCTGAGTGCCAGTCACGAAAAAGACAAAAAAAAAAAAAAGAATAATTTGTAACAATCTATATGCTAGTAATATTGATTTGATCAACATATGTCAACATTGAACCCCAAAAATGTGTATAATCAATTATGATTCAATTAAAAAAAAAAAAAAAAGGCAACGACAGCCAAGCTGGGGCCGCTAGAGCTCAGGCGAAGAGGAGGAGAGACCTACAAAGTTCATGAAGGCAGGAGAAGCCACGATGAGAGAAAGAAGGGACCACTCCAACTGTTTTGAGCCCTGGCCATTTCAAGGCTGGCCCTGGGAAGCACATGGAGCAAGAGCTGGCAAAAGCCACAGGTTTGCCCTTCGTATGAAGCTGCTTGGAGGCCACAGGGGAGAGGAGGGCTTTGGTGGCCCCTAGGCCAGCAAGACCACTTACAGGGTTCCCGTGGACCCACATAGGAGTGAGGGGCCACAGACAACAGAAAAAAGGAGCCACTCAGAGGCTGGTGAGTCACCATAAGGGATTGACACATGCCCACCCCATGGGAAGTGTTTGGAGTGCTGGTGATCAGGGAGATGGGCCACTGGGAGAACACTGGGCCACAGCAAGGACAGCTGATCTGCCCTCCAATCAGCACAGGACCACTCAATGGAGACCGGTCAGGAATATAGATCTGCAAGGGGTGCAGTTTGCTGAAAAGACTCAGGCCCAGACCAGAGTTTACACACAACCCAGGTGCACCGGACCTCACAAGATTGGAAATGCTCACAAGATCAACAATTAAAACTTGAGCAGCACAGAAAGCCTTCCCCAGAGCAGCAGCAAAGCAGCAATTTAGTTCAACCACAGGTCTCAAGCGCTGATTCCCACAGGAATTTCCCCCATGTTAGAAGTAACCAAAGGACAACAAATTAGTTCCAGTGCAGAGTTTAAGTGGTGGGAATAGTGAATAATCCAACACAGAACTAAAAGAAAAAGGGCCAGCCCATGGCTCACTTGGGAGATTGTGGTGCCGATAACACCAAGGCCACAGGTTCGGATCCCTATATAGGGATGGCCGGTTGGCTCATTTAGGAGAGCGTGGTGCTGACAACACCAAGTCAAGGGTTAAGATCCTCTTACCAGTCATCTTTAAAAACGAAAGAAAGAAAGAAAGAAAGAGAGAGAGAGAGAGAGAGAGAGAGAGAGAGAGAGAGAGAGAAAGAAAGAAAGAAAGAAAGAAAGAAAGAAAGAAAGAAAGAAAGAAAGAAAGAAAGAAAGAAAGAAAGAAAGAAAGAAAGAAAGAAAGAAAGAAAGAAAGAAAGAAGGATAATGTGACATTTACCCTGGAGAAAAATCAGACAACCTAAACTGACCTCGCAGTGACAAAGATGATAGAAGTTTTTAAATTTCCATTTAAAAATGGCCCCCAACTAACTGTCCTTGATGAAATTTCAAAATGGGATCCTGCTTCTTGTCCCTCTTGGTAAAGTGTTTCCACCTATCAGTGCACTATGGTCAGCTTCTCCTCTCAGTGGACTAGCGGCTGCAGTGACCTTAGCACCTGGCTCGATGGAAGCTCCACCCTTTACACACCAGGCCCCCTGCCTGACCTTGTTTAATTCCAAACCTCAATTTCAGAGGCAATGTCACCTCCTGCAGGAAGCCCTCTCTGACCTCCCAGACTAGGTCAGGTCTCTGTAATGTGTTCTTAGTGCCCTATTCTTTCATCCTGGCCATTTACCACCATTCATGTGAATTTGTGTGAATGTTGTATAATCTGTCTACTCTGAGCCCCCAAACTGGGGCTGGGTGTGTCCTTGAATCTCCAGCAGGAAGCACAGTGCATGGCACAGGGTGTCATCAGTAAACATTTGTTGAATGAGTAAATGCACACGTGAACAAACACTGTGGGTAGGATGAATTTTATTCCGTTCTGCGAAGCAAATTCCAGGAGAGTTACTGACAAACCGGTGGCGTGCAGAAGAGGGTGCTCCAGGCGACATGCCATAGTGCTGATGAACTGGAACTGCAGGTCAGCCCCACTCCCTACTGATGACCTTTTCTGTTCTTTTCTGTTCTCTTCCCTTCCCTTCTTTTCTTTTTTTCTTCTTCTTTTTTTTTTTTTTTTTTCTTTTTCTTTTGTTGATGACTTTTTTCTTATCAACAGCAGCTTTTCTCCGTAGTGTGGCTCACTCGATCTCTTAAGGTCACGATCTGTAACGGTGACAGCGTCTCCTTAACGATGAAACTTCCCAGACATAAAATGAGAGGGTTACAGTAAGTGCTCTTTAAACCCCCTTTCAACCTGGAAAGTCTATCATTTTCGACGTTAACCAGGCGACTTTTGTTTCCAGTCCGGTATAGGTGCGCGGTTGTTCCTCACTACGGCCACTAGGTGGCACTCCCAGCGTTACATTCCCCGCCTAGGGGCTGGCCCGTTTGGTCAGTGGTTAGAGCGCAGTGGTGTAACACCAAGGCCAAGGGTTCAGATCCCGGTACTGGCCAGACACCAAAAAATAAAAAATAAATAAAATAGGCAGTCCCATGGGGAAGAAGACACAACATCACAATTCCTTGAACTTGTTAAGACAAGTGAACAGATATGCTATTGATGGGGAGGGAGTGGGGAGCGGAAGGGGAGAAAGAGGAATTGGTAAAGGGACACAAAAATTAACTATTGTATATTGATAAATTAAAATAAAATAAAGTAAATAGGCAGTCCCAGGATCCACCTCCAGAGACTCTGATTCCTTCTAGGGTGAGGTCACTTCCCAGATTACTGAGAAGATTAAATAAGACAAAACCCAGCATATAGGATTTTTGGAAAAAGTAAGTGAAGCCCTATATGTTAAGCCCCTAGTACCATGCGCAGCGCATATAGTAAGTGTTCACTGAATAGGAGCTTTCGTTATTATTGGCAGCAGTTAGTAATTCAAGTGCCCAGAACAGTGCCTGGGCATAGTAGAAGCCCAGTCGATACTGTTGGATGAGTCAACAATTTCTGGGAGCAAACAGGAAGAAAAAGCAAAGTGTGCCGGATCTCTCTGTTTTCACCAGTGTCGGTGCAGCAAGAAATTTTATTCTTGACACTATTAATTAAGAAACATAGGTTTTTGGCTTCTTTTTTTAAGGTAACCACTAATAGAATAACATTGCAATTACTTGGGAAAATAGAAAAAACACTTGATCGATATAGCAAAAGAGGAAAAGGAAAACCAGGCAAGTGCAGGGAAGCTTCAGAAGTGTCAAGTATGATGAAGTAATTCCAAACATATTCATCCTCCAAGTACATTTGACTTTTTGTTGTGGTGGGTTTTATTTTTTTATTTTTGTGGTTGGCTGGTTTGGGGAGCCAAACCCTTGACCTTGGTGTTATAACAGTGTGCTCTAACCCACAGAGCTAACCAGCCTCCTAATACATTTGAGTGGGTTCAACTCTTCTCTAACCATACAGATTTTTTTCCATAATCACAATGGCTAGAAAGAAGAATTTTTTTTAAATCATGAGACACCATCAGACCACGAGTCTCCCATGATGCAAGACTTGCCTGTCCCTCCTGAGGATGAAGCCCTCTCATCTATGGGTGTGCACCTCCCCCCCCCACCGCCCCGTCACTTCCAGCGGGAGCTGAATGTGATGTAATGAACCTTTTTGGTTTTTCCCTTTAGCCTGAAAGCAAATAACACAAAGACTCCAGGTGGGCCCTGAAGCATCTGCAGGTACCCAGCCAGGTCTCTTTCTCAGACAAGAGAATGCACACAGGAGAAGCGCTGACACTTGCCTCCAATTCTCACCAAAGTCACTGTGGTCAAGCACATGTCATTTGCTCAGCTTCCTGGAGAATGACAAGGGACAGGGTCCTGAAATGCTGAGCACGTCTCTCAACCCTCACACGTATGAAAACCCCCAAGGTGGAAGGAGGGGCTCAGGGCACAGTGCCTGTTGCACCACATGCCAAGAGGGGACTTTAGTCCTCGTGGATTAGTTCTGCAAAGCCCCAGGGTCAGGGGAAGGGAGACGATTCAGGCAAGGTGCTGGTGGCTGTTGCTGTTCTGCCTGTCTGCTCTGTGTGGAGGGTGGGCATGGATGGAGAGGAAACTTCCAGCAGGAGAATGGTCCTCCCACCATGGCCACTGAGCCTACGGCGGAGACCTGGGATATGAGTGCGGACAGCGCCCCACAGCTACTGAGGCTGCCCTGAGAAGGTTGGAGGAGGGAGGGTCTGGGGCTCTCTGAGTCACAAGGTGGGCACTGGGGACAGGCCCTCACTGGCATCTGGAGACCTGGTCCACTCTGGCCTAAGTTGGTGTCCTTATTCTGGTGTTGTTATGGGAAGGCCAGGCAAGGGGAGGAGGTCGGCCTCCACCAGACCAACCGGCCTGTCCTGAGCTGGTGTGCCCTGAGGCCTCCCGTGGGCCTGCCCAGGTGTCCCTTTCCAGGTGACTCCCAGGAAGCTCAGGGCCAGGCCTGCAGCTCCTTCCAGGGGCCATGTGCGATTTGGAATGAAGCCCTCAGGCCAGTGTCTCTGCCTGTGTTTTTTGGGCAGCTGGCCGGTATGGGGATCCAAACCCTTGACATTGGCGTTAGAACACCGCACTCTAACCAACCGAGCTAACCGGCCAGTCCCCAAGAGCTACCTCTCTATCGTCACTAACCGCTGACAGAGTCTAACCTTTCCTTCAGGTGGGTGTGTAGGCAAGCTGGTAGGACTTTGTATCTCATCACAGTTGTTGCAGGCACCTTGAAATATCGTCTGCATCGTTCTGTTTTGAAAACACTGCATGTATTTCAATATAATTGGTTTCCTATGTACTCCTATGTGTTTTGGTTTTTTTGCATTTATAAACATTCTGGAAGAGTCCATGGGTGTCACCAGAGGCCAGCAGAGCCCAGGGCAGCAGGAAGGTCAAGTGCCCCGTGTTGCCATCTTCTTTGTTTTTGTGTCCCTGATAATCCCTCTGCAACTTACAGCGACCGGCCCACAAGCCCCAGCCAGACCGAGAAAGTGAAGGCTCCAGATGCTGTCTGAAGGGGGAAGGGGCTAGAATGACACCCACTCCTGCCTACTGGGAGTCCAGGTGCCCCTTGATAGAACAGGCATCCAGGGCATAGGATCCACCTTCTTCTCAGATGCCCACCCCCACCCAGGATACTTTGAGTTTCTCCAAAGCTCTAAAGCTGGCCGAAGACCCCCCACCTCTGCTCTCTGGTCCATGGTGGATCTTGGGAGGGGACTGTCCTCTCCCCATGTCACACATATTAACTTTCATAGCTAGAGGGCTGTGGTCACCTGGCGAATAACCCAGTGTGGGCCCTGTGTGGCAGTCTGAGGACCCAGCAGTGGCAGTGGGCCAGTGGTGCTCCCTGCTCCTCCCTACCCGCATGGTGCCACTCTGTGCCTGTCCCTCCCTCCCTCGGCAGAATGGTTCTCTTTGTCCTCCCAAACCTTGGAGATTCCAAGAACTGAATCTGATACCCCTGAGGCGAGAACTGTTCCAGAGATGTGCTGCCAACAGGAAGCCTTTGCCCACACCCAGGAGAGCAGAGGTAGGAGCCCCCATACCCCAGCGTTCCCAGGAAGCAGCCAGGTGACTCGAGGAGCCTCTGCCATGTGGTTCCCGCAGCATCCAGCATGGGCAGCCTGCCGGAGACTTCCTGGGGCCCTGTCCCCAGAGCTTGGTGCAGGCTTCCGCAGGCCATCTCCCATTGTGGAAAAGAGCAGCAGCCAGCAGGGGTCAGGCATCCAGCATAACACCAGCCTGCCTTTACCCTTTTGGCCCTTACCCACTTGGCCCAAAATGTGGAAACCCCAACACCAGACATGAGTTATGATGTCAGAGTTTGTATCATTTCAGCTTTGCTTTATCCTAATTTCTGAGTGATACTCAATCAGACGGGCTTGGAGGACCATCCGTGCACTGAATTTCTCTTTTGGGTTTTCTTTTCTTTTTTTTTAAAGATGACTGGTAAGGGGATCCGAACCCTTGGCCTTGGTGTTATCAGCACCACACTCTCCCAGGTGAGCCACGGGCCAGCCCTTCTTTTGGATATTTTATTGACGTAAAAAGAAGCATCAGCTTCACTTTTTTTTTTCTTGGGTGGCTGGCCAGTACAGGGATTTAAACTCACAACCTTGGTGTTATAAGGCCATGTTTTAACCAACTGAGCTAGCTGGCTAGCCCTAGTATCAGACAGCAATAAGAAAATTTTAAAAGGCAAGCCACAGACTGGGAGAAAATATTCACAATATATACATCTGGTAAAGGACTTGTATCCAGAATATATAAAGAACTTTTACAACTCAATAGAAGTTATCTTGTTATAAAGAAGTTAGCCCAACAGAAGTGGGCAAAAGATTTGAACAAACATATCATCCAAGAAGATATATGGATGGTCAATAGAGACATGAAAAACTGATCAGCAGCATGAGTTCCCTAGGGAAATGCCACTTAAAGCCAAGATGAAATGCCATTACCGGCCCATTAGAATAGCCACAATGTGTCAAGGGTTTGGATCCCTATATAGGCCAGCTGTCAAAAAGAAAAAAAAGAATGGTTATAATTTGGAAGACTAGATAAAAAATAATAATAATAATAATAAAATTAATAAATAAAATAATTTGGAAGGCTGATTATAACAAGTATTTTGAGGATATGAAGCAACTGTCATACAATTCTCATACACTGCTAGGAGGGATATAAAATAGTGCAAGGAGGGCTAGCCAGTTAACTCAGTTAGAACACGGTGCTAAGGTTCAGGGTTTGATCCCTGTTCCAGCCAGCCACCAAAAACAAAAGAAAATAGTACAACCACTTTGGAAAACAGTTTGGCAGTTTCTTAAAAACTGAAATGTAATGCTGAGAGCATACACTATGCCATTCCTACTTAACTAATCAAAAGAAATGAAAGTATATGTCCACGCAAAACTCAAACACAAATTTTCACAGCAGTCTTACTAGTAATAGCCCCAAATCATGGGCTGGCCGGTTTGCTTAGCTGATTAGAGCATGATGTTGTAACACCAAGGTCAAGGGTTCAGATCCCCATATTGGCGAGCCACCAATAAAAAAAAAAAGTTGAAAACAACCCCAGTGCTCGTCATGAGCAATGTGTGGATGAGTGAATGGTGGTATATCCATAAGGTGGACTGCTCCTTAGGAATAAAAAGGAACCAAGACTGACATGCATGCCAATGTAGGTAAATCTCAAAATCATTTTGAATGGAAAAAGCCAGACACAGAAAAGGACATATTATTGCTCAATGTATTTCTATGATGCAAGAAAAAAGAGGGAAAAAGTACACATTTCATGACTCCATTTATATAAAATTCTAGATCAGACAAAATGAATAGAAAGCAGCAGGAAGGTCTGGATTACCAGGAGCCAGAGGTGAGCCTGCCACCCACCATAAGGGTCTCACCTCTCTGCCTTGTCCCTTCTCCTTGGTGGGCATGCCCTGCCCCCACTGCCCTTGCTAAGCTACCAGCTCAAGTGTCCCTCTTCCCTCCTGGGGCCTTCCCCAACCCCCTCCATGCCCTGCACAGCACTGCCATGCAGCGTGGCCTAGGGCCTGGCACAGAGGACACCCTCAGTTGTTGTTACTGAATGAATCAAAGAAAAATGAAGGATTGTTATTTCCATCTTTGAGATGAGGAAACCAAGGCCTAGAAAGCCATTTCCCCAAGTTGACCCAGATTAGCAGTTAACAAATAACATTAACCTCAGTAAGGCTTAAAAGCCCCCAGGACAGCACTGAGCACAAGCCAGGATTTTATACAGAAAGCCCTTTCCAAAGAGTTGGGGATTGTTACACCTCTCACTGTGTAACAGAGACGCAAAAAGATTACTCAAAGCAACATGAATGCAATGAGAAGCCCGAAGGGACTGCACCTCAGCAACTCCTCTGTCAGAAGGAGAAACTGGGTACAGCCCCGAGTCGGTTTTTGCTTCAGTTTTTATTGTAAAGACAAGGAAATTATAGGAAAAAAACAGATGGTTAATCAATCATAGTAAGAACATAAAGAAATTGGCTATATAATAATCTTCATCCAAGCATGCATGGTTCAAAATAGTTTAAACAATATACCATCAAGAGTCATAAATCTAAGCTATGTGACATGCAAAAGAAACAATAAGATAATTATTGAAGTGCCTGACTTCTTGAGAAACTCAAAGAAACAGCTTAAAGCAAAATGTGGAACAACCCCCATGTCCTAACTAATCTAGCAGAACATCCTTGGAAATCTTAATTCACATGTTTTCCCATCATTTAAGTTTTATTATATTAAGGGTTATTGCCCTCAGAACAATCCCTGTTTTGCTTCAGTTCTCTTGTTCACATTAAAGGCTTTAGACCTGTGTGAGTTTCCTTCTCACAAAATTTTCCAATGAACCCTTTATATTAACCATCAGTGTATACAATTCCTTACTTAAACAGTGATTAGAATTGATTCAGTGGGCTCTTGCCCCAGCTGTAAGCTCTTGCCTCCTATCTGAGGACTTTTGTTCCATACATGCATTACCTAAAAACCCTATCTAATAATCAAATAGGAATCAAGATTTCTTTTTTTTTTTTTTTTTTGTCTTTTTTGTGACCGGCACTCAGCCAGTGAGTGCACCGGTCACTCCCATATAGGATCCGAACCCACGGCGGGAACGTTGCCGCGCTCCCAGCGCTGCACTCTCCCGAGTGCGCCATGGGCTCGGCCCAGGAATCAAGGTTTCTAAACCTCTACAGGGGATCAAGACAGACAGAAATCACTTATTCTTTGTTGTTGTTGTTGTTTTAGTTATTAAAAACAAAGCAAAACAACTCAAAAACCCTACCTGGTTCAATAGAAGATACAATTAGTTGGTTTCCTAATACTGAGAGGAAGAAATGAGTTCCTTCTCGATGGCCTCCAACTTCACTCCACCCTCTTCAGATGTATAGTTGTGCATATAGACTTCAAAAAAGCCCATGGAAAGATTCGTGTTATCTTTTAATTCAATTTTTTCCACAAACTTTTTTCCCCCCTTTGGCAGCTGGCCAGTAAGATGGACCCGAACCTTCAACCTTGGTGTTATAACACCATGCTCTAACCACCAAACTAACTGGCCAGCCCTTCCACAAGCTTTTTGAAGTACCCTCGTATAGCATTATATACAGTACTAAATACTATATATTTACATATTTTTTTCTTACAAGGTCAAGGTTGATGTCATACATATTCACCAGAGTAACCATAATTCTCCCTTAGTCTTTATGACCTTCCACCAAGCTTGTTTATTTCGATTTATCTCTGGATGGTGCCATCACGCACGGAGGGTTTTTGTTTCCTCAGAAGAGATCACAGGGCTGCGTTCCCTGAGTGTCTGTGTGTTGCCCAGTCTTTGAAGGAATGCTTTGCTGAGTAACACTTTTTTTTTTTTAATAACATTGTCCATTTTTTAAAATAAACTTTTATTAAGTAAGGCACATTACTCCAGATATTGGTTGTGGCATAACAGCACACACAACTCAAAATTTAGTGGCATGCCATGTTTGTAACAGGAGCGTTATTTGGGACAGCCAAAAGGTGGAAACAACCCAGTGTCCATCAGCAGATGAATGAATGAAACACAAGTGGCACATACACAAAATGGAATATAACTCAGCCTTAAAAAGGAAGGAAAATTCTGACACATGCTACAACATGGATGAATCTTGAGGACCTTATGCTAAGTGTAATAAGCCAGTCACAAAAGGACAAATACTGTTTGATTCCACTTATATGAAATACCTGTAGTCAGACTCACAGGGACAGAAATAGAGTGGTGGGTGCCAGGGCCTGGGGGAAGGGCAGTGAGGTATTAGTGTTTAGTGGGTACAGAGTTTCTGCTTTGCAAGATGAAAAACCTCAGATCCGTGGTGCAACAATATGAATGTACTTAACACTGCTGAACTGTACACTTAAAAGTGGTTAAGATGGTACATTTTGTTCTCTGTAACTTACCACAATTTATATTTTTATTGGTAGCTGGCCGGTAAAGAGATCCAAACCCTTGACCTTGGAGTTATGAGACTGTGCTCTAACCAACTGAGCTAACCAGGCAGCCCAACCACAATCTATAAAAAAATTAACTTAGTGGTGTAAGATGGCCACCACCATTTTATGATGTCCATGGGCTCTCTGGGTCAGGAGTTTGGGCACAGGCAAGGTGGCTCTTCTCTGCTCTAGAATGTCAGGGGTGATTCGACAGCTGGGTAACCCCAATGGCTGGGGCTGGAAAAGCCAGGGATAGACGATCTAATTCTAAGACAACATCTTTACTCACACATGTGGCACCTGGGCTGGGCTGGCCCAATGATCGGCTGCTCTGGGCCCATCTGCAGAGCCTACATGTGGCACCTCCATCCTGGCAGCAATCAGACTCGTTCATGGTGGCTCCAGGTTCCAAAAACAAGAGACATAGACCCTACCTCTCAATGGGATGAGGGCCAAATCGATTGTGGCCAAGTTTTAAAACCACCACAAATACAAATACAAAAAAGCACACAAATCATGAGGGTGTTGTTGCTTAACATTATTGTGCAAAGTGAACTACTCGTACAATTATCAACCAGATCAAAAAATAGAACATTACCAGAAACTCAGAGACCCCTCTTGTGCCTGCTCCCAGTCACTAATCCCACCCTCACCCCTGGCTTCTAACACTACAGGCTGCTGCTTTCTGCTTAATTTGAACTTTACATAAACATTCAGGATATATTCTTTTTTGTCTGGCTTCTTTCTCTTGACCTTAAGTTTATGAGATTCACGCATTTTTTCATACATATTTTTATTTGTTCATTCTCACTGCTGTATAGAACTGCATTGTATGAATTTACCATGATTTATTTATCCATTTTACCATTAATGGACATTTGGATTATTTTCAATTTGGGGCTTTCGTGAATAAAGCTGCCATGAATCTAAATATACATGCCTTTCAGTGCACAGGTACATGCATTTCTGCTTGGTGTATTCATAGAATGTATCTATTCTTTTGCAACTTTTTTGCTTAACATTATTTTTGTGAGTCATTCAAATTGGTGAACATACCTGTAGTTCATTCATTTATTAGTTTTGTTACAAAACACAAATCTGGCTGCCCACCACCAAAACAAAAACAAACAGGCCTGGCCAGTTAGCTCACTTGTTTAGAACGTTGTGCTGATAAAACCAAGGTCAAAGGTTTGGATCCTAGTACTGACCATCCACCAAAAAGAAAAACAAAAACAACCAGAAACAACCCAAAAGTCAAAGGAAGTCAGCTTTTTTCAGGAATACTGGTAGCCTGAGAGAGATGTTAGGCTAACCCACCTCTCCTGTAAACCTGAAGGAGATGGCCAGGTTAAAACCATCTCAAAGACTCAGATTTACTGAGTGGTTTTTAAGGAGTAAGAGGCGGGGAATGGAAGGCAGGAGGGGGAGATGTGGACCGTGGGTAGGGGGCACGACACGTCAGGGGCCAGGTGCAACTTCTCGCCAAGACTCCACCTGACTTCTGTTCTCATCCTTGACATTGTCTTAGGGTCCTGCAGGATTTTGATTTGCTTCAGGGGTGGAATCGCCACAGCTTCATTGATGTCTTCCTTGGTGATGGAGTTTGGATGTGTTGTCCCCTCCAAACCTCATGTGGAAATCTGATCCCCAATGTGGCAGTGTTGGGAGCTGTTTGAGTCGTGGGGGTGAATCCCTCATGAATGGATTCATGCAGGTGGGGGGAGTAATGAGTGAGTTCTCATTCTATTAGTTCCCGTGAGAGCTCGTTGTTAAAAAGACCCTGGCGCCTCCCCTCTCTCTCTTGCTTCCTCTCACCATGTGATCTGTTTGTACCCACTGGCTGCCACTTTAGAAGCATGAGCAGAAGCAGCCTGAGGCCCACACCAGAGGCAGCTGTCTGAGAATTGTAAGCCAAATAAACCTCTGTTCTTTATAAATTACCCAGTCTCAGGTATTTCTGTTATAGCAACACAAAACGGACTAATACACTTGGTTTCTCAGGCTCTGGATAGTTTCTGTCTCATGGCAAGTCTACAGCTCCAGGCTGACTAGAAAACACTTTACATTCATGCAAATGTCATCCGGCCTCATAACCAAGGTTCAAAATATCAATTAACCATGGGAAAACAGGGGGCCGAGCCCGTGGCGCACTCGGTAGAGTGCTGCGCTGGGAGCGCGGCGACGCTCCCGCCGCGGGTTCGGATCCTATATAGGAATGGCCGGTGCACTCACTGGCTGAGTGCCGGTCACGGAAAAAAAAAAAAAAAAAAAAACCATGGGAAAAGAGGGAACTCAGAGAAATGCATGCTAAGAAAAGAAAAACTGTCTTTTTAAAATTTCCTCCCCAAGGTCAAGGGCTCAGATCCCCATACTGGCCAGCTGCCCCCAAATAAATAAATAATAAAATTTCCTACAGCCCAGGCAGTTTTAGGTCTCAACATGGCTTCAGTCCTGCTCACTCCAACAGCTATAAATATTTTTGAACATTTCTCCTGGGGTTCATAAGAGTAGCAGAACGTGTGAATCTTCAAACAGTTGTACCAGTTTGCGCTCTTGTCGGTGACGTATGAGGGTGCTCAGTGTCTACCTTCCAGTCCAAACTCAGTTTTGTCAGATCTTTTAACATTTACTAATCCAGTGAGTAGAAAATGTCCTTTTATTGTGGTCTCGATTTGTATTTTATTTCCGTGATTACCCATAAGGCAGAGCATCTTGCAATTACTGACGATTCAGGTCGCCTCTTCTGTGAACTTCTTGTTTACGACAACATACGTACTGTAACAAATTTCGGCATAGACAGTGGAATGTTATGTGTATGCCAGTTCCTCAAACCTTAACTCGGTATTAAAAATGTGCAGCCCAAGGATGTGGAAAAATGGAAACCATCATACAACGCTGGTGGGAATGTCTGTGATGGTTAATTTTATGTGCTAACTCGGATGGCCCACGAGGTGCCTGGATTAAACATTGTCTCTGGCTGTGTCTGCGGGGGTGTTTCCAGATGAGATTAGCATTTGAATCAGTGGACTCCGTAAAGTAGACGATCCTCCCAGTGTGGGGGCATCACCCAATCCCTTGAGGTCCTGAACAGAAGGAAGGGCAGAGGAAGGAGGAATGCCTCCCTTTTTTCCTGCCTCTCTGAGCTGGGACACCTCATCTCAGACTGGGACTTACATCAGCTCCCCTGGTCCTCAGGCCACCGCACCTGGGGTTGAATTCCACACACCACCTGCTTTCCGGGGTCTCCCACTGCAGATTGTGGGACTTCTGCTATCGGTTCTGTTTCTCTGGAGAACCCTGACTATCACAAGGTAAAACGGTGTATCTGCTGTGGAACACAGATCGACAGTTCCTCAAAAGAGTCAAACATATTAACGTGAATTGCAAGGGAAAGAAGGTGAACACAGTTACCATATTACCTAGCAATTCAATTCCACTCCTAGGTATACATCCAAGAGAAGAGAAATCAGATGTCCACACAGAAACGTGTACATGAATGTTCATAGCAGCACTACTCGTAACAGCTGAAAGGTGGAAACAGCCCAGATGTCCATCAAGGGATAAACAGATAAACAAATTGTCATATAGCCATACAATGGGATATTGTTCTGCCATAAACAAGAATGAAGCAATGACACCTGTTGGATGGACCCCGGAAACATTATTTGGGAAGAAGCCAGACGCAAAAGGTTACATATTGTGTGATTCCTTTTGTATGAAATATCCAGAACAGGCAAATCCATAGTGACAGAAAGCAGATTAGTGGTGGTTGCCAGGGGATGGAGGGGGGCGGGAGGGATGGGTGATTTCTTAAGGAAGTACAGGGTATTTTTCTGAGATGAGGAAAAAGTTTCGAAGTTGGTTGCACAATGCTGGATGCACTAAATGCCACCGAATCCTACACTTCCAAGTGGCTAATTGTATGTTATGTGAATTTTACCTCAACTAAAAAAAAGAAGGGCTGGCCAGTTAGCCCGTTTGGTTAGAGTGTGGTGCTGATAACATCACGGTCCAGGGTTCGATCCCTGCACTGGCCAGCTACCAATATATATATATATATATATATATGTAGTCCAGGGGTGTCAGCTAACATTGTATCAGAAGGCCCCACTCCAGATGTGGCTAATACATGTCTTTCTGTGATCCATATCTTGGAGGAAGCTTGATTTGCTAATTAGCATAACGATGTCAGAATTTTTTTTATTGGTGAATATGGTGGCCCATTGACTAAACTGATGAATGTTAAAAACGGGCTCTCACTGGTGACATGAAAAGTGTTTTTCGTTTCCCACACCTGCCAGCCGCCAAAAAAAAAATAAAATGTATTGTTAATCAAGATATGCGCATTGCCTAAAATTGTTTAAAATCACTCCCCACACACATCGCACTGGGAAGGAGAATCCAGCAAGGCTGGTACTTGCCCCGAAGGCTTGATCTTTAATGAACCTGTTTCCAGCCGTTGATTAGAGGGTTTCTGGTTGTGCGATGCTGATCCTAAATAAGGCAAGGAATCCTGTCTCTGGGATGTGCTACTGCCTCTGGTGAAGGGTGCAGTTGAGTTTCCTAAAAGACCAAGAGCCAGACTTGAGACTTCATGGAATCTACAGAATACTATAGGTTGTATGAACTGTTTCATGTCTGCTTACTAGGAATGTCGGTGTAATAAATACCTGTACGTTTAAGGGCCGGCCCGTGGCTCACTTGGGAGAGTGTGGTGCTGATAACACCAAGGCTCCGGTTTTGGATCCTGTATAGGGGTGACCAGTTTGCTCACTGGCTGAGCATGGTGCTGACAACACCAAGCCAAGGGTTGAGATCCCCTTACTGGTCATCTTTAAAAAAAAAAAAAAAAAAAAAATACCTGTATGTTTAGCAGAATTTGGTCTGAGGCTGGCTTTCCTAACAGCCTGGTAACTGGATTGTGGGGGAATAGTTAACACCCACCCCAAACTCCTTTGGCTGCTATACTACCCCACCAAGTAGAATATAAGAGTTGTGTGCGGCTCAGACCTGTTTAGGTAAGTTTGAAACAGTGTTCACTCCTGTTGCCCAATTTTTCGTTAGTTTGTCTTTTTATTATTGCTTTGTAGCAGCCACTCCACCCTGCACCCCCCACCATCTTAAGATTCTGGATACTTTGATACATTTGTTAGTGGTAACTTCTCTAAGTCCACATGTTAAATCTTCAAATACTTTTCTTGGGATGGACTGCTCTTAAACTGAAGCTGTGTATAGGTGGATGTTTGTTACACCGGAGATCCTGAAAGAACCCTGCTCACCTCAAGAACTACTAGGTCTTTGTCTCAAAACACCGCAGGCCACAGAATTCCCCAGCACCAGCAAAACCCTTAGAAATGCAAACAGAGACTCTGTCCCAGGTTTGGGGGAGGGGTAGCTTGATCTGCACAAGAATACTGGAGGAATCTGCCATTGGGGTGGGGGTTCCCTGAGAAGGAGGAGCAGGGGGGCAAGCCGAGCCACAAAGCCAATTTGGAGTGCTTAAAGGAGCTGCTAAGACCAAGGTTTTCTAAAAATTAAAACTGAAGTCATTGGTATGGCAGTGATGTGATTCTCTATTGTTACCAAGCCACCCTGACTGGTGTGGGCTTTTGGTATTATGAAGGGCTGAGCCACTTGCCTGCATAGCAGTAATGTGGGTGAGGGCTGCAAGAGACTCCCCTGCAAACCAGCTCCGTCAGTGCCTACCCGCTGTGAAAAGAGGGCACAGAGAATCTCGTGGCTGGAGCCAATTTTCCCACCTCCAACCTTAGCCACCATCTGTGTTGAGCCTATAGCAACAGGGCTCACGCAGCTGCAGGGTGATACTGAACACCTACTAAGTCCGATGTTCATCATAACACGCTTGTAGGTCTTGTGGTTGGTATTATCTGTAGTGTATACATGAGGAAACTACAGTTCAGAGAGGTTAAGTAACTTACTCAAAGTCACACAGCCACTGAGTGACACAGCCAGGATTTATACCGTTTCTCTCCTCCTCACCCCTCTGTGCCCCTGACAGAGGGCTCCTGGTTCTGTGTCTAAAGGGAAGAACTAGAATAGTTAATTATTATTAGACCCCCAAAAGGTTAACTTGTCCTGTGCTATATGTAAAAACTGTCAGACAACATGCGGAGCAATATCCCCAAACTTCTTTAAGGAATGCTCCCATCAGCAAGTGCCCAGCACCATGCAAACCTTTGAACTGTGGACATGTCTCCTCCACAAGGGGGAGGCAGCCCACCCACTCCCATGGGCTTCCTGCAGCCAGGGCCCCAGACTTGAACAATAAAGGTCATCTGGGAACTGCGACCAGTGGTGCAGTTTGGATTTTATTTATTTGAACCCCAGGTGTAGCATCCATGGAGCGCTGGGTCAGACTTGGGTGGATCTGCAAACTTTGGTGGTAGTGGGGGAGTGAGGGGTTTCCGGGGAGGGAGGGGAGGCCAGAGATGAGCAGCGGGACATGCCCAGGGAGGGTCAGAGGAGGGAGCAGCGGCTGCTCCAATTTGCCTTCCGGACTGAGCTGTTCCATAAAGTTGCCACCAGCCACGTGTGGCTATTGAGCACTTGAAATGTCGCCGGTCAGAACTGGGATGAGCTAGCTCTAAGTGTAAAACACACCTCAAATTTCAAAGCCTTGGTACAAAAGAAAATAGTGGAAAATGCCTCATTAACATTTTTTTAATGTTGGTTACAGGTTGAGAGGATAATATTCGGCATGTATTGGGTTAAATAAAATATATTATTAAAATTAACTTCACTGGGTTTTTTTTGGTGGCTGGCTGGCATGGGGATCTGAACCCTTAAGACCTTGGCATATACAAGGCTGTACTCTAACCAACTGAGCCAACCAGCCAGCCCTTCTACTTTAAAAAATATATATATAGCTATTAGAAAGTTTAAAATACAAAGTTACAAATGAAATTACGCATTCTTCCTGCCTGCGGGAGGGAACAGGGGACAGGGGGTGGAGGGCTAAGCCCCTGGAGAGGAAGAGGTTGCCCCCCTGGCTTCCCCAGGTGAGCCCCGCCCAGCCTGATGCCAGGAAGGACAGGACAGGAGAGGATGGAGTCGCCTTGTGGGGTGGGACCGTGAGGTGACTGACAGGATGTGGGGCTAGAGTCACTGGTGGGGAAGAGCTCCCTGGGTGGTACCAACCTCTGAAGGGCACGGGTGGGGACAAGATAGGGCTGGTGGGATCTCCTGACAGCTGCTCCTCCCACCTCCAATCCCACAGGATTCAGAGGAACAAAAATGAGAGTATTGGAGGGGCTGGCCCGTTAGCTCAGTTGGTTAGAGCTGGTGTTACAACACCGAGGTCAAGGGTTCAGGTACTGGCCAGCCACTAAAAATAAGTAAATAAATAAAGTTAATTTTTTTTCTTTCTTTTAGCAGCATCCTGTATTTGGAGTCTCTTCGTTCTCTGAGCCCACAGGGAGCTGAGGTCATTGGGGAACCTCGGTCTGAGCTAATCAGCTCCCGGGAGGTTCCCTGGCAAGTTCCCTGGCAGGTTCCTGAGGTCTCCAGACCCCAGCCTGCTCCCCAGACCACAGACATGGACGACAGGAGCCGGAGGGGCCCTGGGGACCAGGCCTCACTTGAGGGTCAGATCTTCTAGGTCTGGCCTGGCGCCTGGAGTCTGAGGTTTAAAAGCTCCCCAAGCTTTTGTTCCCCAATTCCCTGATTCTCTGCCAGGAATTTCTCCTGCAGCTGTGCCAGCACAGGGGTACCAGGACCTATGCCAGGGGCACCACTGGCACAAGGTGTGGTTCGCTCGCAGGTGTTCATTTATACAGTCTGGGCTGATAAAAGAGAAAGGTGAGAAACCCAAGCAGGTAGTGCCTGTGGGCTTCCCACTGGGAGAGCAGCCGAGCCTGGAGAGAGTGTGTGAGTCCCTTTAAAGGTTTTCTCAAACATAAACAAAGACCTGAAATTTGCCCTTGAGGAGACATTCCTGGAGAAACCTATAGCCTCTGAATGATCGTGTTCTGACTACGCTTTACTGTTGGGCCTCCTCACTTTCGGCTGGTCATTGTTTGAATGTCACCTCCTCTAGGATGCACGCCCCCCCCCACCTTTTTACCTAGAATTGCAACTTGCTGCCCTCTCACCTTAGGCCCTTCTCCACTTTATTTTTGTCTCTGTACCTACTTTCTAACATACTGTATATTTTTATTTATCTTGCTGACTGTTTCCCCCACTAGAATGTGGGCCACAAGGCCAGGGACTTTGTTTTGTTTCTGGCTGTTCCCAAACATCTAGAACAGTTTTGGTACTGGGTTCGTAGCTGTTGAATGAATGAACAAATGCTTGCATGTATGAATGAATGAGGGTTTTCGCCTTTTAACCCAACAGCTGCATGAGATGGGAGTCCGCCCTCTGTTCACTGCAGTACCGTGCGGACATGAAAGACAGGAACCAACTTGAATGTCCGTCAACAGGGGACGGGTTAGTCAGATTATGCCACACACAGAGAATAGAATACTAAGCCTCCAGTTAAAGAAATAAGGTAGATTAGAGATTCTTGAAAAGCAGTCCACAGACCTCTGAGAATTATTTTCCTAATGCTAAGATATTACTTGCCATTTTTTTAGGGATCGAACCCTGGACCTTCGTGTTATCAGCACCACACTCTAAACAACTGAGCTAACTGGCCTGGATGGACATCTTGAGAAAAGCATTTGTATGACTGAGTATAAGCTGAGCTCACACCCTCTTCCACAAAACATCAGTTTTACCTGAAAGAACAACCAACAATCTAAGGCTTTTCACAGTTGGGTATTTGGAGACTCTTTTTTTTTTTTTTCTTGGCAGCTGGCTAGTATGGGGATCCAGGAACCCTTGACCTTGGTGTTATAATACCATACTCTAACCAATGGAGTTAACCATCCAGCCCTGGAGACACTTTCTTGAACAATGTACAAAGTAAGTCTGTCACTCTAAGGTAAGCAATTGATAGTATAAGCTATCAATAACAAAATGTGAGTATCAAGCAAAAATTAGAATTTTGAAAAACTTTAATATCATACAAGTGAAATATGTTAACTTGATCAATGCGTAATGCAACAACAAAAAAAAATGCATTGACCAAGTATCAATTAAATGTGCAAGACAGAGTAACAGATTTTTATGTAGCAGAGTATGAAGACTTTGTTCATATGCTTTCAGTTCACATTGCAGCTGAACTTCAAGAAACTATCACTTCTCTGAGCTTTGGTGTCATATCAAGAAAGGATAGTCACAATTACCTGAAAAGGCATCATGAGATGACACAAAACATTTTCAGCTACTCTACAGCAAAAATATCAGTCCTCCATATGTAACCCCCCCAAAAAAAAATTTAAAAAGAGAGAGCAAAAAAAAAAAAAAAAAAAAAAAAAAAAGAATAGCAGAAACAAACAAAAATTACACCTCTTTTTCCAGCTATATGAGGGGACTTCAAAGAGTTCATGAAAAAAAGGAATTAAAAGATGCAAGAGCCAGCCCATGGCTCACTTGAGAGAGTGTGGTGCTGATAACACCAAGGCCATAGGTTCAGTTCCCTACATAAGGATGGCTGGTTGGCTCACTTGGGAGAGCGTGGTGCTGACAACACCAAGTCAAAGGTTAAGATCCCCTTACCAGTCATCTTTAAAAAAAAAAATGCAAATAAAAAAATATAAACTTTATTTCCCAACATAAGCTCCATTAACTTCAAGACACTTTTGTAAGCAATGCTACCAGCCATTTAGCCCATCCCTAAAGAACTGAGAGTCCTGAGAATTTAACCATGTTAATGCAGTCTTTTTTACATTATTAACTGAAGAAAAATGGGTGCCCTTTAAAGATTTTTTAAGATTAGGCAATGAAAAGAAGTCAGAAGGAGCTGAATTGGGAGTGTAAGGTAGATGTCTAACAATTTCCCAAGTGAAACTTGCAACATTATCCTTGTTTGATGAGAGAAATGAGCAGGAGCATTGTGGTGGTGGGGAAGGACTTTCTGCTGAAGTTTTCCTGGGCACTTTTCTGCTAAAGCTTCGGCCAACTTTCTCCAAACACCCTTATAACAAGCAGATGCTCTCATTCTTTGTCCCTCCAGATAGTCAACAGGTAAAATGCCTTGAGTGTATTCAAAAAACTGTTGCCAGGAACTTTGCTCTTGACTGGTCAGCCTCTGCTTTGACTGGACCACTTCCACCTCTTGGTAGCCGTGGCTTTGATCATGCTTTGTCTGCAGGATTGTCCTATAAATCCATGATTTATCCTGTTACAATTCTTCAGAGAAATGCTTCAGGATCTTTATTTCTATCTTTATGTTTTTGGCAGCTGGCCAGTATGGGGATCCAAACTCTTGACCCTGGGTTTTTTTTTTTTGTTTTTTTGTTTTTTGTCTTTTTCGTGACCGGCACTCAGCCAGTGAGTGTACCGACCATTCCTATATAGGATCTGAACCCGCGGCAGGAGCGTCACTACTGCGCTCCCAGCGCTGCACTATCCCGAGTGCGCCACGGGCTCGGCCCGACCCTGGGGTTTTAACACAGGATCTTGATCCCACTTTTTACAAATTTCTGTCGAAAGCTCTGCTCTGGCCTGCGTCTGATCTGGGCACAACAGTTTTGGCATCCATCAAGCAGAAAGTTTGCTCAACTTAATTTTTCAGTCACAATTGTGTAAGCTGAACCAATTGAAATATCTATGATGTTGGCTATTGTTTTTGCTATTTATCATCGCTCCTCTTCATTAAGACACAAACAAGATTAATTTTTTTTTCTCAAAAATTGATGTGGGTCGTCTGCCACTGCTGGCTCCATCTTTAACATATCTCGTCCCGTCTTAAAATGAGTTGTTTGTAAACTGCTGATTTCATTGGGGCATTATCCCCATCAACTTTTTGCAGGTCGTCCATGATTGCACTATTTTTACACTTAAGTTTCACCATAAATTTGATGTTTTCTCTTCAATTTGAGCAGAATTCATGCTGCTTTGATACAGGCTATTTTCAAACTGATGTCTATCCTTCTTGGTGCTTCAAACTAGATCCTATTTAGACATGTTATAACAAGTTAGTTATATGAGTTTATCTTGTTGCAAAAAAATTTTGAAAGCCATGCATAGTTTTTTCATAATATGCATTCTCCATGAACTATTTATTTATTTATTTATTTATCTCTCTTCCATGAACTTTTTAAAGACTTCTTGTATATCCAACTATATTTTCAGCTATCTGTGGAAAACTGGATTTTCTTCACATACTTCAAAGCAACAAATCAAATGCAGAAGCAGATGTAATATCCAACTGTCTTCTGTAAAGCCAGAAGGTAGACCTTTGCAAATATGTAAAACAATACCTATTTTCTCACTAATATTGTTTATGTTAATATGTAATGGCTTACTATTGTTATTTTTTAACTAACAGATTTATTGAGCTAGAATACACATACCATAAAATTCATTCTTTTGGAGTGTATGATTCAGTGGGTTTTGATACAGTCACAGAGTTGTGCAACCATCATCACTAATGTTAGAATATTTCTAATTCAATAAGGGACTGCAAGAAGAAACTTGGAATGAGCTCCTGGTACCAAAATTAAGAGCTTAACAGTATTTTCAAAGGTCAAAACCCCTTCCTCTAATACAAATCTGAACCCATAATTTTGGTGTTATAAGGCTGTGGTCTAACCAACTGAGCTAACTGAGTCCAGTCCTGAGATTTCAAGAAGTCGAAAATCCAAAAACAAGTGGGAGGGAATGCCTATGGGGATGGAAGCAGCCCTGGGTTTCTGCTTTTCTCTTTCTGGAATTTAGTTCATTTTGACTTCTTTGTGACTTGCAGGTCAGTCCTTCCCAAAGAGCCCAGAGAACTGTGCTGACCCATCTGGGCTGAAAGATGTACCCTTTCTTGCCCAGGTGCCAGAGATGGAATAGACACAATTCTGCAGGGATTTTCAGAGGCCAGGCTGGCAGACTGTAGTATCCCAAAATGGCCACAGCAATATATATCCCATCTCACATGCTCTGCTCACATGCAATGTCACCACTCATCCCTCCCCTTGTGACCACCTTGACCAATAGAGTTCAGCTATGTGACTTCTTAGGCTACATTATAAAAGGTGATATAGCTGCTACCTGACTCTCCCTCTTGGGATGCCCACCTGTGGAACCCAGTGACCATGTTGTGAGGAAGCCCAGGCCACATGGAGAGGCTGTGGGTAGGCTAAGTAGGCATTTCTCTAAGGAAGATATACAAATGGCCAACAGACATATGAAAAAATGCTCAACATCACTCAGCATCCGGGAAATGCAAATCAAAACCACACTGAGATACCATCTAAGCCCAGTTAGGATGGCTAAAATCCAAAAGACTCTGAACGATAAATGCTGGCGAGGTTGCAGAGAAAAAGGAACTCTCCTACATTGTTGGTGGGACTGCAAAATGGTGCAGCCTCTATGGAAAATGGTATGGAGGTTCCTCAAACAATTGCAGATAGATCTACCATACGACCCAGCTATCCCACTGTTGGGAATATACCCAGAGGAATGGAAATCATCACGTCGAAGGTATACCTGTTCCCCAATGTTCATTGCAGCACTCTTTACAATAGCCAAGAGTTGGAACCAGCCCAAATGTCCATCATCAGATGAGTGGATACGGAAAATGTGGTACATCTACACAATGGAATACTACTCAGCTATAAAAACGAATGAAATACTGCCATTTGCAACAACATGGCTGGACCTTGAGAGAATTATATTAAGTGAAACAAGTCAGGCACAGAAAGAGAAATACCACATGTTCTCACTTATTGGTGGGAGCTAAAAATTAATATATAAATTCACACACACACACACACACACACACACACAAACGGGGGGGGGGAGAAAATATAACAAGCACAACTACTTGAAGTTGATACAAGCAAACAGAAAGGACATTGTTGGGGGGGAGGGAGAAGGGAGGGAGGTTTTGGTGATGGGGAGCAATAATCAGCCACAATGTATATCGACAAAATAAAACTCAAAAAAATAAATAAATAATTAAATAATTAAATAATTTTTTAAAAATTATTAAACATGTATGTGATTATCAAACATTGACCAGCACACCACTCCAATACTAGGAAATTGTATATACCTTTTTATGTTAAAATTAAACCTAATATTAAAAAACTGAAAAGACAAAAAATAAATAAATAAATAAATAAATAAAAGGTGATATAGCTGCTACCTGACTCTCCCTCTTGGGATGCCCACCTGTGGAACCCCGTGACCATGTTGTGAGGAAGCCCAGGCCACATGGAGAGGCTGTGGGTAGGTATTCCAGCAAACAGCCCCAGTGAAGGGCCAACCATGTCCCAGTATCATTCCTGAGACTTGAGGGAATGAGTCTTCAGCTGATTCCCACCCCCAGCTGCCGGCTTTTGCTAAGTGCATTAGTGAAGAGATTTCCTGATAAAGTACTGCCCAAAGTGCAGATTTATGAGCAAAATAAATGTTGTTGCTGTGTGAAGCCACTAAGTTTGGGGATGGTTTGTTACACAGCAATAGAACTGAACAAGAAGTCTTGGAGTTAAAACAATGGCTTGATTTTCCCTATGAAATGTGGAACCTCCTTTAGCCACCCCAGAAGAATGTTAATGAAATAAATGAGCTCATGAGATGATGTAAGACAAAACACTTTCAGCTGCTCTACAGCAAAAACATCAGCCCTCCCATATATACTTCTTCAATGTAAACAATGACGTTTATTTTTCTGATTATAATTGTTTTATATATTCATTGTAGGAAATTCGGAAAAATAAGAATTAAAAAAGAGAATGAAAATGATGTGGACTGCTAGCATTTAGAACTGTTAATAATTTGGGCTCTTTAGGTTTTTTTCTACACATAGAAATTTATTTTACAAAACCTGGGTCATATTTACACAGTAATGTTTATATTGACCTGTCATTCACCCGTCATGTTTGAATGCTTTGTCATGTGCCCACCCGGACAGTAGAGAAGGGGAGATGGAGTGCAAGGTTTTCCCTGCTATGGCCGTGACTCTGACCACCTGGAGTGGTCACTAATGAGATATTGAGACATCATTCCCAGGGGTGGCCGGCTGTTACCTGGTCAGCATCCTGGGCCTCAGCTGTTTTGCCAGCAGGGGCAGTCCACAGCTAAGGGGGTGTTCT
The DNA here is from genome assembly GCF_027409185.1 of Cynocephalus volans. Classification (NCBI taxonomy): domain Eukaryota; kingdom Metazoa; phylum Chordata; class Mammalia; order Dermoptera; family Cynocephalidae; genus Cynocephalus; species Cynocephalus volans. The sequence continues at coordinate 294,644,193 of NC_084460.1, forward strand.
ATCTTCCACCCCCACCTCAGCAGCAGGGAGGCCGAGCAAGGTGCCTGGTGGACACAAGCCCCATTTTCTGCCCCTTGCAAGGGATGCGCATTTTGAGTGGCACTAGGTGACTGTTCCCATTACATATGTGCATCATGCAAAAGCTCTTCCTCATTCGGAAAATGTGGAATTGTGTTCAAATCCCCCAATAATTCAAGAATCTTCAATCATATTCACAAATGGAAGAGAAGAAAGAGCTGTTAGATTCTTTAAATTTAATGTAAATTGTTGTAAATTTTTGCATGCAAAAAATGTTTTAAAGTTTTATCATCTTCTCATGCAAAATTTCTTGTTCATGGAGGCTACTAAGAATTTTTCATGTTCTGTGTGTGAAATATGTCACGTACAATGCTCAAAGGATACGTGATGACAAGCGAGATGAAGAGAACCTCCTGGTCACCAGCACCAGGCGAGGAAGGGTAGCACCTTGGGATCCATTTGGAGGGGTCAGTCAATCGCCATTTCATGCATAAAGTGCGCTTTCGCAGAACCGAGTCGAATTGTTCAGTGCGGATGTTGAAAATGTTTTTATATTTTTATTTTTTAAGAAGTAACCTTGGAATCTCCAGACCCATACGGGTGCCTGGAAGGAATCCCCCAGGTGTCCCGCGTGTCTTAAGCCCGCCCACATGCCAAAGGCTGGCCCTGGTCTCAGGCACCCAAGGCGCACAAGCCCTGAGTCATCAGCCCACGGCAGGGCAGACCGTGTTTACCAGATTCTTCTCAACGCTCGGCTGATGTCACACACATGGGCATCGGCCTTCCTCGGGGACAATGACGACGGTACTTGTTTAACCTCTAGTTAAAAATGACGGCGCCCCTGAAGCTGTGCTGGTCTCACGGGAGTCGGGGTTTTTTCTTGCTCGGCCCCTTTTTGCTCCTTTATTTTTAGTGTGTTTTGGAAACATTTCAGTGAGTGCTTGAAAAAGAGCCCCCACGCCCCGCGCTCCCTGACGGTGCCTCCCGCTGCACGACCTGGGTGTCACCCGAGGGCGCTCGCCTCCCCCACCCCAGCCTGTCGCGGGCCGCGAGCACCCAGTCAGGGCCCTTCTGGGGGACGAGGAAGGAACTGCCCGAACGGTCGTGAAACTTTGCCGCTACCGTTTCCCCGGGGACCGAAGCGGGCAAGGTCAGAGTTGACTGGAGGGTCCGTGCCCCACCCCAGGGCCAGTCAGTCCCCCGTCCCGAACTGCGGAGAGGGGAAGCGGGTCGGGGTCCCCGGGACACGCAGACACCGGCGGGCGGTCCCCAAGCCCCGGCGCCTCCTTAAAGCCCCAGCTCCGCCCCGCCCCTCCCGCCCGCGGTTTTTCCCAACCGCCGGCTCCCCGTCGCTCCGGTGAAGTGTCGCAGAGCCACCCGCCTGCGAGGAGCGCGCCGCCCGCCCGGTCCCCGCGTCCCCCGATCCACCGCCATGGCCAGCGAGGAGCTGGCGCGCAAGCTGCAGCGCCGGCTGTGGCTCGAGCAGGCCGAGGACGGCGGCCCCCCGCCCGCGCCCGGCGTCGCCCCGGCCCCCGAGCCCGAGCCCGAGCCCGAGCGCGAGCCCGAGCCGCCCGCCCGGGAGCCGCTGGCCAGCGCCGACGCCGAGCTGAGCGCGCGGCTGAGCCGGCGGCGGGACATCAGCGAGGGCGCGGCGCGACCCCGCCGCAGCACGGTCTTCAGCCCCTGTACGGAGTTCCCGGAGTTCAGCCGCCGCCTCATCAAGGACCTGGAGAGCAAGTTCAGGCGGTGAGTGCGCGCCCGAGGGCCGGGGAGGAGCGGGGACCGGGGGGAGGGGGTGAGCGGGGACCGGGGAGGGGAGCGGGGAGCGGGGACCGGGGAGGGGAGCGGGGACCGGGGAGGGGAGGGGAGCGGGGACCGGGGACCGGGGGGGGGGGATGAGCGGGGACCGGGGAGGGGAGAGGGGACCGGGGAGGGGAGCGGAGAGCGGGGACCGGGGAGGGGAGAGGGGAGGGGAGCGGGGACCGGGGAGGGGAGCGGGGACCGGGGAGGGGAGCGGGGAGCGGGGAGGGGAGAGGGGAGCGGGGACCGGGGGGGGGAGCGGGGACCGGGGAGGGGAGAGGGGACCGGGGAGAGGAGCGGGGACCGGGGAGGGGAGCGGGGAGCGGGGACCGGGGGGGGGAGCGGGGACCGGGGAGGGGAGAGGGGACCGGGGAGAGGAGCGGGGACCGGGGAGGGGAGCGGAGAGCGGGGACGGGGGGGGGGGGGGAGCGGGGACCGGGGAGGGGAGCGGGGACCGGGGAGGGGAGCGGGGAGCGGGGACCGGGGAGGGGAGCGGGGACCGAGGGGGGGGAGCGGGGGCCGGGGAGGAGCGGGGACCGGGGAGGAGCGGGGACCGGGGAGGGGAGCGGGGGAGCGGGGACCGGGGTGGACGGGGACCGAGGGGGGAGCGGGGACCGGGGAGGGGAGCGGGGACCGAGGGGGGGAGCGGGGGCCGGGGAGGAGCGGGGACCGGGGAGGAGCGGGGACCGGGGAGGGGAGCGGGGGAGCGGGGACCGGGGTGGACGGGGACCGAGGGGGGAGCGGGGACCGGGGAGGGGAGCGGGGACCGGGGGCGGAGGGGCTTCCTGTCCCGGAGTCCGGGCCCGCTCGGGTGGGACGGGGTGGGCAGGGGGTGCTGGTCCCGGGGGTGCGCTGGCACCTGACCCAGCCCAGCCAGACCCTGCGCCCCCGAGTCTGTCCCGGCGCCGTGGGGCCCCGGGCCGGGCTGGGGAACCGAGAGCAGGAGCCGAGCCCAGAAGTTGCCCCGCGGCCGCCGAGCCCCCGGCCCCGGCCCCGGACGGTCGGTCCCGCCCCCTCCGCCCGCCGTTCGCAGATTTCCTCCGAGCGCGGCTTCCAGGAAAGGGAGCCGCCGCCGCGCGTCCCCTGCCAGCTTTAAAGTCACCCCCACGGGAGGAATGAGCCCGTTGTCCTTCCATCCCCTAAAACGAAAGGCGAGCGCGCTCCCCGGCCGCCGCGGCTGACACTCAGGACGCCCCGGGGCCGCCGCGGCCGGGCGCCTCCTGGGGGCGTCGCCCCGTCTGTTCCCGCCTGTGGGGCGGGAGGCGCCCGTCGGAACCGGACTCGGCCACTGGCACCGGTCGGGCGGGGGCTCGTTCCTGTCCCGCTCTGTCAGCCCCAACGAGCGGGGAAGCGGCGACCCGGGGCGACCTGGGGACTGCCACCGGGCGCAAGAGGCAGGCGTTTGGAGGCCCGCTAGCCGGCCTTGTCGCCCGGGACCTCCCCGGGCCTCAGTTTCCTCATCTGGAGAGTGGGGGCAGTAATAGTCCCTGCCTTTTAAGGCCGTACTTTGCACACCGTAGGCTCCTACCCGAGCTATTAATATTATTTCCAGAACTGGGCCGAGACCGGAAAATGCCTGGGGGAGCGGCGGCCGCAGGCCAGGTCACGCTTGGGGCGTTTTTAAAAGCGCTTGGAATGTGTTTGTCCGCGGCGTGGAGGTTCTATTTAAAGGCGCTGTGGCGGGCGCTGGGTGGCCGGAGCCTCGGGTGACGCTGGACTGTCGCCCAGTCCGGCCCCGGCCCTGCGCAGAGGTCTGCAGAGTGGGCACCTGGGAGCCTCCGCTTCCCTGACACCCTGACTTGTCCTCGGCTTCCAGGCACTGTTCTTCGGCATTTGCTGGGTCTAGTTGGGACATTCGGGGAGGCAGCGTTGGGGCCCCAGAATGCGACTGGGCGGAGATGGAAAAGCATTCGCTGAGGCGACGGCTTGTCAGAGCGCCTTTGAGACTTGGGGTGAAGCCCTTCGTGGCCCTGCTGCTCCCGCGTCCCATCAGCTCCTCCCAGTCCCGGGGGTTCAGGGAGGGCGTCCTGGGGAGGGACCTTCATCTTCAGGTTGCTTTGTGATCACTCGGGCTTCTTTTGTTTTCCTGCAAAGCGATCTTTGGAAGGATACATTTGTGAGTATTTATTAATACTCTTAGGTGCAGGATAGCTCAGTTGGTTAGAGTGCCTGTTATAACACCAAGGTCAAGGGTTCGGATCTCCATACCTGCAGGCCACCAAAAATAAATTAATTAAATTAAATAAAAAGATAAAGCCTTTGGTTAGAGCTGGTTAGAGCACAGTCTTATAACACCAAGGTCAGCTGCCAAAAAACAAAGCAAACAAAAAAATTAAAAATAAAGGGGTCCACACAGTCAGAGGGTCTTGAGAGACCAAGCAAGGTGGCATCTGTAAGGAAACAGGTACTGGACCGGGGTCAAGCTAAGGGAAGGCAGTGTGTGGTCTGGGGTCTCAACAGAGCTGACAGTCCAGCCATGCGTGGTATTTCTTTCTCCTGAGCGATGATGTTAGTCGGAATTCTAGGCTAGTTTTTCTGTCACTTGCAACCAAAATTGGTGTAAACAAAACCGGATTTGGCTCATGAAACTAAAAAGCGAGGATGGCTTCAGGTATGGCTGGATCTAGGAGCCCAGACGATACCATTGATGCTTAGTTTCTCTTTTCCTTAAGACACCTTCCTCCCTGTGTTGTCCCCATTCTCAAGTGGCTCATCCCCGATGGTGGCAGTGTGCCGCAGCAGCTCTGCTAAAGAGCAGCCACAGCAGAAGCCTTAATGTACCATTTCTGGGGGGAAGGGGAGAAGGTAGCTTTACTATTGGCTCTTAACCAATTACTGTGTTCAGGGGAATCTATTGCTCTGGTGTCCAGGCCTGAGCCTCACGATCCCCTCCTCAGAGCGAAGAGTGAATGTGTCCATGTCCGGAGTCCTCCCAGGCCCTGCACCCCAGTTCTCCCCTGCCTGCCCCACCATCAGGCTCCCCATACCCTATAAAAGTAGGGATTCCTTGGCCCCGACCCCCTTAAGCTTCTATCGGCTTCACTGTCCCCAATTGAGCTGGTTAGTTCTCCGTTCAGGGTGCCTCTGCCCAGTTTTCTTACACCCGGAGGCAGCTGAGAACTCTCCTCCTCCCTCCCCGCACCCGGCTCAGGGACTCCCCAGTCTGGGAGACAGTGCTGCCTTGTCGCTTCCGATTGTCTCTGGTTCAGCTCTCATCCACCCCTGGTGCCCAGCATGCAGCCATAACGGCAGTTGATGGACACACCCCTCTTATCAGGAGGTCCTGACATGCCTGTGGTCACCAGGTCAGACCAGCTGCCCCGCCATCCCTGGGCCACCTGCCTTCCTTTACCTCTAGCTGTCCTCCAGCTGGCCAGCTGGCTCTGGATCCTTCTGTGCCTGAGCCCATCAGCTCAGGCGGCCACTTGCACGCTGCTGCCCTTGCTTAGGCTGGGGCAGGCTGTGTGCTCCTCTCCCAGCAGGGAAGGCTGCCTTTAAATTTTTTTTAAGTTATGTCCAAATCCTGTTGAAGACGTGATGCCCACTTTTCCTCAGATTTGCTAGCAGTGCCCCTGCCCCGCTCCACGGCCACTCTTGCACTGACTGTATCTGCAGCTGCCTTAGCCACAAGCTGAGGGCCGGGCAAGGAAACCCCACTGTGGGCCCTCCTGGGCACCTCTGCTGCCTGGGCCTGCCCGGAGGTCAGTCCCACACATACCAGCCCCTTCTCAACCCTTCTGACTCTGTGAGCATGGGTCAGCTGTGGCCACTTCCATACACAGTCCTTACCGTGCTTCTGCCCCTAACTGAAGTATGGTCTCTCCCCCTGTTTTTCTGTTTCCCTTGGTGTCTATGCCTAAATAAATAAAAAGTATAAGCATGTTAAAAATCCTAAAGAACACACTGATTTGTTCTCCATTGTATGACTTTCCAAATTTTACTCATTGCCGAAACAGTCTTTTGAGGCTGAGAGTGGCACAAACTTGGAGCCAGGCCTCCAGGGTTCAAATCCCGACCCCGCAACCTGCTACCTGGAAGGTTGCTTTGGGCAGGTTACTTAAAAGCTCTGTGCCTTCTGTTTCCTCTTCTGTCGATTGGAAATAGAATAGGATCTGCCTTGTGGAGTTATTGTGGGGATTAAGTAAAATAATATATGGGAAGTATTTAGCTCAATATTTGGCCCATGGTGAAGGCCCAGTAGATTTAAGTCACTAACTTTTAGATGATCACATAGCCATAATGTTGGTGGATGTGCAAACTTTGTGTTGTCCTTTTTTGGTTTAATAATTCACTTTGCCAAGTCTGATCTATTCTTTGAAGTTGATTTAACCTGAGCTCGAGCTGGGGAGTGGTGCTCTGGCCACGTGGTGAGTTATGGGTCTCCTTGGGACTGTGTTTTGCCTTTCTGGGTTCTGTTGAAGGGACTTGTGAGCTCCACTGCTGGGGGAGTGTGTTAGTTTCCTAGGCCTGCTGGAACAAAATAACAGAAACTGGGTAGCTTAAAACAACAGAAATTTATTCTCTCACAGTTCTGGAAGCTAGACATCTGAAATCAAGGTGTGGGCAGGGCCGTGCTCACCCCAAAGGCTTTAGGGAAAGATCCCTCTTTGCCTTTCTCTAGCTGCTGGTGCTTGCTGGCAATCCTTGACTTTTTTTTTTTTTTTTTTTTTTTTTGTCTTTTTCGTGACCGGCACTCAGCCAGTGAGTGTACCCGCCATTCCTATATAGGATCCGAACCCGCGGCGGAGCGTCGCCACGCTCCCAGCGCCGCACTCTCCCAAGTGCGCCATGGGCTCGGCCCAATCCTTGACATTTCTTGGCTTACAGGTGCATGTCTCTAATCTCTGCCTCTGTCGTCAGCTGGTCAACTGGTGTTCTCCCTGTGTGTGTCTCTCTATCTTCACATGGCCTTTTCTCTTTTTTTTTGACATTTGGTCAGTATGGGGATCTGAACCCTTGATCTTGGTGTTACCAGCACCACTCATGGCCTTACAAACACATCAGTCATTGGATTTAGGACCTACCCTAATCCAGTATGATCTCATTTCAATTTAATTTACTACATCTGCAAAGACTCTGTTTTCTATAAGGTTACATTCTGGGGTTCCGTGTGGACATGAACTTGGGGGGGACACTATTCAATCCAGTATAGCAAGTGAGAAGAGCTGCCCAGTCTTGCATTACTAGCTCTGGAAATGGGGAGACTCTTCTAAGGAGGCCCTCGGATTTAGAAAGGTCAGAATCTCAGACTTATCCAAAGCCAGCATGATTCCCACCCCCATCAGAAGGAGAATCAGTCTTCCCAAAGCCCAACCGTGATTCAGATGGATTCACCACCTAACTACAAAAACAACCCAACAGAACCCCCCACCTTCTTGCCAGGAGTTCACTTACTGCCAGCAAGAGTTTGACTTTTAAGCAGTTTCTAGATTCACATTCCGGTGTCAGCCCCTTGCAGCAGGTAACCTGATTAGACCAGTACCAAGTACACCCATTCTTTTTGTTCAGGGCTAGATAGATCCGTACAGGAACTGCGAAACATGCTCTGGTCTTTTATTTTTATTTTCTTGTTCTTATTCTTATTTTATTTTTTGGTTGGCTTAAGAATTTTCAAAGTTTTGAAAAAACAGATCTTTCCCAGCCTGTGAGCTTGTTGGTTTCTTGGGGTGGGTCTTGTTTATATTATTTTTTTTTCTTTTGTGACTGGCCAGTAAGGGGATCTGAACCCTTGACCTTGGCGTTATAACGCCATGCTTTGACCAGCTGAGCTAATAGGCCAGCCCTGTCTTTGTGTCCTTAGGAACTGTCACCAACGAGCCTGGCTCCTAAATGGTATGTTGTAGAAGAAAGAGAATTTCCTAATGAGTGTGGGAAGCCAGAGGCACCATCGGCCTGGCCGGTGAAAGTTCCCTCTCCATTTTCAAGTGTGTTACTAGATAGCCCTAGCCAAGAGAATAGTGGCCTGATTTTAAAAGAGCAGTGAGAAGGCCCAGAAGAAACTGACTCTGCAGCGTGTGTCCACGGCTGTAACGCGAGCTGGCGGCGCAGTCAAGGTTGGACAGGAGATTTTAATTACCCTGGACTTATCCCGAGGCCCCTTTCAAAGGGAGGTAACAAGGGCAGCCACTTAAAGGCAGGACCCAAATGCAACATCTTAAATGCAGCTGTGATGTTTCTGCAGCATAATAAAAGCCTGTGTTTCGATTCCCCAAAGAGAGGGTGGGAAGAGGAGCATTTGGCTATTGGAAAGTTGTCTTTTTATTAAGAATCCGAAATGGTGATGTCATGGACACCCTGCCAAGGCCAGATTCCCGCAACACCAAGACACCACTGAGACCCAAAAAGGGGAGGTGGTGGTGGAATTCCTCATTACTCGCCCCCTCCTCCCTCAGTTTCTTTTTCTCCTCGTGTCTCGGAAGGACGGAGAAAGGGGTGTCCACTTGGAAGACTGGGAATTTGCCAGAGGCGAAGTGAGCTCTTTTCAGGAGGTTTTCTGGGGGAGAAGAGGTGAGGCGCCTGCGCATTGGGCACCCTAGTCTTTTGAGTGAATTGACTTTAAAGACGGGAATGATGGAGGGAAATAAATGGATGCGAAGTGCTTTTTTTCCCTTGGAGAAAGCCAGGAGCTTCTGACTCTTCTTAATTGTAGCTTTGGTCAATAGCGATTCACCTTAGATTTGAAATTCTCTCACCTGCCCTGGATTTTGCACATTTGATTACGTGGAATTGAGGAGTGGGGCAAGAGGACCCAGGGTTTGTCTGAATTTCTGGGGGGCAGCCCCAGGCTGGCCCCCTGCTTGGGGGCCCTGGTCTCTGGCATAAAGACACCGTGACTTGGAACTGTTCCTTAGACCGGTCTGAGCACTGGTTGCTTTGATTTGCCAGCACGCATGTTTACTATGACGTAGGAGGAGCTGGAGGAGATGCCACGGCTGCTGGCAGCTTTAGCTTTGTAGGGAGTTTTCTCTTTCTCCTCATTTCTTACACCCCACCCCCTCTCCCCTGGAAAGCCCCCTCCACCCTCCTTATCACAGGGCCGTCACATTTGATGAGAATTTGAATGATGGCAGTTTGAAGTTGAGTGATCAGAACAGTTATTAAAGCCTTCGTTATGCAGAAAAAGAGTCCTTTCCCCCTTCTCCCTTGCAAGATTGGCTAAAAAGTGCCTGATGTTAAAGCTGTAAGGTCCAGGGGACACTGAGCCCTGTGGTACCTCCTCATCCAACTGGTCAATAGGAATACGGATACTTATTTGTTGAATTTGGGGGGGTTCATTTGCATGGGGCTACATCACATGTGATTTCATGGTGTGGCTGAGCTGGTGGGTCTCCAGAGATGTGCCCGTTGACCTAATAGTCCATGAATCGGGTCTTGGGAGCTCGAGGCTGCAGGCCTGTCTGTAATGGTCATTTTAGGAGCCCTGTACACCCTCGAGGCCCTGCACAGCCAGGTTTGCGTGCTCACACATGCCTACACATGTGCTTGCATGCATGTTCACTCCCACATTCGCTCACACACACAGCACTTGGCCCCCACATTGTACAGTCCTCCTGGAACAAGCCTCTAGAACCTTCTCCTGCTTCTGTGTCCCTCTAGTATTGGTGATCAGAGGGCACCATTGGCCCTGAATCTTAGATGCTCCTTGGAAGGCCTGTATTGTTGGAGTGTGGATCGTGCTCCACCTCTTGTGGGATGAAACCTGACCCGTGGTCACTGACCTGCCTTGTTGATTCCAAGGCTGCACAGGCCTTTGTGACTCCTTTCCCGGTGCTCCCAGCTCTGGGATTCTATGGCCAACACCACCTGTACAGCTGATGTCTGCTCCTGTGTCACCATACGAAGATGATGATGAGCTCTTTCTCTCCTGCTGACTATGAGCTAGTGATTCGTTCATTCATTCATTCAGCTAAGCATTTGCCAGGTACTTGATCATACGGATTGATCCAGAAGGGTCTCTTTCCTTGAGAAGCTCAACAGACTCCTCTGACAGTGAGCTGGTGCTTGTCAGGGAGGGATGCAGCTCCCTAAAGGGCTACCCCTCACCCATGTACCAGACACTCGGTATACTTAGTAGACCCTGTGGGATGCTGGGGGCGAGGTGGGGGGCAGTGTGGCCTCAGGCTGCTGCATTCAAGGCCGAGGGTTCTGGTGGCCCGGAACACAGCGGGGGAGGAGCAGTGAACAGAACTATGGAGGGGTCCAGGCCCTGGATGGAGGCAGCAGCGAGGGCCCTGGAGTGAGCCTCCCAGAGGCAGAGGGGCCAGACTGAGGACTTGCTCGATGGCGGTGATCGGCATGGCCTCAGATGGCAGAAGGCGGGCAATGAGGACTCAGCTAAAGGAAGCTACAGCTTTGGCCAAGAAGGAGTGTTCTCACGCCTCAGCCTTCCCCCAATCAGTGGTCTGGAGTTCCACTCACTGGGGAAGACCTCAGGTCTGGAGGTGAAAACAGTAGAAGCCATGTGGGGCCTCGTGAGCCCTCAGCTGGATGGGCAGTGTAGTGAGGCCAGAGTTCTGGGACCCCAGAGTTGCTTCTGGAAGATGAGCCCTGGAGCAGGAGGCTAGGCAGCTGGCACACCCTGCAGCTGGGCTCCCTGGGTGATACTCTACATCCTTGGAAGGTTTTTCTTCCCCTGACAGGTGCTCCAAGGTGTGTTTGAGCTTAAAAAGTCCAGATGAAAAGGAAAAATGAAAGCTAATTCGACGGCACGTGGGTGTCTGCCTCCTTGAGCCCCATGCTTAGAGTCTTTGAGCCCTCAGGAATCATGTATGGAATTGCACCCATGCATTTGCTGGGAGTCTGGTTTCTCAAGGGGGTTTGTGGACCCTTCTCCAGAAAAAGTTGAGATCCACTGGTTTGGAGGGAAACAGGAGAGAATCAACTTTAAAGAAAAGAAAACTTAATTATTTTTCACTATAAAAGCAAAATGTTCCCTGTTTAAAATTTCCTGTAAGACCATAAAGATATTTAGGATTTAGATGGAGGAAGCCCGGTGCTGTCCTGTTCCCAAGGGATCACCTCCAGCAGGCTTGGTGCGTTTTCTTAAACAAGAATGTCCAGACGATCTGGGCTGCTCCGCCATGTATCAGTTAGGAGGCCTTTGGTCCCAAACTCACTAATCAGTAAAGAAAGGTATCATCTCACATCACAGGGAGTCCAGAGGACAAGCATGGCCCTTGGGCATGGTTGGTTGCTGCTGTCACCAAGGACTTGGGTTCCATCCTCCTCTGTGGTCCACCAACCTCTGTGCTGGAGTCATCCTTGGGCTGGTAGCAAGGTGGCAAGATCCCCCAAGTTGGGCCGAGCCCGTGGCGCACTTGGTAGAGTGCTGCGCTGGGAGCGCGGCGACGCTCCCACCGTGGGTTCGGATCCTATATAGGACTGACCAGTGCACTCACTGGCTGAGTGCCGGTCACGAAAAAACAACAAAAAAAAAAAAAAAAAAAAAAAAGATCCCCCAAGTTGTTTCTAGCTGAGACCATATCCAGAGTCAGGAAAGACCGAGGGTGCTTCTAAACAATGAGGGAATCTTCCCTGGACAGGTCCCCTAAGCAAGCCTCTGGCATTCCATCTGTCAGCACGAGGGCAGGAACCCACCCAGGGCAGTGACTACTCAGAGGGAGGCGATGACCGTGGTTAGCTTTGTCTGAGCTGGGGACAGGCTCCCTTCCCTGAGAGGTGGATACCTTGCCAAAACGGGGTTCTGTGCATAAGGAAGGAGAGATGGGCCCCAACAGTGTCCCTCTTGGGCCTTTTTACTGAATATGACCCGTGGCTCTCTTTGTCCATCTGTTCCTGTATACATGATAGGGGCTTTTTGATGGCAGGCTTGAATTCTGGGGACCAGGCAAGGAGCAGCACATTCCTGGGGGCTCCTCAGGACCTGAATGCAGAGGTCGTTCCTCTGGGACACTCACTTTTATAATTTCCATCACGATTCTCTTTGCCTGTGGGTGTAGACCCCTAGCAGGTAGGAGTGCTGTGTGTGTATTTGGGGCTGGGTGGGGTGTCATGTTGACAGTTCCTGAGGCCAGCGTTCAGTTCAACGCCCCCTTTTGCCTCCTGTTGCCCTTCCAGCCTCCCAAGAGCCTGGCCTTGTCGCGCCCATCCTGTCTACTGGGTTTGGAGGCCCGACTTACGCTCCTGCTGCGTCCTGGCTGTGACAACTGCTGCTACTGCCTCCCTTCTCTCCAGCCTCCTTCCCAAACCTCCTTCATTTTCTTTCTCACCCTGGGCACCATGCCCCTGCTTCCCTCTCCTCTGAAAGCCTCTCCAGATGGAGAGGCGGCAAGTGCGTGGGGCCGTGGGGCCAGCGCAGGGAGCCATGGTGTGTTGACATCCCCCATTCCTTTAGCAACTGCCTGGGGTTCTGTTGTGAAGGGTGCCCGTCTTGGCTTGGAGGCCTTTGTACAAGTCGTGGGGGGTGGGGGTGCGTAAGGTGTCCTGCTTTTATTTTCTTTCAGTCTTAGCCTCACGGCCTCCTGTGTTTCTAAACAAAGGTAAATTCTTTGGTGTTGGCAATAAGACCTGGGATGCCAGTGATGGCAGCAGCCTCCTCAGGACCGGTTCTGGGTTCTAGACCAGGTGGAGCCTTGGAACTGGGACCATACTGGGGAGCATCGGGCTCCCCCGAGCTGCGCCAAGGTCTGATTCCAGAGTGATGACCCTAGCTCTGGTGGGAGGTGTGGCTGCCTGGTCTTTTCCCATCCAAGCTGCCCTTTGTGTCACAGATATGCCCTCAGCTCTCTGCCAACTTAGACCAGGTTTGCAGCAAGTAGGAGGATAGTGTTTGGGACTTACACACTGCCTTGTGCCCAGGGCTGGCTACTCCATCCCTTCCCAGTGGTAAAACAGCAGAGGTGACCCCCTTCCCACAGGGCTACTGCTGTTTCCCCCACCAGACTCCCCCCAGCACTGATCACTGGACGCCAATCATGCCTTGGGACAGCCCTTGCAAAAAATATCTGGCTGCTAACAGTCCCAGCTCTTTGCCTCTGCATGTGACCTGGTGAACTCTGTGGCAGCCTTGGAGAAGCACTGGCCCCTGATCCTGCCCAGCGTGGCCTCGGTGGTGACAGGGTCTCTGGCCCCTTCCCTAAATGCCCCTCTACCCTATAAAGGCTGACTTTATTGAGCTCTGGGCTCCCCCACAACACCTAATAGTCATCACATACAGAACACCTACTATGTGTGGGCACGGTTCTTAGTGATCTACACGTGCTAACTCATTTACTCCTCAGTAAACTCATAACTCAAACTCATTTACTCATAACTTCCTGCACTCCTCAGGCCCACCCAAGGGCTGGGTCCAGGGCCATGGGCAGAGCAGGCACCTTGGCCTCTGTAGAGATTTCTGAGCTCTGCTGGCTGCAGCTGCTCGGAGGCCCTAATTACTGCCCAGGGGGAGCTCCTCAGCTCCCCTCGGCCACGGGAAGGAATGTGTGCCTTCAGTGGGGTCCTGTAGCTCCCTCCAGCAGAGCCACTGACACACACAGGCACACGCCCGTAAGTGAGATGTGGAAAACAGTGAGTGACCACCTTCTCAGGTTGTCCCCAAGATCGTGTGACCATGCGGTGTACAGTCATGACCTTAATTAGGTCACTGGGGTTCCAGTCCGATGTTCTCTCCACTGAGGGCTGCTGGATTTAATTAAGGTGGCGTGAGCCCAGCAGACGGACACAGGAAAAGGTCCCGCCGGCAGAGAAGGTGTGGGGTGGAGATCGAGAGCCCAGGGTGCTTTTCCTTCCTATTTGGAGTGATGACAGAGTCCCCCACAGTCCACTGGATTGGGTGTGGGGCCCCGGTCTCCCCTGAGACCTGTGCTCCTGCGGCTGTTGCGCTGCCGCTCACCAGTGCCTCCCCGTGGCCGTTTCCTTCCCTGACTTCCTTGGCCTGGGAGTTGAGGAGGGGCAGGGGCACTGCTGGGGCTGTGTCAGGCCCAGCCCTAAAGGAGTCTGGGTGTTTGGGACATCTGTCCCCTGAGATCCACAGGCTCCTGGGAATTCCAGGAGAACTAGGTTTCCGGTGGCACCTCCAGCCCATTTCCTGGCCCCTCAAGTGTTTGAGCCAAGGGAGGCATCCTGTTCCCACTCCCACGTGTTCCTGCAGACAACCCCGGTCAGGGTCTTTTAAACCTTCCCCCCATCCCCTCCCGCCACAGGGATTGCTCAGGGCAGGCTTCCCATGGGACACTGAGTGCCACAGTCCTCTCTGCCGTGTCCCTTTCTTCTTCCTCTCCTTTCCGAATGAATTGCTTGGAACTCTGAATTCCCAGGTCTACTCACGGATCCAGTCCCTGTTTCCAAACCAAATCCACAGCCTGCCTGAACTTACTCAAACCCAGCAACGATGTCCCATTTCAAAAGGACCAAGGAGAGACCCCATGATTACGGTCTTTCTCTTAATGAGATCACATTAGCCAAAACTAAACACATGAGCTCTTGCTTTGTGCCAGGTCCTCTGCTGAGAACTTTTTTTGTCTTCAATCTTAACAACTGGTTATAGGAGGAATTGGAAGCCCAGAGAGTTCAAGTGACTCACCCAGGGACACACAACACAGCACATGATGGTGCTGGGCTTTGAACCAGGGGAGTCTGACCCCAGAAGTACACGTCCAGCCACACTGCCCTCTGCCTTCCTCAGGAGGAGCCCACTGAGGCTCTGACTGAGCAAATCGTTCCCTGTTCCATTGCGTTGCTGGCTCAGAAGCTTTCCAAGACTGATCTCTCTCCATCTGGTCATTCTTGGTCAGAGGGTTCTTGGCATTTGTGTGAAGAACTTTGCACAACTGACGTGCTACCTCATTGTCTTTGGCATGTTCCTCTGGGGTGGTCATGGGGGCTGGTTTTCTTTGTTTTCACACTGGGTTGTTGGCATCAGTGGGAGAATATGCATGTAGCTGAAACCTCCCATTTGAGGGCTTCCTGTTAGCTGAGTCAGGGCAGCCAGGCAGCCAGTTTGAGAGCATGAGGGTGGGGAGGTGGGTGTAACAAGTGTCCATCCTGTGCAGTCACCCACCACCCCCTCTCCTTCTGAGTCCATGTGACAGTCCCCAGCATGGGCAGTGCACTCCCACACCACGCACTGCGGACGAGGCAGTCTCTCTTGAGGCCCGGCTCTGCCTCCCCTCTGCCTCCCCTCTGCCATCTTGCAAGGTGCTGAGCACACAGTGGGTGCCCTGTAGCTGCGGAGGTGGCCCTTCAGCTCCGCCCTGTCTCCCACCATTGTTTATGAACTTCCAGACACAGTGTATGGAAGGACAGGGGCTGTGGCTTACTGGGGGGTCCCAGCCTCCACTGGTCTCCTGCAGCCTGCAAAAACGTTGGCCTCTGCCCAGAAAAGGCAGGGAATTTGCCAAAGTGAGCCCTGCAGCACTGGCTCTGCACAGAATGGATGAAGCTGGAGTTCAGCCTCATGCCAGGGCCAGCCCCACGTCGCCGCCACTCTCCCTGCACCACCCATGGCTGGCCCTGTCGTGCACTGGCGGACTGGGCTCCTGCTTCAGTCCCAAATCCACCCGCACACTGAGCCGAGAGTCTCTGGGATGGCATCTGACGTTGCTTCCCCGCTTCAGGCTCTTTGGGGGTTGCCCCTGTTGCCCTTAGGAAGACACAGCTCTCCCAGCATGCCTTGTGCGAGCTGGCCCTCCAACCTCCTTCTGGGACATTCTGGCGCCCCGGACTGGACTGGGAACCGTGGCGCCCTCCCTTGGCTCTGCACATTTGCTCCTGATGGTTCCTCCTCTGCCCAGTGGTCTCCCTGCACCCGGCCTCCTCACAGCCCCGCTGTTCCTTCATGATCTGCCTCCCGTTGGGACTGGTCTTTGTGCTTTCCTCCAGCTCTGGAGAGGCCCAGGTAGACGTGAGCCAGGTGCTGAGTGGGTGCATGAATGGACCCAGTATTTGGAACGTGAGAGCCAGGAGCTCATCGGACAAAAAGGGCTGTGAGCAGTCTGATTGGAAAGCAAAGGCTCTGGGCTAAAGCTTTTGTACCTAACTCCTGAGTGCCCCAGGCCCTTCAGCAGAACCTGCTTCCTCTTGCTTTTCATGCAGTTGTGACACCCTGGGAGATCTGGTTTCCCAGCCTGCAGCAGATGATTTGACAGGACTCCCTCAAAGGACTGGAAACCAGAAACTTGGAGAACTGGGCAGCAGGGAAGTATGGAGCAGGAACAACAGTCCTATGACCTTGGGGAGTCCCTGAGGCTCATCTAGATAGGCACAGTTGGGGACAGCCACGGGGTGACCCCAGGAGGGCCCCTGAAAAGACCACCTGCTGATGGGTATAGTCTGCGCTGCCCTTTTCTGACTTGAAAGTGCCTGGGGGCCACAGGGGAACTAGTGGAAATGCAGGGTCTGATTCAGCAGGTCTGGGGTGGGACCTGAGAGTCTGTATTTCTAACACTCCTGGGTGATCCTGGTACTCTGGTCTGGGGCCCACACTTGCTTGAAAAGGCAGTGTGTGATCTCCATACGAGACCTTCCTATGTAGAGAAGGAGGGATGTTCCAATGTCCTGGTGGCCTCTGAGGTGTAGGCAGCAACCCCCCCAACACTAAGGCATTTTCTGGGGGCACTGCCACCCTCCTGAGAACGCCCTGTCTGGGGGATCCCTGGTGAGTTTCTAATGACTGAGCCTCAGGCAGACAAAGGCTGACCGGCTTCTTTCTTCATGAATGGCAGTATTATTCTGGTGAGTTGAAAACCAAGAAAACCCAGGGGCTCTGAGCTGTGGAAGCTGAAAGAATAAGTGATTCATAGACTGAGGAGGGGTCCAAAACCAGACAGACACTGGAAACCAGCCCTTGTCCCCTTGCTAGCTGGCCTTTGGAGGGGTCACATGGGCCCCTTAGGCTGGGCTGGGTGGGGGCTTTCCCAGGTGATGGGCACGCACAGCTGTGGGCCCATGATCGGGGGTCTCAGCCTGGCTCGCCTCACCCCACCATCCAGTGATGGTCCAGGTCGAGAACTCTTTTCCAGTGGACCCTGGAGAGGTGGGCGTTATCCTCTGATAGGCTGGGCATGAGAGTCGCCCAGGCAGGTGGTGGGTTTGGGTTTTCCCCAGAATGCTAAAGATGCCAAAGTCTATTTGGGAGCCAGTTGGGTGTGGGCAGCTCTTCAGAATAGAAGCCCTGGAAGCCGTCTGCTGCTTCTTCATGACTGCAGACAGGTACTACTTCTTAAAAATAGCCCCTCTCACTGTTTTCACTGGTGCCAGTGCCAAGTGCAGGAGTGTTTTCTCCTTTGGGCCCTTTACGACTCTTCAAGGCATGAGGACTCACGTCACACTCGGTTTACAGAGTGAGTCAAGTCTCTCCTGAGTGGTGGGGCTGAGTTTTAAGCCAGGCCTGTGTCTGCGGGGCCATCCCAAGTGCCAGTGAGATGAGTCTCCTTAACAGATCCTCGAAAATGTAAACGTGAGAGGGTCTAAGAAAATGGAAACTATGGGAAAAAGTCACAAATCCAGAGGAAGCCACAGAAACAAGCAGTTGTGCAGGATTTGGGATTATGGGTTGCCTTTAATAAGAAAAATCTGGGTTAAAATTTAAATTACAGGGGAAAAGAAGCTAAGATGGTAGAGGAAGACCCAGGGGCTCAGGGGAAATCCAATAAACCTGAAAGCCTTTAAAGATGTAAACTGTAGGGAGGAAAAAAGAATATTTTGATGATCCCAAATAAGGGGAGGGGAAATACAGGTTTAGACCAGGCTAGCAGGGAGAAAGAAAGCCCCAGTCAGTCAGGTCTCCCTCCCCAGACCTCCCCTTTCCAGATTCCCCCTTCTTGGCCGAGACCCAGACCCCAGGGCTGGGAAGGGCATCTGTGCCTGGGGAAGGGGGCTACCCTGGCACTGACCTGGGCAGGCTATTCTAGGTGCGGTTCCCTTTCTACAGGGCTGGATTCCAAATTGCAAGGAATGTGATAGATAGCATTTTCATGGGGGGACAGGGAGCAGTGGATGTTTCCAGAATGGAGAAAACAAATCCACAGGCTGAAAAGTTTGGTGTAAGCTCAGTTGTTGGCAGGTGGCCACGTGTAAAGGGGTTTTCACTCTGCAGCTGCCTGAAGACAGGGCCCTTCTGCAGGGTAAAGATGAGCGCTCCCTCTCCCCAAGGTGTGCTTTCCCCCTGAGCCCTGCCTTGGGGGCCTCTGCTGAGCCACTCACCTCCAGCTTCCTTCAGCCACACCCACTAGTGTGATGCACCAATTGTGTTGTCCCAAAACCGGAAAGGCCTTTATCTTCTTTCTTTTCCTTTATCTTTTAAATACTTAACTCCCTGGCTTCTGTCTTTAACTGCTGCTGGAGGGGCAACTTTGGCTTTCTGAGGACACCTAAATATCAAGTCTCCCTTGAAACCAGGTAGCCCAGCCACGGGGCAGAGCTGGGGGCAGGACCGGTGATTTGGGGCTGATCTACCTCGATTGCACCTGTTCCTTCATCGGCCAAACAGCACTACACCCCTCAGAGTAGTGTTGAAAACTTCAGTCAGGTGAAGTTCATTGCAGGGTGTGGCTGGTAAGACTGCCTCTCCACATCTTTGTAAGATGGCAACACTGGTGTTCTCTTAGCCAAAAACTTCCTACTTTGCATGTGTTGGTAGTCTGCGGCACCATGCTTCATGATCAAGAGCAGAATCCACGAATATTCAGGACTCCTAACGTTTCTGGCAAAGTCTTAAGATATAAATTGCAAAAGGTATAACTCACAGTTACACCTGCGATCTGTTCATTGGGACATCGAGTACACGCCATGCCTCCCCTAGCCCCTTAGGAGTTGAGGGGCACGTACATAGTAGAAACTCAATAAGTGATCATTCTCGCCATCCCCGCTCCGATAGAAAGCTTAGCATCTGCTTGAAAGTCCCAGGTTAGTTCTGATGCATAGGAATTGGCTTTGCCACTTCAGTGTTTACCATCTGTTAACTAGGGCTACTAATTATACCACCTCACTGTTGAATTAAATGAGGTAATTCAGCACAGTACCTGGCGCTTAGTAAGCTCAATGGATGATAAGTGCAGGCGGCTACTATGAATTCTTCATAGGACTGTCGTAAAGATCAAAAGGCTTAGCACAGGAGATAGTGCGTTGTGAACTGCGAGGCAGAGCAGTCTTACTAAACGTTTTGAACTCTCTTGTATTCAGTGCACTATGTAGTCATCGGGTGCTTTGAGAAGAGCAGATAAAATAGTAATGAGATGATGAAGGGGGACATGAATTTTTTTCTGCCAGTCTTGCAAATCCAGGCCCTGAAGGCAGTGACTGTAGACAAACCCTCAGAGAGGCTCACTTTGAAGAGAGAAGGATGCACTTCTGCATTATAAATCCCAGCCCCACAGGGGAGGGACATGCCACTGATGTGGTCACTTTATAGTCCTGCCAGGACTTAAATAAATGGCACTTGGCCGATGCTTCCAGGAGGAACAAAAAAGAGCAGCCTTTGCTGCACACCTGGGAGTGCTGGGGGTGCCTGGCTGAGGATTCCTTTCTTTCCTGCCCCTCTCGCCCTCAGAGACGTGCCCTCCACGTCTCCACACTCGCATCTCCACACTCGCTTTATTCCTGTGCCAACCTGGTGGCTCCCAGAGAACATGACCGAGGCCTGCTGTGGCCGCATCTTCTGCTCTCCCTGGGATTTGCCCGCTGGGCTGGCGGGTTTCTGCTTCCGGGCACACACTCTCCAAACGGGTTGAACCAAATTTTCTCACCCATTTAAGGAATTTGGAATTCCTTTAACCTGTTGCCCAGAGCTTGCTGAGGTCCCTTGTGACATACTTGTCGTTTTTGTTAGGCCTGGAGAATGTCTCAGGCTTGAGGGCCTAAAAGAAAGTTTTTCCAAATCTTCTCGATTGGTCTCAGTCAGAACCCCACAGTGGCAGTCAGAGGGTAACTTCTCCAGACCCTCTCCTTGTACCTGGAGGAGAGTCCCACTGCGCCTGAGCGCACGGTTCATGGTCCCTTTGTGTCTGGGGGAGGCCGTGCTATCTCTAGGTCAGGTGAGCCGAGAAACTATGTACCCTGCTCTTCCTCTCCCATCTGGCCGAGGACAAATTCCTGCCTTGTTCTCTGACCTTTACTTTCCTCCCCCATCCTCCTGGCCCAGTTTTCCTCCTGTTGCTGGGGTGCTCCCCTCTCTTTACACCTGACTTCTCAGCGGCTCCCATGGCGAGATCCCTGAGGACCTCTGTAATGCTGACAACCTTTGTAATGCCACAGGCAATTCACTCACGTCTTAAGTGCCCCGCCTTCATTGCTCCGGCCTTCTCTGCAGACCTTGTTGGAGCACAGTGTGCTGAGCAGCAAGCAAAAGACATTTACTGCAGATCTCCGCATGGAAGGGACCTTAGTGGTCATTTAACTGGGCCATCCCTTCTAACGTTGAATTGCCCAGAGAAGCGCTTCCCGAAGTGTGGCCTTGGAACACTCGATTGCTGAGATGTGCCTTCTCCAATGGCAAATTCCCAAATGCAGAGGATCGTGTGGCCGGATGAGTCTGTGTGCTCTGTTTCCCTCTTGTAAGTTTCGGACACATGACCATATGGAAGGCTCTGGAAAGTTCCACACTAAAGAAACCTGTTTACTTTGACTAGGACTCCATGTAACAGACACTGTCTCTCCCAGACTGTTTGTAAGAGCTCTCTTTACTTTTTAGGTCTAGTTCTAGTCAGCTGTTTTGCCAGAAAGTGCTTCCTTGCATTTAGCTAAAGCCCTCCTGTCATTACCGTGCAGAGCCTGGTTCTGGCCAGGTTCTGGCCATCCTCTGAGGCCCTCAGGCAACATCAGAAGACAGCTCTTTGCTTCCCTGGCTCCTTCTCCCCCTGTCCTTGCTTAGGGTATTCAGTCCATTCACCTTCTTGGCTGCGTCCCACTGACCAGGCCCATGACCTCCCTGAAGTGTGGGGTCTGCATGGAGTGGAGCAGACAGACATGGGGTGGGTAGGGCTGCAGCCCCCTGTATTTGGGGATTTTCATTCTTGCCATCATGATTCCACCCCACTAGTATTTTGTCAGCCCCCTTGACTCACTGTAGCGCCCCCAAACTCCAAAGGTGTGATCACGGTACAGCTGAACTCTATTCGCTCAAAACCTGTGCTTGAAAAGTTGTTTTGGGGGTCTTAGTTTCAGTACTTTGCATTGTTTTTATTGTGACAAGATATATATATAACAAAATTTATCATTTTTAAGTGTACAGTCCAGTGGCATTAAGTATATTCACATTGTTGTGTAACTGTGACCATCATCCAGCTCCAGAACTTTTTCATCCTCCTGAACTAAAACTCTGTCCTCATTAAACACTAACTCCACATTTCCCCCCTCTCAGCCCCTGGCGACTACCACTCTACTTCTGTCTCTATAAATTTGACTACTCTAGGAACCTCACATGAGTGAAATCATACAATTTGTGTTCTTTTATGACTGGCTTATTTCACTTAGCATAATGTCTTCAAGGTTCATCCATGTTGTAGCATGTGTTAGAACTTCTTTCCTTTTTAATATCCCTCTGTATGTATATACCACATTTGGTTTATCCATTCGTTCGTTAATGGAATTTGGGTTGTTTCCACCTTTTGGCTGTTGTGAATAATGCTGCTGTAAACACTGGTGTACAGACACGTGTTCGAGTCCCTGCTTTCAGTTCTTTTGGGTATATGCCTAAAAGCAGATTTGTTGGATCATATGGTAGTTCTGTATTTAGCACCTGCATTCTTCTTTGCTATATTTTATCCCTGAACACCACACCAGCTCGCTGGGATCTTTTGGGCCTAGATTCCACCCCAACTTTATGGCACCACCAAATTTGATAGCACCCTTTCTGAGTGGCTTTTACAGCCAATCCTCCTATTGTGTGGGCACTGACACCTGTTTATCTCCCCCCCAAGACCCTGTTTGAGGGGGCCTTGATCACCCTAAGCAGCAGCATCTGTTGGACCAAGTTGATGACTGTGTTTCAAAAGTAAATGAGCATATGACCCAGCAATTCCACTCTTGGGTCTATACCCAAGAATCAAATGTTGACACTAAAACTTGTTTATGAATATTCAAAGCAGCGTTATTCATAATAGCCAAAAAGTGGAAACAAGTCAAATGTGCATGATTTGATGAATGGATAAGCAGTCACAAGGTGAATAAACAAAATATGGTATATTTATATGGTAGTTTTTTGGGGGTTTTTTTGTAGCTGTCCAGTTCTGGGATCCAAACCCACGACCTTGGTGTTTGTAGCAGAATATTATTTGCTAATAAAAAGGAACAGAAGAGGGCTGGCCAGTTAGCTCGGTTGGTTAGAGTACTGCCTCCTAACCCCAAGGTCAAGGGTTTGGATCCTCGTACCAGATAGCCACAAAAAACAAACAAACAAAAACCCACAGAGGAATTGTACTGGTTGGTACATGCTACAAATGAGTGAATCTTGAAAACATGATGCTAAATGAAATAAGCCAGACAGAAAAGGCCCTATATTGTATGATTCCATTTTTATGGAACGTCCAGAAGAGGCAAATCCATAGAGGTGGAAAGACTAATATTTGCTAGGGGTCCCAGGGATGGAGCGTGGAGAGTGACTGCTAACAGGGGTGGATTTCTTTCTGGGGTGATGAAAATGTTCTGGAATTAGATAGTGCTGTACAACCTTGTGAATATACCAAAAACCACTGAACTGTGCAATTTCAGGGAGTAAATTTTAAGGTATGTAAATCGTATCTCAATAAAGCTGTTATTTTTTGAAAAAGTAAGACAAAAAAAAAAAAACAGGTATACGAGGCCCATCACCGAGTCATTTTTAGCAAACCCATGGAAACCATTGGTTCCTTTTTAAAAGTGCTCACAAACCATGCTTTGGTAATACTGGATTGTGGGCCGGTCCATCTGTGACTCATATACTCTGCCCACTTTCTGGAAACCCAGGAATACCTTGCCCATTTCCAGGCCTGAGACACCTGGCTCGTCCACTAAGGTTTGTCAGAGCTTGTCCGGGATCTCGTTTGTGTCCTGTAGCACTTGCAGTGCCCAGCGGGAGCACACGGCCGCTTGAGTAAAGATTACCCTGCACAGGCACGTGGCAAATGCAGGGTCCCAGAGCGGGACAGACAGTGGGTGCTACTGCAGAACCAAGGAGCAGCTGGCAGCTCCCTGGGCTCTGGTACAGGAAGGCTTCAGGCGAGCAGGAGGGCCATGCTGGGTGTGGGGGCATCACACAAGTGGCTTCTGTGGCTGTGGTGGCATGTGAAGGGGATTCCTTGGCCTCCTCTCCAGCCTGATCTTGTGGGCCTTAAATACCAGCAGCCCCCAGTGTTAGATTTCTAGTCGCCCACCGGCTACATTTCTTAGTGGGGAGTAGGGGGTTGTGGTTGTTCCCAACAATGGGTGTTTTTGTTATTGGGGTGAGGGTGGAGGTGGGAAGATGGATAGTGAGGAAGCCTGATTTATATACTTTTTGCATCAATTTTTTAAAATATAAAAAACAGAGAATTTACCATTATAACCATTTAAGAATACAGTTCAGTAGCACTAAGTACATGGACATTTTTGTGCCACCATCATCAGCATCCACCTCCAGAACCCTTTCCTCATCCCAAACTGAACCTGTACCCATTAAACAATCAGTCTACATTTACCCCTTCCCCAATCCCTGGTAACCCCCATCTGCTTTCTGTCTCTGAATTAGACGACTCCAGGTGCCTCATGTATGCGGAATCATACAGTGTTTGTCCTTTAGTGATGGGCTTATTTCACTTTGTGTAATGTCCTCAAGGCTCACCCATGTTGTAGCATGTGTCAGAATTTCCCTCCTCTTCATTGCTGAATAATATTCCATTGTAAAAACATGCCATGTTCCTTTGTGTGGATATTTCCCATTTCGATCATCCGTTTATCTGTCCATGAACATTTGGGCCATTTCCACCTCCTGGCTGTTGTGAACAGATTTGTTTTAAGATAAGGTGTTCATGCCTGAACAAGAGGGGTCTCTGAATACTGGAAAATAGGAAGGACCTGAAGGGACGAGGCCAGGGAGTCTGCGAGATAACCCTGCGATGGCCGAGTGTGTGGAAAAGAGGACGGGGTGGCGGGGGATGGCAGGGGCTGGCCGGGATAAAGCAGAGGACAGAGGCTGGAGATGCTGGCCTGGGTAGAAGGGGACGGGGCTGGACCCTCCACCCAGAAAGGCTGGGTTTGTTTCCAGACAGGGGGCTGTGGCTAGCGGGACAGCCAGCAGGGGACAAGCCGGAGCCCTCTCGGCCGCAGGGGAGCACGAGCAGAGCCGGGACCAGCCCGACTGGTGGCGCGGGGTGGAGGCAGCTCCCAGGGATATGGGCAGGAGGAGGGCGGGAGGGCTGTGGCAGCGGGTGTGGCAGAGGCACGGACGTGACCAAGAGGCGGCTCCTGGAGGTGGCAGTGCGTTCCTGGGAACGTGCTGGGTGTGAGGGCGTGTGCCTGCGACTCCTCCAGCGTCCCACATTAGGAGGTGCTTAGGGGACGTTTGTTGACCGAAACTGAGGGAAATACAGGCAAACAAGGCACGTTTTGCATCCTCGAGAAACTCGGCCTCGCGCAGGAGATAAAAGTCATGAAAGCCAATGTGTAGCACACGGTCCACTTGGAGTCATTCAAAGCCCAGAGGCATTGTGAGGAGAGAGGGGTGTTTGAGTTACTTTTCAATAAACGAAGCCAAAGGAATCACACATTTGGGAGACTAGCAAGTGTCCTTTGGGTCTGGCCATGACTCCCTTTGACCCTGCAGGTATGACGCCGGACAGGACGGCTTCATTGACCTGATGGAGCTGAAGCTGATGATGGAGAAGCTGGGGGCCCCCCAGACCCACCTGGGCCTGAAGAGCATGATCAGGGAGGTGGACGAGGACTTCGATGGCAAGCTCAGCTTCCGGGAGGTACCTGCGCCCTGCTGGTCCCGGGCCCTGGGGTGTGCCCCTGAGCGGACCCTCAAGTTTACAGTCCCCTGGAGTACAAATGGGTTTGGATATTTGATCTACAGTTCTGCTTTTAAAAATAACTTTAAGGAGGTAGCAAGCCTCAGTGCTGGGCTGGGAATGCTCAGTAAGCAGATTGAAAATCAGTGTGGATAGTATAACCTCCCTTGGGTAAAATGGTAAGAAATCTGGAAGGATGTTCACCGAAATATTCATAGTGGATATTTATGGGTGCAAAATTTTGGTCATTTTATAATATACTTTTTTATATATTAAAACCTTTATTTTTACAGAAAGCATTTTAAAATAGTAAAACAGTTAAACAAGGGGTCTTACTCTGTGCCCACGGAGCCTCCCCAAATAGTCTGAGAATGTGCTTCTTGGTCTTTGAACCTCTGAAATTGCAGGCAAAGTTTTGTATGTATAGGTACCTTCCTGGGAACAGGACACATAGCATTCACAGCCTGGTCCCCAAAGGGCAGAGAACCTCGGTGATAAAGCCATTTCTATTTTGGGGGAAATGTCTTAAGACCATCAGGTTTCTGCCATGGCAAGTACACTGCTCCACAAGGAATGGAGTTTCATATCTTATGTGTTTTTTTGTGAGTTTTATTGGAAGGCCTCTGGGTGTGTCTGCGTTAACTGGTATTACAACATTGGTGACAATGTCCAGTCTAAGAGCTCAAAGCATTAGGCTAGCTCCTGCAGTCTCATTCTCAATTGCATCTCAGCTGGGACCCTTGGGAGCGGGGAGTAGAGGACTGTCCCTGCTTCCTGTTGTTTAACTTCAGTTATTCCAGGAATAGTGGAGCTATGGTGTCCTGGTTTCTGGTTGTGAGACCTTTGGTCAAGTCCTGGTCTGTCCAGGCTGTATGCTCTTCCTGGGGGTCTGCAGCTGTGACACACTGGACTTGCCTCTTGCTGCTCACAAATCAGCTCCAGAATTTCCCATCTCTTCCTTTCCTGAACTTGCAGATGTGGAGATGGGAGATCACCGTGTTGGGTACAACTCTCAGGCTAATCTTGTCCAGCTTCCTCCTTCCAGGCCAAAAGGTCTGGGCATGCCTGAAATCAGGCCTCACAGGCTGACCGTGAACTGCAGCCCCCCAGCCCCCATCATCACCACCACTCTTGTCTTCACAGCTGCACCTTTGATCCCTTGGTATCATTTGTGCATCCTGCCGGGCATTGGCTTTTTCCAAGTTGGGTACCCCTGGGGTGTAGAAGGCAGAAGCTTTTGCTTTGGTGAAGCTTTGGAGGAAACGTTGGGGAAAAAGTTTCTGTGGCATAGTTGCAACCTCTGGGAACAGGTATTGAATCACCAACTGAACCAAGACACAAGCCTCGTCTGCCCTGTTGTACTCAGGGGCCCCTCAAAGCTGCTCCTCCCTGAATCCAAGATGCGCAGTTAGCTTTTTTTTAAAAATAAAAGATGACCGGTAAGGGGATCTTAACCCATGGCCTTGGTGTTATCAGCACCACACTCTCCCAATTGAGCCACGGGCTGGCCCATGCAGTTAGCTTTTCACTAGCTGCTAATTTGGCCGTTTTCCACATGGGGTGGACACCCAAGGCTTAGAAATCTTCAAAGAGTTCCTGTTGGAGGCTCTCAAACTCCTTACAAAGCTTCAGTGACATTCACATTCAATCCTTTGTCACCTCCAAGCCCCGCAGTGTTCCATCTCCAGCAATTGTACCTTCTGTGCAGGATTTGGGAGTGTAAGGACACGTTTGCCATTCATACCTCACAGCCCAGCCTCCTGGCTCATTCTGGTTGCTGCCCCTGTTGGAAATGGGACGATGCTGCATTTACATAGTGAGAAGAGCGCAGATCTGCCATACAGAGCTGTGTCACTGGACCAAGTCCTTTTCCTTCTGAGCCTCAGTTTTCTGCCTTTAAAACAGAGGTGTTAGCTCTCCCTCGGGACTGTTTGTGAGAACCGAGTTCTCCTTCTGTGTCATCTTCAAGCCAAGAAGAGAGCCCGTATCAGAAACCTTGATCATGAGCTTCCTGCCTATCGCGTTGTGTTAGAGCTGCCCAAGCACACCAACACAGGGGTCCCCAGCAGCCCTGGCTGTGCTGGGTGCATGCCCGCCCCTGTGGCTGCGGTTGATGGGACCACGGATGGACTCCAGCCACACTAGGCCAATGGAATTCTCTCTCCTGGGAGTTTGAAATTGGGTGAAGTCCTGCGAATGGCATGTGCAGGTGGCTGTTCCTGGAAGAATCACTCAGTGCGGGGTGGCCATTTTCTGCCATGTTGACCAGACATGAGAGATGGAGGGGGGGTTGCCTCCGACCCTAAGAGCTTTGGCCCTCTGGGGTCCAGTCCTCCCCAGGCCACTGCGTCTTACCCTGTACGGTGTAAGTTTTTTGAGACATGCTTTTTATGTAATGTATACCTCCTTTTTGCTTAAGCCAACAAATTTGTTTCTGTCCCTTGCAATCTAGGAGCTCTAACTAATATAGGGGAAGTGTTTGCATCCCCAGACAGAGCCATAAAGTTAAAAATTCCCTAAAAGTGTCAGAAGCCCCAACTGCTTGTGTCGGAGAAAGATTTTTTGCTTGGTTAGTTCTCTCTCTGTCTCTTTGTTTTCCACCTCTCCTTCCCTCCCCCTCTGTCCTCAGAGTCACAGCTAGGACATTTTCCAATTCTTCTACAACATGCCCCTCTTTGTGGACTATAAATAGGAAGGCAAACAAGGCTGGGCAGTTGGAGAAATTGTCATTCGGGGGCAGTTAGTATTGTAATAAAATTAAATGGGAATGTTTGGCATGCTTTATGGAAGGCTGCACATCTTCAGGTTGAGCTGGATTTTTTTTTTTTTTCCTTTCTTTAACTGGCTGGGGCTGGGGGGACGCCTAAATTAGGGCTGGGCTGCTGTTGATAACCTGCTGAACTGGCAGGGTGAGGAGCGGAGCAGCCTAGATCTGCCCCAGACCTGAGGGTTCAAAGGAAACAGTTCAGGGGGAAAGACCTGTGGGAAGTACTTTAATGATTCCAGTTCACAAAGCCCTTCTGTACACACGAACACCATCACCTCCACTTTAGATGTGAGAAACCCAAGTCTCAGGGATAAAGAGAGTCCCCTGAGGTCAATTGGGTTGTTGCAGAGCTTGGGGTGGGGCTCCCTCTCTTCTGAGCTGCCTCCCTGGCTCATGAGAGTGGCTAGTATGGAGGGGCCACCAGTCCTGTGCTTGCCTTGCGAAGCAGTGAGATGGGGGCAGTGAGGTGGGGGCTTTCCGTAAAGCAGTCGCTTGAAGGACTGGTAGGGTGTGGCTCACATCTGCAGCGCTGAAGTCTGCTGCTTCAGTCTCTCCCATGAGAGTTCAGCCACCACTGTCCCCCCCACCCCCCTTGGCCTTGATCCTGTTCTTGGGGAGCCTGGCCTCCTCTAACAGGCTTGTTTCCTTTTTGGCTCTGATCATCTGCAGCAAACTGAGTCTTTGCCGGCCTCTAGTGAGAGAGTTTGAAGCTGCAAGTGGATGAACATGGTATTTCCGTCTATCCAGACTGACCTCATCAGCTTCAGTGGAGCTACGAGTCCTTGGGCATCTTGCTTCATCCCCTATTTTGTATTTGACGGTGTCCACAGTGGGGTTAGGACACCTGAAGCGAGAAATACAATGAAGGTTTATTAGTAAGGCATTTTTGAATTGTGGTGATGGTTGATACTCTCACCTGAATGGAACACACTTCACTCTAGGGATTAAGAGCCTTGGCAGTAAAAGATACTTGAGCTGGAATTTGGGAAGTCTGTCAAAGTTGTTAGACTCTCACTCTACTTTAGGTAATGTGTTTTCCCCATTGGGGAAAGTGGTTTTCTAGGGAAGATGGTCATGAAAAAAGATTGGAACCTGACATTTCCCTGTAGGTACACACATTTTAGGTAACACCTGAAAACCCAGAGAAACCCTCTTTTGATCGTGACTTGGGATATATCAGTTTATATTCTTTCCAAATGGAAAAATAAACTATGGAAGTTGAATAGAAGTTGTTTGACAAGTAAATTCATAAAAATTATTTAAAGAAGAAAACTAAGGGCCGGCCCGTGGCTCACTTGGGAGAGCGTGGTGCTGACAACACCAAGTCCAGGGTCCAGATCCCCTTACCGGTCATCTTTAAAAAAAAAAAAAAAAAAGTTTATTTTGTAAGGGCCTTAATGCAAGCTGCCTTCAAAGATTAATTCATTGGGCCGAGCCCATGGCGCACTCAGGAGAGTGCGGCGCTGGGAGCACGGCGATGCTCCCGTCGCCGGTTCGGATCCTATATAGGAATGGCCAGTGCACTCACTGGCTGAGTGCTGGTCACGAAAAAGACAAAAAAAAAAAAAAAAAAAAAAAAAAAGATTAATTCACTCAGGTCACATTTTGAATCTAGGGGAAGAAGATGGATTATTCAATAAATGATGCGGGGATTACTAACTAGCCATTTGGAAGAAAGTAGGATTAATAATTAACCTCAAATGATAGATCAGAATAAATTTCAGAGATTAAATATTTACGTTTTTTAAAAAAAGAAGCCATAAAAGTAGTAGACAAAAAATAGGCAATTGTTTATGTAACCTTGGTGGTGAGAAAGGTTTTCCTAGCAAAACACTGGTGAGAGAAATGAAGATTGATAGAATTTATGTAAAATTTTTGAAAGTCAAAGATTACTTTCGGGCTGGCCAGTTAGCTTCAGCTGGTTAGAGTGTGGCCTTATAACAAAGTCATGGGTTCAAATCCCCATATTGGCCAGCCATTAAAAACAAACAAACAAACCATAAACACAGTTAAAAGGCAAGTGACAGAACTAAAGTATTTGAAATGTACCACATCCTATGACGATCTCTTAGCAAACGGTAAGAAAGGTAATCTAATGCAAAAATGGGACATACAAGAAAAATATAAGTGGCTAAAAAACATTGAAAATATTAAATATTTAGTTTAAAAAATAGTATTTGCAGGTGTATTTGATTTTTCTTTCATGGCTGTAAACTAGGATAACATTTAAACTATTCTGTGAATGTTTCTGAAGGATAGATCCCTAGCAGTGGAGTTAATGGTTGGAAGGACGAAAGATGTTTTATTTTTGTTAACTATTTCCAAAGTGCCCCCAAAACTTGACACTCCCACCCACTAGAGATGAGGGTACATCCTTGGGAAACATGGGCATGTTTTTATTTCTGACAATCTGATAAGGGAAAAAAAATTCGTCATGCACAGCACACACAAACACCCTTTTTGGCAAGAATGTCTTTTGCTTGGGCCAAAGAAGATTCTTGTGAATCTCTAAGTGAGGTAGACGTGACTCTAATCCCCTTTGCCTGCCTTCTTTCTCCTGCAGTTTCTGCTCATCTTCCACAAGGCCGCGGCCGGGGAACTGCAGGAGGACAGTGGGCTGATGGCGCTGGCCAAGCTCTCCGAGATCGATGTTGCCGTGGAGGGTGTCAAAGGTGCCAAGGACTTCTTTGAAGCCAAGGTAGGTGCCTTGTTCCTTCTGTGCAGAACCACCGCTCCTTCTCTTTACCCTGCCCGACAGGAGCACCCTCGTCCCGTGACTATCCCATTAGCTCACTCAGGACAAGTGGAACAGCTGCAGCTTAAGTCTGCACATCATGTATGGTTGCAGGGAAATGAGAGTGTGCCCGCGTGCCATAAGAATATTAAACGCCAATGAGAAAAACAACCAAATACATTCGATCCTGGTTTCAGATTTAAATGGGTTTGCTGGTACAGTTTTCCAAGATGGACCCTTGATCTGGACTTTGCTAAAGAATTTCTTTCTACCCCAAACCACAGTTGAATTGCTTCAACAGCTACTACCTCCACCATTTCATCTTAAGCACTGTGTTGCAAACTAGTGGTTAATGGGGTCAGACGAGGGGGACTGGCAGCTTGCCCTGAATGGGTGTTTGCTCCATTGAGAGTTGGGAGTTGGGAGTTGGGAAGGAGTCTCTAGCACATGGTCCCAGAGCCCTTCTGGCTGCTCCCGTTCATTCATGTGTTCATGCAGTCATTGAACATTGATAGTCTGCCCACAGCGAGGGGCTGTCGTTTTCATCTCCGCAGAGCTCACCTGCAGAAACAGAGACCAGGAGAGTCAGAATCCCCTGCTGGCTGGAGCAGTGGGTGCAGTGGTAAGAGCACAATTTCTGCAGCCAGGCTGCCTGAGTTCAGACCCTGCCTCCTCCACTTATTTACCCTGCTACTCCTCTGAGCCTCAGTTTCTTCATCTGTACAAAAAGGGGACGATAGGATTGTCTTGAGGATTAAATGAGTTCACATACATAAAGTGTCCAGCAAGTGCCTGGCTCACTGTGAGTGCTCAGAACCTAGTGTGAGCTCTTGGGACTCTACCACTCCAGGTAGAACCAGTCTCTTGTGGAGTTTTAGCTCATTCTGGGAGTTTGCCCAGAGCAAAGTGTCCTTGGTGGCATATTCCCAGCCTTCTCAGATCCCAAGGCAGGACTCTATTTTCACTTCTCGGTGATGCTGCTTGGAGACAGATTCTATCATCTTTCTGTCGCCGCAAGCCTGAATTTCTGATACTGTCATCTGACAGTGACAGGGACAGGCCAATCACCATCGCACCTTGAACTCCAGCATCATGTGCCCAATCCTGAAAATGGTTTGACCCTTCCTTCCTGATGTATCTTGATACAACCCGTCTCTAGCTGTAATACAGCTCCTTCACAAGGGTGAAGTGGACAGAACTGGGCACACTCACAGTCAGTGAGGAAAGCAAACCCCACGTTGATAGAGAGGAGGAAGGGTTCTGGTGGGATGGGTCTTCTCCATTCATCGATTGAGTCAACATTTGTGGATCTCTTGTGATGCCTTTAGGAAGGTCCTAGGACTGAGACCCAAGGTTAGCAGGACACTTTCCAGTTCACGGTAGTGCAATGTGATAGGTGGTTCAGCTGAAGTATGTGTGAGTCTCTGGGAATGTCTTATCTGGGCATTCAAGACTGGTTGTAACATGACTCTGATCCCTGCTCCGGCGTCATCCACCCCCTTCCAATGCTTCCATGCCTTTTCCCAATGGACCTCAGTACCTGCTGTTCCCTCTGTCTGACAGCCCCACCCAAATGCCTGCAAAACTCTACTCCTTCTTGCAGACTCATAGCAAAGAGTTGCTTCCTCAGGCCAGGAAAGTTCATCCTCCTCTGAGTGCCTCTATTACACATGGAAGTGCTATTATAATTTATCTGTTCCAGGCACTTTTGGACACTTTTGGTAAAGGTATAAATTGACCCAGCTTTTTGTAGAGCAGTTTGGGACTAGCTGTAAACATTCTATGTCCTTCACCCCTGCAATTCTGCCTCCATAGGCACTCAAGCAAATGCACAAAGATGTATACACAAGGATTTTCCTACAGCATGTTTGGTAATAGAGAAAAATTGGAAATAACCAAAACTTCCATAGTCAGGGAGTCGAGTCCATTGTGGTGCATCGACACACTTGCATGCTCTGCAGCTGTCGAAGAACGATGTGCAGCTGTTTGTGTGCAAAACAATATGTTTGAAGCCCAGTTTTGTTAAATATTAAATACAACCTGGATAATTATATGCCTAAGTATTAGTAATAGGTCTGAGGGACTTATTTTATATTTCTGTAATGTTTTAGAATGAGTGTGCATTATTTTTATAACCAGAAGAATAAATGAAAAGAATAACACTAAAATTTTTTTCAACTTGTTATGTTTATATATCGCCTCCTCACCCAGACTCAAAGGCAGAGTAGGTGTGTTATCTTTGTAATTACAGTGCGTGGCTTGTGAGTTTATTGAGTTTATGGCCCTCAATAAACGTTTGCATGAATGACGAATGGAGAGCATCATTGCTAGAGTTTGGGAGAGGGCCATAAAGGAGCTGACGTTTGTGACAGATGTTCAGAGATGAATGGGGATTCACCTTATAATCAGGGAAGGGAAGGCGTTCCTGTCGTGGGAACTGCAAGAGTAAGGCCCCGAGGCATGGAGGCTGGTGAGGTGTCCTGATGTGGTGAGCACACAGGGAGCAGGCCTGGTGGCGTAGCTGGAGTGGAAGCCAGGATGGAGACCAGGGAATTGGCTGGCACTTCCACCCTTTGGCACGCCTCGGCACATGTGGTAGATGACTCGGAGGTAGGATGGCCACTGGGCACGCTGGACATAATTGGACAGGGAGCTCCTCTCTGGACACTTGGTTGGGAAGGTCAGGCCTTCCCCAGCCTTCAGAGAGCCAGAACCACCTGCAGGCCAGCTTCCCAGGCCCCACCTAGATGCACCTGAGATCACTCCAGGGTGGGGTGCAGGAAAGGCATAGTTGCTGGAGCTGTGCAGGTGGTTCCCACATGTAGCTGCGGGGGCTCAGGAGCCCTCGGAGGTGTTTTGAGCAGGGTGCTGGCCGGGGCAGGAGTGTCACTATGGGGACAACCTTGCCTGGGGAGGGGCTGGATGCAGAGTGGTTCCCACAGATGCCTGGAGAGGAATTGTAGGTCTCCAAGGGTAGTGACGGTGCCCCAGGCTAGAGGCTAGAGCAGGTGCAAATGAACCGAGAGTGCTGTAGCGCTCTAGAACTCAAGGTGTTCGTGACCAGTCACCTGGAGGTGGGAGGTAAAATGCCATGTTTGTGGAGCTATGAGAAGAGGCGTTGAGAATATTTTAAATCAAGACAGCACTCCCTCCTCCTCCCAGATTGGGAGTGGTTTGCAGAGGAGAAGTGATAAGCTAGGTTTCGGTGTCAAGTCTGAGGTGACTTCAGGCACGGGAAAGGCATGCCCCTTCACTTGAAGGCCATTGTGTTGGCTGCAGATAGTTCCTGATCACGTCTAGTTGGACAGAACTTGGCCATGCCTGGTACACAGGAGGCTGCAAAAAATGCCTTTTTTCCTAGGGATGCGTGTGCCTAGCTGCAACTATGCTGCTAGGGAAGATGGCAATACTAGATATTGAGGGTCATGGAGTAACCAACCATTGGCAAGGGCTGTGTGGGGTCAGTCTCCCCGAGGCCCTCGGGCCATGTGCCGGGTGAGTTTCTCCCAGGAAGAAAGAGGGGAGGGTGGACACTTCATGGGTACTGAACAACGCAGACCATAGGAGCTACCTGCACAAGGTACAAGCTGGAACCTGAGAAGGAGAGGAGACTGAGCAATGGTAGAATGTCACTGTGGCTGGACCGTGGGGAAGGCTGGAAACCCTGGAGAAAATGCTATTTTGGAGGACGGGAGCTGTTTTAGGATGAGATTGTCAGACAAGGCCAGAACAGAGGTTGTGGGTCTAACAAATGGGTCCGTGGAGATCTTTGAGAGAGCAGGTGCACCATGGAGGTCAGATTGACGTAGGAGGAGAGGCGAATGGGAAGAGAGAGGGGGAGCCCGCCAGCCGCCTCCTCTGTCTGGAGGAGGCCTGGGCAAAGGTGGGAAGGGCAGCTTGGGATCAGGGAAGAACTTTTGGCTTATTTTTTAGCCTGGGGAAGATGTCAGCATATTTTTAGGTCACAGAGGAAGGATCAAGGTAGAAGAAACGTGAAGATACAGTAGGGTGATTGATGGACTGAGGATTTAGAGGTCATAAAATCCGGAGGCAAGGTAGACTTCTATACTGGAAAAGAAGAAAGTCCCCAAGGCAAGCGATTAAAAGGCTCCTGCCCCTCTGACCTGGCTAGGAAGGGTGGGGAGACGGGGTGATTAACAAACACGTGAGTGTTTTTTTTTTTTTTTTTTTTTTTGCTGCCAGCGCAGCACTCTACCAAGTGCGCCACGGGCTCGGCCCCTACACGTGAGTGTTGAGGATGGGCCGGACCCTATGCCGAGTGCTTCAGGCTCATGTGTTATCTAATGCTCACACAAACGCTCTGGAGGTAGCTGTCATTGTTCTCTTTTGCAGATAAAGAAATTGTGGTTTATTGGTAAAGGATTAGCACCTGGCTCTCTGAACAAAGTTTGCATATATATATACATGCATAAGTTTATTGTAAATTTTATGAAGGATATGCAACACACAATTTACAAATACTACAATATACACTGCTTTTATTATAGATTCCACATAGACTATTGATTCTCAGAGAATACGCACCTTGAGTTTTGCTGGACTCTTGTATCTGTAGCCGTCCTATGGATGCAATTGACAAGAGAATATAGTTCCAATGTGAACATTGGTTGACATTTCATTTAAGTTAATTTGTAAGAAAAAAGTGAAAGGACCTGTGTTGGAACTTCTCATTTCTCAATGTACAGACACCATACACTTAAATTTAATCTGCATGTTTAACATTTTTCCATCAATTTTTTAAGAAAAAATTGTTTGCACAATGAAACAATAAGTCAAGCCCTAATTTGTAGCACGTGCTGGTTTCCATAGTGTAAATCCCCCCACTTAGGCTGCTTTCCTGCTACCAATGGGCCGCGGATGAATGGGAAGTTGGGAGGAAATTCACGTCGTCAGCCAGTATTTACACCTCAGAGATACAAGAGACATAAGTAACCTCAAGAACATAAATAGTAAAATCGTAAGGAAGTGATGACCTTTAAGTATTTATTTTGCTGTTAATATAATTAATTTAACTATAATTTAAATTTATTATTCTTTGGGGGGGGTGTAGCTGACTGATATGGGGACCCAAATCCTTGACCTCAGTGTTATAACACCATGCTCTAACCAAGTGAGCTAAATGGTCAGCCTCTATAATTTGATTTTTAATAATGGCTATATCGAACCGCCAGCTCACAAAATTCCTGAAAATAGAGCAACTGGTTTTCAAGCAGGTACAAGCCAGCTCCAGGGCACCTCTGGGCTTAGAGATGTTGAATAAACTGCATAGAGAGAGGGGGAAAGGAGAAAATGGGTGGGAGAGAAGCCCAGAGTGGAAGGGTTGTGTTCCTCTGGTTTTCTCCAAATAAAGGAGGAGAGTAGACTGCTGAGAGTGGCAGGAGCCCATGGATCCGGACACTGTCCTTGTGAGACTTCTAAAAAGAAGGTGTTCTCAGCCTGGAAGCACATACACGACATCATCGATGGGACTTGGTGGGGTGGGAGGACAGAGGTGACAGCGTGTTAGGCTAAAGTGCAGGTCCTGGGGAGTTGAAGGCACTGTGACAGGTGTCCTTGAAAGGACTAGCCAGGGTCCACGCTGGGATGGAAAGTGAATCAGGGTGAGGCAAGCACACCAGGACATAGGAGCTTGAGTCACTGGTGAAGAGAAAGAGCCGGAGTTACTGGAGGCAAGTTGTGGAGGAGGGATGGGAGGGCTAGAAAAGGGGACCCTGCAGCGTCAAGATTTTAGGCCTGAGGCTGCAACCCTAATGCAGGGAACCAGGGGTGAGAATTGCTGGCCAGAGAAGCTGTGAGGCCAGGGCAGAACTTGAGTGCCTGAGGAAGAGCTGGGAGATGTGGAAAACATAATTTCTTAGCTCCTACCCCTAGGGATTCTGATTTGGCAAGAGTGAAAGCATAACACTTGCTGTCAATATTATCAAAGTTATCCTGTCTTCAGAAATGGGCCCCTCATCCGAGTTTTGAGGGGTCTATGAAGCAAAAGAAATTAAGGCTGGCCAATTAGCTCAGTTGGTTAGAGTGTGGTGCTAATAACACCAAGGTCTGGGGTTTGATACCTGCAGTGGCCGGCCACTTAATGATGGGGATACGTTCTGAGAAATGCATTATTAGGTGATTTTGTCACTGTGATATAGTGTATTATGAAAGGGAATGGCAATGGATTTTCCTATAATCCACGTTTGCCACTAGTTGCACCAGCATGGGCCCTCTAATTTTGTTACTAAGTCTCTCTGCCCCACTTTTCTCACCTGTTAAATGGGGATTAGAAGAACACCACCCCCATGAAGTTATGAAAATTAGATTACAGGTAGGGATTGTGCCTGGCACTTAGTATACACTCAGGGAGTGTTAGATAACTGTTATTTTGCTATGGGGATGGGTGAGAATCATTTAAAAATGCAAGAATTCTAAAGTAGACACGACCTTTTTACTTGGAATCAGACCTAACATGTCAAATGCTTGGCTTTCTATCTGAAAGGTCTGAGCTACCTTTGGGAGGGTCACCCTGTGGGTGAGCTAGGCAGTCCTCAGCATATTTTGCAGTAGGTTTGTTTACACCAGCATCACCACAAACATATGACAGCTGTGATGTCACTAGGCAATAGGAATTTTTCATTTCGATTATAATGTTATGGGACCACCGTCCTATATGCAGTCTTTTATTGACTGAAACATCATTATGTGGCACATGACTGTAATGAATATACCTAATGTGTTGTTTGGAAATTTTACCAAATTGATGAGATGCAGGGGGAAAATATCAGTTCTGTTTTTTTTTTTTTTTTTTGGTGGCTGGTTGATATAGGAATCTGAACCCTTGACCTTGGTTTTATAACACCGTGGTCTGACCAACTGAGATAACTGGCTGTCCCTAGAGTAGAGGATTTTTAGGTGGAC
The DNA here is from genome assembly GCF_027409185.1 of Cynocephalus volans. Classification (NCBI taxonomy): domain Eukaryota; kingdom Metazoa; phylum Chordata; class Mammalia; order Dermoptera; family Cynocephalidae; genus Cynocephalus; species Cynocephalus volans. The sequence goes on from NC_084460.1 coordinate 294,681,352, forward strand.
ATATCTGGTATGGTATTATTGAAGACAAATTGTTAGGCTTAAAAAAAGCCAAATGACACCCAATCTCACAATACCAACAAAAAATATGTAATATTTAGAAGCAAATTTAGGATGAAAAAATTTAGGTGGGCAACATAAAAGCAATAGTGAGTAAATACTGAGGCATCAGAGAAAGCTGTCGATTGTAAAAGTATCCCTTTGCCACAGGTGGATTAATGCAATCTCAATCAAAATCCCAGCAGGGGGTTAATTTTTATTGTCTTTTTCCTTAGAACTAAACGTCATTACTGAGAAATTAAAGGGATGTAAAAGTGGGTAATGGGAGCAGGGGTATTAAGCAGTATCCTGCCAAAAAGTGGAGTAGAAAGACCGACCCACAGGTAGAAGCACTTGGGACACAGCAACAAATCGAGCATCGTGTCTGTGCTGAGAGAGAAAGCAAACTTCTGAAGACCCAGGAGGAGTGTTGGCTGGGGCGCGGGGGAGGCGGGGGGACGGTGTCCTTGTCCCAGGGTCTGTTTGCTGGGCTGTTGGCCAACGTGTCAGCGTCTCCCAAGTTCCTCTTTCCCTCCCTTACTCTCTTGTCTGTTTTTGCTGTTTCTCTGCAGGTCCAAGCCTTGGCATCTGCCAGCAAGTTTGAAGCAGAGTTAAAAGCAGAGCAAGATGAGCGGAAGCGGGAGGAAGAGGAGAGGAGGCTCCGCCAGGCAGCCTTCCAGGAGCTCAAAGCCACTTTCAGTACATAGTCCTGCCGACCTTGACCCCCGTCCACCACTGTGCCTCACAGATGCCCGGGAGGAGATTGCCAGGCATCCTCACCCTGCCGGCCCCTCCCTGAAGGAGCCTCACACCCCCTGCCCAATGCCAACCCCTCAGCTTCACACGGGGGCCGGGGGCCGCTCTCACTCATCCCCGGGTCTGAGCCCCAGCAAGAGGGTCCTGGGGTGGCCAATGCCCTGCTCATCTCCTCACTCTTGGTCAGATTCTGCCACTTGCTTTTGCATCGTCTGTCCTTTAGTGACAATGGGGCTTACGGGAGGCCAGGGTGGACCGCTGTCTGTCCCCTGTCCAACAGGGGGAAGGGGCGCACAGCCGAGATGACGCCGAGTAGAGACAGAAAGTTCTGTTCCTTCCTGTCGCCTTTCTCCTGGCTCCTTAGCATCGCCCCTAGGCCCACCATCTTCATCCTTCCTCCACCCTTGTCTTCCCATTTCAGCCTTTTCTCCACTCTTAAGTACTATGCTGCTTGACTATAAGGATGCAAGAATAATTAGAATATTAAGGAGTAGAGGAATTCTTGTTAACTCTGACTATGCAAATTATATTACAACGAACACCTGACATTCCCAAGTGACAAATCCAGGGCTTTTCAAAATCCCAAAAGTCATGGCCATCCCCATCATCTAGCTAGTTTCCAGCATCTGCTCCAAGGTATTGAGGTGAAGATGTTCTTACCCCAGTACAGATTTTTATACCTTGAGAGTTCTTGGAGTTGCTTATAAATAACAGGGGTTTGTTGTATTTTTTTTTAAAAAATTCCTAATGTCATATTTATTTCTTCTCTTTTGTAACTGCTGTCTTTATGATAAAGAAAACAACTGCCTTTCTACCTTATCGCAATTACGTTTTAAATAAACTGTGCAAATGAACTTGCCCGTCGCATCAAACTGCCTCTAGTCGTCTTTGAATTAGGAGAGAGAGGACAGTGTTCTTTAGGGGCCGAGTCCATCTCAGGGCTTCTGTTTGGCACTGAGTCACTGAAGTACAGTTAGACATGGGAACTAGAGGGTGGGTTTTCACTGTGGCATTCAGGGTACTGAGGCTATCAGCTGCTTGCCCTTTCCCGTCACTGAAGATACTTTTAGCTGTAAGTAAAAACTGTAGCTTAATTTCTTTTTTTCTTTTCTTGTTTTTTAGTGGCTGGCTAGTACAGGGATTGAACCCTGGACCTTGGAGTGACCAGCACCGCGCTCTAACCAGCTGAGCTAACTGGCCGGCCTTAATTTCTTTTGCTTCCTAGATCCCTTGAAACTCTAATGAGGGTCAATGTCCCTCTCACCCATATGTAATCCAGGGTATTTTGGAGACCTGTTTAAGGACCCCTTACCTAAGAGAATACCCTCTGTTCCCCAGTGAGGATCATTGTATTTCTGCACAAACTCAAAATCTACAAATCTCAGGCACTGCTTTTCTGGCTACAGTCACCCCTAGAGGAGAGGGACATGAAAAAGGAATGGAGAGATTCTTACCATACAATCCAGCAGTCATGCTCCCTCATATTTATCCAAATGAGGTGAGAACTTATTTATACCCACATAGAAATGTGCACATGAATATTTATAGCAGCTTTATTCATAATTGCAAGAACTTGGAAGCAACCAAGTTGTTCTTCTGTAGATGAGCGAGTAAACACACTGTGGTGCATCCCCGCAATGGAATATTATTCAGTGGCGAGAAGGAATACTCAGCCACAGAACGAAATGAGCTAGCAAGTCCCAAAAAGACATGGAGGAAACTTAAATGCATGTTGCTAAATGACAGAAGCCAATCTGGAAAGGCTCATACTATTTGATTTCAAACCATATGGCATTCTGGGAAAGGTAAAATTAGGAAGACAGTGAAAAGATCAGTGGTTGTTGGGGGAAGGGAGGGAAGGACGAATAGATGGAACACAGGAGATTTTTAGGGCGGTGAAACTTATTCTGTATGATACTATAATGGTAGAAACTCATTATACATTTGCCAAAACCCATAGAATGTATAACAAAGAATGGACCGTGATGTAAACAATGGACTTCAGTTAATAATGTATCAATGTGGACATGTCAATTGTAACAAACGTACCACATTAATGCAAGATAATAATAGGGGAAACGGTGGTGGGTCGAGAGGGGCATATGGGAATGCTAGTTTTGGCTCAATTTTTCTGTAAACCTAAAACTTGTCTAAAAAAGAAAGTATTAATTTAAGGCTGGCTGGTTAGCTCACTTGGTTAGAGTGTGGTCTTGTTGACACCAAGGTCAAGGGTTTGGATCCTCATACCTGCCAGCCGCCGCCACCCCCTCAATCTATAAATAAAGTCTATTAATTTAAAAAGGAAGAAAGAGAAAAAAGAAAGGAGACGACTGTGTAATTACTTGAAACATCCATTTGCCTCTATGAACAAGTAGGCTCGTGTAAGAGCTAAAGTTCTTGATTGCAAGTGACAGAAAATGCAACATGGAAGGATTTAAGAGGAAAAGGAAACGCATTGGGGCACATGGCTACAGGAAGAGACAGAGTTGCAGAAATTGCTCCTTTTATGCCTCTCACCTCCAGTTCCCACCCTCTATCTCCAGGGCCATGGCTGACCCTCAGACCTTCTTTGGTTCTTTCCTGGGTCTCTACAGTGGGCTCCTAATTGGTTTCTCTGCCCTCATTTTGCCCTGGTTGTCCACCTGGCAGCTAGAATAATCTTTTCAACATGTAAAACTTTTCATAACATCTCCCCTTCAATTTTTGATTCTTCACATTTGGGATCTGGCCCCTGCTCACCCCTGATGCCCCATCTCTTGCCCTCCCTTCCCTCTCTCCTTCCAAACTGTAGACTCCAGTTATATACAATGCTTAACAGTTCCTAGAAAGTGCCACACCTCCCGGCTTTTGCACTCGCTGTTTCCTCTGCCTGGCACTCCCTCCCTCCCCTCCACTGGCAAGCTACTACTTCTAATGTTGATGACTCAGCTCAGAGATGATCTTCAGGAAGCTTTCTTGATGCTCCCAGGCTAGGAGAGGTGCCCCTTCTCAGGATTCCCATGTCCCCCTGAGTTTTTCTCTATTGTAATTCTTATGGCATTATGCAGTAGCCCTCTCCTTACTTCTCTGCCTCTGCATTTGGACTATGAACTCTTTGAAGGGCAGGAACCCTGCCTTGCCCACTGTTATAGGCCTAGCATGCTGCCTGGTATGTAACAGGCAGCCCTTGCATGTTAGTTTCACGGGAAGTGCCGGGTTTGTTACAGCAGACAGAGATGGGCAAGGCAGGATCACTATGACTGATGTCAAGGGCCTTCTAAGCACCTTAACACAGAAGCCTAGCTGCAGGGACAGCTCTGAAAGTGAGGACAGTAGAGAATGTGAGGATATCTTTCACACTGGAAGAGTGATGAGTCCGCTCCCCAGAGGCCCTCCTTTGAGCAATAGAGAAAACCAACCACCCAGCCTTGCCTCTGCCCTGGATGCTTTGTGTTATAATGGGATTTGCACTCAGGCACTACACAAGTGAGTTAACCTAACTAAGCCTCAGTTTCCTCACCTGTAAAATGAGATGATGATGATTACCTACCTGGCAGATTCTATGCCTGGTGTCTATTTAGTAATTGGGACACATGGGTCCCCTCTCTACTCTCCACCCTCCACTTCTGCAACTCTGCTTCTTCCTGAGCTCTGGGTCTCTAAAGTTAGGTCCAAGGGATCCCAGGCCAGGGTGACCCAGACGTGTTCAGTCCTGGCTGCTATTTTGGCCCCAAGAGCAGGTATCCACTCACCTAGCTTCTGTGTTCCTCTGAGGCCTGTTTCCCAACCAGCCCAGGGAGACTTCCATTTACTTGCCTACTCACGAGCCATGCCCCCTGCAGCTGGCAGTTGCAGGGATCTCTGGGCCTGATCATGTGACCTGACACCTGCGGCCTTGCCAATGTTCAGATTTCTCTTTGCTGACTCTGCTTGCTCTCCAGACCAGATTCTGGCATATTCCTGTCCACCTGGCCTGACTGTACAAGTCTGGGTCCTGTGGTGGTGGTGGGTTCATGGAGGGACAATGTAGGATTCTACAACTTAGGGAGGCACTGAGGATGGGACCTTATCAGGGGTCACTTTCCTTGTTTCTCTCCACTTCTTTCTGAAACCAGTCACTTTTGGCATTCTGCCATATGGTACTGGCAGGAGTATATACTGCGATTGCCTTTTTGAAGGGCAATTTGGTAGAATGTTAAAAAATTAAAAATTGTATCTGTATTAGTTACTTATTTTTGTGTTAAAATAAAAGATAAAAAAAAAATAGAAATCACCCCATGACTTAGTGGCTTAAAAGAATAATTAACATTTATTATCTTACACAATTTCTGAGGGTCACAATTTCTGAATTCAGAAACAGTATAGCTGGATGCTCTGGCTCAGCGTCTCTCATGAGGCTGCAGTCAAAATGCCAGCTGGAGCTACAGTCACCTGAAGGCTGGACTGGGACTGGAGAATCTCCTTCCAAGATGACTCACTCATGTGATTGGCACGTTGGTGCTGGCTGCTGACAGGAGGCCTCATTGCCTGCCATGTGAACCTCTCCATGGGTCTGCTTGAACATCCTCACAATATGGCAGCCAGTTTCCCCCAGAGTAAGTGATACAAGAGAGAGTAAAGTATGCAATGTCCTTTAAGACCTAGCTTCAGAAATTCACACTCTGCCATTTCCTCAATGTCCTACTGGTTACACAGTGCTATGGGTTGAATGTTCCCCAAAAGTTCATGTGTTGGAAACAGCGTCCATAGTAACAGTTTTAATAGGGTGGGAAATCCAATTATGGTAATTGAAAGGTGGGGTCTTTAAGAGGTGATTGGATCATGAGGACCATGTTCTCATGAATGGATTAATCCACTGATGGTTTAATGGGTGATCATAGGCATGGCTATGATGCCTTTATAAGGAGAGCGAGGGAGAACGTAACTATCTCTTGCTCAGCCCATTCTCACCATGTGATACCTTGCATTGCCATAAAGAATCACCACCAAGGGAGGGAGGTTTGGGGATGGGGAGCAATAATCAGCCACAATGTATATCGACAAAATAAAAAAATAAATAAATATTATTAAAAAAAAAAAAGAATCACCACCAAGAAAAAGGCCCTCACCAGATGTGTTCCCTGGACTTTGGACTTCCAGCCTCCCAACTGTAAGAAATAAATTTTATTTCTTTATAAATTATCCAGTTTCAGGTATTCTGTTATAAGCAACAGAAATAGACTAATACACACAGGTCAGCCCTATTGGCAAGGATCACTGGGGTCACCTTGGAGGCTGGCTACCACGGAATCAGTGAGGGTCCTTAATTTCAAGTAACAGAACCTCAGCTGGGCTAATTTAAGCAGAAAAGGAATTGATTTAAAAGATATTGAGGAGCTCCCAGAATCACTAGCAAGGATGAGGGCCACGCTAAGGAAACAGGCAGGAGGGTAGGTGTCTGGGACAGCAGCCAAAAGCACACCAGGGGAGCCAGCCAGGGAAGGTGCTGCTGCGCTGGCTGACCAGGACTCTGTGGTCTTCCGCTTCTTTTTACTTTAATTTTTTAAAAATTAAAAATTGTATCTGTCATTTACTCCAGATTCAGAGTCTGAGGCTGAGCCCAGTCATATGCCCATGTGGGGCAGAATTTGACAGTACCTGCCTCTAACCAAGATTCTCATTTTCCCCAGAAATGGGAAAGTGTTTCAGATGTAGAACAGTCATGAAGAATGGCAGGTGTCCACTACAGAGATACTCACGAGCTTTGGCCCAGGGATTTATCCTATAGGTAAATATAAGAACGAGCAAGGATATATTTAAGGGAACATTCATTAGAGCATTGTTTGTAATAGCAAAACTGCTGGAAATAATCAGGATGTCTGTCGGCAGGGGATCAGTTTGGTATGTTACGGTACATCCATGTAAATGGGCACTGCTAGGCAGCCATTAAAAAGCATGTGGACACCTTCAAGACATTTTGTTTCTGGAAAAAAGTCCAGGAGAAGAGCAGAATGCATCCTGATGCTCAGGTGTTGTGTTCTGCTTGTTTGTTTTAGGTGAGAGACATAAAGCCATGTCTTGGCCCAAGTAGACTCTGAGCTTCATGAGTGGATTAGTCCATTTCCATTGCTTATAGCAAAATACCTGGAACCGGATAATTAATAAAGAAACAATATTTATTGCTTATAGTTTTGGAGGCTGGCAAGTCCAAAGCCCAGGGAACACATCTGGTGAGGATCTTCTTTGTTGGTGGCTTTATGGCAACATAGGGGTCTCACGTGGCAGATAATGGTGGAACAGAGAGAGTGACTCTCCTGTGCTCTCCTTTTAAAGCCCTCAGAACCATGCCTGTGACCACCATTATTAATCCATTCATTAGGGCACAGTCCTCAGAATCTAATCACTTCTTCAAGGCCCCACCTTTCAATTACCATAATAGGATTTCCCACCCTCTTAATAGTCACAGTGGGGATCAAACTTCTAATACAGACAACTTGGAGGACACAATTCAATCTATATCAATGAAGTCAGCCACCAGGTGGGTTTTTGGGCCATCAATGTATCCCCAACACTTAGAGCTGCTGAGAACAAAGGGACACATCATACCTGTTTATGCATGTAACATCTGGGGGAAAACCACACAAGAAACAGGGGAGGAGAACCTGAGGGTCCTGGGTAGGTCTGGGGGCACTTAAAAATTTTCCACCCCCAAAATTAAAAATTAAATAACATTTTTCTGTTACATGTTTTTGAATTCTAAAAAAATGTTTTCTTTTTTTTTTTTTTGGTGGCTGGCCAGTGTGAGGATATGAACCTTTGACCTTAGTGTTATCAACACTGTACTCTAACCAATTGAGCTAACTGGCCAGCCTAAAAATTTTAAAACCATTAAAAAAAAAATACATTGCTTTACTACAACAACTACTACTACTACTACTACTACTACTACTACTACTACTACTACTACTACTACTACTACTACTACTATTACTACTATTACTACCACTACTACTACTATTACTACCACTGCTGTCAATAGTAGTTCATAAAAAAGAAAGGAGAATCTCTGGCCATAAAGAAAATGAGACGAGCAGTTTAACATGTATATAAGCCTGACCAGTTAGCTCACTTGGGGGACCGTGATGCTGGTAACACCAAGGCCAAGGGTTTGGGTCCCTGTACCAGCCAGCTGCAACAATAACAAAAAAAATGCATATAGGAACTCTGTGAGACAGCAGAAATACGAATCCCTAAATATGCAAAAGACTCAGGAGAAAAAAAAAACATTTTAGGACACACTGTGGTTGAAAGGACACATTTATTGTATTCCAATTTTTTTTTTTTGCGACTGGCTGTATGAGGATCTGAACCCTTGACATAGGTGTTATCAGCACCCTTGCTATAACTAGCTGAGGTAACTAGCCAGCCCAAAGATTTTTTTATGATTTAATTGTCTTGTATATCCAGAGGTTGTAAGGGAGAAAAGAATTAAAAATATGCAAATATTTTTATAATAAAAAGTGTTTTTCAAACATAAAAATGAATTTGTTAATAAAAAAAGGGATTTGTTTCTGTAGTTATCATCTGCCTGGCCTTTCCTGATGTTTGCTCAGCGCTCTGGTACGGTATCTTCGGACTCTCTCTTCCCTGTGTTTTCTCTTTGGTTTTCAGGCCTGTCCTCAGCCCACTCAGTCAGGGCCCTGATTGGAATAACCACTGCCTTCTGCACTGATAATTTCCTCCTCCCTTTTCATCCGCTTTCAAACTTCTGCATCCTCTGTTCCTCAACACTGTCTTTCCTAGCCCTGTTCTTCCTTCTCCGTGGACCTTTCCAAGTACCAAACCCATGGCCACTTTGCCAGTCCCGTCCGCCTTGAGGCCTCTGCACACCTGCCACTGCCCGCCAGTCTTTTCTCCTTTCTGCTCTGAGACTGGCTTCCAGCCTGGTCCTCCCTGTAACTTCTGTGTGTGCACCAGCAACCCCTTTCCCTCCCCAGAGCTTGTCTGAGCACCACACTTCTCTGTGGGTGCTGGTTATGGATGATTCCCCAGGATTTCAAACATCTCTCTATGAGAAACTCTCAGATCTATAGCTCTGAGCCCCTCTAATCGCCTTTATTTCAATGGCCTCTTCCATGCAGTAGATGATTGTGTTAGGTTGCTAGGGCTGCCATAACAAAGTACCGTAGACTGGGTGGCATAAACAACTGAAATTTACTATCTCCCATTTCTGGAGGCCCGAAGTCAGAGATCAAGGTGTTGGTAGCGTTGGTTCCTTCTGGGGCTGTGAGGAAGAATCTGTCCCACTCCCCTCTCCTGGCTTCTGGGGTTTGCTGGCAATCTTTGGCATTCCTTGGCTTATAGAAGCATCACCCCGACCTCCGCCCTCGTCTTCACACAGGTTCCTCCTGTGTCTGTGTCTGTGTCCACATTCTCCTTTTTATAAGGACACCAATCATATCGGATCAGGGTGCACCCTAAAGACCTGATTTTGTCTTGATTATCTTGATAGGTCTATCTCCAAATAAGATCACATTCTGAAGTACTGGGAGTTAGGATGCTAACATATCTTTTTGGGGGACACGATTTCACTCTTGCAGTGAATAAATTATCCCCAAACTTAGTGGTATAAGACAATCAAAACCAGGTTATTATGCTGATGGCTCTGGTGGATCAGGAATTCAGACAGGCACATTGAGTGTGCTTTCCCCGCTTCGTGATGTCTTATGATGTTGGGTTTTGATGTCTGAGGACGACTACACAGCTCTGGCTGGAATTGTCTGGTGGCATTTTTCACTCAGATGTCTGGGTATTGATATTGGCTGTCAGCTGGGACTTCATTTGGGGCTGTTGAGGGGGCAACTACAGGAGCCACTCCTTGTGGTGTGGGCTTCAGGCAGCCTCAGGGCATTCGGGCTTATAAAGCGGCACCTCTTGCTTCAAAAGAGACACTTCAGCAAACAATGTAGAAGCTGTATCACCAGTTATGAGCTAGCATGGGAAGTCATGTCCTTTTACTTTTACCATGTTGTAGGGTTATAAGGACCCAAGGGAAGGGGAATTAGGTTCTACCTCTAGAAAGGGTAGTGAAGGTTCTAGAAGAGTATATTGAATGGGAGATATTGTTGCAGCCATCTGTAGAGAAACAATCTGTCACGGGTGATGAACCTGCCTTCGTTACAAATTAAACTCATTTGAGATTAAACTCCTTACCCAACTCCATCTGCAAATGCTCTATTATTCCCAACTTACCTGTTTTTATCAATGATACAATAAATCTGGAATTTGTTATTACTGACTACAGCATGCATCACTCTTCTGTTGTACTTTAAAACCCATAACTTAGTGAAACATTGGAGAGATGGAGTGACTAAAAGGAGAAAAAGTACTCTTTCTAAGGAGTAGATAATCAAGAATTTATTTAATTCTATATGTACTTATTGAGCATTTACTGTGTGCCAGGACAATGCCGGCTGCTGAGGATGCAAAGTTGAATAATGCAGTATGTATAATGATGAAAAGCGTGGGATTTTGTCAGCTTTGGTCATCATTGTCATCATCATCATCATCCCTTAGATTAGGGTTCTGCTCTCTGGAAGCTTATAGTTTAGGAATAAAAATATGGCCAAGGCACTCTGAAAAACAGTTTGGCAGTTTCTGATAGAGTTAAACAAACACCGTATAACCACCAATCCTATTCCTAGGTATTTACCCAAGTGAAATAAAAACCTATTGAGTGAAAAAAAACACACTCAGTTTCTCCCACTTATGCCCTCACAAAATGCTTGTGTCACCAGATGTGTGGGGACTTCTCTCCACCATCAAGCAAGCAAGCAAGCAATTCTCTGCAGCAGATACCAACTGAGTGTCCTCCAAGTCAATTCTGACTCTACCTGCCTGGAGACAGCTGTCAGATCCCACAGGCTGAAGGCCCATTTCTCAAGACTGTCTCCCACTTCACATGTCAGTTGCAAGTCCAGGCATCTGGAACTTCTGACCAACCGGCTATAAATCAGGGTTCCCATGACCCATTCCTTTGGTTTGATTAGTTAGCTTAAGTGGCTCACAGAACTGAGAAACACATAGTTTTATTGGTTCATTATAAAGGATATTACAAAGGATATGTTGTGAGGCCCCCTCCCGCAAGAATGCACTTACACGCCACTCGTGCAGAAAAGGGCAGTTTATTCACTCCAGCTGCCCAGCGTCCGTCTCCCAAGGAGCAACCAAGGAAGAGCGGCCTTGGGCCTTGGTCTTGTGGAGTTTTTAAAGGCAAAAAGTACATCCCGTTGGCACACGGGTTTGTCCAGGTGCACAAAGCAAGCTAGGGAGCTAGGTCACAGAAGCCAAGAATGAGCCGTTAGAGCCATCAAGCGTACAACTTTTCATTGTGCATGTTCCCATGTAATAGTTCACTGTATATGGTTCCTGTTCCCATGTAATAGTTTACTGTGTATGGCTCCTGTTTCTATGCAACGGCTTTTGTTTCTATGAGAAGGTCAATGGTTTCTCATGCAGAAGCGGGGGTAGTCTGCAGGTCAGATGGGGTAAGATGGAGTTACTTAGGTTAAGCAAGCAATTCTACAGAAGCAGATAGTGTACATTATGAGGGTGTAGGGAGCTCTATTTCAGACACAGATGAAGAGAGGCACAGGACAAGGTATGAGGGAAGGGACACAGAGCTTCCATGTCCTCCCTGGGTGCTCCAGCCTTCGGGAACCTCCATATACTCAGCTCCCTAAACCCTGTGCTCTTGGACCTTTATGGAAACTTCCTTACACAGGCATGACTGAAGCATAAACAACCATGTAGAAACATGATTGGATACAAAGGGTGTGATCTAACGCTAACAGATCGAGTGGGGAAACCCAGTAAGGCCTGTTTGTTCAGGTTTCTCCTTGGCCTCTCTGTGCAGCATTCCTTCCTCCCAAGTACGAGGCAGGGCCCCTTTTGACATGGGACCCACAATCAGACTTAAGGTAGGTCAGAGGATTTCTTTATGGCCAGCTCCAAGACAGAAAGGCAGGGGAAGATTAGAGTCCTGCCTTGGGGAACAAGAAACAGAGGATGAAAATCAATTTATATATCATATTACATCTACGTTCACACAAATACCTGCATGTGAATATTTATAGATGCTTTATTAATAATCTCCCCAAACTGGAAACAACCCAAAGGTCCCTCAGCTGGGGAATGGGAAACATGAATAGTGGTGCATACATATGATGAAATACTAAGAAATGAAAAAAAAAAAGGACTGAAACATGCAACAACATGGATAAACCTCATGCATTATGCGAAGTGAAAGAAGCCTGTCTCAAAGGCTACATACTAGATTGTTCTATTCCTATGACCATAAGGAACATAAAAGGCAAAACTATTAGGACAGAAAACAGACCAGTGGTTGAAGGGGCTGAGAATGGGGGTAAGGGCTGGCTATAAATGGTCATTTTTTGGGAAATGGGACTATTCTGTATTTTGATTTTAGTGGTAGTTACACACACCTGTATGCATTTGTCAAAACTTGGGGAACTGTACACTAAAAATGCTGAATTTTACTGTGTGTAAACTTCACCTTAATAATAATAATAATAAAATATATATGTATAGGCAATGTATGTACAGGCGTGATAGCATCAGAGAGGTGGCATGACAAGGTGGTTAGGAACATCAGTTCTGCATTTAGCCATCTTGGGCCCAGAACTCCTGGCTGAGTTTTGGAGAAGGTGCTTACCTCTTAGACACCTGGTTGGCTCTCTTAGCACTCCATAGTTCTGTCGTCAGGATTACAAGAGAGAATGCAAATAAAACACTTAAAGATGTGGGTAGCACATAACAACCACATCCCTTAAAAACAATAGGGGTAAATTCTTTGGTCTAACAAAGTGGATTAATGAAATCTTCACAGAGGCAATAACGTGTGATCAGGCTTTTAAAGATAAGCAGGAGGATGGCCAGTTAGCTCAGCTGGTTAGAGCAGGTGTCGATAACACCAAGGTCAAGGGTTTGGATCCCCATATTGGCCAGCTGCCCAAAAAATAAAGATGAGCATGGGTTAATGAAGATTAGGGAAAAGTGGGTAAGTGTTGGGAATAGCATTGTAACAAGAGGGAACAGCATATGCAAAGGCTAAAACAAAATGGTATGTTTGAAGACTCTCAAACATGGTCATATCTGGAGCATTAAGTTCAGGGGAAGAGCCAGGAGAAAGGGCAATATGGATGATAGAGGGTAGAGTTCAGCAGAATGGAGTTGGGACTGGCCCATTTGAGAATCTGCATTACTTTTCTTTCTTTTCTTTTTTTTGGTGGTGGCTGGCTGGTAAGGGGATTTGAACCCGTGACCCTACGGTTACCAGCACCATGCTCTCCCAGGTGAGAATCTGTATTTCTAACAAGTTTCCAGAGGGATGTGGATGCTGCTGGGCCACTTGGAGCAACAAGGGTATAAAGGTCAAAGGAGGAAAGTGTTTCAGAAAGTAGGAAGTGGCCTATCATGTTGAAGATGAAGAAGCACTAGTTGAGATGAGGACCGAAAAACTCGTTATCAACCTGTAGGTTGGGATGTCCTTAGTGCAAGCAATCGGTGGATAGGTAAGAACAGAAATCACATTGGAGTGGTTGATGATTGCCTGCCGGGGTGGCAATTGAGAAAATGAACATAAACAACTTTTTTGTGCAGTTTGGCTTTGAAAGGGAACAAGAGACCCAGGGAGGTAGCCGGAGGGGAAATTGATGTTTTTACCATTAAGATGGGAGACACTTGAGTATTTTTTTTTCTTTTTTTAGTGTGGGGGCTATTGTCATCAGACACAAATATTTTTTAAAGCTGATGAGAAGGATACTATGAAAAAGAAGAGGTTGAAGGCACAAGAAATAATGGGGTGACCTGAGAAGTGTAGAGTTGCCAGAGTTAGCAAATAAAAACACAGGACGCCCAGTCAAATTTGAATTGAAGAATAACAGTGAATAATCTTTCAGTGTAAGTTTGTCCCAAGTATTGTTGGGTGTACAGTATTTCCTCTGGGAACCCTAAAATCGGAGATCTTCAGGTGAAAGGGCAGCCCCATTTTACTAGGAGCGCTCACGTCCTTCCCAGCTGTCACATGCCAACACTCGAATGCATTCCCAGCTCTACCAGAACTGTCAACATGTACAAAAACTGCTTTGAATTTCAGTTTTTGTCACTCCCATTCGCTCTAGGATGGCAAACAGGCAGGAAAATGCTGGATGAAAAGCTGTAGAAAAGTTCGAGTTTGGAAAATCAGTTCGTAAATAGTGAGGACATTTTTGAACTGTAAACGGGCTCTGGAGCGGGTGCATAGGACAGTGAGTCACAGGGTGCCTGGCTCGGGTCCAACTCTGGACACCAAGTCTACTCGACTCAAGGGCAGGGAGGGAGCTGCGGCCGGAGAATCCAGCACGCGCCTGCGCACTGCCGCTGCCCCGTCTCGTCCAGCCTGCATCCGGGTCTCAGGCAGGGGCGTGTCCCGGCAGAGGGGCGGGAGGCTCCGGAAAGGAAGGATGTCGTGGGAGGCTGGAGGGCCAGGAGAGAAGCGAGGCGGGGCGGGGGCGGAGCAGGAGGCGTGGCGGACCGAGCGCTCAGTCACGTGGCGTACGTGGCGACGTGTCGGCCATCTTGTGTTGTTGAGGCTGAGGACTGACTTGGGTACTGAGAGACTCTCTGTCCCGGACCGCAGGTAACCGGCGACTCCGTCTCGCCCTCTTGCCCGGCTTCACTCCTCGCCCAGGCCCCGCCGCCGCGCCCCGGGCCGCTCGGGCCTCCCGCCTGCGCTCGCGTCCCTGTGGCTTCGGCCCGGCCCGGCCGCATGGACACCCACAGGCCGCCCTGGCAGCGGCCGGCCGCGGCCGCTCGGGGCGTCAGGCGAGGAGACAGGTCAGGTGCGGGGCCAGAGGGAGCCTCCTTCCGGGCGAGGGGCACGGCGGGTCCGGGAACGTCTCGGCCGCGGGGAGCTCCCACCTCCGGGGCAATGCCACAGGGGAGAGCCGAGGAAGGGAGGAGGGTGGTGGGATGGGCAGTGTCAGGCCGGTCGCTCAGGACTAGAGGGCTCGCCTTCCACTGCCTGCTCGTGGGGGCCTGCCACCCGCCCAGCCTCGGGGTACCCCGTCACAGCTGCTGCGGCCGGACAGCTGCCTCGGCCAGTCCTGCCCACACCTGGCCTCTGGGAGGTGCCCCCTTGACTTCCCCACGGAGCCTCTTGGACGGGAGAGACTCCTTCCGTGGCGAGAGGACTGGGTCTGGACCAGGCCCGAGGCAAGGTGGAGCCATGGTTGGAACCTGGGACTGACGCTGGGAAAGTAGAGCCCGTGACAGCTTTGGGGACCCGAACGTTCACTAAGGTTGAAATGGGTAACAGCCTTAAGTGCCAACAGTTTCTCATGAAGCACTCTGAATACTTCAGTTTTGTGGTTGAAACATAAATCAAGCGAGCAGGGAAGAGTATGAAAGAAGCAGGTTGTATGACCGTGTTTGGAAAGCAGCAGCGTTGCTTTGCGTTTATCTAGTTTTTTTTTTTTTTTTTCATTTTGCGGAATGTCAAAGCACTTAGTCTCTCCGTAAGAAAGGTAAGTATTCAATTTTACATGAAAGAAATAGTAAGGGCAAAAGCCTGTGAACAGCTTCCTATCTACTGCTGTATACCTTGGATTATAGGCAGTTTTGAATCCCATTGTTGAGGGAAGATACTGTTTCCTTATGTAGTATTTCTTTTTTAGAGTCTAATGACTTCCTAGATTATAAAAAAATTTTTTTGTCATCCTTTCTGTACATTAACTTTCGTCCTTCTAATATTTGCATCTCTAGCCTTACAGAGTCTGTCCATTTTGGTTAGAAGACAAATGCTTTCTCTCCTTCATTGATATTTTTATGTGTTTTATTATCAGCATAGCAGCTTTGGAGTTAAACTGAAATGTGTACTTTTCTATTACATCCGATGTCAGAAGAGGACACTAGAAAAAAATTGCAAAGTGGCATATATTTGGAAAAATGTCACATGATCCTTGGGCATTTAACACTGAGGAATACACTGGCGATAGTAGTGATTCACTGGAAAGGAAGAGTTCATACCTTTTTAATATGTGATAAAGCATTTTAGAATTTTGATGCTGGGGAGGAAGAAGGGACCATGTGCTTCCATTCATTCATTCATTCATATATACATTCATGTAATTGACAAATATTGAGCACTTATTAAACTGTTGGGTATTGGGAACAAAACATAAAAAATTCCTGTCTCTGTGGAGCTCATTTCCAAACAGATAAATACTTAGGTAAAATATAAAGTGTAGTGGTAAGTGATGTGGGAAAAAAAAGAGACAGGGAGATAGGATAATAGGGAGTTGGGAGAGGGGTTAATTTGAAATCCAGTGCTCTGAGAAGGCCTCATTGTAAAGGTAATATTTGAAGAAAGTCCTGAGAGAGAGAGAAGTGCTATTCCTTTAGCTGTATGGGGGAAGACTGCCCAAGGTTAGGGCAAAGACCCTGAGACAAAAACTGAGGTGGGAGCAACTCAGTGTATAGGCTGGGAATAGCATGGAGGCCCGCCTAGGCAGAGAGGGAAGGGCGAGTCGAGGCTGGTAGGAAGTGTGTGTTATTCACTTTTGGTACTAAGGTGAGTGTGACTCAGAAAAGGAAATCAGATTCTAGAGACTTGGGCCAGCATCCCTAATCCCCTTCTCCTACATGAGCCCCCACCTCCCAATTTGGAAAAATTCAGGATGCTTGTATATTTCAGGAAATTGTAATGAGTTACCTTTCTCAGAAGTAAAAGTTTTTAAATGAGAATGATGCTAAACTGCCTGGAAGTACTGTTAAAAAGGAATTGCTTTATAAGAAGGGGATCTTTGGAAATTTTAGAACATTTGAAAATATAGGGAATTGAGGAATTTCCATTGAAGTTTATTTTATTTATTTATTCTTTCTCTTTATTATTTTTTTCCCAATTGAAGTTTAGACACAGATAATTAAAAAATATAACCAGAAAGAGAGGTGGACTCAGTGTATTAACTCAAGTCCTTAATCTGGTCAGTAAATAATTTCTCTTAGATCTTTGCTGTCCAGCTTAGTTCTAAATGCCTCACGGACTCTTCTACTAATTTTTGTGTGTATCCTTTATAGTCTTTTACATATGTAGAGCTATTTGTGCTGAGTTTTTTTTCCTTCACTTTTACCTTTCAGATGAGTTCTCTAATTAATCTTATACTTAACAGACTTTTTTTATTGGAAAAAAATTTTTCTAATTTTTTTCCGGTTTATATCCATATCCTTATTACTGAGCTTTTGTAAATGTCCTCTTTTATGTTAGTCCACCAGAGGAGTTTAATATTTTGGTTTTGAAGAGCTTTTGCTGGTGAGTTGTATATTTGAAAAATAATTTGTAGTAGGTTTGCCTCAGAATCATGAGATGTTAGGAATTACGAGCTCAGGACATGAATGGAACTCCTTGGCTAAAAGGGGACATAGTGATGGTAGTGATGAGGTTGTGTTTAACTAATTACCTTTCTCCCTGTTGTTCCTTTGTTGAATTTTTGAAATGGCATTTCCAAATGGTAATGTCTTTGATATTGTATCAGCTTATGACTCTGTATTTTAATACTCTGTATGTCTATTCTCTTTTTGTTGACCTTTTTTTTACACTGGAAGATGACCCCATTGAAAGTGATTGCTATCTCAGAGAACCTTTTTGGGTGAAAAGATTACTACTGTCCCTTTTATCCTTGCCCTTCTAAAAGATCTTTGATTTGTGCCATTTTCAAAGACTGATTTTCTAGTTCTCCATTAGCCCCTGTTGATTAAATTTTCCATACTTTCTGTTTTATTCTGTTTCTTATAGATTATAGTGGGACCAGTCTCATTAGGTTGAATCTGCAGCCTATGTTGGCGTTAATCCAGGTATTTTAGAGGCAAGTTAAATGTCCATCTTTCTTCAACAATTTGGATTTCCTTAATATTCTTTCATCACTGTTGTAAAGGTCTGAACCCAAGCTTTCTTTTTCTTTTTCTCCTCTTGACCTTCACTAGGGTTTTATGGTGATAAAGTCCTAGGTTTCTATTCATTTTTTTTTTGGCAGCTGAGCGGTATGGGGTTCTAAACCCCTTGACCTTGGTGTTATAACACCGCACACTAACCAACTGAGCTAACTGGCCAGAACCTCTTTTCGTTTTAAATGCTCTGAAGAAGAATTACATCTCTGTATTTATTTTTTTAACTTTATTTTATTTTTATTTTTGGGTGGCTGGCATGTACAGGGATCAAACCCTGGACCTTGGTATTATCAGCACTACACTCTAACCAACTGAACTAACTGGCCAACCCTCTTTAAAAATAGAAGGAAATATTAATTTCATGAATAAGTTTACTTATAGTTAGAATCCCAATATTTCTTCATCAGATTGTTGTGTTTTCATTTTGTCATGCTCTCAGGTGAATGAGAAATATACTGGATTAATTATGTAGGCATGTAAAATGATCCCTTTGTTGAATTGCCCGTAATTTTGTGTGAGGTTGAAGAAGAGGGGAGAAATTTAAAAAACACAAGAATGTTTTCTTAAGTATTTTAAAATACTTAAAATACCAAACCTTATTTTATTTTATTTTTTTGGTGGTTGGCTGGTACTAGGATCCGAACCCATGACCTTTCTGTTATAAGGCTGCGCTCCAACCAACTGAGCTCACTGGCCAGCCTTCCTCAAGCTTTATTTTATAAAAATATTTCTAATTTTGTAAGGAACACAGTTTTATATTCCCTTGTTAACTACTGGGTTTCATTAACTTGAACTTAATTTACACTTACAATAGGAGATACCTTGGAGCTTTTGTTCTCTTGAGTTAGGCCTGTAAGAGAGTTTGTTTTATTATTTAGTTCTTGCCCCTCTTCCTTCTGCCCTTAACAAAAAGTAGAGTGCAGAGGGTAAAGTGGGTTGACCTTTTGGACATTATAACATGGCTATTTTTTTGCAAGATTAAGTCAAAGGTGGAAGTGGCTTGCTGTTTATAAAATTGTCAACTTTAATTTTTTGGGGGGCAGTTGGCTGGTACAAGGATTGAACCCTGGATCTTGGTGTTATTAGCACCAGGGTCTAACCAACTGAGCTAACTGGCCAGCTTAATTTTAATTTTTAGTTATTGTTTTTTGGCAGCATTCAAAGTATTAATTGATTTTAGCTAAGAAAGCACTCGAAGCTATTGTACTTTAGTCTACTCCTTGCCACTTGAAATATCACCATCTTGTGGATTTTTAAGATACTGTCTCAACACAGCATCAAAAGCAGATTGTGATTTTGCACCTGAAATTGCACCTGGAACTGTGCTCCTTGGACATTTTGGCAGTGGTCCTATTTCTGGGGGTTCAGTAATTGTTTGCGTAGGATGCATATTGCTGTGACGCTGGCTGTTGTTTTTCTGTCAGATATGTTTTTAATATTAAATCCCTATAATGTGGTTTTGAATGAAAACCCTAAATAATCACTTCCCTGAAACACTCTATTTGTCAGCTTCAACAGCATCGCTTAGGACTTTTGTTTAAAATATATATGAGGGTACTTCAAAAAGTTTCTGGAAAAATAGAATTGAAAGATAATACAAATCTTTCCATGAACTTTTGAAGTACCCTTGTATTTTTCACTTCCCCTCTACAGCTACTGATACTCTCTAGATGTTAGGGCATCCAGTTTATAAGTCCACCAGGTGATTCTAATAATTTAACCAGATTTGGGAGCCATTTTCTGTACAGTATAGTCATGATGAAAAATTATGCTTTTAATGTTTCCTAAGAGATTCATGAGTGATTTACGTGAATATTTTATTATTTACAGTGTTAAAAGGAGCTGAACATAGTCTGCTCAAACCTCCTGCTGTGAGCCAGCGGAACTTTTGAACTGGTAAGTACAGAAGGGAAGCACAAAGCTGAGGGCTTATGCAAACAGGTGATTTTTGCTTTTTGGTTTCAGTTATTTTTTTTTTATTTTTTATTTTTTATTTTTTTTTGTCGTTTTTTCGTGACCGGCACTCAGCCAGTGAGTGCACCGGTCAGTCCTATATAGGATCCGAACCCGCGGCGGGAGCGTCGCCGCGCTGCCAGCGCAGCACTCTGCCAAGTGCGCCACGGGCTCGGCCCGGTTTCAGTTATTTTTGTCCTATTATTTCTCCCAAGGTTATGGATAGCGAATAGAGACAACTTCTGTAATGCCTCTCAGATTCTTTATGAACCATGAGAATAACATATCCTTTCTTTGTTGATCCTGGTGTGAATCTGTGTCCTAAACTGTCATGATTTTTTTTGATGACAAGAAAATGGAAGAGGAATGTTTTGGGGGCAGGGGTGCTGAGATATCTTAAAGAACCCAAGAGCAGTTGGATTCATGAGGGGTGTGAACCAGAAACTGGGAAGCATTCAGGAGCTAAGGTTGTCTTGACAGCACTTTCCTCCCAGCTGGCCGGACAGCATCCTCTCCTGTCTCTTTTTGTCCTGCTTTAGTTGTCTTTCCATAGTCTGGCTCTTTCTGTTTTTACACGTGGAAGAAAATGGCTACTTCATTCCTAGGGCCACGTACGAACTCAAACTCTACTGTACTAGCATGTTGTCAAAATTTCAAATTCCTGGGAGGGAAAATTTGATTGGTTGAACTTGGTTCAGTTCCCCATTATTGGTCCAATTAGTTATGGCCATGGGGTTGGAGTGCAGAAGTGCAAACATAATTAGCTGAAAGGTCCCACTCCTAAGGGTGGGGGCATGTCTTGGAGAAGGTAGAGTGGTGGCTGTTCTAGGCAGACTGCCACAGAAGCTTCTAATTTTTCCTTTTCTAGCATTGTAGAAAAATTTCCTGTGTATAGCTCTGCTGTTTTAATTCATGTGTCCTAAACAGTTAACATATGTGCGTATCTTTTGGTGAAAGAGGCCCAGTAGGTCTCACCAAGAACTTCGTAATGCAGTTTTTTTTTTAACAAAAGTTCTTGATTTGGGGGGTTCGGAGAATTGTCTAGGATAAAGGTTTAGCAAATTAGCATAAGCAAATGAGAGACTTAATTTGTGGAAAAATTCATTGGTTATTTATTTTCCATTTATTGTTTTTACAAATTTTAATTTCTGGGTACTTTTTATAGTATTCAGCAATACTATAAAAGTATTAGTATTGAGTATTAGGAAGCCATATAGAAGTTATTTATTTATTGATCGATTGATTTAATTTTTGGTGACTGGCCAGTACAGGGATTTGAGAAGATTTTTTTTTTAATTAAAAGAAAATTTTTTTTGCAGCTGACTGGTACTGGGATCTGAACCCTTGACCTTGGTGGTATAATACCACACTCTAACCAACTGAGCTAGCCAGCCATATAGAACTTAAAGGATGGGATTTCATAGACTCTGTATTCACATTCTTAGAGTGAATAGTAGCAGGGATCAGTGAGAGAGTATAAACTTTTGAAATAATTGTTTTTGTATTCTACAATTATTAGGTATGGGCTGAACAGTTAGCTCAGTTGGTTAGAGTGCTGCCTTGTAACACCAAGGTCAAGGGTTCAGATTTCATTACCACCCTGCTGCCCCCCCCCCCAAAATAGTAGAATTATTAGATAGTACTGAAGCAAACTTTTTTTTTTTTTTTTTTTTTTTTTTTTTTTCCGGTGACCGGCGCTCAGCCAGGGAGTGCACCGATCATCCTTATATAGGATCTGAACCCGCGGCGGCGGGAGCGTCGCCGCGCTGCTAGCGCAGCACGCTACCGAGTGCGCCACGGGCTCAGCCCTGAAGCAAACTTTTTTTAATGAAACATTTTGAAGTCCTGTTTATTCTTGTTTGTAGATTATATATATTTGGTGACATCTAATTGCTTAAGTAATTTTTTATTACTTAAATTTTGTTATATTAGTAAATCTAGATTTTTGATGCAAAGCTTGGGAATTACTAACAAAAGTGATATAGACTGATATAGCTAATGATAGGCCATAGGTGTGACTTCCAATAATAATATATTTTTTTTGCCGAGGTATTTTTTTTTTTAGTAGATTGCAACTAAATTCATTTTTATGGTAACGGGTCTTTCTCATGTTGTACATTTTCTTAAATCTGGATCTTGAGGTAAGACATATTCAGGGCTTTGTGGGGTTTGAAAAGATTTCTGCATAATCTTTGTAAAACTTTTATAGGTTCTGGGGATCCCTCTCTTAAACATTGGCTAATGGTGAGATTATCAAATAACATGGCAGTATTATGGTATTGTAATTTTTCCTAGAGTAGTTCACTTATGCTAATTTTATTCTTATCCTTTCACCAGGAGGAGGGGAAAAAAAAAGGAAATGTTTGCATATTGTTCAGAAACAGTGGGGAGAATGATAGTAATAGTAATACCTTTTCTTCTTATAGTGATATTATGGACTGTATGTTCTTTGGGAACAAAGCTCCTTTTATTCAAGTTGTCCTGGGCCTGGAGGAAGTCTTGGGAACTCTGGTCTCTTTAGTATTGGTTTTTCGGTTGTAGAGATTGATAAGGAATAGGCAGAAGTACTGTCTTGGTACTTTCTTATTGGTAAGTCATGGCTCAGGCCTTGAAGAGATGGCCACATTCAGGGGCTCTCATAATCAGTTCCTTAGAAATTGACATGGTGCTGTCCAAGCCATGGCCAGATGTCTTCTGTGTAACTGGATGTGAAGTTATTCTACAAGATCAGTCTTAATTTATGTTCTGGAATCTGATATTCTTCTTTAGCCTTTTATGCTACTTCCACAATTGTTGAAGTTTCTTTTTTTTTTTTGACAGTTGGCCGGTACAGGGAACTAAACCCTTGACCTTGGTGCTATTAGCACCATGCTCTCTCCCAACTGAGCCACTGGCCAGCCCCTTGAAGTTTCTGATAGTGTGTTATAAGAACATGCATTCTTCCCTAATTAGAGGGCTTACTATATTTCTTAATTGAGTGAAGCAAAGGGGTGGGAGAGAGGGAGATTGGGAAAAGGAGGAAAAAGTGACTTTCTACAAAATGAATTCCTCTGAAAACTGCAAAGAAATTGAAAGAAAAAAGGTAACCAAGCAGTATTGAGCACCATATGTAGTGAGCTTTTGAGCAGAGAGATGTGGGCTTAATTTTCTGTCACTTTTTTACCTGTAACTTTAGACAAGTTAACCTCTTGGAGCCTTATTTTTCTCGTCTGTGAAGTATGTCCCATGGGTGTTGTGGGAATTAAACATCTAAAATGCCCAGTGCAGGGGCTGGTCAGTTAGCTCAGTTGGTTAGAGCATAGTGTTGATAACACCAAGGTCCAGGGTTCTGTCCCTGTGCCCAGTGCAATTCCTGGTATGCAGTAAATAGGTCCTCAGAGATAGGTTTTTAATTTATTACTATGGAAACAGGGAAATTTTGATTATAAGTTTAAATCTTTATTAAGTTTTGTATAGACACATTATAGACCTGTTTGCAGGTCCTTTTTTTTTTTTTTTTGGCAGCTGGCCGATATAGGTATCTAAACCCATGCTTTGGTGTTATAACACCGCGAGGTCTTTTGTTTTTTTAAGAATATATGTATATATATTTTTAAAGATGACCGGTAAGGGGATCTTAACCCTTGACTTGGTGTTGTCAGCACCATGCTCTCCCAAGTGAGCAAACCGGCCATCCCTATATAGGGATCTGAACCTGTGGCCTTGGTGTTATCAGCACCACACTCTCTCAAGTGAGTCACGTGCGAACGCTTTTAAGAATATTTTTGAATGCTTGTTGTGCTAGTTGCTGGGCTAGCCCTAGTGGTGAGCAAAACTCACACATCTTCATGGAGCTTATCGCCTAGTGGGAGAGGCAATCAATCAATCATTTAAGTAAATTCCAAAATGTGAAAAGTCTTTCTGTCCTTGGGAAGATCTAGTTTTAAAATCCTAGATACTTTTTGAATGTGTCACATTTTGGATCTTGGTGTTCTTGTTGTCTAATACTTTATGCCCCTTGATATGCTTTCCAGAGTATATATGTTTGTTTTAAGTTTATTTATGTGCTTCTTTTACTTGTAATTTTTTTCTCTTTCTCTGAGATAGATGTTATCATCTTCTTTTCTTAGGACCTCTTTACCCTCTTAAAAGTTATTGCTCATGCCGGAGAGCTTTTGATTTTTTAGTTATGTCTATCTTTGTTTCTCATATTGAAATTGAAAAAAATATTGATTCATTTAAAAATAACAATAAACTCATTGCATGTTAACCTGAATATATTTTTAATGAAAAGTACCTATTTTCTATAACATTTCTAAAAAATTTGGTGAGGAGTGGCATTGCTTTTACGTTTTTGCAAATTGCTTTTATGTCTTACTTTATAGAAGGCAGCTCTATTCTCATATCTTCTTCTGCATTCAGTCTGTTGCTGTTTATTACTTTGGTTGAAGTAGAGTCATCCTCACAAAGATACATATGTAGTTGGAATAGGGAGGAGTACTTGAATAGCTTTTTCAGATAATTGCCGTTATTCTTTGATATTACACTAAAATTCGACCAGTAGTATTTTTTAAGGTTAGTTGCAGTTTAATTGAAAATATGAATTATATCAGTGAATTTTTTGTACTCTGTAACATTAAAATCTATTGGTCTGTCTTGCACATTGAATGGATTTTACCTTATACAATGTCAAAAAATCACTCTCATTTATATCAACACCCATCAGAAAAACCTTTAAATATTGGAAAAGGCCAAGTATTGGAAAACTGTCAAACATGATGGTGAATAGAAGTTTTCCAAAATCCTAATTTTTGCTTTAAAGCTGAAATCTTTTTTTTTTTTTTTTTGGTCTTTTTCGTGGCCGGCACTCAGCCAGTGAGTGCACTGGCCAGTCCTATATAGGATCCGAACCCGCGGCGGGAGTGTCGCTGCGCTCCCAGCACCTCACTCTCCCGAGTGTGCCACGGGCTCGGCCCAAAGCTGAAATCTTATAATTGGCAACAACTACTCTCAGTTGTTTTTCGTGAAGTGACAGTCTCACTTTATTCATTTTTGAACCAATGTCTGCTAACTACCCAAGTCTGGATAACCATATTTGTGTTTCAGCTATTCTTTCAAGTCAAAATGATGTTGCATGAAAAAAAGCAGCTACTTGAACATGCAACCCAAAGCAGTTGCTAAATGTGTCTTCATGATTTTGGTATGCAGTAGCAGTGCTTTATGCATATTTCCCATCTCATTACATAGAATATTAAAAAGATGTGTGAGGGGGAGGGGGAAGAGGGAAGTGGGAAAGAGGAATTAGTAAAGGGACATAAAAATCAACTGCATTGTATATTGATAAATTAAAATAAAAATAAATAAAAATTAAAAATTAAACAACAACAACAAAAATACTCCCCAAAGATCAGACCACTTTGAAGTCAAGTATCATGTTCACTCTGGGTAAATTTTATAAAATGTAATGTTTTATATCATCTCTCTGGATCTTGTGGAAAGAGTGATGGAGTAGGAGTCAAAAGACCTGAGAAGGTGTCCTACATCTGCCGTTTGCTCTGTGACTTGGGACCAGTCATCACCACTTGCTGTGTGACTTGGGCCCAGCCAACACCTGCTCCATAGCACTGTTGATTTCTGGCATGCACGTTGATTAGTGATTTCAGTTGGAACTCAGTTAAGGATGTGCAAGAGGTTGAGAGCAGGAGGGGTTTCTTAACTAATGCAGATGCTCTGGACAATTTAATAAAAAGCTAGACAAAAATACGTAAAGTGCCCACCAGCACACAGGGCTGTTTGTGTGCATAAAAAAAAAAATTTGTACATAGGGATCAAGATTAATACAATTAATAGTTTTTATTACTTTGTGAAGGGCATTCTTAAGTGAAAGTGGCTTTTTCCACCTCTTGTGTGTACATGGAACATGGCAGTGGAGAATACAGTGAATACTAGTACAGTTTGGTGGTGTTAACTTGAATGATGTTAAGGTGCCAGCTGTTTTACCCATCACTGCACAATCTGTGCAAGTGCCAACACAGTGAAAAATGCAAATAATATTTTTTCTTTCCCCCAGACTGTGAGTTGGGAGCAAATGATATCTTAATAGTATTATGGAAATAGTTTTGACATCACAGATGCCCTGAAAAAGTTTGGAGGTCCACAGACTGTACTTCATGAACTGCAGCTTTGAGGAGTGGAAGTTTTCAATGGTACATTCGTATGTGTTACATTGATTTTTAAAACGTGATTTTGAAAAATAAAGTAATTGTTTGAAATTAGAATAAATATTGAAAGTTTTTAGATATTACTGAGGGCTTTTAGTTCTGGGTAGATATGGATTTGTTGATAAGATGTGATTAGTTGTAATTCCTTTAAAATAATCTACAACAGTACAGTCCAACAGAACTTCCTGGTATAATGGTAATGTTTTGTAAATCCTTACTATCCAGTACTGTAGCTACTAGTGACTTGTGTCTATTGAGCATTTGAGATGTGGCTAATGTGATTGAGGAACTGCATTTTTTTAAAATGTAAAAAGCCTTAACTTTTTAATTACAACTCAGTTTCCTTTATTTTTATAATAGGATTAGTTTTTAGAACTGTTTCATGTTTACAGAAAATTGAGAAGCTAATACAGTTTCTCCTGTTATTAACATCTTCAGTCTAATGCTGTTCCTATTTCGGCTTCCTTTCTCTGGTTATTAACATCTTAGATTCCTGTGGTACCTTGTTGTAATTAATGAACCAACATTGATACATTGTTATTAAATAAAGTCCATTGTTTATTCACATTTCCTTAGTTTTACCTAGTATCTTTTTCTGTTCCAGGATCCCATCCAGGATACCATATTGCATTTAGTCATGTATCTTTAGTCTCATCTTGGCTTTGACAGTTTCTCTGACTTCTTTTATTTTTGATGACCTTGTCAAGTTTGAGGAGTACTGGTCAAGTATTTTGTAGAATGCTTCTCTATTAGAATTTGTGTGATGTTTTTCTAATGATTAGACTGGGATTATGGGTTTTTGGGAGGAAGATCACAGAGGTAAAGTGCCATTTTCATCACATCATATAGAGAGCACTTATTGTCAGCATGATTTATCACTGTTCATGTTGGCCTTGATACCTGGTTGACCTTGATCCCTTGTCAGGTGTGTGCACTGTAAAGTTACTCCCCTTGCTCCCCTTGAGGAACTGAATTTTAAGTTTTAGTTAATTTTGATTAATTTAACTTAATATAGCCACATGTGGCTAATGGGTACTGTATTGGACAGCAGAGTTTTAAACAGTGTTCCTCAGTTTAAGTTTTATCAAAAACTTTAACATCTACTTTAATAGATTTAAAGAAAGGTGATTTAACATAAAAGAAATGTAAAGTCTTAGTCTTAGAATGCATTGCTTTTTGGAGGGGCAGTCTACTTATGTTCAGTAAGTTTAGTCTGCCTTTAAAATTAACGTTTTTTGAGATATAATTAACATATAATAAAAGTACATTTATTTTAAGTACACGCATATTAAGGGTACATTTTAATAAACCTTGACAAGCGTGTACAGTTGTGTAACTATCACAACAGTCGAGATAACATAACATTTTCATCACCCCCAGAAGTTTCCTCCAGCTTTTTTGCAGTCATTTCCCCACCCCCCACCACTAATCTATTTTCAGTGACTGTAGATTAATTTTTCCTCTTCTAGAATTTCATATAAATGGAATCATTCAATATGTATTCTTTTTGGGTCTGTCTTCTTTTGCTTAATGTCATACCTATGATTCATCCGTGTTGCTGCACGTATCAGTAGTTTGTTTTTTAATGCCAAGAATATTCCAAGGTATGATTATTGTACTATTTGTTTATGTCTTCATCTGTGGATGAACATTTGGGTTGTTCTAGATTTTGGGCTATTAGGAATAAAGCTGGCCTTAGTTTCATGGCATGGGTAATAATTCTAAATTGTACTGGGTTGCAGTATTTATCACAACACTGTATTAGGAATTCCTGTCAGGAGGAGGAGAAAAGCCAGCAGAGCATCTATAATTTTTTTGAAGATATGCTATCAAAAGGGTAATTCACATAGAAATAAGTAGTGTTTTGCAGTGTTTCATGTATAATGTGTGGGCCAGGTAGATGTAGACACTTCCTTGGACTTACGTTGACTTTCTAGAAAAGAAGTTCTTTGTTAGTTCCTTAGGTTAAATGTTTAGTAATAAAGTGAATAATTGAAGCCTAATTTTACTTCATGAAGTTTGTCATCAATAAATGTGTAAACAGATCCTTTAAAAAAAAATTACTCAATATTGTTTGCATGTTTAGTAATGAGGAGATCTGATATTGTCAGATGAGATGGGTGTACAAGGAAACTATAATAGATGGGAGAAGAATTTCCTTTTATTTTTGTACCTTAAAATTGTTTTTTAAACTGAGTTAACGTGGTAAAGAATTTTAACATTCTATGACATGTGTTGAGGTTGTAGAAATACTTCACACAGGTCAGGCAAAGACTTTTTGTGATAATTAAAATATATTTTGTTATAAAGTAATTGAAGAATATTATTGCAAGTTATGAAAATAGAGGAAAAGTCATTAGTCTCACCTCACTATTTCTTCATCCTGTGTTCTTTGTCTTTTTTTTGACATGTGTAATTACACTCTGGTGTGTAAATGTTGTTATACCTGTATTCTATTGAGTGAATATGCCAATTTAACAAGATTGCTTCTAGTCTTTTACTATTGTTAGTGTAATTTAATGGCTCCCTCTCATGTTTGGACTTTTCCTGTTCATCTTTTTACTTAGTTCTTTTGTGCTATTTGGAAAAAAAATGTATTCTGAGACCTATATTTGGTTAGCCTAGTGACTGAATTTTGCTTCATTTGAATGTAGACCTGTTTATGGTCTTAATGAGTTGACAGATTTGTAGATTATTATTATCTTGTTTTTCTAGCTGCACATTTATGGTTTAATTTAACCTTTTTAAGAATAATTGAGATGTAAAATACATTTTATAAATATGCGTACAATTCTGGGCCGGCTCATGGCTCACTTGGGAGAGTGTGGTGCTGCTAACTAACACCAAGGGTACAGGTTCGGATCCCATATAGGGATGGCTGGTTCTCACACTTCGGAGAGCACGGTGCTGACTACACCAAGTCAAGGGTTAAGATCCCCTTACCAGTCATCTTTAGAAAAAAAAAAAATATATATATATGAGTACAATTCTGAAGTGTATAGTTCGATAAATTTTTGCATATGTATATACTTCTATAATCACTGCTTCGATCAAAATAGTGAACATTTCCAGCACTCCAAAAGTTTCCCTCTTCTTCCTCCTAGTCAGTAGCTCCCACTTCCCATGGTGATCACTTTTCTGACATCTGTAACTGTTGATTATTTTATCTATTCTTGAACATCATGTAAGAGAAGTCATACAGTATGTATTTTGTGACTGGCTTCTTTTGCTGAACGTGATGTCAAATTCATGCAATATCGTTGTATCAGTAGTTGGTTTTATTTTCATCACTGAATAGTATTTCATTATATAAATATACTACAAATTCACTCACCTGTTGATGGATGTTTGCATTGAGTGACACAATAGCCAAATGTCATTTTTTGGCCATTGTGAATAAAGCTACTATGAATCTTGTCTTTTAGAATTAGAAATATGCATTCATTTCCCAGTGGATCATGGGATCACAGTGTAGGCATATGTTTAAATTTAATGGATCTTGATAAACTTGTTTGAAGTGGCTGAACTAATTTACACTAATGAAGTTACTAATCTTTGTTATCTTAATCTAGATCTGGTGAAGGTAAAAATAGCTGGCTGCTGGAGTGGGGACAGAACTATTAATTTATTTAGTATATGTGAAGAGTGCTAGTGGAGTAGGTCATTTTTATACTTTTGGGAAAGTGGAGATAGGGAATGTGGGCAGATTCAGGTTCCTTTGTGTTCATTTTCTTTTAGTCTTGTATGCAGACTATGCTGGACTCCATTGCAGATTTTACCAGTTTTTTTCTGGGTAAGTTTTATACATCCAGGAAATAGAGATTTGCAGTAGCAGACAATTTTAATAAGAAAGGTTCCAGGGGTTTTCAGGGGAGTACAGACGATCCCCAACTTATGATGATTCAACTTAAGATTTTTCAACTTTAGTATAGTGTGAAAGCAATTAAGTAGAAACTGTACTTTGTGTACCCCTACGTCCATTCTATTTTTCACTTTCAGTGTAGTATTCAATAAATTACATGGAATATTAAACACTTTATTATACAATAGGCTTTGTGGGGGCTGGCTGGTTAGCTCAGTTGGTTAGAGAGTGGTGTTGTGACCCCAAGGTCAAGGGTTTGGATCCTTGTACCAGCCAGCTGTCCCCCCTGCCCCCCACCCCAGAAAAAAGGCTTTTGTTAGATGATTTTGCTAAACTGTAGGCTAATGTTAAATGTTCTGAGCACATTTAAAGTAGGCTAGGCTAAGCTATGACAGTTGGTAGGTTAGGAGTATTAAATGTTTTTGATTTAGGATATTTTCAACTTACAATGGGTATATCCCATCATGAATTGGAGCATGTGTATATATGTTTAGAATTGTTAGTGGAATAGTGGTGGTAACTAATCAATATACCAATACTTTTTCTGGGAAATAGTATTGGGAAACACTTTCACAGTCAATCAAACTGGATTCTGATTCTGCATCAGCTTCTCTTTGCTGTGTTTGTCCAGATGGGACTTAACACATCGATCTGGAGCTCCTTCATGTTGATGGTGATTGCCTGAGCTCAGGAGTTGTGTGGCACCCCTCTGTGCTGTGCCAGGTTGTGGGAAAATGGCAGACTAAAAGTGAAAAGCCAGACTCTACTCTTTCTTTGTTGCAAACCCAGCAATAAGAAAGCTAGATTTCTTCTTTCTCTCCCCTTGTTTGAAAATGCACTCACATGCACACAGAGTGCTAAATGAGGCCCCAAAGAGGAGCTGAATAAACTAAAGACAAAGAAGCTAGGAAAACTATAGAAAAATATAGAGAGTAAAAGAATTATACTAGTAATCAGAGATAAGATAATTGATAGCAAGGGCTAAATTTAGCTCAGAGTTTCTTTAGAAGAAGGCCAGATTATGTCAAACACACAGTTGCAATTAATTGACAAAGACACACTTCCTTGTATTAATTGCATAGGGCTACATTACAGTACGTGAATTCACTTATTATAAGGAATTTTGAGTATTGGACAAGCTCTGAAATATCAGATATGTAGAGATATTTTCTCAGCTGTTTTTATGTCACCTCTCTTTAAGATTTGTATATAGACCTTTATTTGAAATTCTTATCCTTAGAATTGGAATAGCTAAAGAAGAGAAAAGGCCAGAGGAGAGAGGTGAGAGCCTTATCTGTTCTGTCACAGTTGCTTTCAGCATGGTCTCAGAACTAACAATATTTTGCTCATATTTTTTCAGCAGCACTTTATGTCCTTCTGTGACTCCTTCCTGAAAGTTTTGAGTGCTTGCTCCTATTTTTCAGAGATGCCAGGACTAGTTCTCTCAGTTCTTGAGGCCTGTTAATTCCACTATTTGTCGTTCAGAATGGAAGTCCATCTGGTTATTCATTCTTTTTTGTCTCTGATCTTCATACCACTCAGTTTCTTCTTCCCTTGTCGCAATCTCTCATGGTTTCATTTCTTTGCAAGACTTTTCTACTGAGTTCTCTGAATTGTCGTTTTTGTGTTAAAACCTCTCCATTGTGTTAAATTGTTCTTAAGATGTTTTTCAGCCTTCTTAAGCTAACTGAAGCCCATCTTGCCCTGGTAATTTTACCTTCCCTTTAGCCCTTGGGGGTTACCATATATTTTCCTGCACCGTGATAGGTGTGGCAGGATCAGGGTCTTCAACCTCCTGTATTCACATGCCTCTTCTGTCCTTTACCAGGGTGACCGTTCACCCTGGTTTGCTCCTATTGTCTTTGTGTAGTTACTAATACCCTTCTCACACAAACATTTTCTGGTTTAGATGATAGATTATACTAAGTCATCCTAACTAGCCATTATTCCTTCATCTTTGTGCAAAACCCCACCCTGAAGTTCATGCTGTCTGACAATACAACTCTGCTCCCCTCATTATTAGCAAATATAAACCCTGTGGTCCCACCCTTTGATTCATTGTCTTCTCTACTGTCCTCTCTGCCATTATCCTGATGTGACTTTAGTACATGTAGTAATTTTCTCTAAAGAAATCATATTTTATTATGTGTCATTTTAAGTAAACAACTGAGATTTTGTAAGTCCAATAGGGATAAAAGCATAAGTGTAGAAAGTTGTTTATTGCATTGTTTAAAAAGGCAAAAAATTGGAAGTCATCCATTTCTTTCAAACATCATGCAGCTTTTATTTTTATTTATTTATTTATTTATTTATTTTGTCTTTTTTTTCGTGACCAGCACTCAGCCAGTGAGTGCACCGACCATTCCTATATAGGATCTGAACCCGCGTCGGGAGCGTCGCCGCGCTCCCAGTGCTGCACTCTCCCGAGTGCACCATGGGCTCGGCCCCATCATGCAGCTTTTAGAAACCATGACCTAATCTACTTACCACAGATTTGTTTGTGTAAATATATTGAGAGAAATGCATGCTTCAGAATAAGGTAGGATTCTAGTTTTGTAAAAGCCAGAAGGTAATCCTTCCCCCACCACATAATGATGGAAGTTAATAGGAAGATTCGTATTATCTTTTAATTCTGTTTTTCCATGAACTTTTTGAAGTACCCTAGTATATGTGAATATATGGTTGTCTCAATGTGGAGAGAGGTGTAGAGGGAAACACACTAGTCTGTTAACACGTTTTCCCCAGGAGATGGAAATGGAGGGGAGGTGAGAGTGATGATTAACTTACTGGAGGTTAATATGAGTTCCGTTTTAGATACAGTGAACGTGGTGACAGCAGTGTATCCAGGGGAGAAAGCTAGTCATTCACTTTGAGTTTAGGTGAAAGATTTGGGCTAGGGATTAACCATGTGCTGTTTCTCTTTCTTCCTGTATCCTTCTGTACAATGTGTGCTGAGTCTTTGTTACTGTCTCTTAAGTTCGTCCCTTCTAGATTTCTGCCTTGGGGTAACTTCATTCAATTTTTGGTTGTAACTATGAATTCACTTACAAATCTGTGTCTCCTTATCTTGATTATACTACAGAGTTCAAGGTCTTTTGGACATCTCAGGCATCTCACATTCATTTTTCCAAAATCAAACCGAGTATTCTTCCTCTCAATTTTTTTTTCTATCTTCTACTTCCTTTTAAATTTTACGAGCATAATACAGATTCAAAAAGTACTCTACCCCCAAAATTGAATCTTATAGATTCAATTCCATTTCTGCATCCTCTGTTTTAGATTTTCCTTTCCAGAGGGAGCAGTGCTTTTGGAAATATTTTATGAAGTAGATATTTGAATGGATCCTGGTTTTGTACAGGCAATTCTAAGGGAGGCAGGATGGGATTCCAGGGGAAGGGAATGGCATGAGCAGAATCAAAAAAGGAAAATGCAGTGGACAGTGGAAAGTTCTTATTGGCTTTGAGAAACAAGGAGGCATGGGTTGTCAGATTGTTGGGAACCTGAAATACTGGGAGTTTTGACCACATGCAGTAAGTTTGATTGAGTGATTTTTAAAGAGGGGTCTAGGTCATGACCAGAATAGAGCTTTCAGAAAATTGATCCTGAGGCCAAGTCAGGGAAGCAAATTAGAAAATATTTTTTTGGCTGTTGGGTATGGGGATCAGAACCCTTGAAATTAGAAATTTTATTGTAATAATCCAGATGTTCGTTAATAAGAGTTTGGGCTATAGTGAAAGAAGAATGCAAGAAAAATCTTGAAGGAGGAGTTGACCAAATTTGAAACAAAATGACCGGATATGATGGATAGAGAAGAGTACTGGTTTTGGATGACTGGGGGGTGGGGGTGGGGTGGGGGGTTGTTAGAGCCTGGTTGACCAGTAAACTGTGAAAACAGTAGTGCCTTGATTAATTGGAAATAAATATCCAGGAGGAACAGGCAGTTGAAAATGCCACGTAAGTCATGGGAGAAAAAAAAATCAAATTTCTAATTCATGGCAGGGGTGACCTCCCCTCCTGTGGGTAGCCGTTTAAAAATTTTTCATTACTGTTGTTATAATGACATCCCACTCTCTGCATGTCCTCTTTGCTACTCCATGATTTAGTGGTCAGAGTTCTACCAACACGGTTAGTAGAGAACACCATTATAGATTTAAGAAGTTCAGGATACTATCTGAACAGTTTATAGTTAAATAAATAAACCATGGGTACTCTGAGGAAAGTTAGAAAAGAGGAGAAAATTTGGGGGCATGCTGACTTAATAGGGGGAAAATAAATTATAGGAAAAAAATGTCAGGAAAGTGCTGACCACGGAAGAAATAGTTTCAAGAAAAGGCTGTCTACAGAGGCCGAATAGTATGGCAGAGTGCAATGTCCAGAGTCTGGTTCAGATCCTGAATCGCTTTATAAATTCAGGGCTATTTTCTTAAGATCACAAGTCTTCTAGGGATTAGAGCTGAAAACATTTGGCTAGGTAGGGTTTAAAATGGTGGTGAACCTATGCTCATTTCAGTATCTAACTACATCCTTAGAAAAGACTATTCAGAAATAAGGCACAGTTTCCATTCCAACTAATTTATAATTCAGAGGCATAGCGTAAGACAGTCTTTCCAGTACGTACCAATACATTAAACCTGGGCTCATTTAAATTGATTTGGAAAGAGCGATCTGGGGCGGGGAACTCAGAGTTAACAGTACTTTAAGTGCTTAGTTAGATTTGTTCAGTAGTCCTATCTCTGAGATTTCCTGCTTTATTTATTTGTTTGTTTATTTTTGTTGTTTTGTTTTTGGCTGCTGGCATGGGGTTCTGAACCCTTGACTTTGGTGTTACCAACACTATATTCTAACCAGCTGAGCTAACTGGCCAGCCCTGCCTGCTATATTGTTGTAAATAGGAATTTAAAAATTTCATCCTTGTGACTCTAATTGAAATGGGCAAAATCAAAACACACTCTCTAGCTATGTTTTTTGGCTTGGAATTCTGCATTTAATCTTGACTAATTGTATGGAGATATTTTTCTCTTCAATAGGTTTCTCCACACATAAAAATCTATTGTAAAAATACGGAAAAGAATGGCAGCGGAAACGCAGACTCTGAACTTTGGGCCTGAATGGTGAGTTTTCAAAATCTCATCTTGTTCGATATTGGATGACTAGTACAGTAGTAAAGTAATTGTACAGGTGCCGGGTGGTTTATAAATGTGCGTGTTTTTGAGACTGTGCTTTATGTGCCTAGTTGAAAAGAATGTGGCTAGTTCAGGGATAAATTATATTTGGTAAATGACTGCATTTTATACTTTATTAAAATTTTTTTCTTGGTCTGGTTATATAATGATAAGGGAATTAAAACTCCTCATAGATCCACCGCCCTGGAAAATTATTTACTTTTTGTTTGAGCCCTTGTCTAGGAGCATATACAGTTTTATTTAAGTGTAATTGTAACATTTTTGTGTTTTCTGCCACAGTGTTGTTTTGTGATTGCTATTTATAGAATCATTTGGAAAATAGTTTTTATTGAAGTATTGTTTGAATTTTATTTTATTGATATGCAAAGTAGGTGGTCCAGAATTATACTGGCTATTAGCAGTAGCTCATCTAGGATTGAGTTAGCATTTGCCATAATAACAACTAATTGACCTTTGAGTCTCTTACAGATGTGTTTGGACCCCGAATATGGAATTCTCATGGAATTTTGAGATCCATCACATTGTAGTGTGACTTTCCCCCCCTCTTCTTCCTTTTCCCCCAAAGTTGGTGATTGAAGATCCTCTCTTCAGTGGCATGAATAATGATAGTTACTTTTTCCTTTCAAACCTTGAACAACCCCTGTGGTAATGTCAGAGGCAGTATCTAAAGTAGATAAAATAGATTAGAGTCTTAAACATTCCTTGATTGTTCAGGTGGTGGAGGTTTGCTAAATGATGCAGACTTCCTGTAGTAACTCCCTATTTGAGGGCTTTTATTAACTTAACCCTATTATATACAGTTCTTTTTGAGTAATTCCCAAGTTTTCTTAACCTTTAACTTTTTTTTTTAACTTTGTGGACTGAGGAGAAATAACTATTTGAAGTTCGAAGAACTGATATAATTCCTATACTTTGAGAGTTTATTTTGAAAATGTTGACCTAAATAATGCTGCACCTGTTTTAGTTGTTTGGTTTTAAAAATAATTTTTTATTACCAAATCAATACATGTTTCTAGAAAAATTAGAAATTACAGGTAAGCTAGAAGATAAAATCACCATAATTTCACCATTCATGATAACCACTGTAAATATCTTGGTGTATCTTTGCAGGTGGTTTTATATATGCTTATTTTTGTATGTGTATATTTATTTTCACAAAAATGGGATAATTCAATTTTGTAATGTGCTTTTAAAAAATCACCTAATCAAAAACATCTGTTTTATCAATAAATATTTTCCATTCAATTAAATGTTTGCATTGTATGGATGTACCATCATTTGTTTAACTAGTTTTTTAGTAACACATAGAGGCTATTCTGTTTTTCACTATTCTAAAAATATTTTTAATGAAAATTCTCATAGCTAAATCTTTATTCATACTGTATTAACTTCTTTTACCAGGTGGATTTAAATTCAAATAGTCTACTTTGTAAACTGTTTTGTGTGTAGCTCTTCTACCTTTATCTAGAATTTGTAACTGCTTTTCTTTTGTATTGATGTACCATCATGTCTCTTTCTTTATAAACATGATTAAAGTCATTAGCTAAATTAAAGAAATGTTTTCCCCCATCATCCTGCTGTTATAGGTTAAAGAAAATAAATAAATAAAGGCAACACCAGGAATTTAGCCAAAACAAAAGAAAAAAATCTGGTGCTATTCTAGAGTCAATACACATTTAGCTTGATGCCCTACATCATGGGTTGGCAAACTGTGACCTGTAGGACTGTAAATAAAGTTTTTATAAGTAAGTTTTACTGGAAGACAGCCACACACATTTGTTTCCATATTATCTGACTGCTTTCATACTACAGAGGCAGGGTTGAGTAGTTATATCAGAGGCCATGTGGTTTGCAGAGCTAAGATATTGCTTTCTGGCTTTTTACCGAAAAAGCTTGCTGGTCCCTGCCCTACATCATGGATTCCCAAAGTCATCTCAGTGTGTCATTGACTCATGGCGTCTTACACATCCTCTTTTTCTTTGGTACTCTGAAGTTGTGTTTGATGATCTCTGTTTTGATCAGCCGGGTGTTTTATACAAAATTGGAATTGAGGTAGCTTTAGGAGAGGGCAGTCATCAGTCGCACTCATAAATGGTAGCTTTACCTAATTGTTACCTCTGTTTCCTTGCAGGCATTAGAGTTTAGGGAACCTTCCCTTAGTCATCTGAAATACTGATAAACTGAGGAATGTAGGTCTAAGTAGGCATACTGCCTTATTTATACCATCTATCAAAATTCCTTCTGGCAAAGGGAGTATAAGAGGTCCTTAAGTAACCTAAGTAACCTTGAGTTAGAAAGCTGCAGTATGAATAGAGGCTGTTGCCATGTTTTTCTTCATATAACCCTTAGGTTCATTGTGAAACTTGAGGTAAGGGGCTATGCCAGAGTACTTGAGAATCAAGGTTTAAAGTTGATTACATTGAATCAGTGTATAATTGTGAACAATACAGAAACATTTAGTGATATTCTGTTTACTAATGTGCTCATTTTTATAATGAGTAATGTAAAAA
Organism: Cynocephalus volans; assembly: GCF_027409185.1. Taxonomy (NCBI): domain Eukaryota; kingdom Metazoa; phylum Chordata; class Mammalia; order Dermoptera; family Cynocephalidae; genus Cynocephalus; species Cynocephalus volans. The sequence continues at coordinate 294,718,814 of NC_084460.1, forward strand.
AACCATAATGTTCAATAAGAGGTGCATAAAATTAAGATATTTATACCTGGCTGCAGTTGTGAAGATGGGAGAGCGTTGAAAATTGTGGTAGGGACAGACCATGAATGGTTGTAAGCTTAGACTTTTTAAGGTCTGAGGAATTATTATCCTCATATTCAGAATAAAGAAATGCATTATATAATCACCAAAGCAATTTAAAAGTGTGATAGATTTAAAGGAGGAGTAGCTATAAAACAACAGTTACTTTAAGCCTTTCTTCAAATGCTACCACCTTAGACCTTTCCTGACCATCTGTACAGTACTCCCCCACCTCCTACCCTTTAGTCCCTGTCTCTCTTCCTGTTTAATTTTTCTTTATGGTCTATTAAAAGGTAACATGCCAAATATTTTACTCACTTACTTTCTTTATTATTTATATCCCATCCTCGAAGCCCCACTAGACTGTGAGCTCCATGAGGGCAGGTTCTTCTGTCTGGACTTTTGTACAGTTTGTTCACTATTGTATCTCCTGTGCCTGGCATATAGGTACTCAATAAATATTTATTAAATGAATGAGTGAATTATTGGAAAGTTAAGTTGTTTTTAATGTCTTACTATTGTAAATGGTATGAATATATACCCTTGAACAGTTTTGTTTGTATTGCTATGTTTGTATTGTATTTTGTTTGGAGTGATTTCTTGGAAGTGGAATTATTGAATCAAAAGTTTCATTTTTAATGCTTCAGATGATATATTGACTGATTGACACCAGAAGGATTGGATGAATTTAATTTCCATGCCGTGCATGTTTACTTCACCCTTGACAAAACACTAAGTACTATCTTGAGAAAAAGTTTTTTGGTGCTAAATCTCTTAGATTTAGGTAGGTCTTTTAGAATTTTTTGTTAGTCCCAGTAATAAAATAAACACGCTTTTTCCAGAAAATCTGGAGGAACCAGTAGTACAAAAGGAAAAAAAAAGATCTAAGTTACTCTACATCTTAACCACCCAAAGAACCTTTGCTAACATTTTGGTTTGTATCCTACTATTCTTTTTTCTTTGAAATGTGTACTTTAAGACATTTATAAAACAAAGAAATCAATTATACTTCTTTTATTTGGGGATTTAAAAAAATTTTTGAGAATCAAATTTACCCAGATAAGTCTAGATAAGGAATTTATTATAGGGAGAGTAATTGTAGAGTTATGTGGCTTTATGGGAAAGGAGCCAAGGAAGTTCCTTTGGGGTTTCCTCTGTCTCATTTCCATGGTCTTAGGAAGTCTTCCTAGATCTTTTCCTTGCAAAAAAGAGAGAGGTACTTTTGTTTCCCCCAAACCACTTTGTTTATACCTCTGTTAAAATAGTTACGACCTTGTGGTGCATCTCTTTATAAATGTGTTTGCCTTACTCAGGAAAGAACTAATTCAATTAAGAAAGGCACTGTATTTCTCAATTTTGGTAAGACTGTTGTTTAGTGAACCAGGCAGGAGCACTTAATAAATGTTTGTTGAATGAAGGCATTCAGTTTTTATTGAGAGAAAGGGGTGGGGGTAAGAGAATGCAAACCTGAGATTGCTAGCTTACTATCCATAACCTTTGTGAAACCATGGGAAAAATGAGAGAAGTTCTGGAGGATGGAATGTGTTAATATTCCCAGTTTTCAAAAAGGGTAAAAGATGTTTATGTGGGGGCCGGCCCGTGGCTCACTTGGCAGAGTGTGGTGCTGATAACACCAAGGCCATGGGTTTGGATCCCTATATAGGGATGGCCGGTTAGCTCACTTGGGAGAGCATGGTGCTGACAACACCAAGTCAAGGGTTAAGATGTCCTTACCGGTCATCTTTTTGGGGGTGGGGTGGGGGAAAGTCTGTGTGAATCGAAGGGATAGTAATTTAGATGTTATCCAGGGATATATTTTAGAAAAGAATATTAATTTTTGTTAAGAAAACATTTTATCAAGTGCTATGTTCTTTGTCTTGGGTTAGGTACTGAGGCAACAGGCATAAAAAGACATGGTGCCTACTTTTGAATTGTTTAGGAGCTGACACTAAGTAATTTCACTATAATGTCATAATGCTGTAAAGGAATTATAATGCAAGTACAGAATATTTAGCTGCCTATTTGATTTTTCCACTTAAATGTCTTGAAGACATCTCATAATTTCATACTTTTCCAAAACAGCTCATGAGTTTTGCCCTTTTATATCTTCTTTTATTTCATCTTAATAACATATCTGCCCACATGCTTAAGTCAGAAGTCTTAGAGTGAGCCTTGATAATTTCTTTTACTTCTGTATCCCTACATCTAGTTCATCACAATGTCATGTCAGTTCTGTCCCCAAAGTGTCTCTTGAATCTGTTCATTTGTCATCACTTTAGTGAAAGCTACCACCATTTCTGACATAAACTATTATAGCAGTTTCCTGGCTTCAATTCTTATTTTCCTTTAAATTGTTCTCCCCGTATCAGCCAGAGTAATCTTAAAATGTAAATTGAATCAAGTCTTCTCAAAACTCCTTCAATAGCTTTATGTCTATTTGTATGACTTAATTATCTTTTTATTATCCCACTAGCCTGTTAGTTCCATGAAGCCAGGTGCTTGTGTTTAGCGTACCCATAGCATCTCGATCTCTTTCCTTTTTCCCCTACCACTCTCTTTCCACGCCACTATCTTCATTCTGCCTGTCTTTTTTCTTCTTCCCACTTAACCTCTCTTCTCCCCAGCATTCCCCACCATTGGTGAAAAAGTCTAGGAAAAATATTTGTGACAACAGAAAGGGCATGTGTAAAGGCAAGGAGGAAAGAAGCAGCAGATTTAAGAGAAGAACTCCAAGATGTTTTGCTTTTACTATAGTATAAAGAGATGAGCTTGGAGGCTGCCCTTCTGTGTTAAGAAGTTTTGGATTTTATTTGGTCATTGTGTGCCAATGAAGAATTGGTAGGCAGGGAGTGTTTATTCAGATTTGCATTTGAAGTAAATAACTCATGGTAATGTAGACAATGGAACAAGAGTAGTTAGATTGTTTGGGATGCAGTTGCAGCAGTCCAGGCAGGAAATAAGTGTGTGAACAAGAATTAGGTTACTTAAATCAAGGGATAGCTTGATTGATTTGGAATTTAAAACTGACAGTACATGGTGATTGGGTATGGGAGGTTGTAGAAGGTGAGGAGTGAAGGGTGAATCTCAGACTCTTAATCCAGTGGTTGAATAGATGGTGACATCCTTATCTGTCTGAGAATTCAGGTGATGAAGGGGTTGGGATGAATAAGCTGATGAGTAGGGTTTTGGGCATGTTGAACCTGATGGGCGTTATGTGGTATGTGAAAACCTGATTATGTGAGAAGTCAGATGGTGGACTTGAGAATCATGAGCTTATATAGAAGTGTTTTTTGACCCTCACACTTCACATGTCTATATTGATAGTGTGAGTAGCTTTTTTATAGGCTGAAGTTTGGATTTTAAGCAACACTTAACAAGTGAAGATTTTGAGGGTGTCATGGAGTTTTAGGGGTCTTGCTGCTGCCGCCAATCAGTTACTACCCATGGTAGGATTGGGCCTTCTTTGTTAACAGATCTCAGTATAGGCCAGAAAGTTGAAGGCTATGAGAGATGTAAATTTTCCCTTGGATTAGGCCATGTTGAGGTTATTGATGAATTTTGCTAGAGCAATGGAGTGGTGGGAGGAGCCAGGTTGCACTGGTTTTGAAGTGAGGGGGTAGTGAGGAAAAGGAAATACTTCTGGAATGAGGAGGAAAGATGAATGGTGCATAGCTAGAAGGGGGATGCTGCATTAAAGGAGTTTTAAACAACTTATTAGATATATTTAGAGACCGAGGGGAAAGCACATAGGGAGGGATTGAATTTTTAGAAGCGAGGGTTGTATGGAGGAGATAAAGGTCACTGGTGAGTTTTTAGGGAGAAATATTACTCAAATATGTTTTAGCTTCTCCAAGTATCCGTAGGTGAAGAGAGACTTGGAATAGGATTTGTTATTGAATCAGAGCACTCCTGTTTTCCATTATCTTAACTTGGGCAACCGTCTTTTCTTACTTTGAATTACTGTTAGCTTGCCTCAGTCTCTTTACAATAGCTGGAGCAATCTGGTCGTGATAGTCTTAATAGATCTGGTGCCTAAAAGAAGTATGAGAAGTGTTCAGTCCTGGACATTGGAAAGCCATTGGGAGTCGATTGGAAGGGGCAGGGTGGTGAATGGATTTGAAACCTTGGTGTGAGGAAGAGCTGTAGAAATTAGGGATGTTGGCCATGAGAAAGAGTCTGGTGAGACATAGTGACTATTTTTCAGTACAGAAATTATTTTCACTTCAAAGAGTGCTTAAATGTGTCCTCCATTGGTAGAAACATTGGCTCAGTATAAGGAAGATACTAAAAATCTTCTAATAAGAAATATGTGTATATTTAAAAATTGGCAAATAAACTGGCTATTTTAAATACAGTTTTTAGACCTCATTGTTAGAAAGATGGTGGTCTTTTTAGTCATGAAAACCTAGGTTTGAACCTTCGTTCTACTGGCTGTGACTCTGGGCAAGCTTTTAACCTCTCAGTTTCATTTATCTTGTCTGTTAGGTTGGTGGTGTTGTGCTGCTCAAGTGAGATTAAATTAGCTAATGCATATGTAAAATTCCCAGCTTCAGTTCTCAGTGGATGTTAATCTCACTTCTTAAGGAAAGAACTTGATTTTGCAAGAATCTGATGGGAAGCAGTTTCCCAAAGGTCCTTCAGCAATGTTTGGATCCCTCCTTTGTGTAGGCATGTTGTTTTTCAATCTACTTGTTTAACCTGTCTTAAGGGGTTTGAACTAAGTGACCTCTAAGCTCAAGAATAATTGGAAAGGAAACAAAGACCAACCCAATACCAATGAGTACTCCTAGCACCCAGATTGTAGTCTTTCTGTATACTAAAGAGAAACAGCACTCCCTGAAAAAGTAGTTGATTCCAGATCTGAGGTAAGAAATAATACAAATACAAGATTAGCCTGGAACATTTTGACATACGAGATAGAAAAGAAGCTCTTAAAGACTATTAGGGTCATGTCAGAAGGACCCAGGAGCCAACCTGAAGGGTCTTCCACTGGTCAAAGATGAGGCAATTTGAACATGGTTAAGAATAATAGCAGTAAATAGAAATATATTAATAAAAAATAATTTGTTGCTGTTGCAGGATGCTAGTGAACCAAGTCATTTTGAAAACTAGTAAATAAAAAGAAAGAATCAAGGCTTTTCCCTTCCTTTCCTGTTTAAACTATACCATTGGGTAACTATACCCAGTAGTATAAGAGGGATGTTTCTTTTTGCAGAAATACTCCAGCTATTAAAGAAGGAATGATAAAATAGAATATAATCACTTTGCAACCTTAGTGAATTTAGGGATCCAAGCATTGATCATCAGTGACAGCTAGTATCACAAAAATAACCAGGCCATATGTGCCTCTTATTGGAATGATACGCCACCACTTATGAAGTATTGCCGTAATGAAAGAACGCACATCTGGTCAAACCTCTACACCCAGTCACCAGTTTATGTGAAATGCAGAGGCCAGGGAAACATGTTAAACTATATCACGGATAAAGTCAGCAAAACGGATAAAGTCAGCAAAATCCAGACTTTTAAGGAAGTCCTTATCCTTTAGAGATAACATTCTAAAATACTTACAGATGAAATGATAAGTCAAAGATTTCCTTCAAAATAATGTCAAAGGAGGCTTGGATGGAGCATTGGAAGTAATAGGATTGGCCATGGATTGCTGGTTTTGAGGCTGAGTGGTACACAGGAGGAGTTCTTTATGTGCTTCTTGGTGCATTAATGTATGTTCATAAAATTGTCCATAATAAGAAATTAAAAAGTTGAAAAGACAGATAAATTGAAAAATAAAAAACAAAACGAGAACTCTACATTCTCATTTTACTTAATGAAACTTTTTAAGTATTACTTTCTATGTGTAAATACATTTTAAAAGTGTTTACTATGCATATACTATTTTTTCCAGCCATTTTTGAGTAACATGCAAGTAATTACTGTGCTTTACTTGGCCTTCACATTAATTTTTAATGTGTAATAATTTGGTAGTCATTCCCCTCTTTTTTTCTTTTGTGACTAAAGCTTAGCAATTTGGGGCATATATTTTAATGCTTCAATTGAATTTTCTTTTAAGCTGAACTACTGAATTAAAAAGTACCTTGGATGATAACTCCAAGGTCAGGAGTTTGGATCCCTGTATGGCCAGCCACCAAAACAAAAAAACAAACAAAACAAAAGAGAAAAAAAACACACCAAAGTTAGTACAAAAATGTACCTGGTCCCTTTCACCATTTGAATCTGTTACATTATAGAACTCTGGGCAACCCCCAGATTATCAACTGCTCTTAATATTAGCCCTCTCACTTGCTGTTTGACACAGTGTTGCAGTAGGATCTTATTCTTGCCATTTTTTGGCGAGGTTTTTTTTCCCTCCATCTTTTTAAAAAATAAAAACATTTCAAAAATTAAACAAATTAGTCCCCTTTTCCCCAGTTCCTTTTCTTCGAGACCGCTTCTGTTATCAGCTTGGAGTATATTTTTAATTTTTTCTTCTTAGCAGTAAATAAAAATTTTATTTTCTCCTCTTTGTACATCACTGCATTTTCAAATTCTCTGCACTGATCATTAATTGATTTTTATTAATATATTTTGAAATATCACAGGCATATAAAAATTAAAATGTGATAAACATCCATGTCCTCATCACCAAGCTGAAAAAATAAATAATTGCAGGTACAATTAAAGCTCTCTTTATTCTTTCCTTTCTTTTGCAGATATAACCTTATCTTGAATGTTGTATTTGTCAATTCCATGTTTGTCTTTATGCTTTTTGCTACATATTGTATGTGTCTAAATAGTATAAACCTATTTGCAGGTTTATACATTTTGTATAAAAGTTATCTTTATTATACATTTCTGTATTTTGCTTTTTTTGTAGCATAGTTTATTAAATATTTTAGCTATTACCAAATAGCCAAGTAGCTGTTAAATAATTAGCTGTTACCAAATCATTTTTTGAAGTGGTTATTCCATTTATAGTCCTGCAAATAATTCTTGAGAGTTTCCATTGTTTTTCATTCTTACCAACAACTGGTATTGTCAAACTTAGTCATTTTTAGGAATCTAATGTGTGTAAGATGGTCTCTCACTTTTTAAATCGTATATGACTTTTATAATTTGGAAAAAAATTACCCCTCCCTATCTCCCAAACTTCTCAGGGACATGCCATGATACCTTTTAAGTCAAGGAATTACCAAATGAACTGCTTTCTTCATGTGCTGTGGCAACAGCTTGTATTAAAGCTAAAATTGTTGATACATTGAGATAATGGGATTTCTTTCTCTTCTAAATAACAAAAGTGAAATTTTTTTACAGTGTATTATATAAAAAGTCCATAGTGTCAAAATAGTTGTCACTTCATTTTAGATTCTTTGTCTTTCCTATTTTAGGCTCCGAGCTCTGTCCAGTGGTGGGAGTATTACGTCCCCTCCTCTTTCTCCAGCTTTGCCGAAGTATAAATTAGCCGATTATCGTTATGGCAGAGAAGAAATGTTAGCACTTTTCCTTAAAGACAACAAGGTAATAAAGCAGGAAAAGAGTTCACAATTACGAATGAGACTTTGGGATATGTGCAGTGATGTATTGATATATGAAAAATAATATACTCTGCTAATGTATTAACCCATGCTTTTTCATTCCACCTTACTTTTTCCTGCTTTGAAACCTGCAGGAGTTAACTGAGGCTCTTCTAAGTATAACACACTGGGCCGAGCCCGTGGTGCACTCGGTAGACGCTGCCGCTGCAGGTTCGGATCCTACATAGGAATGACCGGTGCACTCACTGGCTGAGTGCCGGTCACGAAAACGACAAAAAAAAAAAAAAAAAAAAAGTATAACACACTGTGTTTTTTAGAGAGGACCTAAGATTTTATTGTAGGAATTGGCAGCTTTATGGAAACTGGAGAATAGTCAGCACTTAATGCCTTCTCTATCTAATTTCCTAAGTTCCCTTTCATGTCTATTTCTATCCCAGTTTGACGGCTGAGAAATGGAGAATTTCTGCTTTCTTTTTATTGTACCTCTTATACTACTTTCCAGTTAGAAGTAAGGAGTGAGAGGAGTAGTTTCTCCTGTTTTTTCCGTTTTTAAGTTAAGTATAAAATTTGTAGTGGAGAGAAAATCTTAAAATATAACACCACATTTATGTCACTTATAAATGATCTAAACTGAAACAGTATAAATAGACTTCTATTACCTGATTAGTGAGAAATAATATTTTCTGTTTTTTTCAGTATACTTTGTTTTCAATTTTATTAATGGGTTGAGAATCTCACATTTTAGTGATAATTGCTGAGGACAGATATAAGTGTTTATAAAACTCTCCTTACCACCTTCTGCTTTGAGTTAAATGTGGAGACTTTTACTCCTCCAATAATGTATTCTGGAATCCCAGAGTTAGTGCTGAGTCCAAAATATAATGGTCTGATGGGAGGATGGGAGAGGGTGACTGGGGTTTTTAATATTTGACCCTATCAAAATATGTAAGTACCACAGGAGTTAATTATGGGTGAATAAGCTTTAATCTCTATTTATAATAATGAACAATAGTAAACAGAAGAGTGGTTTTTTTGTTTTGTTTTATTTTGTAATTAGGAGAATAGCATTAATCTCTTGGTCATGTGTTTGGTCATACAGATACCCTCAGACCTTCTGGATAAAGAATTTCTGCCTATCCTACAGGAGGAGCCCTTGCCGCCATTGGCTCTTGTACCCTTTACAGAAGAAGAACAGGTTTGTGCCTTAGGTCAAACAAACCCTTGTTCTTTCCACTAAGACATGAAAATAGGAAGCTACTACTTAAGCTCTAAGGATTAGCCTGAGTCACCACAGGTGTGCTTCCTTCTTACTATTTCTTGGTATGAGGATGCCTTTTATTTATTTTTAATTTTTAAATTTTTTTTGTGGCTGGCTGGTATTGAGATCCGAACCCTTGACCTTGGTGTTACAGCACCGTGCTCCAACCAACTGAGCTAACCGGCCAGCCCTAGGATGCCTTTTAGTTGACTAGATTTTGCTTTAGTTTCTGAAGCTGTTGAATATTATGTAGAGATAAGGAAATGTTTCTAGATCCTTAAGGACAGTGGGAACCATCCCTTATAATGTACTCAAGTACAGAGGAAGAGTTATTATTGTGGGGAGGTGGGGAAGATCATCTTTGTTTTTCAGAAGTAATTGCCAACCTGAATTCTCACCAGTGCATTTTATCTTAAAGGGAAATATAGGTCTTTAGCTCAAAATGTGCTTGAAACTCTTTTTGTCAATAGTTAGTTTGTGTGATGTTGTGAGAAAGAAAATTTCTGGGCTGGGAAGTAACAAATTTTGTATTGTCCCTAATTTTAGTGCACTATGTCTTGTGCAAAAGTAAATAAAAGAGTTTGTGATTTCAAAGAACTTATGGTGATTATAGTAAAATGGAGAAACAAGAGTTTTGTTTTGGAATGCCACTTTAAATGAAGAATTATCATGACCTTTTTATTTTTTTTTAACAGCTTTTTTGAGACAATTAACATGCTATAAAATTCACCTTTTTGAAGTATACAATTCAGTGGTTTTTAGTATGTTCACTAAGTTATACAACCATCACCACCATCTAATTCTAGAACACTTTCATCATTAGTTTTTGTGGCAACCATGGGTGTTTTCTCTACATTCTTGACATGTTTTACATGCAGAAGTCACTTTATTAAGAAAGAAAAGCTTATTAAAAACAGCCCTCTATTGGAACCATCTTAAGATCTAAGAAAGGTATGATATTAATCTTTGGTGATTTTCAGCACCGTACGTTTATGAACTATTCTTGTTTATGGCTTCTTGTGAATCAGGCTAGTTCCATCTTTATGAAACTCAATATTTTCTGGGGTCATCAAGCGGAATGACCCTTGAAGATCCATTTTCATTGACCAAAAGGTGTTTATTGCTGTAAAGAGTACACAGGAAGGAAACGGTCCTGTCTACAGTGATTGCTGAAAAGTTCCTGCCAACTAATCAAATTGACATCTGACTATATTTTGGTTTAATTTGTCTTAAAAATATTTTTATTATGAAATATTTCAGAAAGACAAGCATAGAGAACATTATTGCAAACCATTTACTATATACTGTTCAGATATGTCACATCTTAAAATTATGACATGTCTGTTTGTCTTTTTTGTTTAAGAACTCAGATTTCTTATACAGTTGAAACTGCCTGAGATGTACCCTGTTCCTTCCTTCCCGTAGATTACTATGAGTTGGTTTATTTTTGTCATTCATATTTTTATATTTTCGTTACATATTTATGTATCCAAAGGCTATAGAATAGTTTCTTTTTATAGGGTTATAAATTTTGTATTGAAGATAACATACGTAGTTTTTATTCTGCAGCCGGCTTACTTTTTCTCTCAACAGTGAGTTTTAGATTTATCTATGTTGATACATGAAGCTCTAGTTCATTCGTCTCTGCTGTAGAGTATATTTCTTAGTATGAGAAAACCTACAATTTTTTAATCTCTTATTAGATATTTAGGTTTTCAACTTTTGCTATTACAAACCAAGCTGCAGTGAGCATTCTTATAATGTGTATTGTAAAAGTGGAATCACTGGGTTTTGGTTGTTTGCGTTTTTTAAAAACTTTATTGGGTATTGCCAATTACTTTTTATAGTGTTTTAGACTGATTTGCACTCCCACTAGCAGTGTCTGAGATGTCTCATTTCTATACACCTCTCTAGCTCTTGGTTTTTAAATTTTGAACGAAGTGATAGTTATGATAGCTGTTTTTAATTTGCATTTTACTACTTTTTAGTGACGTTGAACATCTTTTCATATGCTTGTGGGCCACTGTGGTCTTTTATTTGCCTGTGTCCTTTGCCCATTGTTCTCTTGTGGTGTTTGTCTTTCTTATTGATTTTATGATTTCTTCATATGTTCTTTAAATTAATAAAACCTTATTATAAAAGTTACTCATATTCATTGTAGAAAATACAGAAAGTTATAAAGAAAAAATCTCACCCGTAAATTCACCATGCAGACTTAACACACTTTTATTGCACTGTATTTATATATCTTTAGTTGTCAGTGCATACCAACACAGACTGAATCCAATAGCATATTAAAAGGACTATGCACCATGACCCAGCTGGATTTATACCTGGAATACAAGGGTGGTTGAACCTAAGAAAATCAGTGTAATACACCATATTAATAGAACAAAGGAAAAAAGCCACCTAATTATGTCAATTGATGCAGAAAAAGCATTTGTCAGAATTCAGCACCCTTTCATGTTAAGAGACTCAGCATGCTAGAAGCAGAAAGGAACTTCATTAGCTGATTAAGGGCATTTCTATAAAACCCAGAGCTAACATTATACACAGTGGTAGGAGACTGAAAGCTTTCCCCCTGAGATTAGGAACAAAACAAGGATGCCCATTTTCACCACTGCTGTCCGACATTGTATTAGAAGTTCTAGCCAGACCAGTGAGGTGACAAAAAGAAATTAAAGGCATCCAGATTGGAAGAGTAGAAGTAAAACTCTCTGTTGGCAGATGGCATGATACTATATATAGAAAGTCTAAAAACTCTGCAAAAAAGCTATTAGCACTAATAAATGAATTGAGCACCGTTGTAGGGTACAAGATCAGTGCACAGAACATTAATTGTAATTCTATACCCAATGATGAACAATCCACAAAGGAAGTTAAGAAAATAATTCCATTTACAGTATAATCAAAAAGAATAAAATAAGAATAAATTTAACCAAGGAAGTATAAGACTTTTACACTGAAAACCACAAGACACTTGAAAGAAATTAAAGAATACCTAAATAAATGGAAAGACCTACATGCTTATGGATTGGAAGACTTGATATTGTTAAGATGGCAGTACTCCCCAAAGCAATCTTACAGAGTCCATGCAATTCCTATCAAAACCCCAATGGCCTTTTGGGCAGACATTGACAAACTGATCTTAAAATTCATGTGGAGTTACAAGGACCCTAAACGGTCAAAACAATTTTGAAAAATAACAAAGATGGAGGACTCACACTTCCCAATTCCAAAACTTAGTACAAAGCTACAGTGATCAAAACATTGTGGCACAAAGACAGATATATAGATCAGTGGAATACAGTTGAAAGTTCAGAAGTAAACACAACTTGCCCGATACTGCTAGATTACTTTCAAGAAGGTATGAATGCGTATCTCTCTTTTGTTTCACTGCCATCATAGCAATAGTATTTTACCATTATTTTTGCTATGTTCAGTATTTTATTATTTTATTTTATTTACATATTTTTTGAATAAGTAATAAATCAAATGGTTTAAAAGTGAAGATTTACAGAAGAGTCTATAATAGAAAATCTCCTTTCCATCCCTCTCCCAGCCACCTGTACCCTTTTCCCAAAGGCAGCCAGTGTTAGCAGTTTCTTGTATATTTTTCCAAGTAAATGTGTATGTGTATTTCCCACCTCTTTATACAAATGTTGGTATACACTAAACTTTGTTCTGCTAATATCTGTTCTTCTAACATTGAGTATATTTATTGAAAGAATTCCCTGCAAATTTGGAAAAAAGTTTTCCCATTGTTTTAGTTTGTATTTCTTTGCCAATAGCAGCGAAGAGGTTTTTTAAATTTTTAAATTTTTTATTGTCCCCCCTCTTCCTTTTTTTTTTTTTTGGCGACTGGCTGGTACAGGGATCTGAACCCCCGACCTTGTTGTTACAACACCACACACTAACCAGCTGAGCTAACTGGCCAGCTGGGCAGTGAAGAGTTTTTCAGATGTTTATTCATCATTTACGTTTCTATGAATTATTTTCTTCTTGTCTTTGCCAATTTTTCTTTAGGGATTTTTTTTCTTGTTGATTTGTACTATTTCTATAAGCTCCTTATGTTTTAAGATCAATGGCCGTAGTTGTGCCAGCTTTCTAAATTTTTAAATTGTATTTATAATTTTAAATACAGAAGTTAATTTTTATATAGCTCAGTATATAAGTTTTATTCTTCTGATTATTTTTAGCTATTTATACATATTTAAACAGTTTTTAAAAATTTTTCCCTAAATGATTTCCTAGGTTTCTTAGAGTGTAAATTGTCCAGAAAAGCTGTGTTGTAAATAGGGAGGATGACTTTCTCCTAGTTACCAAAACATGATAGATTTTAATCAATAGAGTGAGTAATGGAATCATCTAGAAACATCCCATATCATTTCTAAGAAATTAATATGTAGTAAGTGGCTATATAAGTCATTTGGAAAATCAAAGATTATTCAACAAGTGCTGCTTGGGAACTGGTGGTTAACAATTAACCAGTGATGGTTAGCAATTTGAAGAAGAATAAAATTAGGTATGCACTACACTTAAACACCAAAATTAGTTCTAGATTGACTAAAGGACTAGGTCTTAATTTTGTTTTTGTAATGGAATGTTTGTTTTAAGGTCTGCATTTTATGATCACAGGGTCTTAATGTGAGGATTGGCAAATTTTCACAGTAGCCACATATTGAGGTCCAAGTTTGGCAGCCGGCTAGTATGGGGATCAAAATCCTTGACCTTGATGTTATAAGGCTGTGCTTAACCAATTGAGCTATCTGGCCAGCCTGGGGTCCAGTTTTGGAAGCATTTAAAATGTATCATTTATAAAATATGTTGAAGTAGGACAGTACTTAAAGCTGGCAAAGATTCATCAAAACTTTGATGTTTGTCCTTTGATGGTTAGGCCACCCCTTCAGGGATTGTTTAGATCTTCCTAGACTAGTGTTTTATATACTTTTTCTTTCAGTACTCCTGTAGGGAGGTAAATACTTTTACTGACCTAAAGTAAGATTTTAACTGTGTATCTTACGTTTCCTGAAGTTATCTGAAACTTCTATGTATGAGGGGTCTCCAGAGTCTTTTCTCATGGAAAGATGATGATTCTTCTTATTTTGGCAGCTGACCAATACAGGGACTGAGCTTTAGATCTTGGTGTTATTAGCACCATGCTCTAACCAACTGAACTGACTGGCTAGCCTCCGTGTTATCTTTTAATTCTATTTTTCCACAAACTTTTTGAAGTGCTCTCATATGTGTGTATAAAATATAACGAGGAAAAATGTTTTCTTAGAACAAAACCAGTGCTCAAAGAAGATCTTCTAATTGTTCTTTTAATTTGGCATTTCCCTCGAATATGTATCTCAGATTGAGAAGCATTATTCTATGCACTACACCTATAATTTAGGTAGCTGCTACAAAATTGGTATATTTTATTTATTTGACATCAAAGAAAATTATTTCACTTATGCATTCTGGAATAGATAGTACATGTACATATACATAAAATATTCAGAAAGCACATATAGTGAAAAGCAAGTCTGCTGTTCACACAATCTCTGGTACCTATTACTCTTCCTCAGTAGTAACCACTGTTTCCATTTTTTTGCATGCCCTTCTAGGGGTGTTTAAGGCATCTACAACTATCTGTATATTCCTTTAACCAACCCTCTGCCCTGCTTCCCCCCAAAAATGGTAGTAGCATTTACGCACATAGTTCTACACTTTACTGTTTTTACCTAAGCATCTATCTAGGAGATAATAGCAAATACTTATTTAGCTTTTAATGTGTGTCAGGCACTGTTCTAAGCAGTTGACATTTAATTGGTTGCATGCCTACAACAGCCCATGAGGAGGTGGAAATATCATCACCATCCGCATTATGTAGATGAGGAAAATGAGGCACAGAGAGAAGTCAAGTAAAGGAGCCAGAATTCAGTCCAGGCAGTCTGGTCTCTCCTTGCTTCTAACTACAACTATGCTCTCTTGTCCTTGTGTATTACATTGTATTTTACATTGGCCATAGGAAATTGCAGTTTTTGTGGATCAGAAATGATTGAATGTTAAATTAACAGTTTCATATAGTTCACCTTAGGGCTGGCGGGGTTAGCTCGGTTGGTTAGAGTGCAGCCTCACAATGCCAAGGTCATGGATTTGGATCCCCGTACTGGCCAGCCACCAAAAAAAAAAAAAAAAAAAAAGTTTGTCCATATAGTTCAACTTAAAAAAATAGAGTTGCCTCATTTTTTAAACCACTGTATAGAATTCCATGTGTAGATGACCATGATTTTCAAATTAGCCTCTGTTGGTTGATACTTAGTTGGTTTCCATATTTGCTTTTATAAACAGTGCCACAGTTAAAGATTTTTCGACTTGTTATTTTTCACATGTAAGAAGTGAAATTGTTGTGTCATAGTGTATGGAAATTTAAATATACTTTGAGAAATTGCCTTCCAAAGAGATTATACCAGTTTTGCAGTGTGTTAGAGTCTCTGAAAATATATGAGAGTTACCCCACACTTATGGATGGGTGCATTTGAGTTTTATACATGGGTATGTTGGTAATAAAATGTTCAACTACATGGGATCTTGGCATTCATAATGTAAATAGCTCTAACCTCTGTATTTTCAATGTTAGAGTGTATTAATATAGATTTTGGGACTATGTAAGTCTTCTTTAATTATGATAATGCCCAGAGGTTGCCCAGAGGTGTTATTCGACACTCCACTGGTTACTCTGTGCTAAAAGGTAAGCTGATATGTATGTTTCAGCCAGTTTTCAATTTTTTAAAATAAGTTTTATTAAAATATAGTTTGAAGGGCTGGCCCATGGCTCACTTGGGAGAGTGTGTTGCTGATAACACCAAGGCCACGGGTTTGGATCCCTATATAGGGGTGGCCGGTTGGCTCAATTGGAAGAGCGTGGTGCTGACGACACCAAGTCAAGGGTTAAGATACCCTACTGGTCATCTTTAAAAAAAAAAAAAGAAAAAAAAAAAAGTTTGAAATAGGTTTTTGAGTTGGGCGTCTTCTAATTTTTAGTTACCGAGTAATTACATCTTAAGTCTTCAGCTTTGTTTGTTTGTTTCTTTCTTTTTTTTGTGTGTGTGACCAGTAAGGGGATCGCAACCCTTGGCTTGGTGTCGTCTGCACCACACTCAGCCAGTGAGTGCACTGGCCATCCCTATATAGGATCTGAACCTGCGGCAGGAGCACTGCTGCGCTCCCAGTGCCGCACTCTCCCGAGTGAGCCACGGGGTTGGCCCCTTAAATCTTCAGCTTTGAAGTTACTTGATTATGTGAATATATACCTATAAAACTCAAAGAGAACAACTTTATTTACATTGATAAAGTTTTTAAAATTTACCTGAACAAGTCGTATTGAATAAAATTCTGAAAAAGACAAACATGATAAGAAAATGACCCATATGTTAACACAAGAAATTTAATAATGAAAGAAGTTTTTAGCTAATTACGTGTTGACTTCTTCAAACAAAGCAGGTAATAGACATCATACTTCAATTGATATAGAATCAAAATAGAAAATTGGTGGACACCACTTTGGATGAAAATGTTAGTTGAATTGCAGACTCTTTTTCACCCTAACTCTTAAGTCTCACTTCTTCACTTCTGCCAGGAGGAACCTTGGCTACAGCCACGCCCAAGGTGCATTTTCCTCTGTGTTCCACTCCTCCACACTTTTGTATAAATGTCTGTTGGGTTCCAAGTTTTCAGAAGTTATTCAAGTAAGGATATATCCCAATATTTTCCTAGTTTAAAATTCTCCTTCAAATGCTCAGGGTTTTTATATTTTATAGATCATTTTTCATGATTTTTATAATTACTTTTCCATTACTTTTTCCAAAGCCCCATATATTCCATTTATCCAGAAGTATCATAGACATATTTTTGGCTCTTGGCCTCCCTTCTTCCTGTATGGATGCACACCTACTACTATTTCATTGTAATTGACCCTATTGTAGATTGGCTGTGGGTACAAGTGCAGGTTAGTGATTAAGTGTTGGGAATTGATATTTTTTTCAAGCATTTCTTCCCCTTTCCATTAATGTATTATTTAGGTGGTTGATCTTACGGAGATTTTTACTTGGCCCTTCCCCATTCACTTCTGATTCCTGTCATTCTGTTATAATACTTGGAGTTGCAAATCCACATTGGTGAACAGAATGAGGATCTTTGTCATGCTACTGTTGCATCAGACCTTTTTGTGACTCCCTCTCATTTCTACCTTTCACTGTAGGCTTAAAGGACCCTTTTAAGCCAGGTCACTTTTACAAAGTTTTCTCTATATATTCTGTTGCATATTTATCCTGTGTGCTTCTGGTTACATACAGCATTTAATTTGTTTGCTTGTTTAATATTTCCTCACCAAACCTAGCATAGTGAAGGTATTGGTTGTTGGTTTTGTTGGTCTGAAATATTAATTTGAAATTGTCAGGTAAAATCGGGTTTTGGATCATCTCCGCATATTGTGTAGTGGCAAGTAGATGCCATTTTATAGATGCAATGGGATGTGGGGAGAAGCAACATGTAGTTTTATCTTATCTGTTTTATCCATTTTTTCTTTTTTCTTTTTCTTTTTCTTTTTTTTTTTGGCAGAGAAACTTTTCCATGTCTGTAAATAGTGCTGCTGTCCTGAGATTGACAGGACGAGGAGGAGGAGGAACAGTGGTGGGGGCTCCTAGAGGTCGAAGTTCTTCAAGAGGGCGAGGTGAGCTTTCATGTGAAAAAAGTAATGGAGGAGGAGGAGGAGGAGGAGGATAGGGAAATCACTTTTAAATATTTTAATGCCTGATTTTTAAAAAAACCTGCCCTTTGACATTAACTGCATACTAAATGTCCACATTTATTTTCTTAACCATTTCTCAAGGTATCTGCTGCATAACCCCTGATTTGTAGCAGAGGAGTGTAATTCTAACTGTAGAGAATTGAGTGTGAGGAAGTCTAGACGGTACCAGTTGACTTTGGCAGATCCTTGTTATCCAGGTTCCTTGTCCCCAGCGAGCCTTACACTTTGGGATCCAGAGCTTCCTAAAGTGTCTTGACTCCTGGAGCAGTGTTGATATTCCTGCAGGCCTCCATGACACAGAGTTTCTGTACGAGGGCCATGTGCCAAGAGTGTCCACAGCCAGAGAGAGGCTTTAGGAAAAAATGTCTCATATCAATACTAGGGTCTTTTAGGGGGTGGAACAAGAAATAATTATGCAGCATTCTGTTTGACCTTTAATTTTATAGATTTATGTCTTAGAAAAATAATTGTTATTTTGATATTACTTGTTTCTTTGATATCTGCTGTTTTGGGTTTGCTGATTTTCTGCTATATAAAGTATTCTTGATGTTTGTCATATAAATATTTTCTTGAGCATTAACTCTAAGTTGGTTAAATCATAGCACTAGTCTAAACATACTTTGTAGTTTTCTCTAAGAGATGCTTTAGAAATGGAAGAATTTGGTGTCTGCAGCAATAGAAACTGTTATCTCCACATACACACCACCAAGATGGGTATGATCATGAGTGTGGAATATCTAAATGCTTTTAAGGTTGTGCCTTATGAATAATTTATATACATTCTTTATAGAAAATGTATTTAATTATACATTCCTATGAAGAAGTTTCTTTCAGTAGTCCGTTCAGAATGTGGGCAGAATGTGGCATGAATAGTGAAGAGGCTAACTAAAATTCTTCACTTCTTATGCTAGGTACTATCACCTAGTTACATTTTTTCCTTCTGAATTTATTTGTCTGTCTCTGGAATAGTGGTTTTTAATCTGAGAAATTGTTAGATTCATCTGTAAAACTTATATCTCTGCAACAGAATTTTGGGTGGTGATATCTATCTAGGTGTGTGTGTGCTTCAAAAGCTCCGCAGGCAATTCAGATTCACACACCCAGTTAGGTTCCATTGATTCAGAATTTGTCTGAGATTCATGCATCTTGATGATGTGATAGTGTTTTGAAGATGAGACTGACCACTTACGGCTCTGTCCTGCTACTTGGGCATTTCCTGTTTTTTCTGCTTTCGGTTGGCAGTGAGTAGCGGTTGCACTCAGGCAGCTTTGCCTCCAGTGCTTTTCAGGGCCAGTCAGAGAGAGACCTTCTTCATCAAGAAGTAGGAACTACACCAACTTTGTGTGCTGCAAGTATCAACCAGTCTCTAAATAGGACTTCGTTTTTTTTAAATTTTAAATTTAAATTTTAAAAAAATGACATATTGAGAAACAAGCTAATGATTGGTGGTGTTTTTTGGTTTCTTTAAATAATGATCATTGTGGCTTTTCTTTGCATGGGCACAGCTAATATTAGATTATTATCCTGGCTCTTTCCAACTTGAAACTTTGATATGAAAATCAGCTGATTTCAGACTTCTAAATATCATATCCTAGTAAAATTTAAACAAACAAATAAATGGATGAAGAAAACAACATAAACGTGTTATCTTTCAATTTTATTTGGTGAGAATGTTTAAAAATAAAGCAAGTAACACAATTGTCAACCACTGCCTTTATCATCATTAAAAGAAAGTATATTTTAATCCTCAAAAAGAATAGGGTAAAATCTCATTCCTTTAAATTTAGTTTTATGAAGGGTTCATCATATTACATTTACTTGCTTATTCCTGTATGGGAATCACATTTATAGATGACTTAAATTTTGCAAGCCGTAAAGCTCTAGAATCTGATTCTTTTTATGTACCCCATTATAAAACTTCAGTCTCATACGGAGGATCAGTGTCAATACTAGTCATAAATGGCAGAAAATATTTTATATGTGTTTTGCTTGTTTTTTTTGTAACCTGAAGACTTTTTTATATTCATGTATTTCTGAAATAAAACATTTTCTTCAAGTGATTTGAATGTAGTGGCTTTCCTGAGAAAATTGTTTTCTGAAAGGAGTAAGGACTTTTTTTCCCTTCATAAAACCATCATCAGAGGGGAACACCCCAGTGTTTTGTAGTGGTTTGCATTACATTATTTTAGGATCTTAAATAAAATGTATAAATTTCCTGATGTGGGGAGAGGTACTTAACTTGTGAGTTGACTTTGTTGACTTAAAGTGAAGTTGACACAATTGGAAGGTACCTTTAAGATTATTACAGTTCATCCTTGGTCCTTACTTCCATTTTACAGGTATCCATTGTTCCTAAAATTACCCAATTACAATTCTACGCATTATTTTGGTATTTCATAATATGGTCATATAAAAGTATACTATTCTGAATCAGTTCTTCGTAAATTATAACCAAGTAGTAGAAATACCTCATGGATATTTGAAATAATTATTTAACGGAATTATTTAGCTTTGGAATGCATTCATGCTTTTATTCAAGATCCATCATCATTTTTCTTTGAGTCATTTTGCATTATGGGAGAAGTTGAGGTAGGGATAATGGCCAGGATTTCATCTAGTTATAAATACATCCCCAGACCCCCATCCTCCTATAATTTTCCTTAATTGTCTGTTGGATAAAACTGGTACACATTAGTTGGGAAAACTATAGAAAGCATAGAGCTGAAAGTGCATACTGCCTTCTGCTGTCAGACCCAGCAATTGGATGTATGGCCTTCCTGAGCCTCACTGTGCAGCTGTATCATTTTATGTAAATGGAATAATCTCTATATGCATTGTTCTGTGGTATGCTTTTGTCATTCAGCAGAATAATGTAGATTTCTGTTAATGTCAGTACTTTATCTTCTGTGGCTTCATGGTGTTCTACTGTATTGTTTTATCAGAATTTATTTAGCCAGGCCTTCATGGATTAGGTTGTTTGTGGTTTTTAAAATTGCAATGAACATCTTCATACATATGTATTTGCATACCTGTGCAGGTATTTCTATTAGGAGAAATTGTATGTAGAATTGTTGAGTCAGATATTGATAAGTCTAACCAAATTGCTTTCAGTAAAGGACAGTTTACATTTGAACCACCACCAGAGCTTCTAAATTCCTGCATCCACATACTGTTACCAGCTCTGTGGTTCGAATTTAGTCCTTATACTTTTCTTACGTCAAGATTTGAGTAGAGGGCAAAAGGTGTGCTTAGTTTCTGTAGAATATCCTCTGAGTTCATGACATTGATAGTTGACCCTATTGAGGTATCTTTTTCTCTGGGATTAGAAAAAATATTTTATCATTTGTCCTTGGCTTTTTAACTTTAGCTTCTCCTCACCATCTAGTCTCTAAATCAAGATGTCTCCCATTTTTATTGAAGATAATCCAATAAGAGGTTTGATTTACAGTAATGCTTTATTGAACTTAGTAGAATTTCACTTATTATTAAATAAATTATTTAATTTATTTAATGAACTTATATTAAAGGTGCCTGGGACTGGGGATTTTTACATTAGGTTTTTAACTTGCTTCTTTAAACCTCCTGTGGTCTAGCCACTTAGTTCCATTATTGGTCTCACAGGTAAAGATACCTCAGGACTTGCTAAATATTTAAATATAGATGTCTTGTTTATGTAGAGACAGGACTTCAGAGGTTAATCTTTGGTGTCAAATGTATGGTAATGTTGACATGTGACTCATTTTTTCTATTTTTCTTATTTTTAGGCAGAGGCAGAGGTGAATGTGGTTTCTACCAAAGAAGTTTTGATGAAGTAGAGGGTGTGTTTGGTCGAGGAGGTGGCAGGGAAATGCATAGATCGCAGAGCTGGGAGGAAAGGTAACTGAAGGATCCAGATCTTGGCATAAAGATTTCTTGGTATATAAAACTTACTTGTTTTCGCTTTCTGCAGAGGAGAAGCCTCTTTGTATAGTTACATGGTTTCACTTTTTAAAAAATGCTTTTAATTATTTCATATTAAGTTGTGTGTTAGAAATTTTTAAATTACCCTTATTTAAAGGAAGAAGTATTCTAGATAGATTACTATGTTAGTGTCAGCATAGATAGGTTATTTTATTTGCTATTTGATGAGCATTCAGTGGGAAGCATTGCCATTTTATTGTTTGTTGGTATTAGTAAAAGCCTCTTCTCTATATATTGTTTGTGACTTTATATAAAGTTTGTCAAGATGAGTGAGGGCAGTTGCACAAAGATGTATGTGCAAGGATGGTTACTGTGATGATATTTATAATATAAAATAATTGGAAACAAACCAAACAGATTAATATCACTCTTATATAATGTTATATTCACAGCACACAATAGATACCATATAACAAAGTTAAGGATGGTTTTGAAAATAATGATGTGGGGAAACACAAAAAGCAGTATATAAAACTGTGTATTGTGTATCTAATTAAAAAAAATTATATTCTGGGTCAACAGAAACTAGTTTTTGGTAGGTGAGGTAATGGATATTTTTGTTTTCATCTTTATGCTTTTCTGTATTTTCCAAATGTTGGGCAATAATGTATTTGTTTTGTAATTTGAAAGGGAAAGGAGTGCTAATACTATTAAAGAAAAATAGCAAAGTGAGTATCATGGATGGGAAATGTATATATTATTTGCAAGCCTTGTTTGACTTATTTTTTACCTTTTCTAGGGGTGACAGACGTTTTGAAAAACCAGGACGAAAAGATGTAGGTAAGGTTCTGACTGAAAATATTTCCTGGACCTTGATGATACTAGTTTTTAGTTTTAAAATTAAAAAAAAAATTTTGGTGGCTGGCTGGTATGGGGATTGAACCCTGAATCTTGGTGTTATTAGCACCACCCTCTAACCAACTGAGCTAACTAGTAAGCCCCCATGATATTAGTTTTTTTTTAGTATATGTGCTGCCGAAGCGAGCACATGATATTAGTTTTTAATGAGGCTCACATGTAAGGATAAATTTATTAAAAAATTGACTCAGTTACGTGCACCTCTCCAGTAGATGGGGTTGTAGCATTGCTAGCATTTAGAATTCCGTGATTATTGAGGTCTCCATTGCGTGAAACCAGGGATGATGAATACAACCATTAGGATTTATTTAACTTTTTAGAATTCTGTGTTCTCTGGAAGATATGTATTCTTTATTAAGGCCATTTTGTGAACTGAAATTTCAAGTTAGAAACCAGTCTAATAACTCCTTTTCCAGTGTAGATAGCATTTCCAGGTGAGAATAGGGAAATGCTAGAATCTTTGCTTTTGAATCAGAGAGCAAAGTCTAAAACTGTTTTTTTTTTCTTTCTGTTTTTTTGTGTTTGTTTTCTTTAAAGTCTAAAACTATGAATGTTCTTTCTTTAGTCATCTATTCATCTGGTCTTTTTGCTGTATAGTCTCATTTATTTATTTTTCTTATTTTGAGATGAGAGCAGTCAAATAATATAGTTACAGTATCCACTGAAGAGGAACATAATAAGGGAACAGGATTTCAGTGTTTATGATGAATTAATCATAGTTTATATTAAACAATTTATAATGCTAAGATGGGCTTTCTGACGGATTAGATGTACTACTTTACAAACTATCAATAGGTATTAGCATCTAAGGGGGAAAAAAAGTGCTGATTCATAATACCATTGCAGTTATGAAAATAGCTATACGAGTTCCAAATTCCTACAAGTACCAGACAAGTTTTCCAGAGCATGATTATATCTGACAGTGGTAAACATTTCTCATACACATATGTTAAATATAGGAATATCATTCACAGACCGATTGTTTTAAAAACTCATAAGTATATGAGTATATGCTTCACTGTTTTCATATAAAACTCATTTAAACATATCAGTGAAAAAAAAAAACATATCAGTGATTTGAATTCCTCATTCGTTAACATGGCATTGTGAATACTCAGTTGTATTTACATTAACGAAAAGCCATTAAATGAGTGTAGTATGAAGAAATTTGGAACAGATTGGGGAGATAATTTATTGTTTGTTTTACCCATATTATAGATTATTGGATGACTGTTCTCTTGGGGGACTTGTCAGGACCTCTGCTCCTATCCTTGTCTGATTCAGTAGTTTTGCCAGTAAATATGGAGAGGTGACAGGAAGAAGGGGGGGCAGTTTAAAGAATACAGGATTTGGAATCAGAAGATATTTGGTATTCTGAGCTCTTAGATATTTGTTATTCTTACAATAAAATGAGATAAAACCTTACAGAATTTTTAGGATTAAATAAGAGCATATCAACTCATTTATTCATTCAGCAAATATTGAATTCCTACTTATATGCTAGGCCTTGTGCTTGGTGCTAAATAAATATTCCTTTTCTTTGGAGGACATTGTTGGTGGAGGATGATGTTGGTGTGCTGATCAGACTTTCATATCATTCAGTGTTAAGAGGGATAACTCTGGAGTGGAACAGTTGGGACTTGGGATGAGAATTAAGGTGGAACAAGAGACCAAATTAAATCAAATGGAAATTTAACAGCAGCAAATGCCAAGTCTTACATAAATAAATTATGGAAGTTAAAATGTGGAGTAGCTGTGTGCAGCAGCAGCTCATGGGGAAAGGCACAGCCCTCTCAGCAGACTGTGTGCTTCATGTTAATCAGCAGCCTGATAGTATCCTCACAGCTGTGAGCAGTATTTACTAGAACTAAAGTGTCCTCAGTGAGTCAGGTGATAGAGAGTCCTATTGTCTTTTCTGTGGTCACAGGACAGCCTGAGCATTGTGTTCACTTCTGGGGTCACACCTTGAAAGGGTCTGAACATTGGAGTAGGAGGACTGCAGCATTTGAAACCTTGCGTTGGTGACTGCGTGAGGGAAATGGGGTGGTATAGATAGGAGACTAAACTAGATAGGACAGAGTGGAGTGCATGGTTATAGCGTCACTGTCTGCGAATACTTGCTTAACGATCATGTGAAAGAGGAATAAGACTTGATCTGTATGAGTCTAAAGGGCAGAAAGGGGCTGAGCGATGGATGATTCAAGGAGGCAGGTATTTGATACAATCTTAAAAAGATCTAATAATTAGAGTTGTCTGTAAATGACTTGGGTTGCTCTGGTAAAGTAGTGAATTCCCTGAATGAGAATAGCTTGATTTTAACTTTTTGACACATATTAATACTTTGGTGGTTTGAAATAGATGAGCATAAAGTTCTTTTTCATCGTTATTTGCAGTTCTCATATTTAACAATATTAATCCAATTAGGGTAATTTCTCTAACCACGCTTTATTGAGTAAAGCTTATTTTCTTTGCACCCCTTAGGTATATCTTTGAAAAGGCGAGTTGCATAAAGCTAAATTGCTATGAAGTGTTTAAGAATATTAAGGAGGTTAATGTACTAACTACTTCTAGTGTACTATCACAGCAATTTCCACACACAGACAGACACACACACGTATTCTAATATGTCATGGTGGCTTTTATTCTGAATTTTCTCTTTTTGAAAGCAATCCACTTGTTGAAAATAATGTAGATTAAAAAAATATTGTTCGTAATTATATGCTTTCCAATAACGGCACTAAACTAGTTTGTTGGGATACACTAGTGTCTTGATCAATTGTGAGATGTCCTGTGACATTAAATTAATTTAAATACGGAAGGTTCCAAAATGATTTATTCTTTTAAAAATTAGAGATGGTTCATATCATGTATTTGCTTTTTATATGAAGAGAAGTGCGTGGAATTACAGACATCTGGGTAAGAATCATGCGCAACTCCTGTGAACACTCATGGGAGAATGTGGAGGTGGAAAAGTCCTGTGGTACTGGGATTATAATTCTTATTTAATAGAAATTGATTGCTGCATGGGGAGAGATCAGTTCTGGTGATCATCTTGTAGTATGATTCTGTGAGGATGAAATTAAAAGGTCATTGAAAAATAAAAATTGATGCAGATAATACCAATAGGCTTAGCCCAATTTTATACTAATTAGTGCATTTTGGTGTGAAATACTTAGACATAGCAATTTTTGATTATAGACTGTTTGTGGAAGTTGGTAATATGCGCTTGTACGCAGATAAACTAGGTACTTAAGATTTTTGGCAACTGGTCTCCAGTTTATTGGAACTGTCATGCTATCTGTATTGGTTTCCAAAAGTACTTTTTAAGTTAGTTCCAAAGTGGTCTTCCTGATCATGTCTCTGAGACACCGTGACTGAGCTCTCATGTGGTCCAGGTTAGTGAGCTGTACATCCAGGAAGGCAGAGCTGCCATTCCTACCACCCAGTAATTTCCCCCCTCTTTCTATTTATTTTCCTGAGAGGATGGTGGTCTCTCTGCAGATAACTTAATGTTTAACCTGGAAACTGATTCTATGAAATATGTGAAAAAATCATGAACAGTGCTACCAGAAGCTTTCTGTCCCCTAGACAAAAGTTTTTGATCACATTTCTTAGCTGTTTGTAAAATATTTGTTTAGTTTAACAACATTAGTTTACCAATATAGGGTTTTTTTGGGGTGTGTGTGGGAGAAACCACATTTTGTTTTCAAATGCCAAGTTTATGTATAAATAGTAAGTATAATTTGAGACGCATGTGACTTGGAGAACGTGCCGCATCTATAAGGGAGACTTAGATCCCAGATCTCATTTATTTGTGTCATCTTGGGCAGCTTCAGTTAACTGTTGAAATTGTGATCTATGTTAGTGATGTAGCACTCAGGAAAAAACATACCATGTAAGTCTTTGATACTACTTTATTTTCACAGGTTAGGTGAATCTTATTAATTTATTATAGAAATAAGAATTCTTGCTATCTTTATGTGTTACAGTAGTCTTGGGTTGGAAAAAAATCGATGGTCTGGTTACTACTTAAGAATGAATGCCTAAGATTTTCAGACAGCAAAAGTTTGCAATAATTTTCTGTATTCTTGATATTCTTCTGCTATTATCAGTCTTAGACCACTCCAGAGTTGTTCTTTATTTTCTTTTCCTTTTGGTCAAAGAGTAGAAAAATGTGGCTTGCTGCTGTGCCCTGCTCTTCCTAACCGCTTGCCTGTACTCAGCTAGTTTTTTATTTCAAGAGATGATTCCTGCCTGGATCATCACCAGTGGGGAAGGTTAATCTTTCACTTTTCCCACACCAACCTGAATAAGGGAAATTTCAGAATAGAAAAGCAGCCACAAATCTTTTTGAAACCTGATAGGGTGACTTTTTTGGTTTTGTTTTGTTTGAGGACAGTTTCATTTTTTGACTGAAATAAAAATTATGTAAAGGATTGTTTTAACTGGATGTAAGAGAAAGGGTTTGCCTTAGTATGTATAAAATAAAAAAATGAAGCAGAGAAAGCATAATTTTCATGGAGTATTAGATTTTGAAAAAAATAATAGAGTTTATCTAGTCCAACCTCCTACTGGTGAATAAACACTCATTTTGTGTTTATAGAAAAAACTATTTGAAGTTGGAAACAGGAATTTGGGGTTGAAAATACTTTGTTGCCTAATTATTTTTTGCTTTATCTATTGGAGATTTTTTCCCTAGTCAAGTTTTGTTTAACTAAACCTTTATATATATAAAAACTTAAGTGTATATTTGTATTTATTAGTTATTTAGACCTGTCATGGTTTCTCATACCATCAAATGAATCATAGGTCAGTAGAGAATGTTTTTATTCAGGTTGGAACCCATTCAGATGAATGGGTGATTATAGTTTTTAAATCGCTATTTGCTTATTATGTAGGGTAGTTTTAAAGTAGGTATAATTTTGCATTTCCTTGGCAAAAATACACACTGCAGGATCCATTTGGGCTGGAGCGTATCTTGTTTGCTGTGATCACTTTCTGCCACAAATATATGAACATATATGCATGCATGTGTTTGGGTGTCATATTCAAATAGGGTTGTGTATAAATCTGTACTTTGTTGGGTTTTTTTTTTTTGGTGTGTGAATTTTTGTTCCTAGTTGTTAAAAATTAAGGGGGTGATACTTACCCTGGTTTTGTAGTATAAAGAACCAAAGGATGCTCTTTGAAAAAAACAACAGTTTCAAAAGGATGATCGCTGAACATTGTGAAATCATCATTCCACCCAGGGAGCTAGGTTTGAAACTAGACTGTTCCTTTGATTTGCAGATGAAAGTGAGAGATTTATGGTTGATTTTCTTGGAGTTCTGTTGTGTTAAACTTCACTGTCCATTTTACCTTCATTACTGGTATTATATACCATATCCTTATTAATTCACCAGCAACATTTCTGTATAAGTATCTGTCAAGTTGAGTTGAGTTCTGTTGATTTCAGCAGATAACCACAGATACAAACTTTGTAAGGTAGATTGTTATGTTTCCGGAATGTGTATTGTTAGCGTAGCCATTTTTTGTGGGCATAGGCATGATTATCATGATGTAATCAGAGAAATGTAATCAGCATTGAAAAAAAGAAAACATGAGATACAATGAAGAGAAAGTAGCTGCATAACTGGCTGGGTGTATTTAATGTATTAAAAAATGGGGTGCCACGGATAAGTCTTATTCTGTCAGTCCTGTTTCAGAGATCTGAAAATTATCAATGCTTTGTCCATTGATACGGATATCCAGGTCAGTCCTGTTTGGGCTCTTAGAGACCAGAGGAATTGGAAGTTCAGGGACAGTCTTGTCAAAATTCTCCATCTTGATTTGATATTCACCTTTGGAACCTCGTGTCAGCAGAGATGCAAAACAGTGATGTAACATGATCTCGGAGGGTAGGTAGGATGTCCTCCTTTGGCATATTTCTCCAGTGCCTTCCTGCATTGCTGAAAGGAATACAACTAATTCAAAATGGGGAGGGTTTTCGTGCTGGAGCAGAGTAGCCAGAGGACTCGATGGTGTAATGGAGTGATAGTATGTTAGTGGAAAGATAAAGAATGGACATTCATCAGAGCTGATGCCGTCAAGGTGGAAATCCACACTGGTCTGGTAGAGTTCGCCGTTTTCTCTTTCCTGATAGAGGACAGCTGAGACCCGGACACTGGTTAGAGGGCTAGGTCGGGTGTTGGCCACTTGGAAGATAAGATTAGGTTTGCCATCTATGTGAGCTACTACTGCTAAGTCAGTAAAGCGAATTGAGAAAGCTCGATTTTTTGGCCGGGCAATCTTCGCCACAAAGGCACCTAGATTAGAAACCATTGAATTTTTTTAAAAATGAAGGCTTTAAATATCAGTACCTTTTCAATGAGAGGGGTATATTAAATAGTTACACACTTCTTGAAATGAATCAGGAATTGAATTCATTGTTAATTTAGGTGGTCTCATTTGTCTAAAGAATTTTTCAGAGTATACATACATTTCTATCTAAAAACCATGATTTCAAAATTGATGAGAAAAATTGATTTTGTTGTATAGAAATGTAAAACTTTATCTTCTAGTTTCATACCAAGTCAAAGAATTGGTCATTTCCTGTATTTCTGCCCCATAAAAGAAAAATGTAATAGAAAATAAATGCGATTTGCTTACGACCAGATTACTTAAAGTTGAAGTAGAGACTAGCTTCAGAGTACAGCAGTATGGGGTAGGGAGGGACCAGTATAATGAGTGGTACATTGAAGAATTTTTTAACTTTGAAACTTATTCAGCTTCTTTTGGGGGGAAGACTCTTGACTATGAAATGATTTCAGTATACCTTTCAAGAACACCCTCCTTGTGCTCCAAGCTGTATGTGAGGGTTTCTTAACCACTTTGGTGCCATAGAACTTATCACAATTATGTTTTAAGTGCTTAAAAATACCATACATACAAAGGAAACCAAATATATTGAAATTCAGTTGAACATTGAAAAAATTATAATATACTATATGTGCTTTATTAATGCATTAAATTATAAAATCTGGTGGGTTTAACACTGATTTTGAAGTATTGTAGTTTGATATGAAAATATCTGTGATTTCTATTTGTGTCAGAGTTACTGGTACTGCTGATGTCATTGTTTTTTTGTTGCCTACATTCATAATTGAGGGAAGTGCCAAATTTCAATTAGGGGTTAGTACAAAAAGATTTGAGTTTTTATTATGTAAGTTCACAGATCCCCTAAATTTTATCCAAGTACTGAACCACTATAAGGCTCTTATAAAAGTAAAGTGATTTGTTACAGATTATAGAGCTGGTTGGTAGCACACTGGGACTTCATTCCAGATTGCCCTTCATATAGCTCAGTGCTTACCTTCTCAGATTATTATTGGATAGTATGCTAAAACCAGGTTTTCTTTTATTTTTTAAAAAATTGTATATGTCACATAGATAGGACTCCAGCCCTATTTTGTTAGAGGAAAGAATTGTATACGTTACCAGGTTTGTAAGCAAAATCTCTTAATCTTTGTGGCCATATTTCCAGTGCATTTTGCTAGGGATGTATATATGTAACTTTTCTCTAACATACAATGCTAACTGGTACTCTGAGCTCACTGGTATTGAGTAAATGTTGAAAAGATGAACTCAGAAGAGAAAATTCTAGCCCAGTGAAGAAGAGAAAAACTCACATTCATCTGTAAGGTAAAGTGACTGTCAGAATATGCATTGAACATATTTACTCACTTCTTTAACAAAATGGTTAGTTTCTGTGAAAAACTCCTTTTAGACCGTTTGTTAATATATTTTTTGGCACAGGATGTTCCTGAAAGTAAGTGTCATAATGACCCCCCCACTTTTTTTTTTTTTAAAAGATGACCGGTAAGGGGATCTTAACCCTTGACATGGTGTTGTTAGCACCACACTCTTCCAAGCGAGCTAACCGGCCATCCCTATATAGGGATCCGAACCCGTGGCCTTGGTGTTATCAGCACCACACTCTCCCAAGTGAGCCAAGGGGTGGCCCTGCTTCTTTTTATTAAAGTACTTTCAATAAGTAAATTTTAAGTATTGAGTCAGGTTTCTTATACCAGAATACTTCAAAAAGTTCATGGAAAGATTCATACTATCTTTTAATTCTGTTTTTCCATGAACTTTTTCAAGTACCCTTGTACATTTATCCCATTGTTTAGCCCTAGGCTGTTTTTTTTCTATCTTAGGCATTACCTGTTATTAATACTAATAAATTATTCTATAACAGAATTACTTATAACTGACTATACCCTTTCCAAGACACTGGCAGTTTTTGTGTTTTTTTTTTTTTTTAAAAGAACAAAGACAATTACCTGTGATAAAAGCCTCTAGCATGAGGCCTAGGAGCATTTGTATGGCAAGTAAGGCGATTGCACTTGGACAGTCACCACTGGGGAACATGGTACCATAACCAATTGTGAGTTGTGTCTCCAGAGAGAAGGAGAATGCAGCTGTAAAACTGGTGATGTACTTGACACAGATAGTGTGGTTTTCAGGTGGGGCATCATGATCTAGTTCCAGGTCACCATTCATCTCAGCTAGGACATACCAGAGCACCGCAAAGACAAGCCAGTGGACAACAAAAGAAGCAGAAAAAACCAACATCATCCAACGCCAGCGCATGTCCATTAGGATTCCCCAGGCATCTCGAAGATATGCAAGACCTCTTTGAGCACCATCCATTTGAAGTGTGCTGTGGCCATCCTTGGTGACCATCCTCCGGTATCTCTGACTTAGGAGAGGAGCAATAACTTTGCAATTACTTCTGTCCATTGCAGGCTGTAATTTTCTGAAAACAAGCATAAATTAGTAAGCTCTTAACTGTTTTACAGTTAATATTCATGAATTTTGAAGCCTCTTTCACTTTGTTTTCTTGGGACTGCTTCTCAGACTGCAACTTGAGCAGGCTTTCCCAGCTCTCTCTTCTTTTTCTTTACACAAGGGGACATTTATTGACTAAGACTGTTTTTAGCTAATCATGTGCTAGCTTAGGATATTTCTCATTGTTTCCTTGAATGACTATTAAAATATTGTTTGACATTTAAAACTTTCCAAGTATATTTTAAGTATTCCTGAAGGTGGGGGTTGTGATTCACACCTGTTTGACATCCTGTATCTTCCTTGTACAGGTCCAGGCATCAATATTTATTAATTTGACCAAATATTGTGTGCAAGTAACAACTTTTTGTAAGCTTTTAATTGAAGACTATGAATAATTCATAATTAAAAGGAATCAATTTACATGTATAAGTGTTCTTATATACTTAAATAAATAGAAATCTGAGTTTCATGATTAGACTTTGTCACTTAGTGGCAATATTCATGTATTCTTTCTGCCCTGGCTGATATATTGCTGTCTTTTTGACTATTCTAGGCTCTGATTAGATAGTGGGGTGGAGAGAGAATTATTTTCTTTGCAAAATAAAAATTCCAGGTAGACTTTTGTAGGTAGGTAACATTAGCTTTGAAAGTAAGTAAACCAGAAGAAACAGCTTCAGAAGTTTAATAAACTATAATAATTAAGGGATCAAATAGCAATTTAAAAAACATAATAAAATTAGTTTTCTATTGTAAATAGTTTTCATCAGTGGTTATGCTTTTCTGTGTGTGGTGAGTAGAAATCTAATATGTTCCCTTCTTGTGACCATCCTTTCATATAACAAAGGTGTCTTAAGGCATTTGTGTAGAGGCCACCAGGAACAGAATGGGAAATGGGGCTTTTCTTCTCTTGAGTACTCCTCTCTTCTTTGCCACAGTCCACTACCAGGAGTTTATATTGGACTCTTCCCTTTGCTTCCTCATTCAGAAGTAGATACCCTTGGGAGTGTTGCATACCCCCTTCCTGCCTTTAGAGTGACGCTTAAGAAGGGCACTAGAGACATGTAGAGCTAGTTGTTGTTTGGGTTTGCTAGATCCTTTCTATGTCTATGTCTAGGGACTTTGGGGCTTTGGAGACTGCCTTTCTGTGTTGTTGGAATTGGATGTTGACCAGCTGGGTATATACAATTTCTCCTTTTGTCCTGAGGCTAAGTTAACATTTATTAGTGATACTAGAGACATGCTCTTGTTTTTCCTTCAAATTTGAGCTACTGATGGAACATTGGGATGATTGTTCAATTTCTTTAGATTAAATGGCCATTTCATTTTCATGTTATAGTCTTTTTTCTTAAAAAAAAAAAAAAAAAAGGATGACCAATAAGGGGATCTAAAACCTTGACTTGGTGTTGTCAGCACCACGCTCTCCCAAGTGAGCTAACCGGCCATCCCTTTCTAGGGATCCGAACCCGTGGCCTTGGTGTTATCAGCACCACACTGACCCAGGTGAGCCACGGGCTGGCCCTATTTTCATGTTATAATCTTTAAAAAAATCTTTGAGCATTAATGTTTTATAACTTATTACCCTAACAAGTTGTCGTAATCATTTAATGTATTTTTTTTTCTTCGTATAGCTCTTTAATGACCCTTATTTTGCTGGATTTTTTAAGTGTTTTAGGAGACCTAATCTCTGCCCTTTTGGAAATAACATCATCATCTTCCTAGACACTGAGCTAAGTACTTTTATACTAATTCTAATTCTTTAAAATCTCAACAAGATAGACATTATTATCCCCAGTTTTCAGATGAGGTTACTGAGGCTCAGACAAATAAAAGGAACTTACATAGTGCAAATGGGGTCTTTGGATTATTATCCAGGTCTGGCTAATTTCAAAGCCAGTTAATTTTTTTTTTTTTTTATTACAAGAAGTTGTCTATTCAGAATTTGGTAAAATAAAAATCTTTCCCAAGATGATTGGTATTGCATTCTTTGACAACCAGATTTTTAGCATCTTTAGTAGATGCTCTTCTTGCCCCCATAACTGTCTCAAATACATATCTTAAACCATTGTTAACTTAGTATGTTATTCTCATGCCGATAATGATTAATAGCATTAGCTAAAATATATTGTTTATTATGTGCCAGGAATCATACCAAATACTTCACTTGTGTTAACACATGTGAAGTCAATAGGCAATTCCTGGCACAGAGTAAGCTCTCAGTAAGTATTAGTTGCTTTATTGTTAATAATGTTTCTTAACTTTCACAGTAATAAGTACCATTATTATTACAATTTTACATATAACGAAACTGAGGCACGATGAGGTAGTAAGTAGGGGGTATGAATCCCATGTATTCCAAGTCCAGTCAGTGCTATACTGCCTAATAAACAGACATTTGACCCTGGTTAGCCTCTGTGAATAACACTTTGTTCCATTTGACTAGTTTTGTTTAAGAGCTACTACAGAATTTGTTCCATTTGACTGGTTTTGTTTAAGAGCTACTACGGAATATTTGTTCTTCAGGAATGCTTATTAGGTTCAGACCTATGATTTGCAGGTAAGAGATTTTCAGTTAAGGAAGACTTCTTTCAAAATTGAAGATTAGTACAATCAGCCTTAAGAGATTGTCTAGTTGTATTCTGCAGGCCAGTAAAATTAAAACAATGTGGGGAGGAGAGTTCTTATTTGGCATTGCCAAATTTATATTTTGCCAAGTGAGAAGATAATTTAAAAATATAAACCTGTCATCATAATATTGTAAAAGAAAAGATTTTGTCACTTGAAGAGGAGGAGGAAGAAGAAGGCTGTAACAATAAAAGAACGGTTGGCTGCTTTCATAAAAGAGTGTGAACAGCTTTGTTGTCCTTGTTTCTTTTTGCATGAAAATGCCCCTCATGGGCTTGGACACTCGAATTTGTTCCATTTGTGGAGCCACCGTCCTGGTGAATGCTGCGAAGTGCTTAGTGTTTTACAAAAACTTGAGGAGGAAAAACCTCCAAGATTCTTCTTGATTTTCAACCTACCTTATTTATGAACTTTCTAAAATTCATTAGCTGGAGAGATAGGTAGGCTCTATATACTATAGCTAAAGAAATTAATTATTCTCATTTAGGCCTTTTCAGGATTGTTACTTGTTACCTCCAGCTTTTGAAGCACTTTTACTATAGGGTCTTTACAATTTCATTTTTTCCCCTTTCCTTGCAACTAAGTACTGTACATGGAAAAACCTATGAATAGAGAAGTCAAAAGGCTGGTAACAAAACAGTGAAGCAATATCTTTATTTTACATAAGACTTTGCTGGGGTAGAGAGGAACGGGTAAAAAGGGTGTGAAAAATCAACTACAATGTATATTGAGAAGTAAATTAAAAGAAAGACTTTGCTGGATCTGGTTTCTATAATGTTGGGAAGTAGAGTAGTTGAAAGAAGTGAGATTTTGATCCCCGCTTAACAGGTTGCCCTCAATAACTATTCTTCGGATTCATGTAGTCAGTGTACTTTAGTATAAAGAACGTAGGATGGGGGATATGGTCATGAAGCTTGGGCTCTGTTGGTTAAAGTAGCTGTGTCATTTTGGACAAGCCACCTGGTCCTTTTGGCCAGGCATCTTTAGATTAAAACAGAGAAAGGGAAAAAACAGAGAATTAAATAATATGATCCCTTAAAACTCTACAAGTTTGTATGTTTGTTTTCAATTTTTTCGACTGATACAGGTGTCCCGTATGATTTCTTTCTTTTTAAAAATGATTTTACATCGGCATAGATGGTTTTTAAAAAATTATATTATTGTTGTCGATATATGAAGGATTTTTTCTCGTCAAATTTAAAAGTGTCTCATGGGCATGCATTCTGTTTATACTATTATATTTTCAAATCCCCACAGGCACACAAGTGCTTTTTGAATGTATTTGTCTTGGTTTGTATTTTATGTGATTCTCATCAACTGATCCCAATAAAGTAAAATGGGAGATTGGAAAGGTGTTTGTATCTGTGGGTGGGCTGTAAAATATTTGCCCATTTATAAATTGTTTGGTGGAAAAAATAGTACTCTTTATAAAAATGATAGTTTGGCAGCTTCATTGGTCACCAAAATAATGGATTTGTACTACTCATTAGGATGTAGTACTTAAAATTATGTCTTTTTTATTGCTTTGTTGTAAAGTACTAGTGTAGTTCATATTAGACAGTTAAGAGATATAGGCTATAACTACAGTTATTAAATGCTTTACTTTTCTTTTGGCGGGTGGCTGGTACAGGGGTCAGAACCCTTGACCTTGATGTTATCAGCACCACTCTCTCCCAAGTAAGCCACTGGCCAGCCCCCTGCAATTGTTAAATGAATACAGTATTATTATGAATTTGATCATGTCTGGTATAAACATTTTAAATGTTGAGAGTCTTATAATCGTCTGTCCTGTCCTTCATAATTAGGGCAAACAATGTGAGTTCTAACCGTATTATATAAGCTCAGAGATTCTTTCACATTTTAATTTCTTATTCGCAGAAGCATGTACTAATTTCAGTAATAATTTCTTGCTTAAGAAGAAATTTAAAATTAGGATACTCGTTACTTTTTTCATGGGTTAAAACAATAAAAACAGTGATTTATTCTTTTGGCATTTGTTTCTATATATTCGTTTTGTCTTTCTTTAATCCCTTCTAAAAGAAGAAGGCACATTAAAAAAAAAAAGCCACTCAATTTTTCAAGGGTCTCTCTCCTTTGCTCTCTTATAATATTACAGTGGAGAATTAGTATACATTTAATTAAACAGTTAAGAAGAACATTTTCAGTAATGCTTTCAGTAGGGCTATAATTCCATTTTTTTAAATTTAAGGAAAAAGAATAAAGAACCTTAATGTATGACCCTATAGGTAATGTCTTTGTTTTAAAAACCTATTGGAAGTAATCTAGCTCTGTCCCTATGTGCCAGTCAGTTTCTTTCCCTGTTTCCCTTAAGGAAGAAATAAGAATGAATATTATTTCATGTACTCACCAATTCTTTTGCTGGGTCAGCCTATATGCAAGGGAGGTCTTAAGGAAACTCGCAGTCTGCCTTTTTGATCAGGTAATTTTAACCTACAAGTCTAGTTTGTAGATTCTCTTCTTGGTCTGGCTTTACAGCTTGCATTCCTCTGTTTATAATGTCGTGGGGGCTGGTTTCAGCTGAAGCTGATGTGATTGGTCACTTAGTCTGCAGGGGGGCCAATTAGCTCTGATCATGTGGAAAAGAATTCTGGTTTGTTAGGAGGTCTTTCTTTACCCAACACAAACCTTAACAACTCTGTAGAAAGCCTCCAGAACTGACTTGGAGAAGGGGTACATTTTTTCTCTCTAATCAGGACCGGTCTTTAGTAAGTTTGCATAATCTTACTTAAGAGTTTATTTGAAAGTTCAAAGGGATAAAATTCCCTGCAAGATTTCCTTTCAGCCGTCTTTCCTTATATAGCATGTTGGAGTGTGAGATATTTCCTTTACTAATCTTCTTTTCCCACCATTTCTTTGGGGAAGGTTTATTTGGATAAGGACTTTTAGGCATAAATTAATGAATAATTTTCCTAGTTTTTTTTTTATATCCCATCTCATAGAATGACTATCACTAATTCCAGAACTAGTAATATAGTTAATTTAGTTACCTGAAAATTTTTTTTAAACAAGGAAACAGCCTTTTTTCCTTTAAAGGCTGTGTACAAAGACCTTGACTAGGAATAAAATTAATTGTTTCGTACCTTGTACTTTTCTTTAAAAAACACACCTGTGTGAAAGAACTGAATAATTTTTTTAAGGCTTGCTTTAATGATGTTTAGAGGATATTTCCCTGATAAGTATGATGAAGTACAGTAAAATATAGTATTTAGGGTACAGAAAATTTAACTCAACACTGAGTAAGTAGCTGGAAAATGTCTGCGATCTAGCTTGTAGCATACTTGAAATGAGCTGTGGTATGGCTTTGTGTAATGCCTTGGCTAGTAGTGCTTTTCTCCTCTTCCGTTAGCTGCCGATTTTAAACTTTGATCAAATGTCACATGTAAGAGGATCTGAGAAACAAAGACTGTGATTGTTCAGAGTAAAATCATGGAAGGCCTGCTGGGAAAATTATTAATGTAGACCAATATAATGCTACTTAGAAAGTGAAATCCGCCTTTGTAGATTTCTCTGCCTCCCCCCACAATTTAAAAAATATATTAATTCCTTCTTTGTTTTATTAATGCCAAACATTTCAATACAAGTTTAGACACAGTACTGGAAAATTTTCCCTTCAGAACTAGGGAAGGTAAAAGCATAAAAGAAAGACTTGTGGCATGATGCTCATTCCCTGCATACACTGGTAGGAATTATACTTTATGTCAACTACCAGCTAGCTGATTGGGGAAAAAAGCAAAACAACAATGAAAATACTAGAGCAAGTGTAGTCTACCACTGCCTTCCAGAAAGCAGAAGTAGTTGAGTGTATCTGCCATGTGTCTTGAACAGACATTATAGTAAGCAAGATAGTAAAGGACTTTTCTAAGCTTAGAAGCCTCTTTCCATAATATACCCCATTTCAGAATGTATTGAGACAAAAATGGTTTGGCAGAATGATCCTCAATTAAGAGAAAAATGTCTTTGGCGACTGGATAGCTCAGTTGGTTGGAGCATGGTATTATAACACCAAGGTCAAGAGTTCGGATCCCTGTATAGGCCAGCGGCTGAAAAAAAAAGAAAAGAAAAAAATGTCTTAAGTGAAGTTTTCTGGGTTTTTATAATTTGAAAATCTGTTAATGGTCTCTATATAGTGATTTCTAACTGCTGATTGCATGGATATTGTAGACCAGCTTTGGAATGTCCATCCAGGAGCATAGCACTCCTATTATAATAGTCTGAGCATTTAAATTCATTTCTGGTTCTGATTGCCAGGTTAGCTGGTGTAAGGGGGAGAGAGGACTTTCTCTGTACCCTCTGAAGTTTCAATAATTGAATCTATAAAATAAACCGACAGTAGACAGATCAACAGGAGAGAAAGTATTTTAATTATGTGCATACACATGGGAGTCTCAAAATATGAGACTTGAAGGGCCAGATGATTGAAGTTTTTAAAGCTTTGGAATACAGGCTTGGGTCTTCTGGGGGAAGGTATCACCAAGCTATGGAGACAAAGGTTGTGTTGTTATGTAGATAAAATCTTTTAGGTAATAAAAGTTATCTTGAGAGAAGCTGTCAGAAGAATAGGTGGTAGCCTGTGTCAAAGTCTGTCTGGGTGAGGTACCAACCTTTAGACTTTTCCTGTGGTTAATCTTCCCAGGTTGATTAGATTCCAGTAAGGGACAAATGAGTTCTTTCAGGTAAGAGGACCTCAAAAAAGTCCCTTCCCTGTACTTGTCCCCAGGTTCTCTCAGTTTGAAGTAATCAGCATACTAAAGGGGCATTTTTGTTTGGGGGGGAGGGTATTTCCTGGATTCCTTCACTGGCACAACGCTGATACTGGCACAGACGATATGCCATCTTTACCCTAAAACCCGTGGGCCTTCTCATCTACCCAGAGTTTTTTATTTCTTTTTTAGATACTTCACACTAAGATAATTGGAGTTGGCTCTAAAACATCTCTTCTATGAATGAACATAAATGCTAGATACCTGCTTATTGATTTTTTTTTTTTTTAATTCAGAATTACAATGATTAAGCAAGGTGCCAAGACCTGGTAAATGATTCTTTATTAAATCCAATTCTCTGTCCCTAAAGGTATTTGATTTTCTTTCTGGCTGAAGTAATCTAGTATATAGTCCACAAATGCACTACATTGTACTTGATAACAACAAAACCTTTACTTGGAGTGCAATGTCCTGCCTAAGTACATAGATCATCTCCCAGGCTTAAAACTTTATCCCTGGTCTCTATGTTCTTTCTTATATAATGTGCTTAGCTTTCTTTCAAAGATGCCTAGTCTCTTTCCAGTCTGCATGTTCAAGCCTACCTATTTCCCTAGAGGTTACCTTCCCAGAGATTTCAGGCAGCCTCAGAGTGTATACCAGCAGACGGCTGAGCATGAGGGCTATAGGGATATGAGGCATATTCAGACCTCATTAGGTGCTTTTTCAAAGAGATTCTGATATGCTGCAGCCTCTCCAGTTTCTCTCCAGCCAGGAACTGCTGTGTTCTCAGGACCCATGTTAACCAGTGGAGCAGGTTGTTATCTCTCAGGGGTTAGGCTGGGAGAAAAGTTGCAAATCATTGGGTACAGAATTTAAACTTCCTATCCTAGCCACCCTGAGTTTTGTTTACAAGTAATTGTGGGGAAGAAAAATGTGAATATCAACACTTGGGTGGGATTCCCTTTCACTGTTTTCTTTGGTGTTAGACAATATTTTTAGTGTTGATTAGAGAATATATATCTGAATAGTAGAATACAAAATCACCCACTACAAAAATTTGCACATAAACAAGCTTCAAAGTCTGTCCCATAATTCCACTTTTGCTTTTGGAGATTGGGCACTTTTAAGCTCCAAGTCTCACAGCTGTAGATTTTGTTGGCTGAGTGCCTCTTTGCTCCATCTGAAGTTTTCCATAAACACCATTTTTGGCTGTGAGTCAAACATGCACACAGGTGCCCTTTTACTGCTCTTTCTCCTTAGGAAGTCCACTCAGACCAGGCAAAAACGAACACTGCATTTAAATTTTATTTTATTTTTAGAAGAATTCTATTTAGATCTAATACATTAAAGCAGAAACAACCAAGTATTTACCGCCATTGGGGAAATTATTTATTACTGTTGATGTAAGAACATAAAATGTATTATATAGGTAGTATTGTTTCCTCATTAAATGGTCGTGTTTGTTATATTAAATAGAAAAAAATGCATTGTATTTCTTTACCTTCTGAAGGCCATAGGTATGCTTAAAGACTTTGATGAAAGCCTTAAACCCTTTTTCCTGAAAACAAAAAAAAGAAAAAAGCATGCTGGCACAAACATTCTTCTAGTTCAAGGATTCATAGCCCTGAGCTCATTCATTAACTGTAGTTTAGGAATATTTTGTTCAGGCCTGAATTTGTAAATTATTCAGTCATCTTGTTTATAATTTTATCTGTTAACATTTTAAAAAGATGTCAACAAAAATATTTGATTACTCAGCTTTGTCATGGTGCTCCTGTTGCAGGAGGAGGAAGACTTTGATTTTGAATGCTAGAAGGACTGTGTATGTGGGTGTCACTCAGTCATTTTAGCCCTGGTTATTATGGAATGCCGGCATTTTTAGGTGTGAAAGGAACTTCAGATACCATTTTCTAAATTGCCATGAATGACTTTACTATTTATCAATCATTTAAAATTGTATCAGGAAAACACAAATATATATGTGTGTATATAAATAACTCAAATTGTATAGGTGAAGTTCTCCTTGATAATCCTACCCACCCACCCAAATTCACACAAATCTACCTGAATCAGTTAGGTAGAAGCGGTTTATTTTAATATTTTAGAGCACTTTTTTTCATGCAGTGTTATTTTTAGTTATCTTGGTAGTAATTGGAAAAGTGTATTTTATAACTGTTCGAAGTCACTTTTTTCTTCTAAAAATAATTTGGAGAGTAAAATTTTTTATTGATGAAATTATGCCATTTTTTCAGGGGTATACATTTTGAAATCATTTCTGCAGGAAGATAACACTTTTAGTTTTCTCTTCCTTTTTAGAGATGTTCATAGACTTTGTCTCCAAGACGTATGATGCACGGTATGTCTACTGTCCTTTTAGGCCTTTTTGGACTTAGATCTCAGATCTTCCTCTAACTATTCCAGTTTCTCTGGAATTTCTGGCTGCCTCAAATGGGTCTAATTTGTGAATAAACCATTAAGAATGATGTAGTAGAAATAAGCCCTGGATTAAGATTTCGAGAACCTAGGTTTTATTTCTGATTTGCTTATGACTCAGCTCTGTAACCTTGGGAAGCCACCCTACAGCTATCCCTTTCCTCACAAGACCAATCTAGATGATGATATTTCATTTATCTCTTGTGGTTATTATGAGGATCACGTGAGATATATCAATGTGTTTTGTCAACTGTAATATTTCAGGTCATTTATTTACATGTCCCTGGACTATGGAACTGGAGGGCAAGTGTTATGTCTAAGTATTTTCTTTGTTTTTAATACTGTGTCCCTAATTCTGTTTATCTATAGAGGAGGCAGTCATGTTAATTTTCCTAGAGGTTTGAGCAAACAAATGGTAAAGTAGTACTGTTTCTTTGGAAAAAATGTTTGGTAGTACTTAGAAAAGTTGAACATACTCTGTCTGACCCAGCAGTTTTACTCCTATGTATATACCCAACAAATGCAAACATATGCTTACCAAAATTCATATTCAGGAATGTTCATAGAAGCACAATTCATAGTAGCAAAATGTACAAACAACCTAAATGTCCATCAGCAGTAGGGTAAGAAAAATACACTACTGGTGTAATCTCTTCATACAGTGAGATTCTGTACAGCGATGTAAAAGAACAAATTACTGTTTTCTGTAACAACGTGAATGAATATCCTGTAATGTTCAGTTAAAGAAGCCTGATATAAATGAAAATTCCGTTTATATAAAAAAATTTTAAAGCAGGCAAAACTGATATTTGGGGATAGAAGTCAGGATAGTGCTTACCTTGGTAAAGGCTTAATGAATTTTTAAAAAATCTAAGGTGGTAGTTATATGGCTATATTTGCTTTATGAAAACTCAGGGAATTCTATGTTTGTGATTTGTGTACTTTTTTGTAATAATGTTTTAACTCAGTAAAAAGTTCTCTTGGTGGGGGATAGGACATGAGTGAAGTCCATTTAAAAGTTCTCGAATCCTTTTCACCTTCTCTTATGAAAGTGACAGTGACCCCTTTCCACCCACTTTGCCTCTTACATGTGGGATATTTGTTCGGCTTGTCAGAATTATATTATTCTGGTTTTTCTTGGTTTATCAGAGAAGTCTTAATCTAATTTTTTTCTCTTGCAGTTATTCATTATGTAATATTTAACATCAAAAAAGTATATTGCAGTTTTTAGAAATTACTTTGTGGAAATTGTCACTTATAACAAAATTTGAACTCCTTTGTTGAGATATTTGAACTAGAATGGGTAAATTCATTTTGCTTCACCTTAACACATACATATGCTGAAACTTCTTTCAAATGGGGAATTGGGTCTTCATTAGTTGAGGTGTACAGATCAGAATTTGAGCCCGCTTTTAAAACTAGGTCTGATGTCTCCAAAAATCATCATTCTTTCTTTGGTGCTGTGCTCCTCTTTATCTTTATAATTTCTGTCTCAAATACATTTTTAAACCAGAAATAGCGTAAATGGTCATTCAAACTTTATGACATGTACAAGTTTTCCAACAGTTGGAGAATTGCAAGATAGTTTTCTGTAAGTAGAAAAGCCAGATTTTTTCCTCTCCCTATAGTTTTTCTGTTATTACCCTATTCTGTCCTTTATATTTTTCTTGTTCCTGGGTATTAATATTTTGAGAAATATTTGTAAAACTTGACAGTTAAAAAAGTAAAGAAGCTGCTAGTTTAGGACAATAAAATTGCAAATAAAAACTTTATTTTTATTTTTTTATTTTTTCTTTTTAGTAATATTTTATTTTGTCGATATACAATGTGGTTGATTATT
The DNA here is from genome assembly GCF_027409185.1 of Cynocephalus volans. NCBI lineage: Eukaryota > Metazoa > Chordata > Mammalia > Dermoptera > Cynocephalidae > Cynocephalus > Cynocephalus volans. The sequence continues at coordinate 294,761,742 of NC_084460.1, forward strand.
GTGGCCCATTACCGAAAGCAAATAAAAACTTTATATAACGGGAAGTAGTAAACAACATGAAAAATCTTTTTTATGAAACATTCACATTCGCGCCACATTACTATACCATTTTACAACAGAGTAATAAAGTTTTAAAAGGATAATAGCACTTATTTTTGATAATGTAAAATGATATGGTAGCTGAACCCTTTTTTTATGGGGGAATGGTATTTCAATGCATCATGTCTTTCATTTGACCTAGTAACTTCACTCTTTGAAGTTTTTTTTTTTTTCTTCCAGAAGCAGTAGCTTAAAAAAGCAAACACATATGCACACAAATATTTCTTGTTTCGTTATCTATAGTTGGCAAAAAAATTAGTTATAAAGTAAATATCCAGTGGGGAATAGTCTAGTGCATTATGCTACAGCAACAAGATATAACTAGTATGTGTCCCTTTGTATTTTTAGGAAGATGTATAATCACAGAGAAGTATTCGCTATCATTGATGAAAAATAGATTACAAAATATTAGGTATACAGATTGCAACTACATAAAAAGATAAATTTGTATTATTTAAGTTAAGCTAATCACAGATAAATAGATTTCTGTTTTTAAGATTGTGGGATTACTAGTATTTTCATTTTTGATAACTTAAAATTTTTACAGTTTATCATGTTAGAAAAAATAATGACATGTTTGATGAGTTATGCATTTCCCCATTTAGCACTATTTTGTTACTTTGGTACAGTCATTACTTTTTCAGAGGCTTCGTGTAAAAGTTGAGCAGATAATTCATCATGTGATTACTGCTGTATTTCTAAGTCTTAGCCCAGTGCCTGGCATATAATATTTGTGATTAACCGATTATATTGGTTAAAAGCCATTTCCTTTTATTTTTCAATTTGTACACATTAGGGATTTCTTTGTTTTTAATTTGTTTGTCTTTTATAAGTACAGCTATAGTTTTCATCAAGTCATATAATGGATGTGGTGCTTTGTAAAATGGGTTATCCCCTTTTATTCTAAGCAAGAGAACCTGAAAGATCTTCGAACCCAAGGACAGACATGGAATAATATGTGTGCACTTGAATCCATAAAACTTGGCACTCAGTGTGCTATAGATATTTATTGAATGATCAGAAGATTAACATTTGTATCTTGTCTGTGCCATTTAATAGTAGTGTGTGATTTTAGACAAGTCTCCTCGGTTATTTTTTTGAGCCTCAATATTTTCAGCTTTAAAATGGGAAAAATAACTTCTAATACTTAGGATTGTTATGAAGATTAAATCAGATAAGTGAGTGTTTTTATTATTTATGATTGTGTAACGTATTACCTCAAATGGCTGAAAGTAGCAAACATTTATTATCTGAGTTTCTGTGAGCCAGGAATCATCAGCCCAAGCTGCCGTCATCTCAGACTTGACCGGGGTTGGTTACACTTCCAAACTCGCTCATGTTTCTGGTGGCAAGCCTCTGTTCTTTGCTATGTGAGCTTTTCCACAGGGCTGCCTCACTCCATGACAGCTGGCTTGCTGCAGAGAAAGTGTCCAAAATGGAAGCTGTAGTCTTTTTTAACTTAGTATCAGCAGTGGTATCTCATTACCAGCTATATTCTGTTTGTTAGGAGTGAGTCAGTAAGTCCAGCCCACACTTAAGGGGAGAGGGTTATACAAAGATCAGCAGGCGGGGATTGTTGGGGGGCTCTTAGAAGCTGCCTACCACAATTAAGAAAGCAGGTACCAGCATATACTGCCCTCATAATCCCCCCAGATTTTTTATCCTGTAGTAGAATGATCCCTGGTAGCAAACTAACAACCATATGTTGTCAACAGGATGTTGAATTGCAGTACATGTAAGAGGATGACCAGAAATTAGAATTTTCCTCATCTCCATTGTTCAAGGCCCCCCCCCCCATTTTTTAGTATGGTTTAATGAAAAAGATTGAGTTTGTCACTGAGAGAATATGTAACTTTATTGTTATAAACTGAGGACATCAGTATACCTTATGTTCTGGATTTTCAACTACTTTTATGTGATATTTTGTACATTGTTATGAATTGTATATGTTAGCACATGTGTGATGGTGAGTAAATAATTTGCATAATTTAGCATTTTCTTTTCCTTTTAAAGTACCAATTTCGTTTACTTGGTATACCAGGCTCTCTTTTATCATTAATGTAACTCTTGAGACATTAAGTTAGATATAGCTTAGCTTTAAATTCTTTCCAAAAGCAATTGGTTGTATGTCTGTATTGTACTAGGTGCTAGAGTAAATGAAAAATTATAGCTCACAGTCTTTATTTTTAAATTTACAGTTTTGGATTTAAAACAGAGGTTGAAATGAGCAGATATGCTCTTTCAACATATTCACCAGTAGAGGTTGGTTAATGTACATCAAATAATAAAAATATTATATAACTTTAAAATAAAATGTATTGGTAAGTAAGGATAGGTAAGATATACTATTAAGTAAAAACAGCAAGGGTACAAAACAACATGTGTAATATCCTGAGGGTGTCGATGAGGGAGCTGCATATATGTGCATAAGTGTACCAGTGGACAGTTTTTGGAAGGTTTTATAAGAAACTGTTGATGCTGGTTGCTTCTGGAGAGTAAGTCTCTGGGGGAGTAAGTCTCTGGGTGTTTTGTGTAGGAAGATTGACTTTTCGTTGCATGCCTTTTTTTAATGCACATACTATTTTTGTTTAAAAAATAATTGCCTAGTCTATGAACATTCAGCTTTAAGAAATATGTCTAGGGCTGGCCAATTAACTCAGTTGGTTAGAGCACAGTGTTATAACACCAAGGTCAAGTGTTTGGATCCCTGTACCGGCCAGCTGCTAAAAAAAATAAAAAATAAAATATGTTGAAAAAGAAATGTGTCTGATAATATATGCATATGTCCACGGTTATTTTATTGATACTTTCTGAACACTGAAACTGACACCTTTGTAGCAAAGCTTGATTTGAGCTGTCAAGTTTGTTTTTCAAAATTTTTTCTGACAGATACTCATGTTTGCTTACCATATTTACTTATTTTCTTTATAGGAAGACCAAATTTTGAGGAAGGTGGACCAACATCAGTGGGGAGAAAGCATGAATTTATACGCTCAGAAAGTGAAAATTGGCGTATCTTTAGAGAGGAACAAAATGGAGAAGATGATGATGGAGGTTGGCGACTAGCTGGATCAAGAAGGGATGGAGAGAGGTGGCGGCCTCACAGTCCTGGTAAGAATTCTGAGTAGAAGCACAAAGTGACTGAAGTAAATAAGTGAGAGTTTGGAAATTGTTAGGGATTAAGTGGAAAAGATAAACTAGTTTAAAAAAAAAAAGAGGAGTCGTTTATGCCATCACACAGTCTTATTACTGCAAAAAAATTGCAACATAAAAATTCCCCACCATGTCTCTTTAGTTGATTGAAATAACTCTTCTGTATTTTTCTGGGGCAAATAGTGTAATTTAATGGGAAGCACCTGCCTGCAACTACAAAAATGACAGAGTTTCATTCAGTTTTGTCTAACTGTAAACTTTGAATCTGTTTTTCACCATTCTTTAAAACTTACAAATGTGTAATTATACATTTGGAATATGTGTGTCCACTCCCCATGGGTGTTTTCCTGCATAAGAAAGGATTTATTCTCATTTTTCCCCCCCTGAAAATGTGATTTATGCTTATTTGAAGAATAAACTTTAAACCCAGGTCGAAAACATAATTGTAAGTTCATTCTTTTGTTCCTGTAACTTTAGAAAAAGGAGAGCGTATTAGTGGTTTTTTAAGTTCTTCTCTTTGACTCTTAAGAATGCTTCACACTGTTCTTTTTGGACATTAGATATGCTAGTAATTGAAGACAGTGGTGCTTTGTGTTAAAGTTCATCCCCTACTGAAGTGCTGATCCCATGCCTCATGATAATCAGATGCAACTGTCGTTTGAATAGTGGGGTCATGAGGAATTTAAGCACAAAAAGTGTATGTACATGCCCTATGAATTTCATGTGCATAACAATATTTTTTCAACTGTATGCCAAGGTAGCTTACGTTTAATAGAGGACAATTTTTGTTTTTTGGAGGGGACGGCTGGCTGCTACAGGGATTGAACCCTGGTCTTTGGTGTTATCAGAGCCATGCTCTAACCAATTGAGCCAACTGGCCAGCCCCAATAGAGGAAATTATAATTATGTGAAAGGTTTTTACTTATTAAAATCAAGTTATTAGCAAAACCACTAGTTTAGGTCTGTGTAAACAATAATAGGCATTCAAAGTGTGTTATGGAGTTGTAGGTAGATGGAAACATAGTAGAGTTAATCTTTGGATGGATTATGATGCTTTTATATTAACTCTTCATGGCTGCCTTTTGGGCGGGTTTTCTGTCATTAGTGGGCATTGTTTACATCACAAGATATAGGCAGTTCTCATCAGTCTGTATCTTGGGCAACCACATGTTATAGTTCTCTTCAAGGCATCACGGCATTTTGTGCTGAGCTTGCCTGTAAGCAAAACAGTTTGTAGACTATGTTCCCAACAAGCATTCAGTGAAGAATGGACAGGGTCTGGGCTGAGCAAGAAGAGAAATTCCAGCTGATCAAAAACAAACAAGGTGAATGTTTTGGAAGATGAGCAGTGTTTCTGAGCCTGAACTTCTGATGTTGATTCTTTTAAAGGGAGTTAAATGAAGTAAAATTTTAGTGTTATCTTCTACCATTGACCCTCATCCAGCAACCTAGAATTTGGTTATGTATTGTCCTTTTCTCATCTTTTAAAAATCTTTTTTATTCTCTAATATTTGGCTTTCGTGTCAGTTTTGTCATCAACTTGACAACTTCCAAAATATTTTTGTCCGTATATATTTTTAAAGACAGTTTGGGGGAATATAAAGATATATGGGTCTGAAAAAACACTGAGTGCATTTTTTTAAAAAGAATGGCATCTACTTTTTAAACTCAGTGTATTGAAAGTTTAGTCTGATTATAGCAGTTGTTATAAATGAACTCTTAGCAATTCTCAGATTGTAGTTAATCTTTTATTAGGATTTGAATAAAATTTTAAATATAATTATTATGACTGATTTTTATTTTATGAAAATAGTATCCAATTTAGCTCAGATGTAAGGTCTATAAAGCAGTGGTCAGCCTCAGTAAGTTGTAAATCTGCCTTTCCATTTAGTTTCATGAATAAAATTTTATTAACTATTGGTAATACAATAATAAAATTATGGGATACAGTTATGTGCAGCTAGATGTGTATGGAGATGGGGGCATTAAGGACAGCGAAGCATTCACTCTGGGAGCTGAACTTAGGAAACTCAGTAAGAGGGAAACATGAGCCGGGTGCCTAGAAGGATAGATTCCTATCACGGTGCATACTTAGACTGTTTAGAAATGATAGTAGTAGACAGAGGACTCTGGAATTCAACATTTGATCCTGAAGACTCCTTTTGAGTAATAGCTCTAGGTTTACATTGAAGTAGTCTGGGTGTAAAATTCCTTAGTTCTCATAGAAGTTAGTAAATAGTATTTTCTTGTCGTGAGTTGGGGTAGGGAGTGTGGGAATAATGTTTTCATATATTTTTGAGTGGCTTATAAGATTCTACCTGTATTTGGCATCTTAACATTTTGCCCTTTGTTTTTCACTTTGATTTTTAGATTGCTGGTTCTAGTAAATTGGGCCTCAGTAGTAAGAACATTTAAATTTGGCCTCATTAATTTTGTGTATCTTCTTAAGAGAAAGGAATCAAGGATAGAAAATTCTAATAGGTTAAAACCTGCCTTTCTTTTTAAGACTCTTTTAGATGTGAGTTAGTCAGATTTTAAAAAGAGTTTTCCAATTTTCTTTCAGAAAAATACCTTAAGTGGGATATTTTTTATTCTTAGGCAGTCTTTTTCTGTTGGAAAGTAGATGCAATAAATAGTATCCTAGGGTGGATTTAGGAATGTCCCTGGGGTTATTAATACAGAAATAAAAAATCCCTAGAGAAAATTAAGAGATGAGAAAAAAGAGAAAAGAGAGTAAGCATGTTGTTGTGCAAAAAGCAGCAGAGGATGTAGAATTGGATTCTAGTTCTTTTTGCCATTTGAGCAAGTTACTTCTGCTGTCAGAGTTTCACTTTCTTCTTAAACTATAAAATTAAGATAGTGGGCCATATAAAATCTCTATGACATCTGTCAGTGATGTAATTCCATGACTTTTCATTAGGAATCAGAATTACAAATGGGAACTTGGCACTAGTAAATGAGCATAATGAGTTTGATATTATGAATTAACACAGGGCTAGCTGGTCTTATCCAAAAAGAGTGATATTTTCATGGGAAGAAAGAAAATGCTTGAAGATCTGCCAGACGGAGGGCATAAACTTCTGTGCAGAAATATATCCAGTGCTGTAAGTCTTGGCTAGGAGTAGGCCATGTGAATGGCTAATCGGTATTTTAATCAGATACCTAAAGCTTATTAAAAGTGCACACTTTGAATAAAGTGTCCTTTAAACATGCTATTTTAAATTTATCTTTTAAAACTTCAGAGTATGTTGCATGGCTCAGTACTTATCTTAATGAAGATAAGTACTCTTGTCACTTAGTGATGGTATAAATACTCTGAGTTCTGAACTTCATTGAATTTGCCTAATTTTCTTGTTAGTAGGTTGATCCATTTGAATTTGTTGTCAGTTTAGCTTTCTCCTTTATTTGCTATCCAAGATTTTCTTTTCCAAATATTGTCATAAAACTTTTCTAAGGTATGTGTCCTCCTCATCCCAGATGGCCCTCGTTCTGCAGGCTGGCGGGAACACATGGAACGACGTCGAAGGTTTGAGTTTGATTTTCGAGATCGGGATGATGAACGGGGTTACCGAAGGGTGCGCTCTGGCAGTGGGAGCATAGATGATGACAGGGATAGTTTGCCTGAATGGTGCTTAGAGGATGCCGAAGAAGAAATGGGCACATTCGACTCGTCTGGAGCATTCCTCTCTCTGAAAGTAAGAAATTTATTTTAAATGTTATGACAGTCACTGACCTTATACCAAAGCCAGATATGCAGTTGACCTTTGGTTTTATTTTTTTGCTGCAGAAAGTACAGAAAGAGCCTATTCCAGAAGAGCAGGAGATGGACTTCCGTCCTGTGGAGGAAGGGGAGGAGTGCTCTGACTCTGAGGGTAGCCATAATGAAGAGGCCAAAGAACCTGATAAGACAAATAAGAAAGAGGCAGAGAAAACAGACAGATCAGGAGTTGGTAAGGCCCATTTTTGCCTTTTACCATTTTTGTTCATTAAACCCAAACTTTCCTAAGTTCACTTAAGATTACTTTATGTTCCTAGAAGATAGTGAGGAAACACCCCAAACCTCATCATCATCTGCTAGACCAGGTACTCCTTCAGACCATCAACCTCAGGAAACACCACAGTTTGAGAGGAAAGATGAACCCCAAACTGAGCAAACGGACAAAGCTGAAGAGGAGAGTCGGACGGAAAATAGTCTACCAGCCAAGGTGCCCAGCAGAGGGGACGGTATGTATTTGTGACAGTAGACGAGCTAAAATAGGGTTCTGCTGAGGCCAGTGATCACTGATATGATAGGCTTCTGTTTATGCCTCCTAGAACTGCTGATAGTGGGTGTATTATTAGAATAGGTAATTTTACCAGTAAACCCAGTCAAAAAATGCTTCCCACATATGTATCCATCCCAGAAAATTCACCCAAACAGAGTTAGAATCTGAAAGGCTGGAGCTCAGGAATATTTCCTAGGGCCTTTTGCATAGTCACCCTGGTATCACCCTAGCAAATTCAGGTTTGGGATCCTCTGCAATAGTTAGATTCCCATATCAGACAAGTTACCTTCTTTTCATGTAATGTCTGGCTGTTTGTGTGCTGTATTTAAATCAGCAGATGACACACCACAATGCCATTCTTCTAAAAGAAGTAAAAAAGAGAACATGGATGAATTCGTGGAAGTCCAACACCTTTGATAGGGAATAAGCTTAAAACATATCTTCTCTAGCGTTACTGTATTGGTTTAAATTGCTCATACACCTTAGTAGGCAATATTATTTATTTTTATGTTTCTTCTTATACATACTAAAAAATGACTTTGTAATTCCTGATGTTGAAAGGTTAGTTGTTTGATTCACTCACCATAAAAATTCATACCCTTTAACGTGGCCTACAAGACCCTTCATGATCTGACATCTGCCTCCCTCTGTGCGCTTTTAGCCCTAGCCTCTTTGTCTTCCTAATACTCTGCTCACCAGCCTCAAAGCCTTTTACGTCCTGAAATGTGCCCTGTTTTCTCATGTTCATACCTTAGTACATGCTTTTCTCTATGCCTGAAACTCTTCCACTCAAAGACCCCAAACTGGGTTAGGTGTCGTCTTGTTTCTTTTTATATTTTTTAAATAAAAAAAGTTTTTTTTAAAAAAGATGACCGGTAAGGGGATCTCAACCCTTGGCTTGGTGTTGTCAGCACCGTGCTCAGCCACTTTGCTAACCGGCCATCCCTATATAGGATCCGAACCCGTGGCCTTGGTGTTAGTAGCACCGCACTCTCCTGAGTGAGCCATGAGCCGGCCCTGTGTCGTCTTGTTTCTTAAACAGCCAGTTCTGTTCCAAATATATAATTACAATATTGTAAAGATCTGCTTGTTTATTTATTTTTTTTCCATTAGACTGATATTTTGAGGGCTTGAACCAAGACTTTCTTTTCAGTTTTTTATGTTTAGAACAAAACTGAGTGAATTCAGCAAGTATTTAAATATCTAAATAGTAGTCACTATGGGGACCTGTACATCTTGAGACCTATTTGATTTGTGGTAGTTGTTTTTTTAGTTATGACATATGTCAGAATTACTTGTCGTGCATTCTCTTGAACGAACAAGCCTGAGTCCTTATTATAGGAGACTTTAGGATTGACTGCAGCCATATGTTTTTTTTCTTGTTGTTGTTTGTTTTGGCATTTGGCCGGTATGGGGATCCTAATCCTTGACCTTGTTGTTATCACCACTGTGCTCTAACCAACTGAGATAACTGACCAGTTCCAGACATATGTATTTTGAGAAAGCTTCATAGATATGAATTACAGGTTGAAACTTCAGATCTGGAGTCTGTACGGGAGATAAAGCATGTGTATGACAATTATCCAGGGCAAAAAGCAATGATATAAACTCACTATTGGTAGACTCTTGGAACACCTCAGGAAACAGGCGATCTTTGAACACATCTTGGAATAGTAAGAATTTGGTGGTATGTATAGCTTGGGTGAATTGGAAGAGGGCACTCCAGTACTAGGGAGTAGTGAAAGCAAAAGTGAGGAAGGGGGGACTGATCCAAGAATGGGCAGGAATCAGCTTCTGGTTTTTTTAAGATAGCAGATGGGCTGCACTGTGACCTGTTAGACTCCTGAGCAGTCACTACAAAGTAGGCAGTACACCTATAAAGGGAGCTTGTGGCAGGTGAGATTTCAAAGTAGAAATTTGCAAGACTTAGTCGTTAACTGGAAGTCAGGGTAAAAAAGAGGGAATAGTCAAAGATGACTGAGATGCCTGAAAGGATTGGGTTCCCTTCACAGGAAAAGAGTGGAAGTTAGGAGCACATTTGGGAGGGGAGAGACTAAATTCAGTTTGAAACATTGATTCCGAGGTGTTGATGAGAAGTAGAGATGGCTAGAGAGAGCAGTGTTGAATGAGGGACTGTAGAAGGATGGCAGTAGTTTAGGGCCAGAAAGAGAATGAACATTTAAAAGATTATGCACACTTGTTAGGGGTGAGAGAGAAGTGGACGAGAATAGAACCTTGGGTAATTCCTATTTTTAGAGGGTAGGTAGAGGAAGAAGAACCAGAAAAAATTCTTCAGAGGCAAAAGTAGAGCTAGGAGAGTAGAGTGCTGGGAAACTAAGCAAGGAGAGCATTTTAGCTTAGAATTGGGTTGATAATGTGAGATGCTACTGCTAAGGGAGTGGGTAATGAAGACAAGGAAAAGCCATTGAATTTAGCAACTCTGTGTCACTGCATATCTTTGAGAGAGGAGCTTAACTGGAGATGTGGGAGTGGAAGTCACATTGTAGCAGGTGTGGGTGGTGAAGTGGAGACAGCATGTCTAAAGTGTCCTTTAAAAAAAGTTTGGCACAGAAAGAGTGAGAGGAACAGGAATTTGGAGAAGCTATCTGTAATTTGAACAAATAAAGTTTCAAAGGGGAAACTGCAGTTGTATCTAATTACTTCCATCCCCTTTCCTTCTTAAGAGCCTGCATACTGAGAGGTTAGACATAGGAATCAAGACAGAAACTTTTTGGCAATTTTTATTCTTTTTTTTTTTTTTTTTAAGTGTATATTTATTTATTTTTGTGGCTGGCTAATATGGGGATCCAAACCCATGACCTTGGTGTTATAAGGTTGTGTTCTAACCAACCAACCAGACAGCCACAATTTTAATTCTTATTGAGAGGAACATCCTGCATTATACAGGTAGACTCCAAGTGCTTTTTATTATCTTAAAACATGTAATGTTTGAATTATATTAATTATTACTTGAAATAGGTACTTCAAGGTAATTGCAGATATTTTTAATAGGGGTTTTGATGAGCTATGACATGTCTTTGAGATGCGGGGTGCTTTGATAACTCTCTTTTTATTTGGGAACATGTTTGTTTACAAGAGGTTGACCTATAGCTGTTGGGTAGGTGCTCTAGTGACACAGGTAGGCACTGCAGAAAGACCTTTTAAACCTTGTCTTTTGTCATTCTGTGGAGGTAATTCTGTCATTCTAGGGAGAAGCACCGTACTTCTCTATGACAAGTCGCTTCAGAGTTCATGACAGAGTTCAGTTTCTGTTGGGCCCATTTAGCAGGTTGCCCAGTTGGATAATGTAGAGTTAGACTTCATTAGAGTTTCTGTATTTCAGATGATTTTCGTCTGTCTGAATTTTTTTCCTCTAGAAATGGTTCCTGATGTCCAACAGCCCCTGTCACAGATTCCTTCAGATACAGCCTCTCCTCTTCTCATGCTTCCACCTCCTGTTCCCAATCCTAGTCCTGCCCTCCGGCCAGTTGAAACATCAGTTGTAGGTGCTCCTGGTATGGGCAGTGTTTCCACAGAGCCAGATGATGAAGAGGGTCTCAAACATTTGGAACAGGTAAAAATTATGTAATTCTTTTTGTTTCCTTTCAAACTGCCATACAAATTAGAAAGCGTTAAAAGAATATTCAAATATAGAACTTTTGTGCACTAGATTTTTAAGTACTGGAAAAGTTGTTTGGATATTTAGTATTTATTTGTTTGAATAATTGTCTTTCAAATCGTTTCATGCTTTTAAGTTTCTGCTATGTGGTAGTCATTATGTCAGGTTTTTTGCTCCTCTGAGATTGCCCTTAGCTGTTTTCTTTTTTCTTTTTGGATGTTAATGGAATGCCAGAAATGGCGAATACGAGCAGCTGTGAATGGTCACTGTGTCTTCAGTATTTTTTGCCCCAAGTGTAACAGGGAAAATAAACTCTCAGGTTTTTAACATAATATTCATGTGTCTAGATTTTGTAAGATTGTATATACCATTGTTATATGTAAAGTAAATTATAGCTTGCTTTTCTACAAAAGAATTTCTTTTTTCTTTTGGGTGGGATGGTTAGTGGCAGTTAATGTTAAAAGAAGTAAGAAAGGGGTAGTGTCTTAGTGAAACTTGTAAAAAGGTTTTTTTATTTTGTAATTGCATTAATTGAGCCTTTTGTTCTGTTAACATTCCTATTTTTACAGGTTTAGTTTATATAATTTAGAATCGATCAGTGGCCTATTAGTTTAAAAAGTACTTGTTTGTTGATTAGAAGCCTGAACTTTGACCCACACCAGTTTGTGTTTCAATCTCAGTTGGTTTGTTTAATAATTTTGAGACCTTGAGCAAGACTCGACATCTTTGAGCCTTAGTTTCCCCCTCTGTAAAATAGGGATAAGTACGTATTGCACAGCATTATTGGGAGAATTAAATTATCTGCTGTGTTCCTCACATAGTGTCTTTCACAGATCAAGTGTCCAAAAAAGAGAGACATTGTTATTACGTATACAAGTTTTTTTTTTTTTTTAAACAGCTGGCTGGTTTGGGGATCTGAACCCTTAACCTTGGTGTTCTAATACCATGCTCTTACCAGCTGAGCTTGCTGGCCAATCTGCATGTACAAGTATTGATTCAGGATTATCTGTTTCCTTAATTTGTTTTTCGTTTTTTGTTTTTCTCTTATTAGCAAGCTGAGAAGATGGTGGCTTATCTGCAAGACAGTGCACTAGATGATGAGAGACTGGCATCAAAACTGCAAGAGCACAGAGCTAAAGGAGTATCAGTTCCACTGATGCATGAAGCAATGCAGAAGTGGTATTACAAAGATCCTCAGGGAGAAATTCAAGGTAGGTTGTTCCTTTCTACTTTTAAGTACTGAAGTGTCTGCTAGTACCTCCAGGCTCTCTAAGAATGGGATTTGTTTAATGTTAATTTGCATAATAGTAGAGAAAGAAGTCATCAGGCTTTCTTTAATATATATGAAGAAATACTTATATATGAGAGGTCTTCAAAAAGTTCATGGAAAGATTTGTGTTATCTTTGAATTCCATTTTTCCACAAACTTTCTGAAGTACCCACGTTTATATATATGAAAGTTATTTATATGTATCTTATATATCTGTAGTACATATGAAAATAATTTGAATACAAGGCAAGTCATGACTAATATGACAGGGATATAAGCAAATGCTTAAGGTTCTCTCAGATCTGGCATCCCAGCTGGCTGACTAGGCAGGTAAGTTACTCATCTTCTCTGTGCTTCAGTCTCCCTGACCATAAAAAGGTGATGGCAGCAGTATTGGAGGACCTTGAATGTTTTGCTTAAGTGGAGTTGATATAAATGGTAGAGCACTAGTAAAAATGTCTGGGAAAAGATAGTCCTATATTACAAATGAATCCCTTAGAAGATTTGTATGGTGCATAAGTTAGATTAGAATGAGGAGAGAATGCTGTAAAGGATGTTTGTTGATTCTTCATTTCTGTTTTTGAAATCTTTGCTTATAATCTGAAATTGGTTGTTGACTGTATTAGTATGAGTTTCATGGATAGCATTTTACCCAGTACACCCTGTGAACTGCCTGCAACATATGAACTCCCCTCCTAACTCTCAGTCCTCTCACCCTGCCTTATTCATAGCAGTTATCGTTACCGGGCATTGTATATATTTGTTCATTGTTTACAACTTAGTAGACTGAATGTAATGTATATGAGAGCAGGGCTTCGTGTATGTGTTTTGGTTTATTTAGTTAGCCTTAATTAAATTTACTTAATTACAACTTATAATTGTAGCTTCATGTGGAGTTGTAAGAAATAACACAGAGAGATTTCATGCCTCCTTTACCCAGTTTCCCCCAGTGGTAATTTCTTGAAAACTATAGTACAATATCACAACCAGTATGTTGACTGTTACAGTTAAGATTCAGAACATGTCCAATTTCTTGCAAAACTGTAGTACACTATCACAACCGGTATGTTTACTGATACAGTTAAGATTCAGAACATGTCCATCTCAGCAGGTGTCCCTCATTATGCTCTTTTATAGCGACATGCATTTCCCTTATACCCACACCTCCTTGTTAACCCCTAATCTGTTTTCTCTTTCTGTCTTTTGTCATTTCAAGAATGTCATGTAAATAGAATTATACAGTATGTATCCTTTTGGGATTAGCTCTGTTAATTTAGCATAATTCTCTGGAGATTTATCCGGTTGTTGCATGTATCAATAGCTTCTTTTTATTACCCAATAGTATTGCATGATATGAATGTGTCATAGTTTGTTTTACCATTCACACATAGAAGGATGTCTGGGTGGTTCTAGTTTTTGGCTGTTGTGAATAAAGCTGCTATAAACATTCATTGACAGGTTTTTGTATGCACGTAAGTCTTTATTCCTCTGGTGTAAATGCCCAGGAGTGCATTTGCTGCGTTATATGGTAGTTGTATGTTTAGGTTTTTTTTTTTATGAGAAACTGCTGAACTGTTTTCCAGAGTGGCTGTATAATTTTATATGCCCATCAGCCATGCATTAGTAATTCAGTTTCTTCACATCCTTACCAGCATTTGTTGTTGTTGCTATATTTTATTTTTTACTTTTTATTCGTTGTTGTTCTCACTTTTTTTTTTAACAATGAGACAAACCACATTTGTCTCATTGTGGTTTTTAATTAGCATTTTCCTAATGGCTAATGATGTTGACATCTTTTCATGTGCTTATTGGCCTTCTGATTATCCTCTTCAGTGAGATATTTTTTGTCCACATTCTTATTGGATTGTTTGATTTTTTTTTTTACTTTTTCCCCCCAAGTTTTTATTGTGTTAAAATACACATAACATAAATTTTACTGTCTTAACCATTTCTAAGTGTACAGTTTCATGGTATGAAATACATTTATGATGCTGTGCAACCATCACCACCATTCATCTTCATAACTTTTTGTCTTCCCAAATTGAACTCTGTAACCATTAATCAATAACTTCTCATTTTCCACTCTCCCCAGTCCCTAGCAACCACCATTCGCCTGTCTGTATTTATGATTTTTGACTACTCTAAGTATCTCACATAAACGGGATCATACAATATTTATCTTTTTGTTACTGGCTTATTTCACTTAGCATCATGTCCTCAAGGCTTGCCCGTGTTGAAGCATATGTCAGAATTTCCCTTTTTTTCCCCCCTAGTCTGAATAGTATCCCACTGTATATACCACATTTTGGTTATCCAGTTCATCTGTTGACGGACACTGATGTTGTCTCCACGTTTTAGCTATTGTGAATGATATTGCTAAGAACATGGACATACAAATATCTTTTTGAGACCCTTTTTTCAGTTCTTTTGGGTATATCCAGAAGTGAAATTACTGAATCATATGGTGATTCTATTTTTAATTTTGGGGGGAACCACCCATACTGTTTTCCACATTGGCTATACCATTTTACATTCTCACCACTGGTGCACAAGGGTTCTAATTTCTCCACATCCTTGCTAACACTTGTTCTTTTTTTTTTTTTTTTTTTTAATAGTAGCCATCCTAATGGGTGTGAGGTGGTATTTTATTGTAGTTTTGATTTGCATTTCTGTAATGATTAGTGATGTTGAGCATCTTTTCATGTGCATATTGACCATTTGTAAGTCTTCTTTGGAGAAATGAGTATTATCCAGCATGACTTGTCCTTTGCCCCCCCCACCCCCTTTTTTATTGGCCTGTTTTTTTAATCGGGTTTTTTTTTGTTGTTGAGTTTTAGGAGTTTTCTATATATTCTGGTTATTAATCCCTTGTCAAATATTTGGTTTGCAAATACTTTCTCCCATTCTGTGCATTGCCTTTTTACTCTGTTGGTACTCTTGATGCACAAATTCTTTTAATTTTGAGTAAGTCCAATTTGTCTATTTTTTCTTTTGTTGCCTCTGCCTTGCTTGTCATATTCAAGAAATCACTGCTATATTCAATGTTGTGAAGCTTTTGCCTTGTGTTTTTTTTTTTTTTTTTTTTTTTCTTTTTGAGAGCTTTATAGTTTAGTTCTTAAACTTAGGTCTTTGATTCATTTTGAATTAATTTTTGTATATGGTTTTAGGTAAGGGTCCAACGTCATCTTTTGCATGTGGATATCCATTTTTCACAGTACCGTCTGTTGAAAATACTGTCCTGTTTCCATTGAAAGATCTTGGCACCCTTGTCAAAAATCATTTGATTGTATACCTGAGGGTTTATTTCTGGGCCTTCTGTTCTGTTTCATTACTCTATATGTCTGTCTTCATGCCAGTAGCACACTTTGGATAACTATAGCTTTGTAATAAATTGTGAAATTAGTAAGTGTGAGTCCTCCAGGTTTGTTCTTCTTTTGAAAAATTTTTTTAAAAAAATATTAATTTACTTATATATTTTAATTGACAAAAATTGTATATATTGTGTACAGTGTGATGTTTTGAAATACATATACATTGTAGAATGGCTAAAGCAAAGTAATTAACATATGTATTACCTCATATAGTTACCAGTTTTGTGGTAAGAATGCTTAAAATCTACTTTCTTAGCCATTTTCAAGAATACAGTACATGGTTATTAACTGTAGTCAATGTTGTACAAGAGAACTCTTGTTCTTCTTTTTCAAGATTGTTTTGGCTATTCATGGTCTTTTGATTCCATATGCATTTTAGGATGGGTTTTTCTGTTTCTGCAAAAAGCATCATGGGGATTTTAGTAGGGATTGCATTGAATCTCTTGATTGCTTTGGGTAGTACTGACATCTTAACAACACTGTCTATGAATCCATGAACATGGGTGCCTTTCCATTTATTTAGGTGTTTGATTTCTTTCAGTAATGTTTTGTAGTTGTCATTGTATAAGACTTTCACATTGTTAGTTAATTCCTAAGTGTTTTATTATGTTTGAAGCTATTGTATATGGACTTGTTTCTGTAATTTCCTTTTCAGATTGTTCATTATTAGTGTATAGAAATGCAATTGATTTTTGTATTTTGACTTTATGTCCTGCTATTTTGCTGAATTCATTTATTAATTCCAGTTGTTTTTAAAATGGAATTTTTAGGGTTTTCCAAATATAAGATTATATTATCTGTGAGTAGAGATAATTTTACTTCTTCCTTTCTAATTTGGATGCTTTTATTTCTTTTTGTGGCCTAATTACTCTGGCTAGAACTTCCAGTACTATGTTGAATAGAAGTGGTGAAAGGCATCCTTGCCTTTTCCTGATGTTAGAGGAAAAGCTTTCAGTCTTTCCCCACTGAATATGATATTTGCTGTGGGTTTTTCAGATATGGCTGTTGATATATATATGGTTATTCAGATGTGGCTGTTTCAGATATGGTATGTTGAGGTAGTTGCCTTCTGTTTCTCGTTTGTTGGGTATTTTTATTATGAAAAGGTATTGGATTTTGTCAGACACCTTTTTTTGCATCAATTGAGATGATCACATGGGCGTTTTCCCCTTATTCTGTTAATGCGGTATATTACATTGATTTTTTTTTTTTTTTAATTTCAAACCCTCCCTGCAATCCAAGAATAAATCCCACTCGGTCATGGTGTACAGTCCTTTAAATATGCTGCTGGATTCAGTTTGCTAATATTTTGTGGAAGGTTTTTGTATCAATGTTTATAAGGAATATTGGTCTGTAGTAGTTTTTTTTTGTTTGTTTGTTTGTTTTTTTTGGTGTTTTATTTTCCTTGTAGTGTCTTTGTCTGGCTTTGGTATCAGGGTAAGGCTGATCTTATAGAATGAGTTAGGAAGTATTCCCTCCTCTTCAATTTTTTGGAAACATTTGCTAGAAGTTGTCAGTGAAGCATCAGATTTAGGGCTTTTCTTTCTGGGGAGATTTTTGATTACTGATCCTATATACTAGTCCTTTGACAACGGATATGTGGTTTACACATATTTTCTCCCAATCCATATCTTCTCTTTTCATCCTCTTCACAGAGTCTTTCACAGAGCAAAAAGTTTTAAAGTTTGGTGACACCCAATAGATCTTTTTTTTCCTTTTATGCATTGTTCTTTTTCTTACCATGTTGAGTTGTCTTCTAATTCATGAACATATGTCTATCAATTTATTTAGATCTTCTTTGATTTCTTTCATCAGCATTATTTAGTTTTCAACATAGATTCTGTACATATTTTGTTAGATTCATATCTGAGTGTTTCATTTTTCTAATGATTATAAATGTTATTGTATTTTAAATTTGTGTTTATGTGTTCATTGCTAGTATACAGAAATACAGTTGAATTTTCAATGTTTAACTTGTACTTTGTGACCTTGTTGAGCTCATTTATTAGATCAAGGAATTTTTTTATTTTCTGTTTTTTGGGTAGTTTTCTTGAGATTCCATGTAGATTTGCAAATAGGGGCAGTTTTATTTCTCTGTGTGCTTTTCTTTCTGTTGAGTGAGAGTGGGAAGAGCACACAATTAACCTTGCCTTGTTTTTCCTGTGTTCTACTCTTGGAGGGAACACATTTGGTCTTTAACCATTAAACGTAATCCCAGAGGTAGGGTTTTTGCAGATACTCTTAATCAAGTTGAGGAAATATTCCTGTTTTCTGAGAGTTTTTATTGTGAATGAGTGTTGGGTTTTGTCAAATGCTTTTTCTACATCTATTGGTACGGTCATGTGATTTTTCTTCTTTGGCTGATTTATATGATGGATTACATCAATTGGTGTTTGAATATTGAACCAGCTGTGCATCCTTGGAAATAAACTCCACTTGGTCATGGTGTATAATCCTTTGTATATATTGCTGAATCCTATTGGCTAATATTTTGTTAAAGATTTTTGTATCTATATTAATGAGAGATATTGTTTTGTAGTTTTTTTTTTTTTTGAAATTTAAAGAAAAAGTTTATTGAAGATCTGAAAAACAATTCCTAAAAGATCAACTTTTCCAGAAAACTGTAGCTACACAATGCATTGCATCTATTATGTTAAAACGTGCATTAGACACAAATACAAAAACCATGAAACAAGCCACCATTCTTCAACAATTTGAGCAAAGATAAAATGCCTCAGGAACAACATGGACGACTTGCAAAGGATGGGCTCTTTACTTTAAGCACCATTAAAAAAAAGAAAATAAGAAAAAAAAAGGAGCACAAATGGATGAGTGTGTTCGGTTATATACACTGAATTGAACCTTTGGCACTAGGAATCAGAGCATTTTGTCATATAGCATTAACACATATTATAAAAGTGCGTAGTGTCAAAGGACTAGAACCACCAGCATTCAAAAGCAGCTTTGTCAACTAGGCAATAAAACACTCTACAGCATGTCTCTCTGCTGTCCATCATTGAATACACTGGTAGCAACTTTGAAATGAAAAAAAAAAAATCAAGAAAAGAAAAAAGGAGCTATAACCCCTTTTATTTTCTCTGTTTAAAACCAAACAGAAAACAAACATCAATTCTGTTATACACTAACATTTTCAAAGTACATCATTTGTACAAGAGAAGGACTAAGAACAAAAATGTGTTTACAGAGATCTAAACATAAGTGAGAGCACTTCTCACACAGCTTTCCGATGGTATTCAGGAGGAGCCACTTCATAATCGCTGGCACTAAACAAAGTTGCAGAATTTTTTGCCAGGTACTTTAGGAAATCGTGAAGATAATTCAGTAATAAAGCAAGGCTCTTCTCATCCAGGGGTGTATAGGCCAACATCGCTCCAATTCGTACAAATAATCTCAGTAGATGTGGCGCTCCATACACCTGGGACATGGGTGTATCAGGGTGATCTGCGAGGATTTCAGCATACTGTGGTCTCTCAAATTTGTAGAGTAGCTGAGTGCCCAACATTACATTGAAGTATTCTTTTATCCCTGCCACAACTTCATTAACAGCATACTCATTATTATCTGTGTTTCCTCGAGATTTCTTGTAGTTTGCATAATCCTCTAGAATGGAGTCCACATTCTTCTTGGCAGGAAGATAAAAGAGCTGTTTTTGCCTG
This sequence comes from Cynocephalus volans, assembly GCF_027409185.1. NCBI lineage: Eukaryota > Metazoa > Chordata > Mammalia > Dermoptera > Cynocephalidae > Cynocephalus > Cynocephalus volans. The sequence goes on from NC_084460.1 coordinate 294,781,196, forward strand.
GTAATTAAGTCCCAGTCATCAACAAGCCATGGTTTTAGCTCTTCAGGAATCTTTACTTTAACTTCGACTCTGTTCATGAATGTTTCCTCATTTTCAACAGTAGGATCTACCCGGGCCCTTTTCTTCCGAGGAGGCTGAGGTGTCTCACTGGTACTGCCACCATCTCCATTTCCAGGTGTTTTCTGCTTGTTCTTTTTTGTTTTCACTTCAACATTTTTCTGTTGCAGACCAGATGTCTTCTTCCCGGGGGCAGCCCCTCTCATCTTCCTCTCTGCATACTGCTCCTGATTGGCTTTTTGAAGTTCTCGCTGTTTCTGCAGATTGGTATCCACGTATTTGAGTACTCTGCTTTCTGGAACCCATTCATCCCAATTTTTATTCCAACCACTGTAATGTATAAAGTATTTCACTTGTTTGTCCTTTATGGCAACCTTTACACACTTTGCTTCATAAAGAAGAGGCCCATGAAAGCATAGCACTCGCTCACCCTCCTGGAATTTAGGCTTCGGGTCCTGCTTCGGCGCCATTTATAAGTGATTCGCCGCCTCCTCCTTCTCCCACCACCCCCGACTACCGCCCCCTACCCTCTACCCCACCCAACTTCTGTTTTGTAGTTTTTAAAATACTTTCGTTGTCTAGTCTTAGGGTATTAATTTGCAAACTGTCCTCTACCTTCTGTTTTATGGAAAAGATTGTTTAGAATTGATGTTAATTCTTCTTTAAATGTTTGGTGAAATTCTCCAGTGAAACCGTCTGGGTACTTCTTTTTTGGGAATTTAAAAACCGCAAGTTGAATTTTCTTATTAGTTACGGAGCTATTTAAATTACCTATTTAGTGTGGCTGATTTGTACTAGTTTGTGCTTTTTGATGAATTGGTTCATTTTGTCTAAGATATCAAATTTATGTGTGTAGAATTGTTTGTAGTGCTTTCTCTTATTTTTTGATGTCTGTAGGTTCTGTAGTGATATATTTTATTCCTGATATTGGTAATTTATATATTTCTCTTTTTTTCTTTGTCATTCTTTCTAAAGGTTTATCAGTTTTATTGGTCTTTTCAGAGTCAGCTCTTTGTTTCATTGATTTTTCTGTATTGTTTTTGTTTTCAATTCCATTGATTTCTACTCTTTATTATTTTTTTCCTTCTACTTGCTTAGGGTTTATTTTGTTCCTTTTCAGGGTTCTTGAGTTGGGAGTTTAGATTATTGATTTGGGATTTTTCCTCTTTTCTAATGCAAGCATTTAATACGATAAATTTCTCTTTTAGCAACCCTTTAGCTGTGGGTTTGATTAGTGTATTTTTATATTCATTCATTTCTGTGTATCTTTTACCCGTGGGTTATTTCGAAGTGTGTTTTTTAGTTTCCAAGTGTTTGCAGATTTTTCTGTTATCTTTTTGTTGTTTATTATTAGCTTGATTCTGTTGTGGTCAAAGAATATACTAGGCATGAGTTCAATTTTTAAAAATTTTTGAGGATTGTTTTATGGCCCAGAATATGGTTTAATGTTGCTACATGTTCTTTGGGTACTTGAAGAGAATGTGTATTTTGCTGTCTTTGGAGTGTTCTATAAATGTCAACTCACTTCTGTTTGATGGTGGTGTTGAGTTTTTCTATGATCTTTCTGATTTTCTGTCTTGTTCTATCAGTTGTTGAGAGAGGGGTGTTGAAGTCTTCAACTTGTGGATTTGTCTCTTTTTCCAGTTCTGTGAGATCCTGCTGTACATATTTTACCGCTTTATTGTCTGGCTCATTCATATTTATGATTGCTGTATATTCTTGGTGGGTTGACCCTTTATTATTATATAATGCCTCTTTCTGTCTCTGGTCATTTTCTTTTTTAAAAAATTAATTTATTATTTTTTTACATTCTAAGATGTCGTAGAGCAGTTGGTTAGAAGGGGGAGGGAGATAGGGTGGGAGGAGAAAGAAGGAGGGAGGGGGGCATGGTTGAGGCCCATGGCACCCCCCTCATTCCGGCAAGGGAGACCAGGGGTCTTCTGGCAGTGGCTCAGTTGAAGCTGGGCTGAATGCGGACATTGGGGGACATGACTGAGGCCCTCAGCTCCCCACTGCCCTGGCTTGGGCCAGGGGTGCTTCCGGTGGCAGCTGGGTGGTTGTCACTGGGCTGGATGAGGATGTGGGGGGCATGGCTGAGGTCCTCAGCTCCCCCCTGCCCTGGCTTGGGAGCCTGGGGGGGCCTCTGGTCTTTCTAGGTTTTATAGGTATTCTTTGGTGGTGTTAGACCTCTGCTGGTTAATATCAGAACTTTGTCTCTGATCTGTGGTTTTTTTTTTTTTTTTTTCTTTCAGCCCTGTGTTGGATTATTTGCTGTTCCCACCACTAAACTGTGCACTGGAACTAATTTGTTGTCCTTTGCTTACTTCTAAAATGGGCAAACTTCCTGTGGGAACCAGCACTTGAGCCCTGTGGTTGAGCTAAATTGCTGCTTTGCTGCTGTTTCTCTGGGGAAGGCTTTCTTTGCAGCTCAGGTTTTAATTGTTGACCTTGTAAGCACTTCCAGATCTTGTGAGGTCTGGTACACCCGGGTTGTGTGTAAACTCTGGTCCTGGCCTGAGTCTTTTCAGCAAATTGCACCCCCTGCAGTTCTGTATTCCTGACCAGTCTCCACTGAGTGGTCCTGTGCTGATTGGAGGGCAGATCAGCTGTCCATGCTGTGCCCCAGTGTTCTCCCAGTGGGCCAGCCTCCCTTATCCCCCACACTCCAAACACTTCCCATGGGACAGGCCATGTGACAGTCTCTTGTAAACTCACTGGCCTCTGAGTGGCTCCGTTTTTCAGTTGTCTGTGGCTCCTGTGTGAGTCCACAGAACCCTTATTAGTAGTCTTGCTGGCCTGGGGGCCACCAAGGCCCTCTTCTCCCCTGCAGCTTCCAAGCGACTTCATACAAAGGGCACAGCAGTGGCTTTTGCCAGCTTTTGCTCCATGTGCTCACTGGGGCCAGCCTTGAAGTGGTTGGAACTCGAAACAGTTGGAGCGGTCCTTTCTTTCTCTCATATGGCTTCTCCTGCCTTCATACACTCTGTAGGACTCTCCTCCTCTTCCCCTGAGCTGTAGTGGTCCCAGCTTGGCAGTTGTTTCTTTTTAATAGTTGTAAATTGGTTTGATTGTGGGACAGAGTGATGCTGGGTACCGTCTATTCTGCCGTCTTGATTGGAAGTCCTCTGGTTGTTTTCTTTGCTCTGAAGTCTACTTTTTCTGATAGAGCACTGTTATAGCTTTCTTTTCATTAATGTTTGCATAGTATATTTTTCTATCCTTTTACTTTTACTCTGCCTATTTCATTATATTTGGATTGACTTTCTTGTAGAGAGCATGTAATTGAGTGGATGTTTCTGGTTGCTGCTGCTTCATCTCCAAATCTGGAATATATGAGGTAAAAAGAAAACCCAGGGAGTTCACCTCTCAGGCCTCAAGGCCACTAGTCAATCTGCCTTCTCTCCACCTTTTAGAGTGTTCTTTTGTTTGTTTTATATATACTGTACAGAGTTTTTAGTTGCACTTAGCTGGAAGAGTAGGGAAAAGTATATCTACTTCATCTTCCTGAAGTGGGATATCCAAGCTTTGATTTGGATATTGCTATATCACTGCTTAGGTCATATAGTTAGTGTTTAGGAAATAGTTGTTGAATGAATTAATTAATGGTTTCTTGATTAGTGTGCATTTGTTTGTTAATGTTATATATAAAATGCTTGATTATTTCTTATTGTAAAACATCTAGAAAGTGCTAGTTTTTTCCCACATACCAAGGCCAGATTTAAATCTGTCTTACCTGGGTAAGTAAGTTGTAATTTGCCTTAATTTAATTGATAATTGTTTTGTTTATATTTTGCCCCATATTCACTGATCTCTGGCAGAAAATGGAAATTAGAAAAAAGTTGGTTCAGCCCTGTACATTCTCTATGCCTAAGTGTGATACAAAGTCTAGGCAACACTTATTCAATCTTTTCGGTTGTATCAGCTCTTTTCTGACAAATGAGTTGCAGAGATTGAGATAGAGACAGTTATGCTGCTTATAATAATTAAAGCCCTGCTGAGAATTTGGGATGTATAATCAAAGGGCTTGTTTCAAAATTGTTCCTATTGTATTTTATTAGTTAGAAACCTATTTACCACCTTTGGAAATGAATTCAAATAAAAAATTTTGACAGGTGACACCTGGGTGAGGATTAGACTCAGGAAATATTTTTTTCCTCTTTGAGCTTGAAAGGATTCTTATTGCACTTCTGTTTAATTGGTGCTACTATAGGTCCCTTCAATAATCAGGAGATGGCAGAATGGTTTCAGGCGGGCTATTTTACTATGTCTTTATTGGTGAAGAGAGCATGTGATGAGAGCTTCCAACCTCTTGGTGATATCATGAAAATGTGGGGAAGGGTTCCGTTCTCTGCAGGTCCAGCTCCTCCTCCTCATATGGTAAGTACTTTACAGCTCACCTGGGGTACATATTAGGTGCAAAAGCACAAATGTTATAATGAGGAAGGAATTATAGTTTGTTAAAAATAATTGAAATGGTAGTGGAAATGTGAATGGTAGACTGAATACCTAGCCATAATGATCTTTTCAAAACTCAAATACCTGTCCCATCCTCTACACACAGACATGTGCGCACGCACCCCAGAGAAACAGAATCCTTCAGTAGCTTTCCAGCAGATGTAGAATGAAGACCAGCATCTTATCCTGGCCTGTTATATACCAGGTCCTGCATGGTCTGGCTTCTTTCCTTTCTAATTTTCTAATCTAATTTCAGAGCTTTTATTTTTATCTGCTATGCTTCAACATAGTCGACCTCTTTGAGTTCCTTGTTGCCTCTAGTTAGAATGCACATTCTCCTCTCTTCCCCTCCATTTACTTGTTGCTTTGTGACTCATAAAGTTTCTAAATTTGACATTCACCTTAAAAAATGTCACCAGTGCTTCAGAATATTTTGAGTATTAAAAAAAATTAGTCACTGGTATTTTAATTTAAAAGTGGAACCATAAAGCTAGTGACCTCCCTGGGGCACTGGCACTGGAGTACCTTTGGCAGGGGCATCTTACTTTCTCTTGCATCTACTCCTGGGCCTCTCCCAGTAGAATTCCTTTTGGAGGTCTGGATCTGTACCTTACTTTTCCTTCTCCAGGTTGGAGTGTCTAATGGCTGGCTGTAGTTAAAAGTGACCAGTCAAAAACCTTTAGTGTGAATACTGGGTTTCTACGGTAACATCCACCATTGACTTATTCATCAACTATATATTGAGGGCCTGTGCCAGGCCTTGTGGTAGGTTCTTATGAGATGGAGATGAGTAAAACATAGTCTCTGTAGTCAAGGGAGTTTGTAGATGAGGAACTTTCTTGACCATGACTCATAGCCCCCACCCCCAAAAGTATTTGACATCAGTACTCTGTACATTTCATAACTGTGTGTTTATGTGTGTGCATTACAAATTTCACAAAACATTTTGTGCCATGCACATATTTTCTGTTCATTTTATTTTTTTTCTTTTAAATGTTGGTCTTGATCTGGTAGTACACTAACGGGTCGAGAGCTGTAGTTTGGAGAGCAGTGGTCTAAATGGAAGCAGATGGTCTAGGTTCTGACATCCTCCTAGCTGTTTTAAATCCAAATAAAAATTGTACTGTGTATTATCGTGTATAAATTTAACTTTTATACTAATTTTGAGCTTCTTTTCCCTTCTCTGAAATTGAAATGGGTTTTTATCTTGAATGTTTCAGGAGCTAATAAAAGCTCCTCATTTGGATCTTGACATGCTTTCTCTAGATTATTTTCAAACTTCTAGTTATAGGTAGGGACTAAGCCTCAATATTACCTCTTTAATGAGAAAAACTATGGAAAGCTCTGCTTTCTATCAGCTATTGCTTTTGCCCTCAGTAGCAATGATAAAGAAGGGAGCTCACCTTTATGATGATATCTTGAAACCTAGGTTTTCATGTAGAAATTTTAGATTAAACCATTTTAGGTTCTGTCTTCCAATATTTAATGAGAAAGAAAAAAGTCCCTAACGTAAGAAATTGTGTATCAAATGTTTTATTTCAAACTATAACCAGTGTATAATAAAAATATAAAGGATTCACTTGAGATTTGCCTAAGTTTAATGTGTCATCCTTATGCTTTTTATTTCTATTATCTTACACCTCACGTTTCTTTTTTTCTTTTAACTTTTCAAAATTAAAATTCCAGTCGTTATTTTAAATGTAAGCTTAAAAATAAGTGTTATACTACAGCTTATTTTTTTTCTAACTCATGATGTATTAATAACATTAGAAACACCTAAAATTTGGGTAGAGAGCAAAGCTCTTTTTAAGTTCTCAACATCTTCAAACTTACATACTGGTTCACTGTATTTATTATGTGCTATTATAAAATTCCTGCCATAACATTTCTTTTAACATTTAGATAATTTTACTCCTTTCTGTGTTGTCGCATTTTTCTAATTTCTACGTGATCTTAAAATGTTTAAATGACTTTTAAGATTGGGAGAATTATACAATTTTTCAGTTATAGTAATAACTCTGGAGTACAGTTCAACATTCAGCTTAAAGAAAGGAGTGGAGAACAGCAGCTTTTGAAATGACTCTTTCTCACCTTAGGGGATCCCTTATAATGTAGACCACACTCTCTCTATTCCAATAGAATAAGGGGAATCTCTTATAATGTAGACACCACCTTACTCCACTAGATGGCATTGTGTAGCTTTGCGAGGTGAAAGTCTTGGGTTCATTTTGTTTTCTGATATATATACTAAGTGGCTTTTAGGTTCTTTGCAATTGATTTAATGGTATTTCTTCCCTTACCCCTTCACTTCCAGGGAGAGTTGGATCAGGAACGACTGACCAGGCAGCAGGAACTCACGGCCTTATACCAGATGCAGCACCTCCAGTACCAGCAGTTCTTAATACAGTAAGAGCAGTAATGGAGTAGGATGTACTGCAGCACCAAAAGGGGCTGTAGATAGTATCTGCTCCCACATCTCACGTTTTACAACAGAGAGAGCTGAAAGCTTATCTGATACTTTGGTCACCCAGCTAGTGGCATGTTACCGTTATACATTCTAACTTTATTCTTATCTTCTTAATACCAGAAGTTTGCAGAAGGTGACACATGACTATAATTTTGCAAGCCTCTAAAGGAAGAACCAACAAACATTTTAAGAACTGAGTGCCTCCTGAGTGGCTCAGCTTTAAATGCCAGAGAGAAAAACATAGGGAAGAGGCTGCGAAAGAAGTTAAAGTTTATACTGTTAGGAGTGGTGTGGAATAATGGCAAAACCACTTAGGTTGTGTGTCCCTTTTGTAGAAGGAGTAAGATTTACTGCCATCAGGTGCAGAGGTTGGCAAAGTCTGGCCTTGAGGCCAAGTCCAGCCTGTTGCCAGTTTTTTAAGCAAAGTGTTATTGAAACACAGACACACCCATTTGTTTCCAGATTGTCTGTGGCTGCTGTTGCCTTATAGTGGCAGAATTGAGTAGATGCAACAGAGACTATATGGCTCACAAAGCCAAAAATATTTACTCTGTGGCCCTTTACAGAAAAAGTATGTCTACCCCTGATCTAGCAAAAAAAAAAACAAACAAAAAAACCCCTAAAATTTTCCACGTTGAAACTTACGAATTTGGGAGTTTTTATAGAAGTGATTTTATTTTTTGCAAAGCGTACTTCATATGGAACTAGCTGTTAATTTGAGTGTTTTATTTTTTGATAAAAATCTTGAGGGAATTTGCCAGTTTCTGACATTTTGTGCTATTTTTTGCTCTTTTACTCAGAAACATGTCATCAATGAGTTCAGTTCTTTCTGGAGTAAATTACAGAATTTTCTGTGTGACTGTTATCATCGTAAGAATTGTAAAATGTATTTGATAGCTATTTCTTTTTGTTATTGTTGTTGTTTTTTGTTTTTTGGCAGCTGGCTGGTATGGGCATACAAACCCTTGACCTTGTGGTTACAACACTGTGCTATAACCAACTGAGCTAACCAGCCAGCTCCTGATAGCTATTTCTAATGTGTTTTTTGTGGGGTGGTGAATTGAACTTTGTCTGTCAAAGTATCAGCCTAGTGAACTAAATATGGATAAATGGGTTACACTTTTTTAAAAAAAATCTTTTTGTAGACAACAATATGCTCAGGTTTTGGCTCAACAGCAGAAAGCAGCCCTGTCTTCCCAGCAGCAGCAACAGTTGGCACTTCTTCTTCAGCAGTTCCAGGCTCTGAAGATGAGGTTGGTGGTTATTCCATTATGTGTTGCATTGCACGTGTGTGTGTGAGAAAGAGAGAAAGCAAAATTTGGTATAATGTGTGAATTCTGATATCAGAATACACATGTACAGCGCATTTTGTGTGAATGTGTATAAAAATAATATGTTGTGTGTAAAAATAATGTAGTTTTGGAAAATAGTAATTTAGCTGGAGATAAGCATTTATTTGGTCTTTTTACTCATAGAGGATAAATTTTGAGTACTAACTAAAGAATATTGAGGACTCTTGAGAAGCAATGTAGTCTGAGAAGCAATGTAGTCTTATGGAATTTTCAACAAAAAATTTGCTGTCTAGGATTTCAATTTCATGTTTACCCATGATATCTCAACAAAGATATTAATGCCACAAAGGGTTTCAATTTTCTGGAGACCAAAAGCTATTAAGGTAAGGTCTAAGGAAAAGGAAATTATGCTGGAATTCTTAAATTTTTGCATTTCAGATTATCATTTTTATTTATTTTTTATTTTTATTTATTTTTTTTTAAAGATGACTGGTAAGGGGATCTTAACCCTTGACTTGGTTTTGTCAGCACCACGCTCACCCAGTGAGCTGACCAGTCATCCCTATACCGGATCCAAGCCCGTGGCCTTGGTGTTATTAGCACCACACTCTCCCGAGTGAGCCACGGGCTGGCCCCAGATTATCATTTTTAAATGGATAATATTTGTCTTATCTCTTGAATAGGTATCAGTTGCTGCTTTCAAAAATGTTGGACGAACCTTATTGTCCCATTTAACAAAAATCATTTACATTTCTGTTTTGAGCGTTAACCTATCCTATGAGGGAAGCAGTTTAGGTGGGTAGGGTCTCCATTCTAAAGATGGACAAACTGGGACTGAGAGGCTAAAGGACTTGGCGAACATAATACATAAAACTTTAGAGACAGAACTAAAGTGCAGACCTTTTGGCTTACCGTCCAGGGCTTTTTCATTATAGCATGTTTCTTCTGTTAGTTTTATTGAGATAATCTGGATTTTTAAAGACAGTGGGTGTATCCATCATTTAGAAATCAGTATTTGCTAATACCATAGAGGATTCCAGAAGTGCAGTCATTTTGCCTCTATCATTATTCCTTTCTTGCCTGCTTTGGTAGTGTTAGGTATTAGTTAAAACAATGGAAATAACCAAATTTTTTTCTGGCCAAATAACCTGGAGGGACTTTCAGATGATCTAGAAATTCTTCTTTATTTTATTTTTGCAAAATACAAGAATAAGTTGATTTTTTTATTTCCCTTTTCCAGAATATCTGATCAGAACATCATTCCCTCAGTAACTAGATCTGTGTCAGTGCCAGACACTGGCTCTATCTGGGAGCTTCAGCCAACAGCCTCACAGCCTACAGGTAAAAATTTAGATTGGCCTTTAGTACAATTCCAAGGATATAGAATCTAATAATAATTTTATAATAAAAATTTTAAAAAATGATTCGGGTTTTAAAAATCTATTTTGTAATGAATATTAACAAAAAGTTTCATGTTGTAGTAGATCCCAGCAAAAGATTGAAGGTATTGTTGAAAATACACTTAAGGATATCTTAGAAGTTATTTAGTAGACAGATTTCTTGAATTTGAGTCAGCCTTTCTTTTTTATGTTGTTCTAACCAGTGTGGAAAAGTCTTTTTAAATTGTTTTTGATCTCTTCAGCCAGAGTGAAAAAAAAACATAAATGAAAACATAAGTAATGGTGATCTGTCATTTTTGAGTCAAGGATTGATATATGTATTAACGTGCCAGGTACCCAGAAATTTTGGAAAGAGAAAAGCCTGCCTTGAAGTAAACATTTTCCCTCATTCTCTGATATTTTTGCATCAAATTAGGAAATTTGGAGTTGGGATTTTTTTTTTTTAAGTCTTGATATTGGTGGAGCACTTTTGTTTCCTAAGGTCTGATACCTGCAGAGATGAAGAGTTTGAACCATGGATAGCTCTTACAAGAGATTATAGTTGGTGTTGAAAATTAGCAGAACTATGGGCATTGATGAAGATTTCTTAGAGCTACTGAGCCATTTAGGCCATAGTTCTCTTGTAACATCGATTCTGCAGATTATGGCAGGAGAAGGACTGATTGTCCTCCCTCATCAACTTTCCATGCTTTGTGTACCTTATTTTTTCTTGGTAGCCATTTATTGTTTGGATGTTAAAATAGTCTCAAATTTTTTGGAAATCGTAAGAACCTTATTAAACAATTTCTGTCTTTGGGTTTGTATGCAATCAAGGTCCATTGGTTTTATACAGACAATATGTATTAATTCATAAATACAGTAAAATAGGAATGTAGAAAATAGAGACTGCTGAAAAGTGGTATCAACAAATTTTGCTGGCAGTAGGAAAACAGACTCAGAAGGCTTTATCTGTTTGTTTACTGTCACATCTGACCCTACGTTGCCTTTCATGTCAGCAGGGCCAAGTGTCACTTGTGAGACCTGCCCAACCTTTCCAGAGGCCTCCTCATCTCCAGCTGTAGTACTTTCTCTCTTTTCTTTTTATTGCAATGGAATTCATATAACACAGAGTTGACCATCTTAAAGTAAACAGTTCAGTGACATTTAATACATTTTCAGTGTTGTACAGCCACCTAATTTTCTCTGTTTGGTGTGAAGTAAGAGACTGGAAATGGAAATGTATGGGTTTTGGAATCTCACGCACTGGGATTTAAACCTGACATGGCCACATGCTTGCCACGTGCCCTTGGGAGTGTTACAAAACTACCTCTGACACTTAGTTTGTTCTTCTGTAAGGATGGGGATATGTATAGATACCTTACAGGGCTTTGTGAGGATGAAGTTAGTTCCCCAATAAATGTTTTGTACTTCCTTTCCTTCTAGATGTGTTCAAAGATATTGACTGAAACTAGAGCCCACTGGCAGTTCAGTCTACTTAAAAGCAAAACAGAATGTGTATGATGGAGCATATTCAGGCACAGGGAAGCAGTTTTTTCATTATGCTTATAGATATGTGACCATGTGTGTAAGCTCTGACATCTCTCATTTTTTCCTTCATTGTCTTACAGTTTGGGAAGGTGGTAGTGTATGGGATCTTCCTCTGGACAGCACAACGCCAGGCCCTGCCCTAGAGCAGCTTCAGCAGCTGGAAAAGGCCAAAGCTGCGAAGGTCTGAAACCCATTCTTTCATGGCAGTGCATGCCTCTGGACATAAGGACACAAGCACTTCTGTTTATTCATAAGTCTCTAGCTAATTGTACTTTTTTCTTTTTTTCTTTACGTGAGAGACTTTATCATGACATAGCTATACTTTTTCCTTTTAGTTACTCTTACTTAGCTGGTATAAGTTCGTTCATATTCTATCCTTATTATGCACCTTTCTTCCAAAAAGGACCTCAAAACAATTAAAATTAATGATTGAGGGAGTGGTTAGTTGACACATTAATAATCATGGTTATATGTATGTTTAGTTACATTACTCATAGCATGAACATTTGTTATAAGTACTGTGAGAAAATATTCACTACATTGGTTATTAGACTTCTGATCTGTGGCTTGAGTTCCCACATTGAATCTTTTTTTTCTTTTGGCAGCTGGCTGGTACAGGGATCTAAACCCTTGACTTTGGTGTTACCAACACTGAGCTCTAACCAACTGAGCTAACTGGTCAGCCCACCACATTGAATCTTTATATTGGTGTTTATTTACATTTCCTAGTATCCATACATACAGCTAAAAAACCCAACACTAACATTATTAGATCCTGTGTTCTGTTCACATTTTGTGGAAAAGCTAGGAATCTTGAATTTTGATTTTAGTACTTGCTAGAAGAGGATGTCTGTATCAACACCTAGTGACTTGTGATAATTTCTGGGTTCTCATATCTCCAAGTGAGTCTTGGTACTATTTTATACTTAATGCATTCTTATCCCCTGTGGTAATGTCAGTTTCCTTAGAGTGCCCAGAATGTGGAAAGATTCATGGTTAGGGTCTGTCTTTATAAATGAATGAGAGGCCATACAGTTTTGAGTGTCTTCTAGTTCCCTAGTGCTTTGTGCTGGGAACACAGAGATGATGAAAGATAGGGTCCTTCAAGGAGTTTGCAGACTTGTGTGTTGTAGTCTAGGTTTCCCCAGACATAGACTAGTAGCACTTAAAATTACAGGGTGGTCAAGAGTATATGGGGTAGCTACCCAGTTGGAGAGGTAGGGATCAGGAATTGGGTGGCACTTTTGATGGATAGAAATACCTGAGCTAATTTTCACTTGAAGAATAGTAGGATTTAGCCTAGTTGAAGTGTTTTGGGATGTCAAAGTACAAGAAGGTGAAAATTAAATAGTAGTTGAAGGAAATACAACCAAGAACATGCTGGACTTGGGAAACAGCTAAGTAATTTGGTCTGGCTTGGAGCAGTGGTGCGTCTGAGAAATAAAAGATGAAAGAATAGACTAAAGACGAGGAAGGCCAGTCATGAGGATCCTTGTACATATCACATTAAAGAGTTAGGATTTATTTTTAGGGTGAAAAGTGCTATTGAATAACTAGAGAATGTGGGCAAAACTGGATGTTGGGATAAAAGACACTTAGGAATGTGAGTGAGAAAAGTGAAGGCCTAAAATATAGTTTTGACAATGGGACCAGGGAGTAGGTGCTGAATTTGATTAGTATTTGGGAACTGTAAATGATAAGCTTTGTTAAATGATTGTTGTTTAAAGAACTGTGAAATTTACATACTGGCAGCTTTACAACATTGCTGTTGAAACCTTCTAGCCACACTGTTAGATCGTCAATCAGAAAATTCTTTGTAGGGATGAGTAAAGAAATACCATCCCAAGAGAGTTCTGATGTTACTCTCATACTGGCCATTTTCTATTCCACATTTAGCAGAAGTGGTGTAATGGTAGTGTAGAGTGAGGAGATAGGTAAAAGTGGGAGGAAAGTGCATTCAATTTAGAAGAGCATAAAACTGTTCTGATTACTGTGCCATATCAGACTTTAGAGTTTTTTCAGGGTTCACCGAGTTGCAGTACAAATAATTGAGTGAATGGTGGTGTCTGCACATTCCAGCTTCTTTTAACAATACTGGTCAGTGCTTTTTGAGTGTTCCTATGGTTGGTTTCAAGTTTCTAAGAGTGCTCTCATGTAATTGCAGCTAGAGCAGGAGAGAAGAGAGGCAGAAATGAGAGCAAAACGGGAAGAAGAGGAGCGGAAGAGGCAAGAAGAACTCAGAAGACAACAGGAGGAAATTCTTCGCAGACAGCAGGAGGAAGAGAGGAAAAGGCGGGAGGAAGAAGAGCTTGCCCGAAGGAAACAGGTATATCTCTGGGAACTCTGACCATTGGATTAGCGCTTGACAAGGGCTTTCGTACTGCTCAGTTTCATCATTTCACAGGTACTGGTTGGTACTCCACTCCTGAGGTCAACAGGAGTTAATAGTAGGGTTGGAATTAGAACTGAAAAGGACAAGTCGACACCAGTTGACGATCCACAGGAGAGAGCTCGTTTTATTAGGCAGCACACACACATATATATATATAGGGCTTTAAGGGAAAGCTGATTGGTTTAAAATACAATCCCTATTTAGCATACCGCATGGGGCTTGGGGGGGAGCTGATTGGCGTTTAATTTGCGCCAGCGGGAAGGAGAGTGCGGAAGAGAAGGGCAACCAGTGCCATGATGGGGTGCGGCCGAGGAGGGCTTATGTGATCAGGGTGTGATCCCTTGGGGCATTTGGGTTCTTACATTCCTCCCTTTTTCTTGTTTTAGGAAAGGGGATGTTGAAGTCATCGAGCTACTTCCTGCTGAACTGGGGCGTTGTGAGGGGGGGGCAAAGGGAGGAAGGTACATAAATACCCATTATGAAACCCCAAAGGAGGGTGGAGAAACAAGTAATTTCAAAAGGGGAGAAGTCCATAAACGTTCCTTGAAGCCACAAGTCACACATGCACTGGTTCCATTGTTTGTAGTCAGAGGGGGCAACCAGGCGTTGGTGGCGAGGGCGCGTAGGAATGCGTTTCCTCTGTAAGGTGGTACCTCTTCAGCATCGGCTGAGGCGCTCATGAGATGAGGCGAGGGGTTCATCGGTATCTAGGAGCTGGTAGTTTCTAAGTAAAAGCTGGTTAAAGGCCTGATTAGAAATTTTTCCCACTTGGGCTTGAAGAATGATGCAGGGCAAGAAAAGGCAGGTTATGAGGAATAACAGCATTCTTCTCCAAGGAAGATGCAAGTATCTCCTTTTTCTGCAGTGAGGAGGTCTAGTGCTCTACGGTTTTGGAGGGTGACCTGAGCTAAAGAGGTGATTTGTCTCTGTAGAGAGGAAAGAGATTCGGCAGTGGAAGTTAGAGCCCCTTCAAGTTTAGTATTGATGTCTTTGACCGCCCATAAACTGTGTCCTAAGGCTCCTCCCGACAGGCCGGCTCTGACAGCTGATGTTGTTAGGGAAATACCAACCATGATTGGGAGGAAGGCGGCCACTTTTTGTTTTGAGGGTGGATGAAGAAGATAGAACAGTTCTGGATTGGAGTACAGAGTGAGTTGAGGGACGATGGTGACAAGAAGGTATGGGACAGTAAGATTAGACTGGATGGAGGTAGAGAGGGTTCCATTGCACCAGAAGAAAGAGCCTGGTGGGGTGAAGGTGTGGTTATAAATAGTTGAGGAAGGGAAGCGTTTAAGGGGACGGCCGCCAGGAGCGGTCACATGAGAGAAAACAATTTCTGGGAGAGAGAGAAAGATGAGTGTTTCAGAAATGATCTGTTGCCAGGTGTAAATGGGTAACCCTGGGGAGCTAGCAGAGGGGCCTGAAAGCTCCCTGGGTGAAATGAAAAGAACAGGAGAAGGCCAAGGAGAAGGTTCATGTCTCCGGAATTGGGGGTAAGGCTGAGGTCCGGGATAGGCGGAGTTTGAAAGGGTCAGTAGGATGAGGGATACACTTAAAAGAATGGTGTGTTAAGTTCTATTGCAGCTTGTTATCGGAGTTCTCGGTGGCCGAGGGCGGATCCTGAGTGTAAGGCTTCAGCCTGGAAATATGAATCCATGGAGTAACATGATTACCTGGCAGGGCAAGTTTAGCAGCAGTTGGAGTGCAAAGGATGACAGGACATGGGCCTTCCCACTTAGGGGTTAGGGGGGTTTTGGGTTCCGGGGAGTGTAGAATACTAATTGGCCTGGGCTGAGTGAAAGGTTATTTTTGGAAAGTGACGGATCTGGAAGTAGCCAGTCCTGGTACTTCCATAATTCGGTGCGAAGGTGGGAGAGCAAGGGTAAGGCCATGGTGGGTGGTATGGGTCCTTCAGTTGCTGTGATCCCCGGGGGTAGGAGGGGCCTACCATACATGACTTCAAAAGGGGAAAGATTGGAGGGCCTTTTTGGGAGAGCTCTGGTCTTGAGTAGAGCGAGAGGTAGAAGACGGACCCAGTCAAGGTGTAATTCCAGAGACAATTTAGTTAGTATGTCCTTTAAGGTTCTGTTGGTTCTCCCTACCTTTCCAGATGCCTGAGGTCGGTAAGGGCAATGTAGGTGCCAGGGGAGAGAGAGTGACTGGGAGAGTTTTTGTATTATCTGGGCTGTAAATTCAGGTCCATTGTCAGATTGAATGGAAGTGGGCATCCCAAATTGTGGGATGATTTGGGAAAGGAGAGTCTGGGCTACGGTGGAGGCCTTTTTATTGGATGTTGGGAATGCCTCTACCCATCCTGAAAAGGTATCAACAAACACCAAGAGGTATTTGAGGCGCCGGACAGAAGGCATGTGCGTAAAATTGACTTGCCAGTCGGCCGAGGATGTGAGACCTCTGGCCTGGTGGGAGGGCTATGGCCCAGGTTTGAGAGGGGTATTAGGATTGGTACGCTGGCAGATTGTGCATGAGGAGGAAATGTTTGGCAAGAGGGCTTTGTCAGATGGGGTGATTGAGAAGAAGGCTTGTAAAAACTGGGATAAAGCTTGGGGGCTAGAGTGAAACAGGTCATGGAGCAAGCGAAAGAGAGAGGACTTATCATCATTAGGCGGTTGAGGCTGAGAGGATGTCTGTGAACCTTGGGAGCCGTATGGAAGAATGGGAAGTTGGTTTTGTGTCTGTGGGTGCGTTGCCGCAGTGCGTGCGGCGAGGTCAGCCTTACAATTCCCACGAGTGATTGGGTAATCGTCCCTCTGGTAGGCTCTGCAATGAATGACTCCTCCTCAATTAATGTGGAGATTAAAGCTGAGTTGGTGATTGTGTTACCCTTGGTGTTAAGCAGACTGCATTCTTTCCATATGGTGGCATGAGAGAGAAGTATATGAAAGACATATTTGGAAACTTTTGAAGGCTTTCTACGCAGCTGTGCAAAGGGGTGTTGGGGGAATCTGGTATAGGCAGTAGGGTTGCCGGATTTAGGGGCGGGCAGGTAGTGAAGGATAGGGCAGGATTTTCCAGAAACGAGGATAGGAGGGTTAGGATTCTGGAAGGTGGGAGGGATTGGAGAGCCTTATAGGTACGGAGGTTTTTGAGGTGATGTGGTGAGAGAATGGTGAGAGGTGCCCCAAATGTTAATTTGGATGCCTCCTAATGCAGTAACTGCCCCACTGCTAGGGCTCTTAGACAGGGTGCCCAGCCTCATACAGTGGGGTCCAACTGTTTTGATAGGTATGCTACGGGGGCAAAGGAGGGGCCATAATTCTGTCCTAGGACGCCTAGAGCTTGTCCCGTATTTTCATGAACATAGAGGAAAAAGGGTTTAGTTAGATCAGGGAGATGAAGTGCAGGGGCTGTTAGAAGGGCCTGCCGAAGCTTGAGAAAAGGGCGCTGAGGTGAGGAGAGTAAAGGTTCTTCAGGAGGACCCTTACTCATAGAGAGGTCGGGCTAGCAAAGAGAAATTGGGGATCCATGCTCTGAAATATCTGGCTAGACCCAGGAAAGATAGGATCTCTGTTTTGGTTTGGGGGATGGGCAGGTCAGTAAGAAACTGTTTTCTGTCCAGGGTAATTTCCTTCTTTCCCGGGGAGAGGAGAAAACCAAGGTAGGTTATGGACGGTAAGGAGATTTGGGCCTTGGCGGGTGACACTCGATATCCCCTACCCGCTAGGAAGTTAAGCAAATGGGCAGTGTCAGGTTGGGATTGTTCCCATGAAGGACTGCATAGAAGGAGATCGTCCACATATTGTAATAAGGTGGACTCTGGATGGTTTAAGTGAAAAGATTTGAGGTCCTGTGCTAGGGTCTGCCCGAAAATATGAGGGCTATCCCGAAATCCCTGTGGCAGGACCGTCCAAGTGAGTTGTTCAGAGTGACGGGAGTAGGGGTCAGTCCATGTGAAGGGAAAAATGTCCTGAGTATTGGTTTCCAGGGGTATGGAAAAGAAGGCATCCTTTAAGTCCAGAACCAAGAAATGAGTAGAGGTCGCTGGGACCTTGGAAAGAAGAGTGTATGGATTTGGTACAAGGGGGTGAATGGGAATGACAGCGGGCGTTAACAAGGCGGAGATCTTGGACGAGACGAAAGGCGCCATTAGGTTTTTTTACAGCGAGTATGGGAGTATTGAAAGGGGAGTGAGTGGGACAGAGATACCCCTTTTTTAATAGGTCCTGAATGATGGGGCTTAACCCGAGGAGGGCTTTTGTAGTTAATGAATACCGAGCCTGACAAATATATTTGGAAGGGTCTTTTAGTTTTATGCGTACAGGGGAACACTGGGCCAGAGCAGGGCTGGCAGTGTCCCAAACTGTGGGGTTAACAGGGTGCGTTAAGATGGGTAAGGACTTCTTTGGAGGGGTGGGATTAGTAGGATCTTGGGCTTGAACTAGCGCTAGGAGGAAGGAAACGGGGGAAGAGGAAGAGGACAGGGGCAAAGTAATGGAGACTTGAAGCCGTGATAGAATGTCCCGACCCAACAAGGGGACGGGGCATTGTGGCATGACTAGAAAGGAATGGAAGAAAATGGATTGAGTGCCTTGAAGGCAGCAGGTTAAAAGAGGGGTTTTTTGGGGAAAGATTTGTTTACCTCCTACCCCGACTATAGGAGAGCTGCTGGAGGTGGTGGGGCCTTTATATTCCCTTAAGACCAAAAAGGTGGCTCCAGTGTCCAGGAGGAAAGATATTGGGTGGCCGTCCACAACCATGGATACCCTGGGCTCCTGCTTTATTATAGAGATGGTCGGGAAGGGCCCAAGGCTCCATCAGTCCTCCTCAGCGAGGCCCACCTTAGGTGGTGTCCACGGTTCGGGGGACTGTGGGGCAGTTGGTCCCTCACCCCTTCGGGTGAGGGTGCAATCAGATCCCCAGTGTCCCTTCTTTTTGCATTTTGGACAAGGAGTGGTAGGTGGCCTGGGGGTGGGGCAAGCCTTTGCCCAATGCCCTTCCTTTCCACATTTAAAGCAGGCTCCAGGTGGAGGCTTAGAGGTGGAGGCTGTGGGAGGGCACCCAGGGGGTTTGATAAGCTGGGCCAACATCTGGAAGTTGGCATGGTCGGCCTTTTGTTTTCAATGTTCTTTTTCCTCCTCCTGATTATGAAAAACCTTGAAGGCCACTGACAGAATTTCGGTCTGAGGGGTTGCAGGACCCTGCTCTAATTTTTTAAGTTTAGTTTTAATGTCAGGGTAGGATTGGGCCAGGAAATAGGTCATAAGGACATGCCGGCCATCTTCTGAGTTGGGATCTAAGTTAGTGTATTGTTGAAAGGCCTGAGTTAATCTATTGAGGAACTCGGAGGGAGTTTCTTCCTTTTTTTGGACAATTTCTTGAATTTTTTGGAAATTGACGACCCTGCGAGCCGATTTTTTGAGGCCAATTATTAAGCAAGAGGCAAAACGTTCTCAAGCCTGGATTCCCTTGGCTGTGTTATAATCCCAGTTAGGTTCGTGTTCTGGGACTGCTTGGGGGCCTGGCGGGTGATTCGGATTGATACAATGGGTGTCAGTGGCATGGGTTTGGGCTGTATCCCAGACCCTGCAGCGTTCCTTGGGGAGGAGGGTATTGGCTAGGAGCATGAAGATGTCATGATGTGTGAGGCTGTAGGCCTGCAGGATCCATTGGAATTCTTTAATGTAGGTGGTAGGGTTGGTAGAGAAAGAGCCTAGTCTTTTTTCTAATTCTGTAAGGTCAGCTAGGGAAAAGGGAACATGGACCCTAACTACTCCTTCAGCCCCAGCCACCTCACGTAGTGGGGCGATTGTTAAAGGGGTGGTGGGAGGTCCTCGGGAACGGGTAAAAGGGGGGCTTAGTGGGTCAGGAGTAGGGGAGGGTAAAGACGGAGGATTGGATGGTGCAGGAGGTGCAGAACGTGACGCAGATGACGGGGGAGGAGGAGTGGACACCAGAGGCAGTGGAGGAGGAGGAGGTCGGTAGGGTGGGAGTTCATCAGCAGGTTTGAAGGTGGAAGAATCAAGGGGTGACTGTGAAGAGGGTTTACAGGCTAAAAGGACTTGAGAGGGAGCACAGAAGGAGCAGAGGGTGGGGTTCTGAGCAAAGAGGCGAAAAGCCTCGATGTAGGGGATCT
Source organism: Cynocephalus volans (assembly GCF_027409185.1). NCBI lineage: Eukaryota > Metazoa > Chordata > Mammalia > Dermoptera > Cynocephalidae > Cynocephalus > Cynocephalus volans. The sequence continues at coordinate 294,800,877 of NC_084460.1, forward strand.
CCCTCCATTTTTTTTTTAGGCGCTGGCAGTAGTTAACGAGGTCTCGTAGAATGTTAGGATCTAGTGTGCCCTCAGGGGGCCATGTGTTTTGATTATCTAAAGGATAATAAGGCCAATCTTGTGTACAGAATTTGGTGAGGAGTTTGGGAGGTTTTTCAGAAGGCATTGAAGTGGAGAGTCCCCTAGGGAGGAGGAGGAAGCACCCATTCTGGTCTCTTTATGGGAATTTAGACAGAAATCGGACAGAGATTAGTGATAAGACAGATCCTTCAGCCGGTTGGGAAAGGCAGGATCCTAGAGGGCGTCCCCAGTAGGTCACATCAGTCCCGGCAGGTTCAGGTACCGACCAGGAGGAGAGAAGGGAGGTGTGGGTCATCACTCAGACCTTCACTTCTCTAGGGCAAAAGCCCGGTGTATGAAGGAACCTAGCGCTAGGATTTTCTGGTCAGGTACTGGACCCGGGAGGTGGAGAGAAGAGAGTGGTGGACAGGAGGGTGAAAGAGAGAAGGAGAGAACAGAATGGGGCTTTTAACCTCCAAAAATGAAAGTAAAAGTTTACTGGGGCTTTGGAACCTGTTATAGTTTGGGAATTTATGGTGGTCGTGAAGACCATGGTGGGGTGGGGTATGGGCGTTAGGGGCTACTGGACGATCACTGCGGTAGCCTGAAAAAGGGCTGGTGCCCTTTAGGAAAGGGGGCTTACCTAATGATGAGCCGGTGGTGAGCGGAAGGAGCCAGCGCTGAAAAGAATGGACGAGGGTGGACCGTCAGTGGTGAGCGGTGGATGGGAGTCCGGTCCTGGTGGGACGGAGTTCCTGAGGGGCGACTTGAAAAGTGTTGCCACTGCGGTTCGAAAAGTGTTGCCGCTCGAGGGAGCCCCGAGGGGCGACCCGGTAAGTGTTGCCGCTGTGATCCGAAAAGTGTCGCCACTTGAGGGGAACTCCATCCCGGGTTTCGGCACCAATGAAAAGGATGAGTTGACACCAGTTGACGATCCACCGGAGATAGCTCGTTTTATTAGGCAGCACACACACATATATATAGGGCTTTAAGGGAAACTGATTGGTTTAAAGTACAATCCCTATTTAGCATACCGCATGGGGCTTGGGGGGGAGCTGATTGGCGTGCGATTCACGCCGGCGGGAAGGAGAATGCGGAAGAGAAGGGCAACCAGCGCCATGATGGGGTGCTGCTGAGAAGGGCTTATGTGATCAGGGTGTGATCCCTTGGGGCATTTGGGTTCTTACAAGAACCTTAAAAGACTAACTCACCTTTACGAAGAATCTCTGTTTTCCACCAACACCCGTTGGAGGGATATTCCTCAGTCTGCGTAAACCATTGGAATTGATTTCTTGTGCATATTTCCTGGGGTTTTATAAACTAGTTAGATTTCAGAAGTTCTACCTTTGCTGCTAAAAACAATAAGGAAGTAACTTTAGTGCACAGTATCATATGTAAAAAAATTTAAAGCCAAATGGGCTTTTAAATAAAAAATTGTCATGACATACACAAGTACATAACGTAAAATTTACTTACCTTTTTAACCATTTTAAGTGTGCATTCAGAGGCGTTAAGTATATTTGCATTGTGTGTCACCACCATTTATGTGTAGAACTTCTTCACCTTCCCTCACTTAAAATTCTTTACCCATTAAACAAGGAGTCCCATTCCCTCCTTTCCTCAGCCTCTCATAACCACCATTCTTTTTTCTGTGTCTGGGTACCTTGTGTGAGTGGAATCAGATAATATTTGTCCTTTTGTGACTGACTTATTTCACTTATGGTTCATTGATTTTGTAGCATGTGCCAGCATTTCCTTTCTTTTTAAGTCTAAAAGAATTGTATGTATACAAAGGTACTTCAAAAAAGTCCATTGAAGGATTCGGATTGTCTTTTAATTCTATTTTTCTACAAACTTTTGGAAATACCCTTGTATAACACATTTTGTTTATCCATTCATCTGTTGATAGTCATGTGGATGACTTCCACATTCTGGCTGTTGTGAATAATGCTGCCATGACTATGCATGTATAGATATCTGTTTGAATCTTTGCTTTCAACTCTTTTGGATATATACCCAGAAGTGAAATTGCTGGATGTTATGGTAATTTTACTTTTAATTTTTTGAGGAACCATCATACTGTTTACCACAGCCATTTTACATTCCCACAAGCAATGCACAAGGGTTGCAATTTTTGTACATCCCAGCCAGCACTTGTTATCTGCTGTTTGTCTTTTTGATAATGGCCTTGCTAATGTGTATAAAGTAGTATCTCATTGTGGTTTTGATTTACATTTCCTTCATGATTGGTGATGTTGAGCGTCTTTTCACATGCTTATTGGCCAGGTGTTCTTTTTAAAGGTATATTTATCCGACTAAGACCTATGCCTTCTCTTTATTCTTTCCCTTAATGAACCTCTCCTACTCTTTATTTAGTGACTAGTGTTTCAAAATAAGTAGGAAAAAAAACTGTGCATATAATTATATATGCTTTTTTGAGAAGTATATATTATTTGTACTTAGTGTTTTGTGTGTGTGTGTGTGTGTGTGTGTGTGTGTGTTTGTGTGTGTGTGTGTGTGTGTGTCGTTTTCGTGACTGGCACTCAGCCAGTGAGTGCACCGGTCATTCCTATATAGGATCCGAACCCGCAGCGGGAGCGTTGCTGCGCTCCCAGCGCCGCACGCTACTGAGTGCGCCATGGGCTCGGCCTGTACTTAGTGTTTTTTTATAACCTACCTTTGACATTAATGAATTATGTCATCTTTCCATGTCAAATGTACATCTACAAATGGTACATCATCATGTTTGCTGATTATAGGAAATTTCATGTTATAAATTAATTACAGTAATTTAGCCAATTCTCTATAGTTGGACATGAGGGTTGTTTCCAGGTTTTCATTGTTATGTGAGAGTATTTGAATGAAAATCCTTGTAGCTAAATCTAACCAATGAAGTTTAACATTTTTCATGTTTTTTGGCCATTTTCTTTTATGGAAATTCACTGTACATGTGCTTGGCCCATTTTTCTAGTGAGTTTTTCATAGACTCCATTTGAAAGAATCCACTGTCTAATGGCCCCACATTTCCTACTTGTTGGCCTCAAGAGGTTTCCTGTGAAACACCAAAGGATCCATGCTGCGATGAGATTAGAACTACTAATATTTCTTATAGTCACACTATACCTCAGCATATAAAGACTCTAAGAAATACTGCATTAAAGCAGTCTGTTTACTTTTGTGTTGCTCTCTGCTTCCTAAATGATTTCAACCACGGGACCCCTTTCTGTGTAGTACTTAATGATATCCTTGGGACTTTTGTTCTTCAGAACATGTTCTGGGACACACAGCTTTACTCAGTACTTCTGACTGGGAGACCTTATTCCACCTCACCAGGAATTTCTGGTGACTATGTTGATTTGACCTCTCTATGCCTTACATTCCCAGTTGATTAAAAAATAGAGACTAGGCTGAACCCGTGGTGCACTTGGGAGAGTGCGGCGCTGGGAGCGCGGCGAGGCTCCCGCCGCGGGTTCGGATCCTATATAGGAATGGCCGGTGCACTCACTGGCTGAGTACCGGTCACGAAAAAGACAAAAAAAAATAGAGACTAAAAGTACCAATGGAGAAATCATAGCTGAGTTTTAATGTAGCGCCTTTCTTGGGTTAATCAGTAAATGATGTAGCTAATAATAGAAACCAGGATAGACTTCACAGTGCCATTGCATTTTAACTACTAATATTTTAAATAGAGTTTTTTTTTACTCTTAATGTGCCCACTTTTCCAACTTATATATATAATTTTTACTCTAATCCTGTTTGTATACATATTATATTTACTGCTAACAGAGCCTTAGAGCACATAACGTATTCCTTTTCAGTTTATGATGTAATATATTGGTTGATAGACCCCGAGTTTCACACACACTCCCCCCACCCTTTTTTTTTTAGGAAGAAGCTCTACGACGCCAGAGGGAGCAAGAAATTGCATTAAGGAGGCAGCGAGAAGAGGAAGAAAGACAGCAGCAAGAAGAAGCTCTTAGAAGACTGGAGGAAAGAAGAAGAGAAGAGGAAGAAAGGCGGAAACAGGAAGAATTGTTACGCAAGCAGGTGACCAGATGGTATACTTTCCTTTGAAGCTAGGAATTAGTGATTAAGAAAGTATTAAGACATTTAGATAAGCTATCTAAAATCTTTTCAGGTTCCTGAAAATTACCCAAAGAAACTTAACTGGCTCTTATTATTTCTAGATTTATTTTTTCTTCAAGTGAAAACCTGTTTCCTGGGGGGGGGAATTAAATTTATCTTACTTTTCTGGTTTTCGTTCATATATTTAGTGAAGAATGTAAAATGTGCATGTTGGTGTGTTGGTTTTGTTTTTGTTTTTAGCAAATTTCAAACTTATACAAAGTAGAATACTGTAATAAATTCCCGTAAGTCACCCAGCTTCAGTAATTACTAATGTAATGATTTTTGTGTGAGATGAGAGTCTGATTTCATTCTTCTGCATGTGGATATCCAGTTTTCCCAGAACCATTTATTGAAGAGACTGACCTTTCCCCATTGTGTGTTCTTGACTATAAATGTGTGGATTTAATTCTGGGCTTTTTTCTCTTCACTTTCTTGATAAGTGTCTTTTGAAACACCTGAGTTTTTTATTTTCATCATGTCCAATTTATCTGTTTTTTTCTAATAATGTAATAGTTTTAGTTCTTTTAGCTGTAGATTCTTTATATTCTGAATATGTGTCCTTTGTTAGGTAAAGGTTTTGTGCTTATTTTCCCCCAGACTACAGCTTGTCTATTTTCTTAGTGCTGTTGTTTGATAAGCAGGGATTTTTAATTTTGATGAAATCCTATTTATCAAAATTTTTTTTCTTGTTGGTGTGTTTTTTTTGTTTCTTTTGTATAAGAAATTTTTTTCCCACCTGTAGATCATTAAATATCTCTTGTGTTTTTTCCTGAAAGCTTTATAGTTTTGGATTTACAAGTAAGTTTGAATTATTTTTTTGTGTGTATGGTATGTGGTATGGGTTGTTCCAGCACCAGTTTTTGCAAAGTATTCCTTTGGTGCTTTTGTCAGAATAAGTTGTATAAATATGGCTCTTTTTCTGGACACTCCTTTTCTGTGCCATAGATTGGTTTGTCTATCCTTAAAGAAGTAATACACTGACAATTACCATAGCATTATAGAAAGTCTTGAATGCAGCCAGTATGTCTTCCAGTTTTATTCTTTTGTTCAAGACTGCTCTAAAATCTTTTGCCTTCTCATTAAAATTTAAAATCATCATCTTAGTAGGCTTTGATTTGTACAGAAATTGTGATTATGATTAGGATTGTGTTGAATCTATAAATTGGGGAGAATTGGTATTTTAAGATGTACTGAGTGGTATATACCAATCAATGGACATGGTATATCTTTCCATTTATTTATGTTTTCCTTTATTTTTTTTCAGTAACTTTCTGTTTTCACTGTAGATGTTATATATTTCTTTTGTTAAATTTATTGTTAGTATGTCATTTCTTATGCTATTGTAAATAGAATTAAAAAAATATTTTCTAGATGTTTGTTGCTCCTAAATAGAAATGGAGTTGTTTTTCATATATTGATCTTGTTTCCTGAGACCTTGTGAAACTCACTTATTACTTTTAATGGTATTTTTGTTTATTCCTTAGGATTTTTTATGTTGATGAATAGGAGCAGTTTTAGTTCTTTCTTTCCAGTCTTGGATAGAAATGGTTAAAATGGACAATGGATAGCCTTGTTCCCAATTTTAGGGAGAAAATATTTAGTGTTTCACCATTAAGTATGTTGAAAGTTTTTTTGTAGATACCCATTATCCAATTGAGAAAGTTTCTATTTATTCCTAGTTTGCTGAAAGTTTTTTCATGAATAGATACTGAATTTGTGAAATGCTTTATCTACATGTATTGATGATCATTTAATTTTCTTACTTATTCTGTTCATATGGTGAATTATACTGACTGAATTTTGAATGATAAACCAACTTTGTGTTCCTGGATTACACCCTACTTGATGATAAGTTAACCTAATTTATTACTGGTTTTTAAAGTATATTTGTATCTATGTTCATGAGGGATATTGTCTATAATTCTCTTATACTGTGTTTGTCATGTTTTGGTGTTAGTTTTATGCTGGCCTCATAGACAAGTTGGAAAGTGATACCTCTGTCACTATTTTCTGAAAAAGTTTATGTAAGATTCTTATTATTGCTTCATTGAATATTTGCTAGAGTTCACCATTGAAACCACCTGGTCCTTCCTTGAGCTATAAGGCTAATCAGGTTTTTTGTTTGTCTTCTATCATCAGTGTTTGTAATCTGTGTTTTTTAACAATGTTGTCAAATTCAGTAGTACAAATTTGTTCCTTGTTATTCTTTTAGTATTCTTTTTATGTTTGTTGATCTATAGCAGTAGTCCCTCTTTTATTACTCATATTGGTAGTTTGTGGTCTTTTTATCAGTTTTGTCAGTTTATCAAGTTGTATCAGTCTTTTGAAAGAACTAAATTTTGGCTTTGTTAGGATTCCTGCCACAATCACTATTATTTTCTTCCTTCTACTTATTTTTGGTTTAATTTACATCTCTTTTTCTATTTTCTTAAGACGGAAATTTAGATAATAAATTTTAAGCCTTTCTTCCTTTCTGATAAATACATGTAAAGCAATGCATTTCCCTTTAAGTGTTTTAGCTACATCTCACAATTTTTGATAATGTTATATTTTCATTATCATTTAATTTAAAGTATTTTCTAATGATTTCCACTTTGGCCTATGGGTTATTTAGAAGTGGGTTATTTAATTTCCAGGCACTTGGGATCCTTTCCAGGTATTCTTATTTGTATTCATTTCTAACCTAATTACATTATGGTCAGAAAACATAGTCTGTAAGACCTCAGTTTTTAAAAATTTATTGACTCATTTTTTGGTTTAGCATATGGTCTATCTCAGTGACCATTCCATGTGCATTTGAAAATAATGTATATTTTTCAGAAGTTATGTGTAGCATTCTGTGAATCATGATTAGGTCAAGGTGGTCGATAGCATTCAGATATTTTATATCTATATTCAATTTTTATCTAGTTATGTTAATTGCCAAGAGAGGGATGCTAAAACTCAAACTGCTTTTTGATTTGTTCATTTCTCCCTTTAGTTCTGTTAGTATTTGCTCTTATCTGTTTTGAACCTGTTATTAGTTGCATACACATTTATATTGTCTTCCTCATGAACCTTTTATTGTTATGAAATGTTCCAATTTATCTCTGATTCCTTGTTTTAAAGTCCGTTAAATTGATATTAATATAGCTACTCCAGTTTTCTTTGATGTTTCCGTGGTATATATTTTTTTGTTATTTTCTTTTTTGTATATTTACTAATTTTTAAAAACTGTATAATGGACATTGTAAATGACAAATTATGGATTCTGTTTTGTTCCTTTAAAGAGAGAGTTTTGTTCTGGCTGGCATTTAACTTGGTGAATTCAATCTTTACCAACTCCCCCGAGTGGTATAGTAATGGAAGTCTCCATTCAGTTCTTTCATCTTTCTGCTGCTCCTTTTTATCTTAATCCCCAAGATCTACCTCATGTGTGTAGTTTGAGTCAACCAAGGATTTCAGCAGATTTGGGGACTTATCTCTTTCATGGATCCCTTCTTTTGTTACCTTTCTTGCAGATTTTCTCCCTAAATTTATGGCTACTCCTCTATCCTAGAACTCTCTCTTGCTATCTTAAGATGGTAGGGCTTTGAGCCCCTTGTGAATTGGGGAGTGCCTTCAAGCAAAATGTTTCCAACTTGCCGATCTTTCTTTTGTTTTTTTTAAGGGTAGACTCTTCTTCAGTTTCTCTCTTGTGTTCTTTTTGTTTGTTTTGGTTCTTTGATATTTTGTTCAGCTTTTATAATTACATGGTACTCTGCTATTATAGGAAGTGAGAACCCCAAAGCACTTCATTTTAATGTTTAACATAGATTTTTTTTTTTTTTTTTTTTTGTATTGGTAGACTTTAATTTTAAACCAGTTTTAGATTTTTGGATAAATTGGAAAGATAAATTGGAAATAGTGCAGAAAGCTTTTGTATATCCCCTGAATACAGTTTCCCCCATTATTAATCTCTTATTAGTATGGTACATTTGTTATAACTAAAATATAGTGATGCATTATTATTAAATAAAATCTATAGTTTGTTCAGATTTCCTAAGATTTTTTCCCCTAATGTCCTTTTCCTTTTCCAGGGTCCCGTTCAGGATATCACATTACATTTAGTTCATTTAGTTGTCATATCCTCTTAGACCCTTCTTAGCTGTGACAGTTTCTCAGACTTTCTTTGTTTATAATGACCTTTACAGTTTTAAGGAATACTGGTCAGTGTACATATTGTAGGATACACTCTGTGGGAATTTGTCTGAAATTTTTCTCACAAATAGACTGTGGTTATAGGTGTTTGAGAGGAAGATCACAGAGGTAAGGTGGCATTTTTATCACATCATATCAAAGGTATACAATATCAACATGATTTATGAGTGCTGTTGATAGCCATGATCACTTGGTTGAAGAAGTGTTTGTCATATTTTCCTACTATAAGTTACTGCCCCCCTTACTGTACTCTGTAAGTCACTATGTGCAGTCCACACTTAAGGATGTAGATTTTTGTTTGTTGGTTAGATTGACACAAAGCTGGAAATGTTTGCTTTTGTTTAGTTTCTGGATTGAAACTCTTTCAGAAACCTAAATTCTGTTAGAGGTAGATAGCTTCTAGGTTAGATTACGTACTGATTTATTCTTTGGTTTATTCATTTAACAGTTAACATATTCAATTAATGTACTATATACCAGTTATTTTGCTTATTTATGGTGGAGTATAAGACTTTTTAGGAAATTGTTTCTGTCATCAAAAAGCTTACAGACTGTGTGGGTGATAACTATATAAGAAATTAATGCCACAATTAGGTTGCTTTCAGCTGCAAACTCAAAATACCCACCTAAAGTGGTTTAAACAGTAGATGACATTGTTGCCTCACATATCGAGGAGGTCTGGCAATAAGGCAATTAATTACACACTTGCTTCAGTGACTCAGTGATGCCATTAAAGATTCAGGTTCTTTGTGTACGTCTGCTCTACCATTTCCTGGTGTGTTGACTTTTGAATTTAGATTATTCACCCCACAGTTAGGAATTTTGGATATCACACCCTTGTACAACCTATATCCAAAAAGGGAGTAGCCCTTCTCTCAGGCTGCTTTCATTTTGTCTGGGAAGAGTATCTTTCTTAGAAGTCTCCCAGCAGATATCCTTTAGACTTAAATCAGATCACATGGCCAGTTAAAGCTTAAAAGCAAAATCTGACATTTTAAACCAGGAGACAGGAGGCTCTGTCTACAAGGAAGAAACCTGAAAGGGAGTGGTTGTTGGATAGGTAGAAACAGTAGCTGCCGCAGGTGGACTAGAAGCAGGTAAAAAGATAAGGACAGAATGTAGATGGGCATAATCAAAAGGCAGAGAGGTCAAGTCTACCTTACCTCCTAAAGGCTAAGGAGTTCTCTTAGAGTGGCTGACATCTGACCTAGGTTTTGGAGAGTGAAACGGGGACTATATTATCTGCATAAGACAGAGCATTTCAGGCACAGCAAACAGACTCTGCAAAAGTGTGGATAATTTCTTAACAATGAAAAAAGAGTTCTGGAGAACATAGTAGAATGGTTTTAAAGGAAGGAAGGAAGAAGGAAGCTGAGCCCATATGAGGGAAAATGTAGTAGAAGGTCGAAGATTGGTTGAAGACAAGTGTCCCGAAGAACTTGTGGGCTTGTGGACCACAAAGGGCAAGAACCAGGGATGGAGTTAAGTGGTCTTGCAGAGTTGCTTTGATTCTAGAATTGGCTGCGGCGTTCAGGGTAATCAGTATCCTCGCAAGATATTGGTAGCTCTTAGTGCTCAGTACCCTGAGAAGCTTGCTTGGCCTCAAATGTTGGAACAGTATTTCAGGAGACTTTTCCTACAGTTGTTGGTGAGCTGATTCGAGATCAGGACTGTCACCAACATTCAAAGTGACATTCCTTCAGTTAATTAAAATTGAATCCTGTAAGCATGCCAGGCCTTTGTGGCTACTGTAAATATATTTTAAAATAAAATTTAACTTCTGTTGTTTACGTCGTCATAAACAGAGTTTCTCTGTCATTTCTATAGCCATTTGACAGAATCCTTCAAAAGTGATTCAAATTTTTCCCCCTACAATTAATAATATTTTTTTTTCTCTTTTCTTTAATTTCTCCTCCTGGAAAGGAAGAGGAGGCTGCAAAATGGGCCCGGGAAGAAGAAGAAGCGCAGCGTCGATTAGAGGAGAACCGGCTACGAATGGAGGAGGAAGCAGCCAGACTCCGACATGAGGAGGAGGAACGGAAGAGGAAAGAGCTGGAGCTCCAGCGGCAGAAGGAGTTAATGCGCCAGAGGCAGCAGCAGCAAGAGGCTCTCCGGAGGTTGCAGCAGCAGCAGCAGCAACAGCAGCTGGCACAGATGAAGGTAGAGCCTGAGACACCAACCTCAGGAGCTATTTGCTAACATTGCTTTTATCATCAGTTAGATAGATGCTGGCAGTAACAGTAAAACAGTACTTTTTCTTTATCATTAAATATTACTACTTTGGTTTTTAATCAATCAATAAAATATAACATGATGCATGTATTTTGTGTTAGGTGTTTAAACAAGAGAGGAATAAATGGAAGAGGATAGGACATGAGCAGTGATGCAGGCAAAAACAAGTAAATCTATTAGTCATAAATTTAATGTGGCTCAATAAACATTAGAGTGCCTATTTTGTACTAGTTCAGCCATACTGAGACAAAGATGAAAGAGACAAGGTAGTTGTCCTCAGAGAGCTCCTAGACTTAAGAGTAATAGGCATATACATATGAATGTGTAAATGGGAACCAGAATATAGAACTTGAAATACAATTGACCATGGAGGTGTATTGAAAGTCGGGTTAAGAGCTGATGTATGCAAAATGTTGTTTTAGGAAGATTCAAAGCACTATTTGAAATAAGGAGAGAGTGAACACTGGGAGCCCAGGAAAAAGTGCATGGGGGTGGTGGAGAGAATGATTAGGAAGGGCCAGTGGGAGAGAACTGGCCTGATAGCAGTCAGCAAGACTTAGTGACTGTGAATCTTAGGGACAAAGGCAGAAGCTGGGGTAGCTACTAGAGAGTATGCCTTTAGTGACTAGGAAAATAGTGGAACTATTTATGAAATCTGAGTAATTGGGAAGGGAGGGGCAGATTTATGGCAGGTTCAGTATAACTTCTTGCCAGGTCTTTAGTGAGCACTAAGGCTTAGTGTCCCTTATCTTCAAGGAGCTCACAGGATAAAGACATATAAACAGGAAATTAGAATACAGTGTGGTGAGTGTAGCAGGAGAGGTGCATTAAGGCAGTAGTTCTCAGAGTGTAGTCACCTGGGAAGTTGTTAGACGTGCAAATTCTCAGGTCACACACTAGACCTACTGAATCAGAACCTCTGGGGATGGAGTCCAGCAATCTTGTGCTTGTCTGGGGGTCTCCCCCCCCCCCCCAAATCTTGTGTTTGAACAAGCCCTCCAGGGGATTCTGATGCTTGCTGTTGCTGTTGCTTTTCTTTTCTTTTCTTTTTTTTTTTGAGTAGCATTTAATTTAATTTAATTTTATTTAATTATTACATTCTAAGATGTTGTTGCAGAGGGGTGGCCCATGGGTGGCTCCTTTGCTGCCTGGTTGCTGATGGTGGGGGTGGGGCTTCTGGCAGAGGCTCCATCTTTGCTGGACTGGTTCTGTTTCTTCTTGACTTACGTATGTTTGGGACTAGTACAGGGTATAGGGATCTGAACCGTTGATCTTGGTGTTGTAACATGGTGCTCTAACCAGCTGGGCTAACCAGCCAGCCTTGACTTACTTTTGTTAATGTGTATTTTTCTGAGAATTTGTCCATTTCATCTAGGTTATCTAATTTATTAGCATACATTTGTTCATAGTATTCCTTTATATTTCTGTAAGATTAATGTTCCTTTTTCATTTCTGATTGTGGTAATTTGAGTCTTTTCTATCCTTTTTTTCTTGGTCAATCTAGCTAAGTCAATTTTGATCTGAAAAGAACCAGCTTTTGGTTTCCTTGATTTTTCTCTATTGTTTTACTGTTCTGTATTATTTTAATTTCTGCTCTAATCTTTATTATTTTATTCCTTCTGCTTGTTTTAGGTTTAGTTTGCTCTTGTTTTTCTAGTGGCTTAAAGTCAAAGGCTGGGTTATTCATTTGAGATCTTACTTTCTCAATATAGGCATTTACAGTTATAATTTTCTCTCTCAGCCTTGCTTTAGCTGCCTCCCATATGTTTTGATTTCTTCTTTGACCCATTGATTATTTAAGAGTGTTTTGTTTAATTTCACTTATTTGTGAGTTTTCAAAATTTCTTTGTTATTGGTTTCTAATTTCGTTCCATTGTGATCAGAGAATGAACTTCGCATTATTTCTATCGTTTTAAATTTATTATTGAAGTTGGTTTTATGGCCTAGCATAAAGTTTTACTTCTTTTATGTTATGCATAAAGTTTTTCTCCAGGTCTATCCTGGAGACTGCTCCATATTCACTTAAGAAGAAGGTTATTCTGCTCTTGTTAGATGGATTGTTCTATAGATGTCTGTTACGTCTAGTTGGTTTATAGTGTCGTTCAAGTGTTCTGTTTCCTTGTTGATATTCTACCCAGTTGTTTTGTTCGTTATTGGAAATGGTATTGAAGTCTCCAATTTTAATTGCTGAATTGTCTTCATCTCCTTTTATTTCTGCCAATTTTTGTGTCATGTATTTTGGTGCTCTGTTGTTAGTTCTGTATATAATTGTTATATGTTCCTGACTGACTGATCCTTTTATCATCAGAAAATGTTCCTCTTTATCTTAGTAACTTTTTTGTTTTAAAGTGTGTTTTAATAGTATAGAAACTCCAGCTTTCTTGTGGTTGCTGTTTGCCTGGTACATCTTTTTTCATCTGTTTACTTTCAGTCTCTTTGTATCATTGAATATAAAGTGTGTCCCTTGTAGATATGTAGTTGGGTCTTATTTTTTTTAATCCAGTTTGACAGTCTCTCTCTACCTTTTGACTAGATTCTTTAATCCATTCACATTTAATGATATTATTGATATAGTTGGTGTTATGTCTACTATTTTACTTTTTGTTTTATGTCTCATGTCTTTTTTGTTTGTCTATTCTTCCTTTACTGCTTTTTTTGTTTGTTTTTTGCACTAAGTATTTTCTAATGTAGCATTTTAATTTCTTTCATGATTTTTTTCACTATAGTATTTTGAGTTATTTCCTTAGTGTTTGCTGTAGGGCTTACCATACACATCTTAACTTATCAGAATCAGTTATACATTTATTCTAACTTAATTCCGATGTTACATATAAATGCTACACTATTATAGATGTTCCCTCTTCCCCCCTTTTGTGGTGTTATTGTTATACATATCACATCTATAAATGTTACAAACTCAGTGATATAGGGTTATGATTATTACTTTAATTTTAATCTCTCAGAAAACCTGAAAAAAGAAAGAGCAAGTATATAAGAGTATTTCAGAAAGTTCATGGGAAGATTCATATTATTTTTTTAATTCTATTTTTCCATGAACATTTTGAAGTACCCTTTTGTATATGCATAGCTTTTGTTATATAACCTTATTTATCGCTTCTGTTTTTCTTTTATTTGTTCCTGTGGATTCAAGTTACCATCTGTAGTCATTTACTTAGCCCAATACAGCTTTGCCTCTGCCTATCTCCTTTGTGTTATTGGCAAATATGTTAGATTTCTATATGTTATAGACTATCTTTTATAATTACATAATTACTCTTATTGGTGGTCCTTGTTTTCTCATGTGGATTCAGATTACTTTCTGGGGTTACTGGCTTCTAGTTCGAGGAACTCCTTTTAATGTTTCTTGTAAGGTAAGTCTGTTACCAACAAGTTCTCTGAATTTATCTGAGAATGTCTTTATTTCATCTTCGTTTTTGTTTTTTTTAAAAGATGACTGGCAAGGGGATCTCACCCCCTGACTTGGTGGTGTCAGCACCACGCTCTCCTAAGCGAGCCAACCAGCCATCCTTGTATAGGGATCTGAACCTGTGGCTTTGGTGCCATCAGCACCACACTCTCCCAAGTGAGCCACGGGCCAGCCCTTCACCTTCATTTTTGAAAGATAGCTTTACTGGATAAAGAATTCTCAGCTGACAGTTTTTATTTTTCCTTTGAGAACTTTGAATATCTTACCCCAGTGCCTTCTGGCCTCCTTTGTTTCTGATGAAAAGTTAGTTATTAATTTTATTGGGATTCCCTTGTAAGTGACAAGTTATGTTTTCTCTTGCTGGTTTCAAGATGTTTTCTTTGTCTTTGGCCCTCAGCATTTTCACTATGATATCACTGTTTGTGGATCTCTTTTTAGTCTACTTGGAATTCTTTGACCTTCCTGGATATGTAGATTCATGTTTTTCTGTAAATTTGGAGAGTTTTCAGCCTTTATTTTTAAAAATATTTTTTCTTTTCTTCTGGTACTTGGGTTTTATGGATATGCTGAAGTACTTAATAGTGTTTCACATTTCTCTTAGGCTCTCTTCATTTTCCTTCATTTTTTTTTTTTTTTTTCCCTTTCTGTTCTTTGATTGGTAATCTCTGTTCATCTGTCTTCAAGTTCACTAATTCCTTTGCCAGTTCATATATACTTATGTGATCCTCCAGTGAGTTTTTCATTTCACTTATTGTACTTTTGAACTCCAAAACTTCCTTTTGGTTCTTTTTTTTTTTTTTTTTTTTAAATAACTTCTATCTCTGCATTGATATTCTTCATTTGGTGTGACATTGTCATCAGACCTTCCTTTTGTCAAACTTAATAACAAGCATAGAGAGGCTCTCTAAAAGAAAGTGATGTTTATTTGAGAAAAGGTAATATGCATGCCACAGTAAACCATGCATGTATTCAGGGAGGTAAAGGGCCTTGGTGCAAGGTTGTGGTTTTTGCACAGTCTTTTTTTATAGATCTTGTTATCAGTCATTTATGTGTGGGAGTCCTCTCTTCTTGGCCTTCCATAGCTTCCATATTTGTCAGGGCTTTTTTTTTTTTTAGTCCATTTTGATTCTGACAGCTTTCACAAGTCTGTCTTTTCATGAAGCTCTTTCTCCAAAAGCATCGCTGATCAATCATCCTGTATTTAGCTTTTGATTGTCTCTCAGTGCCAGGGACAGATCTGTCCTTGGTTGTTCTGGCCTGGTCCCACAGCAGAGGGAAGTGATTGGTGACTAGGAGTCAGTGTCAAAACCCTTTTAGCCATATTTGAGCAACAAAGGAAACTTGAAGGGAGTGGCTGTCAGGCTAAATCTACCTGGAGTCTATTGATAAGTTCAAGTTTGTCTTTTCCCCAGGCATTTGCTATCATTTCAAAGTTGCTGGTCCATTATTCTGTTAGGAGTTGTACTTCTGTGAAAGTTTAACAAGTAACAGGTACAAAGTTTAAAAAGGGAAAATACAAAGTAAAATTAATAGTAATGTGATAATCCCAGTTTGTATAATGGTTTTGAGCTGTGAACCTAGGCTTAAAGACAACCAGTTGAATAAATCACATCATTGTCCTGCCAATTAAAAAAGGTAGGCATTAAATCTCATGATGATCTAGAATCTTATTCTGACATCTTGGGAAAAGCTATCTACAATGTGAAACAATCAGCTTCTCTCCCTGGTTTGCAGTTTGAGTGTCTCTAGTTATGGCATTGGGTGGTTTGGTGAACTTTCTTTGTGGCCCATACATTAGGCCACATACACATACATGAGATGTATTCCTTAAAATTTTTCTAGTTTCAGCTTATAGGACTTCAGGAACAGAGAAGTTCTCATTTTTAGTAATTCTTTGGAAGAAAGTTGGATTGGAAGAACCTGGAAGAATTTAGAAGAATTTACCTGTCTACAGGTAGATAATAAAAACTTGAATACAATGCATAGGGCTACAATCTAATAATAAGAGTATTATAGTTTTTCTTTATAACTTATGCTCTCTACATCGATCATATGGAATCTCAGATTTAAAAACTTCTTGAGGCTAGGAAGTGAAACCAAGGCAGGCTTCAGATTTCATCTACAGTTTTGAGGTTACTGGGCCTGCCAGTAACAGTTTTTACCTACTCACTGTAAAGCTGGGAACCCTTGAAACTAGGCATTCTATTCACATTTTCAAATATGACATTCCAGTCAAAGCCTTGGTACTGTAACCAGTGTTTCCAGTTGTATTCTGTTATAAAGAGAAAGGAAATTCTATTGAGCTTATATAGTTAACCATATTGCCAAAAGAATACAAACAGTTTCAAATTTTGGAGGGATCAAGTAGGGAGAAAAAGCAAATTTTTCCACTTTTGTTCACAAGAATATATTTTACCAAATTGCTGTAAACTACAGATAGCTTAAAAGAGAAAATTTCCTTAAATCTGGAAAACTAAACATTTAAGTAAAAAACCAGTAATGTTTCAAATAAAAGTCATAAAAACATTGTCTTCATAAGTTATTTAATCTCATGTAATTAATTTTTATTCTGTTTGATCTTGATTAGCAGTTTTATGAACACATGAGTTTCTTCATTAGAGTTCTGGAAAACTTTTATTTTGTCAGTTGATCTTGATTATTAAAAACCTGTATTTAATAGTACTTGTTAGATTTTCTTCCATGAATCTGATTGCAAATACTTTTAGAGAAAAATTAAAACAACTGTGGATGACTGAACTTAAAATAGCCATGGTTAAAAATCTGATGAAAGTTCATTATAATCAGCAATTGACAAAGAAATTTGGTTATTTCTGAGATATACAATATAATTATGATTGATGACATATTAGATTTTTAAGAATTTTATATAATTTTGGAAAATTTATATCAGTAACATACCCATAAACGTAATTGAAATAAGATCAAGTATCACTTAGCACTTGACAGTGCTTCTCACACAATTTACCAAATATGCCTAATCATTTAATATCTCTACAGGGGCCCAGCTAGAAAAAATCCCAATGTTAATTCTAGGTCAGAAAGACTTAATTTAGAATTTTGATATTGATATAAGTCCATCAAAGTTGCCAAAAGGTTTAAGACATTTTATCAACACAGGATCATAAGTCACTGTGAAATAATAGTTATGCTGTTAATCAGAGACTTCAAAAACAGTATAGAAAGTTACATGGATGTAAAAACAGACACACACCTTACTCTTTCAAAGTGGCTTTTATAAGTAATAAAAAAATTTTTTTGAAAAACCTAATATAGATAACAAAGGAAATTATCTTTTTTTTTTTTTTTTTTTGTCTTTTTCATGACCGGCACTCAACCAGTGAGTGCACCGGCCATTCCTATATAGGATCCGAACCTGTGGTGGGAGTGTCGCCGCACTCCCAGCGCAGCACTCTCCCGAGTGCGCCACGGGCTCGGCCCCGAAATTATCTTGATAAGACATTAAAATCTTTATTTCTTAGGCCAGTTACCAAAAAAGGTAAAGAAAAACCTCCTGCAGTGTGATTACTTCTCTTTATGGGAAGCCTGTTCAGATAACCTGAAAGTCTAACCTGATGAAAAGGTATTTGAATTTAATCAGACACAGGAAGAGTGTATCTCCAAGTGTACATCATATTATAGAGGGATGTAAACAAGAAAACTAGTACCTTGAGCAGGGGAATACATGGCTATTAAAGCATGGGAAGTTTCCTGGTTCAGGGAACAATTCAGGCACATGAAGAAGGCAAAAAGTACAGTACAGAATCAAGTTACAGTGGAAGAAAACATTGCTTTTCTAGGCCTTCAAGAGAGACATTTTCAGGCTGGCTGTTTGGCTCAGTTGGTTAGAGCATGGTGTTATAACACCGAGGTCAGAGAGTTCCAGTCCCTGTACCGGCCAGCCAAAAAAACCCCCAACAAGACAAACATTTCATCATCAGGCCATAACAGCAGAGTTAGAACAGGAGAAAAAAAGTTAGAGGAGCTGATGAAAAAGTTGAAATAGAGAGTTGTGATCCCAGCCAAGCAAAAGGTGTACCTTCTCAAGGGGAGAAAGAACTGAAGGCAATTATGTATGACCTGCAAATCACATGCAGTGAAATACAGCAAAAGTTGAACTTCTGAGATATGAATCCAAGAAGCTTCAAGAGGAAAACTACCTCAAGGACTAACCGAAGAGGACAGCATTTCTAACCTCACATTAGGGAAATTAAATGGATCTCAGGAAGAAATGTGGCAGAAATAGAAACTAAAACAGGAAAAAGCTGCAGTTCTGGAAATGGTTGAAAATTTAAAGAAACATTTCGCAATTAAAAATTAAAACCTCCTGTAATTTTTTATTAAGAGAGGATCACTACTTCTTAAAAACAAACAATCAAACCTGTTCTAACATAGTGGCCAAAGTTTTAGTTTTGTATTTCTATATACCAAAGCTCTATCTTTAGAAAGACTTATGAATAATTTCCTTCTAATCATAGTCAGCTTGATCACATACACGTTTCTTTCACAAATTTATTCTCCACAAACTTTCCACAATTTTCTCAGAGCTTTCACTACATGTTTAGACCTTTTGCTTTGTCCTGTACTTTCTGTTTCTTAAATAACCAGTCATTTTACTTTAAGACAAAATTTACTTTTTTTCTTTTCATTTTGAAAAATTATTCTCTTTTTAAGCTTTCTTACCAAAAGTACATCTTCATACACATAACTTTCTTTACCTCTCTCTCTTCTACTTACTTGTTTCTTTCTATCTTGTTTCTGTTTTCTTCCTAAATTTATTTTTTGAAACAACCTTAAATAACCTCTTAATTCAGATAAAAAATTTTTTCTTAATAAAGAACATTTTAAAAATGCTTTTCTTATAATTTTTCTCATCAGAAACACACCTTACTTTTTTAGTGCACTTTATATACAGAATTATACATATTAATTAGACTTTCAACTCTTAGTAACCTTAGTTTCTAGTGAAAACCTAGAAAGCAAGGAATTTTGAACTGTCACATATCAGTATTTTCTCTTATTTGGAAATGACTGAGACATTTAATGAATATCTATCACTTAATTATAAACATTTATCCTATTTACATTTGCCTAATTTATTTTTGTCAGTTATACCTAGATTACTTACGAAAACTGAGATACTATACTAGTATCATAGCTAGTCATCGTTTCATTTCCCTGTTAACCATTTTTATAGCCTGTGAATATTAGGTGTTCACCTAAGTAGTAACTTTAAAGTTAAATATATGAATAATTTGCTAATACTCAGAAGTTACAGCTACTTTTATTAAACCAACAATATTAAATTAGTTTTATTTATCATAGTGTTACTACACAAAATAATTTTGTTTTTAGGCTGGGTTTATCATTTTATGACTTAAAAACATCTAGCAGAAACAAATATAAAACTGTCTAATCAGTAAACCCAGGCAAAAATGTATGCTCACAATTCTAAAGCCATCTCTTATTTTTATTTTATCAACAAGTTTAAAACCAGCTTATTTATCAAAGATTTATTTAAGTCATGTTACCTAAAAGGCAACTGGGTTAATTACTATATATTTTATATGAGTACTCATTTATCTAAGCTAATCTGAGTAGAATTCCTTAAGGGGTTTCTGGCCTACTATGCCACATGTTACCATGTAGACATAATGTCCAGTGTAATGCTTGTACATGTGGGTAAATATACCTAAACACGTATACACACACAAAAAGACCTTAAAAGCTTTCATTTTAGAATTTTAGTCATGAGACAGTAAAACATAGTAGTAATACAGACTCATTAGTGTATAAAAGACAATTGGATCCAAATTATGTTTCTGACAAAATGGGGCAAGTTTACACGGCTAAACTTTATTTGTCCCAATAGATAATCTTAGGAAGGCTGTGGACCAAAATTTTGGGTAAAGCAGTTTGGTTTAAAAAAAAAAAATTCTCTTTTACCCTTTCTTCCTTCTCTTTTCAGTTTCAAATGAATATAGGGAGTTTAATTTTCAATTGTCTACATTTTAATTTTCAATTGTTTATACTGGCTGAACTATATAAGAAAAACAAAATCTCCAAGTAACTTTGAACTAGTACCAAGTTTATCTTTTGTTTGTTAGTCTGGTTTGCTTGACTAGTCAATGTAAATAGGTAAGCATTTAGAAAGTTTATTTTTTTCTCTCCCCCATCCCTCGGCTCTTCCTGGCGTATGTGTGGCAGACAAAGCAATTTTTATGCTGGACAGAGAGATACCTTATACTATTGCTCTGAGCTCAAGATTTTGACCTGTTTGATCTGAGAGACTAACATTTATAACCACTTATCTAGTTCTTTTCCTTTAGACTTCCAATCCTTCAATTATGTCTTATTGTTTTTGGCAGGCCAGTATGGGCACGTGAACCCTTTCTTTACCTTGGTGTTATAACACTGGCTGTAACTAACTAGGCTAACCAGCCAGCCCCAATTAACTTTTCATAACCCTAAGCAGTAATTAGCCATGCTCACCTAAATTTACACTTTCAAACGGTGTCTAGGTTGTTGGTTTCCATGGAACTGTTGTAATTTGTAAAGCCATTCATTTGAAAGCCCTTTAGGTTTATTTTTTAAAATCTTGGCTGGAATGCTATAAGCAGTGAGTTTTATCTCAACCCCAGCAGAAAAGTCAACAGATTCAAAGTAGGCGGAAAAAATAAAATACAGAGACAATTTAGAAGGCTCTACATGTTAACTCTATAGTTGGCTGCAATTTTTTAACAAGCTTAGAGAGTTTGAATAATGGCCATTTGAGCTCTGAATTTTCCTTGGTATAGTTTGTCCATTAGTTTAAAAATGTGCCCAGTAATGGGCTGTATAAAGCTGGCTGGAATCTCCAAAGAAAGGTTGTTTTGGCATGCCTTTAGAATTTTGAGGATCTTGCTTCATTCTTATTAATCTCTCAAGAGCAAAAATAATCTTATAAATCCTGTCAGAGAATATCAGGAATATGGACCCATGTTTTAGATGGTGGTGACTGCCCTAGTAGCTTTTAATTAGCCATCCTGAGCTCACCATTTAGAATGTTTATTTTTGCTCTCAGAAGATTTTCAGAAGCAAACAAGGGAAAAGAGCCAAATTATTTACAGATGCAAGTAACCAAACCAAAATGAAACCAAAAATAAGAGTGTTCACAAAAATTTTAAGCAGGTGTGCAGGTCAAACAAAATATTAAATTAGGTGTGCAGAAAAAAAACAAAAGTAAATTCACCAGAAAAGACATGCCTCACGGACAGGATGTAAATTCTGTAGAAATCAGAGTACTTAAACCAGAAAGATTCTTGTCCTCATACCAGAAAGGACTTGCCAGAAAAGATGAAAAGTCTTTTATTATCCCAGGCGGGATGAGAAACACTGTTGCCTTTCCCAGGTAGAGAGCCTACTGACTAGCGGCGTAGGGTAGAGGGAGCCCTGTGTCTTGATGGCACAGTCTGGAGTGGGTTTTCTGTCTCACTGAGCTGGCAGTAGGAGGGAGAGAGTGAGTCTTGGTTCAAGTGCCACCGACTTTTGTTGTTTTAGCAGATTTTCTTGAATAAGTGTTTCTTCATTTGCTGGATGCCCTTAGGAGCATTTCCAGAGACTTTATTTTTAGTTTTTATTTTTTTGTTTTCTACTTGTTTGGGGGAGGCTGGCCGGTCTGGGGATCTGAATCGTTGACCGTGATGTTACAACACTGCACTATCACGAACAGCGCTAACTGGACAGTCCTCCAGAGACTTTAAATGGTTGCTTTTTGATGATTTCACTGGTTTTGGTGGGGATCAGGTCCACAGAGTTCCTCATGCTGTAATACCAACAGTGGAACATAATTTTCAACACTGTATTTGCTTTAAAAACAATTAAGGTAGAAACGTCAGGGCAGAAAAAGAGGAGTACTTTTTTTTTTTTTTTAAATTAATGAAGGATATTAGGCATTCAGGGGACACACAATGTGCCAAATCGCCTACTGTTTGCTTCAGATTTGGGAAAGGGTTGCTCCAAAAAGCATGATTGACAAACCACAGTTCTCTCAGTGGGCAGTACAGGATAAGGGCTGAACTGAAAAATGTTCTGAAGCAATGTTGAAGGAACTACAGGATAATATTTTCTATATATAAAGAAGTCTTAAGGAAAATGATATCTACAGATAACTGTCAGTCTAATATATGAAAAAGACTTAGGTTTACTCTGCATTACCCCAGAGAGCAAACCGATGAAATCATAGAGTACATTAGAGTACAGACTTTTGGGTGTGTGTGTGTGTGTGTGTGTGTGTGTGTGTGTGTGTGTGTGTGTGTGTGTGTGTGTGTGTGTGTGTGTGTGTGTGTGTGTGTGTGTGTGTGTGTGTGTGTGTGTGTGTGTGTGTGTGTGTGTGTGTGTGTGTGTGTGTGTGTGTGTGTGTGGTGTGTGTGTGTGTGTGTGGTGTGTGTGTGTGTGTGTGTAGAATATAAATGGAGTATATTTTAGCACAGCAATTGGAAGAATCTTAGACGTGCCTGACTTTTGGTGTGTGTGTGTGTGTGTGGTGTGTGTGTGTGTGTAGAATATAAATGGAGTATATTTCAGCACAGCAATTGGAAGAATCTTAGACGTGCCTGACTTTTGGTGTGTGTGTGTGTGTGTGTGTGTGTGTGTGTGTGTGTGTGTGTGTGTGTAGAATATAAATGGAGTATATTTCAGCACAGCAATTGGAAGAATCTTAGACGTGCCTGACTTTTGGTGTGTGTGTGTGTGTGTGTGTGTGTGTGTGTGTGTGTGTGTGTGTGTGTGTGTGTGTGTGTGGAATATAAATGGAATATATTTCAGCACAGCAATTGGAAGAATCTTAGACGTGCCTGACTTTTGGTGTGTGTGTGTGTGTGTGTGTGTGTGTGTAGAATATAAATGGAGTATATTTCAGCACAGCAATTGGAAGAATCTTAGACGTGCCTGACTTTTGGTGTGTGTGTGTGTGTGTGGTGTGTGTGTGTGTGTAGAATATAAATGGAGTATATTTTAGCACAGCAATTGGAAGAATCTTAGACGTGCCTGACTTTTGGTGTGTGTGTGTGTGTGTGTGTGTGTGTGTGTGTGTGGGTGTGGTGTGTGTGTGTGTAGAATATAAATGGAGTATATTTCAGCACAGCAATTGGAAGAATCTTAGACGTGCCTGACTTTTGGTGTGTGTGTGTGTGTGTGTGTGTGTGTGTGTGTGTGGTGTGTGTGTGTGTAGAATATAAATGGAGTATATTTCAGCACAGCAATTGGAAGAATCTTAGACGTGCCTGACTTTTGGTGTGTGTGTGTGTGTGTGTGTGTGTGTGTGTGTGTGTGTGTGTGTGTGTGTGTGTAATATAAATGGAGTATATTTCAGCACAGCAATTGGAAGAATCTTAGACGTGCCTGACTTTTGGTGTGTGTGTGTGTGTGTGTGTGTGTGTGTGTGTGTGTGTAATATAAATGGAGTATATTTCAGCACAGCAATTGGAAGAATCTTAGACGTGCCTGACTTTTGGTGTGTGTGTGTGTGTGTGTGTGTGTGTGTGTGTGTGTGTGTGTGTGTGTAATATAAATGGAGTATATTTCAGCACAGCAATTGGAAGAATCTTAGACGTGCCTGACAGGGGAATTTGTCATTTCTGGAGGCAGTGCATCTATTCCTGGTGCTGACTGAAGTTCCACTGGAGAGGGCTGGAGATTGTTTCCTGGGTACAGTAGGGTGACACATTCACTGGGATTTTAGACAATATCAGTAGTTACTGACAGATTTGTCACATCAGAATTACAAAAATACACATTCTCTGGCCTTACTTTTGGATCTTCTGATTCATTAGGTGTGGTAGAGCCAGGGTATCTACATTTTTACAGGTTCCATCATGTGATGCTTCCAGGCTTGAGAGCTACTGTCTTACTTGATCTTGATAGCACCTTCCAAATGTGTTATTTCCAATGGAGAAAAAGAGTTAATTTTTGCTCGGTTTGCTTACCTAGGGCACCAGTCCCCTTTGTTAACTTTCTCTGTGCCTCCCCCTGACACCAGCACAGATGCATTTTGAGAGAAATACCCTATCAACTATCATATTGACCAGAAAATGTTAAGATTCTATTATGTTCAGAAGTGTCGAGGGTATTCGTTTGGACAGCTGTTCGGCAACAATTTAAACTGTTTATGCCCTTTATCAGTTCCACTGTTAGAAATTTCTGCTTATAGATCCATTTTTGGGGGGGACCATTTGGCATTTTGTTTGTTTTGATCCATGCTTATGTGTTATTTTCATTAAACGTATTTTAAAAGCCTGGTTAGGTTTGTTTTTTACTGTTTTTGTTTAAGAGCCCTAAGATGCCTCAAAATTAAAGTATATTTTTTTCTGGCTAAAAAGAACAAGGGATTTTCTTAGAATAACCAGGCTTTGAGAACATTGAAATATTCAGGACTCAGATGTTTGTTTATATTCTATTTTAGTCAGTTATTTTAAAGGATAAGGAAAAATATTTTTTGATTAAAAACAGGTTAATGAAAAAAAGAAAAAAAAAACCAGGTTAATGCTCATGACTAGAAGCTATAGGCTGGTTAACAGTATCTCCTTTTCGTAAAAGACTGATTGAGAACTATGCCTAGCATCTCCCATCAGTTACCTACTGTAGATTTCCCCTCAGAAATCTTGTCCTTAACCCTTTCACTGGATAGTAGCACATCATGTCCTTTGTTGCCTTCTTGGATTAAAATTCTTTTTGTTTCCATATTGCCAGTGCCAGATGTAACAAATCAAAATATGCCAGTGCCAGATGTAACAAATTTGCAGTCCCCAAATAGTATATCAAATATGTGTGTTTGTGTCTGTTTTGTTTTAAAATAAACTTAGGCTTGGCCAGTATATAAACTTAAGCAAAAGAAGTGAACTGACTGAAAGAAAAGTATGTAAAAGGAATGAAGAAGGAAATTTGAGTTGAATGTTGTAAATGGAGTTGAGGGAAACATGGATGTTCTGGCTGTACATAATGCATTATTGCCTCTTTGTTTCCTGTTCACACTTCCTCATGAACTCTCCTACTTTCCCTTTTTTGTTAGCTTCCTTCTTCATCAACATGGGGCCAGCAGTCCAATACAACAGCATGTCAGACCCAGGCCACACTGTCATTGGCTGAAATCCAAAAACTAGAAGAAGAACGAGAACGGCAGCTTCGAGAAGAGGTAAATTTTTAAAGTAAAAGTGGCAGTGTTACAGAATACTTAGTGTGCATTACAGGTTAGTGGTTACTGAAGACAATTATTATTGTCAGCATTGCTGTGTGACAGAATTGGATTTTCACTTTTAAACTCTTTAACCTATAATTTGGTCACCCTAGCAAATATGAAGGATCTAGTAAAAATAACATTAATATTGGGAACATAAATGTTCAATTTTCCTAAAGATTTTATCATGGCTTTTTTCTTTTTTTGGTGGCTGGCCAGTATGGGGATCTGAACCCTTGACCTTGGTGTTAAAATACTGCACTGTAACCAACTGAGCTATCCAGCTATCCCTTTTTTGTTGTCGTCGTTGTTTTTTGTTTTTGTTTTTTGGAGGCTGGCTGGTACAGGGATTGAACCCTGGACCTTGGTGTTCTCAGCACCTCACTCTAACCAACTGAGCTAACCAGCCAGCCCTTACTGTATGTAGCTCTTGTGAATACCTTGAAATAAAAGAACAAGGCCACATCAAAAAGTTCATGGAAAAATTGAATTGAAAGATAATACAAATCTTTCCACAAACTTCTTGAAGACCTCTCATATGTAAATTGTTCTAAATTGTGGGTTAGTTTTGTATAAATATCCTTTTGTAAAGTTGATGTTTAGAATACAGAATACATTTTTCTCTAAAGGGTATAGGGTTCCTTTACTAGCCTAGAAAAAATTATATTATGACAGAAATACAGTATTTCTACTTTTAAATCTGTATCCTGTAGTTTATCATTAGAGTAGGAAGTATACAAAAGAGTGAGAAAAGGCTGGCGAGGGGAAGGAATAACAGTTTTTGACAGAGAGGAGACATGGTTTGGTTCAGCATTCCATTAAGCACCTCATTCATTCATTCAATACATATTTACTGAGCACCTACTCAGTTATAGTCTGGAGATATACTTGAGTCTAAAACAAACAAAATTCTCTGCTTTCATGAAGCTCACCTTCTAGTCGAGGAGAGATGGAAAATAAAAATTAAGTGAAACATATGGTGTTCTAGAGAGTGATAATGTCAGAAAAATAATGCATAAATGGGTAAGAGAGAGTGTTGGGAGTCGGAGATGGTATTGGTGATCATATGATTTCAGGTAGTATGGTCTGGGGAGGCCTCTTTGAAAAAAGATGACTTTATGTGCTTTATGTGGATATGATTTAAATTAGAGCAGTTTGTTAGAGAATGCAAGTTGTCATTTTAGGTCTGGGTTTGTGTGGATCACTGAAATTGGAGAGCCACTGGATACACAGAGACAAGTGGCAGTTGTCCATCCATATTTACCATGTAGTGTGCTTGATGTCATTAAAATGTTTCTTCATCGTGAAGATTCCCTTATTTCCCACCTTCATTTAAAACAAAAGTATTGAACTTTCTCTGGAATCATCTTTTTCTACAAGGCTATCAACAAACAGATATAGAGCAGAGTATATCTCTCCCTTAAAGGCTGGAAATTATTTCAGTAATTTTAGTCTCTCCTGAGCGAAAAATTAGTAATAGTGATAATAAGTAGGAATCACAGATCTTTTCTTGTTACCTTTTTGTCTAGCAGAAGTTAATAATTACTTCCTTTGTATTTTTATTTGATTAATTTTCTTTGAATTCTAAAGTGCTCCTTCATCCTTCAAAAGGCATAAAATGCCACCCAATACATATTTCTTACATAGAGAAACTTAAGATAACTTAATTTCATTTTTTTCCCTGGAGGCATCCTTTCTGAGACCCTCTAACCTGTTCCAGTCTGTACACTCTTGGCTTTCTACATAGCTATTCTGTTTTTCTTGAATTCCTGTAATGTGCGTGTTCCCCGGCTTGATTTTGGTTTCCCATGTTTTCTCGCCTGTTGTTCATCTCTAGTCTTTTGATGTCTTTTGATGGAGCATGTCCTCAATTTTTTTTTTTTTTGCAACTGTCTGGTACAGGGATTGAACCCTGGACCTTTATGTTCCTAGCACCACACTCTAACCAACTGAGCTAACCGGACAGCCCATTTCCTCAATTTTATCTTTCAGTCCTTCTGTTGAGCTTTTAAAGTAATGTTAAATTTTTGAGTCCTTATTTTGCTCTTTAAATATTTCTTTTTATAGCCTCTTTTTCTTATTTTATTCTTTTTTTTTTTTTTTTTTTTTTTTTGTCGTTTTTTCGTGACCGGCACTCAGCCAGTGAGTGCACCGGTCAGTCCTATATAGGATCCGAACCCGCGGCGGGAGCGTCGCCGCGCTGCCAGCGCAGCACTCTACCAAGTGCGCCACGGGCTCGGCCTTCATGGTTCTTTTTTTTTTTTTTTTGTCGTTCTTATTTTATTGAATGCATAATTTTACCTCTCTAAGGATATTACTTACTGATAGCTTTTTAAAAAGGCTATATATTCCCTTGTCTTGCTTGTTTTCACTGAATTTTGTATGTTTGTTTTGGTCTTTGACTTTTGTCTTAGAATCTTATGTGAAATATTTGTTGATCCTTGGCTATTTGTTCATTTCCAAATGAGGCACTTTAAAAAGCTGATTGGAGGTTCTGGTATGTATGCCACCGAAGTGGGCTTCCCTGTAATGGTTTCTGGCAGGGCCCTTCTGTTGGGGGAGTCCCCCATCTGTTGGTGCCTATATATAGGTGTATTACCTTGTGCTGGTTGGCTTCCCCATAGAATGATCTACCAGTCTGTTTCAGTCTCTCCAAACAGGAAACTTTCAGTTTTCTGCCGGGGTGAAGGAGAGACAGTTGTGCAACTGCAAGTGGTCAGGGAGGCAGTCTGGGGTCTTACTGCTTCTTTTTATAGACCTTCAGTCAGTCTTCCTCTGAAATATTTAGCACCTCCGATTCCTGAGCTTTTTGTATGAATCTGCCTGTTTCTGAGCTTCCTTTACTTAGGTTTCAATTTATTGGTACTGTTATATTGGTTATTATTTCTCTGCTTTCCAGCTTTTGAAATCTGTTCTGTTCCCTTTGTCCTTATGGGTCTATGCTTTTTAAAAAATCTGTATTACTTCCATTTTGGTGGGGCTTTAGGAAGTAAACATAAGTGTTTCATTTCTATGCTTAACCAAAAGGCATACTTAATTTTTAAAAAGTAATTCTGCATTTGATCTTTCTGTTCTCCTCTTAGTACCTCTAGCAATTTACATCTTTATTTGCAGCAAAAGAATTAACCCTGTCAAGTTACTTTTACATAGCTACCATGTATTTGCATTCCATTTAGTATACTGGACATTAATAGCTGCATATTATCTAAAAACAGGAATCCTGAGCTAGCTTCTATTTTTATGCAATAGCAAAGGCGCCAGCAAAGGGAATTGATGAAAGCTCTCCAGCAGCAGCAACAGCAGCAACAGCAGAAACTCTCAGGTTGGGGGAATGTCAGCAAACCTGCAGGTACCACTAAATCTCTTCTGGAGATCCAGCAGGAAGAGGCCAGGCAAATGCAGAAGCAGCAGCAGCAGCAGCAACAGCACCAGCAACCAAACAGAGCCCGGAATAGTACGGTGGGTTCATGGTCTTGAGCTGTTGGTGTGTGGGCTAATATTATGTTATCTTTTCTGACTATTGTGGAGTATCTTTTTAATATTGTTAACCATAATTATTTTTCTCTTTTTCTTTAACAGCATTCCAGCCTGCACACCAGCATTGGGAATTCTGTTTGGGGCTCTATAAATACTGCTCCTCCTAACCAGTGGGCATCTGACCTAGTCAGTAGTATCTGGAGTAATGCTGACACTAAAAACTCCAACATGGGATTCTGGGATGATGCAGTGAAAGAAGTGGGACATAAGAATTCAGCAAATAAAAATAAAAACAACACCAGTCTCAGGTAGGGCTCCAAATGATCACACTGTTGCATCTTGGTTGGTTGGGAGGTGGGGGTAGGGGGAACTAGGACATCCAGTGGGCAGAGAAAGGTAATTATTTATTTAGTTTTTACTTACTATTTTCATCTGTGTCCAAGCATATGAAGTCATAATTATGGTGATTGCTTTCTTCCCCTTAGAAACACAATTTTTATTATTTATAGAGGCTTCTTCTACTGCTGAGCACTTAATCCATTGTCTATCACATGGTAACCACTTAATATTAGGAATAAAATAATATTTTTGTTGTTGGTGAACATTAAAGTATTCTCTAGATTTCTTAGCATTTTTTCTAAGTTTATATTTTTAAGTTGTTTACATTATAATGAATATGATAATACCTCTATAATAATCTTAAACCTATTTATTTTTATGGTAAATTGTTACATTCCATCTTCATCTTTCTCTCAGTATACGATGTTGTTGAATGAGCATAGGTTCTAGTGTTAAATACATGAACTCAAATCCCTATCACTTATTAGCTGTGTGACCTTGGGCAAGAGGGAACGTTTTTGAGCCTCAGTTCCCTCATCCGTAAAATGAAGATAATAACAACTTCATAGGTGTAGTTGTAAAGATTAAAGAATACACATGAAGTAATAAAGTGCCTGGCACATAGTAACTACTTAATAAATGGTAGTGTTGTCAGATTGTTTTTTCTTGGTTGAGGGCCTAATATATTGTGAATAGAACAATAAATATCTGTTAGTTTATTGAGCATCTTTGCCAGGCACTGTGCTAAAGGCCTTTGTGTATAATATCTTTATTCTTTATGATAACCCAAAGAAGTGTTAGTAACATTTTACAGATGAGGAAACTGAGGCTTAGTTAAACAACCTACCTGAGGACACAGGGGAAGAATTTCATCATTTTCTTTAAGTAGAAGCCCTGTGTTCACAAATTAGGATCTGTTAGCTGAAGCTAGGTTTTAAAGGGGATATCCAATCCAAATTATTTGAATTATTCTTTTTTTAGAGCCAAGCATTGGATTACTGGACAGCTGTCCAGAGTTGCCAAGACATTATTATCTATTTATGGTGTTGTAGTATAATCATATAGTAACAGTTTCTGGGAATATAATACCGCCCTATTGTTTTGCTTTAGTAAATCTGTAGGTATGTCTAACCGGCAGAATAAGAAAGTAGAAGAAGAAGAAAAGTTGCTGAAGCTCTTTCAGGGAGTAAATAAAGCCCAAGATGGATTTACCCAGTGGTGTGAACAGATGCTTCATGCCCTTAATACGGCAAATAATTTGGATGGTAAGAATTGGGGAGGGAAACCCAGCATGTGGAATAACAGAGCAGGACCCACAAAGAGGTTGGCAAATTTGAATGATGGGCCAGAACTCAGGAGATAAAATATAAGATCAAGGCTTGCACCTGACATGATAACTTAACTCTTTAATAGTTTTACTTGTGAGAAAAGTCTTGTAATACTAAGCTCAGATAGGTTCAGTGGTTACCAAAAAGTGAATGCCATTTCAGGTTGCCTTAATGATGTACAGGGTAGAGGAGGTCATAGTTCCATACTGCTCATTTAATGGGGGATATTGCCAGCTGTATCAGGTCCAAAAGAAAGTAACTGTCGTGTTGGGGACAAAGGTCAACCTGGGCAAGAGAAGGCTGGGGTGATGTGACATCATTCCCTTCCTACCTTTGGGAAAGTGGGGGGGAATTGCGATAGAGCAAGTAGACTTCCTTATTTTGTGTGGAATAAAACTAGAATCAATGTGCAGAAGTGGAAGGGTTTTAGAACAGTTTGAAGACAAACTTTGTCATAGGTAGATGTTTAATAAGAGAACTATCTGCCTTAGATGGAAGTGAGTCCCCTCACCCACCCCTATTTGTTTGAACAGAGACTGGTCAACATGCTCCAGAAGAGATTCCCATAACTGATAAACTAGACTAAGTTGAACTAGCCTACCCATGATATCTTATCTAAAGCCAAGAAGCTGTTAAAAACAGAGCAGTAAAGGAATTGAAGGGTTCTTTTGCTGCATTGTAACACTATCTAATGGTCTGAAAGTCTGCAAAGAAAACAGTTGTAAATAATAGTAATGGCTACCATTCATTAAGTACCTACCATGTGCTAGGCACTCTTCAGGGGTTAACGTAAGTTATCCCAGTTATTTAATTTTTGCAGTAATTTTTTATGACACCTTTACAAGGTAGGTGATATTATCCCCATTTTATAAATTAGGAAACAGAGGCTCAGTATGGTTAAGTAATACATCAAGGTCACACAGCCATCATATTTCAGAGTCAGGTTTTAAACCCATGTCTGTCTACCACTGATACTTGTGCTTCTTCTCCTATACCACACTGCTTGCATTTTCCATTTGATTTCTCTCTAAACATAGAATATCGCAGTGGATTGAATGTTCCAGGAGGATATAGGATATAGGTCTGACAGATACTAAAGAGTATCTCTCATGGTGTTTGACACACATCATAGCACTTAATGAATATTAATTGAATTTAAGAAAGAATGAATTCCCAGATTACTTCAGTCTTAGGCAAGTAACTGTTTCAATCAGCATAACATTTAGTTTCAACCAACATAACATTTAGTGAAATTAAACATGCGTAATATGTCCTTGACACTATGCTGTTTCAGATTATTTTGGGCATTGCAATGATAGTGTTTTTTCATTTCTACAGGGTAGATTAAAGAATATTTAGCACAGTAGCTGCAAGTTTCTGTCATTAATGTCTGTAGTAACAAAATGTTAAAAACTGAAACTGATTTTTTGTATGTCGTATTTCATTATTTCACTGTTATTATTTGTGTTCTCTCCTCCCATATTGCAGTTCCCACATTTGTTTCTTTCCTGAAAGAAGTAGAATCTCCTTATGAGGTCCATGATTATATCAGGGCCTATTTAGGAGATACTTCTGAGGCCAAGGAGTTTGCCAAGCAGTTCCTTGAGCGCCGTGCCAAACAGAAAGCCAACCAGCAGCGTCAGCAGCAGCAGCAGCAGCAGCAGCAACCGCAGCAGCAACCACAGCAGCAGCAGCAATCGCAGCAGCAGCAGCAGCAGCAGCAGCAGGTATAAAGCAGCATAGTGTATATAGTACCTCTGTGAGTCTTAATATTTTTATTTTATTTTTATTTATTTATTTATATTTATTTATTTATTTATTTATTTTAAAAGATGACCGGTAAGGGGATCTTAACCCTTGACTTGGTGTTGTCAGCACCACGCTCAGCCAGTGAGCGAACCGGCCATCTGTATATGGGATCCGAACCCGGGGCCTTGGTGTTATCAGCACCGTACTCTCCCGAGTGAGCCACGGGCCGGCCCAGAGTCTTAATATTTTTAGATGTTGAGTAACCAGAGAAATGAAAATTAAAACAAAGATAGCATTTTTGTATATCCAATGACCAAAGCTTTTAAAAATATGTAGACTTCATATTTTCAAATTACATGTTCAGAGACCTTTGTGAATTTTCCAAATAGCAAATTTCTCTACTATGCATGCCAGACCAATTTTTCTTGATTCATATATGTGGATTGCAAATTCAAGAATGTCACAGAATTTTACTTTCAAAATTTTACTTTCAACAGTTAAAACTTGGAAATGTTAAATCCTCCAGCACTCAGGATCCACTGTATTCAGTACTGACAGCACTGCAGCGTGTCAGTCATTTCATATGTTGTTGATGGGGATGTAACAGGAACAGTCAACTCTTGTTATTCACAGTAGTTATGTTGTATAAAGTCCCCATGAACACTGAATTGGCAAATATCAAACTATTACTCCTATACAACATCTTCATCAACTGATCAATACATAACCTTGTTTTATATATGTTTCTGTTTAAAGACACCTTATTTAATATATGTTGATTGATTAACATTGTACTCTGCCAAAACACTAACTCATGCTTGAATGTGGTCTATCTAACACACATAGTTTCTCCATAAGGAACAGCACAGCCTTCTTGCATTTAGGTGCCCTAGATAGCACTTATGCATTATACCTGGGGGCCATTTTAAACAGTGAAATTACCAACCAAAAGGACAAAAATGAAAAACATGGCACTATTAAATAGACTGAAAAAAAAAACCTTACAATATAAGAGTTAAAACAAGAAGGCAGAGTTTTTCTTTGTTCTGCCTCAACTGGGAATGTGTACCTTGAGTGTGTTAAATATATCACTGCTCTGTGCATGTGCATGTCTGGAATGACTGTGAGTACTGATTTTGAGCATACAAGCAAATTTCAGCGAGTAGATAAATTCACAAACATGGACTCTGTGAGAATTGATTGTACAAGTTTACTGCAAGACATTGGCAAGGCTTGTGGAGAGGCTTAAAAATATTCATATCCGTTAATCCCATAATTCTTGTACTAGAAATAGTATTGTTAATAGGTCACTTCTGGGGATGTGGAAGATACAATGAAGTACAAGGCATTTAAAATCCAATTGGGTAGATGGGCCTGCAGGGATAAATTGAAGGAAAGTGAAAGATGTAAACACTAGAACAGCATTTTAAGGAAACTATTTTAAGGAATCAAAGGAGAAGGCATCATATAGCAATACAGAAGGTTGTTTGCATCTGTGAGATGGCCTCCTCTGTGGACTGAAATAGGAGATGGAAGCCCAGTGCACATATGTGCACACATATACACACGCACTCATGCATGCATACAACACACTAAGCTTGTCCTTGTACAGTGCTTTCTCTACTCTTCCCCTTCTACCACCATCTGTGCCTTCGACTGGCTCACTGAAACGGATCCTGGTTTAAAATGAATTCCTCTCCTAAAAGCAACAAGTAAGTTCAAGGGGCTGGTAGACTATTTCATAGTCTTACCAGTTGGTAGAAAGTGTATGGACGATATTTGGGGGCCATATCCCTTCTGGGATTGCTGGTTGAACTAATATACGTGACTTTAATCATGTTTGATAATAGGCTGCTAACTGGTCAGCAGCCTGTCCTCTCTGTCCTAGGGCCCAGAGAACAAAGATACCTTCTGCTTTGAGGCGTGTACATTGCCAGAGTGCACAGATCTCTTCATGTTTATTTGCTGTTTATTTTGTTTCCGAATGGATAGTACAGACTCCATATATACAAGAGAAATTCTGAGAGCTGTGCTGTCACAGCAGGATGGAAACCTGGAGTCACTAGGAAAGGCTTTGTGGAGGCATAGAGCTTCAGTGGAATGTCTGAATCTAAATGAAGGAAAATGGTGGCTCAGTGGCCTGCTCTTGGCTTTATTTTTACCAGAACCTACGACAGGCTTTTTGTTTTTAAACTCATACTTGACAAAGTGAGGACAAACCAGCCATTTTCTTAGAGTGGACCAAGTCTGCATTTACCATGTAATCTCCGTTATGCTGTCTTGTTTCACAGGACTCTGTGTGGGGGATGAACCACAGTACACTCCATTCAGTATTTCAGACCAATCAAAGCAACAACCAACAATCCAATTTTGAAGCCGTGCAAAGTGGCAAGAAGAAGAAAAAGCAGAAGATGGTCCGAGCAGATCCAAGTTTATTAGGTGAGCACAGGCCTAAAGTCTCAGCTGTGTGTTGGGAGTGCTGATGATAATAATTACCATATGTGAGTCTCCACAGTACAGTGTTTTTCAAGAAGGGAAATCTCTCTCATACAAAAATATTTTTTTTAACTGGTACAAAATAAATAGCTGCTATTTATTGGGCATCTCAGTGCAAGAGCTGTGTGCCTCATGTTGTTATTGGAAGTAAGAAAAGTAATAACATATTGTATATAGTACAGTACTTCAAACTTTAAAGCATTGTTTTGTATTTAATATGAATTTCTCTGGAGGGCTTTTCAATTTTGTTGGATAATAATGCTAACGGAAAATAGTAAAAGTCGTTTTAAAACTTAAATGCTGATTTACATTGGAAGCAGACCGTAAATCCATTCAGGTGTTCAAAGATGAGAAACAATATTTGTTGGTATCGACTATATGTATCATACATGAGGAATCTTCAAAACGTTGATGGGAAGATTTGTATTATCCTTTAATTCCATTTTTCTATGAACTTTTTGAAGCACCCTTGTAATTCTCAGAATTACTCTGCATTATGAAGTGATGTTGTAATTTTAGCAATGAATAGACCAAGGCCTGGAGGATTTAGAACATTTCCCAGTGTCACACAGCTTTCAGCAGTGGAGCTGGGATTTCAGAGCAGGACTGTTTTCTTTCCACTCTTCTGGGTTAACCAAAGTTATTCTTGTCTAGCATTGAGGACTAGTGTCTTCAAACAAGGCAGCTTCCTGGAAAAGGTAACATCTGTATTGGGGCTTTGAAAGACTGACAGGAAGGATGAGGGAATGGTGTTTCAGGAATAACAAACAGTATATGCTGCCTGTGTTTTTTAAATTAGCCTAACAACTCGCAGACACTGATGAAACTAAAATTATTTTTTATTTGTGAGTGTAAAATAAGCCGTTATAAATCCGTGCTCTCTGTAACAGAATGAATGTGTTGGCAAAGATGGCAGTTTGGGATGTTGGCCTGGTCAGGAGGCAGACCAATTAGGAGGTTGCAGTATGGACCAGGTAAAAGATACTGGCGGCCTAGAATAGGGTTTTGGAAGTGGGAATGGAGAGGAGTGGGGTGGATTTCAGAAATCTGAGGGATAGAATCAGCTGGACAAGGAGAGTGGAAAACTCTGGTTTGGGGAGCAGGATGGTGTTGCCATTTGCTGAAATAATGAGCACTGAAAAATGGAGCAGGCATGGGGGAATGAGATGGTGTTTAGGTGTTGGGTGGTGTATTAGTCTGTTTCTGCTGCTTATAACAGAATACCTGATACTGGGTAATTTATAAAGAAATAGAATTTATTCCTTACAGTTTCAGAGGCTGGGAAGTCCAAAGTCCAGGGAACACATCTGATAAGGGCCATGTTGGTGGGTGGTGACTCTTCACAGCAACACAGGGTATATATCACATGGCAAAATGCCTAAGAGAGCACTAACCTCACTTCCTCGCCTTTTAAAGCCATCAGAACCACACCCATTACTCCATGAAATGGATCAGTCCATTCATGAAGGTATAGTCCTTACAATCTAATCAGCTCTAAAAGGCTACACCTTTCACTTACCATAATAGGATTTCCCTCCCTCTTAACACTATCACAGTGGGGATTAAGTTTCAATGAGTTTTTTTTTTGGGGGGGGGTGGCATTCAATCCACAGCAGGTGTTGTGTTTGAAATGCCTGTAAGACATCAAATA
This sequence comes from Cynocephalus volans, assembly GCF_027409185.1. NCBI lineage: Eukaryota > Metazoa > Chordata > Mammalia > Dermoptera > Cynocephalidae > Cynocephalus > Cynocephalus volans. The sequence goes on from NC_084460.1 coordinate 294,837,173, forward strand.
GAGATACCTTCATGAAAGAGCTTGATAGCAAGCAAGGCACAGCAAAAGGAGATTGCAACCCTGCTTGGCCCTTTGTAGGATCCTCACTTTCCTTCAGTGGTTTCCTGCCCTGAAGAAAACAACATGACAGTAACAAAAACCTACCTTTGAGGGCTGACCTTCAGAACTGGTGCCTGAAAGTTGGGTTTGGGAACATAGAGATAGTCTGCTGAAATTCTGTTTTCTTCTGCTTGTCTCAAAGGCTAATGTTGAGGATGAATGGAACAGTTAAAAACTTTACCCAGTTTTGACAGAAATAGGTGAATAGATTTAAAAGCATTCCTTAGATTGTAACTGTGGGTTCCAGCTAAGAAGCTTTTGTTATTTAGCTTTGAGACTTGAGGGGTAGGTTGTCAGGGAAGAGGTTCCTCTGAAAATGAGGTCAAGCTGTTTGGACTTAAATGTTTGATCGGATCCGTCTTCTGTTACATATATAAGAAAGGAAAGGATTTTTAAAATCCCCCTACAAGGGAGTGGAAGATCCTAGGAAGAGTTTAAGGGAATCCATATATCTTGAAAGGAAGGTGGGAAAAAAAAACCCAAATGTAAGCGAAGTATAAAACTGCAACAGAGTATTGAGGAAACTCACTTGTGTAGGCTTTTACATGGACTGGACTTTTTAATGAGAATTACTGCTCAACTAAACCTCCCTCTGGAAATTCTTCTGTAATTGATAATTTCTGTCCCATATCTACTCATTTTCATATATTATTTTTTAACTTATATATTCCTTATAGATTTACAGGTAGAGAAAAATTAATAACTATCCATCAGTCACAGGTTCTGCATGCTCAAATTGGGAAAATAGGTTCTAATTTGATCTAAAAGTATCCACTGAAAAAGTTTACAAATCAAAAGAGAACGTTGCTTCTAAAACAAACCAGTAGAGGGAGCCCTGGCTTCGTTTTAATTATTGATATCCTCCATTGTATTCAAAGAGTTCCCAGGCAGCCACTGAAACCAGCAAACTGCACTTGGATGTGAGAAATACGCACACACACAATATAGTTTTTCCCCAGCCAGATTTTCCTTATAAGAACAGTTTCACAAACTTTAAAGAAGTCATGTGAGTGAGATTCTGTTCTGAATCTCACAGAATGTGGTGTTTTGAGCCAGGCACAATGGGTTAAATCCTCATTTGTGTTGCCTTGGGTTTCATGGTATCCCAGAGATTTCCCTTCTGTCGAGTTGTGAATATAAATACACAACTTACTGTTTTATTTATTTATTCATTCATTCACTCACTCACTCATTCATTATAGTGAAGTGAGGCCACATTTGTTAAAAGCCTAGCGTAGTAATCAACATATTATAGCATTGAATAATGATTTTTTTTTTTTTTTTTGGCACCAGACTTTCCCCTTGCTGTCTTTGTATGATTAAAATTACTTTAGTTTTTAAATTATATTCCCACTTCTGTTGCTCATTATTGTTTTTATCCCATTTCATCTATTCTTGAGATATATTTGAAGTAAAAAAACAAACTGCCTCAGAATAGATTAATGGTTCACTTCATAAACTGGTCTTTAGATTCTTGTACTTACCTAATTAAACTATTACTTTAAAAATGTGAACAACTAAGCCTTTCATTATTTTCAAGAGAAGAAATCTTGCCCATTATGGAAACATAGTTGATGGAGTAGAACTCAGGATGGGGTTTGGAATTCTAGCCTCTCCCTGTGTTAGGCCTTGTAAGCAACTTGTACCACAGCTTTCTTGGTTAATAAATAGGCGTGTTTGTTTTTTCAAATCATGATATTTTGAGCTGTTTTTATTATGTAAGACATTTTTGTTTATTATTGGTACATTTCTAATTTGTATTTGTTTGAGAACTTCAACATTAAAGAACAAAAAAGGTGCAGAAAACCCAGCTAATATTAACAGAACTGCTTTTAGAATGGAACACATCATCAGGAAATAGGACTGGGCACAGACTTCATGAATACGACCCCAAAAGCACGGGCAACCAAAGGAAAAATAAACAAATGGGATTATATCAAACTAAAAAGCTTCTGCACAGCAAAAGAAACAATTAAAAGAGTTAAAAGACAACCAACAGAGTGGGAGAAAATATTTGCAAAATATACATCTGACAAAGGATTAATATCCAGAATATATAAGGAACTCAAACAACTGTACAAGAAGAAAACAAGCAACCCAATTAAAAAATGGGCAAAAGAGCTAAGTAGGCATTTCTCTAAGGAAGATATCCAAATGGCCAACAGACATATGAAAAAATGCTCAACATCACTCAGCATCCGGGAAATGCAAATCAAAACCACATTGAGATTCCATCTAACCCCAGTTAGGATGGCTAAAATCCAAAAGACTATGAACGATAAATGCTGGCGAGGCTGCGGAGAAAAAGGAACTCTCATACATTGTTGGTGGGACTGCAAAATGGTGCAGCCTCTATGGAAAATGGTATGGAGGTTCCTTAAACAATTGCAAATAGATCTACCATACGACCCAGCCATCCCACTGTTGGGAATATACCCAGAGGAATGGAAATCATCAAGTCGAAGGTATACCTGTTCCCCAATGTTCATCGCAGCACTCTTTACAATAGCCAAGAGTTGGAACCAGCCCAAATGCCCATCATCAGATGAGTGGATACGGAAAATGTGGTACATCTACACAATGGAATACTACTCAGCTATAAAAACGAATGAAATACTGCCATTTGTAACAACATGGATGGACCTTGAGAGAATTATATTAAGTGAAACAAGTCAGGCACAGAAAGAGAAATACCACATGTTCTCACTTATTGGAGGGAGCTAAACATTAATATATAAATTCACACACACACATACACACACACACACACACAAATCGGGGGGGGGAGGGAAGAAGATATAACAACCACAATTATTTGAAGTTGATAAAACAAGCAAACAGAAAGGACATTGTTGGGGGGGAGGGGGGGAGGGAGAAGGGAGGGAGGTTTTGGTGATGGGGAGCATTAATCAGCTACAATGTATATCGACAAAATAAAATTAAAAAAAATAAAATAAAAAAAATATATATATAAAAAAAAATAAAAAAAAAAATAAAAAAAAAAATAAAAAAATAAAATAAAATAAAAAAAAAAAAAAAAAAGAATGGAACACATCACCTGTTTACTTATGGTATTCAAATAGTAGCTCAAACAGCTTAGGATTTCATTCAGAGCAGATGAACTGGAAAGATTTTGGGGAGTCATTCACTCCAAGAGGCTCTGTTTGTTATAATTTTTATCAACCTCTGATTATGAAGTTTATTGAAAAATTACATGTATGTGTCCACTGGCTTTAGGTTTTCAAATGTACTGCTTGTGGCCTTCAATGGGTATGGTAGTACTGCTTTTTCTAAACCAGATTCCATTTTGGTTGATCAAATATTGCTAACTGAAATCTTTTCCTTTGCAGATCTACTCACGGCAGATTATATTGAATAAAGTACTTTAATCTTTGTGTTCTGTGTACTGTGTGATAGGAAGAACTGGTGAGGGCTCCAAGGATGTAATACTGGATCTTCCCTGAGGCCCCCCTCCTCTGAATAGCAAAAGCTCCTGGCCAGAACTTTCGTAAAGTTTTTGACCAATGGGAAAAAGTATTCCCATTAAAGTAAGTGTAGGACTGAAGGAGTATTAATCTCATTCAAATTTCAAAGTCACATGGTCAAGTAGTTAGAAAGTACTTAGTGCTATTATTTCCTCCCACCCCCACCCATTTCTTTTAAGGTATACCTCCTGAATGAACTCTCCCCAGGGCCAGCCTGGCCTGTCCTTAATATACACTCATGCACCTGTCTCTTCTCAGATTCTCTAAGGCAGTGGCTTGCAATTCTTTTTAAGTGGTGGTGCTGTTTTGTTTTGTTTTCCTCCCCAAATCCTAAAAAATAAAACAAAGGATCTCTCATTGGAAGATTACAAAACCACTGCTGTGACCTTTTTCTTTCTTTCTTCTGTCTCCCTTTACTACCCCTGTGGTATGCTAAAAAACAGGAGACTCATATTCCAGCCACTACCTAGAATTTGAGTCACTTGGTTGTCTGGATGTGGTCACTCATAGCCAATTTTTTTCCTGCAGGGTTTTCGGTGAATGCGTCATCAGAGCGACTCAATATGGGTGAGATTGAGACTTTGGATGACTACTGAGCGCCTGCCAGAGGACTGGCCTTCCCTCTTCTCTCTGCCGACTGTGGATTCTCCACCTTTGGACACAACACTCATTCACCATTTACACTTTATCACTCTGCAACAAATCACAGAACCAATCATCTCAGGCTTTTTCTTCTAGCCCTTGTGTCCAAGATTCTTTAAACCGTCTTTGTTGGTGAGCATCTCAGACTATAGATAAGTGGACCAGACCCTGTGTCTTGGGGGTGGCAGTTGGGATTACTCCCCAACAAGGCTGATTTTGGGCAGCACGTTTTCACTGTGCCGTGATTTCATCTACTGTCTCCCAGAAAGTGTGTTGGGATCTGCCAAAAACAGCTTACTTTTATCACTTTTTTCCTTCTATTTTTGTTTTGTTTTGTTTTTTTTCTTCCTTTTCCTCCCATAAATACAAGTGGTCTAATTGTTGCAATCATGAAGAGAGTTACTGGTTAACAGACATTGGCCAGCAACACCATGCCCCATGGACTGTCACTGGAATGTCCTACAGAGAGTCAGAGCTCTCCCAGTCTGAAGGTTACCTTGCCACTGCTAACTTTGGGATTGCATCAAAGAGGCCCTGAGCGGGGTGGAGTTTAGATTGGATTGGTTTGATGTTGCACACCCCTCGCCTATTCTTTCTGAGCATCCTTTCGGGGAAAGGATTCATGTTTTTCTTCATTAGATAGTGACTTCCAAGCAAGCTGACTTCTCCCCTGGCATATTCCAACCTGATTGGACAAAGGAAACCCTATGGCCTGGGAGAGGGACTTACTCTTCATTTTTCTTTCTTACAAAAACTGATTTTTTCCCATAAATATTTTTACTTCAGAGGACTAGGACCAGTTCGTTTTGGGCCCTTCTGCTGAAAATTTGTCTCGTTTAAGAGGCAGCTAGGATCTTTACCATATGTATGAATTTGTATAATTTCATTTTGGGTAGGGATAAACTTCTGCTTCCGATAAAAGCCTGGAATTTCATCTGGTTCCTCAGAGCATCGTGTATGTGTCTTGTTGTGGCCCCAAAAAGGTTCTGTTTAAAGATTCTGGGATGGCAAGTTGCTTGCCTTTTTGGAAAAAAGAACATACAAAACCTGACCACCCTTAAGACCTTCATCCGTGGAAACCACTATACAGGAGGATGCAGTGGGATGGAGGGATGGGCGAGAATGGGAGAGGGAAGCCTGGTCTGGCTTCTGGGTGCAACCTCCTAGCACCCTTTCCCTTCAAGTAGAAACATACTCAAGCCCTATTTATAAACAAGTACTCTTCCTGCCTCCAACAGACCCCCACAGAACATCACCTGGAATTGCTAGTCACACTTTGGTTGGAGCTGTTGGGCTGGCTGTGCCTGTGGAAAAGGTGCTGCGGTTTGGGTGGCTCCTGAGTAAAACACCTTTTCTTTCTGTCATCGTTGCCTGAAGAAGGTTGGAGTTGCTCTGAGAGCGGTGTGGTTTTGGAGGATTATATTTGGTTTCTATTTTTATTTTGGATCACCATTCTCCCTATCCCTTCTTGTCTCCCTCCCTTCTAAACATGTACAATAACTATACAGAGACTGCTACAAACTTGTATATAGTTTTCGGATCAAATAGCATGAGGAGATGGGGAACCATTAAAAACTGGGACTCCTACTCTCCTTTGCTTTGTAAATTCAAAAGTGGGGGGTGGGAAAGAGGGATAGTTAAAATGTTTACAAAACTTTATGCTCCCTCGGAACTTTTGCCAGTGTGGAGGAAAATAAAAACGAACTTAAATAAAACCTGGTTGTATTCTATCTGAGCACAACTCTTGTACCCGCCTTTGTGGAGGCTAAGTTTTACACTAAACTGTTCCTCTTGGCACCATGGAAAATCTCCAGGCCCCGAAGCACCTGAGACATGGGAGCAGCCATGGCTTTTTATGCCAGGCTGTGGAACACTGGCTGGTTCTGTATTTGAGAACGTAGAGGTTAAGGTAAACATCAGTAAGTTTAACCAAATATCTTTCCTCCCTTGACTGTTCCTTTCTGCTGACCTGTGGATTGGCACCTGCCCTCACCCCCCAGACACATCCCCTCTGAATATGCCCCTCCAGAGCCTACCCACATCTTCTAAACTATACTATGTGGTTGTTCAGGAAAAATAAAAATAAATTTAAAAAATAATTGAGAGTGGAGTGGGCAGATGGGAGAACAAAGTCGTTTTAGTCATGGAACATTCCATTTGCTTAACCAGGAGACTTGCTTCTGTCTGAAGAATTTCTCACTTAGTGGAAAGAAAGAAATCACTCTTCCATGGGAATGTTTGTTTCTGTCTCTCTTAATTCTATTCTCTCTCATACTCTCATTTGCTCACTCTTCCAATTATAGCCACTATTTTCTTATTGCCTTCTGTAAACTTAATCCCAAATTTTCTTAACTCTTCCAGAGTTTTAAAGTATTTGTTTTGTACACTATTTGTTTCCAGTTTTTTTAATTTAGAGATTTAAAAAACGTCTCCAGACAAAATAGTTTGATTATGGAGATTTTCCCCAAGATAGTTGGTGTTCTGGTTACTGTTGCTGCATAACAGATTACCTCCAAATTGGCTTTCAACAACTTCATTTTTTTGGTAAATTCGTGGGTCAAGAATTTGGGGAGGACTCAGCTGGGTGGTTCTTTCATGGGGTCTCCTGTGATTGTGGTCAGATGTCAGCGGGGGCCATGCTCTTAGGAAGGCTTAATTAATTAGATATAATGTCCAGCATAGCTCATGTGTGACTGGCAGTTGATGCTGGCTGTTGGCTGGGAACTCAGCTGGGTTGATGGCTGGAGGACTTATATACTAGAGTACTTCAAAAAGTTTGTAGAAAAATAGAATTGAAAGATAGTATGAATCTTTCCATGAACTTTTTGAAGATCCCTTGTACGTCCTCTCTAGCATGTCAGTTTCAGAGTAGTTCTTATGTGTTGGCTGGCCTCTCCCAGAGAACCAGGCATAAGCTGCATTACCCTTTCTGACCTAAGCTCAGGAGTCTCATAGGGTTTCTTCCGTGACGCTGTATTCTGTCAAAGTAGTCACAGTCCCATACAGATTCAAGGGGAGGGAGCATGGACATCTTCCTCCATTCACCTTGATGAAAGGAGTGGCAAGTTCACATTGTAGAAGAGCATGTGGGATAGGAGCTGTTGCAGCCGTTTTGGGGAAATATCTGCATTTAAGTGAGTTTATGCATATACATCAAGGATGTTATTTTCATTGGCTATAAGTTGAATTCTTTGTTTTTTTTCTTTAATTTCAGGAAAAATAGTGGTACTTCTGGCTTTATTTTAAATATTTTTTTAGAGCAACCATTTTGTGTGTGTGTGTGTGTATGTGTATATATATATATATATATCTCCCTATTTTAAAATTGACCTGGTGATGGAATTGGTAGTTTTATACAAAGCGCCCCTCTCTGCATTATTAATAAAAATAACAAGTCTGTGTGTGACTTTAATTAAACAGAAGTGGTCCTTTGAAATGAGTATTTCTACACTGTGCTTCCAGTGTGTCAAATAGAGCTTCCTCCAAAGAGCAGCAGGCGTGCACATTTTAGAGTATGGTACAACCAGAGCACATTCCAAATGGAAGTTGGCCTCATAGTTGATGGGTTTCTTAGAACAACCACCACCACAGAAGCCCAACTCTGGAGGGTGGCTTTGGTCCTGCTTGAGTTCAGTCAGTTCTTGGTGAGGAAACTGCAGTGCTTGCTGGGACCTTGGGCAGTCTGGAACCTTGAAGCATCCACATGTATGATTCTCATTTTTACAGATGTTAGATTTCCTGAGAATAATGAACTTACACAGTTTTTGGTAGTGCTCGTTCTGGCCTGGGAGCCTCAAGTCTTCAAGAGGAGTGTTTCCCTCCAGGAATTAATTGCAACTAAAGTAACAGTCATAGCTATGGTTTACCATATGGGAGAAACAGCACATAGATGACTGGGAAGGAAGAGAAATGGGCTTTCCTTAATAGCTGCTTTGCAACCTAAAGGCTGTCATTGCCTCCCCTTTCATTGCTCACAAAGTGATGACACTATGGGCGTGGAGCTCACAATCTGGACACTCAGTTCAATCCAACTGATCTTAAGAAGCAGAGGCATCACTTCTTAAGGATTGTTTACTTGTCCCCCCAAATGTAGGAGTAGTAGATTAGTTCCCTTTGGCAGCAAATTGCTTTTTTTCTTTGAATTCCTCCTTTAGTGTGAGAAATGGTCCTCAAAATGGTCGGTGGGTTCTATTAGGTTTGGTTGCATATAACAATACATGAAATAACAATGACTTAACAAGGCAGTTTATATCTCAAGTGAAATGTGAGGTGTGTGGTGAATTGTATGGTGGTTCAAGGATCTGGGTTCTTTCTGTTTCATCAGTCCTGATCATGGCTTCATCCACAAGGTCATTTATGGTCCAAGGTGACTGCTAGAGCACCAGCCAACATCCCCATATTTCAGGCAGGAGGAGGGAGTGGGATGAGGCAAAAGGAGTGCATAGTCATCCCCCTTTAAGGAGCTTTTTTGGGAGCCCTACACAATATCTTAAGTGTTATTGGTTAAACTGTAGATATAGAACTATAGTTATGAAAGAAAGACTAGAAGTTTTAGGATTTTAGTTGAGTGCTTTTCCATCCTAAATGCCATTGGGATTCTGTTGCTAAAAAATAGGGAGAATGGATGTTGCATTGGCAGTTGCAGTCTCTGTTATAGTCATCTGTTCAGTCTTCTGTTTTGAAATGGGAAAACTTGGGATAATTGAGTTTGTACACTCTGACCGTGGGAAAAGAATCTTAGTGGCTGCCTCAGGTAGGCCTGGGGACTTCTTTCCCAATGAGGGGACTCAGAATAGGCTCTGGTTTCTGTTCTTGTGTGGAGCCAGATACTGGAGCTGCTTCTGAAGGCTCAACCTTGCTGTCTGTAGTGTTTTCCAATTCTATGTAGAGTCTGGGGTTTGTGTTTTTTTTAAGTACCCTCTGGAGTGAAACTGGGAGTTTTGTTAATGGGGGCCCTGTAGTCAAGCTGTCAGATTTGAAGGTTGGTCTCGTCACCTTCTTGGGACAAGTTTCTGTCTGTATTTGTTTCCCCATTTATGAAATGAGAACTGTCAGGGAGTTGTGATCAATAACTTAAAATGTAATTATGTAGTACAGTTCCCAGCACTTAAATGCTTGATAAATACTATTTGTAGGCCGTTTTGCAAGTGAGAAGGGCATTTATGGGCACACATATAGTTGTAGTAGAGCATATTAAATAGGGGTAACTACCTCTTTAGATGTCTTAAAATTAATGCAAAGAAGTAATGTGTGGGTTCCAGGAGGCCACATTTTAGCACCAGCCATTATTAAACTGTCCTTCCAGTCTTGTCCCTGAGTCTCAGTTTCCTCATGTCACACAAAGGGGTTGGCCCAGATTATCTGAGGAACTTGAAATAAAAATTAATCCCTGAGCTTCATGTCCAAGAGTTTCTGATCTGGGGTGGGGCTCTGCATTGGAAATTATTTTTAAGTGGGGACCCACTGGCCTAGCAGATCTGAGAGGTTTCCTTTACCTGTAACCTCCTACTGTGTGAGTGTGAGTTGTATGTGCAACAGTGGACTACTACTGGCACTTGGTTCCTTGGTGGTGCATGACAAGTAACCCTTTGCAGTTTTACTGAAGGAGACCCAAGCTGAAATGCAAGCATGGTGAGCCCTCGTATAGAGACTGAGTTCATCTACCTGGATTCTCTGACTTTGGAAACATGAAATGGAGCCTTAAGCAGGTCGAGTACCTATCATCAAACAGACATGAGTAGATAATCAAAAGATATGTTTAAAAACAAAAAGAAAAAGAATTGGTGTTGGAAGGGGTAGGGGCAAAATAGGGGAAGGTACGGTTACTGAACGATTATTGAGTGGGAACACCATATCCACTGGTCCCATCCATCAGTCATTATGTCCATTTCCGGGTGATACTAACTTCTAGTTCACTTATGATCTCACCTGGGTATTTGGTATCACAAAGACTAAATTTTATCCTATGTAAATCAGTAGGGGAAAGTAGAAGAAGAAAAACTGGTGCATATCTACAAATATATGTGTGTGTATATATAAGAAGGAATAAAATATACATGGTTGCTCTGGTTCTTGTTTTTGTACCTGGCCACGAGGCTGTGGGTGATATTTGTTTAACGTCTTTACTAACCATTCCAAGTTCTGTTAGCCTCTGCCAGCCCCTCAGCTGCTGGGTGATTGGAACGTGAGGGGTCTGGGTCTTCAGTAGTCCTGACGTCATTGGGTTGCTGTCATCTTCAGTTAGTTTTTTCCGAAGTCCGGCTTTTCTCTTTAATGAAAAAATTCAAACATACATAGAAATAGACCAGTGTAACAAATTCCTACCTAATATCAGCTTCAACAAATATTGACATTTTGCTCATTTTGTTTTATTTGTCATACCCTTTTTCCCTTAAAGTACTTTAAAACAAATCCTAGGTTCATGTCACTCAAATATTTTAATGTGCATGGTAACAAAGAAGGACATCTTTTAAAAAGGAAAAAACCACAATGCCGCATTAATATCGTTAATGTGCTATTGTCAGTATTGTTAATGGGATATTAAAGTGATATTGACAATATCACAATATTGTTAATATCGTTAATATGATATTAGCATGATATTGCTTGATATGGTATTGACAATAATTTCTTAATATCTATGCCCAGTCTGTATATGATTTTCTCAGGTTGTCTCAAAAGTGTCTTTTACAAAGTTTGAATCAAAAAACAATGTTCATTGCATTTGGTTGGTATGCTTTAAGTCTCTTTTAAACAACTCCCTGTAAAGAAAAAAAAAAAATGAAAAACTGGATCGTTTATTCACAGAACATCCCATATTCTGGATTCATCAGGGAGTATCCTTATGGTGTCGATTTCTTCATCTCCCCCATATTTTCTGTAAATTAGTAGTCAGATCTAGAGGCTTGGCTCAATTCAGTTCCTCCCTATCCCATTCCTTGCAAGAATACTTTATTGGTGGCTTGGTGTCCTTCCTGTTGCATTACAGTTATACATTGGCAGCAATATTATCTGGTTGTCCCATTTTTTACTTATGTCAAAATTCATCAGTTCTGTTGCCATCAGGTTGATTCATCCATTATAAAAGTCCTATTGCTCTTTTGTGTAGTATTTTTAACATCATTGATCATTGCCTAGATCTATTATTTAGTCATTGAAAAATAGTGATGGGGGGAGGGGACTTTTTATTTTGAAATATTTTCAGACTTAAAGTTGCAAAAACATTATGAAAAATTTTACTTAATATTCACCCAAATTCTCCAATTAACATTTTGTCATTTTCTCTGAATAACTACACTCTCAGTGTTTTTTTAATGAGCCGTGTGAGAGTAAGTTGCATAAATACATCATTGTCCCTTATTGCTAAACACTTGTTTTATCCCAAAACAAGGACATACTCTTACATAACTGCAGTACGGTTGTAAAAATTAGGATACTAATGCTATAATACTATTAGTATCTGCTTTATTCATATTTCACCAATTGTCCTGCTAATGTCTTTTATAAGGAAAAACAAAAAGGTACAGGATGTCATCTGTGATCACTTTTTGCATGTCATGTTTCTTGAGTGTCCTTTAATCTGGAACAGTTCCTCAGTCTGTATCTTTCATACCTTGACATTTTTAAAGGGTTCAGGATGATTATATTTTAGAATACCCTCAATTTGGATTTGTGTGATGTTTTCTCATAATTTGATTGTAATTATGTGACTTTGGCAGGAATACAACAGAAGTAATGTTATGTCCTTGGTGTGTCATATTAGGAGACACATGATGTCAGTTTGAGCCATTACTGGTGATGTTAACTTTAATTACTTGGTTAAGGTGATGTCTGCCAGGTTTTTCCGCTGCAAAGTAATAATTTTTCTTTTTGTGGGAGACACTTTGAGACTATGTAAATATCCAGTTTTTCATCAAATTTGTACTAGTTTTATTATCCATTGATGATTCTTGCTTGAACAAATTATTACTAAGATGTGTGCCAAGCATTTCTTTTACAATTATTAGTTAACATTCTACTATAAAGAAGAGCTTTTCATATTCACATGCATGAATATATCAGCCATAATATGATCCTATTTTTTGTGCACAGATTATCCATTTGGTGCCAACCTCTGTGTCGTTTTGCCATATCATCATTCTTTGAGTACTTCCTAACTTTGGCACAAGATGCTTCTCGGCTCATCATTTGCTTTTCCTTCCCAGATATGGAATTAGCCATTTCTCCAAAGAACCCTGGTTCCTTTTGGTGTGGAATGGTGTCTAGAAACAAAAATCTGGGCACTGGGTGTGCTCATTGTTACTGGGGTGCCGTTACTTTCAGACCATCTTCACAGAGACAGGGAGTTTAAGTATGTGTATGTGTACAGATACATCTGTATATTTACATATATCTGTATATTGATCTGTACATACCATGAGTTCATGCTGTTATCTCTAAGTCCAATACAACACCATAGGACCCATTCTAATCTTTCTTTCCGTATTTGTAATTCCCTTCTCCAGTATTGAGAAATCTGGCTCCCTTTATCCTCAGTATATTTTCTTATTTGCTCAATCCTAGAGTACATCAAAGTGGCTTCATAATTGCTCATTTGTACCACTGTGAGGGACAAACTTTCTAACTAGAGCTTGATATTTGTTTATTCTAAAAATATACCTTCCTCTGTTACCAGCCAGTCACCCAAATAAATAGATACAGCTCCAACATTACAAAAATACATATGTACAAAGTTATTCATTGTGGCAGTCTGTATAATTTAGATTTTTTGTCTAGTCTGAGAGTGTATTTTTTTTCCTCCCTTTAGTTTGGTTATAATAATTATTTGTGTCTTGCCAGAGTTGCCAAAAAAGAATTACTTGAAATACAATTCACTGTCTTGAAATTCTTAATTTTATCTTTGGAAACTTGAAATACAATTCACTGTCTTGAAATTCTTAATTTTATCTTTGGAATTTGTGTTTTATAAGTAAAGTATGATGGAATAATAGAGCATGCACCAGGGGCTTGGACCCTTGGCTCAGGCATGGTCCTGCCTGCTCAGGATGGGTAATCGGCTGCCTACTCCTGCCCCCTGGCAGCCTCCTCTCCCTACCTCTCATCCATTGAGGTGGATTCAAGCCAAGACTGTATTTATCATTTCACTTCCATAAGCTCTCACTTGGTGAATACAATGGCATTCTGGTTATCCAGAGATTAGTGTCAACATAGAGCCAATGTCTAATGATCCCTGAAAGATATGTGTATCTCCCGTCCCCTAGTGCACAGCTATTGTGGCGTATAGCTGCCAACACCTTTGGGGAAGATTTACTGTTTACACGTGTGGCCTCCTTTCAGGGTCCTTCCTTACAGATAAGTTTCCTCTCTTTTCAGGAGATTGGGGGTCTGAGAACTAGGTGAGGGGCACTCCATTGTAGTAAATAACAAGTGTCTGCTCACCTGTCCGTTTTTGCCTATCAAGTGATAAATTGGTAGGCTGCTCATCTGTTTTATTCCTAGGGGTCAGGTCACTCTGTCTTTGCTATCCATGGCAGTGGTCGCATCCACTTTGCCTCTAGCAGTTCAGTGCTGCCACTTGCCCTCTGCTGCTTTAGAATCAAATTATTCCCATTGAAATCAGTGATCCTATCATGAACCCTGGCCTACAGAAACATATCTTTTAAAAGAAGCTGGTCATCTTATCAACACATCTCTCAATGTCATGGTGAAGAGAATGTACTTTGGGACCTACTGAGAATGTGAGTCACCTAAGATAAATCTACCCCAATATTCCTTTCTTCCTAAGCCTTTGGCGTCTCTCCTTTTCATTGTTAGGCTTCTCAATCTCATTGCGCCTAGGCTGCTATTGAGTCTAGGTTTGAGTCAGCCAAGTAAACAAACAGAGCTACTCTTAAATGCTTGAGCTGAAACACTGAATTCAGAATCTCCACTAAGCACACTTGCCCTATCAGTACATGTGGCTGATTCACATCCATTCACATCCTGTCCATTCAGTCTAGCACCTTAGAATTCATTCCCACACTTATTCTCCAGGTTTCTATTAATATAAATTAGCAAAATCTTACTAACTTGGTACTCAGTTACTAATCTATTGTTAGCACGTTAACAACAGTGCTAGTTTATATTTATTTCCTCATGTCAGACTTTGTGCTGGTTCTCCCTGGGAATGCTGATATTTAACTCTAATTATGGATATGGAGGCTATGAGAAGTGTTAGGGTGAATCTTGAGAACAGGCATCCTCTGGCAAGAGAACTTAACAGATGAGGTTATCATTCAGACAACAAAATGCTGTTCCCTTCAGATAAGGGAGAAGTGCTTGCTGTCAAAGGAGGCCTCGGGATGTGTATGTGGGTGGATGATTCTTAGATTTGTTTTATCTACCCAAATATCCCCATCCCACATCTCAAGGTCTCACTCCTTCCTAATCAGTACCTTAATTTCACCTGAGAGAATTGACAAGGCTATGAATTCAACTTAACATTGTAATTCTGCAAGCTGCACATTAAAATTTTGGGCCTAAATTGCAGCTAATTATACCTTGTTGCTACAAGAAATAAGATTTTTTTGAAGATTGCCATAGAAATGTTCTAGTTCTCTGGTCATGCCTTGACCTTAAGAATGTAAAGCCCTGGGCTGTCATTTTCTATCTGAGCACCCAATGCAGTAAAAAGTAGCCAGTCTGCTTCACTATCATTTTGATCATAATTACCACCATAAATGTCAAGTGCAGCTCTCTCTTGGCCCTTTAAATCTTGTCTTCAATAGGCACTTGTTGCTCAATAACCACAAGTCTCAATGTATGGCATGCCATACATTACCAGTGCCTCATTTCCCACAGGCAATGAGGTGTTCACTGCATTCAAGCTCAAACAGGATGGCAAACCAAGCCAGAAAGAGATCTCTCAGTATCTGTTTCCAAGTACTGTATTGGTCAGAGTCTGACTAGGAAACAGAGATGACTCTAGGTGTACAAACAGAAGAGGTTTAACACAGGTATTTGTATTTTTTGTTGTTGTTTTTGGTGGCTGGCTGGTACAAGGATCCAAACCCTTGACTTTGGTGTTATCAAGAAACAGGTATTTATTATGATGATGTTTAAAGGATTGAAGGGGCAAAAGAGGGAAGGTAAGGTTTTTTGGGTTTTTTTTGTCTTTTTGGTGAGCGGCCACACCGCGCTCAGCCAGGGAGCGCACCGGCCATCCCTATATAGGATCCAAACCCGCGGCGGGAGCGCTGCTACGCTCCCAGCGCCGCACTCTCCCGAGTGCGCCACGGGGCCAGCCCGAAGGTAAGGTTATTACCTTAAAAATTAGTAACTGTAACTAAGAAATTGCCATCACGCTAGGCTAAAGGAGCAGAAATTACTCAGAGGCCAGAGTGCTGTCCACTAGGCTCCTGGTGTCCAAGTTCAGCTGCCTGAAGAGGATCCAGGAGCCTGTACTTCCAGCCTTCTGTGGCTGTCTCTGAAGCCACCACCTCCTGACCTGTTGACACAGAATTTATTGATGGGGATCTGGTTCTACGTGATGTTGCTATGTTACATTGCAGAGCACAGAAAGGTGAGGATGGAGTGCTGAGAGCAAACGAATGGATGAATGAGCAAGTGAGAAAATGCTCAATGTTAAGTCTATCCCAGAAGGCCCAACTGATGGCCCCTGCTGCAGCCGAGCATGGTGCTTGGTTCCGGGAATGCCCACATGAACACAAACAGACCCTGCTTTCCTGGGATTTATAGTCACAGGGTGGAGATACCAAAAAACAATCCAAAGGGGTACCCTTACGTATATCTGACTAAGGATTTTTATCTGGAATAATAAAAAAAAAAAAATTCTAAAAATTTTAAAATATAGATAAAAAAATATATAAATATATAGGCAAAAAAACAGAGCAAACCTTTCACAAAAGAGGATAGTCCTGTGGTCAGTATCTATGGAAAGGTGTTCAGCTTTATTAGTCATGGCAACACAAAACCAGTGTGACACCACTACATACCTACTGAAATGACTAGAAATAAAAAGATGAGCAACACCAAGTATTGGTGAGGATGTGGAACAACTGGAACTCATACTGCTGCTAAGAACATAAATTGGAAAACTATTTGGCAGTATCTACAGAAGCTGAACATATACTACCCTTGACCTAGCAATTCTTTCCTTAGATATACAACCAAGGGAAATTAGTGCCTACGTCCACAAAAAGACATGCACAAGAATATTTATAGAAGCTGTATTTGTAAAAGCTCAAACCTGGAAACAACGCAAATAGATCTGGATAAATAAATGGGCAAAATGGATAAGTGAAAGGATGAATGGCCCTTGCGGTTAAGACTGAGCGTTGAACAAACTTATTTACCGAAAGGCAGGGCAGCTAGGGGCGGCAGGGCAGCTAGGGGCGGCAGGGCAGCTAGGGGTGGCGGGGCTGGGGGAGAACCCTTGGAGCCCAGGCTGTGACAGCACAGCAGGCCCCTGCTTCCCCAGGTTGCCTTGATCAGAGCGCATAGTTGCTCACTCTGGTCCATGGAGTCTGGGCCTCATCACAGCCAAGGCGGAGGGAATGTTTTCGGGTTCCTCTGTGGCCCTACCCTTTCTCCACGCTCACTTTCTGTTATTGAGCCTGTGCACGCTCACCTGACGTGCATGTGGCTTTTGTCCTCACGCCTTTGCTCCAGTCATACATTTGTGCCACAGTCATACAACTGAATACTATTCAGCAATAAAAATGAATGGGCTACTGCTCCATGCAACCACACAGATGAATTGGAATGTTGAACATGATTACATTTATTTGAAGTGCAAGAGTAGACAAATTAATCTATGGTAATAGAAGACAGAAGAGTGCTTTTGGGGGTGTTGACTGGGGAGGGGCACAAGGGAGCCCTGCTTGTATGTTCTCTTGATTTGAATGGTGCTTACACCGGTGTGTGTGTATATATGTGTTCATCAATCTGTAGACATAAGATTTGTGCACTTCACAGTATGTTATTCCTCAAAAAGTTAACAAAAAGTGAGAAAAAGAAGATAATTTCATGTAAATATAAGTGCTAAGAAGGAAGTAAGTGATATGATGGGTGGATTGGGGGACTGACTGATCTAGCTGAGACTTGAATGGAAATGAAGTAGCCATGTAAGGAGCCTTAGGGACGGATTGCTTTCTGGGCGAGAGGATTGCAAGAGCAAAGGCCCTGAGACAGGATCAAGTTTGGTGTGTTGGAGGAACCTAGTTAAGGCCAGTGGACTGGAACATAGAGAGGGGAGTGGAGCAAGCCCTTAGTTTGGCTTTTTGCTCAAAGAGCAGTGGGAAACCATGAGAAGTGTAGAGCAGCAGGAACTTCTGAAGGCTCTGACGGGGGGAGGGTGACGGAAGGACATAGACCTTTGATGACTTTTAATGGTGTGGCTAAGACGTCTGCAAGGTGGGAGACTGGGATTCCAAGGACTGAGTGGGGGTAGAGGTGTTGGGAAGGCATGAGCAGTGCGCTGATGTTCTGGGCCAGGCCTGGGGGGAAATGGACGTCATGAGCACACGGGTGGTGTTTTTAAGCCTCAGGACCAGAGAGAACTGGGAGAGAAGAGAACAAAAGAGAGGATCCAGGGCACTTAATGAGTTTAAAGCTGCCAGAATGTTTGGATCGAAACTGCTTTAAAAGTGCTTCTTTAACGGGCTCTGTGGAGTGCCTACTCCTGGCCAGCCATGAAGAAGCCAAATGTGAAAAGAGCCCAGCTGGCGCTCGGTGATAACTGCCTAAGGACAAGTCTCCCAGAGCCTGGGACACAGACATCAAAATGCAGATTCCTGGGTCTGTCCAAGACCTGCCGAAACAGAATGGCTGGAGGCATCTACATACTTCAAGTTCTCCTGGTGATTTCTTTGCACAGGGAGAGAGAGAGAGAGAGAGAGAGAGAGAGAGTGTGTGTGTGTGTGTGTGTGTGTGTGTGTGTGTGTGTGTGTGTGTTTTGTGAGAGAGCGCAAGCGATTTCCTCTTTCCTTCTCTGAGGGCGGGGCTGCTCTCGAGTTCAGGAAAGCAGGTCTGTTCTGTAAGCTTTTGCTGTGCTTGTGTGTGTGTGTAAGTGCGCGCGCGTGTGGGGGGCGGGCACAGTGTCCCAGGAGGACAGAGTTTGCATTGATGAAAACCCTTCCCAGCCCTTTGATGCCTCGTTCTTGCTGCCCTGAACTTCACCAGCTCAGTTCTCTGTGCATCCCGCTCGCCAGCCACACTCGCTCACAGCCAGGATGGCATCCTGTGTGGCCCTGCGCATGGCACTGCTGATCATCTTGGGGGTCCTGGCCCCTGCAGTGCTTACAGGTAAGGGGCACAGGCCTTTGGCTCTGTTACCACCAGCTCCCAGTCCCCAAAACTACTTTGGGACCAAATTCTCCAATGTCCACTGGGGCAGAAGCCCCTCATAGGAGATGGGATGGCCATTTGGGTGACTTTGCGAAGAGATCCCATGAGACCGGTTGGCAGCAGCTGCGGAGGATGGGGTCTTAGGGAATGTTCGCAACAGGGACAATGGCCTCTGAAGTAGGAGGGTGTCTTGGGAAGCAGGACCGTTAGCTGTCTGGGGGATGTGGGGATTACTCTAGCACTCTAAATCTGAAGGCTTCCAGATCTGGGAGGCAGGAGGGGGCACCAGGCACAAGGCAAGTGGCCGAGGGGCTGGAGGCCCCCGGGCCCATACAGAAGACCATGGAACCATTGCTTATTACTTTTCAAACCCTGCAAACATTTCCCTGGTGGTTCCTGCCATGTCCTTGGAAGATGAAGACCCAGGTACTGTCCCCATTTTGGGAAAAATTTCAGAACACAGGGCCTGAGATCCCCCCACAAATCATGAGCGCTGGACTTAGGCTCTGGACTGAGGCCAAAATGCCAGGTTCTGGGGTCTGGTGAGAGGGAGGCCCCCACAGCAGGCTCCCAGGGGCCCTGCACTGGGAGGGGCTGGCTCAGGCCGCCTTCAGGGCCTGAGAGAGAAAAGGTACAGAGGCTCATGGACAGGCTTTGCTCTGGGAAGAAAAGCAACCTCTGTTGGCCAGGAGTTGGGCTGAAGGGCAACCTACCTCTGTGTCCCAGGAGCGTGTCTCAAGGCAACCGGAAGCCTGGGTGTTTGGGGTGTCTGTGGATCTGTGAGGGAGGGAAATGGACCTCCGTCATGAGAGAGCTGCTGGGCGACGTGAGGTCTGGTGCAACCCCCTCACGGCCCAGGAAGAGGCTTGTGGCCTGGGTTGGCTTCTGGCTTTGTCCCCACCTGGCTGTTTCTTGACCTCTCCGTGCTTTCTCATCTGTAGGATGTGATGCCTGCCATGCCCTGCCTCCCTTGCAGGGACTAGGAGACCTAACTGCGAGTTCAGATATGTGGAGCTTTCAGGACAGGACAGGCATCCAGTTGGCGCTCAGTAAATGTTAGGGGAATGTGTATTCCCCAGCCCCTCCACCAAGCCCAGGGTGATCTCAGGGCAGAACTACCTCCTTCTGCATGCTGGAAAAGCACCCAGCCTCCCTTCAGGTGGGAGGAGTGCCAGCTGGCAGGTGAGTGTGGTACACTCAGCAATTGGGGAAGTGCCCACCAGCATAGGGTGGCATCTTCCATTGCCTGGACCTTGGGACTGTGATCCTGGCAGCTCCCCTCACCCCAATGAAAATGCTCCTCTCACCAGGTGGTCCACATGGGTGGAGGGGAGGGCATTGGCTCCTGCCTGCCCTGGGGCCTGAGATGCCTGGTGGCTCCTGTCCAGGTTCCTGCCCCTGTGCAGCCAGCTCTCCCAGCCCAGGCCGCCAACCAGAGGCTCCTGGGTTAGACTGTACATACACAATGTGGGTGCATTGGTTTCGTATGCAGTCACAGGATGTTCGGGGACAGCCAGGACCTCACCTAGCCTCCCCTCCCATCTCCCCCATGTGTCCTACCAAGAGCAGGCAGGGGGCCAGAGCTTGCCAACCCCACCCAGGGTCTTTGGGGCTCTGGCTGTTGTTCTGTCCGTTCTGGAGGAAGTGTGTTTGGGAGGCTCTCAGGACTGTACCCCTGGACTAGATGCTCTGAGCAGGTGTGTCCAAGGCCAGGCAGGCCCCCTGCCCTCTGCACCATGGGCTGGGGTCCTGCAGCATACCTGAGGGGACGGAGTCGCCCTGTGGGCTGAGGCTCAGGCCTGTCCTGCTGCCCTCCCCGCCGGGTGCAGTGGCCGCAGCTACGGGGGGGTGGGGGGGAGCAGGCCAGGTTGGGCGGGTGGGCAGGAGGCCAGTCCAAGGGATGAAAAGGCCCTTCATGGCCTGCACAAAGGCTGTCTGTGAGCACGGGCGCCTAGTCTCAGGCCCTTGCGGTTAAGACTGAGCGTTGAACAAACTTATTTACCGAAAGGCAGGGCAGCTAGGGGCGGCAGGGCAGCTAGGGGCGGCGGGGCTGGGGGAGAACCCTTGGAGCCCAGGCTGTGACAGCACAGCAGGCCCCTGCTTCCACAGGTTGCCTTGATCAGAGCGCATAGTTGCTCACTCTGGTCCATGGAGTCTGGGCCTCATCACAGCCAAGGCGGAGGGAATGTTTTTGGGTTCCTCTGTGGCCCTACCTTTCTCCACGCTCACTTTCTGTTATTGAGCCTGTGCACGCTCACCTGACGTGCATGTGGCTTTTGTCCTCACGCCTTTGCTCCAGCGTGTCCCTCAGCCCGGGCTTTCTTTCCCATCTTCATCCCTCCTTGGGCAGGGCCTCCTGCTGGTGAACTGGCTGGCAACTGCTTCTGTTCCTGGCTTCCCAGGAGGACAGATTTTGGGGGATGAGGGGCTATTGCCTTTAAGCTTTATTTCCTCTTCTTACTACAGCAAATTTAGAAAATGCAGAGAAATACAGATGAGGGTAAGAGTGTCTTGTCCCTTCCATGGCAGCCACACCTCTTGCTGGTGGGTTGGTGGCCAAGTTCAGGCTGTGGCTCAGGGCCTGTGTGTCCGCCACTGGGCCACCAGCCTGCATTTGTAGCTGGCTGGCCCCTGGGGTCCTGGCTTCTTGGATGCAGATGAGCTCTGGACCAGCCTTCCAGGGTGTCCTGTGACAGCCAGCAACAGCAGGCACACACAGCAGCTGGGCTTGTGTCCAGATGTGTCCCCCAGGCCAGAGGGGCTCCTTGTGCAAGGTGCCTGAGGGGCATGGGCTGAGCCCCCACTTTACAGGTCAGGAAGGTGAAGCTGGGTGTGAAGCCAGGCTGCTGGGCTCCTGTGGCGAGAGCAGGATGGAGCTAGGGTAGGCCCCAGCCCTCATGATTTGAAAGCCAATAGGCCCAGCCCCTCAGGCTGCAGGGACCTAGCTGGCAGGAGGGGTGCACACAGAAGGGATGAAGTGGGCTGGATGGATGTGTCTTGAGGGGGGCATTGAGGCTTCTCAAGGGAGCAGCAGAGAGAAGCTGAGTCACGGGGTGTGCCTCACAATTGCCCTGCTCAGAGGGTGACTCTTTCCCCACCAGAGTGGCAGCTCACCGTGCTGGGTGAGCTCTGGGGAGTGCGCCCTGCCTTCATAGGTGCTCTGGGGCCTGTCACCTCCTTCTGAGCTCAGGGCTGATTCCTGAAGACACCACCCAAGTTGGCTGGGCCTGGAACCCAATGGCCCTGTAGCGGCCTACCTGGCCAGAGGCCTGGCAGTGATAGGACAGCGAGGTGCCTGCCTGCCAGTCTGTTTTGGGTATGTGGCGAGCAAGCAGGGGCCCATGGTTTGCCCATTTCTCTGGGGAGACAGGCAGTCCTTGAGCCCAGCCCTCAGGGCTGCCAAGTGAGGGACACACTCAGGCCTTTTCTCTGCCCAGCCCCCGGGAGCCTGAGGGTAGCATGCCTGGTGCCTGGAACCCTCCATGGGGACTGTGAGGCTGCAGATCCCTGCCCTCCCTGGCTGCAACATGGGAGGCCTGGCTAGGTCACCTCTTCCTCCTCCCAGGGTGGTATTTGAGGTTGGTGGGAGCCTGTGATGGCAGCCATGCATCAGTGCTACAGTTCAGCCTTGGGCCCCAAGAGAGGGATGCCTCCCCGGAGTGGGCACAAACCAGCCTTCTGCCCCAAGGTGGAGGGTCTTCTTCCACAGGGGTCCTTTTCGAAAAGGGGTTCTGGCCTGGACAAGCCCTGGGGAATGTGCCAGTGGTCTTTACCTGCAAGCTGAGCCTCAGAACTTGGGAGAATGTGATAGGCTGGCAGAGCTGCAGAGGCAGGGCCTGAGGACTCAGGGATGTGATAAAATTTATTGTGAAAATCTCTTAAGTTTACAGAAAAGTTGCATAAATAATCCAGTGAACTCCAGTAGATACGTCACCTAGATTTACCAGTCACCACCACTTGTCACATTACTCTTCTCTATCTACCCATCTGAATGCTGATCATCAGAGAGTAAGTTGCAGACATCACACCCCTTTGCCCCCAAATGCTTCCTACGGACAAGGAAATTCCCTTACACACAAGACAGTTATCAATACCAGGAAACGAACATGCGCAGTGCTAAGCTGCAGTTTTCTGCAAATCGCACCAAGGGATCCCACGTGTCTTTTATAGCAGGACCCTCCCTTTCCCATCCAGGAACACAACGTGCATTTAGTTGTCTCAGTCTCCAATCAGGAACAATTCCTCAACCTTGTTTTGTCTTTCCTGACCCTGATATTTTTGAAAGGCCCACTTATTTTAAAAGTCACCCTGAGCTTGGGCTTGGCTTAGGTTTCCTCATTTGCCCTAGATGGGCATCACTGGCAGAAACCCCCAGAAGTACCTCTGTGTCTTCTCTGAGCATCCCCTTCCCTGGGAGCTGGTGAACCTGGGAGCAGGGTGTGCATGGGGCCTGCCCTGGGCAGGGCTCAGGGATGGAGCCTGCAGGGGCAAAATGTGCCCCAGAGACCGGCAGGCTGGCTGGATGGGGCTGCATGAACAGAAGTAAAACTTCTTGGATGTTTCTTGGGAAGCACCAACTGGTTACTGCATTGTCCAGGGGGCTACAGATCAACCCAGGACTTACCACCACGGCCCACCTGAGCTTAATCTGAGCCTTGGTTTTTTGTTTTTTTTTTTAAAGATGACTGGTAAGGGGATCTTTACCCTTGACTTGGTGTTGTCAGCACCATGCTCTCCCAAGTGAGCTAACTGGCCATCCCTATGTAGGGATCTGTAGAGATCTGAACCTGTGCCCTTGATGTTATCAGCACCACACTCTCCCAAGTGAGCCACTGGCCGGCTCTGAGCCTTGGTTTTTAAGTAGGGATAACATTCCCATGCCACCGAGTAGCTGGAGTCAACAAGATAGTGTATCATGATGCCCACTATCCCCATTCTAGGGACCTGCCTGGAGACTGGATGTCCCTGGATCACAGTGAAGAGTAGGGCATGGGCAGGCCCTGACCCTGCCAGAGCTGTGATGTCAGATGGTCGGGTTGAGGTGGAGAGGCGTACAGCCTGCCTATCATCCCAGCCTTGAACTTCGCTGCATTTCTGGGGCCTCTGGGAAGGATGGATGGGCCCAGGGCTGGGGTGGTGACGTATGACTCCTAAGACCAGTCTTCCTGGGCATGGGGAGAGCACACTGGCATGGGTTGGCTGGGGCCAAGGTGGGGGTAAGTCTGGGTTATCCTGAAGGCTCACATCATGGGCTTCCTGCAGGACCTGAGAATGTTTCCTTCCTCCTCTCTGGGGTCCCTGGGTACTGGAAACGCTGCTAACTCCCAAACCCATGGGCAGAGGAGGGCTTTTGTAGAAAAGGTTGCACAGAGATTGATAGGCTGACTGAGCCCCAGCTTGTGTGGGTGGTCCCCTTACTCTGACGATAGACATCCCTGCCCACCCTCCATCCTGTCCTTCAGGAGGCAACAAGATGCTGGTGTCAGCTGCCCTGGGCTGGCCCCCACATCCTGTGGGCTGCACGACTGTCCAGGTTAGGGCCAAAGAGGAGAAGCAGGGCTGGCCGTGCCCCAGGTCTCATGGGCCTCTCCTCTCCACTCCACTTCTGCAGCAGTGGAGTCCTCATGGTCCCGGGGCGGGCAGGGACCCTGGTTCTCAGCCTCTTCCCCAGGGTGGAGGCTGCCCTCTCTCTGCCCTGTGGAGGCAGAGGGTCTCTCACTGTGTCACCTCACCCAAGCCCATGCAGCCCTGCAGTTCAGATGGGAGAGGCCAAGCCCCTGCCCAGTCTTGGGGTTTGGGCCCATGTCACCCTGCTTCAGCTGCCCTGAAGCTCTGCTGCCAACGCAGGTTCTTGCAGCCCTTTTCTGAGGGTCTGTTGGTCCCTTAACCCACCTCCTTCCTCCCCCACAATCAATCTGTCCTCACAGGGGCTGCAGGTAGGCTGGTGGCAGTAGAGGCTCTGGGCAACAGATTCGTGCCTCCGGCCTTGAGTGAATTTCACAGGTGCGTCGCCTGTGAAATGGGAGGGCAAGTGTACTGCGGAGCCCCGGAGCCCCGCACGTATGAGCCCCCAAGTTGGTTACCCTTGGGGGCGACGTCCCTGTCGGCCCTGGCTCTTGGGCCCCACTCCCTATCTTTGGCTTTGCAGCAGAGGGTCCGCAGGAGCCCGCGCCCACCCTGTGGAACGAGCCCGCAGAGCTGCCGTCGGGAGAAGGCCCGGTGGAGAGCACCAGTCTGGGCCAGGAGCCCGCGGTCACCGGTCCCCCGGCCCCCACCGCCGCGCCGGGTCCGGAGGACAGCACAGCGCGGGAGCGGCTGGACCAGGGCGGCGGTACGGGCAGGGGTGGGTGGGGCGGGGGTGGCAGAGGGAAGGCTGGGGGAGGGGAGTGGGACGGGGCCGAGGCCAGGGGGTGACGCGCTCCTCCGTCCTCCGTAGGCTCGCTGGGGCCCGGCGCCATCGCGGCCATCGTGATCGCCGCCCTGCTGGCCACCTGCGTGGTGCTGGCGCTCGTGGTCGTCGCGCTGAGAAAGTTTTCCGCCTCCTGAAGCGAATAAAGGGGCCGCGCCCGGCCGCGGCGCGACTCGGCTGCACTCCCCGTGCGCCCGTGTGTGTGCGCGTGCGTCCGCGCGTGAGTGTGTGAGCGCGCGTGCACATGCGTCCGGTGAGCGCGCGTGCAGGGGACGCGCACGGGTGGCGCACGAAACGCGCAGCCCGCGCGCACGCAGCCACGTGCGCCGGGGCGCGCGCCAGTGCACACGTGTCCGGGCCCGCGGGCGTGTGATGGGCCCGAGCCGCGAGCGCGCGCGCCGGGGCCGCCGGGGGCGGGAGCGCGACCCCGGCCCCTCCGTCCCGCGCGGAGCGTTCCGGGAGGGAGAAGCCGGGGGCCGCGAGCGCCTGCCGGGGGCCCGCCGCCCCGCTCCTTGAGGCCGGGCTGGGAGGTGGCGGAAGGCGGCGGGTTTTGGGGGAGGGGGTGTCTTTCGACTGACTCGGGCAGCCGGGGCCCCATCTGCGGACCCCTCTACCTTCCAGGCCTGGCACCCGGGCTCGGTTGTTGTCACTCTCCCGACTGCAACCTCGCGAGCCTGGGGGCTGAGTGAGGGGCGAGGATCCGCCGGGCACACTCCCCACCCGCCCAGTTTGGCCCTGGCACTCTGTCTTCCACACTTGGCAAGACGCATAGCTTTGCTAACTTAGATTTAAAGTAGTGGCCGACCTGCCCTTCTTCCCAAGCCAGAACTCCGTGCCCACCCCCAGGGCTGTCTGGAGTCTGGTTTGAAGAGACGAGAAGAGCCCTGTGACCCAGACGCTGCTGGACGGGGACCCTCCTCCTGCTCCCGGCTCTCCAGTCTCCCTGAGCTCCCTATGGCACCTTGTGCTGCAGGGACCGGTTTCTCTTCCTGGACACTCCGGATGAGCCCGGTGGTGCTCACACACCTGTGACATACACGGCGGCAGGCGCAGGCCCCAGTGGAGTCTGCATTCAGTGTCCCACTCCGGCAGTCTCCCCAAAACACACCGAGGCTAAAAGTTTCTGCTTATAAAGGAGTGTTATAAAATGGACCAATTTTCATCAAACTGCTCAAATTGTTTCACTTTACATAACCTTGAGCAGCCAAAGCCCTCTTAGAGCAGATGATCCAACTCAAATGCTGCTTCCCAGCCTCAAAAAGCAAGGGCCAGGACCAATGGCCACCCTCTCCTTGTCTCCACCCCCCACCCCCCAAGAGCCCTCCAAGCTTAGAAATGATCCCGCTCCTCCTACCCCCATTCCTGGGGGACCGGGGAGTAGGTGCTCTCATGGGGCTGCAGCACAGAGGCCCCAAGAGCACGAGTTCTGTGCCGGGATGTGGGTCTCTCTCCCAATTTAACCACAGTGTTGCAGGTGGACGCATCCTTTCAGGGATTCGCAGATTCTTATAGGGTCCAAGGCCTCGGAGATGCCATGGCCTGTGGGGAGATGCTACAGTCCCCCAGGATCTAAATCAAAGGCCTGGTGTGGAAAAAATGTGTTCTGGCAGATGGCATGGTCCCAGGCATGCAGTGTTTCCCTCAAAACTCCAGGACAGAATGGGGTGGTGTGGGGCAGTAGGGGGTGGCTGTAAGGACCAGCTGGGCCAGGGGAGGAGCTGCAGTTTCTGGGTGACTGGCTACCACAGAAGGCACAAAGTGCCCAAGATCAGCATCTGGGCCAGACAGGAAGTCCTAGCCTCATGCCTGTGGTCAGGTCCCCTGTGAGACCACTGCCCACTGACACATCAGTGCCTCTGTGGTCTTCCAAACCTGTGTTCTCAATTCCACTGCAGCAAAAGCGCCTCCCCAACTTCCTCAAATAATCCCATTCTGTGTCTGAAGTCTTTCCACAAGTGTTAGTCCAAATCCACTCCCATTCTGAGGCCTGAACTTGGCTGCTCCTTCCTCTGGAAGCCTCCCGGACCCTCTCCTTTGGGACATGCCTTCTCCACTGGCCCTGAGGGTCTCCCCTCTCCCTAACAGAACAAAACACCTCATTCCTGTGTGCATCATGGCAATAAAGAATAGAACTTCACCTCCTTTATTTTATACATGATGCTTCTTTTAATGCAGCCAAAAATGATATTTGATTTTCTTAGAACCATAACTGATAACAGGATGCAGTGACCAATTCATTCCATATAACAGCTGAGCTCCTTAAAGGGCCAGAAGACACAAGTTACGTCCAGCCCATCAGGGAGCCAGAGGCGGCACGAGCCCTCAGCCAAGCTCTGGTAGGCCTGCCATGGAGCAGGCCTGGTCGTGCAGCCAGAGGCTGGCAGAGGCACGGGGACGGGTGGACAAAGGCGGCTGGTCTCTCAGTCCTGTGAGTCGGAGACCAAGGGCAGCTCATCTGTGTTCCTGGTAGAGTCTAACAGCTTCCAAGGTAGAGGACACGTGCAGGGGATCATTGTCACCTTCCACCTACCCCTCGCCAGGGTCTCCCTGGGTCTGGGGCCTCTTCCAGTCCTGGGAAGGCCCCTGGAGCATGCCTAGCCGCTCCACCCCTCTAAGAGATGAGAGAGAGGTGGCATAATACTGCTTAAAATACACTTTCCTGTTTACAAATGCGTCAGGAGAGATGTGGGCACCCTTTCTCCAGTTTTCAAGTGAGGAAGGGAGGGGCCAAGGGCCAAGACACATGAGCACTCACTGCGTGGCAGGGAGGAGGGGTGGGCACCCCGAGGCACATCCTGCTGCCGGGGCTGGCGCTGTCCTGCCCTTCCCCAGCGCCCTCCACCATCTGTCAGGGTCACTTGCCAGGCCCTGCTCCTGCCCGACCACATCCCTCCTCCAGGCTGGCGGCCCAGGCAGGGGTCATTGCCGATTTCGGCTGCCCAGCTTCCTACGGTCCTTATTCTGGCTGCGCTGTGGGTCGTCCATCTTGTGGACACGGAAACATTCCTTGAGGTTCTGGGACCGGATCTTGGGATTCAAGATCTCCTCAGTCATGGAGCTGGGGAACCAGCCTCTCTCCTGGTCATGCAGTCGCTCACCAAAGATCCACCCTGCATGGGGAGGGGTGGAGAGGGTCAGGTATTCAACAGGGCAGGGGCACACGTTGGGGTGAGGCTCCCTCCCAGCCAGGGCTTCTGTCTGTGTGGGGAGCAAAGTTGAGTGACACTCAGGAGTCCCATGGCCTTTCCCTGATGGAGACAGATTGGGTTTACTCCCTATAAGCTGGAGTGGCATATGGGCATGTGCACAGGACAAGGCCCTAGCGGATGGAAGCAGCCGCACTCTGTGCCATGAGGTTTTGCACTTACTTTGGAACTCACTCCAGAACCTTAGCCATCCTAGGCTGCCCTATAGGAGGCCAGGAGAACCCCCAAAGTGGAGGGATCCAAGGGGCCAGTGGGGATGGAGGCTAACCACTTGATTATCTGACCTGGACTTTGAGATCACCCTCTTGTTGGGCAGTTCCTCCCAGAGTCTCAGCCTGCTGAGGGCCAGCGTGGTCAGCTGAGGGTGGCCGTCATGAAATGGCCAACACCAGGAGTCACAGAGTGGCCTGGTTCTCTTTCCCCTGCTTTCTCTGCCTCCTCCCTCTCCCAGAGGCCACTGTGTCTTTGCCCAGGGCCTGCGGCTAGATCTGTGGCATCTCCTGACCTGGGGTTCCAGGGGCCTGGGATATGCCCTCTACAAGTCCATTTGGAAGAGGTGTCAGGCTGTTTATATTCTGTAGGGGAGGGTAGCCCCTAGGACTCTGGGAACTCAGCCCACAAGAGGGACTCAGTGGAGATGGCCTCCCCTGGAGATCACCAGCCTGAGGTCTTCTAGCCAGGACCTGGCAGGAGAGGAGGGAATGGAAAAGGGAGATGCTTTTGTACACTTTTGATCAGGAGCAGTTAACGTGGAAACAAGGGATCTGACTTTAAAACGGAAATGGGGGGCTAGTTGGTTAGCTCACTTGGTTATAGCTCAGTGTTATAACACCAAGGTCAAGGATTTGGATCCCCATGCCGGCCAGCCACCAAAAAAAAAAACTCGGAAAGGGGATGAACGTCAAATTCTGTAGGGGCTGGGAGCCAACTTCATTTGGCACTGATGCCATCAGCGGGGCTGGCTTCTTGGCCCCCATGGGGCTCCGGACCTGGTGGTCATGGACTCACCTGGAAGCTTGTTGCAAATGTGGGCCCTGGGGTCAGGGTCAGGGTCAGGGTCAGGATGTTCCTGGTTGTCCTCCCTCCCACTGTGATGGGTGGGCCAAGGCCAGGGCCATCCAAGGGGAAGGGGACGTGGAGCCACCTGCTTGGGCTGGGCCCACTGCAAAGGGGGAAAGGTGGGACCTCACAGCTCTAGGGGAGGAAAATAGAGGCACTGAAAAAAAATCCTTTCTCTGGTTCTGGGGAAAGGCCAAAGGAAGCCAGATCGTGGGTGCTGGGGCAGAGTGTGTAGGCAGCACTGAGACTGGGCAGGGCGCTGGGCTCTACCTGCCACTGGCCAGCTGTGACGGGCCGAGACCCTGCCTCACCCTCCTCCCCCAGGCTGGGCACGGCCCAGTGCAAAGCCCTCTGGGGAGCATGGGGGGACCACCAGGCCTCACCATCTTCAGTCTTGTCCAGGATGTTGAGAATGTCAGCGAGCTCCAGCGTCAGCTCGTCAGGCTGCTGGGCCACGTACGGGTGCACGCACTGGACCTGGGGGCAGTCTGATGGGGGGGACAGGGATGTGGCACACCCCTCACCACGTCACCTGCCCTGTCCCCACTCAGGCATGCCCTGGGCCCCACCCAGTGGCTAGTGGGAACGGTGCTGCCGGCAGGCGGCCCAGCCCTGTCTAAAATAGGAAAACAAACTCCCAGCAACTGAAAAAGGGTTCATTTGAGGAAGAGGAGGATTTGTTTCCAAAGAAAACAGCCAGAAGTTCTGGGGAAAAACTACATGGATACAGGGACTTGTAGGCTGTGAGGTGGCTCTTAGTTTAGACTTCAGAAGGAACTTCTGGTTCCTGGGGTGTGGTCCCGAGGGCAGTTTTGGGTGGTCAGCAGGAGATGCACAGGGTCAAGGTCAGCAGCTTCTCTATAAGGCGCTGGACTTGTGGTCCTTTATAGTTTACGTGCTTCTCAGACAACTAGCAACCCCGACAGAGGTTTAGGCCCAAATTCCCCCTGGTGTCCAGGTGGTGCCTGACACTTAAGACCTAGAGACTGCTGTTTCTGCATTAACCACCGAATGTTCGCAGAGCTTGGGCAGCCGATGTTCTTGGTCGGGCACTAAGCTTCCAGTGAATATGCAGGACCTGGGGCCGGCAGGGGCAGCTTCCAGGGGGCCCTGCAGGCCTCTAGAATGCCCACGACTCAGGAAGCACATCCTTCTCAGGCAGAGCACAAAGGGCGCTGGAGGTGAGGCCCAGCCCATCAGGCAGCACCGCGCCGCAAGCCGCCACCTGTCCAGCCACCACTTACCCAGAAGCCGGGATGTGAACGAAACGAACTTGGTCCTCCTGTTGGGGGCCAGTGAGGTCATCCAGCGCTTCATCTCACTCCTGGCACAGGAAGAGGACAGTGTCCCAACCTCAGAGCAACAGAAAACCACCCCCCAAAGACGCGGCGTGACGCTCCCAGCAAGTGGCCACTGGGGATCCTCATCTGTCATCCTGGGCATCACCAAGGCTACACCAGGGCCAGCCCAGTGGTGCTGTAGGAATGGGCTTTCCAAGGGCTCAAAACAACACAGAAACCAGCAGAGGGGCACAGAGGAAGGGGAGCCCTTTATGATCTTCCCTGAGGTGCTTTTAACAAGTTAGGCAGCGAGGTAAGCCCTCCATGAGGTCCCACTCGCCAAAGCACATTCCACATCCAGCTCCAGCTTCCCACCCCTCCGCTGCCCCCACGCCAGAGTCCTGACAAGAAAGGACACCTGCTAAGCTGTGGGTGAGGGGCAGCTGGGGGACAGGCGGGGAGGGGACAGGGGGCTCGGCAGGACACGAGGGAGTTCTAGGCTCTGGGGCTCACAAAGCATCTCTCCCCACGTTTATCTTGTTTGTCCCTATAGAGAGCCCTGGGTGCAGGGAGGGTGTCCTGGCTGCTCAGAGACTCAGAGAGGTGAAGGAATGAGCTTGAGGCCACACAGCACGTGAGCAGGCAGGGGAAGAGGAGGATGGGGTTCCCCAGCCAGCCTGGCTCAGGGCTCTAAAGAATCATCTGAAAAGAGGGACTTGCCCAGAGTCTGAAGCCCCGAGGGACACATGCATGTGTGTGCACACCCAGGAACAGGCACACACATGTGCACACACGTACCCAGGAACGGGCATGCACACGTGCGCACATGCACCCAGGATCAGGTGCACACCTGTGTGTGTGCACACCTGTGATCAGGCACACACACGTGCCCGTGCCCATTCCCACCCGGGAGCAGGTGCACACACGTGCTCAGGGATCAATCAGACACACACACATGCGTGCACATACCCAGGATCAGGCGTGCACATGTGCACACAGACACCCAGGAACAGGCACACACGTGTGCTCATACACACCCCCAGGAATGTGTGGCCACCTCCTACAGGCCCCACACCCCAACACTACCAGCCCAGATGCTACTGCTGCAGGGTCTTGGAGGAAGGAAGGATGGGACCTGCGTGTTGACAGGGTCGCCCCCACAAGGGTGTGTGCTGAGCCTCGGGGCCCTGTTCCACTAGGAACGGGCTTGTGGGCAGATAAGGCCTTACAGAGAGGTGACGCAGAGGCGCCAGTGGGAGGCATGTGGCACTCACTGAGAGGATGCTTTCAGCATGTAGGTGGCCTCCCGGTCGTCGGCGTTCTCGAGCAGCCGCAGGATGAACACGTTGGCCAGCGTCTGGCCCTGGTCCTCCAGCTCCTCCACCCGGAGCAGGCCCCGAGGGGCCGAGTCAAACACCTGGTACTTGTCTCTGGGGCCCAGAAGGCAGGGCAGGTGTGTCAGTCCCAGGAGGCTCGTGGGGGGCCCAGGAGAGCCCCCCCCGGACCACCAGCTGGACTGGCTCCCAGCTCTGGCCACTCTTCAGCTCGCTCTGGAAGCCTCCACCAGAATGCCTGGCTCCCTCACCCCAGAACAGCACCCACCCCAGGGTGTGGATGGTGGGCTGGGGTCAGCCCTGTCACCACCACAGCTGCCACTCCGCTGGGCATTTGCATGTGCAGATGCTGAGCCGGGCTCTCCACATCCCTGGGAGCAAAGCCCCACTTGACTAGGGGAAACTGAGGCTCAGAGTGTTAAGTAAACTTGCCCAGAGGCCCAAAGCCAGACGACGGCACAGCACCTTTAGCCCTGACCCCAAAGCCTGAGCTCTGTCCCGCCCCCCATGCGCCTCCCCAGGCCAGTCAACTCACCCGGGAATCTGCCGGCAGATGACCAGCAGGTCGTTGAAGAGGAAGAGGTAAATTTCGCGGAAGAGCTTCTTGGTCCGCAGGGTTCGGGACGTCTTTGGGCCCGACATCTGCTGCAGCTCGCCCTGCTTCAGCAGCCAGCGGGAGTGGGAGATGATGGGCACCGACTGCGGGGCAGGGGGCGTCAGAGGGACTGTGCCTCCCCCGTGCCCTCTGGAGCCCTGTCCCGTGCCCTCCGCACCCTCCCGAGTCCCCCCACTCGAGGAATAAGATGAGCAGCAGCATGTGAGGGCTGCGCTGGGTTTGTCGTGATCCCGGCCGCCTGCCCAGTGCCGGACACACAGAGCGCCGTGGGAGGATGAACGCACGAGTCCTGGACAGACGCGGGAAACGGCATCAGTGTGTGTATGCCAACGTGTGAGTCCCTGTACGCATGTGTGTTGTACGTATGTGTGCATGTGTGTGCGTGTGGTGTATATGTAGCCACGTGGGCTTCTCGACACAGGAGCTTGTGCCTGTGTTTCAGTGCATGCCTGCGTGTGGGCATCCAGTCCTGTGTGTGTGTGTGTGCCTGTGTCTGTGTGTGATGTGTGTGGGCATCCCGTCCTATGTGTGTTTGTGAGCCTCCTGTAAGTGTGGCTGCTGCCATCATCACCTCTGCCAAGCTCATCCTGCAGAATCAAAGGAGGGCCATGGTCACAGGAGAGAGGAAAGAAGGGGACCCTAAGGGTCCCAGTGTGCCAATGTGCTCAAGTCACCAGAAACCAGGCCCCGGGGCCTGGGGCTCACGAGTGCCTGAAGTTTTATGCAAAGCTTGGGGGAGAAGGTTGGTAACTTCCAAATCCTCCAGATCTGAGAACCTCTGGAGTCGTTTTTGACACGCACTTCAGGTAAACTGCCCGCTCGTGGTCACACAGCCAGTTAGTGAGAGCAGGAGTCACACCTGTGCCGGCAGCTCCAGGCCCTGCACACCCATCTCCAGGTCTGGCCAGCGTGACAGAGCAGGATGACTGGGGGCTTCAGCTGGGGTGGTCGAGGGGACAGATGAGCTGGGCTGTCTCGGCCACCGTGGCAGGGTCAGGGGTGGGCGCACTTTGCCCATGTGGGTGGGCGCAGGCTCATTCTCATCTTGTGGGCTCACCTTGATCTTAAACTCCATCTTCTTCTGAATGCTGATCATCTGCTCCGTGCGGCTCATCTTCCTGACGCCCTCATTGCATGCCTTCACCACCTGGGACAAGAAGGATGGCACGTCAGGCCACCCAGCCAGCTGTCTGTGGCCACCGCCTCCCCTCACTCAGGCCCCAGAGCTCTGAGTGACCAGGCGCTGTGCCCGGGCTCCTTCCTCTAGCACCTTCTGGAACAAAGACAAGTGGGAAGACTGTTAGCTGTGGTGGAGAAAGTTGCTAGGAAGAAAACTCCAGAAAGCACGTACGAGACGACATCCTTTGCTATCGGTCAGGCCGGAAGACAGACCTGCAGGCTCTAGGCTGGCCTCTTGCACGCTGTGGGGTCCTGCAGACTCTCCCACCCTCCTGGGAGGCAACCCAGATACCAAGAGGCCTAGTAACACCATTTCCTGAGACTTCTGGGGACTCATTCTGGAGAAACAAACTTCCACACTGTCTCACAGGTGTCCAGGACAGAGCCTGGCCCACCGCAGGCAGTCGGCTGATATTTGAGAGTACAGCGCCCAAAGAAGTATGTGTGAAGATGTCCCCTGCAGTGTTGTTTAGAATGAGAAAAACTCATCAGATTGAATGTCCATCAGCTGGGTGGGCAGGGGGTCCCGAGAGGTGCTGCCCGGCTCACAGGTGCTGAGCCTCCCTGAGCAGCCTGCCTGAGGCTCCAGCATCTCCCCGACTAGGCACGGGATGGCAGTGCTGTTCTCCCCAATATTCAAAGGCTATCACTGCCAGAAAGACTTCGGTGGCCTACTGGTCTGGGTAAGGGACATGAGGCCCCAGAGGGGAAACGATGACATTAAGTTAATAAGTCCTCGTGGCTCAGTGTGGTTTAGAACCCCTCAGATGCCTGCCGAGGGTGGTTTCCTCTTACTAAGCTCCTGCTGCTGGGTGACAAAAGGGTGGGAAGGACGTCCTGCACCCTGCTCTCTACTACAGGGGCCCACTAGCATTCGGAGTCACCCCAGCACAGCTGCCAAAACCTGGCTCTCAGGTCCAGCTGACACCAGGAGCCACACCGAAGACAGCACCTTAAGAACATATGAGCACAGAAATGTATTCACTGACCCCTCCCGAAAGACCCTTGGTCCGCTCGAAATGTCCAGGAGGAACCATCTCTCTCTGAGGATCCGGAGATGGTTCCTCCACTCTCGGGCTGGAAAAGCCCAGGGCTCTCAGGCAGCGTCAGTGAGCCCTCTCACAGAGAAACATACGGAACATGGATCTCGAGGGACCAGGGAGAGAGGCGCCGAGGGTTGGGGTTCGGGGCAAAGAGCTACATCCGGGAACAAGAAGAGCAGAAGGCAGCCTCGACGTACCTCACAGGAGAAAAGAGAGACTGCTTCTGACACGGGGAAACAGGCAAAGACAAGTGTGGGGTCTGGGTGGGCTCCAGACGCCTGCGATGAGTGGCCCGAGGCGGCTGATGAGTGATGGGGGCCTGTGGATGGCAGCAGTGCTCCACATGGGTAAAGAGTGCCCCCTCCAGTGCCAGGCTGCTGCCCCAACATCCACCCCCAGGCACATTAACAGAGGGGGTTGGGGTGGGGGGTGAAGAAGGCTCTGCTCAAACCACACCTGACATCTTATTTAGCCCCAGTGACTTTCTTGATTGCAAAAGCAAATCTTAAAGTGAATGTGTGTTTTCTAAAGACACACCAAGCAACGAGGGAGCAGGATGGGGCAGGTGGGTCTGGCTGAGGAAGGCAGTTTGTGGGGACACACAGAGAGAGGAGGCACACTCACCATCTCCAGCTCCTTGTGGGCGTCCAAGGCAGTGCACTCACGCTCCGACCTTTCCTCCACCCTCTTCAGGATGTTCTACCAGGCGAAAGGCTGCATTAGTTTCCATTTTTACCACCTTTCCTCCCCTCCCTTGGCCCCTCTGACGTGGTGGCCTCCCTGCTGCACCAGTCCAGACAGCCTCACGCCACCGCACCACATATTATCAGGGCCTCACACGATGGACAGAGGGCCAGAGAGCCTCAACCAGGCCAGCAATCAAGCGCCCTGACCCCAAATCTTGCCAGGCTGCAAAATGATAACCACATGTGAGAGTCTCCCATGAGGACAGACACGAGGGCCATCACAGTCTCTACTTCATCTCCAACCAGAGCTCCAGACCTCACAGCACAACAAAGTCAAAGTACAAGAGGCAACTGGCAGGAAGGGGCAGCGTCCAGCTGTGAGGGAACCATCATGCTCGGTCAGGGCCAGCCCTGTCCCCAAGGGGAGCTAAATGCTTATGAGGTGGGTGGGCACCACAGGCTCCCTTCTGGAATTGTCATGTGAAGCCAAGTTGCAATGGCCCTGAGGCTTTGTTAACTGGTCTTATTGATAAAAATGTCTTTTCTCCAATTGCTCAATTTTTTACAAACTGTTCTCACCTATAAATTACCATTTTTCATTGCTCCCTAAACTTTACATGGTTTCTGCCTAGCAATCCTCACCATGCCCACACTTTTTTGATCTTCTTTTGTCCTGTAAGGAGGTTTGGGTGCATATAAGCACCATCCACCTGTTGTCGCAGCTGCTACGTGGTGCAATGGGCATCCCAAATGTCCCAGCGGACTCCGCACATCAGCCCAGACCTCTGTGGTTACCTGCCCACCTCTGCCTGGCAGCCAAGCCAGAGACATGGAGTTATCACAGATGCCTCCCTGCTTCTCCCTCAGACACAAGGTGTCTCAGACCTGTCATTAACTGTCCCCCTGCTTCCAGACCCATCTCACAGCCGAACAGCATCTTTTCTCATGGGAATGAAAGTTCCATCTAACCAGGTCACTTTGGTGGCCTCAAACAAGGATGTGTGGGCTCTTTAGCCTGGCGCTTGCCTCCCCCACACCAGCCTCATCTCGGGCGTGTCCCCCAGGACCCTGCCTGATGCAGTGACCTGCATTCTATGTGGTACCCGCCCCACCCCTAAAACACACTTCCTCTGAGCCCTTCCCTAGGTCCCCTCCAAGCCCACCTCCACTCCACTGATTTCCTAACAACATCGTTTAGATAGGGTTGAATCTCAGTTTTGCTGGTTCTCATCTTACAAAAGTTAAGATTTTTATATATCCATATGTGCTCTTTTCCTATAAAATTTCTTAATTTTTTTTCCCTCTGTATCATTAGAAAATGTTACTGTCTTCTGTTTCAATTTTTCCAAGTTAAAAAACAAATGCACATGTAAGTCCTTTATTCACTGGTGTCTTATATGATCTGGGTTCATCCTCAGTAAGTTTTCCCGCACTGTTGTCTCCCGTTTCCCCTGGGGGGGCATGGAGGGGCTCCTTCCGACACTTGTTTCTTTGGTCTCATGCTCGTGAGCCCTTTGCTCCCCGGGCTCGGGCCTCCCTCGTTAACACTGCGGCTTTTGGAGCTAGCTGCCCCTTGCACTTTGGCCTCCCACCTGCCTGACCTCTGGCCTCCCTTAACTGTGGCTCCCAGGTCACCATCTCGGATTGATCCCCTCAGAGGCACATTCATCTGTTCGTTTGCCAGTGGCCTCCCCCTGCTCAGGATGTGGACACATTTGTGCCAGCACTTGTCAGGCAGGGGACACTTGACCTGCCTCGCTTGGCCTGGGAGGAGTCGCCCTTCCCAGCAAAGCCCGTCTTGCAGGCTCCCCTTCCTGCTGATTCTCCTTGGCACGGCTGCGTCCCAGCGCTTGGTCTCGGGGCCCTTTCTCTCCTTCCTGGGCAGTCTCTTCCACTAAACAGCACCTAGATGCCAAGAGCTCCTGCCCGACTTCCCCCTCACTCTGGACTTGGATATTCAACAGCTCAAAGTCATCTCAAACTCAACTAGCTCCCCACTGGCCCTGACCCTCCGCGCCTGGTCTTCCCCATCTCAGTAAGTGCTTCTCAAGCCAAGAGCCGAGGACTTGCTCTGCTGCTGCTTCCTCCCTCCTGTCACTGAGCCACTGATTTCCCTCCGGGGTCTCCACCCACTCCCCCACCCCACCTGGGCCAAGTGTACCCCTTCTCCCATTTCCAGTCCTGCCCTCGCTCCCCACAGCAGCCACAGTGAACTCTCACAAACGTCAGTCAGACCAGGTGACTCCTCTCATGCTGAGGATAGAACCCGATGTCTTCCCTGACCCCCAGGTCTCCTGGCTCTGCCTCTGTCCACAACTCCACACTCACTCCCATCACACGCCCTTGCTCACCACTGGCCTTCCTGTCCATGAACCTTGCTGCCCCAGGGCCTTTGCACAAGCAGTTCTCTCTACACTGGATGCTTTTTCCTCCAGATCATCACCCAGCTGGCTCCTCCGTGTCAGCCATCTCCACTTACATGTCATTTGTCTCTCTTAACACCTCCCACTCCCGACTGGCAGCGAAGGTGCGGTCATCCCCTATTGTGTCACCCATTTCACTGTCCTCACAGCCATGACCACTTCCTCGTTGTGTGTGTGTGTTGGTCTCTCCCCTCCAGAATGTGGCTCCCTGGGACAGGGGCTGAGCCCCCACTGCCCGGGAATGTGCTTGTCCCACAGGAGGAGCTTAATTAGGATGTGTTGAACGAATGGACTTCCTAGAAAGCCAGCAGAGCCCAGAATGAACAGAGGAAACGATGCGGAGCGAGAGAGGCAGGTGCAGCCCCGGCGGCGTGAAGGCAGAGACGGTACCTGGACGAGCAGCTTGAGGCGCGTGATCCTCTGGAAAGGCAGGATGAGGAAGGAGGAAAAGGGCAGCCCCTTGCACTTGGGGTCGAGCTCCAGCTGGGCGACCAGCTCCCGGAAGGCTGCCTTCTCCTGGCTGGGAACACAGACACGCATCTGTCATGCATCATGACAGACACAGTCGGTCTCTCGGCTCGTAGGAGAGTGAATGGGAGGTGCTTCCTCCCGTCACCATCTCCTAGGAAAGGGACAGCCCATGGGCAAGGAACACGCATCCACTTCTTTCTGTCTACTGAAAATAAACTGTTCAGGTACAGGTCAATAGCATCAGTGGCTTCCTGTGCCTGGCCCGTGAAGTCCTAGCCAACTATGCTGGGTGGAACGGCAAGAGTTCCTGTGTGGCCAAGTCTGTGGATCGGACGCACAGTTCAATGATTTCACCCAGCAGGAACCCGAGGCAAGGTAAGCCCATGCAGTGACAGGAGCAGCAGCAGGCCCCAGGCCACGAGCTCCTTGCACAGGTGGGCCTCGCAGTGGCCGCGTCCGCAGTGCTGACAAGAGTCAGGGAGAACCACGGTTGGTGACCCACTGCAGGCCCTGGCTGCACAGTGTTGGGGACGGGTGCACTCGGCCTGGTGCTCAGGCCTCAGTGACCTGCACTCACAGGGCACAGCGAAGGGCCACACCCAAGGACACCTGGGGGCTGCGATGTATAGATTCCTTTCTCCTCGACGCTTGTCTTCTCAATGTTTGCCCTCAAAAATACCATCCTGATTCCCCAGAATTCCAATTTTCTTTCTCTTTTTTGGTGGCTGGCCAGTATGGGGATCCAAACCCATGACCTTGGTGTTAAAATGCTGCACTCTAACCAACTGAGCTAACCAGCCAGCCCCAAATTCCAGTTTTCAAACACCGACTGTAAAACACTCAAACGCCCAGATACTCAAGCTTTAAGATGTCCACAGCTGACTACATGGCTTAATAGAAAAGCCCGGGAAGTGTAATGCCCAGATTAACCACTCAGAATGAGCCTAGAACATCCCTGTGGTTAAACCCAGTCAAAACCCCACAGCAAGTTTATGAAATGGGCAGATTAGCAGTAAACTCAAGGGCGTTGCTGGAAGACCACCAGAGAGACTGCTTCCCGCCTATCCTTGCCCTGGTGGCAGCTCAAACCCACCTTTCTCATGTCCTGGGCCTTGCACTGTCCTCTTGACCTCACAGTCTGCTGACCTCACAGGGCTCTGCCTGGTCGTTCTGGACACAGGGCCAGGGGGCACTACAACTGACTCTCTTGGGGTCCTGCTGGGTTAACGTGTCTCTAGTGCCAGCAAAAGGCCCTGGAACATGCTGGGTTTTGATATTGTCACCAGCCTGGCCCACTTCTGGAGCCTGTCTGGACCCTGAGAAAGCAGAAGTCCAGGACAAAGAGGCGCCTGCCAGGCCCGGCCAGTGTCGCCGAGGAGCATTTGGGGCCGGGCCTAGCGCCGCCCCAGCCCGCAGGGCACTCACAGCAGCTGCTTGTAGGTCCTCTCCTGGTAGGTCTGGTTGCTGACGTAGGTGATGTAGACGGAGAAGTGGTCGGCCGCGTAACGGTACACGATGTCACACACATCAGAGAGGACAATGTTCTCTTCCATCCGATGCTCCAGCTCCAAGAGGAACCTGCAAGAGGTCATGGTTTGCGGTGAGGGGCCTGGGTGGCAGAGTCGGGACCGTCTCACCGCACACAGCACCAGCCCGGCTGGGACAGACCCGCGCCCGCGGTGAGCACACACGCCCAGGAGGGGCATCGGCAGCACAGCGGGGCACCGGCCGCAGGCTCGGTCACGTCAAGGACTTATTATTACTTTTTAGGTGGATCTTATCGTTTAGGGACACAGCAATGTGTTGGAGGACGAGACATAATGTTAAGGATTTGCTTCAGAACGGTCCCCTCCGTGCTGGGAGGGGTGGGGACCGGGTTACCCTGCAGTGGCCCCCCTGCTGATCACTGCTAAAGCTGGTGACCAGCACATGGGGCTCCTTATGCAGCATCTCTACTTCTACATGTCTGGAATTTTCCATAATGAGACATAAAGAAATACATAAATAAAAAGTGCAGCGGTAGAGGCCCAGGGGTCTCCTTGGCTACTCTGGCCTCAGTCAGCTATTACCTCCTGATCCCACCGGACTGGGCTGCCACAAGGCGGTGGAGGGGCTGCAAATGTAAGAATGGGGTGTCAGCAAGGAGGGGGACCCACTTGGGGGACACAGAGAATGACCAGCTCCCAGGATGCCACATGTGATGTCA
Source organism: Cynocephalus volans (assembly GCF_027409185.1). Taxonomy (NCBI): domain Eukaryota; kingdom Metazoa; phylum Chordata; class Mammalia; order Dermoptera; family Cynocephalidae; genus Cynocephalus; species Cynocephalus volans. Next base: position 294,877,657 of record NC_084460.1, read on the forward strand.
AGCAGACACCACTGCTCAGAGAGGAGCTGCCCTCTGCCACGTCTCGGTCTCACATCTGACCACCAGGGTTGGCGCAGCTGATCCCCATGTTGCCTTTAGCTGCAGAACTCCGCAGCCTACAGTGAAAATGGTAAATGGACCTTTTATCTTAACAACATGACTGGAGCTTGTTTCTTCTTTGCAAGAATTAATAAATAGACATTTCCTTGTCTACTTAATGCTCATCCCATCCTCTGCATAGGCCCAGCTATGAGCACAGTTCCCACAACCACAGACCATCGCAAACACACTCCAAGAGGAGAGAAAGCACGAATCCGGGACTGCACTCGGCACGGGCTCTGCATGCGCCAGGCCAGGGCTTTAGGACAGCAGGACGGTGAGGAGCTTCCAGGGATACCCTTGGGCTGGGTCACGAGGCCCACGGCAGACCTGCCTGACTGGTGGAGCCGCAGGTTTTCTGCATAAGAGGGCCTGACTCAGTGTGGCTCCGACCCCGGGTGACAGAGTTCTCCAGCTCACAGCTCCTTGTGGGACACTTGGAGCACCAGCACTGACGGGAAGGGCTCTGGGGGACGTGACTGCTGCCGTGCTGGGAGGGGTGTAGATCTTTGGATTTCTGTCTTCATTTTAAAATATTTTGTTATGGAAAATCCCAAACATACAAAAGTAGAGAAGCCAGTGCAAGGAGCCCTTGTCACCAGCTCCAGCCATGCCCCAGGCATGGAGAAGCAAGGGTCCAAGGGAAAGTCTGTCCCAGTGTCCTCACCGCTCGCTGACGGCCATGACATCCAGGACGTTGGAGAAGAGGATGTGTGCCTCGGACGGGTGCAGGATCTTCTTCAGCCGCTCATTCTCCATGAAGTGAGACACGAGCAGGTTCAGGCTTTTGTAGTAGGAGGCCTCGGAGGTCACCAGCTCAAACATGGCCTGTGGCAGGGAGACAGGCAAGACGGCAAGTGGGGACTGGTGGTCAGTGCCTGGACACTCGCCGTCCAGGCTGGCTCCAGCTGCGTCCTGGGCAAACAGAGCTGCTGCTGGGGCCTGGGTGGTGGATGTGTGGGGAGGCAGTGAGCTGGTGGGGAGGGGGGTGTTGGGGGGCAGCGAGTGGTGGTGGGGGCCAGTGAGCGGCGGTGGGGTGTGTGTTGGGGGGCAGTGAGCCGGCAGTGGGTGTGGGGGGGGGGCAGTGAGCTGGTGGTGAGGGGGGTGTCGGGGGGCAGCGAGCGGCGGTGGGGTGTGTGTTGGGGGGCAGCGAGCGGCAGTGGGGTGTATGTTGGGGGGCAGCGAGCCGGCAGTGGGTGTGGGAGGGGGCAGTGAGCTGGTGGTGAGGGGGGTGTTGGGGGGCAGCGAGCGGCAGTGGGGGGTGTGTTGGGGGGCAGCGAGCCGGCGGTGGGTGTGTGGGGGGGCAGTGAGCTGGTGGTAAGGGGGGTGTTGGGGGGCAGCGAGCGGCAGTGGGGGGTGTGTTGGGGGGCAGCGAGCTGGCAGTGGGTGGGGGGGGCAGTGAACCAGCGGTGGGTGTGTGTTGGGGGGCAGCGAGCGGCGGTGGGATGTGTGTTGGGGGGCAGTGAGCCGGCAGTGGGTGTGGGGGGGGCAGTGAGCTGGTGGTGAGGGGGGTGTTGGGAGGCAGTGAGCGGCAGTGGGGTGTGTTGTGGGGCAGTGAGCCGGCAGTGGGTGTGGGGGGGGCAGTGAGCCGGCAGTGGGTGTGGGGGGGCAGTGAGCTGGTGGTGAGGGGGGTGTTGGGGGGCAGCGAGCGGCAGTGGGGTGTGTGTTGGGGGGCAGTGAGCCGGCAGTGGGTGTGGGGGGGGCAGTGAGGGGGGTGTTGGGGGGCAGCGAGCGGCAGTGGGGGTGTGTTGGGGGGCAGCGAGCGGCAGTGGGGTGTGTGTTGGGGGGCAGTGAGCCGGCGGTGGGGTGTGTGTTGGTGGGCAGTGAGCCGGCAGTGGGGGTGTGTTGGGGGGCAGCGAGTGGTGGTGGGGGTGTGTTGGGTGGCAGTGAGCCGGCAGTGGGTTGTGTGTTGGGGGGCAGCGAGTGGCGGTGTGGGTGTGTTGGGGGGCAGTGAACCAGCGGTGGGTGTGTGTTGGGGGGCAGCAAGCGGCGGTGGCGGTGTGTTGGGGGGCAGTGAGCTGGCAGTGGGGAGCACTGCCCCATACATCTGCCAGCAGTGGCACAGCAATTGCTGCCGCTCTTCTTACAGAGCAAACTAAGCCTCCTTGGAAAGCGCGCTCTCCTGGTCATCATACTGACAACTGGAGATGACCTAAGAGGTAAGCGTGGAAAAAGGTGGAAGCACAGGGGCCCAGCCGCCCAACGGAGCCCGACAGCTGCGAGGGTGATGTGGGCCCACGTTCATGGGGGCAGAAATCAGCAGGTAGAGGGACTAGGAAACCGTCTGGAAGGGAACAGCCCACAGTGTCAACCACAGGCATCGGCAGGGGGTGGAACCCGGTAGACTTTAATTCTTTCTACCTTTTGAATGGTCCGAAAATTTAAACACGAGCATATATCATTTCACTTATGGTCTGATTTCACAATGTAATGAATATAGCAATTTTCAATTTGAAAAAGAGAGAACAAAACCCATAATCTAATAAACTTTTTGGAGACAACTTTATTCTGTGTCATGGTTATTGACCGATTCCCGGGCCTAAGAACACAGCAAACTAGTGGAAGCTCTGTTCTTGCCAGTGTCATCCTGCAAAGGTCCTTCCTTGCTTACAAATCAGCCCCTATGACCCTTCCTGAGACCAGCCTGGGACCATCCCCACCTTCTTCCCCATCACCCTCCAATGTTCCTCAACCTAGGGCTGGTTCAGGTCCCACTGTGGCTTCCTAGAAGGGAGTGTAGTGGGTTGAATTGTGGCCCCCACAAAAGCTATGTCCATGTCCTAACCCCCGTGCCTGCGAATGTGGCCTTATTCAGAAAAAAGGTCTTTGCAGATGTAATTAAGTTAAGGACTCGAGAAGAGACCATCCTGGATTTAGGGTGGCCTTGGATTCAGGGTGCATGTCCATAAGAGAGAGACAGAGGAGATTTGGCACAGATACACAGGGAAGAGATGCGGCCACAAGCCAAGGAAAGCCTGGAGCCACCACAAGCTGGAAGAGGCAAGAAGGACTGTCTGCTAGAGCCTCTGGACGGCACAGCCCTGCCCACGCCTAGGTTTCAGGCTTCTGGCCTCCACAGCTGTGGGAGAATCAATTTCTGTCATTCTAAGCCACCCAGCTTGTGGTAATTTGTTGTTATGGCAGTCCTCAGAAAGTGCTACAGCTGGACAGAGGAGGGAGGGACCTCCCCCAGGGCCCCGCCCACCCCACCTCTCACTCTCCCACCCCCAAAGGTGCCACCAGGCTCAAGAACCCCCATCCAGGGCTCAAGGCTCTGGCAATGAAAGCTGAGCTCCCGGGGTCAGGAAGGGCAGGAGGGACTAGCATCTGTCCCCAGACTCGGCAGGCCCTGGGGTGAAGCGGGGCCCCGCAGGCTGTCTCCTCTGATCCTCACAAGTCCCCAGGAAGGGCAAAGAGAAGCTCTTGTTTCACCAAAGGGAGCAGTGGGAGAGGCGATGGACTGTCCCCAAGTCCGTTGGCTCGATGGTGGAAGAGCAGGGGTGCTGCCATTACCCCACCCCCACTGTGCTGGCCAAGGGCCAAGTGCGGGGCACGTTAACTGGGCATTTGCGGCTGGGATGCCTGCCAGGAGCTGTCACTGCTGCTTCCCTGCAAAACTCTGCCAAACAGCCAGCCTGGCAAAGCACTTTGAAATAAGGAGCGTATTTGTAAGTTGGGGATGCCTTATAGCATATATCTGTCCAGCAACGGTGAGAAAGCTCCCACCAGCATCACTCCAGGGGTGATCTGCCTATTACAGACCTTGGGCCACCACCCACCACAGCCAGGGGAGGACCTACTTGGCCCCCAGTACCTGCACCTGACTCGAGACAGAGACAGAGATGAATGCCGAAAGGAGCACGTGGCCTGTCTGTAATCGTCCCAAGTCACAACGGCCTAGTCTACCTAAACATAAGAAGCCACACAAAACACATCATTCCGGGCCTCGCTAGGAGCAGAACTCCAGTGCCCAGCGCTGACCGACCAGTGACCTCAGCCCAGCCTGGGGGATGCGAGGCTACACGGGGCGGTAAGTTTCCCAGAAGCTTCTCTGCTACAGATGCTGCTATGAACTCATTTTTCTGCTGCTAATTTAAGTTTCATAAGAAAACGTCAAGCCATTACAGCTCACAAATGCCAAGCAAATGTAACTCACAAAACAAGTGAGTGTTACAGATTCAAGGGGAAAAGCCACCACGCCCCAAATGCGGCATCACAGAGAAAGGCAGGTCTGAAGGACGCCTGTTAGACACCTGGGATCCATGGTAAGTGCCACCCAGGCTCGGTTTCACCCAGATTCCCTGACTGATGTCCAGGAGGACAGGAGTCAGGGGCTGCCGGCGAGGCAGGCCGGGCCTGTCGGGGATGACACACAAGGCCCTGGCCTGCCCACTGCCAACTGCCACCGGCTGAACCTGTTCACCACAACCCCCCTCCCCCCATCCACTTATGGGCGATTAGTCATCTGCGAATTCTAGTTTTCCAGGTGTGTGTTCATTTTATATGTCAAATTATTGGGCACATCAGCATGGTTGTCTTTTCTGTATCAATCTTATTCTCACTCAGCCACTCAGCCTTGCACGGTGGTGGAGAGTGGACGAGGGGCCCAGGCTCTGCTCGCTCCCCGTCCCTTCACTCATGCCATATCTGTCCCCTGACAAGTGTGCACAGGGTGCCTGCTGAGGGCCAGGCCCTATCTAGGCACTGTGTGCCCTGTGGGGACAGAGCCCACCTGCGTGGGTGCCGCCTGAGGCTGGGTGGCAAGAAATGCTGTGGAGCAGGTGGGCCGGGAGCACGTGTTTGTGAGTGTGTGTGTGTACTGTGAATGAGTGTGGTGTAAGTGTGAATGTGAGTGTGTGAATGAATGTATGTACGTGGACTGTGTGTGGCGGAGGAGTGGGTGTGATGAGTGTGACCACACACGTGTGTGTGTGTCATGACCACCAAGAACCCCTCCCACACAGAGCCAGCGCCTGCCCCACACGTGCTGTTCTGGGCCAGGCTGGCGGTGGTCCCGTGGGTCCTGCTGCCAGGTGCATGCACAGGGCTGGTGTCTTCAGGGCACACTCACACTGATGCAGATCTTAGGAATGGCAGCACGATCTCTGAGTGGCGCTATTAGCGCCTGACCATTGCACTTGATATCTGCCGGTAGTCACGTTACACTTGCCGTCTTCTCGCACTGCCACCACCGAGCCCCTTCCCGCCCTGCAGTCTCTGCCAAGGGTGAAATCCGGTCAGCCCTAGACGTTTCTGCAGTGGGGCCAGCCCAGTGGTTCTGCAATCAGGGAGGGCTATGACATGCCTGGTGTCCACCATGAGCTGCTGAGAAGCAGAACGGCAAAGGCAGTGGCAAATCAGAGAGAATTGCTTAATCCCGCTAAGCCTTGGTTTCCATGTGTGCAAAATGGAAACAATGCTGCCCATCTCATCAGGGTGTTGCTGGGAAGAGAGGTACACGAGGAAAAAGTGCTCAGCCTGGAGCCCGGCCCGGCTCAGAGCATCTGACATATTCCAGATCATGACAGATCCAGCATCTGGGCATTGCCTTCACTAATGGTGGCCTGTTTAAAAACTCAGTTTACCCACCCATAATTCCCCATTATTTAAGACAATTCAGCTTGCCTTGTGTTTACCGTCAAACGTGGGCCTCACCGTTCAGCCAGCCACGCTCGCCTCATCTGTCCTCCGCTTCCCGCTCCTGCATTCCCATGTGCATCAATCCTTCATTCTTCGTCACCAGCAGGCTCAAGGCTGAACAGTTTCCCTGCCTGGTGCTTTACCTACACTGTCTCCTTCTCATATTCCAGGGATCTCTATGGAGCTTCCCCAGTCATGCATTCTACCCAGATTTGGATTGGTTTTCGGCTTCCCCGACCTCCATGTTAACAAATCGTTGCTGTCCTTGATGCTGTGAACTTTGATACATTACAATGCTGTTGTGTGACCTAAGTCACCAGGGTGACCTCTGTGGGGGTCACAGCCAAAGGCCACAGACCACAGACTGGAGTACCTAGTTCACTGGCTGCCTCCCCACCTTCCTCACAGCCAGGAAACAAGCATCCCCTCCCCGCAAAGGTCCCTGGAAGCCCCTTCACACCTGCCTGAGTGCCAGCATCTTCCCAGATGACAGATTATCCAAAGTTCCCTGGTCTGAGCTCCCATCTGAGCCCCCCGTGTGTACACAGAATGGATCTCAGGTAGCTAGGCTTCCCCACCAGTTGTGGAGGGAACAGTGTCCTCCCCAAATTCATATGTTGAAACCTTAGCCCCCAGCGTGACTGTATTTGCAGACAGGGCCTTTAAGGAGGTAATTAAGGTTAAATGAGGTCATAAGGGTGGGGCCCTAATCGTAATCAACAGGACTAGTGTCCTTATAGGAAGAGGAAGAGACACAAGGAGTGAGCACAGAGGGAAGGCCACGTGAAGACGCAGGGAGAAGGCAGCTGTCCACAAGCCAGGGAGAGAGGCCTCCCCAGAAACCAGCCCTGCTGGTACCTTGTCAACTTCCAGGCTCCAGAACTGTGAGAAAATGAATTTCTGTTCTTTAAGGCACCCAGTGTGTGGTATTCTGTTCTAAGACACCACCTGGTCTCCCACCCAGCTCCAAGACCTCTGTCCCTCCTCATCCTCTGGGCCAGACACACAATCCTACTGGAAGGGGCTGAATCAAAGAGCTAATAAGAGCTAGCCAGGCAAAAAGGGGGAAAACATCAGCGTTTCTTGGCATGGCTCCTCGCTGGTCACCAGAACAGGTGTTTGTCAAAAAGCAGATTTCGACAGAGGCAAAAACAGATGATGCAGAAATAAACAGCTTTGGGTAAATGAGGACAAATTGGGCCAGGGAAGGAAGTGGCAAATTCATGGTGGAAGAAGCCACAGAGAGCATTTAATCTATCCTCCTGCTCTCTGGCAGAACAGAAGCCAATCTCTTTTGGCCACCTTGTTACTTACGGACTGATTTTGCAATTTTGCACCTCTGTGGATTTCTGTAGATTTAGGACACAGGAGGTTTTATTCTGCCGACTAGTCTCTCTTTCCCCCTCTTCCGTTATCTATTCTTGAAGCTCTTTAATTGTATCTTCAACCGCACTGGTCCACCATTAACTAACTTTTGTGACCACATTTTACTAGGAGCCTATGTGACCCAGCCTATACATAAGGATTATGAGATCACATGATTCAGAGCTGGCAAAGCCTTTGGGAATAGAATCTAGCTTCATCCAGAGCTAGAGAATTTTTTACAAGGCTCTTTCTGACTCTGCCTAAATACTTACTTCTTAAGCAAGGAGGCTGCAACTTTCTGAGGCAGCCTGCCTCCTATAAGTGGTAAAGTGCACCTGGAGTTCCGGTCAAGATGGCAGAATAGACGGTCCCCAGCGTCACTCTCTGCCAAAAATCAACTAATTTACAACCATACAAAAAAGCAATGACAGCCAAGCTGGGGCCTCTGGAGCTCAGGGGAAGAGGAGGAGAGACCTATAGAGTTCATGAAGGTGGGAGAAACCACAGTGAGGGAAAGAAAAAACCACTCTGACCATTTCGTGCTGCTGCTGCTTTAAGGCTGGAGCTGCTGAGCACATGGAGCAGGAGCCAGGAGAAGCCGCAGCTGTGCCCTTCAAATGGAGTTGCTTGGAGGTGGCAGGGGAGAAGAGGGCCCTGGTGGCCCCAAGGACAGCAAGATCACTAATAGGATTCCCGTGGACCCACACAGGAGTGAGAAGTCAGAACAACTGAAAAAATGGGGCCACTCAGAGGCCGGTGCGTCATCGCAAGGGACCAGCATAGGGCCCATCCCATGGGAAGTGTTTGGAGCACAGGCAGTGGGAGAGATGGGCCCACTAGGGGAGCACTGGGGCACAGCAAGGACAGCTGATCTGCCCCCCTATCCGCACAGGACTCAGAGGAGACTGGTCAGGAATACAGAATTGCATGGGGTGCAATTTGATGAAAAGACTCAGGCCCAGATCAGAGTTTGTACACAACCCAGGTGCACCAAGTCTCTGGAGAGCTGGAAGTACCTATAAAGTCAACCATTATAACCTGTGCTGCACAAAAAGCCTTCCCTATGGAAGCAGCAGCAAAGCCCCAATTTAGCTCAACCACAGGGCTCAAGTCCTTGTCCCCACAGGAAGTTACCCCATTTTAGAAGTAAGCAAAAGACAAAAAAGTTAGTTCCAGCTCAGACACACCACTAGTGCCTCAGTCTGCCCAGGGACCTGAGGCATGGATCTGAGGATGGAGCCCCCTCCTACAACCAGGCACACCATGCCAGTGCCTTGGGGCCTGCCCAGGGGCCCAGGGCAACGAACCAGGGACTGGACCCCCACCCCAACCAGGCACACCATGCCAGCACCTTGGGCCTGCCTGGGGACTTAAGGTATGGGGCCAGGGACCAGACCCCCTCTGCCACAACCAGGCACACCACACCAGTACCTTGGGCCTGCCCAGGAACCCAAGGGATGGAGCCGGGGATGGGACCCCCCACAACCCGGCACACCACCAGCACCAAGGAGCATGCTAAAAACATCACCTCCATTGGGTGGCCCACCACAGCCACCACTATAACCATGGCTGCTGTGAAAGTGGCTTGACACCACAACCACCACGCAGATGGTCTGCCAGCCACTGGAGTGCATTGACACAAGGAGAGTCACCAGCAGAGATAAAGAAAAGAAGAGGATGTCTCTCTCCACAAAGTCCATTCCAGAGTGACAGAAGAAGCATCTGCTCTACGATAATATTGGGGGACCTGAACACACCTCTCAGCATTGGACAGATCATCTAGGCAACAGATCAGCAGAGTAACCATTACTTTTTCAGAAGGAGAGAAGAAATCTAGGGTTATCAGTGGTGGGAGGGGGGAGGAAGAGGGGGATGGAGAGAGATTGGACAAGGGGCATAAAGAATAAGTACAATTAGTAACAATATATATACTAGTAATATTGATTTGATCAACAGTTGTCAGCATTGAATCCCAAAAATATGTATAATCAATTATGATTCAATAAAAATAAATAAATAAAATTTAACAAATTAAAAAAAAATTTGGAAGTATGAAAAAAAAAAAACCGCCAAACAAACAAACAAAAAACCATAATAAAATGCCATTTTGGGTCTAGCATGTTGGGTCATATGAGTGGTTGGGAACAAGCATGCTCACACATGGCTAGAGAGGGAAGACAATTAGGCAGTGTCTTCTCAAAATCAAAAAACATCTAGCCCTTAACCCAGCAACTCCACCTAGCAATCCTCATAGTATTCCACTGTGTAGATGTTCAATCTTCCATTATTATCGATAATGCTGCAATGGGCATCCTTGATACATAACATTTCTAATTGCAAATGTCCATCAACAAGGGACCAGTTAAATAAATTATGGAACGTCTAAACAATGGAGCCCCATAAAACTGCAAAAAAATGAGGGTGCTTGCTCTGTTTGGATTGATATGGAAAGATAGGATGAATATTCTAAGTGAAAAAAAGCAAGGCATAGACCAATGTACACAGTGGTTTACCATTTGGGTAACATGCACATACATGTGTGTGCACATGTGCACACATACACATGTACACACGCACACGCAGACGCACGCTTGCCTTGAATATGTGTCCAAGGAGGGAACCAAATGGCTCAGGGATGTGATGGGAGAGACTTTCTTTCATTGCAAATCCTTTTGCTTCTTTTGAACTTTATATCAGATGCATAAATTATTTATCTAAAAGATTAACTTAAAGGATGATAAACACTAACTTTGCTGCTTCATTAACATCATAACTGGTGCTCGCTTTCTCAATCAAATAGAACAGGCAATGGCTGCTGTTTTAGGTGCTGGCTGCTGCCTGCCTTAAAACTCAGGGCAAAGCTTCTGCCGCCTCCCAATTTAGGACTCATTCGCTGAACTGTTAAGGTTTACCTTAAGAGATGAATATATGATTCAATGAGGGGTGGTAAACAAAATAATAATCACAATTTAATTTTTTGATATAGGTCCATTATATTAAAAACCCTAGGTAATTTCCTTCTAAAATGAACAGTTTTCTTTTTGGGAAAAAAAGGAAATACGTTTAAGTTCTAAGTTTGAAAACAGATGAAAAACAACAAAACTACACATCTGATTTCAGGGACCGGGCAGACTCAGACTGGGAGTTACATCACGACTCAGCAGATCCCCTGCTTAGGCCTGAATGGGGCCACGTCTGGGTCCCCTCCCTTGTCATTCCCCAGCAAAACAAAGCCAGAAGTCCTGTCTGGGCACGCTGGGGCCGTGCCACCACCCTAAATGCCAGCCTGAGCAGGCCGACCCATGAGTGTACACGTGTGTCCCTGTTCCCCTAGAGATACTCAAAATACCTTTCCTTGCTCACTTTTCGGGCTCTGCACACCCAGCTCACCAAGACCAGGGACCACGGTGAGGCCATCTTTTTCTAGCTCTTTTGCTGAGGCAGGTTCCTGCATATGGTGGGGACACAACCCACAGTGGCTGAAGGAATGGCTACTCCAGGCACCTCCAGTTTCTCCTTTATTTCTTAAGACACAGGCTCAGGCATGGGGAGAATCATGTACAGTCTGATGTTTTGTCACCAGTGGTGACAGTCCTGCCTCGACAGCTATATTCCCTCCTCCTTGCTTTTTATTTTCCTTTCAGGACAATTCTGGGCTCTGCCACTTCCCACCTCTTTCCAGAAAAGCCCCTTGTCCTCCCCCACTGGGACACCCTAGACTTGCCTCCTTCCTGACTTTTGAATGTATGTCTAATCATTTTCGCAAGTGTTGTGTTCTCAAACAGCCACTCAAAACCATCCCCAAAAGGAGGGTGGAAAACGAGAACAAGTTAAAAACCAAAAACTAAACAAAGAAAATCCGACGTAATAACACTTTGCAATTTCAGCTACCTATTTTTTACTTAAAAAGGAGGAAAACATACATTTTGTTCTTAAATCCGCCTTCTTCCACAGCTGATTAAGACCTAGGCCCACCAAAAGGCCGTCATTGTGGGGGGTTTTCCGTGTGTGACCCGTAATTCATTGCGACCTGCTGTTTTTGTAGCTAAAGAAAAAGAGATGCTCTGACAACAGACTGAGCTGGCAGGACAAGCTGCCTGTCCTGCTTTGATAAGTAAATATACTGAAAAAAAGACCTGATATGGGTCACTGATTTGGAACATAAAATCTGAAGATCTCAGTTTTGTGTCCACCATCAGATATGCCCAATATAGAAGCTCCCATTAAGCTCCTTAAAGTAAATATGAAAAGTCAGACTATAAAAACTCAAAGGAAGACACATCAAAGTCTGTGTGCCCACGTTACTCACTACAGTATGTAGCTATGTTGCTTATCAGTTAGGTCACCCTCATTTATTTTTAAACATAAATACTTGATCCATTGGAAATTGCTAACATGCATAAAGAAAGTAAAAATATTTCCTATGCCCACTCTACTATAGATGTAATGTTCTATTTTGCTTTTTAAAAACATAATATATCACGAAAATTCACCTTATTTCATTCTTTGAAAACCTGTTTTTAATGTTTATGTTTGTGTACCTGTATATTATTTCACTGAACAGTTCCCCTATCATTGAGCATTTAGGTTTCTTCCCCTCATTTTCGCCCTAGTTTTTGCTGAGATGAACATCCTAATAAATAAATATTTGTGCACGTGTGTGATTATTTTGCAAGATAAATTTCTAGGAATGGAAATACAGAAAGTGTACAAATACATCCTTACTAGAGTTTGGGTACATATACTGCTATATCCTTCCTATCTGGGGATGTGTTCGAGAGCACTTGTTTAAAAATTTCCCCAACACTAAATTTTATCTATGTCTTATGTCATTTTGAAAAGCAGAAGACAGTACCACGATGTTGCTTTAGTTTGTCCTTCTTTGATTACTGGTGAGTTTGGTCTTTTTTCTTTTTTCATTTGCTCTTTGGCCACCTGTACTTCTGGGTGAAGTGTCTTGCCCATTCTTCTTTAGGGTGCTTATCTTTTTCTTATTGATAGAGATTTCTCATTGATTGAAATCTGGGTTTTGCTGATGTATATGAAAGCAACTAACTTTTGCAGGTTTATCTCATAACAAGCCACCTCCCAGAACTGCCTCATTAGACCCCATCCTTCTATTAGACTCCCTCAGGTTTTTTAAGCAGGCAACTATTATGAGCAGATAACGATGGTTTGGGCATTTCTTCACGACTTTCTCTCTTCTGCCTTTCCTGGTCCTGCTGCCCTGGCTAGAGCTCCCAGAGCAACAGCAAAGAGTGTTAGCAAGCCTCGCCTCCTGCCTTCTTGGCCACCAACAGTTCTTTACTGAGTATGATTTTGGTTATAGATTTGAGATATTTTTTATATGTCTCAAAAAGCATCCTTCTGAACTTTATTTAGGTGATAATAAATGTACTACTTTCCTTTTCAACCTCTTTGAAGATCAGTGTCTTTTTCTCCTCTGTCCTATCAGAACGATACATTTTGGTCCCAAACCATCCAAATATTATACTATCTTTCATTAATTCATAATCAATATATGTTATTTGTTTAATCTCTCTCCAGATTTAACTTGCTTATGTTTATATACATTTTTACCTTAATACACAGTGAGATAGATTTGTTTTAATTAGGGGGGCAATAGTACTTATTTTGTTAGGTTAAACAAAAATAAATTGACATTCAACCCTTTTGACAATATTTTACGTTTTAAAGTATCATACAGTAAAATAGACTTATTTCAGGGTGAACAGCTCCATTAATTTTAACATGTTAAATGTCAGCAAGTCCGTCACTCCAAAAAACTCCCTTGTGCTATCCCGTTCCAGCCACACTCTCTCCCACCCCTAGTCCCTGGCGACACTGATCTGTTTTCTGTCACTACAGTCTGGTCTTCTTCAGAACGTCATATAAATGGAGTCCCACCGTACGGAACCTCTCTGATTGCCTTCACTCTGCAAAATGCCTTTGAGGTTCATCCACACTGTTGCTCATATCAGTAGTTCGTTCCTTCTTATTGCTCAGTATACCTTTGTACGGATGTACCAGTTCTGTTTTGTTCTTTAATCCCTTTGCTTGTTAAGGCACATTTGAGTTGTGTTTCCAGTTTTTGGCAATTATGAGTAAACATCCATGTACGATTTTTTGTGTGAATGTAAGTTTTTAGTTCTCTAGGGCAGTGTTTCTAACTAACCAGGAGTAATTTTGGCCTCCAGGGGACATTCAGCCAGGTCTAGAGACAGTTTTGATTCCCCCACAACAAAGAATTATCCAACCACAATGTCAACAGTGCCACTGTTGAGAACCTGCTGTAGGTAAAGGCACAGGAGTGGGGCTGCTGGGCTGGACAGCAAGTGTACATTTATTTATTTATTTATTTATTTATTTATTTATTTATTAAAGATGACCGGTAAGGTGATCTTAACCCTTGACTTGGTGTTGTCAGCACCACGCTCACCCAGTGAGCGAACCGACCATCTGTATATGGGATCCGAACCCGGGGCCTTGGTGTTATTAGCACCGCACTCTCCCGAGTGAGCCACGGGCCGGCCCAGCAAGTGTACGTTTAACTTCATAGGAAACCACCAACTCTCGTCCATAGCGGCTGTGCCTTTTTGTAATCCCACCAGCAATGTATGGAAGTTCCGGTCGCGGTGCATCTGTACAGGCACTTGTATTGCCTGTTTTTAAGAGTTTTTAAAAGCCAGTGTGTAGCACTTATTTGCCTTCTGCATATTTTCTTTGGTGAAGTATCTGTTAAAGTCTTTTGCCCATTTTAAAACTGGATTGTTGCTTTCCTACTGTGGAGTTCTGAGTTCTTTATATAATCTGGATGCAAATCCTGTGTCAGATAAGTGATTTGCAAATATTTTCTCCCACTCTGTAGCTTCTCTTCTTATTCACTTAACAGTGGCTTTTGCAGAGCAAAAGTTTTTAACTTTGATCAAGTCCCATTTACTAATTTTTTCTTTTATGCATGATTGCTTTTGGTGTCATATCTGAGGACTCTTTGCCTAACCTCAGGTTATGAAGATTTTCTCCTATGTTTTCCTTTAAAAGTTTTAAAGTTTTATATTTTACTTCAGATCCATGATCTGTTTTGAGTTATTTTTTGTATAAGGTATGAGGTTTAGGTTGAGGTTACCTTTTTTGCATAGTTATGTCCAATTGTTTCAACATCGACGTTCAATGATTTGTTGAAAAGACTGTCCTTTCTCCATTGATTTGCGTTTGCTCTTTTGTCAGAAATCAATTGGACATATTTGTGTATTTCAATGAGTATTTCTGGACTTTCTATTCTGTTCCACTGATCTATGTCTCTCCATTCATGGATACCACACTCTTGATTACTGTACATTTTTTAGTAAGTCTCAAAATCAGATAGTATGACTCTCCCCCAATTTTATTCTTCTTTTTCAAAATTGTTTATTCTATCCTAGTTACCTTACTTTTTCATATAATTTTGGGATAAGTTTGTCAATAACCACAAAAAAATCCTAGGATTTTGACTGGATTTGCATTAAATGCATAGATTAATATGGGGAGAGAATTAACATCTTTACTATGTTGAATCTTGTCTCTTTATTTAGGTTTTCTTTGATTTCTTTTATCAGGGATTTGTAGTTTTCAGCATAGAGATCCTGTACACGTTTTGTTAGATTTATATCTAAATATCTCATTTTGGAGGGAGGTACAGTAAATGGAATGACCATTTTAATTTGTTTCTAATTGTTCATTGCTAGAATACAGAAATATTATTGATATCTGTGTATTTACCTCCTATCCTGCAACTTTGCTAAAATCACTGTTAGTTCTAAGATTTTTTGGTTTGTTTTGTTTTTTTTGTAGATTTCTAATAGATGTAGATAATCACATCATTTTTTTTTTCCTTGTCCTTTTTGTGACCGGTAAGGGGATCGCAACCCTTGGCTTGGTGTCGCCGGCACCGCACTCAGCCAGTGAGTGCACTGGCCATCCCTATGTAGGATCCGAAACTGCGCGGCAGGAGCGCCACTGCGCTCCCAGCGCCGCACTCTCCCAAGTGCGCCACGCGGTCGGCCCAATAATCATGTCCTTTGTGAACAGGGGGTTTTATGTATACCTTTCCAATCTGTATGCTTTTATTTCTTTTTCTTGCATTATTGCACTGGCTAGGATTTCCAGTATGATGCTGAATATGATTGGTGTGAGCAGACATCCTTCTCTTGTTTCTGATCTTAGGGAGAAAGGATTCAGTCCTTCATCATTAAGTATGATGTTAGCTGTAAGTTTTTTGGTAGATGCTCCTTTTCAGGTCAAGGAATTTCTCTTCTAGTCCTAGTTTGCCAAAAATTTTAATACTTACTGAATATTGAATTTTGACAAATGTTTTTTCTGCATCAATTGTTGTAGTAATTATAGACTTTTTCTTCTTTAGACTGTTAATATGGTGGGTTACATTGATTGATTTTCAAATATTTAACTAACCTTGCATTCCCAGGATGAACCCCATGTAGTTATGGTATATACGTATATTTGTATATATTGCTGGATTTGAGTCGCTAATATTTTGTTGAGAATTTTTGTATATATATTCATGAGGAATATTGGTCTGTAGTTTTATATTCTTGCACTATCTCTAGTTTTTTATATCAGGTGATGATGGCCTCCTAAGAGTTGGAAAGTGTTCCTTCTATTTTCTGGAAAAAACTGGGCAAAATTGATACTTTTTCTACTCCAAGTGGCAGGTAGACCCAGAGATTACATTTTTGAAAGGTTTTAAGTATGAATTCAATATTTTAATAGTTATGGGACTATTCAGGTTATCTATTTCATTTTGGATGAATTTTGGTAGTTTGCACTTTGAGGAACTGGTCTATTTCACATAAGTTGTCAAATCTATGTGTGCGGAGTTGTCATAGTATTCCCCTATTATCTTTTTAATGTCTGTGGGGTCTGTCATGTCTCCTCTTGGTAATTTATATATTCTCTCTTTTTTCTTTGTCAGTCTTGTAGAGATTTATTAATTTTATTGATTTTTTCAAAGAACTTGCTTTTGGCTTCAATGATTTTCTCTATTATTTTTGATTTTCAATTGTACTGATTCCTGCTCTTATATTTATTCTTTCCTTCCTTTTGCATGCTTTGGTTTTGCCTCTCACTCTGCCTAGTTTCTTAATGTGAAAACTTAGATTATTGATTTGAGACCTTTCTTCTTTTTTAAATAAGCATAATGCTATACATTTCCTTCCAAACACTGCTTTGCTGCATCCCACCAATTTTGGTGTATTGCAGATTCATTTTCAGTCATTTAAAAACATTTATAACTTTCCTTGAGACTTCCTCTTTGACCCAGGGATTATTTAGAACTGTGTTGTTTAATTTCTAAGTGTTTGGAGATTGTCCTGTTACCTTTATGCTACTGACTTCTAATTTAATTCTACTAGGGTTAGAGAGCATACTCTGTATGATTTCAATTCTTTTAAATTTTAGGTGTATTATGGTCTATCTTGGTGAACGTTCTAAGTGCATTTGAAAAAATGTGTACTCTGCTACTGTTGGGTGGTGTATTCTATAAATGTTAATTACTTCCATTTGGTTGATGGTTGCCAATTCTTCTTTATCCTTACTGATTTTATGTCTTCAATTCTATTGATTACTGAGAGAAAGAGTTCTTAATTATATATACTATATATATAACTATAGTCTTCAACTATAATTGTGGATTATAATTCTTTTTGGTATAGGTATGTGCTCTAATATTCAGATTTGGTTATCAATATTATACCACCTTAGAATAATTTGTGTATTTCTTTCTTTTCCATGCTTTAGATCAGGGATCAGCAAATTACAGCTCATGAGCTGGCCACCTGTATTTGTAAATAAAGTTTTACTGCAACACAGCCATAGCCATTCTTTAAATATTGTCCACAGCTGCTATCACATACGACAGCAGAGCTGAGAGGATTGACAGAGACAGGATGGCCCACAAAGCCCAAAGTACTTACTATCTGGCCTTTTAAGAAAAAGTTTGGTGATCTCTGCTCTAGACTTGCACTGACCAATACAGCAGTAACACGTGACTACTTAAATTGATGTAAGGTTAAATTGAGTAGAATTAAACATTTAGTTCCTGAGTTGCACTAACCACAGTTCCAATGCTCAATAGCCACGTGTGGCTAGTGACTGCTGGAGTTGCAGATATAGAACATTTCTGTCGTTGCAGAAAGTTCTACTGAGCAGTGCTGCTATGGACCAGTTTAAGAAACATGGAACTCTTCCGTGCTTTGAACATGAGTCATCTGGGTTCAACGTCTCTTTTGTAGGTGATTTTTTTTTTTTTGGTTACTGGTATATTTTTTTGTTTTTAAAATTTTAATTTTTTAGTCAATTTTTGGTAGCTTATATTTTCCCAATCACTCATTGCATTACGACTTTTATCTTCTCACATCTCTACCCTATTTGTTCTCCTTAAGAGTGTGTTTTCTCCTAATGTCTCAAGCTGAACATCTTAGGAGTTCATTTAATTTTGCATTTATTCCTTATTTAATAATTAAAGCAAGTAAAGTTGTCAATTTTTATCCAAATGCAGTTTTGACAGCATTCTGTATGTTTTAAAATGTAGCCCCTTCCTTACCACCTTTGGAATAGTCAGTAATCATAAAATTTATTTTCCCATCTCCAAGGTTAGAAGCATTTTAAACATTTCTGATTTGAGGTTTTTATAGTGTTTATATTTATTTTCTCATTTCACTGCACTGTAGTGAGAGATTATGGCCTTACAATTTTAATGAATATTTATTGAGCTTTTCTTTATGGCTTAATACACGACCAATTTTGGGGGGTGTTTATGGACACTGGAAAATAAAGTATGGCCTCTCCTTAGAGCAGCGCTGTGCAACAGAAATATAATGTGAGCCTCATATATAATTTAAAATGTTCTAGTAACCACATTTAAAAAGATAAAAAGAAATGGGAAATTTTCCAATGTTTTATTTAATCTAATATATGCAAACTATTATCATGTCAATGCTTAATCAATATAAAAGTTATTAATAAGATAGTTTACATTCTTTTTCTTTGTACTAAGTCTTTGAAATCTGGTGTCTATATTGCACATACAGCACATCTCAACTTAGACTCACCATGTTAAGTGTTCAGTAGCCACATGTGGCCAGTGGCTACTGGAGTGGACAGTGCAGATTTAGAGAGTACAAGGTTCACTGAAAATATTTTCAATCAACCTTTTTTTTTTTCCAGCTTCCC
Source organism: Cynocephalus volans (assembly GCF_027409185.1). Classification (NCBI taxonomy): domain Eukaryota; kingdom Metazoa; phylum Chordata; class Mammalia; order Dermoptera; family Cynocephalidae; genus Cynocephalus; species Cynocephalus volans. The sequence goes on from NC_084460.1 coordinate 294,895,987, forward strand.
TGTGTCTCTGCTATGACCCACTCCTATAGAATAGTGTAATGTGTGTGGCAACTTCTGCAGATTCTGTTCTCATCAGCTGTCTAGTTCATAACAGTTCCCAACTATTGCCTTTTCATTGTAAAGTGAACCTCTTGGGATTAGGCCTTCCTAATCATAAAATGCAACATCTAGAACATTAGGTTTAAATAGATAAAATGACTGACAGATTTTCAATAAAAATGAAAATAGATTTTTATATGAGAAAAGGTTTTTATGTGAAAAAAGATACCAAGAACAAAGTGAGAAGGTAAGTCAGCCTTCAGTGTCAGCTTTTTGCCAGGAACTGTGCCTAGCTCTTTGTCTGTATTACTCATTTAATCTGTACAAGCCTGGGAGGTAGGTACTACGATTATCCCCATTTTACACATAAGGCAACTGAGGCACAGAGAAGTTAAGCACCTTGCCCAAGGTCACACAGCTAAGAAGTAGCACAGCTGAGAATCAAACCCAGGAAGCTGGCCGCCACTGCTTATGCCACTAGAGTCTATTTCCTCCCCTGTCCTATACTGCAGGAGAAAACATTTGAAAATATTAAAAAGAATTAATATCCAGAATGTGTAAAAAGCTGCTATAAATAGAAAAGATAAATATAAACAACCCAACAGAAAAAAAGGGCAAAGGATAAATGAGGCCACTGATAGATAAAGACATAGAAACAGCCAATGAACATATGGAAGGACGCTCAAGTTCACAAGTCATCAAGGACAGGCAGGTTAAAACAATGCACGATCTTTCATGCAGCGGGTTAGAGATACAATGAAGTGTGACAGCAGGGTAAGGGAGGGACAAGGCCCCTCACATGCTGCTGGCAGCTTGGACCGCCTTTTGGATGGCAACTGGGCAGTATCCAGCACCATTTCAGATGCGCTTCAATTTTGACCAGCAGTCCCACCTCTGGGCATCTCTCCTACGGCTCTAGTCTCACAGGAGCACAGAGATGTCCTGAGCAACCTCCACTGGGCCGAGCTGCTGAATTCATCTGTACTCTCTGTTACCTGCCAGCTGTGGGAGGACCCGCTGAGTGCTCAGGGCGGAAGCCACCTGAACGCCTCTCCTGCTGTGAGTGTACACCGACAGCCACTTGTGTTCCTCCTTAAACGTACTCAACCCAGGTGTCCCTGTGATATAACTATATCACTTAATGATAAAAACCAATGAGTTTTTAGCGCAAAGGGAGTTGTTCTAATGAAAACTAAGCTGGAAGCTCTGAAGAGTCCAGTAAAGGCAAACTGCTAAAAAACATTAAAAAAAAAACCCCACCTGCTGTAAGGTGCGGGGAAACGCTGCAAAAATCTACAAAACTCTTGCACGTAGTGACTTCATAAGTGCCTCAACTCTACAATTAGGCGTATTAAACAGAGCCCTATTGAAGAGGTTTTTTAAAACTTAGACTGTGCATACGGCTATGGTTAATCAGGAGATAAAGCAGGGAAAGCTGGTCCTCCAGCGAGAGGCCAGGACCCAGGAAAAGGCCTGGACACGTTTGCGCTGTTAGCATTTTTTTAAACAACAAAAATGTATTAATGAGTTACTTTTTAAATTTTGAAACATTCAAAAATTAAATGGTATCTTTAGCAAAGCATAGTATACTTTTAACAATGCAAAATGACTCTGTTTACTTTGGCATTTTTTTTTTCTTGCCCTCAGTTGTATTTAGTTTTCTAATCACTTGGAGAATTTCTGGCTTTTAACAGACGGGTTTAAATGCACGTGCTGTTACGAGCTCTGCCCGTGTTTACCATGTCCATCTCCCTACTGCTTTCCTGTTTGCTCTCCTCTTATCACATGGACCCTTCTTTCTCTGCTTTTAGCTTTGCTGATGTTGTAAAAGGTTTATATCATGTTTTAAGTTCTGTTAAGATATATCTCTAAGTTTTACATCAGAAGTTTCATTAAAAAAAACAAACAAAAACTCTTGACACAGCCATTTACAAATCATTGCTCACAGGTTACAAGAGATGTTAAAGTGTAAACAAATTTTCCCTGATTCTACGGGGCAGGACACCAGGTGAACCCTAGGTGACCCTTCAAAAATCAAGTTTTATCAAGCTTCCAGCAAATCCATTGTAGAACCCATCTGAGTTAGATGACGCTGGCTGGGAACTATCTCAGTCTTGGTCATTAACTGTATGTAGAGTCTACTGTTTGGAGCAAACATTTCTACAGAATCTAGTGCAGAAGTGACGGGGGTTAAGCGAGGACAGGACCCTTGGATCCACACTGCATGTGACTGGGACAAGCACGAGCCAGGCCTGAGTGTGCTCGGGAGCGTGGGTGTGCGCCAGGGGGAGGGAGGGGACGTGAGAGGAGAGACGACGGAATTTGGGTTGACCAAGTGCTTAAAAAAAGCCAAATCTCTTCATTTTTTTCTTCTGAACCCGCTTTTTAAATTTCATAATTAACACACACTCGCCTCGTCAATTTTTCTCAACCATTCTCTCTCCTTACTGCTGACCATACTCTTGTTTCCCCACAAATTTTTCCTCGATACCCAAATAACCTTTGTTCAACTAAAACGAACACAGATTTCTTAGCAACTCGTTTCTGTTTCTGTTAATATTTGATGGATTTCTCCCCGCTAATAACAGACCGTCAGGCAACTCAATAGTTTTGCCGCAGCTGAACTGATGGTCAAATTCCGCCTGGACCATCAGATGAAGGGGCGAGAGACCCAGGTTCCAGATTTCTGCACCATTTCAGAAGTGGGTGCAGCCCAAGGGATTTCTTTCAGAGCTCCCTCTCACCCAAAAGTCAAATGGCCCCCAAATAAAGCTATGGGATAAGACCGTGGGTGCAAAGAAACACAACTGCTTTCTGTCACCCACAGTGAGTTCAGCATCCCATAGAGCTTTCATGCTCATGCATGTAGTGGAAACACCCGACAACAATAATGAAGGTGTAGAAGATACAGTGTGACTGTCTAATAAAACAGCGATTCTGTGGACGCTCACTAGTGGAGTCAAGCTGTCCTAGGAGGCACCTGGATATTTTTTATCGCCTGTGAAATGATGTTTATTTTCCTGCATGTTCTAGGTGGAAAAACTCAGCCAGTCATTCTTCTGGTGAACCAGCCGGGGAACTTCATCCCCCAGAGGAAGCCTCACCCCGCATCCATTAAGGCAAACCCCTGTCCGTTCTGGAAGGACGCTCCCACCCCTCGGCCCCGTTACCTCCTGCAGTTTGATCTCCTCGGGCTGCAGGATCTCCAGCACCCCACTGCTCCGAATCTCCGGAAGATCCTGCCAGAGGTTAAACCTCGAGTGGGGGTTACTGAGCAGACAGATCTGGGGCAGAGCCCTCCTCTCGGGCGGGCTGGCCAACTCCTCCTCCTCGTCCCCCTCCTCGTCCTCTGGAGTGTCCTCGCTGGCTGGGGACCCATCGGCACTGCCTTGTATTTCTGCGTCCTGTTGCCTCCTGGTTTCGATCTCTTGGAGAGTTGATTTATCTCGGTATTCCTGATACAGGAGCCCTGAAATCAGAGAGAGTTGTAATAAAGCAGAGAGAAAGATTTTACGTGAACGTCACCTGGAGTTGCTAAGTCAAGGCTTCCCATTCTTATCAAGACTGGATGCTCCCTGCCTGTGGATACACAAAGGACATCAGACCTGCCACGTCTCCACGACAGGCTCCAGGACCACAGAGGAAACTGCCATCGTCTTCATTTCTCGGGAAAAATCAGCATGTGGAAGTTTTATCGGATAAGTAAAGAAATCCCCTGACAGAAATCCAATCACACAAATATATGCTTTTCCCACACATGGCAAAAAACAAGAATCTACAACTTGATGTGCTAATAACCATGTGCACAAAGTTGATGGAACTGTCCCAATTACGTTTCAATATCCCAGAAGGATACTTCCCATAGCCTTAAATGCTTCAATATTAAAACTCGAGTATATTCGTTTCTAAAATGGGAGTAGTTGTAAATTCTCATTTTGAAGGGAAAATCAATATTTCATCAGCCTTATGATTCAAAAGGGAAACATTCCTTTTTTGCTTTCACAGTTTCAGACTTACTTCCCTGACCAATTCCACTTGAGTCTCAGAGGAGATTTGGGGTCCAGGTAAATCAGTGCAAGTGTAGCAGCACCTCCACAGAGAAGACCCATACGGATGTCCTGGCCATGGGGCACAGGAAGCCATAGCTGGGAGGACAGAGGGAGAGAGTGATCCTGCTGTAAGGCTGGGAGGAAAGGTCGGACCCCAAGGGTTTCGTCTGTTGGGCCACCGAGGCAGAAGTCTATCCCGAGGGGTGGGGGAAGGCCCCAAGAGACCTGTGGCATGCAGGCTCTGCCTACATTTTAGGAGAACCATGGACTAGGCTGCAGCAGCTCCTCAGGAGAGCAATGATCGAGGCCTCAAGTGAGTGTTGGAGGAGGGAATGGAGCCCAGGCCTGATTCCAGGACAGTGACAAGGTTGAGGACAGGCCCTGGTGACTGGCTGCTGCTGGGTCATAAATAATATCCAGCTTGGAAACATCTTGGTGGCACCATTCGAGGAGACAAGAAACACGAGCAGAGGGTTGGCCTGGGGGAGGGGATGAGGGGGAGATCAGATGCGCTCAGGACCAACAGAGGGAGAGGCCCAGTGGGCAGGGGACATACTGCCCCGGGACTGGGAGAGGGGCTGGGGCCCTTTGATATGTCTATTTATAAAACACAGATGATTCTCCCAGGAAAGTTCCAACAGGCATAAACGTACCATTTGTAACGCACTTGCTCTTACAACCCAGTACAAATGTGAGCTATGATCCCTCCTTTATCTAATCGTTAACATGTCTAAACAGTAGAAAAAGGAAAGGAAAAAGAAAACCAAAACAGACTACCTTTGAAATCCTGAATGTAGCTGGATAAATTACATTCATTAATAGGAACCTGTGGATTAATTAGCTTCCAATGCTCCATAAATCTAGATTATAAAACCTTTATGTTAAGGTAGGTATAACATTTGCTTCAAAAAATTAAGATCTTGTGTTTTTTACAATGCTACAGTCCAGCAGAACACGACATGGAGTTAATTTGCCAAAGGAATAAAAAAGATCAAAGTCAATGCTAAATGCAACCCATACTGAAGATCTGTAAAGACAGGTCCAACGTCACCATATAAATTGGTTGGATCATGAGCATAAGATATAACTATTGTTGCCAGCATCAAGCTAATTATTATCCTGTGATTCTGATACTGTGTTTACATAGGTTTAAAGACATCAGGTTTCCACGGGTTGGCTTGGATTCACTTTCCAATGCTTAGCATAGTGTCTCCCACATAGTAGGTACTCAAATATTTGTTGACTTGAGCACCTTTAAAAAATGCAGTCTTCAAGCCTCACAAAAGTATCTAATTTGGGATATTTCTGGAGGTTCAAAAATATGTCTTATGTGTGTTCTAGTCAGCAAATCATAGGTAAATACTATCTCGATCATCTCACTGTGATACACAGGCTGAAAAGAGACAAAAATGCAATGGGCTGGAAACAATATTTCTGAAATCACACTGTGGCAGACACTGTGTTGGTGGCCTCTCCTTATCCCCTCACACCCCTGTTTCCCAGCTGGCAGGGTGGGGTTTTGCTCAGGTGCTGACCCATTCTGTGCTCAAAGCAGCAGGTGAATGTTGACTGATCAAAACCTACCAGCACGGTTCCCTTCCCCTTGCCAGTGGTGGGTTTAGACATGGGCATGTGACACAACCTGGCTACTATGGTCGGGATGTGGGTGTCCCCCACAAATTCTTATGTAGGAACCTAATACCCAATGGGATAGTGTTAAGAAGTGGAGCCATTGGGGAAGTGATTAAGTCATGTGGGCTCTGCCCTCATGAATGGGATTAGTGCCCTGATAAAAGAGGTTGAAGAGGGCTGCCTTGTCCCTTTTCTGCCATGTGATGACACAGAGAAGGCACCACCTTTGCAGCAGAGAGCTAGCCCTCACCAGACCCTGAATCTGCTAGTGCCTTGATCTTGGACTTTCCAGCCTTCAGAACTGTGAGTAATAAATTTCTGTTGTTTATTACCCAGTTGAAGGTATTTGGTTATAGCAGCAGGAATGAAGTAAGACACTGGCCAAAGAGAGTAAGGGGACATCTTCTAAGGGCTTCTCAAAAAGATGTCACTTCCCAATAGACATTTGAAGACAAACTGCTCTTCCTGCATTTACACATGGTTGCTTGAGGATGTGATGCCTGGAGCTATGGTAGCCATCTTGTAACATGAGGCCCAAACAGAGGGAGAGAAATGACAAAAATCAGCTGGTGACTGTTTGGATGAACCATCTGGACTCATTAACTGAGATAGAATACCTCCACTGTTTAAGATCACTTTCTCCTAAGGTCCAGGGTTTGATACACACACACACACACACACACACACACACACACACACACACACACACACACACACACACACACACACACACCCTAAGATTACTTTTTACTGGTAGCAAAGATTCTCAATACAAGTAATTTTAGAATTTTCTTAAAACTTCATACTTTTTTTCTGAGGTATTTAGAATATGAATTTAGACACCAATTTCCTGGAGTTATTGTGATTACATAGTTATCTGATACACCATGTAACCATTTTTCATAACCTTTTATTTTTATTTGCTTTAAATTCAGATTATAATACAAACAGGGTAGCTTTTGAAAATTTACCTGAGAAACTTCATGCTACATGATTAGATTTCTGTACTCAAGGTACAGTTAATATGTCATGTTTTCCTGTTTTATATTTTGCACATTCAGTGAGCACAACTGTATATGGAAATTAACTTTACCTGTAAAAGCTTGCACTTGGCATTACATGCATGCGGAACTGGAAGGCTCTGTTCCCATCTCTCCTAATTAAAATGATGTATACCAGGCTGGTGGTGCTGCCCAGAAGAAGGGAAAGCCCCCAGCTCCTCTTGCCAAAGCCCCTGAGCCATTCAGAATCTCACTTTCCAAAGAGAATGTTTTTTTTTTTCTTTGAATCTTTCAAGTAGAAACTTCTAAAGGGCAAGGAATTCATTTATTATTTAGTGAGCACCTTCTATGTGCCAAGCATTGAGTTAGGTGCTAGGTACAGCGACAGCACACACAAACATATACACACACACAGACACACAAAACCAGTCACAGGGTCTCAGAGTCTATGATCTACCAGGGGCACAGCCAACTGTAATGACAGTTGTATACCGTGCGATGAGTGGTCTTGACATAACTCTGTCTGGCCTTGATGGGGGCCACTGCAAAATCCAACACAGTGGTCTACAAAATGCCCACAAATTCTTTCCACTTTCCTTCTGCCTTAATTACACTGTGTCTTTACGAACCTGCCATTGTTTGCTGACACCTGGCAAAGAATTACTTCACTCATGGAGCTGAAAACAGCTAGGCTATTGTAGAGATCTGCTTAGCCCAAACTTCAAGTCTACGGACGAATGATGTGAGATGAAGGCAGGGTTGGCCCTGTGCTGTCATTCAGTACATCTGTTGAGACCTACGATGGGTCAGGCCCAGGAGCCACGGAAAGAGATTCACTACAGTACCCACAGATACTGGCAGGGGCAGTGACAGAAGAGACTTGGAATGTCAAAGTCTCTACTGTGTACCTGATGGGGAAACTGAGCCCCGAGATGAGCAGGTATTAGAACTCAGGATCCAGTTCCCAGCTTTGAGCTTATGGCACTGGCCCAGCAGGTGCAGCTGTCTGCAAGGAAAGTCTGCACACGCCCATACTGCAGACGGGAGCCTCTCTCTGCAAGTAGGCATGGAGCTCCTGCCCAGTTGATGTCCTTCCTAGTTATGACACTGACCTTAGCCAAAGGGTACCCTTTTGAGAGGGTAGCAGTCAAAGTTTGCAGTGTATCTAAGGCACAGGTGGCTCTCTTCACCACAAAAGACCATATGTGGCAGACAGCAGGAGAAAGGGGCTTTCAGAAGTCTTTGTTTCAAAACAAGGATTTCCTAGTTGGTATCAGTTTCAGATCCGCTGGTCTCCACTCCCCCAGCAAACACAAGGAAAAGCCGCCACCACCCCCTCCTGATTGGGGGGAGGGGGGTGCTGGGGCTGGGGGCCCACCAGGAACAAAATTCCTGGAGTCAGCACAACTTCACAGCACACTGCAGGGGCTCCACCCCCTCAGCTCTGCAAAGGCTCAGCTCCTCCCTGCCAGGGAAGAGTGGGCTGGTCCCGAAAAGAAAAGTCTCCCAAACACCAGGTCTCCTGTGGCGACAGAAGCTCCATTTCCATTCTGGAGACACTTCAAGTCTGTCCCAGCGCTTGGGACTGGAGGACAATAACTATCTATTTAGGGAAATTCTTTTACAAACCTAGAATTTATATTTATTGAATAGACTGTTGGCCTCTCTGACAACGGCAAAGAACAAACAGATCTTCTAAGCCGCTGGTACCATTTTCAGAATAACGGACCCACGTTACCCATTCATGGGTGCCTGTAGTGATGACACGAGACCTAGTGCGATGTCACTAGCAATTTTTTTTAATGCAAGTGCAGAAGTTCTTGGGCTGCCGTCTCAACCCACTTTCTGTGTTCACACACGCAGGCTATGCCTCGACTTCCCCTCCGGGCCATGTTCCTGGAGAGGTTTCCCTTCCCAGTCCAGGGGCCCCTGGGGCAGCTCTCTCTACTCGACCTTTCCCTCCCTGTGCAAAGTCAAACTCGCTTCCTGAGGTCCTGAGCCCAGCTCTGCCCAGAATCCCGGTCCGCACTGTCCCTCTTTAGCTCTGACTGCGCATCCAGCAGCTGCTTTAGCTTCCAGGTCCTCCCCAGACCCCTCTCTGGTGGGGGCTCATGGAATCCTCCCTCCTGCATAGCCCAGAGGTGACAAGGGGACAGAGGGCCCTCGGCCACGAAAGAGCTGGGCGAGCAGACCTCCCAGGGGGAGCAGGATAGAAATCCATTTGCTAAAGCCCACCGAGAATCCACGTGTCACAAATGAAGCGGCGCCCCGGGGACACCCACCTATTTGCTCAATGAGGTTTCTCCAGGAGTCGGCGGGAATGGGATGGATCCTCTGCAGGGCCTCGGTGAGCGTGGTGGGGCTGTCGGCGAGGGCCGGGCACTCTTCGGGTGTGGTCCCATTTCCCGGGGTGGAGGACGACTCGCTGCCAGAGACGGAGCAGGACAAGGGGCCGGTTATTTTTCAGCCACGACACACCTAGGCCAGCTCGGACCCGGGCCGGGCCGTCCAGGCGGAGCAGCCGCCGCCCCTCCCGGCCGGGTGGGCCCCACAGGCCCTTTTTGTCACCGCACCAGGGCGCGACGGGTGATTCATCCCCACACCAGCCCGCCCAAACCTTCATGTTTTCGGAGCTCGCGGGCAGGCGTCGGAAACTTGGCGCGCCCTGCCTGCTCCCCGGCGCCAACTGGCCGCCCCGACGGGTCCCGCGGCCAGGAGGCCACCCCGAGTCCCTCGCCCTCAAACGCCCCCCGGCCCCTTTCAGGCCGCGATCTCCCTGTCCCAAGGCCACGTGGCGCAGAGAGGGGGCGCCGAGAGGGACGCGCGCGCCCAGGACACCCGGGACGAGGGCGCAGGAGGCGACCCAGGGCAGGCACCGGGGTGCCGGCGGCCTGGGCCTGAGCCCGGGCCGGGACCCGCCCCTCACCGGGCGGGGTGCGGGCCCGACGGGGGTCGGGAGCGGGGGACGGCGGGGGGCCCGCTGGCGGGGACAGGGATAGGCCGCGCGGGTCAGTGCCCACGGCCCAGGGCGCCAGCCGGGAGGGAGGCACGCGGGGGTGGGGACGGCCGCCCGTCCTCACCTGCCGGGCAGGTGTCCCGTCGCCGAGTCGCGCGCGTCGCTCTCCGAGGTGGAGCTGTCGTGGTCCACGGCGCAGGCGGCGCTGAAGGCTGCGGCCAGCAGCTCCATGGGGACCGGCGGCGGGGCGGGCGCTGGGGCCGGGTCGGGGACCGCGCCGGGGTCCCGGGGCCGGGCGGGGGCGACGAGCAGGCTCCGGAGCCGGGTCACCGCGCGCGGCTCGAGCCGGAGCTGCAGCCGCCGCCGCCGCCGCCGCCGCCGAGCGCTCCCGCGGGCGGGCGGGCGCGCGCCTGAAGGCTCCCGGGGTTGCCACGGCAACGGGGAGCGGGAGGGGCGCGCGCGGCGGGGGCGAGGCCGGAGGGCGGCGCGGCGGGGGCGCCTGGGCCGGGCGCGACCTGTGCCCCGCGGGCGCCGACTGCGGGCCGGGCCCTCCAGCCGCCCCGCGCCCCGGCCGCGATGGCGAGAGAGGAGCGGGGCCGCGGCAGCGCCTTCGCCTGCGCGCCCAGCTCCGCGGGGCGCACGGGGACGCTGCCGGCGACGCGACCCTGTCTGTGCCCGAGCACCCTCGAAGCGCCGCCTCGCCCACGCCGGGCACCCTCCGCAGTCTCCCGCGAGGATGCGGCGCGTCGACCCCGCCTCTGCCGCCCCGAGCCCGGCCTCGGGACTGTGTCCCCGCCGGAGGTGCCTTCGTCCGATCGCTGTTCTGGGCACACTGGGGTGGCAGGGGACCCCTGCGCGAGCGCTCCCGACCCTCGCGGGCCGAGAGTGGGTTTGGGGTCTCGAGGAGGAGACGCCAAGGACCCCGAAACCTCCGCCGGGTCCCCCCGGCCGGCCACACTGATTCCTGGAGCCCGTGCCTTCGTGTGGCTCGCTCAGTCCGCTCGCGGGTACAGACGCGAGCCAAATGCTGACTGCAGCGGACAGAGGGGGCAGCGAGGTCCCGCAGGTGCCCACGGCCCGGGCGAGCCGCCCCTCTGCTCACTGATAACGCCGCCTGCCCGGGTGTGACGTGGGCTGGAGGGACCCCACCCTGCACACCGCCGGCGGCGCTCGGTGACAGCGGCCTGTCTGCAGCCAGCCGGGGCCAGTTCCTCTGCTTATGGTCCCGAGGATACCTGGGGTGGGGAATCTTCCTCTGCTCCTTCCCCAGCACATTCCACCCACGGGGCATTGGCTTAAACGAACAAATCCCTCGTTCTTTGGATGCAAATACTCCTGGTGGGAGGGGTTCAGTCCTCGCTTTGATCAGTCCTTAGCCAGTCCTCAGTAAGGCAGTTGTCACCAAGGGAGGGTTCGGGAGCGAAGGAGGCCGAGGAGGCTTTTTGCCTGGAAGGACCACCCCGTGGTCCCTGCTGTTTCATCTCCCAGCTCCGTCTGCAGGAAAGGGTCCTCAGGTTGACTGAAATCCAGTTCACTTAGCCCTAGTTCCCCTCTGAGGGCCAGAAGGGGCAGGGCTGATCTCCTCTGGCCCGCAAGGCCTCAGAATATTTGAGAGATCACCAGATGGGTCTCTTTCTCCAAGCCAGCACCTCCCTTCCTTGACCCCTTCATATGGATCCGCGTGTGTCCAGTCTTCCCCCTCCGGAGCTCACGTTGTCCGCTGCTCACCGGCCATCTCCACTTGGATGTCCCCCCGTTAGTCTGCTTAGGTGCTATGACAAAGCACCATACTCCGGGTGGCTTATAGACAACAGAAATGTATTTCTCCAGTTCTGGAGGCTGGAGGTCTGAGATCAGGGTGCCCACATGGTCCGGTTCTGGTGAGCAACCTCTTTGGGATGCAGACCGCTCACTTCTTGTATCCTCACATGGCGGAAAGAGAGGGAGAGCTCCTGGGGTCTTTTTGATGAGGCACTGATGCCATTTATGAGGACTCCACCCTTATGACCCAATTACCTCTGGAAGGCCCCTCCTCCTGACACCATCATGTTGGAGGTTAAAATTTTAACATATGAGTTTTTGGGGAAGACAAACATTCAGTGCATAGCATTCTGCCCCTGCCCCCTCCCCCAAATTCTTCTCACATGCAAAATACATTTATTCCACCCAACAACCCAAACGTCTTAACTTGTTCCAGCATAACTCTAAAGTCTAACATCCAAAGTTGCATCTACATGTTATCTAAATCAGATATGGGTGAGACTCGAGGTATGCTTTATCCTCAGGCAAAATCCTCTCCAGCTGGAAACCCGTGAAACCAAACAAGTTATGTGCTTCCAAAATACAATGGTGGGACAGAGGATAAACAGTCCCATTCCAAAAGGGGAGATAGGAAAGAAGAAAGAGGTGACAGTTCCCAAGTTAAGTCCAAACCCTAGCAAGGCAAATTCCATGAGATCTTTGGGTGTGAGAATAAGCCTCTCTTTCTAGACTCACTGGAGAAGTGATCTCACCTTCAGGGTTCACCGGGGTGGCCACATCACCCCCACCACAGCTTGGCAGCGTGCTGTCCACACTCTGGTTTTCCGTGGTGGCCCCAGCCATGCCATGGTTCTCTGTGGTCACCCATACTTTAATTCCCTGTCAGCATGGGGGGGTCAAGCCCTTTGAAATTGAGGTGGATGCAGCCCTGCGCCCCCCCCCAGCCTGGGCACTCTGGCCTATGATGGGCGCGATAGCCCTGATGTCTGAAGTGCCTTTGGGGTCATTCTTCCCTTGTCTTGAAGAAAAGCACCTATCCACAGCCAAATAGTTCTGTGATCCAGTCCTGTAGGGTCTAAGAAGTCCGACAGTTGTCTTTCCTTCATGTTGTCCCATTTTCTCAGTTTCCTCAGTCCCAACTGACAGTGTTGCTATTGGAATAGTCCATCTCCATGCTTGGCTTTTGTTGAGATTAAGTCTGCGGTTCACACGCACTAATCTCCTTATCAAATGGTCAATCCACCACATCCTTAGTGTTGTCTTTTGAACACACTTTCTCATTTTTTATAATATGGATAGGCCGACATTTTTCCAAATGTTAAAGTTTTGCTTCCTTTTTACTTAACAATTTCATCTTCAAATCATGTCTCTCTCTCAAATTTTACCATAAGAAGTCTAGAACCGAGCCACTCCTTCAACACTTTGCCTAGAAATCTACTCAGCTGAATATCCAATTTCTACCTGCCACAAAACACTAGAACACAAACACAATTCAACCAAGATCTTTGTCACTTTATAAGGATCACCTTCCCTCTGGTGTCCAACAGCATGTTCCTCATTTTTGTCTGAGATCTCATCAGAACATCCTTTACCATCCGTATTTCTACAGACATTTTGTTCATGATTATTTTGGTATTCTCTAAGAAGAGGGAAGCTTTCTCTGCAGCCGTCCTCTCAGTGAACTCTCACCAGAATCACCTTTAAAATTCCATTCATGGCAACCTAGGCGTTTTTAGCATGCACCTGAAAACGCTTCAGCCTCTACCGATTACCAGTTCCAAAGCCACTTCCACATTTTTAGGTATTTGTTACAGTAGCACCTTCACTTAATAGTACCAATTTCTTAGTCAGTTTGGGCTCCTATGACAAAATACCATAGACTGGGTGACATATAAACAACAGAAATTTATTTCTCACAGTTCTGGAGGCTGGAAGTCTGAGATCAGGGTGCAGCATGGTTACGTTCCGGTGAGGGCCCTTTCCCAGGATGCAGGCTGCTTACTTCTCATGTGTCCTCACATGGTGGAAAGATAGCTTGAGAGCCCTCTGGGGTCTCTTTTCAAGGGCACTAATCCCATCATGAGGGCTCCACCCTCATGACCTAATTGCCTCTCAAGGGCCTCATCTCTAATACCACCACCACAGGGGTTAGGATTTCAATTCATGAATTTTGGAAGGAGACAAACATTCAATCCACAGCATCCCCTAAACACCCGAAACTCAGCATATTCCACAGAGCACTCACCATCTCCCCCTAGCCCACCAACAGCCCCCTAGAAGGCCAGGTAGACCTTGAGAACTGGCCTCAACTTCTGTACCTTCTGTCACCCATGTGTCAATGGCTAACTGAGCTCCCTGGATCCCCAAAGTCCCTCAAGCAATCTCCCCACTCCTTGGTATCTGTACTGCTACAAGTCTGTCCTCCCTCCAAGTCCCTCTCTTTGTGTCTTCCTTCTAAACGATGGGTCTGATTTTGTCTTGTCGCTCTTCTGCTTAAACGCCTTGGGTGGCGTCCCATTGCCTGAGGGCAAAGCCTTGCCCCTCACTCTGTAACAGGTTCTTCCCCAGCCGTCCACCTGCCTGCTTCCTTGGCAGCGAGCACTGCCCTCCCCAGCTCTTCTGAGGCTTTGGCCTCTTCGTACTTTTCCAGGCTCTGGGATTTTCCAAGTGCTGTTCCCTCCCCTAGGACTCTTCTCTCCCCAGGGAAGTCCTTGCCCTTCCAGGTTGGAACATGCTGGGGTGTCCCCCACCAGGCCCTTTCCTCTTTGTAACTAGGAGTCATTGCCTGGCACTGTAATGCTCCGTTCATAGGACACTCTTACCCCAAGCCATGGACTCCTCAGGCTTGTGTACCTGGGATATTAGTCATCTTTCATCAGGGTCCACGGAAGAGCACTCTACGGGCAATCAGTAGGGCCTGGTGGTTTGCATAGCTTCACCGTCTCTTAAATTTGATGTAATTCTAAAAGGAAGCTGTTACTTTCACACTCTGCTGCACCATAGAGAAAAGATTCATTTTTTTAAAAAAATCAGAAAATATTAAAGTGAAATTACATATATTAAAATGAGTATAATAAAATCTTCCAATTGAAAAATAAGCTAAAAATATCCTCCTAATTATAAAATCAGTTTCGAAAGTCATTGAGTTCTGAGGCATGTAACCTTAAGTTATATTCTTCATGTTCTATTTTCTATCATATTTAGTGCTTATTAGACAGGCTCTTATTAAAATCTCTGCTTAACTGACATTTTGCTCTGAATCATTCACAAAATATAGTATTGGTAAATATTTCAAATATTTATACCTGACCAGCACATAATAGGTGCCCTATAAATACTCGTGAATGAATTAATGGTATGTTTTAAAAAAGAAGTGTTTAGCTATTTTAGGTATTTTATCTAAAGAGCATCTATTTTTTCCTTTGAGTTATTAAACATTGAAAGCAAAGTGGATTCTTATTTTGTAGCAACCGCAGCTTTCAGGAGTACTTGTTTATGTTTATTAAAATTTTCTTGACCCTGCGGGAGACTTGCTAGAAGTGGCAGGAAGCTTAGAGATGATCTTTTATTTACCAACACTTTTATTTTACTGAAAAAGCAAGACCAGAGGGTTAAATGACAAGCCCAAGGTCACACAGCTGGTTAATGGCAGATCTGGAAGTTTATGATAGTAAGTCAGGGCTACATTGTATGGAATAAGAGACTACAAATTTCTATGCACTTATTCTTTTTTCAGGGTCACATGGTATGTCACCAGACTATCAAAAGTTTGAAAAAAAATTGTATTCTTAAATCTAGGAAGAAAATGGCTTGGAGATACATATATATATATATATATATATATATATATATATATATATATATATATATATATATATATATATTTGGTAGTGAGAAGACTCAAATACGAGTATATATTGGAAGTTTCCAGAAATATACACTCGATAGCTTTTAATTAACTGTATCTTTTAAAGCCATAAACACAGTAGTTTATTTCTATCACTCTCAAAAGACCTTTTTACTTGCTTTGAAAATCAACAAATTTAATGCAAATAGGCAGCAACAGCAGTCAATCCTCAGAAGACCACAGCCTTAAGAGTTATATGGACCCCAAAATCTAGGGAGAAAGTTAGGAAAAGTACAAGATGTGTTCTTAGGAAGAGCCTGCCTCTCTCACTGCAGCTCTAAGAATCCCAGAAACCCATACTCGATGGATGAAAAGATTTCAACACAAGTAGATTTTCCAGTAGTAAATTGTTCTGCTGCGTGGTTGGAAGTATTTACTGGTGAGGTGGAGGTAGAGATTTTTTCCCCTTTTCATCATGAGGATAATTTGTAAATATGGGATTGTAACATGTTATAGAAATAAGTTAAAAACAAAATTAGTCTAGCCCTGTGTCATAAAGAATTAATCTTACCAAACAGAGGTCTGGCTTTTGCCCCGGGCTCCTGGGAGGTGATCTCTAAGCTGCTGAAATGTCATGTCTGAAAACAATGTCTGCTTACCTGGGGGCTTTGGGCCACACCAGATAGGGTGTGGGCTTTGGGTCATGTGGTATTGGTTCAATCTCCAAAGGGGCTAAAGACTGATGGGCACGTGGGCAGCCAATTGGGTGTATGTGAACAAGCCTGAGAAAAACTCCGGACAGCAAGGCTCAGGTGACCTTCTCTGATGGACAGTACTCCCTGCACATTCTCACACATCGCCACTGGATAGTGAGTGCTGTCCACAACTCCATGTTGTGGAGCTCCATGTATGGAACTTTCCCAGACTCTGCCCAATACACCTCTTCCCTTGGCTGATTTACATCTGTATCCTTTCACTGTAGTAAATTGTGAGTATAACAGCTATCAGTGAGCTCTGAATCCTTCTAGCAAATGATCAAAACTAAGGATGGACTTGGGGACCACCAAACTCCGCAGTTGGTGTCAGAAGTGGGGGTGATCTTGTGGACTGTCCCCTAACTTTGCAAGCCTCTAATCTGTTTTAGAGTACAGTGACCACTTTCCTCTAACACTGCCTCTCCCTGATCTCTTTTTCTCTCCCTCAATCCATCCTAAACACAGCTGCCGTGTTAATCTTCCTCAAACATGTCTGATCTCGCACATCTGTTATCTTCCATGACTCCCCTGTAACTTGTTGGTAATTCATTGCTCAATGGAGTTGACGTATAGGCCAGGCTGGGGGCTGCCCAGATAGAGCCTGGGTCACTCCTGAGAGCTCCCATGGCTCTATTCTTGATTCTGTTAGCACCTGCTGACATGATTTCTTCTCCCAGTGGACCTGAGTTTGTTGGGTGCAGCTATGAAGATGACATTTCTTGCTGCAACCCAAAAATCCAGCACTTCCAGAAGGCATGAGGAAAGAGTGGGTGAATAAGTAAACACGCCGAAGTCAGTAGGCTTTACGCTGGCATGCCCTTGGTTTTAGTCTTCTCCTACAGTTATTGAGTGTAGCATCAGGATTCCCTTGGTATTACACCTTGCATTTCTTCGGTCAATGAAGTTGTTTCTTCATCCCACTTCTCTGGGAACTAGCAGATAATAGCTTTTAAATTGGTGCTTCAAGCTTGAGGGAGGTAGCTGTGACCTATCGCGGTGAGTCCAAAACACCATTAAAACTGGATTCAGTGTTTCGGCGAAGTGAGGAGTGTTTTTGTTTGTGTTCCTTTTTGACATGGTTGCTATGGCAGATGGTTGTACTTTTGGTTAAATAGAGAAAGTCCAAAGGGATGAGGAGATGTGTACAAACCCTTGTCTGGTTTGAGGAGATATGCTAGCGTTGGACGGGTTTCAGGGATTATGGGAAGCAGGCCTATAATCCTAGGGCTTAATGGTTAAAGATTTGGTATTACTAAGCTGAATACATTTTTTTTTTTTTTCTGAACCAAAAATAGGTGCCCAAGTATTTTGCTCCACTTCCAGGCATGAAAGGCAGCCTGGAGGATGTTGCTTGGTTAGTGAAATGTTGAAATTTCCAAACCATTTTGGTGGTTCCTGTGTCCTTAGAAGTGTCCTTAAAAGGCTGAGACAAATGGTGGCCGTATCTTCAATTATGGGATGTAGACAATTGTGTACAGCCTTGATGAAAATGTATTTCGCAATAAGATGCTATAATGCTTGTGTATTTATCTGGAAAATGATGGAGGGCCTGAGATATGTGTTTCTCTGGAATATTCCTAACCAAGGAGCCTGGTATAATAGGGTCTGGGGATTTGGGCTGTGGGTAATGTCATAAGCTTTTGACTAATAGGAGCATGCTGAAGCAAGGTGGACCTAAGGAATAAATACTGTAATTTCCAAGATGTGTTGAGCGTGAGATTTAGAGTAAATACAAACAACTACAAATAGAACTACCGTACGATCCAGCAATTCCACTGCCGAGTATATATATCCAAAGGAACGGAAATCATCAAGTTGAAGGGACACCTGCACTCCCATGTTTATTGCAGCTCTATTTACAATAGCCAAGACATGGAACCAACCTAGAGGTCCTAAATGGACGACTGGATTAAAAAAATATGGGATATATACACAATGAAACACTACTCAACCATAAAAAAAAAAAATGAAATTCTGCCATTCACAGCCACAATGAGGAGCTTGGAGAAAATTGTGTTAAGTGAAATAGGCCAGGCATAGAAAGAGAAATAGCACATGTCGTCACTCCTAAGTGGGATCAAAGAAAGGAGAGAGAGAGAGAGAGAGAGAGAGAGAGAGAGAGAGAGAAGAAAGAAAAAGGAAGAAAGAAAAGAAAAGAAAAGAATGCATTGAACTTTCAGGAGAGAACAGACTTGTGGTTACTAAAGGGGGGAAAGGGGAGGAGGGTCAGGGAGAAATTGGTTAATGGACACCAAGAATGAGTATGTTTTGTAATGAGGAATATGCTAACTATCCTGATTTGATCACCACATATTGTACACAAATACTGATTGTCAACTCTGTACCCCACAAATATGTACAATCAATTATGTTGCAATAAAAAAAAAAAAAGAAATTTGGAGTAAATAAGATTAAGAGTTGCCTAGGAGCACATAATTCATATTTTTGGGTTGTGGCCAGGGGGCTTGTGTATTCTTAATTAGAACTCACACAGTAATGGAACGAATAGTTCTACTTCCTTCCATTTAGATTCATTTCAAATCACTTTATAAACTGTATAGTTAGATCTAGTTTAGTCCTACATTAGTAAGAGTACTTTGTAAACTATAGTACACCAAACAAATAGAAAGTGATATTATTATTATCTTGGTAGCCTACATTTAGTGCGAAAAATACATTCACTATTGTAATGGAGAATGTATTGCCTGACTGAAAAAATATAGCAAAACTGTTTAAGGTATAAAACAAGAAAGAAAAAGGTATTCACTCATAAACAAAGTAGACTTGAAGGAATAGCATGAAGTTAAGAAAATTAATAATTACAAAATTTTCAGACATTGTTCCTTGTAAATTACAAATAACTGGATTCTAGAGAAGTGTTCTCCATAACAGGAAGTATGGAGACAGGGTAGGGACAGGACTCGGCCTGTCCCTCACCTTGACTCTTCCCCTCACCCTGTTTTCAAAGAATTCAGCATACCCAGCTAAGCATTTTTCACAAACTAAGATAAGCAACTTTTAAACCACAAACATCCCCCTAAGCAGTTAGCCCAATGCCTGCATGCACCCAAAGCTTCAAGGTGACAACTACAATGACCCCCCTGGGGTGGCAGTACTGAGCAACACCATGATCTTGGACCTACTGAGCAGACACAGGGACTGAATCCCTAACCGAGCATGCGCCCATAATGCAACCAGGAAGAACAGAATGGACCACCTCCAGAGGTGCAGGATGATGATGCTGGCCTGCACCCCTTGCCCTATAAAGGACCCTGAACAGCTACCCTTGGGGAGACAGCTTCCCCACCGCTGTCTTCCTTATGCATAAGCTCTCTTCTCTTTAAATAAAGCATTGCTTTCTTTACTGCTGGGTGCATTGTTTGTTTCTGTGACTTTGAGACCCAAGAACCTGGCCTGGTAACAGTATGATAATTTTTTCTTTCTTTTTTTTTTTTTTTTTGTCTTTTTCGTGACCAGCACTCAGCCAGTGAGCACACCGGCCATTCCTATATAGGATCCGAACCCGCGGCAGGAGCGTCGCCGCGCTCCCAGTGCCGCACTCTCCCGAGTGCGCCGTGGGCTCGGCCCACAGTATGATAATTTTTCATTTCCTATTGAAACAGCCACCTTGCCCTAAACATACTGTAGAAAGAATGTCCTTTGTTGAGTTAACAGGACTAACTGTTCAAGGATTTAGGGGATTGTAAAAAGGCCAATATGTTTTTGGTAGAGACAGGTCATGTTAGGAGAGATGTGAGAGATGCAAACAAGGCATACCACCCAAACGCTCGGGAATGGGTCCTTCACTGCCCATTGTAATGTTGGCAAAATGCCTTTCTTCCCAGGAATTCAAAGCTTCTGGCTACAATTGATATTTGAATTTCAAAGAGTCTCATAGGGAAACTGGTGACATCAGCATATAAATTAGCACAAAATAAATGGATGTTATCATAAAGAGAAAAGCACATTTAAAAAAATATCAGAAGCACAGCAATCAAAGAGGTTTAAAAATGAACCACCAGTGGTTGCCAAGGCATGAAGCTGTCATTGGCCTCTGGGCATGAGCGTGTTAGTTGATAACATTTCCAGAGGGCAATCTGACAACACATATCATAAATCTGTAAATGTTCATACTCTGGGGAAGAGATTCTACCTCTAGAAATATATCCTAATGAACTATTAAGAGCCTGTGCAAAAAAAAAAAAAAAAGAACTGCAAAGATGTTTATTATAGTTTTATTTATAACCGTGAAATATTTGGAGCACCCTAATGTCCAATAATAGATGATTGACTGTGTGAATTATGACATATCTCTGAAATGAAATACTGTACCATTAAGAATGATTTAGAAGAATATTTAATGATCTGGAAAGATGCCCACAATGTTTTAAATAAAAAAGGAGATTACAAAACTGAATGGTAGTATGGTCTTATTTTGTTTATAAATAGACTTCTACACATGGAATTTTAAGCACGCATCTATACTTTTAAAAGGACTGGAAGAATGATCACCAAAAATATTTCACAGTACTTGTAGCTGGTTGGCTGGAGTCTGAGGGAATTTTCCTCTTTTTACTCATATGTGTTTAAAATTTTTTCTACAATAAATGTGTCACTTATGTAATAAGGGAAAAAAAGTTACTTTAAGAAACAACATCAGTCCCTTAATGTGCATAAATTTAGAGCATGAGTTTAAAGCACTCACATAAGCACAGCGGATCCTTGGAAAAGCATTTAGAAACACTTTTCAGGGTTCAGGGTTGAAAAGGGCTGGCTGTTTTGTATTCTCTAGATTTACCTGGGGGAAAAAATATCTCAATTTGTTATATAAATCTATCTCTGAAAAAGCTCTTTAGTTTCTAGAGAATCACGAATTCATATTTACAGTCAATTACTTCCTGGAATCGTTAAAATTAAAGCACTTCTCTGATATTCTAATCTGCCTTGTTATATAAATAGTCCCCCTTTCCCAGAAAGTCCTCTTTTCCTTCCATAAGCCCACACGCATGAGTCCTGACCAGGTCCCATCAGAAGGGTCATCAGGAAATCATGCCCTCCCTGCACAGGCAGGTACCCCTAACACCACAAGCCCTTCCCTGCCCTCCTGCATGGCTACCTCCCACCTGTACTGACTCAGATGCCACCTCCTCCGTGAAGCCCCCCATCACCTCCCGTAGCTGGTTGTATTTGCGCACCCTTAGATCTCCTGTGGCTCTTCCCCTGGGCTTCTCTTAAGGCTCTGATCACTTCATTGGGAAGGTAGTTTTCTGTCCTACTGGACTGACCGTGGGGCCAAGACTTGTCCTGAGTGATCCTGCTACCTTGCTGTGCTGGGCAGAGCACCTGGCATACCCTTGAGGCTCTCTGCATATTTGCTGAACGGGGGAGGATCTGGGGCAAACCTGAAAGCACCCAGACATTCCTTTGGGACTGTCTCTGTGCCTCTCTGTAAATCACAGTCGTAGAAACATCTCACAAACCCCTTTTCTTCCATGCATTAACATAAGCCTTCTCTGCTTGCTACTCCCTTAAAGAGGAGTGCACCTTAACTAAAGTACCATTGTTTTCCAGGGAGAAAACCAGTTTACCAGCAAAGAAGTGAAATTTCATTTTTGCTTTTTGCCTGCTTGCTGTTTATCCCTCCCCCAAACTGACCAATTGCTGCTGCTTTTCCTAATTTTAAAGCAGCGTCTCATTTTTTCCACGTGGTGAAGATTACATGTTAAAATATTGCTATTTCTAAAATGTTGCTCAGTCCTGGGAGTAGCTTTTATTTGTCACAGAGTCTGCAACATCTCTAGGCCTGTTTCTGTTTAGTTTAGGCTAAAAAAAAATGGTCCTTAATAGGTCTATTCTTCCTTCCTTTTTTTGTGGGAGTCTTGGGAGAGGGTCTTGAGCTCTCCAGAAATACAGGCTTCTATTTGAAATTAGCATTTTTCTTTAAAAAGAAAGAGACTCTAACCTGTCACCAGCTGAGTGTTTTCTGTAAAAAGTGATGGATTCTTATGAGAAGAGAGGAGAGCTTTCTCCACAGGCGTGAGTCAGAGAAATGACAGAACAGAATGGAAAAATTCCTTCCCGCTGAGAACACCTTAGGATACATCGTGTCTCTTTCTTAAACCAAGTCCCTCGGTTTCAGCACTTCACGTGCTGTGAATCTCCATCGATGGTGCAGTTGTCTTAAAAACGGATTGCTCTACATTTTCTGTACTGAAGTCCATTCTGATTACTGAACTAAAAATCAGGGGAAACAGGCACTGACATACATTGCTGATAGGAGAACAAAATCATCCAACCCCTTACGGAAGGGAATTGGACAATAAAGCATCTACACGTGCATTTACCCTTTGACCCAGCAATTCCCCTTCTAAGAATTTACCCTGAAGACACATGCCCTGAAATACAAAGCAAGATGTGCACAAGGTTATTCATTGTGGCATTATTTTTGGAAGCGAAACTTTGGAAACAACCTAAGTACCCATCCCAAGGAGACTGAGTGAACAAACTATGGTGTAGACATGAGGACGAGCAAGGCACCTCTGACCGGATGTGAAGTGATTCCAGTGGTCAGTGAAAGAAGCAAGGTATGAAAGAGCATATGTAGTGTGCTCCTTTGTGAACTAAAGAGGGGGAAATTAAACAATTATACACACACTTTTCCCCCTGAAAAAACAAACACGGGAAAGGAAAAAAGAGAAACTAAAAAAAATGGTTACTTCCAGAGTTGGGGTAGAAGGTAAGATTTTTCTGAGAGTACTTTTTATATAGTTTTGACTTGTAAATGATATAGATGTTTTACATATAATAAAAGAAAATCTAAAAGTATGGGAAAAAAATTAAACTCTAGCATTGAAACAAATGAACCAAAGTGATTAACAAATTGATATCATAACCACACAGAAAAAAATTAATTAAATTAATTTTGAAGATAATATTCTATCTTTATGCCCTTACTGAGATCTATTCTAGGACTTAAAAAGGCAAAGATATCTTAAACTTTGTTTAGTAGGTGTTGTGGGATGAACTGTGTACCCTGAAAGGTATGTTCAAATCCTAACCCTTGGTACCTATGAATGGGACTCGATGTGGAAATAGGGTCTTTGCAGATGTAACCGGGTTACAATAATGTCATACTAGACTAGAGTGGTCCCTAATCCCATGACTGAGGTCTTTATAAGAAGAGGGAAATTTTGGTAAAGAGATGCACAGAAAGGAAAGTGCTGTGTGAAGATGTTGGCAGAGATTGGAACGATGCACCTACCAGCTGAGGAGCACCAAGGCTTCCCAGCAACTCCAGAAGCCAGGACAGCGGCATGAAGCAGGTTCTCCCCCACAGCTATCAGAGGGAGCATGCCCCTGCTGGTACCTTGTTTTTGCACTTCTGGTCTCCAGAATTGTGAGAGAGAACAAATTTCTGCTGTTTTTAAGCCACCCAGTTTGTGGTATTTTGTTACCTAAGAGACCAGTACAGTAGATTTGTTGTTGGTTATGGTAGAGTGATTTTGAAATTCTTCTGTGTGTACTTGTAGAATAGAGCAATATCTTATACTCTACTGATGATGAAAACCAGGCTCCTCGCTGTTAGAAAAGGAAGATGAAAATATGGAATGGGGGGAATAAGAAGGAACACTGTATACTGGATTGGAATAGGAGGTATCCATATGACTTCACTGACACACACACGTGCACACAATTTCCTAGCTATGTCTGCTAGAATGTCCTAGAAGCAATGACCCATGAGTAGAAATGAGCACCCCTAGCCCCCAGATCTTGGTGTCTAAATACCATTCTCCACTGAAAGGAACTAAGCCTCCTTGGGAATATGGCTAATTCCACACCTGGGATATAGAAAGTATAAGAAAGTATATAAAGTATCTTGCTGTGTCTGAAAGCAAGGAAGTGCTCACTGACAGGAGGAGATATAAATGTTAAGGGACATCTTAGCCAGCTTGAAAGGGCTCCTACTGACCAAATTTGTGACTGTTTGAGCATCAGAAGGAATAAGACAATAATGGATTAAAATGCATTGAATTAAAAAAACAAATACCATGAGTCCATAGTGATATTCCAAAACAAAATGAAACAAACCAAAAAACAAAGGAAGGGTCTTTTTCATAGAAGAAGATGAACTAATGTAAGTAGAAGGAGTACTAGAACATCCCCATTTTCCAATTCCCAATGTAATAGTCAGTTCAGGATCAATACTGGATGTTAAGAGCCATAGAGTGAAAGGATAATAGGAAAGAGGATATTTACATGGTCTCTAACTATCACTCTGCAAATAATTATTAGCTGCAAAAGGAAAAATTGTACCTTTACTTCAGAACAATCTGGCAGCTTCCAAATTAACCACATGATCGAAGTGAGCATCGGGAAAGTGGGCCACACTGACATTAGTGCCTCCTGATGGATGGAGCTCGAAGTCCTCATCGCCTGGTGCATTCTTGCTAAGTGTTTAACCCGAATCTAATGAAGCATCTAGACCTAACTTCCAGCTTAAAGGAAATACAGGAAGTAAAGGAACAAATTGAACAATACATGAGGAAGCAGCCAGACAAACCTACAATGGGGGCAATTCTACCAGTTGAAAAGCCTGGATTTTTATAAAGTTGGCCATGGGAAAAAAACAGAGAGACTATTTTAGATTACAGGAGTCTAGAGCAAACAAACCAACAAAAGCAGGGATCGAAACGTGATTAAATATTGATTCACAGGTCCCAGCTATCAAAGACATTTTAAGGACAATTGGGGGACATTTGAATATGCCTGGACATTAGATATACTATGGAATGATGGTTAATTTTCTTAGGTGTGATAATGGCGCTGTGATTATGTAGAGGGATGTCCTTACTCTAAGCTGTACACCAGGTACGTAGGGATGAAGAATTATGATGCCTGCAAGTTACTTCCATTGGTTTAGCGGAAATAAAGGAGGAAGAGAGAGAAAAGAGAGATAATCCCAATATGCCAGGGGTTAATAATTTTTTGAATCTAGATCAAGGGCATATGGGAATTCATTGTACTACACTTTCAATTTTTCTGAACATTTAGCAATTTTCTCTATAAAAAGTTGGGGAAAAGGGAAAAAAAGTATTTAGAGAAGTAGCACATTGGATTTAAGGCATCAAGTTTAAGTGTAATCAGATGTGTGGTATAAAATACTGAGGTTGAGATGGGATGGAGGCCAGGGGCAGAAAGAGACCTCTGCCCCTCACGTCGTCAAGCCTGGGAGCTCTGGGGTGCCAGGACCCACTGGGATGTGAGCCCCAGGAAAGCTCTTGGTGCCTTTTGTTCACTGCTAAATCCTCGGTACCTAGAACAAAGCCTGGATCCTAGCAGGTGCTCAGTGCGCATCCATCATCTGACTCAGTGAACTGTAAATAGCTCAGGGATAAACAGCTTTGATTTCTGAGTCAAAGATCAGGAGGACTTACATTGCTTTGCACATGTATTGCGAAACGACAACAGGTTATACCAGTTGACATCCAACCAGTGTCTTTCACCGCACTCTTTCCAGTGCTCAGTATTAGAATTTTTTTAAAAGTACCAGTTTGATAGATGAAAAAATGATGTCTTGTTTTATTTTGCATTCCTTTCTTTACCAGTGAAGTCAAATTTTTGTTTGTGTCTCATCTTTTTATATTCTTCTTTTGTGAATAATCTTTTCAGGTCCTGCTGGCTTTAATTTTAGGATGTTTATGTTTTTCTAACTGATTGGTGAATACGATGTGTGGTGTTGTTTGTATGAGGGTTTTTTTAACATTGCCCACTTCATAGGAAAGGAACGTGTTTCTGAAGGATGTGCGAATTACACGGTGCTCCCCGAGGGCACGTCATTTCATCTCCTATTATCTGAAGAATTTATTCTATTGTCTTTCACCTACTAGAGGTTAAAAAATAATTTTTGAAAAATGCCTGCATAAGTTAAGTATTTAAAGTTGTAAACATATTTTCGTTGTTTAAAAGTTATCTTAATTAGGGAAGGAAAGTATTTCTCTAAGAATCTGGTAACTTTCAAGGAACATTTCAGTAAAATGCAGCATTTTTATTTTATTTTCTTCAAGGCGGCTGGATTTTAACCCGGGGGTCTTAGGTCAGGTTCCCTTGAGATTTGAACGCAAGTGATTCGTTAAGGAAGCGCTCCCAGGAGAAACCAGCGAGGGAGCGGGAATCAGGAGGGGAAGAGAGAAAAGCCCAGCAAGGGTGTGATTTCAAAGTCCCCGTCTCAGCTGCTCCCCCAGAAAGCATAAAACGCCCCTCAGAGTTTGTCCCCACTTGCCTCAGGGAAGCAACAGTCATTGCTTAAAGACCGCGTGGGCTGCGTATGGGGGGAGTGGGGCAGGTAAACTCCCAGGCGTGGAAAACAGGAAAAAGACAGGTACAGTCAGAGGGATTTGCTGTCAAGCCTTTGGCCTGGCATCAGATGGGTATCAGTAGAATTGCCTTCTATTCCTGGGGTACAGATGCTCCCCATGTATCAGCCATCTATCACTGTGTAACAAATGGCCCCAGGACTTTGCAGCTTACAGCAACATTTATCCCCTCACCTGGCTTCTGTGGGTCAGAAAGCCCGTGCTCCTGGCTCGGGGTCTCTCCTGAGATTGTGGTCAAGTTGCTGTCCAGGCCTGGAAGCTCCACTCCAAGCTCATATGGGTGCTTGCTGGTGGGAAGCCTCGGTTCCTCACCACGTGGGCTGTCCCAGGGCTGCCGAGTGTCCTCATGACATGGAAGGACACGGAAGCTGGCTTCCCCAGAGTGAGTGACCCAAGAGAGATGGATGCCCCACTGTCTTTTATGACCTTGCCTCTGATTCACACATCCTAAGTCCATCCATCATTTAGAAGTTGTCACTGGGCCCAGTCCACACTCAACAAGAGGAGTCACACAAGGACGTGAATACTAGACTGGGAGGCCATGGGGTCATCTGGGAGGTGCACTACCACATATTCCTTCTGCTTTTTGCCAGAAAAATTATGAAGACAACCTGTGCCACTGTCCCATTTTGTGAGTCTGGCACATACAAAGACTCCAGAGCGGACAGACACTGGGACCTTTCTGCCCAAACTTCCTTCCCCCTTTCCTCTCTGGCATGGGTTTCTGTGCTTGCATCTTCCTGGGCACTTCAGAAGTCCCCTTTAGATAGAGCAGGCTCTTTCTGTAAAACGGGCCACCTGGATCTGACGTTCCACCTTGAACCCAAGTCCAGCCATCTCATTTCTTTTGCTCACGCACATCCTCAGCTCTCTCCTGTCCACAGCTTGACAGCCTTCTCTCTGCTGACGTGTGACTTTGCAACCTGGCGTGGTAGTTAAACTTGGCCAAAAGAGAGCATGCTATTCAAGATCTTAATTTGGAGGTTTTACAGCTGCATGACTGGCAGTGTCTGGAGTTAGGAACTGACAGCACCAATGACCCATGTCAGAGAGAGGAAAGGCGGGGAGACTGCAGGCTCCCGTGCAGACTGGCAGGCTTGGCTGTGCATGGGAACCTCCAGGGTGCTGAGGGCTGCCTCACCTGCTCTTTTCTGCCTCTGCAGCCCGCACCTCCTCCCCATCCCCCTTGTGCGATGCAAATCCCAGTACATTGTTTAGGGGCAAAGAAGTAATTTCTCCCATGGGTTCTTGTAGGGCGTGAAGAATGACACATGCAATGACATTGCTGTAGTGAATGCAACAGGGAATTTTGAGTGGCAGGTTTTTACGGCATCTTTTAATGTAAGCCAGGGGCATGCTATAAAAATGCAGCTCAATGGAGACTTTTCTGCCAAAGTCGAGGGGCGGATGGAAAGTACCAAACGATAAATGCAAGACCACGGCCCTGCGAGGGCCTGGTGCAGACCAGGGATGAGACCCAGATTATCAAAGTATAAGCGGGTTGCAAGACCTTCAAGCTGCCTAAACTGGGCCCTGCTGGAGCCGGAGAGAGCTCAGGCTCGAGGCAGAGACTTGACGTGTGCGTGCTCTGCATGGTGCTTATTCCCAAATAAAGCCAGTGATGCCAATGGAACCGGAAATACGTTTATAAACTCCCAGGACAATGTGTAAGGATCACGTTAACGTAAGAACGGTAGAGGAAGTTCAAGCTGTTCAAATTCCAACAGACGTTTATTTACTGAACACCTACTATGTGGCAAGAACTACTTAAAATGTTTTCCATACATTCTTTTATTGATTCCTCACAGCAACCCTGTAGCGTTGGATGATACTTATAAAGTTCGGAACCTTTTCTGATCAATGGCATTTGCTTTATTTTCTTAAACATTGATTTCCTCACCAGTAGACATAAATTCCAGGATTTCTGGAAATGATTTATAAGAACAGCTAGTAACTTTTAATAGAGATTTTGATTACTTTTATAGTGATTACTATGTTTTTCTAATCTTAGATCAGTTAACTTCAAATACCAATTTCTATATGGAAATACTGTTATTTATCTAACAACATTTTGGGGGTTTCTATTTTCTGACTCTGCCACCTTCTTTTTGGAAAGTCTTAGAAACATGATCAATTGCCTTGCTCAATCTATTTTTTAAAAGTGATTAGTGTATCTGCCTCTTGA
This sequence comes from Cynocephalus volans, assembly GCF_027409185.1. Taxonomy (NCBI): domain Eukaryota; kingdom Metazoa; phylum Chordata; class Mammalia; order Dermoptera; family Cynocephalidae; genus Cynocephalus; species Cynocephalus volans. The sequence goes on from NC_084460.1 coordinate 294,924,585, forward strand.
TATCGCTCAAATAGTTTCAGTTTGAGGCAGCTACTCCTGCACAATCAACATGCTCAAAATAAACAAACTAAAATAAAGCCAGAGGATAGCTGACATTCAGCCTTTTAAAAAAAGTATAAGATACATTGTTGCATTGGCATACATTCCTTTATGAAAATTAAGAAATAGGACCAAAACCCTCAGTATCCTTGCTGCTTGCCTAGGGGTAATCTGCCCAGGGCCAGGATCTTCTCCCAAAAAGCAGTTCTTGGTTTGCTCCAGACCATACACAGTTCCCTCTGTTGGGTACAATTGAGATAATTGGTGCCCAGAAACATTTCCAAACAGAAATGCACCAGGACCACACAACTAAGGCCCAACAATGGATTCCTAGAATATCAGCTTTGGGGCATGGGGGCTTCCTGGGAAGCCGTCAGGAAAGTGGTGGCTAAATCACCCTGAGTCACCAAATAGGAAATTTTCTGATAGAAACTGGCACTCAGAACAGTGGAGATGCGAATAAATGTTTGCTAAATGAATGAACACATAAATGACTTGACACAAGTTTGCAGGAGTGAAGCATCTGCTAAAAATAATGATTTTTGTTTTAGAGAAGCTAACCACAAAGCTATTCATTCATTCTGCTGATATATGGATAACAGAATAGATCATCCATGGAGGCAATTATTCAGTTATGATCAGGGCTGCAGTGTAAGGCAGCTCAGGCTATGCACTGACTAACATTGGAAATAACTTTTAAACAGATGATAGTAAGAATGGAGCCCTCAAGAGCCAGACCCTGAAATCACACCCTCAACTTAAAGGAGGGTACTTCCTTCCATACTCTCTGACAGGGGAGGCATGCATCCAGATCATTCATTCATTCATTTCTTCACTCAATCAATCAACTGTCTTAAGCCTGGGGATATGACAATGAATAAAACACCAGTCCAGCCCTCAAGTTATAGTCTAATAGAAAAGACAGGTAAGTCACCAGAAAATCATATATCAGTATATATGGTGGAGTTATTATAGGGTGTTACAGGAGCTTAAGAAAGGGGTTTCTAATGTAGTCTGAGACGGGAAGCATGAGGGAGGGGTGGTGAGTCACAGAAGCCTTCGCAGAAGAAGCTAAGTGAGAACTGGAGGATGAATAGAAAGTACACAGGCAACCCTGGTGGGCTGGGGGAGCAGCAGGTGCAAAGGCCCTGTGGTGACAGCACTTCCAAATCATCAAGATACAATAACAGGTAACATGTGTTAGGTACCAATCATTGTTCTCAGTGCTTTCCAGATACTTACTTATTTTTTCCTTCATAATGCCCCTATGGGTTAAGTATTATTACTATCCCCAACTTAAAGATGAGGAAACTGAGGCAAAGAAAGGCTAAGTAACTTGCCTAAGATTAAGCCTGGGAGACTAGATCCAGAGCCTGCAGTCTTTTTTTCCCCTCAAGATATTATTTTTACATTTAAAAAAAAATCTCAAAAGCTGCAAGTTACAAGTACAGTACAAAGAACATGAAATTTTTAAAAAAATTTTTTTAACTTTTCCTGAACCACTGGAGGGCAGTTGCTGACCTGATGTCTCCTCATCCCCAAATGCTTTGTGTATATTTTCTACGAGGAAGGACTAGTTCCTGTACAACCAACATACAACCATCAAAATCGGGAAGTTCACTCTGATACACTATGTACAGCTGGTCCTCAGCCTCCATTCAAATCTCTGCTGTTGTCCCAGTGGTGTCCTTTAGAGTAAAAGATCCAATCCCTGTTCACTCAGTCCAGCCTCTCTGCCTCCCTTCAGTCTGGGACGGTTCCTCAGTTTTCACTTGGCTTTTGTAATCTTGATCCATAGAAAATTTCAGACCAATTATTTTGTAGAATGTTTCTCCGTTTGGGCCTTTCTGATATTTTTTGTGATTACACTTAGGTTTTGCATCTTGGGCAGACTACCCTGTTTAGTTGTCATATTTTTGAATTTTATAAAACTGAGACTGTACTGTGTGTTCTTCTGCCATCTCCCCAAAGCACGGCTGCAGTTTATCGTATGTTTGTTCGCCCTGGGCCTTATCCATGTGTTGTCCGGTTTCAACTCAGCTCCTCCCCACGTAAGCAGGAGGTAACTGAGGCTTAGGGAGAGCACGAGTGTATTTACCCAAGGCCACGTGCCAGTATAAAGAGGATCCAGGGCTCGATCCACTCTGAACCCCTCTGTTCTCTTGCCTGTCCAAGGACCTGCTCTTGAGAGGACCCAGCTGGGCCTCCTAAGGTCAGGGCAGGTTTCTAAGCAAAGAGAAACAGGCTTGTGGGTCCACTCACCTTGGCTTCCAAGCCTCCCCAGAGCCAGCCCATGAGCGAAAAAATGTTAAATTAAGAATTCAAAGGAATTAGAAAAAGATGCAACTAATACAGTCCACGATCGTGACTAATAGAAGAAACAGACTAACACTGTGCCTAAAGGATTGATAGAACCTGCTGTGGATTGACTGAACTGTGTCCCCAAAGTTCATATATTAGAAGCTTAATCCCCCACTGTAACTGTTGAGGTTGGGAAATCCTATTACGGTAACTGAAAGGTGGGGCCATGTCTACGGCCATACCACCCTGAACGCACCCGATCACGTCTGAAAGGTGGGGCCATGAAGAGGTGATTAGATGCAGAACCATGCAGTAGTGAATAGATAATAATGGTGGTCAGCGGTGTGGTTCTGAGAGCTTTAAAATGAGAGCACGTGAGAGTCTCTCTCTCTGCTCCACCATTGTCTGCCATGTGAGACCCTGCACCACCGAAGGAGACCTTCACCAGATGTGTTCCCTGGACTTTGGACTTCCCAGCCTCTGAAACCTTAAGCAATAAATTTCATTTTCTTACAAATGACCCAGTTCCAAGTATTTTGTTATAAGCAACAGAAATGGACTAATTCAGAACCAAAATCAGGTTACTGAAAAGTGATAGTTATAAACAGTCAAGTAAACAAAATAAAAGGCATATGAATGATCACAGTTAAACAGAAATAGGAAATAAAATAAGTTAACCCCCACCCCCAAACCATGCAAAACCCAGAAACTTAGGAATTTAAATAGTAAGGTAAAAACAAAATAAAGGGGGAAAAAAGGCATTGAAATAAATCTAGAGCACTAACTTTTGGTAGTGGTGATTAATATAAAGCTAAAACACAAAAGGAAAATATTTAAAAGGTGATTAAAACAGAAGGAAAATCAAAGTGAGAAAGCTTAAAAATTAAAAGAATGTCAGGTAAAAGAAACTACAATAACCAAAATTAGGCAAAATAAACCTAAATAGACAATTGAACAAGTGAGAAGATGTCAATAGTTTAAAACACCAAAGATGTGAGTAAGAGGAGGTAAGCTCAGGCCCCCAAAGCCTGGTGGTATTATCATCATTATTTATTATTATTGTTATTATGTTAAACGTTAAAGGATCAGCAAGTCCGAGACATTGTCCATTTGACCCCTTGAAATCTATGTTCCTTGCAAGTTCCTGGGCCTCTGTCTGGTCACCTGTGGGCCTGGGCCAACAGCAGGGCTGAACCTGAGAGAGGGGAGGAGCTCTGATAGCCGCGTCCACCTCCAGTGCCACCCAGAGAGAGTCACCTGCACTGCGGCCCATGTCAGGGGAATATGTCCCTGCAACTCCTGCAGGGGGAGAAGTTCAGAAGTGCTGAAAAGAAGATGTAGCTCTCAAAAGTATATGAAATTAGCTACATAAAGTGTGAAACATGTCACAGTTATATTTGTTCTGAGACGGTGTAAAAATAGAAACAATTTCAGAGACAGAAAATCCAAACCTCTCTTCAGTCATCATGTCCAAGTGGCCTGAGGTCCTTCGGATACTCTAGTGTCTTTGTTTAGGTCCACAGTACTGGGTGGGCAAGTACTGTGTGTTTGTACTTGCCCATAGTGTGTTTGTTTGGAAAAGGATTCCTGGGCTCATTCTGGGTCTCTGAAGTCCCCAGTCCTCTAATCTACTCATCCCAGCCCCTCCTGTTCTTACCTCTGTTCTCTGCTTCTCACTTCATCCGAGTCCCCTTTGACATTCTGTAACTACACAAGATATGTTTGGGGTTGCCTGGATCTTGGAAGATTCTCCCAAACAGCTCCCAGTAATGAAGGGGAATGGTGGCCCCATTAATACTGTCCCCTGCTCTTTTAGCTGTTTGACTCAAAGATAAACACCTGACCCAGGGATGGCCAACCAGGTTCATCCTCTTAGACATTCTTTTTCTCTAAGAGATGCAAAAGGGAGTCCCCGTTGGCTGGGGAGAGCCAAGCTGAAAGGTCATACTGGCCATGGCTGCCATTCGGGTCATGTGCAAGCTCACAGGCAGAGAGAAGAAGCTGGTCCAAGGACAGGAACAGAGCAGACCACAGAGAGAAGCAGGGAGGAGAGCACCTCGTGGCCCCTGAGAAGAGGATGAAGTGACTCTGGTTCCTCACGACTTTTCTATTCCTGCAAAGATGGGCTTCATCTCTCATACTTGGATTCCTTGGAATTGCAGCATCTTAACAATATTCCTCTTTTACTTCAACAAATTTGAGCTGGCTTCTGATCTTTGCAATTAAATCAGCCTTGATCAGGGAATAAGATCAGGATGTCACCACTTCAGTGTTTTAATGGAAGTATTCGCCAGTGCAATAAGGCAAGAAAAACACATAGAAAACATGAAGATTGAAAAGAAAGAAATAAAACCAACTTTACTTGCAGATGGTAAGATTGTGTGCACCGAAAATCTATATGAATATACAAACAATTAGAACCAATAAGTGAATTTATTTAGATCACAGGATACTAGGTGAATATGCAAAAATTAATTACATTTCCACATACTACCAAAAACAATTGAAAAATGAAATTACAAAACATTGGCATTTAAAATAGATTAAAAAGCATGGAATATCTAGGAAGAAATTTAATTAAAATATGTATAGAACCTTTATACATTGCTGGATTAATTTAAAGAATGTCTAAATAAATGGAAAGTTAGGACATGTTCATAGATTGAACAACTTGAGGTACCAATATTTGGGTATCAACAATTCCCCCAATTTTTAAAAAATTGATAGATAAAAATTGTGTGTATTTAGTGTATGCAACATGTTTTTTTTGTTGCTGTTGTTCACTTTTCTTTATTATTATTATTTTGGGTTTTTTTAAAGAAAATGTAATTTTATTAATATTATTTTTTTACATTCTATGATGTTGTTATAGAGCAGTTGGGAGGGAGAGGGAGGGGGAAAGGGGGAGGAAATGGGATGGAAGAAGGAAGAAGGAAGAGGTGTGGGATTGAGGCCTGTGGCAGCCCCCTCATTCCTACAGGGGAGACCAGGAAGCTTCCAGTGGTGGCTTGGTCATTGCCAGGCTGGGTGCAGATGTCAGGGGGGTGTGGCAAAAGCCCTCACCCCCCAGCAACCCCAGCTTGGGAACCTGGGGCCCTTCATGCTGTGGCTTGGTGGTTATCACTGGGCTGGTTTCACATGTCGGGGGGTGTGGCCGAGGCCCTCAGCCCCCCACCGCCCCAGCTCAGGAGAGCCCAGGCGCTTCCTGTGGTGGCTTGGTGGTCAACAACATGTTGTGTTGAATGTATACATTATGGAATGGCTAAATCAAGCATTGATCCCCAAATTTATGTATAGAGACAATACAATTTTAACCAAAATCCTAGCAGGTTTTTTTTTTGGTAGAAATTGACAAACTGGTTCTAAAATTTATATGGAACTGAAAAAGATTTAAAATAGACAAGACTATCTTAAAAAAGAACAAAGTAGGAAGGCTTACACTACCAGATTTTAAACTTAGCATAAAGCAACAGTATTTAAGACACTGTGGTATTGGCATAATTAGATCAATGAAACAGAAGTCCAGAAATAGACCCACATGTCTGCAGTCAGCGGAGTTTTAGAAAAAAAGCACCAATGCAATTTATTGGAGGAACAGAAGGCCTTTTTAATAAATGGTGCTGGAGCATCTAGATATCCATATGGACCATAGACCTAAATGCCAAAGCTGAAAGTAAACTTCTGTTAGAAAACATGGCAGAATATCTTCACAATTTTAAAGTAGTCAAATATTTCTTAGATAGGATAGAAAAGGACAAACAATAAAAGAAAAACAATGATTAATTAGTCTTCAACTAAATTAAAAATTTCCACTCATTAAAAGACCGAAACTTTAAAAGATAAGTGAGTCACAGAGTGGTAGAAAATATTTGCAAAACACATATCTGACCAAGAACTTATATTCAAGATAAATAAAGAACTCCTACAAATTAAAAGAAAAAGTGGGTAAGCAACTTGAACAGGTGCTACACAACAGAAGATACCTGAATGTCCAATAAAAATAAGAAAAGGTGTTCAACGCTGTTAGTCATTGGGGATATACAGAGTAAAACCACTGCAAAAACCCACGATGTATTAGAATGGATACAATTACAAAGACTGACAATTTCAAGTGCTGACAAGGATCTGGAGCAACTGAAACTTTGATACCTTGCTGGTGGGAATGTAAAATAATACAACCATTTTGAGAAATTATTTGCTTGTATCTAGTAAAGTTAAATATACACCTATCCTAAGACCCAGCAATTCCACTCCTAAGGTATACACCCCAGAGCAATGAGTGCACACATCCACAAAAAGTCTTATCTAAGAACATTCACAGCCACCTCGTTCATAATAGTCAAAAACTGGAAGCAGTTCAAATATTCACCAACAGAATGGTGGATAAGTAAATTGTGGTGATACTTCTCAGCAATTACAGAAAATGATCTAATATACATATGTTGATGAATCTTAAAAATATTATATTGAAAAAAATATTATGTTGAGCAAAATGAGTCAGACACCATAGAACACACACTTGCGACCCCATTTGTATGAAGTTCAAGAACCAGCAAAACGAATCTAATTGTGATAGAAGTCAGAAGATGGTTATGTCTGAGAGTGTCAGGTATTGACTGGAAAAAGGGCCCAGGGGAGCCTCCTGGGGCAATGGAAATGTTTTATATCCTGCTCTGGTTGATGGTCATGAGGGTGTATATGTGTGTACCAATTTACCACGATTTGTAGACTCAAGATCTGTATGTTTTATTGCAATGTAAAATGTCCTTCAATAAAGTCCTATTGAAATTGGCTTTATGAAAACACTAACTATAGTGACAGTTATAAAAAAAACCAGGGAGATAAAATATTTGGGGCTCTGCGTGAGATAAACACTTGAGTCTCTCTTAAAGTGTTACCAGTCTTTGCGCCATGTAGAGCTTCTTTTCATTGCTCTTGTTGGTATCTTTTGTCTGTTAAATTTAGGTCATGAAATTGGCATTTATGGGCACAAATCAAGCAAGGAGACAGAGACTTATTTTCTGGCTTGGAGCAAAAGGGACTAAGAATGGATGGTTGAAGGCATTGGGAAAGTGACTATGGAAACGGAATGAGATACTCAAAATCAACCATGGCACTTTATGTCAGGGACCCAGTATGAGAAGACAGGGACACCGAGATGTGGGTAAGGGCAGGATAGTAACACAGATAACAGATCTGACCCTCCGAATGACCGTGCCAGTGACATTGGGAGCGGGCGGGGTGAACGGAAGAATGGGGAAGTAGCCCACACATCTTGTATCAAACAAGCACTCATGTCAATGTAACATGGTCCAGGACAAGCTCGTATTTTAGACTTTTCCTTTAAAAGCAATAACTCAGGGCCGGCCCGTGGCTCACTTGGAGAGTGTGGTGCTGATAACACCAAGGCCACGGGTTCGGATCCCTATATAGGGATGGCCGGTTGCTCACTGGGGAGAGCGTGGTGCTGACAACACCAAGTCAAGGGTTAAGATCCTCTTACCGGTCATCTTTTTTAAAAATAAATAAATAAATAAAATAAAATAAAAAAAGAAAAGCAATAACTCAAAGCCCTGGGAACCTGACAATTCACTGGGAGGTTTCTGTCTAGAAAATATCCCCACAGCAGGTGACTTACCTTGCCATAGCAATCCAGGTCAGAATATGCAATTGAGATAAGTGGCTCAGTGAAGCTCATAGTCCCTGCTTTGAGGTGTCACGATTGCCCTAGATACACTCACCAGAACCTCTGTCCTCACCAAACCACAGGACAGAAGCAAGCACAGGAAACCACTTACAGGCAAGCTGGCTTTGGTGGGTGCAAACAGAACCCCAACCCCCCACTTCAGCCTGCTGTGTGGGTTGGTACCATGTGCCTGGATCGTGCACAGACCACACAAAGCTTTTCCAGTCACTTGCAGGTGATCAGCAAATGGTCTCTTTTGCTAGGTATTAAAAAGAGCAGCTCAACATCATACCCAAACTCCAGCTCGTCCCTCCTCTCAGTCCAGACCTGTCACAGCCAAAGTCCCTGTCTCTTGCCCTATCCTTTCCATGTCCCCCTAGCTGCTGTTGGGGACTTCGCAGTGGGGCACATATGGGGGCTTCTCAGAGACACCTTCCTGGGGGTCTCTGATAGCAACTCCTGACATGTGAGAAGCTCTCAAGCTGGTGACTTTCTGCCAAGTCTCCCCTGGCCCCTAGCAGGAAGCCTTTTGCCCGAGTCCTTTTCAAAGTGGTTCGTAGGTGGCTCCCTTCCTTGGGGTCTCTGCCTTGCCTTGGGCATAATCGCCCCTTGCTCCTGCTCAGCCCCTGCCTCTCGCCTCCCATACAGGCTGCTTCGGTTAGTCCAGCACTAGGTGTTTCCAGGTGCCAGTCACGTTCATGTCACTGCGTCCCCTAGACTTGAGGGATTCCCAAGCGGATCTCTGGAAGCCCCCCTCACTTGGCTTGCGACGTGGGAAAGGCCTCCCTGGGGAAGAGTGGGAAACTCACAGCACCCTGACAAGTCCCTCCAAGCAAAACCTGCAGACATGCCCTGGCTCACCCTTTTTACTGATTGTTGAAATATGGAAACATTTGTGTAGCAACTGGCAAGCGGCCACTGTCGGAGCCCCCTCCTCTCCCCATCCCCAGGGCACCTCCTCAGCGCCTCTGGGACTGTGGCCCCAGTGTTGGGTCCTGTCTGTTATGTATTTTTACTATCACTCCTGTTGGTTCCCTGCACGTGGGGGTGAGTGAGAGGCTGTCCTGTCTCTTGGAGTGTCCCGCGGAGGTCGTCAGACAGTGACAGTGTCGCTCTTGTCTCTTGGGGCTTAAACCAAATCAGAGACAGCAGGAAACAGTTGCCCTTGATATCCAGTTACATGTAAATAACGTGTGTGTATGTATATGAGAGTGCTTCAAAAAGTTCTAGGAAAAATTTTTTAAAATACGAATCTTTCCATAAACTTTTTGGAGATCCCTCGTATAATCAAGGGACCAGTGAGCAAAGCAACCTCAGGAAGCCAAAGGCTGCCTCCCCACCCCGTTCTGGGGTTCTCAGTAGGTGGCCTGGTCCATAACGCCCCAGTGCAGGGTTGGGATCAGTGTCTGCCTTAACCATCCGCGGAGTTGTAGAGATTGTGAAGCTTCTAGGAACTTAACTGAAAGAAATAATGAGGGCTGGGCATCAGGGTTTTGCCACCATATTTGTGCTGATGTGGCTTATAAGACAGCAACAATTTGAAACTGCCTTGGTCAGAGAGGGCTGTTTCCTCCCTGTGTTCATTCCCCACTTCTTCCTTACTGACGGGACCAATTTACTGGCAGCAGAAACAGATCCAACCTGAACAAGACATACATTCTCCAGCTTCCCTTGCAGGTGGAGGTGGCCACGTGGCCCAGTTTTGGCCAATGAGATATGAGCAGCCATACTTGGGTGGGCTTCAAGGAAGCTCCTTGCAAGAAGGAGACCTGGCTGGCACATGCCCTTCACTCCAGGCCTTCTTCCTTTTCTCCACCTGAACTGTGGCTGTGATGGCTGGAGCCCTGGCAGTCATCTTGACAGATGGCAGAGTAGAAAACTAGAAGGAGCCCAGGTCACTGAAGGCATGAAGGAGCTGTGGTCACAACTCTCCAGACTTCCTTCACCCAAGGCTCTGTTTTGTTTAGCTGTGTTATGTGTCTGTTGTTGTTTTTTGTTGTTATTGTCTGCAGCTAAATTCAGTCCTAACTGGTACAATGCCCAAATGTCTCACAATATGAGCGTGATTAATAAGTCACAATCCACAAAGCTGTGCTATCTACCCTAAGTGAATCACTGTGCAGTGTAAGCATGTATTGAAACAACACACTGTATCCACAAATATGTACATCTAAATTTAAAATAAAAAAAGAGGCAAATTTTAAAAAAAAGTCACAGTCCAGTCATACTACAGCATATTTATAGAAGTTATATAATTGTTAAAGATTTAGTAACATGGAGAGGTGTTTGTGATATACTATTAAGTAGGTTACAAGACAGGACATGCAGTAAGATCCTATTTTATGAACAGAAAGTATGCATGAGACATGTTGAAAAAAGTCTTGAAACACATTTATGATAGATGAAAACCTCTCCAAGTGGTGGTGGTGCAGTGATTTTTCTTTTAGGGTTTTTTTTTTTAAGAAAATTATGGAGTTTTGTTGTTGTTGCTTGTTTTGTTTGTTTTTTAACACAGGCAGCTAACACTTTTTTCTTTGCAACACAACTCCCTTGTACTCTCATCAAGACTTGGCAGCAATGATCTCTGCTCCATCTTTTCACAGCCCGGCCCTTCCTCATGACTTGCCATCTCTTACCTCGTTTTCAGGGCTCCTGGGCCTGTCTGCGTTGGTATTCTCCAGGGAGGCATTCTGCTCTGGGGGAAACTCAAGGTCAGGGGCTCATTTACAGACTTTCCATTTTCTCGTGAATCTGTGACATTTAGGAAATGGAGCAAGTTAGAAAATACGCATCTCCCCCTTTTCAGGCAATTTTCTCTATGACCAGGACAATAGCAACTTGTCACCTTGGAAGGGGAAGGACGTGGAGTGAGGGTGGTGTTCCTCCTGTCACTCCCTGAAGGGGGATTTGCACACCTTGTGCTGTGTTTGGTGACCTGGGATGCCATGTCTATGAAAATTGTAACTATGATACAAGAAACTTCATATACATGTATGTACACTTGTACATACATGCACACACATACATACATAGTGGGCAAAAAGAATATTGGAAATAAGATCGCAAACTTAGATGGTTAGTGTCCTAGAGGAAAACAAAGCCATAACCATTGGTGTTACCATTTCTACCGGACAAAAATCATTTACAACTTGTCAAGCTTTGAACAGCTAACTTTGCAACGTCTGAGTCCTAATCGGTATTAAACAGTAAGTTACCTTCCTTAGAATGCTGAATCACCCATAAAGGGGATTGTGAGTCAGTGCACTGGTATGATTTTGAAAGGGTGCACGTTTAGCAGATGAAACAAAGAATGTCCTACACGTTCCAGACCGAGAGTACCGTCGCGAACCCAGAGCCTGGGCTGCTTTTGTGCTTAGGGAGCGGATCAGAGAGGGCTCCTGCCTGGCCCTGCCCCCACACTCTCCCCCAGCACGTGGGGCAGAGCACCTTCTCCTTGGTCTTCGGATCAGCAGACGCTGGACAGTCTTGGAGCATTAACTCCAGGGAGGTGAAATGAGGGAGTCACTTTAAAAATAAAACTGCAAGTCTGATGAAAATAGTTAGGGCTGGATGTAAATGGCTCCTCTGAGGGTGGCAGGAAGTGAAGTGACCCTGGTTGCAGTCTACACTGGCGTTGGCACTCCCGGTGTGGCACCGGGAGGCCACAAACTCAAGGCTCTTTCCCCATCATGCTGTTTCCCTCTCCAGCCTCAGCTCAGACACAGCCTCACACCCCTTTTTTCCCACCCTGGAAAGATCCCTGACCCCAACCCTGGTGGCTGCAAGTGCTGTCCTGTCTGCTGGTAACATTCCAGCCCTGCCCTGTCTGTAATGGGGCCACCAGCCATGATGGCTGTTACACACTTGAAATGTGGCTAGTGTGACTGAGGAAGTGAATTTTTCATCTTTCTTAATTTAAATTTAAATGTAAAAATGCATACTCAATTCAGTTGTTGGAAAACCTTGAAGGATATTTGGAACAATTTGGGTATGTAAATCTACTTTTCTGACTGTACATTTTATGAAATCTAAATCCAGATCAAGTATTTCCAATGAAAATGTGGCATGCAAATGGAGAGGGGCTGCAAGCATAAAATACTCAACAGATTTCAAAGACCTAAAAAATTATAAAATATCTCTGATAATTTTTATATTAATTATTAACTACCTGATAAAATAGTAAATTTTTTGGATATATTGAGTTAAGTAAAATGCATTGTTAAAATGAATTTCACCCATTTCTTTGTACTTTTTTAATGTGGCCACCGGAGAATTTAAAATGACATATGTGGCTAGTATTACTTCTATCGGACAGTGCTCTGAACCCCTCCTCCATTGCACAGGCTTTGGGACTAGAAGGATTTGAACTTCATTTCAAGCCATACCACTCACTAGCTGTGTGATTTTGGGTAAGTGGCTCAGTCTCTCTGGACCTCAGTTTTATTTTCTCATCTGTAAGATGAGTCTGGTAAGAGCACTGCTGAAAGGCCTGCTCGCTCAGCTACCTGCGTGTGCTCAGCCAGGTTAGCTCCCGTCCTCTCTCTGGCTGCCCTTTCCCATCCGTCCACACTTATCTTCTTTGGGAGGTCGCTCCCAACCCCACCAGAAGGGTCTAGTACTTTGCCTTTCCCTCTGCTGTGCACCCTGACACATGGCTTGCAGTAAAGCCACATCATTACAATTAATCCACTAGGTTCCTCAACGGCAGTGACTCCAACTTGCTTTGTGTGCAAGAATGTGTTTTTAATTTACAGTTTTCAAACATGCACAAAAGGTGAGAGAGTAATATAAAGTACCAATCTCCCAGCTTCCATGACTGTAGTATTCCAGTCATCGTATTTCTCTCACTTAATTCGGTGCTTAACACCTGCTTTTGTTAGAGTTTACGTAGAAGGCTGACAACCGCGAATTCTACTACCATCCAGTGGTAGAGTCAGCGTCCCCTCCCTTTTTGTCTGGGCTGGCCCTGTGGGGCGCTCTGACCAGCACAGTGTGGGACAGTGGCTAGACCAGTTCGGAGTGCAGGCCAAAAGAGGCCTGGAAGCTTCTGCTCTTGTCTCGGAATCCTGCTGCCACGTGAGAAGCCTGAGCTGGCCTGCTGGGCGATGAGAGACCACATGGAGCAGAGACAAGCAGTCCCAGCTCAGGCCCCTCTTGGGCCAACCAGCTCACTAGGGCCAACTGCAGCAAAAAGCAAGTTAAACTCAATACAGGGTTTAGTGAATATTTTTGAATGAGTGACTGAAATTCCCGGGTCTAAAGTAGGGGTTGCCATCTCCAACAAATTCATGGCAGCTTGTTGTCTGCTGGTGGCTCCCGTGCCCAGGGGCTGGGAAACGATCATGACCCCTATACCCCAACATGCTGCCCACTCAGCCATGTGGGCAAGTCACAAGGGAAGGGGTCTATAGCTCTGACACTCCCCGTTTGTAAAGGTTTCTGAACTTTATTCTGCTCGACAAATATATTTGGAGCAGATACAATGTGCTAGAAACTGGTCTAAAAGATGAAGGGGTCCTGTTGCAAAAAAGTTCCCAAGGTTTTAATCTTACTTATTTGCAGGGCAGCAGAAACTGGCCATCACCGTGACCACGAGAGAATAGGATTGAACCAGCGTGTGTTCTAGGAGGGAGCCCTGGGGAGGCCCTCATCTGGGAATGTGAACTTCCCACGTGGTAGGTTATACGCTCATCCTGGCTGGGGTGTTTTGTTGAGTCCTAGAGCAAGAAATCTTTTACATAGATGCCAGTCTTACTGTGAGATTTGAGTCAACACTTTCTCCTGAAGTGTACACATCATCATACTGGGAGAATTTGAATTCTTTAGACAATGGCTTCAAAATGTTTTACCATATTCGCAAGGCCTGTCTTTGAGAATTTTCAATGCCTTATTCTCCTTTCATTGTATGAGGGTCCTTCAGCATGGATGCCCCCAACTGGGTGCAAGAGAATAGCTGGTACAGCTGTCCCTGGTACTGACCTGCCAGGCGGCTGGCATTCCGATTGAAGCTGTCTTTGGCCTGAGCTTTGCTTCTGTGTCTCACGGCGCGATTGAAGATGGAGTTTCTCTGAATCGGGGTGTGGTGATGGGATTTTCTGTCTTGGATCTCCCGGTCAGAGCGGGCAGCCTCCTCTTCTGAGACTAACTCAGGCCTCACCGTGGCCAGTTCATCACCAGTTTTCCATGAACCACTCACTGATTTCCTCTGGGACATTTCCAAATCTTTAGATTTCTTGGGCTCCATGGAAATAGATCCAATCGTCTCTCAGAAGAACCACTGGAGGTCAACCAACTCTCCAAACCTCCCTGGTTTTGAGTGCTTTAGAAGAGAAAGAGAATAATTTTCAGTTAGAATCATCAGGCTAAATATTCCATTCAGGGTATGGAATTACACTCCCACTCGGATTTGATGAAATTTGGAATCATCTGTACATCCTGGCAGCCGTGTCTTTGTCAATGAAAATTACAGCTTAACTGCTGCGATTCAGATGCATTCATGTATCATTTTATAATGGAGGTTTGTTTACACTATTTGTGGGATGCACTTTTCTGGGAGATGTTTAAAGTGGATTGTATAACTAACTTTCAAGTAAACATTTCCTGAATAATTCAAGAGAAAAAGAGTAGCAAAAATAGTGAGGACAAACCTCTTGCCATCTACTGGTGACCATGTCTAGCTGGTGGATAAGTGGCCTCTCTGATGCAGCGATGTATGGCCACTGTGGGATACTAAGGCCTCCCATCCCGTAGGGCTGGAGTGCCAGAATGGCTACCTCCCTCTGGGGTGACATGTAACCTGTCCTCTGAACCAGTACACTCTTCACAGGAGAATGGGGTACAGTACAAACAAACCAGGACTGTTCAGGCAAACCCCATCCCCTCCCCACATGGACCTCCTTCCCGGGGGGGGCTGTCAGGGTGGCGAGGGACAGTGCGGATGCTTTGAATGAGTTGTAAGCTGGTGGGACTGTGTGCTGGACAGAGAAGCCACGCTAGGAAATCTTTGTGGTTCCCTACCCCTCCCAGGGTTTGGAACCTGGGGTCCCACGGACTCCATAGAGGTTTCAGGGCATGTGAACTGTATGCAAAGGCAGTGCATGGCTGTGCATGTGTGTCTTCCTAGGTTACAGGTCCAGAGCACCTGTCATGCTCTCAAAGCGTTCGGAGACTTAGGAAAGGTTGGGAACCAACTCTCATCTGTGTCCTTTAGTAAATCAGGGAGAATGGAAGTCTGGTCTTGGGGACATCATCTTTTCCCACTGCACCCCTCTTCTTACCCTAACTCCTTCCTTTGAAGTCCCCTGCGTGAGTTCCCAAACCCCTTCTTCTCTTCTGATCCTAGTCCAGCTGCACACCATTGCTCTCGGGGAGGCTGGTCAGTTAGAACCGCCAGGAGGAGTGTGGCTTTCCCCAGCCAAGCAGAGAATATTTTTCTCTATCTAAGGCAGGGATTAGGACTTTCTAGGCAGGGGGGATTTGAGGACTGAAGACCACTCTGGTTCCTAGAAGCATGCACCTGTGGCACCGGTGCAGGAGGTTCGCCCTGGGATATTGCCTCCTTTCCCACCTGCCTGCAGTCTGGTAATGTTCTGTTAACAACCTCGCCCATGAGTAAGCAGCCAAGCAGAAATGAGCACGGAGGTATTCAGAGGCAGAGAAGTGCTAAGAAAGGGGCCTGCCTCGGAGCAGTGTGGCTGGGTGCAGGAGCACTGCCTGAGCTCATGGTGGCTGGGAGAGCCTTTGCCACCACGGTCAGCTGTGGGAGCCTGCAAAGCAAGCCACTCTGGTCCCTGGTCCATGAAAGCTGGGGTGTGCAGTACGGGATGGTGAGGTCCCCTGCAGCTGAAGAGTGATGCTGCTACTTCAGGTGGCCAGAGTGTGCAGTGTCTAATAGGTCACATTTAGGTTGTGCAATTAATACAACACCCTTCCCAGGAGGACGACACTTGTCATAAACCCCAACTCACTCGAGCTGGGGTGATTTTTGTGCACAGAAAGTTTAACCTGAGTCAACAAGGGGATGCGTTTACAATAAAGGTTGAGTAGTTCTTGAGCCACTCAAGAAAATGAGACAGTGAGAGAGGTTTCTATCCTGGCCACATGAGTGGGGGCTGCTGGGGGACTAAAGTCCCCGTCACTGGAGGTGTTCACACAGAGGCTGGAGAGGACACTGAGGTTTCAGGATTCAGTGACTTCCCAACCCCACCACATGTCCTCCCTTCTTCTTTCTCCTGCCCCCTGTGCTTCCCACCTTAGTCCAAACTCAGGCTGTTCTCAGCTTGGGCTGGATCTGGGGACAGCAAATGTGCAGGGGTTCCTTGGGGTGGGAGTGGGGGTGACTAATGTGTGTTGAGGCCAGTCTGTGGAGGTCCCTCAATGCCAGACCAGGGAGCTCACCGGCTCTGTCGGTGTCAGGAAGCCCTTGAAGACCTGATTGAGGAGGTGGCAGGATCCAGGGGAGCTCTGGGCAGGTGGGTCTGGTGGGACAGAGCCCATTCTGAGGGCGGCTATCACACAGGTGTGACAGGTGAGTGCCTGGATCAGGGCAGGGGCTGGGGATGAGGAACAGGAAGGACAGCAGGAGCAGTGACACATGGCAATTTGGGAGAAGTGGGCGAGGGAGCCATCCCAGTGGCTGGTGGTGGACCGGGGTGACCTGGAGGTGACGCCACCGTGGTCAGGGAAGGGGTAGTAAAGCCAGTTCCAGGCTAAAGCACACTGGATCTGGGGTGCTGGGTTGAGGAACCACCCAGGAGAAACGCCTGTGGTTAGAAATTCTTGACTGACACAGGACGGACTTGCTAATGGGGCATCTTCCTACTCTGGCCAGGGGGATCTCGAAGTCCTCCGTGTCATGGCCCTAACGTTGACCTTTTGTTTGGCATTCAAGGTTATTATTATTATCATCACCATTATTTTAGGCTGCATTTTTTTAAATGGCAGTATAATTTACAGATAGTAGAACTTATCCTTTTTCGTGAGTGTTCTATGAGCTTTGACAGATGCATACAGTCATGTGACCACCGCCACCACGGAGATACAGAACAGCTCTATTGCCCCAAAAGGTGCCCCTGTGCCCTGCTGTAGTCAGCCCCTGCCGCGCACCTACCCCTGGTGACCACCAATGCGAACTGGCTCCCTCTAGTTTGCCTTTTCCTGACTGTCACGTAGGTGGAGCTATGCAGCAGGTGGCCTTTGGTGTCTGGCTCCTTTTGCCTGGCGTGCTGCATTTGCGACTCAGCTGGTCGCGAGTGTCAGGCTGATCCCCAGCAGTGTGCAATCCCCTGCCGTGGACGCAGGATGCCCGCACGATGCATTGCCAAGGGCACTGGGTGGGAGTCAGGGGATGTGGGTTCAAGTCTCCATTTCCAGCTGCTTGTAATCACCCGCTTAACTTCAGGCAGGTCGGGGCCTCAGTTTCCTGTCCAGGACACCTGGGGGTGGATGGGTGTCTGCGGCGGCTCCTGGCAGCTCTCAAATTCTGTGATCTAGGGAGGCTCAGAGAGCCCTCAGAGGGACGCTCGTGGCAAGACAGAGCTGGGGGATTGTTCTCAAACCATCCCAGACATGCTCTCTAAATGAGGAGACTCTGAAACCCTGAGAAAATGTGTTCCCAGATCTCCCATCTTTAAGATCATTACACACACACACACACACACGCACAAAGAACTTGTAAAACTATGTGGAGAACAACTAATTCTGCCTCGATTATTGACTGCTTCAGGCACCTGGGTTCTAAGTCCGGCATATTTTTATAGTTGCTTTGATTCTTCTATATCCATGAACTGCTGGAAAGCCCAACCCCCATCCACCGCCCGTTCCCTCATCTGTTTCCATTAAATTCCTTGGTTGCTTTAAGCCGCCTGTCCTTCTGTTCCAGAGGTGACTTCAGGGTGGAGGTGCAGGCGACAGCTTTGTGCTGAGAAGGGGAAGGGATTATGGTGAAGCCACACCTGCATAGCATTCGTTCATTCGTTAACTTCCTCACTCATTCATTCATTCAATCGACGAACGTTTGCTGAGCCCCTGCTGGCATGCTGCGCATGTCTTTGCTTTCTGTCTGTCCACGTTCCCTGGTTAGTAAGCTCTGTGAGGGCAGGACTACTCGGCCTGTTGGTTTGTGGCTGTCGCGGATGCGGGGCACACCGCACTCTGCAGATACCTGCTGTTGACAGCAGTGCCTCACTGCCACCGCATGAGGCCAGTATGATAACTAGCCCATTCTGTGGATGAGGAGACTGTGGCTCTGAGAGCCCTGGTAACTTGCCCAAGATCACACAGCTGGTAAACGGTTGATGAGGGTCACACTACATCTGTTTGGCTCCTCTCTTGGGGGGATCTGCAACCCGTGTCATGCCGTCAAAATATGCTGTTGTAAATATCGGTCGAAGGCAGGCCTGGGTGAATCAGAGGCACAGTGGGTTTCTGTTCTGCCCTCTCTCTGCTGGTTTTGTGGCTTTGGACACATGAGCTAAGGGTGACTGTTATACCCCCCCAGCATGGGGCTGAGGGCCAGGGGTCCTCCCTGGGTGAGTCATGGCCTCGGAAGTCAGGACACATGGGGAAAAGGTGGTGGGGAGGAAGGCGGACAGGGGAGCTTAGCAACCAAAGCCAGCTGCTGAGGGTGGGGGTGGCCTGGTGGGCTTGGGGAGGGAGGCTCCTAGATCAGCACTTTTCAGACTCTCAAGTGCAGAAATCATCTGGGGCTCTTGTTAAAATGCAGCTTCTGACCCAAGAGGTCCTGGGTGGGGCCTGAGACTGCACTTCTCACAAGCTCTTGGAGGATGCCCATGCTGCCGGTCCTAGAGGGACAGAACCACAGCAGCCGTGGCAGAGGGAGGCACCACCCCGGCATGCTTAGCTGGGCTCTGTGACTCACTTCTGCCAGGTCTGGGGAGTGTCTGCTGCTGTCAGAGGCAACCAAAGTCCTGATGGGGGAGGGGCTGGGGCAGGCAGGAGGAGGGGGTTCAAGAGAAGGGGGCTGGATCAGGTACTGTCCCTTACTGTCCCCTTCCGAGCTGCGGGTGCAGAGAAGGTGGGAAACAAGAGGAAGGGGAGACTCCTCCCAGGGGCGGGGGCCTGCAAAGGATCCACATGAGGTATCTGCTCTCAGGCAGGGCCCTCTGGGTGCTGGGGACGGCCCAATAAGATGAGGCCTGGCCTTCCTGCAGCTCACGGGGCACACAGGAGGGAGCAATGACTACAGGGCAGGGGCAGTGGGAGGGTCCTGGGCAGGGAGGGTTCCAGGGAGGAGCAGATCGTGGAGAGGCCACAGCTTTGGAGGCCCTCGTGGGGACTTCGCTTGTGGTCAGTCCCTGGAGCTGGGCCCTTCATCTTTGGCTTTTGCCCAGCAGGGAGCATGGGCTGTCCAGGGGAGGGTCCTGGCAGCCCTAAGCCAGGAGCAGGTGGGGTGGCTGCCCAGCAGGTGACTCTGAGACTCACATGTCACTTTGTGGGGGCATTCTAGGATACTATGTGGACTGTGAGGTATGTCCAGGAGGGGCCTGTGGCCAGGAAGTGTGGCCTGAGAGAGGGCAGGAGAGTGAAGTCAGCTTAGCAACAACAGGAAGAGCTTGAATGCGCCCTCACGGGGGGCAGGTGGTCTCTGTGGGAAGACGGCACTTGCTGAGGAGCCCCTGACAGAGAGGCAGGCCTGGCTGCTCCCGGCACCTGCATCATTCTGACTTCATTCCCGGTCCTTGAATGGCACCTTAGCCTCTTCCCAGGTAAGAGGCAGGATTGGCCTTGGGCTGCCACCAGCAAAACTTCCCCCACCCCCTCGCTCAAAGTGGGGAAGCTAGACAGGAGGATTTTAGGCAGCAGAGGGAAAAACAGATGAAGTCTCTGGTTGGGTTAGAAAAGCCCCCGCAGGGAAAGGAGCTGGGAAAGTGGCTTCTGCGCCCGCCCGAGGATGACCTGCACCGTGTGAATCAGGAAGGGACCCAAGAGGGTTGCAGAAAAGGTGGAGAAAGCCGGTCACTGCAGGAAGACAGCTGTCACCCTGCCCTGGACATGGCTCGCTGGGAGCATTTTGGTGCTCTCAGTGTGAACAAAAGAGAGAAGGGAAATGAATACCAGCACAGGGTTAGAGCTGACCAGAAAGTGACCTAGAAATTTAAATACTAACGACAGTAACAGCTCACCGAGCACCGTCACAACACACACAGTTACTAACCACACATCTCTTTCTGAGCCAAGGCTGAAACACAGAGTAAGGGACGTTCTCTAGGTCATGGTTGCTGAGTCCCTGCAGGGACCTGCCGCTAGGCCTCCCCACTCTGGAGTGCCCTCTTCCTGGCACCTCAGCTGCTGTCAGTGACACACTCTGACAGCCTGGAACACTCGCACAAAAAGTGGAGAGTGGGTTAGAAACAGTGACAAAGTTCCTGTGCAGGAGAAATGCTGTCAAATGTGAACAGCATCCTCTTTCCTGACAATGCAACAGGAATCACTGAGATTAATTTTATACCTGGGAGTAAAGGGTGAAGGAGGGTTGAGCACGTTTCATTTTTGCAGGCAGGAATTCAGATGCCAGACAGCAGTTGGATATTTCTGTATATACATGTAACCTGTGGCATGAAGAAAGTCCTTGAGGGAGGATGCAAAGTCAGAGGCAAAAACCAAACTATATGTTCCTTTTGGCAAAGGTTGGTCAGTGACAAGCATAAGGGAGAGGAGGCACCGTGAGCGGAGCATACTCTGCAGAAGTCCAAGTGCAAACAAGCTGTGTCTGTGGGGGGGAGGAGGAAGGATTCAGGGTGAGGAGCCCGCATAAGGTGGGGCAGGGACATTTCAGACAATGAAACTTAAAAAAAAAATAATAAACTTTTGTCTTTGGGGGCTGGCCGGTTAGCTCAGGGGGTTAGTGCGTGGTGTTATAACACCAAAGTCAAGGGTTTGGATCCCATTCAGGCCAGCCACCAAAACAACAGCAGCAGCAAAATCCTTTTCATTTTATAGTTACAGAAAAGCTGCGGATGATGGAAATTTAAAAGCAGCTCTTCAAGGAATCAGAGGGCTCTGAGCATGAGATTAAGAGGTCTGCATAGCTGCCCATAGTAGGTGCTGGCGTAGGGGGTTGAATGAGAAAAAGCCAGCAACAAGGAACTAGGAAATGAGAGTAGACAGGGAGGACTGGAAGGCTCCTGGGATCCCCCAGCCACCTCCTCAGCCGTGTTCCCACTTGCTGGAGGGGCAGAGGCTTGCCAGGGTCATGGAGCTTCTATAGTCATGACTAGAACCTTCCCTATTGCCTGATGTCTGGTCCACATGCTCTTTCCCTCTCTCTTTCTGGCACATGTGGGGAGCTTCGGAATTTGTCCTTTACTGTCAGAAGACCGTTATGAACTCTGGTTATCCCCAGCTCCCAAGTTCCCACTGAAATCCTGATACAATCACAGCCTGAAGACAGCTACCTCTGCACTGGAAGCTAAAATTAAGAATCCAGCTTATGGACCGGTAGGCTCTTCCACTGAATATGCTCATAATGAGAAAGACTAAGAAGCCTTGCTGATGACTGACTTGTGCTTTAAAGTTCTTTAAAAAATAAGACATACAAGGGTACTTCACAAAGTTTGTGGAAAAATAGAATTAAAAGATAATATGAATCCTTCCATAAACTTACTAAAGTATCCTGTATGAGTGGGGAACAGGTGTATGAAAAGATACTCAATATCACTAATCATCAGAGAAAGGGATCAAAACCACAGTGAGATGTCACCTCACACCTGTTAGGATGGCTATTATCAAAGAGATGAGAGATGGGTGTTGGCGAGGATTTGGAGAAAAGGAAACACTTGTGTACTGTTGGTGGGAGTGTAGACCGGTTCAGCCATTACGAAAAACAGTATGGTGGTTCCTCAAAAAATTAAAAGTAGAACTACCATATGGCAATCCCACTTCTGGGTACATATCCGAAGGAAATGAAATCTGGATCTTGACACGATGTCTATGCTCTCGTGTCCATTGCAGTGTGACCCACAATAGCCAAGCCAAGGAAGCAACAGATGTCCATCAGCGGATGAATGGATAAGGAAACGTGGTCCATATGCACAACGGAATACTATTCGGCCATAAAAAGAAGGAAATCCTGCCATTTGCTACAACATGGATGAGCCTAGAGGATATTATGCTAAGTCAAATAAGCTGTACACAGAAAGACAAATCCTGTATGACGTCACTTATATGTGAAATGTAAAAAAGTCAAACTCATAGAAGCAGAGACTAGAATAGTGGTTGCCAGGCGCCGGGTTTGGGGGAAATGAATAGACGTTGGCCAAAGCGTATAAACTTCCAGTTATAAGATGAGCAAGTCTGGGGATCTAATGTACGGCATGGGTGGTGATGGGTGTGTCAATTAACTTGATTATGGTAATCATGACACAATGTATATGTACATGGAATCATCATGAATATATTCAATCAATTACTTGTCAGTTAAATATCTAAAAAAAGACTACATACATAGTTTGTAAATCAAAAGGCAAAATTAAAGGGAAAATACATAAAGCAGGAAGCATAGAACAAGTAATGGAGGCATCGTAGGACGCAGAGCAGGATTTTCCCTGTTGTTCTGGAATTGCTGCTAAGGCCAAACAAATTTCTGCTGCAGCTCGAGTTACTGACGGAGCTGTGTCCCTACAGGACCCTGCCTTGATAAAGTAGGAGGAGGAAGAAGGGATGACCTTGGCCTTTTGGAAATGCTGTGTTCCACACAAAGAGAAAGGTGGCTCTAAGGGAGCCCTGGAAAAGCCTGGGCTCCTTGCAGGAAGGGGAGGCTTGTAGCTGGGAGCTCACAGGCCTGTGGAACCTGTAGGCTCATTCCAGCATCTCCTAGGAGAGGGCTCTGGGAGCCTAGGGTTTGGGCACTTTGTCCTTTCTGTCACCCCACCTGTGCTTCCCAGGGTCTGGGGATACACTGAGCATGGGACTGGAGCTGGCTTTAGGTTGCAGGATTCCTGAAGGCAGGGACCTTATAGGGGACTTGGTAGCATGGGGATCAAAGGGACTGTGGCCTGGTGTGTCCTTGAAGGAGGTGAGGTGTCCCCACTTTGTCTTCGCTTTCCGTTGCCTTTGGGGCAGCCCTTACAGAAGAAGACCCCAGGCTTCCCTGAGGTTCCTTGGAGCCCAGAGGTTGGCAAGTGGTAGGGGTGGGGGGCTGCCCAGGTGGCCAGTGGCCCAAGCAAGGGACAACCATGCTGTAGAAGGGGTTGGAAGTGTGCATGTACCTCTGGGGCCAGAGGGAGGTGTGGCAGCCCCTCTGGGAGGGGTGGTCTCCACTGTTTGCGGGGGCGGGCAAGTTCAGATAAACACTAGTCCAAGACAGCC
The DNA here is from genome assembly GCF_027409185.1 of Cynocephalus volans. NCBI lineage: Eukaryota > Metazoa > Chordata > Mammalia > Dermoptera > Cynocephalidae > Cynocephalus > Cynocephalus volans. Next base: position 294,947,938 of record NC_084460.1, read on the forward strand.
TCGAAGAAACTATCAGTGCAGGCATCAGAGCCAGGCTGAACCGGGACACCTCCTGCCTTGGATATACAGCCAGTCGCGGGAGGAGACCTGGGCTTGCTGGCCCCTGCTCCCTTCCTGACCCCTGGAGGAGGGAAGGAAGTGTCTGCAGGCCAAGTCATCTCCCACCCCCCAAAGCAGTCTAGCCTGTGCCAGCGAGAGGGGAGAAGAACTTTGAATAGAATGAGACTGAACTTTGGAAAATTTGAACATGGCTGAAGTGGGTAAAGGATATACACAGCTCACAGGGAAGTAAATACAAATCACCCTTAAAAACTTGTGAAAAGACGTTCAACCTCGTTTCTCATAAAAGGAAAGAAAACCCAAACCACACCGAGATACTTTTTTTTCTCACTTGCTAGATTAACAAAAATTCAAAAGTTCGAAAAGCTATTAGTGACACTGAGGGGCAGCAGGCAACCCCCGTCGTTGCTGGTGGGAATTTATGTTGATTCCCTCCCTCTGGAGCAACGTCTATCAAAATAGAAAGCAGATATGCTTTGACCCAGCATCCCACCTGCAGGAATCTGGCCCATGGATCTGCACAGGTAGGGAGTGGCCTACACACGGGCGACTCACTGCAGAGTTGTCCGGGAGCAAGCAATGGGAGACAACCATAATGTCTCTTAATCAGGAACTGTCACACAAATTAGAAAATTCTAAACATTTTCATAAGTGGAATATGATGCATTATAAAAGCAAACAAGAGGAAGGTCTATATACTGATCAAGAAAGGATCCTAGAGTATATCAAGAACGCCCCGTCCATCAACTCAGGGCTTAATAGTTTACATTTAATTTGTTAGTGGTTTAATGTTTAATTTAAAAAACTGAATGATTCATTACCATATTAATAACTAACATTTATTATTCTCCTTATGAGTGTCCAAAGTACAAAAGTAATTGCGTATCTTATATATTTTCTCAAAAAAAAAAAAAAAGAATATATCAAGAAAAAAATAAAAGGGCAAAAAGACATTATTATATATTTCTGTCAATGTAAAGAGGGAAATACATTCCAATTTACTTGTATGTACCTAAAAACTTCTGGAAGGAGTTAAGAGAAATTAGTATCAATGGTTTTTATTTTTTTTAAAAAGTCTATAGTCTATATATTTCTTTATTTATTAGAGGAGCATGCATGGGCAGATGGGGAATAGGGTTGGGAAGGAAGGAGACACTAAAGTATATGCCTTTTACTATTTTCTTATTTTTTAAAGCTATGCCAATGTATTAATCTATTCAAAAATTAAATAAATAAATCTTTTGAGAGCAAGTGAATAGCACAGAATCTTAAATGCAGAAATGAATCAGTTCTAAAAACTGAAGTTGATAGGGAAATTATGGAATTGGGCCAAGAAATCTCTAAGAGTCCTGCTATCCAGCAGGACAATGAGCTTGGACAGAGAAAAATTGGTAGCCATGATGGGGAAAAAGAAGCTGGTTAGTATGTATACCTACAAAAATTGGGATTTTTTCCAATAAATTGGATATAGAATAAGAATGAACTGTTAAATGAGATATTTTAATTTTTTTGTTAAAATGTTCTAAGAGTGATTTAAATAAGATTGAGGCAATTTCATAATCATTAGGAAGTCTTAATAAAATACAAGACATCAGTAAGTCAGTTGACACAATTAAATACCAATCTCCAGCAAAAATCTTTTAAAATAGCAAGAAGGCACACCTGGGGTCCTAGGCAAGGAGCCAAGGGCAGCACCCCTGCCTGGAAGCAGGCCAGGAGCATGCTGAAAACACCACTTCCGCACAAGTGGCCCACCACAGCCACCACTATAGCCACAGCTGCCACAAAAGTGGCTCAACACCACAGCAGTAACCACAGCCACCATGCAGGCAGCCCACCAGACACTTGACTGCGTTGACACGAGGGAAGTCACCAGCAGAAACTGGAAAAAGAAGAGGATGTCCCTTTCCTCAAAGCCCACTCTGGAGTAAAAGAAGAAACAACTGCTCACCATGTGACCAGACATTAATGTAGAAATACTAGAAATACAAAAACCCAAGAAAATATGACACCACCAAAAGAATACAGTAATTCTCAAAGACCAGACCCTATACAGCAAGAAAATGTTGAAATGACTGAAAAGGAATTCTGAGCAGCAATCTTAAGAAAACTCACTGAGATATGAGAAGACCCAGTTAGACAACATAATGAGATGAGAAAAAAAATCCAGGATACGAAGGAGGAAATTTACAAAGAGATTAATACCTTAAAAAAGAATGTAGCAGAACTTGTGGTACTGAAAGATTCACTCAGTGAAGTGAAAAACACAACTGAATGCTTAAGCAACAGGCTAGACCAAGCAGAAGAGAGAATTTCTGATCTTGAAGATAATCTTTTTGAAATAATCCAGGCAAACAAAAAAAAAAAAGGAAAAAAGTTTTAAAAATTGAAGAAAATCTAAGAGAGCTAGCAGACAGCCTTATGCTCACAAACATTCAGATCATGGGTGTTCCAAAAAGGAAGGAGATAGGAAAACGTATGGAAAATCTACTCAATGAAATAATAATGAAAAACTTCCCAGATATGGGGGAGACACAGACCTTCAGATCCAGGAGGCTCAAAGGTCCCCAAACAGATTCAACCTAAAAAGATTCTCTCCAAGACACATTACAGTCAAACTGGCAAAGCTCGAAGACAGAGAATTTTAAAAGAAGCAAGAAAAAAGCATCAAGTCACCTATAAGGGAGCCTCCATCAGACTAACAGCAGACTTCTCAACATAAACTCTATAGGCCAGAAGAAAATGGGATGATATATTCAAAATACTAAGAGAAAAAAAACTGCCAGCCAAGAATACTCTACCCAGCAAGGCTCTCCTTCAGACATGATGGAAAAATAGTGTATTTTCCAGACAAACAAAAACTGTGGGAGTTTACCACCATACAACCAGTCCTACAAGAAATCCTCAGGGAAGTCCTGCATCTGGAATCTGAAAAACTATGATCACTACCACGAATATACAAGAAAGAACAAAACCCACTGGGAGAACAAAAATGCAAACGAGAAAGAGAAAGAAACTAAATCCTACCACGACAAAAACCCATACCGACAATGTAATAATGCCTTTGCATTGTTTCTGATTTAGTAATTTTGGTCTTCTCTCTTTTTTTCTTGGTCTAGATAAAGGTTTGCAAATTTTGTTGATCTTTTTAAATAATAAACTTTTGGTTTTGTTGATTTTCTCTGTTGTTTTTTAATTCCCTATTTCATATATTTCTGTTGTAATCTTTGTTATTTCCCACTTCTGTTTGCTTTTGGTTTAGTTTGCTCTTCTTTTTCTATTTTCTTAAAGTAGAAGTTTACATGACTGATTTGAGATTTTTCTTATTTTTAACGTAAGTGTTCATAAGTATAAATTTTCCTCTAAGCACTGCATGATCCCTGTATCTTATAAATTCTGATATGTTGCAAATAAAAATAAAAGTTAAAAAAATTTTTTTGATATGTTGCACTTTGACTTTTATCTCAAAGTCCTCTCTGATTTCCCTGTGATTTTTCTTTTTACCCATTGTTTATTTAGGACAGTGTTGTTTAATTTTCACACATTTGTGAATTTTCTAAATATCCTTCTGTTACTGTGGTCAGAGAACATATTTTCTATGATCTTAGTCTTTTAAAATGCATTAGGACTTGTTTTGTAGCCAAAAATAAATAAAATAAAATACAAAACTTTAAAAATAGGACTACAAGGAAAATTCACATCACAAACATGGTGATGAAAAATCAGAGATGTTCCCATGTAGAGCAGCCTTCCTGTTCTCCTCATTATTAACACGTTTCCAGAGGCTTTTGGCCAACATAATGAAACATAAAACAAATAAGTTATCAGAAAGGAAGATGAAATAATCATAATTTGCAGGCGATATGATTTGTATGCCTAGAAAACCCAAAAGAAACAATTGAAACTATTGGAATGACAAAGAATTCAGCTCAGGTCCAGAATAAGATAGATTCACTGCATGTCACCAAGAACAAGTTAGAAAGTAGAAACATTCCAATTGTAGGAATAACAAAGCCAGAAAACCCAGGATAACTGTATTAATAAATACAAACAATCTATGTAAAGGACAAACTTGAGAGATGAATGAAGGTTTGCATATTTAGAGAAGCATGGGTTTTTCTTGGATGGGAAAATGAGATATTAAAAATATGTAATCCTCACCAAGTTCATTTATCATTTTAGTGCCATTCCAATTAAAAAAATAATAATCAGAATATTTGGACAACATGATTATGACGTTCATCTGTAGAACAGTCAGGCAAAATTAGCTCAAACATATAAAGAAATATAGGTAATAAAGTGAGCCTACTTCTCCCAAGTATCATAAAACGCTACAATAATAAAAGGAATGTAGTATTGGTACAAGGTAGTCAATCAATAAAACAGAACGGCTTGCTCAGAAATGAATCCTTTTCTATGAAAACGTTATTTTATAGAAGAGCCATCACAAATATAAAAAATGGAACAGTTACAAAACCAGAAAAAAAATCACGAGAAAAGAAAACAATAGATCAATGTTTCTTATTAACGTAGGAGAAAAAGTTCTCAACAAAATACTAGCAAAGTGAACTCAGCAATATATAAAAAAACATTATACACCATGACAAAGTAGAATTTCTCCCAGGAATGCAAGGTTGGTTTAACATGCAAAAATCAATTAATGTAATATACTATATGAATGGAATAAGGGACAAAAACTACATGATCATCTCTATAGACATATGGCGTCAAATAGCATTGGACAAAATTAAACACCCCTTCATAATAAAAACACTAGACAAACCAGGTAAAGAACATTTCATCAAACCTGATAAAGTGCATCTACAAAAACCCCACAACACATATTCTATTTAATTATGAAAGACAATGAAGTGCTTTCTTCTTAACATCAGGAAGAAGATAGGTCACCCACCCTCATCCCTGCTATTCAAAATTGCAATGGAATTCAAAAAAGCTTCTAGCCAAGGCAATTAGTAAAGAAAAAAAATTAATTCAGATTGGAAAGGAAGAAGTAAAACTATCTCTATTTGCAGATGACATGATCTTGGATCTTGCATATAGAAAATCCTACGGAACCGAGTAAAAGCCCATTAGAACTAACAAACAAGTTCAATAAGGCTGCAGGATATAAGCTCAATATACAAAAATCAATTATATTTCTATACAGTAGGAAGAAACAAACCAGAAATAAAATTAATAATTTCATTTACATTATCATCAAAAAGAATAAAATACTTAAGAATAAATTTAACAAAAGAAGTGCAAAACTCAGATTCTGAAAACTACAAAATATTATTGAAAGAAATTAAAGACCTGAGTAAATAAAAAGACATCCCATTTTCATAGATAGGAAGAATTAATTTCATTAAGATGGCAATACTCCCTACTGATCCTGAACTGATCTGCATATCCAACCCAATCCAGTTCAAATCCTAGGTGGCTTCTTTGCAGAAATTGATAACCTGACCATAGAATTTGTCTGGAATTCCAAGGGACACATACCCAAACCATCTTGAAGGAGAAAAAAGTTGGACTCACATTTCCTGATTTCAAAACCTACTACAAAGCAACAGTAACCAAGACAGTGTGGCACTGGTGCAAACATAGATGTATAGGTCAATGGAATAGAATTGAAAATCCATGAATAAATTCATACGTCTATGGTCAAGTGAATTTTGATAAGGATACTTAGGTTATTCCATGAGAAAAGAACAGTCTTCAACAAACGGTGCTGAAACAACTGAGTATCCACATGCCAAAAAATGAATTTGGATTCCTACCATATGCAAAAATTAACTCTAAATGGCTCAATAACCTAACTGTAAGAGCTAAAACTATAAAACTCTTCAAAGAAAACATAGGCATAAATTTTCTTGATGCTGAATTAGGCAATGGTTTCCTGGATATGACACCAAAAAGCACAAGCAACAAAAGAAAAAAAAATTGGACATTATCAAAATTAAAAACTTTTGTGCTTCAAAGAACATCATCAAGAAAATTCTCACAGAATAGGAGAAAAATTTTGCAAATCATATCTGATAAATGACTTCTATATAAAATATAAAGAATTTGTACAACTCAATAATAAAAAATAACCCAATTAAAATATAGGCAAAGGATCTGAACAGACATTTCTCCAAAGAAGATGTACAAATGATTAATGAGCATATGAAAACCTGGTCAACATCATTAGCCATCAGGGAAATGAAAATCAAAACTTCCATGAGACACCACTTCACGCTCACTAGGGTGGCTGTGATAAAAAAGACAGATAATAACAAGCGTCGGTGAGGATGTGGGGAAATTGGAACCTTCACACACTGCTGACGGGAATGTAAAATGGTGCAGGCATTTTGGAAAATAGTCTGGCAGTTCTTCAAAAGGTTAAACATAGAGTTACCATAGACCCAGTAATTCTATTTCTAAGTATATTCCCAAGAGAAATGAAAACATACATCTGTACAAAAAGTTGTGCACAAATGATTACAACAACATGAGTCATAACTGGCAAAAAGTGGAAGCCCTCCAAGTGTCTGTCAGCTGATGAGGGATAAATAAAATGTCGTGTCTCCATACGAGGAAATCCTACTCAGCCACAAAAAGAAATTAAGTATTGGTACACAGGATGGCATGAACGAACCTTGAAAACATCTTGCGAAGTGAAAGAAGCCAGTGACAAAAGGCCACATGCTGTATGATTGCATTTATATGAAACATACAGAACAGGAGAGTCCGTGGAGACAGAAGGTAGATTAGTGGTTGCCTCGTCTGGGAGAGTTGGGGGAAGTGGGGAATGGGCGACTGCTAGTGGGTATGGGACTTCTCTTTTGGGGAGATGAGAAAATGTTCTGAAATGGATTTGGTGATGGTTGCACCACTCTGTGAATATACTAATAACCATTGAATTGTGCACTGGGAATTGTGTGAAATTTGAATTACGCCTCAGTAAAGTTATTTAAAAAACGGAGGGGTGTCAGTAAAAGTTTGGAACATTGGTTAACGGGTGGGAGAAGATAGTTTAGATTCTCAAAATAAATTTCCCAAATAAATTCCAAGGAAATGAAAGCATTAAATTTTTTTTTTTCAAACAATAGGACATTAGAGAAAGAATTAAGTGGCCCCCAAATCTTGCCATGTGACCCTGGGAAATGTCATGTAGGTGTTGAGAGTAGAAAGGAGCCGGCCAAGCATGACTCGTCACCCCACTCTGCCCCTCCCTGGTGGCATGAGTTGGGCGTGTGGCAAGGATTCTTATTCCTCCACTGTCATGTAGGAGGACAAACGATGCCTAAGTCCTGGGACTATTATGAGGATGCACAGTGCTGGCACTCGATGTGCGGTACTGTTCTTTATGCATTATTATGCAAATTAACACGAGATGCTCTTTCCCTCTACAAATATAATACATATTTATATTTATAGTTCACTCATCCAACACAGCATAAACTAAAAAGAGGACAAAAGAAAGAGGAATAAAAGTGAAGGCATAAAACTTTATGGAAATAAGGTTTAAAAAATTCCTATTACAAAGATTCTTGGTGTGGATGGGCCTAAATTTCCCCCAAGCTTCCTGGCAGCTGAGGTGAAAAGGGGAAAGATGTCAGTGACTGATTCTGCCACATTCAGTAATAAAAACTGACCAATTACTCAGGAGAAATTGACATGTTGGTACTAAGGTTGGCAGGGATTTCTACCAAGGGCAGCTGTGGCAGTGATTCTCACATTTTTAAGAGCTTGTTAAATATATAGATTCCTGAGCTCCATGCCCAGCTTTTTGGACTAAGTAAGGCTTAAGTTGGTCCCAGGATCGTGTGTTTCAGACAGGGTTCCAGCGAGGTGGAAGCGCGTGGCCCATGGACTCCAGTCTGTTGTTCCAGTGGGTGTCTTTCTCTTGGATCTGCAAGGTTCACCCACACACCTGCAAACATGTTTAAGACTTTCTCTATGCATCCTTCTGTATAGGCTGATGTCTTCACACAAAATACTACCACGCAAAAGTAATTCTGTAGGATGACACAGCCCAAGGGCCTCTGCCTGGTCCAGGAGCGATGTTAGAGGAGCTTTGGAAGGAGAGGTGGACTGGCCATCTTCCCCGTGGGGTGAGTGTATGATCAATGTTTGGTGGTGACTGTGTTGCAGTCAAGCTCATGGATACTCACATATTAGGAGGCCCATCTGTGTTGCCTGTTAACTACGGACTCTGAGCAGACAAGGGGGTTGGGGATAGTGGACGTCCTTAAGAAAAGCCAAGGGGCTTTTATCCTGCCAGTAGGGCCAAGATCATCCTTATAAAGAACAGTTGGGTAGATTGGAATCTACTCTAGCCTACAGGCAGATAGGCGATAGAGCCACAAAGCTCCACTCCACGGTGTCAAGGCCCCCAAACGTTCAACCTGGAAAATTCCTTGGCAGGTAAGGCTGGATTCTTCTTGTGGCTTCTAACCCGCCCCCCTCACCAGAGTAAAACACGCACAGAATGTCCTGCCTTGTGCAACATGACTTCCTGGTATCCTTCAAGAGAAACGCTTTGTGAAATACCCACCCAGGTCATTGAATGAGGCAGCTTGTTCTCTGGAAATATTATCTATAAACCAGGAAGAATGTGGCGGCAGCAGCACTTACCAAAAATGGCAGCGTTAGTTTTGGACGTGTGGATCACGTCTTCTCTCTGGTTTTAATTAGCCAGCTTGGCCTGTCGTCTGCCGAGGCCCTTTTAGGTTGAATTCATAAAACCTTTTTGGCCAAGGATAAAAGAGCACCCAACTTTTTACTCTCTGGAGCCAGGGGGCAGACCCCAGCATGTGACTTCAACTAATTATTAGGCACACAGCGAAGGGATTGGTGACACTTCTAGTTTACCCTTTCATAAGGTTAAATTAAAAAAGAAATTTTTAGTGGGATTCAGAAGTGCCCATATTAAGTGTACAGATTGCTGAGTGTTTACGGACTGGACACTCTGGTGTAATCAGAACTCAGATTCAGAAGGAGAATGTTATCACCCCTCAGAGGCTTCCTGATGCCCCTCGGAACCGTCCAGAATTCTCTCTCCTGTGCCTGGCTTCTTTCCTTAACGTCACACTACTGGGAGTCATCCACGCTGCCGTCTATACTCATTCTCTAGAGCCATGTCCTCACCCTGGGGTGGCCTCGGCATCTCCCGGGTGAGCACACCAGATAGCTGGGCCCAGAGTCTCGGGTTCCAGAGGTCTGGCACGGGGCCCGGGAACGAGCATCTGTAACAGGTGCCCAGATGCTGCTGGTGCTGCTGCTGGTGCTGCTGCTGGCCTGGGGACCACACCTTGAGAATCCCCTTTTCTCTGGAAAAGCAGTCTGGCCTCGTCACTGTTGTCACTTGCAGGAATCGTTAAGGGGCCATGTTGGACGGGCGGGGCAGTGTGGAGACTGGGTGGGGGAGCCTGGCGTGACACTACCCTCCGTGGTTAAGCTGTCAGCCGGGGCTGGAGAGAGGATTTAACTTCTTCCCAGGCCTGTGCCTGACACGAACCTCTGTGATGTGGATCCTTGGGGCTCTTGGCTCATGAGCTGGACACCCAAGCCAGGGACTTCTGGCCCCTTCAGGAGTGTGCACCCTCTTTGTGACTATGGTGGTGATTTCTGGAATATGATCTGGTCAGACCCTGGCCAGAAGGCACCGAGCATCCTGCTGCAAACAGCACCAGTCGACTCCCTCCCTTCCCCCACAATGACACTGTCACCGACCGGCCCCCAGGCCATCTCCAGCCTCAGAGGGGGCTTTGGCGAGGGGCTCACCTCCCTCTTCTCTCTCTAGTGTCTGTCACCTCCCAAGGCTTCCGGTGCACAGAGGCGAGGCTCCCAGCACCCTGACCTCTCCATTGCCTCACCGCCTTCCTGCTAATGTCTGGTGTCCCATCCTCTCTCCGGGTCCCTCCTCTGTCCTCCTCTTCTCCTGCCCCTTCCTCTCCTGGGATCTCACCTGCTTCTGGGGCTTTAACTGGCTGCTCTTTCCAGATGGTCATGCCCTCCCTCCGAGCTGCATGTCTGGTGGCCCGTGTCTCTATCTGGCATCGCCATGTGGCCATCAGCCTGTCCACCCTACAGGTGGCCGGGGGTAAGTCCTCCGTGGTGTCTGGGAGATCGTGCCCTGATAAGGCAGGAGGAGGCTCCAGCCACCTGCAGCCCCTCCCCACCCCATGGTTTCTGAAGAGGAGAGGACTCGAGCCACAGGACTGAGGGGAACCGCAGTGACTTGGGACAGACCCTCCTGGAGGAAAGCCCTGAGTTGCAGATGCTGAGTTCCTCCCCCTCTTCCCAGAGGGACGCCACCGCTGTAGGCACTTTCCAATGAACTCATCTGATCTTCACAACAACCCGGGGACAGGGGCAGGGTGGCTATTGTCAGTTCCCTGCTAGAGATGAGGCATCGGAAGCTCAGGGACACTCAGTAACTTTCCCAAGATGGCACAGCTGGTAAGTGGCTGAGGCAGGATTGGAACCCAGGTCTTCCGGGTCCCAGGGGAAAGGAAAAGCCACAGTCGACACAGAGGTGGGTGGAGAGACTTCGCCTGCTGGGGTAGAGCATGTGCTTAGGAACCACAGCTGCCCTTAGCAAAGAGCAAAGATCGGGGACACAAGCATGGCCGGGGGCAAAGCCAGAGGCCAGGATAAGGCCAGCCCTGGCTCTGTCTGGGGAACTGAGGCTTACGCCAGCAGGGGCCACAATCTGTTCAGCAAACCTCTCCCTCCACGCTGTGGGGCACCTTCTACAGGGGAGCCCTGGGCAGTGTCGGGGGCAGGGGCTCAAGGCAAGCGCAGGGCTGTCATCCCAGAGTGGCTGCAGATGGCCGCTCCCATGCTTCTTAGGGGTGGGCAGCTGGAGCTGGTGGTCTCCTGCCAGCTCACTTCTTGCTCAGTGTTGGGGGGTCTTCTCCCTTCTTTGACGTCTAAATCAGGCTGCAGCCGAGGGGCCCTCGAGTTTAGGGAGAAGAGAAAGTGCACCCCCGGCACGTGATGCTCCATACCTAGTTCCCACACGAGGTTCAACATGGGGCCCGGGGGACGGGTCTGTCCACTCACACTGAGCCCGGCTGCGTCCCGCACTGTGCTAGGCCTCAGGTCATGAGACTGACGTGCTTCCTTCTCTCCCCGCTCCCCCCACACCCTCCCTTGAGTCCCCATCAGAGCAGGCAGAAGGGAATTTCCTAACACCCCCCATCGTCCCAAACAGAAACGTGCCCTTCCTCTGGCCTCCTTCGCTTCTGAAACCCTCTCTCGTCCGTGCAACGATAGTGCAAGGATTCGGTGAGATTATGGTGCCTGGCATGTGCCATTGACATGCCATCAACAATCCTCCCAGCCTGCTCTTTTTACTCTCTGCAGCTACATGAATGATCCGCGTACTTAAATTGTTGTTGCTTTTTGGAGCATAAAGAATCAAAGATTGTAACATGAATATAATGCCAGATATAAAAAGCAGGTATAGAGTTTGAAAAAAATGAATTGAGGGGGACATCGGAGCCTCCCCCTTGGCTCTGTCCCAGTGAGCGAAATCTGTGCCTTGTCTCAGGGGATTGTCTGGTGGAGCTGCCAGAGTCCCATCCCCTCTGGGCATATTGGTGACAGCAGACACTCAGCTGGGTGGGGGAGGAGAGGCTCAACCTACTTTTTAAAAGTGAGGTGGGAGCCGGTGGCTGCAGTGTCTTACTGGCCCTCTTTCTGTGATGCCTGCCATCAGACAGGGTGTGAGCCATGGAAGGAGTGAGCCGGGGACAAGAACCTCTCCTTCCAGGGAAGCCACCTCAGCAGGCCACCACCCCTGGCAAGCTCCCCAGCGGCCTGTGGGCAAGGTCTGCCGGTCCCAGCCAGCGGGAGGAGGGCCGGGGCTGCCCTGCCCCCAGTCACAGTGCAAAATATGCACTACGTAAGAGTGGGGATGTCATTTCCACAGCCAGACACGGGTATTTACATGCGGGAAGCTGCACGCCCAACACTGGGTCTGTGTTGAATTCTAGCAGTGGGGCCATTTGCCTGCCGGAGTTGCCGTGAACTCATTCCTCAACCCATGTTCAGGGGGATTTATAAAAAGGTCTTCTAAAAATGACAGGACCAATATTGGTGTCTTAGTCTGCTATGGTTGCCATAACAAAATGCCACAGACTGGGTGGCTTAAACACAACAAAACGTGTTTTCTCCCAGTTCTGGAGGCTGGAGGTCCGAGGGCCTCTGTGAGGGCCCCCTTAGTGGCTTGCACACGGTGGCTTTCTCACTGTGTCTTCGCAGGGCCTTTCCTCAGTGTGTGCACGAGGGGAGGGGAGATCTCTTTCTCTTCCTCTTCTTACAGGGACGCTAATCCCATCGTGGGGACCCACCTTCCTGACACCATCTAACTCTAAGTGCCTCCCATAGGCCCCATCTCCAAATACCATCGCACTGGGGGAGAGGGCTTCAGTGAATGAATTTTGGAGAGACACAGACATTCAGTCCATAACAACTGGGAAAGCAGTAAAGGGGGTACTTGCGCCCTTGGTTGTGAAAGTCTCCGTCCAACCCGACTTCTCAAAACAGCACTGGGAACCCACATTTGTAGTAGAGGTGGTGTCCTTCCTTCCTGCTCCCGGACCCCTTCCGAGGGGGTTTGCTCATCCTCAGCCTGAGTGCCCCTGCCCCCAGCCTCCTGGCCAGAACCTTCCAGAACAGAGTGGACCTTCGACCCAGGAGGAGGCAGCCCAGAGGCTGGGCTGGGCTACTCAGATTTCCTCTTCTGCAGGTGAGGGTCGGGCTGACGTGGAGCTCAGCTCTGTGCGAGGCCCCAGGGTGGGAGGCAGACCCCTCGCTCGGGGCCCCAGCAGAACAGGCCAGAGGCAATTTCCTAACATCCCTCATCATCCCCAACACGAATGCGCCCCTCTAGCCTCTCTCTCCCTTCTGGAATCTTCTCTCATCTGTGCAGTGCTAGAAGCAAAGTGCCCTTGCACGCTTCCTCGAGTGGCCCTGCAAGTCTCCCCATGAGCCTGCAGGTGGGAAGGAGGCGACTCAGGCCCCGAGGGAGGTTGACTGAGCAAGTAAGGTAAACTGAGGTGTGGGCCGGAGGGATGGAGACCCACAGAGGGTGCCTGGGCCTCGATGGTGGGCAGAGGGGAGAGTAGGGGCAGCCTCTGGGAACAGAGGGCTGGCGGGAGGCCGAAGTCCACAGAGCCGCAGAGGTGACCGGGCAGAAGGACCAGGTTTCTGTTTTGGTTTGGGTGAGTGAGTTATTCAAGAGGGAGATATTTTTAAAAAGCAAACTCTAAGGGCAGGGATGGTGAGGGGCCGTGGTCTCATGCAGCTGCCTCTCACCTGAAATCCTCATGGGATTCGGGTAACCTCTGGAGAGTCCTGTTCTCCTTGCAGTTACATGGGACTCAGACCATGGCTGCGAGGTGATTTGACGAGGTGCATCGGACAAACATTCAAAAAATTAATAGTTACCTATTTTATGTGTTCACGAAAAGAATCCAATTAGCACATCAAACCTGTGATTTCACAGATATTAATGCTTAGGATTAAAATAAATAAAGTAGGGAATTTAGTTTAAAGCCAACCTGTAGAAAATATTAATAGTACAGGTGGTACATGTTAAACATTGTAAATGTGGAAAGAAACACTGACTTGAAACGGCCTGCGTGAACCTGACGGCACAGAGCTCATTTCTGTCCTGAACTTTGCCCCTCTGCACGCCAGCCTGGTCTGCTGTGAGCAGCAACAGCAGCAGCAGCAGCAGCAGCAGCAGCAGCAGCAGCTGGAACTTTGAAGAAATGCAGATTGTTGGTCCTACCCAGAAGCCCTGCAGGAGGGGCTCAGGCCAGTTATAAGTGCCCCAGGGATTCTAGTGATCTTCTTAAGCTGGCCTCAGCATCTGGGCATCTCAAGGAAGTGTGTGCAGACCATGTGTTTGCACATTCCAGGGTGAGGGTGCACGGCTCTCCTCAAACCCCAGAGGGTTAAGAGCCTCTGTTCTCTTCGGTTCCTGCGACCCTGTTTATCTGCCACGTATCCATTAATTGTGTGTGCTATTATGAATAAGCCAAACCCTCCCAGGCAGTTGGCAGGGCATGCTTGATGGGTACAAAATGGCTCTGGTGGGTGTTTGGGGCCTCCCCTCACCAAGAAGACCCTCAGGGACCCACCTGGTGGCTGCCCCAGGTGGGGCTGCTCAACCCCCAGGCCACAGGCCTCTGCTTCCAGGCCAGCAGCAGCACTGCACGCTGTCTCCCTCCAGCCTCGATCTAACCCATTTCTGATACCTCCCGAATCCTCCTCGTGCTCTCTTTAGCCACCTCCTGACCTGGTTCTGGCAATGGTTTTCAGCTTATTTCGACCTTTGGGTTCATGCTGTGGCGCCCGCCTGGAGCCAGCCCTGCCACCCCCGTCCTGCTCCTCCCTGGAGGACTCAGCCCCATTCATTTCTGGGCTGGCCCGAGAAGGCCCTGCATGCACAGACCCCCTGCCCCCCACCCCCACTGAAGTCCACGGAGATGTTTGTTTATCCACTGGAACCTGCTTCTACCCAGCGAGTAGGTAGTGAGCCTCGCCTGCCTGTGCCAGCAGGCAAGCAAGCAGCAAGCCAAGATTGCCAGAGCTTGCCAGAGGCCATCTGGGAGCCCCCACCCTGATCCCTGACCATGGGGATCTCTGCTGCCCCGGAACTTGGCACACACTGTTGATACTGAAATGACATTTACCAGATGTCGGAGGTCATGCCCCAGGCCTGGGCTTGTTCCAACTTGGCCACTGCTGTGTGGCCCCTGAGTTTACTTTTTTCCCAACAGACCCAGGATTTAATGTGTGTTGGCGTTTCCTAACCTCCCTGCCTGGGTGAGGGCAGACAGATGTCACAGCTCATTCATGTCCACTGTGCAAGACAGGCCAGCAAGCTGACTTCATTTCTCCAACAAGGCCCCCTGTGCTGTCTGCAACGACTGCATACTACCTTCTCCAGACATCCAGCCTCCCTCCTCCCCCGCCCCGCTGACCTTGTCTCAAATGACCTGGACAAAGCTGGAGACTTCGGAGAGGAACGCTCCACCTGCCCCATCTGCCCTTCCCTGGCCCCTTCCACAGGACACATCCCTCTGCTCTCGCTCCCCAAGGCCCCTCTGTGCTACCCCCGCGACCACCTGCACCTTCTCATCGCTCCTGCACCTGCACGACGAAGCACCCCATGTGAGCAACCAAACCCTGTCCAGCCTCCTCCCGTCCGGCCCTGCTCCCACCCCACCTACTGACTTCACAGCAGAATTCCCGGGTCTTCATGGAGGCTGACCAGGCCAGGGACACGCCCTCCAGGCCCAGGAGCCTGCACTGCCCTCCAGAGACCAGAAGCCTCTTCTGCTAGACTCCAGTGGAGGGCGCTCATCGGGACCACTGGGGCAGAACACTGAGGTGACTGCTGGGAATCCCAGAAAATGCCCAAACCTGGTCCTTCAAAATAAACCAAACATTGCGCTGTACCATGCCCCTGTGTACAACGCTTAAAGTGCTTAGAATAGAGCCCGAGTGCCTTGCCCGGGCCTCGTCTGGCCCTGCTGACCCCTTCCCTCTCCTCCCGCCCCTCCTGTCCCCTCACCCGCTATGCTGTCTGCCAGGCTGGGCCTCCTGTTTCCCTCCTCAGTTCTGCCCGGGGCCTCTCTTTAGGTTTGGCTGCGGCAAAGCCTCTCTCCCAGTCCCTGTCGCAGAGCCTGGAGTTGCTCATTAGGTGATCTTGACTGACTGCGTGCTGGGTGCTGGGATGTCAGCTCCCACCTGTGTGGTGCCCGGGGCGCTGCTGGGCTGGCCCGGACCCCAGACTCTGGAACTTGCCTCTGCATCCCAGAGGCTTTGCCTCACCCCTCCCACCTGCCCCCAGCCCCGGGGCTGCTGCTGCTGTGCCCCCTACACACAGTGTCTCTCCAGCCCCATCACTTCCTTCAAGCCTTCACCCCTCGCCCCGCATGGGGGAGGACTCAGGCTCAGACCTGCGCCAGGTGAAGAACTCCCAGGACCACTAACCAAGGCAGGAGTGACCCACTGAGGATTGCCTCAGGGCCAGGGCTCTTGGACCTCCCCACAGACACAGGTGTGGGCAGTTTGTGACAGGTGACACCCTTCCCATTTGCCACCCCGTCATCTACTCAGGGATCTGGAAATGACTTCATCAGTCTGTTTCATTTTAAAAATGAGGAAGCAGACTCCACCAGTGTCCCTGCCGAAGGTCACGCAGATAAGGTGCAGCTTTTTTCCTAAGTTCCCAAGCATCTATCTGCACGTAGAGACTTCCTCCTTACTGGGAATGCTATGTCAGGTGCACACAGACCACGTGTCCCTACTCTTTTGCCATGACAGACATTGCTAATCAATCATGGCACTCTTCCCTTTAAGCCTAGATTGGGCCTCGTTTTCCTCAACAGAGTCTCTGGGCAGCCACTAGCACCAAGCAAAGCTGGCACATGGTTGTGTCCAGCCTTTGGGCTGCCACATACTCGCACTCAATTTCCAAAGCTGATGGGCAAACCCTGCCAGGCTGGCCTGAAACTTTAAGCTTCTCCCTCCCACATCCCCATCCCACTCCCTGAGCAGTTGTGGGGCTCCGAGTGTCCGGTGGTTACAACAGAGAGAGCTGGGGCTGGCAGGGCAGCTCCTCAGATGTGTCCCCACATGGGAGAGGGGTTTGGGAGGCAGTGCCCATGGGGCTATCCCTACACCCCAAAAGCACAGGCCCTGAGCACTGGCAAGAAACAGTCACAGCACCAAGCACCCTGTCCAGTTCCCAGCTGGGAGAGAAAAGCTCTTCCCATCCTCCAGACTGCTGCTTCCAGCCTGGACTGTGCTTGGACCACACTCGCTTCTCCGAAAGAACTAAATCCCAGAGGAGACACATGACAACCTCTGCAGGCCTTGGACTGCTGAGGATTGGGTTAGAAACACTCTGGGCATGCTCTGATGGGGTGGGAGAGGCAGGGTCTCAGGCATAAGCACAGGGTGGCCAGAGGTTTTCAACAAAAACAGCAAGCACCATAAATCAGCATTTGTCAACCAAAGGTAAAAATACATATCTGTATGGACATAAATGTGACGGGAAGTTTATTGCAAGTAGTCTATATTACATTTTGTATTTTATGTTTCATTATGTGGCTTTTAGCAATTTTAAATTTTTCAAAGAGTCATCCATTGCTTCCAAACATGTCAAAGAAATATTTAATAAAACTCTAGTCTCTCTTTGTGGTAGGCTGACTAATGCCCACCCAACCCTAAAAATGTGCACACCCCAATACCTGGGATGAGGGCATATGTGACCTTACACGGCAAAGAGACTTTGCAGATGGGATTAGGTTAATGATGGGGAGATTATCCTGGGTTATCCACGTGGGCACCAATTATCACAAAGGTTCTTATAACAGGAAGGCAGGTGAGTCAGAGAGAAAAGTGAAGATGTTATACTTCTGGCTTTGAAGATGGAGGAAGGGACCATGAGCCAGGGAATACGGGCAGCCCCTAGAGGCTGGAAAAGGCAACGAAATAGATTTTCCCCTAGAGCCTCCAGTAGGAATGCAGCCCTACTGACACTTGATTTTAGCCCAGTGAGATCCGTTTTGGACTTCTGTCTTCCAGAATTGCAAGATGACACTCTGTGCTGTTTTAAGCTACTAAAGTTGTGGTCATTTGTTCCAGCAGCAATAGAAAGCTCATACACCTTCTTACCTATGGAACACTAAATCTGTGAGGTTCACCGCCATTGTTACCAAACTAGTTTTTTAAAAATTTGAAGCATCATGGTCTTGTTGGGGGCGGGGGGGATGCCTTCACTTATAAGTTGTCAGAATCAAAATGGAATCACTTGTATTTAAAAAATAAAACCCCAACCCCCTGAAAAATAAAGCCGTGGAAGGCCATAAAGGGAGGGTTCTCATGCATAAATTCCTGGTAACAAGAACTACCACAAAAGACCCCGCAAAAACCATAACCTTGCACAGAGGTCATCGCAACCTTGCATACATAAAAAAACTTCTGCGAGGACGTCAGTCCAGCAACTGCCTGTCCGACTTTGGACTGGTGTCACCCATGTTATTGATCCTTGTAGCCAAGGGTAATTATCCCAAAGCAATTATGTAATCCTCCTCATTTTTCCTTTGAAAGCCTTTGTCCTCTTTTACTTCCCTGAATATGCACATGGTTTACTCTGGCATGTGTATTCCCATTGCAATGCCCTATTCCCAAATAAAGATCATTTTTTTAGAGAGCCTCTCTCTGTTATTTAGGTTGATATTTATCAAGAAACATTACTCACTAGAGGGAAGTAATCATTAGCTCCAACGTGCTGATGCCTCCAGTGAGATGTGGGGGTGTACAGGCTTCTGGGCTGATGACATATGAGCTTGCATCGCACCATCAAAAAAAGGGGGGTTCCCAAAGTTGGCCCAGCCTAGAGCACTTGGAGCAGGTTGGATGAAATCTTCAAGCACAGCCACTTCTCTTTATGTTTGAGGGCTCTTGTACACATTCATGTTTAGTGCTCAATTCTCTGACTAAGTAAACAGATAAATTCTCTCCCTGCTGCTTAAAGTTAACTTCTATATTGGAAAAAGGGATCCGTTTTCTTTCTCAAGGTGCACAGGATAATAATGGCTAACATTTCGTGAGTGCTTTACACGCGTCATCTCATTGAACACTCCGGGCGATCCTATATGATCTGTCCTTGTCCCACTCCCCCCATTTTACAGAGAAGGACATGGAGGCTCAGAGAGGTTAACTGGCTCATCCAAGATCATGCAGTCAGCAAGTGGCAGGGGTTGGGGGGAGCAGGATTCAAACCCAGGCAGCCTGACTCTGGCAAAGAGGTTAAGAGCAGGATTTCGAAACTGTGTCTCACTATCTTTAATTTAAAACTTTCTGACTTAAAAGTAAACAGTCTTTCCCAAGAAAACAGCTGTAAAAGATGGTAGAGAATTGAGAGAGGAAGCAAAGAGAGACGACAACGCAGCCTGGGGTTGTAGGAAGACCACCTTGGCCTCCTTGGCTGGTGGCCGCCGGGCAGCCCAGTGTCTGGGCCCTGCTCTGGCTGGTCGTGGGACTCTGGCAGGGGTGGCTCGTAGAGATGGACCGTGCAAATGGGAGCCCCGGGAAGGCACAAAGGACTCCTAACCTAGCAGGACCTTTAAAAGATTCTGGGCATTTCCCGATTTGGGCAATTTCTGTGATTCTTCTCCCTCCAATGAACACACAAATCAGCTATAATCACGTTTTTCCAAAAATAGCCTAGGTGGGTCTGTTTACCTGAGATTGGGTATTAAGATGGCTTCATTTTGACCGAGCCTGAAACTCTCCGTTTCTTACCCTTGACTTGGAACCCAAGGTAGCCGATTGCGTGTGACTTTGCTCTTGACTCAGAACTGGTTCCAAAGAAGCCGGAAAACTGTAGAAATTTGGAAGCAACTATTCTGATAGCTCAGGCACTAGGAAAAAAATTGTCCACGTGCCAGATGCCCTTTTTAAATCCAGAAACAAAGAACTTGAAAATCATTTTAAAGTTCAAAGCTAACTTCCTAAAAAGGAATTCAGGAGAAAAGAAGCCGTTCTTCCAACACTGGAGAATCCACCGAGGAATGTTTTTATTACTCACATGAATGCAAAACATGTCTTTATAGGTGTAGTCACTTTCATGAGTGGATTTATGGAAAGTAAAGCCTGTGTGCTGGGGCTCTAAAAATTGTAAATACCTGGAAATTTCTCACCCCGTTGGTGGAATTCAATGGGAATTAAATCTGTGTAGTATATCAGCTATGAGTAGGAAATTGGATTTTCTTAATTTACTTTTTTGGACAGCAGAAGAGGGGGTGGAGGCAGCCAGGGGGCCTGAAATGAAGGTGAGGAGCTCGGGAGAGGAGTGAGGAGTTTTGCCATTTTATTGCTGCTGGTGCGGAGCAAGCACACAGTAAATGCTCTTTGACAGGCTGTGTGGCGTGTTCTGTCAGGACTCAGCTTTCAAGGAACTCACTGCCATGTGGACTGAAATATGATACAAGTGGGTCGTGTGGACCTGTATGTGGGATTGAGCAATGGGACTGAACCACTTGGGACTGACCCTTGCCACCTAGGATGGGGCCTGGGGTCAGGGTCCTCAGGCCCAGCTTGTCTTCCTTCCTTATCCCTGCTGGTCCCTGCCCCAGAGGTTCCCACACTTCTCTCGTCCCTTTGAGGGCACTGTCCAAACTGTTTGTTCTGCTGGACAGCCTGTGTTTTGAAGAGTTTGTCTCTGGTAGGAGGCACGCTCATTAAATTACAATGAGTTAGCACTCTGTTTTTAAACTCATCAAAGGCCTGGGTAATTGATGCTCAGAGATTCTGGCTGTGGGAGACACCGGTGCTGGTGCACAAGGCTCCAGCCCAAAGCGAAGGCGATTGAGGCAGAGCCAGGTACTGTGGATGGAAGCCACGGGGAGACACATTGGCCATACAGACCCCCGCCCTGATCTCTGTGGACCTTGGGAGTCCAGGCATCATGCACTGGGGCCACCTGCTCCACCTCCCCTCCACTCCAGCACACCTGTCCCAGCAGTGCCCTCGAGACAGCCCTCATGCTTCCCCAGTCCACGCCTCTGCTGCTGCCGGGCCCCTCTCTGTGAGGTTCCCTGTCCACTTTGTCAAAACCCTGCTGTCCCTTCACCGGGAATGTGCTATTTGAAGAACTGGCAACTTTTAATTAGGGCGAGGAGTAAAAATAATTACTACCTAATTTTTGAGTTAGGGAGCCTCACTTTGTAATACATGAAAGCTTACCCCCAGCTCTCCCCCTCCCCCTGTGAAATAATCACTAAGTGACAAATGATCGTCTAATGGTGCCTGGCTCAAAGGCCGCCTCTTCCATGCAGGCCTCCCTGATCACTCCTTGCTAATCCCCAACCCCCCTCCTTTGAACATGTGATTTTTCTTTTTCACTCCAAAGGTAAGGTGAGATGAGGGAGAAAGATTGAGAGATGCCCTGGCCCAGGCTCCCAGACACCAGCTCCTTAGTCAACTGCCTGAGCTGTCTTCCCAAAGGAAGCTTCAGAGGGATGCTCTGGGCAAATGTCCCCTCTTTAGTGCTCTGTCAATCACACTGGCAATCACAGGAGGCAGGAGCAGAGGCTGACAGGCCTCCCCAGGTGTCTCCTCCAGCTCACAGGCAGAGCTCCATCCCTGGTCAGACCTCTCCAAAAGTGGGCAAAGGTGCCCAAGGCCAAGAGAAAGAGAGAATTTCTCCTGAGGCCCAGGCTGCTCTGTCCCACAGCCTCCTGAAGATGCCATGGGGGGCTCAGGAAAGAGACGGCCCCCGGGCTCAGAGATGAAGAGCCCACTGCTCAGCCTGGCCACTGTGCTGCTCAGCCGCATGACCCAATAACTGTCCTGGGAGTGGGGGGGGGTGTCCTGTGCTCCCCTCACAAAGGGGGGCTTCTAGCCCAGTCTCGGGGGGCGGTGGTAGTTCCTCTACAGCCTGAGGGCCGCTGTCATCCCATCTGTGTCCCCAGCCCCGTTTCAAAGCCCCACATGTACAAAGCCCCGTATCCACTCGGCAACTATTTGATGAAGGGATAAAGGGATTTTTGCCATTTGGTGGTACTTGGGGTGACTTCAGAGCATCAGAGCTGGCCCCAAGTGACGGGCTCACAGAGACGGGGAAAGGGCACCTGTCCTGGGAGATGGAATGTCTGAGTCCGGGCTGGGCTGCCGGGCTCACTAGCTGCTTGGGCTCCTGTGGCCCTCGGTGGAGCCAGCAGGGCTGGGTGGCTAGACTTGGCCTCCTGTGCCCTGGTGTGAGCTTCGTGGGCTGCCCTGGCTGAGGCAGGGGTCCACTGCCGGCAAAATGAAGTTCTCCAGTGGCCGTCTTCCTCCTCCTCTGGCCGCGGGGCAGAAAGCTGCCACCATCGCCCACGCTGTCCTTGGCATCACCACTGACTTTCCTGTGGGGACCCCCTCCAAAGAGGGGTCTCCAAGACAGATGGGGCTCTAGGAAGGGGTGGGGGTAGAGAGAGGGGTCGAGGCAGGTGGTCTATTGCCTACCTTCATGGCCCAGAAAACTCACACCCAAGGAGACGCTGGCTTCCATTTCCCAAAGCTCAGCAGTGACAAAGCGCAGCCCAAGCGAGGGGCAGGGCGCGGAGGGAAGAGAAAATCTAAGCTGAAAATAGAGAGAAGAGGAGGAGACGTCGCAAGGGGGAGAGGGCTGTGGCCAGAGCATTCCCACCAGAGGCCTGACTGCATCGAGAGAGCATTTTTCAAAAAGGCAGAAATGTGCTGCTGACCAGCAGAACTGCACATCACGGAAAGGACCAGACCCAGTTCCACGTAGCCGGTGCTGTGTGAACACCCCATATTTTAAATCAAGGTAGAAAATACGAGCCCACCACCACCACATCCAAGAAAACTGTCCCCGCGCATTCCAGTCATACTGTGCTTTGGCTTGATGCTAGCCAGGGGCACAAATCCAGAAGGTTCTGAGGGGGGTGGGGTCTTTTGCCCTCCTGAGATGGATCCTTGAGCAGGAGGGGACAGTGGTGTGAGGAGCATTGCACTGGGCTGTCACTTCATGGCTGTGACTTCTGTTCCCCAAGAGCACTTCCCGGCCCTGAGATTAGAGCCATGGCGCATAGGATGCACAGCACTTCACGGTCTGCATATACATTTATGGATTTATTTCTTATCAGGGCTGGCGCCATGGGTGTGTGACCTGTGCAGTCACAAGGCCCTGCTCTCAGAAGGTCCCCTCGCTTGGTTTAACACTATGCTGCTCTTGTTTTTAAGTTTGTAACCATTTTTAAACAAGGATTTCATACCACATTTCATACTGCATGAGGCCCTGAAAATTATGTGTCTGATTCTGTTTATTACCTCACTTGCCCCCACAGCCATGACTGGAAAGAATGGTTACCCCGATTCACAGACAGTGAAACTAGGGATCCTGTCTAGTGGAGCCAAGACTAGACGGGGTCTCACGAGGGCCACCTGCGGCTGCTTTCTCTCTTGGGGCTCCTTCTCAATGATGGATGGGAGGCAGCCTCCTCTCCTGACCGTCCCAGCAGCAACCTCTACTCCAGCTCTGTTTCATCTCATTTCATTTAAACAAACAGACAGACCCATTTGCTCACCTGCCAAAGAGGAGCTCCTGGGGGTTGGTCCCCTCGAACAGCTCTTTCTCTCCTGCCCTCTGTCCTGTCCAGGTGCCCCAAGCAGGTTCTCTGCTCTGCCCCGGACAGCCCACGCCAAATGCTTTGTCCTGTCCTGAAAAAAAGCCTTCCTGGGAAATATTCCTGACCTTCAGACCCGCCTTGGCCCACAGCTGGCCCCGTGCCTGCCACAGTCACTTCCTGGCTGGGTGTTGACTTTCCTGGGCCCCATGGCCCAGCCAGGGTGGTGGCCACACCCCTGATGTAGAGGCTGTTCATGAGGGAAGGTGGTACTGAGCTGAAGGCCAGGGATGGCTGGAACGGCCCCCTGGTGCAAGGTAACGTTGACTGTCCCACCAAGACTGGCCCACGGCATACCTGACACCCCCACTCCAGCACTGGCCAGGCCAGCACACAGTGCTGGAATCTGAGATTTGAGAAAGGCTTTGGGGTCTCCTCTAGGGTTTTATTCGCTTCTTGCACACATATTTCTGGCCTCAACTGATTACTTCCAGGCAAAGGACACTTGCTGCTTTATGAGGGCTATTGCTCCATTATTATTATTATTATTATTTCTCATAGCATCTTTCTAATTGGTGCTTACTACATGACAGGCAGTCAGCTAAGTAATCTCTCATTATTTCTTTATGTCATCCTGTGTTATCACTATGAGCAGAGAATTATGCCCATTTTAAAGATACAGAAACAGAGGCTCATCAAAGTTGGTCATCTGGCCCAAGGCTGCAGTGAATAAGTCAGGGATCCAGGATTCAAACTCCAGCCAATTGACACCAAAATCCTGGGCTCTTAACCACTGCCATCATTTACCAAGTTTAATTGCCACAATGTCCATCTTTATGCAAAACTCGTATCAGCCTGTGTTTTAGCTATCTGCTGCTGTAACCAATTAACCCAACATGTAGTGGCTTCAGACACCACACATCTGTTATCTCAGTTCCTGTGGGTCAGGAATCTGGGCCCTGCTCGGCTGGATTCTCTGCTCAGGGTTTCTCACAGGCTGCAACACAGTGTCAGCAGGGCTGGGGTCTCATCTCAAGGCACCACCGGGAGCCACTTTCAAGCTTACAAAGTTGTTGGTAGGACTGAGCTCCTGGAGGGTTGTTGGACTGAGGGCCTCAGTTCCTTGCTGGCTGCTGGCTGGAGACCTCCCTCAGTTCTTTGCCACACGGGCCTGTCTTCCATTATAGTGAGCCTCATCATGGTGTGCAATAGAGAGCCCAGGAAGGCACGAGTCACAGTCTTTTGTAATCTGCTCACAGAAGTGCATTCCATCATGTTTGCTGTATCCTACTTGCTAGAAGGAAGTCATTAGATACAGCCTACACTCCAAGGTAGGGTATTACACAAGGATATGGATACCAGGAGGTGGCAATCACTGAGGGCCATTTTTGAAGGCTGTCTACCACAGCCACCCAATTGCCACAAAACATTGGTTTCAGTTTTGCTTCTGAAAGCTAGACAGTAGTCTCTCATCCATCCATCCATCTATCCATCCATCTATTTATCCATCCATCTATTCATCCATCCACCCATCCATACATCCATCTCCCTCAATTCATCCAATAAACCCCCATCATGCTCAGAAGATACCAGAATACACGCAACCATTTCCTCTTCCCCTTCACTGTCTCCTGCCACAAAAGGCTCCCAGTACAGCCTTCACAAATGTGGGGATTGGGGAAGTGTCCGCTGAGTGTTCTGTCATCCGGGAACAGCAGCTCTATTTCCTTCAGTCAGTCCTCATATGCCACATATCTGAGACCCTTGCCCTCCTGCTAACTCTCTTTCATTGTCTCTTTCGCTTAACAAACATATTTTAAGCATCTTCTCAATGCAAAGTGTTATGATAGCTGAAGTGTGTGTGTGTGTGTGTGTGTGTGTGTGTGCGTGTGTGTAATTTTCTGCCATTAGCTCCCAAGAGAAGCAGGCCCCACAACTTTTGGGGGGGCAGCCCCTCCCCACCACAGCCACCCAGTTCCCAGCTCAGTGATCTGCCTGCATCAATGCACTGGTGGTGGGTGCCTGGTGGAATGGAAACAGTCGGACGGAGCAGAGACCAGTTTCACACTCCTGGGAGGGCAGTGTCAGCACAGGGCACAGGGGAGACACGGGCCCTGGATTCACTTACCTCTGGACCTCTCTCTCCACCCTGCTGCGCAAGGCTCAGGGATGAGGGAGTGAACTCTGAGAAGAGGGAGAGGGGGTCAGTGGGGTTGGCATCTTGAGGTACCCAGTGGGATGTCTTTGGGAACTAGAATCATAACAGTCTTTCACACAGGAGACCATTCATTTCATATATCTACTGAGCACCTAGAATGTGTAGGTGCTGTGTGAGGCCCTGGGGCTATAATTGGGAGCCCTTCTAAAGTGGATCTAATTTCCTTTTTTCTCCACCCCTCCATCCCACTGCCTCAGAATAGGCCCCGTCAACTTCTACCAGACCGTTGCAATGTCCTTTAATGGGTCTCCTGGCTTCAGTCTCTTCCGATTGCCTCCAGCCCTCCCCACCCATCCCACTCAGTATCCAGGTGACTCTGCTGACGCAGACCTGATCTTGTCACTTTCTTGCTCAAAAACATTTTACATAACCTCTGTTAGCAGTTTCATGAATATCATTCTAGAAATGTTCTATCTATATGTAGCATTTCTCTGTCTCTGTCTCTCTCTCATACACACACACACATCTATATCCTTTGTTTAACTTGGGTAAGATCACAAACTGTTCTGCATTATTGTCTTGGTGGTTTTCTAATACAGCACACCTAGAAGTTTTTCACTATTTTTAGTGGCTGTCTGCTGTTCTGCTATTGGAATATTTTGGGATGGTACTGAGAAATCCCTTACAAAATGCCCTTGACCAGAAACCTTTGTGATACTTTTCTAGGTGATAATTTTTGATAGATCATTAATGGACTTAATAATCATGAAATGATTGTTTTAAAGTGATTATTATAATTGAGCATTGACAGAATTTGAATATTTGAATATTTAGGGGTGGGGAGAGGAGAAGAATGTAAATGTTTGAATTTTTTTATT
Source organism: Cynocephalus volans (assembly GCF_027409185.1). Taxonomy (NCBI): domain Eukaryota; kingdom Metazoa; phylum Chordata; class Mammalia; order Dermoptera; family Cynocephalidae; genus Cynocephalus; species Cynocephalus volans. The sequence continues at coordinate 294,974,187 of NC_084460.1, forward strand.
GTTGTAGTTATTTAAAAAAAATAAAATTTAACTATAGAAAGGTTGTGGACCAGATCTGGTTACGAAAAATAACTGAGCAGAAGCAGGAATAATGATCCAAACATCTATTGGCCTCCTGTGAGCCAGGCCCTGCTCTAAGTGCTTTATTGTATTAACTCATTTAATCACCCCTACAGTCTTATAATGAGAAAGCCAGATAGAGGTTAAATGGGGTCTAACTTTTAGCCACTCATGATGCACAGAAATCCTAAGATGAAAACTGAGTAAGAAGTCTGAGAATCTGTGAACACTTATGACTTAGGTAGAGACATCGGAGGAGGCCTCCACAACCTGGGGCACAAGTGGGAACAATCCCACCTTCACATCTAGAAGATAATTCTTATTGAAGATGAGCTCACTCACAAAAACTATAAAACATTGGAAGAAGACCAATATGAAGCATATAAACAAATATAAATTATTAAAAAGTATTATAACAAATAATAAAACATTTGAGGAAATCCAACATGCACATCCCACAAAAATGAGAGAGTTGACACTTGAGGAAATAGAAACAACAGAATAATATAAAAAGCAACTTTGAAAAATAAGTATGCTTTTCATTTCGGAAGTGGATGTGTGAAATGTTACCTTCATGTTTCACAGTACAACAATTATGCCTCTTCTGTCCTTAGATGATAACAAGTTTGAACACATTTGGCTGGAGGAAAAGGTTAGGAATATTTGTGTGTGAAGAAGGTAGGTGTATTAGTTTGTGAGAGCTGCCGTAACAAGATACCACAGACTGAGTGGCTCAAATAGCAGAAATTTATTTTCTCACCATTCTGGAGGCTTGAAGTCCAAGATCAAGGTATCAGCAGGTTTGGTTTCTTCTGAGGCCTTTCTCCTTGGCTTGCAGATGACTGCCTTCTGCTCTCTGAGTCCTCACATGATCTTTTCCACGTGTGAGCATGTCTGTGTCCTAATTTCCTCTTCTTCTAAGGACACCAGAAGTATTGGATTAGGGCCCACCTATATGATCTTACTTTATCTTAATGATCTCTTTAAAGGCCCTATCTACAAATACAGTCACATTCTGAGGTATTGGGGGTTAGAACTTCAACATATGAAGTTTTGAGGTTATGAAATTCAGGCCAAACTCCTTTGTTTCTACTTTTAATTCCCAATTTGACCAATTACTAACTGTGTGACCTTATGCCAGCTACATCATCACATTTTGCCTCATTTTTTCCTTTGTAAAATGGAGATGATAAACAGTACCTATTTCCTAGGGTTGCTGCTAGAATTAAATAAATTAATTGGCTCTTAAAAATAAGTACACTTTAAGTGCTTAAAGAGATAAAGAAGTGAAATCTATAAAACAAGAATAGAAAAATGATTTTTTGAAAAAAGCAGATTCAAAGAATTAAGTAGAAATTGTAGAAATGAAAAATACTGCATTAAAAAATCTTAACTAGACACAACTTTCGATTCAGTGATTTGGAAGATTTACCTAAGAAAATTGCCCAGCATGAGGCACCAAGAGATAAAGAGACAGAAAATATGAAAGAAATTAAAAAATATCTACAGAATAAGTCAAGAAAAGAAAACCCAGCATACGTTTAATAGGTTGTTCTGAAGGAGAGAATAGAAAGTGGAGGAGAGGAAATATTGAAAGAAATAACAACTAGGAATTTTTCAGAACTGAAGATACAAATTCTGAGTTTGAAAAAAGCATGCTGAGTCCTAGCAAGGAAAATGAACATGAATTCACACCTGGACAAGCCATAGTGGAACTTTGGAAGGTCAAAGGTAAAGAAAAATCATAAAAGGCATCAGAGGGAAAACAGGCCACATTAAAGTAATGATAATCCTGGCAAGCCGGGCACGGTCCTGTTAACACACGGGTTCATCTGTGTGCTTCTTCCCACCCTTTCTCAGACTCCTGCTGACCACCCACTATGTGCCGGGCCCTGTGCTCTCTTCTGGAAAGTTCTATTTCTGCTTCTGCACATTTTACTTTTCTTCCTGACCTAGCCCAGGTCTTACGCCTTCCTCCAGGAAGTCTTCCTGACTGCACCCGTTCTCACCACTTCCCCTTGCTTTTGGTCACTGTCACCCTTATAGTCCTTCCCACACTCCTCGGTTCCTGCCTTCACTGGCCCCTGTTCCCTGTGTGTTAGTCCCCCCCCACACCTGACACACAAACATAATAATCACTTGGAGCTCCGGGACTTTGTCCAGGATCTTTCCTTCCTCTGCTCCCAGTTACCATGGTGTTGGCTACATAGGACGTGTTTAAGGAATATGTTTGAACACTTAACTCAGTTGATCCTTTGGAGTCGAATGCAAGTTAGATTTGCGTGCTGAATGAAGCCAGTTTGTACAAGCCCTTTAGGTCCTTTTGAAACCATGTTTCCCTGTTGGCGATCTGGCCAGAATAAATGACCATCTTTAAAACATGTTTTAAAGCCTTTCATTTTATTACTCACCATTATTTTTAAAATAATGCCTTTTTAAGTGAATAATAAAATTCCTATGTGCTTGGAAGAGTACAAGTAAATAAAAATAATTTGTAATCCCATGACTTATTTATTCATTATACATTCAATAGATATTTACTATCTATTTTGTTCAAGGTGCTGTGCTAAGTTTTGGGAGTGTAGCAATACATATTTTGGTTTCTTTGCTTATTTTTTAATGTAAATTTTTGAATAGATGATATTTAAATTTACAAAAGTGAGATCCTACATTATAAGCCATCGTGTATCCTAGTTTTTTTTTACTTCACAACATCCCAGCATTTTCTCATGCATTATCTAATCTTTAAAACATGATTTTAACTAATTGGCTGCTTGATATCCTGTTTTATGGGTGTGTCATAATTTCTTTAGTTCCCTACACTTAACCCACTTTTGGAACAGCTCTTCCGTGGCTCTGTCAATCAGCTGTCAGAAGAACAGAGATGGAAAGGCATCAGCTTCAAGGTGACCCCCTGACTTCCTATGGGATGTGAGTCTGAACGGGGTAGCATTGGGGCCCTTCCCACAGGCTAGCCTTCGGGAGGGGCTTTCAAGGGTAAATTCCAAGGTCAGACTGACATGACCATCTCTCTCAGAACTGGTGGGAGGGCTAGCCCGGAGCAGGAACAACAGGGCTCAGAACGGGCCATCCTGGGGGCCACTCTGCCCTGGGGGACAGTCGAGACACTCTGCTCCCAGGAAAGGAGGAGGCGTGGTGTGTGTCCTTGGCTGTGAGCCATGGGAACCATCTAGAGCCGAGCAGCCAGTGTGGGGAAGGGAAACAAAGAAGAAGACCTCCCTTACTCCCTGACTAAGACGAAAAGTGTACTTTGAACTGAATTTGACCGCCTTTTGATGTTTCTAACTTCTGAGCCTCACCCACGCTGTCGGCAGTGGACTGTAGTGAAATGGTTTGTATTTTCAGGCTTTGTGCCAGCAAATGACTTGTGCTCCTGGGAATAAGCTCACGGCCCATGGAGCCTTGGATGTGGTTATGGTGGGGACGGAGGAAAAAAGTTCACTGCCAGATACTAACATCTAATGTGTCCCTAGCAGGTGCCAGATGCTGGGTAAGAGATTCTGATGGGTTAGCTATGCAATCCTCCTGCTGGCCCCACCCAGAAAAGTGGCATTTGTTCATTCACTAATGAGCGTTTACCAAGTGTCAATGATATATCAGACACTGTTCTAGATGCTGAGTTGCAGTGGCAGACAAGCTATACATGGTCTCTGCTCTCATGCAGCTTAGTCTATTGTGATATTTTTACCCTCATTTTTCATTTTTCAGAGGAGGAAACTGAGATCCCAAGAGGTCAAAAAAGTGGCTCCGCTCACCCTGCTAGCCTGTGGCAGAGCCAGAGAGCAGCCAAGTCCCATGTGGCTCCATACCCTGCTCTTCGCCAGCCCTGCACTTTCCAGCCTCTCCCAGGTCCTGGGAAGTTTGTTCCCACCGTGCACCCATTCTGCCCACTGCATCCATTTTTAAGAGCAAACTAGACGCAAGCTGCCTACGGCTCATCCTCTGATTCAGGCATGACCGTGTGGGGAGCTGGACTGACTGCTTTCTGACTGATGAGAAGCAGTGTCCTAATTGGGCCAGGGCTGGGCCTGTACCTGACATGCTCCCTGAAGTGTGTTTGCTCAGGCCTGTGGGAGGCAGCTGTTGGGATTCCCTGAGGTGTACATAGTCATGGCCCCACAGAGGAGGCCCTGGGACTCGAGGCAAGGCCAGGGGAATGCGGGAGCCGCCCAGTACTTCTGGATGCTGTGTTCCCACTGCCTCTGCCGACACATCCTGACCTCACGCCCAGGCCCCGGACCCAGCTTGGAACACTCTCCTCGAGGTACAGCTTATCTCCGCATCGACCCACCCAGTACTTTTTGACACAAGCAAGGGTTCTTCATACTAGGTAATTATGAAGTGACACTGCAGTGGGGGTGAGGGGGATGCCAATTTTAAAGAAGGTGACCGCTGGTGGCACTTCAGCCCACTGGGTCAGCACCCTGCTTGGTTCTTGGGATGTCCAGAGGATGTGTTGGATGAGGAGCTCAGGAAAACTCCCTGATTCTGCCCTCAAGTTATTGCTGGTCTGAACTTCCAAAGGGATTCTCAGCAGTCTGTACCAGTGTAGGGTGGAAAGGATTCCTCGCAGTTTGTCACAGGAATCCTAGCAAAGCCCTGGGCCCTCGCTGAGCTGTCGAACCCACTGGAAACTAGCTTTTCTTGGGGAAAGAGGTGACCTCGCTTCAGGCTTGTTGTCCCACAGGTTTACTCTGCTGGTACTGTCAGCTGACCAGACACAGACAGCTGCCTGCTGCTTGGAGAGATGGCATTGTTCTAGTGTGGGAGCCAGCAGGCAAAGTCCCACCCCAAACTGAGCCCAAGCACAAAGGCTTTCCCTCTGGGAAAAGCTGAGAAGGGCACCTCTTCCTCTTCCCCAGAATTACGGGCTCTCATTTGTTTTTGTGGGATCCTGGAGGGCAGGGACCAGGGCTTCTCTGTCTGGTTCCTGGTACGTAGAAGGTGCTCAGTGCAGATTTGCGAATTGCCGAAGCATCTCAGGCTGCTGTGAGGTTGTGCTCCCAACAGGAGAGGGAGAGGAGGCGGGCAGGGACCCTCCACTGCTGTTCTCCTGTGAGGAGCTTCCCAGAACTTTCAGACTTCACAGCCCCAGCTGTGGGTCTTGTGGCCGGAGAGTCCAGTGGTTGGGAGCATGGGTTCTGGAATCAGCAGATCCAGGCCCAGATCTACCCACCTCCACCAGCGACTGGGAAGTTGTCTACAGCCTCCCGACCCGTTCCTCTGTTTCTCTGCATCTGAGATAGGAACGCTAATGCTGCCTCTGGGGCTGTGGCGAGAAGCGAGCTTCCTCCTGTGAGATGCTTGGCTCTGGGCTTGGTGCCCACAAGGCCACAAGCAGCATCAGTGCTGGTAGACTTAGGTGGGACCCAATGAATTGCTGCTACGTGACTATTTTTGACCTGCAAATGAAGGTTTCTCAGAGTTCAACCTGATGTTGTCATCTGTCTGATTACCTGGCCATTGGAGTATGAGACCAGGCTGTGCTGAGACCCCTGCCTACCCACCCAAGAGGAGTCACCCCCTATCCCCCCACCTTGGTCCTCATCCACTAGCAATGGAAGGGCCTGTATGGCACCTCACACAGCTCCTTTCTTGCCAGATGGGGAAATGGAACCCAGGGAGGCTGATTCTTGCCCAAAGACGTGTAATCAGCTAGGATTGAACCCAGGACCAGAGTCCAGTTTTTTGACTCCTGACTCAGTTCTCTTCCCACCACATCAGCCTGAAGCTGCTGCCAATGTTTGGAGCCAGGGCTGGGTCAGGGTGAACTGTCTGTCTATCTACAAGAGGTGTTAAAGCATCACTGGAAACTTAGCGAGGTGCAGGGAAATGGTATTTTCCAGAGCTCCTCTGAGAGTGAGTGCTGCAAGCCGTTAGAATTGTCTTTGGTCCTAGCTCTGCCACTTCGGGATTAGATGAGCTCAGTTTCCTCATCTATACAATGGAGTAATAATAGTATCTACTTCATGGGGTTGTCACAAGGATTAAATAAAAAGTACTTGTAAGTTGTATTGTAAATAATAAAATTTGTAGATAAAATTTAAGAACTTTTTTAGAAAATATTGGAGTGCACTTAAAGAGTGCCCAGCACTTTGTAAGGGCCATATGAGTATTGTATAGGGTTGTATTATTATGAGGTTATTTGGGGACTGGTATTGTCGGGGGGAGGAGGTGAGTTTGGCCCAGCACTGAGTTGCTGAGGAGAATAGAGAACAGCCCTCAAGCTGACACTGAGGTCCCCGTCCTGTGCCCAGCCCTGTCTCTATGGTACAGATACTTAAAGAGATGGGTGTCTTGTTTGGGACTAGGGTTAGCAGGAGTCCAAGGCCTTCCTTCCTGCATGCCAACTCTGTCCTGTAGGGGCATCACTCTAAGCCTCCCAGGCGTGCAGAGGGCAGGGTGTTTGTGGGGTCATGTGAGGCAATCCTTGTGAAGTGCTCAGACAGATCCTGGTCCCAGCCGGCACTATCTACATATTTGACAATAACAGTAACCCTTCCATCCCTGATAGAATGCAAACTCCATCAGAGCAGGGATCTTGGTCTGTTTTACACACAATGAATCCCGAGTTCCCAGAAAAACGCCGGGCACATGATAGGAATGCAGTAAATACTCACTACACGGATGAGTAAATTTGTCCCCATCTTTAAGGGGATTAGGATCTAAAGGAGGAATCTGGAAAATAGTCACAGACACTATGGAGATCAATTTAGCACTCGGGCATTCTTAATTCCTCCTTAATTTGTCCTCCAAGTTACATTGATGCTGCCACCCGCCACCTTCTCTAAGAGCCGGGCTCCCCTCAAATACCACTGTGCCTGCTTTCTCCAGGCTTTTATTCGATCTCACCTGGAGAATTGCAACAAACTCTTCTTCCACTCCCATTCCCCTGAAACCAAAAGAGGGACTTCCTAAAACTCCAGTCGGATCACTCCCTTGCCTGAAAAAGCTTCTCATTGTCTCCAGGCTAAAATCCAGCTCCTACGGTCATAAGCACATGCAGAGGTGCATCCACGTCATGAGTCATCCAGGAAATGCAAACCCAGATCACAGCAGCCATACCATGTGCCACTTCACACCCACTGGGATGCCTAGAATCAAAACAGCACAATCACATGTGCTTATGAGGATGTGGAGAAACTGGAACCCTTTCACACTGCCGGTGAAAACATGAGATGTCATAGCTGCTGTGGAAACTGATGTTGGCAGTTCCTCAAAAGGTTAAACATAGAATTACCATATGACCCAGCAACTCCACTCCTAGGCAAATACCCCAAAAGAACTGAAAACGCACGTCCGTGCAAAAACTTGCTCATGAATGTTCATAGCAGCATTAGTCATAACAGCCAAAAATTGGAAACAATCCAAATGCCCATGAACTGATGAATAGATAAATGAAGTGTGGTTTTCTCGGTCCATTTGTGTTGCTATAACAACATGCCACAGACAGAGTAATTAATAAATAATAGAAATGTATTTCTCATGGTTCTGGAGGCTGGGAAGTTTAAGATCAAGGCTCCGGCAAGTTCAGTGTCTGGTGAGGGCAGCTCTCTGCTTCCAGTGTGGCACCTTGTTGCAGTGTCCTCTGGAAGGGGTGACCTCTGTGTTCCCTCAAGACCTTTCATAAGGGCCTTTATCTCATCCATGAGGTCATAGCCCTCATGGCCTAACGACCTCCTCAAGGTCCCACCTCTTAATACTGTTACATTGGGGATTAAGTTTTAATATGCATTTTGGAGGGGACACAAACATTTACACCACAGCAGTGGTATATCCATACAATGGAATATTATTCAGCCATTAAAAGGAGTGAAGTGCTGATCCAAGCTACCACACGAGTGAGCCTTGGAAACATGATGCTAGGTAAAGAAGCCAGTCGCAAAGGACCATGTATCACATAATTCATTTACACGAACTGTTCAGAATAGGGAAATCCAGAGAGACAGAAAGCAGATTAGTCATTGCCAAGGGCTGGGTGATCAGGTGTGGAGGGTGACTGCTTACGGGTATGGGATCTCTTTGGGGGTGATAAAAATATTCTGGAATTATGGGCTGGCCCCGTGGCTCACTCGAGAGAGTGCATAGCGCCGAGGCCATGGGTTCGGATCCTATATGGTCTTAGTTGGGACCCCTGCTTCTGCTCTGAAGTTGCCTCTCCCCCTCCTCAACCTCAAGACCCTCTCATGTGTTCCCTTCTGATTCCGCCTGACGACTTTCTCTGTCCTGTTTTCTCCTCTGGAATTTCTTTGTGGATATCCTCAGCTAACCTCCCTCCCCCTTTTCTTCCCTCCCACCTTGTGTATAGAAGTTCAGCCCATTGTGACAGGTGTAATAAGTTTGGGCCCTGAGGATATTTTAATCTGAACCCTACCAACCCTGCTGCATTTTCATCAGAGACATACTTTCCAGAGCAAACTCCATGGAGCTTAAATAAACCCTTGATCGATGTTCTAGAGAACACTGTTCTACTGTATTTCTCTCCTTATTTTCACTTTTACTTTTAGCCATATTTGATTCTCTCCCTTTCACATTTTATAACAAAGTTTCAGGGAGCCCCTGTTACATCTCCCAAGCTCCGTTTTCCTGGAGTACAGTTTGCAGGTCTAGGTTTTGTAGTGAAGACCTGATTCTTCCACCAATGTTTGGGCAATAGCACATTTTTTCCTTGGGTGGCATTTGCCCTTCCAAGTTTTATTTTCTCACATTGTCCTAATAATCATGTTCCTTACGTATTGAATAGAAGACTGATAGATTACGTTTATTTCTCAAAAATGTTAAATTAAGTCTCAAATAGCTAATACACCTATGTGGTAGAAAAAGCGCAAGCAGCACAGAGGGTGTGCAGAGGAAAGCCTGTGTCCCTCTTTTGCTGACCCCACTCTCCCACTTCCCCTCCCCAAAGGCCATGTCACCTTCAGGGCACTCAGTAGCCTGGCTCTGTGAGGAGATCCACCCACAGGCTTATCAGGTGGCCTCCTGAGGTCAGCACCTGCAGAAGGGAAGGAAGGGTTGCAAGAGGGGCAGAGGAGAAACCAGGCTGAGATACTCTTCGGGAAGGCTCAGCTGACCGCCAGGGAGCACTGGAGCTGAGCTGTCCCCTGTTAGGACAAGGGGGTCATATACAGCCCTTCCTGGGGATGACCTTGGGCAGGGCAGTTTCTTTCAGCTGAGGGCAATCGGCCCCTCCTCCCCAGGGCCATCCGCTCTGCAGCCAGCACTCCCAAAAGCTGGGGGTTAGCCCCCTGAAGGAACCTGGGTGGCCCAGCATGGAGACTACTGTCACCCACTGTCACCAAGTTGTCTCTGGCCCCTCTGTACCCTTGATAGCTGAATACTTATTTTTTATTTTCTCATACCACTGGAGGCTCCTCCCAGCCAAGTTAGCTGTTAAAAGCCTCTGTCTCTTCTATCCCTGCCTCAGGGTGGAACCCACACAGTGGGGGCAGCTGGGCCCTAGCCTCGGGCAGCCTGGGGAGCAGAGCCTTGAGAATCAGGCTTTTTTTTCTTTTTTTTCTAAAACAACTTTCTAGGGCTCTGGAATTATAAAAAGCTCCCATGTGTCATTTTCTGGCAGTTGTACAGCTGCAGAATGCCACTCAGCAAGTGCTGCTATCTTCCCTGAGGTTTAATGATTGACTGATGTGTTGAGTTTGGCCAAAGCAGTTGAAGGTTATCACGAATCTGCTGTAAGGAGGTTTGTTAATGTATAATAAAAATCTAGTGCACAATACACTTTTCTAAATACACTTTTCCTGATGTCCCACGGACTGAGTGCTACCAAGCTCCACGGGAGGCACATGAAGAATTGGTGACAGGGTCTTGGGATGTAAGAAAAGAGAACGAGCCCATGAGGGGGAGGATACCAGTCTGCTCACCTGTGGCACGAGCGCCACTTGTCGTGATGAGTGACTCTGGCTCATCTCAGGTGTGACTGCAGGTGACTCATCTCTCCCTGCCCCCCTCCTCCTCCAGCCTCATGGCGACCTCCCCCGTCCTGCAGAAGGAGACACTGTTCCAGTCGGGATCTCATGTCTACAGAATCCCTGCTCTACTCTACCTGCCTCAGCAGCAGACGCTGCTGGCCTTTGCAGAAAGGCGGGCAAGCAAGAAGGACGAGCACACAGAGCTGATCGTCCTGCGCAGAGGTGATTACGACGCGTCCACCCACCAGGTGCAGGTAAGGCAGACCCTGGCTGCGGCTGCTCCGCCAAGGCTTGCTCCACTCGCACCACTTTGTTAGTGTGTCAGGGAGCCAGGCCTGGATCTCATGAAATATGGGAACGATTCCATCCCTTGATGGCTGAGATCAGGGAATAGGGAAAAGACACGGTGAAGCCCAGGGGGAAGCCAGGGAACCATTCAGGGATGGGGCAGAGAAGGTGCCCCCAGGGATCACCTGGACCTCACGTGGGTTCACCAGGAATGAGTCCGGTTGGCCTGGTCGCAGCTGTTTGATTGCATGACCGGACAAGTTTTCCAGAATCCTTGGGAACCCGAGGGAGGAATAGTTCAGTATTGCACAACTGGGAGGTTGTATCCTTTGAGTAAAATAAAACCTGGGGAGTAGGGGGTGGAGAGATTGCTTTTGTCCTGAAGTTCCAGCTTGTAGACCACGAAATTAATTTTGATGAAGACACTCAAGACTGATTTATCTAGTTGAAGGGTTTAATACTCTTTTTATTATTACTTGGTGGTCATTAATACATAATAGTTATTGAAAGCATGGGGTTTGAAGCAGATGGACCCGGGCTCAAGGCCTGGTCCACCACTTATCAGTGGTACAGTCTTGGGCAACTAACTCATCTACCCTGTCTAAGCTTCTGTTCTCCAGATGTAAGACGGAGCTTCTAACCCTTGTTCCCCAGGGATTGGGGCATTAGATAAGACAATGGAAGTTAGACTTTTGGCACAGTGTCTGCAATTAGAATCCCTCATAGGGGTAGCTGTTCATGAATGTTGATAGTCTGCAGAGCTGCAGCATACATGACATAGACCTGGAGATGATAGAAGCTCAATGTGAGTCCTCAGTGTCACAGGGCTGGCCCCTCTTAGGCTGCATTACTAGAGTATGGTGTGTAGAAGATGAGAGGTGATGGTCATATTCTGTCCCTCACTAGTTGGGCTACTGTGCTCCCTACTAGGGCTTTGCTCTCCAAGAATGGCAGGCTGGACTGGGCTGCAAAGCGGAAGGAAAAAGGATGAGGCTGGCCATGGCTCCCGGGAGCATCTTGGGGTCTAGTGCATGGTGGGTACTCAGTAAACATGTGTGATGGGATTGGAAGCCACAGAGCCACCAAGTGCAGAGTGGCTGCCTGGGGGATGAGGGGGCAGCCTGGGTCTAGCCGCTCTAGGAGATGTAAGAGGGTGTGAGTGCTGGGTGAAGAGTTCTCCTCCTCAGCCTTTGGTTCTAACCCCATGACACATGCCCGCCACATCTGTCCCCAAGTGTAGCTCTGTCACCATCACTTTTTGGTATTTCAAAGCAGTCCTTCTCCTTCTTTGTCCCTTCTTATGTTCAGTGGCAAGCTCAGGAGGTGGTGACCCAAGCCCAGCTGGAGGGCCACCGGTCCATGAACCCATGCCCCTTGTACGACGAGCAGACAGGGACCCTTTTCCTCTTCTTCATTGCCGTACGGGGTCAGGTGTCCGAGCACCACCAGCTCCTCACCAGGGTCAATGAGACGCGGCTGTGCCAAGTCACCAGCACTGACCACGGGAGGACCTGGAGCCCCACCAGAGACCTCACCAGCTCTGCCATTGGCCCAGCCTACAAGGAGTGGGCCACTTTTGCAGTCGGCCCGGGGCACTGCCTGCAGCTGCACAACGAGACCCGGAGCCTGGTGGTGCCCGCCTATGCCTACCAGAGCCTGCACGTCCTGCAGAAGCCTCGCCCCTTCGCCTTCTGCTTCCTCAGCCACGACCACGGGCACACCTGGCAGAGGGGGAACTTTGTGGCCCCGGACACCCTGGAGTGCCAAGTGGCTGCAGTCACGGCTGGCAGACAGAGCATGGTGTATCTCAACGCCAGGAGCCTGGGCAGAGCCAGGGTGCAGGCCCAGAGCACAGATGGTGGCCTGGAGTTCCAGGAGGCCCAGGCTGTGCCCAGGCTCGTGGAGCCCCCACACGGCTGCCAGGGCAGCATCGTCAGCTTCCCCGGCCCCGACCCGGGCCCAGGCTTCCCGGCCAGGTGGCTGCTCTACTGTCACCCGACAAACCCGCATCAGAGGTCCGACCTGGGCATCTACCTCAACGCGCGGCCCCCAGCGCCCGAGGCCTGGTCGGAGCCTGCACTGCTGGCCACTGGCGCCTGCGCCTACTCAGACCTCCAGGACCTGGGGACCGGCCCTGATGGCTCCCCCCAGTTCGGGTGTCTGTACGAGTCAGACAACTACGAGGAGCTTGTCTTCCTCCTGTTCACCCTGAAGCAAGCTTTCCCCGCCGATGCCCGGGCACCGTGAGCCAGCTGCAGGCCTCAGGAAGGGCCCACCGAGGAGCCAGACACCCTCTTCCCTGTCGGGCTCCTCGGGACTTCGGGGGCCGGCTCTTGGCTCCCTTCATGAAGGGTGTGTGGGGAGGTCTGCTCTTGCCTCTCTCTCTCCTTTCTTATCCCAGCCTTGCTGGAACATTCTATTTTCAGCCCAGAAACCGAAGGAACTTGGCTTCCTTGACAGGCAAGGCGCAGAGAGCCCTGCACAGTGGCTGTCACTCTGCACAGCGGCTGTCACTCTGCACAGGCTCAACTCGCTGCTCCCCCACCCAGCTTTTGCATAGGTCGTGTTAAATTACCTAGCCCAGTCCATTTCTTCTTGGGAAATGCTGGCCGTGCTCCTGGAGAAAGGCTGAGACAGAGATGTGAATCAGCAGAGACGTGTGTGTGTGTGTCTGCGTGTGCGGGTTTGTGTGTGTGTACATGTGTGTGCCTGTGGGGTGTGTGTGTGTCTTGCTAATGCTTTAGAGGAGACAGAATGGGGAACCGCTTTGCAGGGAGGTGAAGCAGGGTCTGGCAGCTGGCTAAGTCACTGTATTCGTTTCCTAGAGCTGCCATAACAAATTATCTCAAATTTAGCCCTTTAAAACAACAAAAACATATGCTTTTGCAGCTCTGGAGAACACAAGTCTGAAATCAAGGTGTCCCAGGGTCGTGCTCCCTCTGGAGACGCTGGGGAACAATCCTTCCTTGTCTCTCCCAGCTCCTGGTGGCTCCTGGCATTCGTTGGGATTCCCTGGTCTGTGGCAGCTTGGCTCCAGTCTCGGCCTCTGCCTTTACAAGGCTCTCTCCTCCTTTTCCTGTGTCTTCTCTTCTGTCTCTTACAAGGACCCTTGTCATTGGATTTAGGGCCCACCCGGATATTCCAGGACGATCTCATTTCTAAACATCCTTAACTTAATTACATCTACAGAGACTCTTTTTCCAAAAAAAGGTCACATTCACAGGTTTTGGGGGTTAGGACATGGATATATCTTGGGGGGCCACCGTTCAACTCACCACAGTTGTCATAAGTTATCTTTGTATAGGTGATGTGGCTAAAGGTAGGAATGAAGTTCAGATGAATCAGGTAATTCAGAAGAATCAAGGGGACAGGAGGGGTTGAGGTGGCTGGATGTGTATGTCTGGTGTGAAGCTGCTTGGGACACTCAGTCTTTGCGGTGACAGGTAGCGCCATGTGGAGGCAAAGAGAGGGGAGGGCTGCTGTGGTTGTGGAGTTCTCGCCATAAGGACAGAGCAGGGGAGAGCTACTCCCTGGCCATCTTGAGGGGTGATAACCTGAGGGGTGGTGACCTTGAGGGGAGAGAGCCCAGCCTGAGTGGAGGAAGCTGACACCTCTGGCCTCCCAGGACCTTTAGGGGCCTTCGTCACATGTCCCGTGGAAGAGTAGACTTGCCCCTGCCCCCTTCAGAGCTTCTCTAATCAGCTCTCCTGCCTCAGGGGGATCAAAGACAGCAGTCATGGGTTCTTGCAGCTCAGTGACATCTCTGCCTGGCAGTAGTGATTAAACAGCATTTTCAGTGTGGGGAGCACGAGGTGTGGCTTTGATTCTGGTGTGGTTCCAGGCATGGTCCTCCTGTCAGGCTGCTACTCTTCCGTGTGGGGTTTTAAGAAATCCGGCTGGAAGAATGACAAATTCGGGTCCAGTCACTGCTAAGATGGAAAGTGAGGTCCCTCTCTTTTGGGGGTGCATACCTGGTGTCTTCCAGACCACTTAAAGATGGCTGGGGGGTTGGGAGAAAGACCAAGACTCAACTTAGGAGGGGAAGGACATGGCAGCCCACCCTCCGGAGAGTTAAGGGTAAGGCAACTCTGTAGTGTATTATACAAATCGCAACACTGTTGAGAGCAAAAGGGGAATGCCACCAAGAATTACGCCAGGACAATAGGCATTAACCAGGACTGTGCCAGGCAAACGGGGAGCTTTAAAAGAGAAAGACCCACTGAGGATTGTGCCAGGAGCTGGTCTCCATTTGCTTCCCTGGAAGAGCCAACCGTCTGTTAAGGGTCTTGAGAAAAGGCAGGAATAGGATAGGGCATCTGGCCACTGCCAAGCAGAATGTCACTCTCTTAGACTCTAACCGTTCACGAAGTTCAGTGTAGAGATCCCTGGGGAGCTTTTGAACAATCCCAATGCCTGGGCTCCACCCCTGAACAACTGATTCAGTATCTCTCATAGTGGGTCCCAGGCAGGGGTATTTTTTCCAAAAGTTCCTCTAGTTACTCTAATGAATAAGAATCAAGAATCACTGGCGCAGATGATCTCTATAGTTCCTTCTAGTTCTGAGTGTATACAAATGCCACAGAGTCTTCTGATTTGGATAGGAAAAAAAGCAACAGTTGATTTGATTAAAGCTGAACTTACATGCTCATCAAAAGGCATCGTTGAGAGAGTAAAAAAAGAAAAGCCATACATGGGATAAGATATTTACAATACATATATCTGAAAAAGGACTTGTATCCAGAATGTACAAATAGCTCCCAAAAGACAAACAATCCAATAAAAATGGGCAAAAAGCTTGAACATGCACTTTACAAAGGAGGATACCCTAAAAGCTGCTGAACACATGAAAAAATGCTCAACATTTTTAGTCATCAGGGAAATGCAAATTAAAGCCATAAGACATTCATCCAGTAGAATGACTAGATTGAAATGATTGACAATAGCATGAATTAACAAGGCTGTGAAGCCGCTGAAACTCTCATACATTTCCGACAGAAGAGTGACTGGTACAACCACTTTGGAAAGTGGTTTGATAGTATCGACTAAAACTAAACAGGCACACACCCTAGGATCCACCAATTCCACTCTCAAGTGTAGATACAAGAGAAATGAACGCTTGTATCTGCCAAAGACAAATGTAAGAACGTTTAAAGCAGCTTCATTCATAAGAGTCCCAAAGCAGAAACAACCCAAATGTCAATCGAAAATAGAATGGATAACTAAATCGGGGCATATCCATGCATATTCATATCCATGCATATTCATTGCCCTAAAAGAATAAACTGCTGCTATGTACAATATGATTTTCAGACATTGTGTTGAGTGAAAGAAGCCAGACACAAAAGAGTGCATACTTTATCACTCCATTTATATGAAGTTCAAAAACAGGCAAAACTAATCTAGTCAGGATAGAGGCTCTTTCTGGTGGAGGGGAGCTGTTGACTGGAAGGGGGCAAGAGGGGAACTTCTGGGTGCTAGAAACATTCTATTGTTTAATCTGGGGCTGGTTATGTGGGCGATTCCGTACGTAAACGTTTGGTGGACTGCACATAAGATTTGGGTACCTAACTATATGGATGTTATGCCTCAATAAAAAATAAAAGTTGAACCAAATAAAGTTTAGCTTCCAAAGCAATATATTATGTTGGATTTTAATACTGTGAAACAGATTTTTTAAATAAACTTTTTATTTTGGAATAATTTTAGATTTACAGAAGAGTTGCAAAGATAGTACAGAACGTTCCTGTATACCCCACACCCATTTTTCCTACTGTTAACATCTTACATAACTGGTATATTTGTCAAGACTAAGAGATTAACACTGGTACATGACTGTTAATGAAACACTAAACTTCATTCGGATTTCACCAGTTTTTTCACTATCATCCTTTTTCTGCTCTAGGATCCCAGGATACATTTAGAGCATTTAGTGAAACAATTTTTACTGTAATAAATTTGTGTCCTTAGAGACACACACAGACACACAGTCCCAGTAGACGCCCTCTCTCTCAACCTTCCCCTAAAAAACACATCCTAAACAAATAAATAAATAAGCAAACACAAAGAATGTGTGCTTCAGGCCCACATTGCTAGTGTGTGAGTGTCAGAAGTAGTTCAGGCTCTGGAGCTCAGGTAGGTGGCCCCAAATCTATTACACAGAGCTCCAGGTCCAGGCTGGGCCACATTGTTGGAAAGACTTTGGCTAGTTTTGAGCCCAGTACCACTGCTTGAGACATCTGTGTGTGTATATGTGTGTGTGTGTGTGTGTGCACGTGTGCACAAATGCACATGGTTGTTGGATGTCCATTGCCATGTCCAAGCTGGAGGTGGACCAGCCCTGTTCAACACTCCATCTGGTAACCCGAAAACCAGGGTGCAGACACAAGCAGGGATCAGGGAAGCCTGGGTCTCACCAACACATTCCCTTAGCACAGACCAGGGAGATCTGTTGCTCCAGGTTTGGGGACCCCCATGGTCCCAGCTCTTGCAGATATTTGACTCAGGGCTGCTACTGCCCACCGCACCTCTGAGCAGACGACCTGTGAAGTCCCTCTCTTTGGACACCACCTTTGGTCTCACCCTCTGCTGTAGCTTTCTGGGCTGGTGTGGTCACAGGTGCCTCCCCACATTTGTTTCATGGCCTGACTGGGACAGTGGAAGTGATCTTGACTCTTGACACCAGGGAGACCAGCTCTGGGAAGCCACCGAGGAAGGGATTCTGAGGTGGGGTGGGGGTATGGCAGCTGGCATATCTGCCACTGGGGAGCCAAGACCCTGACAAGGCAGGTGTAGTTGGCTGAATAATGCCTCCTCCCACCAAGATGTCCACGTCCTAGTCCCCAGAGCCTGTGAATGTTACCTTCCATGGCCAAAGGGACTTTGTAGATGTGATTAAGTTAATCGTGAGATGGGCAGATGATCCTGATTATCCAGATGGGACATAAATGTGATTGCAAATATCCTTATTAGAGGGAGGCAGAGAAAAAAGAGAATCTTGAATATTGTAACCACAAAGAAATGATAAATGTTTAGGTGATACATATAATAACTATTCTGATTAGATCATTACACAATATAGGCATGTATTGAAACAACAAACTGTACCCCACAAACAAGTACAATGAAAAAAATAAATTTAAAAAAATTTTTAATAGTAAAAAAAAAAATGGAAGGCAGACAGAGATCTGATACAGCAGAAGGCAATGCAACCACTGAAACAAGACACCACGCTGCTGGCTTTGAAGACGTAGGAAGGGGCCGCAAGCCAAGGAGCGCAGGCAATGCAGCTCCGGAGCCAGAAAAGGCAGGGAAGGCTTCTGCCCAGAGCCTCTGGAGGGGTGTGGCCCTGCTGACACCTTGATCTCAGCCCAGTGACACTGACTGGGGACTTCTGCCCTTCAGAACTGTAATAGAATAATGGTATATTGTTTTCAGCCACCGCGTTTGTGGTCATTAATTATTGTGGCAACAGAAGACGACAGCAGACTTACTGTTCTTGCTCGAGTGAGTGAGGAAGGGGGGCTTCCGTGGGTGGCTCTAGGACTGGCAATGCAGCCTGGGACATCTCAAAGTCATAGTGGCCGGAAGTCACCACTAGACCCTTCTGGACAGATGAGGAGGAAAACGTAAAGAACAGGGAAGATAGAAAAGGGGTCGTTTCTGTCGCATCCTTATTTAGGTGCTCTCTTTGGTCACCCCAACGTCTGATGTCTGAAGGAAAAGGACAGAAGAGGCTGGGCATCTAAAAGCTGGGCCACCCATGTCATCACAGCCTTTCCTGAGGCTGCAGAATGCCCATCCCACCCAGGGAAGCCAGACCTTCCATGCTGTGAGAGGATCCCGTCCCTCCAAACCCTCAGGGGAAGGGCAGACCTGCTCTCTGGGGAGGGTGGAGAGACTAAGATACTGTGAAATCTTCTACTCCTACCAGCTGCCCCACAGGGACTGGAGTCATTTTCCAAGAGTCACTGTCTATGGGCAAGAGGATAATGCCCAGACCCTTCATGGTCTATCCAACACAAAAATGAGCTCACTGGAGTCCAAAGAATCCTCGGCCCCATCTAGGTCCTTCTACTCATGGTCAAATAGTGGCCCTACTGAAGGGTCCTTGAAGCCCTGAGTGCATTGTGGACGTCTCTGTCACCCTGACTCTCTCATTGGGGTGGCTTTCTGAGGACCAGGGACATCCCCAAAGATGGGGAGGTCAGGAGCCAGATGCCTGCCATCCAGAGATCAGAGGTCAGAATGCTATCGGTGCTGAGGTACTGAGCTCTTGTTACCATTAGGGACCCCCAGGACAAGGGTCGTCACTTCTGCCGTGTCCTCATTTATTTTCCCTCTGTTTGGTCCAAACATCTGGTGGCTCATGGAAGTATTGAGAGCTACATGCTGTGGTCTCACCTGTTGCCTCACGCATTGCTGGGAATTTTCAGACCTGATCTGCTAAGGGCCTGGGGAATGGTTTGAGGTCAGTGATGTACTCAAGGCCACCTTTTCCATACCACCCACTCAGAGCTCCAAGAGTTCGGTTTGCTTTCCTGGGATGGCCGCTACACAACACATGCCTATTGAGCATCAGCAATGGGCCAGATGTCATTCTAGAGCTGGGGATTCAATGGTGACCAGATAGAGCCACTGCCCTCAAGAAATTTACATCTTGTGGGATAAAATGGACAGTAAATACCCAAGCAACAAGGAAGTAGGAGATGCAACGTCTGTAGTGATTAGCAATAGAGAGAATGTGACAGGGAGCAGAGTGGTCAAGAATGAGGGGGATGCTCTACCTGGGGTCATCGAGCACAGCCTACCGAGGAAGGGACATCTTAGCAGAGGCCTCAGTGAGGAGAGAGAGCACATGTAGCGTGCTCCCCTCTAGGAGCCACAGGACCTGACCAGTGTCTGGCTAGTTGCCCAACCCAGGGACTTTAGTCTCCTGCTTTTTGCTAGTGTTGACCTTGGGGCCCACTTCATGGGTTCCTACCTGTGCCTTAGAGCAGAAGTTCTCAAAGTGTGGCCCCTGGAGTGGCAGCAACCCCTGGGAAGTTGCAAGAAACTCAAATCCTTGAGTCCTACCAAGTCCTGCAGACCAACTAAATCTGAAACTCGGGGTTGGGGTCCAGCAACCTGTGTTTTATTCAAGCCCTCCAGATGATTCTGACCCGTGCAAAGGTTTGAAAACTTAAGGAAACTGTGGAGTGGAGCCTAACCTGTCCAATAGTTTGTTCAAGATGCAGGAAGTTCCTCCCTGTTCTGCAAGACCACCCTGACCACTGGTGATCTTGCTTATACAAGAGGCTGCACATGAGATTTAAGCCTTGGCAACTCTGGGGGCTCCAGATGAGGGTGGCTGGTGATCCAGGCTGGGAGTGAGAGTCTGGGGAAGCTTCTCCTCGCACAGGCTTTGTCTCTGCCTGCAGAGACGATGGAGCAGGGAGGAAGAACTTCAGGTACGCCCTTCTAACCTGGTCAAAACAATTCAGAGATGTGGACCTGTAATCAAGATCCACAGGGTCTCAGTGAACCTTCCCTTGGTACCAGCAGGTTTGCAGCCCACTTGCCCGCGTTGGTCTCTTACTGCCTTGTCCCACTGCCCCATTAGCTATGGTCCACTCCAACCCTGGCTCGACCAGCTCTTCTCTGTTACACATTCTTGCAATTAACTACATCAATGGGCACTTGGAAGGAAAGTCTTGTCCCTCCTTGGTCAACCTGTACCTTTAATGTACATTTCTAATTGGCATGACCTAGTAGAAAGGCTGATGATGAATTCCAAAGTCATGAAGCACCGCGATGAGCTTCCGCAGCAGCCTCCTCACCCTCAGTCTCAGGCCACCCTCTCTGCTCTCAGCCAGCCCAATGCCTGCCTTCATTTCCATATATGTGCCAGGGGCACGAAGACCATGGGACATGAGCTTTTATGAAATCAGCTGCTGTGCCGACTGTTTGTCTCCCAACAGTGGAAACTGCCTAAAATTTGTCTAGACAGAAAATGAAAAAGCTACAAGAGTCATCTTTCCACAAAACCCGCTACAACTGTGTCAGATGCTGCCTCCTCCTCTAAGAATTTTAATCATGCCAAAGCCACACACATGCATGCACACGTACGTAGACACGCAGGCAGAATTTCTGCTTCCACCATCTCCTCCCAGAGGGACCTGCCCTTCATATGAAAGACCACACCTCTTACACAGAACCCCTGGCCTGACCCTGGTAACAGGCGCCTACCGGAAATGACCTGTAGTTCCCACTAGGAGACCCTCTGCACTGGACACCTGGGGTGGGGGCGATGGTGGGAGGGACCTGAGGTCAAGAAGGCTCCTGCTAAAAGCATGTGAAGTTTGGGAGAGGAAAGAGAAAACTTGGACTGTGTCTAGGGTGGTCACCTTAGATGGTGCAGTGCCTGGCCCTGCAGGGAGAGCAGCAGGGTGGGCTGCTAAACCCAGTGCCCCTCCCCAGGAGAGACCCTCTCCCTGCATAGCCAAGATTAACTGCTATCAATGTGGTAGCCACAAAGACTAACTTACACTTGTTGATTCTTAGAGTTAAGGCCACACATAGTAGCAAGACAGGAGGTGTTAGCCCTTTAGAGATGGACAGGACCTTGAAGTCTGTCGAGTCCAACCCGCTCAATTGACAGGTGGCTGAAAGGGGGTCCCATGGGGTCCTGTGACTTCCGCCTGACTACACAGCTGGTTAGAGGCAGAGCCAGGAGAGCAACTGGGTCTTCTAATCCCAGACCAATCTTCCTGCATCCTTTTCTGGGTGCCTCCCTTGTCTCTGTCTGAACATCCAAGAAGGGCAGAGGGCTTCCAGGGTCTGGGATGTGGAGTCCCGCTCGGCCTGTCTGCGGAGCCTGTGGCCTGAGTCCCTGGGCACTGTGTCACCTTCCCCGCCCATCCCTCACCTTCTCTGCAGAGTGGGGGGAGATGGCACCTCGGGCTGTCAGCCCTGGGCTGTGGACTGGCCTGTGCAACACACCTGAACCAAAAGCGTGTCAGGAGCTGAGATGCAGACTCCGTCCTCCCTCGTGGACAGCCTAAGAAGGCAGCGATTCACGTGGAGCCAGGAAGAGTCAGTGAGCTCAGTGCTCAGGCCTCTGTTCTGCATCGTGAGAGTTCAGCGCAGGGGCCATACCGCCCCCCGCACCTCATCCCCAGCAAGGGAAGAAGGAAGGAAGGAACCCAGTATTTAAATGTGCTGACTGAGGAAGGGGTGAGAAAGCTGACTGTACTTCTGGCAAGGTATTACTTTTTCAAATTCCATTTCTGTACTGTTTTTAGAAGAGGGTTTCAAAGTAATAGATGCCAAACATTTGGAAGTATGAAGAACCAGGAAAAAATCACCCATAATCCCACTAACCACAGGCACATTTTCTTCTGGTTTTATCTGTGAACTTTCCTTTCTCTCCAAAACTGAGATCATGCTGCAAAATCGATCTGGAATCGTGCTTCCCACCCCACTCCCACTTGACATTATATCATAAGCGTTTCCTCCAAGGTATTTCTTGCAAAAGATAATATGTCAAAGAGACATGCCATGGATTGCTTAACCATTCCTTCAGTATTGGAAACTAAAGTTTCTTCTATTTTTTTCTGTTATAAATAATACTGAGATGAACATCTTTTTGAGTACCTCTCGGTCCTTGTCTGCGATTATTTCTGTAAATTGAATCCTTTAAAAGGAATTATCGAGTCAAAGATAAACATTTGAAATCTCTTGAAATGTGTCTTTTGTAAATGTAAAAGCATAACTCCCGATTATGGGTTAAAATGCGCTGAAACAGTTTTTTTCTTTTATACGTTTAAACACCTGAGCTCCCAGAAAAATTAAGTAATACGATTTGTTCTTTGATTAGTAAGTTATGGTCTCCGCTTTCTCCCTGATGTAGTTGATAATCTAGATAGAAGACCAGAGATGGACACACATAGAGAAAGTTCTAGAATCACAGAGGTCAGAAAGGCCCTGGAAATTACCTGGCCTGACTTTGGTCATCTGATGAGGGTTGAAAGAGAGGGCTGGGGAGGCTCGGTGACTCCTGGCCTGGACTGTGTCAGGCCCCTGCTGGCCCCTCCTCCCCAACTCTCTGGACCAGAAGCTCAAGTGTCCTCAAGAAAGGATCTTGGCCACCACCACTTCCTTTCCTTTTCCTTCACACCTATAAGGTCACAGGTTGAGCCGTCAGGTCCTCCCTCTGCTCAAGGAGGTGCCCAGACAGCTGTCGTTATCTGAACCATGTTACTTTCCTGTGTGGGGCATTTCCCTTCTTCCTAGATTTTTCAGTGACATTCTGAGTGTGGTTTTATAACATCAGGGCCACTTGGTTTTCAACGAGGACCTAATTTCCAATGTGCTAACTACTTATACTTTTTTCTCCATTAATCTGACCTCAAAACACTTATTGAATGCCCATCACGTGCTGTGCTCTATGCTAAGGAAATAAAACAGAAGTGAGCGTTCGTTGCAGCTGCCTGCGTGCCGGGCTTTACCCTAAGCCGTTTGCAGGTGTTCGTCACCCAAGCCTGACAACAACCTGATGAGTCAGGTTTCTGTTCCCATCCCCATTTTATGGAGGAAGAAACTGAGGGAGAGAAAGACTAAGCCACTTGCTGGTAAGTGGCCAAGACAGGAGGTCAGGCTACAGAGTCTGCCCTTTTCCCTCCTGGCCAAAGGAGCATGAGACTAGCTCTGGCTGGGGACGAGTTAAACTGGGGACGAGTCTCACGGAGCAGGGCAAGAAGTCCCAGCATAGAGTGTAAGCTCCGGAAGGGCAGGGGGGTTTGCTCCCTGCCACGTCTCTGGGGTCTAGGACAGTGCCTGGGCTCATGGGAGGCTGTCAGTCAGTACCTGCTGGATCAATGAATGAGTAGACAGGGTGCCAGTTCGGTCATGGAGTGCGTGTGGCAGAGGGAGGCCATCAGGAAAGCAGGAGAGATGTGCACTTGAAGAGCTTGGCATGACCTCCAGGGAGCACCTCATCCTAGGATCGAGGGATTTAACTTGGAGAAGTGGTGGACTCTAGCAAGGGACAGAGTCAGAGATGCAAGTGGCAGGGGAAGGAGCCCGGCGGAGGGCAGGCTGCTGAAGGTCCTCTTGAGATGGTCCAGGTGACAAATGATGCCAGGGCAGAAGCAGGCAGGCCCGTGGGCTGCAGCCCACAGGAGTGGGTTCCAAAGAGCTCTAGAACTCGATGATCCACTGGAGGGTCAGGGATGCAGATGTCATCTGGTTTCTGGCTTCAGAGGAGCCAGTTTGGTGACAGCAATCCAGAAAGGTGATGCATGTGAAAGAATAGGGTTTTGGTGTAAAGATGGCTCAGATGAGATAGGATTTAAGTGCCCAGAGGAGCTTGGGAACATGCCAGGGCTAGAAATATGGATTTGGAAGCCACAGTAGGAAAAAAGTCCTGGGAGAGCACGGAATAGACGAAAGAGAAGGTCAAGAGCAAAAGTCTGGGAAAGACCAAAATATCCCGGGGTGGGGATGAGACTGAGAGGTCCGGGAGGAAGATGGGGGCAGGGGCAGCGAGGGGAAGAGCTTCAGGGGGTCACACGCTACAGCGAGCAAGGTCGGTGACGTGAGGTCCTTGGTGACACGGGGTTGGAAGAAAGGGATGGTTGGAGAAGGTTTCGGTGGGAGGGGATGACACTGTGACCCAGAGTGAGGACAATTTATTCAAAAAGGTCATCAGTTAAGTGGAAGGCGCCCGCGATCTCCAGGCAAGAAGGAAGAGGGGGAGGTTCCTGTGGTTCCCAGTCTTGGCCTCCCATGGGACCTGCCTGGGGAGATCTGGGCCCCACCCTAGAGATTTCTATTTAATTGGTCTGAGTTGGGGCCTTTCCAATTTGCAGCCAAGACTGAGAACCTTTGGCAGGGAGGGGTTTTTTTTTAACTGCTGTTTTGTAAGATGACAAAATCTTAAGCTTCCTTATAGGATGAAAGGAGGAGTGAGCGGAAGGAGAGGCAGAAAGTCCGGGAGCGTGCGGTGGCTCTAGGCACTGGTCCCAGCCGGGCTAGGGGACAGCCTTGGAGGAGCACAGGGGATGACGGGCTGGAGCACATGTGGATGTGTGGAAGGTGACCTGGGAGACCAGCTATTGCTTGTGGGCAGAGAAGGAGGGGTTTTCTTTTTTGATGGCTCTGGAAGTGAGTTAGCCTGGGGAGAGTAGGGAGGCGAGACTGGGAAAACGCAGGCTTTGGTACAGCAGCCATCAGGGCAGGCAGGAGAAGTCTGGAAGGCTCTGGCCGCCATGCTGGGTGGAAGCTGTAGGGGCATCCTGGGGCCGAGCTGCCTGTCAGGGCCAATTCTCTGGCAGCCCCTTCAGGAGAGGGAGTCTGGCTGGAGGTGCTCGAGGTGGGTGCAGCAGGAGAAGGGGCCTGGGGAGGAGAGCTGAGGTGTGGACGTGTGTGACAAAAGCTGAGGGTGTGGAAATGAAGTGAAAGAGAAGCAGGTGGTCAGGGCAGGGACTGGGGTGGGCGAGAGATGGACAGAAGGAGATTAGGGTGCAGGAGCTGGAGCAATACTCGGAGGCTAAGGTTTGGGTTGCACACATTCCCAGGGCTGCAGCGACAACGGGCAAGGTGGCAGAGGATGGGGATCCAGGCATGAAGTGAAGAGGACTCCTGCCCCAGGTTCCCGGGAGTATGGTGGGAATGAGGAGGAGAGGCAGGCAGGGATCAGATCAGAGGCTGTGCAGGTGAAGGACTTCCGACTTGGACCTCTAGGTAGTAAGGAGCCATTGGAAGGTGTTCAGTAGGGGAGTGACGTCACCAAAGCGAGGTTTCAGGAGGTGGAGCTGGAAGTTCCTTGCAGTCTGGATTGCAAACTGAGGATTTGGAACTGAAGGTTTGGGCGATCAACTAGGTCACGATTGCAGTGAGACCAATGATCTCTGGTTGGGAAGGGATTTGCAGTTTGACAGGTTTAACCACCACCAAGGCCCTGGTCCCCTCTACCACACCACCACCACCATAAGAAGGCCAGAAGACAGGGTGAGACCCACACAGGCCACACACATCTCCTAGGACCCTGAAAATGGTCACCTGAAACTCTCGTGTACTGGGGACCAGATCTCCAGGCCTGGACCCCACTTATTTCTTCATCTGTGCTAGTTCCAATAACAGACTGCATAACTGCAGCGACAGGGCCAAGGGGCATCCAGAGGGGAGAGGGTGCTGGGGAGAATTTAGGTGAACAGGGCAAAGGCTCTAGGTCTAATTTATTTCAGAGTCTAGCAAGGAGTTCTAGCTCAGCTAACTGAAGGTGCATAGTGGTTACGAGATTAAGCAGACATGAGCTAGAATCAAATCTGCCACTAACTCGCAGGCATGTTATTGAACCTCTCTGCTTCCCAATTTCCCTGCCACTGAAATGGAGATGATAATAGCACCTCCCTTGTGGAGTATCCACAAGGATTGAATGAGGCAACTTGCACAGAGAGCTTAGCGGTATTTGGCACATGGTAGCTGGTAGGCAGACATTAGCTGTGGTTATAATTCAGCAGATATTTGTTGGTACTGCTATGGAATGAATTGTTTCCCCCAAAAATGCATTTGTTGAAGCCCTAACTCCCAATATGACTGTATTTGGAGATGGGGCATTTAAAAGGTAATTAAAGTTAAATGGGGTCATAAAGGTGGGATCCCAACCTGATAGTGTTGGTGGTCTCATAAGAAGAGGAAAAAAGGCCGTGTGAGGACACAGCGAGAAGGTGGCTGTCTGCAAGTCAGGAAGGGAGTCCTCACCAGAACCAGACTATGCTGGCACCTTGATCTTAGGCTTTCAGACCTGTGAGAAATAAATGCCTGTTGTTGAAGCCACCCAGTCTATGGTATTTTGTTACGGCAGCCTGAGCTGGCTAAGATTGGCACCATCTTAGTGTGGGCCTGATGCTGTAGCAGTAAGGGATGAATAAGACAAGGGTTCTCAAGAAGGTAAGAATCTAAGGAGGGGATAAGAGCGGTGCTCACAAGATAGAGCAGGGTGTGATAGGAACATCCAGGCATGGGGTGGGGGAGCCCCAGGGGAGGGATGCTAGTGAGCAGGGAGTCAGAAAAGACTTGTGCTTCTGGAGCCTGGAAAGCTGGAACAGTCCAGGGAAGAGGAGAGGCAGCCCAGGAGGCAGGGACGGTGGCTGGGAGAGCAGTGGGGAGAGAGGTTTCAGAGATGTTTCTCCACAGCTTTAGGAGCTGACCAACCAGCCAGGATGCAGTCAGGAAAACCCAGGGCTTCCTGAGACCCCGGGCCAGCCACGCAGGAGCAGGGACAGGAAGAAGACGATTCTGATGGGAAAGAGGCTGGAACCAAGAGGGTGGGTTTGCTTTTTGCTGCTGCTGTTGTTGGCTCGTCAGTTAAGAGAACTGCTGGCTGATGATGCAGAGAGGAAGAGGAAAGGAATAGAAGCCACGTAATCACCACGGAAAGGAAAGTGAGTGGCTGCTGGCAGAAAATGTGTTTAGGAAGCCAGTTCCAGACCCTGCCAAGGAACGTTGTCATGATTCACTCCTGAGAAGTGCTCAAGGCCAAAACGGAGGCTGGAGGAGACTCAGGAGAGGCCCCAGTAGGGGTCAGCAGCAGCCTGGTGGCCATGATAGGCTGACCTGAGGTGGCCTGGCTGATGGCTTGGCTCAGGGAGAGATACTATCTGTAGAGTTTGTAAAATCTGACCCTGGAGGCAGAGAGCCAGGGGGAGGCGTGGTTGCTCTGGCAACAAGAGCAGGGCAGGTGGGGCAATCACAGGCGTGCCTCTCTTGGCACGCCAGGTGTGGGCTTAAGTGCAACAAAGCTGCAAAGCTGCAAAGAAACCATCGGGCCAGCCCCTTCACATTCAGTGCAAAAAACAGACCCAGACAGTTTTCTAGAAAGGGAACATACACATTCTCTTAAAAAATTCAAATCACCTCCTAAATGCAAGGGGAGTGGTCATTCTTTAATGAATACCAGGAGGGAAGTCAAGAATACTTTCGAAACAAGAGTAACAAAGGCCTGCTTCTAAAAAAATGTTTCATAGGTAGGATTTTCATCCATGTCACTTTCTTAAAGTGGGACAATCCAGAATGGCCCCTCTGGGTTTAGGGAAATAGTGAGCCCTGATTCTCAATCACAGTGGGTATGTAAATTGGCGCAACCACTTCAGAAGACAGTATGACATCATCAAGCGAAATGAAAAGTGCACACAATCTTTGAACCCTAGTTGCTCTTCCAGGGATTTTTCTTGCACATATGCTGGGTAAAAACTGGAAACAACCCAAGTGTTTGGCAACAGGAGATTGACACAATGTGTTATGCCACTGCATAGAGCAGTACGTGACTTTAGAAGAATGTGGTAGACATAAAGAAGCTCCACGAAATGTTCAGAAATACTGTGAAGTGAGAAAAGCAAGGTGCGTAACAGGGGACAAAAAGAAAAGAGGCCTTGCAAAAGTAGGTTGTATATGCACAGGAAATTTGGAAAGACTGCAAGACATTGGCCCTGGAGAAATGGGCTGGGGGCTGGGCTGGTGGGAAAATGTACTTTTCATTATAAATCCTTTTGGGCTGGTTTAACTTTTACTGTGTGCATGTATTAATTTTCAATTAAAAATAAAAAAAGATTAAAGAGACAAAAGTCAGTTTCTTCCTTAGGAATCCTGATAGAGAAGTGATGGGAGGAGTCTCCTGGGACAATACCTGCTGTCCCATGAAACTAAGCTGCTCCAGCAAGATTTTACATGCACCATCCTGAACCAGAGTGGTCTCTTTATTTACTGAATTTTTATTGTTATAAAAGTAGTATATGGTTAGTAGTATAGGAAGGCTGGAAAAGTAGAAGGAAGATAAAAATGGCTGGTAGATATGCCACCTAACTCAACACTTTTCATATCGTCAGTGTTTTCCCAGGAGAGAGTTTTTTCCGTAGTTGGAATCATAATGTAGCCCCACTTGGCTTCCTGAGTTTTTTTTACAAATACTATTTGTAACATTGTATTACAAATATTTTCCTGTGTCCCTAATAATCTTGACAAAAGACACAAGTTATTTTTGTGGATGTGGTTCTGTCTTACCCAATTCTTCCCATAGTGGACCCTTGCTGCAGTGTAAGATCATTTGATTTTCTGGCATTTTCAGTGAAAGGCAGAGCCACTCTCTGTCAGGACTTTGATATTCATGGCTGTCTGTGAGTGCAATTATGGATTTAAGGGACCCTTGCACCTGTTGGGAAACTGCCTCTGTGACTGTTGGCAGTTTTGCTTGGAAAGTGACCAACCCATGTGGACTGACACCAGAGGTCAAGACGCCCCCTGGTGGTCGGTAATCATGTGGCTCAGGTCCTGGCCCATTTTGGTTCTTTGTAGATGCAGATAAAGAGCACTTTTATAGAATCCTGTCCTCTTCCAAACCAGTGTTGTTCGATCAGTGGGGAAAGTCACTGTTGCCGGCTGCCTGCCAGAGCCCATGAGAGCTCACCGAAGCTCTGCCTTCCGGGCACTGGTCAAGAGGGCCACCTGGGAGACCCACCTCATGGCAAGTGCCCACCAGGCACCAGGCGCATCACAACCTCGCAGACATCCTTTGATACAGGTGTTACCACTCCCTTTATAGAGATGCAAACTGAGGTTCAGAGATGCTAAATGTTAGTGGCAGGCCTGGGATTCAGACCTTGGCCTTGCTCCTGTGTGTGTGATTCAGGGTCTGATTTGCAGCTCTGAAAGAGAGTTACCAGAGACACAGAAGGGGAGATGGGGTGTATGATGCTGCAAATGGAGACCTCACTTTCCCATTCCTGGGGACATTCCAAGCCTGAGGAAGCCATGGGGTCAAGGGCCTGTGAGAAGGCCAGCCAAGCGTACAGAGGACCGTCTGCAAATCTGAACAAAATGTGTGTCTGCTGGGACCCAGGAGAACCCGGAAAGGCCACCTCTGGAGGTGCAAGTAGCAGAAATGAAACTGGAAATGGAGTGAAAAGGCAAGCTGGCAGAGCCGGGAGTGGCGGGGGACCCCAAAGTGACCGGGGAGGGGGGCAGGGGAGAGAGGGCTGGATGAGAAGAGAGAAAAGGGGCTGGATGGGGAATCCTTCCTTCCTGGTAGATGATCAGGGGCTTGGAGATGTCCATCTTAGGTCTGGAGGTGTCCCAGCTCTGCAGGACATCCCCAGCAGGTCTGTCTACCTTCACCCTGGTGAGGGGCCGGGACCCGCCCTTCTCTCCACCACCTCAGTAAGTGTCCTTGGCCTTTGATTTGGGAGGGGCCAATGGGGGCAGGGTTAATTCTCAGGAGAGGAGGGCATCGCTCTTTCCTGATGAGCCCCAAGCAAGGTCTTTGACTGGTTTTCCCTGACTGACTTCCTCGATGGCAGCGAGCAGGTGCCCAGGGGCTAACCCACTTGCCTTGGGCTCCCTGGCCCTGGGAACCGGGTGGCCTGACCGGGAAGGCTCCCTGTGAGTGGCCACTCCTTCCCCTCCTCCAGCCCCAGACATCTCGTTATCAGGTCTGGAGGTGAGAGAATCTCATTCCTGATTACACTCGCCATCCAGTAGCTTTCCAACTTCACAGCCAAGTGTTTGCTCCTCTATTCGTCATGGTTCTCCAGAGAAACAGAGCCAACAGGAGATTGGCAGTATTTGCACATAACCTGAGCACATCCTTCTGTATCCTTTAAATCATCTCTGGACTACTTATAATGCCTAATACAATGTGAATGCTATGTAAATAGTTGTTATACTATATTGCTTAGGGAAAACGACATGAAAAAAGTCTGTACATGTTCAGTACAGACGCAGTTAAAAACACTTTTTTTCAATGTGCAGTTGGTTAAAACCATGGATGTGGAACCAACTGTACATATCTATATAGAGAGATACACATAAATAGATAGAGATCTATTTTAAGGAATTGGCTCATGCAATTGTCAAGGATGGCAAGTCCAACCCCTGCAGGGTGAGCCGGCAGGCCTGAGGCCCAGGGGAGAGCTGAGAGTGCAGGTCTGGTCTGCAGCCCATCTGCTGGCCTGTTCTGTCTTCTTCGGAGGTCAGTCTTTTTCTATTAAGGCCTTCAGCTGATTGGATGAGGCCCACCCACGACAATCTGCTTTACTCGGTTCACTGATTTAAATGCTAATCTCATCTAAAAAATACCTTCACAGAGACATCTAGAGCAATGTTTTACCAATTATCTGGGTACTGTGGTCCAGCCAAGTTGACACATAGAATTGACCTTCACAGCTCCCTTTGCTTTTGGGGACTCAGTGAATAGACACTGCCTCTCCCCTCCATGCCTGCAAGTGTGGGTGATGCCTGTCTATCTGCCCAGGCTGGGAGGGGGTGGGAGTCCCGGGGTACAGTGAAGGGCTTCCATCAACACAGAAGGGGACGGGAAGCCTGATGATCAATACTTAGATGTATTGTTGGGTGATGCTTGGAGTGACCTCGACCTCCCCACTCCTTCCGGTTCTTAGAGCTGGGACTTCATGGTCCCTCTCCTGCCCTGACCCTGTCCTGGGGCTCAAATGAATAGCGCTAGAACCCTGTGACCTGCTTCACTGAGGTTCCCTCCTGTGCCCTGGCACCTGCCATGTGAGCTCACCTCTTCAACACCAAGGTCTGTTTATTCTTCCCAGGGCCTCTAGAGGTAGCCCAGTGCCCATGACCAGGTGCTGCCAGACCACCCCTATGCTACCCGTTATCCTGACTTCCCCCAAATTTTCTAAGCCCCCCTCCAATGCCTGAGATTGGCAGAGCTGGCAGTGCCAGTAGGTGGGGTGCCCCTATCGGTACCTGACCCCACTTCTCCCCCTCTGCCCCACATGCAGGGTTAACCGGATGCCCCATATAGCACAGGGACTCACACCTATGGGATCATTCTGGGGCCCGTGGCTGATGTGGCTCTAAGGAGCAGCCTGCAGAGCAGGTCACTCCTGAGAGATCTTGAGCACCAAGGGCATCAGGGAAGGTGGCAGATGTACTGTACCCTCTGTGCCCTGGCCTACAGCACCCAGGCAGTCCCTCCATCCCTCTGGAGGCTCCCATCCAGCTGTCAGCAGCCACTTCCTCCAAGGGCTTTTGAGAAAATTGCTCCGCAACACCCGTGGGCTCTTCCAATCAACATTCTCTCCCACCTCCCGTCCATGTGGTGACTTTGAGCTCTCAAGGTCAGTCTTAGGTGATGCAGACGTGGGTGGATATCCCTGGAGCGTGGGACTGCTCCCGTGTGTGGAAGGCAGAGTGTGGTCATCGAAAGAGACTAAAATATAGGAATGTGGTGACTATGGCTTAAAAAGTTCAAAAGAATATGGTTGGAAGATGTGTTCTCTGTTCATGTTATGAAATTCAGAAGAGTAAATTTAACAAAACAAGAAAATGAGTCATCGTTAACATTTTCTTGCATGCTCTGGGTAAGACGTGCATTTGTGGTCATCAGTAAAGCAAAAGGACGACGCTGGAGGGGATCACTGAAGCCATACTCATGGGTGGCACAATGAATGGAGGAGCGTCACGCGATGATGTGACCAGCAGCAAATAACTGGTGTTAGGGAAATGCCAAGGCCAAATGATCTGTGTCGTCCCCATAAGAACAGGTCTGAAGAGCCGTGGCATTGTGTATAATGTCTTTATTTATGTCTCTGTGTGAGAAACAAAATCAGCCAGGAATGGTGCATTCGACAATAAAATACATGGAATTGAAGAGAGGACGAGGACATCATGAAGACACTTCATGTGCCCTGACTGGACGTTGACCGTGCACGTAATTACCTCCTCTCTAGCCGTTATTCTAAATCTTCACTGGTAAGTAACTATACCTCACATGGGCCCGTGAGTTTTATAATACGTGTTTGAATTAAATTGTGTGTATAGACAGGGGCCCTGAAAAAAATATTCACCAGGCACCATGCGGGCAGCCTGGTCTAGGTGCTGGGGTCTTCTGAACACAGGGGCAGAGGGACAGGGAGACAAGGAAGCTGACCACATTGGATGGCTCAGGCCATTGGTGGGGAAGGAAGTGATGACGGGATGGGTCTTAAAAATCAGGGAGGCATTTATGTGTCATGTATGTGCCGTGTATGTGTCACATCTGTCTTGTGGCATCTCATTGGGTCCAATGACAAAGACAGTGGGAATAGAGGCATGAGAGATGGAGGGTGTGGTAGGAAGATATTTCTAAGTGGAACAGTCTTTGGATATGTTGGAGGGTCTCTGGAGATGAGTTGGTCAAGGCACAAAGGGGCCAGGACTGTGGTTGGACCCTCCTGATGGACCCTGGAGAGGCCTGGAGCTCCGGGGAAGTGGGGAAGCGAGTAGAAGGGTGCAAGTGTGTGCAAGGATGAGCAGGGACTTCTTAAGGAGAGAGCCTTGAGGCGAGTGGAGGCACCTTGGGGAACGAGCACGTCTGCTGCGGCTGCTGCAGTCGTGGCCTCAGGACCAAGCTTGCTTTGGGAAGGCCAGTGTGGAGGCCAGCTCTTGTTACCACTGTGTCTCTGCACTTAGCTCATGGGGCCCTTGAATGATTTCACCTGCTGTGGGTGCCACTGCAGGTGGGAGGTGCTGGGGGCTTCTATTCTGTGCACCACCAGCACAGCTCACATGCAGCCCCTGCACACACATGAGCTCCTTTAGTAGCCATGTCCCTCAAGCTCCAGAAGAGGAAAGCGAGGCTGAGAGAGATAAGAAACGTGACCAAGCTCCTCCAGCTCGAATGTGGAGGAGCTGCTTGCCTCGGGCTCGTGGAGTGGGGCCTATTGTTGTATCCTGGGGGGTAAAGCCTGGGTGAGGGACTGGGGGACCACCACTGTGCATGTGGTCAACCCTTGCCTTTCACCCCTGGGCTTGACCCAAGGACTGAGGGAGCCCAGCTCTGGATCCAAGGGACAGGTGTCCACTTTAGAACCCTCAGAAATCTGCTGGTCCTGGAGGGCGGCCCCATGGAGGCAGCCCCCCTTTGAGCACTGGGCAAATGTGGCCATTCCCAGCCAAAAAGGGGGTGCAGTCCAGCTGGCCACCTCTGACTCTGCTGAGATGAGGATGTGTGGGTCTCCTCCCTGAGCTTCTTTCCTGAGCGTCCTGGAGACGCCCAGGTGGGAATCTAGCCAGCATTTGCACTGTAACAGCCCCTGTCCCCAGTGTGTGTCTGCAAGCCAGGCTGCAGAGATCAGAGCAGTGCCGCCTATGGGAATGGTCATCGCCAGGTTCCTTCACACCCACCCGCCCCTGGGAATGAGTGTATCGGTGTCATAGAGCCACCTCCTGGGCCCTTGGAGTCGTCAGGTGGTGGTGGTAGGAAAGGTTTTCCCAGCACCCAGGCTGTACAACGTCTGTGAGTCACCAGTGGGGAGGGTCAGGGTTTGACTCTCCCC
The DNA here is from genome assembly GCF_027409185.1 of Cynocephalus volans. Classification (NCBI taxonomy): domain Eukaryota; kingdom Metazoa; phylum Chordata; class Mammalia; order Dermoptera; family Cynocephalidae; genus Cynocephalus; species Cynocephalus volans. Next base: position 295,007,803 of record NC_084460.1, read on the forward strand.
TCCCGCTCAATTTTGCTCTCTCTTGGGACAGGCCTTAGCCCCAGTTGAGAAGCTCTGTCTGGTGGGTGTGTTGGCGGAGGTGTGAGAGGACTGGGGATTGAAAAGCCCTGGGATAGAGCAGGAGGTTGAGGGGGCCTGTCCATCCCACGTGGGCCATCAGTATGGGCCTCAGAACGGCCATTCCTTTGGCCCATCCACGCCTGCTAGGCCAAACTTCTTCAGAAGCTAGCCACGATCTCCTGATGCCAAAGTTGCTGATAATTCCACCAGGCAGGACTTTACTTCACTCATGAGGCTTCTGGAGGCTGAGAACCGACTCAAGGAAAGACGAGGGCCCAAGAGGGACAGGGAGGGGGTGGCCGACAGTGGATGGGTGGGGAGGGGAGGTGGACGACAGAGACCTCTCTCTCTCTCTCTCTCTCTCCCCCTCTCTCTCTCTCTCTAGCTTGGTTTCTGTAATGAGGAAGTTCTCTGCAGCTCAGTTTCCTTTCCCTCGCTGAGTGCCTGAAACAGGAAGTCAGTCAGTTAAGCTGGTGGCAGCAGCCGAGGCGACCCAAGACAGGACAGACGGCAGGTCGCAGCACAGGGGCCTCAGGTCCCCTCGGTTGGTGTGTTGGTCCTGGGGTTGGCCGCCGGCCGGCCCGAGGAGGCCCACACCCACCATGGTCCCCTGCTGGAACCACGGCAACATCACCCGCTCCAAGGCCGAGGAGCTGCTCTCCAGGACGGGCAAGGACGGGAGCTTCCTCGTGCGCGCCAGCGAGTCCATCTCCCGGGCGTACGCGCTGTGCGTGCTGTGAGTACCGCGCTCCCCGCGGGCCCCCGCGCCCGGCACCGGCAGCCGGAGGGCCACTCCCAAGAGGGGCTTAGTGAGGGCCAGCCCTGGGATGGGCATTCTCAGGTCATGGGACGAAGAGACATGACTTGCTTGGCACCCCACCGCCTTGTGTTGGTCCAGCTGAGGCCCACCTCGGACCTTGGAGTTTGGGGAGCCAGTCTTATGGCAGGTTTTGCAGCACTGGAACTCTCAGAGCCACTCTGGGGCCTGATCCCACGCCCCAGCTGCCCATGAGCTGCGCTGTCGGGGGCTTCCCGGGGCACCAGGGGCCAGGAGAAGTGGGTCCGGGCTCTGTGAGCCAGGAGGAAGCTCTGGGCTCCCTGGTGGTGGGTGTGTTAGAAAGCGCCTTGCCCGGCTCAGGTGCCAGTCAGAGGTGCCCAGCTCAGAAAACCTAAGAGGGAATTTGGGTCTCTAGAAGAAGCCATTGTTGGGGAGCCAAGAATATAGGGTGGGTTTAATCAAGAAAGGACATTCAGTTCACCCAGAAGTTGCATTTTGGGCCCTGGGAGCAGAGGAAGTCACCAGCACTGCCAGCAAGCAGCTTCTCCCTGCGCGCCCGGCTTCTCTCTCCTCAGCACCCAGCTGTGTCCCACCCAGGTGGGTCTCTCTGCCACCATCAGTTGCCCCTGTTGCCTGGCTTGGGGATATATTGCTGAATGTGTCAGTTGTCCTAACAAGTGAGGAACCAACCATTTGCTGAAGGTTCCTTTTAAAAACCCCCTTCTTGTCCGATGTCGGAAGGAGGCCCTCACCCCTGCAGCCCTGTGGTCTGACCATTTCCCTGCTCGGGCCTCGAGCAGTCCCAGGTGCAGTCAGGGAAAGGCGTGTCCATCTGGACATCTCAGGTGGCTCCCTGGGAAGGCCCTGCCCTTCCCCTGGCAGGACGGGAGTGAGTGTCTGAGCACAGACCTGTTTTGAGCACTGACTGGAGCAGGGACCGGCTGTCCCGAGCATTTGTTAGCCCAGTTCACCCTCACGACAACCTGAAGTGTGGGTCCTATTGACACTTCCACTTTGCAGACAAGGAAGCTGAGGCTTGGACAGGTCAAGTGAGTGATGACGGTCAAAGCCAAGGGCATTTGCCCCCAGAGACTGTCCCTGAGGACCGTGCTGCCCACCCCACTCCTGCCACCAGGCAAGCTGGGTGTGCATGTAAACTGGGGGTGGGGGAGGCAAGAGAAGCTGGGTGTTTGGGGTCAGCTAGGGCATTAGAAACTGGCCTGGGCTCACCGCTGGCCAACGTCCTGTGCAGGCTGGGTCAGTGGTCCACCTCCAAAGGCCAGCTTCCTGCGCCCCGCACCCTAATGCATCGGGGAAGGGACACAGGCTGGCTGGTCTTCCTCTCAGGCACTGCCCCCGTGGAGACCCACTGCTGTCAGGGCCTTAGAAGGGGCGGGGAGATTCTCTTCAGCATCCATCAAGCCTGATCTAACCCCACTCGGCCCACATGGGTTTCTCTCCTGCCCCAGCAGGACCTTGGCCGAGGGCAGTCTATCAGGTGTGGGCTGTGTGCTGAGTCTGGCGCTGAGAGCTTCTGAGGCTCCATCTCCTCAACCCTCACCACAGCCCTTTGACCAGGGACCTGTGGTTGTGCTCGGGTTACAGGTGTGAAACGTGGGTCTCTTGGACCCCAAACCATGAGCATCTGAAGTTCTAGGATTGTGGCAAGCAGAGCCAGAGCAGGAGAAGCCTTGGAGACCCTCTAGGCCAGCAGCCCCGGCTTTGCTGGTGGGCAGACAGAGCTCAGAGGGGCCACCACAGCTGCGAGGCTGGCTGATGGTAAAACTGGGATCCAGGCCTGGGTTCCTTCCTCCCTGTCTCCTCCCCCACCCCTGTCCGCACTGAGCTACTCTCAGAGCCATGGCGGTTGTGCAGAGGTTTTACCTTAGGGAGATGCCCGTGGTGCCCACAGCTGTCCCCTGCTCTCTTATCCCAGGCCTGGACTTCCTGTCCACCTCCTACCTCCGAGGCCCCTTAGCTCCAAACATCAGGAGCCCCACCCCTCGGCCAGACCCTCACCCCCAGCTCAGGGCTCCGTTTCTCTTCTGTGCTGTGGGGGAAGCGACACATCCTGCAGCACCAGGTGCCATCGCAAGCTGTGGGACACCACGGAACAGCAAGCTTTCCAAACAACTGGGAAACCTCACATGGCTGATACCCTTGATTTTGCCAATTAAGGAGATTTAGAAACTAATAACTAACTAAATGAACAACAACTAACTGTCATCTTCCAACACCTCATTTTCTGAAAGAAAGCATCCTTTAACACAAAAGGGCAGGAAGGATATACTTGTTCAAAAAAAACCATCCTTTAAAGCAAAGAGTGTAACTCTCTGGAAAACAAACTCCATCATCCCTGGTTTTCTCTGTCCCCTGTGGTCCCCAACCATCCTGGTCCACGGCCTGGTGTTTGGGAGCCCTGAGGGAGAAGATGAAGGCAGGCATGTATGGGGCAGAGGTGATGAGAGGCCAGCTGGGCTGTCCTCAGTGTCAGGAGTGACAGGCTTTGTCCTTCAGCTGTCTCCCTGGAAGCCAGCTGAGTCTTGGGGACCCAGGTAGTGCAGCTGTGGAGTCAGGGCCTTTTAATGACCCTGCTTTAAAAGTGAGCCAGGACTGCAGAAGGAAACCGCAAAGACTCACCTGCTTGTTCTAGAAATGTCCACAAAGAAAAGGACTGTACCCCCTTCCTCTGCCAGGGTGCCCATACCTCATACTGCCTGGGCCTCAGCTTCCCTTCCAAGTCCCTTCTGGTGAGTTAGGGGACATTGGCCAGGGGCTTCCACCTGCTGGCTTAGGCAGGTGTCTTTGGAGCTCCAGGAACTGAGTGCAGCCTGGTCAGGGAGGGGCCTTCATGCTCAGAAAAGAGGACAGGATTTGACTATTTAAATGGGACTGGGGAGCAGGGGGTGCAGGGACACCAAAAGACAAGGCCACAATGCAGCACCTCCCATGTGACTTAGGAGTGCACGTTTGCTCCACACCCAGCAAGTGAACCCTCATTTCCTCGAGAGAGGTCAGCCTGTCACCTGTGCTGGGCAGGAAAGCTTTGATCTCTCTTCAGGGGGGCCTGGAGCTCCATCTGAGACACAGAGAGCTGTAGTGGGAAGACCTCAGCTGACGACAATATGGTCTGAGTCCAGCTCTGCCGTCTTGTGGCAAAGAGCTTGAGAACATGAGGGATGGTGGGCTCTTCTGGGAAAGGCCTATGTCATCCTCACCTGGCCCCCACCCAAGTCCCCCCAGCAGAGTTGGCCCAGCTCCAGGGAGTCTGTGGGGCACCTTGAGGGGTTGTCCTGCCCATCACGGACGGGGACTTTAAGAGCTCTTCAAGCGTATGCCATCCTATCCAGCCCCACTGGGGCCAGTGCACCTGTCAGGTGCTTTATGCTACACAGAAGAGACACCCCTGGAGGTGGTGCCAGTCAGTACAAGGGTCTGTGAGTCAGCCGGGTCAGCCACCCTTTGCCAGAGCTACACAGGCAGAAGTAGACAGTGGCCCAGTGGCATCAGGGACACAACCTGTCCTCTCTGTAAGAGTGGCCTGGGCCCCAGGGCGAGGCCACTCATGACTGGGTCAGTAGGCTGCCATCCAGCAAGGAGCTGCCTGGCTGGGCAGCATTCCCACCAAAGCACTCTGGACAGAGTTGGCTTCCTTCACAGAGGAGGGGGCAGGCATGTGGCTGCCTTTGGCTCAGAAACCAACGCCTGGTCCTGCAGCTGCGGTGAGAAGCAGTTTGGGTTTCCCTCAGCACATGGCCTCCCACAGGCTGCCCAGGCACAATGACAGGGGCTGGGGCAGCCTCCTTCCCAGGGACAGTATACCAGACAGCCAGAAAGATGGAAAAGCACAGGGACATTTATTTGCCAAAACTCCCCTCAGAGAAGTCACTCTGCTTGTTTGGAAGAAATAGTGCGACATGGCACTTGGGGCAGGCAGAGCAGGTCCTAAACCTTGCTCTACCAACAAAAGGTGGTTCCTAACCTACTCTGCCTAGTAACAGAGGGAGACTTATAAAGAGCTTACTATGTGCCAGGTACCATTCTAGGCTCTTTACACCTACTGTGCACAGTGACCTTCAGAGGAAGGTCAGATGGGGAAAACGAGAATCTTTACAGATGGGGGAAACTGAGGCACGGGGAGGTTATGGAGCATGCTGCTTTTACAAGACTAGCAAACAGCAGGGCCAGGACTTACATGCATGCTTTCTTGGGGGGAAAGAAAGAGAGAGGAGCCGGCGAGGCAGGGTGTGTGTGGGGCAGGGGGGCAAAGGCCTGGAGAGGGGCCCCTGGTGATGGAGCCACAGAGAAGGGGCTTGGGAGGGCAGAACTGTCCACAGAGGTATAAGCCATTTACAGTGGTGTGAGCGGGGATGCTCTCATGTCCTTTCCTCCAATCCCCTTTCAACGTGGCAGTCAAGTTCACACGGGTCGTTAATTATTTTTGTGCAAGAGCAATGAGGCACAGTTTTTCATATCTGGTATCAACAGTAAGTGGGAAAAATGCTGCATAGACAGTAGCAGAGCTGGAGGCCCACAGGCCCCTGTTATCTGGTTTACAAAAGAAAACAGACCAATGGGCTTTGTCTGAGATAACTCTCCTGGGTTTTCTTTCTGTGTGCAAGACCAGGAGAGAGTGATGTGCCCATGAAGGCCTATGCATTTAACTCATTAAGTGTACCTTCTGTGTGAAGTGACTCAGAACAACCGTGCTAAAACTGAGTCTCTCCAGGTTTTCTAGGCCCATGCCTCACACCCCAGAACAATGCTGCCAGATCCAGGGTAGGCTCTGGCTTTGGTGTGTTTCGATGCCTGCCTACCTGATAGGTTAAATTCACCTGTGCACAGACAGCAGCACTTCTGCTTTGGAGGGTCCCATCTCCCTGGGGCACGAACTGTGGTGAGATGTGGCCTCCTGCCCGGGCCCTTCTCCTTGCCCCGCTCTCCCTAATTCATGCTAAGTTGTGAAGTCCTTAGGAGCAAGTCTCTGTAGTTGGCTAGACCTGATGTTCTAGCATTTGTAAGACGCTAGCCTCCCTGTGCCAACCCAGCACCCTCACTGGTGAAATGAGGAGGACGACTGCTCATTGGGTTAGGTACTTTTTTTTTATTTGAGGTATAATTCACACACTGTAAAATCATCTTTCTTATAGTGCACAATTTAGTGGTTTTTAGTACATTCACGATGTTCTGCAACCAACACCACTATCTAATTCCAGAACATTCTCAATACCTCATAAAGAAACTCTGTACCCATTAGCAATCGCTCCCTATTTCCTTTTCCCCTCCCCACCAGCAACAACTGTTCTACTTTCTGTCTCTAAGGACCTGCTTGTTCTGAGCATTTTATATATATGGCATTATATAATATGTGGCTTTTGGTGTCTGGATTTTTTCACTTAGCATAACGCTTTCAAGGGTCATCACACAGTAGCATGAATCGTTCCTTTTTGTGGCTATATCCACACACATATCCATACAGTTAATGTGTATGGATATACGACATTTTGCTTATCCATTTGTCAGTTGATGGACATTTGCATTTTTTCCACTTTTTGGCCATTATAAACAATGCTGCTGTGAACATCATGTACAACTTTTTGTGTGGACACACGTTTTCAACAGTCTTGGTTATATACCTAGGAATGGAATTGCTGAGTCAAATGGTAATTTTATGTTTAACATTTGAAAAACTGCTAAGCTATCTTTCTGGGCTGCTGCACCATGTTACATGCTCACCAGCAGTGTAAGAGGGTTCCAATTTTTCCACATCCTCCCCAACTCTAGTTGTTACCTATCTTTTTGATTCTAGCCATCCTACTGGGTGAAGCGACATCGTATTATGGTTTAAATTTACATTTCCCTAATGACTTCTGATGTTCAACATCTTCACAAGCTTATTGGCCATTTGTATATCTTATTTGGAGAAATGTCTATTCAGATCCTTTGCACATTTTAAAAATTGGGTTATTTGCCTTTCTGTGGCTGCCATTGGGTTATTGAGAGGGTGAGATGGGAGGATGTGGGCAGCGTGTACAGCCCAAGGCTGGGCACATGGTATGCACCCAGTGAATGCTCTGCATATATAAAAATAATGCCGGCTATTATTTTTTATGAGCTAAAAAGTGAGTAGTGATATCTCAGAAGCAGGGAAGTATAGGGCCCATCTGTGAAGAAAATTCCACAACAGAAGGAGAAAGGAGAACGGTGGCAGGGTGTCACTTCTGGAACTTCCTGGAGGCCTCCGGGAGACACTGAGCTGTCATCTGGGGCCTCCTCAGAGGAAGCGCTCAAAGAGATTGAGGCAGGAAGGGGACCTGAATGACGCACAAGTGGCCCTAAGCTGCTGGGCCAGGGCTGAGCGCCTTGGAGCCTGAGGAGGAGAGGTGCAGGCACGGACGCAAGAGAGAACCAAATGAAACCATGTAGAATGAACATGCAGTCAAGAAGAAATGCAGGCCATCTGAAGACCACAGAATTCTAGTTCCAGTTTAGGAGGGACATGCTGAGGGGACTGAAGAAGCTGGAAAGAGATGGGGCTCAGGGTTGACAGCTAGCTGCAGCAGCCTCTGCCCTGTGTGAGGAGAGGGTTAACCTCATTAACCTGGCAAGAACCAGCTTGTGACACATGGGGGGCCAGACTCCTTGTCTCTCCCTCTGCTCAGTTCACACTCCCTGTGTCTCCACAAATTAGAAAAACATCCTGGGAACAAGTACCAGGACCCAAACAGTTGGGGCCCAATGACTTCCTGTAAATAACATGCAGAGCTGGTCCCCAAAAGGTCAGCGGGTGCATTGCCTTCACGTGGTAGCCAGGAGCCTGCTCTCCAGAGAAGAGAGGTGTGCTGGGTGGGGCAGCCACCAGCGCGGTGCAGGAAGAAATAGATCTTCTGATTGACAGTGCGGCGTTCTTTCTTTTAAAAAATGGTACTAAGTATAAAGCCCAAAGAGTACAAAGTATAAAGCAGACAAACAAGCACCCAATCACTGAGAAACTAATAGAAACATTGTTAATTTACTGGGGTAGCCTGTCATTCTCTCTCTCTCTCTCTCTCTCTCTCTCCACACTATATAATCTCTAGTTTATGTGTACATATTATATATATATACATATAATGTATTCTGAGCTTTCTAGTATTTTCCCATTTAATTAGAAATTCCACTGGGCCTTGGTTTTCAGATGAGAAAATACCGATGTCGTAGTGGTGTTGGGTGGATTAAAGGCAGAATGTGTATCACGTGTTTAGCACAGTGCTTGGCAGAAACAAATGGAGCAGGTGGTTATGAATTTTTTGTTGTTTTGTTTTCGTTTTACATTGAACCCTTTAATCTCAATGGACTTAATTTAATGAATGGTATAAGATATAGACTTATCTGTATTTTTCTCAAGTAACCATCTTTCCTAAAACCTCTTCCTGAATAATTTATTCCTTTTCCCTTTGTGATTCCTCTTTTATCATATATTGAGTCTTATATATCTCTTTCTTGCTTGTTCACCCAGTTGCATGCATGTCTGCTTTTCCAATAGCATACCAAATGCATTACCACAATTTTATAAAATATTTTATTTTAAGATTTTCATATCTATACTTGTCAAGTATTCTTTCAGGTGAACCAGATAGTAATCTTAGGGCTCGTTGGTTAGCTCAGTTGGTTAAAGCATGGTGTTATAACACCAAGGTCAAGGGTTTAGATCCCTAGGCCAGCCAGCCACCAAAAGAAAAAAAAAGAGAGAGAGAGAGAGAGATAATAATCTTGCCCAGTTGGAAAAAACTATTAGGGCCTTTATTGGAATTGCATGAAATCCACAATATAACTTGTGAAAATTGACATTTTCGTAATATTCAGTCTTTTTCACAATAAATATGGCTGTCTGTCTTATTTCAAATTTTATAAGTTTCTTCATATAGATCCTGCATATTTCTCATTATGATTACTACTGATGATTTTAAATTTTAGGGTACTTTTTTCTTTTTAGTTGTAACATAGTTGATTGCCATTTTGTGGGGTACAGAGTTGATTGTCATTACCTGTGTACAATATGTGATGCTCAAGTCAGGATAATTAGTGCATTCAACATCATACAGTGCAATCATTTTTCATTTACCAATTCCTCCCTTCCTCCTCTTCCCCCTTCCTTGTTACTGTTTTGAATGATATCTTTTCCCCTACGGTTACCATTTCATATTGCTTTTCTTAGATTTTCTCGATGGACATGTCATCTACAAATTATGATCATTTTTTTGGTCTACTTTCCAAATACTTATAATTCTTATTCAGATTTCATAACTCGTTGCATTGGGGGTCTCATACCGACATCTTTGCTTCCTCTCTTCTGGAGGTGCCCAAGCTAGCAACAAATGACCTCCTTTAATTCATCAATTTTAGTGTTCTCTCTGGCTGGGGTTCTCAAGGTTTGGGATGGTAAATGGTGAACACCCTTGCTTCCCGGGGCTGATGTACATTTTCTCTTATTTCTATTTGGTCCAAGTGGTTTTTTTGAATGTAGAGTTTCCAGCCTCTGTTCTCCCCCCATCTTGTCCAGAAGGCTGCCATGCTTAACCTAGAAAGAGAAAAAATACATACGAAGAACGTTAGAAATTAGGAGTGATATGCAGCAGGAGTTACGAACGGATTTGAAAACAATTACAGGAGCATAGTAAGCACATCAGCAGAGCAAGACAGAAACACCGATGAGCTTCTCGAATTCTAGAGTTTGATTTCTCTGTCTCTCTCTGTGGGACTCACCATGGGAAAGGCTTGGTCGTCAGTGTTTATTTGGCCAGGAGTAGTCACATGGAAATAGTACTCTTGATCTGAAAGGATCCATTGGCTTATCCTCTCACATTAGAGTAAAACTTCTTGTACAACCTCAGGGTGGACTCGGGAGCACCCTTTCCCCAGGAGGCACCGTCCCGCCTCTTTTCCTCCATGCCCAGCACAGGGCAGGCACCTGTCATCACCCAGCACCTGTCGGGGTCACATGGGAAATTTGCTCTAAGCCCCCTTCATTTGAGAATGGAACCATCTCATTTGGTAGCAGAAGGAAGTACTGTTGGGCCCAGTGCTACCCCAAACTGGATCTCTAATGGGGAATATTCCAGAGGCGATTATCCTGAAATGAGACCCAGTCACAAGAGGAGTCTCAATTGAGAGCCAGTGTTAGCACTGCAAATTATTACCAAATCACCACAATGAGCTGGTAAGGGACTGGGTGGGACCCATCGCCCCCAAAGAACAATGAATACATTGTCCGGATTATGTTCTAGTGCAGTGGTTGTTAAACACGGTTTGGTTGTGGAATCTTTGCTTTAAACATTTTGCATGTAAGATTTTTGTGTGGGTGTATGTGTGTTTATATATGTTGTATGCATACACATACATGTGCATGTGTGTGTGCTCATGTATTTTTGTGTATACACATGTGCATTGTGTGTATATGTATATGTTATGTGCAAACACATGTAGGCATTGTGTGTTGTGTGTGTGCACGTGCATGTGTATGCGTGTGCATGTAAGACCAGAAAGAAGTGCAGCTGGTGGGTTGGGGAGGCCAAGTGGCCGGCCTCTTTCACCTCCCTGCAGAGCCCCTGCCATCCCATGGTGTGCAGTTTGGAACTGCTGTTCTCCAGTGGGTTGTGTGCGTCAGGGGTGATGGTGGTGGTGATGCTCTGTGTTTGTTTTCCCCTGAAGATCTAAACTGAGTCAGCCCCAGGGACAGCATCCAGCCTATGCATGGGCAATGACAGGTCATTAATATCTGCTGAGATGTTACCTTCTAAGGGAAATGTATCTTCCCCTCCTGTTGTACTAGCTTTTGAATCCTGATCTGTTTTAGAAATACGGAGATGCTTCTTTGTTTCAATGTTTCTAGAACATTGAAAAAGCCATAAAGGCTTGCCACTTGGTTAAACTACAGGGGCCTTCCTGTTCTGTGTGGCTGCCTCCGTCTTTCTTAGTGACTCTGTGTTTTTTCTTTCTGTCAACAAGCTGATGTTCTGGGCCTGCTGGAGCTCCTCCATAAATTAGCTGGCCTCAGCCAAATGAGAGACCGTTCTCACCCTCACCTCATTTGCATATCTGCAAGAGGAAGTGTCCCGAGAACAGAGTGTTGAAAGATAAGAGCTTAGCAGGGTGAGCTGCCCTTGGCATTTGTCTGGCAGGCTCTACAAAGGGGCTGGAGGCTGGGAGTGATGGGGTGATGGTTGAGGCAGGTTGTGGGTGGTTCTCTGTGTCCCAGCGACATGTCTGGTAGGTGAGGTGACACTCGACTAGAGATTCATCCTTGCTATTTCTAATACAAGATGATTGTGGTATCCATTGAGGCTCTGGAGATAGGACAGGGAGTGGGAAGGTGGGAACTAAAACGATGGAAGGAAAAAAGGAACAGAGGCTCTCCTGCGTGAAATGAAGAGACGTGTGGAAGTGAAATTACCCAAAACCTTACCCCAAATTTTCTTTAAGCATTCATTGATTCAAAAGCCATAAAATAAAAGTTTGTAAAACTGGCCTCATAAAATTGTAAAGCTTCTACATAGCTAAAAAGAAAACAACAATAAACACTGTTAAAAGCAAGTAACTCCAAATTATATTGTAGCATGTGTCAAAGTCTTACACGGTAAAAAAATGAAAGATGTTACAAAAGAACCGAGGAGCCCAAGACATGAAAGGGATTCACAGGAAAATGAAATACAAGAAACTAAACGTGAGAACATGTTGAACTTTTCTCAGAAAGAGAGGTAAATTAAAGCAAAGTATCATTTTTCTTTTACCTCTCAGATTTGCAAACACTAAAAAATCTGATAATGGCCGGTTGGCAGGGTGTGGGGCACGGACGCTTGCACATCCGGTTAGGAGGAGAAAATGGCCCGGGCTCCTTGGGAGGTGGTAGGTAGTCAGTCTCCATCAAAACACCAAGTGTTCGTGTCTTTTAGCCCAGCTGTCTCTTTCTAGCGATTTATCCACAGTCACTAACAAATGTCAGCAGACGTAGGGTTCAGTGTGTGCCAGGCCCTGTTCTAAAGGCTTTTCATACATAAACTCACTTCACCTACACAGCAGGTAGAGGTTGTGTTGTTATTATCCCCATTTTACTGATGGGAAATCAAAAACTACCAATTCACCCATGTATATAAAGAGGCAGGAACAGAGATGTTCACAGCAGCCTTGTTTATCACAGCAAAAAGCTGAACATAACTGTCCATCATCAAGGTCTGATCAAATACAGTGGACGACGTGGTGAGAATGAGAGACCAGCTCTCAGTTGACTTGGGAAGACCTCTAAGATATATAGTATGTCCATATGTATATATTTATTTTGGGTGAAAAAAAATTTCAGAACAAGGTATATAGTATGATATTTGCATTTCAAAATTTTGAAAGACGTGCATAGATAAGCTTGTGTGCATGTTTAAAAGTTCTGGAATGATTTACAAATAGGAGTAGAAAATCTAAGAAGTGGGGCTCACAGGATGGGGGAAGGAGATGTTTTTCGTTTTATATCTTTCTGCATGGCTTTAATTTTTTTCAACTGGTGTATAATTTTTCAAGTCGAGTTAAACAATAACACATCTAAGTGCTTTGTGGAGCGCCTGGCCCATGGGAGGAGTGAGCGAAGCTTCTCCAGTGAAGCTTGTTTGATGGCCCAGCTGGCCCTGAACCCCTGGGGGTTCTCCAGGGGTGGGCGAGTCTTCAACGTTCTTAAGAATCCCAGGTGGAGGAAATGGGGGAGACCAGGGTGGGTGAGAGAACACAGCAGCAGCTTTAAGTAAGAGTATAAGATTCAAATAGCATTTCCCCAAACTCCCCAGCCTGTGGGACCAGGCTCGGAGGGACCCACCTCTCCCAGGGTGCTCAGACTTGACAGCTCCCCCTTTCTCTCAGAGGGTTTAGGAAAGTAAAAAGTAGCCACCCCTCCTCCTCACAGTGCAGATCCCTGAGCCAAAGGAAGGTAGAACTTCTAGAAAGAAGAGAATCTGGGGTTCCTACCACTTCTTCATTAGAAACAACCCCAAGGCTCACTCACCCACTGTTGGGGCAAATCCAGGTCTCTGAAGGTTGGTGGCCTACCTCTGGTGGAACAGGCCCATGGGGCAAAGTGTCCAAGGGGTGGACTCTTTGTGGGGGGTGGCAGGGGGTGCAGCAAGGACGAGGCACCCATAAGCCTTGCCATGGCCCCATGGTCGCTCCGTGGCTGTGCCTCGTGTCTATTCGCCATGACCCTGCCCTGCTCAGCCCCACGAGAGCTCTATTCCTTCCTCAAACGCACCCACCTGCTCCATTCTCTTGACCAACATGACAGCCAAGAGGGTGAGGAAGCCCTTCCAGATGGTGGACGCCCTAGATCAGACCCCATAACTGTCAAGTACTGATGTTAGTCAGGTGTCCGAGCCCAGATGTCCCCACCGCATTTTCCTAGCGCTCTTTGAGTGCTGGGGGGAGGGTAGGCAAGCAGCATTGCTCTCCACAGGACAGCTGGTCACCAGGGCTCATCACCTACTCAGAGAACCACCAGCTCCGAAATCTAGAGGTTTTGTGCCCAGATTCCTTGAGCTGTGTTGGGGGCTCTTGTCTTTTCTGTTATAAGAAAAATGGATTTTCCTGCCTAGGTTCTAATGAAGTCTTTGATCTATTTCAGGTATCGGAATTGTGTTTACACTTACAGAATTCTGCCCAATGAAGATGATAAATTCACTGTTCAGGTAGGTCCTTTATAAACCCAGAAATCAGAACTTGACTTGGGCCTATCCTGGCAGAGAAAGTGAAAAAGAGGAAGAAGAAAGCTCCTGCCCCAAGTAGCTGAGGCCTGAAGGACTGTCTGAGCCTGTCTTTCTCCCAAAAGTCCACGGGATGGCTTAGCAGGTTATCTGTGATCCTCTGAAGTGACCCTGCGCCATGACATGAGGAGTAGGCATCAGAGTGATCTGTGTCATTGGCTGTGGTGAAGGGGGATGAAGAGGCTGCGGCTTGGTCTCTGACTTTCTTCCAATCCCTCGAATGAATGACAGGAAGTTGTCCAGGAGGGAGAGCAGAGGGTGAACTTGCAGGAGAGCAGAGTGAATTATCTGAGGGGCTAGAAGATGGCCCAGAGGATTAGCACAGAATGCTTCATCTCAGTTTGTAGAGCTCTGTTCTGTCCAAAGCTGTTGTTCGCAGCACCTGATTTCACCACGTGAAATCTAAACATGCAAAACTTGCAGTTAAATTTTAAAAAGAAAAATCAGCTCAACCAATCCATGCCTGGGAAGACCACCCTAAGCACGGTTCGTGTGACAAATACCACAGAGTGTGACAACTGTGTGATGTGGAAGCCAGAAGCTATTTTTATCTGGCTGCATTAAGATAAAATCAAAGGAGGGGAGGGTCTCAAGGAGATGGTGTGTGTGTGTGAGATGCTCAGTCCTCGGGGACCATGGTAAGAGGCGCAGCAACGAGAAAGGGTACCCATGTCCTGAACAGAGCAGCCGGGCTAGACAAGGGTTTGGACGCCATTCATGGAGGAGCAGGGACGGGTCTGTGGGGTTTAGTTGAAAAGAAAGTGGAAGTGGGAGGGGAGAGGGAGGGCCCAATCACTGGCTTCCAAAACTTGAAAGAAATGATTCATTTTGTGCAAAACTTGGATGCAGTAGTTGACACAGAGCTGGACTCAAGGGCAGGACAACGGGCAGTTCCCAGGGGCAAAAACCACAGGAAAAATGTCAAGAGGGAGAGACTGTGTTGAGCCCAATGCCTCGCGGGGAGACTATTTCTGGGGATCAAAGGAATCGCCTCAAGGAGCCACTTGGTTCAGAGAGTGAGACCCTTGAACCAGCCCAGGTGGTCCTGGAGCTGCGTTGGCGGAGGCTGGGTCTGTCTGCTGCAGGGCTTCTGTGGAAGATGCGCGTGTGGGCTCAAGCAGAAAGCCCACCCCACCCGAGGGAGGGCAGGCTTCTCCGTCCTTCCCACCTGCGCTTCCACACCAGGATCTAAAGCGTATCCATTGGAAGGTTTGTAGCTGGCCTGGGGTGACCATGTCTTGGCCTGGTCCTTGGTAGATGCCACCAGGAGCAGGTGTTGGCACATCTGTCATAAGACCGTCCTTTCAAGGACTTGGCAGCTATTTGTCATGGGAATGTTTGTCTCCAATGTGGACTCCTTGCCTGTTGGGGACATGGCCAGCCGGGGGGAGGCCTGCATGGGACAGGCGTCTGGCCTTCATGGCCTCTACAATTTTTTTCCAAGTCTAGGACTGTGTGAGCTTTCCTGGAAGGGCTGGCATCCTCGATAGGGAGTTTACTGAGAGGAGCCTAAACTCTCTTAAGTTAAAAGTTGGTCAATGCTTTTGATCTTTTTTCCCCTTGTGGTTTCTTCTATTCCTTCAAAGTGAAGAAAACTTTGAGTATGACTGGAAAAGACGCGACCTTGTGGCTTCTTGTGCAGAGCCAGTACCACGGCTTATAAATGTGTAAACTGTGCCTGGAGTCTGTTCTCCTCACATCTCCTTGCTTGCGCTGCTGTGGCTTCCTGTGACCCCATGAATTGCTGCACGTCCCACAGCAGCTTCGAAATCTGGGGTCGCCTTGGCCTTTGGGGGTTGCATGGAGCAGAGGCTGGCTCTGGCTGACTCATGGAAGGGCGGACAGCCTTTTTGAGATATGCAGAAGTTCACTGGGCCAGAAGCAGCAGAGCTGGGCCCTGCACCGCGAGTTCAGCTGCTCTCCTGGCCTGCTCTTCCCCTGCCAGCAGGCTCACTTCTCAGTTCCCAGTCTCCAGGGGAATCTGATTGACTCGGCCCTCAACAGCTTTCTCTGCATGGGCCACTCAGGGGCCACCAGTCTGTGTATGACTTGACTGTCTTGCAGCAGGTGCCTGCCCACCACTGGGAGATGTGGGCAGAGTGTGGCTAGCTAAGGCCCCCCCCCCCAGCCAGGGCAAGGGGCAGGCAATGTTCACAGAAGGGGTGGAGGCCTGCTGGACATATCTTCTCCCAACCCCAGCACAGGGCCTGCGACCTCTTTGGTAGCTGACAGCAGGTAACCAAGGTAAAGACGGCTGTGGGCCTACGGAGTCTGAGGGAGTTTCCACCCTTAAGGATGCGCCTTCCTATAAAAAGTCACCTGCTAAAATAAATGAGAGTAGATGTCTACTGAGGAGCAAGTTAAAGCTCACGCCCGATTAAGCAAAGTCAGAGATCTTCTGAGGAAGCTTCGGCAGTTATCGATTGCTGCTTATTTTAACTCGAGTTCCTCTTTTCATGTTGAGACAAAACCTCACCCTCTTTTCTGAGCTTAGCCACAGTTTCTAAATAACTCATTCCTTATACCTGAGTCTGGTGCCACCCAAATATGAAGCTCCCCAAAATAAGAATGTGGCCTGAAACATTTCCAAGTAAAGCACCAAAAGACTTTAATTGCTTTCTTATCTTAATTACCTTAGCTCTTCTTGCTGGGACTCCCATCTCTGTCAAAACCAGAGAGCCACCCCATCTTGGTTCCTTGCAGAGCAACTTCATGAAGTCCATCCACAAGTCATGGCCATGAGAGTCCCATGTTGGAGGGGAGTGACCCTGACACTCGGGGACTTTTTCTCTTGCTGTACCTTTCACAGACTTACATAAAATCAGGGATGGGAGGGAAGGATGCACACTAACTTCATCTGGCTCCCTGTTTTAAATATGAATGTTGCTAAGACCCGCAGAAGTTGAAGCTCCCGTGCAGGTCTGCAGACCTCCCCAGCCAAGCCTTCTTCCTTCTACCCCAGAACGTGTTTCCAGAGACCTGGCTGGGTGTTGGAATCCCCAGGGAAGGGTGGGCCTAGGACTCTGCCTGGAGGGGTGGGGAGAGGCAGGCAGTGTGGCCTCTCAAGAAGCTTGGGTCTTGTCTTTCGCACAGTCGTAGGTGATACCTGATCATAAATGGCATTTGGCCCACGTGGTCAGTCAGTGAGGTGCCCGGCACTAAAGCAGAGTCCTCCGTTCCCAGCTGGGAGCTGGGTTCAAGTCCAGATTTCACCAGCCATGTAGCCCTGGGCAAGGACTGCCAAGGAGCTGCGCTGGAAAGTGGGGATCACACACATGCCTCCTGGCGCAAAGAGACAGCAGAGAAGGGGGTGGAGAGGGAAGGGAGCCAGAAGGTGTGCTGGAAGATTCTAGGCAGAGCCCTGGGGTGGCGGGGAAGGGGGGCACATTTTGTGGAGATCAGCCTCCCCCAGCTCTGCTTCTCGGGCTGTGGACCGCCGTGTCTTCGGTGACCCTCGTAGCTTGTGAAATTAGGCAGTTGTTCAATAGCTGCTGTGACCCTCACACCCTGAGAACCTTCTGGACTGGAGCCTGCTCGCTGGTCCTCGAGGGTGGGCGGGCTCGGAGCGAGTTTCCCACATCAAGAGCGCAGGTTTCTCACCCAGCCCAGATGCCTCTCCGGCCGCAGAAAGGGAAGCGACTGTCCCCTAAGGGAAGCGACTGTACCCTAAGGGAAGTGACTGTCCCCTAAGGGAAGCAAGCAGGGCTGTCTTGAGCTGCTGACGCCAGAATGAGCTGTGAGGTGCTGCTGCATTTGGAAATGACCCTCCTCCCTGGGACAGTGAGGAAGAGTCCGTGGCACTGCAGCCGTCCTGACGGGCCAGCTCCAGTGCCACCAAAGGGAGGCCACAGGGCTTGTGGGCAGCCTTCTGACGTGACACGTGAATGGCCACCCCAAACCCGGTGCCACAACTGAAGTAGACGGGCCCCTCGGCTCCGTCCTACAGTCCTTAGCCTTTCTTGCTCTCTGACATCCTTCCTGCCAAGACGATCAAGCAGAAAATACAAAACACTCATAATCCCCTGTCACGTCTGTGAACTTCCTGCCTGTTCTTGAGGATACTGATTGTTTAAGTCAAGATGGGAGCACGGTGAGATGAAGAGAGAGCTAGAAAAGACCTGCCTTATAGGCTCTTTCGTTATTCTTTCCTGATTTGGAAGAAAAAGCCAGTGGCTCGGGCCATTTGAGTGAGTTCTAATGATGAGAGACTCATGACTCCAGTTCCTGGTCCCCGATGGTGGCTGGCACGTCGCTCTGGTCAGCGCAGCCTTTGGAGATGGAAAACAAAACAACTTTCTAAACACTGTTCCGTCACCAGTGTCCGGGAGGGTAAACGGCTGAGCCATTGTTATTAAGCTCAGGAAGCGGGTGGCAGCTGTTATTGTTCTGAGTGGTCACCGAGTGAAGTAAAGATTCCGTCTGAGCCGCCGGGCGAAGGATGTGGCTCTAACACACACTTCCTGAAGTTGTGCAATGAGAGGGAGCAGAAAAGGCTCTGGCGACAGAAGCCAGCAGGGCCCCAGGCCACCTTGCTGGGGTCCCCGGACCTCCTTGCTGGGGGTCTCTGGCCACACCAGGACAGCGGGCCCCGTGGGGGTCCACAGTGGTTGAAGGGTCCCTTTATGCTGTGACTGCTATGTTCTAGAAGGCTGCCTTTTGGTTTTTGAATTTAATTTTATTTTTTTGTCTACTGCACAGCATGGACAGGTCTATTTCCCCAGCCTCTGAATATCTCAAAGCATCTTGCAGTTGCCTGCATATTCAAAAGGGAATTTGATGGATGTAAAATACTTGGAACCAAGTGTCCCCTCAACAATATATGGAGGTGGTGTTCCGTCAGGAATTTAGGATTGCAAATGGTCCCAAGTACAAAATCCAAGGCCAAAGTTGCACTGGTTCCAGTGGAGAGAACCAGTTCCTTCTCTGTCTCTTCCCACTTTGGAGCTGGCGGGAATTCCTTTCTCCCTTGTCATTTCCCACTCACTGGTAGTGCCAGGGATGTGTTCAGCTTGTCCGCTTTGCTAATTTGGGTCTTTCCTTGACTCAAAAGACTTTTCTTCTGTGTGGTCTTTGTGTAAGTTTTTATTCCAGCTCTTCTGGTTTCTTTCTCAGAACCCAAAAAAGCCAAGTCTCCCTCATTTTCTAGACTTCTGGGGCACGTGTGTCCTCACGACCAAGCAAACCCCCTCCTCCCCCATGTGGCTGCAGGATGTCTAAACTTTTCCCAAGTGTTTCAGAGGATTCTGGAAACAGTCTCCATGCTATTTGTCTTCTCTACCTCTAAATGACTGTCTTTATTTTCTCCATATCCCCTGGACCATCTTGTCCCTGCTTCTCCATGTTCCAGAGCCTTCTGGTTCACCTTGCCCCAGATCGTGAGCCTGTTTCCTCTCTTTGTTACCCAAAGCAGCACAGGGCTGGCACCAGCTTGTAACTTGTAGTAGATGGGTTTAGACCAGAAAATAAGATACAATTGTAACCCATGAAACATGAAGGGAAGTGTTCTGTGGGGCTTCTAGTAAATGTCTGTCTGTCTTAGAAACAAACACAAGAAATCGCCCCCTTTCTACCTTTGGTAGCTGTCATAGGATGTGATGGCTGGGGCTGCTGCTGCCATCTTGCACCCATGAGGAAACATGGCTGGAGAGTGAGGCCAGCCTACAGATGGCAGGGCAGAAAGATGAAATGAACCTGGGTCCTCAATGATGCCATTGAATTAGCTGAACGGAATTAACCAGCCCGGGAGCCTCCCTGCCTCTAGACTTCCTGTTTTGTGAGATAAGTAATTCCTTTTTTGTTGAAGTAGTTGAGTTAGGTTTTCTGTTACTTGCAACTAAAAGTATCCTAACATACACAGGTTTGGGCTATCCTAGCAGAATTCCAAAGCAGAAAATTTTAAAATGAATATTAAGTTTCATTGCACCAAAAGCACACAGGCCATGATTAGGCACTAGTAGTACGTGACTCTCACCTCTTTAGCCACGGCCTGTGCCATGTTGCCGGGACTCACTCCTGCCCCATCCCAGACATTTCTAATGATTTGTTTTCATGTCAAACATCCTTGAGCTCAATATCCCTTTCTGCAGCTCTAGCCAAAAAAGCACAAAAACCAAACAATACTTTAGCAATCTCCATGCCTTGGGAAGGCATCTTGATTATTTGCTTATTGCACAATGGTTTAATTTTCATCTCACGTCACCTTTCAGTACTAGGTTCTGGGTCTAACCTTCGTATATGCAAGAGGCCACTTAAAGTTTTACCAAACGGAAGGGGGTCTTTCCCCTAAGAAAAGGCCTCATCTTTCTGCGAGGCCTCACTCGACCACTCTGTCAAAATACCACACCACCCTCCACCTGTCGCTCTTTAACCCCTTACCCTCCTTTATTTTCTTTGTGCCACTTGATTGATTGATTGATTGGTTGGTTGGTTGTATATCCTAGAACTGTTGCCAGCATGTGGTGGGTGCTCCATAAATATTTACTAAATGAATGAATTCTGCTGCCACCCAGAATTAATAGAAAGAGCCACAGACAGGTTTTACTTAAAATTACCATGTGTTTTGCCCTCGCTGCAGTTAAATCGGGCCTCCACAGTGTCCACTGTGTCCGTCGACTTATCACACCTGTTCCTCACGCCTTGGTCAATCTCCTCTGCATTCCGGGAAAGTTCTCCTTCCTGCAGGTTCCATTTTGCTGTAACTCCTCCAGTGTGGGTTTCAGTTTCAGCACTGAGTTTTTCACGTTGGTTCAGCCTCCCTTGCCCAGGTGATCTTCCTGCTTAACCGGTCCTGTCGTCTGTTCATCTTTCTCCTTGTCTGCTTGTGGGTTGTCACTGGTGGGTGAGAAAGGCCCTTGACATCCATGTGAGGTTGCGGATGCTTCCCAGGAGGTATCCCCAGTTCCTGCAGCTGTGTTTTCCCCGGGTCTTTGGGGCCGTGTCCTAGTTGCCTCGGGGAAGCTGGTTATTCTCTCCAGCCTCTGTTTCCTTGTCAGAAATAGTGATAACAGCAGTTCTTGTCTCCTGTGGAGGTTTTGAGGACTAAAGGAGATCATGTATGTAAAGCACACAGCTCAGGGCAGGACACGTGACTCACTGAGTGACTATTTTAAAACGACAAGCAGGCGAGGAGAGAAGCGCAGAGACCAGTCAGCTAACCACCACCAAGGTAGTTACCCAGGCAGAAGTCCAGTCCTGTGACAGGCCAAGGGCTGGGGACACCGGGGTCTGGGAGGGAGAAAGTGTTGAGACTCGGGGACACAAAAGGCTCAGGAGTCCTAGGTCTGGCAGCAGGACCGTCCAGGTGGACTTGGAGAGGAGGCTGAGTGGCCAGGAATCCGAGTGGTCCTGGATCCTGGCCCAGGAGCAGAAGAAAGGAAGAGCACCTCTCGGTCCCTGTGATCCCTGTGATCTCGTGTCGGGACCCTCTGAGACCTGGGATTGTCCTGTGCTTTGAACAACTGGGGAAGACAGAGGCAGGGCTAAGGGCTAGGGCTGGAGGTGGGGTCCCCCTGGACAGCAGTGAGAGAGGGAGAGTCCCGTCACCGCCACCTGCAGCCTTGCTCATCTCCTCTTTCACATCGCTCCCGTTTATTGAGCCATGGTTTATCATTATTATTATTATTACTCCCATTTTAATTCAAGGAAACAAGGCTCAGCTGGAATAACACTGTTTGCTGGGTTCATAAAACCAGTAAGTGACAGAATAGAGATGTTATTTGACCCTCCGTACCAGGGCTCACAGAGCCAGGGCACCCTCGGCTTCCTTGGCTGGGCTCTCAGCTGTCGAGGTGGCCCTCAGCCTGGGGTCCCGGGCTGGAAGGTGAGCATCACACGGAGCCTGACGCTGCTGCCACCTTTGGGCCACTGGCCTTTGTTTCCCCAGCCACCAAAGCTATGGGACCAGTGAGAGTTCTGCAGTATTTGAGCCATTCTCCTTGAAATGAGGCCGCAAACAATCCTACTTTAAAGCTGAGTCCAGTTAGTGTTACAGCCGTGTGTGCTGCCTTGGCTGAGAGACACCCCAAGCCCGTTTATGCACATGTTCATGCATGTGTGCATGCATGCATTCACTCATTCATTCATTCATTCATTCTGCAAATGTTAGTTGGGAACTGGGGGTACCACAGTCAATCTCATAGACACAGTCCCTCTTTCATGGGATGTTCAGTCTGGAGACCAATGACAAGCAGTTTTCAAGATGACCCCCTGAACCCTGATTCATGTATCTTGAAGTAGAGATGTCTCAGGAAAATCCTACGGTGAAAGGAGCTCCCCTGAAATGACAGGAAATGAATGACCCAATTAATCCCTCCAAAACATCGTCTGGGAAGGCCACTCCCTCTTCTGCACTGCCCAGACCGTCCCCCTCTTCCTGCGACCATGGCCTCACCCTGTGGTGGGCAGTTGGCCCTGTGTCTGTCTGTCTGTCTCCCCCGGAGGGTAGTGGGTGCCTCGAGAACTGGGGCAGCGGGGGAGGGGGGAGGTCTCGTTTGCTCCATGTCTGCACCAGAGCCTGGCACAGGACAGGGATTCACGGCCATTAATTAAATGAAAGGCCCCATTGAACTGGCTTTGAAGTCAACCTTAAACCCCCCTTTTCCTGGCAGAGGTATACTTCATTTTGAGTAATCCTAGAGTAGAAAAATCCAAATTTCTCCCCCAGTATTGAACTAATTAGTAGGTGATCAGTTAGTGATTTGTACAAAGGGATTTGCCATGAGGGAGTACTGAGTTCCCAAATTCCCTTCATTTCAGCTCTCCCTGACTGTCCACATTAAGAAATCCTGGGATGCTGATGCCGTCAGAGTGACCACCCCTGTCTTCGCCGTATTTATGCTCCCTCATGACTGGCGGGAAAGGTTCTGAAATCGTGCATGGAAAAATGTTGATATAGTTTGGATACATTTGTCACGCGCTCATGTTGAAATCTAATCCCCAATGTGGCAGTGTTGGGAAGTGTTTGGGTCATGGGGGTTGGATCCCTCGTGAAGAGATTAATGCCCTCCTGGGGGCAGGGAGTGAGCTCTTGCTCTATTAGTTCCCACAAGAGCTGGTTGTTAAAAGGAGCCCCGCAAGGCCTCTCTCCCTCTCTTGCTTCCTCTCCCTATGTGATCTTGCACCTGCCCGCTGCTCTGCTGCCTGCCACCATGAGTAGAAGCAGCCTGACGCCTGTGCCAGATGCAGCTCCCAGAATCGTGAGCCAAATGAACCTCTGTTCTCTACAAATTACCCAGTCTCAGGTATTCTGTTATAGCAACACAAAATGGACTAATACAAATATATTTTCCAAAATCCAAATGTCTCTGGCAAACGTATACTATTAAGACCCTAAGAAGAGGTCTCAGCACCTCACACGGAGACAAGGACAGAACTCGAGGACAGAGTCCCAGCCTTTAGAGAGAGAAATCAGACATTCAGACAAGGAGACTGAAGGTTACTCAGAAGTCTGCAAGGAAGGTACCACTGGCTGCTTGGGAAGCCAAGCACAAGAATGGCTCTCTCCTCCCAGGAGGGCTTTGAGGAGCTGGTGTCTCCCACCGACACTGAGCTCCTTCCTGCCCCGGGATTTTCTACTTGCCCTGCCCTGTGCCTAGGACTGTCCCCCCAGGTCACCATGTGGCTGACTGCCCCAACATCACTCCTGGGGGGCGCTTACCCAGATCTCCCCATCTAAATCATGCCCTGCCCCCACAGTCATTCTCCATTAGCCTCCTATTTTATTTTTCTTAATAACCCTTATTGGTATCTGCAATGGTATTTGTTTTCTATTGCTGCTGTAAAAAATTTCCCCAAACTTAGTGGTTTAAAACAACACAGATTCACTGTCTTGTAGTTCTGGAGGCCAGAAGTCTAAAATGTCTCTCACTGAGCTAAAACCAAGATGTTGGCAGGGCTGTGCTCTTTCTGGAGGCTCCAGGGCTGAATCCTTTTTCTTGCCTTTTCCAGTTTCTAGGGGCCACCTGCATTCCTTGGCATGTGGGCTCTCCCTCCATCTCCAAAGCCAGCAATGGCTGGTCAGGGATTTCTCATGATGCCATTTCTAAGGTCTTACTCTCTGCCCCCCTTTCCCTTATGAGGACCCTTGTGAATAATAGGGAGCACCTGAGTAATTCAGACTCATCTCCCCATCTCAGGGTCAGTGCATTAGTCACCTTACTTCCCCCATGCCGTGTAACATAACATACCCACAGGGTCTGGGGGTTACAACATGAACGTCTTGTGGGTGGGGTGGGGAGGCACTATCCCGCCATGACAATGTTTATTGACTCATTCATTATCCGTTTCCACCACGAGAATGGAAGACCCATGAGCGCCAAGACCTTGTCTCTCTCACTCACCACTGTATCTGCAGCACCTAGAAGAGTGCCTGGCACACAGTAGGTGCTCAATATATATTTGCCTAATGATCAGATGAAGGTGTAAATTTGTAACATGAACAAGGTAGGAAAGGCCTCTATTTATCTCTAAAAGGAGTAAAATGGACTAGAGAACTCCAAAGCCTCCCCCTCTTCTAAAATTCTCTGATTCTTTGCATAATATCAGCGAAGATTCCCAGGATGGCGGCATTTGGAGCTGGTGTTGCATAATCTGCTCCGTGGTGTTGGGGCGCAGCAGGAACTGGCTCTGGGAGACGGCACGGGCGGCAGATACGTTGGGGGCCAAGTTGCAGAGCTAATCGCAGAGCCATCCCAGCTTTAGCTCCCAGAGGGAGCCCCTCTCCAGGCCGGATCCCAGGGCCGAGCACACCTCGGTGGTCTGCCAGCTGTCATTTCTGCCTCCCCCAGAGTATCTCAGGAGGTTTACAAAAAGAAAAGCAAGCTGGAAAGAAGAACATTTCAAGGATATGTAATTAAGGATAAAAATATCCCTCTAAGGCTCCTGGTGATAGGGAAATGGAGACTGCTTCTGTTCCAGGGACCACTGGAACCATGAAGGCTTTTGAGACATAACGATTAGTGCAGGATTTTCGTACTGATGAGCCTGTACAATTATAAATACCATCTAGATCCAAGCATTGCCAAAAGATGCGTGGTTAAATTCCTGAAGGAGAGGAGTTTAAACCAAGCTGCATCTTAAATACAGGACCTTTGCTTGGGGTGAAATGGAAATAGTGAGGAGGTGAGCTTCTGTAACTGCATGCGGCAGAGGGGGATGGCCAATTTAAAGGCGAATGATGCATACTGGTAGCCAAGGGGAACTTGGAGACTCCCCGCAGCGTCCCCTTCTCCCCCCACCTCCCTCTTCCGTCTTGAGACAAACCGAGCCAAGGTGGGGCGAGGACCAGGTACCCGGTACTCAGGAGTGCCTCCCCCCACCCCCCACTTGCCTTCCTCACCCCTTAGCTCCACCCCAAGCTTCGGACCTAAAAGGGCTCAGTATATCCGTGCTGGATAAATGAAGGCATGCATGAAATAATCTTGACCCTAAGATGAAAATGGTTACAGGAAGAGGCAGAAAAAGAAATGACATAACATGACCACAGAGAAATGGAGAAGTACGTGGACTTCCAATCTGAGTGCTCCGTGAAGTCCTGTTCTCCTTTATGCAGCCAGGCAGACTGCTAAATTCCTCTCTCGTCTGACTTTTCTTTTCTCTTTCTGGACCGAGAAGGATTACTGCAGATCAATATTTGTTATCTCTGCTTTTGCTCTTAGGAAAGTAGTCAGTGAGGGTAAGGAAGTTCAAATCAAAAATATGAAACAGAAGTAAAGCCCTCTGACACTGAAATAAGCCTTTCTTCTTGGGAAACTATCGATGTAAATATGTTTCTCTAAAATTTGTTAAACTCTTTAATATATTTGGCATCTTAAAAATAGTCTTAAAGACTCTATGTTAAGCACACTGAGTGCTCACTGAGGCATTCTTTCAAGGTTGACAGTTCTCTGTTATTTAGGGGAGAAAAGAATTGCAAAAATTTGGCAATAGGATATTAATATTATATACTCATTAATGTATAATGATTGATAGGATCATGCCTGGTCAGAGTAAACTGTGCACAATTTCAAGTGTGCTGTGTTTCTCTTTAAAAGTTAGTGGGAATGTTGCGTAGGAACAGATAGTAATATTATTAATAAAATAGCATCTGCCGCTTGAGTCTTTATGATGTCCAGAGCTGGGCTCCGGCACCTGCTCTCTCCTCCTGCTGGTGGCTTCAGGCCACACACCCTCGGCAGAAGAACTTGCTCTTACTAGTGCCTCCTGAGCACCCCTCTTCTGCCCACCTTGGGTCTGAGAAACAGAGCTTGCCCTGGTCCTTTCCTCAGCACAGTCCAAGAGATTCTCTGGAGCTGGGCGGAGCTGCCAGTGCAGGGCGGAGCTGGCGGTGCAGCAGCTACCACCGAGCACTTCTAAGTGCAGCTCGTCTAAGCTGAGATGGGCAAAGTGTAAAATACACACTGGATCCAAAGACTTAGTACAAAAAAAAAAAGAAAAGAATGTAAAATAAAATTTGTTTTGCATATTGAATCTTAATATTTTGGATGCATTGGGTTAAATAAAATATATTAATCGAATTGGTTTTACTCAATCTTTAATTATTTTAATTGACACGTTGTAATTATACATACTTATGGGATACAATCTGATGTTTTGATACATATATTTGTTGTATAATAATCAAGGTAGGGTAGTTAATACATCAATCACCTTATGCATTTACTATTTCTCTGTGGTGAAAACATTCAAAAGCCTCTCTTCTAGCTATTGTGTAGTGCACAAAACTTAACTGTTAACCACAGTCACCCTCCTCTGCGATAGGACACCAGAACTTATTTCTCCTAACTAATTGTACCTGTACCCATTGACCAGCCTCTCCCTGTTTTCTTTCCCCAACCTCATTCTCTGGTCACCACTGTTCTCCTCTCTGCCTCTATAATGCCAACTTTTTTTTTGTTTTACATTTTACATGAGTGAGATCATGCGGTGTTTGTCTTTCTGTGCCTGGCTTACTTTACTTAACATAATGTCCTCCAAGTCCGTCCATGTTGCTGCAAATGACAGGATTTCATCCTTTTTTTATGGCTGGATAGTAATCCATTGTGTATATATACCACATTTTTTTAATCCATTCATCTGTTGTTGCACATTTAGGTTGATTCCATATCTTAGCTATTGTAAACTGTGCTGCAGTCAACATGGGAGTGCAAACATCTCTTCGACATACTGACTTTGTTTCCTTTGGAGGGATTGCTGGATCAAATGGTACTTTTACTTTTAATTATTTCCTTTGGTGGCTGGCCAGTTCAGGGATTCAAACCCTTGACCTTGGTGTTCTATTTTTAATTTTTGAGGAAACTCCATACTGTTTTCCATAATGGCTGTGCTAGTTTACACTCCCACCAACAGTACAGGAGGGTTCCCTTTTCTCTACATCCTTGCCAACACTTGTTTTCTGTTTTCTTTTTTTGAAGGTCAAACATCATTTATTGTTTTGACAATGCTTTCCATTTAATTTAACCTATCAGATAAACATGATTGGTTTTAATATCTCTCCTTGATAAATCCTTTGAGAAGCTCCAGGGCTCTTTGGAATACCTCAAAGTTAGTTTGAAGTCAAAAAGACCCAATTTTTTAGATTAGATTTTTTTTTTTTTTAATGGCACCTGGCCGGCAAGTGGATCAGAACCCTTGACCTTGGTGTTACAACACTGTGCTCTCACCAAGATAACCGGCCAGCCCTCAACTTTTTACGTTTACTGAACACACATCTTCATACTTATAACTTTTTAGTTTCTTCCTGCCTTGTTTTTATTTTCTTCCTAATCTCTAAATTGGACAAAATTGATACTTTTTAACAAAAATATATCCACACCTTTTTACAGTTTCTTATTAAAAACATACCTTACTTTCCTCGTGTGCATTGCATACAGAATTGTTTCCTTATTTCTAGTAGTTTTAATTACATATAAATTAGAATTGTTAACTCTCAGTAACTTTAAATGTTAAAACCTAAGAAGTAATTCATTTTAAACTGTTTGTCACATACCAACATTTTATGAATCTATATTTCATAATTTTTAAACAAATAAAATAAAAACAATAAAAAAGTACATTTTATAATTTCCAGAAATGTATTTTCTCACAGAAATCATTTTTTTTTTTATGTTTACTAACATGTTATCAGGCATAGGTCTGGCTGCTTGCCCCCTTTCAAAAACAAACCACTCAAAAGTGGAATATTGGTGAAAACAGAAGTCAGCTTTTATTCAGGAACACCAGTGACCTAAGGAGAGATATTAGGCTACCCCATCTCTCTGGTAAACCTGAACGACAGTGGCCAGACTAGAGCCATCTCCAAGACTCGGACTTACTGAGGGGTTTTTAAAGAGGGGGTTGAGGGAATGGAACGTGGGAAATGAGAAGCAGGAGGGAGGTGACGTGAGCTGTGGGGACTTCATGCAAGGAGCCAGGTGCACGGTCTTGCCAGGACTCTGTCTGGTTTCTGTTCCCTTCTTTGCTGTTATCTCAGGCTCTGGATAGAATATGCCTCCTGGCAAGTTTGCAGCTTCAGCCTGGCTGGAAAACAACTTTACATTTCTATAAATAATGTCATCTTGCCCCGTAACCAAAGTTCAAAATACCAAATAACCATGGGAAAAGAGGGAACTCAGAGAAATGCATGCCAAGAAAAAAACTGGGTCCTTTTAAAATCTTTTGGAGCCCATGCAGTTTTAGGTCCAACATGGCTTCAGTCCTGCTCACTGTCCAAGATCTCAGTTGGGCTCATTGCGATCCATTTCACAAAATGTTTATGGGTAAAGGGCCTCTAGGTGATATACACAAAATCAGCTGGTGCAGAAAAGGAGGTACACCTTCCAACGTGGAAGCGTCATTCCCCATTACGGCGCTTTCAAGCAAGGCGTGCGTAGCTCTACGTGCTGAGAGAACTAAGGAGACGTTGCCTTGCCCCAAAATGCCCAGATAAATCAGATTATGAGCTCCCAAATCAACCCTGCCCAAGAACCCAGAAATAAGACTTACCTTGTGGTTGAAGGCAGGGACTCTCTTTCTGAGAGTGTGGTAAAGACCCTCCAGAAAGGAGGCAACCAGCTCCAACAAATGGGAACCTCGACCTAAATACAGGAGGTTCGTGGATCTGAGAAGTGGCCAAATGGTTTCACCCAGTGGAGTCTCCGAGCTCGTGGACCCCAAAGTTGGGGAATCTGCTGGGTGGTCGAGGGGCCTCCTTCAGATCCTGCTGACTAAGCCAATCTGTCGACCAAAACAAGTCTGTCAAGGCAGAAATAATTTTGTTAAGTTTATTGGGAGCCAAATGTAAGAATCGACCTGGGAAACACCAGAGTCAGAGAAGTGCTCCGTTTTCCTTTTCCTTTTGATAACAGCCATTCTAACTGGAGCGAGGTGGCATCTAAGTGTGGTTTTAATTTGTATTTCCCTGATGATTAGTAATATTGAGCATCTTTTCATATACCTATTGGTCATTCATATGTCTTTTTTTGAGAAGTGTCTATTAAGATCCTTTGCCCATTTCTTAATTGAATTATTTGTTCTTTTACTGTTGAACTGTCTAAATTTCTTATATATTCCTGATATTAACCCATTGTCAAATGTATAGTTCACAAATATTTTCTCCCATTCTGTAGGTTGTCTTTTCGCTCTGTTAACAGTTTCTTTTGTTGTGCAAAAGCTTTTTGGTTTGATGGAATCCCACTTGTCTATTTTTGTTTTCATTGCTTGTGCTTTTGACGTCTTAATTAAAAATCCCTTGCCTGGCCCCATGTCATGCATTGTTTCTCCTATGTTTTCTTCTAGTAGTTTCATAGCTTTGGGTTTCACATTAAATCTTTTATCCGTTTTGAGTTGATTTTTGTATGTGGTGAGAGGTAGCGGTCTAGTCTTATTCTGGTGTATGTGGATATCTAGTTTTTTCAGCACCAT
Organism: Cynocephalus volans; assembly: GCF_027409185.1. Lineage (NCBI taxonomy): Eukaryota > Metazoa > Chordata > Mammalia > Dermoptera > Cynocephalidae > Cynocephalus > Cynocephalus volans. The sequence goes on from NC_084460.1 coordinate 295,037,311, forward strand.
TTGATTTTACTTCATTTTTTAAAACTTTAACAAATGTGACTACTAGAAAATTTTAAATTTTATGTAGGACTCACATTATATTTCACTGGACAATATTGCTCTAGAGGCTTGCAAAGTGTGACCCACAGACAAGCAGCATAGCATCACCAGGGACACGTTAGAATTGCAGACAATGAGGCCCCAGAACAACGGATTCAGAATCAGCATTTAAACAAGATCCCCAGGTGATCCTTGTGGGGAGGGAGAAATGGCAGGCAGCCTCACACACAGTGGGAGGAAGCATAAATCACCAATATCTACCAATCAACAATGTCTATCAACATTTATAGTACCTGGGTCCCAGTGAAGAATCCACTCCCCTGCCCCAAGAATTTGTCCAAGAGGGTGAATGGGCAAAGATATATGTACAAGGACATTCACTGCAGCATTGCTTCCAACAGGGGACAAAAAAGAACCAGCAAACAACCTAAATGTGATTAATAGGAAACTGGTTAAATATACTGTGGTCTGTCTGGGCATGACCATGCAGCTGCTTAAAAAACTAAAGCAGAAGGGCTGGCTGATTAGCTCAGTTGGTTAGAGCGTGGTGTTATAACACCAAGGTCAAGGGTTTGGATCCCACACCAGGCAGCCACCTCCACAAAAAAACTAAAGCAGAGCTGTGTGTAGTGAGTTAGAAACATCTCCAGAATTTAAAAAGAGAAGTTTCAGGATGATATTATAGTATGAGAGTTTTTGTTTCTGTTTGTTAAAGGATAGATTATCTACACAGAATCACACATGTGTAAGAGTGCAGTGTTCAAGGAACTGTTAACTGTGGGGCTAGGATGGAAGTTTGTGAGCCATTGGGGTTTACCAGTAAGAGGACGGGGATTCTACTTTCCAATTTATACCCTTTGTACTATATTTTTTTAACCATGGCTAAGATATAACTTTTATAATTTTTTTTTCTTTTTTACTTTTTTACTTCTTGTCTTTATTTTAAGAATACTGTTATGGGAAATGTGATTGTCTCTGAAAATCTGGGGGTAAGGTCTCCCTAACTTAGGGCCCCAAATGGAAGTCCCAGCAGAGACGCCTGGGAAAAAGGAAGGTTGGGACCAGGTTAAAAAGGGCTTGAATTCTAGGGCTGGGCTGGGGAGTTTGGACTCTACTCTGAAGACAGCAGGGAGCCATGGAGGCTTTTTTTTTTTTTAGTTATGTTGCTTTTTAATTGAGGTGAAATTCACATAACATGAAATCAACCATTTTAAAGTGAACAGTTCTGTGGCATTTAACACATTCACAACGCTGTGCAGCCACCACCTCTGTCTAGTTCCCAGACAGTCTCATCCCTCCAAATAAAACCCCATGCCCACGTAATAATAATTTTAAAGTTAGTTTTTTAAAAAACCTACCTTTTATTACACACCACCCCCACCCCCTACCATCTCCCAGGAAAAGTGTGAATGTGTTGAATTTAATGCCTCCAAGGCAAAAACTGGATGGCAGGGGCTATTTTGGGTTTTTGCCCTGCTGGTAGTGCCCACCGCTGCATGGTCTCCTGGGAGGGAATGCCTGTTTTGAGGCAGGAGCTTTTCCGGGTCAGGATCAGGGCTGAGGGTGCCTGGGCATCGAGCCCCTTGTCAGGGAGGATGGCAGGTCTGCTTACAAACAGTTGCTCTTATTTTCTTTCTTTCTTGTTTTCCTGTCCTTTTGCTTTCTTTTTCAACCTACATGCAATATGAACATACTTTTTAAAAGTATTCAGGCAAAACGGAAGCCCAGAGAGGAGAAAGTGAAAGCCAGCCTTCATCACCCACCCCCCTGCCCATTCTCTTAGCATTTCCAAAGAGGTGGGAGCCTCTGCAAAGACACTGGTTGGCTTTGTTTTGTTTTTATAAATGGGACTATACCGCACATATTGTTGTACAATTTGTTTCTTCCCTTAGCAGTCTGTCTTTGAGATCTACTCAAGTCAGTTCACACACCTTTGTGCTTTTTAACTGTACAACAGATGGACATTCGGACGATTTCCTTTGTTGTTGTTACTGCAAAAGACAAATGCTGCAACAAGCAAAGCTTGTATGTGCCCTCTGTGCACATGTGCAAGTTTTTCTCCAAGAAGAAATAGTACTAGGTTGAAGTAATGCATATTTTTATTGCAGATAGAACCATCACCTTGCCCAAAGGCTCTTCCAAGTGACACTCGCACCTGATGTCACTTGGCACCTGCCATAGCCCCACGTCTTCTCAATACAGGACATTACCAGAGTCTGTCATGTTCATCAGACAATGGGTGAAATATGCCATCTCAATATTTTATTCTGCATTTCCCTCATTAGAAATGACGATAAGCCTATTCTCATATATGAATTCGTTTGTATTTCTTTTCCTGTGACTTTCCTATTTATATTCTTTGCCAATTTTTTTCCTTTTAAAAAATCTTTCTGATTAAAAAAAGCTCTACACAGGTTTTGTATATTATTTTTTTGGTTAGTTATGCTGTAAATATTTTCTCTCAGCCTGTCATTCTTTTTCCATCTTTTAAATGTTGTTTATGGTCCATTTTGTCATGTGAGAGTTTAAAACTGTTAGGTAGTTAAATGTTTTTGTTTATGAGTTCTGGTTTTGGTGAATCACCCGTCTCAGTATTATTTATCCAAGGGAAATATTATTTTCTTCTAACACTTTTATAATGTGATTTTATGTTTAGCTCTTTATTTTTTACATCTGCTATAAAATAGGGAATATGCGTCCACTTTCTAAATGGATAGCCAACACCACGTGTTCCAGTCCCTCCTTTCCCACGGATTCACAACGCCATCACACCATGGGCTCATTTCTTACATAGTCCTAATCTGATTTTAGACTCCTTTTTCTGTTCCACTGGTTGATTAATCTATTCTTCCCCCATTTGCATAATTTTTAATTACTGTGGCTTTATTTAGTGTCTTTTCCATCTGGTAGACTGAGTTCCCATTTATTTTTCTTCTATATTCCTTGGTTTTCATGCATTTTCTTTTCCAGGTGAATTTTATAATCAGCTTGCCAAATTCCCTAAAAATTCCAGTTGGCATTTTATGTGATTACATTGTGTTTACAGGTTAATTAGAAAATAACTCATATCCTTATAACATTGAATTATTCTATTAGAGATCGTGGTATCTCTCTCCATTTATTCAGATTTTAAAATGTCTCATGTGTTTCCTTTATGCCTTCTCTGCATAGTTCTTACACCCACCCTGTTACTAGGTATGATGTAGTTTTAGTTATTTTTGCAAACAGGGTCCTTGTTTTCCATGACTTTTTTTTTTTTTTTTTTTTTTTTTTGTGGCTGGTCAGTTTGGGGTGCTGAACCCTTGATCCTGGTGTTATCAGCACCACGCTCTAACCAAGCTCCAAGACATTTTCTGATTAGGTTTTACAGGTGTTCAGGAAAGTTATGATTTCTATAGGGTGCTCCTAACTGTCTTTATGGATTATCTCACCAGTTTTAATAGTTTTTGTTATCAGATGAGAAATCTTTCAGAGACCTCCAAATTGCTACTTTATTTTTTTAGTGGCTAGCAGGTTTGGGGAACCAAACCCTTGACCTTGGTGTTACAAGGTTGTGCTCTAACCAGCTGTGCTCGAAATACCTGAGCTAACCAGCCAGCGCTAGTTTGAATAGATTTTTGAATTCATTCTTCTGGCTTCTGTAGGTACATGGCCTTGTGTGCAGATAATGATGGCCTATCTCTTCCTTTCAATACAACCTATTTGATTTGCTTTGCACTGGCTAGAAGTGCAGAGAGAAGGGCATCAGCCAAATGGTGCCCAACTGGGCACTGCAAAGTGGACGGGAAGCTGATAAGTACAGCCGGTGGCCCGCGACAGGGTCTCATGAGCCAGCTCAGCCCCTGGTGGGGCTCCTCTTCAGAGAGGCTTGATGCTGGGTGAGTGATCAGGACCAGACACCTGGAAACTCTGAGACCATGATGGTTCTGATCATTTTTCACATATGCTCAAACAGGGCAGAAATCTACCTCCTGGTAACGACCACTTCTGATTGCAGCTACACCCCTCAGGAGACGCATGGAGTCCTCAACTATTTGAGGAACCAGGGAGTTCCCCTTGACGTTTCTTCCGGCCAAACCCTCTGAGTTACTTCAGCCATTCCTCATGTCCCCTCCCTAGCCCTGGGCTATCCCAGGTCCCCCTCCCCTGAGGCACTGTGCCTGGGTCTATCCTTCTTTGAGGGTGTCCTTGGAATGCAGGACCGCAGGGTGAACTGACCCTCTCTCTATATACTCTTCCAAGAGTGCAGCCTGATAAACCCACACTAGTGCTTGGAGGTGGCCACGCTGTGCTCCAGCCTCACAGTGTATTTGCCATCAGTGGAAGCTCCATGGTCTTTTTTGCATGTGCTCCTGCTAAGCCAGACTCAGAACTTCAGACTGTTTCTTCCAACGCTTCTCATTGCTAGACCCCACCCATCAGATCTTTGAGGTCTGCTGCATCCTGGTGCCGTCACCAGCTTACTTGAGATGCCTCCCATCCTGGTGATAGCCACGCATTGGTCAGCCACCTCCTGGATCCTAATCTGAGTCACTGATGTACATGAGAGGTAGAACCTGATGGCACTAGAAACCTGTCCGGGCTGATGTTGGTGGGCTCTCACCCTGGCCCAGAGTTCTCTATTTTTGTTCTCAACAAAAAACCATAGATGAATGCCACAAAGTGCTTTAACGAAACCTATATATATTAGATTAAAGGTCACAGACTGGTGGCCCTTATGTTGGATTTAGTGTTGTTTGTTGGACACACATTCTTAAAAATTATGAAGCAGTTAAAAGCATTTTTTAAATTCAGAAATTTTTACATAATAATCTGGGTTTTCATCTGTCCTTGACAAATTTGAAGGTCTGAGAATCTTAGACCTATATTACTCCAAGGTGGTGCCACTGGAGCTGAGTGGAAGCTTCTCCCTTTCAATGGAGCATTTCTTCTTTGATGTGCCACAGTCCCCACACCTCCCTACTGCCTAACTCGTTTACATCACCTGCCTGGCCTCCGTAGGCAACTGAACTGTGATCTCTATCAGATACAACAAACTTTCTAATTTATGAGGCTAGCAAACATACATTGGCCTTCCACTACCTAAATAAAATAAGAAAAACAGGCTTACCTGACTTGATCTGTTCCCCGTGAACTCCTGCCCGTCCCTAGGCCACTGCATGCTTTGCCTCTTCTCACGAGCCATGCAGTTTAGTAATCTTATCTAGAACATTGCCTGTGATGGACATAAAGCTCCCTAAACTGTGAACTACAGAATAACCCACCTCCCTTGCTGTGAAACTGTAACTTCCTTGGCCTGCCCTCAGGCCTTGGCCCCTGAGCTCTCCCCGTGGTTGCACTCTCTCCCCAGAGCTCTCTCCCTTCCTTGGCACAAGGCTTGGGTTTTGTAGAAGCAGGTGTAATCGCAGCCCCCTTTTCTGCCTTGGGCTTTGGTCCCATGATTAAGGGTGCCTTTATCAGTTCCTCAGAGCAGCAGGAGCCTTCCAACGGTGACTTTCAGTTCCTCTGTGAGCATGATGTTTACCTCAAGCTGCCTGTCGACTCCTGTTTACCTAAACTGAGCCTCTTTCCCCCAGAGGTCTAGGGTGAGCCTTGCTGGGCAGCCAGAGGACCCTCCTTGATTGCTACAGCTTGCCAATTAGAACATTTTGTTGTTGTCCCTTTCTGGGGCCTCTTGGTTTTAGACAATTCCACCTACCCATCAAAGCAGGCTGGGCCGAGCTCATGGTGCACTGGGGAGAGTGTGGCGCTGGGAGCGCAGCGACGCTCCCGCTGCGGGTTCGGATCCTATATAGGAATGGCCGGTGCACTCACTGGCTGAGTACCGGTCATGAAAAAGACAAAAAAAAAAAAAAAAAAAAAAAAGCAGGCTGGAAGCTTCCTGCTATGATCTGGGCCTTTGTTGTCTTTAAGAAGAAAAGTGTTTTTCCTTACTGAATGGTAATCTCCCTCTGCATTCCCCCTACTAATCATTAACCATCTTGTGTCCACTGTATTTTTAACTGGGCCTGAGTGGAAGCTGCCCCCTGTACAGGGGTGTTCCTCCAGTGTGCCACAGTCCCCACCTCTCCATATTGTCTCACACCCTGCTTTAGATTTTGTGCTTTTCCCCATGGGCTGCATTGCTTTCTAACTTAATTTTATTTCCCCTTTCTCACTCTTTCCTCTCCACTGACCAAAGAAGAAACTGGTACAATGTTTTCCTGGTACAATGTTGCTTTCTAGAGTTGGGGCCATGCAGAAGGAAAGGCAAGTGTGTTCTGGAGGCCTGGCCTCTAGGAATTGAAGGGATGATTTTGCCAAAGTGGCAAATGTCACTGGACCACATGCAGTGAAATATTTGACAGCCAGTTCTCCAGGGAAACAAACGAGGCCCTGATTTGTAGTGTTTGCCAATTTCTGTGGTGTGAATACTCTCACCCCAGCTCCCACCGTAGTGGCTCCTGAGGTTCCTGGGAAACTGGGTTTTGAGCCAGTAAGATCCAGCTCCGGCACCAAGTAGGTGTGTATTGTAAACTCATACCTGCTAAGCCCTGCTGAGGTCTGCCTGCCTCTGGGACTGTAGTGGACTTTCTTAGAGACTCCTGTAGCTTGTTAACAGTCAGACTAACAATCACTTCTGTTTTACTTAGAGCCCTTTTAATCCCCAAATCTTATTAGGTTATTTTAATTCAGTTTTACCTGTTCCTTTTTATCATTTTGGGAACAACATCGCTTCTACCTGCCTCTTCTACTTACCTGACTGGCAAACTTTCTGCTTCTCCAAGCTTCAATTTATTGATCTGAAAGTGAGAGTTCGTAACACAGCAGGTGCTCTGTGATGATAGTGGCTCTTACTGACTGACAGCTGTGTCCTGGGCTCATTTAACCACTTGGCTGAGTAGGCCTTGGAATCTTCATTCATGGACAAGGAAATTGGCTTAGCCTTAGAGAGTTAAATACCATACTCCAGATCACACAACAAGTTGGTGGTAGAGCTCAGATCTGAATGTGCAGATGACATGGTGTTTTAAAAACTTAGTTGCAAACATTAAAAAATACAAGATTTCATCTAAAAATCTGGATTTTTGATTTTTCTTGAAAAATTAGAAATTCTGGCAACTCTCGACCTACACTACCCCACGGGGCTATAACTGGGCCTGAGTGGAAGCTGCCCCCTGTACAGGGGTGTTCCTCCAGTGTGCCACAGTCCCCACCTCTCCCTATTGTCTCACACCCTGCTTTAGATTTTGTGCTTTTCCCCATGGACTGCATTGCTTTCTAACCTTGTTATTTCCCCTTTCTCACTCTTTCCTCTCCACTGACCAAAGAAGAAACTGAGGCACAGAATATTTTGGTAGTTAATTCAGGTCAAATGAGAGAGGTTACAACAGAGCTAAGAACAATCTTCCACAATTAGGCGACATGATCAAAACCACAGTGCATTCTGGCTATAAAGCAATGTCTTCACAAACTGTTTTAATCCCTTCTAATCCCATATTGTACTTGAATAACCTTCCCTTGCATAGGCAACCATTTGAGTGGATATCTCTATTTGAATTTTTTTTTACAAAATATGTATTGTTTTGTGTGCATGCACTTTTAATTTACTGGAGTGATATTACAGCTCTCATTCTTTTTTCTACTTTTCTCAGCAAAGGATTTTTGTAAGATTCTTACATGTTGCCACATGCACACCAAGCCCTTGCTCTGGCCGCTGTATAACACCCCGTGTATTCCGATTACACTTTACCTAGATGTTCCCTCCAAATCCCTGTTGCCACTAACAAACCTGTGAAGACCTTCCACAGAGGTGGCCCAGTGTGAGCCCTGCAGTTTATTCCCAGGAGTGAATTTACTAACTTGTGCCTGATTTTCTCTAGAACAGCTGCACGGGTCTACATTCCTGGGATTCTTTATACAACACAGATGTTGAGGGAGGGAGGGCTTTTCAATATACAATGTCCATGATGAAATAAGATCCTTGTTTCTGGATGTGCATAGATGGAGTTCAAGGTAGGTTTGCCTCTTACCAGAGGTTCCAGAACACACAGGCAGAGAAATAGGAGAACGGCAACCTTTCAGATTCCAGAAACACAGAATTTATCAGCACCGCACTCCCTAGGAACACAGAACTTAGAGTAAGGGACCCAAGACCTGGGTTAAGTCCTGGCTCTGCCACTCACGGGGCAAGTCACTTGGGTTGAGCCTCAGTTTCATCATCTATGAAATGGGAAAACTAACAGAAATTTAAGTAAGGTTATTTGGGTACTCAAAAAATACTCATCTTTTCATTCATTCACTATCAGCACTGAAGGAAACGCATGACACATTTTGTAACCTAAATGCTGGAGTTTCCAAGCACGCCCCGTCTCATTGAGGGAACGCTGTATTCCCTCTAGGAGGCTCAGGGACTCACAGGGCCACAGGGCCAGCTGCCATGTAGGGTTTTGGATTGTTCTGTGCAAATGGAAAATGAGGTAGGCGGTGTGCTGAGCCCATGGGGGTGGGGAGAGAAGAAGGAAGAGCCAGAGAGCATTGTCATCCCCTGCCCCTTACTCTGATTGTGGTGACACCAACAGAGACCTCAGAGGATGCCTCTCAGGGCTGTCATTTCAGTACCACCCAGAGATGTCGATGTCCCAGTCCTCTGGCTGCAGCTCCTTTGATGTGAGGTGTTCAAAGCACTTATAAAGTGCTCAAGTCTTCGAGAGAGTGTGGGACTTACTCCCATGGCGCAGATGTTGGAGTGTGAACAGCAGAGATTTGGGGGCCTGATGATCTCAAGATCCCCATGGGGATCCCAGCTCGTGGGTGAATGCCCGTGTCTGAGCGTGGACCTGGCGCCTGGGGTTTCCCAGCCGAGGGGCAGCCAGCTGCTGTCTCTGTGGGGACGGCGGGTAGGGACCCCAGGCTGGGAAGCTGTGAGAAGTGGAGGGGTGGGAGATGGTGAGCCTGAGGAAGGGGCTGATGGTCGAAGGTCGTGCCAGTCCAGGCATGGTCTGAGAATCAGGGAGGGGGGTGGATTCAGACACATGTGCAGAGACTGCTGGGGGCGGTGGGGACAGAGCCCAAGCCAAGCCATTCTGGAAAGTCTTCCCCAAACAAGGTGAGAGAAAAGCACAGGAGCCCAGCATCAGGAAGTAGGGGCTGGCTGGAACCAGGCAGATGGGAGGTGCCAGGACCCACCAGCCCTGGGCAGAAAGGGCCCGGGGCAGCCCGGTGCTCACTGGGGAGCTGGGAGGAGCGTGGTGTCTGGGGCAGGAGCAGTGGCACCCGCTGGCTGCAGCTCATGGGGGATGCGCAGGGTTGGCACCGTTCCCACCTCTGTCCTTAAGGCATCCTGCCTCCTGCCCAGAGCTGCCGCATTGTTCCCGCTGCACGTAGGAGCCCAGCGTTGGCTTTCACACTTTCCACGTCCCCAGATATGAGGTGGGGGGACCCTGCCATGGGGCAGGCCAGTGGAGACAGGACTGTGCCCAGAGACAGCGAGTGCCAGCCTCCGCCCCTCCTGAATGCTGGTTTCACACCCCCCAGCCACCCACCCACTGAGCGGTGACAGGCCTGACTGCCGGAGCATCTCTAACCGCCTCGCTCACCCGGGCTGGCAGCTGCCTGTGTCTGGTGCCCTTCCTCCTCCAAGACCTGATCCCCTCCAGCTAGAAAGTCCGTGGACCCCCAGCCCCCAACTGCCATCCTCTTTCTCACCTTGAAATGTCCCCCGGGGCACTGCTCTTCTGACAACATCTCTGGCCACCCAGGCAAGCTGCTCAACCTCTCCAAGACTCAGTTTCCTTCACCTGTAAGAGGCAGCTGCGGCACCCACTGGCAATATTAGATACACTGTAAGTTAGATAATGTGCGTGGACACCCCTGGCCCGCTCCTGCCCACACCTGGCCGTTACTCAGTGCCCACTTCTTCCTCCCACCTTCCCTCACTTTCTGCCCTTTGGACGTTCATTCTCTTGCAGTTTCTTCCATTTGGGGGGTGGGAAGAGCTGAAGAGTTTCCAGGAGATTCCCTCAGAGGGACTCCTCCCCTGCCCCTGGCATAAGACACAGCAGGAAACTGGGTTCTTGCCACCAAGAACCTATACTCTGTCCCGAGTGTCTGATACATGTGACTCTTCCAAAGCAGGAGCTGAAGAAAGGTAGAGAATAGCCCCCTCCCCTAGGCCTGGAGACCCCCGTTCCCCCTCACGTCCTTTGCTTCCTTCCAAGTGCCTGTCACAGCTCATAGCATTCCAAGCCTTGAGAATCCACAAAGCCCACACGCTCCCTGCAGCCTGGGTTCCAGAACTGGCCCCCTCGACATTTCTCAGGGGTAGCTCTGAGCGTCCTGAACGAGCCCCTCGGCGCACCCCCCAGGCATAGGGCATCGGTCCTTCCTCCTCTTTCAGCTCCTGCTGTGTGGGTCTCCGGTGGGCAAGACCACTTGAAGACACTGACGCTGCCCCCACCTACCACGGGAATGCCAAGGTCCCTGTCCCAGCCTAGGGCTCTGTGCCAGGTGCTAAAGCCGCCCATCCACTCGTGTGCCAAGTTCTGTGTGTCAGGCTCCACTTGTGCCGAGCCCCACAAAGGCTGCCCCCAGAGTCCGTGCCATCAGTCTTCCTCTGCTGCCTGTTTGCCCCAGAAGCCAAATCAAGTCCATGGGTCCTGGGAGAGAACAGAAGCCATGTGGATAATCTGCTCCCACTGCTCTGCCCTCTCCCCAGCCAGACCGCCTCCTCCTCTCGGTCACAAGACAATACCTGCCTGGCTCATCTAGGATGGGACCTCGGCAGCAGCGCCTTGGTTCTCCAGCCCCACCAGCGACATCTGCGCTGGTCGAGCAAGTGTGCCCCGCTGCCCCGCCCCCGGCCAACCCCAGCCGGCTGCGCACACACCACGGTGCTTGTCCTGCAGTGACTGCCACCACCTCACTCCCATCCACTCACGTTGCGTGACCCTGACTCTCTGTGATTGTCTTTTTTATTCTTGTTATATTAATATTATTACGATTATCTGAACATTGTAGGTGTTTCCCATGTATTGGTAGCTTTTGTACAGAGACCTCTAGAAGTACAGAGACTGAAAATGGTTTGTATGATGAAGAAAAACATCTGACACTTTTAGACAAGATGCCTTTTAGCCCCCTCTTGTGTATACACGCGTGTGTGCACATGTGCATAGTAATTAAACGAGCAAGGTGGCATAAGCTGGTTTTAAAGAACCTTTTTCATTGCAGTGCCTAGCTCAAAAAAGTGTTTACATGTAACCACCGTTCAGATTAAAACATAGACCATTTCCAGCCTGATTGTCCTTTTTAAAAAACTTATTTTGAGGGCCGACCCCGTGGCGCACTCGGGAGAGTGCGGCGCTGGGAGAGCAGCTGCTCCCGCCGCGGGTTCGGATCCTATATAAGGACGGCCAGTGCACTCACTGGCTGAGCACGGTACGGGCCGGTCACAAAAAGACAAAAAAAAAAAAAACCAAAAACAAAACACTTATTTTGAAAAGAAGTTGACTTGTAGAAAAATTTCAAGAGTAGTACAAAGAATTCCTGTGTACCCTTCACTCATTTTCTCTGGATAGTGTTTTGGGACACTGATTTATCCTTCTTTCTCTTATATTACTATTACTATTTTTATGAATTTTTGGAGACTAGGTTGCTGACCATGCCCCATCATCCCTAAACATTTCAATGTGTTTTTCCTAAATAAAATGGACTCTCCTATATAACCACAGTCAACCATCAAAATCAGGAAATTAACATTGATAAAGTACTACCATCTAATCCTCAGACTCCATTCAAATGTCTCCGATAGACTTAATAGCAATATATAAATATAAAATTATTATATTATTATTTACATATTTATGCAAGTTATATATCATTAGATATACATATATATGATTCCCCCTTCTGGAACCAGGTTCAATCCCAAATCACGTGTTGCCTCTAATTGTCACATACTTTAGGGTCCTTTACCTGGGCACAGTTCCTTGTCTTTCCTCATCTTATGACCTTGGCATTTTTGAAGAGAACAGGCTAATAGTTTTGTAGACTGTCCCTTGACCTGGGGTTTTCAGGTGTTTCCGTGGCCAGGTCCGTGTTCTGCATTTTCGGCAGGAGCACGCAGAAACAGTGCTGTGTCACTGGTGAACTTAACCCTGTGCACTCAGTTTAGGTGGGGTCTGCCAGGCTTTCTTGTTGTAAAGTTACTATTTTCCTCTTTAAAATAATAACTGTTTTGTGGGAAGACACTCTGAGCCTATCCAAACATCTCGTTCCACCTCAAAGTCTCACCACCTAGTTTGAGTGTTTTTTGATGATTCTTGTCTGAATCAATCATTACCGTGTCGGTTGCCAAATGGTGACTTTTTATCATTCTTTTGACAGTTATTAATTGGCATTCTACTATGAAAAAGAGCTTTCTCTTCTCGTTTGTTTATGTCAGCACAGACTCATGAATTCCTGTTTTAGTCAATGAGTTATAATTATTTTTATTATTCATTTCGATGTTCAGATAGTGCTAGATACTCCTTTCAACTGTCCTTTCAGTTGGTGCCTGGATCCTGTATCCTTTTGATAAGTCCCCATCATTTTTGAGCATTTTCTTACTTTCTGGGACAACAAATCTTCCAGGCTCCCATTATACCTTCCTGTCCTTCTAGGGCTGCTAGAATCAGCCATTTCTCCAAGGATCCCTGGTTCTTTTTAGGAGAAAATGGTATTTAGCAACCAAGATCTGAGCAGCAGGTGTGCTCATTGCTATCAGAGTGTTTTTTGTTTTGTTTTGTTTTTGGCAGTGGGCGAGTACAGGGATCTGAACCCTTGACCTTGAGGTCAGCACCATGCTCTAACCAACTCAGCCAACTGGGGTGCTGTCACTCCTACACCCTCTCAGCAGACAGAGCTGGGAAACACATGCACACTCACCCATACACCTGTATTTACCTGCGTGTATTAAAAACTTGAGTTCGTGCTGATACTTCCCATTCCAGTCCAACCCTGCAGAGTTCGTTTAGCCTTCCTCTTTTTCCATATTTGTAGCTTCTTTCTCCAACAGTGAGAAGTCTGGCTGTCATTCTTCTGGACATATTTAATGGTCTGCTTGTTTCCTAGGGTGTAACCAGTCTCTCCTTTGCTGCCCCTGACCCAACCACCTCCTCGGCCCTGGCCGCCTGGGCTTCTAAGGCCCCAGCCAGTTTCTCACCCCAGCTGCGTGCTCAGCCCCTCTGGCTCTGCATCCTCCTGCAACCTGACCACCTCCTCGGCCCCAGCCCCAGAAGTCTGCCAGCCCTGGACACATCAAAGGAAGGGAAAGAAAGTGAACCAATACAAATTTTTAAAAAAGGAAGAGAGGAGCAGGGAAGGGAAGAGGAGGAGCTGGTTGTCTTTGAAGGAGGCGCATTCTGGGGTCCACTCTAGGCCACATGGCTGAAGAGGGATGTCTGGGTCTGAAGCAGGCCCCAACAGCTCTCCCCAAACCTGGCCTCCCCACCCCCACGCTGGGTACCTTTCCCATCTGTTTTAGTTTGTTTTGTGTTGCTATAACAGAAATACCTGAGACTGGGTGATTTATAAAGAACAGAGATTTATTTGGCTTATGATTCTGGGACAGCTGCATCTGGCATGGGTCTCGCGCTTCGACTCATGGCGGAAAAGTGGCAGCAGCCGGTGGGTATGAGCAGATCACATGGCGAGAGAGGAAGCAAGAGAGAGAGGAGGTGCCAGGGTCTTTTTAAACAACGAGCTCTTGCGGGAACTCATAGAGCGAGAACTCACTCATTACTCCCCCCTCCCCCAGGGAGAGCATGAATCCACTCATGAGGGATCCGCCCCCATGACTCAATCAGTCTCCAACACTGCCACATTGGAGATCACATGAGTTTTGGAGGGGACAGCACATCCAAACTCCATCACCATCTCACTAAACAGCACTGACAGCAACCAAGTGACTAAGGCCAGAGATGGGGGGTCCCCGGCTGCCTCTCGCCAGCCGCCCCCTCCTTGGTGTGTTAACAAGTCGTCTGGCTGGTCTAGTTCCAGCTCTGTCCTTGCCTCTCTCTCTGTGCTGTGCCTCCTTAATTCAAACACTCGAGTGGGGTTGCCAGGACCCCCAGCTTCCACACCTGCCCCACACGAAAGCCAAAGCGACATTTTAAAAATGTGCATCTGATCCTGTCACATACACACCAGCTTTTAAGTGCCTTTAGTGGCTCCAAATCACTCCTAAAAGAAAATCCAAACCCCACCAGGGCCCTGAAGGCTTGTGGAGCCCCATGATCTGGTTCCTCTTTCTCCTGCCTTTTTCACCCATGATGTGGTCTGCTATTCTCAGGTTGGGGGAGAGGAGATGGCAAAAGGTTGAGAACAGTCCTGAGGGCAGATGGGAAACATAGGAAAGCATTTCGGGGGCTGGCAGAGACGCAGAAGGCAGAGGCAGGCCCAGGAGCAGGTGGGTCCCACCCACAGTTTGAGCATCCAGCGTCCAGCCTGTGCCTCTGCTGAGCCGGTGCAGAGCAGAGCAAAGCCTGCGGACGGAGGTGGTGTTCCAGAACACAGAGGCTCAGCCTGGACAGCCAAAGTCCACGCTGCCCCTCACCCAGCCCTGTCATGCTCTGCTTCTTGGTGTGGGCTGTGTCCATGGATGTGTGGGAGCCCTGGGGCTGGGGACTCCAGGACCTGGGCTGAGTCTGGCTCTCCCCCTGCCTCTGAGGCCAACAACAACTTCCCAACCTCCACAGGCCCAGGGTCTTCTCTCTGGGAAATAGAAATAGCAGTAACAGCCACCATGTCACCACCCTCCGTGCCATCTCTGCACAGCACCCAAACGGTTCATTCCCACATTCCTGCTTAAGACCTTCCTACCGGCTTTGTCATTGTAAATGCTTTAGTGGAGTGGGATACTAAGTAGGGTTTTGTTTTGTTTTGTTTTCCTCTCATTTCTTAATACTTTTCTACCGTTTGTAAAATTTCCATGATTGTGCACCCTTTTTAATTTAAAACGAAGGCTGGCAGAACCTTAGAGAGGGGCTTCCGCGCACCGCACTGTCCCTGCACGGCTCCCAGTGTGGGCTTCCTCCTCTGTGCCTAGTCCTATTTCAGTTCCCCATTTAGACACAGCAGACAGTGCTAAAGTTAAAATTACCCTTTGGAAAATTTAGCCCGTCCAGTGCTTTGAGTCTCCTGGCCTGTCACCCCTACCCCTGGAAGGTGTTTTTAAGTCTTAGCCTAAGACTGTGTCCGGAGACACGTCCTGAGCCTCAACAGGCTGGACGTCAGCTGTCCTTTGTTTTAAAGACCCTGGCACCTGGCTCTTCCTGGCCCAGGAGCTGCAGACGACCTCTCTCTCCTAGCTCTGTACCTTCCCCAGGGGGATTGCTACCTGGGTGAGCTCAGGTGTCATGGCCTCTGCCTGCAAGGCCCAGCTTGGCAACCCACATCTTCTTATCTCCCTACATCTTTTCCACTATGAGGTCCATTTTATGCAAAGAGATGAGTACATCTCTCAAAACAGTGGTGGGGCCTGTCATTAAGTTTCTAACCAGCCTCTCCTGCAAGGGGACTTGGGGGACTCTAAGGCTACACTAAGCAGGGCCCCTTTCCTCCAAAGACTTACGAGCTTGTTGGGGAGGATGGCACAGAGACTATAACACGAGGCACCGTGAGCTGTTGAATTTAAGCTGGGCTTGGTGGGGAGGGGTCTGCAGAGGTTTCCTGGAAATGATTGTGCTGGAAGTCGCCTGGAACTTTCCATAGACCTGGAGATTTTAATGGGAGGCAGGAGAAGAGATAGGTATTTTGTTTCACGATCTGAACTAACCCTACCACATTTTCTCCTGTGTGAACGTATGTTCATGTCCGTTTTGTTGATCTGATAAACTCCGAAGAGAGGTCTGCTCTGTGCCTGAGACGTCATAAGTTAACAGGCCTAGTTACAGCAGGAAATGCTTTTCTTGGCTTTTGCAAAATCAGGCTGTCTGTTATGTGTTCCAGCCACCTGCTAAAGAGAGAAGGAATTCATTCCTGGTAAGCAGGAGAGTTGCCGCAGAGCAGAAATCCAGTGGTCTGCGGGCATCTCCCTGGGAGCCTCAGGAACAGTTTGGGGACCGTGTTCCCAGCACACGGCTAACATTGGGCCTTCAGCGCTTCCTTCTCTATTTCAAAATGACTTTATAAATCTTTTCAGGAAGGTCGCTGAGGAATGAGGAACAAAGTCTGGCAGCCTGGACTGTTAAGAATCCAGGGCAGCCCCCTTGTTGGTCAGAAACATGGCTGGTGCCACCTCCTGATCTGAGCCCGGACATCTCGTGCAGACACACAGGGGTCTGCTTTCCTGCTGCTTGCTTGGGTGCCTTCTCATCCTGAACTTCGTATGCTGAGCATCCTCTGTGTGCCCCCAGATCCACTCGTTCCCCTGCCCCCTGGTTTCTGGTTGGGTTTGGCCAATGGGAGCCACAGCTAGATGACAGGAGGATGACAGGTGGGTGAGGGTGGAGGATCTACTGCCCTGACTCCCTTCCTGTGAGGTCCCGGTGGGCCCTGCCAGTCAGCCTCTCTGGGTCCCGGCACCTGTCCCTTACCTGTGGTCTTCCATGGATGGAAACTGCTCCCCACCATTGCTAGCTCTGGGGTGCTGCACCACTTCTTACTGGTATCCGTGCACCCCATCCACTCAATTCTCCCCAAGCTCCCCAGTTTAATGTGACATCTGCTTCCTGCCAGGACTCTGACTAATGCACACGGCACCCTCTTGTCTACATTTCATGTGTTAAAATTGTTGAAAAGGCATCACCTTTGGTAGTTGCACTCGCAGGCAGGGGGGCAGGGGCGCTCCCCAGTTATCCACCCCCACCGCTGTTTCTCTGCACCCTCAGACCGAGACCTGCAAAAGGTCTTCCCTGACAGTCTCTCCTCCTGGCTCCAACTCTTGGCTGTTATCCTGACCTGCATGCAGCACATCCATCTAGCCACTAATCACTTACCAAATGGCCAGACCCTGCCGCACAATCCAGGACACAGCAGAAGCAAGCTGACCTACCTGGCTCCTCTGGATATGGCCTTGATCTGCTGTGAACGGGAGCCTGTGCCTGCAGGACCCCGCTGCTCCTGCTGTCTTGTGGTCAACACACTGTTCCCTGGAAGCCCCTCCTCCCAACTCCTGGCTTTGATTTGGTGGGGTTTGTGAGGTCACCCCAGTGTGGCTGACCTTTCAACAGCCCCATCCCCTCACTGGCCACACTGCCTGGCCCTCCTGACCTCCTGCCTGGATGTGGGGCCAGCCTGAGAATGAGGTGCCATGGTGGGCTGCTCCCCTCTGCACTGTACATATTGGGGCTCCCACCTACCTGTCCAGGCCATGTTCCTCACCCCACCCCAGTATGGACCAGCTAGCAGCTTCTATAATTGCTGCCTTGGCACGCTGACCCTTTCTCTTCTTCTTCCTGTTCTAGAATGTGCTTTGAACATACATTGTCAATGGAGTCTGTTAGCCCTGTCAAATCTTAGTGCCAAGATCAAAGACATAGGAGGACACCCTCTCTGGGCAGTTTCTCCAAGAAGACCCTAGCTCTGGCCTAGTTAGGGGCCCTGTCTTCACTGTTTCCTCTGCGTCCATGCGCTGCCTGTGGGGACAGGCTGCTTCCTGCTGGCCCCGGGTGCAAAGTGAGCCTTCCCTTCAGGTGAGATCTGCCACCTGTGGATCTGCTTCCTGCAGAAGGGCTCGATGGGCTTCCTGGGTGCTTTCCCATCGTGAGCGGTGGGGGAGCTCAAGGCCTCCCTCCCCAGCAGGGACTATCAGTGGACGGCACTAGCTTGCCACCCATTACTGGGACAGGCTGCTCCACTGTCCTTGAGGTTTGGATTCCAATCTGTATTCCCAACCTTCCTGGGAACCTGCGCCACCTGGGCAGCCAGCAGCTGTGGCCTGCCAGTCCCTGGACCCCTCGCCTCTGTGAATGGTCCAAGCACAAGCAGTGTTCTGGCAAGTTTGCCTCCCCGACAGCATTCAGCACCTGCCGCTGGCTTCTAGCCGCTCCCGCCTCACTGGATCCACAGGGATTTCTTTTAGATTGTCCTGTTCCTCTGCCAGCTTAGTACACACCGTATTTCATTCACTCTAAGATGTTGACTTTTTCAGACTTCATATCTCTGAAAGTAAATGTGTCTATAAACAATGGTTTACGTGGCCGAGTTTAGGCTTCAGCTTTCTAGTAGTGCATGAAATCTGGAGTCTTAGCCTCAGTGCATCTTAAATTCCCAGTCTCATGTGCTCACTCAAACAGCTTTCCTTAGACATCCTCCAGGTGAGAATCCGTTCCCAGATTCACACCAGTGGCTCCATTTTACTTTCTTTGATATTTTCATATCCCCTTTCCGTATGCCTAGTGGCTTGTCACCCATTAGCTGTAAGTTCTTTGACAGGATGACACTTATCATGACTGCTTTAACTGAATCTAGTTCGTAGATCTTGCATTGCGTCCCATTATTTTGGTTATTCTGCTGACTTTTGGTTTTGAACCTATTCAAGTTACTTTTTAGAGTGCCCGGCTACTGCTGGTGAGATATTTCTGGTTTGACAATGCTTGCAAGAGATTGTTTAACATGGGGTTTTGTGAAAACAAGGGAATTTATTGAAAAGAATTTAAAAGGCCTTTTGTTAAACTCTATAAATTTACTAAATAGTTAAAGCCACACCCACAAACACATATGCACACCCATGCACACACATGTGTGCAGTACATATGCACACACAAATAGGCCTAGAGAGACGGGGACAGACAGACAGAAGCAGGGAGAGACAGAGACAGGGAGAGACAGAGACAGGAAGAGACAGAGAGCACCTGAGTGGACAGCCCTGAGGCACAGGTGAATGAGACAGGTGTATTCTCATTGCAGGCAGTGTCCTCACTACAACTTGGAGTTAACCACCCAGAAACAAGGGCTCAGAGACAGGTCTGAGTCCCAGTCCTGTTCCCAGATGTCTGAGTCTGTCCCAGTCTGGGTGATTCTGCCTCATCCTCTGCCCCGATCCCACTCGCCTTAATCCTGAAGACCTTCAGTCCAGGGCATCACCCAGCCTTCCACGTCAATCCCAGCCACATGGCAGCAACAGGTGTTGGACTTGGACATGGGTGGGTAAAGACCCACCTGCTCACCAGCCCTGTTGGGCTTTCCAGCCCACACTATTTGCCTGCTGGCTCCTTTCCTACATCCACTGGGTCCCATTCCCTTCAGAAAGAAGACAGCTAGCAGCCCCCAAGGAAGCAGTTGGACTCCTGACCTCCAACTCCAAAGATGGCACCTTTTCAACTAATTTTAAAATTGCCTGACAGTCATTGACGTGATGCTTGTTCTGATGACAGAGGTGAATGACAGGCACTTAGTGGTTGGGGCTGGAGGGCTATGCTTCTTCGAGGCCAGGGAAGCCCCACCCAGAGGGGGCCCTGTTTTGTGCTCATTCCCTCACCTGCCAACAGTCTGATTCCTCGCTCCTGTCTAGCTACCCCTGAGGGTGGGGCCTTGGAGAGGGGTGGGGGAGGCTGGCTGCTCAGGAACCACCTGGAACTTCCTGCTGGAGCCACAGGACTTAGAGGAAGGGGACCCAGCCCTAGGGCATTTGAACAGCTAGCAGAATTACCCCCAGGCTCCTAGCAACAGAGATATAAACTAGGGAACATTTTTGTGCTGCCTAGACCATTTTCTGAGTGTTGATAAAACAGAATTATAACAAATGAAAAAATAAAAGCAAAGCAATTGCTAGAATAGATTTCTCCTGCGTCTACAAATAAATGATCTTTATGGGGGAAAAAATAAAAATAACTCTCCCCACTAAACACACATACAAAGTCTAGAAAAATGTATTTTAAACTATTGAAAATAGGTCTCTTGGGGTTATGGGATTACAGGTGATTTCTTTTTTAAAAAGCTGCATTTTCTAGTTTTTCCATAATAGAATGTATCATTTGCATAACAAAATACTTTTAAACATAAAAGGTTTTTTTTTTTAACTGAAAGAAAAAAAGATTTTTAAAATTATCCTCTTTGTGCCTTTTGCAGAAGGGTTCTTGGGAGCTGCTGGTTGCAGGATGTGAGAGCATGGGTGTGGGGGACAGACTCCCTGCTTAGGAACCCAGGGATTTTCCTGGATTGTGGTCACTCCCTTGGCCTTGTGGGTCTCTGCTGCAGGTGGGCCTATGTGGTTGGGTGACGTTCTAGTCAGTTAAAATGTGTTTCTGTTTGGGAATTCTGTCCTCAGGCATCAGAAGGTGTTCCCATGAGATTCTTCACTAAGCTGGACCAGCTCATCGAGTTTTACAAGAAGGAAAACATGGGGCTGGTGACCCATCTGCAATACCCTGTGCCACTGGAGGAGGAAGACGCAGGCGATGACCCCGAGGAGGACACGGGTAGGGGGGAAGGACGGGCAGCAGGAGGCCGAGGTGCTCCAGGAGCCTGCCCTCCAAACATCGCAAGTGCTTGCAGATTAGGAGGGCCCTATCATCCGAGGGATAGAGTGTGGTATGGTGGTTAGGGACAAGTTAGAAACGCGGCCTCTGGAGTCAGACAGACACAGGTTGGAATTCCTGCTCCCCAGCTTATTAGCTGTGCAACCTTGGATAAGTTACTTAACCTCTCTGAACCACAGACCTCTTTAAAGAGACAGTAAAGATATTATTTACCTCCCAGGGTGTTAAAGGATCAAATGAGTCAGGGAACGTAGTGCGCAGAGCCTGGGATGCAGTAAGCACTCAGTAAATGCAACCACTGTCATTATAATCATGATTAGCTGGACTTCACTGGGAGGAAAGTGAATGGGGACATTCTTGCACCGAACTGGAAAGATGAGAAAGGTGGGGGAAATGTAGAGCTCCTAAAAATATGTTGAAAAAAATGTATAGTCCCTAAATAGCATGAGAGACTTGGACCAGCCTTTTACACAGCACAGGGTCAAAGACCAACAGAGCAAGAATCAGACAGACAAAGTCATGCAGAAAGAGGGCTCGCCTGGGGCAGGGGGCTCTTTTCCCCTCAACGGTTCATTTCCTAAAAGAAGACCATGAGATACCTAATTGAGCCCCTCAGCTGGTCAGGGCTCTTCCTAAATCTCAGCACCTGGAGACCACCAGGTCTCACAGGCTGTCCCCTGGGAGAGGAAGATTTGACTAGAGGCAGCGAGGCCTCTGGCTTGTGTCCCACCTGTCCCTGGTGGGCTGCTGCCAGCCACATGCTGGGCACCCTTTTTATCCCCCTCCCATGGGTGGGCTGGTGGGCTGCCGGCAGCCCTTGTGTCCTCCTGCCTTCCTGGAGACCCCCTTTTGCTGTTGCATAGCTCATGGGTGGCTTTATCAGAGGCAAGGTGAGGGCCAGGCTGGGCGAGTTTCCTGAGGGACCAGGCAGGCCACCTCCTTTCTTGCCTCCCTGGTCTGAGTGAGAGGTGCCCTCCGGGATTAGAAAGGTCCTCCTGTGGAGTAGCCAGAGGTGCCGTGTCCACGTGGGAGTCCACAGCCACTCACCAGCACCATGCCCTGGCTACGTGTGACCCAGCTGTCCCCACGTGCCCTTGGCCCCACGAGCAGCCTTGGCCTTGACCACTGAGATGCTGTCCTGCAGAAATGCTCTCCCCACGTTCCCATCCTCACTTCCCTTGGGCCACCCACCCCAGCTTGTGTCCTCTGGGGATGGCTGTCTGGAGAAAGGCCCTGACATGCTTTCTGTGAGGGATGGAAAGAGGACCGCAGTCCTGTGACTGCTGGCTTCACTTCCTCAGACAGAGCCGCCTGGTTGTCAGCCGGAACCCGAGCAACGTGACATCGCCCTGCTGTCCAAGGTGTCGGATTTGGCTCGGGTCTTCTGAAGGCGCGACCAGTCCCCATGGGGCACAACACAGACGCAAGTGTCCTCAGAGCCCTGGGCCGGGAGAGGAAGTGACTTGCTTGTCCTTTAAAAAGAAATTCCCCGGCCAGAGCTGTGGCTGGGCCATTAGGTGTGGAAAGAAGCTTGGACAGGGAGTCCTGGAGTGAGGGGCTCAATGACCCTTGCCTGTTTGTAATACATGCAGGATGGAAAGTCTCCTAAAGTTGGTGGGCAGGGGTCCTATCTCTCAGGCCAAGTTCAAGTCATTTAATATTTCAGTCCTCTGAGTGAAGGAAACCCCCTCACCTTTTATTTGTCTCCAAGGGTCTGGAGGAAGACAGTAGAAAGGGGGTGGGGTGTGAGAGAGAGGGGCAGTTCAGGCTGCAGTGGACAGGACAGGGGAGCAGCGTGGCTGGGCCTGCCTGCCTCCCGGCCCTGGTCCCTCTCCTGTGGCTCTGGCCCCATTGTGGGAACTGGCCTCTGCCCAGTCCAGGCCAACCTGCCTGAGGCTGCTGGCTCACTGTGTCTGAGGTCAGCAGCCCTTCAGAGCCCCCAGACCCTCTGCCTGGCAGGGCCATCTGTCCCCAGCAAGTGTTCACTGAACACTACAGAGGGACAGACTCTGTGCTAGGCCCAGGTCCAGCGACCACTAAGACCAGGCTCCTGCCACAGGAGGCTCTCCATCTAGTCAGGGAGTCGGCGAGAAAGTGCAGGGGGGACAATGGGGACAGAGCTGGACACGTGTGACAGTGGGCGCAGTGGCCTGGCCCTCACAGGGCTGCAAGGAGGCGTGCGAGGTGGGGTTACGTGCACCTGCTCTCACCAACGGCCTTCCTGCTGTTCTCTTGGTAGAAAGTGTCCTGTCTCCACCTGAGCTGCCACCGAGAAACGTCCCTGTATCTACAGGGCCCTGTGAGGCCAAGGAGGTTCCTCCTCCAATCGAGAATCCCCGAGTGGCCGAGGTCAGCCGGCCGAGCCTGTCTGAGACCCTGTTTCAGCGACTGCACAGCATGGACACCAGCGGGTGAGTCCCCACCTGGCAGGTCCCCTCAGCGGCCACCCGCCCTGGGGCCCACAGCACCCAGGCAGCCCCGGCCCAGGTCTGGGGAACATGCCGGGCCTTCCGCCCTGCGGAGCGATGCTTCTATCCCTGCAGTCAACGACTGCGTTCATTTTCATTCATTTCCTTCCTGGTGAGGTTGAAAAAATTTTTTTATTTACTTTTAGCCAAAATTATATTATCTCCTCCTCAAATTGTCTATGTCCTTTACCTATTTTTCTATCAGGATCTTTATGTTTTTCTTATCAAGTTTGATGATCTCTTCATATATTAACCATTTGTTCATCAACTTTGAAAAAAAAATTCTATCTTCTAGCTGGTTACTTACTTTTTAAGTTTTAGGATGTTTTTACATTTATAAGTTTTAATCCTTATGCAAGAGTATCAGTCGTTCCTTTGTGAATGCAAAATCACTTTTATACTTAGAAGGTCCTTGTCATTCTTTGACGAGAAGTCTGAAGCATCGAGTGGGTGCGGCGCACCCTGGAAGACCGTAGCTGCTATTTGGTTGCATTCCCACAGCAGTCTAACGCAGAAGGGACTGTCTCCTCTTGCAGATGTGACACTGAGCCTCAGAAAGGTTAGCTCAGGGGGGCTGGCCACCAAGAGCTGGGAGACCAGGGGGTGGCACAATTCCTGTGGTGCAGGTGGGGTGGGCTTAGGCAGACCTAAAGGAGACCAGCTGGGCCCCAGGGTTGGAAACATGCAGATGCCCGGTCTCCACCAGGGCCAGGGGTGCAGCAGGAGCTGGTTCTGGAATGATGGAGGGTTCTCTGCTGCAGATGGCAGGGCCCCACTCCGGGACATTAGGGGCCTGTGCTGTGACTCTGTTATGGGACCGGTCATAAGCTGCACGTGGCATCTTTTTCTGAAACAAACGCCTCTACTACCGTGGGGTTTACAGAGTCACACAGCCCAAGCAGGGGAGCTGCCTGGACTGCTCCACAGCCCTTTCCCGCTGGCCACCTTCCTTGTCACCAATAAATGGTCACAGCGATATTTCCATATGTGGCATGGATTATGACGTCTATGTGGCGTGGTGCTCCTTTCTTTGTGGTGAAGGGAACCAAAGGTGGTCACTCGGACCCTTTTATGTTTGGCTCCCTTTGCTCCAGCGTCCTCAGGATCTGGTCCCAGGTGCACGCCACTGACTGCAGCTTCCTTGCCATACAGTCCCGCTCCTCCCGCAGTGAGCCCAGCACTTCCCTGGTTGGATGACACTGGGTTTTGATCCTACTTATCCATCTGGTGGCCAGAAGGGAGATGGTGATGTCTCCTGAGAGGGGGGTTTGCTGTCTTGCAAATCAGAGGCCTTTGCACCATCCTCTTCAAGACAGGCCAGGGGAATGGGCTGTGACAGGAAGAAAGCTCCATGGGGGCCCTGTGTCCCCAGAGCCCAGCACGTTGCCTGGAATAGAATGGGCACTCACGGGGTATGTGGAGGGTGAATTAGTGTTAGTTCACAGTAACTTCCATATGTTAATAATTTAAAAACTTTCTTTTGTTTCTTTGTGAGAATAGCTCCCCCCACACCCCAAACACACACAAAGAAAGTCCTTAAGGCAGAGCTGAAGCAGCACCTCCAACTTGAAGACCCATTTGGGGCTGCCAGGGCTGCTCTCCTGCCCCCTGACTGGGCAAGATACAAAGGAAACGCCGGAGGGTGCGCAGAAGCCACCCCCGCTAAGACCCCTGGTGTTCTTATATTTCCACCGCAGCAGACCCCTCGGCTCGGCTCTAGGCCCACCAGGATGTATTCTCTGCCCGCTCCTCGTGCCATTTGTCAAATAGCTGAATACCCAATGTTGTAAATACAAATGCTTATTAAATTATTCCATGAAGAGCGCCCATCGTTTAGTTTCCTTGGGTCTCCATTTCTCTCCAGGTTGGGATGCTCAGTGCAGTGAGCTCCCAGGAGAACAGCCGAGGACGCCCCCACGGGGCCCCCTTCTGCCTTCTCGGCCCAGCTCACCTATCTCTTGGCAGCCTCCTGGGTGGGCTTAGAATGAAGGAGCCACTGAGGGCAGGCGGACAGGGGAGGCAGCTCTTTCTAGTCTTGCTTCTCAGCTAACCCGTGGCAGTGGAGCCTTCCCGAAGCTTCTGCTGGGAGATGGGAGAGAGTGAACGGAGCACGGTGCAGAAAGCAAGGAAATCAGCAACACATGCCTGTGCTCGGTTCTCTCGCGGCTCAGGAAAAACTGAGACTCTGCATTGTGTCTTAAAATTAATCTGTTGTGCTTGTCAAGGGGCTTTCCACATGGAGGACTTCAGATTATTCTTAATTATAGGACAGCCTGTGCAGTCTTGTGTGCAAGTTAATTAGATCTCATCAGTTAGGTAATAGTTAATAGGTTCATTATTACCAGGTTTCTGAGTAAGTTAACCTTCTTGGATAAACATAGTTTACATCTTATATCAACACTTTCTTATAACAAACATTTTAACAAATATAGCTTCGTATAACATGAACTCATGGTCTCCAAGTTACATGTCCATAGTCCTTAGAACTCTTAAGATACATATTTTAATACGATAGGAGAGATATTTGTCCTTTGTAGGCAGAAACTGGATTTTTATGAAGTCAAGACTCATAATAAATACAGATTAAACATAAATATACGATAACTGGCATGTCAATGGCTGCTAACTTCTCAATCTGAACAAGTCAAAATGGCTAATCCAGTCCTGTCCAATCTTAAGAGGAACAGATTTTTATTCTTTCACGGATCCTACAGAAAAATACTTGTGGCCTCTAGTTTCAACTTCATTATTTGTTAAGGCTGGAACAAAGATTTTAAGGCTTGTAATAATTTTTTCACACGGGTAATATTCTGCAGCCTCAGTTTCCTCATTTGTAAAACAGGAATAATATAATATCTGTCTCATAAAATTGATTTGTAGTTTAAAGAAGAACGTGAACATAAAATGCTTAGCATGGTGTCTGGTATGTTATGCTCAGGAACTATTTGCTGTTATGATTTTCATTTTTATAGGAACTAAGACTCAAAAGTTACACAGAAAAAAGGCACGGGGAGATGGAATAATGTAGGGGTAGGATCAGACTTTAGGTGACAGCCCCTGGTGGCATCCTGCCTGTGCCTCTGCCACATGGGCCAATGTGCACAGTGAGCAAATCCTGCCTTTCAGTCCCATTCACTTTGTAAATTGAAGGGGATGGGGCAGAGCTGGGAGGGCGAAGTCGAGACACCTGGACTGCCACTACCTCATCCTGTGTTCCCAGCCCCATCACTAATCACACAGACTCCCATAGAGCTCCAAACCCTCCTTCCTCAGCACGGTGCATGTGAGCAAAGCCTTCTCCACTTCTGATAAGATCACCCTTCCAGCCTTCAGGTCCTGTCTTTATGAGTGGATAAGGTAGGGAAACAATTCAGTCTACATTTTCCAAGCCTTTCTGTCTCCTTTTTAAAGGCTAATGATTTCCCAACCCCCAGCCAGACTCACTTCCTTCCAGAAGCACCCAAAGGTGCTCAGTCGAGAGGCACCCTCTCTTTCTGGACCCCTTCATTTTGCTCTGACCTGCTACTCCTCCTCTCAGTAAGACCAAAGGAACCTGCGGACCGGCGTGCGAATGTTCTCCTGAAGGACCGTGCTGCTGTTAACTGTTTGTGGCTAACAGGAACAGGTTAAGCATGCTTTTATTTATTGTTTTTTCAGGCTTCCAGAAGAGCATCTTAAAGCCATCCAAGATTACTTAAGCACTCAGCTCACTCTGGACTCTGAATTTGTGAAGTCAGGCTCCAGCAGTCTTCCTCACCTGAAGAAACTGACCGCACTGCTCTGCAAGGAGCTCCATGGGTAAGGGCTGCCCCATGGGGGTGGGATGGGAGGGGGACGGCTGAGCAGAGAAGCCGCTCGTTAGGGTGACCCGGCGCTCTGCCTGGCTGTCCAAATGCCTCTGCTGTTCTCACAATAATTGGGCAGTCGGCAGAGTTTAGAAATCTTTGTGGTTGTTTGGAGGTTTTCTTTTCATAGAATTTGAACTATAGCTTTTTTTTTTTCTTTTTTAGATTAAACTTAATTTGAGGCCAGCTGCTCTAGGAAGGGGCTGGGGGTGGGAGGACATTGCCAGCCCTCTCTCACTCGCTCAGGACTCAGCACAAGCACACAAGGGGAAATCAACTAAAGTCGGTCTATTTTCTTCATGGGTGCTGATGGCCTGAGATTCCAGTGGTGGCAGTTTTTTAAAGTGAGCTGATTCACCAAAATTTCAATTTTCCAATATCGAATTTACTGAATGACCAATTGGTAAAAATTGTGGTTTCTTTCGATTTTATGTTCTTAATTCAATTAACATTAAAATTAATTTCAAGTTACATTACATTTTAAGTGTTAGAAATGCAAAAGTAACTCTGATATGCCATCTGAAGAGTTAGCAAAGAATATTTTAAATGCTTAAAGCTTGGGGGAAAAAATAACATTCCAAAGCATCCAAAAGAGCCAAAAGAATCCCATCACAAATGAAAGGTTAACATTTGGGTTGGAAAAATAGCATTTCCTATGGGCGAGGTTTTTGCAGTCCAGGCTGCTTTGTGTTTTCTTACACATACAGCAGCTGCAAGATTCTCTTGTCAATTTCTCTGGTGCCATATCAATTTTAGCTTAGTTAATATGCAGAAAAGAATCTTTCATCACAAGTAATCAAATTCAATGTTCCTTTTCAAGGTTGCTAAAAGCACGATCAGTACATTTGGTAAATTTAACAAATAATTTCTTTGACAAATTGAGCACTCATCAAATTGGCCAGTTAGGCTTAATTTCAGTGAATCGGCTTTCAGCTAATACAGTGCTAGCCAATTGGACCGGGAGCTGTCATTTTTATAGATTTCCATGGAGGGATTTTGTTCCATTCGATGCCATTGTTATAAATCACTCATCGCTAGGGGAAAACAGATACAAATAGCACTTTCTTTTTAAGAAACACCATTTCCTGATGGTTGATGACAAGCTTTTATTTCTGCTTCGACGAAAATCCTGTTGTTTGCTGCTTCCCTGTCGAAGCATAAATGTATTTTTAAGTCTTTCCCCTAGGCTTCCCCAGAATCTTCCCCCATATGTTTTGGCAGCTTTCGCCAAAACTGCATTGCCACCTGGACTTCCCCGGCATCTGGGTCACCTCATTGCTATGGTAACAGCAGCTTTCCCAACTTGCCTACTTCTCTGGTACATGGTGCCAACAGAAAAAGCTTCCTTCAACTTCTAGCTGTTCAACGTCTCTATTTACCGGACAGTTAACTTCAGGTTAGACCTAGAGACACTGCAATGTTCTAAATTTGCCCTGTACTCTTGTCTTCTCTTTCATAGGAAAAGTGACAGCCAGGTTTGGAGACTGGGTTAACTGAGGAATGGAATTTTAGGAAATCTTAGATAGGAAGAAAATTATGTTTTCCATCCCCCTGCCACCCGTCCAGATGCTGTTCCATGGAACGGCAAAACTGTAGTTTTCAAACTGCTTCAGTTGGAATAGGTCACTCATTCATTCATTTGTTCGTTTGTTCATTCAAACATTTGACAAACATGTATTGAGGGCCTCTTTTGAACTTTGTTCTGGGTGCTGAGATACAGCAATAAACACAGTGCACAGGGTTCCTGCTCTTTTAGACCTTTCTGGAGCTAACAACTTAGTGAGGAGCACAGCAGTTCACTAAGTGTCCAGACAAGACCATGTTCAGATGAAACAAGATAATGCGAGGGAGAGAAGATGGCTGGGACACTGCAGGTTTCCTTTGTGGGTCAAGTAGGTGACAGAGCTGGGACTTTGGTGACAGAAGGGAGCTGCCATCCAGCCATTTGGCAGAGAGACAGTAAGTACAAAGGTCCTGAGGTAGGAATGAAGCCAGCCTGCTCAAGGAACAGAAAGTCTGTGCGGCTGGGAGATAAGGACTGAACAGCAATGTCGGGAGTGGAGGCCAGGGAGAGGCCAGGGTCACAAATAAAACCACGGGATGCCCAGGGAACCTTGGGTTTTAAATGAGCAACAAATACTTTTTTAGTATAAGTATATGCCATGCAATATTGGGATATACTTACACTAATAGATTATCCATTATTTATCTGAAATTCAAATTCAGCTAGGTGTCCTGTATTGTATCTGGCAACCCCAAGCAGGAGCCACATCGCATAAGGCCTTACCAGGTCCTCCAGAGTTTTTACAGGATTGTGCCATGATCTGATTTAGGGCAGTGGAGACTGAAACACAGGAGGCAAACCCAAAGCAGAAGGCCAGTTGGGAGCTGCTCTGGTGGTCCAAGTGAGACATGGTGGCAACCCATGGAAGGGCAGCTAGCGGAGGCAGGGGTTGGTGTCTGTTTTGCTTTCTGCTGAGTCCCAGGGTTTTGACAGGCCTTGGCATAAGGGAACGGCTTGATAGATATTAGTCACCACCCATGGAGTCAATGCTATAAAGTTAGAGCCGGGGAGACATCGGCGTGGGGGTACACATTTGGGAATCATCAGCTTGTGACTGGCACTTAAAGCTGGGGGACAGGGGTGGTCGCTGCAGGTGGAGTGCAGAGAGAGAAGAGGGCCCAGGATGGACATCGAAAGGCAGATGGAGGAGGAGGAGAGGAAAAGGGGTTGAGGATGCGCCACAGGATCCAGCTCCATCCATTCAGAGTCCAGGTGTGAATGGGAAGCTGGAGAACTGAGTGAGAGAGAGTGTGGGAGCCTCCTCTGTGCAAACGTCGCATGACATCGGTGTGGGGTCTGAGATACGGAACGTGAGCACTGCAGAGGCTCAGGGGAGACTTGCAGCCCCAAGCCAGGTTCTCCAGAGCCAGAGAGAAAGTCTTCCAGAGAGAGAGAATTAAGGAAGCCAGACTCTGGAAGTATTTGGTAACCCCTGAAATGGAGATATGGGAAGGTTTGCAAGTGGAATTCAAAAATGAAATACCAAAGAATGGAAAGGGATGTTTTATCTATTATGTGAAAGCGGGGTAAGAAATCTAATAAACAAACAAAGGAAAGCAAACATACTTTACCACCATTATACTTGCTTTGTAAGAACCCGTAGTTTTCTAAAGAAGTTTCTAAAGAAAATCCAATTACAAAACAGCAGAAGTCAGGGAAATATAGAAACATGGGAAGATTAAACATGGGTATGTGAAGAACGTATGATAAAAATTGATGGTCTTGGGTCAGCTCAGTTGGTTAGAGGGCAGTGTTGTGACACCAAGGTCAAGGCCTGTACCAGCCAGCAAAAAAAAAAAAAAGAAAGAAAGAAAAAAGATAGTCTTTGGAGACAAGGCTCAGAGATTCAACCTATAGCTGGTAGGATGGTCTCTTGAAGAGGTAGAAAAAACAATGATGTGTAATCGATGATTAAATGTATACAATTTTTAAAAAATTGCCAGGCTTATAAAAGAGCTAAATCCAGGTATTGAAAAGCCTCATAAGGATCCAAACAGTATAATAATCAAATAACATCTAAACCTCTTCTTCTAAGGTTTCCTTTTCGTTGGTTTCTTTTTCTTTTTTCATTTTATTTTTCTTCTAATGCTTCTAAATCACAAGAAAAGATGAATTCAGCAAGTAAATAATTACAAACAGCACCCTGGCTTTAACATTTTCCATATTTACTATTATTCAAACTCCTGTCAATACAATAAAAATTCCGAAGCCGCATCTCCAAGGAAAAGACAACTGATCTGGGATTAGCTCAACCTGGATGTCATTCGAGAGCACAGGAAATCTTTTCAGAAAATTCTCAAAATTGTACTCATTGAATGTCTCTCCTTCCAAAGGTTTCTAAGAATTTGTTTTCCAGCAGTTTTCTAGGACTGGTGATCTTAAAAGTAAGAACCCAGCAGCTCACCGAGCAGCAGGATATGGACGTAGTCAGAGCACAAGTGTTCACTTACACTCCCAGAACACAACATGATGAAAACAGAAATATGTAACAAAACTAGCCACAACCATACAACCGGGTGGACTTTTTAAAATTGCCTCCGAAATCACAGCTGAATTAAGGAAGGAACTGAAACAATAATAGCCTACCTGGAGTAGGTGTAGGGCACAGAGGGGAGAGATCGAACCACTGTGTATCAGAACTGCATGTGATGCAGCCAGAGCCCTCCGTCGAGGAAGCGCCATAGCTTTAAATGCTCTATTGCTAAAAGGGGAGTAGAATAATGGGGCAAGCGTATAAACTGAGTCTAGACTGTAAGTCTCCTGAAGGCATCACAGGTTATGTCCTAATTGCCCTGGTGTTTTCAGCATTCAGCAAAGTACCTGAAACATTAATTCATTCAATATTCATGAACAAAGATTAAATGTGTGCCACCTCCATGCCAGACACTACTCCAGGGGCTGGAGACACAGCAGTGAATAAAAGCAGAATCTTTAAGAAACCTCGGTTGAGTGAATAAACAGTAACCACAAAAGAACAAAAAATAAAGGGGAAGTGGTAAAAATAAAAACAGAAATACATTGTGAAAAGCAGTCAATGGGGAAAATTTTTAAGTTAGAAATGTAGAGAGAGATTTAATAATCTGAGTTAAAGATGTGCAAATCAATAAACAATATAGTGTGTAACTGCATAGTTGCAAATTTTCAAATTATAATTAAATGGAAAAAATATGTTACATAAAATATGATACATAAAAATTACTGTGAGTGCTTCCTTCAAACTTTTAAGGAACAAATAGTGACCATAATGTATAAATTACTCCTGAATGACAAAAACAACCTAATTCACTCTTCAAGAAAAATGTAATTCAAATCCAAAAACCTAATCAACATAATAGCCTGAAATAAGAATATCTCCAGTTTCATTTATTAAGACAGATGTATATTATTTCAGTAACACTCTAGCAAATATAATTTAGCGATATGAAAAATGGAGGCTTTATCTAAGAAATCATTCCAAAGAAGAGTTGACATAAAGAAAACACTGTAATTTAGCAGTCGATTAAAAGATAAATCATTTGCATAGATGTCTTAATATTACATTTTTTCTCATTTTTAAAAAAAGGAATAGAAGGCTACTTCCTTAATAATGCAATATGTGTCAATGTAAAACTAATTATATTTGACAGGGAAACATTAAAACCATTCCATTAAAATTTTTAACAAAAGAAAAAGAGTTGCTTCTTGTCACCTGATTATTTAACACTATGTGAGAAATTTTTGCTAAAGCCAGATAAGAGAAAATGGCACAAAATCAGGGAAGCGGGCTGCTGGTTAGCTCAGTTGATTAGAGTGCAGTGTTGTAACACTAAGGTCAAGGTCAAGCCACCCAAAAAAAGAAGAAAAAAGGGAAGTAAAAGTGAAGGAAAGAACAAAGCATCAGAACATTCCTTCCGAGTCTGGAGTTCTGGTTTCAGAGATACTGGATATGCTAAATCCTAAAAATCCAGTTTTTGTGTATATTTACATTTTTAGGATAACATTTTTAAAAAAAGAGAACAAGAGGGAAATCCGTTGGATGTTAAAACATGTTCTGAATGAGTACTTTAGAGATATTTTTGGCCCCGAATTCTTTCATGAAATGATGATTTAGACAGAATACTGCTGTGTCAACAGATGGACAGGGCCGCTCTGGGGAAGGGGACATGGAAAGCCAGCACCCTGCCTGCCCAGGGCTTCCCACCTCTCCCCTATCAGACACCTCCCACCCCATCCTTGGTCCCCAGCAGAGTCCCAGGGATGACCATTTCAAAGCCAGAAAACTCAAACATCCTCGAAACAGTTGCAAATCCTCGAATGTGGCATTGACTAGTACCTGTGGAGAGTTCTCGATTCCTAATTGAATTAATGAAATGGGTCCTGGAAACAAATCCCACCACATTCAAGAAGAGCTTGTACAATGGCCTAACCCAAGAGAACTATGGAAAACAAGACAATTGCTGCTAGTGAAACCGAATGGCAATACAGAGAAAGATGAACTCAGTTCCACTGCGTATCAAAAAAAATTCTAAATGAGGTAAGGAATTAAACCTATAAAACAACAACAATGAAACCCCTATATAATATAATCTTTAAAAGAGTTAGGAAATGGGGCTGGCTGGTTAGCTCAGAGTGTGGTCTTGTAATACCATGTTCAAGGGTTTAGTTCTCTGAGCCGGCCAGCCTCCAAAAAAGAGAAAACAATTTAAAATGAGCAAATAATTGCTCCCTAATAAATACTGATGATAAATTTTTAACTACAGTAAGCAAAAAATTACCAAAAGATGAAAAATAAAACTTTATAAATTACTTTATAATGAAATCCAGCCCACCTAGGGATGAAAATAACCTAATGAGAAACAAAACAAAACAAAACAAAAAACCCACCAACACCTAGATGAATAAAAAGCAAAGCAATTTGTAAAGTTTATACCAATATATAAAAAGACTAACAAAATTCCTAACAGAAAATTGGCAAAGGAGATTAATACTTTATACAAAGAAAAATACAGTAGAAATCAATAGTAGGAAAATACTTAATGCCATTAGAAATTAAAGATATGGAAATCCTTTCATCAATATTGAAGTGTAATGTTATGCCCATTAAAAGAGAGGGAGAGAGAGAGAAATTGGAGATAGTGAGTGAGCAGGTGTGAACAGTGCTGGTGGCCCGTAACTGGTACCATCATGCAAGGGATTGGCAATATTGATTCTAGAGCCATAATCTCTGGTTATCCTAATTCTGTATTTGAAAATAAAAAAAACCTGTATGAACATTGCTGCTCAGAGCAGCCTTTATTTGTAAATAAAGGCAAAAATAAATAAATAAATAGCAAAGATCTCAGTGCAACCCAAATACCTGGCGGTTGATTTTGGCACATTGATGTGATAGAATGTTTTCAAATCATTAGAATGTTAAATATGTAAAAACATGAACAGTTTTTGATGAAATAATAAGTGAAAAATAGAACTCAAACTTGTCTGCCCAGCATACTTAAAACAATGTGAAAACAATAGAAAAAGATGAGACTGGAGCAAAGAATCAATAAAGCCCTAGAATTGGAGTTATCTGTGGATTTGACAATGAGAAATCCCCCTGGGCCTCATCTCAGCTGCTAGGAGGGGATTTGCATCAGAATTCGCAGACTGCCCCACTGGGAAGCCCCCACATTTAAAATGCAGATTCCAGACCCAAGCAGGTTGGAGAAATTTGCATTTTTAATGCGCGGGTATGTGTGCGATTCTTGTAATCACTAAAGGTTGGGGACCATGGATTACTAAGTGGTTTCAAAGTAGTTTTGTGGTTCTAGATTCAAATTTTCTAGAGGCTACGTAGTCTGGAATGGCTAAGCCAAAGCTGAGGTAGAGTTGGTCCTGCGCACCACAGCTCCAGTCTGCTGCACGGCGGAAAAGGGTGAGGGTCGAGGGTGGGTGGGCCTGCACCGGCAAGACTCTATCTTTGCCCGGGCTTGTCCTGGGAAGCATTACCTGCTTCTGCCAGACCGTGGGTAACTGTCTCCGACCAGAGCAGGCACTGCCTTGGAAGCCTCTTCTTGGTCCCCACTAATCCCTGGCCTTCACCTTCCCCCCCCTCCCCCAGCGAAGTCGTTCGGACCCTCCCATCCCTGGAGGCCCTGCAGAAGTTGTTTGACCAGCAGCTGTCCCCTGGCCTCCGTCCACGTCCTCAGGTAAAGGGGCTTGGGGTTGGAAGGATGAGATCAGTAAACCAGGGAGGAAGAGGATGTAGCTGGGGTCCGAGGGTCACAAGGAAGAGGCGGGCACCGCTCATCCTACGCTGCACAACAGCAAGGGTCTATGTGGGGGTGGGGGTGGGGGTGGGAGCCTAGCATCTCTCTTGCTTTTCCTGCAGCCACATTTTGATTTCACATTATGCACCCATCAGCAAAACTGCTTATTTAGTGCTGTAAAAGGAGGCAAGCAGGGCCTGTGTCCATCACTGTGTTACTGGACTCAGGTCCGGCTGCCCGTCCTTTTGAAAAAGACAGAAAAAAAACCTCAGAAGTCAAATGGTTGGTGTTAGAAAAGCAGATGTATTCAGCTGAAGGAGATGGTAGCCTACCCCATCTCCAAGATTTACATTTACTGAGGGGTTTTTAAAGGAGGGGTTGAGGGAATGGAGTGTGGGAGGTGAAAAGCAGGAGGAGCAGGAGACGTGAGTCACGAGGGCTCCGTGTCTACGGGTCAGGTACAAGGTCCTGCCAAGGCCTCATCTGGTTTCTGTTCTCATCTTCGCTGTTATCGCAGGACCCTGCAGGATTTTGATTTGCGCCGGTGTACTTGGCTGGTGCCCAAGGTCAGCTTCAGTCATGTGGCCTTGGTCATTTCTCAAAACTCTACAAGTCTCAAAGAAAGAACTGTTAGCTTTGCAAAGTACTAATTAGCTTCTCGGCCTTGTTTTCCTACTTAGCGAGCGAGATAAGAAAGTCAGGGGATGGGAAGCAAGAGTGGAGAGAAAAAAACTGTCCTTTTAAAAATCCTCCCCCCCGCTCTGCAGCCCAGGCAGCTTTAGGTCCCAACATGGCTTCAGTCCTGCTCAATCCAACAATTTCTCATCAGAAACTGAAAAGAATGAAAAACATGAGGTGCCTAAGTTCTTGATTCTGCCTCTTGCCCCTGAAGAGCTAGAAGAAGGCTCCCGCCCTCTGCCCCCACATCTGCTCACAGCTTGGCCGGGGGCCCAGGTCAAGCTGTCCATTAAGCGAAGATCTGTGTACCCAAAGATGTCATCAGCAAAGTTGAAAAAGCCGGCCAAAGCAGTATCTTCAGAGAAAAGACTTGCAACAAATATTAGGGACAAAGGTTTAAGGACAAGTATTAATATGCTTTAAAAAAAAAAAAACTCCTATAAATAATTCAATAAAAGCAACCCAGTTTTGTAAATGGGAAAGGATATACACAAGGCTGTTCACTGCAGAGGGACAGGGAATAGTCAGTCTGTGTACACATGAAAAGATGTTCAACCTCACCACGTTAGTGACCGGGAAGTGACATTCCAAACGAAGAGATATCTTCTTGCCTGTCTGATAGGCAGAAAGTCAATTGCTAACGTCGGTTGTTGACTCAGGTCTGGGCTAGAGTGTGGGTAACGGGGAGGCTCACAGGGGTTTACTCCTCTGCTGTGGAGAGTGGAAGTGGGTTTTCTGAAAGGCAGTTTGGCCAGTAGTGTGAAAATGTTAGCTGCATGCGCCCTTCAAGCCCACTGTTCCAAATGGAGTCTGCACGTGCACAGAGAGGTGTGTCTCAAAAAGCAAAAGCACTGGAAACCACCTAAATGCAGAGAAACGGTGAGATAAAGGAGGATTTAGAATCCCACTGTCAGGTGCAGGCACAGCTGTGGAAAGATCTCCCAGGGGTGCTGCTGGGTGAAGAGAACCCATAGCAGAGCATGTAAGTCTAGTGTGGAAATCAGACCAGGAGGATTTAAACCCAAAAGGCCACTCTGACCACCGCAGGGCAGGGTGGGATTGGGGAGAAGGGGCCCGGGCCAAGGGGGACTTTGGGTTTACCCACATTGTTTGTTTGAGTTGTGCGTGGAGAAGATGTATTTGTGTTCTATTTATACAACTTGAAAAATGCATTAGAAAAAATAATTTTTGCTTTCTTCGAAGTGAATGACGGGTTAGTTCCTAAGAAAGTAAAAGCAAAGCGAGACAGAACAGGGGCCTGCCAGACACTAGAATTTACACAGTTTGAATGGAAGAACACACAGTCTTTGGAGTAGGTTAGCAGAGAGGGGAGGCCTGCAGCAGAGCCAGCCGCCAGCAGTCACGGTGGGGCACTGCCCAGAGAGGACGCCAGGGCAGCAACGGGGGGAGGATGGGTCTCGCTCCCCACCCCCTCTTGTGAGACCCAGGGTCTTAAAGAAAAGCAAAGAAAGTTGTTCTTGAGATGCCTTCAGAAATTCACAAATCAGGGAGTGAGTTCTGAGGCTGCTCACAGTAGAGGAGAAAGCACTGGCCCCCAGATGAGAAACACCTGAGTTCAATATCCAGCTCGCCCTGCCTGGTTCTTAGTGCCTCATCTGTGAAACGGGGACAGCAGTATCTGGCACTGTGAGGTCAGGTGAAGGGGTGAGTGAAACTGGGTGTGTAGGACATCGTCCTGCCGTAGGCTCTTCCCAAAATTGGGCCCTTTCCCTTAGATCAGCAAGAAAAGAGAGGGACACCCAGACCCTGCGTGGAATTTATTTGAGAACTGCTAGGAGGTACAAAGTGCAATGTCATCAGAGTGGTGGCCGGCCTGAGGGCTGGGAGAGACCTGGGTGTGCCCTACGTGAGAATGGAGAGTCCTTAACCTTCCTCGGAGCCCATGCCCTCCTTTGAAAAGTGCAACTAAAAAGCAAAGTGAAATGACTGGGTGCCCTATGTCACCCACAGGTGGCACAAATCCAAAGAGAATGAGAGGAAGACACCAGCTTAAAACTGCAGGGTATAGGCCCGGTAGAGAGAGGTCATCCCCAGTGCCCGAGAGGGAAAATGAAACTTGACTCTGTTATCTTTTCAATTCTTTATGAGAAAAGCAACCCTAAAACAAAGGACCCTGCAGTGTCCCCTCTCCTGACCAGCCTACCTTGTCAACCAAGAGGCAGCCTTTCAGCTCTGCCCCAGCCTGAGTCTCAGCCCTACTTCTTCCAGCCACTTCCGTGTTTAATCATAATTGTAGATGGCTGTGAGTTTCGTGAAGGGCCAGGAGGAAAAAGCAGTCAGAGAAAGCTTTGACGAATTATACCTGCCGTGATGGTGATAGTTGGGGAGACGACGGTGTGGTGGCTGAGGTGGTCATGATGGTGTTGGTAGAGGTGGGTGGTCATGGTGGGGGTGGAGATGGTGGTCATGGTGTTGCTTGTGATGGTGCCAGGGATGGCGGCAATGCTGGTGATTCTGGTGGTGCTATTGATGGTGGTGACAGGTGGCAGTGGTGACAGCAGAAGTGGTATGTAAAGTGGCTGGGTGGACAAGTGAGGTCAAAAGCAAGTGTAGCCCGGCTGATATATCAAGCAAGGGGCGAGGTAAAGGGCCATAGCCTGCTTGATGGTGACCCCCTCCATTCATTCTGCTTGGTGTTCAAGTGGGTCGTGCAGGTGTCTGATTTTCTCATCACACTTCTGGAGGGCAGAAGTCTTATTAACTACATCTCCAGCACCGGGCAGCATGTCTGGCATAGAATAGATGCTGGGTAAGTGTTCTGTGAATAAATGTGTGAGATTGTGGACTTAGTGCCAGGCAGGCAGGGGTACAAGTCCTGCTCTGCCGTTTACTAGCAGTGCGACCTCAGACAAGTACCTTCAGCTCTCTGGGCCCCGTGTATTCACTGAACAACTACTGAGCATCTTCACTGGCCAGACGCTGTTCCGAGCACCGAGGCTGGGGTCCTGAACACAGTGCTCTTGGTCTCAGTTCTCACAGAGCCCACATTCCAGCAGGGGGGGACACACTATGACCACATAAATGAAGGAGATAACTTTAGCTCATGGTGACATCACATGATGTGGAACAAAGCAGGGTGACTTGATAGAGATGACCTGGTGGCTATTTTAGCTAGAGGGGTCAGGGAAGACCTCTTTTGGGTCTGAGGCCTGAGAGACCAGGAGGTGCTCCTCGCAGGTGAGCTCCGAGTCTCTGGAGGCTCCTTGGAGTGTGTGGCTCGAGCCAGCTCAGCAGCTGGGTGAGGGCTCAGGTCTTACAGAGAGGGGCTGCTCGTGCGGAGCCTTAGCGGCAGGGGCAGGGGTCAAGATGATCTTCTCCCTGCAGTGGGAAGCAGCTAGACGAGGGCTCAGGCAGAGGGGAGGGGGTATTTTGGAAGTAGAGCAGGAACACACGTGCCAGGGATGTAGGAGGGAGGACAGGGGACAACCAAGGGCGGTCCTGGAGTTTTTAAGCAACGGAGTGGGTGAGGTGAGAAGCACGGGGGGTATGGGGGAGGCAGATTTAGAGGGAAGAAGAAATGGAAGATCTATATTTTGGCTGTGAGAATTCTGAGATGATTGTAGACATCCCTGGTGCGCTGATCTGCAAAGCAGGACAGTAACTGGTGCGAGGGTGGCAGGAGCTCAGCACGATGTCTGCAAGGCTCATGCCCTGTCAACGCTGCCCTGATTGGTGCCTCTCCTCGCCCCCCAGGCGCCTGGTGAACCCAATCCCATCAACATGGTGTCCAAGCTCAGCCAGCTGACGAGCCTGCTGTCCTCTATTGAAGATAAGGTGACTGCAGCTTCTCTTGGCTTCTCTCTGGTCCTCCCTTTGCATGGAGAATGCCCAGGTGTGCAGGCTCTGTGTCCCCTTTGACTCTCTGTCCCAAATGCTGCTGCCCACAGGTCAAGGCCCTGCTGCATGAGGGTCCCGAGTCCCCCCACCGGCGTTCCCTCATCCCTCCAGTCACCTTTGAGGTAAGTGGCCATGACAGAGCCTGGCCTTGGGCTCTGCAGTTGGGGTGGGGGGGACATTCTGGTGTCTGTGGAAAGAAGGCTTTGGCTCAGGCCAAAGAAGAGCATGGAGCCCAGAGCCAAGAATGGCGCTCAGTGAACCACCTTGCCGTGGAGATGTTAAACAACAGGGGGGTCCCGAAGCATCTGCGGAGCCCCCTTCATGGGAGAGCTGTGAGGGAAGAGCTGTTCGCTGATCCAGGATGCTATAAACACTTTCCTTCTCAAAATGTGGCCATGAGTGACATGGAACAGGGGGCCCCAGACAGGCTGCAGAGGAATGCCTGGGAGTGGGGGGTCAGGAAGTGATTCTTGGGATTTCCCTTGGAGTGATTACATTAGAATCTCCAGGCTTGAGCCCAGAAATGTTTTTCTCAATGATCCCCACTAATGCATCCAGCTCAGCCCTGGTACTGCATTTAGAAACACAGACACACACCACCCCCCAAATAGACACACACACTCCCTCTACCCCAAAGGCCTCTCTAGCCTGGTGATAATCTTGTATTAGGACAGATTTCCATTTTCTGAGCATGCCGAGGCAACTGCCTTTTTTCCTAATTATTATTGGTAAATGTTCAATTAGTGGTTGTAACAGGCCCAGGAGTTTAAATCTATTACTAAAATCCTTTCTGGAAGTAGATGACACATCCAATTAATGAGTGCTGTCAGAGTAATCAGTGAATTAACTGATTCCAGCCGTTCATCTGTTTCCTCCACCAAACCCATTGGCAGAGCCACTGACACGCACACAGTGGACGAGCTGGGCCCCTCTTGGGTTTCACTGGTTCTCGGGAGATGTGCATGAGCGATGCTGGGACAAGGGAGGCCAGGAAACAGATGCCCGGTGGCCCCACGAGGGACACCAACCAAGGGTTGCCCAGCCACATAGCCACATAACAAGGGGCTCACAGGTTGGCATCACCGAAGCCC
The DNA here is from genome assembly GCF_027409185.1 of Cynocephalus volans. Classification (NCBI taxonomy): domain Eukaryota; kingdom Metazoa; phylum Chordata; class Mammalia; order Dermoptera; family Cynocephalidae; genus Cynocephalus; species Cynocephalus volans. The sequence continues at coordinate 295,077,516 of NC_084460.1, forward strand.
AGACAGAAAATCAGTGAATGACATCTCTTCTTCTTTGAAGGTGAAGGCAGAGTCCCTGGGGATTCCTCAGAAAATGCAGCTCAAAGTCGATGTCGAGTCTGGGAAACTAATCATTAAGAAGTCCAAGGATGGTTCTGAGGACAAGTTCTACAGCCACAAGAAAAGTAAGACCCCCTCGTGTCTGCACGCTCTTGTCCTGCTGGTGTTCTTACAGATGACCACCAGATAAACTTATCCATAAAATGGGAACTATTCACTCCACCAAAGATTATGGAGAAGCTTCTGTGGGCAAGACCCTGGGGACCCCAGGCGAGCAGGACGATAAGGCATGGAATTTACATTCTGATGCATTGCGTGGCCAATAAATAAATAAATATATCAATACATTGGTTTCAGCTACAGATGAGAGCTGTAAAGAAAACAAAACAGGGTAATAGGGTAGAGATTAACTGGGCAGAGGGGGTAGTTCAGAGGTGCAGACAGAGAAGACCCCTCTGAGAAGGGGCATGTGAGCTGAGACCCCAAGGTTGAGAAGCAACATGTCCGACAGGGAAGAGCATCGCAGCCAGGGGAACAGCATGTGCAAACACCATGAGAAGGGCACAAGCAGGGCTCACCTGTGGAAGAGCAGAAATGGGCCTTGGGAGAGGGGTAGGAGGTGGTATTTGATGGCAGGGGATGTTTGGACAGCTTAGCCTCATGGGTATGATAACTGAAAGAAAGTGAGCCTAGATGCCGGGTACCGTTCAAGCTTTATAAAAGAAAGAAATCTGCTGGGCTGTGCTCAAAATGGAGAACAGCCTGGGGCTGCCCTGAAAATGGGGGACAGCCTAACATAGGGCAGTGGGACCTTCTATTGGTATGTTGGTGCCAAGAGCTGGGTGATGTAATTCTGGGGTGGGGATCGAGTTAGGTCATGGGAATGGAGAGTTCTGTGCATGTGAAATGCCAAAAGTTTCATTTTCTCCGAAACCATGAGGCTTCTTGTAAAAGGGAACAGGGGAAGGAAAATGAGGAGGTGGACGGTGCCATTTTGTACTTGGGCTTGTCTAAAATGGCGCTGGTTATGTTGCAGATCTGTTAATAACAAGTTTAAATTTTATCTTAAGCACAAAGGAAAGGCTTTGGAAACTTTAAGCAAGAACTTGAGTGCCAGACCTCAGTGCCATTGAGTTAGCCCCACCTGGAGAGGGGACAGCAGGTAACCGGGCCCTGGATCCATGGTTTCTACTCCCACAGGGCAGGCAGGAGAAGGCCCAGGTTAGGGAGGCTGTGCAGGTGTCTGGAGGCAGGGGGACGCCAGCACGCAGCTGGGGGCTACACGAGCTGCTGGTCAGCAGCAGAGGAGAGCAGGGAATGCGGAAACGCAAACTTCTGAGCAGTCCCCAGTTCTGGCTGATGCCAACAGTGTCAGTGCCAGAGATGCGGTGGCTCTTTCTTTTGGTGGCTGATGGCTTCTCCTGAGAAACCTGATCAGTGCTGTGGACTCCCCTCAAACTATTCTCCACCTTTACACAACAGTTTGTATCCCATTTCAGGTTTTCAGACCCCCTGGAAGCCAAAGCCCCTCTGGTCTGTAACAACATTTTTCATTTTTCAGTATCCCAATTAGAGTTGCTACATTTAGCAAATGAAAATACAGGAGGCCCAGTTAAATGTGAATTTCAGATAAACAATGAATAAGTTTTTAGCATAAATATGTCCCATGAGACATTTGGGTTTTTTTTGTTTGTTTGTTTGTTTTTGGCAGTTTACCCGTACAGGGATCCAAACTCATGACCTTGGTGTTATAAGGCTGTGCTCTAACCAACTGAACCAACTGGCCAGCCCCCATGCAATATTTGGGACCTACTCAAATTAAAAAAGAAAAAAAAATTCCTTGTACCGGCTAGCCACAGAAGGGAAAAAAAATGTATATCCATACATACATACACACGTGTGTGTGTGTGTGTGTGTGTGCGCGTGTGCGTGTGCGTGTGCGTGTACGTGTACGTATACGTATCTTATCCATTAACACCAGGCATGATCGTCATCTTTTGTTCTTAATAAAGTAGTATGGGAATAACAAAGAACAAAAAGGACTAAAGGAAAGTATCAAAGTTGTTTTGTAGGGAGTAAAGGTAAATATTTTTCATGAAACTTGTGTTGTAGTTATAGACACACATATAAGTGTATTCGCCTTGGGTCACTACTTAAAACACATTTTTCCTGAGGGGTCACAGGCAAAAAAAATAAGAGGATGCAGGCTGCTGAGCTGGAGGCTTTTCCTGCTAGGAAGCAAAGGACTCATCTGGTTATGTTAGAACCCTGACTTGTGGGGTGGAATGTTCTGGAGGTAGGTTCTAGGTTGGAGACTACGGCTGCTGGCTAGATTTGGAAAGTTGGGAAAATCCTGGTGCACCAGCCTTGCCATGCAGGGGCCCTGTGGGGAGCCTGGGCTGTGATTCCACTAGGAGGTGGAGTGGGCTTCAGAGACCATCCTGGCTCAGCACCAGTGCTCTGAAAGAAGCACCAGCAGAAATGACAAATGGCACATCGCAGGCAGGTCTCTAGGGTCCCAGCATGAGCCACGGCCTTTCTCTATCTCTAGTCAAGAATGCTTGCCTGAGGGCTGGCCAGTTACTCCCTTGGAAGATCATGGTGCTGGTAACACCAAGGTCAAGGATCCCCTACTGGCCGGCCACCAAAAAAAAAAAAAAAAACAACCCAGAATGCACACCTGAGCTGTCTATTCAGATGGCAAATAATGTGTTCCCGGAAATAACCTGTCCATTGCCCCTAAAACCCCCTAGGGTTGGGCGTTCAGAGGGACAGGAAGGGAGATTATATATTCAGCACTGACTTGGTGTCAGACACTGTGTTGGCTACAGTAGGGCAGAGAAGAGCACATATGGGCTCTGGGGCCAGACTACCCAGGTTCAAACCCAGGCTCTGCCACTTGCTGGCTGTGACACATTGGCCTCTTTACTTAGCCTCTCTGTGCCTCTTTTTTCTCATCTGTAAAATGGGAGCAGTAATAATAATAGATTTCCCATAGAGGAGCTCACGCATGTGAGAGCATCTTGCATGTCTCCAGCACAGCGCTGATTGCATGGCAGTGTCCAGGCAGAGGCCAGGGAGAGAGGTCTGCCCCACATGGTCTGCCCTGCCCTGTACCTCCCCTCCTGAGTGCCACCTGGGCTCTGCACTGAGCTCAGGGGGTGCCCTTGGTGCAGCAGGGGGTGGGGACCAGTCCAGTGCAGGAGGTGGGGGTAGCGATTGATGGTGCAGGGGAGGAGAGATGTCTTTTCCTTCTATCATTCCAAGCTCTTGGCTGAAGCCCCTGTAACAAAAGACAGATTTGCAAGAGAAAAGCATATAGATGTATTTAATGTAAGTTTTACATGACATAGGAGCCCTCATGAGGAAATGAAGACCTGAAGAAGTGGTTAAGCCTGAGTGTTTCAGGCTAGGTATGAGGACAGGTAGAGGGTCGTGGAAGGATGAGACAGGAGGAAGGGGCCACGAGCTAAGCTTAGTGCACTTGGAGGAACTTAGCAAGGCGCATGTGTTCAGATTCCTCTCTGTCCCTTTGTACTGGGAGATAAGAATGCACTATCATCCAACTATAAGGAGGGCATCGCTCACATGAGGGTCTTATGACCTGCTTCAAAGGAAGGTCAGGAAGTCCTTCCTACACATGCTGTTTCTCAAATTCCTTCAGCATAAAATATTCAATATGCCAAGGTGCCATATTGTGGTGTAGTGTGTCTTGAACCCAATCAGTAGCACAGTGGAGTGTTGGCAGCCCAGACGTGAGTCCCAGCTCAGCCACTTAAAACCTTGGTCAGGTGCCTTCTCTCTGATCCTCAGTTTACTTCTGTCAAATGGGGGTAATAGTAGCATCCTGCAGGGCTGCCATGAGTCTTACGTGGTAAACATCAGAGTATATAGTGCCTAGGTGCCACTCGATACCGTCGACTGCTACCAGCACCGTCACCATGATAATTACCCTTCTGATGTAGCCGAGAGGAAGGCAGAAAATCAGGAATAAAGTCCCCAGATGCCAGGGGTGACAAGCTGTCATATTTCTGCACAATTGAGCTCATAACATCAGGGCAGGGCCCCTCTGTACGGAGCCAAGTTGGGAAGGAGAAAGGGGGAGTTACTGATGATTTGAGTGGGAGGGCTGTGTTGAAAATGATCAGCTTAGAGTGGTGCTTTCCTCTTACCTGTCAAGGAGAAAGGGGCGAACCCAACTTTGATAAGAGGAAATGAAAATCTAAGATGAGTGAAGAGATTGTCAAGGGTGCTCGGTCTAAAAAACTTGATATGGAAAGAAACACCTTCCAGGTTACTGAGAAGTGCCCTGAGTCATAAACACTCCTTCAAAGAGTTTGCAGTTTAAAGGGGAATCTGGCCAGTGCGTATGAATTAGAACGCCAGGCGAAGATCAGCCTCCAGGGAGGACTGATTAGTTCTGTTGTGAGGTGAGGCAGGGAGGCTTTCACGGATGAATGGGAGTTCACCCAGCACGAGGCAGGGGAGGGCACTGAGAATGACAGAACAGCATGTGCAGGGAATGGAGCAGGGTGTTAGGGAAATCACACATCGCTCATCATGGCCCTGGAGGGAAAAGCAGCTGGGCACACAGTCCCAGATGTGGGCAGGGCCTTGAGTGGCAAAGTAAGTAAAGGTTGGAGCCATTCTCCTGTGGTCTGGGAGCACTGGGAGTTTGCCGGTGAACGGGGTGGATATTCCCCTTGTGAAAGAGCCGAGCTGGAGATCAGGGGCCCTGAGAAAACCCAGCTTGAGTCAAGAACGGATGATTTCAGAGGTTTGTGAGTCCTTAAAAGGGCAGCCTAGATGCCCAGAGCCTGTCAGCTCAGATTCTCTGGGGCCACACCCACCTGGCTCCCGTCCTACCCCCATCCAGGCTGGTGGAGCTTGGCTCACTTTCTGTCCTGACCCATCACATCAGAACACAATTACCTGTTCACAAGGCCCCTGCCCCTCCCAAAGAGGGCAGGGTCTTTACCTTATATGCCCTGGAATCTGCAGGCCGCGGTATGCAGCAATTGCACACTCAGAGACTGCCAATCACCGGAAGTGCTTTGAAATGTTGCTCATAAATCCCAGCTCCCCCCTCTTTAATGTGGGCCCCACAAAAGCCAGGATGTGAGTCATTTTTGTTCGCCACTAAATCCCCATAACTTGGAACTTTGCTTAGCACAGAGTAAGCGGTCAATAAATGCCTACTGAGTGAATGCATGAATGGATGAACACATGAACAAGTGAATAGCTGTACACCAGGAGAAATCATACCATTCATGTTGCTGCATGTTTAGGTGGCTTCTTCCTGACTGGCTGTGAGAAGCAGTGGGGATCAGGGGGAGGGCTCTGGGTACACAAGTTGTGTGTCCACAGCTTGATCAAAGTGTGATCTTGAGCGAGTCACTTAACTCCTCAAAACCTCAATGGGATTCCTGCAGAGGTCGCTGTGAGGGTTAATGGGACAAGTGTGTCCTTGGTGCACAGCCCGGCACACAGTCGGTTTTCAGTCATGGTTATGATCATAAAGCGTTGCCCACCTGGAGGAAATCTGTGGTCGCGGGTGTTGGAGCTTCCTTGTCCTCTTCCGGTCACCAGGTTCTTTAATGGCTTTGGCATCATGGTCTTCTACACATGGGAACAGCCAGTTGCTCTTTGAAGAAACCATAAAGTGCTCATTTTGAGCACCTGCTACGTGATGTGGAGGTGAAAAGCCGGCTGGGGTCCCAGCTCTCAGGGAAGTTGCATTCAAGTCAGAGTAAAGGAGAAAACAAACAAGTAAATGAATATATAAACCAGACATGTGTCAGGGAGTGATAAACTCTGGGCTGGGAATTTAAATAGGAAAATAGGATGATAATGGGGAACAGCCCCCCTGAGAACATGCTGTTTGAGACCTGAGTGTCCAGAAGACATTGACTGTGCAGACCCAGGGAGAGAGGCCCTCGGGCAGAGTTGCAAGGCAAGGGCAAGCTTGCGTGGGAGGAGGCTGGTGGCTGGGGCACAGCTGGGGCAGAAGCCAGGCGGGGACCCGGCACATGGGGCATGCTGAGCAGAGTACGGGGCTTACATTTAATTCAAGTGCAGTAAGCCACCGCTAGGATGCTTTAAGCAGGGGGGTCATGTGATTCCACTTTAAAGACAACTCTGGCTGCTGTGCTGAGATTAAACTGGGGAGCAGGGCAAGAGTGGACAAAATTGGGAGGCCAGGACAGTAGCCAGACAAGAGATGATGGTGCCTTAAGATGGGAAAGGTGAACAGAGTGGGAATATTCTGAAGGTGGAACAACTGGAAGCTGCTGATGGATGAGATGTATCAGGGCAAGGGAAGAAAGAGGCACTGAGAAGAGCTTCTAGTTCTGTGTGACTTGGGTGTGGAGAGAGTGACTCTGAGACAGGAACAATCCTGACCAAGCAAGATGTCATGTCCTGGGGGCAGCCACACAGTCCTGCAAACAGATGTCAAGGAGATCCAAAAATTATTGGCAAGGAGACATGACCTAACAGCTACAGTTGGGAAAGTCTTGGGCATTGCTTTTGGCAGTAGTAGAAATCATGCCCTGGGAGGTTCCCTGTGGCTGGTAGGATTTCTGAGAGCACATGACATCCACAATTTCCCTTTGGTGAGACTTTGAGCTCAGGAAGGAGGGCGAATGACTATGCTATCGTCAGTTGCCTCCTGAAAGACAAACCCACAGGGACAAAGAGAATGGAGAGAAGATGAGAGCACCACATACTGAGAGCTGGAAAGCAGATGGATGCTGACAGCCAATGTATAGGACCCCAAAATCAAACTTATGCATGTGGTAGGAAACACTGAGACACCTGACTCATACCACAGAACCCACACAGAGCTCAGGAACTGATAGCATCAGAGGTCCCAGGAGCAGGGTGAATGTGGGGTTATAAACAGCAGAACTGGATGAAAATCTACTTAAAGAGAGTTAGACCCATTGGATCCCTCTCCACCCCACCTGCCAGAGGCTCCTGATCACTGATCAGCAGAAGATCGGATGTTTGTTCTCTGGAGAAGGTGAAGAAGTCGAGACACCGGGTCTGGTGAGGGCAGGAGAACTTATGGAAAACAGAAAAACAGTTCACAGTTACTTTCTGAGTGCTGAGACCCCAGCCTCCTTCCCTGCCCGATGTCTAGGGTGTTGCCAGAGAGGCCCACCTCCATAGACAGGAGGTTGAAAGAGTTTTCTCTGGGAGACTTGACAAGCCTAGGGGTAAAGAGCAAAAGGTGCTGCTATCAAATGGTTTCCCGGTGAGTCGGACCATTGGACCACCCAGTGGAGAAGTCCACTGGCACTGTTGGCACGCAGCCATCCAAGGATCATCAGACAGCGGAGGGAGGCCTGGAATAGGAGGCAGGGGGGCACCAAGGCAAAAATACACAAGAAGACAGAACACGTGGAGGAAACAAATTATGCAGACAAAAAGAAGTTGGACCATGAAATCAGAATGCTATCTAAAAAGAACAGAGAACAAAGTAAAAAAGGAAGAGGAGGAGAGAAGGGGGGGAAGGGGGAAAACAAGAAGGAAGGACAGCTCTGGGGAAATAAAAACAATACAGCATAAATTTTTAAAAATAAAAACTCAATGGAAGGGTGAAAAGATAAAGTTGAGGAAAGCTCCCGGAGAGAACAAAAGGACAAAGTGATGGAAAAGAGAGGCAAGATTTTAAAAAATTAGACCAGCCCAGGAAGCCCAATGCCAAAATAGTAAGTGTCCGTAAGAGAAAACAGGGAAACAAAGTGATAAAATTCATTAAAGAAAGAATTCAGGGAAAAGTCTCAGAAGTGAACAATACAAGTTTCCGGGCTGAGAACGGCCCACGTGCTCAGCACAACAGTGGAGGCATGCACAAGACTGGAAAATCTCACAGCACTGGGCTAGAGAAAAGATCCTAAACTGGCAGAGCAAAAGGTAGATTACAGACTATATCAAGGGTTTCCAAGACCACCCTTCTGTTCAACGATTCATGAGAAGAATTCACAGGACTCAGCCTAGGATCATAGTCACAGCCGTGGTTTATTAAATTGAAAGGATGTAAAGCAAAATTAGCAAAGGGAAAAGGCACATAGGTGAAGTCTGGCAGAAATCAGGCACAAGCTAGGACACACTTAATTTCTCCCCCAATGAACTGTGACAACATGTGTAAAAGGTTGGCTACCAGGGATGCTCCTAGAGCTTCAGTGCCCAGGGTTTTTAAATGGGGGCTGGCCACATAGCACCTACTGCCTGGCACATACCCAGAGTCCAGACTGTCAGGGGGAAAATAGGTGCTTAGCATAAACCATATTCTTTGTGCAGTGTAGACACAGTGAGCCCCTTATCAGTTCTGGGAATTGTGGGAACCCTCCTGAAATTCCCATTCCCAGATGCCAACCAAAGGCCAAAGTTGCAAGCAGGCTTTTCTAAGGATAACAGCCTCAGGCCTGCTGTATTAACTCTTCTCTGCACACAGGCAAATTGGAACAGCATTGTTTCTCAGCAGTAGTGCTATAAACTAGAGATGATGGAGCAAGGTCTCCAGAGTTCTGAGGAAAATTATTTCAAATTTAGAGTTCTGTCAGTTAAGTTTGAGGTTAGAATTTTCAGACATACATGGCCTCCAAAAATTTATCACTCACTCTTCCTTTCTTGGAAAGCTACTATGGATATTGCTCTATCAAAATGAGGGTGTAAGCCAAGAAATAGAAAGATATGAGACCCAAGAAACAGGATCCAATATGAGAGAGAGGGGGGGGGGGAATGGATTCCTCGATGATGGAGAAAGAAGGTCCCAAGGAAAGGTTCTGTGTGAGGCCCAAAGGTCACCATTCCAGAGAAGAGAAGACCTAGAGGCCGTGGGAGAGGCTCCAACAGGATGATGAAACTGATGGAAGTGCTTGGCCACACAGGAAAGAGAGTTACATACTGGGGGAGAGTTAGGACCAATTAAAAAAGATGCCAAATATTAACTCCAGGAAAAACAAAAAGTTTTGTAGGGAAAGAAAAGCATTCAGGGCTGGTCTGTTAATAGCATTTCCATAATCATAATAGTGTAAACACTGAGTGCTCATCTGGTCAAAAGCATGATATTTGATGGGGAGATTGAAGTCATGCTTTGGTGGGGAGTGGAGGGGGACAGTGTGTGTGTGAAAGAGCTGAACTTCATCTTTCGTAGTGGACATCAATCTAAAATAGGAAATATCTAAAACTGAAACATCAGTAGCAACCTAAGCATGTTTTTTTAAGAAAAATGGAGTAAAATTCCAAAACAATCCATTAAGAGAGTTGCAATTGGTTGCTTCTAGGGAGCAGGACTTTGGAGGCAGGTGGGGAGTAGGTATTATTGTTTGCAAAAATCTTATAGAATAATTTGTTCTTTTATTTCTTGATAAAAATTAAAAATAAAAAATTTAAATTAACTTTAGATATAAATTAAAAGCAAAGCAAAAGAAAGAAGGGGGGAAGGGAAAGGAGGTAGGAAGAGAAGAGAGAAGGGAAAAGGAGGCAGGGAGAGCGAAAGATGGAAGATGAAAGACAGGCTCTGCTCTGGCCAGGCCACCCCTTGCTTGTTCCAGGCACCATCCTTTCCAAGCATGAGCCCTCCTGGAAGAGCAGCCAGAAGCAGGGGGATCTGGGAGACCAGACACAGATTCGGGGTTCAGCCTGGGGGCAGGAGGGTGAGAGGAGTTGATGGTCTGTACACACTGGTTGAGTGAGTGAGTGAATACATGAACTTCTGTTTCTCCTAAGTCTTGCAGCTCATCAAGTCACAGAAGTTTCCTAACAAGTTGGTGATTTTGGTGGAAACAGAGAAGGAGAAAATACTGCGGAAGGAATATGTTTTTGCCGACTCCAAAGTAAGTGACAACGAGCTTCTAAGATGGGCCTAGAGGGGAGTAAGGGGACACATGTTTTTTGAGGCTTGCTGTGTGCCAGGGGAACACACCATTAGCTCACTCAGTTTTCAGAACAACCCATCTCACGCCTGGGAAAGCTGCACTCGCAGAGGTTAAGGTATGTGTGCCAGGTCCGCTGGGATTTGAGCAGCCACTGTCTTGGGAATGTGGATTCTTCCCACCTTACTGAGGGGCTCCTTATCTCCTGCATCCCACCCAGCCCGACTCTAGTTGGGAGCTTATCTGGGTTGGACATGGGAGCCCTTTGGGGCACCTCTGGATTTAAATCTGAGTCCTGACCAGTGCTCCCTGCCAAAGGGGGGACCTGCTGGACCAGCTGTTGGAGTAAGAGGGGCTGTGGGTCAGTGGGAGGACCTAATGGGCTTCTGGACAGGCAGAGGCGGGGTGCTCTGGGACCTGACCCTTCGCCTCAGAAATTCCAACTAGGGGCTGAAGCCCATGGTCACTGTTCACGCTGTACTGCACAGCTGGTACGAGGCAGTGAAAATGGATCACAGAGCAATAGGGCAACCTCATGTCAGTGCTGGTTGATGCCACATGTCAGGTACTGTGGCCAAGGCCAAGGCCAAGGGCACCTTGTCAAGTTCTTGGACCTGGCTCCTAATCCCAACTGTGAAGGTAGGGTGGGTTGGTGGGAGGCTGGTGGGAGGTCTGAGGTGCCCAGAACTGGCAGGAATGATAGGAAAAGGGCTGGGATAATAAGAGAATTGGGGCCAGACAGGTGGTGACAGGTGGAGAGAAAGACTACTTGGCTGGGCAACTTCTGGGCACGAGGGCTTAGGTCCAAAAACCCGTTCTGCCCATTGCTGTCAGCTCAGGAGGGTTGTAACACAATGATAAACTGAGGCTGAATCTTGAGCCAACCCCAACTAAAGGCAGATTTCAATAAAGACAGCTGTCATTACGTCTTTGTGAGCTGGTTTCTTCAGAGAGAACTTACTGAGATTTGTATTTATTAGGGTGAATCATAAGAAATTGCTGTCTTTGTAGGTCTGAAGCAGTCAAATATTGATCATTTCATATGGTACAAACTGAAATTTTGTGGACCCTTGTGTAAAGTCAGCCTGCCCTATTGACCCTTTGTGCCCCACTGTGTCCCCAGGAAAGATAAGTGAAAAATATTATGGAGGATATGACAGCCTTCATGTGCCCTTAGTTTCTTTAACTTAAATTTTCTTTTATAATATTAGTAATCTATTCTCACTGGTAAAAAAGTAGCAAATGTAAATAAGCAAAAGTTTACAATAGAATCACCCACGTCCTACTAGTTAACCTTGAACTATACACTTCCAGATTTCTTGTTGTTGGAGGGGGTGTCTGGCCGGTATACCAGATGTTTTTTAAAAATGAAAATGCAATAATGTTATTCATATTGTTTTGTTAATTGGTTTTGTGTATGTAATGATATATTGTGGCCATCTCTCCTTGTTGATAAAGTATTTGTGTACCACAATTTTTAAACCCCACAGTATTCTAGCTTCTGCATGGTCCGTCGTACAATTATTAATGAATCCCCTAAGATTGGACACAAGGGCTATTTCTGATTTTTTTCTCTATTGAAACACGTGCCAAAGTGAGTGCCATGATAGCATTGGGTCTGTGTGCACTTCCTGATTATTTTCTCGGAGGCACATCCTTGCAGTGGAGAGACTGGGTCAGAGAAGCCATTTGCTCGGGACTTCGGACTCATACTTCCAGGTTGCTGTCCTGGGAGTTTGTTCTGGTTTGTGCTCCTGTCAGTTTTCTGGAAGCTGACTGGGTCCTTCCTAAAGTGGCATGTGCAGCGGGGCAGAGGCCTTTCTGAGTGTCTGCCCTTCGCTCCCTAGAAGAGAGAAGGCTTCTGCCAGCTCCTGCAGCAGATGAAGAACAAGCACTCGGAGCAGCCAGAACCCGACATGATCACCATCTTCATCGGCACCTGGAACATGGGTAGGTCCAGGCGCCCCGCCGTCGTGTCACCTCCCCTGGGTTCTGCTTGCCTGCCTCAGACGTCCTCACATGGGCTGGGAGACACACCCAGCTCTCCTTCCTCCCCGCCCCAGGCCCTGGTCCTTGGCACATCTGCACAGCCTCCTTTCTGAGGAATTCTAGACTTTTCCTGAGATGAAGGGTGAGAAAAATGAACTCTAGGACTGTTGTACCCCAAGAGCAGCCAGAGTGGGTTGCTTTGCATGTCTGGATTGGACAGTTTTATGTGAAGAGTCGAAATATCTATGTGAAGGAGCTCATGGGCACCCTGCCAGCCTTAGGCAGCTCACCAAGGGGCCCCAATACTGCAGGAAAGAAGCCCTGAGTAGGGGTGCCAGATATTTCCAGAGAGAGACTTGGTGGATAGAGGATGCCCAATTAAATTTGAATTTCAGATAAACAACAAGTATAAGTATTTAGCTAGACATAAATACTAAATCTGTTTGCTGAATATATATTATGCCAAATATATATACTATATATACTAATATATTTTATATACCAAATATATAAATATACCAAGTATACATTATACTAAATAATTACTTAGTGTAAGTATTCAGCTTACACTAAGATTTGCTTCCCGTACTGGCCAGCTGCCAAAAAAAAAAAAAGTGTTCGGCTAGAAATAAATAAGTAGACAGAAGGTGCCCAGTTAAATCTGAATTTCAGATAAACAGCTATGGCACAGGGCATAATTATTCTGAAAACTACCCATTTATCTGAAATTTGAATGTACCTGGACACTTTGTGTCCCCTCCCTTTTGTCCTCAGCAGAGTCTCAGGCCCACCCGCTGACTTCCTAGCAGCCTCCAGGTGGAAGGGGTGAGCAGCAACCCTCCTTTGAGGGACAGGGGCCACCTGGAAATGAGCCAGTGGCATGTGGTTCATGTGGCCTGCCTGCTGACTGGGGCGGCTGGGGCTTCCAGGAGGGAAGGCTGAGGGCCTCAGCGACCTCTGCTGAACTCCCGACCCGGGTTCTGCAGGGTGCCAGCCCTCCCTGTGCCCGCACACCTCCCAGGCCTGCCAGCCCAAGCCCAGGCATCTCGGGGCCTCAACAGCACTGCAGTAGACCTGCAGTGCCCCGGGGTCCCAAGTCCTCCCTTATCCCTTTCAGTGTCTCTTATTGGCCATCTCATGTCCTTAGCTCTCATTTGGAGGCTCATGCAGGTGGGCGCTCAGCCTTTCCAGTTTTTCCTCTATGAGCAGAAAGTTCTGGTTGGCCGTGGTCAGGGCTGTCCTGTTGCACAACAGCAGGGGGCGCCCTTCCCACAGAAGCCATGTGGAAAGAGCTGGCAGGGTAGTGACCCGCCAGGCCCCGGTGCTCGTGCATCCATGGGAGAGCAGGATTCAGCGGTCGTCAGTTCCTCCAGTTCTTGGCTTGGCACTTGTGAGGCAAGAAGCTCATCCCTTTGGGAAGGAGCAAGTTTCCTCACCCCTCAAGGGCACTGCGAGGAGGGTACACCTCTCATCGTTGCTTGATTGAGCTGCTTCAACTCATGTTTTGAAAGGGGACTGAGGGTGTTCCCTGCCATTCCCCGTTCTCTGGCTGACTCCTGCCTGTCTCAGCTCTCAGCCGAGGTCGCTTTTGCAAGGAAGCCTGTGCTGCCTCCTAACAATGGCTTAGAAGCTTCCATCCTAAACGTGTCAGCTTGCTTGGCTGTCTCGCCAATGGATGGAAATTCCTTGAGGGACAAGACAGTCTCAATTGCTGTTGCAGCCCAAAAGCGTAGGACGGTGTTGGACACCTTGTCCAATTAGTCCAGTCACAATCGAAAATCTTCTGGTGTTTCTAGTTTTTGAATGTTATCTTTCAAAAGAGACTCAACCTTGCTCTGACCCTGACTGACATCCGGGGTGTTCTCGGCACTTAGTCCCCATCAAAGGCATCTCATTAGGCTGCCTGAATGGTTTTGCGTGGCTATGCGACCACCCCCGTGCCTCCCCCGCTCTCTGTTGTGAATTCTCCTGATGCCATTGACTGCATGTGCCTTTCACTCACTTGGTGTTGGGTTTTGCTGTTGAAGGTAACGCCCCCCCTCCCAAGAAGATCACGTCCTGGTTTCTCTCCAAGGGGCAGGGTAAGACACGGGACGACTCTGCCGACTACATCCCACATGACATCTATGTGATCGGCACCCAGGAGGACCCCCTGGGAGAGAAGGAGTGGCTGGAGATGCTCAAGCACTCCCTGCAAGAAATCACCAGCATGACTTTTAAAACAGTGAGCAGCTGGCCACGCCCTGGGGCGGGACTCCGGGTGGGGCTTTGCTCTGCTGAGAGCATCTCAGAGTAGGCTCGGCCTATCATCTCTCAACTTCCAGAGATGTCTGTGGGCTCAGTGGTCGCCCCACTTCCAGGGCCAGAGAGACACATCCAGGGGCTTTGTTCAGAAATTGATGAGGTCTGTGGGGTGTGGCTGAAAATCACTGAGTGATTATCTTCCCGCCCTTGCTTGTAGGAGATAATCTTGACGTCATGGAAATAGTGGCTGCCTCTGTTCTCATCTTTAAGATGCTTTGTTTCATCCATCAGTCATTGTTAGGAATCCCCTGAAGGTTAGGGATTACAGTCAGGGTGCCCCACACCCGGGGGCCAGGGCTAGGGGTTCAGACACCACACCTTGGCCAAGTGTTGCAACGTGCCCTCCCTGCCAGGTTGCCATCCACACGCTCTGGAACATCCGCATCGTGGTGCTGGCCAAGCCGGAGCACGAGAACCGCATCAGCCACGTCTGCACAGACAATGTGAAGACGGGCATCGCGAACACGCTGGGTGAGTAGGGAGGGAACCCATTCTCACAGCACGCTCTGTCTCTCTCACATGTCCGTCTCATCCTGCAGGGACTTCCCTGGGTTCAAAACTGAGAGTTTCACGACCTGGGATGCCTTCAGTCCTGGGCAAACCAAGACATTGGTCCCCCTATCCAAAACTCACCTGGGGTCTACACCAGCACTTCTGGGGATCTGGCTAACATGCAGGTTCCAACTCAGTAGGTCTCAGGTGGAGGCTGAGTCTATAACAAGCTCCCAGGTGACTTCGGTGCTGCTGGTCGGTGCATGGACCCCACTTTGAGTAGTAAGAACCTAGAACACAGGGGTCAACAAACTTTTCCGGGAAAGGGCCAGATAGTAAATATTTTAGGCTTTGTGGGTCATATGCGGTTGCTCGATGGGGCCATCATAGCGTGAAGCACAGGAACGGCCGACACAGTCAATGGGAGGCCCGCACTCCCGGAGGCTCATTTACACACGCAGGCTGGCTTTGGCTACAGGCTGTAGGTTGCTGACCCCGATCTAGACCACTGTTCACCCAGGCTGCATCTGGAAACGTGGGTATCAGCTGCGAGTCGGCGGGGACTAATCAGGGTGCTTCAGAGAACTGAAGTAAGAGCGGGAAGAGTGGGGGAGTGTGTGTGTGAGTGTGTGGGTCTGTGTGTGGGTGTGGGTGTGGGTCTGTATGTGAGTGTGTGAGTATGTGGGTTTGTGTGTGTGTGTGTGTGAGTGCATAGGTCTGTGTGTGTGTGTGTGAGTGCATAGGTCTGTGTGTGTGTGTGAGTGCATAAGTCTGAGTTTGTGTGAGTGCATGGGTCTGGGTGTGTGCGTGAGTGCATCAGACTATGTATGTGAGTTTGCGTGAGTGTGTATGAGTGGGTCAATGTATGTGAGTGTGTGTGAGTGCGTGAGTATGTATCTGAGTGTGTGTGTGTTTAAGTGTGTGAGAGCGTGTGTGGGTGTGTGAGCTTACATATGTGAGTGAGTGTCAAAGCCTATGTAGGTGCATGTGAGTCTGGAGAACATAGAGGAAAAGAATTTCACTAGAGAATTGGAATCTATAATTAAATGGAATTCTAACACTGAAAAATACAGTTACTGAAATTAAGAACTCAGTAGATGGGCTGGCTGGTTAGCTCAGCTGGTTAGCGAGCAGAGTTATAACACCAAGGTCAAGGTTCAGATCACCATACTGGCCAGCCACCAAAAAAAAAAAACAAAGCACCAACCCAGTAGATCAGTTTAACACCAGATCAGACACAACAGAAAAGAAAATTAGTGAACTGAAAGACAGGTATGTGTAGGAATGCTGGTTAATTATCCAGAAAAGAGCACAAAATACTGTCCAGAAAAGAGTATACGACAGAGAATAATACAGAGAAAAGATCTAATATACATGTAATTGGAGTCCAAAAAGGACAGCAGAGAGCAAACGGAGCAGGCATAATATTTAAAAAGATAACAGCCATACCTAGAACCCAGATCCTAGTTTCTAATGTTATTCTTCAATAAGTTAAACTAGAGCTCCTTGGAGAAATGGCTGATTCTAGGGCTAGGGCAGGGAATGAGCAATACGGAGCATTTCAGAGTGCCAGAAAGCAAGGAAATGCTCAAAAGAGCACCCACTTATAGTAGGGGTATGTCCAAGGGACACAAGGGTTAACGAAAGATCTCTCAGTGGCCAAATCTGGAAGAATTTGAGCAACAAAATAAATAAAGTAGTATTGGATAATACTTCAAAGATTAAACATACATGAGCCCATATTGAAATAAATAAATGACTAAATAAATAAATAAATGGAAGAGAAGAAACAAATCTCCTGGGCTAAAGAATTCCAAATAATTCGTGTAGATACTGTGCCCTCAAAGAGGTGCAGTATAACTCCCTGTTCTTTTTTTTTTTTTTTTTTTTTTGTCATTTTTTCGTGTCCGGCACTCAGCCAGTGAGTGCACCGGTCATTCCTATATAGGATCCGAACCCGCGGCGGGAGCGTCGCCGCGTTCCCAGCGCAGCACTCTACCGAGTGCGCCGCGGGCTCGGCCCCTAACTCCCTGTTCTTTAAGCGTGGGCTGCACGTAGTGATTTCTTTCTAAAGAGTACAGTATAAAAAGGGGGGAAAGAGTAACTTTACAGTGGAGAAACCTAAAAAACACTCTCTCAGGCAGATGATCAAGTTAACATCAACCATAATATGTCACCTTGATAATATAAAAACAAAAGCCTATGTAGGTGCGTGTAAGTCTTTGGATGTGGGTTTGTGAGTGTGCTTGTGTGAGTCTGTGTGAGTGTGAGTCCGTGTGTGGGCCACACTGCCTATGAGTGTGTGCTGTGTCAGCCTGCGATGTCAGTGTGTGTGTGTGTGCGTGTGCGTGCGTGTGTGCATTTATGTGAGCCTGAGTGTCCGCGTGCATGTGCGGTGTGCGAGGAGTCCAGGGCGAGGCCGGTGGTTTGTGGCAGTTGGAGTCAGGACAGGCCAGAGTCCCAGAGATAACAGGAAATGGAAGAACTGCTGCAATCGAGCGGCTTTTCTGCTGACAAACCACACACTGTCCACATCCACGCCTCGCTGTCCCTGCTTCCTTCCTGTCGTGGCGAGCCACACCCTGCGCTGCCCAGGAACCTGCCGCGTCCACGCTCCCTCGCTCCCAGCTTCTGCTGCCCCAGCAGCCCTGCCCACGGTCTGCCCGCACTCACACTGACCTCGCCTCCAGCCGCTGCCCCGGAGGGCTCCTGGCCATCCCAACGGAGCCAACTGTGCCAGGCTCAGGGCCGGGCACTGGGTTAGTCACTGAGCAGACAGGAGGAGCCCTGCTCGTGTGGACTCAACACAACAAGCGAGCGAACAGGCGGAAAAGATGATGGTTTCCGAGAGTGACGTGCTGGCGAGAGTGTGGGATAGGGCACAGGCAGTGCCACGACCAGAGATGGGAGGCCAGGGGCCTCTCTGAGAAGGGCCGTGGGACTGAAGTCCAAGGGGTGCAGAGGGGAGGCCTGGGCTGAGTCAGAGCTTCGGCCCAGGCTGGGAAGTTCATGCACACCTGCCCCTCCTCCACCTCCCCTCTCTCCCTGGAGCTGGCCTCCCTCCTCTCCTCCCCCGAAATGGCTCCCAGCCTTAAGTAGCCTGGACAGGAGCTCAGTGCTTGCCTGCCAGCTGATAGGACATCTATCCTGGGAAAAGCTAAGGCCTTTGTGAGTGTGCCCTCTGCAAGGCTGAGTGCCAAGTGCTTCACCCGCATTATCTCATTTAATGCTCCCTGCAGCGGCAGGGACCTTATTATCCCCATTCACAGATGAAGAAACTGAGGCTATGGAGATGTTCCATAACTTGCCCGAGGCCCAGTGATAAGAATGTAAAGGGCAAGGACTTACACCCAGGTTGTCAGGAGCCCAGAGCCAGCTGTTCATCCCAGGCCGCACTGCAGGAAGGGGAGGCCTCTGGAGTGGGTGCGGTAGAGAGCAAAAGCAAGGGCCCAGGGCAGGAAGCCTGGGTGTTCATCCTGGCTCTGCCCCTGATCGGCTTTGGCTGACACACCCTCCAGCCTGCGGGTTCCTCCTCTGAGTCCTGCAGAGGCCGAGCCAGATGATCTCCCAAGGTTCCTTCATCTTAAGGTCTACCCAGAGCTGTCCAACTGAAATGATACAGGAGCCGAGTAGATAATTGAAAATTTTCTAGTAGCCACATTAAAAATAAAAGGAAACAAGCTGGCTGGTTAGCTCAGTTGGTTAGAGCATGGTGTTGTCACATTAAGGTTGAGGGTTCCCCACACCAGCCAGCCACCAAGAAAGGAAAAAGGAAACAGGTGAAACTAATTTTAATAATAGATTTTATTGAACCTCATACATCCAAAATGTTATCATTTTGATAAGTTTTCAACATAAAAAATTATTTGATATTTTACATTCTATTTTTCTTACCAAGGCTTACAATTCCGATGTGTCTTTTACACTTACAGCTCATCTCATTTCAGACCAGCCTCATTTCGTGTGCTCAATAGCCAGGTGTGGCTCGTGGCTACTGCCTTGGACAGAGCAGGTTTTCAAACTTCAGCGCATGCAGAGTCACCTACGGCAGGGGTTGGCAACATATTTCTGTGAAAGGCCAGACGGTGACTATTTTAGGCTGTGCAGGCCTTGCAGCATCTGTTGCAATGACTTGGCTCTATCGTAGTGCCTGAAAGCTGCAGTAGATGATACCTAATGAATGGACGTGGCTGTGTTCCAGTCAAATGCTATTTATGAACACTGACATTTGAATTTCGGATTTAATGTGTCACAACAGATTATTTTTCTTTTGGTTTTTTTCCCCAACCATTTAAAAATGTAAAAACCATTTTAGCTGGTGGTGAGCCATGTTGGCCTACCCATGACCTAGAGGGTTTGTAAAACACAGTAAGGTACTGGGCCCCATTCCAGAATTTCTGATTCAGTAGGTCTGGGGTGGGTCTGAGAATGTGCACTTTGACAAGTGCCCAGGTGATGCTGCTGCTGGTCTGGGGAACATACTTTTAGAATAGATTAAAACATTGACAGAAGAAGGTGTGATCTCAGAGTAGGTGTTAGGTCTCACCAGGAACCTTGAGGTAGTTGGGTAGGAGGTCAGCCTGCCCAGTCTGAGGCACCTCCTGAGTCTTCTTCCCAAGGCTTCTGGCTGCTTTCGATCATCCCTACCTGCTTGGCACGTGGGCCACAGACAGCCCCTTCAGAGCGGGTTCCAGGAGTGGATTGCACCAGCAGCCTCCCTCTGCCAGCCATTTACCTCTGCTCCAGTGCTGGTCACCCGCCACTTCTCCCTCCCCAGATGACACTGTTTTGCTTTCTTGCCTGCTTCTCTTGCTCTTTATGGATAACATTGCCTTACCTTGATTTCCTACCCCATGGCAAGTTTGCCTGTTTGTTATTTTAATGCTTCTTTCTCCTTCTCACCTTTAGGGAACAAGGGAGCTGTGGGGGTGTCATTCATGTTCAATGGAACCTCCTTGGGATTTGTTAACAGCCACCTGACTTCAGGAAGTGAAAAGAAACTCAGGTAATGGAGCTCATTCCCAGGACCAAGAGCCCGTGCTTGGGTTACTTGCCCAGACAGACCTCACATCCCACAGACCATAATGACTTGCTCTGCCCTCACCTGGGACCTTCTGGGTGTCCTGTCAGCCTTTAAGGGCTCTCGTGGTCTCATTAAAGGCAACTGCAGCACAGTAGTGACCTTGCGTGTGGATAAATCTTGTCTGAAGGTCAGAAAAGACGTTTCCTTGTATCATTAACCTAGTGGACACCTAAATACCACTCCATTTCTAGAGGGTAAAACCCCATCTGGGACATCCTTATAGATCAGAGCCAGTTTTGTCTTTTGGTAGCACAGTCACAAAGACCACCATCCAAATATTCACTATTCCCATTCCCTGCTGAGTGGATTCTGCAGCCCCAACACTCGGTGTTCCCAGTTTGGCCTCAAAGGCCCTTTGCGTCTGGCCATGCCCCACCTACTGTAGCAGGCTGGGGGTCTAAGCCTCAGCTCCCCTCAGCTCCCCTCAACCCCCCTTGAACTTCCTACCATAGCAGAGGGGGAACCAATGACTCTGGTGCTAGATGGCTGCTTTTTCCCTGAATTAGGCGAAACCAAAACTATATGAACATTCTCCGGTTCCTGGCCCTGGGAGACAGGAAACTGAGTCCCTTTAATGTCACTCACCGCTTCACCCACCTCTTCTGGCTTGGAGATCTCAACTACCGCGTGGAGCTGCCCACCTGGGTAAGGAGCTGCCTGCCCAGCCTGGGGCTGCACGGACAGAGGCTCCCTGGGCCAACTCAGGGCAGACGGTCACAGAGACGCAAGGCCCTGCAAGTCCCACAGGGACTCAATGCCGCTCTTGTTATGGAGGCTCAGCCCTTCTTTGCGGTTCCCCTCTGCTCACAACCTAGTTCCCGTATAACTGTCATGGCCACCCCTCCTCACCATCACTCTGCCACCCAGGCCATCCAGCTGGCTGGCTGCAGCCCCTTGGCTTACCAGGCACAGATCAGAAGGGGTGTCTCACACATGGCCTGGGCATGTCCTTGTTCCAGGAGGCAGAAACCATTATCCAGAAAATCAAGCAGCAACAATACGCAGACCTCCTATGCCACGACCAGCTGCTCATGGAGAGGAAAGAGCAGAAGGTCTTCTTGCACTTTGGTAAGGATGCCAGTCTCTCCTCTAGGTCCCTCTCCAGCCATCTGCCTTCTCTCTTTGTCCCCAGATAGCCTTACCAGGAGAAGGATTATGCCTGGAGAATAGGGAAACTTGGCCAGATATGCAACTTGAGGAACAAAACTTGAAATCAAAATCTCTCTTTTTCAGAGGAGGAGGAAATCACATTTGCACCGACCTACCGTTTTGAAAGACTGACTCGGGATAAATACGCCTACACTAAGCAGAAAGCAACAGGGGTGAGTCCTCCTCACAGACAGCTCCCCTACCCTCTGTCTCCACTCCTCCCCTGCCCATCTCGCCCCTCTCATGTCTGTTCCCATAAAGGCGAACAGAAAAGGAAAAGCATCCTTGTCCAGTAGGCAAAAAAGAAAAAATTAGAAATCACATGTTGATTTGTGTCACAAGCAAAAACTGGGCCACCAGACTTGTACACAACAAAGAGCTGGACTAAGGACCCTTGTGATTTACCTTCTGTGCAGATATTCTAAGATTCTGGGGATTTTAAAACATTATTTCCTTAATTGGGTTCTGAGGCTCATTTTGCTAAACTGCCAAGTGAATCAACGTGAAACAGGTGTCTTCACTACAGGACTTCTCAGAGCCTTTATGGGTTTAAGAGTGTTATGGTTTTCCATGAGGAAATCCGTGTGCCAAGGTCAACTGGTCACAGAATGTCAATTGATACCTTATGAGGCCACTTGTGTTCCAAGGAACAGTGTTTGGGGAAAGATCCGATAAAACATTTACTTCTTCATTTATTCAAAGATATTTACTCATGGCCTATAATGGGTTAGGTGCTCGCCTAGGTGATGGGAAATCAGAGATGAGTAAGATTTCTACCCGATGGGGTTTACAGTAGGAAAAGCAAGACATGCTAACCACTAGGTGTAACCAGAGACAGAATGTGATGCTGCCAAATGCAATTGACCATTGGGACAGGGAGGCTTCTTGGAGAGTCCCATTCGAGGTGCCTTGAAGGGCAGCTTGCATTTCGACAGGCCGCCCTGACAAGGGGTGAGGGGGGCTGGTATGTTTCAGGTGAAAGAACTGCTGGAGCAGGTGCTGCTGAGGCAGGAAATTCTGGCATCCATCACCTCCCAGGGGGCCCACCATGCAGGGTCCTGAGGGTTAGAGGAGCCGCTTGAAGCCTAAGGAAATAGACAGCGAGTTCAAAGTCTTGTCCTAAAGAGTCCTGGACATCTCCTGGGCTCGGGAGCGAGTGAAGAACTGAGGTGGAGAGAAAGACTAAGCATTGGGTGGATTCCAGAACAGAGCAGGAGAGGAAAAGAACAAAACTGAGAGAAGGGGAGGAGATCCAGGCCTGCTGCCATGAAAAAGGCTGAGACTCCTAGGACCGGACGTCCTTTTAAGAGGTGTGCACTGACTGCTGGGTCGATGGGGTCACGTGGTTTAGTTAAAGGCACTCTTACGGCCGGTCTGTGTGGACACGTTTGCGGGCTAGTGAGTTTGACTTGTTAGTGGAAAGAGACCAGGGCCTGAGATGAGAGAGTGGGTGGTCCTGCATGCCAGGGGATGGGAGGCAACAGGAAACCACTGCAAGTTCTGCTGAGGGACTGGGGGCATCAGAGTGGCATAGAAAGAATTTTGGTTGGCATCATTGTAAAGGATGAGGATGATGCAGGGGGACCAGTGAGCAGACTGTCCTAGTGTCTCCAGCTGAGAAGTAGGGAATCGGGGAGAAAAACCATAAACCATGAAAAGCAAGATATATGGGAACTTGTTTTCAGACTTATTGATTGCTCAACATTAGTGGAAAATCTCAGAGGAAATATCCAGAAGGCAGGTGAAAGTACTAGATTGAAGCAAAAGAGAGATGTCAGGGGTCATAGATCTGGAAGCTATTTGCACAGAAAAGACAGTCACATCCTTGGGAGGAGGTGAGATTATCAGGGAATGAATGGAAGAGAAGAGAAGAGCTGTGGACAGGTTTGGGGCCATCTGCATTCAGAGATTAAGGAAGAAGCAGGGACAGTGAAGGAGACACAGGAAGAAGGCTCGAGTAGCTGGGAGGAGGACCAGCATGCTCCTTGGTGGCAGAGACTCGGGAAGGCTTGCTGGCCAATAGTGTGCATGTGAGTTCGAGCACCATGCCCGCTGAGCTGGAGCAAGCAGTTCCGAGGTTAGGGTGGACTTGAAAGAACAGTCCGAGTCGAGCCTGGGAGGGGAAATCCAAGCAGCAAGAGGGTAAGGGTGGGCATCACTGGTAGAGCCTTTCAGAAATGCTGATGCCTGGGCCTCATCCCCAGGGATTCTGATGCAATGCGGTGGCTGGGGCCCTGATTTATGTATATTTATAGAGCTCCGCAGGGAATTCTCAGGAGCAGCCGATGCTGAGAACTGCGATGTTAAGAAGTAACCATTTGGCAGCATCTATGAAAACGAAATGTGCACCTACCCCGTGACTCAGTAACTCCACTTGGTGTATACTCAAGAAAAATTGGTACATTTGTTCACCGCAAGTTAGGTACAAGAATATTTATAGCCGCTTTGTTCATCATCCCCCAAACTGGAGCCGACCCTATGTCCAAGCACAGGAGAGTAGGTCAATGTGGTACGTCCGTGCAATGGAATACTATTGCCTCAGCAATAAAATGAAAAAACTTTTTTAGAAGCAACAGTATGAGTGAAGGATTATACATTGATTATACAAAAGATTATACACTGAACGAGCCCATTTATGTAAGAGAGTAGGCAAAAATAATCAATGGAGTCATTAGTCACCACAGTGTTCACTGCTAGGAAGTGGTCGTATTGACAAGAAAGGGACATGAGGGAACTGTGTGGAATGATGGAATTTTTCTGTGTCTTGATCTGGGTAGTGGTTAAATGGGTGTATACAAATATAAAAATTCATCAATCTGCACACTTAAGGTTAGTTTACTGAATATAAGTTGTACAAGTAAATAAGTGGGCGATCCAGAAATAGAGGCAGTGAAAACAGAGCATTCTTGAAAGAAAATTGGTAAAAGAAAGAAAAAAGTAATTGGAGGAGATGGCAGAGGTGGGCTGTTTAAGGACGAGGACCTTTATGTTTGTGGTAGAGAAGAAAGCTAGAACATGGGGGGCAGGGATGTTAAGGGGTGTTGTTACCATCGCCAGTCTACCTGGTGTGTCACACCCCATGACGTCTTGTTCACCATTGTAGTCTGAGGGTCCGTGTCGGAATGATTGGATGGGTAGATGGGTGGATGGGGAGACAGATGGAAGAGTACGTGGACTGCGGCTGAATAGTTGGGTAGATGTGTGGGTAGGTGGGTGAGCAGACAAGCAGGGGGTTGGGTGTGGGGGTGGTGACTGGAGTATGCAATTAAAGTACTCAGCTGGAAAAGGTGAGTGGAGACTAATTGAAAACAGGTAAAGGGTTCATCTGAGTCAGAAAGAAAGTAAGAGAAAGCAGACATACAAGAGACCCTGAGGTAGTGAGGGACAGGGGAGGGAACACAGCAAGATGAATTGATCTTACTCTAAAGCGGGGGTCCAGGATGTCTGAAAGTGTGGGGCATGGCAGTGGAGTTGGGACAAAGCCACCTCTAGAGAAATTCTGTAAAGAGCCAAAGGCAGGTGAATTTGAGGATTGCAGAGGCCACCAATTAATCTTTTCTTTTACTAATTAAAACCAAACAGCCCGGCCAGTTAGCTCACTTGGTAGAGTGTGGTGCTGATAACACCAAGGTCAAGGATGTACCTGACCAGCCACGAAACAAATAAACAAAGTAGAGGCATTTTTCAAAGCCCGTGGCTTTCTTTACAGATGAAGTACAACTTGCCCTCCTGGTGCGACCGAGTCCTCTGGAAGTCTTACCCCATGGTGCACGTGGTGTGTCAGTCCTACGGTGAGTCAAAACCCTGAGTCAAGGCAGGCGGGTTCAGAGAAGAGCACCAAGCTGGGAGGTATGAAAGCCCTGAAGCTAAAGGACCTCCGTCTGTCCATCTGTGAAATGGGAGAACCCCCTGCAGCCCCAGTCAGATCACCTGAATGATTTGACACAGCCTCGCTCGTCTTGCACTGCAACATAATAATTATCCCCTGGAAAACCAAACATCCTTAGGGCTTCTGCTCCCACCTGTTTTCATGACTCCAAAGCTAACATTAAATCTCCAGCCTTAAGAACCCAGCTTCCTGCCAGACATCTCCAACTGGCTATCTCAAAAGAACTCAGTCTTTCTAGAACTGTCTTCATTCACTTCTCCCTCCAAATGCTGCCTTTCCTTCTTATCCAAGCTCCAAGCTCTTCAAAAAAGCTGTCTATACTCAGTGTCTACGCTTCTTCACCTTCCAGTCTCTCCTGATCCTTCGAGACACCATGGGATGAGGAAGGTGTCCTGTCTCTCTCACTGATG
Source organism: Cynocephalus volans (assembly GCF_027409185.1). Taxonomy (NCBI): domain Eukaryota; kingdom Metazoa; phylum Chordata; class Mammalia; order Dermoptera; family Cynocephalidae; genus Cynocephalus; species Cynocephalus volans. The sequence continues at coordinate 295,102,755 of NC_084460.1, forward strand.
AGCTGAGTGTCCTTAAGTTCCCATCCCAGTCTGGGCCTTGGGCTCCTCATCAGTAAAATAAAGTTATTGGACCAGAAAAAACTCCATTGCTAACACTCCATAATCTGTTTAGAAGTTCACAATTCTTCAGGAAAACCTAGCACGGTCTCACTTTCTCCATGGAGGAGGCTGTACACACAGTCTTTCACTGAGTCATTTAGCATGGTGGTGCAAGGGCCACAGGACAACAGGTGCAAAACTGGGACCCTTCTGGAGGGTCCAGAAATAAACTCATAATGTGAGTTTATTTCTGCCAAGGGTTTGCCATCCTCGGCTTCTCCCCACTCAGAAATGCCTTCCCTCTCCTGCAGGCAGTACCAGTGACATCATGACGAGTGACCACAGCCCTGTCTTTGCCACGTTTGAGGCAGGAGTCACCTCCCAGTTTGTCTCCAAGAATGGTAAGTAATGGGTGGTTCCTGTTTCTGTTTTCCTTGAAGACAGGGCCTTGGGCCCTCATCTCCTGGTGCAGCAGTCAGCTGTCTACATTAGGTGCAGGCTCGTCTTCCCAGGCAAGCCCACAGTCCATCCAGGTCTCTGCATGTCCAAGCCACATCACGATTCCAGTCCAGAGAATTTCCTTGCTCTGGATGGCAAATATGTCAGCCTTTTGAGGAGTGGTTTTAGTGCAGCCTGAAAAATCAGGGAAATGGTGTTTTCTAAGATGTGGCCTGTCTACCACCAAAGACAGTTTGGGGGGCGAGGGGGATGTGGATGAACATTTATTAGTAAAGCATTTATTTTAGTATGTTTTACCATTGTCCTGTGTAAGGCAAGCAACACTGGTTTTCCATTTAGTATTGTGACATATTTTATTTCATTACATTTAAGTTTAAAAAGTAAATCTACTTAAAGAATATATTAAGTAAATAATAGTGCAGGTGCATGATAGGAGGAGATAGTAGAAATTAGGAAGACAGAATACAGATGACCGAGTTTTGGGAAACACTAGATTAAATAATCTTTAGATTTGCAGATAATTTTTCAAGTAATCCAGCTCAGCCCTGGTTGCCAGGCCACCCTCATCCCAGCAAGGGCCAGGCACTCTCTGTAGTATGTCCGTCCAGCCCTTGGCCTGGGTAACCAGGTAGCTGTGTTATCATCTCTGCTCCCAGCTTCTGTGGTCAGCAGACAATCCGGCCTCACTTAGGAAGGCTGAGTGGGGGGGACCCAAATACAGGTTGGGAAGACTGTCTTGCTCTGGGTCCCTCATGCTGGAGGGCCGTAGGTCAGGCTGGAACACTGTCCTCCTGGGATGCTCTTCTTCAGACTGTTCAGTCTAATATCCACACCCCCAGCAATGGAACCTTCTCTCCCCACCCAAACCTTGGCCCACCACACTGTCTCCTTCCTTACTCTGGCCACTGTGCTCTTCTAGAACCTTCCTGGCCTTTAAGCTCCACCTCTTCCCCAGCTCCCACCCATCTCCCCTTCCTCTGAGTTCCTGCAGCCCATTCCATTTCTCCCCTGTTCTAAGTAGAGCATCCTCAGTGTTAGGCTTAGCCTCCCTCCACTGGGACTCAGTACATAGCAGATGCTTGAAAATACTGACTACCTGGATTGAGCATGGACTGAATGTCTACCTGAGCCTAGGTGCTGCAGGACTTAAAAAGAGAAAGGAAAGAAGGAAGGAGGAAAGGGATGGAGGGAGGAAATATTTGTGCCTACTTGCAAATGGCTCAGAATTTATATGGAAGGACAGAACATTTGTTTAAACCCAGCTTGAGGACACTTGCAAAAGCATCATCTAAACTAACACACTTACAAGCAAGTTAACTGAGTACAGATGAGTTTATGAAGCCCAGAGTAAGCTGTGGGGATAACTGTGCCTAAGGAAGAAAGAGCAGGTATCCCTCACTATGAGAACACAGAGACTGAATAGGTTCGGATATTGAGCAACTGGGCCCTCACACAAACTCCCTTTGCTGGAACTTGTGGGGAGACTGAGGTAGCGAGGTTCAGGGGGTGGCCTGAGGTCACCCAGCTGGGACCAGGTCTGACTCCTTGGATATTGGCTCTCTCGGCTGTGTGCTCCACAGCTGCCAGCCCGTGATTCGTCAGAGAGGCTGTGACCGCTCTTGGGGGTGCTCAGTGCACTGGTGGGTGGTGGATTTCACTGTAGCTTTACTTCAAGGAAAACTTCTCCTTGCACCTGGACTCTCACCTTCCTCGGACCCTAAGGAGGAGCTCAGTACAGCGAGTGAGGACCCCGAGGAAAAAAGCTTTTGGAAAGAGGCTGATTTGAAATGCTCCATCTCCAGGCACGTTGTGGAACTGAATCCCTGTTCTCTGTTCCAGGCCCTGGGACTACCGACAGCCAAGGGCAGATCGAGTTTCTCAGGTGCTACGCCACACTGAAGACCAAGTCTCAGACCAAATTCTACCTGGAGTTCCACTCGAGCTGCTTAGAGAGTGAGTGGCTGAGAGCCACCTTTTGGGTGGGACAGGCCACGGCTCCTCTCATAGAGGCCTTTTCATAAGTGGTGCTCTGCCCCGTTTCGCCCTTCTCTGGAAAGACCTCACCGATGGGCCTGAGTGGGGTCAGAGAAGTGGGACTGCAGGTGGAGGGTCCAAGGGGACACCCAGTGACTGAGTTGGTCACCCCTCACCCCATGGCCTGTGTTGCTGCAGCTCCAGCCCTAGGGGCAGTGGCAGCTACTAATGTCCTGACCCTTCAGTCCCCTGTAGGCAGCTGGAACCCACTTGAGTTTTCCGCCAAGCCAGGGCTCTGACTCAACCCAAGAGTCCTGGGCGAAGTTCCAGAGCCCTTGGGGCCAGCGCCAGGGCCTGAACAGCTGCTCTGTCTGCCCGTCACCTGGTTCCTCTTTCCGACATCATGGGCGTGCTTCTCAGGTGGTCTGCCTGAGAAGCTGGCAACGAGCTGGAGAGGGACAGCCTCCTGTCTGCCAGCAGTGTTTAGCACAAACTGTGTTTAGGAAACACCCTATCTGGTGATGTGTCTGGGGCATATTGTCTATTTCTGGTGACATGTCTGGACATATTGTCTAAAGCTGTTCCATGGCAAGAGAAGCTCTGTGTGGCTTCCAGCTCTCCTGGCTGAGGTGATCTGGATAGTGGCAGAGGGAGAGGAAGGGGACATCCACTCTACAAAAGGAGGCATTTTTTCAGGGCATGGTTGGGATCCTTCCAGAAATCGGGAAGACCTGTGCTGCCAGCTACAATTCTGCTCCCCGCTTTGCTCCCCCTTTCTTCTCCGACTCAACCGGGCCCAGTCCTGGTGACAAAGCTGCCTTCACCATTAAGTCCCCAAACTCCAATTCACCAAGCAGAGTCAAAGCAGTTCCAAAAATGATGAGGGTTTTTGTGCGGGTGTTTTTAATAAACTTTAGAGACATTTGCATACATTTCTATGGAAACAGCATATTAGGAAGCTTAAATTAGAATTTCAAAAGGCTGCTATCTTGAGTGTTGTGGGATGAGCTGTCATGTTTCCTAATTTTCTTGCCTGTGATGTGATGATTTCTTTGTTGCCTGGTTTATTGCAAAGAAGAGCCAAAAAGGAGGGGAAATCTCTTCGATTTTCCTAAAAATAATTAGACCGTCTTGGCAAATGACCATCCCCAGCACAAAAACAGAATCCCCAACAAGCCTGACTCCTAAATGATGCTGTGGCCCCTACAGACATCGAAGGAGGGAGAGCGTCTTCCTTTGTCTGGGTGGGATGACTCTAGGAGTATTTTGTGCCTTGTTCTTGCTCTGTTTTCTGAAAACCAGCCTTCTTGTCTCCAACAGGCTTTGTCAAGAGTCAGGAAGGAGAAAATGAGGAAGGAAGCGATGGAGAGCTGGTGGTGAAGTTTGGCGAGACCCTTCCGAAGGTAATTCCAGAGCAAGGCATTCTGTAGGGAGAGTTGTGCATGCAGCAGGCCAGCGTGCTGGCCAGGGGCACAGCTATGCCAGGCCTGACCAGAGGGAGCGGGAGGCCCGCAGGCCCAGCGCAGAAGAGGCCAGACTCAGCCCTGCCTGCCCCACGAGCAAGCGCTCATTCAAGGCAGTTTACATCACACTTCGGCAATGGTATCAGTGGCCCCATATTCCCAAATGGCTTTCAGTTCCCCAAAGGGAACAGAGAAGGGATCTAGAGGTTGACTCATCTAACCACGTGATTTTGCAAAAAAGGAAGCTGAGGTACAGAGCTGAGAGAAGGTTGCTTATGGTCACGGGGCTGGAGGGACAGCCCCAGGACCAATCCCTGAGACTCCTGGTTCCCCTTGCTCACCTGTTCAGCACCAGCTTGAGGACCAAGTGAAGGGTACAGGGGCCGGCTGGCTCCTACCTGTGCACTGTGAATGCAGGAAGTAGTGGACGTGGCCACGGTCCTGTGTGAGCAGAGGGGGATTGAAAACACGCGGGCAAATCTTAGTGGGAACACAGTTGTCTTTACTGTAGGAAAGATGGTTTTCTACCCAAACTGCTTTTGTGATGCTAAATGGACAGAGGAGGTGTCCTCCGTCATTGAATCTGAGCTAATGAGACACTCCGGATGTTCGTGCTACGCACACAGTGGAGTCAGACCCTGTTTCTTCCTCACATCGCATGGGAGGGATCCAGAGAAGGGGAGTCCAGGGCCGGGTGGATCCATCACAGGACGGGGTGGTCTCCCTCAGAGGTGACACCTGAGGTGAGTTTTAAAGGACAGCCTTAAACAGGTGGAGGGACCCATCTGCTCCTGAGGCTGGGGTGGAACATAGGCAGGTTCCAGGGGCCTGGGCTACTGTTTTAGTCCATTTTGTGTTGCTATAACAGAAATACCTGAGACTGGGTAACTTATAAGGAAAAGAGATTTATTTGGCTTACGATTCTGGGACAGCTGCATCTGGCACGAGCCTCAGGCTGTTGCTACTCATAGCGGAAATGGCAGACAGCCGGTCGGTACAAACAGATCACATGGTGAGAGAAAGCAAGAGAGAGAGAGAGAGAAGGTGCAGGGTCTTTTTAAGCAATGAGCTCTCGCGGGAACTAATAGAGCAAGAACTCACTCATTAATCTCCCCCACCCCAGGGAGAGCATGAATCCATTCATGAAGGATCCGTCCCCATGACTCAATCAGTTTCCGACACTCACATTGGGGATCAAATTTCCACATGGGTTTTGGAGGGGACAACACATCCAAACTCCATTAGCTACCCATGCTGGCATTAACTGTTGATGGGACTAACTCTTGGTCACATAAGGCCATGTCATCTCAGGGCAGAGGCAGATGCCTGAACTCCAGATTCTCCTGATTTGGGTGCAATTCCAGATTACTTAGATGCCTCGGCCAGTTCAGATGGCTCTGATTAGGGTCCCCTGCTGAGGCCCCAGGACAGCTGTTATATAATTCCCCATCCTGGGGCTGCCTTCAGGCCCCAAGTCCTAGGACCCTGGGCTCCAAGGAGACGTTTGTGCCTCACCCAGCCCGACCCCATCCTGCTGCTCCCACGCAGTACCTGGACGGTTGTTTCCTCCTCCAGTGAGGTTGGAAAAGATACCAGCGCCTCAATCCCCCTGGCCCACTCCCTGGTCCAGCTTAGGGACCTCTAGGCACCCTGCCTTCTCCCACTGCCCACATCCCAACTGTGGTCAAGTCCTGCTGACCCTCCTGTCTCTGTCCCACTGTGAACCCCTGGGGTCTAAACCTTTCCTATTTTCTTGCTGAGGGATCCCTGATGGATCTTTCTGGAATGGCTTTTGGCCCTTGCACCCCCTCTTTATCTGGTCAACTCCCTGTGCCAAGTGGTGTGAGCCCCCTGTGCTCTCTGGCCATATCCGCTGTCCCCACAGCACCTCGGGTCCTTCATTCCACTCGAGGCCTGGGTCTAACGTAGTCCCAGACATTGCCACATGTCAAAGCTGAGTGGCTGATGCAGCCATGGGACCCCGGAATGTCCCAGAGCCCCCACTGTGATTTCCAGTCATTTGTTCTGGAACTTTCCGAATGGAGACACAGTGAGTCCATCCTGTTGGTCAGCATGGTGTCAGAGTCCTGCCCCAGGGTCCTTTTGGTATCTGTGGAAAGGAAGGAAGAGGACAGCCTAGAGCAGCATCTGACCTTATTATCTGTCCCTTGTGTGTTGGAGGAACAGCCTCAAGTTGTGGAAAAGTCATCAGTTGCAGGCAGCACCAGGAGCTAGTGTGTGCTTGCTGGAACCCAGCCCTACCCTAGTGAGGTTTGAGGCTCAGTGGCTGCATGCAAGTCCTGGCATCAACACATCCCCGAGCCAGACCAACAGAGCCTCCAGAGCTTTGAAAGATTGCTTGCAGCAGGAAGTCGGGGACAGAGCTGGAATACAGTCGTCTGTGCCTGTCGTTCACTGAGCCACACCTCCAACAACCCACAGGACACTCCAGGCCCAAATGGGGGGCTCTGCTATAGACAGACAGGAGGCATCCTCTCCAGAGGGGGGCCAGGCCTTGTGATGCAGCCTCCCATGCCACCACGTCTTGGGAGGGGGCCAAGAGAAGGACCCTGCTGGGGCAGGGTCTGGGGCAGAGTGGGGTGCAGGAGTCATTCCGGACCTGGTTCCTGGCCCCATTTCCATATCAGCCTGTCCCTCCCCCATGACCCTGGGATATCCAAAGGCCAGGCCCTTTCCCTGGGGCCTTGGAGCATAGCCCAACTTAGGAGGCCTAGAGTGCAGTGCGATGCTGAGGGACAGGGAAGAAAGTTAATTCTGCCTTGCTGGGTATGGTGTACACATGGGTTCCTACCTGTTTGCTTGGGCATGGACAGCAGAGATCTGAATCTGCTTGATAAGAAAATCTTCGGTCTTGCTTTCTCGAGCATTCACCACATCTGGACTAGAGACCCTCATCCACCTGTCCCCCACCTATCAATTCTAATCCTGTGCACTTCTCTCTGCAGCTGAAGCCCATTATCTCTGACCCTGAGTACTTGTTGGACCAGCACATCCTAATTAGCATTAAGTCCTCTGACAGTGACGAATCCTACGGTAAGACTCCCAGGCTAGGCACCGCAACTGCCCACTAGCCCGCAGCCTCTGAAGTGAGGGAGGCGGTGGTATCTTCTTCAAGGAAAGCCCACTTGCCTCTCCCCATCCTATCCCCCTGAAGCTCTTGTCCCATCCCAGGGCTGCCAGAGGGCAGAGGGGCCCTTGCCAGTTACTCATCCTTCCTGCCCTATCAGGCCTGGGACATCACGGCCAGCAGCTGCAGTGCCTCCCATTTATCGAGCCTTTCTTAGGTGTCTGACCTGCACCAGGTGCATTGTGGGTATTATTTAAGACCTGCTAAGACCTTACGAAGCAGGGACTATTCTCTCAATTAGTAGATGAGTAAACAGGCTCAGAGAGATCCAGTGACTTGCCCAAGTCACACAGGTAGTCATTGGCTGAGCCCTAGTTTGAACCCAGGCCTGCCCACACTGCTGCACTTCTCACGCATCCCCAACTAACCTCCTCAGCCCACCGGTGCAGAGCTGCAGGCCCATCCTGCTGGGCAAGTCTCTAGAACACCTGCTCAGGCACAAAGGGGCTGGTTCTTTGGTCCCCCAGTGGACACTCTCTGCATGAGGACCATCTTCCTCCAGCCAGAGGGGTTTGGGTTCAAGTGTGGTAGGGTTCCCTGAGTGGGGCTTGGGGTAATGGAAACATCTGCTCAATGCTCTCTGGTCTTCTGCTTGGCACTGCCCAGTACCCAGACTGGGCAAGCTTGTAGAGGCTGTGGCTCCACCAGCTGTCCCACAATAGTAATCACCCCATTACTAGTGATCTTTGTAATGTCTTCAGCCCATCCGTGGCTCCAGCCCAATGTCAGGCTCGCCCTTGCACTTGGTACAGTCAGTGTGGCTAGAGCATAGGGTGAGAGGGGCAGGTGGCCAAAGAAGCTGGAGGCAGGAGCCAGATCAAGCAGCTCTGTACAAGCCAGGCTAAGGATAAATACCTTATCCTGAGGGCAGTAGGGAACCATGGAAGTTCAAGCAAGACAGTAACAGGATCAGATTCACATCTTAGATAGAAATCTGTTGTTTGCAGTGATCGAGGTAAGAGACGAGGAAGCCAGGATGAAAGTAGTGACAGTGGAAAGGGAGAGAAAGGGATAAAATTGAGAGGTATTGAGTAGGTAAATTGTTTGGTCATGGGGACTGAAGAAAGGGGGAGTCAGGGATGACCCTGCACTCCAGTTGGAGCAGCTGAGCTAATGTTTCCTTTTCCTGCATAGTCAGTTGTGGTGCAGCAGGTGAAGGGGGACGAAGAAGGCACAGCCAGAGGGCCAGCGCACTTCTCAGGCTCTTCCTGCCCCTGGCTTGGCTCAGGGACCCTCTTATCAATGCTGCACTGGGAGGGGGTGAAGGGCACAGATTCTGGAGCCGGGCTGCCTGGTTCAAGTCCAAGCTCGTGTGGTTACCTACAACAGTAGCTGCGTGAGCAGAACAAGTCACTTCAGGTTTCCAAGCCTCCTTTCCTCACCTCTCCAATGAGGGGAGAGACAGTATGACACCCAGGGCTTGGCAGAGCCTGCACAGCAGATGACCCTTGCACAGGGTCAACCTGTGTCTAGAGCCCCTCTCGTTACCAGCTTCCACCAAGCAGCAGTCAAGCTGCTAGTGACAGGCAGGAGGATCCACGTGGAATCTGGAATGTTTGAGGCTTTTGTGGCAGGAATCCGGCAGTACACGAAGCAGATGCTTCCACTGACTTCAAGCACTGTAGTCCTCCGATGTGTTCTGCCCATGACATTCATACTCACGAAAAGCTTGTCGTTATGATAAAGAGGAAAAAATCCACAGTCTCATTCCCTAATATAGCAATCATGTCTGTTTAGGTTTCACGTTTCCATCCTCACCCATAGGCATACATAGATTCACATATTATGATTGTCACAGATACTACTTTATATTCTGCTTTGCTCATCTGGTATTGGATAATACACACTTTCTGTGTTCCTTCTACACAGTCTTTCTGATTGTTCCTTTTAATGGCTGCATAATATTCCACATATTTACTGACTCTTCATCTTAAAAAGTTTCTCCTTGTTACTATTATTGAGACTCCCCAATTATTTCTGTTAGTGTTATCAATAACACTGAGATGAATCTGTTTGTGGACATTTTTTCTTATTCAGCTGCATTTTTTGTTCTTTTGGATCATCTCCACAGGATCAGTTCCCATGTTTGCTGGGTCAGAGGATATAAACATGTTCGTGATCCTTGACACTTGTTTATCAAACTGCCGTAAAGGCTGTCTCAGTTGACCTTGCCACGTCCAAGTGTACAGGTTTCCCCAGAACCTTGCTGGCACTGGGTATTATTTTCCTTCCTTCTCTTTTGTGCTAATTTCATGTCTATGAAAGAGCACCTTAGAGCTTCCTTAATTTGCATCTTCGATGGCTAGGAAGGCTGAACTATTTTCCATTTATTGAAATTAACCAGCTACAGTTCTTTTTGTGTGAAACGTCTGTTCGTATTATTTGCCCATTTATCTGCTGGGGATTGATTTTTGAGGAATTCCTCATAGAGTTAGATTAAGTACGCCTTGTCTGTGCACCTGCCTGCAGATGCTGTTCCCAGTCCGTTTCCTTTATATCTTAGTAGTTTTCTTTGTGAGGAGGTTTTAAACTTGTGTATCCTCTTACCTGCCAGTCTCATTTTGTCATTTCTTGCATCGATTCAAACCTTGGGAAGTTATCATCCCCTGCTGCGATTGGATTGGTATTTCTGGTTTTCTGCTGGATTTTCTACAATTTATGTGTTCTTTTTACATTGAGTAACCTAAGGGGTTCATTCTGCTGTAGGGCTTGAGACATTTGCCCCAAATTGCTGAGGCATTGTTCTAAGGGGTTTACTAAACAATCCTTGCCTGGGCTGTCGTTTGGCAGTAGAGCTGAATCTGCAGGCGAATCTCGGTGTTTCTGCAGGAAGCAGAGGGCCTTGACTGGTTGTCCTCCCCTCCCCCCAGGCGAGGGCTGCATTGCTCTCCGGTTGGAGGCCACGGAAACTCAGCTGCCCACCTACACGCCTCTCACCCACCACGGAGAGATGACGGGCCACTTCCGGGGAGAGATTAAGCTGCAGACCTCCCAAGGCAAGACGAGGGAAAAGCTCTATGGTAAGCGAGCCCCTTCCAGCCCCTGCATCGGCCCAGCTGGCTAGGGATGTGATTGCTCTCCGCCAAGCTGGTGAATATTCTCTCCTCTGTGACCTCGGAACAGAAATCCTGCATTGGAAAGGGTCTCAGAGACAATGGGGCCCGGCCCTGACCTGGTTCAAGAATTTCCCAACAGAACCCCAACCACCCAGCAGCCATTGCTCTTCCTGACCCCAGTCAACTTCCACCTTTAAGGGCATGAAGCTTGTGACATTTCCAGGCCCCCAATCTCACCTTTTAGCAGTCTTTAGGCCTTGTCACTACCTGTTAGCACTTCTGCCACAAGAAGGACCAAGAGTACAAAATAAACCCACCTGATACTAAATAGCTTCTTACAGGCTACCGTGGGAGGAGACTTCAGCTATGGCTTCTGTTGAGATTTAGAATTTCCTGTGTGATCCTGGCTCTTTCACGTGCCATATGGTGCCCACTCATATATACAAACACACCCTTGTATGCACCTAGAGCCTTCCCTTGGGGTACCCACCCTGGACTTGCACAGCTTCCACATTGCTCTCATCCACCGTGTACATCTGGAAGCCCCCACCCTCGTCATTAGCACATTTCTGGCCCCTTACTCCAGCTCCAGCCACCCTCCTAAATGGCAGTGTCCTCTAGTCTTCTCTGCCCCAGCTGATTGCGGCTCTCAGAAATGAGGCCAAAGCAGCCATGCTTGGTAACAAATACTCATCACAGGTGGTTCCTATTCCACATGAAACACCAACCTGGGGAGTCATCCCCTTCCTGTCCCCAGACCCTGCTGATTCATATCTTAGATAAAAATTGTCACCAGTCTGTTATGAGAACATAGAAATGTGGCCAAGAGACCTGAATAACATAGCGGGAACACCAAGGAGTGTCTATATTTGAATTTGTAATTTTCTCTTAATCCTGCCCCCAAATTTGAAACTTGGAAATTAACTTACACTTCCCAATAGTATCCAGCACATTAGAACTTCTCTAGGGCTGAGCCCGTGGCGCACTCGGGAGAGTGCCGCGCTGGGAGTGTGGCGACGCTCCCGCCGCGGGTTCGGATCCTATATAGGAATGGCCGGCACACTCACTGGCTGAGTACCGGTCACAAAAAAGACAAAAAAAAAAAAAAAAAAACTTCTCTACTTAAAATAATAAAAGATGTGAGAGGTAGAGAGCTGCCCAAAATTGGTTAATCAAATAGTTATCCCTTTTTACACAGGTAACAGCTGGTTTTTCCCCTTCTCTTCTTTGCTTTAATTCCTGCTCAAAAGCATTCAAAATAACAATGCCTACAATGAATTGGACTTTGTATACTTGATGGTATACGAAATGATCATCTCATGCATGTCATCTCCTTTATCTCTGGCAACAGCCCCGTGAACCAAATATAATTAGGGGAAACTGAGGCATAGAGGGTTACGTGATTATCTGACAGGCACATACCTAGTAAGTAGCTAGGCCAAGGTGAAAGTGCAGGTTCATCCAGTGGGAAGGTGGAATTCATAAACAGGATGATTTCCTTCCTCTGATGTGAATAGCAAGAGTGCAGGATTCACTGCAGAGGGCGGGCACCGCAGCCCCGCACCCCCGCACCGAGGAAGGCTGTGTCCCTCCCTGGTGCTGCTTCCCACGGATGTGGCTCCCGCTTCTGCCCTGTGGGAGCTCCTTTCTCCAGCAGGACAGTGGGTTGGGGTGATGGGGACAGGGCATCTCTGCAACCACAAGTCAGGGTCAGAAACGAAGATGGGGGTCCCAGCTTCCCTCTCAGCCATGAACAGGTTGGCTTTGAGTACCAAATGCTGTTATGAAGCCACCTTGTTGTGTTTGTTCTTTTCTAATCTGATGAGAAATATTTGCCTGTTTTGTCGCTTGCTCAGACCAATGAGTTGGAAATGTCACACACAATGACGGCTGTGAGTCACACATGCCAACTCTGCTCCCTCTGGAGCTATGGCAGGCATAACCAATCAGTCCCTGAATTCTTAGGAGGCCTTAGGATCTTGCTTAACCCACCTCCGCTGGTTAGCTATTACTCACTGTTCACCTCTGGCCTGCACATGGAAACCACTTTGCCATCCCTGGCCCAAACCCTGGGGGCTGGGCCCTCACTTGCTCTTTCCTTCCAGACTTTGTGAAGACTGAGCGGGATGAGTCCAGCGGGCTGAAGTCCCTGAAGAGCCTCACCAGCCACGACTCCATGAAGCAGTGGGAACCAGCCAGCAGGTAGAGCGGGGGGGTTGCCAGGGATTCGTTACAAACTAGCATGGTCTGCAGACCCGGGTCCCAGGAGAGGTAAACTGGAGCATGGAGAAACTAAGCAAGGAAGCCTTGGCCTAGAGGAAATGCTCTCCTGCCTTCAGCTCCGCAGGTCTTCCGACCACAAACCACGTCGCTGAGGAGGTTGGCGTGACTGGGACAGAGCCTGGGACACTCTTCTGTGTTGGAAAGTTCAGTACAGCTCAACTAACATTTGCTGAGCACCTACAGGTTCTGGAGAAACCAAGGCCAATTGGGTGTAGCCCTGACTTAGAAACTCACCACCTAGTAGAAGGATGTGCAGTCCAGGAAGAAATGACTGCTGAGATTGCGTAGTGATTCCAAGTCAACGAATGGTTGCCGTGTCTCCTATGGAACCAGGGACATCAGGAGTTGTGGGGTGTGTGGTCCACAAACCCCATCCTGTTACTTACGGGAAAAGTCACTGGGGGAAAATGTATGCAGGTTGTTCTTGGCAGAGACAGAATGGGAATAATTTAGACACTAAAGTCTATATTACTAGGGGACAACCGTCCCCAATAGCAGAGTCACCTCAACTTGCTGATGTGTTCTTGAGCTGGTGAGTTCCAAAGTCAGGCCGGAGCAGGTTCTGGTCTCTGCCGGCTCACCTGCCACAGCGGCGGGCATGGCTGGTTCCTTTTCTCCTTCAGTCCCACCCCGCCCTGTGCAACAGGAACTCCCATCTCCAGCCCATTTCCTGGTCCACTTCCGACTTCTGATGTTCATAGCCATGGGCCCTAAAGTCCTCCTTACTTCTCCTTCCATTGTTATCCCATCAGCAAACATGTTCTAGCTCTAAAGGGTACTTGGTTCCAGAACCAGGATCAGTGTAAGAAGACAAATGCTTTTCCATCGTGACTTGTACGTGTGTTCAAAGTAGCATTTATTTCTTAAGCAAGCATTGGCAGATCCTTATAACCTACATCCTCAGAACTCAGTTCGTTCTCATGAGACGGCTGTCTGACACAGGCAGCGTGCAGTGTGTGTAATGGGGTCACCTCACCTGGGTCTGGGCCATCTCCATAGCTTTAAACTGCCTGCCCCCCCATTCCACGTTCTAGCCTTGACCTCTGTGACCTCACACTCATCTCTCCAAACACCATTATACCTCACACACAGACATGCAAGCCCACATGTCCCAAGTGGACCTGTCCAGAGTCTCCTCTGAAAATCCCCTCCCTACCAGCCCCCACTCCGCCCCGCCGGCACCCACAGCTCTCGGCCCTGCTGGCCTCTTGAATCATTCTCCCATTGCCTACTGGCCTTCAGACTGGCTTGAGACAGGCCAAGCCGCTCAGGGCCTTTGTATTTACACTTACCTCTGCCACGACCTTCTCCCCTTCCTTCTCTCTGCCCTGCTTAGCTTCTTATCTTATCTCAGCTGAGAGACCACCTCCTCAAACAGGTCTTTTCTGCTCACCCTCTGCCCGGCTGGTCCCAACCCTCCTGCTGGTCTCGCTCTCCGCCTCTTGTTACTCTCCATCAAACTTCAGCACTGTATGAACACCATGTCTCTCTGTCACTGAGCTTGCTTTTGGTTTGTCTCTTCCATCAAATGAGCTCCACAAGAACACAGGCCTTCTTCCTGGCCCAGGGCCTGGTGCTTACTAGGCACTCAGTGACTATTGTGTTGCATGGATGGATGAGTGAATGAATGAGTGAATCCACTGCCCAAAGAGTAAAGGAGTTGAGGAGGGGACTGGGGGGACATCAGAGGACACTGTCCTTGAGCTGGTGCTGACCCCGAGAAGTGAAGGAGCCCTGAGATGTGACTCTATCTTCCCTCCAGGGCCCCTCCCTGCAGTGGCTCCGGCATCACTGAAATCATCAACCCCAACTACATGGGGGTGGGGCCCTTTGGGCAGCCGATGCCCCTGCATGTGAAGCAGACCCTGTCCCCTGACCAGCAGCCCACAGCCTGGAGCTATGACCAGCCACCGAAGGACTCCTCCCTGGGGCCTGGAAGGGGAGAGGGTCCCCCCACACCTCCCTCGCAGCCACCCATATCACCGAAGAAGTTCTCATCCTTGACAGCAAACTGGGGTCCCTGCCCTAGAACACAGGAGTCAAGGTGAGCGTCCTCTTCATTAAGACCTCTCCCTTCCCTCTTACAGGAGTCCCCTAGGTTTTTAGACCAGAATGGAAGCCTCTCGAGGGTAGGGATTTGTGTCTACTCTGCTCCCTACTTGTCCTCGGGACCTGGAGCACAGCAGGCATTCAAGACATGTTAGTGGCATCTCCCATGTCCTAACCTTTTGGTGCAACCTGATTAAAAAAAAAAAAAGTAGAAATTTTTAAAGATACTACAGAGAAAAGCAACCTCCTGTAAAAACTACATTTATTGAAAAATATGTCTCTAGAACCACTGAACCATGGGGTATCTCCAACTCCCTGGAGGACCCTGTGGGACAGGGGTGGGAGTTTCCATGTAGAAGCCCCTCCCAGCCCCAAGTTCCCTTCTCCTCAACCACATGGGAGGGTCCCTGTTCCCACTGCAACTTTCTAGTCGCTCCTGTGGGGACAATTAGTAAAAGAAGGAACTGGGACTGGGGACATTGAAAGGAGGTAGAAGAGCCAGCCTGCAGTGGTTTGGCCATGAAATTTGACGAGTGGTTTGGCCATGAAATTTTGGGGAAGCCCAGGAGGGTAGAGGAAGTTGATCTGAGTCTATAACTAGTCCAGACTCAATGGGAGCCAGAAGGGAGCCAGAGAGGAGTCAGGCGGGCAGCCAAGGCATGAAGTTAGTGCTCCCAAAGCCACAGCCACTCTCATGCGTGCTGCCTGCAACATAATAAGCCACGCGTGCCCAGAGCAGAGCATTGCACCTCATGGAAACATGGCTGGGGAGCCCTGCACATTTCTCGTCACCATAGGATGCCAGATGGACAGAAAAAGTGCAGACCCAATTAACAACAATTGAAGATGTGCGAAATGTCACGAGTATTGTCTTCCCCAGGGGCTGTCTTTATTGTTTCATGATGACATCAGGGGCTTGCTCTCAGCCTCTCGTCCCCTGATGCTGTTTGTTGTCTTGTCCTTTTTTTCATGAGGACTTGAGTTCCTCACTGGTGCTGTCTGCACCTGGCTGTTAGGAGCCAGTGAAGGGGGCATTGTCCACCACACTGTCCTCCTGAGGCTGCTGCCAGCTCCAGCCTTCCCATGCCTGGCCCAGCTGGGCTTTCCTCTGGATGGAGAAGCAGTTGACAGTTTTGTTCCCTAAGTCTTTCCTCTAACAAATGGATCAGTAAAGGGAGGGAGGGAGGGTGGCGAGAAGGACAGAACAGGACAGGATAAATACATAGGATCGCCTATGAGCTCAGCAGTGTCCATCTCTACCTCTGGTTTACAGGATTTGTTAATAGTCTAATCTCTGGTCATTCCCTAAGAAACTTGGAGAAACTGCCTCAGTTTCCTCCCCTGGGAAATGAGGACAAAAGCTACCGTATGGTGGGTATCGAGGTGCTGTTTGGTAAGGGCCATCTCTTTGGTGACCCAGGGAAATGGAGATGTAAGCAACCACAAAGAACAAGGAACATAATCACTCAAGTGAATGTTTTTTAAGTTCCCAAAGTCAATGGATTTTTGTGCTAACAATTTGAACACAGCTTGGTGGGGAGCATATTCCCTCCAGGCCCTCGGGTGACAGCTGCAGAATGGGGCATCTGCAGGCAACGGGTCCCCAGAGTGGCATTCTAAACTCACTTCTCACCAAGGAGGTGATTAGAAGCGAGAACTCCGCATCTCCCATGTCTGCCTGCAGCCCTCTCTGCTGCTCAGGTCCCCGGCTCAGTCTGAGTGCAGGCTGTGGATAAGGGGGTGTCACCAGTGCCATCTGTGTCCTCCCACCATTGCCTTGGACCCAAGAGGGGTGACCAAGCCATCCTGAGTTGTCCAGGGCTGTCCCAGTTTTAGCACTGAAAGCCCCATGTCCTGGGAAATCCTTTAATCCAACCCTTTAATCCTGGACAAACAAGGATATCTGGCCACTCTAGATCACAGTCATGTGGTTAAGAAGAGAACTCTGGTCGGACCTTGGCCCACACCTGGATTCTTTAGAGAAGACAGAGAGTCACAGACTCCTGCATCTGAGAAGTGAGGTCATTTGCCACAGGAATTACTCTGTCCTGTGGATACTGGTTCACTTAATCAACAACCGTAGCCCGCTGGGAGTCAACTTCTGGTTACCTTTGGCCAGGGGAGTTTGACTAATTTTTGAATAAGTAAGACTTATTTTCCCAGTCTCTTCCTGTCCCACCCAGCCTTCCCCTCTCTGCGGGTGAGAGAAGCTGCCTCCCAGAGGGAAAATACTCTGGTCTCCATCTCCCTGCTCTTTTCCCAGAGGAGTGAGCTTTGGAATCGCAAAAAAAATGCCTGCGCCCAGGATTCTGTTCCTGGTCCTGCTGCAGGTCTCTGAGGGGAGTCCCCTCCTCTCCTTTCAGCCACTGAGAGTGGGCAGTCAGGTGTAAGGCCGTGAGTTTCATTTTCTCCTCTTTTTCTTGCTTCCTCATCTGAAAACTTCTGATCAAAACTCCTGCACCCTCTTCCCTAGGCTGACTCAGAGCAGAGGTCTTTGGGGACCCAGATGGGTGCAGAAGGAGGCCTGGGGTAGAGGGGTGGCTTTCCAAAGTCTTTGTTTGAGGCCCCAACATTTCTAGTTAGGCAACCGCTTCCAGTTCTTTCCAAAAACTAATGGGCAAGAATCCGGAGTCTACAGCCAGGCCCCCTCTGGCATGGCCCTGAGGCCAGCCTTGCCGCACTGCACCTGTGGAGAGATGTCATCCGCCTCGTCCCCTGAGCCCACGCCTGCTCCCAAAAGGGGCTATTAGCTTTGGCTGTTGAGCACCTTCTGAGCACTGTTTCTGCACACATTCCATCAGTAACAGGCATCACGGCTTGAACAGTTCAGTGGGCTCCAAGGGACTCACATTTTCCTCTTGACAGTTTCCTTTTTTGCAGAAAGCAGAACCTGGAACACTCCCCTGGGAGATAATGCTGTTGGTCAGAAAGTAAAATGTTTTCCCATTTCTCATGCTCATAATTTGCTCAGCAGAAAATCACCTCAGGTAAAAGCAGTGATAAATCAGAAAACAACAAAAATCAACTACATTCTATATTGATAAATTAAAATTTTTTTAAAAAATCAGAAAAACAAAGGCAGCTCTTGCCTCCTTTGGTTACTATGTGGAATTCTTTCTCCATCTGTAGGTCAAACAGGCCTGTGTTTTGCTACTGGTCTTTGTTTCCCCAACACCTACATCTGTCCAGGTTCCCTCTGATTTTCACCATGACCCCCATTAATTTCTTCCCACTATGTTATGAGATGAAGAAACCACACTCACCAGGAGCCCTCTAGGGAGAAGACTCTATATAGCTGGGAAGAATATTGTGCTCGTTGGGAATGTCGGCCCCCTGAGCACAGACTTTGTTGTTGGGTTCATGGCTGCTTCACTGTGCCCAGGGCAATGTCTCACATATACCGACTTCCTATGTATTTGGTAGATGGAGCTTCTTGAGCTGAGACCTTCAAGTAGCGCAGATGGTCACTGAGGATGAGGTCTGATGGCTTGCAGAGCTTCTGTCTCCCTGAGAGGCCATGCAAGTGAGGGGTCAGAGCAGAATTGCTAGAGGTGGGGAAGAGGGTCAGGTGGGGTCTGTCAGCAGTGAGGGGCAGGGGCTGTGCAGGGCAGGCTTATCGGATGAGGATAGGGGATTAGTATTGGGGGTGCCATGTAAGTTCACTCTTCTATTTCTCCTACAAATTCTCCAGTGAAGTCCCCCTTGTTCACTGATGCTCTGGTGTGAACAGTTTTTGTGGTGGAAAAGGTCTAAAGCCAGAACCGAGGTTGCCTGTTAGGACAACATATAAGTGACAGTACCATCTCCTCTTTTTAAAAAAAAAAAAAATTTTTTTTTTATTAAAGTGAAATATACATAACATAAAATAGACCATTTCAATTTGAACAATTTGGTGGCATTCAGCACATTCACAATGTTGTGCAACCACCACCTCTATCTAGTTGCAAACATTTTTATCACCCCCAAATAAAAGCCCAGACCTGTGAAGCAGCCACTTGCCAATGTCTTCTCTCCTGAACACGTTTCTTCTCTGCCCTCCTCCTCTTCCTCACAGTTCGAGGCCTGGTGACCTGGGGAAGAACACAGCCGAAGCTCTGCCTCTGGAGGACCTGCAGCTGACCAAACCAGAGATGTTTGAGAACCCACTGTATGGGTCCGTGAGTTCCTTCCCTAAGCCGGTGCCCAGGAAGGAGCAGGAATCCCCCAAAATGCTGCGGAAGGAGCCCCCACCCTGCCCGGATCTAGGGACGGTGTCACCCAGCATCTTGCTCACCAAAGCCCAGGAGGCTGAGAGCAAGGGGACAGGAAAGCAGGCCCTCACACCCTTCCTCAGCCCCACACCCCGGCTCCGCTCCTTCACCTGCTCATCCTCCCCCGAGGGCAGGCTGGCCAGTGGGGACAAGAGCCAAGGGAAGCCCAAGGCCCCGGCCAGCTCCCAAGCCCCAGTGCCAGCTAAGAGGCCCATCAAGCCTTCGAGGTCGGAAATGACCCAGCAGACAACACCTGTCCCAACACCGCGGCCACCCCTGCCTGTCAAGAGCCCTGCAGTCCTGCACCTGCAGCACTCCAAGAGCCGCGACTACCGTGACAACACCGAGCTCCCCCACCACGGCAAGCACCGACCAGAAGAGGGACCACTTGGCAGGACCACCATGCAGGTGCACTCAGCCACATGTGGGCTCTCATGCTTATGTGTGTGCCTGCTTGTGCATGTGTGTGTGTGTGTGTGTACATGTATGTGCATGTGTGTGTGCGTGCATATGTGTATGTGTCTGCGTGTGTGTGTCTAAGTGTGTGTGTATGTGTGTCTGCCTGCAGGCATGCATGCATCTGTGTGCACCTGCGTGTGATTGTCCTAGGAGCTGCTCCACAAGGAAGGGCTGGAGTCAGGGTTGAACCCAGGCCTGTCTGTCCCCAAATTCCCTGACCTTACCTTGCCTCTATGGTGATCATTGATAGGGGTAGAAGAGGGGCTGTAGATAAACACTTAGCCCTGTGTTAGGCCCAGAGGAATAAAGCTTCATAAAGAAAAGGAACCTAGATCATGTATATTTTATTATTGTCATCACTAGTATTAGTACTTAAAAATTTCCCAGTATTTTAGACACTTCAGACACAGTAACTCCTTTCTTCCTATAAAATAGGTTTCTTTTGGACAAAAACTAATAAAAATTTAGAACAGACTCTGGAGCCAGACTGTTGGATTTGAATCCCAGCTCTCCCACTTCCTGGCTCCGTGCCTTGAGCCTCAGTTTACCCATGTGTAAAAAAGGGGCTATTAATGGTACCTGCCTCTTAGATTTATAGGAAGAATTAAATTATATCCTATACTATTATGTATCATTATTACATATTATCATTTATATATAATTATATATTTATATTATACATTACATATAATTTCATATAAATACTCTATATATGCATATATATTCAAATATATAGAAAGTGCTTAAAACAGTGTGTATTGGCCCTTTTCAGCTGCACATTAAAGGAAACCTGACCTAGCCCACAGCATGCAAGACCACGCAGTCACTGAGCTCAGTGTAGCCTGGTGAGAACGTGGCCCTAACAGCTTTTCTGTTCTTGTTCCGCAGTGAAGCCCTTGGGAGCAGCCGGCAAGTTGGAGCCCAGAAAAACAGCAGGAAGCCACTTGGACCCTCTCCCAGACCTCCTGCGGGCTCCTCCCACCTAGCTTCCTATGCACGGCTTTGTATTGTTCAGGGAAGGGCCTAGCTTCTGCGTGGTCCCAGGCGTGCACTGGCTGCAGAACTCAGCACTATGCGCCAAGGCCAGAAGGAAAGACATGCACCAGATGGGCAGCAAATGCCTCACCCCTGGGTCCTCAGCTTGATCGTGGTACTGGGGACCCCAGCACCTTGTGCAGGTCGCCATTCTGAAGAAAGGAACTGAAGCCCCGATTCGAGGGTGGAGATATAAATAACAATAATAATAATAATAATAATAGCCACATGGACCGAGCACACGGTGTAGCAAGTGCCGTGCCAAGTGCTTTACGATTATTATGTCAGGATGACCTCCAGAGCTGAGTCTCCGGCCAGCTAAAACCACGTGCCCAAACCCACCTGTTGAAAACACTGTGAGTCCTCAGGGGTTTGGACAAAGCATTAAGAAGGCCAGTGCCCTCCTGCAGCACGACAGGGGCTCAGCCTCAGGGAACTGAAGAGTCTGAGAGGTGGATTTAGGGTACTAAGAACCTGGTCCTGTCTAGCTTCAGTGATTCCTTAGCTCAAGCCCTGGGAGTTCTGGCATAGCTGGCGCTGAGAGCAGGGATCTATCTACCTGGTTCTCTCAGTTCTTTAGTTGGAAGGAGCAGGAAAATAAGCTCCTACTCTCTGGGGGAGAGCTCCAGCCTCAGCCCCGGCTAGGGATGCCTAGGCCTGTGCAGGGTCTCCTGTGCTGGGCTTCCTGTTCCCTCCTCCAGGTGGGCAGCCACCACCAGGCCATGGGTTGACTCGAGCCCCCAACACTTATCCCATCGTGCTAATAGAAGAGTCTTTGCTGTTTCTCCAAAAGCCAAACTCTGCAGCTGGCTGCCAGGGAGGGTGGGCCTCTTGCTTCCAGGCTCTTGAAATAGCGCGGCCTTTTCTTCCCGAGCTCTGGGTCAGCCCTGCTTCCTCAGTTACTAGGAGAGTAGATTTAGTGGTGTCTTTTCTCGTGTTGCTTTTTTTTTGGCAGCAGGCTGGTACGGGTATCCAAACCTGTGACCTTGGTGTTATAAGGCTGTACTTGTGTTGCTTTTTGACATAACAGAGTTGATGTAAGAAACCAAATTCAGAGGCATGTGCAAGTGCAGGAGAATGGATACGTGCCCCACTTCCCACGGGTATCAGTCTGTGTGACCAATAAATTATGCCTTTCTCACTCTGCTGCTGTCTGCATGGTATTTTTTTCTGACATTCAGAGCCACAGACATGTTTCGTGGCCATGAGGCTGCAGAGCAGCAGCCAGGGCAGGGGGAGGCCATTGAGGGCTCACGGTGGTGATGGGAAAGCATTAGGGCATTGCCCTGACTGGGTGGGACACCATAGGGCCAGTTCGAAGCTGGCCATAGACCAGGAACAGGGGTGATGTCGCTCCCTCCATAAACACATCTTCCTGGGACTCCAGGCACACTGCAGCCACCCCACTTCCATGAGCATCCCTCCATACCTGCTGTCCTGCAGCCCCGAAGTTCTTCCCAGCTTCATCGCTCAGGCAGAGAAAATAAACACATGTCAACCATCCCCAGGTCATGGGATCTCAGGTTGGGGAGCAGCCCCCGGACCACAGGCCCAGAGGCCCAGTGCATCCACTGCTTGACCCCCCTTCCAGGGTGCCACAGCCAGTGCTGCCATTCCTGCCACCTAGGGCTGCTTGGCCTCTGCTCCTGTTCATAGACACCAGGCCTGGGCTCCAGGCAGAGCTTGATGGAGTGGCATTCTTGGCAGCCACAGAGCAAACCACACACTGCCCTGCCACAATGACACGTGGAGCCCGGCAGGGGCAGGGCTGGGAGCCTGCTGGAACCACAGCTCCTTAGCCCTACTCAGGAGGGAGACCCTCACTCTGCAGGCCTGTGTCCTTGTCCCCACTGGAACCTGACCCAAGTCCCCCGGCCACAGCCTTTTGACTCAATAGACCAAGGACCAGGGAAGAGAGATAGCCAGAGACACCCAGACAGTCTTAAGGCCCCCCTCCCAACACTCCAGATCTGAGGACCGTGGCACTCCCTGGAGAGTCCATGGGCTGCTGGGGTGGGTGGGTTGCTGTACAAGGTGCCCACAGCTGCTCGCCCATAAGAGAGCAAAGAGCTCTTATGCCAGCTCTGCCTAGCAGGAATGCCCAGGCCCTCCCCACTACTTCTGCAGACTCCCCGGAGAAGCAAGTACGGGAACAGCAGCGTGGGGAGTGCCTCACCCTCCCCATCACCTTCTGCTTTGAGTTCTGGTCATCTGAGCAGTGCCCTTCACCCCTCTGCCCCTGCCATCCAACCCAAAGCTACGGTGAGGACCTGGCGTTGACTGCACGTGGGTGGACAACAGGGCCCACCCGATGCCCAGAACTGGAAACACTGACATTTCAGAGTTTCCATCCTGGTCCTTTCAATCTCTCAGCCCTGCACCCATGCTCAGGGGTCCCTGGTCACTTTTCTCCTTGGACTCTGGTCCACCATTACCTCTTGGAGCCCATTCTAGCCAGATCCTTCACCTGATTCTTCTTTCCTGACTACTCTGAGCTTCCCAAAAACCCAATTCCCCCTCCAAGTGGCAGGGTGAAGGGGGAACTCAGACAGTCCCGCCTCTGTATCACCTAAGTAATTTGCCTCCAGGGTCTTCACCAGGCTCCATAATCAGGAAGGCAGATCAATTAAGCTGTCCTCACCCAAGAGCCTCCACCCCTAAGGATGAATTCTATCCCCCTGACACTGCTGATGCTGCCACAGTCACTTTTTCTTCCTCTGCATGATTATAGAAAAGCTGGTTGGAAGCAGTCGCGCTTCCACCAACAGGAAGGTGTCATCAGAACGGATAGTCCCCAGCAGCAGCTCTGACCGACACCCCCACCCCCTTGTAGCCTGCAGGAGGGTCAGCCAGGCCAGCACCTCCTCCCTCCTGGGCTTCCATTCTTTTTTATGCCATTTTTTCCACCCCATAGGAGGGAAATTAGTGAGTCATTCAGAAAAGCTCTCTCCCACAGCTACCTTCTCCAACCCCAGCCTACCAGGTTCTCATCTTCTCATGTCCTTAAAATAGCTCCTTTCTCTCGCAAACTAATTTCCATGGAGACCCAGCCATGGGAAGGCCCAGAAGCTTTCTGCAAAGCAGCAAGCTCAGCTCCCAGCTCTTGCTCCAACAGAGACCCTTTATAATGCAAATGTCGGGTCTCGCCCCCGTAGACACCCCCCAAGATCCCATTTTGGGAAATCTGCTCTGTGCAGGGAACAGCATGGGCAGTGAGGTCCAGGCATTGACAATCTACTTTCTCCTTATCTGCTGATTGGGTGGCTGGCCTGTGCTGGTCAGTTCTCTCTCAGGTCATAGCAGCGAACCACTGAGCTGATCTGTGAGTAATGTGTATACAGTGCACATTCTTCCTTCATTCGCTTGACCACACACACACACACACACACACACACACACACACACACACACACACACACGTTGGTGGCATGTGCTGAGCCTCAAGGGTCAGCATTTTTGTTAAGGGAGGCCCCTGGGGCGGGGGGTGCATTCTTGACTGTGGGGTCAGACAGAATAGGGTTTAAAAAACTTGTCTTTTATTTTCTAAAAATCCGATCTTGCACAGGTTGCTTAGCTTTTCTGAGCCTCGGTCTCCTCATCTGTAAAATGGGGGGAAGGACACCTTCTGCCTGGTGTGGCTGTGAGGATCCAATGAGCTCATCTCTGCACAGCCCTGGCTCACTGGCTGGCATGTTGTAGGGGGTCGTTGAACATTGTGCCCTTCCCTATCCCTGGGAGGCGAGGCAGTGTGGGAGGGCACCGCGGACATCACCCGAAAGGAAGCAAAGAGAAAAGCTCGCTTCAGGCAGTGATGCGGGGGCTTCTGAGCTGGGCCTTCAGGATCACAGGAATGTCCCAGAAGGAGGTAAAGGCAAGAGCATGAACAAATATACAAGGCAGAAATCCAGGGGCAAGTTGAAGCTGTGAGAAGCCTTGAAAACCAGGGGGCTAGTTACAGGCCAGAGACTAGATGAGGCCAGGGGGACCAGTTGAAGCCAGGTGGGCTGGTTGAGGCTAAGGAGGGGTGAGTTGAGGTCAGGTGAGCTAGTTGAGCCCAGGGAGACTAGTTGAGGCCAGGGTGGACTAGATGAGGCCAAGTAGGCTAGTCGAAGACAAGGAGGAGGTAGTTGAGGCCAGGGGGGACTAGTTGAGGCTGGGGGGCACCAGTTCAGGCCAGGGGCATTAGTTGGATTGCTCTAGCTATAGAGACCACAGCTGCTCAGATTACCTGAGTCAATGGGAGCAGGCCTTGCAGCCACGTAGGAAGTTCTTGAGTAGATGCCCAACCACAACTCATGGGGCAGTGCCAGGCAGCACTCGTGACAGTCCAGGACATGTGGCAATCCAGTCACCACGAAGCAGCTCTGTGAACCACGGCCATTCTGGATTGGCACATCCCATATGAGACTGTGAGACTCAGCTCCTGCACGTGTGTTTCTCCCTCCCTTGGCTGCTTCTTCCTCCTTCCCTAACCAAGTCCTGCTTCATTCTGCAGGGGATGGGGAGCCACCAGGACTCTGGAGAATGCAGTGACATGTTTGCTCATGTGTTTAGGAAGATCAAGAATAGGGTGAGCCAGGTGTGGGTGCAAAAGTGAACAGGCATGCATTGCCAGGCACCGCCCTGAGCTTGCACTGTCTCACGTTTAAACATCCCCCACCCAGGCCTGACCTGCCTCCCCCTAGTCCCGGCCCCCCCACAGAGCAGGTGGAGAAGTGAGAGCTGGATGCCAGGAAAAGCCGAATTCCCATGAGTGAAAGGCGGCGACACTTCAGCCTGCAGCCTGGCAGGGCCCTGAAGGGAGCAGGAAGAGGTGGGGGTGCAGGCAGGAGGGGCCATCCCCAGCATTATGCAGAGTTGTGTTTCAAAGAATGAGATGTAAATAGAATTTTCAGGCCTTATTTAGAGTACCCTTCCAGAAATAGTTTGTCTTGCTTCAATTATTTTTTAAAAATCATTCAGTTTAGGTAGTGGTTAAGAGCACAGACTCTGGCGCCAGATTGCCAAAGTGTGCCAGGCGCTGTGCCAGACTGAGGACCCATGAGGAATAAGGCAATACCCCCGGGGGCTTTGCAAAGAGGCAACTGCACATGCTCAGTTACATTGCCACATGGTAAGGGGTCTGTGGACAAAATACCCATGGGATGAACTTCCTTCAGGGCTTAGCTGGGAAAATGTTTTATGATTTACTGTTTAGTATTTAGAACGATCGCTAGCATGGTGGTGAGGATCTTGGACTCTGGAGTCAGACCACCCAGCCCTACCACCAACTAGCTGTATGACCTTGGCTAAGGACTTACTGCTCATTGCCTTGGTTTCTCTATCTGCAAAAAGGAAATAATAATGACATCGACCTCATGGGGTCCTCATGGGGAGGATTAAAAGACCTGCTAGTGATAAATAACTCTAGCTGCATGTAAATCCTCAATAAATGCCAGCTGTTAGTGGTGTGATGCTCTCACAAAACAACGTATTTCTAGGCCGGCCCATGGCTCACTCGGGAGAGTGCGGTGCTGATAACACCAAGGCCACGGGTTCGGATCCTATATAGGGATGGCCGGTTTGCTCACTGGCTGAGCGTGGTGCTGACAACACCAAGCCAAGGGTTGAGATCCCCTTACCAGTCATCTTTTTTTAAAAAAAAAAAAAAAAAAAAAACATATTTCTTCGTGTTCCCATCGCAGCCTCAGCAGCTGCAAAGGCCACAAGAGTTTTTGCCACTTACGAGCCCTTCCCCTGGTGACTAACTCGTTCCTGGGTTTGCACCAGGTCCTGGCTTCGGATCTGATAAGCTGCATGGCCTTAGCCAGGCCACTCCTGCAGGCCACACCATGACATCTGTGACACAGGAACTAGGGCACTGGGCCTGCCAAGAGAGGTGCACGTACCAATCATGCAGCAGCACAGCTGCCAAGGCAGCCCAGCTCCAGCTCCAGGGGATGCACCAATGCCAGCCTCCTCCACTCTTTCCCCTGCTCCTTGTGTGTTGTGACATTGTGACATTTATAGACTGGTTTTGTCCATGGTTCCTGGCTCATGCTGCTCTCTGACCTTCTCCTGTCCTCCTTTCACCCATGCCTTTTTTCCCCAAGGCAGGAAGGTCTCTGACCTACCTTAGCTGATTGTAGCTCACAAGACCCTCACTTCAGGGGGGTCCTACCACATGCCCAGGTGGAAGGCAAGCTGCACAGAGAGGCCAAGGAGAGCCTGAACAAACAGGCCTTGCAGGGTTTCCCCACTCAGGCTGTTAGTGTTAGATCACACCCTTTGTGTCCAGTCACGTTTCTACACAACTGTCCATGCTTTACTCATACCTGTGTATTGAAGCTTCCATAAAAACCCAAGAGCACAGGGTTTAGAGAGCTTCCAGACAGCTGAACACGTGGAGGTTCCTCGAGGGTGGCGCACCAGGCATGGAAGCTCTGTGTCCCTTCTCCCATATCTCGCCCTATGTGTCTTTCATCTGTATCCTTTGTAACATCCTAGAATTAACCAGTAAACGTTAAGTACGTTTCCCTGAGTTTTGTGAGCTGTGCAAGCAAACTAATCAAACCCAAGCAGGGGGCTGCGGGAGCCCTGATTTTTACGTAGCTGGTTGGTCAGAAGTTCCAGACTCCTGGTCTTGCAACTGGCATCTGAAGGGGGGAGCAGTCTTGGGGACTGAGCCCTCAACCAGTGGGATCTGATGTTGTCTCCAGGTAGATAGTGTTGGAATTGAACTGGAGGGCACCCTGCTGGTGTCCACTATAGAACGGCTGACTTGCTGGTGGGGAGAAGTCCCCACACATCTAGTCACAGAAGTCAGTCTTCTGTGTTGATTGGTGTTGAGTAAGAGTAGAGGAAAACACTTAGATGTGCGTTTTTTCTACTCTTATAATCCGTCCCTTTTACAATCCATCACTGAACACCCTATCCTCAGCGTCACTGAGGCTTGGTACAAGCATGCCTCCATTTTGCAGGTTAGCTCCTGAAGGAACTAACCCACCTGGAACTGATCTCAACCCGTCTCAACCACAGCACTGTTGACATTTGGGGCCGGATCATATTGTGGGGCTGTCCTGTGCACTGTTCAGCAGCATCCCTGGACTCTATCCACTAGATGCCAGAAACCCCCCATCCCCAGACATTGCCAAATGTCCTCAGGTAGGGGGTATGTGGCAGAATCACCCCCAGAAGTACACAACTGCCATAGAGCATGTCTCCTGAGAAAGAGTTACTCACTGCTGAAGAAGGTAACGCATAACACACACACACACACACACACACACACACACACACACACACACACACACACACAAAAGCAGGAAACTAGGAGGAAGGAGGTGTCCCCGCAAACTTGTAGAAATATCGCCAGGGCTGTTAGGCTGGGCAAGATGCGGGGGATCGCCTCAGAGGATAAATCTGTCACCAGGGGGCATGGAAGCAGTCAGGATACAGAAGCAACTCATGAGCCCAGAGCCAGCCCTGAGGCCCCAGGGTGTTGTGATCTCATCGGAAGCCAGTGGTCCTTCCTCCCTACCCTGTGGACCCCACCATACCTGCCACTCTGCAGCTTCTTGTCTCTGCTTTGTCCGCCGTCCTGGCCCTCTGCATGTTAGACCCTCTCTTGGCATGTCCCATGTTTAAACCAGCCGGGGAAGACATTGGGATCAGTAAATCTCCAGCTGTCTTATTAGCGTGGGTTTCCAGAAACAGACTCTGAGACAAAGATGCAAATGCAGGGAAAGAGTTCAGGAGTAACCCAGGAAACACTCGTGAGGCAGTGGGGACTTGAGACAGAGAAGGGAAGGAAGCCAGTAGCCAACTCCAAAGGCCACAGAGAGCCCTCAGGCCTAAAGAGCTGCTGGAAGGAGTGGGGCTGCCATGCCTACTCTGGGTGAGACACCAATGTACCTGCTCCACCATGACAGCATTGACGCCATTGGACAGAGTCCTAGCACTGGGCCAGCCCAGGGGCCACTGGCATCTCTTCTTCCATTCTGTGCCTTTGGGCTGACATTCCTGGGTGTTCAGAGAGACATCTCTGAAGAGGGGCCGAGGTCTGTAACATGAGAAGGATCCTGCATCAAAGAACTAGTGAAGAACATTCTAGACAGAAGGAGGTACACAGGCGGTGAGGTGAGAAAGCTTAGCATGTTCAAGAAGCAGAAAAGAACAGGTTTGTTGGAGTGTGACGAACAGGAGTGAGGGGATGAAGTTAGAGCAAAGGTGAGGGGCAGGTGGGGGACTGGAGTGGACATTTCAACTCACCATCTCCTCAGTAGAATGGAGACTCTGTCCTGAGCCCCAGTGGAGAGTCACACCATCCATGAAGCAAAGATTCGGTTACTCAGAGTTGATCTGAATAAGGATGTTGGTTGGTAGCAGAAGGAGGGGGGAAGGTATTTGTGAGAGAGTACTGTTGGGAGAGTGATGGGGGAGAAATGAGAGACCACCAAGCCCACAGCAAGGCAGAGCTGACACCGGATTCCTCCCCACTCTGTCCCTGGATGCTTGACACAGAACGAGAGCCCAGTAACACTCTCCCAGAGCATTAGTGGGCCCCTGGAAGGAGGGCTGTTAAAGTTTCTGGGAGGATTTGCCAGACTTAGGGACACAAGTAGTAATATTTTCTGGCCTGGCTGTCAAAGGTTTGCCAGATACAGCAAATAAAAATATCAGATGTCCAGTTAAAGTTGAATTTCAGATAAACAACAAATAATTTTTAATGTGAGTATATCCTCAAATAGTATTTCTCAAATATACTTTTAAAATTATGGTTTTTAAAACCTGAAATGCAAATTTCACTGGATATCCTGTATTTTTTTCTGGCAACTCTAACCCTGCTTCATTATCCAAGGATCTAGGTAAAGGCCCCATTCCGTGGTGTTGGAGGACTACCATGCTTCCACACTGGAATGTGGCACTACCACTTTAATCTGTATGAAACAAGCCTGTAGCAAGGACAGGCTTGACCAACTGCAGACTAGTCTGTAAGTTCTGACTTTGCATCAAAGAGAACCATATAGAAGCTGAGACTGCCTGTTTTTAGAGTAGGATTTTTTAAACACAGATGAAAACTTAGAGAAGTAAATAATTTCTGACAAAGTTTACTTTGTAAGTTATCTAAAGTTAGTTACCTATTAGCCGTATGAGTTTGGACAAGTCATTTAACATCTCAGAGGAGACAGAATTTGCAGTTTGAGTTCAGCCAAATTAACTGCTCTTTTAGAAACAGTCAATACTCTTCAGAGGAACATAATAGAATTCAGAGGATCTGTAATCTTTCACAGCTTATTTAGGATGTAATCCAAAATTGCTTCATATATAAGGAATCCACAAAACATGACCCATCTCAAGAGAAAAGATAAACAACAGTGATCAACCTCATTCCAGATGCTGGAATTAGCAAAGATGTAAAAGCAGATATTATAACTGTGCTCAAGGGCATAAAGGAAAATAGTCTTGAAATAAATAAAAAGATAGGAAATCGGGGAATACTTATTTTCTTTTATGGAGTAATGTGTTGCCCGATTCTAGAATCTCAATAAAGCCAATCGAGATCTTAAAAAAAATTAAAAAGATAGAAAATCACAGCAGAGAAATCACATTTTAAGTGTCCTTTGATCCCCATGTTTAGAAGCCCTGCTTTTTGTTTGTTTGTTTCTAGCTACTGGCAAGTATGGGGAACCAAACCCTTGACTGTGGTGTTCTAAGACTGTTCTGAGAAATACATTTTAAAAAATCAGCCCGGAACTCAGTACCAGTGGTGATAGCCTTCAAGATTGAACATAAAGTAAAAACATTTCCAGATAAAAGAAAACTGAGAGAATTTGTTGCTATCAGATCTACTACTAAAAATACTAAAGGAGTTTCTTTAGGCTGATGGGATACAATAATAGGCAAAAACTCAGATCTTCAGGAAGAAGAGAAAAACATTGAAATGATAAATATATGGATAAATATAAAAGACTTTTAAATCTTAACTTCTTTAAAATATGGCTGTGTAAAGCAATAATTATAATGTTTTGTTGAAGGGTATAGAATGCATATAGAGGTAATATTTAAGACAACTGTAGCATAAAGGATTGAGGAAGGTGGTAAATGGAGCAATACAATTACAAGGTGATATGGTTTGGATATGTTTGTACCCCAAAGGCTCATGTTGAAAACTGATCTCCAATGTGGCAGCGTTGGGAGGTGTTTGGGTCATTGGGGTGGATCCCTCATGAATAGATTAATACCCTTCCTGGTGGGGGAGAGTGTAGGCAGTGAGATCTCACTCTATTAGTTCCCATGAGAGCTGATTGTTTAAAGGACCCTGACACCTCTCTCTCTCTTGCTTCCTCTCGCCATGTGACTTTGCACCAGCTGCTGCCTGACGCTTTCCACCATGAGTAGAAGCAGCCTGAGGCCTTCACCATATGCAGCTGTCCCAGAATCACGAGCCAAAAAACCTCTTTTCTTTATAAATTACCCAGTTTCAGGTATTCTGTTATAGCAACACAAAAACGAACTAATACACGTTTATACATTTTACGTGAAGTACCACATTAACTCTTAATAGACTGTGATGAGGGGCTGGCCAGTTAGCTCAGTTGGTTAGAGTGCGGTGCTGATACTGATAACACCAAGGTCCAGGGTTTGATCCCTGTACCAGCCAGTCACAAAAAAAAAAAAAAGAAAAAGACTGTGATGTGTATTTTAATGTCTAGAGCAACCACTAGAAAAGGAGATTCTTGGGGAGCTATGCTTCTTCCAGTGGTCTCTGGTTCCACATCCCTACTTCCTTCATATCTCTGGTTTTCTGACCATTTTCTGTCCCATGCTGAACCCTGCCCCAATTCCTTCACTCCTCAAAACACCACCAATGAAAGGCCACGTGTAATGCAGACTTCACTGAAAATTTGGGGCAATGGATGGTTACCGCATCACAGAACACACAGCCAACAACTTACGAATAACTGTTAGATATCTGTGTTCTTAAAATTCTTCAGTCACCTGGCCACTGGGTCTACTTTCTGAGCCCCACCCTGCCCCCTGCGCTTGCTGTCTTTCTCCTGAGAACTCAGCACATCTTCTTACTTTGTCCTGTTGAGCAATGTGATTCTCTGTCTATTCAAAGCCCACCCTGGTCATGCATCGGGGGTGGGTGGGGGGTGGGGGTGGGATTATCACTTCACAACAGCCATGACCCTTAAGATGTTCTTGTCCAGTTTTCTGTCTGAAAAACTCCGTTACCAGCTTTTAAACCCATTTTTCCTCCACCCGGCTAGAGCTACACTGTTGAGCTCTCTCCTGGATCCCTTCTTCTCTACTGAACAGAGCAGATGAGCTCGGATCCAAACCTGCATGGTCCACTTATCCAGGCTCTGAGCCTCACAAGAACTTCGGAAGCTGCAAAACCCACCCTGGATGGCTATTGTTTCTAAAGCATGCCCCCTGGAGTCCCACTTCCCATCCCAAGTGGCTTATTTGTTCACTCAAAATATTTACAGCCTCCAAGAAAAAAAAAGGAAAAGAAAAATATGCATTTATTAAGCACCTCCTATGTTCTAGGTTCGCAGGTCTCATTATAATATTACATATGTAACTCTTCCTAAGAAAGATTTTTCTGAAAGTTGGCAAGAAGAAAAAATGCCGTCTCCATATCATCTCCTTGTTACTGATAAACATCAGGCCACCTTAAGCTAGTTTAAGAAACCCAAGTCTGACTGTAAAAGTTTTGTGCCAGTCATCTATTGCTGTGTAACAAACCACCCCAAAACTTGGAGACTCAAAACCATGACACTTATTTTGCTCATGAATCTGCTACTTGGGATGGGCTGGCTGGGGACAGCTTTCCCAGCTCCATCCAGCATCATCAGGCATGCTTGAGGCTGGTGGCTGGGCCTCGGAAGCCTTACTCATTCACCAGTCTGCCAGGTAATGATGGGCTGGGCTGTGGCTGGAGCACCTAGGTGTGGTTTCCTCATGGGAATCTCAGGCTTCCTCATGACACAGTGGCTGGTTTCCAGGGGCCAGGAGAGAGAGAGCCATGTGGAAACCATCTCACCTTTTATGATCTCACCTCTGCAGTCATGCAGAATCTCTTCTGCTGCTTTCTGTGTGAAGTAAGCCCACATTCAAGGGGGAGGGAATAGGACTCCTCCTTGTGATGGGCAAAATGTCAAAGAACTTGCAGACGTGTTTTAAAACCCCACAGCCTTGAAGAGAAATATTGATCATAACTGAAAGTTTCCTAAGCGGGCAGTAATGAGAGGAAAATTATACTGCAGAATCTGCAGAAAGTTTCTCTAAAATCCTCTTTGCCCATTTTTCTCTCGAAGAGCCTCAGGTCCACACTTCCAGCCCAGCTACCTCTCTCCTCCCCTCATACCTCCCTGCCTCCACCAACCCATGATCCCTCACTTTCCTTTCTCTGTCCTAGCTCATCCCTGCTCTATAAAGTAAAAGTTAGACTCACTTTTTCCCTTTCTCCACTGTCCTTGCTATCAATTTCCTCAATGGAACCATCAGTCTTTCCTCGTTAGGAAAGCGGCAGGGTATAGGTTGTCACTCTTAATATTTTTCATGTATGTCTGTGTACGCACACATACACACACATATTTGAAAATAAACCCAATCATTTTAACTTAGTAACTATATCTGCAAATTAACCCGGTAATTTGGATAGACTAGACATCTTTGTATGCACATAACCCATGAATACAAAGAGATGCACCTGAATGTATAGGAAACAGGGCACACTTAGGAGAGACCTTAATGAACAGACTATTTAGAGAGGTGCAGGCAGTTTAAGAAAACCAGAAAGGGAAGCTGAGGCATCCAGGGACTAGCAGGAAGTTGTCACCTTCCTTAGATCTGAAGGGGGGTGCATGTGATGTTACCTAAGGCAGTGAAAGCTGGAGCCCAGGAAGACCTGTCCTTGCCAGCAACTGCAGCCATAGAAGAAACCCAGAACCACAGGGAGGCAGGAAAGCTGCGGGTGAAAGTTACTTTGATCTGACTCTTTTCCTGCTCTTTGACCTCGCTCTTCTCCTGCTCTTTGACCCCTGCTTGTTCTTCCCATTGATCAAACCCAACCAGAATCCAGACAGCAAGAGACTGCAGGGGGTGACACTCTCCCCAGGGGTCAGCCTCCAACCCAGAGCACATTGAGAAGGGTAGAGAATGGATGGGGAGGAAGGCGAACAGATGGACAGAAACCGACACAACCTGTCACAAAAACGAGCAACATCGTCTTTTGACGGCAGCTGTTTCCAACTATACATACACTGAGAGTAAAAGATGGTGGGGGGCCACATGCCCAAACAATTAGGGAAAAGAGACCATAACGGCAATTGGCATGACAGTCATTCTTAATTACATGAGCTAACAAAATGGAATTCCTGGCATGATGTACCCCAAAGTAATTTATATTTGGCTTGGAAAGCAGAATGGTTTTTATAACAGGTCTTTCTAATTATGTTTTGCTTATGTTAATATGAGGATTTAATTCCCTAAGTAAATACCACCTGATCACAGAGCAGGATGTCTCAAAAGTACACTGAGCACCAGGTGGAAGTCAGGCTGGGATTTCACAATTTGCTGCAGACGATGCAAAAGTATATGGAAGTTTTGGTTTTGTTTTGTGGGGGCTACTCCCTTTAACACATTTGTGAAAGCATGAAGGGAAGCGACTCTACTGTGTGTTTCTTCTGGATTTCTCAAAAATAATGATACTCAAACTTTGCTATGCATACAAATCCCCTGGAGAACTTGTTAAAATGCAGATTCCTTGGGCTGTCAGGATAATTGATTCTGTTAGTCTGAATGATGCCTAGGGAACTGAATTTCAGCAAACATTCTAGATCTTTCTGATGCCAGTGGTTAGGGCAACACATTTGTAAAACACCATTCAAAGGGTTAATGCATGATTCATACTCGCAGGATGCAAAGTGGTGCAACAGGTGGAGTGAGGGAGTGATTAACAGCCAGAGCTGGGTTCCAATCCCAACTTAGCCCTTAATTCGTTGAGGCAAGTTACTTCTCTGTCATTTGTGAGAAGAGTAAGAAATATCCTTCAGAGTCGTTGGAAAGACTGGAGGTAATAAATGAAAAGTGAAGGCCAGAGTTAATACATAGGGGCTCTCACTATTTGTACCCAGAAGCTTCTTGGATGAGCCTTTCCCACGGTGACTGGTCTCTGAGAGTCTTACCTCCAAAGACACAAAAGGACAGCACCTGAGAGGTGAGCCAGGTCTGATACCCAGTGTTAGCGCTGTTTCCCTGCAGTCACTGAGTGCTGTCCCAAGATACTGTATTTCATAGATTTCATATTTTTTGAGGATCACTCTGTGCTTCCACTCATGAAATTATTATTCATCCTGCAGCATACAGACAACAGGTTTTTCACCCATTTCTCTTGCCGTTGGCATTATACCATCCAGCAATATGATGTTAACAAAAAATATTAAAACTAGCTGTCTTCAATTTTTGGTTCTGGTTCATAATGTTGCATAATGAAAAGGAAAATCTTTCCCACAGTGCCAGTGGTGTGCAAAAACATTTAGATATGACACTAAATATAGACTCCCAGATGACAGAGAGGTTGTTTTATGTCATTCTGTGATTTTTCACAGCATGTTCTATGCACTGGAATAAAATTTTTTAACAAAGTCAGAATGCTAAATTTAAGAAAACTTTTGCTCTTCCTTTATTACAAAATACTTTGTTGCCATTTAATTTGCTGTGCATCTTGGCCTCAGACCCCAAGCAGCAAAACAAACCTTGGACCTCACAATGCAATAGTCTTGATTATGCCCAGATGCTAACTACTACCACGTGTCTTCCCTAATATTTTACTTACTCGACTTTCAGTGAATAAATGTAAAAAGAGTTTCCAATTATTCCTCTTAAATCACCCTAATTGGACACAAGAGTAAGTGATAATATGTGACGAGAGGAATATTTTACATAATGTAATTACTAATCCTAGATGACATTCAATAAGCTTCTAAGTTTTTTGTCAATAAATAGCATAAGAATAATGATTGTTATGGAGAATAAATTTTTAACTGCAAGCTGTTCCAAGCAGGCTATTCAAAACATTTACTTACATCTTAGGTATAAAATCTACAGTAAACTGTTAGTGACTATAAAGTCTGATCTAGTTACCAGACCTGTGCTTCTCAAATTTAGGTGTGCATACGAATCACCCGAGGAGCCCATTTTAGAAATGCAGATTCTGAGGCTACCCAGAGAGAATCTGGTTCAGTAGCTGGGGAGTGGGGGCAGTTAGGTGGAACCCGGGAACATGCATGTTAAGTGACTCCCCAGGGGATACTGATGTAGCTAGTTGAGGATTAGCTAGCCCACTTTCCCTAAACCTTTCCCCTCATTTGTACCTGCCCATTCCCTCACCTGTGAGCACACACAGGTGTGTATCCGAGATTAAGGAATGTTCCTCCAGCTCTCGAACTTCTCTCGGGCTGGCCATATGGCAATCTAATCAGGGATAAGGTAAATTCACTCGAACCCAGCAGGCTGCCTCTCTCAGGATTGCTCAGAGAGGCTCCAAAACTGGTTGAAGAATGCTTTGGGGCCAAATAAAAATGCACTGTCTTCTGTGGTCTCTACTTGATCCTCACTCCTCTGTAGGGTGGGTCCTGTGCGTATTTTATAGAGGAAGAAACCAAGGTCCAGGGAGGTCAGGGCCCTTGGCAAAGGTAATATGAGAAAGCTAGAGTGCTGCCAGGTCCCCAAGCCATGTCTCCAGTCCAAATGCGTTCTTTTCAACTCCTCATCAAGAGTTTGGTTATGGATATGCAGAGGTGGATTAAGCATTTTACATTAAAAAAAAAAAAACTGCCTCTTGGAAATAATTTTCTACACAAGAGGAGATTACCTCTGTATTCACAGAATAGCAGCTACACAGGAAATGATTAAAATTCTATGAAAAGTCTGCCTCATTCTATCTTCAGTTACTGAAATGCTTCCATCCTATGGTTAGGTATGAAAATAGAAAAGCAACTTGGGTCCTGGCTTGCCTCTGGTTCTCACACCCTCTGTCGATGGCCCAAGGACACTCTGGCTTCCCTGAAGCTGGGTTCTAGCATCGAAGGACCTGTTTCCCAAGGGATCAGAAAAGTGATCTTCGCAAACCTAACTCTAGAAGTTTCAGAACTGACTTTTGTAGTTTTAATGGTGTATTAGTCTGCTCAGCTTGCCAAAACAAAATACCACAGATTGGATGGCTTAAACAACAGAAATTTATTTCTCATAGTTCTGGAGGCTGGAAGTCCAAGATCAAGGTAACAGCTGACTGGGTTGCTGGTGAGGGCTTTCTTCCCAGCTAGCACACAGGTGCTTTCTCACTGTGTCTTCACATGGCAGAGAGAGCGAGAAAGAAAAATCTCTTTCCCCTTCTCTCTTCCTCTTAAGTCCAGCAATCCTATGGGATTACGGTTCCACCCCTTATGACCTCATTTACCCTTAATTCCCTCTTGAAAGCCCTATCTCCAAGTAGTCATAATGAGGATTAGGGCTTTAACATATGAATTTGGGGGGAGCACAATTCAATCCATAGCAGATGGATTCAGTAATTTCCCAGGAAAGCAGCTTTGGAAAAACGCAAATAGGCAGCTTTTCTTAACTGAAAACAGAAAGTTATATCTAAGATATCCGTCCACTCCTTTTCTCTTTTGTGGAGAAATGGATGGTTTAGGAAGTCAATATGTGGAGTTGTCAGCCCTTAGGTGGGGGTCCCAGGAGCTGCTGTGACTTGGGCAGAATTGTATGCAAATAGTTGCATATATGTGTACATTTCCTGGAGAGTCATGCTGTAGCCACAATGGCTTCTCTGCTGTTTTTTAGGCAAGCTCTAGTCTTAGGGCTGACTTGGGCTGGGTTCTCTGGATGCAGAGCATGAGACTAGGATTCTTGTGCAAGGATTCTAGTGTCAACTTGCTCCCATAGGGAGCTCTGTAGTGTATGTTGCATCACGAAGATTGTCCTGCTCGGAGGCCAGGGGAATGGGCACCTGTGCCCCACCCCTGTCGGTCAGGCATTAGCTCTCTCCCAGGCATGTTCAGGAGAGGAGACAGTTCAGGTCAGTCAAGGGCTATCCTCCAGAGAAGGGGAGACAGGTGTGAGCCTTTAGCAGCCAACATCTTTTACAACAGAGGGACAGGTGCACCACTGCTACAGAGAATCCGGGCAGGAACTCATCTGCACCTGCTACACCTGCTACAGAGCCATTGCTCTAGCTGGTCCTCTGCCTGGAATGCTCTTCCCCCAGATAACCTTCTAGATATTCTCTCACCTCCTTCAGATCTTTGCTATAATCTCACCTTCTCAATGGCCACCCTGTCTATGTACCAACTGCACCCCCACGCACTCCCCATCACCTTTACCCAGCTCTGCTTTTTTTTTTCATAGCACTTGTCACCTTCTAATATATAATTTATTCCTTTAGTATATGGTTTTTATTTTTCTATCACCTGTGTCTTCCAACTAGAAGGGAAGCTAAAGACAGAGATACTGATGTAGCTTTAGCACCTAGGATAATAGTACTTGGCATATAATAGGCACTTCATAAAGGCTTATTGAATTAATTAAGTCTCAGAGGGTTCCTGACTCAAAGATAGGATGAGGTCAAGAGCCCCAAGAAATTGGTGGCATAAAAGGGTTCTAGCCAATCTACCAGGGATGACTTGGGGCCTACAGGAGGGATACCACTTCCTCCAGGAATGCAGGGAGAATGTGATTTTTGGTCCCATGAATGCAAAGGCATCATGACACTGTGCTCTGTGCAGTTGCTTAGAAGCTATCCCACCCTATACAGTTTTGCTGCTTGAGGAATTACCAGACTTCTACTTGACCTTCTGTATTGCTAGGGCAATTGTCAGAATCCTGCTGACATAGCCAATTGTTGGGCTAGGGCTAAAGCTAGGGTCCACAGACCGTTCAAACCCATTGTACAATCTCAGTCACAGACCCCTCACATGCCAGTCTGGGTCACCAGACTCCTCACATGCCTGGCTGGTCACCAGACCCCTCACACACAGGTCCATGAGCTAGGTAATTGGGAAAGATCCCAAGAGCCATTGGCAGAGACATGAACTCAGTCCTTAGCAGCAGCAGCAGCAGCTTACAGCAGCCTCTAGCAACAGCAGTGGTGGCCTCCCAGAGGGTCCCAGGGACCCTGGCAGCAATAGCTTGCAGCAACAGACTCCAGCAGCTGTAGTGGCCTCCCCATGGCCCCCACCTGGGGTAACCTTGGGGGCGGGGGCTGGTGGGTCTGAGCCACTCATCCTTTATACTTAAGTCCAATAACCCAGGACACCTGGGTGCAAGTCAGACAACCCAGGAACACCTAGGTGCACATGCACAATTACATGAGACAATAACCAAGGAACACCTGGGCACACGTGCATATTTACATCAAATGCTCAGCAAGATTCCAAACATCTGAGGGAGCCCCGACCATTTTCCTCTATTTTCCCTACACCTTCTAAAATAACTTGTCTTTATTCTTCCACAGAAGTCTCAGCTTGGGAAAATTGTGACCACCTCTATGATACCTTAGTTAGCAGAGCTTTTCATCCAAAGATATGGAAATGCTAAGAGATGGGAAACACTCAGATATGACGATGCTTCATAAGCAGCAGGGAAGAATTTTCACTACTGCCTGGAAGGATGCTTACTAATGTACATACACTCAGAAGTCCAGTGACCACGTCCACACCCACTTCCTGCCTGACAAAGATGTCTTGAACAAGTCCAGAGAAAAGGTATTTTAAAAAATCATCCCTTACTAGCCTTACCCCCAGATCAATTCACAGGTAATTGTTTATTTCTTGCCCAGACAGAATGGGCAAGGGATTTAGGCAGATGTTACCCAAAAGAGAACAAACAATGAATAACAAAAGTATGAAGAAATCTTGAATTTTACCAAAGAAATGCAAATTAAAACAGTCAGATACTATGGTCATCTATCAGACTAGCAAGGATTTTTTGGTTGTTGTGTACTACAAAACTGGTGAAAATGTAGTTAAGTGAGCATTCTAGAACATGGGTGGAAATGTGAAGTGGAAGATCCCATGTACGTGCCTAGATGTTTTTATTTTTTAATTAATTAATTATTTTTATATTCAAAGATGTGGAGCAGTGGGTGGGGGAGGGGGTGGAGGTGGAGCTGGGGCGAGGGTGGGGGAACATAGCTAAGGCCTGTGGGCTCCCCCCACTCTGGCTCAGGAGCCTGGGGGGTTTCTGGTGGTGGCTCAGTTGTCTCTGGGCTAGATGTGGATGTCAGGGGGCATGGCTGAGGCCCTCAGCTCCCCATCCCACCCCAGCTTGGGAGCCCAGGGGGCTTCTGGCTCTTTTAGGTTTTATAGGTGCTTTTTGGTGGTGTTAGACCTTTACTGGTTAATATCAGAACTTTGTCTCTGATCCATGGGGTTTTTGTTTTTTCTTTCAGTTCTATGTTGGATTATTAGCTATCCCCACCACTGAAACTCTGCACGGGAACTAATTTGTTATCTTTTGCTTCTAAAGTGGGAGAACTTTCTGTGGGGACCAGCACTTGAGCCCTGTGGTTGAGCTGATTTGTTGCTTTTCTGCTGATTCTCTGGGGAAGGCTTTTTGTGCAGCTCAGGTTTTAATTGTTGACCTTGTAAGCACTTCTAGGTCTTGTGAGGTCTGATATATCTGGGTTTTGTGGAAACTCTGGTCTGGGCCTAAGTCTTTTCAGCAGACTGTACCCCTTGCAGTTCTATATTCCTGACCAGTCTACACAGAGTGGGCCTGCACTGACTGAAGGGCAGATCAGCTGTCCATGCTGTGCCCCAATGTTTCCTCAGTGGGCTCGTCTCCCCCACTGCCCACATTCCGAATACTTCCCATGGGACAGACCATGAGCTCGTCCCTTGAGGTGACTCACCTACCTCTGAGTGGCTCCTTTTCTCAGTTGTCTGTGGCCCCTTGCTCCTATGTGGGTCCACAGGAACCCTGTCAGTCTCCAAGCAACTTCATAGGAAGGGCACAACTGAGGTTTTTGCCAGCTCTTGCTCCATGTGCTCACCAGGGTCAGCCTTGAAATGGCCGGGGCTCAAAACAGTCAGAGAGGTCTGTTCTTTTCCTCATCGCAGCTTGTCCTGCCTTCATGCACTTTGTAGGTCTCTCCTCCTCTTCCTCTGAGCTCTCGCAGCCCCAGCTTGGCAGTCTTTGCTTTTCTAATAGTTGTAAATTGGTCGAGTGTGGGAGAAAGTGATGCTGGGGACTGTCTGTTCTGCCATCTTGATTCTCTCCCATTAGAGACTTTGATATCTTCCTAATCCTTGAACTTCAAGGGTTCCTGCTAGGACTCTATTCTACCAAAGGCATCTGAAATGCAGGGTGGCAAAAGTCTATGAAACCAGCCTTAGGGATTTATAGCAGACTAGAATGGATGGCAGAGGGAGAGAGAGGGATTACCTGGGTAAACTAGCAATAGATGCTCTCAAAATTTCTCTTTGGTTTAACTTTTTATCACACAAGAAAAACTTCCATCACATATAACCTACGGTCCAACAAATAGAATACTGGCATTTTGGGAATTAAATACTGGCATAATTGGAATTGTTAATTTCATATGCTTTTGAAAGTTGGATCATGTTTCCAGTAGATTCCAAAAGCTTCTCCCTGTTCCTGGGGATAAAGGCACATCACTTACTTTTTGCTGGATTCTTTAGCCATTAGTGTGGAGCCATGTTAATAACTACTATATTTTCTAAATCAAAAACTCAAAATTCAAAACAATCACTTTCAAAATTCTCTGACATCTCTTGCTACTCTTTCTCTTTGAACTTTACTCACTAAAAATCAACCCCAATTACAGTTTTCTTCTTTCTCAACTAGAATAGAGTCAGCATCAATGGATACTTTATTTTTCAGATAAAGCATTCACTCTATTAAAAAAAAAGCTTCGAGGGCCGAGCCCGTGGCGCACTTGGTAGAGTGCTGCGCTGGGAGCGCGGCGACTCTCCCGCCGCGGGTTCGGATCCCATATAGGAATGACCAGTGCGCTCACTGGCTGAGTGCTGGTCACGAAAAAGACAAAAAAAAAAAAAAAAAAAAAAGCTTCGGGGCTGGCCAGTTAGTTCAGTTGGTTAAAGAGCAATGCCAAGTTCAAGGGTTTGGATCCCTACACCAGCCAGCCACCAAAAAACTTTTTAAAAATTAAAAAAAAATAGCTTCGGCCTTGGAACAAGCATTCACCCAAAAGGAGATTTAAGTATTTTCTTTTTTAATTGGGGCAGGAAAGCTGCTTAAATGGTTGCTGGCAGTTCTCAGTTTCTAGAGGTGGCACCTTTGAGCTGACTCTGTTTACCTTGGGAAAATTAAACAGAAATGGGCTTTTTAGATACCCAAAGGTAAAGCAAATGCCCACCTACTAATCTTGGAGATGTTGTGAAATCATGACAAATGGGAAGGTAAGACTGTTGTGGAGGAAGGAAAATATCCCACTTAACCCCCAATGCCAGAGACCTGCCCTCTGGGCCCTTGCACAAGAGGTTACCATGGGGTTTGGTGGGGAGTGTGGGCAGGTCCCTACACTGTAGTGTCAACCAGGGCCTTAAGAAATGGCTCAGCTGCCAGGGACTGGACCCCCGACACACACACAACCAGGCACACTGCCAGCACCTCGGGGGCCCGCCCGGGGTCCTGAGGCATAGAGCCAG
The DNA here is from genome assembly GCF_027409185.1 of Cynocephalus volans. NCBI lineage: Eukaryota > Metazoa > Chordata > Mammalia > Dermoptera > Cynocephalidae > Cynocephalus > Cynocephalus volans. Next base: position 295,144,653 of record NC_084460.1, read on the forward strand.
GAACCGGAACCCCCAACAACCAGGTACACTGCCAATGCCAAGGAGCATGCCAAAAACATCACCTCCATGTGGGTGGTCCACCACAGCCATCACAGTAACCACGGCTGCCATAAAAGTGGCTAGATGTCACAACGACCATGCAGATGGTCCACCAGCCACTGGAGTGCACTGACACAAGGAGAGTCACCAGCAGAGACCAAAGAAAAGAATAGGACGTCTCTCTTCACAAAGCCCATTCTAGAGTGACAGACGAAGCATCTGCTCTATGATAATACTGGGGGACCTGATCACACCTCTCAGTATTGGACAGATCATCTAGGCAACAAATCGACAGAGTAGCCATTACTCTTTCAGAAGGATAGAAGAAATCTAGGTAATTAGACGGGGGAGGAGGGGAGATATTGGACAAGGGGCATAAAGAATAAGTATAATTTGTAACGATATATATGCTAGTAATATTGATTTGATCAACACATGTCAACATTGAATCCTAAAAATAAGTATAATCAATTATGAATCAATTAAAAAAAAGAAAATGAACCATTCAGAAATACAGTATTGTCCCGATGATGATTTTTAATCTCACCTACTACCTGTCTTCATTTAGTAAATATTTCTTCAGAATTAAAAAAAAAAAAAGAAAGAAATGGCTCAGCTAAGCCACTTTCCTTCTGCTAATAGTCCCTCTCCTGATTCCCCACCTAGGACTGGAGTAGCAGCTCTTGGTCCTCCTTCTAGGAAACGCAGAGGTTCTTTTCCTCAGATCTTGCAAAGGCACAGGACGGGGTGGGAATGTCCTGCTTTGGGTCTCTGACATAAAATTACATCTAAGGGGCTTTCTGTTCTAAAACAGTAAATTTCAATTTCAGTTAAGGCTCTCTGCTTACAAGGAAGAGAAACTAGTTACAAACGGAGACAGAGCAACGTAAGGCTGAGGAAGAGTTCAGCCAGGCCTCAACTACATGGAGCTGAGAACAGGGCTGTCTTGCAGAGGGTGGCTCCTCCTGGGCCCTGGCCTTTCTGAAACATTTCCTTCTGCCCACCTGTTCCTTTCTCTGCCCATAGCCAGCATCCTCTGCTCATTCCTGGTTCTCTGTGATCTTTACTGGTCAGATGCTGACTCCACCCATGATTGCTCCAGACACTGAATTCTGTCTCCCCCCACTCAGGCCTGAGTTAGAAAAAATGTACCACACTCTAACAGTATCAAGTTATCTTACCTTAATGCCTTCACATTGCTTTGGCTCTACACTCATCGGGCAGTTTTCTGATAATAATGTGGTGTTCTATGAATACTTTTCCAGCAGAGTGAAGGGGACACCATTGGTAGTCTACGCAGCAGGCATTTCTGGCTTCTTGCTTCCTGAAAGAACCCCAGTTTTGTTCAGGTATCATTCTGGTTATCTACCTTTGTACTATGAAACACCCCAAAACTTAAAACAACAATTTATTATACTCTGTCATAATTCTGTGGCTGACTGGGCTCAGCTGGGTGGTTCTTGCCTGGCGTTTATCATGGGATTGCAGTCAGATGGCAGCTGGGGGCTAGGGTCATCTGAAGCCTGCACAGAGCTGACATCCCAGATGGCCTCTTCATTCTCAAGTCTGCTGCCTCAGCTGGGAAGGCTGGAACAGCTACAACTGGCCATGCAACTCTCCCTCTCTCTCTTCACATGGCCTCTCCACACGACTAGCTTGAGCTTCCTCATAGCATGGTGGTCTCCAGATAGTCAGGCTGTATATGTGGTGGCTGGCTTCCCACAGAGCAAGAAGTCCAAGAGATCGAGGCTGCAAGGCTTCTTATAACCTGGCCTTGAAACCTATGCAGCAACACTTCCACCACATTTTATTAGTTAACAGGAGCAGCCCAGACTCAATTCAAGCAGGGACTTCCAGGAGTCATGGAACGGCCTACTGGGGTGAGGGGAAACTTTGGAGACAGCTACCACTGGTACCCAGTCCTCTCCCCCTCAACTGCAAGCCTCAGGAGAAGCTGACCTCATACCCCCAGCCCAAGGGTGGATCAGATGAGTCTAAATGTTGATGTCTCTCCCCTTGCCAAAATGAACACGACTCTATTTTGGCCAGTTCAGATGTGAGAGGATGCCTGCTGGGGCCTTCTGGAAAAAGTTTTCATGTTCCTAAGACAGTCTGCTTCCTCAGGTCATTTTTGGATTTGCACATGATGCCTGGAGTGACTGCAGTCATTTGCCACCAGCTCGAGGGAGATGCCATCACTAAGCAGGGCACTGCAGAGAGATGGAAAGAACTGAGGTACTTGGTGGCACAGGGTAGTCCACCGGTTGTACCCACAACCAGCCCTAACGTCCACCCTGCTTGGGACTCTCTGTTATCTGAAATAATAAACATCTTTAGGATTAAACTAGGGGCCAGTACATTTTCTGTTAAGGGCCAGATAGTAAATATTTTAGGCTATGCAGGCAAAGAGGCAAAATCAAGCAACTCTTCTCCCCAAAATGCTAATAGTGTTTTTTACATTTTACATTAAAAAATATAAATACTCTCCTTAGCTCAAGGGCTGTGCAAAAAGAGGTGGCCATGTGGACTTGGCCTGCAGGCCATATGTTGCTAACCCCAGGTTTAAATCACAGGTCAAAAGGGGCCAGCCCGTGGCTCACTCGGGAGAGTGCGGTGCTGATAACACCAAGGCCAGGGGTTTGGATCTCTATATAGGGATGGCCGGTTAGCTCACTGGCTGAATGTGGTGCTGACACAAGGTCAAGGGTTAAGATCCCCTTACCGGTCATCTTTAAAATAAAATAAAATAAAAAACAAATAAATTACAGGTTAAGATTTCTGTTGCTTTCAGCTGAAGTCATCCTAACTTTTACAATGAGTAAACACTGCTGACACAAGAATGCTGACTTCAGGCTGCTTGTGTTCCAATTTCCATTAATAATTACTTCATTGATGCTCAGGTTCACAAAACTGTAGTCTACATCTTACTTATTCCAGTTTGCATGAGAGGATGCGTGTTCCCCTTTTCCTTCCATCCTCTCCCCCTGAAGCTGGTAACTTTTAAGGTTAAGGTAATGGGTTTGGTGTGGGGGCTGGGCTTCTATTATAGAAGTCAAGACATGCCAAAAGAAAGATATTCTTGTAGCTTAATAAGGCACAGGAGAGTCACTAGCAAGAATCAAAGAGCTGATTGTCTTTTAGATCCTTGCCCACTTCCTGACCAGACCATAAAGGTCACTTTCTCTTGCCTCCAATGCACACACCCCTAACTAAGGGAATGGATGGAAGAGAATGGTTGACAACCTTAACTTTGAAGGCGTGCAGATCATGTTGAACCCCAATGAGACAGGGACTTGAGGGAAGATAGGTAAAGAGAACTAAAGAAAATACAGGGAGGATGAAGAGAAAGAGGGAGAGATTGTGCAGGGAGAGAATGTGGCTATTCCACCCACCAGGGTGGGATCACGTGGTGCATCCCCAAGGCCCAGGCCCACGGGAGATCTTGGGGACAAGTTGGGAAGACCAAAGAAGCCATTCCTGAATCTCCATCTTGTTGCAGACTTTGTGAGGAGTGGGCTAGGTCACTTGAACATAAAGGGAAGGACGAGTGAACATCTTCCAAGATCTTACATGTGCGTCGTAGGCTAGACCATTTTTCCCTTGACTGGATTGCCGTGCCCCACACTTCCAGTAGAATGAGGGCTGTGCCAGGGTTACCCTGGTAATTGGAGAAGCCATTTACTCATAAGTACTCTTCGACAAAATTAAGGAAGATACAAGGATTTCTAATGAAACGTTCGCTGTGGGGAAGCTTAATAAGAGACTGAGGTCCCGTGTATACTTTGGGATAGAAAAATTTTCCTTATTGGAAAGAAGAGGTTCAGGACAAAAAGCTGGAGTGCATGGGAAGCCACGCACCATGCACAGGGGACAGTCCTGGAGTCTCCTCTCTGTAGGAAGCTGTGCCCTTTTTATTTGTGGATCAGCCTCCCGAAGGCAAAGTGTCTGGGCATTTGGATTTGCACAGTGAGTTCAGCAAATAGCTGTTTCAATTTTAGGCCTTTTTTAAAAGATAAAATGTTAGCTTGACACCTAAGCATAGAACCGTATCTCATGACATACAATATTTATTTATTTATTTATTTATTTATCGAATCAGAATCCTATCCCACTGTGTGCTTTCTGCCTCTCCTGCATGAGAATGCAGTATTGGTTAGACACCCTGCAGAGCTATTAATATCTCATGAGTCATTTGCACAGTGCTTTTTGAAATGGTGTCCCTTCATTTTCTGTTTAGGGAAAAAAGAGAAAATAATCCTAACATGTGGCAAGAAAAGTATTTTCTAATATTCTAGGTCTATACTAACATTTCTAATGGTAACTTTAGGGTTATGATTTTTTTAAAAATTCAGAATTTCTCTCACCAATAGATATTACTATTTAGAACAGAGCTTAAACTGTTTAGAAGTTCATAAGATCTCAGATCAAGAAATTTTTCTCAGGAAGTTTGGACTTGGATTGCTGGTTAACACAGAAGTACATAGAAAGGAGGGTGGTGGGTTGACCTTCCCCCCTCTGTCAATATTTTAAAGTGGAAAAGCATGACTTAGTGACCACCATTTTGTCTGCCCAGCCCTAGTCCTTTCTTGGGCTTGCCCAGCGGTCTTAGTCTTGGGTGGCAAGTGAAAATAAAAACCCACAGTAAATTAGCCTTAGTGAAATGCAGGAATGCATTGGCTCAAGTCCTGGGAGGAGAATAGGGTTGGGCTAATTCCAGAAGTGGCTGGAACCAGGGACTCTAATCCATCAGGCCCTTGGCTTCTCATCTATACTTCTCCCTGTGGGATTGCTCCATTGTTTTCAGACTGACCTTTTCAGGAGACACGGATGTGGACACTAACAGATACAGATGCATATCCTCATACTTCATAACCAAAAGAATTGGGGGAAAGGTGCTGGGTAGCTCAAACAGAAGATGTGTTCTACATGTCTTTTCATCTGGGAACTTCCCTTCCCCTCCATCCAGAGGGAGCCATCCTGGAAGACTGACCCGCCCCTTGCCACATCGATTGTTAGGCATGGGCACCTGTTGGTCCATCAGAATCCACTCCCAGGAATTCAGAACTGGACCTCAGAGATAACAGCTCGGTTTAGCTGCTTGCTTGTACTGAGGAGCTGTTGGAGGAGCCATGTCTTCACCACGAGGATGAGAGAACTGGGAAATATAAAGAGCTGGGCCACCCGGCAAGGGAGAAAGGAAACAGTGATTTACGGGGGAAGCAGATGCAAAGGGCTGAGCACTCTGACAGGATCTGCATCCTAGGGTCCAGCCACATCCCTGCTCCAAGTCTGTGCAGCACCCCAAATCCAGACAATAACCCCTTCTTTTCCCTTAAAGTAGCTCATATTGCACTTGCAGTCAAAAGCATTCTGATACACTACCTCAACCGAAAAAAAACAGCCTCAACCCTGTAGCCTGACACACAGCCCGTGTTATGGTTAAACCAGTCTTATTCACAGCCCGTGTCATGGTTAAACCAGTCTTATTTGACTATATCCCAGCTCTGCCTATTACTAACTCTGTGACATCAGCCAAGTTACTTGACTTCTGCGTCAATTTACTCATCTGTAAAAAGGAAATATTAATAGTACCTATTTCTCAATGTTGTGAGAATTGAAAAGTTGATCCGTCAATGCTTGACATGTAAAATAAATAATAAAATAATAAGATGTCGATGTCTGACATGTAAAAATCACTCAATAAATGTTAATTATTATTCTTAGTGGGAGAAGGCAGTAGTGCCTAGGGGAAATTTTATCACCTCTTTAAAGATCAAAGAAACAAACCAAGGGAGAGAGCCCACACCCCTACCAGGGATCCTATTCCCAGTTGTTAGAAGTGCCACGTTGAATCCTCTGTCAGCATTCCAGACACTCCAGCTGCCAGTATATGGAGAAGATAACAAGAACCTCCTCTAAGAAAGTTGAATGTTACTAAAATGCTTGTATTGGAGTATAAGGATAACACCGCCTCAGACAATTTAAAAATATGAAATCTGAGTGTCAACATACATATGGAGTGAATGACATGACCTGCATATGATTTAACCTGTGTGCACAGAGATTCTTTATAACAAAAATTTCCTGCAGTGTGCATACATGTATGAAAGTCATAACACTAAGATTACAAAGAAAAACGGAGGGGTAAAAATGTCCAGTGATGTGTGCCTATAAGGGAGGATCATTATTGTTATATAAAAAAAGTTTGGGGCTGGTCTGATGGTAGTGAGTTATCTCAGCTGCTGTTCACAGTCAGTTGCGGATCGAACTTCTTGTTCTATTCTTTCCCTGCTTCTCACTATTGGACTTGACTAGTCTTAGAAAAAAAAATGATGTTTGGAGGGATCTGAAAACCTGCGTTGGTAGGTTTCTTGATTATGCTTTGGTTTACTCAGGCAGCTACTAGGTTTATACAGTAGACAGTTGACACAGTTAACTTAGTTTATTTTCACTTTTAGTGATATAATTTTGGGAAGAGCTGAAAAGGACTGGAAATAAAGAAAGTGAAAAATTTTTTAAAAAACATAAAACAATATTTAAAAAATAAATAAAAACTAGAGAATAAAAGAACAAGAGAATCAAAGCCCTTGGTACTACCTTCTGGCCGGCTGTTTGTACCTTACATTCCTTACATCCATCAATAATACATGTTCAAATAATAATAATAATAATACATGTCCAGATCTCCCTTCCTAGACAGCAAGCTCCATGATGTCAGGATCCAAGCGTGGGGTGTGTTTGTATCCCATGTGGTGCTCCCTCCTGTGCCCAGCCCACCTGGGACTGAACTGTTTTTTTCACTTGCTGATTGAAAGATAAAGGAAATCAGGAAGATCAATGGGGCAAGGAAAAGAAGAAACAGGATAACTGAAGGTTGGACCTTGAATTCTTCCAAATTGGAGCATAACTAGAGGATCTCACAGTTGAGATGTGCAGATATCAATGAAGAAGGTGAGAACTCAAAGTTTTTAGCAATGGAAATGCTGCCATGGAAATGCAGTTACATTAAAGCTGGTGGTACTCTGTTTCAGTGAAACTAAACTTTCCATAAAGAACGTTCTTTGATAAGTGATGCCTCTTCTACTCTTCCTGTGAGCAAACTTGTGCTGTTTAATATATTGCTACAAGAATCTTGGAATATTCTACACTCATCTTACATCCATTATAGGAGGTCAGAATCCATTTCACAGATGCTGCTTCCCAGCAAAGCATGCTGAATCCTTTAGACACTCATTACTTACCAGAACAAAGACTCTTAAGATCCATTATCTGTCACCAGAATATTCAGAAGACCTTATTTCCTCCTGCTTCCTCTTACTCATCCCCCATCCAGTCATTCCCCTCAGGGCCTGTGAACACACCTGAAGCTTCCCTGTTACTGACTTTGCTCTTTACCAGGAAGCTGTCCCTATTGGCTAATTTAGGAATGAATTACATATCATTTTAAATTATTCTGTTTTATGTAGTCTAGTTGAGCCAAACTGCAATGTCAGCTGGAACAGAGGCTGGACAATAATGGAGTTAGGGTCACAGATGCTAGAATCAAATTGCCACTTACCAGTCCAGCATCCTCAGACGAGTTACTTAACCTCTCCATGCCTCAGCTTCCTCATCTGTAAATGGGGATGAAGACACTAACAGTAACTAACAATATCCTTTATGAGTAGGATGGCTGTGAGAAGTAAGTGAGTTATAACATGTGAAAGACTCAGAAGAGTTTATGGCCCATAGCATTGTGGAAGTATCCTTAATTTAGAAATACTTCACTCAGGGCCGGCCCGTGGCTCGCTCGGGAGAGTGTGGTGCTGATAACACCAAGGCCACAGGTTCGGATCCCTATATAGGGATGGCCGGTTCGCTCACTTGGGAGAGCGTGGTGCTGACAACACCAAGTCAAGGGTTAAGATCCCCTTACTGGTCATCTTTAAAAAAATAAAGTTTAAATGTTAAGGGAAAAAAAAAAAAAAAGGAAATACTTCATTCAACAAATATTTGTCTATGAAGAGTTAGGGACACACTCATTTTACATAAATTGGATTTATACTGTATCCTGCTTTTACTAGGAATAATTTTCAACAATAAATAGATAGTACTTTACCCAATCCCTTGTTGGAAATATAGATTGCTTCCAACTTTCCACTACTATTAATAATGCTATTACAAAACTTTCTGTATATATACATGTGTCCAAATATTTCTCGGCATAAATTCCTGCAAGTGGAATTGCTGGTTGGGCAACTTTGTAAACATATTTTAATCATAATATTATCTAGAAAACAGCATGCTCAGCTATCCAGATTTGATACTGTGATGTTATGGTCTTTTGGGGTTGGGGCCATTGTTACATTCTTGGTGACTTTCAAACTTGCTTCTTCATTTTCTTCAGTGTGTGAGGAAGTCACTTATAGTTCTAATTCCCATGGGTCCTTCCAACGACTTCAGGTCACTCCATACTTACTGACAACAAAATATCTCTAGAAGCCAGATTATCCTCCTCCTCAGCTCCATGGCAGAGGAAAAGCTTTCTTCTTACCTATCTCTGAAGGATCTTCCTCTGGACTTGAGACGCACTGGAAGAGAAGGCAGTTTCTGACATTCCTCTCCCCTGGCCTCCTACTTTGTCCAGTTCCATTTTCATGCAGTAAATTCATACTCCTGTTAAAGGCAGATGGAGCTCAGACAATTCCATCACAGACCCAGGTTTTCCATTCTACTGAGCTGTTGACAGATGCCATTTTCTCAGGAGCCTGTGCGTCTTCCACCTCCCCCTTTCAACATCTACTGGCATTAAATTACCTTCTAAGGACCCATTTACTGTTAGGTCATAATTTCTAGGATGCTAATGATAAACACAGACAAACTCTGATACACTACTCACATCTCTCTCTCTTTAGCTCCTGCTTGCATTCCACTTCACTGCAAAACAACAAATCAAAGCAAAACAAAACACCTGGTTCCAAGGTCTGTGGGATGCTCTTGTTAAAGCAACAAGACTTTGGGTAGGCCTTGGAAGAAAATCGGGGGTGTCAGTAAAGTTAGGCTAACGGTGCGCCAAGCACGGTGCTAACTGCATTACATACATAGGTTTTTCCTTTTAATCCTCAGACAACACTGTGAGGTAGGTGGTATTTCTGTTCCCATTTTACAGATGAGAAAACTGAGGCTTAGGAAGGCTGTCACTCATCCACAGCCACACTGCTACTACGGGGGAGCGAACCCCACTTCTGAGGAGATGAAGAAAAGAGCAGCCAAGAAGGAAAATACGAAAAGCAGCAAAAGAAACCTAAGGAAGCGGGCGGGAGAGCTCCCTCTCTCGCCTGCTTCCCGCACAAGGCTGGGCCTCCTGCGCGGTTAGGATGCCTCCCAGCGGTCGCCTCTCTGCTCCACGACGCTTCCGACCTCGGAGCAGACACCACTAACAAGCGTCCCAAGCGAGCGCCCCAGCGGTCGCGTGCGTGCGCACGGCGCAAGGCGTGGGGTGAGGAGGCGGGCCTTCCGGCCCACGCCAAAGCCATTTCCGGCAGGAGCCGGAAGACCGGCCCAGATGGCCTCGAGGGCGGGCAGTGCGTGGAGGTGAGCTCTGGGGCTGCCGGCCTTTCCGCGCCCCCTGGTCGCCTCATGCTGCGGGCCGCGGCTGCCAGCCTCTGTTCCGATTGGCGGCCCTGAAGCGCCGGGGCAGCGAGCGACATGTCTGGCGTCCGGACCGCCGACTTCCCCCGCTGGAAGCGCCACATCTCGGAGGAACTGAGGCGCCGGGACCGGCTGCAGAGGCAGGCGTTCGAGGAGATCATCCTGCAGTGTGAGCGGCGCCTGTGCGGGCCGGGAGCGGGCCGGGTGGGCCCTGCAGAAGCACGCGGGGCACCTGCGGGAACCGGAGGCCGAGCCCCCGGCGCCGCCCGAGCGCACGGCGGCCGCCCCGGGTACCCGGGGCCTCGGACGTCCCACGCCTTTTTTAGATCTTTCTTCCTTTCATTTTCTCTTTGCGGATGATCGTGGAGGGTTTTCCCTGATAAATTGTGTGTTCTTTGTGGGCAGGCATCGTTCGTGTTAGTGCTTTGTAAGTCCTGGCAGCTCACACAATAATGGTGTACTTCAACCAGGCAGGCTCCAGAACCATCTCGTTTAGGGGATCTTGTCAGTGAAACGGGCATTGACTCCTTTAAGCATTAACTTGCAGAACTAACATTGTTTTTTTTGATTGTAGTGGAATGTGTGGCCTTTGATTCCTCAGATCCCTTGTCCTTACTTTCCACCTTGGTGCTCTTTGGCTTTACACATTTTGAGTCTTAACGTAACTTTTTAGTTGGGATATAGCCTTTGCTGTTATTGAAAACCTTCAATATGAAAGAGATGGTTTTCTCCTCCCTCACTCTTTGCAACTTAAAGGTACAGGAATGTTCGTACCCTTAGATACGTTGTAGTGAGCATTTCCCTACTCCACCTCCCCAATTTTACCATAACTAATTATATATTTTGGGGAGGAAATAGTCACTCTTCGACCCTAAGGGCCCATGTGCTCCTTGAACTAAACCTGACGAGTCTCCCAGATATGTTGGTGAGGGAATTCAATAAAATAATAGTTGCCATTTATTTAATTCTGATTGTGCTAAGTCAGTGGTTCCCAAAGTTAGTTGCACATTAGAATTACCTGGGGATCTTTAAAAAATTATAGAGCCCAAGCTACATCCCAGACCAACTAAATCACAGCATGTGGAGGTAGAACACAAGTAATGAGTGTTTTTTGATGCTCCCCAAATGATTCTGATGTTCAGACAAATTTGAGTCTTGTGGTAAATATTTAGCTTATGTAATTTCATTTTGTTTTCCCTGAAATTCTATTAAACAAATCCTATTATTGCCCTTTTTACGCTTGAGGAGACTGAGGCCAAGAAAGATTAAGTAACTTCTTTGGGGTCGCACAGATGAATGGTGGAGTTGAGATTCGAACTCAGGTTTCATGGTGCTTAACTTTTGCATTTGATTTTCTCACTGAATCACTCAAGAAATGACCTTTCTTAGATTTCACGGCCCTTCATCTTGAACCCATCCTCATAAAAAAGCTAGAAAGAAAGAGGGTGCCATGCCAATTTTGTGCTAATTCCCTATGCTCTAAGTGCCCAAGCAGACCAGTGCTGTTTCTGAAAGCCAAGCACACAGGAAGCCCCACTTACTCAAAATGTGATTCCTTCACAAGTTACATAAATTCAGTTCATCGAGTGTTTATTAAATGCTTATTCTTTAAAAGGTAATATACTTTGAAAGTCAAGTTGTGTTAGAGGTCTGACTCAACCCTTACCTACTAACCTTTCCACTTATCTTTTTGAGCCTAGTTTGCTGCATCTATAAACTGGGGATGAAGCTTGCCCTACCTGCTTCATAAAATCAGTGCTGTGCATATAAGTGCTTTGAAAGCCATCTGTGTAATAGTCTATAATGTAAGGTGCTGTGATCTCATTGACACAAATTGATGTTTTTCTGCATTTAGAAAATGGCATCTTGATGGGACAGGAGGATGTAGGAGAACAGTCAGAACAAGCAGTCAGTGGTGGAGAGAAGACATCTGCAGACAGCACAGGAGTTGTGAGTGATGCCTTCTTGAGGGGCCAGGAGAGGAAGACAAGGATGAGAGGACATTAGCTAGGGGGCGAGAGAGCAAGACAACTTTCGCTTGTTCAAATCTTGTGTTTAGGCCGGGGGATTAGCGTTTGGGGAAATCATTTCTAGTTCAACTGTGAACCGTTCCATTCCTCTCATTCCAGCCTTCCCAGGCCAGTCAAGTTCTTGCCCTCCATCAGCCTAGAGTCCCCTGTTCAATCCCTGCCTCTGAGCCTGAAGAGAAAGATGAAAAATGGCTATTGGGGGAAGGGCAAAGGCTTACCTTCTCCAGCCTTCTCTTTAGTGAAAGGAACCTTTGGGAGGGATTCCTCTTGAATGCCTCGTGTCCTTTGAAAGACCTGTAGTTATCACAGGACACCCAGCTTTGGTATGACATTTTGAAGATCTTATTAGAGCCCTTTGACACCTCTCTCAGTCATGATGTCCAAGGTTGGAACCACTTCCCTGTTTGGCTGAGCTACTTCATTTGATTGATTAATATAGATGAAAAGAGTGTTTCCGTTTCATTTTCAGATATCAAGAAGTGGAAATCAAGACTCTTTGAGACATAAGCCTTTAACAGGAATAGTCCCTAGCATGTATCATAATTTTACTCTAGAGTAATTCTGATCTTAGACTTTTAGGATTTGTGACAATCCCTTCAAATATAGCTGTTCTACAATGTTCCTATGGTCAATTCCTTATTCTGCTTGGTGGCCTCCCCCAAATCTGATCTTAACTGGCCCCTGTTTGTGTGCCTATTATTCCTAAGTATATGTTCTTTTGAGCCCTATTTTTTTCTTTTTAATTCCTGCACTATGTCCCCCTCAAATGTATTATGTTCGGAGAGAGCGAGCTCATTTTCTTCCCCAGGCTCTTCCCTCCTGTGTTTTCTGACATATTAGCATCTTCCACACAGTTCCTGGAGCACAGAATCTTGGAATAATCTTTGACTTCTTACCAATACAAATCTATTCATGCCACTTCCTGCTTTTACAATCTTTTGTTTCATCGTTTCCAGTAAGAAAAAGGCTAAATTTCTCATTCTGCTCTTATGCGTGTTGGCTTCAACCTTTATTTCCAGCCACTTATCAGACAACTCTATGCTATTCCTTCTGCCTGGACTGTCATCTTCCTTTAGACCTAACAGATGTTACCACCTATGAAACCATTCATGAAAAGAAGAGAGTCATGCTTGTCTGTAGCTTTTTATAGTTAACTGCTTGGATTTGAACTCCTTCATGTTGGGGACTCCCATTTGTATTTGTATTCATAGTGACCTGATCTAAAAAGTAATTAAATTTACCAGGTTATGGTAAAGTTCTCTTGTTACTACTAAAACATGCATAGCACTTTACTTTGCCATTGCGTTTGGTGTGTTTCTTTTAAATTTTTACTCCCAAGGTAGAAATATAACATTAGGGGTAGAAAGCAATTTCAGTTCCTTTTAGTAGGGGTATATTCTTGCAGGTTTGTTTACGCAGGTTCCTGTGGCTGGGCTGCCCAAGCTTAGGCCAAGAAGCATCTAAGGAATGTTCCTGGATTTTATACGATTGCAACAAAGTACAGGACTTTGTACTTTGATATCTAATAAAGGTGAAACCTACCCACCTTATTTTCTGGTTATAATAAATAACTTAATTTCTGACCACTTTTTACAGATAACAAGTTGCTGGAAAAGTCAGATCTTCATTCAGTGTTGGCCCAGAAGCTACAAGCTGAAAAACATGACATATCAAACCGGCATGAGATAAGGTATTTTGAAACTAACCTATATTATTTGTGTTTCCTCTATTAAAATTTGTCTCAGTTGTCACTTCTGTAATTTAGAAGCAAATCAAGTACTATTTCTGTGCTCCAGTTTTTGTCAGTTCCTTTCAAATAAGAACGGCTAAAACCAAGTAACTAAAACTTTTAAAAATGGTACATGCATACCTGGAAGGCTTATCATTAGTAGAGGGCTTTCAGCTTGAGAAATTTCTTGAGGCAGGTTCATGTGCTAACCCTAGGTCAATTTCTCTTCTACCAGGGTTCTCTTATTGTAAATATTCAGAAACAAGTAAGTATTCCCAAGCTGACTTACATCGATTTTGTTAATATAGGATTGACTGGTATATAAACACAAATTGCTTTTTGTACAGTATGGGTCTATTTGATCTTTGTAGCTCATTTTACAACAAATTAGTTGATTGTTTCACAATCAACCTAGTAAGTTGCAACAAGCTTTTACTTTCCTTTTAAGAACTAGATTAGAAAATACCAGTGTGTTTTAGTAGGAAGGGTAAGTACTGTTTCATTAAATACACATGTGTGTTCATGATGGGAGGTTTGATGTGTTGAATGTACTTTTGTGTACATTTATGTATGTTTACTGTGTTTCTTTTTGGGGGGGAGTGGTAGTACAGGGGCCCAAACCCTTGACCTTGGTGTTATCAGCACCATGTTCTAACTAAGTGAGCTAACTGACCAGCCCTGCTTACTGCATTTCTTACTGGAGGTCATGGTCAAAAAAAATCTGAAAGCCATACTTCATCAAAGCAGCTTAAATGGGCTTATTCTAGAGCCCTGTTCTCTTTTTAACATAATGTTCATCATGTTTGCATATTACATTTGTTGATTTGTATGGGAACAGCACCCATTATTACGCCAAAATCTACACAATTTTTACACATTGGTTAACATTTAGCCATTGTAAAGTCAAGGTAGGTAATTTAATTTTAACCAACCCCCCCCCCCCAAAAAAAAAAACCCAGAAATGGTGTTTAGCTTGATTTATTTACTCCTGTAGCTGAATCTATTGTATAGCTGCCTGCCATCCGTGTTTCCTCTTCTGACAAGATAGTCTCCTGCTAGGAGACAGTAGGAGAGATCCTAAAGAACAGATGGCTTGGCCTGGCCTAGGTTCCATTCTTACTTACTAACAATTCAGTAGATCCAGCCTGGCTGTGGCCCCAGGAGGCTTTCTGGAGTATTTAAGATATTAGCCACAGTGTTCTGGTTAATTTTAGGTGTAGATAATTTCACCTTTTTCATCTAAATTCAGTCCATTGAAAACTTAAAACATCTTATTTCTGTTTAGATTCTTGATGACTATATTCCTGTATCCTTTGTCTATCAACCAAACTCATTTGCTTGAGAAGGTAACTCTAAATACATACACTACAATTCTTTTGGCTGAATTTCATTGGGACAGTCATTTTATAGGAGGTCTTTTCTTTCCCGCAAGCATTGTCCATAATAAGCCTGTCCTCCTAACAGTTGCCTTATTTCTATTAACGGTATCCTCATTTTCCATGAGTCATCTGTGGTTCCTTTTTTCCTCAGTATCCTGCCGCTCCCCCTATCCATTCAGTTACCTAGTCCTGTTGGTTCTTCACCCTACAATCTCTTGGATCCATCCCTTGGTTTACATTTATTTTCCCACCCTCTTTATTTACTATCTGTCTTCTAATTCCTGGGCTGTGGCAGGAGTCTGTTCATCCAGTAGACTTCTGGAACTGCAGTGTGGACTGGCATTGGGGATGCAGAGATGAGTGAGCCAGAGTCCCAGCTCTGGGGAGGAGCCGGAGGGGTAGTGGGGGAGACCAAGTCAAAGGGTCATTCACAGAGAATGGGCACCTAATTGGTTTCCTTCTCCTTCCTCCTGTCTCTCCTTCGGTCCTGTGCATCTTTTCCTAATTAACTTTAAAACACTGCACATTGTGCTTAAATGACTATCTGTGGCAATTATCAGACTCCCCTCTTAAGTGTTTTCATCACTTTGCCTATAGATTAAAGTCAGACTCTTCAGCCTGGAAATAGTTTATTCCAGTAGTTTTCTTTTCTTTTCTTCTTTTTTTTGGTGGCTGGCCGATTTGGGGATCTGAACCCTTGATGTTGGTGTTATAACACTATGCTCTTACCAGCTGAATAACTGGCCAGCCGTATTCCCCTATTCCAGTAGTTTTCTAAGTGGGGCTCCTGAACCAGTTGCATCATCTGGGAAATTGTTAGAAATGCAAATTATTGGGCTCTATCCCAGACCTACTGAATCAGAAACTCTGGGGATAAGACCCAGCAATATGTGTTTTAAGAAACCCTTTAGATGATTCTGACAACCTTTAAAGTTGGAACACCAAGAATTTCATGGCTATTCATAGTCCCTGTGAACCAGCAGCATTCCCATCACCTGAGAATTTGTTGGAAATGCAGGTTGCTGGGCCTTGCTAGGAAGGCTGATCACCAGCTGATGGGGCCTGGGAACCTGTGCTTAAATATGCCCTCTTGGTGATTCTTTTTTCTGCTTGCTGAAGCACTGTTAGTGGGCTAACGTAAGGCTTTTGACTTTTATTGTGAGTAAAATAGGAAGTCCTTGGAGGCTCAGTGGAATGACCTGTGTCCTTCTTGCCTTAGTCTCCTAGCAATTCTGTTGAATTCTGTGTCTTGGTGTACTTTGAGGTTTAAGTGTCTAGTGCTAGGTCCCTCTGCCAGATCTCATCTACAAGCCACTCTTCCTAGGAGATCCTACTCCATTTCCTCTTCTGAAACCCTCTCAAATTAAACCATCCTGCCCAGGGAAATCTCTGGCGCTGAACGTAATTAACACTTCATGTCTTCCTCTTCCTTAATATGTTTTTGTTTTTCTTTATATTGATAGCTTCTGTTTCATGAATCTTTTCTGCAGAATACCAGCTCCTCAGAAGGAGGGACTACATCTTACACTTTACATATTCCGCAATGCCTTGCATTAAAATAAAGGGACTTGATAAGGAGTTATCAAAGAACAAAATTCCAACACATTTATTTATTTAAAGATCTCAATTGTCTTATTGTGATTTTATAAAATAGAATAAGTACTCCAGTGAGCCCAGCAGAGGAGGTTGATTTTATAGCAGAAACAAAGAACAAAAAGCAGATTGGTCATTTCAAAGTTACTTTCCTTGTAAGATAGGGACAGGAAGACAATCATAGAAAAATAACTGACTAGTTAACATCAGGTTACTTTAGGCTGTTGCTTGTGTGAAAGGATTAAAGCAGAGTGAACTTCATTATCATATCTATTAAAATTTACACTAGCCTATTGGGGGAAATTGGCTGTTATCTCTTCATACCGATTTCTGGGAGGGTCAGACCACAATCTAAGTGACATGGAACTTAGCAGGAGTGACTCCGCTTTGGTTTTTAGTCCAGTCTGTTGGGGTCTAGAGCAGGAACTTAGTCCAAAACAATGGCCTTGTATAATTTTATTTAACAGTATTTTATAATCATTCGGCCTAATTTAGAAGGGTTTAATGTAAAGTTGTTCTGCTTTCTAATCTCTTTGCTGCTACTAGATGGGCTAAGTTTGGGGAAGTGCCAGGTTACCTCAGGATGAGGTATTAGCTTGTGCTTAGATATGTAATGAAAATGTATGTAGAGATGGAGAGTAAAATTAGGAGGGACTATTATACTGTCCCTTTTCCCTCCTCTTTTTATTTTATTATAGGTCATATGGAGTAGGCGGTTCTACCCCTCCCTTCAGATGTCTGTACCCAGTGTCTAGCCTTCTCCATCTACAAGCTTTCCCTGGACGATGGTTTCAGCTGCTCACTGTAGTCTCATAATTCTCTTCTGTAGCTCCAGCCAAGATACTTCTCCTGAACTATAAGTCCATAGTTCTTTTCATCTACTGCTGTTTCTGAGATATGAAAACACTGACTCTTGAGGTGATCTGAATTCGCTCTTATGACTTCAGGTACCTCTATTTGCTGACAGCTTCTACTTGTAAGTCTCCAGCTTGGACCTCTATTTGAAGTTCAATTTGACGTATGTACTTGAATGTCCACAGCTGCTCTTCAGGCCTCTCCCCCAAAACCTGCTCCTCCCTCAGTCGTGCCCATCTTAGTAGGTGACACCTGCCTTTTACCAGTTGCTCAGGCCAGAATTCTTGAGTCATCCTTGAATCCTGTCTGTCTTTCACACGCCACATTCAATTCTAAGGCAAGTCCTGAAGACTCGCTGCAGAATGGATCTAGAATCCGACCATATCTCACCACCTCCACTTGCCCCCCATCTCCTGTGTGGATTATGCAGTAGCCTGCTGGCTGCTCTCTCTCTTTCTGCCCTTCCCCCTGCAATCTACTTTCCACCCAGCAACCACAGCCATCCTTTTAAAACATCAGTCATTGTCTGCTCAGAACCCTCCAGTGGCTTTCCATTTGTGCCTAGTAAATGACATAGCCCTCAGAGGGACCCACAAAGCTCTGTATGATTTCCTCACCTCCTTGACTGCATCTCCTCCGTTCCCCTGCATCTGGGCTCCAGTCACCCTCTCCCCAAATACCCCAACCATGTGCCTCCTGCAGGCCCACTGCTGGCTGCTCCCTCTGCTCAAAGGACCCTTCCTTCAAGTCTCCACAGTGTTTGTTCCTCACTTCTTTTCAGTCTTCAGTCGTGTGTCACCTTCTCGGGGCAACCCTTGATAGCCCTGCGTAAAACAGAACCCCTGTGCATGGGTTTGGATTTATGATGGGCCCATCCCCCTGGACCTCTCATAGTGTCCCATGCTAGAGCAAACTGTGGCCCTGAACTATTGCCTGGCCTCTGTGCCCATAGGCTGCTGGCACTGAAGCAGGTAGCACAGTAGAAAGAAAAAAGGGGGGTGGGGCTGACCAGTTAGCTCAGTTAGAGCACAGCTTTACAACACCATGGTTCAGATCCCTGTACCAGCCAGCTGCCAAAAAAAAGAAAAGGGAAAAAAAACAGTATCCCTGTCACTCTGTTCCCTTCCTTCCCCTGCTTGAATTTTCTTTATAGTACGTGTAAGTCCCAACTTCACACATTTACTTGTTTATCGTTCATCTTAGAGCAGAGCTTGTTCTCACTGCCTTCTCCCCAGCACCAGGGACAGTGCCTGTGGCAGTATTGGCACTCAGATGCTTGCCTAGGGAGCAGGCCTCACTGCTCTTCTATATTCATCTACACTTCGTCTGGGAACCATCCTTCATTCCTGACGTGATATGGTTATGGTTGTGCTGGGTTTAGTTTACTGTGTGTCTTACATCTCCTGCTTGTGGTGGTTTGTAACTGCAGTTGCTGAAGACACTAAAATGATTTATTGACTGTACTGACATGTACAGGTTTGAAATTCTGAAGTTCTTATTCCCCTGCCTAATAGGAGAGGTTTGAAGTCTGATTTCTTTTCTCCTTCCTTTTTTGCATGTTCTCTTCACCTGCCTGGTTTGGGGATTTAGTCCCGGACATGATGGCACATGGAATGATAGTCAGCTACAAGAAATGGCCCAGCTGAGGATTAAACACCAAGAAGAACTGACCGAATTACACAAGAAGCGTGGGGAGGTAGAGACAGTGCCTTTCCTCCTCTGTCTTCTGCTCTCTGTGAGGGGCCAGCAGGGAGGAGATGGGAACTCTGTCACTTCCCACTAGAATCTGCTGTATTCTTGGCTCAATTTGGCATCACAAGTGCTCTCTGCAGGAATGAAAGGGTGGGGGAAACTGAAAATGCCATACAAAATGAGGCCTAGCAAGAGGATGAACCAGTGAGAGAACCACCCAGTTACTGGGCTCCAAAAAATGGCCCAAGAGATGCAAGTGGAGATGCTTTAAAGAACAAAAAGGCTTGCTGCTTGCTCCACTGAAGGTCTTACTAATGCCTTCAGAAGCTTTGGAGCGCGAGGCCTGAAATTTCAGAAACATCATTAGAAAGAATCAAGTCCCAGTCTGTATTTACCCTGGATAGTGGTCTTGTGGCAAAGCTCTAGCTGAGAAAATATAGTTTACCATTAATTCAACTGAATTGATCATTTCTCCAGCAGAAAGGAGCCTTCACAAAGGTAGCTGAGGCCAACGGATAGACAGGTGTCCTCAGCAAGTACCTGGCGGTCACCTGGAACATTTCTTATCCATCCAGGCCTTCCTTCAACAGGTTGCCACACAGACAGCTCCCATGCACGTCCGCACTGGACTTTCTGCTTCTCACTGCCACCCAGCTCCTTTATTCTTAGAATCTTTGCCCAATCCCATAATCACCTTTTCTTTCTTAAAAATAAATGGTCACGCGCTATGTAGTTTCCAAGTAAGGTCCTGAAATCTCATGTTCATGAAAGTGTTCTTTGTCTCCCAGTTAGCTCAGTTGGTGATTGACCTGAATAACCAAATGCAGCAGAAGGACCGGGAGATGCAAATGAATGAAGCAAAGTGAGTAGAGACCATTCCTCCTGGAGGCCTGTCATTGGATCACACATCCTTTGTTTGTGGGGCCAGTGGCAAACAGTAGCCACACTGCACTCAGAGTTTATTTCTGTGCATGCATAGGCCTTTTCTACTAGCTCTAAGAAAAGGAAAAAGCACAGACAGTGCCCTCTGCCTCCCAGCATCCTCCTGGAGAAGTCACCTTGGCCCTTGCAAGTGTCCCAGAGACATTTCACAGTTCTCCCACGGCCACTGTATATGGGAGCTGGTAGCTTCCTGTGCTAGAGAATGGGGCAAGATATCTGAGTGTGTGGCCTTTGGGAACAGGGGGATGACTTTGAGAGCAGGACTGTCGATCAGGGAGAAGCCTGGCTGAAGAAATAAAGGGGAACTCCAAATCCTAGCACCTTAGAGCTGCAGGAGAATTTGAGTGCAGAAGGATCTAGAGGCTTTGAAAGGCCAAGGACTTGCTCAGGCATTCTTGCTTAGGAAATATTAGAGCTGGTAAAATATGTAGGACTCCATCCTTCTTAAGTCCCCTTTACTACTCTATTTAAGCAGCAAAAGCTCCCTCTTCCTTTAAATCCTGCTCTTCTGAAAGGTGCTTTTACTAGTTATTCATAGTCAGGATGAATTTTACCCAAGTTGTTCCTTCTCCTAATAGGATTTTCCTGTAAAGGATGGGCTGGGCCTGGCTAAGAGATGCAGTAGACATGAAATGTTTGCCACAGGTCTGGGGTGACAGCCTGTGTTCTTGTCATTGCACTCAGCCAGGGGTCCCTCTGGCAAGGTACCATTCCTCCTGTAATATTGTGCTTTCAGAATTGCAGAATGTTTGCAGACTATCTCAGACCTGGAAACAGAGTGCCTAGAACTGCGCAGTAAGCTTCAGGACCTTGAAAGAGCCAACCAGACCTTGAAGGATGAATATGATGCCCTGCAGATCACTTTTACTGCCTTGGAGGAGAAACTGAGGAAAACTGCTGAAGAGAACCAAGAGCTGGTCACCAGGTGGATGGCCGAGAAAGCCCAGGAAGCCAATCGCCTCAACGCGGAGAATGAAAAAGACTCTAGGTAGGTTATCCATCCACAGTTAGGGGTTTTTGTTCTTAGCAAAGTACAACCTAGTTCTTCGAAAAGAAGGAAACAAACCTGGCAGTTCTAACAACAGGGGGAGGAAAATAGAAAACAAAACACTAACAAAATTAGAAATAGCAATAGTGGGTATAAAAGAAATTTGCATTTACAAGGATACTTTTACAGCTGAGCAAAGCAATACCTCCCAGAAGGGCATTGGCCCATACTATTTTACTAGGGAATTTTTTCAGTGTTTGGAGGAGAGAAGCTAATTCCTGAACAATATAAATTAAACCAGAATTAGAAAAAGATTAAATTTTATGAAGCTGTTCAGGCTCATAAAAATTCTGATCTTTCTGGTACTTGAGAAGACTATAGTCCAATCTCACATGAATATGGATGTGAAATTCCTAAGTCACATACATTGGTACATTTTAAAAAAATTTACTGCAGTCCTACTAGGATTTATCCTTGGAATTAAAAGATAGATTATTGGGATATAATTAAATATATCACATTAGACAAGAAATTATATGCCCATTTAGTAGATCCCAAAAGGGTCGTTCTGGTCAGTCCTGATAAAAACCCTTAAATGGGGAACAAAAAAACCCTTTTAGTACAAACACCTATCTCTGACCAACAGCCAATAATGTTCTTAACAGGGAAGCCTCGTGCCTATACATTAGGAATTTGAATCTTTGTGGCGTGAAATGTATGTGTTTAAAAGCTTCCCTAGAGAGTCTAATACATCCACGGTTAAGGTCCACCATTGTACGTACACTCCCATTAAAACCAGCAAGAGCAGAAGGAAGGGCCCACCGCGTCCAGTTCTTAGGGAAAATCTCTCCAGACATTCTGGCCAAACTCAGATATGACACCAAACCTAGGGTGCACTGATGGAAAGAAGGGGAGTGAATATCCACCTAGAAAACCTAAGAAAGTCAACTGAAAAACTATTAACAAAAGTTCAGCAGAGATTAGAACATTTTTTTAAATCCCATATCAGTAGTTCAGGACTTGAAGAGATTATTCTAGTTAATCTGAAAGAATGAGTAAATGACAGTAGGAGAGAGTCTTAAAGAGTAATGATGAGCACTGGCCCTACCAAATCATATATTCCAGTAGAGTTAAAAAGCTGTATAAAATGGAAGCCCTCAAGATAGAAGTAAGTGACTGTCTATGGTGTATTTTATGAAAATAGGAATATTGGAGGACTTTCCAAGTGTAAAAGTAATGAAAATAAAGAGTGGACTGTATAAAAATATTATGTTTCTTACCATCAAAGAACACTAAAACAGTAAACTAGGAAATGTTCTTTTAAAATAAATATCCTTGATATAGAGTCAGTATTGACAAGGTGAGCACTCAGACAAGTGGGCAAAAAGCATAAGTAGCTCATAAAAGCGGAAATGGATGTGGTCAGTAAACAACAGAAAGGGCCGGCAGGAGGCAGATGCCAAGGGACTTCTCCCATTGCCGATAGAAAGCACATTCATGCCATCTCCTGCAGGACACTGGTGGTGAGCAGGAGCCTGAGAAGTGTTCCCACTTAATGGACTTCATCCTAAGGAAGTATGAGGACTTGGTTGCAAATATTTTGTTATAGCACAATTAGCAGTACATCTCTTGGGAAATAATTAAATTGTGATATATTCATACAGTGGAATTTTTAAGAATACTTAGTGATATAAGAAAATGCCTAAAATTAATACAACTGAAAATAGGATATAAAATATTTTTGTACAACATGATCCCATTTTTGTATTTTTTTTTTTTTTAAAAGAAGGAATTATATTGTTAATGATGATTGTTTTAGGGTGGTGAGGTTAGGGTTTTGTTTTTTCATTTTATACTTTAATGTGTTTACTAACTTTTTGACATTTCTATGCAGAAAAAATGAGCTGTCTTTTCTGTACTCTTCCTGTTTCACATTTACTTTAAGTCAAATAGTTTGGCTTGTGCTGAGGAGTTGTTTGGCATCACAAGGGTAGTGAGGAGCCCAGGGTTAGCGGGCAGCACTAGGTTGCATGTTCACTGCATTGAGAGGCTGCTGGGGCTGGGGGGGTGGGGGGGGTGATGCCGAAGAAGAGGCCCTGAGCATCGCTGTGGACAGGGAGGATCACACAGGTTTTCTAATGAAACTGGCATGGGAGACACATCCTATACCTGCCCTCATATCTTATTCCTCCTTTTGAGGACACCTAGGAACATGCACTTGGAGGTATCATCCTGTGGTTGCAGATGTGGGGCCTGGGGAGTCTTTTCTGACTTCGCTCAGATAGTTCCTCCTCCTAGAAGCCTTCCCTCTTTACCTGTTTCCTGCCAGTCCCCCAGCCTAGATATCTCTCCTCTTCCTACTTCTGGCAGCTTTTGTTTAGCTGGGTGGTGACGTAGCATACTCTTGTGAAACAGCTCTTCGTGTCCTGCCTCCCTCCCCAGGCTGAGGGATGTCCCCACAGTTAGGCATAGTGGCTGCTGCCGAAGATGCACTGAGGGAATACTTGAACTGTCAAAGAAGAGCCTTTCCTTTCAGCCATACTGATGAAGGCCAGACCGCAGGTGTTGTCTTCTCTCTGTGACCTAGGTCAGTTTTTTATCCCCACTTGCAGATATGGGATCTGAAGTTACAGAAAGGAGCAGGTTTCAGATAGTCTGCCAGCAAGTGCCTTTCCTGTAGAATAGTATTACTCCTGTGCTCCACACCGAGCTCCTGGTTTTCCTGCAAAGATAGTTCATAGGTTGTTTCTTCCAGCTATGAAAATTTTGGTAAATTGTATTTTTGGTACTCCAAGTAGAAAATCAAAAGTAAAATGCACTTTTTCAAGCTACCCCCACATCCCTTCTCAAGATTCTGATATGCCACCTAGAGGACTTTCCCTGTTTTGAGAATAGTCACTATGGTAGAAGCTTAAGCAATTTCAGTAGAATTCTTGATTGGAGCTCAGTAGCAATGCTAGAGGTCCAAACTGGGGTCCTCCACATAGAGGATTTAACCATAGCTAGAGGTAAAATTGCCAAGGAAGAGGGAATGAGGTTTAGGTTAAAAACTAGGGAGTTCCTGAATTTAGGACTTGGGAAAGAGAAACAAAAAAAGATTCTGACAGGAGGAAAGAATGAATGAGACTGTTGACCATGTTATAATTTTGCCACAGCCAAGACTTCTGTGTCTAGCTTCAGTTAATTGAAGTTATGTATACTTTAACAGCTCAGGAATCTCACTATACCTCATTTTCCTCACCTGTAAAATGGAAATAATAGTACTTACCTCAGAGAGTTGTTATACGAATTAAATGAGTTAAAATCTATAAAATACTGTTTGAACAATGCTAGGTACAAGTAAGTCCAAAGTGAACCTTCCCTGTTATTATTCATGCTGTGGGTATGTTAGTATAAGAATATTTGCTGCAGAAAACTAACTTATGACCATGATTTACCCTCAGTAAAGAAGCACCTTTCTGTCCCAAGAGGCCCTCAGTCCTGACAGGCAGCAGGCCTTCTCCCCTGCTAGTTCACTGCTTTTTTTTTTTTTGGCGGCTGATCAGTATGGGGATCCAAACTCTTGACCTTGGTGTTGTAACACCACGCTCTAACTAACTGACCTAGCTGGCCAGCTTCTGATTTTTCTAGTAACAAGATCTCTCCTCCAGGCTTTTACTCTGAAACCCTTTGTAGTGGGGAGCCTTACTGATGTTATGGGTTTGGGTTTGAGACTTTGGGTGTCTTTGCCCAGGGTAGTTGTTATTTCAAAGGCACTGAATATTCCAATGTGTTATTAGAACTACTAGTTTTTTGAGAGCCCAAACCCTGTGCTTTTCTGAAGCAGACATAATAGTAGGCTTTTTTTAATAGGAGGCGGCAAGCCCGGCTACAGAAGGAGCTTGCAGAAGCAGCAAAGGAACCTCTGCCGGTTGAACAGTAAGTAGAGATAAATTGATCAAAACTATGCTCTTAACAATTTGGCTCTTTTTAAATCGTTTTATAACGGTTTTGTTTCTATAAAACCATTTTACAGATTTTAGAAAGAAAACTGAAAAGTTGTAGGTAGAAAATAAAAATACATAATTCTGTCACTATCCGGAAGTATCATTTTAGTTATGTTTTGATAGCTTCTGATTTCTTACTTACAAATAATGCACTGAATATGGTCTTTGACCATACATCTGATTACTTAGTTGGGATAGATTCTTGAAAGTAAATTTGGTGGGTCAAAGCTTTTGGAACATACTGCCAAATTACTTTCCCAAAAGTTCCTGTTTACTCTTTTCATGGGCTGTGAGTGTGAATTCTGACTTCCTGCACCCTGCACACATGCACTTGACAATTCGAATGAGCAATTTTCTGCCTCTAATTGGGCCTGTCGTTATGTATGCTGAGCTGGGAGTTCTCTTTCTCTTGCTTTCATTTGGTTTGTGACTTTAGTTGGAAGTTTGGCTGATCTTTGAAGCATAAGTGAAAACTAAGGTGTCTTAGAACAAAAGGAATTGAATCAATTCTGGAGCTCTTTTTAATCTGCTTACAAATTGGGGTGGGTGGGGTCTTCCCTGAGATTTGAAGCTTTGTTTTGAGAGTGGTGGGTATTTTATTAATAAAATTCCCTTTGCCCTAGGATGTTTTTCTTTTGAAATACGTTTTGAAATTGTTTTAGAATTACGATCCACTATTTTTTAAAAGGTTGGGTGCTTCCTTATAAGTGATGGGCAGTGGTTTAAATTCAGTTAGGAGTCATCCACCAACAAATGTCTTAATAAGAAAACAAGGTTCTCGTACCAAGCCTTTGCTTTACATGTAGGGTGTGTGTGTACCATCTACATGCTCAGATGTGGAAAATTACTCTCAGGTGTATTTTATCAAAGCCACAAAGTAAATAAATGGTTGACCTGAAAATGAGATTTGGTTCCTTAAAAATAACAGCTAACAAAGATGTCATTTTGGGCCGAGCCCGTGGCGCACTTGGTAGAGTGCTGCGCTGGGAGCGCAGCAACGCTCCCGCCGCGGGTTCGGATCCTATATAGGACTGACCAGTGCACTCACTGGCTGAGTGCCGGTCACGAAAAAACGACAAAAAAAAAAAAAAAAAAAAAAAAAAGATGTCATTTGTCTGCCTCCTATTTGCCAAGATAACCAGGTGACTGGGTATGACATGATTTAGATAGGTCGAGCATCCTGCCCAGGGTCACACAGGAAGGGACTGAGCTAGGATGCAAACCTAGGGGTGTTTGGCTAGGGGTGTTCTTAATCTCTGTGCCTCCCTAAGAGTGAAATTTTGGGGTCAAAGGACATTTCGTCTTTGAAGGGTTTTGATAACCAGTTGGCAAATCCTAATATTTTCTTGTGGTCCTGAGCCTGTGCACAGTGCCAAGTAGTACTTTATGATCATAAAATTCTGTCTTAATTGTCATAGCCTTAGCTCATATTTGCTCCTCTTGCCATCTTTGTGATTCTCCGGTTGTACTTGTTTGAGTGCAAGTGACTCATAAACCTAGATCTGTGTGAAAGCCAACCAAGAAGAAAATAAAGCATAGCCTTATTCTCTTTATTTAGGCCTGCCTTTATTCTCTTCTAAATCGTGGCCAAGAATGTGGTACAATTACACGTAATCCTAGAATAAATCGCCAAGGAAAATAAATTTACTTTTGACTTGGTTTAACTTGCTTGGTAACAAATTCTTAAGTATATATTTACGTAATCAGATAATTAACCATGAAAAGGGAAAAATCTTGCTTTCAAGTTCTTGCAAATCCAAACAGTAGGTGATGAAGTCTTGGGTTATTACATTTTATTATTTTATTTCTCCATGAGGATTGCAACTCAGTAGGAGGTCATTAATACCAAAATAATTACCAAAATAATAAGACCAAGTAATTATTTCCTTCCCAAGCAGGAAAGACATGACCCATAAAAATGTGGAGGATCAGCAATTCCAGAGGTGCTTTGCATCTGGAGGAATAAATAACAAAAGGAGCATGTCCCTATGACTAGATAGTATTTAAAGTAACATTTGAAACTAGGTTGTTAATGCATTCATTGATTTCCTGGCCCTTTTAGCAATCCCTTCTTCACCTGGATTCTTCTCCCTACACTGTCATTTTCTTGTACTTCATAGCTACCCCTCACTTTCCTGTGAGCCCCTCAGCCCCTGTCTCGTGGCAACTGCTCAACTGCAGCCCTTAAGCTGTGCAGCTGGTTTCTGATGGGAAGCTCTGCCTTGGTACTGGTTATGTGGTTACAGACTTAGACTGTTATTTTGTTGCTTTCCAAGTGGAAGCTGTGTTTACACCTAAAAAGATCAAAAGCTCACCTTTAAAGTTATTCTCAGTTGGAGTTCTGGATTTGATTTGAACAGGTTAAATGTTTCTTTCAGTGTTTCCCAGAGTGTTGCAGCTCTTCCTTCTTCTCCAGAGAACCCTTAACCATCACTGTCATAGACAAGTCCCAAGGTTGTGTGTGACTGGAAAATGACATTGGCATTTGCAGCACATGTTCATCACCAAGCTCCTGTTTAGCAGAATCAGAGACTCTTGGCCTTCTTTCCAGGGATGATGACATTGAAGTCATTGTGGATGAAACCTCTGATCACACTGAGGAGACTTCTCCTGTGCGAGCCATCAGCCGAGCAGCCACGTAAGTAGATAGCTCTGGGCCAGGAAAGGGGGGGCTCAGGCAGCGATTTGACAGAACACATTTGTGGACACAGCAAAAGTAGTCAGTCAGATGCACTCAGACCCCTGAGCCCCCAGCCTCTCTTTCACAGCCATGGAGATGTCCTGTCCTGTCTTTCTTGGCTCACCTCTACTTAATGGGAGCACCGGTGGCCCCTCACATTTCTAAATACAAAAAAATGTAGTGGCTTCCTAAAAGATGGATAGTTAAACCTTATTAAGCAGAATGATTATTTAGATCAATTCCCTAGGGCTTGGAGATTCCCCCCACCGCTGGCTGAAGCAAGACTGAAAGAATAGGAATTGGTTATTAACAGGCAGAAATTGTTAGGTCAGTTAGATAATCTCCTTGTCTAAGGCTTTATTTCCAGGGAAATTAGGGAACCTTGTTTCTTTGAAAACTTCTAGGCTGGGTTTTCCCTTCTACCTTCCCACTGTTTTCTGGTGGTTCAATACTGTGTTGGGTTTCTCTCAGCTGGGTTTTGGGAGCTAAATGGGACGCATACTCCCAGATTACCTGTTTTTTGGGCTGTTTTTATTGATTGGTTATTTGGGCAAAATGTTTCTAAGGTTTAAACCTATCCTCCCCTCCTCTTTAGTAAGCGACTCTCGCAGCCTGCTGGAGGCCTTCTGGATTCTATCACTAATATCTTTGGGTAGGTTAGAAGACCTTCACCTTTCCTTTTTAAAATGTGTGTAAATATACCTAAGTATACGTACATAATTTATTTTTTAAATGTACACCAGAATTTCAGTGGTGCAGAGTATACAGATGCCTTAATTTCAGCTTTTCATTTAGCTTCTCCCTTTTTTCCTCAACTTGCTTTCTCTTAACCTCACTGTGTGCTGATCTCTGGCCTTTCCCTTTAGTCTGTCCGAGTCTCCCCTTTTGGGACATCATTCGTCTTCTGATGCTGCCAGGTGAAAATATTATCCTCTCTTAGCCCAGCATGTGAGTGTGGGTTGTTGATAATTATGCTGATCACCGCTTGACTACCCTCAATCATCAGATGTACACGTGCTAACCAGGATGCTTTGCATGTTCCTAGGAATGCCGGTAGCCCTCTGAGCAGAGCAGTCAGGTTGAACTCTTTGTAATCATGCTCTCGTTGCTCTTTCTTTTGGCATGTGTTTTACTCCGCCTTAACCACAAGTGTATGCTGAGGCTGATTGTAGCTAGGCATACAAGTCATCTTAAAATAGTTTTGCAAAAATACCTCTGAGCTAGTTGTTACATTAAGTTTCCTAGCAGTTTTTTGACTGGGTAAGTGATTGTTGTTCAGAATTGCTTTTCGTCTTGAGTTTTAGAGTCCATGAGCTAGTGAGCAGGAGAGTAAGGTATGTGCTGACTCTTTCCCATTGTCATTTAAGTGAGGATACTTCTGATTTTGTAAATCGTTCCATGGTTGGAAGGGTCTAGGAGGGAAAAAGCTGTTGCTTAAGCAGGTCATCTGAGTCATTTCTGACATTTTGATGAACAATAAACCTGTGCGATGCTGTCTAATATGTGCCTTTATGTTTTTAGGAGACGCTCTGTCTCTTCCCTCCCAGTCCCACAGGATAATGCAGATACTCATCCTGGTTCTGGTAAAGAAGTGAGGGTACCAACTACTGCACTGTATGTCTTTGTAAGTATGCTCCATCCCTCTGCCCCAAGCTTGGTTGGTAACAGCCTGACAATGAAAGGATCCTCTCTGCGGCTGCAGCTCAGCTCTCCATTGTTTCACTTACATCAAGGTGTTATACCTGTCGGCTCTGTCGGCTGTGAGAAATTGATATATTTTGCTCAGCTTCACAGAACAGAATTTATTACAGTCATCCTCTGTAACACAGAACTGGCTGAAAGATGGGATTGATAGCATGAGGGATGGGGCAAGGGAAAAACGAATTAGGGATGGTGAGAAATTGGACAGTAATTCATGCAATTCTTGTCACCAGTTGGCTCCAATTTAGAGTGAGATTCCAGCCAGTGGTCTGTTTTGGAAGTCCAGTAGGGCAGCTTTTGGTTTTATGAATTATATATCTCTATTTGTATGACTTCCAACCATTAGAAGCCCATAACTGGAAGCAGGAACACAGTCCTGGGCAGAAGCCACTGTAACACCAGTGCTGTCACCTGGAGTTCAGAGCTGGGTCCTCTTACGCTGATGGATAACCTGCATCCCAGCTGAAATAATTGAGCAGAGCACTTGGGAGGGAGAGGGATAGAACCCAGAGAGTTGGGCTGACTCTGGGATTGGCCCTGGAACTGGGTGGGAGGGTGACTTAAAGGAGCCAGCTTTCAGAGGAGGTAAAGACTTGCTGTAAAAATGGGATGGAATTTATATAGGGGGAGCTTTCGGTTCCAGGCCTAAGGAGGAACCTTAATAGTTAGGTATTTCCACATCATGAACTGGCTGTTGTAGAGAGTTCCGCTTTGTAGGAGGAGTGGACTGGGAAATGGCAAGGCCCCTTCCCATTCCCACTGTGGCTCCACCTCCCAGAGGTCGATGATGATTGGTAAAAGGTCTGATTGCACTGCATGTCACAGTCCCTTCCTTGCCCTCAACTCCCAGCAGCCCATTTTTTCCCCTCCTATCACATTTAAGTCATGTGTATGGGATAATGGAGCAGCTGATAATTTGGGATTCTGTCAGTGCGTGTTTCTGAGAGTGAATGGTTCACAGCTGACGAGTATCCAACAGAAGCAATTACGCAGGAGATTGACAAGTGGCGGGCATGGGTGTGATGGTGCATGATCTCAAGTTTTCAATCTGAGACCTCCTAGGAGAAAGAAGCCATAAAAAAGAAAAAGAAGGGAATTGCATGGAGGTAAAAAGTTTGGTCACCTGTTATACAGATTTTCAGTAATGGGACACAAGAGGGAAAGTGGGAAGTCAAAATACCAAAGTGATGCTTATTTCCCAGTCAGTTAATAGAGTAGCACTCTCGGTAATATTTCAAGCATCTTATTTCTTCATCCCCAAGCAAATGTGAAGACTAGATATTGTCTTCCCAAAACAACCTTCTGGGCGAGTGATTAATGATCCATTTGATGATATTAATGATCCATGTTTTCCACAGTCTTTTTTTTCTCCCCCTCTCTATTATGGAAATTTTCAAACATAGCAGAAGTAGAACAGTACAAAATACAGCATCCAATTAGGCAGCTTGCATGCAGGCAGGTAGCTTCATTATTAGCACATTTGCCAGCTCACACACTTTTTTTTTTGGTAGCTGGTGGGTACAGGCATCCAAACCCTTGACCTTGGTATCATTACAGTGGGCTTGTAACCACCTAAGCTTACTGGCCAGCCCATACACTTTTGCTGGAGCAATTTGAAGTAAATCCTAGACATTGTATTTCATCTAAAAATATTTCAGTATCCATGATCCTTTTAAGGGAGTAGGTTATAGTGAAGTCTATTATTTCCTCTTCCCATTCTAAGATGGGATGCTTTTGTACTTGGTTCCCCTTCTCACCCTGAACACAGATGCCATCTTTTCAGGTCATGTGTTTCAGTATTCATGCCAGTCTCAGAAATTTCCCTATGAAGAATTTAAATTCTCCCAAGTTAACAAATTTTCCTCCTATTGAAGTGCCTACCCATTATCAGGTACAGTCCTGGGTCGCAAAAACCTTTATTGTAGATGATCAAACTGAAGCTTCAAGAAGTTAAGAAACTTGTCAGAGGCCACATTGCTAGTACACACTGATGCCATAATGTTTCCAGAAAAGACTACATAGAATCCCATTATAGCACTGATTGATGTCTACTAGTAGGACCAGCATCTACTTCTGTTAGGACTCATCATGAATGCTTTATCATGATAGGCCATGCACTGGGCATTATTTAGGTACATAGTATTTAATAGTAATTAGTAGTAAGTTAGTAATAAGTAGTAAATCTAATCAGTAGTATTAATTTAATCTGGACAAAAAGAGGCAGTTAATTGTAAGCTTACTTTTAAACTATTAAAAATCATTATACGTCTAAATGTCATTACTCTTAAGAAATGAAATTAATGCAGAGACAAACTTTAGGCAGTTAGTCTACACAGATTTTGAATATTTTTTGAGAAAGTTGCATTGTATTTAAGTAGATGGAACTGGAACTGTAAGAATAAAATGACAGTAAAATCTTAAGAGACCCTGGGCTAGGAGTCTAGTTTTTTTGTTTGTTTGTTTGTTTTTATTTATTTTTGTCTTTTTTTGTTACCGGCCGCACCGCGCTCAGCCAGTGAGCGCACCGGCCATCCCTGTATAGGATCCGAACCCGCGGTGGGAGCGCTGCTGCGCTCCCAGTGCCGCACTCTCCCGAGTGCGCCACGGGGTCGGCCCTAGGAGTCTAGTTTAGTTTAGGATTGGATCCACCTGTGTCTAAGGACTTTTCCCTTGAGTTAGGCATTTGGAGTGTTTGTGTATCAGGCTCTTGGGACAATAATGATTAGGTTTGAAACAGGGTGCTTGTCTTGCAGGATGCACATGATGGGGAAGTCAACGCTGTGCAGTTCAGCCCAGGTTCCCGGTTACTGGCCACAGGAGGCATGGACCGGAGGGTCAAGCTTTGGGAAGTGTTTGGAGGTGAGAGCCCATGGGGGAGTGTACAGAAGGAAGCTGTGTTGGTGGCATCTGGTTGACTTTGCTTCCAGGCACTCTTTGAGCTGTTCATCTTCTCAAAACATATAGTGTTTCATTTAAGAAATCATCTGACCAAAGCGTTATTACCATTTCAGCTACTCTTTACTTCTGAGTGGATGTTTACTGATTTTCCAAGTAGTGACAACAAAATACTGTTAGGTTATGGATATGTTTATTTTAGTAAGTGTTCCATAATTTTTCTCAAATATATGCTAATCAGAATGTCTCGTAAAACAGTACCATTTTAGAAAGAAACATAACATATAGCATGGTTTTAGATGGAGAATAAAGCTGTGGTCACAGACTGTATAATTAAACTATACATTAAGCTGTGTATGTATTTAATAATGGCAATGGCAGCAGCCTAGGAAAAAAATGACTGAAATCATATCTAAGTTTGAGGAAAGAGAGGTGATATAACCTAGGAAAAAAATTTTTTGTTTTGTTTTGTTTTTGTTTTTGTTTTTCTGACCGGTAAGGGGATCGCAGTCCTTGGCACAGTGTGGTCAGCACCACACTCAGCCAGTGAGCGCACCGGCCATCCCTATATAGGATACGAACCCATGGCCTCAGCGCTACCAGCGCCACGCTCTCCTGAGTGAGCCATGGGGCCGGCCCTAGAAAAAATATTTTTAACAAGCAACTTATCAGACAGAGGACCTTAGGTCAAGACTCAGTCACTTGGATTAGATCTTGTTTCAGAAATGATCTTAGGGGGCTGAGCCCGTGGCGCACTCGGTAGCGTGCTGCGCTAGCAGCGCGGCGACGCTCCCGCCGCGGGTTCGGATCCTATATAGGAATGACCGGTGCACTCCCTGGCTGAGCGCCGGTCACGAAAAAAAAAAAAAAAAGAAATGATCTTAGGTTATTCAGAAATGGTATGGCATTAAAGCATTAAAAGAGGAAGTGGAAGTTGATGAAACTGGCTCGGTTCTAAAGCTCCATCTCAACATTTTTGAGATTCAGTTAAATATACATATATTTTTACTACAGTAAAGTCAAGGAATAAGGCTAAAGGTTTTTATAGGAACCACTTTATCAGATTTCCATAGCTGCCGCACATGCATTATCACTGTCTAACGATAAATAACTCCAAAGTACCTTTGTCTGTATTCTTCCATTCCTCACAATAGCCCTGTGCGGTTAGAAAGGTAGGTATCTCTCCTGTTTGACAGATGAAGACAATAAAACTCAGAGACACTACATGATTTACCTAGTTGGCTTACATGGCTAGTAAGTGATTTACATGGCAAGTGTGTGATGGAGCGAGGACTAATCTAGGTCATATGACTTGAAATCCCATGCTCTTTCCACTAAAGCCTTTTCTTGGTTATAGAGCAACTACAAAAGCATATGGGTTACTGCTTTTGATGTTCATTAGAGCAAGAGCAATCTAGTAGTCCTTTTGTCAGTAGTTAAATCCCTGACAGTTACAGGAAGTAACTGAAATGAAAATTTACTGTTTTGCCCAGAACAGCATGATAGCTTATGAACGATAATGGCTGAAGCTGTTGTAAAATAATAATAAAACCATATCATAAGAAAAGAAATTTGGGAGAATTTGGTTTATAAAATCTAAGCAAATAGTCTGTTTTGATTATGTCATTGGAGTAAATAGAAATGACAATAGAAATATTTCTGTTACTTCTTGGTCGGTAAAAACACCTGTAAGAAAATTAGAGGTACCAATCTTTAATTCTAGTAACAGTGCTACTGCTGAAGAGGAAGTAAACGCTAATCAAAATGAATACTGACATAATTGGTTCCAGAGTATAATTTGTGTTAATAAAATCAAAAGTTTCTACTGAGTCTACAGAAGTAACATCGAATATTTGGCAGCACTTCCTGTAGTTTTGTGGAACAAATATCAGTCTTGTCGTTACTAATTGTAGGGCGTTTCTCCCAAAAACAGCTTTTTCAGTCTGCGTGGTTTTCCCCCTTGGCTAATATTTTCTGAATCTTGGGAGAGGCCAAGTCCGAGACCTTTTATGAACTAGTTCAGGGGTCCTCTTTCTTAACCTTTTAAAATATCAGAAGAACGGAATTCTCCACCTAGTAGGAACATCTGTTCTTGCTCATTTTCTCAGAAGCACCATTGGGTATTAATTATGTAAATGCTGTTGACATAGCCTCCCTTAGTACCTTGTGGGTAAAAGAGCTTTAAAAGGTCTTTGTTCCGGGCCTAGCCTGTGGTGCACTCGGGAGAGTGCGGCGCTGGGAGCGTGGCGACGCTCCCGCCGCGGGTTCGGATCCTATATGGGAATGGCCAGTGCACTCACTGGCTGAGTGCAGGTCACGAAAAAGACAAAAAAAAAAAAAAAGGTCTTTGTTCTTTTTAGATTGGTCTCTGATGTAGAATAGCATTCATTGATCATTTCTTACTTTTGGAACTGTTTTAGGTGCCAAGCAAATAGACCAATATTTTGGGCATAAGCCAAAGAGATATTTCTTAGAATGTGCAGTGAATTTTTGTCTGTAAAGATCTCATCTAAATAAAGTGAGACCTTAGTTAGTGGATGTTAGACTTTTTCAACTCTTTTGAAAATCTGATGAAAGCTAGGATCCGGGAAAAGACATCAAATAATGCTCTATTTTGCAAATAAATTATTGACCAGGCTGATAGTCCATGCCCTGAATGTGTATGACAGCTTCAAACCAGTATTCATACCATCCTGACCTCCAGTCCTAATCATTATTATTACTACCTAGGAGTACTGAATAAGATAAAAGGCTATTTGTTGAAATGTTTCCCTGTTCTGTGCTCTTCTTTTATGAATTTGATTACAATGGTTTCCTAATTCTTAGCTTGTCTATATAGATCATCCTTAAGCTACTCTTTTAAAAAGGAACTTAATCAAATCATTGAGACTTTTTATTTTCTTAGTTTGTAGTTACGTTATTATAGAAGTTTCTGTGTGGATGACCAAAGCTGGTCTGAAACAGGGCCTCAGATTAAGTGCCATTGGCTCTGTTGGTGAAGGAGGATTGGGGTAGGGCTGAGGGGTCACTGGCAGTTAGTTGGCTTGCTAGAATTTTAAGTTCATGGAGTAAAAGTGTAAGGACAAATTCCAGAAACTCCAAACTAGTTTTGTAGGCATTCTAATGACTAGTCAGTTAAACATAACTAAAAATATTTCTTTTCAGACCTTAACAAGAATTATCACACCATGGATTCTGAAATGTTGATGGTCAGTTTCTACAAAAGTGATAGTTAAGTTGACACAAATACAGATCAAACCCAAAGATTTATTTAAGTAAATTAGAAAAATTTACTGAGAAATAACTAAACTCAGTCTCTAGTTTGATTGACATGCTTTATAAATTTTTACACTTATCTCTTTGTAAAGGGAATTAATAACTAAATTTCTTTTTTTTTTAAGGATATTTTTCATTGTACATGTTTATGGGGTACAGTCTGTTGTTTCAAAACATGCATATATTGTATAATGATTCAATCAGAATAGTTAGCATATCTATCACCTAAACATTTATCATTTCTTCGTGGTTGTAACATTCAAGGTCCTCTTTTCTGGCTCTCTTGAAATAGACAGTACAATATTATTAGCTATTGTCACCCTAGGGCACCAGAACTTAATTCTTCCTATCTAACTGTAACTTTGTACTGGTCTAAATTTCTTAAAGAATAGCTTAAGAACGCATGTGCAAAATGGGTCAGCATTCACTTAAACATTCATTGTTCTTTAAAGTGAACAGTATATTTTGTCTGTTATATTCTGTTTGTCCTGCTGTTTGATTCTGTAAAGGTGCAGGAAAGCTGCTGTTTTGACAGTGTAATTGGCCTCTGTTATATTTCAGTGTCCCATTTTAACTTATTTATTGGCTTTATTTAGCTTCCTGTCTTTTCTCAATCTTTTCTTTTTATACAGACAAATGTGAGTTCAAGGGTTCCCTTTCTGGCAGTAATGCAGGAATTACAAGCATTGAATTTGATAGTGCTGTAAGTATCTAATATCCATGATTTTAAGACATATGGTTCTTGAAATTGAAAAGTCACTTATCTGATTTCTCTGCCATTCTCTGTACCTTAAGTGAAATCCATGTTAGAAAAAGATGTGAGTGTATTACACAATTAATTGGTATATCAACTCTGGGTTTTTATTTATGCATTAGGCTTGTGGTGTGACTTAGTACTCTAATCCTATTTAATAACCATGTTTTACCTGTTTAGATGATGTATTTTAGGGGCCAGTATGGTCCCTACCCTTGGGGATTTGCCATTTAAGTGAGATTGATGTGAAAGCATGTAACTGCAGATCATTCTACTGAGGTTATGATGGAGATGTGTGTGGAATAGAATGAAAACACCAATGAGGGAGCAGTTCATTCTGGAGCAAGGCTTAGGGAACAAATTATGACATTTCAGGCACGTCTTGAGGTAATAAAGGGTTAGGTGAAAAAGACAAGAACAGACATTGCATGTGGAGAGAAGAGTTGGTAGGACTGATGCAGCAGTTGCGTGAGGCAAGGGTAGCTTCCTCATCTCTCAAAAGTCCTCATTTTCATTGTCATCTCTGAGGAGGCTTTTGCACATTCCTGGTTGGGCTGAGGGTACTTTTGTGTTCCTACAGCATCATGCAGACCTATTCTGTGGGAAGGTAACTGTCCATATCTGCTTCTCTTACTAAACTGAGAACTCCCTGAATATGAGTGTCTGGTTTTAATCATCTTTGTACCCCAACACCCAGCACAGTGCCTGGACTTTTAGGTTCTTTATAACTGCTCTTTGAACTTAATTGGAGAATGTTAAGGAAATAAGGTTGGATAGTTAGGTGTGCGTCAGAGCGTATGTTGTGTCAGAGGGTTTAGACTTCTGTAAAGCCATGTGGAGCCATAAGAGGTTTTTAAAAACAGATGTGGCATTAAATTCTGGGATAACCGATAGTGCTGAAGACTGGATTGGAAGAGGCAGGTTTGCAGTGGCCTAAGCGTTTGGTGCTTCTGCAGACTTGATCAAGTTCCAGGTTTGGGCTGAGGCAGTGCGGGTAGAGAGGAGAGGGTCTAGCTGACACACAAAAGAGAACAGGTCTAGGATAGTGATGGTTGGGAGAAGAGGCAAGGGAAGAGTCAGGGGTGCCTCTGAGGTTTCTGGCTTGGACAGTATGTAGAGGACCGGTATTTGCTCTTAATGAAAGTGGCAAGAGGAAGGGTGGCAGGAGAGGCTGAGTTCCATTTTGAGCTTGAAGTGTCTGAACATTCAGGTGAAGTCAAGCAAGCTCAGGAGACAAGTCTGAACTTGAAGGACATTGATGAATTGACAGCACACAGGGATAATAGTTGTTATTCAAATTAGGTGTATAGTTTTAAACATCTAAACCTTCTTAGACTTGATTATTAGGAAATTTGTATTGCGAGAACTGAATTCTTCTATTTTGACTGAAAGTTTTTTCTCTCCTTTATTCCTATAGGGATCTTACCTCTTAGCAGCTTCAAATGATTTTGCAAGCCGAATCTGGACTGTGGATGATTATCGATTACGGGTAAGACCCAACTTTATGTGGTTATCAAGGCACAAAATGTAGAATATAGCAGATGATTAATTAGGGGACTTGTGTGTGTTTTCCTGAAAATCATACTTGATTCACCCTGCCCTTTCCTCCTTGGGAAAATTTGTTTCCACTTTGTAGTCTTACTTTCTCCAAGATTCTGTTTCAGAGTATTTGCAGTAGGACCCTCATATTTCCATAAAAGACTTGGGATACGTAAGAACTAGATTCTTTTGGTAGATACCAATTTTAGCTTATTGTCACAGGTTTTAGCATCAGCATATGAACTGTGATTCTTGTAAGCCCTTACCTCACAGAGTATAGCTGGAAGTAGGATATAGAAGTACATGTGGGTGTACTTATCCTAGAGGTAAAACAGTTCTGAAACAGCAAAAACTAGAGCTAAGACACAGGCGTCAGAGAAGGTAGAAAAATGGGATTGGATTTGAAGAAATCTGCACTTGAACCTAAACTTGCTGCAGAATCTCCCTGGCATCCAAGATAAAGACCAAAACCTGATGGTTGTATCACTTTTGTTCTAATGGAGAAAAAGCATATAGCTTAATTCATGGTGATGTTTTGCTCTTAATGATTGAAGGAGTTGTCATATAAGCTATCATTAAGGCAAAGCTATTGAAAGATATAGTGGAGGATAAATTTGGCATTGGCAGGCATTTTACCCAAAAACAAGTTTGTCATAGCTGTTTGTGTTTCAGCCTACACACAAAAACAAGAGGGCATGATGTTAAGGACTTATTAAAGACAAATCTAGGGCTGGCCCGTGGCTCACTCGGTAGAGTGCGGTGCTGATAACACCAAGGCCACGGGTTCGGATCCTATATAGGGATGGCCGGTTTGCTCACTGGCTGAGCGTGGTGCTGACAACACCAAGCCAAGGGTTGAGATCCCCTTACCGGTCATCTATTAAAAAAAAAAAAAAAAAAAAAAGACAAATCTACAAGGAGGTGGGGGGGGGGCTACAGTAGGATTGTCTGTTAGGTAGATTTCTGGTGTCTGATTGAGTGTTGTAGGGATGAAGCTAGAAGAATCTTTAGAAACATGTAGTTATCTTATCACTTAGGCTTTCATTTTCTTGAAAGAGCTGTATGTAAGATTATCAGTATTAGATGCTAACCAGTACCTCAAGGGTAGTCATTCTTAACTCTCAGTTGAAAGAAGACCCAGGCCTGAATGTGCAAAGTATGAGCCCTGAAGATGACTGAGGTGTGTGTTGTGAAAGCTGAAGAGCCTGCCTTGAGTTCTTG
The DNA here is from genome assembly GCF_027409185.1 of Cynocephalus volans. Lineage (NCBI taxonomy): Eukaryota > Metazoa > Chordata > Mammalia > Dermoptera > Cynocephalidae > Cynocephalus > Cynocephalus volans. The sequence continues at coordinate 295,183,582 of NC_084460.1, forward strand.
TCTTGGTGAAGGACCAGGGAGTGGACTGCTTGAGAGCCTGCCACAGGTTATATCTACTCAAACGCTTGAACGAGTTTTCAGCTGAAGCCTTACAGTTCCGAACCATAAATGTGGAAAAGACAGCCTAGCCAGTACTAATGGCTACAGTGCAATCTATCCTTTGGTATGCTATAGTTTGTTAACCATCGATCTTTTATTGGATATTTAAGATGGGGTTGAATACTTATGCAGTGGTTAATTTGCTTAAAGGAAAAGGAGTGACTTCTGTGGGTTAGACCCAGTTCTGAGCTATATTGCTATACTGTGTATATTATTGCTTTTTTTCTTTTTTAAGAAGATGACTGGTAAGAGGATCTTAACCCTTGACTTGGTGTTGTCAGCAACATGCTCTCCCAAGTGAGCTAACCAGCCATCCCTATATAGGGATCCGAACCCATGGCCTTGGTGTTATCAGCACCACACTCTCCCAAGTGAGCCATGGGCCAGCCCTATATTATTGCTTTTAATCCTTAAGGAAACCAGGTGTGAGGTAGGTAGATGAGGAAACCGAAGCTCAAATAAGCACCCGCAAAATGGCCAAAGGTCACACAGTTAATAAATGATAAAATTTGAATTTGAATTGAGGTCTGTATTCAACTGGTCTGGATCATTCTAGACTGAAATGAAGTGAAATTGATCAGTTATTAAAGAGGGACCTACAGGACCTTCCTTATATTAGGCTTTTGGGGGAGAAAAGGAAGCAGTTGAGGAGTCAGCTAGTTGTGCAAGATGGTATTTTTGAATTGGTAAAAGAGGAGTTTTGTATGGGTAGGCATCAACCTTTGGGTCTGAAATAACAAGAAGGGGACCTGGATGCAGGGAGATAGACCTAGAAGACAAAGGTTTGTGATGCTGGGAAACTTTCCAAGTGAGCCATCTTGCAAAAGTGGGCCTGAGTCTCATTAGAGAGGGTGCCCTCAATGTGCAGGAGCCCAGGCATTCGCTTCTGGGGCTGCTGGTGCCCACGAGATGGAGGCTGATGATGCCATACTGCAGCTGTTGCCTCTTTTGCCACACTAGTTGGCTTTGACAGCCTCTGGCCTGCTCATAACCGTGTCCTGTCCCTAGGTAAATGTGTGAAGGAGATCAGGAGGCCTTTTCTTCATACCCAGAGAACTCTTGTGAAAATCTTACCGTGGTTTGGGAAGTAAAATAGGCTCCCTATGGTAGGAGGCTCTGGCTTCTACTTAGAGACCCTAGTTAACAGATGATGTTGGAGGACATGAATGGACTGTCCATCCTTGTTCGGAAACTCACAGGCATAATGCAAGCCCTGGTCAGTTTCTCCTTAGCTATATAAGATTTGATTTGAGGAAGTGAGTTGAAGAACCCACCCTGCTCACTACTTCTCTAACAGTGGTATGGAGAGTGGCCTTGGTGAGGATCAGCCACTAGATGATGGTTTTTATTTCAGAAACTTCCTCAGCAAGTTCTTCATTCTTCCGGGATTGTAGTCTTTGGTTGGTGCTAATGTTAGTTGTGTGATTAAGGCATTATTTGTGTTAGTTGTGTAATTAAGGCATTATTTGTGGTTGGTACGTGGGGTCTGCCGTGAGGCACAGAGGGAGCCTGTGCAGAGCCCATTAGAGAAGAGGAATTTTGAAGCTTCCCCATTTTGAGGTTGGGGCTGTGGTGACATCTGAACCCACTGTCCCATCTTGGTGTAATACATTTTTAGAAGTGGAAGATGAAACCTAAAAGTAGTGTTAAGATTTAAATGTTAAAAATAAATGTCAAAAACTGAAGGATAAAAGAATTTTTAAATAAATCCGATCCACTTAGGAGAAGGACTCTTTCAGTGATAAAAGAGGTCAGCTACGGACCATTGGGAGCAGGGAGGTGGCAGTGAGCCTCAGGCAGGACTGGCTGTTTCCACCAAGAACAAGAGGAGCAGAGTCTAAATTTTGTGAAGAACAAGCTGACAATACGTGCAAAAAGCCAGGCAGTAAAAATATCCCTTTCTTTTATTCCATTAGCCCAGCAGTTCCTTCCTGGAAATGTCAGGAGAACACAGCTATTGCACCGTTCATTGCAGTGACATTTGTGAAAGTGACTTAGGTGTCTGGGGAGTTTTTATTAAATTACAGTCTCACCTCTTGAAGATTATTTAGCTAGTAATTATGAAAGACTCTTAAAGAAAGGGAGATGCAAACAGGAAGAGAACAAGGCCACCAACCTTGTTTAGTCTTTCCTAAAACAGTGCAAGGAGGAGATGATTCCTCACTACAGGTGTTACAGAGACCCAGGGTGTTCAAAACCAAATCAGTGAGGCCCCAAAGCCCAGGCATTCTCAGCTGCCACATGAAAACTGCTTGTGCTATAAGGTTAAAAGAGCAATGGATAAATTTTTAGGAAGAATATAATTGCAAAAAGATTAACTTGTATTTAGAGTATGCAAAAATGACTATTTGCATGGTCCATTTATGAGCGATCTTTTTCCTAAGTTTGTGGAACATGACTTTACTCTTATAGTAAGAAAGAAACAGTACATGTACACATAACTTTGAATTTTTTGGTAAAATAATTATTTATTAAGAATTTAATTTACGGGCCGAGCCTGTGGCGCACTCGGTAGAGTGCTGCGCTGGGAGCGCGGCGACGCTCCCGCCTCGGGTTCGGATCCTATATAGGAATGACCAGTGCACTCACTGGCTGAGTGCCGGTCACGAAAAAAACGACAAAAAAAAAAGAATTTAATTTACATAGCATGAGAGGTAACCTACCCAAGTTTTCTCTCTCCCCATGATTTGTACAGATTGGATGATTTACACTGAATGGAATCATAATTTGTGTACTGTACTTAACGTAAGTTTTGTTGCTATAGCTTCTTGATCTTACCAGAAGGATCAGTGGAAGGTTTCCATGCACCTACAGCACAACTTGCTGCGTGGTTGACAGCAGTTGTAAGATGCTGGCCCAGTTTCAGAGAGGTTTAAATGTGGAATAAATGAATCTTACAATCCATACAAACTTCTCCCATTGAAGAAAAGTATATGTAGCCCTAAGTTTTCTGTTTCTGTGCTAAAGTGGAGTTGCTCCACTGAGAATAGAGGAAAGATTAATTTCCAAAATTTTAACAATAGACATTTAATGCTGAACTACGAAGTCTCACTTTTGGGAGTCAGGACTGGAACCCAGAAAGTTAACAGTTGTAGTATAGAGTCTTTCACAGGCATTTTTTTTTAATTGGAAAGAAAACATCAGTGAATACCTTCTGAGCCTTTGGGGTTTATACATTTAAAAATGTCAATCCCGGGCCGGGCCCGTGGCGCACTCGGGAGAGTGCGGCGCTGGGAGCACGGCAACGCTCCCGACGCGGGTTCGGATCCTATATAGGACTGGCCGGTGCACTCACTGGCTGAGTGCCGGTCGCGAAAAAAGACTAAATAAATAAATAAATAAAATAAAAATGTCAATCCCACGCTGAAAAGAGGTCAATGATGAATAGTAAAAGGTCTGACTCCCCAGATCCCCTCCCTGCATCCTGACCATCCCCAGCCGCCTCTCTTCCAACAGGCTCCAGTAGTGCTATGATGGGCAAAAGGGCAGCTGACACTCAGTGATGTCCCCGTTCAGTGTTCCTTGTTGAGCCCAAGGAAGACACAGTGGTTGGCATCCGACAACTTAGTCACAAAGGGATTTGATTGTTGGGAGCGCTGGTATCTGTGGTTATGATCTGACATTTCAAGCTGAGACCTCTGATTGAAAACCCCTGGGGATTTTAATTGTTTATTTAAAGAGTCCTGATGTTTCCTTTTGTAAATTATGCCTGTGATGACCTTGTCTATTCTGCCTTTAAATAGGGAACTGACTTTCAGCAGCCCTGGGTAAAATTTAGGCTTTTTAAGTTTTTCAATTTGTTACAGTTCAGACTTATAAAAAGTTGCAGCAGTACAGGCAGGTATCTGTAGTAGAGCTGATTTCAAAAGGGTCCTCCTGCTGTCTCTCCCTTTTTTTGAAGATGTGGGGGTGGCACATGAAGTTTGCTGTTCATAATGCTGACTTCTTAAAATTGTTTTAATGTTAATTCGAGTAGAAGATTTATCCTCTTGGGAGTCTCTGATAGCTACTCAGCGGGCTAGAAATGCTGCTGGGCTGAAACTGCTGCATATGAAACATACGGCCTGTTTGGTTGAGACTCAGTGGATAAAAGGCTGCTTCGTGTCTTTCCCCTTTGCCTTCTCATTGCTGCATCTGGGTGTTCCTGTCGTACCTCGGGGCGTTTTGAGAGTGGCCTCCTGCGGTGGGCATGTGGCGCCCCAAGGCTCACCCTGGCTGTGTTTTCTCTCCTAGCACACACTCACGGGACACAGTGGGAAAGTGCTCTCTGCTAAGTTCCTGCTGGATAATGCACGGATTGTCTCGGGAAGTCACGACCGGACCCTCAAACTCTGGGATCTACGCAGCAAAGTCTGTGAGGAAATCAGTCCCTCTGTGTGTGTGTATGCCTAGACATTAGCTGTGGAGGGGGTTATTTCCACGTGAGAGCCTGCATTTAGGATGATACAGTTTGAATTTCAGGCGTGGTTCCATATATTCAGAGGGGTGCTGAGGTAGTGACAGTTTTTCTTGTTTGGGACTTCATTTCAGTTAGTAATTCTGACACCTCTGTGGTTAGATGTAGCAGTGTTATGTACACAGCCACGTGGGTCCCTCTGCTTGATTAATGGTGTTTGCTTTTCTTTCAGGCATAAAGACAGTGTTTGCAGGATCCAGTTGCAATGATATTGTCTGCACAGAGCAATGTGTAATGAGTGGACATTTTGATAAGAAAATTCGTTTCTGGGACATCCGGTAGGACACCCAAGAGCTTGGTGGGGAGGCAGAATCTGTACTTACTAGAACTGTGGTGATGTTTTGTATATGGGTTGTGTTTTTAAATCTCAGAAAATGAGCTCCAATACACCTTTTTATTATAACAGTTTGATATTCTTTACCAGGAAGTAGACTATTGAGTTCATTAGTCATTTATTGAGCGTGGGCTATGTACTAGGCACTTTACTAGCTGCTAGATAAGCAAAGATGAACAAGATACTCTTCCTACCTTTAGGTAATTAAAAATGTAATAGGGAAGACAGACAGACAGAAGTTAGCGAACAGCATGCTGAAGCAGAGTCAGGCACCTTCCTCCAAGAATGTTAAAGAATGCCTTGCAAGGTCAATTTGGAGAGGCGAGGAGACCTCACAAGGAAGAAGAGCCACTCAGAGACATTCCCAACCAGATCAGCAGAGCAACCTGATATGTCTGACACATGACAGGGAGGCAGAAAGGGGGTGTGTGGACCAGTGAGACTAATAGGGTGGGTTGGGATCAGATTGCCACAGGCTTTATAAGCCATTTCCAAATGACTTATTCCTATAAGCCATTGGTGTTTAGCAAGGAAATGATTGCTTTGCAAGAGTCTGCTAGATAACTTCAGTGGCCCTTTTAGAGGGCATATCAGGGAGCAGGGAAATCAATAAAGAGTCGGTGAGGACCTGAATGTAGGGCAGCAGTGGGAGATGTGGAGGACAGAATTGATTTCAGGGAGAATTTGAACAGGGTTTGTTGACAGGTTGGATATGGAACATGAGGAATGAGGAAGGGGAGAGATAAAGCAAGATGGAGAGTAAATGAGGACAGATTAGGAAGAGGGTGAAGAGAATGTGTTCAGATATCAACATTAGTTTGTGATTTCTAATAGACATTTGGAGAATTTTTAAGAGGATGGAGGTGGAGGAAAAAATCAGGAGTCCTTGACGGACAGGACGGATTCCTCCAAGTAGTAGTCACATGAAGCAAGGAGAGCTGGCCAGAAATGGAAAGGAGGCCGGGAGAGACCTGTCGTCGGCCAAGGTCGGGAGGAGGAGAGTGGGCGGTGGCAGCAGAAGTCCAGTCAGGTGTGCTGGTTGGGTAGGCAGTGGGTAGAGTTAGTTGGTGATCTGATTGAACAGGGGGCAGCTGGGGCAGAGGCCCAGTCGCCCAGCAGGGTTGTGGAGGGACATGGGAGTGAAGGACCTGTGGTCTTAGATGGTGCTTTGAAACTCAGTATGGCACCAGGAAGGTCTGACCCGTGACTGCATGACACCATATCAAGTTTTAGTCATAACTTTTGGTGAGCTTCTTTAAACCCGAAGTTGGAACTTGAAACATGGAAGTAAATTTAGAGTTAAACTAGATGTTAGAAGTCTTTTAGCCCACCCCCTAATTTGACAGATGAAGACCCCAAGTCCCAAGGAAATGGAGTAGCTTGCCTCAAGCCGCATATTTAGCGACAGTAAGATAAACTCTTGCTTAGTTAAGGTGCGAGGTGGAAAATACTTTCATCCAAAGCTTACAGTAGGATCCTTGTGGGAGAGATCAGCACGTCCTTTGACTGTGAGTGTCACCAACAGGGCCCTGCCCAGGGTGACTGTTAGCTGAGCTGGGCATGAACTGGGACACAGAAGAGAAGAGAGAGATTCTTAGGATGGTGACGCTGCCCTGCACTCCCCAGTTGCACGTCTAGAATGGCCAAGCTCTGGTCTGAGGGCCCTGAGCTGAACTTAGTAGGGCGGGACACCTGCGAGAGGCTACAGCAGTCAAGAGAAGGCAGCCCAGGCCCACCAACTCGAAGTGCATGGCAAGTTTCTCTGCCAGCTTCATCCAAATTTGGAATTATGTCATTGAAATAATACTAACTGGATAGTAGTCCTAGGTAGCTCGTGCTAATCAGAAGCTCTGATTGGTGATTATTTCGTCATTCCAAAGATAGGCGAGGAAATTAGTTCTTACCAAAGTCAGAGTTCCAGTACTCGAAACTACTACCGTAGGATCTCTTGATGGGAAAGTAATGCGGTCACTGAGGTTATTATAAGGCTGGAAAACATATTTCCTGCCCTTAAAGAGTGTCGCATTCTAGTTGAATTGCAGTGCTTTTTATTTTATTTTATTTTATTTTTCCTTCATGGCACAATATCCTGGTTAGAATGGAGAAGTTCTGACCTTTCTATGTTACATTTTCTCAGGTTTTCCATTTCTCTCTTAGATCAGAGAGTATAGTCAGAGAGATGGAGCTACTGGGAAAGATTACTGCCCTGGATTTAAACCCAGAAAGGACCGAGCTCCTGAGCTGTTCCCGTGATGACCTGCTGAAAGTTATCGATCTGCGAACAAATACTGTCAAGCAGACATTCAGGTACCTGCGGGCGGCGTGAAGACCAGAGGCTTGGCCCTGCTTTCCCTCCCAGAGTGGCCTGAGCTCTCTGGGTAACAGTGCCCTGTTGTTTGTTTCAGTGCACCTGGATTCAAGTGTGGTTCTGATTGGACTAGAGTTGTCTTCAGGTTAGTAGTGAGGCCCGCCCTACTTGACCCCAACTTGGTTCATCTCAAAGGTTAGCACATGGGCATTTTCCCATTGGGGATATGGAGCTAAAGTTGTTCCGTGTCTGAACCTAAGTGTCCAGGTTTGAGCCTGTAAGTTCACTACTGGAGGTTGCCATCAATTTGTTCCTTTTGTGATTACATGAACGAGTGTGCTTTGTGTAAAAAGGTAATGGTTGGCTGGTTGCTTTGTTCTGGGTGAGCCCATCAGGTTCTCCTCTCTTCATTCATTTACTCAAGAACTATTGGAGAGCTTTTAGGAAAGGGTGGGAAAGGCTTGCGAACCCTGAGGCAGAACTGAATGGGCTTTTCATAGAAGGGCATTCCAAGGTGGCCTACAGTTCCCTCTCCTCATTCTCCCTTCTTCCACATGTCTTCTCCCAAATTCGTACACTTCTGGGGTCAGTTCCTTTTTCCTTTCCTATGCTCACTGAACCACTAGCAAGGCGGTCCATTACCTGAAACCCTTAGGTATTTGGGGGTTGGCTTTGATCACCGTGTGTATGATGTTTGCGTCTGATTGATAGTGAGAGACTTGGAGCCCCAAGAAGTAAGGGGGTGGTGCTACCCTTCATTTGCTAGATGAGGCCAAAAGAAGAGGGTAGAGCACGCTTGGCTGTCACAGTCATGAATGGCACACATTCTGATGTCTGGTTATGCAGAGGAACAATCGTGTGTGACTCCTAAGTGAAGAGTAAACGTGACTTCTTGGAACAAGGGCCATGAGGGTGCTGAATTGGGGATGGGAAGTTGACAGCTTTTCTTCTCTTATTATGTTCTCTAGCCCTGATGGCAGTTATGTGGCAGCAGGCTCAGCCGAGGGTTCTCTCTATATCTGGAGTGTGCTCTCGGGGAAAGTGGAGAAGATTCTTCCAAAGCAGCACAGGTAAGATAAACCTCATCAGCCTCTTTAGTTGTGAGCAGGGCCTTTGACTTCATCCCAGGGATCTTGTCCTCATCAGGCTTGGACCTCAGTTGGCCCCATGAGGGCCATGTCCACTCACTTGCTCGGCTGGCTGTGAGCTAGGTTAGTGGAGAGAAGCTGGGGCCACTCATGCAGTACAACAGACAACAGTTATTACAAAATATTCCAGGTGGAGCAGTTAAGAATGGTGGCCATTGAAGAAAGGGTTAGACAGACACATTCCCTGTCTCTCTCTTCCTCCTTCCCCTTTCTACTCTCCTAACTCTGTCCCTCCCTTTCTTTTTTGTAAGTGCCTTTTGTCAGTAAGTTGACTTGTTCTAAACACTGAATTTTATGTCTTTTTTTATCTTCCACCTGATAGGCGGTCCCCAGAGCCCTTTTTTTTTTTTTACCTTAGCTTCAAGCCCGGCTGCTAATTAGAACACAGACACCAGGTACCTCCAGAACCTTCTCTCACTGCCCTCAGGCAGCACCCACCACCACTCTCATACCCAACCAGCACAGGCTCTCCTGACTCTTCAGGTGCATGTGTAATGTCTCTCTCTTCCTAATTCACTCAGAGCTGCTCCCTTAGCATGACCTTGATAAGGCTTGACTGCTAAAGAAGCCAAACTCCTTTCATTCCAAAACTACTTAGTGGGGCCGGCCCGTGGCTCACTTCGGAGAGTGTGGTACTGATAACACTAAGGCCATGGGTTTGGATCCCATATAGGGATGGCCAGTTAGCTCACTTGGGAGAGTGTGGTGCTGACAACACCAAGTCAAGGGTTAAAATCCCCTTACCGGTCATCTTTTGAAAAAAACACAAAAAGACAAAACTACTTAGTGAAATACAACACAGGTTTTAGTAAGTCCTTGACTGTGAGTGGGTGCAGTACCAGAGAATAAAATAAAAGTTGGAAAAAGCCTGACTCCCTAAATGCATGTGAGTCTGGTGTTTAGTTTACTAAGGCCCCAACCCAGATGTTCTGAATCTTGATGGTCTTCTCATCTCTCCTTTGAAGTTCATCAGTCAACGCGGTGGCGTGGTCCCCTTCCGGCTCGCATGTTGTCAGTGTGGACAAAGGATGCAAAGCTGTGCTGTGGGCACAATATTGACGGTGCTCTTGGGGCTGGGAGAACCTCAGTGCCCTCCTCAGGAGAAACACATGGACTCCCGCAGCTCTGTCCTGGCAGGAGGTGTGTTGGTTATAGCTTTGACCTCCCAGAGAAGAGCTCAAGCCATGTACACAGTGGCCTTCCTTTGAACAGGATGTCTGAGAATTTTGACTGAGGGCTGTAATGGCCTGGAAGAGTAACACTGAAAAAATCTGACACTGCAGTCAGCTTAGCAGAGAGTCAGATTCTTACCTTGATTCGGGTGGGAAACACTACTAGCTCTGATCTTCCATACCTCACTGGGGGGAGCACAGGGCCCCCACTGGGTCTCCTCACTGGACAGCAGTGCCAAAAACACCCCACACATCTGGGTGTTGGTTCTCTGTGCTTTCTCCTATTCTTCCAAAGTTGGTTCTGGCCTACTGCATGTCCCGTCACCTTGGGGTCATTTGCCCAGTGAACCACTTTAAGCATTGGATTAACTGAAACCCCCAAACACAGGGCCTGTCCTGATTCTAAGGAGATGCTGGGACTCCGGTCCCCTCCCTGTGGGTTGTGGCATCACAGAGCTCTTGTTCTGGTCATGTCTAATTACAGCTGGAATTCCCTTCTGTCTCTTCAGCTGTTCTTTGGAACTCTGGCTCCCTTTCCCTCCAACAATTCTACGTCAAGAAATTTTTTTTTTTTTTTAAGTTTTTTTCCTTGGTTGGCCATTGTGGGGGTCTGAACCCTTGACCTTGGTGTTACAACACCATACTCTAACCAACTGAGCTAACCAGCCAGCCCAAGAAATAAATCTTGATTTGGTTTTAAGAAAAAATTTTTTGAGGTAGGAGAGGAAGTGTGAAAACCCTTTTCAGAAGAGTTTGCTGCAGAGGTAAAGGAATGTTCTCCTGGATCACTCTGCAAATGCCCAGAAGGGGGGTGCACGCTGCATTTTAGCTGGTGACGTGCAATTCGAAGCTTCGAACATATTACTCTGGAGCCAGTGGTTCCAGCCACTGCCCATCTGCCAAGCTTGCGTGCAATGCCCTCGGTGCTTCTGGGCAAGAAACCCAGTCCAGGAAGCACAGTGGTGTCATACTCCCATGTCAAAGACCGGGGGAAAAACATTTCTCTCTACCATTTTACCTATGTGTAAAATTTTTGTTCTTTATCTAGGTGTCTGAAGCACCAATATTTTTATCACTTTTTAATTTGCACTTTATTTTTTTTTCTGCCACTCTTGTTCCCTGGACAGTTGGGGATGTGAAAGCTACGGTGGGGTTTTGAAAGAGGAATGAGGCTTCCCCTCCTCTGACAGGGGCATTGTCTTCTTTTTCCTCTTTGCCCCTCCTGCATCTTCCCCTTTTGGTTTGCTGTCCAGAGAACTTGTGTTAAGGGGAGTTGAAATTCATAGGCCAGGGCACATCTTTTATTTATTTAATTATGTTGCCCAACAGAACTTGATTGTAAATAAAAAAAAAAAAAAAAATCTGTTATATACTTTTCAAACAACATGCCTCTTGGTTGTTATTTTATTCTCCTTTATCCTTAAGAAAGAATAGGAAAAGAGAGCTATTTAATTTGTGTCCCTGGTACTTATTGCTTTGTAAATAATGGATAGTACTTTCCTGGTGTCTTTTCCTCGTTCATCATGTAAGCCGCATGCTACAACAGTGTTCCAGCTTCACGTGTGTAAATCTTAACTAAAGCTGGGAAAGTGTTTCTTCAGAGCTTTGCCAGCTGTAGTGTGAGAGCTTGACACACTGATCATACACTCTTTGCCACTGGAGCCTTTGTCCATAAGGTTTATGTGAACCATACGCATCTCCTTGTGGCCTTGAGCATCCTCTTTGCTAGAGGCTTGAATTTTACCTCATCGAGGAGTGATTTGTTGGTGGCAGCTCAGATATCTAACAAGCAGCCTGAGCCATAACAAATTACGACCACCTGCTTAGCCCAGCAGCTTGACTCAAGATTCCATTATGATCTGAAGTCTCAGAGGCAGCCAACACCTGCAAAAAAGCTGAGGCTCTTGCTGTCACCTTTTTTGTTTTTTTTTTAAAAGATGACCAGCAAGGGGATCTTAACCCTTGACTTGGTGTTGTCAGCACCACGCTCTCCCAAGTGAGCTAACCGGCCATCCCTGTATAGGGATCCAAACCCGTGGCCTTGGTGTTATCAGCACCACAGTCTACCAAGTGAGCCACGGGCCGGCCCCCACTTTCAAAGAGGTAAGTGATTCTCAAAATAGGCCCCCAATGAGCTGGCCCATGGCTCACTCGGGAGAGTGTGGTGCTGATAACACCAAGGCCATGGGTTTGGGTCCCATATAGGGATGGCCGGTTGGTTCACTGGGTGAGCGTGGTGCTGACAACACCAAGTTAAGGGTTAAGATCCCCTTACTGATCATCTTAAAAAAAAAAAAATAGGCCCCCAATAAGTTTGCAATAGCCTCAGATTATCCTGTTTTTGAATTTGGAGGAAAGCATGGCTGCTCGTGCTTCTAAGTCTAAGCTCCATCCCACACTGAAAATTCTTCAGGTCCCTTAGCTGCCAAGGCTGAGCTGAAGGTGTGGGTCACAGTGTTGGGGAACGTGACCCCCATTTAACTTGTCTCTGCCCTCCTTGGTGTTGCTGGTTCTGGGAGCTGCACTTAAGTGGGTTTTTTAAATTTCTCAGTGCATTTAACATTGAGAATTGATTAACTGCCTCCTGATCTGGTGTATACCTTGGTTGTAAATGTCTGCTACAAGACCTAAGTTGATCCAGACATTAACATACCTCAGAATTAGAATTATAATGTTGGGGTTTTTTTGTTGTTTTTTTTCCTGTGGCTGGCTGGTATGGGGATCCGAATCCTTGACCTTGGTGTTATAACACCGTATTCTAACTGAGCCAATAGGCCATCCCAAGGATTATAATTTTAATGAATTTATTTTCCTTAGGTCATTTCCCAGTAGTGTGTGATAAGTCATATTTGAGGACTTATTCTTAAAGCACATACTGTGCTTACGTTACCCTTTATTATATATGTTGTAAAGCCCCACCTGCATCTTCACATCACGACAGGAAATTTTTTACAGACACTGGAGTGAATGGATGGAGCCGCTCAGCTGGGAGGGGCCAGCCCAGACCTCAAGGTCAGATTGGCTGGGAAGCTGCAGATGCTGAGTGTACCAGAACATGCCGCCTTCACGTGCATAACACAGTAGTGATTTTAGTTGATTAGACATTTCAAAATGCGGACTTTCCACTAGTAACCTATGTGGGACACCAGGAGACAAGAGTAGTAGTGACCAGCTAGCTTGTCCCAAAACTGCTTGCTTTCATACAGAAGCGAACCACACAGTTTTGTTTTTATGAAATGCCTTGGGTAGTAAGTAATAAAGTAAGGAGTCTGTGGCTCTCAAATTCTGCAGTGATCTGAATTGTACCCCATTTCGCCTCTAACAAGTGGCCCTCATCCTAGATTCTGAACTCCTAGGGTCACACTAGGCCCACAGGGAGAATCATGAAACCAAAGTATGTCTTCTGTATAGATTCTATAAAAGTGCATGAGGTGTGCGTGCATGCCAGTGAAGGATAGACTCTGACCCATGAAATGATTCTTACTGGCCTCACTTAAGTGCAATTTGATTCTCTGACCTCTGGGAGTACTGTCATTCATAACACGTCCCTACTGGTTTTCATCTGTGCCTCTGAACCCTTCTGGCCTGTTCATTCCAGATAATTCTCCCATTCTCTACATGTGCCAACCACGCCTGTGCCCCTGAAACACTCCCATTCCTTGGTGAATCTTACCCTGGGCCAGGCTACCTTCATACTCGAACCCTCGATCATCAAGCCCAAAGCGGGACAAGTCCAGAACCTAAGGAGGTAAAGAACACTGTAATGAGCACCACTCAGTGATTTTGCCGGCCTTGCTTATCTGTTCCCCTTGGTGCTTTCCCCAGAGTACTTTAAAACAAACTTCGAGCATGTTGTTTTACTTGTAAATGAGCATGCATCCAAACTGATAAGGACACCAGGCCGTAATATACCTACTAGAATTAAGGGTAACTCAATATCATCTATACCTCCAGTATGTGGATGCCAATTTTCCTGATTGTTACACCTTGTTTTTTATGATTGGTTTGTTTGAATCGGGGTCCTGTTAGCATTATGGCTTAGAACAACCATTATTTCTCATGATTCTGTGAGTCAGCTGGCCTGGCTGGATTGGGGACAAATGGAGGTGGCCTCCACTCACATGTCTGGCTGGTGGTGCAGTCAGCCATGGGGACAGGGAGGGCACAGCAAGAAAGCACACATCAGTGTATAATCCCTTGCCTCTCTGGGTCAGCTCTGTTAACATCCCACTGGCTAAAGTGGGTGGCACAGACAGCCTCACTGCCATGTGGTACCCTGCCTGGCCACATGGCCAGAGGGGAGGGAGCCAGGGGGTCCTCTTTGCAGGTGGCCTCTTGGTGGGCAGCCACAGTAAAGTCTACATTACGTTCTCCATCACTCAAGTCTCTTATTCTGGAACTTGCTGACTTTTTAAATGTCCTGTACTGGGGCTGGCTGACCCTCCTCCATAAACATAGGTTTGCCTCGAATGGGAAATATTAGGCCTGCACATTTCTGTGTGCCAGGCTTCTACTGTGGGTTTGCCCTGACCCCAGGACTGTTGCTTCACCTCCCACGGATTTGTCACCCCTTTTCCCCTGGATGACGGAGCCACCAAAGATTACTCAAAGCCCATCTATTCTGAGCAGTGAGAAGCCCCGAAAAGGGGTTAATCTCCCAGAACCCTCAAGAGACAGACATTCCTTTCATTTGGGAAATTAACCACAAATTGGGGTTCTTTTCCCACATTTATTCTCCAGACCAGGAAGTTACAGGATGAGGACATAGGTGGGGTTTTTGCTAAGTATAGTTTAACAAGTGTAACAATAGAAGCTGGTAACATTCAGTAAGAAAAGCAAGCTGACATTCTGTAATGCAGTTTTCAAGAAGTTAAGTTCATCCACTAACAAAAGCTTGATTTTAGCAAACATTTTCTTACAGCAATTTCACAGTATCTTTACATATCAATCAGTAACCCGTCTTTGAGCCAGCAACCTTGCTGTGTTACAATTCCTTATCTTACAACAGAGACTATAACCTGGGGAAAATGTCCTGTCCTTTGCATAGTCAATATTTGAAACTACAAGGCTTTGGAAAACCAGGCCCTGTGAAGTACATTTGCTTTATGCATACTCCACCCAGGACTAAAAAAGAGAACAGGTGAATTTGGGCCTTAGGCTTCATTTTTTCAGAGAACTAGAGTGAGGCGAGGAGAGGTAGGTACACTTATGAGCCAGTGGTAAGAAGACACACTGTCAACAGTCTGGCTAGAGTCATATTGCCCCCAGGAGTACATACCCAGATGGTTCTGAGAAAGTGTCAGGAGATCTCAGGAGCCACCATATTCTTCCAGCCCAGTAGAGTGCTTGGCATGTAGTGGGCACTAGGTAAAGTTTTTATTTAGTAGTAGAATCTGAAATACAAACCAAAATAGCTTCAAGGTAGGGAGTCCTAACCAGCTAGAAGCAAGAGAGAGAAAGGGAGGGAGAGCAGTAGAAATGTAGGAATAGTAGGGGTAAACTATTTGTAGCAATTGTCTTCTATACATACTCGTACACGGGTACTTTGACAAGTTTATTGAAAAATAAAAGATTAATGACTCCATAAATTTTCTGAAATACCTTCGTATATGTGTGTATCGGGTCATAATGTCAAAAGTACATTTCTTTTTTATTTTAATTTATTGAGTTGAAATTTACATAACATAAACCATTTTAAAGTGAATAATTCAGCAGCATTTAGTATATTCAAACTTTTTTGTTCTATAGCAGTGGATCTATCTGAAGAAAAGTCTGGGGTCCCCAGAGAAAGGCATATCTACATAATTTTGCACACACCTCCAGGAGGTTCACAGATCCTGAAGCCCATCCACAATCCCAGATCCCAGGATAAGGATCCTCGGTTTGCTGTTGGCTCTAAATTCTTGTCAGAGTAGCCTCATCATCATCGAACCCCCCTTTAGTGTTGGGGCCTGGGGCAAGACCGGTGGGTAAAGCAGCACCCAAGGCAGACATCAGCCTTGCCTCTGGGGGGGGACAAGAGAGGGTCTTGATCAGGATCCTTCTGCTTCTCCTGGCACAGGACTTCACCTTTTTAAAGGACTCATCTGCGCATTCCACAAATCTTCCCAGCCTGCAAGACAGGGCAGGCCGGTGGGGTCCCCTTCTACAGATGAAGGAAATGGTGTAGTAGGGAGGCCAAGCTTTCTCAAGGTTGCAGTGGATTCATCAGTGGGCCTCGGTCTGGGGTTGTTTGTACAGCATGCTCCTGTTACAGGGAAACCTGGAGCACAAAGTACTGTTCACAGCACGGTGCCTAGAGACGGACATGTGAAATCTGTCCAGGGGTAGGACCCCAGGGTGGTGAGAGGGTCTCAGTGCCCACAAGGAATGAGCACACTGTGTTAATCATCGAAGGATTCACACGTGGAAGAGAGTTTAGATTAATTTGGAGCAGTGGAAGGTAAGCCAATTCCATCCTAACAGAATTTTCTCACATTTCATACTGTTTCAAAGAAAGGTGGATATACAAGGAAGCATTTGACATCTTGTAAATGCTGTGGAGGTGATCCAAGAAAAGGATGGAATACGGACTGATTTTTTTCAAGGTCTAACTGGAGAACCCATGCAATTGCATTTATGATTTCAGAAGTTGTTAGCCAGCCCAACCCAAAATAGCCCTCTATTCCATATTGGAGTGAAGGTGGCTTTTAAGAGCTCTGATTCCCTGGCCCTCTTTATAAATACCAGTTGCCTCAAATTTCTCAGGTGTTCTCTGCTTCAGTAAAACTAATGCAATGAGGACACAAAGTTTTCATTTTGTAGCTGATGCTTAGCAGAGTTTACCCGTTTTCTTTGTGCATGTGTCCTAATAAATGCTTAAGACAACAACCTAACCCCAAAGCCCATAAGCCTCTTAGCTGAATGCCCCGCCACCACCACCCGTGCCTCTGAGAGCTGCATTTAGGGTTTGGAGATGAAACATAGGGCTCCTGGCTTCATCGCCCTGGAGGCTGACTCCAGAGAAACAAGTATTGACATAGACAATGGTTCCCAGATGTTGGGAATTCACAGAGCAGAAAATTTCAAAAGGAAATTTAGGGGAAGGTGTCCAAATTTTTATTTTTGCCAAGTAAAGACTTTTTCTAAATTACTATGTACTCGGGCCGAGCCCGTGGCGCACTTGGTAGAGTGCTGCGCTGGCAGTGCGGCGACGCTCCCGCCGTGGGTTCGGATCCTATATGGGACTGACCAGTGCACTCACTGGCTGAGTGCCGGTCACGAAAAAACGACAAAAATAAATAAATAAATAAATAAATTACTATGTACTCTCACCATTATTTTATTTTAAAAAAAGAACATTTTTGTTCTTATGTTTAGGAGCTTCCTTCTGCAATATTTATGGGTAGAATGTCATGATATCTATAGTTCCTCCCAAATGGTTAAAAGGAAAAAAAAAAAAAAAACAATAGAAATAGACATTGGTGAGTACATACAGCAAAATGTTAATTGTCAAATTTTGGTGTTGGCTATGTGGGTGTTTACTGTATTATTCCAGCTTTCCTTTATGTTCTAAAATTTCATAATAAAATTTTGGAAACTGCAAGACTAACAACAGAAGGCAAATCTGTGGTTGCCTGGGCTGGAGGGCCAGTAGGAGGCTTGGCTGGTACAGGGATCTGAACCCTTGATCTTGGTGTCTAACCAACTGAGCTAACTGGCTAGCCCTCTGTCTTGATGACAATAGTGATCATATGACTTTATACAGTTGCCAAAACTCATCAAACTGTACACTGAAAGTGGGTGAAGTTTTTTGGATGTAAAGTATATCTCAATAAAAAGGGGGGAAAAGAAGGATATTTTAATACCAAAAAATTGAGAACCTCATAATCCTAGAATAAAGGGCAATTCTTTATAGGAAATACATTTGGCTCTTAGAAAAAACTCACATGTCCTTATTTTTCTCATTTCCTCACTAAGAAGAGAAAAAGCATCACAGACTGGGGGTTGGGAATGATGTTTCCAAAAAGAGTAAGACCTGTCATCCAGTCCGCCCACAAATTTCCCTACCTGCTGAGGTATTGGCAGGTCACTGACTAAGATCTGCCAATCTGCACTCCTCTGGTGGCCTAGCGAGAATGAAGCAGCAGGAGAATGGGGTGTTCCACGTGCACCCACAGCTGCACACTGGCCCTGGGTCCTGCAGCCACACCTCAGGGCAGCCCCTCTGATGGGGACACTAAAAGAAGAGTCCTGGCCATTTTTTTTCCTCCTTGTATTTTTAAGGGGAAAATGAGATATTCTTTTAAATTTTTTATTTTTATTTTTTTAAAGATGACCGGTAAGGGGACCTTAACCCTTAACTTGGTGCTGTCAGCACCACGCTCTCCCAAATGAGCTAACCGGCCATCCCTATACAGGGATCTGAACCCGTGGCCTTGGTGTTATCAGCACCACACTCTCCCAAGTGAGCCATGGGCCAGCCCAAGATATTCTTTTAAATTTATAACGGTTTTATATTTTAACCTTTCTGTTATAAGAGCAGTAAATGATCATTGGAGAAAATGTGAAAATTATAGACAAGAAAAAAGTTTTAAAAATTATGTAAAACCCAACATTCCCATCACACAAAGAGCTCCAGTGTTAGCTCCTTAGGGCAACTCCTTGCAGATTATGCATAGGTATATGAACATGCATGTATATGTATATATGCATATTTGTATATGCATATTTAGTTGTGTGTAAAATAAATGTGTGTATACACATATACACACATAGCTGTGTGTGTTTGCAAAATGTGATCATACTACATGACATTCTACAACTTTCTTTGTTCAGTCACAATTTCTACCTTCCTGTTCCAATAATTTTCATCTTATTGTATCCAGATTTTCCCAGTGGACCCCAAATGTCCTATGCATCCTGTTTGTCCAATTGGGTATCCAGTCTGGTCTGGGACCACACATTACACCTGGATGTTGAGTCCCTTAAGTGTCTTTTAATATAATATATTCCTTTTCTATGGCACTGACTTATGCAAACCAGATACTTTTGGGGTTTTTCTGGCAGCTCTCTTGTGGTGTTATTTAGCTTGTTCCTCTATTCTCTGTATTTCCCATAAACTAGAAGTGAGGTCTGAAGGCTTGCAGATTCAAGGTCACCCACAGGGACACATCACATGTGATGCTAAGATTGACCATTGGATCCATGATGCACCTTGTGATGCGACCCTGGGGACAGCCATTTCCCTATCAACTCTTCACCTAATGGTTTTAACACCAGTGAGTAATCCTTGTGTTTTAAAGTGTAGGCTTTACATTCAGGCATGGTGAGGTCAATAAATCAAGAGATGACTGCCATTCTAAAGGTAGTTTGTTATGATTCCCAAGAGGAGATGGTGGCCTTTGCCATGCTGGGCCTCATGGGGAAACAGTAGCACTGTCAGGGAATGAGGGAAAGACTTGAGCAAGAGTCTTGTGGTTTCTGGGGGAAGGAACAGGTAAGGCAGGGGTGAGCAGGCTTCGGACTGGCCAGCTTGAATGATTTCAGCAGGCTCTGGAGTGTAGGGGACGTCTCTCGTTGTTTGATACCCGGCCCCAAGGTGATTAGGTGGCCTAGAGTATAAGAGCCTGGCAAAGTGGGTGAGGGAGGGAGTGGTGAGAGATAAGGCTAGAGGTAACAGGAGCCACATCATTCAGGACCTTGCAGGTCTTGCCCAGACTTAGATGGGAAGCCATCGCAGTATTCTGATGCCAACACCCTGAAGGGCAGAACAGGCCTTCGGCTTATATTTGCCTCATTCTCAGATGCCGGTCGCATCCACCAGGTAAGTGTGTTAGTGGGCACGGCATGCCATCCACGCACTCCCCGAGTTCCTTGGGAGCAGGTAATATAGGCACTGTGGGGACAACAGTGAGGGAAACCCCATGGCATGGGCCCCTGCCCTCCCGGAGCGTAGGGTCAGGTGAGGGAAGAGAGACTGCAAAATAATCTCCCAGGGGACAGTGAAATGCAGCTGTGCTTCTGACCTAGTCCTGGATGCTGGGACAGCTCCCCCAGGCAGTGAGTCCTGGTCATGGTCCAAAGGGCCAAGAAGAGTGAAGGAGGTGGAGAGAGGAAATGATGGTTCCCGGGAGAAAGGACGGTGGGGAGGGATCCCGGGGAGTGCGTGGAGAGGCAGGTAGAGGCTCCAGCAAGCACGCTGCAGGGGTTGCCTCTCTCCTGAGAGCAGCGGGAGATTCCAGGCAAGGGCCACCATCAGGGCTCCCCGGGCCCGCGGGGAAGCGAGTCATGGTGAGGCGCTGCGGGAGGATGCACCTTCACAGATTCCAGCGACACGGGGCGGGGGTAGGCATCAACAGCACATGGGGTGGACGAGAGGGACGGATCTAGCTTGCTTGCGTAACACCAGGTTCATCTTGAGGTTGACATTTCTCCTTGACCTTTTTTGTTTACATTCCCACCCCCAAGGTTGCATTAGCTGCCTGCTGAGTTTAATCAAGTTTAATTAAATCCCCTG
Organism: Cynocephalus volans; assembly: GCF_027409185.1. Lineage (NCBI taxonomy): Eukaryota > Metazoa > Chordata > Mammalia > Dermoptera > Cynocephalidae > Cynocephalus > Cynocephalus volans. Next base: position 295,203,597 of record NC_084460.1, read on the forward strand.
TCTTGGTGATGCCAGGGAGTAGAGGGATAATCAGTCTATTTCCAGAACCCAAAGAGGTTTAGGAGAAAAAGTCGCTTTCATTTAGCTGTTGTCCCTCCCACCATGCCTCATGCATCTGCGGGACCCTCTGTAAGGAGACTGGGGGGCCCCTTGGGGCTCAATGCTTAGAACTGCTGAAACTACAAGTTCACCGTCTTAACACTAATCCAATTTCCACTTGGCTCCTTAAATGGGATTTGGTCTCTAGACATTGAGACCTGGGTGCGGAGCATCCTCACCAGATCCCCTACAAATTCCCCACACACGTCAGCCAGGGGTCCTTGCCTGTGCCTTTGCGGGTCAGGCAGTGCCAGCTTGCTCAGAGCAGGGGCTGGCTGCTCACCATCCGAGGCCATAGAGACCCTCTCCTTGCCACCCGGCCCATCCCACCTGGTTGGTGACAAATCACAAGGTATGTGACCACCACAACCCAAGCCACCTCAGAAACCTAGGACAGGCATGAGGAAAAGCAAGGACAGGCATTTTCACATGATGTGTCCTGGTTTTGCCTTGTTTGTATGGTTTCCATAAGACTTTGCTTGTTTAGAAAACTCAGAGCATCGTATTCCAGACAGCGATATGGCCTCTCACTTGTCTGTAGAACCAGGGAGTGGCAAGAGAGATAGCAGGGAAAGGAAAGCTCTGCTTACTATGAACTATTGCTGAATAGAACTTTCGGGATTTTAATATATACTCGAAAACTTTGTGAAGTGGGTATGTTGTGGTTTTCAGTAGCCTCTTCTGTTTATTTGCCATAAGACATGGTCATGATAGAATCTTATATTCAACCTTTTTTTTTTTTTTTTTTTTTTTTTTTTAAAAGATGACCGGTAAGGGGATCTTAACCCTTGACTTGGTGTTGTCAGCACCACGCTCTCCTTAGTGAGCCATGGGCCAGCCCTATATGGGATCCGAACCCAGGGCCTTGGTGTTATCAGCACCACACTCTCCCGAGTGAGCCACGGGCCAGCCCTATATTCAACCTTTCTAAGTGTGATGGCACCCAAGGTCAGTCAAAGTAAAACCTTCTCACTGCAGTCCAGCTAGACTTCTGGTGAGGTTTGCTGAGAAAAGTTTAAGGCTTACCAAGAAAAATAAAACTTTAAAAAAAAAAACACAGCACAGTAAAATACAAACTGGGCAAAACTTTAATTAACCAAACGCAGATGTTGAAGCAGGTAGAAGGAAATGTCCAATGGATGTAGAGCATCTCATGAGTAGATTTTATACCCAGAATGTTCTTCACTTTATATTTAGGATCGTTTCACCCCGACCTAGCCCCCCAACACCTGACGTGCATCCCAAGGTGGAAGAGGGACAGGTAACATGGCAGCCAGCACGAAGGCCAGTAAGTCGACACCAAACAATGTCATCTTCAAGAAGGTCTCACGGGACAAAGCGGTAAGTGGTACAGAAGTGAGTGGCTCGATGGAAACTACTGTAAAAACATGATAAATGGAACTTTTTCAAGAATGGACATGATCGACATGAAAACCCTGTGCAGTCCAGGCAAGCTCTGTCTGTTTCCCATCTCCCTCTGAGACAGACGATCAGTGAGATGTAAATGAATGAATGAACTGCAGGAATACAGCTTCTCTTCAGTCTCATGAAAACTTTAGTCCTGTGGCCCCCAATTTTCTCCTTAATCTCTAGTCCTCACACCCTCACCTCCAACTTTGCTTCTTCTCCTAGCCGGCTTTGAATCCATTGCTTACCATTTGAAACACTGTTTTGTCAATACCTGTGACTCACAGGGCCCTTTGTCTGTTGCATCACCTGCTTGGGGAAAGCCCAGATGCTGGATCAATGTGCCACTTTTATGTCTGTGCACCTGCCCCACCACCATGCTCTCAAACCTCGGCTGGGCCTCAGGGCCCCTAGATAAGGGAACATGCCCCAGTTTGCTCCTTGTGACCACTCTCCAGGGGCACGTGAGGTGGCCTAGATGTGCCCATCAACTTCCTGGCATGGCAGAGCTGATGGAGGGTCCACTCCTCAGCCTCTGTGCATGGGGTCCCCTTGCTCTTCTTGATGGCTTCTTGGGGCCCAACGATCCAGCTCAGCACCATCCAATGCAAGCCACACATGTAATTTTAAATTTTCTAGTAGCCACATTAAAAAAGTAAGAAGAAACAAGTGAAATTCATTTTAATACTGTATTTTATTTAACCCAATATATCCAAAAAACGGTCATTTCAACAGATAAACAATATAAAAATTATTGATGATATACTTTACATTATTTTGTTAAGTTGTTGAAATCTGGTATGTATTTACACTTACAGCACGTGTCAATTTGGAATGGCCATACTTGAAGTGTCCAGTAGCCACCGGTAACTTGTGGCTGTTCTGTCGAACAGGGTGGATCTAGATCAGTCTTCTGACTTCTGAAGTCTAAACTGAGCCCCAAAGGAACTCTCCAGTCCTTCCTGTTCCACACGAGAGAATCGGGCTTTGCGCATGCACCCTCTTTCTGCCCCCTGCTCTCGCAGCTGAGGAAGTCCATCATTTTCATCAAGTACTCTGATTCTTTGGAGTGACAAGTTGGGTGCTCCTCAAACTTTCATTCTCCAAACTCTTTCGAAAGTTGTGTCTTTCCAGCCCACTTTATGTCAACTTCTGGCAGAAGAGGAGAGAAACCACTTGTGCTGATTTCCCACATTTTTTTTTCCTCTCACACCTACACAGACATCCTTCGAACTAAGAAATTTAGAGGGTTTTGTATATAGGTAGTCACAGGGAAAAAATATTCCTCAGTTAATGTCTCCTGTATCAGGATCATTTCAAGTGCAACCCCGTGCAGCTCCAGGCTTGATGTGCCAGGGCTCTGCATCCATTTTTCTGGGATTCTCTCGACTCTGTCCTTGTCTGTGATTTCTGTGTCCTTGGGCTGGGGGCAAGACGGCTGCCTCAGCTCCAGGTGCCTCACGCTCACTTGACAACATCCTGAAGAGAGACTGCAGCTCCCTGGGGTCTCTTTTAAGGGTCCAGAAAGAAATCTTTCCCAGAAGCCCTCCAGCAGACTTCTCTCATATCTCATCGGTTGAAACTAGATCACGTGCCCACCCCAGACAGATCTTGAACCAAAGGAAGTAGATGGTTACAATTGGGCCAGAACAGTCAAGAATCATCCCCTGGGGCTGGCCTTCTCTTAGCAAACCACCTCCTAGAGGATGGTGAACCTTGAACATAATTGGCGACTTCATCCAGGAGCAAGGGGCACCTGGCTGTCGGTGGGCCCCCAGCAGGCTGGCTACAGTCTCTTACCATTCTGCCCACTTCTCTGCCTGCTCCTGTCTTTCCCCTTTCCTTCCAATTGCAGGAGAAGGGGCACCTTTGCTCTCCTCTGAGGTTCACTGCTCCTGACTCCCTGGGTCTTCTGGTCTACCACCTCCTTGGGACCTCGCCCATCGGTCCTTCCCTCCCTAGGCGGTAACTGCAGCCTCTCCCTCTCTGCCAATCTTTTGCCTAAGGATAAAAACAAGGACCCACCTCATACATCTTAAAAACTACAGCAACCAACTCCCCTTGACCCGATCTCCTTTCTAGCTTTCCTTTCCTAATATCTGAAGCTTGAAAGAAAAGAAAACACTCCCTCCCTCCACCTACCTTCGTCCCTCCATCCACGCTTCCGTCCTCCACCCAGCCACTGTGAGCTGCCTAGCGGGCTTCCCCTTGCAGTCCATTCTCCACTCTGCTGCCAACAGGATCTAAGTCTCAGTGTTCTCCTCTATAAAATAGCGTTAATTTCTTTCTTTCTTTTTTTTTTTTTGCAGCTGGTTGGTACAGGGCTCAAACCGTGGACCTTGGTGTTATCAGCACCACACTGTAACCGACTGAGCTAACTGGCCAGCCCTAGGATTAATTTCTATCTCATGGACTTGTTATGAGAATTAAATGAAATAGTGTAGTCAAAGTGCTTAGTTTGGTACCTGGCAAGCACTCTCACTGCTTTTTAACTGTAGGTCTTTAACTTCATCCTGCTTAAAATGCTTCAACATCTTCCTAGATTCTTTAGAGTCAGGTCCTACAGGTCCTTTGTGACACCAGCCTGCATCCCCATTTGGTGGTCATTCACCTGCAGATTAAATCTTTGGCAGTTACAGAAGCATTTTCTTGGCTCTGGACTTTGCATACATTGATCTTTTGCCCAGAGAGCATCCCCTCACCATCTCTCCGTCACCTGGCTACGTTATCTGTCCTTCGGGTCTTCACTCGGGGGGCTGGCTGGTTAGCTCGGTTGGTGAGAGCACAGCCTTATAACACCAAGGTCATGGGTTCAGATCTCCACTCAGGTAGAGCTTCCACTGAAAGGAAGAGCCTGCCCTCTCTCCTTCCTCCCCTCTGTCCTGCCCACCTTCCTCTGCCCTGGCATTTACCCCAGGGGCACAATTACCAGATCACTTGCCGGTCCTCAAAATGTCGTGTTTGGTTTGGTTTGGGTTTTTTGGTGGCTGGTCAGTACGGGATCCGAACCCTTGACCTTGGTGTTATCAGTGCCATGCTCTAACCAAGCGAGCTGACCCGCCAGTCCCCTTGTTTGGTTTTTATTCCCAGCGCCCAACAGTGCTGATTGGGCCTCCACAGCTGTGTGTGGGATGAATGAAAGAAGCACTTGCCTCATTTATGGAGCTCAAAGTGCAGCAGAGGGGCCAGCCTGTGGCTCACTCAGGAGAGTGTGGTGCTGGTAACACCAAGGCCATGGGTTTGGATCCCTATATAGGGATGGCCGGTTAGCTCACTTGGGAGAGCGTGGTGCTGACAACACCAAGTCAAGGGTTAAGATCCCCTTACCGGTCATCTTTAAAAACAACAACAATAGCAACAAAAGAAGTGCAGTAGAAGAGACAGGCTTCTACAAAAGCAGCTGGAACACCATGTGGCATGTGCTGGCATGGGATCACAGGCCAGTGCTTCTGGGACACCAAAGGCCAGAGTGTGCCAGGCAGAGGAGGGGTGGGGACCCTCAGGTGTTCCCTGAAGCATGGACAGGATTTCTCCAGGTGGAGATATAGCAGAAGGGCCTTCCCCACTGCAGAAACAATAGGAACAGAGGCACCGAGGCCAGGGCCCAGCAGAAGAGAGGAAGCTCTCAGTGGGGCTTGGGGCCAAGAGGCAAATGACCCTGTTGGCCACATGCTCTCCCACAAAGGAGGGTGATAAAGAGAACTTCGCTGCCAGGGGCATGGAACAGATAGGATGAGGGCCGAGATGATGGTTATGCTCTACCCACCCAGCTTTGTCTCCCCCACACCCCCCAGAGCATGGGTTCAGGTTTACCTGTGCAGAAGCTCACCTGATGGGATTTCAGGGACTCCTCCAGAACTCCCACCTCTTTGCTGAGTCCAGTAATTCTTTTAACAGGAATAGGAAACCTTTCATTCCGTAGCTAGAAATAAAAGGCTTAACATGCAAAAGGGTGGTTGAAGCCTCATTTGCAGAGGTATAACTTTCCAGTAAAGTATTCCCAGTTAACTCAACAAGTTTACCTGGTTAATATCAGGCCTGGGCTGGATAGGGAAAGGAGGAAAGAACAAGGAGCCCCTGACCATCCAAAGGGGTGGGTAGAGTTTCTTGCAGCAGATATATGAGACTGAGAACAGAATGCACCTTGCCTGAAATCCATCATCTCTGCCCACAGCCGAGCTGGGAGAGCAGGGAGTGGTAGAGCAGCTGCAGAGCTATAGAGCCAAGTGGCTCCTCTTTTCAAAATAAATGAAGGGCCGAGCCCGTGGCGCACTTGGTAGAGTGCTGCGCTGGGAGAGCGGCGACGCTCCCGCCGCGGGTTCGGATCCTATATAGGACTGACCGGTGCACTCACTGGCTGAGTGCCGGTCATGAAAAAACGACAAAATAAAAAATAAAAATAAATGAAAAGATCTGGTGGTTGTTGGTTTTAACATGAATGCCTTAGCTTAGTGCTCTTTGGCCATATAAAATCTATACCCATTCTTCCTGCAGGTGACCATCTACCTGGGGAAGAGAGACTATATAGACCATATCAACCAAGTAGAGCCTGTGGGTAAGTTGAGTTTGGAGTAAAATTTTAATGCTGGGTTTCCTTTAAGTCATCAAACAACTTCTGGTTTAATCTTTTAAAAAATTGGCTTTGCTAATAATCTAATTAAAGAAATGCAAATTAAAACATCAGTGAGGTGCCACTGGTTGTTTGGAAACAATAGTAAAGAGTGTGATGAGACAAAGGACTCATTTCTAGAATATGTAAAGAATGCTCAGAACTCAACAGTAAAAAGAGCAAAAAAATTTTAAAAAGCCAAAAAATAGCAAAGCAAAATCCAATGGGAAATTGACAAAAGACATGAAGAGACATTTCACCAAAGACAATACACAGATGACAAATAAGCACATGAAAAAAATGTTCAATTATTAGCCACTAGAGAAATACAAATTAAAGCCACAATGAGATATCATTATATATCTGTCAAAACGGCTGAAATAAAAGATAGTGACAATACCAAATACTGATGAGGATGCAGAAAAACTGATCACTCACGTATTGCTGGTGAGAATGTAAAATAGCACAGCCACTCTAGAAAACAGTTTGAAAATTTCTTTAAAAAAAAAAAAAAAAAAATAGGGCGGGCCTGTGGCTCACTCGGGAGAGCGTGGTGCTGACAACACCAAGTCAAGGGTTAAGATCCCCTTACTGGTCATCTTTTTAAAAAAATTAAAAAATAAACTCACACTTTGCATATGACCCAACAGTTGCATTCCTGGGCATTTATCCCAGAGAAATGAAAACTTATGTCTGCCCCATAACCTGTACATGAGTGTTTACAGCAGATGTGTCTGTAATAGCTCCAAAATGTCCCTCAGTAGGTGGATAGCATTAGGCAGACGGTTTTACATACATGCCATGGACATACTCAGCAATAAAAAAGAATGAACTATTGATACACTCAGCAACTTACAGATCTCGAGGGCATTATGCTGAGTGGAGAAAGCCAATCTCAAAAGGCCACATACTGTATAATTCCATTTATATAACATTCTCAAGATGGTGAAATTATAGATATGGAAAACAGATTAGTACTTGCCAGGGGCTGAGGATGCTGGGGGGTGGGGGGTGGGTGTGACTATAAAGGGGTTAGCCCTAGGGAGCTCTTCATGGTGATGGGATAGTTTCACATCTAGATTGTGGTGGTGGCTACACAAATCTCCATGGGATAAAATGACATAGAACTATATGCACACATTGTATCCATGTCAGCTTCCTAGTTTTCATATTGTACTATAATTATGTAAGATGTAACCATGGGAAGAAACTGAATGAAGGATACTGGGGACCTCTCTGTACTATCTTTGCAACTTTCTGTGAATCTATAATTATTTCAACACAAAAAGGTTTTTCAAAAAGAGTGTAGAAAAACTGGCAGTTTCAGGCACTGAGGATGAAAATGTCCCTTGGCAAAACCCTTTCTGGAAGATTATTTGGCAGCATGTCTTCAAAAACCAAATCTAATTCTATAATTTGTTTTTTAAAACTCACGGAGAAATATAAAAATTTGTATCAGCTGGGGGGCTGGCTAGTTAGTTCAGTTGGTTAGAGCACCACCTTGTAGCACCAAGGTCAAGGGTTTGGCTCCCCATACCAGCAACCCCCCCCCAAAAAAAACCACAGAAGTTATGTGTAAGGATGTTCATCACAATGTTAATTATAATGGGAAAAATTGGAAACAACTTAAGTGTCCTAACAGTAGGAGGTTCATTAAATAACTTACGGTACATCCATTCAATGGAGTAACATGTAGCTATTGAAATGATTAGTACATGTTTTATCTAAATGCACATGCATGTACACATGTGTATGCTTATGAATAGATATTGGCAATATGTAGTTGAGTGAGGAAAGCGGCTAACTGAACAATATGTACAGTAGGATCTTTTATTTTTTAAGTGAAAACATTCCTATATTGGTTGGTTAGAACGTAAACTTATAATATTGAGGTCACGGGTTCAGATCCCCATACTGGCCAGCTGCTCAAAAAAAACAACACAAAAAAACTGAAAAACATTTATATAATTAAGTTGTATATTTGTCTGGAAAAAAATTCTGCCCCGGTTATCTTTTATCTTTTTTTTTTTTTTAAGGATGACCGGTAAGGGGATCTTAACCCTTTTTTTTTTTTTTTTAAAAGATGACCAGTAAGGGGATCTTAACCCTTGACTTGGTATTGTCAGCACCGCGCTCACCCAGTGAGCTAACTGGCCATCCCTATATAGGATCCGAACCCATGGCCCTGGTGTTATCAGCACTGCACTCTCCCGAGTGAGCCACAGGCCGGCCCGGGATCTTAACCCTTGACTTGGTGTTGTCAGCACCACGCTCTCCAAAGTGAGCCAACTGGCCATCCCTATATAGGGATCTGAACCCGTGGCCTTGGTGTTATCAGCACCACACTCTCCTGAGTGAGCCACGGGCCAGCCCCTGCACCAATATCTTGACAATGGGTGTCTTTGGGCAGTGGGAATTTGGATGACTTCGTTTTCTTTTTGCTTAACTGCCCTCTCTAACTTTCCTATAATGAACATGGCTTACACGTGCAATTAAAATACATAGTTTTTAAGAAGGCATCTGGTTTCTTCGATCTCCCTCTCCCTCACTGTTCTCTCCCTCTTTTGGTTTAGATGGTGTCGTATTGGTCGATCCTGAGCTTCTGAAGGGAAAGAAAGGTGAGGCTGAGCTCCCTGTCCTCGGTGGAGCTCTGGTCTGGTCACTGGGCTGGCTCTGGGGAGGAGGCAGTTGTGGGCAAAGAGGGACGGGAAGGCAGCTGGCAGCTCTCTTGCACTTGCCACTTGTCAGGGTGGCAGATAAGTACATGGTGGACGAAGCCCAGGTCTGTCGGTCCGTCAGCTGTGTGCTCGGCCTGTGGCATGTAGTTCTGTGCTGGGGGCACACACAGGAGAGCTCCTTGGTGGTTTTATCCAAAGAGGGGGGAATCGTGCCTTCTGGGAGACTGGGTGTGGTGGGGGACGGGTAAAATTCAGCATTTATCTTTATGCTTTCTTTGATGATTCTGAACCACACCATCACAGCGCCCTTGAGATCTCTGGCAGCTGTGATGTGTGTGGCAAGTACTTTGTTACTAATAACAGTTATGTAAATTAATTAGAATCAAGTTATTCTTATAACAATGTCACTGACTCGGTTCCATTCTAAATATGCCTTTTTGAGTGGTTGCTACTGGCAACCACAGGAATTGTTCCTGACCTTGGATGTGTCCACCGGGATATGTCAGGTGTGGGTCACTGGCATCAAGGGGGTGTGGAAGAAATGGACCAAAAACCACCCCACTCTGTCGGCTCCACCTTCCTGAGTGCCCTGCTCCTCTCTGGCACCAGGAGGAGTCTGGTTTGAGCCCCAAAAGCCCACGCCCTCTGCCAGAGAAGGGCACCCACTGTCAGGGAAAGCCACTGCCTGGGGAAGGCAGGTGGAAAGCAGGGCATCCCTGGGCACTTCCTCTTCCTAACCTTGGATGAGGGGTGAATGAGCAGCCAGTGGTTCTTCTGAGGCAGTGGCAAAGGGCAGTGACTGGTGGGGCTGACATAGACGAAATCCTCAACCAGTGGCCACCAAATACCTAGAGGTGCTGTCTCTGATATGCTTTATATTCGAGAAGTATGTGCTTTGTGTCTTTTCCAAAAAACGTGCAGTGAACTTTCATATAATTCCTTGGATCTACTGGGGGCACAATTGATGTATGTTTAATCAAGTGGAATTTTCAAACGTGGTGACTTGGAGAAAGCTTAATCATTCTCAGAGCTATGTGAAAAGAAGGATCTCACTTCTTCGATGTGACTTCATCTCCCCACTTGGTCTGTGACCTTCCGGCTCCTCCCTCAGCCCCACATCTGTGTTGCTCCCCAGCACTGTTTCCCCATTTCCTACCTTTGCCCTTAACTCCACCCAGAGGCTCTGCCCTGCAGGGCGTAAGCAGCCAGCTCTTGCTCCCTGTCCGCAGATTTCTACCATCTCGGCAAGATAATGTGGTCAGGAGGAAGAAGCCTCCCAATCCTCCAACATACCCCTTTAGAGTAATTAACACTAACCCTCAGGAAGGTGCCGATTCTCCAAACATGTGGGGGCCAGCCAGGTGGTATGGTTCTCTCAAATCTCATCCCCTCCAGACAGTAAAGTTTGGAAACCTGTCGTCCATGGTGTGCCGCGGTCACCCCTCTGTCCACTTGGCCCAGTGGCCATGGGCGCCAGGCTGAGGCAGGCAGGTCTGGTGTGCCAAGTCTGACCTTGTCTTCATTTTCTTCCTAGTGTACGTCTCTCTGACCTGTGCCTTCCGCTACGGCCAGGAGGACATCGACGTGATCGGCCTGACTTTCCGCAGGGACCTGTACTTCTCTCGGGTCCAGGTGTATCCTCCCGTGGGGGCCATGAGCGCACCCACAAAACTGCAGGAGAGCCTGCTGAAGAAGCTGGGGGGCAACACGTACCCCTTTCTGCTCACGGTGGGCGACTCCTCACCCCCACCTGCTCCCCCTGCCCTGCTTCCTTCACCCATAGCACCCTAGAATGTGAACAGGACAAAGGAAAGGGGACAGAGGAAGGACTCCACGTTTGTGGGCCTGTAAATTGCACCCTTGAAAGAAATTCTAGATTGCATGGTCTGTGATTGCCTTTTTTTTTTAAGCCCTTGAAAATAGCCTCTCAGCCTTTGAAGGCACCATTTCAACCTACCGTTTAACGACCACCTAATTACATGAGCTTGCTCAGCTATATAAAGAAAGCTCACAGAAGCACCCCTTGGTTGGCCCCAGGGAGTTCTAAGCAGGAAAGAGTTCCCTACGGGACAGGGGATCTCAGTGAAGCAAAATGTCCTCTTTAGCTTTGTCCCCTTCACCTCTCTTGAGGCCCGTGTCTTTCCTGGTGATACCAGACCACCAGCAGGGACAACGCTCAAGCTCTCTGAAGTCTTGGGTGTGAGGAAGCTACTGCCACCCTCTTTATTAGCATGTTTACTTGTCTTAGGATCAAATACTTCTAAAGTTATATGGTTCAGCCTTAAAAAGGAAGAAAAATCTGACACATGCTGCAACATAGATGAACCTTGAAAACATGCTCAGTGAAAGAAGCAAGTCACAAAAAGCCACATATTGTGTGATTCCACTTATATTAGGTCCCTGGCATAGCCAGATTCATGCAGACAGAAGTAGAATAGGCTGGCAGGTTAGCTCAGCTGGTAAGAGCATGGTATTGATAACACCAAGCTCAGAAGTCAGATCTCACCCGCCAGCTGCTAAAAAAAAAAAAAAAATACCACCAAAAAGAAAAAGAAGTAGAATAGAGGTTCCCAGGGGCTCTAGTGGGGAGTTGGGATTTAATGGGTATGGAGCTTCAGTTTGGGATGATGAAAAGTTCTGGAGATAGATTCTGGTGATTATTGCAGAACTGTGTGAATGTACATAATGCCCATGACCCGGATGTTTAAAATGGTTGATATGGTAACTGTTGTGTAATTCTATTTTACCACAATTTTTCTTTTCTTTTCTTTTCTTTTTTTTTGGCAGCTGGCCAGTAAGGGGATCTGAACCCTTGACCTATTTTACCACAATTTTTTTTTCACAAAATCACTTTTTTTTAGAGATCATTTTGTGTTTGTTTATTTATTTTTATTTTAACATTTACTTGTACACATTTACAGGGTACAATGTGTTATTTCAATACACGCATGTGCTGCACAATGATTCACATTGGGTAGATGGCACAGCTTGGTACTCATCAGTCCACCCCTTCTCCTCCCACCCCTCCCCTGCCAGCCTCTGGTAACCAGTGTTCTACTCTCTACTTCTATGAGAACCATTCTTTTCTTTTAATTTCCCATATGAGTGAGATCATGTGGTATTTGTTTTTCTGTGCCTGACTTATTTCACTTAATATGATGGTTTCTGGTTCCATCTATGTTGCTGCAAATGATAGGGTATCATTTCTTTTTATAGCCGAATAGTATTCCATTGTGTATATATACCACACTTTTTAAATCCATTCATCCATTGATGGGCATTTAGGTGGATTCCATCTCTTGGCTATTGTGAATAGTGTTGTGATGAACATGGGGGTGCAGGTGTCTTTTTGATATGTTGATTTCATTTTCTTTGGGTGTATGCCCAGTAGTGGGGTAGTTGGGTCATAGGGTAGTTACATGGTTCTGGATGCTCCCATGCACCTGTGCTGGGAGTTTGAAGTTACATAGCCTTTTGATGACAACATTTCAACATGTATCAAAAACCTTAAAAAATGTGATTTTGAGTTTGGATCCCCACACCGGCCAGCTGCCAAAAATAAAAAGCGGGGGGGCGGGGGGGTTGACAATGACAATGTGACCGACCTGACAATTTTCTTTCTAGCAATGTAGCCTGTGGAATTAACTGGCTAAAACTTTGCTAAAGTGTATAAAGAAGGATATTTATTGCAGTGTTGTTTATAGTGGAAAAATAATAAAGACCATTTAAGTAGCCAGCAGTGGGGATTGGCTACCCATTGTGTGTTACAGATGGTGCAGAACTACATTCCATGACTTGGAAAATGGTTGTAATGCTTTCTGAATAGGGTTAGGATTAATGAAAGGAGTCAACCAGACTACAGGACATGTTTATCATCTGGTCCTATTTCTGTAAAACAGATACACACGTATACATACCTATTTGCTTGTAAGTGTGCACATAGGAAATTTTTGGAATGTTATTTTAACAACATGAATCTGGGTATCAGGAGTATAGTGAATATCTTTTTTTCTTTTTTCTTGCTTATCATTTTCACTTTTCAGTTTTTGCATGATGATTATGTATTACCTGTGGAATAACCCCCTCTGAAAGAAGTGATTTTTATTTGTTTCTTTCCAGTTTCCTGACTACTTGCCCTGTTCAGTGATGTTGCAGCCAGCTCCACAAGACACAGGGAAGGTTAGTTCAAGAAGAAATGCCATGGATTCGTTCATTTGTTCATTCCTTCAATAGACCTTTGAAAATAGCTTTTTATCGTGGAAAATTTCAAACATACGCAAGAGTAGGGACGCCAGTATAAAGACCCCCTATGAGCCTATCACTCATCCTCAACAATTATTAACTGTGAACATCCTTGTGAACAAAATAACAGAGCCGACCCTCATGGGTCTTGCATGTTAATGGAAAGCAATGGGCAAAAAACAAATAACAGGTGATGACACAGCACATTAGATGGTCACTGTCGCTGTGGAGAACCAAAGGCTTGTGAGAGGCAGAGGGAGTGACTGGTGGGATGTTTGTTCAGGTTGTTTAAAGAAGGTCTCTCTAATAAGGCAAAGGAGAAAGCCGTACTCTCCTAGAGGGAGCATCTCGAATGGTATGTTCTAGGGGCAGCAGAGAGGCTGCGTGCAGGGTGACAGGACCGAGGGGTAGAGGGCGGAGGCTGAGGGCAGAGTGGGATGGGAGGAGCAGCTACATCACAGAGGCCCTGCAGACCATCACAGGGACTTGAGTTTTTGCCTGTGTGACAGGGGAGCCACTGGCAGGCTCTGAATGACAGGTTCTGACTTAGGTTTCCAAAGGGTCACTATAGGGCCGGCCCGTGGCTCACTCGGGAGAGTGTGGTGCTGATAACACCAAGGCCCCGGGTTCGGATCCCATATAGGGATGGCCGGTTTGCTCACTGGCCGAGTGTCGAGCTGACAACACCAAGTCAAGGGTTAAGATCCCCTTACCGGTCATCTTTAAAAAAAAAAAAGGGGGGGGGTCACTATAGCCACTGTTGTTGAGAATGGGGTTGGGGTTGGCCACACATGTGCTGAGAAGAGGTTGAGTGCATGCAAGGGATGAGTGGCCGGGTGGACCAGGGACCCCAGGCATGGAAGGAGGGCAGTAAGCACAGGGGAGAGAGTGAAAGGGGCAAGGACCCGAGGATTACAGGCCCTAGGAGTCGTTGGTGTCTGGAATTCATGAGGGAGGGATGTAAAAAGATAAGATGTGTTCAAAGAGAGTGGCGGGTCTATTACTTTGATTATGGAGGGGGGCAGTGACAGATGATGACAGGGGCTAGGGCAGTGTTTTTCTTTCTTTCTTTCTTTTTTTTTTTTAAAGATGACCGGTAAGGGGATCTTAACCCTTGACTTGGTGTTGTCTGCACCACGCTCAGCCAGTGAGCTAACCGGCCATCCCTATATAGGGATCCGAACCCGTGGCCTTGGTGTTATCAGCACCACACTCTCCCGAGTGAGCCACGGGCCGGCCCTATAGGGCAGTGTTTTTCAATGTGGGGGTCCTGACCCATGAGTGGTTTGTGAAATCAATGCAGTGGATCAGAAATGGCATTTAAAAAAAAAAATGGGATGGAATGGAATAGAATAGCATAGAATGAAATAGAGTGGGATGGGATGGGATGGGATGGGATGGAATGGAATGAAAAAGCTCGGAGTTCATCACACAGAGCAAAGCTTAATATAAGGTCACGAGAGATGCGTTGCACATGCGTCCATTTACTGGGCCACATTGTAAATCTTACTTCTGAAACATTTGAAAGCCACTGGTCCAGGAAAACAGGGGCTGTGGGCCACTGAGATGGGGGAAGATGAGGTCACTGACGAAGAGGGGCCCTAGGAACTGAGCGGAATGCAATCCAGTTATGTCATATTCTAAAGTGCTCTTTAAGAGAAGCCTGAACTCCAGATTTGTAGGCAACTTTTCTTGATTTTTACAACACTGTACAGGCTGAAAAAAAGCACCACCTGTTTTCTCTGTCCTAGAGAGGAAAGAGTATCAGTTCAGCAGGTGGGCTGCAGGAAAGGGGGTACTCCTGGAGCCCAGGGGACTGGGAGGGAGTGTCTCAATGCCTGGGGGGTTGGGGCTCCAAGGTGAGGCACCCTTGGAGCTGGGGCTTGAAGGGCACATAGGCATTTGTCAAATATATATATATAGAGAGAGACAAGCATTTTAGGGAAGAGGAACAGCACACACCCAGCAGAGACTTGTGAAAGAGAGAATGGCTTGTGAGGGGATCAGCGTAAAGGGGCGAGGTGGGCAAGCAGAGCAGGGGCAACATGGCTAATCAGTGCCTGGGCGATGGCAGGGAATCGAGTCTATTCTCAACCTGGATTTTAGAATTGCTGTGATGCGGTGGTAGCAGACCAGTGAATCTGTGGCTCATATGCCAGCAGGGATCCACCTGGTTCCATGCACTTTGCCAGCTCCACTTTCCCCCTGTAAGCAGGTGGTAGAGAACAGGCCTGGCCTCCTCAGGGCTCCCCCAGTGTGCATTGATGTGCAGAGCTGAGCCAGGCCATGGAGGGCTTGTGCAGGAGGCTGAGGGATTCACACACTGGGCTGAGGGCTGAAGGTCACCAGCAGATGAACTTGTTCGGCCTGTGCAATGCTTGAAAGTTTTTTTTAGGGGCCTGGCCGGTTAGCTCAGTTGGTCAGAACACAGCCTTGTAGCACCAAAATCATGGGTACAGATCCACATACCAGCCAGCTTCCCAAAAAAACAAAAAATTGAAGAGTCACCAGTGCTGGGTCCCGTTTCTGCCTTGCCATATGTGGCTGCATCTGAACAGCAGGTACTGCAGGGGTCAGGATGCTCAAACCCCAGCAGGGCATTCATGGACACCCCCACCCTGTTCCATGAGCACCTGTGTCTCTTGTCCCCCCTGTGGGCAGTGGGAAGTCAGTAGCATACATCAGGGTCACATTTGAGAAGGACAGCTAAGTGTTTGAGGTGGTGGCAGGTGAGGACCAGCCAGGATGCGTGGGTCACGCTCCACAGCTGCGGGAGGAGTGTATCTGGTGGGCCAATCCCCTTCCTCTGGGGGCTTTGGGCCATGGCATTGTTTCATTCGTAGGATACTTCTAAATCTAGTCTTAATGGTGCATCCCTAAAAAGGACATGGTGAAGACAAGGAGACGTGGTGCCATATCACATGCCCTGTGTGAGGTGTGACCCCTGGTCCCTGCTCCCAGGAAGGGAGTTGCTGACTGCTGCCCTGTCTGCTGTCTTGTCCCCAACAGAGTTGTGGGGTCGACTTTGAGGTCAAGGCATTTGCTTCAGACAGCACAGATTGCGAAGAGGACAAAGTCTCCAAGAAGTAAGAGCGTAGTTGTGGGAGCAGGTGAGGGTCTGGGGGGTGGGGCGGAAATAAGAGACTGGCCCACTGCATCTCTGTGTGACACGACTCTTCCTGCAGGGTGGGTGTGGCTGGGGTAATGGAGCCTCCCCAGATCAGGGCAGTTAAGGACAGAACAGGCTACACGCAGGGTGGGGTCAATGGTCGATCATTTGGGGAAAAGAAACAAAAGAAAATGACAAAGGAGTCAGCAACCTTAAGGTCTTACATTAGCTCCTAAAAGCTTCCAGATTCCCTCTTTTAGTTTTCTTTGCTTTTAAAAACCTTTTTTTTAACTCGTGGTAAAATATACGTAGCGTGAAGTTTAGCGTGGTTTACCATTTGAACCACTCTTGAGTTTGCAGTTCAGCGACATTAAGTCCATTCATCATGCTGTGTAACCCGAGAAACCGTTAAGCAATAGCCCCCTTCCCACCGTCCTCCCAGCCTGTGCTCAGTTTTCTCTCTGTCCCTGCACAAAAGCTGACTTGTCCCTCGACTTGCCCCTCGTGTGTCCTCACGCTCAGCAGCACGTCCCTTGGGCCTGGGAGGACTAGTGCTGCGCCCACTACACCCAGCGCTCTCCAGCCGGGGGGTCACAGAGAAGGGACCAGAAATCAGATCCCCCAGCTTCCCCTGTCTTCAGGGCTGCCTCAGTCTCGACCAGTGTCCCGTCCCGCTCTGGTCCATCCTATCTCCGCTGGGAGCATTCCTGCAGAATCCCAACATGACTGATGGGTGCCAGGCTGGGGTGTCCCGAGGCGGCATGACGTTAATGTCAGGAACCATCTGGGACTTTGTCTGCAGGAGCTCGGTGCGTTTACTGATCCGGAAAGTGCAGCATGCTCCACCTGAGATGGGTCCCCAGCCCCAAGCCGAGGCAGCCTGGCAGTTCTTCATGTCTGACAAGCCCCTGCTCCTCAAGGTGTCCCTTGGCAAAGAGGTAACCCACCGCGCGCCAGCACCCCTCCCCAGCCCGGCCTTCTTGCTGAGCGGGTGCAGCAGGCCAGCTTGTTTCCAGGACAGTTAAAGCACCAGCATTTATGAATGCTTGGGGTTTTTTTTCATCATTTGGAGCTGGTCACCGTGACCCTTAGCGTGGGGTCAACCTGGCTTGCATTCCACTCACTGGTGGTCCCCGTAGACTGGGGGTGAAGGGGGGTGGTTTTTACATGCCCCCACCCCCAGCTATCTCTGTCCTCTCTCTGTCTCCACGGACCTCGTCCACTAACGTAGCATCAGTAGGTGTGGTGTCCCTAATCGTTCACTTGCCTGGAAGATTGAGCTTCATAGAAACCACTCAGGGGCCGGCCCGTGGCTCACTCGGGAGAGTGTGGTGCTGAGAACACCAAGGCCCCGGGTTCGGATCCCATATACGGATGGCCGGTTCGCTCACTGGCTGAGCGTGGTGCTCACAACACCAAGTCAAGGGTTAAGATCCCCTTACCGGTCATCTTTAAAAAAAAAAAAAAAAAAAAAGAAACCACTCAGGGTGGTGGTGTCACGTGCCATGTCATCTATTGGGGTGTCATGGTGGGAAAAGGTGAAGAGCTGCTGGCCGGGCTGTCTCTGGTCCCTCTGGTCGCCAACAGTCAGTCACGTACACATGTTGGCAAGAGCCCACTGTCCTGTGTGTGCACGTGTGTGTGGGGGGGTGCATGTGCAAGGGCACGCCCACCTGGGGCTAGTTACACGGGGGTCCCTGCTGGGAGAAGCCCTTCACTCGGCTTTCCCAGTGGTTTCCTTCCATTTCACTCATCCTGCCCCGACACCTCATGATTCTACTCAAGATATCCTCCTTCCCTGATGTGACCCGCAGAACTCCATTGTCCTCCCATAGACCAAGCAAAATGTGTTCCAGACCCTTCTCTAGAGGAAACATGCTGCTATCACTTCACTTCCTTAAAAGTACGGGAATTCGGCCACTTTTATTCTGTTGAAGGGATTGAGATGAATCTAGAAAGCCCTGAAATTAAAAATGCTGCCACACTCTGCTCTCCTTCTGACTTATCCACTCACTTTTTCAGATATATTACCATGGGGAACCCATCCCTGTGACCGTGACTGTGACCAATAACACAGAGAAAACAGTGAAGAAGATTAAAGCTTTAGGTAGGCCTTTCTTCTAAAAACTAGAGGGCAGAATCTTCTACAATTTCTTGGCCTGAGCCGAGGGTCACTCCTCTGGTCTGATAAGGCTCTTCTGGGTCCTTGGAACTGCCTGTTTGTTGTCACAGGCAGCAGGACCTAAGAGGGATAAAGGCCTTAAAAATCATCTCATTCAACCTCGTGCCCACTCGGGGCTGTTTTTTATCTTGGTCCATCACCCCTGACATGTGATCTTCCCGTTTTTCCATGGTCCTGCCTTCCCAGAGGGGCCCTGCTGTGCCAGATCTCAAGGAAAACCCTGGAAGGAGTTTGCCTTCTCTTATCAGGGAGGGTGACCTCTACTTTCAACTTTTAACTCAACATTTGATGACCAAGACAAAAGTTACAACAATAGTGTCTCAGGGTGACCAACGGTCCCAGGTTGCCCAGGACTAAGGACATGGGACTTTCAGTGTTAAAATGGGCCCGTCCCAGGCAAACCAGAATGGTTGGTCATCCCAAGCATCTTACACCACTTTTCCTCTTTTCCTGTGCGTCCGACATAGGTGAGGTTCAGGAATTTTGATGCATACATACAAAATAGTTCTAGATTTTTCTTGTTGCTAATATAAACACTTAATTTACAATTTTGTTTTATGTTGGTTTAGTTCATATGCCTTTAGGTCTTGGTAGGACCTGGAGCTATTTAGCATGTTGTATGTTGGGTCTAATACAATGCTCCACAAAAATAGCTGGTGTTTTGGTCCATTCAGGCTGCTATAACAAAAATACCATGAACTGGGTGGCTTATAAACAACAAATATTTATTTCTAACAGTTCTGGAGGCTGGGATCAAGGCGCAGCAGATTCCGTGTCTAGTGAGGGTCATTTCCTCATAGATGGTGACTTCCTGCTGTGTCCTCACATGGTGGGAGGGCAAACAGTCTCCCTTGGGCCTTTTTTATAAGGGTACTAACCCCATTCACGAGCACTCTGCTCCCATGACCTATCACCTCCCAAAAGGCCTCACCTCTAATACCATTACCTTGGCGTTAAGATTTCAACATATAGGGCCGAGCCCGGGGCGCACTCGGTAGAGTGCTGCGCTGGGAGCGCGGCGACGCTCCCGCTGCGGGTTCGGATCCTATATAGGAATGACCGGTGCACTCACTGGCTGAGTGCCGGTCACGAAAAAACGACAAAAAAAAAAAAAAAAAAAAAAAGATTTCAACATATAAATTTTGAGAGGACACAAACTTTCAGATCACACCATAAGAATTGATAAAGTATCACTTAATTTTTCTTTTTTCTTTTTCTTTTTTGGCAGCTGGCTGGTAGAGGGATCCAAACCCTTGACCTTGGTGTTATCAGCACCACATTCTCTCAAGCGAGCCACCTGCCAGCCCTCACTTGATATTTTGATTTTAAATTATTTCTCAAAGTTTATGAATCCTAACACAAAGCCATTAACTTGAAAGAGGCTGTTGAATTTTCTGAAACAAAATGTTAACAGCTTTCTGTAAGCTGAGCACAGTGCTGAATGATTCACACAAGTTGTTTCTTTTAATCCTCAACCTTGATTTTAAAAGGAGATTAAAAGTAATCTTTTCCATCTTCACAACTTCCCTATGAGTTAGATGCAGTTATCACCCACATTTTACTGATGGGGAAACAGAGGCTTAGAGGAGCTGAATAACTACTTCATGGTTAATTGCTAAACAGAGATTTGAGCCCAAGAAGTCTGGCTCCAGGGCCCACCTTATACCCAAGAGTCAATCCTATGGTGCCTCTAGATGGTTCCTAGCTTAGAGAACAGGAAGGATGATGCCCATAAAATAGGATAGAAGGTGTTGGCAGGGAGCTGGGTTTGGAGAAAGACGGTGGTGAGTTTTGGAATGATGGGAGAGGGTGGCCTTTGAAGGGTCCCCAGGTATATATCCTTAGCTCAGAAGAGAGGAGGGGTCTCCCAGGAGTTGCATTCTTGGGAGACTGGTTCATGGGGGGAGTTGACACAGAGCATATTGTTGGTGAACAGAAATGCCTGGGGACAAAACTTGGAAATTGCAGCCTTTAAGCGGTGGGCTGAGAAAGCTGAGTCTGGAAGTAGACTAAAATGGTCATCAGAGAGAAAAGACCAGCTGTGTACCCTGGAAGGCTGAGAGGGACCATGCACGTGCTCATAGGGACCCAGCGCTGATCCTCTGACTCTTGTCCTCCCTTTGCAGTGGAACAAGTGGCCAATGTGGTTCTCTACTCGAGTGATTATTACGTAAAGCCAGTGGCCGTGGAGGAAATTCAGTAAGTAGCTGGTTGGGTTTCTGTTTCCTGGGCGGCCCAGCCGTCTTTGTCAAGTTCCTCTTCTGTGTATCATTGACAAGGGAAATGGAATGCTCAGCCAGCCCTCCCGCTTTTCGCGTCCTTCCTCTTTTCTCACTTCAGGGACTGCAGAGAAAGTTAGCATCTTAGCTCTGTGTTTACCTTAACCCCATGCCACCCATCTCTTAGGAGTTCCGAGAGATCAGGCCACGCTAAAGAACGGCGGAGAGGAGAGAAAGAAAGATCGAAGTGTCGCCATGGGAACAGCTGGGCCTTTCTATTTATCCTTGGAATGAGTTGCTAGGAATTTGATACTATTTCTGTCCCCAGCAGATAGTCAAATGAACTGTCAGCCCAACAAGGGTTCTCTATCTTCTGATCTCCTCCTCAACTTGAAAATCTTGTAGCAACGACAACTGGATTAGAATGTTGTATCTGTTCTTAGCCCGTTGTTGTGAATGACTTCTCCCTTCATTAGAATCAAAAACAAATGAGAATCCTGCGATGTCACCTTCATGCTGGCATGAGAGACCCACCAGTTTTTCTTTGTGCTAGGAAGTCAGACAGGTTCATTCAATACATGGGCTTGGGACAGAATAACAACCTCCCCTTGAGAGGATAGCTTGGGAAGGTTTTTTCTCCGTCTAGCCAGCAAGTTCTAAGCACCATCGTATGTAAAAAAATATTACCAAGAGGCCGGCCCGTGGCTCACTCGGTAGAGTGCGGTGCTGATAACACCAAGGCCACGGGTTCGGATCCTATATAGGGATGGCCGGTTTGCTCACTGGCTGAGCGTGGTGCTGACAACACCAAGCCAAGGGTTGAGATCCCCTTACCAGTCATCTTTAAAAAAAAAAAAAAAAAAATATTACCAGGGTTAGAGGAAGGTTGGGGCAGGGAGGGGAGATTTGTGGTAAGGAAAGGCAAACTGATTCATTAAGGTTATGTTACATAATATTTAAAAGGCAAATCTAGGATAACCTATTACTCATAGCAGACTCAGCCTTAGGTTTAAATACAAGTTGACAGGGGAGGGAAGCAGGAAAGAGCCACCATGTGTTGCCTGCCTCTTTATGCCAGGATTGGGCTCTGTCCTGCCTCTTAGGGTCATCCTTGCACGTCCATTTGCCCTGGGGGTCGTGGCCCTAGGCCTCCTTTTGGCAAATGCTCAGCAACAATGGGACAAATGGTCTTGGCTGAGTTTCCCCCTAATATGTACCCCCTTATCTGTTTTTATTCCTCATATATTCCTCATTATCTGGTCCTCTTTTAAACTCTTGGGTGCATTGGGGCCAAATGATTTCCAGGAAATGGAAAACCATTCTAAGGTCCTACCAAGGGCTCTTAGGAGGCTGGAAACTGGGCCAGACTGTACTAGCGGGTCTCAGACTAGAGGCCACTCAGAAAGCTGCAGAGCACCAGCCATTGTCTCAGAAACCCATGGATGTTGGGCTCTGGTGTGCAGGCCCCCAGCTGCTGCCAACCATCCAGTCCCAGATCCTGGAGGTGCTGGGAAGTGGCCCCAGGGCCTTGGTACAGTCCTGTGGCAAGCTCTGCTGCAGGAAAGGTCATCATCTGAGCCTATGCCTGAGGGCTCCCTTCCTACTAGGGTCACCTTGACAATGCAGTTTCTCCTTTTGTCAATGCCACTGACCAAATCAAGCTCATCAGAGAGGTTCCACTGGGATCCAGATGGGAGGATGTGGCCCACCTTGGCTCAAGCAAAATTCTGTAAGAGCTGTCTGTATACCTGGAGGCGGAATAAGCCACAGCTGCTTCACATTCCCCAGGGAAATCAAATAGGGAAGTCCTTCCCGTGGGAGGCAGTTCAGACTTGCAGCCGTCCCAGGACAAGCTCAGGAAAAGGTCCTGATGCTGGCGCCTGAGCAGTGCTTTCAGGCCATGCCCTGCCTTCTTCTGGCCAGGTACATGGGTGTGGGGTGTGCTGCTGGTACACATGGGTTCTGGGGTGAGAGAAGGTGCCACTGTGTGACCATGGGTGTGGGGTTGGCATAGGATGAGTTGAGAGCACCAGGCCTGGTGTGCGGTGCACATGTGAATGGTGGAGCCAGCCCTGTAGCCCAGACGCTGCTTCGGGACCCCAGCGATGCAGCCAGCCCTTGGAAAAACACATGCTGCTGGGTCCCTAGCTCCATTCTAGAACCACCATTTGGCACAGGGGCCCTGCCATCTGTCACGTGTTGGGAAACCCCCAGTCCAACTGAGAGTGAAGAGATCCTGTACGGCAGGAGCGTGTGCTGCTTCGGACCCAAGCCATCTGGTCTGTGTGGTTCACACATGGACTGCCTCGCCCTTCTCGACAAGCCCCCATGTGGTCACACGCTGATCCCGCTGCCAGCATGGGCTTGTCTGGAGCCCATGTGGGGGTCACAGAGTCTCAGGAGGAGACCGGCTGTGGTCTCTGATCCTTGGGCCAGTTGATCTTATTTAACCGCACTGAATGTTCTGGAAATCCAGCAATTCAGAGCAGGCAGAGAGGCTTGAGGAAATGTCCTAAGGTTGCTGCCAACTTGCTCTGAGATTTCACTAACACTGTTCTGCTCCTCGTCAGGCAAATCCACAGGTACCTGAACTGATCTTCCCAGTAAGTCCATATGGGAACTTTGATCTGGAAATGCTCAATGGCAAATAGGGTCTCGTGAGGTTGATAGTGGCTTTTATGGTTATAAGTCTCTTGTCTGCTTTTCTTCCTCCAGAGAAAAAGTGCCACCAAACAGCACTCTGACCAAGACACTGACGCTGGTGCCCTTGCTGGCCAACAATCGAGAGCGAAGGGGCATTGCCCTGGATGGGAAGATCAAGCATGAGGACACAAACCTTGCCTCTAGCACCATGTGAGTCCTCGCGGCGTGGGAGACAGGTGTCAGTGTGGGGCTGGCACCGCTCCACTCCCCCCTCTGTCTTGCCCCTGGCACGCAGGTATGCACCTGCCGCACGACGGGCTGGCACTGTGGGTGCAGAATGCAGGCTTAGAGCAGACAAGGGTCCCACTTCCACCCTGGTCTGATGGGGACACCCTTGTGGGCCCTGGAGACAGCCTTGTGCTAACCCCAGCTCCCCTGCCTACCCTTTGGCAACTCTGGGAAAATGATGTGAGCTGAGACCCTCAGTTTTCCCATCTGTAAAGTGGGAATGAAGATAGTTCCAATCTAATAGAGTGATTACAAGGATAAGTGAGACAATCCTCAAAAATGTGGTGCCTGACAGTAAATACCCCATATATGTCAGCTCCTACTTTTCAAAAACCCATTAGCCCGTATAGTGCTGTAAGCATATAAACTGAGGCATGCAGTTGGCTATGATCATTCATTCATTTGGTCATTTCCGTCAAGAAAGGTGAAGAATGGGAGGTCCTGATGGCTATAGATGTCAATTAAATTTAAATGAAAATAAGACTGATCGGCAGACCCTGGCTCAAAGAACCACTGGTCGAATTTAGGCAGCAGATGGAGCAAAACTGTATAGTGAAGCTCCAAAGTCAATATCCGCTGCCGCTCCTAGCCATCGTTTTAGGCTTCCATTGCCAGGATCACATTGGATCACAGGAGATAATAATCTGTGGTAAAATGCCCAGCACGGTGCCTGTCAGATAGTAGCAATTCACTATGGTGTTAGTGGAATCTGGAATGAAGTTTCTGTCGAGGATGGTTACATCACACCCTCTTTGGGGCACATCTGAGGGTCTCATGCACCTCATTCATTCACTTAAACATTTACTGAGCTCTCACTTGGTGCCAGGCACAATGCTGCGGGGTGCTGGAGCCACAGAGCTGTGAGGAACAATCATGATTCCCTGGGATGAGGGCTATCACAGAGGGTCCGCATGCCTTTTCCTGTGAGCAGAGCAGACAGGAGGGTGACCCAGTGCCACCTGGCAGGTGTCCAAGAAGCCTTCACAAAGGCGGGGCTTGGGGGGTTAACATCAGGTCTTCGGGGGCAGGAGAGAAGGAGGAAGATATTCTGGGGCAGGTTTGTATTTGGCAAGGCTGGCACATGGGGGCGCTGGGGCATAGCCAGGTGTGAGGTGGCAAAGGCAGGCCGAGACCAGCTCGCAGATGACCCACTAAGGCTTGAACCTGGACACTCTCAGGCTGCAGAACAGCTGGAGGGCCCAGAGAAGGAGCCTGCAATGTTGGAGATAAGTTCCTGAGATAATACAGGCAAGGAAGCCTGTGGGAGGACTCGGTGGGCCCCAGGGATGGCAGTTTGGGCAGGTGGAGGAGAGGGTGGAGCCGAGGAGAATGAGTTTTGGCTGGATGACCAGGCGATGGGCATCAGCGGAGGTGAGCATGGACGCAGAGGAAGCACACTCTGCCCTCTGTGAACCTGCAGAGGTGAAGACGCAGGAACTCCTCCACTGCGTGGAAGGAACTCCCCCCACCCTCGCTGCAAGTGTGTAACGTGCTAGGACTTTGGCAGCTTGATCGAGTTCACCAGTTCGTGGAGAAGATGCTTCCATGACGGAGTGCCTGGGTGGGAGATGAAAGCGTTCTTTTGTCTGCTCTTTGCTCCTCACTTCTCTCCTGCATCCTTCTGCTCTTCCTTTCTTTTTGGGCAGCATTAAGGAGGGTATAGACCGGACCGTCCTGGGGATCCTGGTGTCTTACCAGATCAAGGTGAAGCTCACGGTGTCAGGGTAAGTGTCCCAGCACCAGCGCTCGGTCTGCTCTGTCCTGGCCTTCGACTGCCTGAACTGTTCCTTTCCTGAATGACTGGGAGACAGAAAGCAAGGGAAGGCCCTGGACCCTACGGACTCCCAAGCAGAGTTTGGGAGGGTTCTGTTTGTCTAGTTCCACAAGTCTGTCTCATACACCGTCAGATGATAAAAGGTATAAAAGCAGCCCTGGGTAGTTCAACCCTCAGAGGCCAAGTCCGTGGGTATGTTTCATATTTGCAAGTATTTAAAAAGTTACCCAAATTTTGGTTAGGGCAACAAAGTAGAACATGAGTTTATTTTGCATATTTTATTAGCACAGTGTTTGTATTTGTTGTGTTTTTCAAAGTGGGTAGTGCTTTCTACAAATAGGGTGGAGTTTCTTTTAGCAGTCAAGAATAGTGAATTAGCAGGTATTTCACAATGACCTCTGTGGCTGAGAAATTCTGATTCTATGGCTTCTTCTTCTTCTTTTTTTTTTTTAAAGATGATGGGTAAGGGGATCTCAACCCTTGGCTTGGTGTTGTCAGCACCACGCTCAGCCAGTGAGCAAACCGGCCATCCCTATATAGGATCCAAACCTGTGGCCTTGGTGTTATCAGCACCGCACTCTCCCGAGTGAGCCATGGGCCGGCCCCTATGGCTTATTCTTGAGCAATAGGGCTTGAGTCCAAGTCATTTTTTAAAAAACTAATCCTTCTGAGGAAGAGATGAAATCCCAAGTAGAAAGGAGGAATGAAATTGAATGGCAAGGGATGCGAAGATCCTGAAAGTTGTGACTTAGAAAGTAAGGGGCAAGAGAATTGGGCTGTGTCCTGCCTCTGAATAATGGGAAATGCAGTCACCAGGGGGACAATCACCACAGCTGTTTGTTTTTGTGTTTCCTAGCTTTCTGGGAGAGCTCACCTCCAGGTAAGCCACTTCTCCTTCCTTCTCTGCTTGATTCCCAGCATGTTAAAGACACCAAACCTGGGGCTCCAGATCAGTAACTGGTGAATGCTAGTTTTGGGGCAGCTACACTCAGAGGTTCTGTGAAATGATGCCCACTGCCCTCGGATGCATCATGAAAACCTTGGCAAATAGGTGTGAGGCTGGGATGTTTCTTTGGGACCACAGCTTGGCCTGTACCTGGGTAAGGACATACACTCACACACACACACACACCCAGAAAACTGGCACACTCTATGTGGCTGGCTTGTGTGTGTGCGTGGTAAAATACACATAACAAATTTTACCATCTTAACCATTTTAAAATGCACAATTCTGTAGCATTAAGTACACTTACAATATTATGAGGCCATCACCACTACCTAGTTCCAGAACATTTTTACCACCCAAAAAGGAAATTTCGTACCCATCAGTAGTCACTCTCATTTCCCCTCCCTGCAGCCCCTGGCAGTCACTATTCTGGATATTGCATATAAATGAAATCACATAATATGTGGCCTTTTGTGACTGATTTCTTCCACTTAGCATAATGTCTTCCAGTTTATCCATGTTGTAGCATGTACTGGTACTTCATTCCTTTTTATGGCTGAGAAATATTCCATTGTATGGACAGACCACATTTTGTTTATTCATTCATCTGTTGGTGAATATTTGCGTTATTTCCACATTTTGGTTATTACAAATATTGACGCTGCCTTTTAAGTCACGCACAAAGCAGCAGCAAGTTAGGAAGTGTTGTTCAAGGCAGTCATTGGCCTTACATCCCCCTTGCCCCAACTCTTCTCATCTCTCTCCCTCTCCTGGAGCACAGGCTGCACCTTTTCTCCTAGACCTCACCTGCTGCACTGTAGACAGAGGTGCTTTCACTGCAGGTAAACCCTGGGTGGAGCAAGGAGTAACCCTGGTTTTCCCACCTATCCCCCACTTTTCCATTCCTCCTTTCTCCAGATTTCCCTTCTGCTTTCCTACCTTCCTCCTTTCCTTCCTTTTTTTTTGGCAGCTGGCCTGGATGAGGATCCAAACCCTCAACCAAGACGTTGCAACACCGCACTCTAACCAGCTGGGCTAACTGGCCAGCCCCCTTTCCTTCTTTTTGTGCAAGTTCCAAGTCTCCCCAAAGCCCTTCTGGGTTTGGGATTCGGTGGACTCTGCTCTGCTCTTCTCTTGAGCAAGAGACTTGATGCTCACACCATGATGCACCAGCTTCATGGAGATTTTAACATATTAAAAATGGTATACATTGCTGCAAAGAATATTTTCAAAAACTATCCTTTTTCCAGGATTTCACCTCTTCTCTACCCACAATATTATGTCACTGCAACTAATAACCAGGAGTAGTGGGAACCTAAAAACACTAGCTGCCTCAGTCATGCGTAAGTGAAGTTTCTGGTCCACATTCCAGGGAATATATTTAAAATTCCTACTTGACCACTTCCTGATTTCTGGTTTGTCTTTAATCCCCTGAATTGTCTTTCAGCTTGGGCCCGGGGATCTTTTGCAACTCTGCAGCCACAGCTCTTGGCTGTGTGATTTGCAGTTGTGTGTGTGTCCTCACCAATCTGCATTCTGCTTTTTTCTAGTGAAGTGGCCACCGAGGTGCCATTCCGTCTCATGCACCCCCAGCCTGATGACCTAGGTCAGTCACACCACTGTCTTGGCTTTCTCTCATTATTTACTACTTGCAGATTTATTATCTATTCATTCCTAGTCTTTCTTGACCACACCTCTGAGCAAAGGAGTAGCCAGGTATACCAGGTTCCATGTCATCTCCCAGGTGACTAGGCCAGTTGGGAAGGGTGGGGTCATCTATCTTTTCAGTACTGAGCCAGGTAGTTTGTCCACCTTCAGTTAGTGTGTGGAGGATCCTTGCCCTCGGACAATGATCTTGTGAAGTTTTAGCAGGAATGGTTTAAAAGCAGAAGCTCTGGGCCGGCCATGGCTCACTTGGGAGAGTGTGGTGCTGATAACACCAAGGCCATGGGTTCGGATCCCTATATAGGGATGGCTGCTTAGCTCACTTGGGAGAACGTGGTGCTGACAACACCAAGTCAAGGGTTAAGATCCCCTTACCCATCATTTTAAAAAATAAATAAATAAATAAAAGCAGAAGCTCTGCTGTCAACAGACCTGGATTTAAAGATGATTTAGGGGCCGGCCTGTGGCTCACTCGGGAGAGTGTGGTGCTGAGAACACCAAGGCCCCGGGTTCGGATCCCATATAGGGATGGCCGGTTCGCTCACTGGCTGAGCGTGGTGCTCACAACACCAAGTCAAGGGTTAAGATCCCCTTACCGGTCATCTTTAAAAAAAAAAAAAAAAAAGATGATTTAGTTAAAAAATAAATTTGAATGCCTGAAGCATTTTGCATTTCATTTGGAAACAAAGGACCTCATTTTTCATTTGGAAGCATTAACGGGCATTTAGAAGATGATAAATATTTTTGACAGTGGACGCCATGATGAGAATACAGATAATACTAGAAAAGAGGGTCAGGCTGGTTCCTGACACCTCAGCCTATTTGAATTGTAAATCCATTGGCTCTTGTGTGGATGCTGGATGAAGGCAATAGTTGTACAACTTGGAGAACATCTCAAACCATTGGACTGTACACTGTAAAGACATGAGTCATGTGGAGTGTGAATTGGATCTCAGCTCTTTTTAAAAAGGTAAAAATGAAGCAGCAAAAAGAATATAGGTGTGATCTCAGGGATTCTGGGGAAAATTCTCCAACCGTGTGTTAAGGCCGCTTAGTTGACATTAAAGAGAAATGAACCTGTCTGAATGAGAACTCTCCATAGCTATAGTAATAAAGAATATATATATATATATATATATATATTTTTTTTTAAAGATGACCGATAAGGGGATCTTAACCCTTGACTTGGTGTTGTCAGCACCACATTCTCCAAGTGAGCAAACCGGCCATCCCTATAGAGGGATCCGAACCCATGGCCTTAGTGTTATCAGCACCGCACTCTCCCAAGTGAGCCACGGGCCGAATATTTTAAGTAAAAGTGGTATAAACAAGCAGGGTTTATTTTTCTCATACTTTATAGTTAGCTGTTCTATATTGACAATAAAATGGCATCTAAACATTATAATGAGCCCCTATATTCATTTTAGGTTTTGTCTCAAAAATATTTTGTCTCAAAGTATCTTTTCCAAATATTTTGGATTCAAACCCTCAGTGCACTTTACCAAAAACCTTTCTTACAGTCTAGCCATATGTTTTATTTATTTATTTATTTATTTATTTTAATTTTTTTAAAAAAGATGACTGATAAGGGGATCTTAACCCTTGACTTGGTGTTGTCAGCACCACGCTCTCCCAAGTGAGCTAACCGGCCATCCCTATATAGGATCCAAACCCGTGGCCTTGGTGTTATCAGCACCACACTCTCCCAAGTGAGCCACGGGCCGGCCCTAGCCATCTGTTTTAAATTCATTTATGCTTGTATCCTTACACTACTATTTCTTAACTATGTGAGTTTAAGATGCTTTCTGGTTCCTTTCAAGGATATTAAAAAGGTAATCACGCGAAGAAATGTCACATTTTATGTTGGGTTGTTTTCTAGAAATTTGAACAGACTTTATGACTTAATTTGGGAGAATTGTAGGTATTCTTTCTTCACGTATGACATTTTCATGTTCCAGTCATCATGGCCCTTCCATTGAACATCTCACAGTGCCAATGCCAAACAATGGTCTTTTGTATTGTGAGATTTCAGGGAGCAGAGTTAGAACAAATCACCCAGGTGGCAAAATTCTGATTTCCAGAGATTTATGAGTCCCCAAATTTCTTCTCTGTTATCTTCCCTGCCCAGTTCCTGGCTCCCTGAGCCTCGGTGGGTAAGATTCTAAGCAGAGGAAGCATGAATTATGGTTAAGCCTTGAAAGAGCCAGGGGCCAAGTTATCTGCACTTAGTAAGTGCTGGAGAAATTCCTTGAGTGGCTGTCTGTCACCTCCTGTCTGTAGCATCTACACGGAACCCAGGGGTGTTGATTTGGTTCTTCCTGTTGTCTGCCCTTCAAGGCAGAAGGTCTCCACTAGCATAATCTTATTGCTTAGCACTATGGGGCTCCAGGGCATTTCTTGCCCAGGGGATGTTTTGAGAATCAGCCCCTGTTAAGTCCCCTGTGCCTAGCGACCCTCATAGATAGACACCTCTGGCTTTAGTGCATACTCCAGCCCCAGGGGTCCCAGCTCTCACCTGTTGAGAGTCTGACAGGGGGTAGTGCCCGGAGCAGATGTCATGACAGTAGCTCTGACCTAGATGGGGTCCACAGGACACTCAGGGAGAAGTACTTTGAAAAGAGAAGCCACGGG
This sequence comes from Cynocephalus volans, assembly GCF_027409185.1. Classification (NCBI taxonomy): domain Eukaryota; kingdom Metazoa; phylum Chordata; class Mammalia; order Dermoptera; family Cynocephalidae; genus Cynocephalus; species Cynocephalus volans. Next base: position 295,234,089 of record NC_084460.1, read on the forward strand.
CCGGCCTCTGGCTCACTCGGGAGAGTGTGGTGCTGAGAACACCAAGGCCGCGGGTTCGGATCCTATATAGGGATGGCTGGTTAACTCACTGGCTGAGCGTGGTGCTGACAACACCAAGCCAGGGGTTGAGATCCCCTTACCAGTCATCTTTAAAAAAAAAAAAAAAGAAAGAAAAGAGAAGCCACATCCAAGGGGGTGAGGCTGATGAGGGAAAGGGTCCCAGAGGTGAGACTGTGGAGGTTCTGTGTGAAGTTTGTGGCAATGGTTAAAATGCGGATTGTGGGAAAGGCGAAGAAGCAGGAATCACGTGCAGTTTTCATTCATTTCATGTATCTAGGCTGTATGATCCCTCAGACTATACAGTCACCTAAGCAAGGTTGAAATGTTCTGGGTACAGCTACGGTACAGAATTTATGCTAACAGATCTCTCTCTCTCTCTCTTTCTCTTTATTCCGGGTCTACAGCTAAGGCAAAAGAAAGGTGAGCCACTTGCCCGCTGCTCTGAGTCACCCTGTGTCCTCTGACTTCCTTCTCCAGCACCAGCCCCTCCTTGAGTGTCTGTGCCCTCTCTTGGCCCTCGCTTGTCCTTTGCTCCCTGGCACTTATGGTGCAAGCACATGCAGTTATACCGGCGATGTCTGCTCGCTCTGTAGGGTCTTTCGTTTTCTCTTATTTTTATTTGTTAAAGAGATCATAAATGGAAAGCTATGAGGACTATGGCCTGGTCCCGTGTTCCATCACGGGGAAAACCTTGATTGGTTCCTTTGTTGCAAAAAGATCAAGGTTCTTGTTGCACTTGAGATTTCATCATCAGCTTCAAAGAGAGTGCACTGATCAAAATGTTGTCTGTTTTATTTTAGTTTTCAGGATGAAAATTTAGTGTTTGAGGAGTTTGCTCGCCAAAATCTGAAGGATGCAGAAGCCGATGAAGGGAAGAAGAACAAGGAGGCGGACGATGAGTGAAGACAGGAATGGCTGGGGCCACCAGCATGAGCAGCAAGGCCCTGCAGACGCCCCTTAGAGTTAGCTCAACGCCGAAGTATGAGTCTCCTTCCCAGAAATAAAGTCTCATGAGTCAGGCCGACTTGTTGGGGAGGCTGAGCTGATGCCGCTGACGGAGAAGCTGCTGCCTTGAGGGTCCCCAGAGGTGGGGGGCAGCATCTAGGAGGGAGGCCAGCCTTGCACAGAATGGCTCAGCGCTGACCCAGCAAGACAAGAAAACATCCAGAAATCAATGTGCTCACACGGCTGGGCTCGATGTGTCCGGGGGGCTTTCCCGGGGGTCCTGGTCTGCGCTGTTTCTCTCGGAACATAGGGGGTGTGTTTCTAACTACCTGGCCAATCCTAGCTCCAGGGCCCCTGAAGAGCCTCCTGAGATAAAGAGGGCAGAGAACAAGTGTGAGCAAAAGTACCTGTTGTTACTGATTCAGCTTTTGGGTTCGAGTCCCGGTTTGGGCTTTGGGTTGTTGGTTGAGTTTCTGTTGAATGCAAGCAACAACATCAGATTTGGTTAACCTCAGGGGAAGAAAGGAATGTATCGGAAGGACCCTGGGGTACTCAGAGAATGGAATTGAAGGAAGAACCTGAGCTGCTAAACCTGGGATGAGCAGAAACCAGAGGAGCCCCAGGGGTCTCAGACCAGGAGTTCAGGGACTTGCTCTCTGGTGTGGCCATGCATGTGGCTCAGCACCAACCACTCCCAGTCTCTGCATCTCTAGGTCCCAGTTTGCAGTTCCTGGAAGGAGAATCTGATGGGCTCAGCTTCTGCCAGGTGGATAAATACCCTGTGGCCAACCATGGCAGATCCCAGCCCTGGGAATGGATTGTCCCAGAAAAAAGGATTCATTGTGAGCCAGATGGTTTTCTTGATTAGAGTGTGCTTTGCTGCGGGCTGGCCAGTTAACTCTCTTGGTTAGAGCATTGAGCTGATAACACCGAGGTCAAGGGCAAGGATCCCCTTATTGGCCTGCCACCAAAACCAAAAAAAAAAAATGTGTGCGTCACTGAAATTGGGCATGAAAGGGGTAGGGAGAGAGGAAGGTGGAGCTGAAGCAGAGGAGGGATAAGAGAGGTGACACCTGGGCTCTTTCCTTCATGAGGTTCTCTTCCTGGCCCGTGGTACCCACCAGCCTGGGGGCCTGCCACTGATAGCATAGAGACTGAACAGCTTTCTTGGCAGCCATGGAGGGGCTTGGGAGATGTGTAGGCTCTCCATGCTTTAAGGGAGCAGGACAAAGAGGTTTGGAGGTTTCTCCATAGTTTAAACCACTCACAGAAAGCAGTGGGGTGAAAGGAAGGGAGTTATGTGCATGGTATACATTTGGCATCAGGTTTCAAGCAGAGGGCTGGACAGGGCATGGGTTCCCTGCACATGAAGGCTCCCAACATCTGGGATTGTTCATTAGGATTCTGGGCTGGTTTGTGTCCTGGGGACGGATTTAGACAAGGAGGCTCCACTTGAGAACCTTGCATGGGATTCCACATAGTCCAAGTAAGGATGGGACCTGTGAATTGACTTTGAGCCTTCCTAGCATTGGCAGGGATAAAGACTCATTTCTGGAACTGTAGTAACAATAATAACAACAACAACAATAATAATACACGTAGAAGATTGATTCTTTACCCTATGGGTTAGTCAGATACAGTCTCATTCTTTTTTCTTCCGTGATACAGTGTGTTACCACTTTGGCCTCTACCCATCTCTCACGGCATCCAGGCAAAGGGACGATCAGGGTGGCATGCTCCTCTGGGGATTTCCTAGGCTGTTCACTGTCATGCTGAGCCTTTTCCCCACCCTCCACCACAGCGCACAGGCCTGTGGTGGTTCCCTCCTGCTGGAGCTCTTGTGCTAGCCAGGGGCCTGGGATTCTGTTCTGCAGTGCCTCATGAGAGGACCAGCCTGTTGGTTCCTACGTTGCTTGACCCCAGGACATCCTAAGTCAGGGTGGATGTTAATAGGCCTGACCTTTGAAACTGTGTGGGTGGGAGAGCCAGAGGGAAGGGTTGGAGAACCAATCCCTGGAGACCAGAGGTCAGATCAGCCCTTGCCCTCCAAGTTATTTCAGTACCAAAACATCCCAATACAGACCTGCAGGTGCTGGTTTGTTTACTGACTGCAGCTGGCCACCCCGAGGAGGGACTGGGGACCGGAAATGAGTGGGGACAGGAAGCAAGCGGCCAGCTGCCCCGAGCAAGCGGGATGTGGAACCTTGGCTCAGCTCAGCCTGCACATTGTGGCGTTGTCTCTGCTGGTGTGCAGACTCTCTGTCAGGAGGCAGGAAGTCTGTGTGCAGGTTGAATGTGTGGCCCAGGTTGGGGCAGGTGCAGTGCAAGAAACAGTACAAAGGAGTTGAGGGTGCTGTATGGAGAAAGTGGTGGCTGAGAACTTGGGACAAAGTTCTGCAAACACAATCAAAGAGCTGGAGAAGTAGAGATCCCTGCCATTAACTGAGTGCCTGCCTTGTGCCAAGCACTTCACACATGACATTTAATCATTCCAACAATGCTTGTAAGTCGGGACCATCATTCCACTCTGCTAGATGAGGAAATTGCAGTTCAGAGAAGTTACATACCTTACTCAAGATTACACAGCCAGTGAGAGTCAAGACTTGAACTCTGGTTTCCCTGAGTCTATAACAGTCCTTTGCCCATGTACGGTGGTCAATGGGAGTTGGGGAGTTTGGAGGGTGAGAGAGGGGAGATGAGCATATACGATTCAACAATGGCTGCCCTTAAGTTCTTTTTTCAAATGATATTTTTATTGAGATAATTACATGTTCACATGCAGTCATAAGGAATAATACAGAGAGATCCCACGTACCCTTTACCCGATGCCCCCAATGGTAACATCCTGTGAAGCTGTAGCGCGATATGACAACCAGCGCAATATAACACTGGTACCCTCCACCATCTGAATCAGAACTCCCCAATTTTACTTCTGCTCATTTGTGTATACTCTACAATTTTATCATGTGTGTAGCTAACTTCTTTTTTTTTTTTTTTTTTTTTTTAAAAAGATGACCGGTAAGGAAGGGGATCTTAATTCTTGACTTGGTGTTGTCAGCACCACGCTCAGCCAGTGAGCTAACCGGCCATCCCTATATGGGATCCGAACCCATGGCCTTGGTGTTATTAGCACCACACTCTCCCGAGTGAGCCACGGGCCGGCCAGTAGTTAACTTCTTTTAATGTCTGTTTTCCTACTCCTTTAACATTTTTTACTGCTTTCCTCCTAGTTTAATTTCACAGGCCTGAATAGTTTACTGATCCTTGGGGAGTGGGATGGGGGGGTGAGAGTTGGGCACTTTCAGAAATGTGTGGTGGTTTTGGATGTCAAAATGCCCAGGGGCCAGGGAAGCTATATTTCACACACAGTGAAGAAATGCCCTTCTCCAAATGTACCATAACCTAGTTCAGAGTAAAATAGGATTATTCCCATGTTTTTAAGTGCTCTGTTTATATGTTCTAAGGTGAAGCAGTTCTTTCTGACAGGAGTTGCACCTCTTCACTGACATGTCAGAAAGAAGGATTAGGTTGCAGGTGAAGTGTGTTATTACTGCCACCTTGATATGCCCTCAAGGTGGGGTAAACTCCAGGAGCAGCATATCATTAGAGATGATTCACAGTGTGACTCATTCAATAAAGAGGCACCGGAGGGAATGTGCTCTTCCAGGCCAGCCACTTTGGGGGAGTCGACTGCTCAGCCCTTCCTGAGATCTCCAGGGGAACAGAATTGTGCATTTACCAGGGAAACAAAAAGGCTTCTTCACTTGTCAAAGAAAATTTATGCCAGAGTCATGTTTCTCTGCTTTAAGAACATAATTTTTACCAAGCCTAATACTTTTCTTTTAAATGCACTTTTTATTTTGAATAGTTTTAGATTGGAAGAAGAGTTGCAAAGATAGTACAGAGAGGCCCCCCACAGCCAGTTTCCCCTATTATTAACATCTTACATTATTAGTAAGGCACATTTGCTATACTTAATTAATCAATATTGACACCTTATTATTAAACCAAAGCCCATACTCTATTCAGATTTCCTTAGCTTTTACCTAACGTCCTTTTTCTGCTCCGGGATCCTATCCAGAATTCCATGTGACATTTAGTCATCATATCTTTTTAGGCTTCTCTTGGCTGTGACAATCTCTCTTTTTTTTTTTCAGCCCGTAAGGGGATCTGAACCCTTGACCTTGGTGTTACCAGCATTGCACTTTCCCAAGTGAGCCAGTCCTGGCTTTGACAATCTCTAATACTTTTTCATAATTGCAGGTATACTTCTGTCCAGTCACAGCTTCTGCCCCCCAACTGTCACTTGCACTCACATTCATGCCCATTGCTTTTGCCTCTAACATGACAAATTCTGGAGCCCAGATGTCCCCTGAGCTTCTAGCAGGTGTAGGCCACAGCATACCCAGGCACCTCCCCTGACAGAGTTTACACTTTCTTCCCCTGTACAGCCCTTTTCCCCCAATGTCCCCCTTCTACACCCTTGGGCTTTTGCACTTATGTATCACACTATATTGTAATTGACACAAAAGAAGAAATCTGTGGGGAGGCAGGACACCTTTTGTACCTGTATTAGTTTCTAGGGTGGCCATTACAAAGTATCACAGATGGGAACTTAAGAACAGGAATTCATTGTCTCACAGTTGTGGAGGCTGGAGGTCTGAGACCAAGGTGTCCAAGGGTTGGTTTCCTCTAAGGCTGTTACTGACAGACCAGGCTTCGCTTGCCCTCTCGCACTAGACAAATGACTCAAAAGCCCAAAAGATGGTGGAAAGATTGGAAGGTTTATTCAGATTACCAGCCCTCAACTAAATGTCTAACCAAGCAAACAAAGGGAAAAGAGGAACAGTGGGGTCCAGTTTATCCTTGTCCCAATCAGCTGGGCCAACCTATTCCACTGACACTGTAATGGATAAAAGCAGTTCTCCCTACTGTTGGCACAAAGAAGAAAAGTACTGCCTAGACTTAAGTCGGAGAAGCAAAGTGTAGCCAGAAGCCCTCCAGGGTGACCTATACAGAACAGCAGAAGAGGGCTCAGGAAATCAGAGAAAGGTAAAGAAGAAAAGGGGAGGAAAAAGGGAGAGTGAAAGAGAATAAAGCATTGTCTGTCAGAATTTAGGCTGGGGGCTCCAGGAGAGAGTTACCAGCAGCAGAGATGTGAGAAAATAGTCCCAGTGGCCACTTGCCTCTTGCAGCTACAGTCTTCTCTGGTGCCCGAGGCTTTCCAATTTTTACCGGTGCAGATATTAAAGCAGCACTGTGCTGCGTGGGGAAAATCCCAGGGCCATTCCCGGCACTCAGAGTCCCCTTATCTCCTGGTTTGTACTGAATTAGGTTCTTGGGTCATAGAAACGAACGATGCACCCAGCAGTAAAGCAAGCAATGCTTTATTAAAAGGGGGGATAGACTTATGCACAAGGGGATTAGCTACAGTAAAGCTAGTCCCCCAAGGGGACCTGTTCAGGGTCTTTTATAGGGAAAGAAGTTAAGGGGTACAGGCCAGTGTCACAGGGTTGGTCCATTCTGTTCTTCCTGGTTGTGTCATGGGCACATGCTCAGTTGGGGATTTGGTCCTTCCACCTGCTCAGTAGGTCCATGATGGCAGTGGTGTTCATCGTTGTCACCCCAGGAGGGCCATTGTAGTGGTCACCTTGAAGCTTTGTGTGCATGTGGGAATTCCTAAAGGGGTCTTAAGGTTAATCTGTAACTTAATTTTTACCATTATAGTATACAAGCCTTGGTGAGGGGTTTTGCAATTCAGTGAATACCTGGTTCCTCCCTTATCTCAGTTTATTTTATCAGGAAGGGCCATGGGGTAATTATGTGCCCTGGGGAGTCTCATGACTGAGGAGTGGAAAAGTTACAAAGTGTCGTCTGCAGGGAAAACGGAGTCGGTTTGGTTCACAGGCCTAGCCTTACTCTGTTTCAAGACCTTTCACTTTTGCTTGTAGCTAGCTGTCTTCTCCGTGTCTCCACATGGTCTCCTCTCTGTATCTGTCTGCGTCCTAATCTCTTCTTATAAGGATACCAGTCAGATTAGATTAGGGATCACCCTAATGGACTAATTTTTCTTCATTTCCTTTTTAAAGACTCTGTCTCCAAATACAGTCACATTCTGAGGCACTGGGTTTAGGACTTCAATATATGAATTATGGGAGGACACAATGCAGCCCATAACAGTGTCTTTCTCTCTTCTTTCTTTCTATGAGCTTCTTTAGGCCTCAGATTCCTGGTAGAGCTAGCCCCGCAGTACCATGGACTTGGGAATGACAGGGTCTGGGTTAAAATCCTGCCTCTCTGTCATACCTTGGGAGAGACATCTGAATGTCCGGTTTCAGGGGCTTCACCTCCAGAACAAGACCATTAAGCTTGCTCTATGAGCTTGTTTGAGGATGGGAATTGCTGGTCAAGTGTCTGGCATGTGTCCAGTGCTCACTACTTGGGAGGTGTCACTGTCTTCCTGCACTGCAGAACTTTCTGTGGTGATGGAAGTGTTCCATATTTGTGCTGCCCAGTATGGTACCTGCTCAGCCACAGGCAACTACCGAGCACTTGAAATGTGGCTAGTGTGACTGAGGAACTGAAAATTTAACTTTAATTAATTAAAATTTCAATTTAAGTAGCCACATTTGTCTAGTGGCTACTGTACAGGCAGTGCAGCCTCGTGCATCAAGGTGCCTTTGGCCTGTGCCAGAGTGTTTCTGCATTAGGCCCTGTCATCCACTGTCCTGGCTGTGAGGCCATTCCCCTGGCCACATCCCCATGCCAGATGCTACTCTGTGGCTCCTGGGGGTGTTCACCTTTTCTCGCCTCTGGAAAACACTGCCCAATGCAATGGGGGCCAGAGTATGCTGCTGGGCAGGTGGGCCGGTGGCTACTAGGTCTCTGGCAGCAACCCTTTGAAAGAGGGACACCTGGGCAGCCCCCTCCTGATTTGCCCCTCATAGCAGGGCAGAAAGGTGGCCTCCTGGGTGGCCCTTTTCCACCTGCATGTCCCAGTGGGCACCAAAAGCTCAACTGATTCCATCTCCAACTGTACTTCCTTCTCTTTCGACCACCCAGCTACTCTCCAGCAGTCCCAGTGAGAAACATGGGCTCATCCAGGTCACCACTGCCTCCTTCCAGAGTCACAGTCCATCGCTCCACCTCTCAGCCCCTCCCAGTAATCAAGTATCCACCTGCCCTATTACTTCAAAGCCTGGATCACAGGCCCCGCTTCATGACCCAGCCCCACCCAGGTTTAATCCCTCAAGGGCTTCCTGTTGCCCTCACTCAGCATAAAGAGCCAAACTTCTTATCTGGTTTACAACGCCCTGTTTGACCTGCCCGCCCCCAGGCTCATATCTTAATGCCATTTTCCTGCCTGTAAGCTCCGGCTTCCCTTTTCTCTGGAGACGTGTTCTTTCTTTCCTTCAGGACTTTGCACAAATCTGGTCTCTCTGCCTAGTACCTGCTTCCCTCTTGAAGGATAACTCCTGGTCACATTTCCAACTCTCCTTACACGTCTTTTCTGCAGGAAGCCTTCCCAGGTGTAATTGTGTGCCCCTGTTCTGGCGTCCTGGAGGCCCAAGCACTTTCTCTTTTCTTTCCTGCATGCGGGCATGCGTGCATCCAGTGCTCTGCTTGAGATGCCGGGGACACAATGCTGTGCAGAGGGACACGGTCGCGGGCCTCCAGGAGGTCACTGTCACTCTGATGGGGAAGATTAAAAACTTTAAAAAAAGTGAAAACTGAAACAAAAAAGCACAAATTGTGTCCCAGGAAAAAAGCAAACAGAAGCCAAGGCGTGGGGAAGGTGAGGGTGTCCCAGATACCTCCGGTGGGGGCAGGGAGGGGCCTGGGTGCCGCACCGTCTGCGGCTGTGGGCCCAGCCAACAGGGGGCGCGGCGGGCGAAGCGTGAGGCCAGGACAGGCCGGCCCCGCCCCGCCCCCACCCGCGGTGCGCGCGCTGGCCCCGCCCCCGCCAGCCCCCGCCCCGCCCCCGCCCGCGGTGCGCGCGCTGGCCCGGCAGCATGGCGGCGGCGGCGGCGGGCGCCCCTCCGCCGGGTCCGCCGCAGCCGCCTCCTCCGCCGCCGCCGCCCGAGGAGTCGTCCGACAGCGAGCCCGAGGCGGAGCCCGGCTCCCCGCAGAAGCTCATCCGCAAGGTGTCCACGTCGGGCCAGATCCGTCAGAAGGTGAGCCCGTGGCGCGGCGGCCCGGCGCGCGCCCCTCACGCCGCGGCAACCCCGGCCGAGGCCCGTGGCCCTGCCGGAGCGGCCGCCCAGGCCCGGCCCGCGGTCCCGTGGGCGCCGCTGCCCGGGCCGAGCGCGTCCCACCGTGGTAGCGGGCCGGCACCCGGGGCCAAGCGCGCCGTTCCCGGGCGGGCGCGGGGACTGGTCGGGGGTCGCGCAGGTGGGCGCCGCGCGGGGACCGCTCCGCGGGGGCGGGGGACACGGGCCGCGGCGGGCCGCGAGGAAGCCCCGCAAGGACCGGGAGGAAACTGAGGCCTAGAGGCGGGGGGCTGCGGCTCGTCCGGCCGAGCGGACCAGAAAGGGGGGCTCCTGGCTGCGCCCCCGAGCCCCGGTTCTGCACACTTCGGAGCACCGGTCAGGTTGTTTCCCGCCGGGTCCTCTGCCGACTCACCTGTGGTGCCCTCAGAAGTCCGTTCGGACCCGAGTGCGCGGTTCATCCCGAAAGGGCAGGGATGCGCTTCTCCCTCTCCCTCTTTCTCCTCGGAAAGCCGGGACTGCGCACCCGCTCGGCACCTAACTCTCCACGGAGAGCTCCGGACGCTAAATATTAGATGCAGAAAGACGCTTGTCCTTTTTGCAGGAGGAAAGTTGCACCCTTTGTTTGCCCGTTGTGGTTCCTATTAAACCCTGCTTAGGGTTTTTTGCTGCAGGTGAGCCCTCCTTGTTGGAACAGGGCTTCCTCAGGCGGGTGACTGGACAGGTGGCCGAGAGCAGCTGGGTCTGTGGGCCAGCCCCGGCAGATCCGCCTGGCACGGACTTTCTCATCCTGCTGCAGTGCGCTTTTCCTCCGGGGCCAGTTGGCTCAGCCGGTGCCTTCACCGAGAGAGCCATTTCTTGCTTTATCTTGTGTCAGCCCTTGATACCTGTGATGGGCGAACCTTAGGTCCTAACATGTTACCCACAGGATTGTTGTGAAGTGCTCCAATTATTCAGCAGCTAAGTAGTGAACACCCACTTTTTTCTAGGTATAACAGTAGCAGTAGTAATAACCATAATAGCAGGAGCAGATAATTCTTCAGTGCTTAGTATGTGCCAGGCACTTTCTTTGGGTTACCTTCACAGCACTTTACATGGGTTAACTCATTTAGTACTGGTGATAACCCAATGAGTTGGGTGTCGTCTGTCTTTTGGAATTGGAAATTGAAGTAGGGAGGTTAAATGACTTGCCCAGGGTGTCACAGGTAGTAAATGTGGATCTGGATTTGAACTATGGTCAGGATCCCAAGATGGAGGGCAGTTTTTCCACCAAGGGGTTCCCACTGTAGCAGGGAGATGGACACCTGTGCAGGTGACATTACAGCACAGTAAGTGCTGTGGAAGCTCAGAGGACAGAGAAGCAAACTGCTCTGGGGAGGTGGGGTTGAAGATGTCCTCTTGAAGGTGGGATCTTGAGAGATAGAGAGCTTGGCAGGCTAAGCGGGGAGAGAACGGCTTTTCATATATTTGAACCTTGTGTCTAAAGGTTTAGGCACACCTGGGATTGGTCAGAAATTGAGTCAGAAGGTGGATTAGTGAGTGGAATCAGGCCGGAAAGGGTAGTTGGGGCTGGAGTTTGAAGGGCTAGCTCATTGGAAGGATTGGCTTTTTGGCTTTGGGTAAGAGGGAACCACAGAACAGGGGAATGATTGGTCAGATGTCCTTTAGGAAGATCTCCAAATAGCCTTAAATGCAACTGATAGGAATTGCTCTCTCTTGTTGCCTGGTCCCTCAAGCAAGGTACTGCCTAGTTTGGGGTAGATCATGTGACTTGCAAGTGTGATTAAGATCAACATCGGGTTGAAAGAAATTTGATTTGGAGGTCCAGTGTGTTAGTCCAGAATTTTGTTCTTTAGGAGTGTTTTTTTTTTTTTTTTCCCCGCTCCTAAGACAGTAGCTGCTATACCAGCTGTTCTGGTTGACGAGGAGTGATTGGTACAGTGTTAAAAATACACCCTGAGGATGTGAGTTTTCTGAACACAGTCTCATCTGCTGTACAGATAGCTTAAGGCTGATTTTTCTTTTGGGTTAGAGATTGTCAAAATGTGGGAAATGTGAAGTTTACTATGTGTGCAGTAGCTCCCTTTTTTAGCAGATAAGCCATTCACAAAATTCCTCTGGTACATGTGGTATGTAATAGAACTATCCACAGTGGTATGGGGTATCATTAAGTCCAAAAAGAGAAACAGACCCCACTTTGAGTATTTAAAACAGGGAATTTAATGTGGGAGAGTGGTTGCACAGGTGATGGAAGGACTCAGGATGCAAACTGCAGGCTGTGAGGCAACCCGGAGATGAAGCAACAAGCAGGAAGCCACTGCCACCCCTGAGCTGGAGGGCCGGGGGAGGAGATGGCATACCAGACTCCAGGGACACCTGGCACCTTCAGAAACTGGAGCCACAGGGGTCCATCTCGTGGGGGCTGGAGCCTTGGGAGGACACACAGCTGCTGCTACAGACGTTCCCTGTCCCCCTCCTTCCTGGGAACCCTGGCCTGCAGGGGTAACCTCTCAGCAGTTTGGAATAGAGAAGAGCAAAGAATGGATCTGAGGACAAGCTGGCCCAGGAGCAGAGATGTATGTACCTCCTTGGGTTTTAGAAAGACTAGTCTAGTGAAGCTAGAGCTGTCTTAATGACGATTTAACAAATGGAAGTATCTTAGGACAGTACTGAAATTTTAATGTGCAGACACATCTGGGGATCTTGTTGAAATGCTGATGCTGATTTTGTAGATCTGGGGAGGGATCTTAGAGTGTACATTTCTTTTCTTTCTTTCTTTCTTTCTTTTTTTTTTTCTCCCTTCCTTCCCTACTTTTTGGGATGAAAAATATGCCTCCAGGAGGTGCTGATGCTGCTGATCCATAGACCACATTTTGAGAAACAAGACCTTATGGCATACACGTAAAGAGAAGCCTTACCAAACTCCAAATAAATCTTTGGGTTATAAGGGTGTTAAGAACTTCCCCCCAAGTTTTTAGCAAAATTTTATGTGTATAGATTTGGGATGCCCATTATGAGTTTAGCATTCATGCATCTCTGATGTTTTTGTGTGTTTGAACTTTTTTAGTTGAAACTGTCCCTGGCAGACACATTACTTCATTTGTATTTCCTGACGATAGTACACAGTAATGACTCTATAGGACCACATAGCTAGAATGGAAAAAAGAAAATGGAGCTAATACACTGCTGGTAAGTTTACTGGTTACATTATAAGGTATTTTGAACTTTGAGTAAAGAAAAGTGTAATTCTGTGAAGGTGTCAGTTAAAATAGAGTTTAGTTTATCAAAAGTTAACATTTTTTGAATATGGGCATGAAAGTGCTTGTATTCCTGATTTCATATTTAAACAAAGCATTTTTTCCATTGTGAAAGACTAAGAGAAATTAGATAAAAGGTTGAAGTTGTAAAAGACTTAAAAAAACCTGGCTTTATGAGATATAATTCACATACCATGTAATTCACTCATTCAAAGTGAGCAGTTCATCCCTGTACTGGCCAGCCACCAGAAAAAAAAAAAAAAAAGTGAGCTGTCCAGTGGTTTTTAGTATATTCACAGTATGCAGCCATCATCACAATTAATTTTAGAACATTCTCATTAACCGACTTCCTCCCAACTCCCTCAGCTCTAGGCAGCCACTAATGCACTTTCTGTCTGTATGTATTTGCTGATTCTGGTCATTTTATATAAATGGAATCATGTAATATGTAGTCTTTTGTGTTTGGCTTCTTAGCGTAATGTTTTCAAGGTTCATCCATGTTGTAGCATGTGTCAGTACATCATTACTTTTTTTTGCTGTATAATATTTAATTGTATGGATATACAAGGGTACTTAAAAAAGTTCATGGAAAAAGAGAATTAAAAGATAATACGGATCTTTGCATGAACTTTTTGAAGACCCCTCATACTGCATTTTATTTATCTATTCATTAGTTGATGAACTTTTGGGTTATTTCTGCATTCTGGCTTTTCTGGATGCTGCTGCTGTGAACATTCATGTAGATGTTTTTGTGTGGACATATGTTTTCATTTATCTTAGGCATGTACCTATGAGTGGAGTTGTTTGGTCATATGGTAACCCTGTTTAACTTTTGGAGGAACTGTCAGTTGTTTTCCCACCAGCAGTGAATGAGGAGCATTCTAATTTCTCTACATCCTTGCTAACACTTGTTATTATCTGTGTTTTGGTTATAGCCATCCTAGTAGTTATGAAGTGTTGTAAAAGGTTTTTAATGTTATTTTATTGTAGTTTTTTTTTTTTTTTTTTTAAAGATGATTGGTAAGGGGATCTTAACCCTTGGCACGGTGTGGTCAGCACCACACTCTCCCAAGTGAGCTAACCGGCCATCCCTATATGGGATCCGAACCCGTGGCCTTGGTGTTATCAGCACCGCACTCTCACGAGTGAGCCACGGACTGGCCCCTTATTGAAGAATTTAAGATCCTAAACTTTGGTCTCAGATGAAGCCAGTTTAGACCTTGCTCTCCTACTTATGAGGCATATGTGATCATGGACAAGTTTCTAAACCTCTCTTAAAACTTGGTTTTCTCATCTGTAAACAGGGAAAATATTAGTTCTTGGGTCATTTGTGGTTACAATAAGTGTTAGCTGTATGTTCATGAACCTCAGTTTCCATATCTGCAAAATAGAAATGATAGTAATACATCTCGTATCCGTAAAGTAGAAATGATGATAACTCACTGAATTAAATGGGATAATCTGTTAAAACACTTAGCATAGTATATATAGTAAGTAATCTCTAAATGATTGCTTTTGGTTATTTCTGTCTTTCTGATTGTTCACATTTTTTATCCCAAATACTAGTCACCTCCCCGATCCTGTTTCTGACTTTGGAGTTAGTAGTGAGGTCTGTAGTGGCTATAGTGTCCCCTCAAAATCCAGTCTACGTGGAACTTCAGAATGCAATTTTATTAGGAAATTAGTTCTTTGCAGAGACAATTAGTTAAGTATCTGGGGATGAAATCATCCTGGATTTAAGGTGAACTCTAAATCTGATGTTTAGTATCTTTATAAGAGAAAGGGGCAGGAGATTTGGACACAGAAACAGAAGGGAAAAGCTTGTGTGAAAACAGAGCCAGAGATCAGTTATGCTGCCACAAACCAAGGAATGCCTGGGGCCACTAGAAGCTGGAGGAGGTAATGGATGGAATCTACCCCTTAGAGCCTTTACAGGGAGCATGGCCCTGCTGACCCCTTGATTTCAGACTTCCAGCCTCCATTACTGTGAAACAATGCATTTCTGTTGTTTTAAACCACATAGTTTGTGGTACTTGGTTACGGCAGCCCCAGGAAACTCATGCAGGGCCATGTACTGACTGAAGGGGAAGCTGAGAGGCTGAGTTCTGTGAGACTGTCAGAATTCCTCAGGAGGGAAAAAAGACAAAAATTGAATGTCATGATGTGTACTGGAAAAAAAACAAACACCGCTGTCAATCTAATGGTTGCTCTTTTGCTGCTTTTAAGTCTCTTCCTCTTTGGGCCGGCCCCGTGGCTCACTCGGGAGAGTGTGGTGCTGATAACACCAAGGCCGCGGGTTCGGATCCCATATAGGGATGGCCGGTTTGCTCACTTGGGAGAGAGAGCGTGGTGCTGACAACACCAAGTCAAGGGTTAAGATCCCCTTACCGGTCATCTTTAAAAAAAAAAAAAAAAAAAAAATAAGTCTCTTCCTCTTCATCTACGGTTATCAACATTTTTATTATGAAGTGACTAGGTGTGGTCTTCTCTGTGTTCATAGGGCTATCGAATCTGTAGATGGTGCCTCTCATCAGTTGTGGGAAGCTCTCAGGCATTATCTTTTCTTTTTTTTTTTTTTTTTTTTTTGTCTTTTTCGTGACGGGCACTCAGCCAGTGAGTGCACCGGCCATTCCTATATAGGATCCGAACCCGCGGCGGGAGCGTCGCCGCGCTCCCAGCGCTGCACTCTCCCGAGTGCGCCACGGGCTCGGCCCGAGGCATTATCTTTTCAAATATTGTTTCTGCTCAATTTTCTCATCTCTTCTCTCGTTACAATTAAACACAAGCTAGACCTTCTTACTGTGTCTCTGCCTCCTACCCTCTCCTCAATTTTTTTCATTTTTTATGTCTCCAGGCTTCCTTGTTGGCTTCTTTGCAACTATTTTCTGGGTCACTAAATTTTTTCAGCTGTATCTAATCAGCCCTTCCTCTGATTTACTTAATTTTGATTATTACATTTTTCAGTCTTCGAATTTTCATTTGGTTCTTTTTTAGAGTTTCTAGTTCTTTTCCGAACAACCTGTTCTTTTATTTCCTTGAACATAGTTAGCATAGTTTCAAAGTCTGTGTCTGGTATCTGGAGCCCTTGTTGATCTGTCTTTATAGTCTGTTGTTTCTATTGATTTTAACTCATGTGCCTTGCCTCCCTGTGTGTCTGTTTTATATTGTATGCAGAACAGTGAATTTATAAGGCCTCTGATGATTATTTTTTTTTTTTGGCAGCTGGCCAGTAAAGGGATCAATCTGAACCCTTGACCTTGATGTAGCTACTTTAATAACAAAGTAGGCTTTGGGACCCAAATTATTATTAGGGATACTGGTAAGTGATAAAAGACTCATTTCAAATATAGTAATTTAAAATTGATAAGTACCTAATAACATAACTTCAAAATATGTAAAATAAAAATTATAATGGAAATAACAGTTATACAGCTGTAATGGAAATAAGTCCATGATCACAGTGGGATAGTTTAACACACCAGTCTCAGATGCTGTTACGACAAGCAGACAAAAAAATTTGTAAAAATGTAGAAGAATTGGACAACACGAGTACTAAACTTAACCTAATGGACATATACAGAACACTGTACCTGACAATTGCATAACCTAAACTCTTCAAATGCACAGGCACCTTTGTCAAAATTCACTATATGCTCGCCACAAGGCAAGTCTCAGCAACTTTCAAAGGATTGAAATTATAGAGTATATTCTCTGACAACAGTGGAATTATGCCAGAAATCAATAAAAACATCCCCATGTATTTGGAACTTTGGAAATCTATTTCTAAATAACTGTGAGTCAAAATAAGCTAGAAAATATTTTGAGTTGAATGATAGCAAAAACATATATTGCTAATGGGATACAGCTGAAGTCATGGTTAGAAGGAACTTTACCGTTTTAAATGCATGCATGTATTAGAAAAGAAGACGTGCTGGGCCGAGCCTGTGGCGCACTCAGGAGAGTGCGGCGCTGGGAGCGCAGCGACGCTCCCGCCGCGGGTTCGGTCCTATATAGGAATGGCCGGTGCACTCACTGGCTGAGTACCGGTCACGAAAAAGACAAAGAAAAAAAAAAAAAAAAAAAAGACATGCTGAAAATCCATGAAAATCAGGTAGTTTGAAGAATAGCAACACATTAAACTCAAAGAAAATAGAATGAGGGAAGTATTTTTTAAAAAAGATTAATAAGAGAATGAGGAGTAGAAGGTAGCTAATCAAAGAGGTATGCAAAGGCCCTGTGGCAAGAGGGAGTTCTGGGAAATCAAGGGCTGAACGAGATGGTGTTCGTCCTAGCAAGGGTTGAGGAGCCCTGGGTTGTGACATGAGGCTGCAGGGCACGGTTGGAGGGAGATCTGCCTCCCACCACCCCGCCCCAGGAGTAGTGAGAAGCTATTGCTGTTAAGATTTTGGGAAGAGCATGCCATAATTGGATCTGGGTTGAAAAGATGGCTTTGGCTGTGCTGTGGTTGCCTGAGTGGATGCTGGCTGGCCCATTGTGGTAAGAGATGATGGTAGCCTAGGCCAGGGTTGTGGCAGTGATGATGGAGAGAATTAGTTGGATTTGAGATATACTTAGGAGGTGACTTTGTGAGAACTCAGTGATGGTTTGGTGTAGGTGCTAGGGAAGAGGAGGTTTGTGGTTCATATGATGAGCTGGGTAATGGAGCTCTTCTCTGAGATAAGGAGCTGTGAGTGAGGATTTTGCTTTAGCTCCACTGTGTGCTGTCCTGGAGCTTATTCTCAACTTCACCAATTTTGCAAATGAGCGAAATAGACTCAGCAGTTAGGTGGATGGTCAGTGTGCCATGCACCACCCAGATCTTAGTGATTCCAGATGGTGCCTCCCCACCCTCCCCAGCCCCGATACAATCATGCGGCAAAAGCGAGGATGTTTCATCTGAGCGTGATACTGAGGATAGTGTGACAGCGGGCCGGGGCATGATAGAGCAACATGCCAGTTTACCCCTAAATACCTCAGTATGCATCTCCTAAAAATAATGTTGTTTTCCTATATTACTCTAATTAATTGTAATTTCTTGATATCTAACGTCCAGATCATTTTCAGATTATCTAAGTTGAACCAAAAATATCTTTTATCGCCTTCCTTTTGAGAGCCGGGTATCAATCCAATCTTATGCATTGTGTTTGGTGGTTGTATTTCTTTAGTTTCTTAACTTAGAACAGCTCTCTCCTCTGACCCTCTCTTCTGTCCATACTCCCGCCATAACGTCAAGGTTTTTTGTTTTTTGTTTTTTGTTTTGGTGGCCTGCCGGTAGGGGAAATTGTACCGAACCCTTGACCTTGGTGTTACAGGGCTGTGCTCTAACCAAATGAGCTAACTGGCTAGCCCAGCGTCAACTTCTTGACGAGACAAGGGCAGTTGTCTTGTAAAATCTCTTTCTGGATTTGTCTGATTCCTCATAGTTTCTTTTCCATTGTTCTTTTGTGCTCTGTATTTCCTATAAACTGGAAGTGAGAGGTCTCAAAGACTCGATTACATTCAAGTTGACGTTTGGGGCTGATCTTCATATGGGATCCTCTGTACTACATCCCGTCAGGAGGCGTGTTGTGTCAGGTTGCCCCCCTCTGCAGTGCCATCCCTTGCTTTACATGAGATTGCTACATCTTTTCATTGGAGATATGGGTTCCCCCTTTGCAATTAGGACGTAACTTGTGAGGGGATTCTTGGTACTGTGCAAAGATCCTTTTCCCCAGCAACCTTTTGGCAAATGTTTTTCATCATTCATACATACTACTTGCCTGAGTCAATTTTATTATGAGAGTTTGCAAAATGGAGGACCCCCCATTTCTATCTTTTATGTCACATTTATCTGTTGGCATTCTTTCATAAAGATGTTTTCCCACTTTAGCTGGGGAAGGACTACAATTCCTCATAAAAAGGCAGGGTAATTGCTGAATTCTTTCTATTTAATTACCAATTTTCAAGGTAAGGATTTGGTATAATAGTCATCCCCAGTGGAAGCAAATGATTCCTTCTTTCTCCCTCTCTGTCTCTATTTTTTAGAGTATTGCTATGGATTCATGACTATTTTTATTCAGAGTTTTACAATCAGTTACAATCATTCTTTTTGTTCTTCAAATTCTCTTTGGTCTTTGAGGGCTTGCTGCAGTGTTTGCATTTGTCTCTTCATCTTCAGGATGGAGCCCCAGGGCAGGAGTTCTGGGGCAGAAGGCACAATGTGTGTCCTGTGGTCGATGTGGCCAGCCCACGGCTTGTGACACTGCCCTTCTCCCTCCTGTGCCTGGGACAAGAGTGCCCAGTGGTTTTAAGACATCAGGCTGGCAGGTCTTTGCTTTCTTTTTTTGGATTGGATTAGGTTTAGGGTTGTACCAGCCTCTTAAAATGAGTGGGGCAGGGGCCGGCCTGTGGCTCACTCGGGAGAGTGCGGTGCTGATAACACCAAGGCCACGGGTTCGGATCCTATATAGGGATGGCTGGTTTGCTCACTGGGTGAGCGTGGTGCTGACAACACCAAGTCAAGGGTTAAGATCCCCTTACCGGTCATCTTTTTAAAAAAAAAAAAATGAGTGGGGCTGATATTTTATTTTGGTTTTCTTTCGGCCAGTTCTTATTACTGTATTTGTAGGTTAGATCGTCTGCCCTCTCACCATTCTGTCCATGAGCTTTTCTCTTTTTTTTTTTTTTTTTTTTTTAAAAGATGACCGGTAAGGGGATCTTAACCCTTGACTTGGTGTTGTCAGCACCACACTCAGCCAGTGAGCGAACCGGCCATCCGTATATGGGATCCGAACTCGGGGCCTTGGTGTTATCAGCACCGCACTCTACCGAGTGAGCCACGGGCCGGCCCCATGAGCTTTTCTCTTAGTATTTTCTTCCTGTACTTTATCCTACAGCATTCTGTGAGCTTTTCAATTTTGTCTTTTTGCCACCAATGATGTTTTCTGCAGTGTATGTTTTTCCCTTCAGCCCCTTCCTGTTGAATTTTAATTCTGCCGTAGTGTGATTATTTTTGCTTCCTTTCCTAATCTTGGCCTGTGTGTTACTTGTTGTGTTTTAATTTCACCCTGTTTTCATTTTGGTGCTCCCTGTCCTTTTTTTTTTTTTTTTTTTTTTTTAAATGACGGGTAAGGGGATCTTAACCGTTGACTTGGTGTTGTCAGCACCACGCTCTCCCAACTGAGCTAACCGGCCATCCCTATATAGGGATCCGAAACCGTTGCCCTTGTGTTATCAGCACATCACTCTCCCAAGTGAGCCACAGGCACCTGCCTGCTCCCTGTCCTTTAAAAGTTTTTTATTTTATTTATTTATTTATTTATTTTTGTCTTTTTCGTGACCGGCACTCAGCCAGTGAGTGCACCGGCCAGTCCTATATAGGATCCGAACCCGCGGTGGGAGCGTTGCCGTGCTCCCAGCACTGCACTCTCCCGAGTGCGCCACATGCTCAGCCCTATTTTCATTTTTTAAATAGAGGCAATGTCTTCCTGTATCTTGCTAACACCAAGAAGCACATATTTTCTAAATATGGTCTTCCATTTTCTGTAATAATTCATTTCAGTTATGTATGTACTTCATGGCATAGTTTTTCTTCAGTACCTCCCCCTTGCCCCCCACCCCACCTTTTTTGATGTATTGGTCCTTGAATGATGTTTGCCAGTCTGTGGGTTTGGACTGCCATTAACTGTGTGCTTGGCTGCAGGAAGCAATGCCGAGTACCATCTGGGACTGACTGTAGGGTAGTCGGCCACAGGCCCAGGGCTGTGTTTCTGCTGCCCTGGGTGAGCGCTCCCCTGACCTCCATCTGATTCCTGTGCAGTGGATGGACAGTGGCCCCATTTTCTGTGTCCTTCCGTGCAGACTGTTTGTTCCTGAGTAGTGGGTGTTTTGAGATCATCTGCTACCCACTTCTGGCTGGCGTTGCTCTTCTGCGTCTGAGGGTGAAGGGTGTTTGGGCTACGGCCGTGATGGCGAGGTGTTCCCCATCCTCCAGGATGGGCTGGACTCTTCTCTTTCTTTTTAACGAGCTGTCCAGTATGGGTGGAGAGCCGAACCCTTGTGTTACAAATCTGTGCTTAACCAACTGAGCTAACCAGCCAGCCCAGGATGGTTTCGATCTCACCCCCTGATGAATGGTGCTTTGTTCTTGTGGAAAGAAGAGGGCTAATCTCTCTCTTTTTCTTTTAAACTTACCATTCTAACCTTTTTAAAGTGTGCAGTTCTATAGCATTAAGTACATTCACAATGTTGTGCAGCCATCACCACCATCTAGTTCCAGAACTTTTTTATCCCCCACTTGGAAATCCCTTCTTCGTTATGCATTTACTCCTCATTCCCTCTCCCCCCAGCCCCTGACACCCAGTGCTCTGCTTTTCATCTCTGTGGATTTGCCTCTTCTGGATATTTCATATAAATGCAGTCATATAGTATGTGGCTTTTTGTGTCTGACATCTTTCACTTAGCATGTTTTCAGGGTTCTTCTGTTTTGTACATGTTTCAGGACTTAACTCTCTTTTATGGCTGAATAATGTTTCATTGCATGAATTTACCACATTTTGTTTATCCGTTCATCTGTTGATGGACATTTGGATTGCTTCTTCCTTTGGTAGAAGGTATTGTGAGTACGGGGCCGGCCCGTGGCTCACTCGGGAGAGTGCGGTGCTGATAACACCAAGGCCCAGGGTTCGGATCCCATATAGGGATGGCCGGTTCGCTCACTGGCTGAGCGTGGTGCTGACAACACCAAGTCAAGGGTTAAAACCACCTTACCGGTCATCTTTTAAAAAAAAAAAAAGAAGGTATTGTGAGTAGAGCTGCTATGAATATTCATGTAGAAATTATTATTATTTTTTTTCTTCAGGAGATAAGTCATGAACAAATAAATTATTGCTTGACTACCCATTTTTAATTTTCTGAGTGTACACTTACGACTGGAATTGCTGGTAATTCTATTACCTTATGTGGGACTGCCAGACTGTTTTCCACGATGGCTGGACCATTTTATATTCCTACTAGCAATGTATGTGGGTTCCAGCTTCTCCACACCTGTGACACTTGTTACTTTCTTCTTTTTTCTGGTTATTGTTGCGAGGCACTCTCACAGAGGAATCCAAGACCAACGTTGGTTTTATAGCTCTTTTAATAGTTGACAGCTCTTTTTGGTGTCACAGCTCTTTTTGGTGTTATAGCGCTTCATTGCTTGCAAGCAAGGAGAGCACAAGCATTAGGCTTGTGTCTCCCGAATGAGGGAAAAGGCCCGCCTTATATAGCCAAAAACTTCCCGCCCAAGGTCTCATTTAGGTCCTCTTATGCAAATGAGGGATGCAAGTCTGTTAGTTCGGATTGGTTGGCTATGAGACATAGCTCGTGGAAGCAAGCTAGGTTACAGAAGCTAAAGTTTGTGATTAAGACAGCCAAGCATAAAATTTCTAAAAGTTTTTCCAGTGGAAGGGGGCAGGTTTAACAATCAGAAAATGCTCAGGGTTCCCCACTACATTATGGCCATCCTAGAGGTTGCGAAGTGATATCTCATTGTGGTATTGATTTGCATTTCCTTAGTAACTAATGATGTTGAGCAACTTTACATGTGCTTGTTGGCCATTTGTATATATTCTTTGGGGAAATGTCTATTCGATTCCTTTGCCCATTTTTAGTTAAATCGGGTTTTCTTTTTGTTGTTGAGTTGTAAGAATTTTTTATATATTCTCCGTTCTAAACTCATATCAGATACAGGATTTGCAAGTAGTGTCCTTTGAGGCACAAAAGTTTTTTAATTTTTAATTTTTTTTTTTTTTTTTAAAGATGACCGGTAAGGGGATCTTAACCCTTGGCTTGGTGTTGTCAGCACCACACTCTTCCAGTGAGCGAACCGGCTATCCCTATATGGGATCTGAACCCGTGGCCTTGGTGTTATCAGCACCGCACTCTCCCGAGTGAGTCACGGGCAGGGCCAAAAGGTTTTTAATTTTGATGAAGTCCATTTTACCTACTTTTTCTTTTGTTGCTTGTGCTGTTGGTGACATATTTAAGAAACCATTTCCAAATCCAATGTCAAGATTTACGCTTATGTTCTTTTGAGAGTTTTATAGTTTTTGCTCTTATATTTAGTCTTTTTAAAATTTTTTATTTGTTTTAAATTTTTTTTTTGATTATATTTAGTCTTTGGTCCATGTTGAGTTATTTTTGTATGCAGTGTTCCAACTTCATTCTTTTGAGTGTGGATATCCAGTTGTCTCAGCACCGTTTGTTGAGGGCCACTTTCTTCAGCTGGAATGTGCCTCTCAAGCTATGTTGATAATCTTGTAGTAGTTAAAAACAGCTAGAGAGCTTTCCAATAGTGGTCGGTAATCTGGACCATTTTGGATTGGTCTCAGTAGAGTTCGTAAAGTGATTCTTAATAGAATTATTCTTATGGGTAGTTATGAGACATTTACACATTTTAAGGGCTTGAAAGAAAATATTTGCATTTTAGAATTATTGCTGTTGTAGAACTCTTCTATGCTGTATGTTTGAGAGTATGGACTTTATTAGTTTCTTTTCATAGTTTGATAAAATTTGAAATAACGTTGATCTTGTTAAATCCAGTTCCATTTGATAGTCTCTGTATTTGAACTCTGTGGTGAAAATGCACTAGTACTCAGAAGCTGGGCAAAAAGGAAGTCTGGGAAATTGTCCTTTGTTTCCTTTCTCTCTTGTAGTGGCTGAAAGTTTTTGTGTACTTTAAGAAGGCAAGTAAAACCCAGGTTTGCCAAGACTGAAGTATTAGTCTAATTGTCTAAGTGTATTTTTATTGTCTACTAGTCAAAATTGTCTAAGTGAATTTTTACATCTAACCAGTATTTTGTATGAGCTGGAATTTCGCTGTCTGTAGAAACCCCTTGGTAATTACTGCAGCTTCTTTGCCCTCTGGCAGCACAAATGGGTATAACCATTTGGGAGAGTGATTTGATGAGTGTGTGAATAACTCCAAGAAAGTGCATACTCTTGACTCAGAATTCTACCAGTGAGACCCTATCCTGAGGAAATAATCTTAAATATGAAAAAAAGCATCATGGACATGATTATTGCACCATTAAGTATAAAAAGTTGCAAACAACCTCAGTGTCCAATTCCAGGTTAAAAAAAAAGCAAACATGGCTGGCTGGTTTGCTCAGTTGGTTAGAGTGAGGTGCTGATAACACCAAGGTCCAGGGTTCAATCCCTGTACTGGCCAGTTGCCAAAAAACAAAAGCAAATGCCACAACATTACAGTTTAGTAACTCAGTGAGTAAGTGAGCTGACAGTCCTGTGGGCTGGCCCTGGGCTGTGCGCTGTGCGTGTCTTATTTCACCTTTGCAGCTGCGTGTCCGGCAGCTGGCCACATAGCTGGGAAGTGGCAGAGAGTTCTGGCCGGAGAGTGTGTCCTGCTCTCGCTGCCTGCTGCAGCCAGCCAGTTAGGTCACTGAGAAAGCAGTGGCATGGACACTACTCTGTTATGTTGGGGAAAAACAAAGAGGCAAACCTGTGTTTACAGAATGCATTTTAGCTGTGTGCAAAACACCGTCTGTAGGAAATAAGCCGAAGGAAGTTTCTAAAATGATACTGGGATCAGTATCCCATCAGTAGTGGGATTTGGATTATTTTTAATTTTACATCTACTCTCCTGCATTTTCTAAAATAAATGAGTATGTGTTATACTAGAGAACAAAAAAGCAAAACATGCTACCCTTTAATTGAAGACTCCTGATGGTAACAGTGGCTGTATCTCAATATTGGACAACTCAGGATGCTGGACTGTGGTAGTGAGAGATGGAGAAGCAGCTATCCTTAGTCCCTTCTGGAATGTTCTAAAACAAGCTGAAACAGAACTGTTGGAGCAAAACAGATTGAATTTGAGGAGCCAAATATGCAAAAGGACATGACTTGTGAAACATAGGATTCAAACTTCACAGTATTCTAATAATGTGTACATTATATGGAACAACTTAGTTATGTTCTCTTTTGTTTAAACTTTTAAACTCCTGTGTTGAAAATAAATCTAAACTTATCTAAGCAGAGAGTTCAAGGTCTTGAAATAAATAGGATATATTTTAGCCTGACATTCAAACTTTTTGATGTATGAATGAAACATTGTCAGTTTCTTAGATATGTTCATAATGATGTCAGCATTTTAAGCATTTGAATAAATGAAATAGAAATAGGGTATAGAGAAATAAAACACAAAGTGAAAGCAGATCCAGTCACAACATATTATTGTTTGGGAAAGAACTACATGGCACATGTGAGCAGATGGACTTGATACAGTTCTTTTTATGGCTTGGTAACGTTTGAAATAACACTGATTTCATTAAATCCAGGCCTATTTGAATAGTCTCTGTAAGAACAGAAAAGTGGGGTTAGATAATTTTTATATCTAACCTCACCTTTTCGTTTTATTCACACATTTGAAAACAGACTGGAGGGATGTTATCTCAGAATGTGAATAGTAGATGTTAGCAGTGACTGGACTCTTGAGTGTCCTCAAGTAAATAAAGAGTAACCTCTCTCAAACAAGTTGATGGAGAGTTGGGCTGTTTAACACTGGACTTCGTTTCCATCTAACGTCTGAAAACAGGTGAGGGAGCTGTTGGTGAAGAAGGAGCTCAAGGAAGAGGGGTTTGAGTGACGACAGTGGCAGTACTGCTGCGTGTTGCTGAGTGGCGTTCTCAGGTGTTTGCTCAGTGCAGAGCCTCCTGAGGTGGGGCCAACAGGTCAGGAGACTGGGGAGGCTGCTTCTACCCAAGCATCAGGCGTGTTTCGTTGACTTCCCAGTCTCCAAAGCGCCCTGTCTGCACCTCTCTCATGTGGCCCTTTAAACACTTTATGGAAATTTCCAAACAGACACAGCAGTAGAGAGAGGAGTTGAATTAATCACATCAGCACTTGTGTCTTTCTCATTTTGTATATCTTTACCCCTCACCCCCATTTTCTTCCTGAATATTTCAAGGGAAATTCTCATGGAACTTTATACTGTGTAGAGAATCCGTCTACGACTACACAGTTTCCTTAAAGGTCAAGGGTTCCACCCCTTTCATCATCATGTTCCCAGCAGTGCTTGGCACTTAAGTGTTCAATAAATATTTGTTGAAACAGAGTGATTTCATTCCACAGCTCGATCGGGAAATGGCTTTTATTCTGTAAGTTTAACAGAAGCCAAGTGAGTCTTTCCTACCTTAACTGGACAACAAATGGTGGTGTGTACCTGTTGCCCCTGCTGCTGATGGTTAAGGTTTGTGTGCTTGGTATGTAGTGGAGATG
Organism: Cynocephalus volans; assembly: GCF_027409185.1. Taxonomy (NCBI): domain Eukaryota; kingdom Metazoa; phylum Chordata; class Mammalia; order Dermoptera; family Cynocephalidae; genus Cynocephalus; species Cynocephalus volans. Next base: position 295,259,812 of record NC_084460.1, read on the forward strand.
GGTTGTGCCTCAACACATGCACATTTGTGCATAAATTCATCCCCATAAAAAGTGGGATGATTAGTTTGGGCTATAGTTTAGTCTGAACTTGTAAAAACAAAAATAATGGAAAGTAAATCTTCCCTAAACAAAACTTTTTTTCATTTGATATTGAAGCATGGGGAAAGTTAAAATCAGACGGACCTGGATTTGAATCCCACACCTGTCCCTTCTCTGTAGATGTCCTTTCTGGGACCTCAGTTACTTCATAAGTAAAATGGGGCAGTAACTATTCACAGGGTGTTGAGGATTAAATGAAATACAGATTTTGAGTAAGCTCCTGGCGATATAGACATTCTGCAAATATTGATACTGTCTGTCTTCTACTTGCCCAGGTTTCTGTGAAATGGTGCCTCCCTCAGGAGGGTTGTTGTGTGGATTAAATGGGGTGATCTGTGGAAAGTGCTTAAGACTTAGGTCTGGAGCAAGGTCAAAGCTCAGTCACCTCTGCTAAGTGCTGGTGCCACTGCTGCTGCAGAGGTGGCCCCTCCTGTGGCTGTCCTTCTAAAAATCATGTGTGTTTCCAGAGGCCTGGCTTCCTTCCCTGTCTTGTCAACCCTGATCCTTCCCTCCCACTGGACAATTTAACCACTTTTATTATTTTATTATTTTGGTTTATCCTTCCACTGTTTTTTTTTTTTTTTCTTGAAAAATTAAAAAATTTGTCCCTTGGTATTGGTAGGGGATTGGTTTCAGGACTTCCCACAGATACTAAAATACTCAGATGCTCAAGTCCCTGATATAATATGGTGTAGTATTTGCATATAACTTACACACATCTTCCCGTATACTTTAAATCGGCTCTAGATTATTTTTAATGCCTGATACAAGGTAAATGCTATATAAATAGTTGTTATACTCTACTGCTTAGGGAATAATGACAAGAAAAAAAAGTTTGTGCATGTTTAGTACAGAATCAATTTTTTTTCTCCATATCTTTTTGAACTGCAATTGGTTGAATCCACAGATGCAGAACCCACAGATATAGAGGTCCGACTGTATGTGTATTTAAGTTTATTCTCTCTTTCCTTACACACACACATGCACACACACAGATGTCCTCCTTTTTACACAAAGGTAGCATGCTCTGTGCGTGCATGTTCTACATCTTCCCTTTTTTTACTTAGTGTAATCTGGAGACCATTCCATAGTTTGTGAATGTACCACAGTTTATTCAACCTCTTGCCTGTTGGTGGGCATCTGGGTTATTTCAGTCTTTTGCTATAATAATTTGCAGTAAATAGCCGTGTACGAACCTCATTTTGTATTTTTCAAATACCTTTCAAGTACCTTTTGGGATAGGTTCCTAGGAGTGGGCTTGCTGGACTGAAGGATCAATGCATGAATAATCTTGCTAGATATAGCCAAATGCCTGTCCTCAGGGGGGCCATACTACTTTGCGGTTCTATCAGCAGTGTTTGAGAGTGTCTGTTTCCCCACAGCCTTGCCGATGGAGCTTGTCCCCTGAGTGATTAAGATAAGTAAGAGTGTGAGCCTTGGGGACTCTTGGTCTAGTGAGGGAGATAGCCTTATAACAGAGGCTCACATACTTGCACAGCAGAAGACATTTAATTCTGCCTAGGACAGTCTGGAAAGGCTTCCCAGAGATGGTGGCATTTGACTTGGGTGTTGGAGAAGAGGAGGTGAGGATTTGCAAACAGTGGAAAGAGTATATTCTTAAGTATGATGATATAAAGGAGTTGGCTGTCTTTGGGTTAAGTGGTCCTGGGGCTGAAGTAGAAGGGCCCTGGGACTGGGGAGGGGAGAGACTGTCAGGTTGGGAAGAGCCCATGGGCCACATAAGGCCTTCCTAGAAGATGCAGGCAGCAAGGGGAGGTCTGTGAGTGGGCCATCGTGGACCAGCGCTCTCAGACCACTGCTTGTTCAATCACCAGGGGAACTTTATTTATTTTTATTTATTTTTTTAAAAGATGACCAGTAAGGGGATCTTAACCCTTGACTTGGTGCTGTCAGCACCACACTCTCCCGAGTGAGCCACTGGCCGGCCCCTCCAGGGGAACTTTAAACACTGGCTCTATGTGCTCTGCCTCACTGATTATGATTTCACTGGGGGTGGGTGGGTTGGAAATGGTCAGTGTTTCTCAAAGCAGGTAATTACCACCAGGTAATTCTACTGGAGTCGGAATTGAGAGCCACCAGTTAAACAAGAGAACAGTGGCAGCAGGTTGGAGGGAGGTTGGGTAGAGATGGGTAGAGAACGGAAGAACACTGATTCTTCTTTTTTGGGGGGCTTAAACCGTAGAAATGTATATCCTCACAGTCTGGGTGCTAGGAAGATAAGATCAAGATGCTGTCAGGATGGATTTCTGGTGAGGCCTTTCTTCCTGGCTTTCAGAGAGAGAGGGAGGGAGAGAGATAACACTTGATTCTTAAACCTCGTATGCAGTGTGCCCAGGAGCCACCTGGGCTCTTGTCAGAAATTTGTATTCCCAGAATTCAGTGTGGTGGGGAGTGGAGCAGTGACTGCTTATTTATTTATTTGTTTGTTTAGTTATTTAGTTATTTGGTGGCTGGCCAGCATGGGGATCAAAACCCTGGAGCTTGGTGTTGTCAGCACCATGCTCTCCTCAGTGAGCTAACTGGCAGGCCCAGTGACTGCATTTTAAACAAGCATTCCAGGGGTGCTGATGCAGGGTGTCTTGGTCACACTTTGAGAGACACTGGGGCTCAGAGACAGGAGACAATAATCTAAGCCTGAGGTGGGGATCTGAGCTCAGGGGATAGTAAAGAAGGGGACTGAAGAGGAGGGGCAGAATCCTGAATTACTTTAACAAGTAAAATCAAACATACAAGGGCTGGCTGGTTAGCTCAGTTGGTTAGAGTGTGGTGTTATAACACCAAGGTCAAGGGTTCATATCCCTGTACTGGCCAGCCACCAAAAATAAAAAAATAAAAATTAAAAATTAAAACAAAAAATCAGTGATACCAGATAACCACTTAGAAATGGGGTGTGAAGGGGTAAAGAATTGAGAATGCCTGATACGTCTTTTAACTGTGATGATGCTATTAATGTTACTAACTAAAGAGCAAATATGGGGTGACGGGAGCAAGTTAGAGAGGAAGGGCTCAGTGAAGAGAGTGGTTTGAGATGAGGTGCATTTTGAGTGTGGAGACTTGGACCTTGGGGACACCAACATTCACTACTAGAGTAGAGTAGAGTGGAGGAGATGAGCTAGGAGCTGACTCACCCAACCCATAGTTGTCAGACAGGAATGCATTTGGCTGCTCATTGGTGTCATCAGGACACAGGCTTGCTAATTCATGGCCGCAATATGGCTGCTGCAGAACTAGATGTGGTGTCACACTAGATGTGGTGTCCACATCCAAGGCAAAAAGAAGAGGGGAGTTGAAGCCACACATATTCTCATGCACCAGTAAAGCAACTTCCCCATCCGCAACAGGACTTCTGATTAAGTCTTTTTGACCAGGACCAAGGAAGTAGGGATTAGCACTGTGATGAAAGACCTGGGCACCATCACCCCATTCAGAATCAGAGTCCTGTTAGCCACAGGGGGAAGAAATCTGTGTGTGTGTGTGTGTGTTGGGGGGTGCCATATCACAGTGAGAGAATGCTGCTGAATTTAGGGAATGGGTGTGAACTCCAAATGAAGGGCTGATCTAGGAGCAGCTCTTTTGGAGATTTGGGCATTACATTTTGGGGTCACTTTTTGGCTTCTTTCCTATTGAGTCAGGAATGAGGTGCCTCCCCTTATCATAGTGGAACATTTAATGGCATCGGTCAGGGCTTTGGGATATGGTCCCTTTTAATCTTGGTGACAGTGCATCGAAGGAGGAAAACCAGAGACAAAGGGGTTCACTTGATTGGTAAGAAGAGAATGGCTGTCCTTTTCCATGAGTTGGTGCTTTGGGGGTATTTAGAAAAAAGTCTTTGTGGGGTTCCTTCCGGTCACATTGGCAGCACCAGGTGTGGGGCCCGACTCTGCAGGGTGGGGAGGAGTTCTGCACAGCAGTTGCCCAGCTGTGCCTCTGTTTGCCCTCTGCTGCGAGTTGTTGGTGCCATGGAGTCACTAATGTGTAGAACATTCTGTTGTAGCCCTAGGTGTGCAGACTTCTTCAACTTCTGATAAGATATGATGAATCCAGGTTATAGGCATGTAGGTTGTGGGTAAGTTGCGGGTAACTCTGAATCAGGATGAATTTGTGGGTAGCCTTTTGAGTAGACGAAGGAATTTACCTCTGTCTAATTTCTTTATTTCTTTTTTTAAATTGAAACGTATTGATTATACATATTTGTGGGATGCAGAGTTGAATTTCAATACGTATATACAGTATGTGATCAAATCAGGGGCATTAGCATCTTCATTTTACAAAACTTATTTCTTCATGATGAGGGCATTTGATATCCTGTCTTCTAGTTATTTAATAACACGCAGTAAATTGTTGTTAATTATAGATGCCTAGCTCAATTGTACACCAGTAAAACTTATTCTTCTTGCTGTTTTGTGTCCATTAACCAACCTCTTGCTATCTCCCCACCCCCTTTCCCACCTCTAGTAACCACAGTTCTGTTCTCTTTTTCTGTAAATTCAATTTATTGTATATGCCTAATTGATTTACATCAGAGTTATCAGTAGACTTGCATGCTGGTTTCGTTTTGCCAACACATATTTTGGCCTGGCTTTCTAGGTCCTAGGTTAGAATCCTGGGCCTGCCATCAGCAGCTGTGTGACCTTGAGTGAGTTATTTAATTCTTCTGTCCCTTAGTTTCCTAATCTGTAAAATAGAAATATTACTAAAGTGGCTCATACATGCATGTAGCACGTGTGGTATGTATTAAGAGTTTAAAATAACCTGTAGGTCTTTGAATATGTTGTACATGCCTTATGTTTTGTGAACAAATTATTTTCTGATTGTTTCCCGTTTATGAATTATGGTATAAACTATAAACCATAGAAGAAGCTTTGAGACAGGAATAGGGAAGCCTGAGATCTCATTTGGGATCTGTCATTAGCTGTTTAATGTGGGCCACATTACTCAGTCTCTCTGTTGACCAGTTTTCTTATTTGTTAATTGGAATATTAGTGCCTGTCTTATAGACCACAAGTGTTTGTTCTATTAAGAAGGCAAATAAGTATAAAAATGCTTGTGGGGCTGGCCAGTTAGCTCAGTTGGAGCTTGGTGTTACAACACCAGTGTTAGAATCCCCCTACCAGCCAGCCGCCCCTCCCCACAAAATGCTCATGAAGATTTAAAGTGGTATGCAAGTTTATGGTAGTAAGGTTTACCAGCATCTTTCCACAGAAACATTTTAATAGTCCCTTCATGTGTTAATTTCTTATGTTAATATTCCCTATTCTCACCTTATTTGGACATTGTAAATTTGGATGGTGTTACCTAACATAGGTAGGTTTATGTAATTTTTCTTTTTGAAGGACTGGAAAGGTTTAAGGACAGGTAGATAGCTGATGTAAACATTTGGCTAATTTTCGCTTCTTTCTCCTTTTATTCTATTTTATTCCCCCACCCCTGCCCCATTTTCTGGCTGTCTGCCCACAGCCTCTATGTCCTGGTACCCTCAGTCAGGCTGGTGGCTCCCCGCTCTCTGGGCTTCTGCTCAACTGCAGGTGCTTTCCCCGCTTGGCTCCCCAGCTTCTCTCGTTAGGTGCCACTTTGTCACTGTTTCTTGTTTTTTCTTTTACCAGGTAAGTGTGGAAATCCTCACACTTGTTCTGGGAGATGCTGGGTCATGCTTTCTGCCTGTTTTTCTTTTTGGTGGTTTCCTTCTCTTTTTTATCGCTGTGTAGCGGTTCTTTGTGTATTCTTGTCACTGATCTGGCAGTCCGCATTAGTGCACATTTCTTCTCCCAGACCGTGGCTTTTCTTTTCTTCCTTTTTGAGGTGTTTTTGATGAGCAAGTGTTCTCAACTGTAATACAGTTGAGTTTAGCAGTCATATCTTATGTTCGATGTTTTTTGTAATATTTAAGAAATCTTTCCCAATTCCAGAGTTGTAAAGAAATTCTCCTATATTGTCTGTGAGTGTTTAAAAGTTTCGCCTTCTGTGTCACATCCAGAATCCACCCAGGGTGTGTGTATGGCATGTGGGGTGAGGAGCCAATTGTGCTTTTCCCCTTAGAAATATCGTCTCAGCCGCATTTACTGACCTGTCCCTCCTCCCCTGGTCTGCAGGGCCACCTCTGTTATACATCAAGCTTTAAACCTGCGAGGGTCTGTTTCGGGGCTATCTTTGATCCTCATATTCTGCTTCTAGTAATTTGTTCTAAGGAGTAGTTGAGAACCCATGCAGGTACTTAGTTATGGGACTATTCATGAAGCATTGTTGATAGTATTGAGTGAATACGAATCATCCTAAATGTGATTCTCTAGCAGAGGGAATCAGTTGATTGATACAGGGCACATCAGTGCAGTGAAATACTCTGTACTGGCAAATATGTATTTACTAATATGGAGGTATGTTGGCAATATATCATGACAAAAAATAGCTCAAGTACATAGTTACAGTGTGATTCCATGTTTATAAAAGGATAAAAAAATGCAAGTTTTAAAAACCCTATCATCTTCGCTTCCTCCTGTCTTGGTTACCTGCAGTGGGATTTGATCTGGCTTTGCCCTTGTCAGGCCATGGAATGTGCTGTGTCTGTGTCCTCAGTGACTACCTCTGGCCTCCCCATCCTTGTTTGTGAGCTCGCTACTGCATCCAACGTCGCTGATGTCTTCTTGGTGCTTTGCCACCTCTCCTGGGTTTCTGCCCACTTCCTTCTCATTCTCCTCCTTGGCCCCCTCCTCCTCTCTTCCCTGATGTTGTTGTCCCTGGGCCTCCTCGCACCCCATACCTTCTCCATGGGGGGCCTCATCTGAGCCTCTCCTGCATTAAGCTTCCTCATACATGGAGACCCTCATAGCTGGCTATTGGCTCTCCAGCAAATTCCCCGAACGTCCTTGAGGTCCTCAGACTCAGCATGTCCGAGATGAAATGCACATCCTTTTCTCCACTGAGCAGGATGCTTTGGAGTCATCTGGGCTTTCTGTCCTGTCTCCTTTTCTTCCCCCCCATCCATCGCCCCTCTTCTTCCTGAACATCTCTCATGCCTGTGTCCATATCTCTTTTCTCCCAGACTCATTGTCACCAACTCCCCCATTGTGACAGTTTCTGGAATGTTCTGCCTACCTCCAAGTCTTACCCACTTCTCCGTTCCTCCACATTATGGCCAACATCTTTCTCAAGTGTACTTCTGAGTGTGCTGCCTGATCTGGGGTTCCCTGCGACCTGCATGATGACGGGCAGGTAGTGTTCTGGTACTGTACCTCACCTTAGCACCCCTGCCAGGCTGTCTTTAGCTCTGAGGAGCAGCTGGTGGCCTCTGAGGCCTGGCTTGCAGTGTCAGGCCTCCTTGTCAGTGAGGCCTGCCGTGTGCTGCCTTCCCTCGTGGGGTGCTACTCACCCCTGTGTTCTGTGTGCTGGAGTGCACCCATGTGTCGTCAGACCCCCTGTGGTCTGAACTCCTCTCCATGTGCCCTCAGAGCCCAGTATTGTGCACACACTGAATGCAGTGGCCATGTGTTTGAGGAAGGGATGGAGGAAGGGGAAGGAAATAAGTCCCCAGTCGCACCGATTTACCAGAGGGACGTCTTCACCCCATGGCTGGCCCTGCTGGCCCCTCTCAGACAGGACACCTGGCGCGTGGTGTTTGATCAGGGCTTGAGAGCCTGTTCTGGACTTTCTCTGCTCACTAGTTTGAAGCCCTGTTTCAAAGGGCACTTCCAGAGCTGTCTTACTCTTAAGCAGAGACCACTGGAGACTGCACTTCCTCCTGCAGCAGGGGCCGTGGAGGTCTCGGGCCTGGCTGGTGTGTGTCTGTCTGGTCAGTGGGTGGCTCTGGCCCCCAGCACCACACGTAGGCTTGGGCTGCACACTCTTTGCCGGGTTTCATCACTTTAGTTCAGCTTCAGGATTCGTTTCTTGCTTGTGCGTGGAGGTGGGCGGGCTGTTCACTTTTCCACCTGCTGCTCTTTAATCTGACAGGTGGCTGAGCATTTTCTCAGTGCCTGTGTTGTTGCAAATTTGTCTCTGATCACGATAAGGTTACCCTACGTGGCTTGGACAACAGAGTTGACCCTTTTTGTGTGTGCACAGAACCTGACAAAGTGGCTCTTGGAGCCCTGCAGCTGGCATGCCCCAGGCGAGCTGTGCTGGGGTCTGGGTTTCTGACTGGCAGTTCTGCTCTGTCGGGTAAGGAGGAGCCTTCCAGCCCAGCAGCGTTTCCTGTGGGCGTCTTTCACAGGCTGCTAAGTGCAAAACACAGCAGATTATTTAGGGGTGTTATTTTCTTAACCACTTTTAGTTCATTGCTTTTGACTGAATGTTTAAAAATGTTCTGCAGCTTATCTATAGTATTAGTGAACAGCAAATCAGGAGAAGAAATGTAGTTTCTGAGAAAGCTTCAAAGAAATACTGGTCTTTATCTTTTCCTCAGCCTTTTCCGCTGAAACCCACCAGAGTCTTTTCTGAGCGTACTTGTTCTATAAATAGAACAGCAGCTCTCCTTGGGCAGCCCAAGATCGTAGGCTCTCATCCGCTTTCTGAAAGATGTGTGTGTGTGTGTGTGTGTGTGTGTCTGTGTGTGTGTGTGTGTGTGTGGTGGAGTGGGTTGTGTTTTAATTTTGCTTTTCCTTTTATGTGTGAGATGGGTAGCGGGAGACACAAGAAACAATACTCTAGCATCTGTCCTTTAAAGATAACTTATAACTTTTCTGGGTTTTGCCTTGGTTTTTTTAAAATTTGCATTTGGGGAAGAGATGGAAGTGATTACTTCCTCTGCAGAGGTAAGGAAGATGAGTGGGGGTAGAAGAGAGGCGTCATCACAGAGGGAGTGCTTTGGGGTCAACAGAGAAAGGGTCTCGTGGTATTATGTTTTAGGCTTCTTTGGGTTGCCGTTGTTACATACAGATGTCTTTGAAATGAGTATGATCCGTGTGTGCTTGGATCTGAAAAGGATGTTTGGAAACAAGCCCCAGCCCAGGTTCCAGTCCTTCCATCCTGCAGGCTTGTGTTATGTCCCGGCTACGAGCGTCAGAGGGTGGTACTTTTGCTCTGCCTGGGATCACCCTTGTGCTTCTGCACTGGACTGTAGCCTGGGGTGTGTTTCTTCCCTTGACCTTTGGATAATGTTGTGTTCTTATCTTCTTTCTTCCTGGCACTCTTTAATTACCTGGAAGAGAGGGTGGGTGACCTCTTCAGAAGTACAAGAGGAAGGTATAAGCCACAGAATGAGTAAGTAGATTCTTCAGCAGTTTTTCCCCTGGATTGATCCTCTAGGGAGTTGGAAAGGGCTTCTGTCTGTTCCACTAGGCACCCAGATTCCATCATAATTGGCCCGTGGTGGTGAGTAGGAAGTATCTTGGAAGTGGTCAAGAGTCTGGCATGTGCAGCCCCCTGCCCCGGAGGGTGGGACCCAGTGAGGATGCCCTGTGGTGGGATGAGAGCAGACTGCAGGCAGTGTGCACCGGGCTGCTCAGGGATAGGTCCTGGTACTGTCCATGTCTTGATGGTGTGCGGGGCTGAGGGCTTCTTCAGCATTCTTCTCTGTTCCACTCCCTCCCCTGTTATGTAGAGGCTGATGGAGGGTCCAGACAGCACAGTGTTCTGCTCTTGCATTCTGGCGCATTTGGGTGACATTACGGTTCAGCATCTGGTTTGTGCTGGGGTTTTTTGGTGTAGTTTTAAGTGGTCATGGGTGCCTAAATACCTCATGTGTATACTGTGTTTAAAAGTTACTTAAAGTATAAAGCTAGATGGGATTAGATAATTAAAGAAAAGCTACTCTGAGCCAATATGCTTGTTCTTCAGAATTTTTATAAATCTTCCCTTCATTTCCGTGCCGAGACTTCTTATGGAATGGACATTTCTGTTAGGTGGGGTACAAGAAAGCATGCCAGTGCTGAGAGCCAGGTTCTTGTTTTCATGCATGCTGTTTATTAGACTGGACTGTGTTAGTGGTTCTGAGTGGATCAGAACATATCATGACCCAGTAATTCCTTGAGCATTTGACTTCTGAGTGGTGAGCAGGGCTCACTGGTCCCCTCCTGAGTCCAGCATGCCTGACACAGAAGGTGACGGGACCAGCTCCAGGCGAACCCATGCCCCCTCATTCTCGGCTTTAATTGAGCCACATGAGTGGATGACTGTCCACTTCTGGGTTGTCTGAAGACAATGTCTCCTGTTGTATGGTGGATGAGGTGAGGTTGGTGCCTCTCTCTCAGGGTGTGTGCAGATGCTTGTGCCTGGCCTGTGCATGGTGCAGAGGGCTGAGGAGGGCGCAGGCTGGAGCATGAGCCCAGAGCAACCGACGTCGATAGTTTTGGCAACAGGATCCTGAGAAATGGCAGGAAGCCAGAGAACACGGAGACAGGGCCAAGAATAGCTGAAAAATACCAAATGCTGAAGTTGGAGAATGCACTGGCCCTCTGTCCCAGCTGCCCTCCCAGCTGCTGCTTACTTTGGTCCTGTGGACCTCAGTGTCCCCTTTGCTAATCTGTCGGGCATATCCAGGGCTGGCTCTGGGCCTCTCATGCCCCCGCCCCACATGGGCGCACCATGGCCTCTCAGAGAATGGGTGCATCCCTCCCTCTCTGGCAGTGCGCTGGGCCTGTGCATAGGTCAAGGTCTGGGGAGAGTATGAGAAATATTTCTCTGTGAGTGTCTGGCCTCTTAGAGACACGAGCACTCGTCAACCACAACAGGGTGTGTTTTGGCCGGACCCGTGAAAAGGCACCTTGAAAACGCAAGTTCACGAGTATGTTTCTGTACTTTCAGACCATCATCAAAGAGGGGATGCTGACCAAACAGAACAACTCATTCCAGCGATCAAAAAGGAGATACTTTAAGCTTCGAGGGCGAACGCTGTACTACGCCAAAACCGCGAAGGTGAGGCGCAGCATAGGGACGTGCACCCGAGGGACAGCAAGGCGAGGTCTGGGGACAGAGTCCTCTGCGGGGCAGAAGCTCTGATTCTCAGATCTGTTATTCCCTGCCAGTTTTGCTGTCCTCTGGGGTATCAGGTTTTATTTGCCTCAAGGCATGTTTTATGTCTTATAAAAATTTTTTATTCATTTTTCTTTCCTTAAATGTCATCAGAAGAGGAGAAGCCAGTGAAAGTCACAAATTACTGCCATGTTTAAATGAACGTGGTTTTGGACATTTCAAACACTAGTGTGCTGGATGGTATTCTGAATACCTGTATTTTTATATCAGTATTGGTGCCAGTACTGATATTTTGGTATTAAGAAAATCTGGAATCTGAATCATGTACATTTTGAGACATACCCCTAGAGAGTTAGTGCTTTAAAATTTGAAATTGAACAAAGTAAAGTAACCTGTTTAGAAAGGGTTCTGACCACATCCCTTATTTTAAAAAAAACCCCTTATGTTTATTTTAGTCCTGTTGGGGGAGGTTACTCAGGTTGAATCTCTTTTCTTAGTTATTAGTTGGTGTTTCCTCCAGTGGTTCCGGATAGAGTCATCTTAAAGTAGAGAGAATGGCCGGGTAAACATTTAGGACAGAGCCTGTGGTGGGTGGTTTTGGGGGAGAGGGGAGAAGATGGGAGGGGTCCTCAGGTCTAACTTCCAATCCTGCTCTGGAGCCTTACTGTCTCTTTCTCCAGGACTGTATTCCTAATGCTTGGCTCCCTTGTTTTCTTTCATGGCTGGATCACATCTACTTGGGCCTGTCTCTCTTCCCCTAGAGTAATTTATTTTATCTGGGACCTTTCCCCCTAGATGTGCTAGCTTGAGAAACTAAAGCCAAAAGGATGGAGGGTCCTTAATCTGGACCCCTGCTTTCTCTCAGGTGGAATACTGTGTAAGAATATATTTCATATTTAAAGGTGAAACATTGGTATTAATGTTTTGGTGTTACAACAAATAAATACAGAAATATCAGCATTGGTCCCCCCCACACACTAATGCAAACACTAGTGAACTCACTGGGTTAAAAAAAATCATAGCACTGTGCCTGTGAGCTCCATGCTCTTCGTTAGAAGCAGGTAGGATGGACTGATTTGGCACTGGCTTCTCGATCAGATGCCACAGTTTCAAGGTACTTGGGCATCCGTGAGTGCTTAGTGGGGGTCAGAGAGTGGTGGGCATTGCTGTCGAGTGCTTAGGGATGTGCCTGTGTTTGTCTCCCTCCAGTCAATCATATTTGATGAGGTCGATCTGACAGATGCCAGTGTGGCTGAATCCAGCACCAAAAACGTCAACAACAGCTTTACGGTAAGACTCCTGAGTCACACCTTTCTGGGTTCTTTACCACGTTTGGCTTTCCTTTTTGATTTGAGCAAATGTGTGTCAGCAGTTCAGTTTTCTTCATCCTCTCCTCTCTGGTTGAAATGATTCCTGGTAAATTTTGAATTTAATGCTGAAAATAAAATGCTGTGGTTGCAGCACAAAAGTCCAAGAGGGTCCAAGTGAAATTAACATGTTGTAGTTTACATCTGAAGAGTTTTGAACAGAGGTTTATTTGTTTTTTGTGAGTATTGTAGAAAACTTGGAAAATGCAGAAAAGCATGTTAGAGCAAAAAAAAAAAACCCCACCATAATTCATCTACCTTAAAAGAGAGAATGTTAATATTTTGGTGTATTTCTTTTCTGTTTTTTTCTCTTTTCGGTTTAAAGTTTTTCCCTACCAAATTCATAGAAGTTATATTGTACTTTTTGCGAAAGTTTTACATGCATAAAATCATGTTATCTCACCACTTAGAGGTAGCTATCTGCTCACCTGGAGTGTTTATCTTTGTATCTGTGTCTTTACCTGCATACACCGATGAGCTCATACTGATCCTTTTGTTTTACACCTGTTTTTTTTCCCCTTGACAATTAGTGGCCATTTTCCCATGTCAGCTGATCTGAATATTCATCATATTGTTTAGTGGCCATATAGCATTTTCTTGTATGCATTTCTTGTAGCATTTCTTTACAATTTTGGCATCATGGGCTGACTTTAGAACCTACCTGTATAAGGTATGACTCTAATAGTAGCAGTAGATTCTTCAAAAACATTTTTCTTTATGTTATTAAGCTATCCCATCTGGACATAAAGTATGCTCCTTAATTTTAAAAATTATTCTTTTATAACTCAAAGTGGGTAATTATCCTCATGTTTAGAATCTGACATTTTGTGTTAATGTTAGTTTCAGGTATTTTTATGTTTTATTTTATTTTATATATTTGTGGATTGATTTTTTTTTTCCCCCCTGGTGGCTAGTCCATACAGGGATGTGAACCCTTGACCTTGGTGTTACCAGCACCACGCTCTCCCAAGTGAGCTTACTGGCCAGCCTATGTGGATTGATTTTTTTTTTTTATAAAAGATGACCGGTAAGGGGATCTTAACCCTTGACTTGGTGTTGTCAGCACCACGCTCACCCAGTGAGCAAACCGGCCATCCCTATATGGGATCCGAACCCACGGCCTCGGCGCTCCCAGCGCCACACTCTCCCGAGTGAGCCACGGGCTCGGCCCGTATGTGGATTGATTTTTGATGTTGCTGATACAAATGGGATTTTCCTTCCTGCATTTAAACTTTACTCATTTTGTTGGTGTAACTGTTCTTGGTTTTCCTTTGTGGCTTATCAAATTAGTCAGACTTTCCTTATTTTCCTTGTTATACTTGGAGTCTTTATACTTTTTCTACATTAATTTTTTTGTTTACTTACTGGCTAGAGAGAGACATTTTTAACCATGTAAATGAGTTATTCTTTGATTAGTGGTTTTTAGAGTCTTAATAGGAATAAGTATTAATCTCATTGAAGTGTTTTAAGCATTAATTAATTGATGAATTAATTAATTTTTATTTATTTTTTAAAAGATGACCGGTAAGGGGATCTTAACCCTTGACTTGGTGTTGTCAGCACCACGCTCTCCCAAGTGAGCCACGGGCCATCCCTATATGGGATCCGATCCCGTGGCCTTGGTGTTTTCAGCACCACACTCTCCCAAGTGAGCCACGGGCCAGCCCGTAAGCATTAATTTAGGTGTTCAATTTGGTTTTAGTTATTTGTACATTTCCTAGTAATAAATTGTTCTTGGTAATGTTAAATTTTACTCCCTAATTTTGTATTTAGAATTTTCCCATTGGTGTGTATGCTTTTCTTTGGGGTAGGAGGTAGCCTTTGTTGTGTTTCAATTTCAAAGTTAAACTGGCCCTATAAAATTCATTTAGTAACTTTCCATGAGTTTATTTGTTCTGGAACATTTTATACAGTTTTGGGATTTGTTGTTTCTTTAAAGTTTGAGAAAACTTACTTTAAATTATCTGTCATAAAGACTTTTCAGGGAAATAAACCTGTGATTGATAATTTTCCTAAAAGGTTTATTTCTTGCTTTTTGATCATTTAAGCTTTTTTACTTCTTGAGTCTATTTCTGTAACTTTCTCACTAATTCCACACCTTCAAATTTAGTAGCATGTACTGTTGTGTACTTACTTTAAACATCTGTGTCTCTGGTTAGACCTCTTTTTACTTCTAATCCTATTTGTTTAGCTTGCTTTTGTTGGCAGACTTCTTAAACTCTGGCATTTTTGTTTTCTTTGTTTTTAAGGAGAATGAGTTCTTGAATTATTGATCAATTTCACTTTCCTGTTTTCAGATTCAATTTCTGCACTTACGTTGCCTTTTTTCTGCCTTTCATAACCTTTTTAAACAACTTATTGATTGGCTTGTTCTCATTTTCATTTTTTATCATGTATATATGTATATATACACATGCATATAAATGAAAATGTGAGGGATTTTGAATTCAACTCTTAGTGCCTTTCTGTTCACATTCCCAAAGTAATTTTTTCTCCTAATTAAAAAAATGTTATTAAAGACAAATTACTTTTTTTCTTTTCGGCAGCTGGACCTTAGTGTTACCAACACCATACTCTAACCAACTGAGCTAACCAGCCAGCTCATAAATTACTTTTCTGACCATTCAAGTTAATGAAGAGAATTTTACTTATTTGTTTTTGATTTTTTAATATAATAAATACATTCTAAGATGTTGGTGGGGGGAAGGGGCCAAGGAGGCAGGCCTACCCCAGGGCCTGCTCAGTCGCTGGTCTGGGTGCTTGGCAGTGGGCAGGGCCGAGGCCCATGGACCCCCGCACCTCAGGACCCAGGGCGCTTCTCGAGAATTTTAAAGTATATAAATACAAATAGGGAATTAAAAATGATCTATATTCCTGTTACCCAGCAACATATTTTGGCTTATATCCCTTCTACCAGATACATTTTATAAAATACAGTTTTTAACCTTCTTTCTTAACAATGAGCTTTTCCTATCATAAAATCCTTTGAACTTTTGTTTCTCGTTGCATGTATTTCATCATATAAATGTACAAGCTTATTTAATTAGTCTCTCTCTTGTTTTTTTTGGTGGCTGGCTGGCATGGGATTCAAACCTCGAACTTGGTGTTATAAATACTTCACTCTAACCAAGTGAGCTAACCAGCCAGCCCTAGTCTCTATAACTGAACATCCCTTTTTTTTCCTGTTATACACAGTATTATTATGCACACTTATACACGCATCCCTTTGTGCATTTCTGATTATTTCCATAGTATAAATTCTTAGAATGGAATTCAATTTGAGGTAAAAGTTAAGAGGCTTTTAAAAAATAAATGAAGTACCAATACATGCTACAACTTGGATGAGCCTTGGAAACATTATGCTAAGTGAAAAAAGCCAGACACAAAAGGCCACATATTTTATGATTCCATATACATGAAATGTTCAAATAGGCAAATCTATAGATTCAGAGTGTAGATTAGTAGTTGCAGGGGGCTGTGGGAGAAGGAGGAGGGACTGCTAAATAGTATGGAATTTCTTTTTTTTTTTTTTTTGGTGGGGGGAGGGGGGACGGCTGGCCAGTGTGGGGATCCAAACCCTTGATGTTATAACACCATGCCAACCAGCTGAGCTAACCAGCCAGCCCCGGGATTTCTTTCTGGGGGGATGAGATGTTCTAAAATTAGATAGTGGTAATCTTTGCACAGTTTCATATGTATGCTAAAAGCCTGAATTGTGCACTTTATAAGGGTAAATTGTATCTGAGTTATATATCAGTAAAAAATCATGGAAAAAATAGTATGGTTCTGTGCTTCTGGTTATATATGAATTACTGTATGAGCTTTGACAGCCTGGTTTGAGAAAGAACCCTGCTTTATATATTGTCTCTGGGGAAATGTGTTCAGAACACCAAACAACTGACTTCCAGATGTTGAGCTGCCCTGTGTTGAGGAAGCCTCTGGAGGACCTCTGCGTCTGGAACTCCATTCATGTGGGGTCCCATTCCCAGCTGTCAGGGCAGAGGCACTGATTCCTTCATATATCTTTTAGATTTTGTTAATGCTGTAAAAAATGCCTTTTCTTCTGAGGATGTGCTGGAAGGATGAGAGAAAGATTAAAACTGAGATTCCCTGGAAGCATTCCAGGATAGAGACAGCCACCCCATGAACAATCAGTGATGGCCTATGGAATATGGGGATAAACGGGAAGTGTAAGAAGCCAGCTGACTGGTGCCCAGTTCCCACTAGTTATGCTTCTGTAAAGAGCCAGTAAGTCTGGGTACTGGGGCTGTGGTGATACAGGTATTTTCTTTGTTTAAAATTCATGCTTTATGGTCTTTTCCATTCTTAACACCCTGTGGTATTCTCCATCTGCATGTGGAACTTGTCACTTACCAGTACAGGAACTGCAGGAATCTGAGCACAGGTTTCTCTTCAATTGGCCGTATCCTCTTGGAAGGCAGGGCCCAGCCTTGGACTTCGCTTCCTCACTTATGGAGCTCAGTTCAGTGCCTGGTGCATGTGCCCAGGGAGTCAGCAGAGAATGGATGAATGAACTTGCCCCGGAATATCTCATTTTGCTTTCCAGCTATTCCAGTAGTCATTTCCAGATTTCACAACTTCTACTAAAATTGCATGCCTGATACAAACAACCAGTCAGGGAAAACTGCTATATGATCATGAATCAACCAACAGATGGGGATCTTTTGTAGATGGAGCAACATGAACAAATTAGCTCCACATTAGAAAAGACTCTATTCCTCCCCGCCCCAGTGGCCTAAGAACTGTATCATAAAGAGATAAGGCTGAGACTTCCAAGAGAGACAGGAGGAGATATTTAAGGAAGAGGAGAGATTTTGGACAGGAATGATGGAAGAAGTGGTACAAATGAGACATGAAACTGGAGAGGGGTCTGCTCGTCTCCCTGTTTGTTCAGAACAAGCGATGCTGCTGTCAAGCTAAAGACTAGATATCGACTGTAGATTTGTGAAGGGTGGAGCTCTGGCCGTGGGAGCTTCTTCAGAAGAGGGAAGTAGAGGAGACAGTATTCTCGGCATTCTTACCTTCAAGTCAGATCCCTCCCACAAGGCCAGA
This sequence comes from Cynocephalus volans, assembly GCF_027409185.1. Lineage (NCBI taxonomy): Eukaryota > Metazoa > Chordata > Mammalia > Dermoptera > Cynocephalidae > Cynocephalus > Cynocephalus volans. The sequence continues at coordinate 295,277,274 of NC_084460.1, forward strand.
AACACAGCAGAATGAAGAGAAAAAGGGCGTTTGCCAGCTTTGTGACCCAGCCTCTGCAATAATGTAACGTTGTATGTTTTTGATAATTAAACACGTTAATATTAGTCAATGAAAACAAAAAGGCAGGGACCCAAGCTGCTCTCCCCTGAGAGCCAGAGAGCTAGTGCCTGGGTGGGAAAGACCAGACTGCTAAGAAGGCCTGAGGAAAGGATGCATTTTCTAAATTATTTCAGTTGTGTGTTTGTGGCCTCATGATGCAACATATTCACTTATATTTTACTTCATTTATGGGGGAAATTATGTGCTATGTGGCGTTTTGAAACAGTAGGTTTCCCAGAGGAATGAGGGACCCTGTCTTTGATATATATTATGTATATATGCATATGTGTTTATATATAATATGTGTGTATACAATATAATTCAGGATCTATATTTCCTCTACCAAATATAAGTTCATATTCAGCAGGTCTAGGTTATATTTCTTTCTTTATGTCCAAAATTACAGGAGCTTGGAAGGTAACAGAAGTCAGAGAGTGAATCCCAGCTCAGCCTCTTACTGGTTGATGGCCTTGGGCAAGTCACATAGTGACTCTTTGAGCCTCAGTTTCCTCATCTGAGAAATGGGGCTAATAACAGTATCTGCCTTGTGGGATTTTTGCGAGGGTTAAATGAGTTAATGCAATGTGGCTGTGGTGTAAGGCTTTGCTATTATAGGCACTCATTGATTATTTATTCAACAAATGAATTAAATGAAAGCAATAAGCCAAATTATTATTTCATTTGGAAATATTGCTTCCAGTTTGGTATGTTTGTATTTCCTAGATGAAATGTTGCATAGTTTTTCTGTTTACTGAATAATGACTTTTTTATTTTTTTATTTATTTTTTTATTTTTAAAGATGACCAGTAAGGGGATCTTAACCCTTGACTTGGTGTTGTGAGCACCACGCTCAGCCAGTGAGCGAACCGGCCATCCGTATATGGTATCCGAACCCGGGGCCTTGGTGTTATCAGCACCGCACTCTCCCGAGTGAGCCACGGGCCGGCCCCCTGAATAATGACTTCTAATTGAACAAAATTATCGTGAGTTACTGTAGATTTCAGCAGCACTACAGCACCTGGCAGTGCAATTATATCCCCTTGGGTCACAGTAGCCGCTGTAGCTGAGTTGAACCTTAAAGAGGAAAGACAAGTTTTACTGGAATATACCTGAAATATAAAGCCATTAAAAAGGGTCATATTCTGCCCATTTTTGAAAGTGCTGTAAATCACTGAGTGGCTCCTCATTTCCTACCTCAGAAGTCCAAGGGTCTAGTCCTTGGTGCCCTCTCTGCCTTGCCTTGCCCTGCTCTGACACGGTCTGCTTCAGCCAAGCCTGCTTCTTTTTAGGGAGTGCCCTGTGTACTGGGCACCTGCTGGCCCTGGGGGGCCCTCTCCCCAAATTCTCCCCATAGACCCTGTCTATTCCTCAAAGGTAGAGTGGAAACTACTGCTTAAATAAAATTTTCCTGGTCACACTGATCAGGAGGCTGCTGTCGGCTCCTTCAGGGCAGTGGTTCCCAAACTCGGCTGCATCTGAGCACCTTTGTAACTTTAAAAAAATTTTTAAAAGTTCCTGTCCCCATTCCCAGGATCCTGATGCTGATTTACAGATGGGTGATTTTTCATAGCTTTCCAGGATTTTGGGGTACATCCAAGTTAGTGAACCACTCTTGAGGGTACTTTATACCACTCATGTGATGCTAAATTCGCACAGGCTCCTTAGTAAGATGTGTACTTGGTCACACTTTTTTATGATGTCTTGAGCCTGAGGCCAGTGATTCTGTCTGCAGCTTAGAGCCCCCAGTGCGGTGTCCTTCAGGGCTGACTGTGAGTATCTGTGAGCTAGAAGTAGGTTCTCTCACTCCTTTTTGTTCAGCACAGCAGAGAGGTTGTGGAATCACCTCCCTTGGGAAGCCCCGCTGCAGAGCTGCTCACCATTGGACTTGCCTGTGGGTCGGGCTCCCGTTGCGTCTCCGTCTCCCACCTCACATTTGGTGGGCAGCTTTGGGACAGGGCCAGCCCCTTTGCTCTGTTCATGTGCACTTTCAGCAAGCTGACTGCTTGAAAACATGTTTGCCCCTGGAGAATATAGGAATTACTTGACAACAAGTAAGGCATTACTCTGGCAACCTGATTTCTGAAATCACACAAATCAGTTGGAAAAGATGCATGTTTTAGAAAAACTTGTTTTGCCTTCTTCAACAATTCTGTATTGTGGCGAACTCTGTAATGGGTGCCTGAGAGTGTATGGGGTGGATAAATGTGTTCTCTGCTCTGGGAGACTTCTTACAGCTTGTTATTACAGAAATAATATAAAGAAATAATGATAGTGCCCTGTGGCAAGTAGAAAAGAAGGTGCAAAATGCAGCCAGAATGGTGAGAAAGTAGCATCTCGGTTGCCTTGGGAATGGAAGCTTCTGAGTAGGGCGCATGTGGGCTGGATATGGGGGGTGGGTTCCTCTTGCAGAGTCAACGAGTCCAATGTGTTCAGGGAATAGGAGCTCGGGAGCATTCTGGCAGGCGACAGACCAACAGCACGTGTCTTGCAGGCACCAGGCCCCTGAGCAGGTCACTTTATGTCAGCTTATTATCTTATTTCTTACAGTGCTTAAATCTTGAGTAATGATTTTAAAGAAAATTTAAAATAGGAGGAAAACGTTCCAACAGTGAGTAGCTCAGTAGCTATTTTCTTTTTTCATGTTCCCTTCAGACTTTTTCATAGGCAAATATTAAATTTTACATATGTTTTACATGCATCACATGCGTGTCTCAGAAAGAAATGGTGTGGTCTCCCTGCCGAGCAGCTACTGTGTGGAGCCCCCTTTGCCCAAGAGAGAGTGCAGCTTGCCCTGAGAGATCAGCCTTTGCTTGGTCTTGGGTCCTTTTTCATTTGTCATTTGCCTGGAAGGTTGAGAAGATAAGATTTCCTTCTGCTCTAGGTTATTCTGGTTTGGTTCTGGTTTACTGCTTCATTTTTTGGCACGAATACTTCTGTATTTCAGCTTCTGTTCAGTTTACATTATCTTAGATAGATCATAATTGGAACTTTTGTGCATCCTAAATCCCCAGAATCTCTGGTTAGCATGTCATGTACCTTTAAAAACAGATAGAAGGGACCAGGCTGGGTTTGATGATGGGCAGTGGATACATCAAGGGATGCTGGCTCATGTGACTGAGCTGGTGGAAGAAGACACGTGAGCAGAATGTTGGGTGAAAAGTGTGTGCTGTCCTGGCGGCATGGCTGAGAAGTGCAGGTGGAGGACAGCCCAAGTATGGTGGGCAGCCCTGGTGTGGAAGCAGCAGAAGAGGAGTGGAGAACACACTGCGTGAGGGTTGAGGGCTGATTTGAGGGTATGGAAGGCGCTCAGCAAGAGGATGGAAGGTGAGAAGTGAATACTTGTTGTGTCATGTAAGAACAGAATGAAGGAAAGAAAAGACAGGTCCTTGGTTTATTTTCAAAATTCAGGAAAATGGATTGGCCAAATAATGGGGATTGAAAATAAAGAGTGTGGTCAGCATAGGTTGAATGAAAATTAAATTTTGGCTTTTTTTTAAGAAGGGAAGCTATTGGTTCATTTATTGAAAAACTTGACAGTAGATACACTTCAGATGGATATTGGCACATCAGTAAAAATATTTGGAAAGTTGACTGAAACTTAAGTTAAAAAAGATAAAAAGGGAAACGATTGGTTAATTTACTAAAAAAATGTAAGGTGAGGACTGACCAAGGCATTCTAACATATTCATCAGAGCTTAGTGCCTCTCTGCCTCCCTCCTGGCTCTGACTTTTGCCTCCTTGGTTTTATTATCAGGACTGTTCATTGTTTGTCTTTGCCAGCTCCTGACTCATATCTTCTTTAAGTTTTAGAGGCTGGGAGGTCCAAAGTCCAGGAAACACATCTGGGCAGGGTATCACATTGCAAAAATGGTGGAGCAGAGAGAGTGGAAAGTTAAATTTTGGATACACGTGTCTAGAGGGCTTCTTCTTCTTCTTCTTCTTTTTTTTTTTAAAAGATGACCGGTAAGGGGATCTTAACCCTTGACTTGGTGTTGTCAGCACCACGCTCACCCAGTGAGCTAACCGGCCATCTGTATATGGGATCCGAACCCGGGGCCTTGGTGTTATTATCACCGCACTCTCCCGAGTGAGCCACGGGCCGGCCCTAGAGGGCTGCTTCTGCATAATACCATATACAATACTGTGTACAGAAAAGGGAGTTTATATGTAGTTAATAGTATTCAGTGTTGGTAGAAAATCATAAAGGTAGTGTATATTAGAATTAGGTTTGGCTGCTGTGTTAGTTTCCTGTGGCTTCTGTAACAAATTATCACATAGCTTGAAACAATAAAAATTTATTCTCTCATTCTTCTGGAGGCCAGAAATCTGAAATCAAAGTGTTAGTAGGGCTGTGCTCCCGCTGGAGGTCTCAGGGCAGATTCTGTGCCTCGCCTCTTCCAGCTTCTGGTGGCTCCAGGCTCTCCTTGGCTATTGCCGCATCACTTCAGTGTTTGCTTCCATCTCCACATGTCCTTTTCCTCCTTTGCCTGTGGTTTTCCTTCTGTCTTATAAGGATTCTTGTCATTGGATTTAGGGCCTACTCAGATAATCCAGGATGATCTCATCTCAAGATCCTTAACTTAATTACATCTGCAAAGACCCTTTTCCCAAATAGGTCACATTCATAGGTTCCAGGGATTAGAAGGTGGGCATATCTTTTTGGAGGCTATCATTTGATATAATACAGCTGCTTATAAGAAAAAACACCATGGCCAGTTAGCTCAGTTGGTTAGAGAGAGGTATTATAACACCAAGATCTGGAGTTTGAATTCCTGTAACCTGCCAGCCGCAAAAAGAAAAAAAGAAAAGAAAAAAACACCACAATAAGAATGGTGTGAACACTTAAGATTTTATTCTTCCACACAGAAGGAAGCATCTGTGTTCAGTATGGCGGCTCCACAGGGTCAGCTGGGTCCTTTGAGGATGGGATGCTCCTGGTCCCAGATGGCTGCCAGATTGCCAGTCACTACCACATCTCCTTTTGGGATAGGGAGGAGGGAAGAAAGTCTGTCTCCTGGCAGGGGTTCATGCCTGGATTCATGGGTCCCCCAGAGGGTTCTGTGAATATGACTATATTTTATTAAAATTGGTTTCCATTGCAATCATTGTATTTTATTTTTTGCATGTAGAGACATTCTCAGATGGGTTTCATAAGGCTTCACCAGACTGCCAAAAGGGGTCCACAGCACAGAAAAGATGAGTACCTTGGGCAAGATACTTCATCTTTCTAAGACTCAGTTTTCTCATCTATGAAGTGGGGTTAATACTGTAATCTGTCTCACAGGTTGTTGGGAGGCACAGATATGCACTCTGTGTTTCCCAGTTTTTCTCTCCACTACTCATCAAGGCTAGCAAGAAAGTGATAAGAATTAACTTGCTAACTTAGCAGTTGAATAGCAAGTTAATTAACTTGCTAACTTAGCAATTATTTCAATTTATAGTAATTTAAAAAGATTTCAGATGAGGCCAACTTTATAAATAGTGTTAAGAAATAGCATCTGTAGCTGAAGAGTAGATATCAGGAAGAAGTTATCCTTAAGAGTTATCTGGCTATAACCAATAAAAACAGGAAAAATAAAGTTTAAAGGAAAACCAAGTGTAATTAATCATATAACACACCTTTGTTCAACTGCTAGCTAAATAAAAAGGAGGAAGGTAAGTAATGGATTGAAGTAATATTTTTAGTTGTTTTAGGTCTTGTCTACTCAGCATATGTACTTGTTGAGTGAATGAAAGTTCCTTAGTAGGCCTGCATAGGGCTACACAGTGGTCTTGAGTATTTCAGCTGTTTCTAGCAGACATCAGCCTGTGGGGTGGGCAGGGCTGCTCCTTTGGTGAGGAACTATGGCCTTTATTCAGATTTCAGTATCAGTTTTCCTTCTCAGATTGTTTGGGTCTCAGATATTTCCTGGGCAAAAGCCCTAAGCCAGGCACTTTGGCTTGGAGAGAGAAAAAACTGTTTATAATTGGCGAATTTATCTGCACAAAAGATGCTTCCTAGTTTCTGTGACTGCCAGCCTATGTCTGGATCAGGGAGAGTTGTATTCATGGGTCTCAAGTCCACCTGAGTGCAAAGCTCTGCCAGCCAGGAAGCCCCTTGGTGGGCAGCAGCTCCTTCCTCTTGGGCTCACTGCTACGAGCAAATCCTCCCTGGTTCCTACTCAAGTGCAGGGTTCCAGGAGAACCTGACCTCATGTCTCCACCACACCAGCACTTAGCTGGGGGATCCTGGGCACATTCCTAACCACCTGTGGCTTTATCCTCTCTCTCATCTGTAAACCTGGACAGCGCTACCTAGCCCAACGGTGGTGGAGGCGTGCACCTGGCACAGAATAGGTGCTCTGTGAACTAAATGCTGTGATTGTTAAAACGTGCCCTGGACAGAGGCACAGAACTGGGAGAGCAGCTGCAGGAGGAAGTTAATCCAGTGAATTCCATGCTTTATAATCCAATCTGTTTTCCCAGTTTCAAGAAGCAGGAAAGAGCAGGTGTCAGCCAGATTGGTGACTGACTGTTTACCAAATGTAGGGTTTTGCTGAAGGCAGCACCTGCTTCTGTGGCACAGCTGGGCCAAAAAGCCAGGTCCTCCACGTGAGGGCTTAGGGTTTGGTCCTTACAGTCACTCCCAGCAGACAGAGAGAGAAGACATTGTCCTCGTCTGGCAGCCTGGCTGGTGAGCTATGGAACCAACTGGTGGTGTCTGTTCACGATATTTAGAATCTGGGGTGGGAGAGGACTCTGTTGCTTGCCTGGGCTATGTGTTTAGATTGTCGATAGGAATTGTGTTTGTGAAATCTAAGCCATTTTCACTATACTATTGTTATGTGTGCATGTGTGTGAAAATATGTGTGTGAGAGTGATAACTGTTCACACTTGTACTTGTTAATTGTCTTTACAAATGAGAGAAAACAAAAAAATGGATAGTTGAGAGACTGTCATTTGACTATAGCACTTTTGTAATGGAAAAGTTGAGAAAAGACACGGTAGAGAAGGTACATGGATTTGATTGGATTTTTTCTCAGGGTGTCTAGGAAATCAATAGTTTTAGTCATTCTTCGGTAGCACATTCTTTGGTAAATGTGCCACTGGTGTGATTGAGTCAAATCCTATCTGTCTTGTTTTTTTCCTTGAAAGTTAGGAAAATGTTATCATTCTCTAGAAAATTGTGTTTTAAACAATCCTGTGTTTTTGTCCCATAGTAACCTGGTAGTTGAGAATACGTAGAGTGGTGGGATCTCTGTTTCCTTGAAACAGCTTCTTGTCAAGTTGCGATAAACTCCCTGCTACGTGGAAGACAGACCAGACTGCGTGGTTTGTTGGCTCAGCAATCCCCCCACCTTGAAGAACCTGCTTTGAATTGTAAACTCAAAAATGAATCGTGTGATCTCCCCACCCCCTTCTTTTCTTTAGACAGAAGGAGGGCTGCAGAAGTGCTGTCACCAGCTCTGTCTGTGCGGGGTGTGAGCATGGCTGTCCAGGCAGCCTGGTGTAGGTGTGCCCCGTCAGAGCAGCTCCCGGGGAGGCCGGGCTCACTCCCTCCGTGCTGGACTTTTCTCTGTTGCCTAATGTCCACTGGCCGCCAAGGTCTGTAGAGGGTGGCTCAGGATAATAGTTGAGAGTGGAGGTGACCCCCACCCCATCCTTTGATTTCTTCAGAAAAGCGGGGCTGCAGAGACAATGCTGCAGAGACAATGACGGTGGAGGCAGGCATCTGCTGTTTGTTCTGCACCCGAGGCTGGCTTGGAGCGGGGGTGCTTCCTGCCCTGCAAACCAAGGGCACAGGTGTGCCACTGATGACCGAGTCTGCTGCTGGCTCTGCTGTGTCTTCCAAGGAGGGGACCTCATGGTTTGCTTACGCAAGAAGTATCTAATCCCACCAAGGAGTAGGTTGCGTATTTGTTGTTCCCAAAGTGCTGATTTGCCCAGGGCAGTGCTATTTCACACAGCCTGTTGTAGATGCCTTAACACCCACTAATGGTTTTTAGTGCCCACTCTGACTTGTCATCCAAGCCAGGAAACTTGTGCAAGTCAGAGTGGGTGCTAAATGACCAGAGTCATTCAGAGGAAGGTTCATACTGTTCTTTAATGAGTATTCCAGTGCACTAAAATATGTTGACATGAAAAATATTTTTATATCATAATTGAGGCATAATTGATGTCCAATAAACTGTAGTATCTAAAGTGTACAGTTTGATGGGTTTTCTCACACACATACACTGAAACTGTCCCCACAGTCAGGATAACAAACATTTCCACCACCCTGAAAATTTCCTTGTAGTCCATTCCCCTTTCTGTGCCCCTCCCAGGCACACATGGATCTTTTTCTGTCCTTGTAGATTAGTTTGCATTTTATTTTATTTTTTAAGAATACTATACGAATATAAATTGGATAATGCAGTATGTACTTTTCTGTCTAGCTTCTTTGACTCAGAGGTTTCAAAACCTTTGATAGTGGTTTTGAAATTTTTCATGTCGAGTATATCAATAATTTCCTTTTTATTACTGAGTAGTAGTTCATCGTATAGATGTTGTACAGTTTGTTTATCCTGTTGGGCATTTGGGTGGTTTCCAGTTTTGAGCTATTACAAATAAAGCTGCTATGAACATTTCAATACAAATCTTTGTGTGGACATATGTTGTCATTTCTCTTGGGTAAATACCTAGCAACAGACTTACTGGGTTGTATAACAGGTATATGTTTAAGTTTTTAAGAAACTGCTAAACTTAAAGTTTATCTCATAGAAGTAGAGAGTAGCATAGTGGTTACTAGAGGCTGGTGGTGGGGGGCGGTGCAGGTAGGGAGAGAAGGTCAGTGGATACAAAATTGTAGCCAGATTGGAAGAATAAGACCTAGAGTTTTACAGCACTGTAGGGAGACTACAGTCTACAGCAAATTATTGTGTAACTCTAAGTAGCTACTAGAGAAGATTTTGAATGTTCCCAACACAAAAAGGTGACACAAATGTTTGAGGCGATGGATGTGCTAATTACCCTGACATGATCATTGCACACTGTATAAATGTACCCAGATATCACATTGAACTCCATAAATATATACAATAAACATGGATCAACTAAGAAAAAATATAAAGAAAAAAAATTCAGAGACAGAGGTTTATTAGAGGTTACTGGAAACTGGTGGAGAAGGAATAATGGGAAATTATTGCTTAGTGGGTACAGAGTTTGGGTTTAGGATGATGGAAAAGTTTTAGAAATGTTACAGGGCACACAGGTCTGGCTGCCTGTCAGATTTTATTGAGGAGGACTGGTGACCTGAGGAGAGATGTTTGGCAAACCCATCTCTCACATAAACCTGAAGGAGAATGGCTAGACTAAAACCATCTCCCAGACTCCCAGGTTTACTAAGGGGTTTTTAAAGAGGGGGCTGAGTGAGGGAATGGAATGCGGAGAAATGAAAAGCAGGAGGAAAGGAGATATGAGCTGTGAGGGCTTTATGCAAGGTTGCTGGTGCACAGTCTCGCCAATGCTCCATCTAGTTTCTGCTCCTGTCCCTGATGTTATCTCAGGGTCCTGCTAGAGGGTGGAATCAGCACAGCTTTACTGATGTCTTCCTTGGTTTTCCAGTGTCTGGATAGTATGTGCAAATCTGTAGCTCCAGGCTAGCTGGAAAACGACTTTATGTTCATGTAAATAACGCCATCTTGTCCTATAACCAAGGTTCAAAACATCAACTAAGCATGGGAAAAGAGGGAACTCAACACAAATGCATGCCAAGAAAAAAAAAAACAACAACTCATTTTATAATTTGCCTACAGTCCATGCAGTTTTAGGTCTCAACATGGCTTCAGTCCTGCTCACTTTAACAGAAATACATAGAGGTGATGGTCACACAGCATTGTGAATGTAATTAATTCCATGAAATGGTATGTTTAAAAATGGTCAAAATGGCAAATTTTATGTTATGTATATTTTACCACAATATAATAATAAGAACAAAAAAAGAAATTGCTAAACGGTTATCCACTCATTTTACATTCCCACCTGCAGTGGATGAGAGTTCCAGTTGCTCTACATTCTCACAGACATGTGAGTGGTCAGTCTTTTTAATTTTAGATGTCCATGTAGATATGCAGTGTTATCTCATTGTGATTTTAATTTCCATTTCCTTGATGACTCCTGATGTTCTTATTGGCCAATTGTTTATCTTCTTTTGTGAAGTTTATGCTAGACTCATTAGTCCATTTTTGTATTGGATTTTTGTCTTATTAATGAGTCATAAAAATTCTTTGTATATTCTGGGTATTAGTCCTTTGTCTCATATATGTGTTACAAGTTTTTTTTTCCCAATCCGAGGCTTGCTTTTTTCCTAGTGGCATCTTTAGAGGAACAGAGTGTTTCCTTTTTAGTAGAACTGAATTTACCAATTTTTTCTTTATGGTTCATTCTTTTTGTATTTTATCTGAGAAACTTTTGTCTACCTCAGCTTCTAAAGATTTTCTTTTAAGGGCCAGCCCATGGCTCACTTTGGAGAGTGCGGTGCTGACAACACCAAGTCAAGGGTTAAGATCCCCTTACCGGTCATCTTTTTTTTTTTTTTTTTGTCGTTTTTTCGTGACCGGCACTCAGCCAGTGAGTGCACCGGCTATATGGGATCTGAACCCGCGGCGGGAGCGTCGCCGCACTCCCAGCGCAGCACTCTACCAAGTGCGCCACGGGCTCGGCCCACCGGTCATCTTTAAAAAAAAAAAAAAAGATTTTCTTTTAGAAGTTCTATAGTTTTAGGTTTTAAAGTTAGGATTATGATTGATGTACAGTTAATTTTTGTGTATGGTCTGATATAAGGAGTTAACGTTCATTTTTTTCTGTACTGATGTTCAGTTTTTCCAGCATTTATTGAAGAGACATTTCACTTCCAGTTGATTTACCTTTGTCACCTTTGTGAAAAGTCAGTTGACCTTATATTTGTGAGTCTGTTTCCAGACTTTATATTCTATTTCATTGAACTATATGTCTACACTTACCCTAATGCCACACTTTCTTGGTTACTTTATAGTAAGTGTTGCAATCAGGGTAAGTCCTCTAATTTTGTTTTTTCTTTTTGGTTTTTTGGTGGCTGGTATGGGGATCTGAACCCAGGACCTTGGTATTGTAAGGTTACACTCTAACCAGTGTTTTTCCTTCACACTGCTTTGGTTATTCTGAGTCCTCAGCATTTTCATATAAATTTAAATAATAACTGATCAGTTTCTATAAATAAGACCTGCTGGAATCTTGATTGGTATTGCATTGAATCTGTAGATCAATTTGGGGAGGATTGATATCTTAATAACATTGAGTCTTCCAATCAGTGAATTATTTAGCTCTTTTAAAATTTTAGCAGTGTGTTGTAGTTTTCAGTATAGATGTCTTTAATGTCTTTTGTTAGATTTATTCCTACATAATGTTTTTGTATTTATTAACTAAATGGAATTTATAAGAATTTTATTTCCAGTTTGCTGCTAATATATAAGAATATAATGGATTTTGTGACCTTACAAAATACTACTACTTCTAGTAGTTGTTTTGTAGATTCTCTAAAATTTCTTTATAAACTGTCTTATCATCTGCAAATAAGAACAGCTGTTCTTTCTTTCTTTCTTTTTTTTTTTTTAAAAAAAAGATGACCGGTAAGGGGATCTTAACCCTTGACTTGGTGTTGTCAGCACCACGCTCAACCAGTGAACAAATGGCCATCCCTATGTAGGGATCTGAACCCGTGGCCTTGGTGTTATCAGCACCACACTCTCCCGAGTGAGCCACAGGCTGGCCTACAGCTGTTCTTTCTTTCTGACCTAGATGCCTTTTATTTCTTTCTCTTGCCTCATTGCAAAGACTAGGACTGCCAGTGCAATGGGGAGTGGAAGTATGAAAGCAGGGATCCTTTCATTTTTTTCCCGGTGTTAATGGGAAACAGTTCAGTTTTTCACCATTAAGAATGAGGTTAGCCATAGGCTTTTCATAGATATCCTTTGTCGGTTTGGAGGATGTTCTTTACTTGTTTGCTGATAATTTTTATTATGAATAGGTGTTGAATTTTGTCAGACAGAAGTGTTGCATCTGATGAAGTGATCTTATGGTTTTTCTCCTTTATTTTCTTAAAAAGGCAAATTAAATTGGTTAATTTTCAAATTTAAACCAATCTTGCATTCCTGAGATAAATCCTATTTGCTCATGATGTATTATCTGTTTTATTTATTGTTGGATTCAATTAGCTATTATTTTGTTAAGGATTTTTGCATTTATGTCCATGAGAGATGTTGATTGGTAATGTTTCTCTCTCTCTCTCTCTCTTTTTCTCTCTCATTTTCTTTATCTTTCTTTCTATCTTTTTGTTTTTGTCAGATTTTGGTACTTAAGTTAGCTCCATAAAACATAAATCAGCATCATAAAAATGGAGGGTCAGTGTTCTCCCCTTTGTTTTGTGGTAAAGTTTGTTTATGTTTGGTGTTATTTCTTACATTTTCACTAGAATTTACCAGTGAAACTATGTGGGTATGGTGTTTCTTTTTGGGAAGTTTTTGGTAATACCTTTTGATATTTTTGATAATGCAGTTATTTTTTTTTGTCGGCTGGCCAGTACAGGGATCTGAATCCTTGACTTTGTTGTTACAACACCACGCTCTAACCAACTGAGATAACTGGCCAACCTGATAATACAATTTTTTAATGGATATATTCTATTCAGATTTTTTGCTGCTTATGTCTGCATTGATGCTTTACACATCTTCTTCCTTTTCCCTCTGATTTATGTTTGCTGGAGGGAAAAGTGTAAACTTTATGAGAGGAGGATGTCCTGGGACTTGTAAATGAACCTCTTTCCATTCCAGTGCCCTGGAGCTGTGTCTGGTGCAGAGTCATCCTTCTGTAAATATTCGTTGGGCTGATTGGTTTGTTGTTGCTTTATGTCCATTCCTTGGCATCTCTGGGAAGCTTTTCTGTTTCCTCCATCCACATAGGCTTGTGTGATAGCCATGCCATGACAAAGGGAGATGGCTCCTGAGTCAGGCCAGCTGGCCCAGCCGCCCCGCACGCCGTTCTCTCCTACTGCAGCTGTTTAGATTCCTAGCAGAGTGTCCAGTGTTCCGGTAGACATACCCTGTGAATCAGGGCTTGCCAATAGAGAAAAACATTTTCAACCTTTTTCTGTTCTGGTCATTTAAAATGTTCAATCCTGTAGTTGGAATTACTTCTTTTTATTTTTGCAGTATATTTGCTGTATATTTGAAATACCAGCGGAATAAGAAAAGCCATTGTAAACTTGGTCAGAGGAAACGGATAAACTGTCTCTGAGCATCCAACTAAAATTAGAAAGGAAGTGGTTATAGATGTGGGAAGATTATTCTAGTATGCAGTTGACTTTTTATATGATTACCTGCCTGACTGAGAATGTGATCTGAGCTGCCCTTTCCTGGATAGCTTACAAAGGACAGCCCCTGGACCGAATACATGAATCAGTCAGAATAATCTGGACTGGGCATTTTTCTCTGAGGATATGGCTGCTGTGGCGACATACTCCATTTGGGGCCCTAGCTTCTAGAAGGGTCTATGCCCACTTCTGTCTTTGCATCTTAAGGGGGGGCTGGGTCTTTGTGCACCTGCAGCAGCTACAGAGGTTGGGCTTGGGAGTCAGGGGCTTCCTCATCAGAGCTGGTTCCTAGGAATAACAGCTGTGCTGCTCAGGGTCCTGTGCCCTTCCTGGTCTAGATTCGAAAGACACAGACTGTTGGGAAAACAGAATAATTTAACCAGGCCGCCTCACCTTAGGTCTGGTTGAGAGTGGTGTGGTGCATTCTTTGTAAAGGAGTTGTGTGTGGGTGGAGTTAGTGTGCATGGCAGTGCCACCAGCTGGCTGGTGGGGACTGCCTCAGGCGTGTATGTCTCCCCCCTCCGCCCCCTCCCCGAGTGGCCATTCTTTCCAACCTACGGCTCCAAGGACCTTTTGGCCAGTTACCTAGCTCGTTGACCTGCGTGTGAGGGGTCTGGTGACCCAGCCTGGTGTGTGAAGAGTTTGTGACCCAGTCTGGACAATAGGCTTGAGGGGTCTGTGAGCTCCAGACCCAGCCCTAGTTCGACAATTGGCCCAGTTGGCAGGATTATGGGTAGGTAAAAGAGCACAACACAGCCTCTTATATTAATTAGAGTGCTGAGTTCACATGCCAACACATACTGCTCCCCCAGACCAGAAGGGGCATCAGACAAGCACCAGAAGGGTCATCTAGCCCCAGCTCTGCCTCGTACAAGCAGATGGCCTTGGCGAGTCACCTGTCCTCTCTGGGCATCCATTTCCCAGTGTGTAAAGCGAGGTCAGAACATATGGTCTCACAGTCACAGGCACATGCCGTGAGTGCAACCTCACCTTCAGACTGGTCCTGAGCAGGACCGTGTGACAACTGTGAGACCCAAGAGAAACGTCTCAAGTATGGTGGTCCTTGCCTTGCCTCTGCAGTGCTGTAGCTTCGCTTCACACTGATGACATTTGAAATCTTTCACTGCTAGGTTGTGGTAGGTTTTTAAAAGAAATGTGATAGTCATGGGTTTGAAGATGTTTTCCTTAGAATTAGTTTTGGGGTAGAGGAGATGACTACGCCTTCCATCTTGCATGGTGGATTGGCTGGGAGGGATGAGGCCGTCTCGCTGCAGAGGGAGCAGCTAGCCATTCTTCCTCTGTACATGCAGGGACTGACTTGTCACCCTTGGTTTCCTGCCTAAGAGTTGGTAAGGGACTGGAAGGATCCACACTGTGGATTCTGCCCCTGCTGGCCTAGTTCTTTGCCAGGAGCAAAACTTGAGCACACCCACACACAAGTAGCAGTGTGATCTCAGCAGGAGACATAGTTTGTTTCCCAGACAGTCGGCCTCCCAGACTAAAATCAGTAAAGTGGGAGAACATGGAAATCCTCAGCCCACAGAATAAACTCTGTTTTAATTTTCCATGCAAGGCCTGGATGGTTAGCTTAGATGGTTAGAGTGTAGTGTTATATATATAACACCAAAGTCAAGGGTTTGGATCCCTGTACTGGCCAGCTGCCAAAAAAATTTTTTTTTTCCATGCAATATAGGGGTTCGATGTGTTAAGGAGGTTATGCGGAAGTATATATTATTGTAGTATTTTTTAATTTTGCAAGATTTTTCATTCTAAATTACTTAATCAGTATGAACATACACAGTTTTGGGATGTGACCCTTTGTGGTAACAAGAAGTGTTAAATTATGTATTTATTGAGCAGGTACTAACTGCATGCCAACTGCTCAGGGATTCATCTGGGAACAACAGGACCCCTTCCTTATTGAGCCAGAGGCAGAGAAAAAGGGACAAGGTGCAAATTCTGTTTTTATGCAGCAAATTGTATTTGACTTCTCCAAATCAATTCTGTTCATACTCTTCCCAAGGCATTATATGACCAATGACTTACATTAGGGGTTAGCAGCAAATTTTTTCTGTAAAGGGCCAGATATTTTAGGCCTTGGAGCCTGTGGGATCCCTGGCAGCAACTCGACTCTTGTTTTAGTGCTGCTGTATGGCTGTATGTATGCAGCAGCCATGGACAGGATGTAAATGAGCAGGTGTGACTGTGTTCCTGTAAAACTTTGTTAACAAAACAGGTGGCGGGCCACAGTTTGCCTACCCCTGACTTGTATCCTCAGATTTGATTTGCAGTGTTATTATTTCACCTTACAATTACTCTGTCAAATCAGGCTCCCTTGGTGTTGCTGCCTTTTTGAGTTTAGAATTTTCAATACTTATCTCATGAATTAAATCAAATTTTTATTCTTGGCACCTGGAGGATAAAGAAGACTCCTTTTCTGTGCCTCAGTTTTCTTCTCTTGCTATGATGAAGGTGGTATCTCAACTGAGATTAGGTTTGGAATGTTTAGCAAAAAAATCCAAGTAGCAGTGGCTTGGATAAGGTTGAGGTTTATTTTCCTCTCAGAGAAGAGACCAGAGGCCAGCAGTCTCAGGCTGGTTGGCAGCTGGTGGTGGGCAGAGACCCAGGCCCATGCTGGCTTTCTGCTCAGCTGTTCTTAGAATGAGGTTTCCCCTCTCAAGGTCACCTTGTGGATGCAAGATGCCTGCTGCAGGAGCAAGCCAAGGGCCAGGGTGGCTGCCAGCTGAGTCATTGCCTCAGAGAGCTTTCCTGGAAGCCCCTCCCTGGTGATGGCAGCTCCTGTGTCTCTCTTGCTGTCCCTAGCTGCAGGGTTGGTGGGAGTAGTATATTAGTCTTATCACTGAGATTCTAGGCTTGGCTAGAGGTCAGTAGGATAGCAGGGTCAGTTGATGAGGAAGTGGTATAGGCACCTGGGGGTAATTGTCTCAGGTGTTGGTTTTTGTAGGAAAAAAATGACATAAATTTAAAAACACCTTTTACTGTAGACAATTTGGAAAATACAGAAAAACAAAAGGAAAAGGAAAAAAAAATCCCTCAGTTCCACCACCTGAGATGTGAACTTCCATTTTTCCAGGCTATGTCCTGCCTTTAAAAAAATTTTTCTTTTTTTAAACAGTGTAGGGAAAATATAGGAAAATGGTTGGGGCCCCTCAGATGTTCAGAATCTTGCCGAGCATTTGATGTAAATATGCAGGTGCGCTCAGGTGTTACTTGGTTATTGTCTATGTGCACTGAAGTGTCCTGGGTTATCGGACTTGAGTATAAAGGACGAGTGGCTCTGCTCCACAGCAACTCCCACCACCCGGGATGGCCCCCAGGGAAGTTGCTACTGCTGCCGCCAAAGCCCACGGGATATTCTGGGAGGCCACTGTCACCGCCGCCGCTAGAGACTATTGCTGTAAGCTGCTGCTGCTGAGGAAGCTGAGGACTGAGCTCATGTCATCTGCCAGTGGCTCCTGGGATCTTTCCCAATTATCTGGCTTGTGGACCTGTATGTGAGGGGGTCTGTGGCCCAGTCTGTACAATGGGTTTGAAGGGTCTGTGGGCCCTAGCTTTAGCCTTAAGAATACAATTGGCTACTTCGGCAGCATTCTGACAGTTGCCCTAACCAGATGTATTAGTCAGGGTTATTCCAGAGAGACAGAATCAATAAGATATGTTATAATTATGAGAGGGATTGAAGAAAAGTCCCACGATAGGGCATCTATAAACTGGATGCCAGTAGCGTGGCTCAGTCCAAGTCCAAAGGCCTCAAAACCAGGGAAGCTGATGATGTCCTTGGTGGAAGTCCTGGAACTCAAAAGCTAAAGTCTTGAGCTCTGATGTCCACGGACAGGAGAGAAGAGTGTGTCTCAGTTCCAGCGGATCGAGAGAGAGCTTCACCTTTTTCTCTGTCTTTTGTTGTCTCTGGACCCCCAGCAGATTGGATGGTTTCCGCCCACATTGAGGATGGGTCTTTCCCACTCAGTCTGCTCAGACTCTCATACTAATCTCTGCTGAAAACACCCTCATGGACACACCTAAAAAGATAGCTTTACCAGGTTTCTCAGCATTCCTTCATCTAACCAAGTTGATACCTAGAATTAACACCAGACAAACAGTAACCTCCCCTTTTTTCTCCCAATTTAAAAAATCTTGGTAAAACACGTTGGGCTAGGGCTCACAGACCCTTCAAACCTATTGTACAGACGGGTCACAGACCCCTCACATGCCAGGCTGGGTCACCAGACCCCTCACACGCAGGTTGTAAGCTAGGTATTTGGGAAAGATCCTGGAGCCGTTGACACAGTTGACAGGTTCATTCTAACGCGAGCTCAGTCCTCAGCTTCCTCAGCAGCAGCTTGCAGTAGATTCTGCAGCAGTAGCGCCCCCCCTGGAGCATCCCGGGGGTGGGGGCACGTGGATCAGAGCCACTCGTCCTTTATACTTAAGTCTGATAACCCAGGAACACGTGGGTGCCACACACATCTATATCAGACAATAGCCAAGGAACACCTGGGTACATGTGCACAGCTATCATCTATATCTAATGCTCAGCAAGATTCTGAACATCTGAGGGACGCTGACCATTTACCTTCAATTCACTACAACATAGATAACATAAAATTTACAGTCTTAACCATTTTTAGGAATAAAGTATAAATGTACCCTTCTTATCAATTCTTGTAAACCTTATTTCCCTCCTGTGGCTTCTTGTTTGTTTTCTGGCTGCCTGGTTTACTTAACTATTGGAAGTGTTGAACATGAAAACAGCCTTGAATCAGTTCATAAATAAAGGTGTGGACTATACTTTGTCCTGAGGGTGGACACCTGGCCAGTCAGCAGACGCAGTTGTTCTCACCTGGGTGGCTTTGCTCTGGGAAATTTTATTGTTTAGTCAGGTTGAACTTCAGTGATCAGAAAAGTGGACAGCTGCACATGTTGCTTGTGATTTTTTTTCCTTCTCTTCTGTGATACTTATTAGTTGTAATGTTACTATAGATGCACTTGGGTACTGCTGATTTACCATCAAATAATTCCCCCCACCCCTGCAAAATGGATGAATTATGACAGTGTGGTGGCTGGCAGCAGACTTAAGAATGCCAAAGCATTCCCACTCTGCTGCCTCCATCCAACATCCCTTCAAGACTCACTGTCTGGCTAGGCTAAGGCCTGGAGTCCTCACAGCGTCAGTTGTCTAGCTCTTTGACTATGCCAGTTGTCTAGCTCTTTTACCTGCCAGTCATCCTGCACCAAGTGGGCCTATTGTTGAGCTAGGGCTGGGTCTAGAGCTCACAGACCCCTCGAGCCCATTCACAGGCTGGGTCACAAACCCTTCACATGCCAGACTGGGTCCCCAGACCCCTCACATGCCAGGCTGGGTCACCAGACCCCTTCACTCAGGTCTATGAGCTAGGTAACTGGCCAAAAGGTCCTTGGAAGCTGCAGGTTGGAAAGCATGGCTGCGCTGGGCGGATGCCCGAGGCAGACGCCCGCCTACCTGCTTCACTAAAAACTACTACTTCTCTCTCTCTGCAGAACACAAGAATAGCAACAAAACTAAAAAGATACATTGGCAGGCATGCTTATTTACACACACACACACACACACACACACACACACACACACACACACGCATACGCATGCATGCACGCACGCACTAATTCCACCCACCCACACACATGGACTAACTCCACACACATGCGTGCACTAACTCCACCCACCCACACACAGTTTGCTTACAATGAATGTGCTAAAACCACACCCAATAGTACTGGAGACGAGGGCCCTGACCAAACCACTCTATTTTCCCAACAATCCACCCCTTCAGGGTTGTCGCTGTACAGTCTTTCCTCGTTCAGAATCTTCTGCGATATTCCCTTAGTGAGGATAAATTACCCTTACATTCACACATTACACATTCCATCCCAGTCCTAAAAGTCTTAGCTTGTTACAGCTCCAACTCAAAAGTCCAAAGTGCAAAGTCTCATCTGAGACCAAAGGCATAACTCCTTCCCGCTGTGAACCTGTAAAAATCAAAAACAAGTTTATCTACTTCCACAATACAGTGGGACAGACCTTGGGGACACATTACCATTCCAGAAGGGAGGAATAGAAAGGAAAAACAGTCCCCAAACAAATCCCAAACCCAAACAGGGCAAAGGTTAAGCACACTGGGGCACCTGGACCCCTAAAGCATTGGGCAACTTCGCTCCTACAGCTCTGCCAGGTGCAGCCCATTGAGCTGCCCTGGTGCCTGCAGCTTTTCCAGGCTGGCGCTGCACACTGCCAGCAGCCCCATGGTTCTGGGCTCCTGATGGCAGTCCCGCCATCCTGGCTCCACTAGACATTTCCTCAGTGGGGGTTCTCTGTGGGGGCTCTGATCCAACTTTTCTGCTCCACATTGCTCCATGGATGACCTCCACAGTGTTTCCTCCCCTGCAGCCGGTCTCTGCCTGAGTTCCCAGGCCTTTCCGTACATCTTCCGAAATCTAGGTGAAGGCTGCCGCGCCTCCACTGCTCTCACATACTGCTGGCCTGCAAACTTAACACAATGTGAACACCACCAAGGTTTTTGGCTTTTTTTCTTCAGAGATGCTGAGGCAGGATTGCTCCAGCCAGAGCGGCTGGGATGCAGGGAGCAGTTTGCCAAGGGCATCTGCGCTCCAGGTCTGTTCTCCAGGACAACTCAGTCCTCCTAGGATGGGAGGGGCACTCTCCCAGACTTCTAAAATGCTCTCAGGGCCTGTGATGGGTGCATTTAGGGCTTTTTTCCCCATTGGCTTGGCTCTTATCTTGGCGGTGAGGCAGCCAGATGCTAATGTCCTTAGCAAACAGTTTATCTGCTTCACCCTTACGTTTTTTCTCCTGCTCTCCGCTTTTATATTCTGGCTTTTGAATTTCCTCAGTCAGCTCGGCTTACACCTATTCACTCAGTCTTGGGCAGTTTTTTGCAGCATTCACCCACAGTTCAAACAGCTGCATTCACCCAGTCCAAGGAGTGGCTGCCCTGTCCCTGTGCACATCTGTGGCTCTTTCTGCAGCCCCTGCCTCAGAGACAGGCACGTAGTAATGGAGACTAACTTTTCCACCTTTTCACCAGGTGAAAACATACTTGAAATTCTGCAGTGGCACCCATCCTCGGGTCATCTGCCCATCCGCATGTGGCACTCTTTTCTTGTGTTTTATGGCACTCAGCCGGCCATCGGGTTTAAGTGGCACTCTCCAAGCCTTTTGCCTTCAGACAAATGCAACATGCATTTACTACATAGTCTCTAGAGCACGTTACACCATCCACCCCCAGGTCTCATAGCTGCAGCTGCCAGGGGCTCTCCCTGTTTCTGCTGCTTTAGTGTCTCAGTTTCTTGTGCACAACAGGTCATGCCTGGAGATGCATGGTTTTCCCCAACTCACCACTGGGTTGGTCATCTTCCCTGGTGTGAGAGGCAGGAGTGGCCAGTTGCTGCACACCACCCTCTAGGATAGTCATCCTTGCTTCCAATAACTCTGCTTTCTGCCACAAATCTCAATTAGTTTGCAGTGTAGTGAGCAATTGCCAGGCTCCGATCAGCAGAAAAGTGGCCACCGGGCATCACATGCTCAAGGACAGCCACATATCCTCCTCCTTTCAAGGGCTTTCGGCTCCTGTACCTGCTCAGAATCCTGTCGCAGACTATACCAGTTTGTCTGGCTAGGCTAAGGCCTGGAGTCTCCACAGTGCACAGTGCCGATTGTCTAGCTCTTCCACTGTGCCAGTTGTGGTGCTCTTTTATCTGCCGGTAATCCTGCACCAACTGGGCCGATTGTTGAGTTAGGGCTGGGTCTGGAGCTCACAGACGCCTTAAACCCGTTCACAGACTGGGTCATAAACCCTTCACATGCCAGGCTGGGTCCCCAGACCCCTCACACTCCAGGTTAGGTCACCAGACCCCTTCACGCAGGTCTATGAGCTAGGTAACTGGCCAAAAGGTCCTTGGAAAGCTGCAGGTTGTAAAGCATGGCTGTGCTGGGTGGACGTCTGAGGCAGACGGCCGCCCACCTGCTTCACTCAAAACTACCTTCTCTCTCTCTGTCTCTCTGTCTCTCTGTCTCTGTCTCTGTCTCTGTCTCTCTCCCTCCCCCTCCCCCCTCCCCCCCCCTCAAGAATAGCAACAAAACTAAAAAGATACTTTGGCGCACATGCACACTAACTCCACACACACACAATTTGCTGAACCACACCCACAGGACCTGACGAGGGCCCTGACTAAACCACTCTGTTTTCCCAACACCCACTGCAAGTAGCTTTTGTTTAGATTTCATTATCATTTGGACTCCTTGGTCTTTGAGCTCATGACCCCAAGCTCATTCCTTCTGTGCAGTAGCTGAGGGACACAAGTACATGTTCTTTTCTGCTGTGGTATGTTTCTTTAACAATGGTATGCTGGCCCAGGGCTGACTGCTGAAGCCGCTAGTTGCAGGATGTGACCAGCTTGCTTCCCCCTGTTGGGAAAATATAGAAAAGTGGTCAGGCCCCTCAGATGTTCAGAATCTTGCCGAGCATCTAATGTAAATATGCACATGCGCCCAGGTGTTCCTTGTTATTGTCTAATGTGAGTGTGCGTATGCACCCAGGTGTTTTGGGTTATGGACTTATATAAAGGACTAACAGCTCTGATAGACGGCGCTTTTGGAGACACTCTGGGAAGCCATTAGGGCGGTGAAAGAAAGTGAGCTGAGATGCCGAGTACCGTTTAAGCTTTTTTTTTTTTTTTTAAAAAAAAGATGACTGGTAAGGGGATCTCAACCCTTGGCTTGGTGTTGTCAGCACCACGCCCAGCCAGTGAGCAAACCGGCCATCCCTATATAGGATCCAAACCCGTGTCCTTGGTGTTATCAGCACCGCACTCTACCGAGTGAGCCACGGGCCGGCCTCCGTTTAAGCTTTATTTAAGGGAAAGAATCTGCCGGGCTGTGCTCAAAGTGATGGGCATCCTGGGGCTGCCCTCAAAATGGGGGACAGCACCAGGTATGGGGGTGGTAGAGCTTGTATAGGGCACTAAGGGCTGGCTGATACTATAAAGGAGGGGCATTATGCTAATGTGGAAACCATGCGACCAGGATGGAGAACTGCGCCCTTGTGGAAGCAAAAGGGTTTCTGTTTAAGTCAGGAGGCTTCTTGTAAAGGGAAGGGCGGGGAAGGGTTTGGTGCTGGAGTGGAAGACAAGGCCAGTGGCTATTTTGTGCTTATTGTGTACACAATGGTGCTGGTCACGTCCAAAATCTATCAGGCAGCTTCTCATAACTCTGAATAAAGCCTACTAATTCTTCACCCATGGCTCCCAGGACCTTCTCCTATTACTTAGCTTGTAGACCTGTATGTGGAGGGTTTGTGACCCAGTCTGGATAACAGGCTTGATGGGTCTGTGAGCCCTAGCCCTAGCTTTACATGCCTCCACAGCTCAGTGGGGCCACAGCTCTGCCTTGGAATCGCTTATTGTATCTTGGCTCTTTGTGCATTTTGCCTCTTATTTATTTAAATAAATTTGGCAGCTGGCCGGTAAGGGGATCCGAGCCTTTGACATTGGTGTTACAAGGTGGTGCTCTAACCAGCTGAGCCAAGTCCTCCCTCTTATACATACAGTGACTTTGCTGCAATGATTCCCATTTGTTAAGCTTCCTCACTTTTTTAAAAGTTGAAAGTTCTTTATTTATTGTAGTATTTCCTTATGTAGTTTTCAAAAGTTAGGGTAGCTGTTCCACTTGTGCTTGGTTACGAAGTTGAACAGGTTTTAAGGGGCCATTGTGCACTTCTGCAGAATGTGAGCTCGAATATTGCATTATCGTAAAAAAACTTGTGCTGTGGGTTAAATGTGTCTCCCAAAAGTTCATGTATTGGAAACTTGGCCCCATTGTAACAGTGTTAAGAGAGGGTAGGGAATCCAATTATGGTATTTGAAAGGGGGGCCTTTGAGAGGTGATTGGATCATGAGGACTGTGCCCTCTTGAAGGTATGAGTCCATCATGGAGTAATGAGTTATCATGCGTGTGGTTCTGATGGCATTATAAGGAGATTGAGTGAGAAGGTTAGCTGGCTGGCTCCTGCCATTCCTTGCCATGTGGCACCTTGTGTGGCTGTAGAGAGTCACCACCAAGAGGAAGGCCCTCACCAAATGTGTTCCCTTGACCCTGGACTTCCCATCTCCAAACTTTAAGAAATAAATTTCATTCTTTATAAATTACCCAGTTTCAGGTATTCTGTTATAAGCAACAGAAGCAGACTAATAACAACGTGGGATGTCTTACTGATGCTAAGATTCTTTATCTCCCTCACCACACTTTTTTTTTTGGTGGCTGGCCTGTTCAGGGAACTGTACCCTTGACCTTGGTGTTATCAGCTCTAACCAAGTGAGCTAACAGCTCCTATTCCCTTTTTTATACAAGTAACATGTTTATTAGACATAATTAAGTACAGATAACCCAAACAAATAAGAACCACTCAAAAGTCTTATCACTGCGATTCTAGATATAAACACTATTATATAGATCTGTGATTCTCAAACATGGATAGGGATAAAGGGGGTGGAGGAGGTGAGATTGGACATTTGGAGACACATTGGGCTGCCACACTTGTAGGAGTGGGGGTCGGGGGCCGTATGCTCCTCACATGTGTTGGATGGAGTCCAGGCATGCTGCTTAACATCCTCAAACGCATCCTAGAGTGCTGTAGGAACAGCCCCACAACAAAGAATTATTTGGCCCAAAATATCAATAGTGCTGAGGTTGAAAACCCTGATATAAATACTTTTTCAGGCCTTTGCTATGAATATCAGTAAATGTACAGTCGTTCCCCCTATGTGTGGAAGATTCGTTCCAAGACCCCCAGTGGGTGCCTGAAACTGCAGATACTGCTGAACCCTATATATATGTGTGTGTGTGTGTATATGTGTGTGTATATATATATATATGTGTGTGTGTGTATATATATATATATATATATGTTGGGAAAATAGAATAGTTTGGTCAGGGCCCTTGCCTTGGGTCCAGTTGGGTGTGGTTCAGCATCCTTTGTAAGCAAATTGTATGTGTGTGGAGTTAGTGCGCATGTGTGCCAATGTATCTTTTTAGTTTTGTTGCTATTCTTGTGTTCTTGAGAGAGAGAGAGAGAGAGAGAGAGAGAGTTTGGTGAAACACGCAGGCGGGCGTTGGCCTCGGGCATGCACCCTGCGCAGCCATGCTTTCAAACCTATGGCTTCCAAGGACCTCTTGGCCAGTTACCTAGCTCATAGACCTGCGTGTAAGGGATCTGGGGACCCAGCCTGGCATGTGAAGGGTTTGTGACCCAGTCTGTGAACGGGCTTGAGGCGTCTGTGAGCTCCAGACCCAGCCCCAGCCCAACAATCGGCCCAGTTGGTGCAGGATGACTGGCAGGAAAAAGAGCTCGACAACAGTCGTGTTCGCCTAGCTTTACAGTTGGCATCATGAACAGGATTAAGAGCTAGACAATTGGCCCTGTGAGCAAGATTCCAGGCCTTAGCCAGCCAGACGATATATATGTCTGTTCCTATACATACATACCTGTGATAAAGTTTACTTTATAAATTAGGCACAGTAAGAGATTAACAATAACTAACAATAAAGTAGAACAATTATAACAATATACTTTATTAAAAATTATGTGAATGTAGTCACTCTGTCTCTCTTAAAATATCTTAATATTTTTGGAGCTTGGTTGACTACAGGTAACTGAAACCACAGAAAGCGAAACTATGGATAAAGGGAGACTATTTCATGTTTACAAAAACTGGGATCAATTTATATATTCTATTATATATTCATGTGTCTGTTTTTTCTTTCCCTTTTTTGTGGCTTGCAGTTCTGGGAATCTGAACACGTGGCCTTGGGGCTATAAGGTTGTGCTCTAACCATCTGAGCTAACTGGCCAGCCTGTGTTTCTTTTTTTTTTTTTCTTTCTTTTTTTTTTTAAAAGATGACCGGTAAGGTGATCTCAACCCTTGGCTTGGTGTTGTCAGCACCACGCTCAGCCAGTGAGCAAACCGGCCATCCCTATATAGGATCCGAACCCGGGGCCTTGGTGTTATCAGCACCGCACTCTACCGAGTGAGCCACGGGCCGGCCCCAGCCTGTGTTTCTTCAGTTTATTACATTATGAACATTTTTCTGTGTTCATAAATATTTTTGGTGGCTGGCTGGAATGGGGATCCGAATCCTTAACCTTGGTGTTACAACACTGCACTCTAAACCAACTGAGCTAACTGGCCCATAAATGTGCATTCTCATTACCCTTTTAAAAATTGGTTATAATGGCATTCTGTCATATGAACATGTCCTAACTTATTTCACCAGTCCCCCATTTTTGCAGATGTCAAAGAACAAAATTACAATAAATTTAGTTGAAGAACTCAGTTGGCTTTATTGTGATTCTATAATCAGCTAACACATTATTCCATAAAATAGAATAAGGGTTCCAGTGAACCAAGCAGAGGAGGTTGGTTTCATAAGACAGAAAAAGGCTAAAGAAAGCAGAAACGAAGAACAAAAAGAACAAAAAGCAGATCGGTCACTTCAAAGTCACTTTCCTTGTAAGGTGGTGCTAGGAAAATATAGGAAAATGGTCAGGGCCCCTCAAATGTTCAGAATCTTGCCAGGCATTTGATGTAAATATGCACAAGCGCCCAGGTGTTCCTTGGTTATTGTCTAATGTAATTGAGCATGTGCACCCAGGTGTCCAGGGTTATGGACTTAAGTATAAAGGACTAACGGCTCTGATACATGGTGCTTCTCGGGACGCTCCCGGAGGCCACTAGGAAGGCTGCTCCAAGCTCTGAATAAAGCCTGTTAATTTTTTACCCATGGCTCCCAGGATCTTTTCCTGTTACCTAGCTCGTGGACCTGTGTGTGAAGAGTTTTGTGTCCCAGTCTGTACAGTGGGCTTGAGGGGTTTGTGAGCCCTAGCCCTAGCAATACAGGTGGGGACAGGAAAACAGAATAATAGAAAAATAATATCAGGTTACTTCAGACTGTCTCTTTTGTGTGAGGATTAAAGCAGAGTGAACTTTATTATCATCCCTATTGAAGATTTACACTGGCCGTTCAGGAAATTAGCTGTTATCTTTCTCCTGACTTCTCAGAAGGTCTGACCCCAGCCTAAGTGACATGGAATTTAGCAGGGGTGAGTCCATTTTGATTTTTAGTCTGGTCTTTTGGGACCTAGTGCAGGAGCTTGGTCCAAAACAATGGCCTCCTGTAATTTTTATTTAACAGAGATCTAGGTCATTTCTAGTGTTCTCCTATTGTAAACATGTTTGCTTGTATATTTTGTCTTCTGCATGTAGGTTTACTATTCCCAGCCCTCTTGGGGTGCCACCTTTAAATCTGAGGTGTTTTCATGGGTAATAATATTCCCTTCCTCCCAAAGGCTTTCACCTCTATCACCAAGCTTTAGAGTCTCTAATCTCTAAAGTTTCCTCACAGTGTTGAGCACATTTCACAGCTTAATGAAGCACTGTTGAAATATTGAATAGATAAGTAACACCAAGTATTTTTGTCATGTTTCATTTTTAGGTGGAACTTTCATTTTTTGCTTAATTTTACTTTTTTTTTCTTAAAAAAAAAAAAAAAAAAAAATCCAGGCCGGCCCGTGGCTCACTCGGTAGAGTGCGGTGCTGATAACACCAAGGCCACGGGTTCGGATCCTATATAGGGATGGCCGGTTTGCTCACTGGCTGAGCGTGGTGCTGACAACACCAAGCCAAGGGTTGAGATCCCCTTACCGGTCATCTTTTAAAAAAAAAAAAAAATCCATCTTCTGGTAGCTTACATGTGATTTTAACTTCTTGCTGAGTTGGCTTTCCTCCACGCCTTGGCTTCCTGAGTTCCTGGGGAGGTGGGAACGGATTAGGGAAGAGGGTGCCCTGCTGGCACCATGCTGTGGGTGGCACCTGTCAGCTGTGAGGGTGGGGACACCCTCCTTGACCCCAGGCTGCCCTGAGACTGGAGGTAAGGTATAGCCCAGGAGAGGAAGTGCGTGCAGCCATCAGTGCCTGGCTTCCCTCTCGGGCCCAGGCAGGGCAACGTGCCGAGGTGTCAGTGTGGGCGCTTGACACTGTGCTGCAGAGGGCCAGGCCTGTGCTCTGGGCTCTTTCCACATGGGGACCTCCAGGAGCATGTGTGTGTGGTCGGACTATTTTTGTGTCTTGTGTGGTGCTCCCTAAGGAAGTCTGTTGTCAATGCACAGCCCAGCTGTTTTGAATGGTCTGTCTCTGGGGGCTTCCAGGTGGGGAATTGTGTACAGGGAATCCAGGGTTTGGAGCAGCATCAGAACAGCAGGATATGAGTAACAGGAAGTGACAGAAATGACCAGGGCGCCTGATGCTTATTCTCGGCCACCTTTCCAGGCTCCACAGACCGGGGAGCTATATTTAGCAGAGTGTTTCCAAGTTCCTAATCCTGCCCATGACACTGTCCCTTTGCTCCTGTTTTGGTCAGTGGCTGAATTGTGTGGTGCTGATTTGCTACTCGGACATCTCCAGTCTGCTTCCACCAAATTTAAAACTTGCTTTTTGTTTCTGCCGGTCACTTTGATTCTGGTTCATGTGGAACCAGTGGGAAATGTTCTGAAGGAGGAAAGCGCAAAGCACAGCAGAGCTCCAGGTGACGGTGAGCGGTAGACGGGGGAGGCTGTTCAGGCAGTGAGTTAAAAGGTGAGGATTTGAAATGAAGCACATGGATGGAATTGTACAGTACTGGAGACTCTCCAGAGGGTTGATTGTTGGTTTGTGTTTCTTAGAAGTTTTAAAACTATAGTCTTGGTAGTGTGACTTATCCCACATGCTAGAAACATTCTTTGGTCCAGCAGGTTGAGAAGCTTCTCTGTGGAGAGTTCCCATTGTCTTAAGTTTTGAAACAGGAGAAAATTTCCCCCCAGCCCTCCAAAACAAGGACTGCAGAGCCTGGACGTTGTCTACCCAGATTCATGCTGCTTTAGGTGTGTAGGTGAATTATCACCTGGTGGTGTCTGTCTAACCCTCTCAGATGGTATAGGACACATGTTTCTATATGCTTTGAGAACCCTCAGAAAGGAAGTTTCTGGGGTGTGATGTCAGTTTGCGGTGGCCTAATGATTCACGGCAGGGGGTGTGTTGGCAGAGAAGGTGTTGTTCTGTTGGTTCCCTTTAAAAGCGTCTCTCTGAGAGATCGCGACAGTACCTGCCTTTTCCTCCCATCATAAAGCACCAGCCTTGTTTTCAGATATGCAAGCAGCTATTTAGGATTCAGGAATTGACTCTAGGGTGAGAAATTTGAGAGGCGAGTTAAGAGCATTTGTGTCTGCCATGAAATGTATGGCGTCAGCGGGGCCTGGCCAGGGTGTGGAAGAGCCCTGGGAGCACACGTGGAGGGCTTTGGGTGGTGAGTCCCGGGTGCTGGCTTCGACACCCCGCAGCATGGTTTTATCAGCAGAATCCATCCACATCCGCCTGGCCTGGTTTCCAGCTGACCCCTTACGTTCTATGTGGCTCAATTATAAATATAAGGCATGGTTATATTGTGTGTGTCTATAGTTCTGGCTTGAGTGTTTTAGCATATTTTCGTGGCAAAACATTTAAAACATTCAATAAGTATCACAATGAACAACTTCGTACATTTCCAAGCTAGAGAAATAAACATTATGGATATAATTGAAGCCCTTTGTATTCTCTTTTCTATTGTAGTCCCCTCCTGCCCTCCCCTGCCAGGCGTCACCACCATTCTGAGTTTGGTGTTTACCATTTGTATGTTTTTATATTTTCTCTACACATGTCACTTTAAAGAATAATACAGTATTGTTTAGCCAATTTTAACATTTTGAATAAATGGTATCATTCTGGACATCTCCTGCAGCATTGTGTTTCCAAGGTTTAGCCATGTGGATACATCTATTTTTATTTAAGTGTTTCAAGGTTTAAAACAACTGGCCCCTTATTCCTGGAGTTAAATCAGAATTTCTGGGGAGTGGGGTGTGAATCTCAGCACTGTGTAGAATGCAGCTCAAGTTGAGGACCACAATGCTAGTTTCTGTGGCTTGTATGTGCTCCAGTGTATACAAATTGTACTGCTGACTCATGTCTTCCCAGATTTCACTGTTGTAAGCAACGCTGTCATGGACATTCTTACCCATGTCTTCCTGGGCATGTGGGCAGAACAAGAGTGTGTTTCTCATGATAGAAGTGCTAGGTATGCCCATCTTCATCTTGACCAGATATATCAGATTGCTCTCTAAAACTATATATTTTTAAACTACCACCAGCTGTGGTAACATGTGAATGATCTCATTTCTCCAGTGTCTTTTTTTTAATGTACCAAACTGATGGCAAATGAAGACCTCATGGGTGAAATGAGACATTGGATACGGATTTTAATAGGCCCCTTGACCTCAGCAAGTCCAAAATGGACCTGCTGATCCCCCCCCACCCCCCCTGGATGGCAGCCACACCTCGCCAGCTGTGCCGAGGTCACTGTACACTCCCCTTTGTCTCATAGCCCGTGCCGTCTGCAGGACAGCCTGTTGCTCTCAGAATACATCCAGAGTCCATCCCCTCTCCTGGCCTTCATCTCTTGATGGGATGCTGAGGAGCCTCCCAGAGGTTTCCTGACTTCTGCACTGCCCCCTACCGTCAGTTTTCAGTAGAGCAGCCAGAAGAATGCTTTTTAAACCTGGGTCAGATGTCAGCTTTCTGTGCAGAAGCTGCCATGGCCCGCCATTTCAGGTGAAGTAAAAGCCAGAGTTCTCAGATGGCTGCAGGGCCCTTGGTGGCCCTGGTGCTGTTCTGGCTGGTCCTGGCCCTGCGCCACCTCAGCTCTGCCTCCCGCCTGCTTCCTTGCCTCCTCCTAGTCCTTGCTGTGGAGTCTCCTGGACCCCCAGGCCTGCCTTTTATGGTCTCCCTTTTTTCATAGCACTCCTCACCAGCTGCTAGCTACTCTGTGTATTTCAATTCTTTATTATAGTGTTTATTTACTGCCAGTGTTCGAATGTAACTATCATGGGAGCAGGGATCTTATCTGTTTGTTGTTCAAATGAGAAACTGCCTGAATTTATCTTTGAGGAAGAACTGGGGAAGAATTTTTTTTTTTTTTTTTTTTTTTGGTCAGCTGGCTGGTACAGGGATCTGAACCCTTGACCTTGGTGTTACAACACCGTGCTCTAACCAACTGGGCTAACTGGCCAGCCAGAAATGAAGAATTGGGAACCCAAAGATGAGAGATGATTGTGGGAGAGGAGGTAAAGTTGGGGAGTGGTTTCTGACATGGGAGGCTGGGTGCATCGTGGCAGAGGCACCGGCCTCTGGGGGGCAGTCAGTGGCAGGAGAACCTCCAGGCTCCCTGGGTGTGTAAGTGGGACCCCCGAGGGACCTGGCCGGTGGGCAGTGAGGTCTGTGGGGCTGTGGAGGAAGCTCCTTTCTGAGCCCTTGTTTTCGTGGTGTCTCGAGTCACTCCCAATGCGCATGCTGGCATTGGCACAGGTAGGCGCTGGGCCAGCCTGCCCACCTAAGGAGGTGTGTTATTGTTTGAGGGCAGGAGCCTGTGTTCTGACCCCCTCTGTGCATAGCTGATCTCTGTGGTGACATAGCTCCACTGGTTCCTCAAGCACCATTGTGTTTAGGAACGAATCCTGACATTCCCCATGCTCTGCTTTGTGTAGGCTCTAGTGCCCAGGCCACGTGTCATAGCCCAGGTGCAAAATGAGCAGGTCAGTTGGTGGCTGGTGGCACACGGTCTGTGGCACTCCTGTGTGTGCTCTGAATCAGATGCTGTTGACACAGGTGGAGCAGCTCGTGCTTTCACCCAGCCTTGCGTACGTACAGGACCTGGTCTGGTTTTCTTTCAGAATGTGTTCCAAAGGTATAGCTGCATAATATCTTCTTGGCAAGTCAGAGGTTTCATGTATTTTCAGAGCCTACAAATACAGGATTTACAAGATAAGACTACACTCTTGTGCTGAGTGAGACCGCATATGCCCTTGTCCTTAAGAAACAGCATTGTTCTGCAGTTACCCCTTGGTTATCCCAGTTTAAACTTAAACATTGTTGATTGTGGTTACTTATTTTTAATTAAACTTTCTGTTTTGAGATCCTTTGTACCCCTTACCCAGTTTCCCCCAGTGGTAATGTCTCGCACAACCATAGCACAGTATCATGCCTAGGATATTGACATTGTTACAGTCAGGATCCAGAACGTTTCCATATCCACAGATATCTCTCTTGGTGCCCTTTTATAGCCTCAGGTACGTCCCTCCTTAACCCCTGGCAACCACTAACCTGTTCTCTATTTCTACAATTTTTGTTATTTCAAGACTGTTGTATAAATGGAATTATATGCACGTAACCTTTGGGATGATGATGATTTCCCCCCCCCCCCACTCAGTGTGATATCCTGGGGATTTATCCAGGTTGTTGTGTGCATCAGTAGTCAGTTCTTTTTATCACTGAGTAGTGGTCCATGGTACTGGTGTGCTGCAGCTTAATTGTTTTACCCACTGAAGGGCATCCGAGTTGTTTCCAGTTTTTGCTGAGTATGAATAAAGCTGCTGTAAACATTCATGGATAGGTTTTTGTGTGAACATAAATCTTAGTTTCTCTGGGATAAATGCTAAAGAGTGTAATTGCTGGGTTGTATGGTAGCGGCATGTTTGGTTTTTTAAAAAACTGCCAAATTGTGTTGCAGAGTGGCCATACCATTTCACATTCCAGTGAGCAGTGTGATCCAGTTCCTCTGCATCCTCTCCAGCATTTGCTGTTGTCACTATTTTTTATTTTAGCCAGCCTAATAGGTGTGTAGTGGTCTCTCATTATGGCTTTAGTTTGCATTTCCCTAATAGCTAAAGATGTTGCATATCTTTCCATGTTCTTATTTGCCACTTGTATATTCTCTGACATGGGGGATGTGACAGGGATACAAGTTCCAGCTCTACGTGGCCGCATCTGGACACCATCCTGCAGATGGGTACTGCAGCACCTTGATGTGGCCTGGCAAGGTGGGGGAGGGCCACAGTTTTCTGTAGTGTTGGCTGGAGTACAGTGGCTATCGACTGCTCTGCTGTTACTGACTTTCGTCAGGCTGCCCTCTTCCTGGTCCTTTGGCTGGAAAGAGCAGACTTTTGTTGGGGCCTTTTTTTTTTTTTTTCCCCCCTAGTCCCTTTGGTGTTTCCAGCTACTCGCCTCTTTAGTTCCAAGTCTGGGATATATGAGGCAAACAGAGAACTCAGATAACTCACACCATGCCATTGTTTGGGCCCAAGACCCTAGTCAGCCTGCTGCCTTCTCTCTACCTTTCAGGTCTTCTCCTGTTTATTTTCTAATGTCCAAGGATTTTGGATAGAGGAGTAGGAAAAAGTACATCCATGTCATATGAACTTGGACCAGTGAAGAGTGGACAGCTCTGCATCCAGGCCCGAGTGTCTGCCCCCGTCTGTCCTGTGCTTCTCTTGTGGGGCTTTTGGACCGGGATGGGCTCAGGGCTTCATGTTTATAGCTTTTAAGGATTTTTGGTTTGGCCTGTGGTTCTAGCATGACACAGTTTGCAAGATCTTGGCTTTTTTTGTCATTTAAGGAGTCATTTACAAGTGAGATGTACATTCAAATCGGTGGTTGGAAATGGTTGGACAGGGCAGTGCTGTTTTGGGGATGGTGATTAAACCTCCTGGTGAATCAGTGAGCTGCCTTCGTCATTATCCTCTAGATCTTATTTCTCCACCTTCTATTTTAAACTCTTAGGAAAGCTGGTCCTAGTGGGAGGGGCAGCCAGTCCTGTGATTTAATGAGATATCAGTTTCATCCTTGTGCTAATTAATCCTCCAAGCCAATCATCCTGCCCAAAAGAAAATGAAATGCACCAGACTGCTTTTGTTCCGAGTGAGCCTAGGAGAGCTCTTGTTGAGTGCCCGGCCCTTCCCTGTCTTCTGCCCTGCTGTTCCTGGTCTCATGCACTTTGCAGTCTTGTCTACCATCCAGGTGAGAAGCTGCTTCTGGGTAGAGGCTGGGAGCCTGGCCTGCCTAGGGTCCTGGACCTTCCATTTCATTCTCAATAGGACTTTGAGCAGTTCCCTTGGCCGGGTTCAGTTTGCTCTCATGGTACCTACTTCATTAGGTCGTGCAGAAGATGAATTGAGGAAGTACCTGTAAAACACTCAGCAGATTGCCCGAGACGTTGTGAGTGCCTTGTCCATGTTGGCTGCTATTGTCTTTAACGTCCTTGCGGCATGGTCCCTTGCTCTAGCAGCTATTGTGTGTGTAAGTCAGAGTGCACCCTTTTCTGCATTTGTAAAGTTGTGTCTGTGTGTCTCCAGCATGTCTCCTTTTCCACCATGATTTCCCAAAGGTCACTGCCATGTTTTAATAACCTCCTTGGCTGATACTTCCCAGGACATTGGAAGATAATTTGTCTGAATTGGGTGTCTTGAACTCGTTTGGAATAGCTAGGTACTTTTTCATATCTCTTGGGAGGTGATAGAGTTTGATGTGTTGTCCCCTCCAAAACTCACGTGGAAATTTGATCCCCAATGTGTCAGTGTTGGGAACTGATTGAGTCATGGGGGCGGATCCCTCATGAATGGATTCATGCTCTCCCTGGGGGAGGGGGGAGTAGTGAGTGAGTTCTCGCTCTGTTAGTTCCCGCGAGAGCTCATTGCTTAAAAAGACCCTGGCACCGTCTCTCTTTCTCTTGCTTCCTCTTGCCATGTGATCTGCTTGTACCCACTGGCTGCTACCACTTTCCACCATGAGTAGAAGCAGCCTGAGGCCAGTGCCAGATGCAGCTGTCCCAGAATCGTAAGCCAAATAAACTTCTTTTCCTTATAAATTACCCAGCCTCAGGTATTCTGTTATAGCAACACAAAACGGACTAAAACAGGAGGTCATGTGCTTGTATGAAGGAATAGAAGCAAAAGTTTTTATTTTAAATACTACTTTTTTGTTGTTGTTGTTGCCGGTACTGGAATCCAAATCTGTGACCTTGGTGTTATAAGGCTGTGCTCTAACCAACGAAACAAACTGGCCAGCCCTCAAATAGAACTTTTAAAGCTTTTTTTTTTTTTCTCATTAGCATATATTATAAACTTAAGACTTTCTTTTTTAATAGGTATTTTTTGAATAGGTAATACATGCACATGGTACAGAAATCGTAAGAATAAAATGGTATGAAGTTTTGGCAGCCACTCAGCGGCCTCAGTAGAGGTGACTAATACTACTTTTTCCTCTGCACCCGTACTGTGCCGGCAATTTGCTTTTATTACTTAACAATATGTCTTAGAGGTTGTTTTGTATAAGTACAGATTAGCTTCAGTCTTTTTAATGGCTCTGTAGTTTTCCATCATATGAACGTGTATCATGATTACTGCAGCCAATCTCCAGTATTGTTTGGTACCAGTAAATATTGATAAGTATTTGAGTAGTTTCCAATCTTTTGCCTTTACAGTCAATGCTGTCACGAATCACCTTGTATATACAGTCTGTGATTTCTCATGAGGATATAGGGCAGGATAAATTTATAGAAGCACTATTGCAAGACAAAGATATATATTTTAAGGGTTGATAGGTTTTACCAGGTGTTTTCCATAGAGGTTATATTAATTTGTGCCCCAATGTATGAGAGTCAATAGACCATGTTATCAAACTTTTGAACTTTGTGAATCTGGTTGATGAAAAAGAAATGGCATCTTGTAATTTTAATTTGCATTTATCTTATGAGTAAAATAGCATTTTTTCATATGTTGAAGGTCCATTTCTTTCTTTTTTTTTTTTGTCTTTTTCGTGGCCGGCACTCAGCCAGTGAGTGCACCGGCCAGTCCTATATAGGATCCGAAACCGCGGTGGGAGCGTCGCCGCGCTCCCAGCGCCGCACTCTCCCGAGTGCACCACGGGCTCGGCCCTTGAAGGTCCATTTCTAACACTATTTCAATGCAGCTCTGTCAGTCTCTCATATTCATATACTTTTGTCTTCTTCTGCCTATCTCTTGCACATTTAATTTTTTAACCAGATTTTGTCCAAGAGTCTGCGCAGCTATGCACATTTACTGTTGAGTTATATGGTTAACTTTATGTTTTTGAGAAATTCCACATTCTTTTTACCAATCATACGTATGTAGAAGTGCACTTGTTACAAGCATACAATACAGCTTGACCAATGTTCCCCAACATGGAGGAGAGCATTAGCAGCCCCCAGGAGCCCTCCTGTGTGCTCCTCCCCTCAAAACAACTGCTAACACCAGAGATTAGTTCTGCCTGTTTTTTTTTTTTCCCTTCAAACTTTAATGCATAAGGATTATGCAGTATATGTTCCTTTGTGTTTGGCTTTTTCCCACTATTATAAGATTCATCACGTAATGGAGTGTAGCAGTGGTGGTTCATTTTCACTGCTCTGTGGTCTTCCACTTTGTTAATATAGTACATTTTATTTGTCGACTCTACCAACCCTGGGCATTTGGGTTGTGTCTGGTGTAGGCCTGTGCAGAGTAACGATGCTGTGAATATTTTTGTGTATATCTTGATGAGGAAGACACATGCTTGCGTTTCTGTTGGGTGCATTAATGGAATTGCTGAGTCACGGGGGATTTATAAGTTCACCGTTTTCTGAAGTACTTGTGCCGGATTGCACCTCCGTAGCACTTGCTGTTGTCTGTTTCAGTTCAGTCACTATGAAAGATGCATCACCCTGTAGTTTCAATTTCTACTTCCCTAATGGTTAATAAAGTTGAGCACTCAGTAAGTGCTTTATTGGCCATTTTTGAAATAATCACATCTTTTGGGCATTTTTTCTATTAGTTGGTCTGCTTTTTTCTTACTTATGTTTAAGTTCTTTTACCTTCAGGAGAATTCCAGCAAGAGTCTTAATAGTTCATGCCTGTTTGTGGCTCTTCTAGTCTACCCCGGTTCCTGTGGGACGTGCAGCCCCCGTTTTCTCTGCCCTTCCTCTGTGGCAGCCTTTCTGTTCCTCTCTCTGATTGTCCCAATGCAGGGCCTGGGTGTGCTTTCGCTTGCCAAGTTGTGGATTCCTGTGCAGCCAACTGTCTTGTGTGTAGTG
Organism: Cynocephalus volans; assembly: GCF_027409185.1. NCBI lineage: Eukaryota > Metazoa > Chordata > Mammalia > Dermoptera > Cynocephalidae > Cynocephalus > Cynocephalus volans. Next base: position 295,313,792 of record NC_084460.1, read on the forward strand.
TGACACTGCCCCTTCCCTTGGTACCAGGTCTGTTTATTCCTTCATGGGCCCCGGCCTGCAGAATCTCTGTGATGTCACAGATTTGTTCTACCAAGTTCACTTTATTGCCCTACTTTTCATTTGCATTTATCTTTGAAGTTGATTTACTTATGTGAGCTGTTTATTACCTTGCAAATTTGCTTGAAAAATGTGAGCATCTTTTGGTCTTAAGTCTTTTCTGTGTGAAGGCTAGATTTTGGAGATAGTTCTGGCTTTTTTGCACCATTCTTTGGTGGCTGGTAGCTGTGGTATTGGCTGCAGTCCAAACGAAGGGACACTCGGTAGTCCCGAGAGCCTCTCCCTTGTGTCCTGCCTTCTTCCTGCACAGTGAGCAGCCAGGAGGGTGTAGCCTGAGGCTCCTCCAGCCCCAGGCTCCTCGCCTGGGTCCTTCCTGCCCACAGTGTCTTCCAAGCCAAGGGACTGAGCAGGAAGCGCTGTCCAGAATTTCTCTCAGACTCAGACCCCTGAAGACACCCACCCTCCCCCTACCAAGGGTTGGGATGAGGCTGGTGTCACGGGGACAGTGCCAGAAAGCAGGGCTCCCATGCCATGCCCACTGGCTGGTATTGGGGCTGTGAGTGCTATTTGGGAGCTTGCCAGGAGGGGTGCTCCAGGGAACTGGAGACAGGGGCAGGGCCCGGCAAGTCAGTCATGCATGTGCACCTGGGGACTGGCATAGGTAGGCAGGGCTCAGTTGTGACCAGGTTGTGGGCAGCTCAGAAATATGGATTCTGTCCCAGAGGTGGCAGGGCCTGACTGGTGAGAACTGGGGGGTTGATTTTTACTTGGTGGGACTCTTCTGGGACTATTCTCATGATTTGGGAAGGTGTACTGTTGACACCAAAGTGGTCCCAAGGAAGGCGATGTCCACTTGGGGCTCTGACTCTTGGTTATATCAAATAGATAATACCCAAAGATGGAGGACTTGGAACCTGAGGTGACTGACAGTGACGGCGGGAGGCTTAAGTGTTGTCCTAATACTTTGCGGGATCTTGCCAACCTACACCTCACAGCAAGACTAGGATGCGACCGTGCTGATAATAGCCCCTGTTTTCAGATGGGGAAATGGAAGCATGGGACAGAAAAGCACCTGCTCCAGGTTCCACAGCTGACAAGGGCTTCAGACGCCAGGGCCTAAACCCCGTGCCAGGTCCTGTGCACGCTGGATCCCGTTCAGTCCCACCACAGCCCTGCCAGGGAGCCGTTATCACCCCCCTTTCCAGAAGAGAGACAGTTAGTGGCCAGGCAGGGTTCAGATCCGTGTCTGTCTCAGGCTTCTTCACAATGGAGCAAGCACAAGTAAGAGTTTTTTTTTTTTTTTTTTTAAAGTCAAACCCTGGGTTCTTGGACATTCATCTGTTGCTCAGTGTTTATGTAAACACTTTCACTGCTTAAGAAAATGATGACATTCATCATTTGTTTCATTAACTCGCTCTCTTTAAACATAGCAGTTTTGTCTATAATTTGCTGCCCAGTTGTGCTTGGTACCTGGTACCCATGTTCCAACCCACCCCCGCAAGCTGCTTAGACGATGGTGGGTGCAGACGTGCATTTTGTCAAACAGCCTAGCTGAATTCTGGAGTAATGTGGGCACGTCATCTTGTAAAGGTTGTCACGGCAGAAGTAGACATAAGACCTACAGTAGAATGGGACATAAAAAATCTCATGGTTCTCATCTGTAAATATCCTGTTGCATACTCCTGAGTCATGCAAAGTAAAGTACGTTATCTTTCTCTTACTGTATTTATTACACAGGTAAAAGTGTTCAAATATTGAAACTCACCCCAGAGTGAACAGTTGAGGGCATGTTTGCTCAGACTTTAGAGACAGGCAGTGACTGATACACAGGCAGAAGCCCTGACCACCGCTGACTGCACCCACCAGCCCCCCGTGCACGCTCCGCTTTGCTGCCTTCATGGCCCGGGCCAGTATGTGTGGTGGTTGTCTGTCTGTCTCCCCAGTGTGAGTTCCATGTGGGTAGGAACCTCACCCGTCATGTTCTTTGAATGCCGGGTCCACAACAGATACTTGGCCGGTGTTTGCTGAGCCAATGGACGTTGTCAATGGCGGGATGGAGGTGCAGAGAGCAGCAGCCACCTCCCACTCTGGCCTCAGGAAGGCATGGCTCCTCCAGTCTTCCGTTTTCTTGGTCTTTCCTTCTCCCTCACCTCTCCTGACTCTACTGCTTTCTGTCCCCAGCCTACCCTTAAGTTTGCTCATCCCAATAAACCTGGGTATGTGATAGTGAGTGAGCCATGCATGGGAGACCCAGTTCTGCTCACCCCACTCTGTAATGAAAACTAATCACTGGAGAGAGAATCTATAACACATGGTTCCTGCATTTTCTGAGCTAGAAACATGACCATCTGTTTGTTTGTTTGTTTATTTATTTAGGGTGGGGGAGGGGAGGCTGGCTGGTACAGGGAATGATCATGTAGTAATTTAAGTTGGTTGTTCCTAAGTTGGGTCATCTTAATGTAAATTAAAGCTATAAGGTGGGCCAACATCCAAAGTTAAATAACATTTTATTGGCAAGTCCATGGGGAAGCAGGCATTTTCCTAACACTGCTGGTGGGAATACAGAATAGTACAACCCCTGTGGAGGGGAATTTGGTAATAGCTAACAAAATTGCATCTGCATTTACTCTTTGTCAGAGCATTCTACTTCTAGGAATTTATCCCAGAGATAACACTAGTAAAAATATGGAAAGATCCGTGTACACGCAGTTCACTGTGGCTCTATTTGAAGTAGCAAAGGATTTTAAACTCAGAATTCCTTTTGTAAGGCTGTGGTTGAATAGACTGGACTTCTGAACAGTGGAGTACTGTGCTGCTGAAAGAAAGAATAATTCTGGAAGCTGTATGTTGCTCAGGAGTGATCGCTGGGACATATAATTAAGTAAAAAAGCAGGGGTGAAGAAAAGTGTCTATGGCATGCTACCATTTATAAAAGGGGAATATAGAAATGTACATGTGTTTGCAAGTATCTTAAAAATGGATGGGTAAAACATATTTCTTTTTTTTTAAAAGATACTTATGGGAACCAGTATAGAGGGGAGAGATATAAAAGGTAGACTTGTGAATATACCTTGTTTTGTAGATTTGACTTTGGAACTATATGGATATTTTATACCATTATAAAACAAAATTAAGTAAAAGGTCATGACCTTTGAAACTTTGATAGACTTTGTCAAGTTTTTCTCTAGGAATTTTGTACCCTGCTTACCCTCCTATCAATATGTGAGAACTCTTTTTCTCCCAAACCTTTGTCAACACTGGATTATCTTTTAAAACTTTGCTGATTCAGCAGGTGAAAAATAGATCGCTGTTTTCTTTAACATTTCCTCATGATTACAGTGATTGAACAGCTTTTCATTTGCTTATTATTAGCCATTTTGTATTTCTTCTGTGAAATGCAAGTTCATACCCTTTTTTTTTTTCGTCAGGAAGAGTTTTTCAACTGATTTATAAAAACTCTTTGTATATTGTGGACATCATTTTCATTTGTTTTCTATTACTAGGTTCACGGCTTCATTTCCAGTTAAGTTGTTCAGACCCTGACTGTAGTGGCTGCTTGTTATTCTACTGTCTTACAGTAAGAGGTTTTTTGCAAGAACATTTGTGTGTGATACATGCTCATGTTGTTATTCTACAGTGACTGGACCAGACTTCCCTAAACAACTCACGTGCTGGACGTCAGTTTGTGGGCTCTCTGGAGCAATAGCTACTGCGTTTTCCTGGGCTTTCTTCTCCTTTTTAAAAAATGTCCTAGGGCTTATTACTGTGTCTAAGTAGTAAGTAGTTGTAAATGTGTACTTATGTTACTGGTGATGAATACGTAAACTAAATTTGATGGTCTTTTTGGTTTGAGATTGTGCTTGATTTTTAGTGACTCGTGACAACAATTTTTGTGTACTGTTCAGTGTGAATCCTGAACAGAATAGTAACTTTTCACTATATATATGAGAGGGCTGTGTGCTTTTAGCTTTGCACGCCTCCCCCCCAGATGTAGCTCTTCAAACTTTTCGTAGCTGTTGGCACTTGCCTTTGTCCATGGATGTGTTGAACGTGTTTCTTCTCCTTTCTCTAGGTCATCACTCCATGTAGGAAGCTCATCTTGTGTGCTGATAACAGAAAAGAGATGGAAGATTGGATTGCAGCACTGAAGACTATCCAGAACAGGGAGCATTTTGAGGTTAAAAAGGAAAAAGCATCCCTCTACAGATGCCTGTTTTTACCTCTGTTGCCCTCGCCCTAGTGTCTTGCCATCTGGGTATCTGCACGTTCTGGAACTCACCTTCTCAGCACGTTCCTCGTAAAACTAAGGCTTGTTGCTCGTCCCATTGGCAGACCTGTCAGACTATGACCTTGTTCTTTATAAACCTCCTCCACTCCTCTCTTGGATACTTTATTTAATCCTGTTCGTGTTTCAGAGGGACGTCTTATCTCTCCATCTTTATTTCATTCTCTCAGCCTACCCAGTACAGCATGGACCATTTCTCAGGGATGCACAACTGGTACGCCTGTTCCCACGCGCGGCCGACTTATTGCAACGTGTGCCGGGAGGCCCTGTCTGGGGTCACATCCCACGGGCTGTCCTGTGAAGGTAAGGAGGACGAGCATGTTATTTTGCTGGGAAAGCTGGCCTGAGATTTTACTTGGTAAAGCCTTAGAAATCCAAATGCAGACCCCATAAGTAAGCCGTAGCCCCCCGTGTAGTCCGTCAACGGGAAAGTCACTTTTATGACTCTATGCTTCTTGTTTCTTTGCCTACTGCAGAGTATAATCATTTTTTATAGTTCTTGAACATGGTGAGAAGAAGGCAAGAGGTAGTGAGGTGGAACAAAGAGGAAGCATAGGGAACACAGAGGGCAGGACATTTAAAAATACCTGTTGGCCTCATTGTAATTATACTCCCCTATCTTGGTAAATTGGGTTGTGGCTACCATGGAATGAAAATGTCTTACAGACCTTGAGGTCAAGACTGCAGTGTTTGGGCAAGGGTGTCCAGCCTGGGGCAGGAGCAGTGGACTAGAGCAGGGAGTGCAAGCTATAGCTTGTAGCCAGACCCTGCCTGCTGCCTGGCTTTGCACAGCTTGCAAGCTTAAGACTGGCTTTCACACTTGTAAATGGTTGAAAAACAATCAAAAGAAGAACAATATTTTGTGACATGAAAATTATATGAAATTCACATTTCAGTGTCCGTAAAAAAGTACAGATGCTTCTCCATTTATAGTGGGGTTATGTTCAGACAAAGTCATAAAGTTGAAAAATTGCAAGTCGGACCACCATAAGTCAGAGGCCGCATGCATTGTCTGTGGTTGCCTCTGTGCCACAGCGGCAGAGCTGAGTAATGACTGACAACATATGCAACCTGCAAAACCTGTAGGGTTCACCCCCTGGCCCATTAGGGAGAGTTTGCCGAGTCCTGGCTGCAGCTGATGTCTGGTGTCACTTCTGTCTGCTCTGCTGTCATCAGCCTCCAGGCAGCTCACAGTAGAGCCCACAGAGAGGGAGGTGCTGTTTGTTCCTTCCCCAGCTTTCGTAGACAGGACAGTCCACACAGCATGTCTGCTCAGCATGAAGCTTGTAGGTTCACGTGTTCCTTCTCTTGCAGTGTGCAAATTTAAGGCCCACAAACGGTGTGCTGTGCGCGCAACCAATAACTGCAAGTGGACCACGCTGGCCTCCATTGGAAAGGACATCATTGAGGACGAGGATGGGGTATGTGCAAGGGGACCCTGCCATGGTGCTCTGAGCAGGGCTGCTGACCTGCACAACCACTCCTCGTCCTGAACCTCTTCTCTGTCCTCCCCTGCCACTCCATATAAGTTGGCCATGCTGTGGATGGTGTTTGGGGGCTCCATGTGGTTGCTGTGCCCCCAAGCTCTGTCCTGATCCGTGTGAGTCTTTTTGTGCCCCTGGCAGGAACTGTGGTGTAGACGGCACTTGACAGGCCCTGCCCCCACTGCCCTTCACTTGCCACCAGGGAAGGATCTTGTTTTGGGAAGAGGATCTTGGCTGAGTTCTCAATGAGTGTTTTTGCTCCAGAGCTCCTGCCTGGCCTTGTAGCCTGGGCTCTGGGGACATCCCTAGCATGCATCTCTGCTTGGTTTGCAGATTGCCATGCCCCACCAGTGGCTGGAAGGAAACCTGCCTGTGAGTGCCAAGTGCACAGTGTGTGACAAGACTTGTGGCAGCGTGCTGCGCCTACAGGACTGGCGCTGCCTCTGGTGCAAGGCCATGGTGAGTGGACTGCCTGCCTGCTCCTGCCGCGGTTTGGTGGAGACAGGCTGTTCTCCATGGTGCCACACAGGCCTTTACCTGTATGTCTCGCGCTGTGGCTTCATCCTCCTGAATCTGAGTGAATTCACCCCAGAGGCCTTTCCAGTTCTGGGAGTCTGTTTTTTGGACTGTCCGGTGACCTGACTTTCCCTTTTCTGTCTGGTCATTCTCATTCTTGACTTTTTTTTAAGTGCGTGTTTCTCTTGAATATAGTCCTGCATTTTAGATGCATGTAAATGTGTCTTCATAACAGATGTCACAGCTGCGTCATACGGCATGCAGCCATGTTGTGGCAGGGTAGCGACCGCTTCTGCAGTATGGAAGCAGAAAGCTCTAGAGGCTCTTCTTAGAGGCTTGCACTGGGCCACATTCAGTGATGACAGCAGCCTGTGGAGCCTCTCACCCAGTTCTGGGCATAGTCACAGCCTGTCGGGGGAGATGCGTCCCCAAGGAGAGGCAAGTGGAGCCTGGCACAGGTGGCCACTCAAAGGCACGTTGCCTCCGGAGCCCAATCTGGTCCTGGAAGTCGAAGTCAGTGGTGGTTAAAGGGGCATGAAGGGTCAGGAACAGGACTTTAGGCCACAAAGGTGTGAGCCATGACTGGGTCTCCTCCAGCATTTCTGTGTCATGCCTTCTCAAGTGCAAAACCAGGACATGGGCACGTTGACGGGAGTGGGACAGCTGGCTCTGAGTGCACCCACCTCCCGCAGTGGCTTGTTTGTTATGTGAAGGATGTGGTGACACCTGGTGACAAATGGGCTCTTATTGCAGGTTCACACGTCATGTAAAGAATCCTTAGTGACCAAGTGCCCACTGGGCCTGTGTAAGGTGTCGGTCATCCCTCCCACGGCCCTCAACAGCATCGACTCGGACGGTGGGTGCCATGCGCATGCCATTCTCTGCCATCTCTGCATGCCTGCGTCCCCGTGTGTGCTCCCCTCTCCAGCTCTACAGTCAGACAGCTTGGTGAGCTGTGGCCAGCGAGAGGCCAGGCACAGCCCAGGGGCATGGTGCCAGTGCACGGTGTCCCAGTAGTTGCCATTAGACACACGCAAAGCTGGAGGCTGGCTCTGCTTGTGAAGGTGACAGGCACAGTTGGCCATCGACTGCGCAGTTGGAAGCCAAGTCTAAGGCCTTTGCATCTGCCGTGGGGCTGTGCCTGTCTCTGTCTGGGGCAGACACTGGCACATTGGCTTGGGGTTGCTCTCGTGTGTCCGGCTGGCGCGTGTGATATGTGTTGACAAGTACTGGTGGGAGGGGGGACGGCAGAGTATGTGTCCCAGAGGAAATCAGCTCCAGCAGATTGGGGCAGAAGACGAGAGCAGTGAGGTGAAATCTAGAGTCTTCATGAACGTGAGTCGGATGGGATGGGCCTGCTCCTTACATGTGAGCAATGGCCGTACGGAACTGTGGTCACTAATCTCTTGTGACTTCCTGGGCGTGCACATGTGAGGTGTGTGTCCCTTGGGGTGTCTGTTGCTGCTTATTCAATCAACAGTGCCCTCAGTGTCTTCTGTGGCTTGTAAATTTTCTTCTGTTCTGACATCCAGGCTTCTGGAAGGCCACATGTCCTCCGTCTTGCACAAGCCCACTGTTGGTCTTCGTCAATTCAAAAAGTGGGGACAACCAGGGTGTGAAGTTCCTAAGAAGATTCAAACAGCTGCTGAACCCTGCCCAGGTCTTTGACCTCATGAATGGAGGACCACACCTTGGGTAAGAAGCTTATAAAATGTATCTTTCTTGGTGTTTATTAAATTTTGTAGAAAGTATGTGCTTATTAAACAAAGACCAGAGATACAGGTATTTTTAAGAAAGGAAAGTTGTCCTTCTTGAACTGCCCCCTCCCCAAATTGTACTCATAGAGGTGCCCACCCTTACTGTATAGGGGTGTGTGCAGCTGGCTGGTGAGCTCACTTGGGTAGAGTGTGGTGCTGATAACACCAAGGCCAAGAGTTTGGATCCCCTGACCAGCCAGCTGCCGAAAACAGAAAGACAGACAAGAAAAAGTAGAGGTGCGCATGCTTCCAGCTTTAACAGCTTTTACGCAAAGTAGGGCCCTGTCCTGCCTGTTGTCGATTTCCATGTCTACCAGCATATGACATTGTGGGTATGCTTTATGTCGGTGGTTACAGATCAGCCTCATTCTTTTTAACGGCTGCTGAGTAGTGAGGAAGATGCTTTTCTCCAGTGAGGCCAGAAGGCAGCTTTTTCCTATTGGGAGGCACGAGAGCCTCAGCTTGCAGGTGCCACGAGGCAGGGACCTGTGAGGGCCCAGATGCAGCAGAGGAATTATACTCTGCATCTGCTTGCTGGAGAGCCATGTTCTTTTTGGTTTTGTACATCGTATAGGTTTGTAGAAAGCTGCTTCTGTAAAATTTGCCATTTGAACTAATTTGGAAGTGCCAATTCAAGATAGGAGCTCTATGAGGCCTCTCTGGTGTTTCAGGGAGATCATCCAGGGTTTTTGTAGGGATAGTGCTTGTGGAACCTGTCGTCTGGTGTGTATCTTGCGGGGAGGAATCAAGGATGTGTTGTTTTGGGAGCATATGCCGCTGCGATGTGAGCCTGGCCTGACTTGCTGCATGTCCTTGGCTGATGTGCCCGGGTTGGGGAGGGCCATGCTACTCTTCATTCCTGGAACGCTGCTCCTTTGGTGTCTCATGTGTGGATTTTCTCTCAAGTGTGTTTCCTCAAAGGCAGCACTCTCCGAACTTCTGCAGGTAGACCTCTTATCTGAATGATGCAGGATCATGTTCATCACTAGGTTGACAAATAAGTTTAGTTAAAAAGTGGGGAAGTGGAGGTATCACACATCCCTTGTCATGATACTTCGAGCAGGCTCGGGTTGTCATTCATCGTGGTACCAGGGATGTCAGGTGGGTGCTTTGAAGCGGCTCTGGGCAGGGGAGGCTACACAGCAGAACTTGAAAATAGTAAATTAGTAGTGTTAGCAAGCACGCAGCCCTCGATAAGATGAGACAACTTCAGAAGCCTCCAGAGGCGTAACGGGTGAACGGAGCCACTTGCTGCTTCCGGGAGCACCTGATCTCCCACAGCTCATCACAGGACCAAGGCCGCTGCTGCCACCTTCCGCCTCCCGGCTGTCCTTAGTGTCTCTTCTCCAGAGAGCCGGGGCCTCACGTATGTCAGTGTCCTCAAAGGAATGTATGTGGCCCTTTCTCTCGGATCTTGAAGGTCAGGTGCAGCCTTGCTGCTCAGAACTTCTCTGTTCATACCCCAAGTTTAGTGCCACGTCATTCGTCCCCACTTGTCATTTTTTTTTTTTGGCGGCTGGCTGGTTTGAACCCTGGCCCTTCGTGTTATTATCACCATGCTCGGATCAACTGAACTAACCTGTCAGCCCTCTGCTTGTCTTCTGAGTCCCCACTCTGGGTCAGGCTCTGAGCTCTGGGTGGGGCATACAAGGTCAGCAGCTGGGGGTGTGGACGTGGATGTCAGGATCCCACAGCAGGGTAATCTGACAGTTCGGTGGGGCGACTTACAGATTCTTTGGCACCCAGAGAGGGGATGTATAAATCACACTGGGGTCTCAGTCTCTCCGCTGGGCTAGAATCTGAAGAGAGCTGAGAGGGAGGAGGGGGCCCTCCGGGCAGAGGGCACCATAGGTGCAGAGACAAAGGCAGGAGGGGACATGGGGGGAAGGGGACTGGGCTGAGCCAGGGGAGCAGCAGGTGTCAGGGCAGAAAGGTGGGCAGCTGCAGGTCAGTGAGGGCTGCAGGTGGTGGCCGAGAGGTCTGACCTTTTCCTTTGAACGAGGGGCAACCTCTTAAAGCGAGACACTTGATGAGACTCATGTTTCTGAAATATCTCCTTGGGAGCCCAAATGGGAGGCGTCTGGAGAGACACGAGGTAGGTCGGGAGGCTCCTGTAGGACTCTACAGACTCGATGGTGGCCTAAACTCAGCCGTGGCTTAGTGGGCTGGGCCGGGCCACAGGCTGGGAGGGGGAGGGTTTTGGCTGCGAGCTTGCTGGTGGTGGTGCTGCTGTTCTCTGAGGAGGGACGTGTCCCGTTGGAGGCAGTGTGTTCTGCTGGACAGGTGCAAGTGTCGGGCTTCAGGAGCAACCTGGGGGTGTTGATTCAAGGTCATCAGCACCTGTGTGGTCCTTGAAGCCAAAGTGTGGACAAGGTCACACAGGAAGAAGGTGAGGAGTGAGCAGACAGTGGCAGTGGCGGTCCGAGTGGGGACACTGCTTGGGAGGGGCAGGGTGATTGGGAGGAGCTCAGGAAGGAGGCTGAGAAGGAGTTACGAGGGGAGGAGGTGCAGGTCATGTCTCCTGGAGGATTGGGCGGCCTGGGCATTGGTGCTGCAGAATGGACAGGTAAAGCTGGGCAGATCTGCCTGGGGCTCCTGAGTGACCAGAGCGGGTGCCAGGCAGAAACCTGGCTGTGCAGCCTGGAGGGTGGGTGGGTGTAGGAGCTGAGGGTGCAAGGCTGCCCAGAGGACATGGTGGGAATGGTCAGCAGGAGCAGCGTGTGAATGGGGCAGTTGAGGGACAGTGACATAGGGTGGGCCGTGTGGGCAGTGGCCTGGGCTGTAGAAGTCTGTGCCCGTGCACCTGGGCAGAAGCTGGCATCTGAGCGAGGTGAGATGTTGGTGCACTGTTGAGTCTGCTTCATCTGCCAAAGATCCAGCAGCTTACCAGGGCTGAGTTGTCTCATGCCTGGGTGGACTGTGGCCCTGGTTGGAGGGGTTGGCTGGGCCCTAGTGCTGCTGTCATCCATCTTGACACAGTGGGCCATGAGTGGAGGGGCCATGCAGACAGCCAATGCCATGTGGCAGAGCCTTGCACACCTGGGCTCGACCGCTGATGCACAAGCAGCCGTGAGGAGCAGGTGGCTCCTTTGGCCCAGGCTGGACAAGCCCATCATTTGTCCTGTAGAATGCACGTCATTACACTGACTATTTTCTCTGCAGCTTACGGTTATTCCAGAAGTTTGACACGTTTCGGATTCTGGTTTGTGGTGGGGATGGCAGTGTTGGCTGGGTCCTCTCTGAAATCGACAGCCTCAACCTTCACAAACAGGTACCTGGATGGGAGGGAGACCAGCCCAGGGGAGAGGGGTGCCCAGGTCAGCTCCTGATCTCGGAGCGTCTGTTCTCTGGTGGGACCAGACATTGGAGGTTGTGCAGGTCGTGGCAAGGAGGAGAGCAGAGGAGAGTGGGCAGCCCGATGGCATTGAAGGCCCTGGGGAACCAGCTGTGACGTATGGATTGGAATTTCACAGTTGGTAGTAAAGGCAGCTACAAAAACAGAAGTCCACAAACTCCTAGCTGAGGAAGCAAGTCTGGCTGGGGCTGTTGTCCCTCCTGTGCCCCTGCCAGCTCTTTCCTGGGTAGTGATGTGATTGATTGCCTGATGCCTCTTGCTTGTGAGGAGGGGGCTTCTCAAGTCAGTTATGATTCATTGAACCTAGCTTTTTGTATTAAAATAAAAATAGATTTTCCTGATTGTGTATTTTAAAAAGTGTTCATTATATTCATTGAATTTTCACTCTTAGCCACCCCTTCGTCAGGTAATTAGCCATGGCTAATACTTTAGTGACTATATTTCAGACTTCTCTCGATCAAAATACATATATTATAATGTATAATGCAGTTTTAATTTAAATGGACTCAAGTTACCCATGCTGTTCTGTTAGTGTTTTAAAAATCAACAGTATGTATGGATACCTTCCACTCTACACCAATAAGTGAAGATCTGTGTGATAGTTTTTCACTGGATGGATCTGGGCACCCTGGGTTAGCTTATGTCCCCCCTTTGGGTGGACACTTAGATTGCTTGGTAAGGACAACTCTGGTGAAACCACGTACAGTTGGCCCTGTGGGTTCTACATCTGTGGATTCAACCAACTGTGGATTAGAAATATCCCAAGAAAAGAATTGCATCTATACTGAACACATAGACTTTTCCCCTTGTCATTGTTCCCTAAACAATAGTATAACAGCTATTTACACAGCATTTACGTTGTATTAGGTATTATAAATAATCTGGAGATGATTTAAAGCTTATGGGAGGATGTGTGTAGGTTATATGCGAATATTGAGCCATTTTATGTAAGGGACTCAAACCTCTGCAGATTTTGGTATCCACGGGAGGTCCTGGCACCAATCCCCTGCACGTACTGAGGGATGACTGTATAAGCTTCCCAATTACTTTCTTTTTCGAAGGGCACCAAGATTTAACTTTTGATATGAATTGCTGAACTGCTGTCCATTAGGGCTGTACCCGTTTACATTCCTGATGCCATAGAGAACTGTCCTTTCCCCCAGGCTGCCCATGTCGTTTATCTCTTTGGTTTTTGCCCAACCAACTAAGTAGACAAAAAAATGTCTTACTTTCATTTCTTTAGTTATTGGTGACGTCAAACATCTCAGTAGACTATGAATTTTGAAATGAATTAACTGTTTTTTTTTTTTGCCTCAAAATTGTGGTATTCACCTTTTTTCCCCCCAAAAATTGATTTCTATAGATTATTGTTATATTAACTACTTTTCTGTCAATGCAGATATTTTTTTCCTGGTTTGTCATTTGTCTTCAACATGCTTTTTTTTTTTTTTTTTTGTCATTTCCTTCATGATTTTTGTTGTTTCTGTCATATTGAGAAACATGCTCATACCCAAGACTATGAAAATTATTCATCCATGTTTTCTTAAACTATGTTTATTATGGTCCCTTTTTTAAAAAAATCAAATCTGTGTGAGTTGAATGTGGTTTTCAGTGATTTCGTGTCCTCTGCCCAGCCCCACTGGCCTGGTGGTGTTTCCAGGTGGGCGGACTCTGCTGTGACTCTGGAGCGGGGACGGATGACCGGACTCTCGGGCAGCGAAAGGCTTCCGGGCCGGCTGCGGGGAGAGAGTAACAGCGCCCTCTCGTGGTGGAATTAGAGCCGTCCCCTTAGATCCAATTTCACGTTTTGTTGTTTTTGTGGATTATTTGCAATACTGTGGCTAGTTAGGAAGACAGTAAACCTGTGGTCATTTTCATTTTCGTTCATTCAGCTGAATTCAGTGAATATTTATCTCCTTGGGTTTCTGCATGGCACTGGGTGCTCTGGCCACTCCCTCCCTCTCCCCTGGCTTCCCCTGGTTTCCTCTCTTCCTGGCTGCCCTTTCTTGGTGGTGGCTTCCCCCTCCTCACCAACCATTTAAGTGCTGTGTCCTCAGAGCCTTACTGAGGCCTCTCCTCATTCTTCACGCTCTTGCTCTTCCTCAGTAACTTGCAGGGCTCTCGCTGCTGTCTCTGTCCTGGGGACGCCCCACTCACCATTGAGCCTGGGCCTCTCTGGAGGTTTCCCGGTGCCGCAAGTTTCCAGCACTGAGCCGCTGCTCAGCCCTGCCCCGTATTCCTTTCCTTGGAGTCTGAAAACATTATCCATCCGGTTGTCTGAGCTAGAAATCTGACAGTTGTTCTTGATTCCCCCCGTCTTCTTCCCTCCCCATTTTTAGCTGATTGCTGGGTCCTGTCCTGCCACCCCACTGTCCCCAGCCCCGCTGTTGTTTCCTGGTCACTGGTGTGCTGCTGGGTGTGTCTCTATCCATCCACAGCTCACCAGGCAACCTTTCCTGGGGCAGCTCTGCCCATGCACCCTCCTTAGGTTGTGAGGCGGCTTCCTTGGCTTTAGGATAAAGGCCAGGCTTGCAGTGGAGTTTACCGGAGTCCCAGATTTGCTTCCTAATTATCTCCTTCTCTGTCTTCCTGTGTCCTCACTACTCATCTCTTCACTGAGCTCTGACATACCCTTCACAGGTGCGTTACTTCACCACCTGGAACACCACTTGTGCCTTTATGTGCCACCTGCTCCTTTTCCTGTAAGGCCCAGGAAGCCTTCACGGAGGCCTCCAGCCCCTGTTGGGTGCCCTGTTGCCCTTTGCCATGTTGGCTGTGGTGTCTGCACGTGCACGCTCCTGCCTCCTGCCCACCAGACTGTCCTCTGGGTAAGGCAGGACCTTCCTTTGCACTTGCCACCCCCGCATGGCCCAGGGCCCTGCACGTGGTCGCTGAGCCTCCGGAGAACAGAGAGCTATGCAGTGCTGCAGGGAGGGCAAGGACGTGGTCCCCACCCACCTCGAGGACCTGTGCCCTTCTCCACAGACTGCCCCTGAGGCCATGAAGACTGGCCATCGCTGCATTGTCAGCTGCATTGTGAGCTCGTTCTGGGCAACCAGCACTTAGGGAGCGTACTTGTGTGTCTTGTGTTGCTTATGACAGAATACCTGAGCCTGAGTAATGTATAAAGAAAAGAGGTTTATTTCTCATAGTTTTGGAGGCTGGGAAATTCAAGGTATAGGGGGCACATCTGGTGAAAGCCTTCTTCTTGGTGGGGGCTCTGTACAGAGTCCCGTGGCTATGCACGGTGTCACATGGTGAGAATGGCAAGAACTCTTTCATGTGCTCTTCTTGTAAAGCCACTGGTCTATGCCCATGATAACCCATTAATCCATTAACACATTACATCATGAGTGGATTAATCCATTTATGAGAATGTGGTCCTCATGATCCAGTCACCTCTTAAAGCCCCTACCTTTCAAATACCATAATTGGATTTCCCACCCTCTTAACACTGTTACAATAGGGGTCAAGTTTCCAACACAGGCACTTTTGGGGGACCCATTTAACCCATAGCAGGGAGGCCTCCTAAGCACGTAGTTGGTATGGTGGGGTTTCAATGGGGGATCTGGGGTGGGAATTCCCAGTGGAGGGTGAGACGTGAACAGCTTCTGAGGTTTGTCTGGGGAGTGGATGCAGACTCAGCCCTGGGGCATGCTTGAAGTCAGCATCCAGACTGGGGACAGTCCTGGCACCTTTTTCTGATGGGACTTAGAAGCCACAGATGTTTTAGATCTTAGAAGCTAAAGATGGTTTTTTTTGTTGTTTGTTTGTTTTTTTTGTCGTTTTTGTGACCGGCACTCAGCCAGTGAGCGCACCGGCCAGTCCTATATAGGATCCGAACCTGCGGTGGGAGCGTCGCCGCGCTGCCAGCGCCGCACTCTCCCAAGTGCGCCACGGGCTCGGCCCAAAGCTAAAGATGTTTTTAGAGTGAAATGATACTAGAGATGTTTTGGAAGATGAATTTGGCGTTAGCCTGTGAGATGTGGTGGTGGATGGAGAACCAGGTGGTGGGGAGTTGTAGGGTGATTCTTCAGGGTTGGGGTCATAGCAGTGAAAGTGGGGAAAGAAGGGGATTTTGGAAACATAGATCCGAGAGGTCCAAAAAGGTTGATTGTCAAGATGTGGCAATAGCTAAGGGAGAGGCCTGTGGGAGAAAGAGGGGTCCATGACCCTGGCGTCTTTAATCAGATGGCAAAGACTATTTCTCCCCTCTTGTGAGCTGTGCCTAGGATGGACAAGCCCCGTACCGTTCTAGATCACATTCCCCACATACCTAATTTAGCCATCGTTGTGGGTGATGGAGTGGGCATGGTGGAGACAGCTCCCCTTTCCAGCTGACTGACTGACACATGTCTTTACCACTGTCCCTGTCAGTGCCAGCTGGGGGTGCTGCCCCTCGGGACAGGGAACGACCTGGCACGTGTGCTTGGCTGGGGCTCGGCCTGTGATGACGACGCCCAGCTCCCCCAGATCCTGGAAAAGCTGGAAAGAGCGAGCACCAAGATGTTGGACAGGTGAGTGGGACATGCTCTACCGCTGCATGAGGGGACGCTCTTTTGAGAAACAGGTCTCCTTGGCCACGTGCTCTTCACCTGGGGTCTATGGAAACCATGCACCCGCTGAAGCTATTTGTAAAAATTTGACCTGAGCATATATTCCCCTTTTCTGGTAGTCTTTGATTTTTGGTTAAATTATGAAAAGGTTAAAAACAACATGGATTAAGAACCACACCCTAGAATGGCCAGGTCTTCTCATGAGGCCAAGCCTAGGTCCGTCGGGGCTGTAGAGAACCTTTGGCTGTCTCAGCCCAGGATCTGAGGCCCCCACAGCAAAGTGCTTCTTCTCGCATATTGGAGCGATTCCATTTCCCCATATTCTGTTCTCTGAAGAGCATGTCTGGAGCAATCACCCTCTCGTGCTCAGAGGTGCGTCGGCACCCTTCTCAAGCGGCATGCTGTTAGTTCTGAGCTAGACGCATGGCCTCCCATGAACCCTGCACCTGCAGCACGTGGGTGTTGATGCGGGGGCTTCCTCATCGCGCTCAGCACCTGGAAGAGCGGATGGCAGGTGGGGTTTGAAGTGTCCCTGCTGTGTCAAGGCTGCCTCTGTTTAAGGAAGGGCTGTGTGCCTTTGGTGCCTGTGAAATGCTCATCCCCATTGGGCCATCTGGCTGCTGGCTGAGCAGTCTGCAGCTCTCTGAGGAAGGTAAATCCATTTCTCCCAGGAGGAGCCTCTTATCTCGAGGGCAGCCATTTATGGGGTGCATTTCCCCTCTTTCAGTGGAGCTGTTGTGTGTGCCCTTTTGGTTGTGGAGTGAAGACATTTGTTCTCAGGCAAGCCACAGGTCACAGAGTCCAGACAAAGGGCTTAACAGTGAAGTCCAAAACTATGCTAAGATGAAGGGCCCAGGCCAGGAAAGGGGAGGTGGTGCAGGGTCTGCCCTTGGGGGTCTGCATGTCCCCAGCCGTCCACAGCTGCCCATGCTCGTGGAGGCCTGGCTGGAGCTGACCTTGTGCGTGTGCAGGTGGAGCATCATGGCGTACGAGAGCAGACTCCCTCGGCAGGCCTCCTCCTCCACCGTCACTGAAGACTTCAGTGAGGATTCTGAGGTACTCATTGCCAGGTTGCTCTTTAAACCCTGCTTGCATGATCTCACTGTCCTCCTCGGCCCCTCTGGTGATGGGCTGTAATAGTGAGCCCCAGAGGCGCAAGTGAACTGAGGCCGAGCTAGAGGCCAGTGGATTCTAACTTCCCTTCACAGAGGACTCTTGGGCCTCGTAACCATCTAGAGGTTTCCTGGAGTTCTCACCAGGATTTGGGGGGCCCTCCTAATGAGTGTCCCTGTGACTCCTGTTCTCCTGGTGCATCCTCTCAGAGGCCCCTGTTGGGTCTGTGTTTGTCCTCCCCCTCCCCCCGATGCCCGAGTGCCCCAGCCCCCCTGCCACATCAGTCCTCTGGGACATGTGCAGTGGCCCAGGTGCCCTCCACGCCTGTTGCCCCTTCCAGTAGCTGACTCTAGTTCAGTGCCGAGTTCTTCCTGTCTGGTAGTTGTTACTGCCATGTTTTAACTCTGTGCTGTCGGTTCCCTAAGGGCACAGACTTGGTCTTCTGTATTCTATGTCCTGCACTGGGGCAGTGCTGGGCACGGCTGTGCTTGGCTCCTCTGGGCGGGCTGGCCACTAGCCAAGTGTGAGAGAGGACTCTGCCCACGGCAGTCTCTGGGTTGAGAGGGTCAAGGGCACTAGAGAGAGGGGAGCCTTTATCAGGGCCTACGGCAGCAAATGAGGTCCACAGGCCGAATCTGCCCACGTGTACTCGACAAGGCTTTCCGAGCCAAGAACGTTTTGTACATTTTTCAAGATTTTTTTTTATTTTTAAAATTGTGTGTGTGTGTATGTACACTTGTTTTCTTTTATACTTTAAAAAATTTTTTGTTTGTGTTTTCAAGATTTAAGAGGAAGAATATGTGTACAAAGCCTAGACTACTCAATATCAGGCCAGTGGTAAAGTTTGCCAGCCCTGGGGCCAGGGCCTGGAGAGAGCCATCATTACACAGGGCAGAGCTCCTGGTTCAGCAGGCAGCGAGTGGTGAAGGGGATAGCTCACAGCACGATAGAACCTACAGCCAGGTAGAAACGTGGCATCTGCTGTGAATGCAGCCCAGGTCCCGGAGCCTGCCTGCCACGGTGTTACTCTAACTGAAATGGGATTAAAGACAGAAGTTCCCAGCACAGGCTGCTGAGGTGATCTCATACTAAAGCACATGCTGTTTGTATATTTTGACATGTTCTTTTTTAAGAGTCTCCTTTTCAGTTTGTCCATGGCTTTGACCAAGCTTTTGAAATCTTTCACATAGCACTGGGGGATCTCATGTTAGCGCACGAAGCAAGTTGAGGCTTTGGCTGGCTGAGACCGTGTCTGTTAGGAAAAAGCCATCTTTCCAGGCCTGCACCAGCAGGAAGTGGGTGAGACCATCACTGGGCTCAGCATCACGGGGCTCACAATCACAGAGACTAAAAGCCCCCATGCTGTTTTGGGTTGGTTGCAGGTGCAGCAAATTCTGTTCTATGAAGACTCGGTGGCAGCCCATCTTTCTAAAATCCTGACCTCGGACCAGCACTCAGTGGTGATCTCATCAGCCAAGTGAGTGCCTGGTGGCCTTGGGGGAGGCAGGGGCTTGGCCAGCCTGAGCTGTCCCTCCAGGAGTGGCCTGTCCCTCCTGCAGAGTGCTATGTGAGACCGTGAAGGACTTTGTGGCCCGGGTGGGGAAGGCCTACGAGAAGACGACTGAGAGCTCCGAGGAGTCAGAGGCCATGGCCAAGAAGGTCCGTCCTGGGCCCCGGGTGGGAGGGGTGTCCAGACTTGGGGAAGCACGATCTCCATGCCGTGTCACTCCCCGCCCAGTGCTCGGTCCTGAAAGAGAAGCTGGACTCTCTCCTCAAGACCTTGGATGATGAGTCCCAGGCCTCGTCCTCTCTGTCCAACCCGCCCCCCACCATTGCCGAGGAGGCTGAAGATGGAGACGGGGCGGGCAGCATCTGTAGCCCCTCCGGGGACCGCTCAGTGGGGTCGGCGTGCCCGGCCCGGCCCCAGATATTCCGGCCTCGGGAGCAACTCATGCTGAGAGCCAACAGCCTGAAGAAGGCAATTCGCCAGATCATAGAGCACACGGAGAAAGGTAATCGCTGTGACAGTGGGGTGACTTTCTTTAGGCAAGCTCTGGGCATTGCTGGTTTCCCCCCGAACATGGTGATAGCCCAAAAAGAACACACTGGAAAATCCACGTGGCCTGGGACCTTCACTGTCTCCTCCCCCACTCAGACCCCCAGGCCCCTCCTCAGCAAGTTTGCTGGTCCTCGGCCATTTTCACCCTCACTTCCCTCTGAAACCTCCTTGCACCGTCTCCCTGGCTTCAGACTCCTTTCCTGCCGGGCAGGTGCCCCTGCGCCATGTCGGCGGGAACCCGGGGTTGCGGCTCCACTCCCCATGGCCCTCGCGCTGCTCCGCGCCGCTGTGCAGCGTGTCTTCCAGCCCCTCAGTCCTCCTCGCCTCCCGGGCCTGTTAGCACAGATGCCCAGGCACGGTCCTATTGACCGTGTGCGGGGACCAGGAGGAGGTGGGGGTGGGGACTGTGGGGGCTCAGCCTTGAGCCAGAGGACATTTGAAGAAATGAAGCCACGATATGAGGAGGGGACTCTGCAGCCAGGCGTTTCCGAGGGTTTAATCTTCACATGCCTGGTTGCAAACGCTCTCCTCACACAGCTGTCGATGAGCAGAATGCCCAGACCCAGGAGCAGCAGGGGTTCGTCCTTGGTCTCTCTCAGTCAGAGGAGAAGACGGATGACAGGGTGTGCCCACCGCTGTCCCACAGCGAGAGCTGCGGGGTCACCAAGGGGAGGAGTCAGCGCAAAGGTACCGTCCGCACCCATCTTTCTGCCACACTGTGGTCGGGACCGTGGTGTTGGTGACACTTGGCGAGCTTGCTGGGGGAGTTGTAGGGAGCTTCGTCACAGTCGCTTGGGCAGCGTAGCCAGATGGCAGTGCACAGCCCACGGCTTGCTCCTCTGCGTCACCTGCACGTGCACTTGAGGCATGTGCGGTTTGGTGGATGCTGGTGGAACCAGGAGACCTCCCTGGGCAGGGAGAGGACTGTCCATGGAGGAGGACTGCGTGGTGTCATTCCCTTGCTTGCTGTCCTCAGAGCCACCACGTACCCCACACGACTGCTCAGAAGGGGCTGTGCCTGGAGGGATGGGAATAGACCCCAGCACAGGCTCCTCATGTGGAGGGGCACCCTTCCGCCCAGCCTGTCCAGGCCACTGGGAGAATCTGCTCAGAGTTGACTCCATGACCTGTATTCTGTGACCACTCAGACCTCTGCATCTGTGGCGGCTTCATCTTCCCCAGTCCAGATGTGCCTAGGAGCCACCTCCTAATCCCGCCCTGCCTCGCGCAGGGCCTTTTTCCTTGTCTTGCACACTTTCCACTGGGCTGACCAGTGGTTTGTAATCTGCCCCCTTCGCTCGGCACCCCCCATCTGTTCGTTTTGCTGATGAAACCCCCAGTATTTCAGTGGTGTTCTATTTCAGACAGCCTTAAGGTTTTCTGTTCTGTTATAGTGTCTAAATCCCCATGTGAAAAGCTGATCAGCAAAGGAAGTTTGTCTCTGGGCAGCTCTGCCTCTCTTCCTCCCCAGTCAGGAAGCCGGGACTGCCTGCCTGCGCTAAACACCAAGATCCTGTACCCACGTGAGTGTCGTCCCTGCCCACCCCCAGCCCCTGTGGATCAGTGGGAGGAGGCAGGCAGTGGCCCTGAACTCACCAGCAACGGCCGGGGCCTGTCTGAATGAGTAAGATGGGGTCACTGCCTTTGGAGAGTTTGTAGGTCCATGGGAAGGAGACTTCAAAGTTAACATGATTATATGAAAAGTGCCCTTTTTAGAACCCAAGTAACTGCCTGGGAGGACCCAGAAGGACATCATTAAGTAAGAAGGTGATGCTTACATTGGGTTTTGAAGAATTAGTAGGGCTACCTGAATGAAAAGGGAGGGGTGGGCAAACTGTGACAAAGGCCAGTGAAGTCATTCCACTGTTCCTAGCATGACCGCAGAAGGCACCAATCGCTTGAGGGTTCTGGCCATCTGGAGTGTCCCTTGATGTTTATTTGTCATGAATTTAGCCTTGTGAAGCTGTGGGACTGAACTCTAAGAGGTGCATAAGAGATCATTTGGTGGAGCTTCTTACATTTGGCGAGAACTCTTTTTATAAGCCATTTTTGAGATGTCTCATAGATGTTGGTTTCTACTGCCCAGTATGTTTATTTTTGTTCCATAAATATGGTGATTGTCAAAATTTGGGCGCATTTACGCATTACTTTAGAAATGTCCGATTGTAACACGGTTCTGTGTCCATCAGCTTCAGAGACAGCAATGTGAGCTCCTCACCAGCCCCGTCTCTTGCCTTTGTCTCCCGTGCAGATGTCCGGGCCGGGATGTCTGGTTCCTTGCCTGGGGGCTCAGTCATCAGTCGCTTATTAATTAATGCTGATCCCTTTAACTCCGAACCAGAAGACCTGTGAGTATGAGGGTAACAAGTGGGCATGTTTCTTAGAAGTACGCTGGAGCATAGAAATCTGACTTGTGAATTAGCTAGAGACGTTAGGGAGCAGCTGACTAGACAGCCCTTCCCTGCCGGCTTGAGCTGCTAAGAAAACCCAGGGGCTTGGAAGGCCCAGCTGAAGGAGCACCAGGAAGCTACACCTGGAATCAGCTGCACAAAGGTGAAGGGCGGAGCCTCTTGCAGCTTGTCCCCAGCGTCCCGTAACAGCATGCACCAGTGTCCTATGAATATGCATCAGGAATTCCTGTTGGAGGCTGACTTTGTCCTAGTCCTTCACCGTCCCCTCTGGTTGTCACTCTCTGGTGATCTTGGCTGGCCCGCACTGTTAGCTCTCCTCACAACCTCTTTCTTCCTCTTGTCATTCATGCTCCTGCCTTCTTGTTAGTGATGCAGAATCAGGTTCCTGGGCTGAAAGTCCTCCAGGTGACCTTCGTCTGGCCACTTATAGCATCCCAGGGTGATGACCATCCTGTGCTTTGACCTTAAGGAGGAAGGTGTGTGCTGCTGCTCTGTGCTCCTCATGCTGGCTGCCGCTGCACCCTTGGGAATGTGGCTCCTTTCTCTGCCCACTTCCTAAGGCACTGAGGACGTTGATGCAGCATTGTGATAGAGCCATCTTGTGTATTAGAGACCATCACAGAGATGAGTGGTATTTTGAAAATCCATTCTTTTGGACTTTTCTTTCTGCTGGCTGACTGCAGGTTCTGGGCGCTGGGGGGCTAGTGGCAGTTGGTTAAAAGTTGCCAACCATTTGCATCTGGCCTGGTGGGGGACAGTGTCAAGTCTGTGGTTCACAGAGGCTGTGTGGGTTTGGGAAAGTGGAACTGTAGACTCCAGGTGCTGGCCTGGGGGGACACACAGTGTCCTGGGCCTGGTCCTGAGCCTTCCTGATGCTGTGGTCCTCAGTGAAGCCAGAGCCGCAATCCTTCTATGGGTGGTGCCCACAGGAGCCTCCTGCACGAACTTTCTCCTTCAGCTGAGATCACTGAAGCTTCTAGTTCGTGGCTAAGCCTGCTGTTCTCTTTTCTTTCTCTCCTCCCCACCTGGGAAGGCAAAAGCTGTGTTCTCTTGCTTTCCCCACAGTGGTGTGCCAGGCCCACACTGTGTGCACTCCAGCAGTTGTGGCCATCGCAGCTTGGCCTGAGGTAGGCCTCCCAAGCCTGTCGTCTCCCAGTGCATGGGAGGCTGCCAACCCTCCTCCAGGACCCAGTCTCTCTACCCCGCTCCCTTGTCCTGGGCCTGATTCTCTGGGTTAGACCTCGCTCTTTTTCCAGGACCTATAGATACTGGTTAGTCACGTGGTCCTCAGCTTAGAAACAGTTTTGTCGCCAAGCTTTGCCCTCACTTGACTGTTAGGCACTTGAAGTAGATGTATCACAAAAACACATATATGTGGTAACTGGTTCTCAGGTCAGGCTGCAAAAGCTCAGTAAGCTAAAATATATCAGAATTATGGTCCAAGCAGTGTGGCCAAGCCCATCCGCCCAATTGAGTTTCTATGAAAACTCCCAGGTGGACTCTTCTTGCTGCATCCTCTGGGTAGGGGAGCAGGGGCTCCTCCCTTCACTCCCTGTCCTGGAGGGAACACCGGTGTGACCCTGTGGCTTTGGAGGAGGCTCAGCCGTGGTGATGGGGGGAGGGTGAAGCTGGGTTTCAAACACATGAGTTTATGTGCCATAAGTTACGTTCAGTTTCGGCGCTGCTAGTGGGCGTGTAAGGTGGCGCGGCGGTCCTGGAGGACAGCCCGCAGCTGCTCAGAAGGTTAGACCCGGGGCCAGCACATGACCCGGCAGTGCTGCTCCTGGGTATATACCTAAGGGCATTGAAAATATACGTTCACACTAAAGCTTGTGAACAATTGTTGACAAATAACCAACAGGTGAAACATCCCAAATGTCTTATCAGCTTATGAGCAGATAAACAAAATGTAGTATGTCTGTAAAGTGGAATATTATTTGTCAGTGAAAATGAAGTACTGACACGTGGATGAACCTTGAAAACACCATGCTAAGGGAAAGGAGCTGGACGCAGAAGACCACACGTTGTTTGACTCCATTTATGTGAAATGTTCAGAGTGGGCACATTTGCAGAGACAGGAAGTAGATGAGCCCGGGGCTGGGGAGTTGGGAACTGAGGCCAGAGCGAACAGGCTTTCTCTGGGGGCTGGTGAGAAATTCTGAAATCGATTGTAGTGGTGGTTACATGACTGTGAATATACTAAAAACCATTGAATTGTACATTCTAAATTGGAA
The DNA here is from genome assembly GCF_027409185.1 of Cynocephalus volans. NCBI lineage: Eukaryota > Metazoa > Chordata > Mammalia > Dermoptera > Cynocephalidae > Cynocephalus > Cynocephalus volans. The sequence goes on from NC_084460.1 coordinate 295,337,619, forward strand.
AATGTGAATTGTATCTCAGTAAAGCTCTTAACCGAAAAAGAAAAAAAGGTGTCAGTTTTGCCCTAAGGAGGAAATGCTGAGAGGATGGGAGTCTGTGAAAGAAAACTTCTAAGCAGACCTGTTGTAATTGATTTAAAACTCAACTTTGCAGAGAGTATTATACAGAGAAGTGTGTCATGAACAACTATTTTGGCATTGGCCTGGATGCAAAGATATCTCTGGACTTTAACAACAAGCGTGATGAGCACCCAGAGAAATGCAGGTAGGTGACAGACTAGTGAGTATGCCTGTCCTTTGCTTCTTTGTGGCTTTTTCTTCGAGTTAGTAGGTAATTTCTGGAGTCAGTAGGTTAAAGTGTGTGCAGCATACTAAGGCAGAGACAGAAATGGGGCCCAGGCTTCCTTGTCAGAAGCAGGAGTGCTTTCACAGAGGTGTTGAGGAAGCAGGTGACAGTGCAGAAAGCCAGCTCGAAAGAGGGTTGGCCAGGTCGGGGCAAATTGACCCTCAGAAAGCCAGTGACCATGGTCGACTGGAATGGGCCGTGTCTCTTAATGAGAGTCATGAGTCTGCGATGCCCTGGTATGGGGTCAGGTGCCATAAAGCATGCTGAGCAGTGATTGTGCCAGCTAGTGTGTTCCCCGCATCACTGTGGGGAAGCCTGTGTGTTCATCAGCGAGCCATGTTGCCCTCACTTCACATAGGTAGGGCCGGGGTGGGAACACACTCTGCGGGAGCTGCTCAGGTCTTCCCTTAGAATTACCGTGGACTCCATCCTCCTAGCCTGGGGACAGGACAGAGAAATGGAGAGGGTCCCTCCCAAGCTTTCCTCTTGGGCTGAAGAAGAAATTCCCTCTTCTCTGTGGAAACACGAGAAGTGGGGAATGAATGTCTCTCCCCCAGCCCCAGTGATCTGGAGGAGGCCGGTCCGCCTTGACATTCTTAGGAGAACTTAGGGGACTAGGGAGAGGGGGATCCTGGTGTGGCGGCTGGAGCAGTTTGTGCAGAGAACGGTCATTGATGCAGGAATCAGGACGCCTTTGCTGGGGTCTTCATCTGGTGGGTTGGGATCGACCTGAGTAAACGAGCCCCGTGACTCTGCGTGGCCTCTGCCCTCTGTGTATTGCCACTGCCACCTCGAGAGGGGCTGCTGGGGGAGCAGATGGGAGGGAGCCGCCCCTCACACCTGCGGGGCTGGCTTAGTCACTGCTCTATATGTAAAGCAAAATCAAGCATGAAAATTCAAAAAACCGTTTTGAATTCTAGGGCCGTGCCATGTCCCTAGGGATGTCCCTGTTATACAGCACATGATGGTGAACTTGAATCATTAAAAAATTTTTGTTAGTCCAAAAATAACTAGAAAAGGTATTAAAATACATATGATTTAGCAGAATAAAATAGGTGAGGAACAGGGGCGTCTATAGCACAGTTGAACCCTGGTATAACCTTTCTTGACATTGTGTTGAGAGCTTTGAAAAGGTCTCTTTAGAAAAATCCCATTTCTACAAATCTGTCCTAAAGAAGTCATGGGAAATGTCGGTCAAGAGGTGAGTACAAGAGAGTTCACTGCGGTGTAGTTTGTGGCACTCAGGAGTGGGAGCAGCTGAGCCTGGTCAGGGTTGATTAGATAATTTATGGTAGAAAAATGCCTGGCTAGGATGGTCATGACTGTGAAGGGCACAGGTGACCGGGGCAAGTGTTTGCAGCACAGTGTGGACAAGGTAGGCTGTGAAACGATGCAGATAGTGTCCCAACTGGGAGTCAGCACCTACAGGCGACGGAGAAAGTGCACAGGTCGTCCTCAGTACCCGTGGGGTAATAACTAGGGGCGTTGGGGTTGCAAAGGTCATTTTCTCCTTTGTGCTTTTCTGTATTTTCCACATTTTCTATGCATACTTTTATAGCCAGAAAAAAAATCACGATGTATAAAATTTTTGTGAGGTTCTGTAATGTTTGAACTTTATTTGCCTTTCAGGTTACAATTACTTTCTTGGTAAAATGTTACTTTGTATCAGAATTTCCTGTTGGTTAATGTGTCTCTCTGTGCATATCTGTGGTAACAAGAATGTGTCCTCCTTACCTTCAGGGGTGACTGCTGTAAGTCATTGCTGAGTCTCACTGGTGTGTGATCAGGAGCCATTCCAGCCTTCACATCAGTGACTCGGGTTGACTGTGTGAGAAAGCCAAGACCCATTTCCAGCCTTTGCTTCTGTTCCAGGAGTCGAACCAAGAACATGATGTGGTATGGAGTCCTCGGTACCAAAGAGCTGCTGCACAGAACCTACAGGAACCTGGAGCAGAAGGTGTTGCTGGAGGTGAGCTTTAGGCTCCGCGGCACTTGCAGGTGGCTCCCTGCCACAGCTGCTGCCAGAGGCCTGTTCTCTGCAGCCGTGTCGCACTGTATGCACACTCCCTGGGGAGCCTCGCGCTGCGCTGAGGCTGCTGGGGTGGACACCGTGCACAGGGACTGGCTGACGCGTGCACCTCTCTTTCTCTCCTCCTGCATTTCTGCTGCTCAGTGTGATGGACGACCCATCCCGCTCCCCAGTCTTCAGGGAATCGCTGTGCTTAACATTCCCAGCTATGCCGGAGGGACCAACTTCTGGGGGGGCACCAAGGAGGATGATGTAAGCACGGGGGTGTAGAAGTATGGGGTGGCTCGGGGGGGAGGAGCAGCCGGAGCAGTGTGGCACTCTCTTGTGACTCGGGCAGACAGAAAGCCTCCCTTGTGCTGGCCTTCGGCGTGCCGTGGAGCAGGACGTGGATGGGGCCCTTCGCCTCCAGGCACATCATCTGGAGGGCCGAGCAGGGCAATGCCATCAGTGAGGGACGAGATGGGATGTGCGAGGGGTCAAGGCAGGCTTCTGGGAGGCTGAGGCCCACAGGATGACTCGGAGTTGGCCAAATCAGGTGGACGGGGGTGGGGTGGGGGGAGGCTGTTGCAGGCAGAGGGAACAGCAGATGGAAGGCTCAGAGGTGAGACAGGGCAGAGGGCGTGGAGGCTGTGGGGGAGACCCCCTGACCGCAGTGGGCAGTGGGTGAGTAGAGAGAAATTGGGGTCTGTAGGGGCCTGGATCATGCCGGGTGATGTGAACCAGGGGAAGAAGTTTGGAATTTGTGCTAAGAACCCTGGGAAGGTATTGGTAGGTTTTAACCAGGGGAATGGCTTTCTTTGTTTTTAATGGCTGCTAGAAGTAGTCAGCACTTACTGAACAATTAATATGTGCTGGACGCTGTTCTAAGCACTCTACATGGATGAACATTCAGTCCTCCTAACAACCCCTTGAGGAGAGCCAACGTTACCTCCGTTTTACACAGCAGGAAGCTGAGTAAGAATGAAATTAGGTAACTTGCCCAAGAGCACATGGCTAGTAAGTGGCAGGGCCTGTAACAGACCCCTCAGTAATGCATTTACCTGCATTTAGTTCTGCACCACCTCTGTTACAAACGCAGTGGCCATAGTGTAGGACTGGCCCAAGGGTCAGAAGAACAAGTGTGGGGGAGCAACATGTTTGGGGAATTGTGGGGCAGAGGTCAGCTGTCATGCTGGCCCTTGCAGACTTTTGCAGCTCCGTCATTTGATGATAAGATTTTGGAAGTGGTGGCCGTGTTTGGCAGCATGCAGATGGCTGTCTCTCGTGTGATCAAGCTGCAGCATCACCGGATCGCACAGGTAATGGCCGTGGGCTGGAGGGGTCTGGCTAGTCCCCTCCTGGGTCCCACACACATTTGGAGAGGCAGGGCCCGGCTGAGAACCTGCTCAGTCGCTCTTAACTCACAGAGACCTGAGGAGTTGGCACTTCCCCAGGACCACGTGCCACCTTGGTGTGGGGCTCTGAACAGCCCTTGGCCCTGCGTCGTGGGCTGGAGCCCTTTTCATGGACTCCATGAGACTGTTAAACTCTCAAAAAATCTCTTTCAAAACTTGTGTCCACCTGACCTGTGCTCTCCGTGCTTGACTTTCTCCTGCTGAGGAGGGATGAGGTGGGGAAGCCCCAGGCTGCACTGCCCATGTGGCAGTGGGTGGGAGCAGCAGCCAGAGGGTGGGGACGGAGCCCGAGTCTCTGTGGTGGGTGGGAGTGGTTTCCAGCCTGGGGTTCTTGAACGGTTGCTGTGGGGCCCAGCTGGGGAGGGGATAGAGGGCAGGGCTCCTACTTACTTATTTCTACAGCAGAGGTGCACTGGGTAGGGTCTCTCTGCCTGGCCGGGGGTGCTGATAACACTCACAGGCTGGAGCCCCAGGCCGGGATTGCTCTGTTCGGGTTGTCTGCATGGGGCAGGGCTTGGTGGGTGGCTGGTGGCAGCCACTCCCCCCACCCTGGGTTCTGACGCCTGTATCTGAGCACCAAGTTCTCCTGCACCGGCTGACCCCAGATGCTTGTCTGCTCGGTAAGGGCACAGTGGGTGGGTGGAGAAGAGCCACCAAGGGGAGCAGTGGTCTGATGGGTGTCCTGAGGGGCAGGGGAGGGGCTGGCAGTGCTTTAAAGCCCCTGGAGGTTTTGGCTCCACACACAAGTGAGGGCTGTGGTGTTTGCTCAGTGTCGCACAGTGAAGATTTCCATCCTGGGGGATGAGGGCGTGCCTGTGCAGGTGGATGGAGAGGCCTGGATCCAGCCCCCAGGGTACATTCGGATTGTCCACAAGAACCGGGCCCAGACGCTGACCAGAGACAGGGTAAGAACAGCTGCCTGCAGCACCTCTGGGGGCAGGGGCAAGGGTGGGTCCTTGGGCTCGTCTGTGCACTTTTAAAAGAAGAGCCAAAAACAACAAAAAGGAAAAAAAACAAAAAAAATAAGAGCCAGGATTTTTCATATTTTCTTCTAGGATTTTTTATTTAAGGCACAACGATTCAGCTAATAGGACAGTGATGTTTTTGGGCCAACTCTGTGTTTCTCCCTTTCCTAGCTGTCATGTTAGATGTGTGCTCTGCTCCTGGGAGCAGTAGAAAGCGTAACTCTGGGCTCTCGCATCCTAGGCGTTTGAGAACACCCTGAAGTCCTGGGAGGACAAGCAGAGGGGTGAGCTGCCCCGCCCGCCCTCTTTCTCTCTGCACCCCGAGATCCTGTCTGAGGAGGAGGCTACCCAGATGGACCAGTTCGGGCAGGCGGCAGGGGTCCTCATTCACAGGTGAGCTCCACCGTGCTCCCAGGGCCCTGAGGGCTCCAGGACACCACACTCCTGATGGCATGCAGGCCTGGAGTGCTGCCCCCAATCAAGGGTGGGGCCTGTTTCTTCTTGCCCTTGGTGTGGGTTTCTTTCCTGATGGTCTTCTAGAGATTGCTCCAAGTTTGCATAGATGGAGACCTAAAACTACCACAGTGGTTTTCAGAGCCCCTCCTGGATTCCTAAGAGTGGTCTACTGCCTGCCACCTTCAGTCTGCCTTCACTTTATCTCAGAGAGCAGGTTACTCTCTGATCTACATTTATTTAAAAAAATAGAGACAACCACAGAGGCATTTCCTCTTACCCGCCTTTGAGAAGCAGCTCCTGGAGCCACTGTGGCCCTGCGGTACAGTAGTCAACACTGTCCCCTGTGTACTCTCCCTGCTGCCCCTGTGTCCGCTGCAGCGGCACCTGCTCCAGCAGGCCATGCTGAGCCCCTCCGTTGCCATGTCCAGCAAACCTGTCCAGCATTTCCACCTCTTTTAGCCGCACTGCACCTTCCTGCCTCAGCACTCTGCCCCCTTTCTCCAGGCCACACTCCGGCTGGTGCCTCCCATCCCTTTCTTCTCCCCATTGTTAAACCAGGATTGTCCCCTTTGTACAGAGTGGCAGGTAGGCTCTAGGACAGATCTGGGCACATTCAGGGTCTGCGTGGCATATCGTGGGTGCCCGTGGACTTGCTTGGGTCTCACTGCGGGGCTCTGGGCAGCAAACTGCTGTTGCCCACTTGCCATTTTACATGGGGCTTTGCCCCATTTTGTGATTTTCCTCCCTGGGAAAACTTGGGTTTTGACATCAACTTTTCCTCCTATGCCCTCCTCTGTTTGCATAGGTCAGAAAATGATTTGCAAGGTTGCCTGTGAGTGGCTGTGACTGTGAGGAGTCATTATGGCTGAGCCATGGTCCCCCTTGGCCTGCTGGACCAGCCCCTGAACATCTGCCCTCTGGTGGTTCCTTGGCCATGTTCAGATGAGTGATGTGAAAGGCCACTTTCTCATTGGCCTAATGTGTGCATGCATTTTTCTCTCTCAAGTATCCGGGAAATAGCTCAGTCCCACCGAGACGTGGAACAGGAACTTGCTCATGCTGTCAACGCCAGCTCCAAGTCCATGGACCGCGTGTATGGCAAGCCTAGAACTGCCGAGGTACCTGGTCTTTTCAGGGCTGGCTCCTCCTTGGTGTCTGTAGCTCGGCCTTCAACATGGATATCTGTTTGGTTCCCCTTAGGGATTGAACTGCAGCTTTGTCCTGGAGATGGTGAATAACATCAGGGCTCTGCGCAGTGAGACGGAGCTGCTGCTGGCTGGGAAGATGGCCATGGTAAGCTGATGCCTGGTGAGCAAGGCTCTGGCTGTTGTGAAGAGAATGCTGGCGAAGGCCACTGGGCACGGGGGCAGCACTGAAGTTTTAGTCCAGCATCCCTGGCCTCAGGGAGGGAACTGAGGGGTCATCTGTTCTGACCACGGGGCTGGGGCTCTGGCTCACATCCTTCTGGCAACATCTCAGCCAGGTTATCTTTAGCATGTCAGAGACTTCTGCAACAGGAACGTCCTTCTTGTCGTAGACAGAAAATATATTTCTGCCTAAGAAATCTGTAGGTGCAAACCTTCCTCCTGCGGCTGAGAGCCGGCTGTATTCTCCAGTGTGCCTGGCTCGGTGCCACCCTAACTTGACCCTACAAAACCGGCTGATAGGTCAATCCTGGGGAGCCATGGCGAGTGTGTGTGTGTGGGGATGTTGCTGAATTGCAGAAGCAGCTACAATAGGAAGAGGCCTGAGAGATGGCCTGGCTAACCTCCTTGTTTCAAAAAAACAAACGCATAGAAGGGACTTGCTAAAAGTCCTGCGGCTGGAGAACCCTAAGTCTGGGGTCTGTACTCCCCTCTTCACCCTTGATGTTGCGCTGCTCCTGAGCACCACAGCCACCGGGTGCTGCCTCCCTGCACTTCCTGTGCTTGGCCCTGTCTGCTTTCTGACAGGGAGCCTAAAGGAGAATGGAACAGCTTGTGTCAGCCCTGCTAAATGATTTCTTTATTTACAAAAAAAAGTTTTATTCTCTCACCTGGCACTGTATAGAAAGGGAGGTCTTGGATTTGGCCCTGTATCTGGTGCTCTGTGACTTAGTTTCTGAAAAGTTTTTGTAAGAACTCTCTGAGAGGAGCTTGGCTCCGGGCAGACCTCATGCCTGCCTGGGGCTTTGCTGGACCCCAGTGCGCCCATTGATCAGCAGCTGCATCTCTCTGTCCCTCCCCTGGAGCAGCAGTTGGATCCCCCTCAGAAGGAGCGGCTCGGAGCTGCTCTTGCCGAGATGGACCGACAGCTCAGGAAGCTGGCTGACACCCCCTGGCTCTGCCAGCCCGTGGAGCCTGGTGAGGAGGAGGTACGTGGATCTCAGGGTTTGGGAGCCTGCTGGATGTGATGGCTTTCACATTCAGAGATGTGCTCAGTGTGGCCTGTACAGTGTTGGGATTAAGAGAGCGTTGATCTTGTAGTCCCTGATTTGCGTTCTCAAGGCTTCTCTGTTAAAATGTTCTTCATGGCAGAGAGAGGCTTTGGCAGGTAGGAAGGAGTCGGGGGTTGGAATTGAGAGTGACCCTTGATGACCAGGCACACATTGTCCTCTGAAATAGAACTGCAGGGCAGGCTGGGAAGTAGGTGGAAGGAATCCAGGAGAGGGTAGCCCCTGGGCAGGGACAACCCTAGACTGCCTCTTGGCTTCCTTCTTCTCAGGGGTAGAAGAGAAGGGGCCAGGAGAAACATTCCCCTTGGGTAATACAGTCACAGAAGATACGGAACTGCTAGACGCTAAACATGGGCACCCCTGCCCAGCTTAGATTGTTAGACCTGTTGGCAGCAATAGGGTGAGGGTACACAGTTGGGCAGCAGCAGATTTGCATGTTCTTCTAGGGATACTCAGGCATTTGGTGACACATGCAAAAACCCGTCATGAAAAACTGACTGGAGGTCTTCAAGCCAATTGACAAAACTCAGCAACTTAAGAATGGGCGTGTTTTGGTATAAAAGGATAGGGCAAGCTCATCAAAATGGTTTAAAGAGTTCATTGTGAATGTGATACAAATTTCACTTGAGATTATTAAAATAATATAAAATATTCAGTGAAGCCAGTGAAGTGGACAGTGAGGTGGGAAGGCTGGGAAGAGGTCATGGACAGGGGACAGAAGCATGTTAAATTCTTCATCTTAAGGTGGAAGAAAGTTAAAAATGATATTCTTGACTTTTGGTAATTAGAGAAGTGTAGAGTTAATGATGTTTTTAGAAACTTGAAGGTAGTTTTCAATAGAATTGAAAAGATTTTTGTCTTTCCAAATCAGGAAAAGATAAAATATAATCTATATTGTAAAAGAGAATAACGTACTAGCAAAGATATAGCTAATAGCATAAAAATAAGACAATAGAAAAATGATAGTTTTTTCTTAAAAGCAAGTTATTCTAAGATGTGCTAAAAAAAGAAGCTTAATTATATATTGCTCACAAGGGCCCTGTTTTCTCTCCTATATCTCCAGTGAAAACTTACAAAACAGAAAGATTAAACAATTCCAATAAAACACAATAAAAAAAGATCCAAAGTAACAGTATTAATATAAAAGTAGAATTGTATGCGTAATACAAAAATGGTAAAAAGAGGATCATTTTATATCGCTAAATTATAAATGTTATTATATGTAGTTATAAACTCATGATTATAAGAGTCATAAAATTGTGTACCAAGTAATAAGCATCCTAAATGAATTATTAAAGTGTTTTTTATTTCCCATTTGTGTATGGTGTTTTTGTAATTACCTTTTTTGCTGACTTGTAACTTTATTTTACTGTGCTCCGAGCCAGTCTGTACGTTACCAGTCTTTTGAAATTTCTTGACCCATTATGTGTGCTTAATATTTTTAAATGTACCTTGTATGCAGTTGTGTTGTTATATCAAGTCTCTACTGAAAATTTTTTTCGTCTTCTTGATCTATCACTTACTATATAACTCTTTTACTGTGATTGTAGATGTCTCAATTTATCTTTGTGATGTTTATTTTTTTTTGTATTTTGAGGCTGTGTTATTGGGGGCACATAGGTTTTGTCTTTATGTAATAACCCTTTTTATCTTTAGTAATTATTTTTATAGTCTGTTTGCTTGGCATATTCTTTTTCACACATTTAAGTTTTATTTGTTATGTCTCTCTTATAAATAGCATATCACAAAGTGACACATTGTTACCTCCATGTGTCCCTGAGAGTGCTCTGTGGGGAGGTGGCTGCTGATGACAGTTGCTGAGAGCAGGGACTGCACTCCTGTGTCACTCAACTGCTCATCCTCTGCTATTCTGCCTTGGGGAGTGTATTCCAAGGGAAGAATGCAGAATACAGGAAAAGCTTTATTTTTTATTTTTTTTTTTACAATGGTTACATTTTTTTTTTATTGAGTCATAATTCATTATGCATATTTTTGGGGTTCAACATTGACATTTTGATCAAATCAATATTATTAGCATATATATTATTACAAATCATACTTATTCTTAATGCCCCTTATCCAGTCTCTCCCTCTCCCCCCTCTGATAATCCTAGATTTCTTCTCTCCTTTTTTTTTTTTTTTAAAGATGACCGGTAAGGGGATCTTAACCCTTGACTTGGTGTTGTCAGCACCACGCTCTCCCAAGTGAGCCACGGGCTGGACCTTCTTCTCTCCTTTTAATAGAGTGAAAGATTTATTTAGAAAGATACTTGTAATGCTAATAATCAAAGCCTAGAAATCCTACACTAGAAAATTGACTAAATAATTTATTTCAATAATCTTCGTTTAATGGACTATGATACTGTTGCTTAATATTTACAAAAAGTGTTTTAATGACATAAGTGCACACTGTAAAGTGAAAAAAGTGGACACTATGATCACTTTTAAACCACTTATGAAAGGCATTAAAATCAACAATAAATACAAAAACAAATAAGGAAACCAAACTTTTAAAGAACGAAGCGTGCCTTCCTAGCCCCTCCTCGTCCGCCTGCCACCCGGCCTCTGATGGAGGGAGGGGTCAGTGAGGCCTTGATAAATTGGTGTCTGATTCTCAGTGTTCCCTGCTCTCCCTGACAGAGCGTGATGATGGACCTTTCCAAACGCAGCCGCAGTGGTAAATTCCGCCTCGTGACCAAGTTTAAAAAGGAGAAGAACAACAGGAACAAAGAAGCCCACAGCAGCCTGGGAGCCCCGGGTACCTGCCCCTGTCCCGCGCGTCTGGCGGCCCCCGCCAGCTGTCCTGCCCAGTGCTCCTGGTCTCTGCTTTCTCCCTTGGCCTTGCTGCTCTTCCCCCATGGTCCCTGGGCCGTGACCACAGTCATGTGGTTGCACTGGCCTCTAGCTACACAACGACACCCTTGCTTGCTTCCCCTCTCTGCATTTGGGCGTTGACTGTTGTCACACCCTGCCCTGAACAAGCTCTCCATGGAGACTCCAGGGTGACAGGCTACCGAGCTGTCTTGCCTGCCCTGAATTGGGGGTTTCAAAGTGGGGAGGAGGACAGCAGAGGTGACAAAAAACCTGGAGACACAAAACTCTGACCTCAGACTGTGCTGGGCCCGCTGCGCCTGCCCCCTCTGATGGGCCTCTGCTTCTTGTTTAATCGATTCATTGGTCAAGGTCCCTAGGCCACCAGTGATTGTGGGTGATGAAATCAATGGAAAGTGGTTCTGAAGGACATTTTTCCTTTGGGTCAGTAAATCGGGGCTTAAAATCTGTCTGAAGTGTCAGCCCTGAGCACTGAGGCTGTGTCTAGTGTTCTTGGGCACCGGGTGGGCTCCACACCTGGATTTTGGGGGTGTATTTGCTGCCAGTAAGGGCAGCTCCCTTGATTTTTTTCTTGGCATGTTTATTCAGAAATTGGGTTTCTGTTAATGATGGTTCTGACTATATGAAATCTAAATCTCTGCACGTCTTCCTTCCTGCTGTGGTCCGGAAGTGAAATTTATCCCCTCTAGAAGCTAGAGGAAAAGCTGGCTTTAGCTACACATCACAACATTTCCGATGTATTTGGTGTTTAATCCCTCCTGGGACACCAAGGAGTGTCTAGAAGGCTGATGGCCCACCTGGCAGGAACAGACGCCAGCTCTGCTGCAGCTCCTGCCCCTTGGGCGGGTGGCTCCCCACCTCTTCAGCTCTGGGGGTGGTGCCTGTGGTTGGGTGGTAGGTGCAGGCTGCTGGGAATATCTTGAGTGCTGGCTGCTGGGACGTCTCGGGCGCCGGCTGCTGGTATGTTTCAGGCGCCGGCTGCTGGGACGTCTCGGGCGCTGGCTGCTGGGACGTCTCGGGCGCTGGCTGCTGGGACGTCTCGGGTGCTGGCTGCTGGGACGTCTCGGGCGCTGGCTGCTGGGACGTCTCGGGCGCTGGCTGCTGGGACGTTTTGGGTGCTGGCTGCTGGGATGTCTCGGGTGCTGGCTGCTGGCATGCCTTGGGTGCCTGCCACCACCTGCTTCATCTGGGCTCTGGGCACTCACTGCACTCATGCTTTTCCGTCTCCGACAGTTCACCTCTGGGGGACAGAGGAGGTTGCTGCCTGGTTGGAGCACCTCAGTCTCTGTGAGTATAAGGACATCTTCACACGGCACGACATCCGGGGCTCTGAGCTCCTACACCTGGAGCGGAGGGACCTCAAGGTACTTCCACGGGCGTCTCCCTGGAACCCGCACCTGGGCTTCCACGCGGCTCCTTTCCACTCCATCCTCTCCCCTGACCTGCCACGTCCCAGCTTCACGGTTCTTCTCGGGCCTTCGTGTGCACCTTGGGGTGATGGGTGGCCATTGCACTTGACAGTGAGGGCTCTGCGTGCCACAGCCAGAGGAAGCCAGGAGCAGATGTGATGGGGAAAAGCTTGATTTTCTTAGCCTATTTAGATAGGGAACTATTTCAACATTAAGAACGCTGTTGGGGACACAGCCCCGCACTGCTAAGTTCCCCCTGAATCACTGTCTCACAACAGCCAAGCGAGAAGAGCCCTGGCTCAGGGTGTCCTCTGCGCTTGTACCACAAGTAGTTCCTGAAGCATGTCACCCACACTCCTGCCTCCACTCTGCTGCTGGGTGGCGCCGCACTTGAGCTGGGGGTGGCAGGAGAGGCTGGTGACCCGTGTGTGGTCAGGTCTGCACCAGGCCTCATGCCACCCCCGCAGAGCCACGCCCTTGCCTGGGTGACCTCCCGGGTGGCCTCCTGGGCATCGAGTCCTGAGAGCATGAAAGGCCCCTGTGGGCATCCTAGACAAGGGGGCTTGTGAGGCCACCTGCCAGCCACTTGTGCTTGTCCTGTGTTTTGTTTTTGTCTTGTTGGATTTGTCCTGGCCATCAGTGATGTTGTAGAACTCAGTAGTGACGTGCTTGGTGTCTGCACGCTTGTTATTTTATGCCGTTTCCCTCTGGTTTCGCTGTTGTCACCTCATCTGTGCTCAGAGGATTGAGGTGGAGGGCCCGTTGGTGGCAGTCTGTCTGCAGAGAACTCTGGCCCGGGCTCTCTTCCCGGCATCCACAGTGCTGTGCTCTGTTGCAGGACCTCGGCGTGACCAAAGTGGGCCACATGAAGAGGATCCTGTGTGGGATCAGGGAGCTGAGCCGGAGCGCTCCTGCCGCCGAGGCCTAGCCTTCGCCCTCTCGGCCTGTGTCCTCTGCTCCCCCCACCACTGAGGGTGCCGCTGCCGCCACCGCTGCAGCCCTGACCCTTCTCACGGTGCTACTCCTTTGTCTGCGACAGGAAGCCTCTCTGACGCCCGTTCGTGACAGCTCTGGGGTCTTGAACATACCAACATAGCTACCTTGAAACAACACTTTCCCAACTCGGAGCCATTCAGGGCAAACTGTGTCATGTCCACCCTCAGCTCCCACCTACCTGTGTCACGGGCCATGGGGACGCTGGCGAAGTCTAGCCTCCCGGGCACCAGGCACTCATGCAGAACCCACCTGCCTGGGCCACATGCTCAGATTGTCCTGTGGGCTCCTCTCCTTGTGTCCTTCAATAGCACTATTTCCTGGCTCCTGCTGGAAGCGTGGTTGGGACCAGCCTGAGGTGGTCCCACAGCAAAACGTCCTCTGTGCCTGACAGCCACCTCGTGGTTCTTCTCAGCAGCCCCACGAGGCAGCCCACTGCTGTCGCCCTGTTAATTAATAAGGTTTTTAAAAAAACAAAGGTCCTGCTCTTTCCTGGTTTGAAAGTGGCATGGATATGTCCCCAGTCCTGTTTGTTATAATTTGACATGAAGGGAAAGAAAAAATGCCTCTCAATGCAAGCCAGCAGGCAACTGCAGCGTTCCGGTCTTCAGTCCGTCGCCTATGAGCTGTGGGTGTGGGGTCGTGGTCCCTTCTGTCCCTACAGGACGCCATAGGCCTCTGGAGTCTACCCGGGGCCATGAGTGGGACCGGCCCCACTGCCAGCCAGTCTCCCCGGGACAGAGGGTGTGTGCGCATTAGTGCGGTACTCCTGTGTAGAAAGGCTTCCTGGCTCGGGAGACTTCCTGCCGTTCTGTGGGAGAAGCAGCTGGTTCCCAGGCAGTGTGTCCCCGGATGGACACGGACAGCCTGGAGGCTGTTTTGGGAGTGTCTGACCCTGCAATGGCTTCTTGTCTCCTGCTACCAGGCCTGGTGTCCCTGAAGGCGTCACCAGGGACCCTGACCCGATGGCCCATGCTGCTCCTGCTCTGCCTCAGCCCCAGGTGTGAGCTGCAGCCCTGGGCAGGGCCAGCTCCTAAGCAGCCGACAGTGATGCCAAGAGCACAGAGCTCCCTCGGGGGGAGGGCTGAGCCCTGTGGAGACAGTGCCCAGGCGGGGGCACCCCTTGCTTCTGCCGACACCTCTTCACCTGTTACAGGGACTCGTAACAGGCCCTGGGAGGGGTTTTCTAGGACCCGGCCCCGGTGCCCTGGCTGAGGAGGGAACGTGTCTGCCTGGCTGCCAGGCTACGGCCCAACGCTCTCCATAGACGAGCACCATTCAGAGGTGCCTGCGAGCCAGGCGTGTGTGCGGGCCGGGGTCTGCAGCACCCCGGGTGCTGAGGGGCGGACCGTGGACGCTTCTGTGCCTGCCACTTGCTTTGCAGACCCCTCTGTCCACGTTTCCCCTTAGCAGGGTACACCAGGTGGATCCCCTCACAGTCCTGGCCCTGCCTCTGTGGTCTGGGGTGCTTGCTGCCTTCTGCTGGTCCCCCCAGGGGCGATGCTTGGGCCGAGTCCCCTGAGAGTGTGGCAAGAGAGGGCGCGCTTCCACTGTCATGGCCGCCTGTCCTTGTGTGTGACGTGTGGTGTTAGGATTTTTGGGTGAAATAATCTCATGCTCCGTACATTGGAAGTGATATTGGGAGCAAAACAGTTGTGAATCACCTTTCCCACCTGTGATTCTGTTTCTCGCAGGACAGCCATTTTAGATGGAAGTAGGTGGAGGAAGAAATAACCGAGCCACAGCAGTCACTTAATTTCCCACGTGCAGAAGGCTCGCAGTTGATGGACACGTGTCTTGCGGTCCTAGCACAGTGGGGCGGCGCACCCTGGGCTCCGAGGTTCCCAGGGCAAGCCCTGGTGAGGGGACACGAGGACAAGAAGCTGATGGCAGTTTGGGGGCCTCCCAGGGCCCAGCATTTGGCACCAGGGCCACCCAAGTTCTCAGTTTCCTCCTCTGGGGAAAGCGTTGCGTTTGGTTCAAGAGTGTTGTTTAAAATTTATGTGTTGTCAGTGATTAAAACAGTACTGTTTACGTAAAAACCATTTTTCTAATTCTAACAAGTTAGAAAAGTAATGGACATGCACGTTGTAGGGAACTGCCAGGCTGGTGTCCCTGCGCATCGTGGCGTCCCTGGCTGCCTGTGGGGCTGCTCTTCTGCCTGCCCCGTGTCCAGGGTCTGGGGGCCCAGCTGTCCTGTCCAGTAGAGGAAAGAAGGATTCCTGAAGTCTTGGAGAAAAGGTTTTGTGCCCTTGGCGGGCCTTCCCCCTCCTATTTATAATCTTAATTTATGCAGCGACCACCTTGGAAGCGAACGCCTCTCGTGGTGTTGTGTGCATAGTCCCTACCTGCGTGGTGTAAATACGTCGTTCCGGGTACAAATAAAGCCTGTTTTGATCTTCCGTTGTCACAGTCCTCATCTTCATTCCTTGCGCTTTGACATAAAATTTTGGTTGACAAAAAACCTTTCCAAATTGGATTCAGAATTGTTTTTTCAGCGGCTCTAAAAATAGGTGGGGCTGTCCGTTGCTGAAGAGCAGAACAGAACACCATGTGTCTTTTAGGGCGTGGGTTTGTGGCGGTCTGGACTGGGAGCTCGGCAGGCAGGCAGATCACACGCAGCCTCGCCTCAGGCTGGGAGGGCCTGTCGCTCCCGCTGCTGTCTCGGGCCGCTCGCAGCCTTCGCGTTGAGCTGCAGACCCGAGGCTCCCCTGCTTCTCTGGTTAGTCTCAGTGCCTTTATTCCACGGGGACTGCCTCTCTAAGATCAAGGTCACTTTAGTTGTCATCCCCCGTTTCCTGGAGCGAGGGATCGACACTGGGTTTGTGGAGGAGAAAGTCAGACTGGCAGGCTGCAGAAGGGCCGCGTGAGCTCTGGAAGTGTTGCCTGCCTTCCTGGCAGCTCTTTGTCCCTTGTCCTCTCTAACAGAGCCCCATTTTTTCCCCTGGTGTGCATTCTCCTTCATGTGGCCATTCAGGACCTCAGGTCTCATGGTTACAAGATGGTTGCCACAGTTCCAGGTGTCACATCCAGACATGACCATGTCTGTTGTAAGTTGTGTGTATGGGCAGGTGGCTGTCTCCTATGTGTGTCTCTTTTTAAGATAAAGGGAGCCTTTTCAGAAGCCCTGGCTTCAGCTGACCTTCCCTAGTGTCTGGAATTGGCTAGAATTGCATTACACACCTGTGATGAAACCAGTCAGTGCAAAGGGGACGGGTTGTAATGATGACGATCATGGTGCTGATGACTGACACACAGTGTTTTATCCCAGGTGCGGGCTTAGGTACATTACACACATTAACTCCTCTGATCCCCCTAACAAGCCTGTGAGGTGGGGATGTACATTTAACGGACGGAGAAGCAGTCTGAGAGAGGCTACACAACTTGCCTGATGGCACAGCATTTGGCCGAGATGGGAATCACAGGGCAGTTGGGCACCGAGGTCATACCTCTTCTAGTGCTGTGCAGTCCTGTGCCCCAGGCCTCATACCACGCTCAGCCCAAGTGATAGGTGAGGAGGTAGGGCCCAAGTCAAAGGCAGGCCTTCTGGCACCTGTGGCCTGGGCCCTGTGTCCTTGCTGGATGAATGGGTATGAGCAGGCCTGGGGAGGCAGGTGTGGGTTTTGCCCATCTCACACGGGGTGTGGCTCCATTGCCTTGGAAAGCAGCCAGGAAGGGGCTTCCTGGAGAGGTGGCATATGGGGATGGGGATGGGGGGGGGGGACAGGTGGCAATCCAAAGGAAAGGGAACAATTTGAGAGTAATGTGACTGCAGGGTGTCACATTGCAGTCATGTGGAGAGAATGTGGTCTTGATCGTTTTTAAAGGACTCATCCACAATCAAAAAAGCAAGTTGAGTGCAGTTAGCCAGTTTCAACCTGCTCTGATCCAGTACTGTTAACTGACCACTGGATTTGTTCCCTCCTCTGTTGTCCACAAGAGAGTTTTACCATGGTCGTCGCCGTCCTTTGGACACTGGTTCCAGGTCGGGTACGCACTTGTCACTTAGCCACAGGTTGCTGGACCAGGTGGGGTTGTGTCCATTGGGGCCAGGCAGAGCAGCGGGCCTTGTGCAGGATCAGGCGGGCACTCTGTGTTGCCTCCCTTGGGGGTCGGGGAAGTGTGGCTGGGCTGTAGGTGGAACAGACACTTGAGGGGTGCTGTCATCTCTGACTCACACGCAGGAGGAGGAGCTTGGCGGACTCGGCCACCTCTGCTCGCGGTGCACGGAAGCCCTTTTGAGCAACCCTTTTCACACACTCCCTCACTATTGTTTGAATGGAGCTGACAGCAGGTGGCAAGTTGCCCACTTCGAGCCCAGGACACAGATCCCTACAGAGTGGCACTTTGCCTCCGATGAGCTGTAATGGAGCTGCTGGTAGCATTTTGGTGCCTAGGGCAGAGCCTGTGGGAGATGGGACAGCCTGCAAGAGGCTCCTGCTGTCCTTTGAGCACCAGCCTCTCCTGGGCTGATCTGAGCTCCACTGTGGGCTCTGTTGCATGAGACAGGAGGTCCCCCTTCTGTTCCAGCCAGCCCGAGCTGGGGCCAGTCACCTGCAAATGGAGGTGTGCTCTCCTGGAGCATGCATGCGTGTGTGCATGACAGAGGGATGTGGAGCGGCTGGAGACATTCTCTTCTGCTTGTGTTTTGAGGCCACCGCTTCCATCTCCTACTTTCCATACATGAATTTCCAGAATGTAAGCATACCCATAATACCGTCATGTATTTTATTGAACCTTATCACTGCCGTGCTTTGGATGGGCGCATAATGACGATCGGAATGAAAGCGATGACCTTTTGGTGGCCTCTTGTCCAGACAGGGTGAAGGGGCCATCATAATTCGGTCCCTTATAGTTACATCTACTCCAGAGGGAAGCCAACATCTACTGGATTTGGGATTATCTGGGAATTCCTGCCCCTCCCTTTTTTGGCCAGAAAAAATGTCATAGTTTAAATGTTTTGTGCAACTCAACCACCATTGCCAGTCCTGTTTCCCCAGAAGGAAAAGAGAACTAGACTATGTCCAGCCTCTTCCAATACAGTTGTTCCCATGAGTTGGAATTCATTTAAAACCCAAACATACTTCTCTTATTTCGAAGGCAGTACTGATAGAGTATTTCTAAATATAAACCGTGTTAGTTTATGTAACCATCTGCAGTACGTACGCCTGGGGGAACAGGCCACAGAATTTCCTCTCAAGTGAGAACAGGAAGCAGTTGGCACTTAACAGAAACTAACGACAACTTTAAAAATGGTTTATTTGTCCTTTAACAAAATCTTACAGATTTCTTCCTGCATCATTCAATTTATCCCCAAATTAAAAAAAAAAAAAAAAAAAAAACAGAAAACAAAGAAAAAGGGAGGAAGGAAAGAAATGCAGTTCATACTGGCCCAGGCTGCAGGCACCCTGCTCGATGGCACTTCTGGGCACATCGTCCCAGCCTCATCTTGGTACTTTTAGAAATGCTCACTGGGGCCTCTGGCTTCTCAAAAGCAAAGCTTTTCAGTTATGACATTAACATTTTATTACCTTGAGATGAAGGGGCATAGTAAGGAAATGTGCCCGTTACGGTGAAAGAAACAATGGCTTATGCGCAGAAGGGCTGGGCCTCCAGCTACGTACGGTTAATCATGTTTATGGTTTTGGTATCAGAAACCCTCAATGTACATCTAGACGGGCGCCACTGAAGCCCCACGTGCAAGTCTCCTGAGACTGAGTTAGTGTTTGAGAAGCAGAAAGCAGCTTCTAGTTAAAGTCCAGCTTCGTACAATGCCAGTGCTTCAACAGAAACGAGGACATAATTTATAATACAGAATCTCAGACAGTCGTACAGAAGGATGAAGGTTCCTCTTCAACGGTGGTTTTGACAGTGTTGGAGAAGGAAAAGCAGGGCCACTGGCTTATCGTTGGCTCTACGGAAAGGTGACACAGCCAACAACGTGAGCTGACGTGCCTTAAGCCAGGGTGCAGGCTGAGACGGTGTCGTTTTCTTCCCATCTCAACACTGCAGTTCTGTTTTAATATCAATGACAGAAGGGCTGATGAGGAGTCGTGTGGAATCCGGATGATAACCAGGTTGAGAATGTGTTACATCTTTTTAGGAAGCTGCTTTAGACTAAATCAGCTTTGAGAAAGTCTACCACCCTGGCGTCCTGTATCAGTCAATTCAGTAACACAGATGCTGTGTTTGTTATAAATACCAACTAATTCCTTAACATTGAGTAGTTAGCTGTGTTCAATTAAGAAGGAAAAAATCTTAGTTTACATTTTCTTTTTCACATCTGTTTTAACTGAGACTAGTCAGGAATATCAACTCAGGCTGCCCAGGGCAACATGAAACCCACGGTGGTGAGGGGCTTGTCTGCGATGACTGCTTCCCTCCAGGCTGAGGTGCTGTGGGCAGCAGCGAGAACGTTCTGATCACAGACATCTCAGGTCAGACCAAGCCCTGGGAGCTGCGGAGCTGGCCACACCGGGGCTTTCTTGTCTTTAGAAGAGCACATTTAACTGCAGGATGGCCCATCTGTCTCCTCATTGTGGAAAGGGAGCTAACACGATAGAATCACAGCATTTTTGGTTTTCTTGGTGGCTGGCCACAGCTCAGATTGAACCCTGGACCTTGGTGTTATCAGCACCAGAATCACAATTTTAACTCAGACCAACGGGGGGACATGTAATATGTGAGGACCAGAATGGTATGGGGGACGTGAAATCTGGAAAACACAGACTACCCTGCAGATGGCCCACAGAGTCATCTGGACAGTGTAAGAAAAAGGGATTGAGCAGTGTGTATTTTACGCAGATCCATCAGACTCAGGCAACATGCTCCACCCTGCCTGTGGTTACTGCACAGGTAGTGCATTTTCTGGTGAAAGGGGGCTGGGGCAGGTGTGAGAGATCAGCAGCTGCTTGGCACCTGTTGTGGGCTGGGGTGTGTCGCAGAGCTGGGCAGTCAAGTGCATTTGCCTGGCTTCCCTTTGCTCATAAGGAAGCAGAGGATTTGGGATCTGAGGCTACACAAGCAACCAACCAGTCAATCCACAAACTGACAAAACCCGCTTCCACACAGTCGACAGGGCAGTTGCATCAAGAGTGCAGAGCCTGGCGCTGCGGCCCCGGAGCTGTCCTGCTGCTGCTGCTATCTGAAACTCCCAACGTGGATGGAGAGAGAAGCTTCTGGTCTTCTGGGCCGGGCCGGCGTCTCTGCACTGGTGAACATATCGCTGCTGTGCGTACGAAGGGCTTCTTGGCTGTGGGAGACACAAAGATGTCACCGACTCATAGTCAAGGACATGGTCGGGTCACCAGGTCAAAGGACTTAGAATAATTCCAAAATTCATTCCTTTTTTTTTTTTTGGTGGCTGGCCAGTACAGGGCTCGAACCCTGGACCTTGGTATTGCTAGTGCCCTGCTCTAAACGAGCTAACCTGCCAGCCTCCTTCCAATATTAGGGGTTAAATTAGAACAGGCCACAGCACACGTTTGCAACTTTGACAGACATTTCCAAATCGCCCCACCAGAGGACCCCAGGTCACCCTCTGCCAGTCCCATGTGCAAGGATAGCAGACTCTGCGGCTTCTCCAACCTGCTCGGTGAAAAGGCCTCATAGCAACGGAATCTGTTCTCCTTCACTTTTTAAACTGACATGTGACATTCACAGTCACACAGATCACACATGCGCACACCATGAATCGTCACAAGCGTTCACACTTGTGTCCCTCGACCCAGGCGGCTTTGCCCCTTCAGTCCCCAGGAGAACCACCCCTGGCACCGCTCAGGAGATGCAGTTTTGCTGCCTGTGACCACACTGAGGAACCCTGGCACAGGGCACCCTCCCGCACCACTGCCCAGCAGGTCCCCCCTCAGCCGAGCACAGCAGGCAGGTTTGGCTGCGGTGTTTGGTGGGCACGTGCCCGTGTTTTTGTGGAGTGCATACTTCACAGTGGAGCCACTGGGCTACAGCAGAGGTGTGTGATCAGCTCAGGTGATACTGCCACATTTTCCAAGTGCTGGCACCAACTCCACACCCAGCAGCAGAGGCCGAGAGTCCTGCATCCCTGCCACGCTGGCCTCGTCAGTCCTTCTCAATCGGGCACTTGTCGTGGTGTGCAGTGATAGCTCAGAGTAGTCTGGATTCACCTTACTCTTTTTTTTTTTTAACTTGGCGGCTGACGGGTAAAGGGATCCGAACCCTTGACCTCCACGCTCTAACCACCTGAGCTAACCAGCCAGCCCTAAATTTACATATCTTTTATCATGAATGAATTTGGCTGAGCATATTTTTATACGTGGGCAAGCAATTTGCATTTCCTTTTCTGTGAACTGTCTGCTTATACCCTTTCCCTATATTTTTATTGGATTCTTGGTCTTTTATTTATTTGCAGGTGTATTTCCAGAATTACCTCTTTATCCAGCAATTCCACATGCAGAGCTTTGTTGTACACACACTCACATCTTTATTTCAGACTGAGACTATCTGAGGCTATTCAGTGACAGTGGCAGTTTGGATAATATTAGACAGTTGTGTCTTCATGAGCAGCATGATGTGACCACTCACCGTATTGCTTTTTATTTTAACTTTTTTTTTTTTTTGGAGAGTTCATAGAGTCACATGCTTCCAAATTCAGAAGCCACCAGAGAGGCTCACAGAGAAGTGTCTACATGCCCTGAAAGTCTGTGAGCAGGTGTGCGTGGATGGGGCAGCTGAGCACACACCGGCACGTGACAGCAGGGTGCACCCCGAAACTCCTGTGCAAAACGCAAGGCTTGCCCCTGTGCGCTTACGCACAGGTGACGGTCAGGCTGGCCCATCTGGGAGGGGCTGTGTGATGGGGGGCGGTGCAGACACTTCTCTGTGATTCTCTTTGGTGGCTTCTGAATTTGGAAGCATGTGACTCTGTTAACTCCAAAAAAATGAAGTTAGAATAAATAAAAAGCAATACAGTGAGTGGTTACATCACGCTGCTCGTGAAGACACAACTGTTCTGTTACGCAAACGGGATACGTGAGGCTCAGGATAAGATTTTTAGTGAAAGCAAAACACTGTCTCACACACAGATGGAAATGCAGATGACAGGCCCTGGAAGACAGGTGGATGACTCAAAATAACAGCCCTGGTGACAGCTAAGGCTCTGACAGAAAACATGTACGTGAGAAGTCTGAACATGCACGTGAGACAAAGTTCCATCACATTTGAATGCGATGGAATAAAGTATTTTAGTGTATATGTATTATCCATGTTAGACAAATATAGAATTTTGTATGTAATTTTACATATGTGTAACTTTTAAGTACGAAAATCCAAAAGTGGCCAGAGTTGCAGTCCCTTGCTGTCTTCCAGGTGGCTGAGGGGCCCAGGCCTTGGGAAGTGCAGAGATGGGAATGGGGATGAAGACACGTGTCCCCTGCCCTCCTGAGGTTCCCTGGGCACCCAGGGAGACAGGGAAGGATATGGTGGGAAAGTGCTGCCCAGGAATCACCCTGGTGCACAAGAAGAGAAGAGAGGAAGGAGCCCTCGGGTCGAGGGGATGTGGCCTGGAGGACGGGGCAAAGGAAGCAGAGCTTATGTTCTGAGCCACCACAGCACAGATGACTATGGGGACCCTGTAAGTCTGTGTATTTCCAGAATGAACTATTGAAGTCGCTGAACAGCTGTTTATTGACAACTAACAGAAGCACTGTTCTAGGTAGTGGGGATATAGTTGCGAAGGAGAGGAAAACCCCCTTGGCTCACAGAGCTCACATTCTAGATCTTTCCGTCCTTACTACCAGCACCCAGTCTAAGCCACTGTCCTCTTCACTGAATTAGTGTGCCATTCTCTTTACTAGTCTCCCTGGTTCTACTTTTATCCCCTAGAATTCATTCCCCTCAGAGCAGCCGAAGTGATCATTTAAAAGTGTCCAGCACACGATGTCTCTCCCACTTCAAACTGTCCAAGGGCCTGTAGCCACACTTGAATTCTACACTCTTGCCAGGGCCACGAAGACCTGCATGGCCAGGCCCTGCCTGCCCTGCCGCCGCCACCTCAGACCTCTCTTCCCCCACCAGGCAGACGGTCCTGATGGCAGAGGGCAGGCAATGCCTGGCACATGGGTACCCAAGATGCTGAAGGGCAGGGAGAGGGAGATTAGGTGATCAGGGGCCAGATCAGGTGTAGATCATTAAAGCTGCTGCAGTGATGTGGGTAAGAAAAGACAAAATCAGCCAAGGCAGAAGCAGAGCACGAGGAAAGGCTGACTGAGGATAGTGTGAGAGTTACTGAAACCAGAAGTGGTGAGAAGAGGAAGGTAGGTGCCCCAGGGGCCTTTGGAGTGGCCTGTGTGGAGGTGACGTGTGGGCCAGGCTGGTGGGACTCCTGGGGCTGAGTTGGGTTGAGCAGAGTGAACTGAACTTCACGCCTGTGGAGTCTGAAGTTACTGCAGAATGTTCCAGTAGATTTTGGCAGGTGTGCACTGCCCAGAGGCCATGTGCAGAGATTTATGGCTCACCCCGAGAGGAAACAGAGTGAGCTCCCCAAGGCAAGGTGACTCGGGCGGAGTGTGTGGTGGGGCAAGAGCAGGCAGGTGCCAGCATCTGATGGACGGGCAGGGAAAGGAGCCCCCACAGAGACTGCAAGGGCAGCTGGAGGTGAGAGGAGAGAATAGCGCCTTGGCAGCCAGAGGGGATGGGGGACCCTGTGGGACAGGGCTGGGCGGGGCTGAGCAGCACAGAGAATTTGGCTGAGGACGCCAGTGTCATGCTGCAGGAGCAGCCAGGCCCTCGGACCCACCCGGGAGAGAAGAGTGGGAGGCCTGGAACGGAGGCCTGCCCAGGAGCACTGCAGATCTTAGAGGGTGCTGGGTGTGAAGGAAAAGGCCCAGGAAGCAGGCGAGGGTGTCCAGGGAAGCGAGCAGGATGTGGCCCGGGGCACTGCTGCAGGCCTCCTCATGATGACTCTGGGGGCCACATTATCTCCACATGTGCCACAAAAAGCTCTACAAGGCGCAACCTAAGGAAGATGGAGAATGTGGGCATTTCTTTGCAATGCAGTTGTATGTAAGGGGAGTTCCAAGCCGTAATCAGTAGTTCTCAGCAGGAGTAAGAAAAAGTCAGAACCTCTGGAAGTTTCGAGCACACAAGCGTAGGTCCTAATAATTACCTTTTCTTCTTCCCCAGAGCGAGCTGTTTCTGTTTTTCTTTCCCAGCGTCATCTCTGATTGTACTGAAATCATCATCGTCATCAACCAGCAGATTCTATATTTCAAAATAATGAGCAATGTTTTCAGACATCTTTTTAGCCTACATTTAAAAGAGAGGTGTTTAGGACTGGCCAGTTAGCTCAGTTGGTTAAAACCCAGCCTTGGAACACCAAGGTCAACAGTTCAGATCCCCGTACTGGCCAGCAGCCAAAAAAAGATTTAAAGAGAGAGAGAGAGAGATGCTTTAAAAAGTACCTAAATTGACAAATGGAAGTATTCACATTTATAAAAACTAGATTAATAACTGATAAAAAACATTCTATCTGTACTGGCCAGCTACCCTGAGAAAACCCCAAAAACATTCTAGTGCTTGATGAAAATAAACTTGGATGGCAGGAAGAGCTTCGAGGGAAATTGATTTTCAGTCATCTGACCTTTGCCTTCAACTACAAATGCTCCTACTGGGAGAAAGCCCAACAAAAAGGGCTTTAAAAAGGATGTAAGTTAAGAACATAAGGCACAGAAATCATCCACCTCGATCATGACCGATCTCTAACCGCAGTGCTAGAAACACAGCTGTTTGTTTTCTAAGTACTGTCAAACTGTTCTCACCTCTCCGCATTTCTCTAGTTAAATTGTGAGCTTCTGAAAGGCGTGGACTGTGTCCTGCAGGGATTTACAGATACAGCACGCTCAATAAATTCTACCCAGTGACCATGTGTTCTCCCCAGTACTTAGTTAGTTTTATATATGCTACAAACATTATTTATGATAAATGTTAGCCTCTCCCCTCAGCTGCCCAGAGGGAGGATGCCTCAGTGAGCGTTGACTCATCAAAATACACACCTAGGAAGGAAAACATCTCAGGAAAAAGACAATTCTGGGGGTTTGCCAGGTCCCGGTTAAAAGTTCCCCAGGTTACTGGCCATATTCTTATGTGTGCACGTGGGAGAGTAAGTTTTAGTTACACATGGTATTTACAGCCTTCAATGACTCTGATAGCAGCTGGAGCTCTGCAGGAGGCTTTGGGCTGCCCATCAGTGCACCCTTCGGGTGAGGAAACTGACATGATAAACAAATGTTATATAATTTCTGTTCCAACAAGTTGTGCATGATATACTTTTAAAAAACTGAAACAATGCAGCCGGCCCGTGGCTCACTCAGGAGAGTGCGGTGCTGATAACACCAAGGCCATGGGTTCGGATCCCATATAGGGATGGCCGGTTGGCTCACTGGCTGAGTGTGGTGCTGACACCACCAAGTCAAGGGTTAAGATCCCTTTACCGGTCATCTTAAAAAAAAAAAAATTTGTGAAACATTACAAAAAAAGAGAAAACACAGAGATAATGGGACAGACACCCATGTTCTCTGGGGACAGGTGTCAGAACATGCCTGGGCTCAAATCCACGGGCACATGAGCTGTGTACCTTGAACAAGCTGTGTAACTCCCCTGGGCCTCACCTTCTTTATCTTAAAATGCCACCAACTTCCCAGGGCTGTCTTGAGGATTAAATGAATTAAACGTATCCATGGATAGTGCTTGGCACATAAGAAAACGATCAGTAAAATTTCGCTATTAGTAGTATTACCCTTTTACCATATTTGCTTCATTTTTATTTTTAAAGGAAAATATTTAATGGATTCTGTTGATGTCCCCTCACCCCCCGCCGTAGAGGTAGCAACTACACTGAGTTTAGTGTTATTGCTCCCATCTTCACTTTTATTCTGTTACTACCAGGGACATAACCCTCAGGAATACTTTATATAAATGATCATTTTGTAGTATCATTCAGTGACTTCATTTTGTTCATTTTGTTTTTTAACATTAATTATCTAGATGTATCTTCATGTTGACATATGTGGCTCTGGTTTATTCGTTTTAACTGCTATGTATCATACCACTGTATCAATACCTTTTTTTTTTCATTTTATCTATCCCCTTTCCGCAGGTCATTTAAGTTCTTTCCACTTTACGCCATCACACGTAGGGCTTCAGTGAACATTTCTGCACATCTCCTCACGCATATGTGCTAGTTCTAGGATACATGTCCAGGAGTGGAATTACTTGGTTGTATCACATGGGCATCTTTTACTGTACTAAACATTGCCAAACTGCTCTCCAGAGTAGCTGTACCAACTCGATGTCCTGCTGGTGGTGTGTGGGAGTTGGGACAGCCTTGCTAGAAGCAGCGGCTCACTGCTGGGTCCTGCAGCACCCTGATGACCTGGGAAGCTGATGACCTCTTCATGTGCTTACTGGCTATTCAGTTCTCTTCTGTGAACTGCTGGGTGACAACCTTTGCCCATTTCTCCTCTATGGGTTATCTTTTTGTAACTGATTTGTAAAAGTATGATATATGTTCTGGATAACTTCCCTTGTTAGTTATATCATTGCATACATCTTCCACCTGTCTGTGGCTATCTTTTCACTCTTTTATGGTTTCCTTTGACGAAAAAAGTTTTTACTTTTAATGTTGCCAAATTTATCAATCCTTTTCTTTATGGTTTGTGCTTCTTGTTTCTTATTTTAAGAAATCCTTCTTAACCTGAAGTCATAAAGATTTTCTTTTATCTTTTCTTCTAAAGGTTGAAAATGACTGCTTTTCACATTTAAGACTTCAACTGAAACTGACAATTGTAGTTGGTGTGAGCAAAGGTGGATACAGTTTTTGTGGGGCCTGAAGCTCACAAAAATCTGGGACCCCTCTTTATGAAAATTAAATCAAAATTATGAATACAATTTTCCTATACAAATAATTCTCCCAGCACCATTTATTGAATAATCCATTTTTAATGTTGCTTCAAATATCTGTCAGGTTTCCTTATATGTGTGATTCTGGTTTGGAGCTTCTACCTTATCCATTTGCCTGTTTGCCTAGACCTGCCTGTAAACTGTACAGTCTTCTAAGGCAAGGACCCTGGTCTTGCTCTTCTTTAAAAATATCTTAGCTCCCTGGTTCTTTGCTCTTGCATATGAATTTATTCTATTTATTTTATCTAATCTCCTCTACATTGGTTTTCCACTGGAATTATTCTGAATTTATTGATTTAGGAAGAACGGATAGCTTTACTATCATGAGGCTTCCCTTCCAAGCACAGGATATGGCTTTGTATCGAACTGAAGCTTTCTTTAATACTGCTCAATGATATTTTTGTAATATTCTCCAGAAAGGTTATATAAATCTTTTGTTGGATGTCTTCCTAGGTACCTTGTAGTTTTACATATATTGATCTTGGAACTTTTCAACTCTCTTATTAGATCTAAAGGTTTACCTGTACAGTCTCTTGACTGTTATAAGAACAGTTTTATATTTTCCTTTAAAAATTTCTTTGCTTCAGTGTTTCTTTATTTACTTTTCTTTGGGGTGAGGGAGGACATATTACCTTTGCCCTGTTGTTTAGTACAGTGTTGAATAGAAGTGGTGATCAACAGAACCCTTATTTAGGGTCTGACTTTAATGGAAATGGTTTTTGAGTTTTCACTCTGTGTGCTGCTGTAGGTTTGGGGAGGTACATGTGTTAGGGTGAGTACATTGCCTTCTATTCCTAGTTTGCTTTAAGTTCTTTTTTTAAGAAAATCATGAACAAACATTGGATTTTTATTATTACATTTTATCCTATGTTTTTTCGGCATCTGTTGGACTAACCATACGATTGCTCTTCTTTAACCTGACAGTACAGGGTATTACGTAATGTATTCCTGACACTGTCATCCTTGCATTCCTCGGATAAACCCACTTTGTTGTCACATAGTAATGTTCTTGTAAAACACACTTGCTGGGTTTGACTTGCTAGCATTTTATTTAGAATTTGACATTTATGATGATAAGTGAAATTGACTTAAAATTTCTTTTTCTGTCCTTGTCAGTTTTGATACTGAGTTCTAGTGGCCTCATACAATGAGTTGTCTAGCTTTCCCTCTTTTTTATCCATTCTCTGAAACAATTTGTATAAAATGGGATTATTTGTGTCTTAAAGATAGGATAAAACTTCTTTATAAAATCATCTGATCCTCATGTCTTGACAAGGTGGTAAATCTGCTGTTAAACAACTTACCTTAATACCAATAGTATCTCCATCTTTCAAGTAATAAGGTGCACCTTGTAAATTATCTTGCTTTTTCTTCTTTTTCCTCTTGGTAATTTGCTGGTTCTACAGGAAAATCATACAAATCAAATGCAACCTCAAATTCTTACTCAGTTTCCTATCACCGTGAAAAGTTGTAGCTAGCCTAGTTACCATGCCAGTATGCCCCATTTCTCTGAGAAAGCCCCCACAACTTTACCCAGCTAGATATTGGAAGCCACTCGAACTTTTCAGGAAAGTATTTGGCAATTTCAGTTTTCTCCACCGGAAGAGAACAGAAGTCGGCAACTCGCTGCCGCAGGGAGCCAGCAGTCCAGCCTCGGGCGGTGTCCCACACCAAGTCCATGGCCGGGACATAGGCCCGCGTGCCGGGGATGCGCATCTGTGTCCTCAGCAGCATGTCCTGGGGGCTGCACCAGAAAAAAATCAGAAGCCAGATTTCAAACACACGAAATGAAAAGCACATGGTAACTGTAGGGGCATGAAGGGCAAAGCTTCCCCTCGACTTTCCTGGTTTTTATAAGGAGAGATTTTCCCTAAATCCTGAATGCTAGTGAGAAACCATTATCCTCCACTCCAGTCTCCCTGAATCCTGATGAAGACTGGAAGTGAAGATCCTGCTCTAAGTCCACAGCAGAGGGCCCTGGAGAGGCAGCGGCAGGGCTGAAGGCGGAGGAGTCTTCCTCAGCGGGGGAAGGAAGGAAAGCGGACCAGAGGCGGAGTGGAAGCAGCCCAGGCGGGATGTGCGCCGGGCAGGGAAGGGCTCAGAGGGGCCCAACCTCACTGAGGTTCCCAGCCACGGTGGCTCCTGGGAACTGCTGGCTGTGCGACTGGACCCAGAAAGCTGGCAGGAAAAGGCTGGTTGAGGCAGACAGTTATGCACTTGATTTTAGGTGCTACAGATTTGAGTTGCTGTGGGTGGCCAGGGTGAAGGCACTGAGGACTTAGAGCTGGGGCTAGAGACACAAAGGTGGTGACAGACTATGGCTGCAGCTGCGAGAGCACCAGAAAACTTAGCAGGAAGGAGGAGAAGAAAGAGACCAGAAAACTTAGGCCTTGGAGGAGAAGAAAGAGACCCCTTCAGAAAGGTGGGAGAACAGGTTAGGTGTGTAGATCGCTACAGGGCACGAAGGAAAGACCACAGATAAGAACTGGATGGTAGCAAGGAGGAGATGATTCGGATCCCTGTACCGGACAGCTGCCAACAAACAAAATAAAAAAAACAAAGAAAAGGGGAAATGAAAATTACTGTGTTTTCTGGTGAGACAATGAATGATTTTAAATGTTGTATTTCTGTTATATTGACATTTTTACCAAATGAAAGGGTGATACCACAGGAGGAGGGGGAGCTGGAGGAAGAGAGCCCAGGAGAATGCTGACAGTAAGGGGCTGCAGGCGAGGCGCTGCTGGGCAGTGCACACAGTGGGGACCTGCTGTTGCAGCCAAGCAGAGAGGGGCTGCGGCACAGATGCTGGAGGTGCCCAGCAGGTAGCAGGGGCTGGGTGAAGAGGAGGGATGAGAGGCCTCCCCGAGAACAGTGAAAGTGCCCTGGAGGTCAGCCAAGGACAGAAGAGCCGAGTGGGCAGGGGTCTAAGGAAGTGCACTGCTGTCCCTCAAAAGGGCCCTCCTCACGACACGTGTGAAAGGGGCAACGTCGCTCCTACACAAAGAGCTCCCACAGTTGCATCAGACTTTTTCTTTAACTGCTCATTCACACACTCACAAAATACTAATGGTTTATAAGCCTTTGAAAAAATGCTCTACCTTACTAGCCATCAAAGGACCAGAGCAAATGAGAATAAGATGACCATTTTTCATTTATCAATTTAGGAAACATCTAAACAGTAAAATTATTCAGTGTTGGCTGGAGGGTAAGAAGAAGTAAATACTCACAAAGTCTGCTTATGGGAACACAAGTTGGTGTAACTTACCTGGAAAGGAATTTAACAATTGATTTTAGAGGTTTAAAACATCCATACCATTTGATCCAGGAATTCCCCTCTAGGAAACTATTCCTGGTCATACTATTTGTATTAAGAGTGCAGGTTTGTAAGTGCACTGGGATTAAATGAAGGTTAGACATGGTTGAAGGGTGCTTTCTCACAGAATACACCGGTGACAAGGATCTTCATCAGGTCAGATAGAGGAATCTTAATATTTGGTGATATTTACAAAAAGGTCTCATAAAAGACTTTCCCATAGTGACAAAAGAACAGGATGGTTTGATGGTAGACAGTTTCTTGGGTGCTTCCTTATTTGATAAATAGTTTTTGACTATGAAACAGGCAGTATTCTAGGTGCTCTCATGAGGCTTCTATTCTAGTAGGGGGACAGATAACAACACGTAGTCAATGTAGTGTGTCAGCTGACATTAGGCTATTAGGATGAAGTTCTGGTCAAGAAGGCAGAATAGACGGTCCCCAGTGTCACTCTCTCCCACAAATGAATGAATTTACAACTATAAAAATGTAACATTATAAGAGGAGGAGAGACCTGCAGAGTTCATGAACGGGGAGAAGCCACAATGAGAGAAAGAAAAAATTCTCAGCGTTTCGGCCACAGCCGCTTTAAGGCTGGAGCTGCTGAGCACATGGAGCAGGAGCTGGCAGAAGCCACAGCCATGCCCTTTGGATGGAGTTCCCTGGAGGCAGAAGGGGAGAAGAGGACTTTGGTGGCCCAGGACAGCAAGACCACTAACAGGGTTCCCATGGACCCATGCAGGAGCAAGGAGCCACAACAGCTGAAAAAGGGGAGCCACTCAGAGGCCGGTGAGTCATCGCAAGGGACTTGGCATGCAGCCTGTCCCATGGGAAGTGTTGGAGTACAGGCAGTGGGAGAATGGGCCCACCAGGGGAACACTGGGACACAGCAAGGACAGCCAATCTGCCCCCCAATCAGCACAGGACCACTCAGAGGAGACTGGTCAGGAATGCAGAATTGCATGAGGTGCTGTTTGATGAAAAGACTCAGGCCCAGATCAGAGTTTCTACACAATCCTGGTGCAAGAGGTCACTGGAGAGCTGGAAGTACATGTAAGGTCAACCATTAAACCCTGAGCTACACAAAAAGTCTTCCCTAGGGAAAGAGCAGCAAAGCAGCAATTTAGCTCAACCACACAGCTCAACTACTGGTTCCCACAGGACATTCCCCCATTTTAGAAATAAGCAAAGGACAAAAAATTAGTTCCCGCCCAGGCACACCACCAGTGCCTCAGGAACCACCAGGGTACCCAAGGATTGGAGACGGGTACCAGACCCCCCCACCCACAACCAGGCACACCACCAGCACCAAGGAGCAGGCCAAAAACATCTCCTCCATGTGCGTGGCCCACCACAGCCACCATGATAACCATGGCTGCCATGAAGGCGGCTAGATGCCACAACCACCATGCAAATGGTCTGCCAGGTACTGGAGTGAGTTGACACAAGGAGAGTCACCAGCAGAGATAAAGAAAGGAGGAGGATGTTTCTCTCCACAGAGCCCATTCCATAGTGATGGAAGAGACATCTGCTCTATGATAATATTGGGGGACCTGATCACACTTCTCAGCATTGGACAGATCTTTTGGGCAGCAAATCAACAGAGTAACCATTATTCTTTCAGAGGGTTAGAAGAAATCTAGGGTGATTGGGGGGGGAGGGAAAGGGGGATGGGGAGGGATTAGACGAGGGGCATAAAGAATAATTATGATTTGTAACAATACATATGCTAGTAATATTGATTTGATCAACATATCTCAGTGTTGAACCCCTAAAATATGTATAATCAATTTTGATTCAATAAAAATTTTTTTAAAAAAAGACATTAGGATGAAGAAAGCTGGTAACAGGGGCAGAGCGACAAGTGCATGACAACAGATGATCCGGCGCACTGATGAGACCTGCAGACGAGCATCTTGCTGACACTTCAGATAACTATGGGTCGATATGCACTTGGAGGTTATTGAAAAATTAATACTCCCTTTTCTTGTGGGAGAATAAGTTTCAGATTCTAGATACCAGTCATACAAACATATCTGTAGAACACAATCTGTTTTAACTTGCTAGATTCCTTAGAAGCAGAAAAAAAAAATACTATGCTATTGTTACATTTTTAAAGAGACATACTTCCCAATATGATATGTGTAACTTTACATGTGCAGTAGAATTTCTTACCCCAAGTTTTCCTCTTTCCGAAGGGGCTCTAAGCAGATCTCATTTCTCCGTCCTAGTTTATACTCCCTGAAAAAGAAGTGAAACAAAATAGTATTAAGTGAAATTATCATTTAATATTTGAATACTATTTTTGCCAACTTGAAGCTTTTTTCTTAAGCAAAGCATCATTTTCTGAATACTGTATAAGAACACTTAAACTTTCAAAAAAGGGGAGAAACTAGAAAACTTGCTGTGATGATTATTTAGATAACTTGGGTCATTTCTTACTAAACGTAGGTTTGGATCTGTGAAAATGGCCAACTGCCAAAGAAATTTCCCTCTGTTTGGCCATGGTTTAGATTCTCATGGCAGTCACTTTTGGGGTGGTAATCAGGACTAATGTGAAAGAAGCCCTCAGGGCTGCTTTGTGCAAAGGAAACTAACAAACTAAACCTAATGGTCCACACACACTCTTTATTTTTTATTTTTATTTTTTTTAACTTTTATTTTGTCGATATACATTTTGGCTGATTATTGTGGCCCCATCACCAAAACCTCCCCCCCTCCTCCCTCTCCTCCCTCCCCCCCAACAATGTCCCCTCTGTTTGCTTGTCGTATCAACTTCAAGTAATTGTGGTTGTTATATCTTCTCCCCACCCTGTTTTTTTTTTTGTGTGTGTGTGTGTGTGAATTTATATATTAATTTTTAGCTCCCACCAATAAGTGAGAACATGTGGTATTTCTCTTTCTGTGCCTGACTCGTTTCACTTAATATAATTCTCTCAAGGTCCATCCATGTTGTTGCAAATGGCAGTATTTCATTCGTTTTTATAGCTGAGTAGTATTCCATTGCACACACACTCTTTAAATTCAAGAGGAGAATCAGCTGAATCTAACACTCCCTGATTGAGAAACAGCTCATCCCTAACTTCGACTTCACTCCGAATACTTCTAAGTTATGATAATGTCACAGCCTCTGGAGCACAGCAAAAAATACACAAAGCTACATTTATATTAATATGGAAAGCTGATGTTGTCCTAGAGTTTGGTTTATGATAAAAAGTGTGGAGTGACTGGGAATGGGCTCTCTGTTACTATGCGACTTCTCCGTCCAGCCATCTCAGTTCCTGGCACCGCAGTGTCAGCAGAGGGCCTGCTGAGCGTCCGGCGAGAAACGTACTTGAGCGGCTGCCGGTCGGTCCGCAGAAGCCTGCCCGGGCGCCGGCTCTCCACTGTCCAGGCTCTGAGGAAGGCTGGGGACGGAGCAGCGAACTCCGGGAAAAGGGGCAAGGTCATGGCCTAGAAAAAGAAACATTTCTCCAATGGTTTTAAAAAGCACTCTTAAAAACATAATGCTTTAGAAAAAAAAAATGAAGTACTACACAATGACATCTGAGGGAAGGAGTATCTCAAGTAATGATACAATCTATTCAGAAAAATCAAAGGAGTATCCATCCCTCTCTTAAACGAAATTAATCCTGAGTAAGTTTCATATTCCTCTCCACTGAAGTCAGCTTGAGAAATAAGTGAGTTTGCTACTTTTAAAGGAGCTAAAAGCTCCTTTTTCATCACGTTTTTAAAAAGGAAACTTTAGAATTAATTTCTGTGTAAATGTAATTCACCAGAGCAGAGTCCGCTCTAGAAAAAGCCTGGGCTGCATCTTCAGCTGTCAGCAGAGCTAATACAGCTCTTCTCTGCCAGTGAGCTAACTTTGTGTAATACGTCAATGTCTTTGAATCCAGCTGGTATTCCCAAACTGCTTTTGAATTCTGTAGAAGTAGGTAACGGTAAGCACCTATTTACATTTAGGTTGAAGCATATAAAGTTGCCAATGTTCATTCATTTTTGACCCTCAAACAGCGATTTTTTAAATCTTTCAACCTAATATAAGAAAAAAAAAGTATCTTCCCACTTTTTCTCATAAGAATAAGGCCATTTGCTTTTTTTGAGGAAAAAAATTTCATACACCAAGGACACACAAAAGCCAAACACCAAGGACTGCTGGTCATATATATACCCCATATTTTTTCCTTTAAGGGAAAGAAGAGAGGTTCATTTCAGTCCAACCATACTAAGAAGCATCTTCAACATTCTGTGTTGTACTTAATTGCAGCCTTCCCATTTGGACGAAACACTCCTTCTCTGTTACTGTGTGGTTTTCTTATGCATTAACATTATCTACTGTAGCACTCTAACATAGAAGCTGATATTCTGACCTCCTGGGAAACCGGTAACACAGCTTTTCACTAACAACATTTAACATATGGATCACAATGGCTTGAAAACAACGTAAATAAAGGGGTAAAGTGAATGCTTTACAAATGTTTCAAGAAACCATGTTTCCCTAAAAAATAAAAATGAACATAAGCCGCAAGTCACTGAAGATAGATTCAAACAAAAGCACAGCATGCCTGTCAGAGTAGGGGTACGTGAGAGCCACGGGGCGACTGCAGAAACCAACGCCAGGAGCTGTCTGAGCCACAGGCGTGTGCTGCCTGCCGGGTACTCACCACTGAACATGGCATATAACAAATGCCATATCAGAACAGACTGTAATTGAGGGAAAAGGAAATAGAAGAATATATTAATATCTCACTAGAAGAAGCCACGTATCACCACTAAGGTATACTGCGGGAAGAAGTCTGACCTGAGACTTCAGATCCACGAGAGCGGCATCTTCTGAGATTTCCACATCTCCCAAGTAGAGGAGAGAAACTTCCACGGGCACGTTTCCAGGAGCACCTTCAAAAGGACAGAGCTGGATGTTTGGAAGGAACCTTAAACTTATTTATTTCATTTTTCTGAAGTACACTGCCATGTTTTGCTGTCATAATAGGTTTATTTGATATTGTAATATGTTTTGATATTGTAATAGGTTTATTAAAATTCCATTCAAGAGCCACTGAATCTCTGGAATTGGCTCCCTTGTGACCTCCAAGGTGAGGAAGCGCTGCCTGGTGTGTGAGCAGCCAGGGAGCAAGTGGGCTGAATCCTAGGAGGAGCAGTACTCTTGTGCTGTCTGGCACCTAGAATGTTCTTTTCCACATTCCTTTCTTCCTCAAAGAAGACTCTGCCCACATTCTCAATATTAGCTCCCTGCTTTTCCTCATAACACTTATCCCGGCTTGTCACTCTTATGTCTGTCTTCTGTGCACGCATGAGTTACATCTGCCTCAAAAGAGCAGGGTGTTCGGGAGGGGTAGCTATGTGTCGTGTTGTTGCCCCAGTACCTGGTGTGGTGGGTGACACAGAGTAAATGCCCAGTAAATGTTTACTGAATGAAGGAAATCTTGACAATAAGAAGGGCCTGTCCACGTTTGTTTAGAAAAAGGGAAAAATAAAATGCTGTCTCATCAAAAACTCTGAATATAAAAGCCGGTAACCAAATTTTAAATTCAGAATATTTTTGCTTTAATTAAATGTCTTGGTTTATTGCTGAGCGCACTGCTAGTACATAAGAAGTTATAGATAGATTATAAGTAAATTAAGTGAACAGCCCTCTTCATGAGTGGTTTGTCTTGCATGTTAAGGAAACTATAGGCTGGCACAACCCGAAGGACAATTTTAGGACATTCTAAAGAATGAAACATATTTTCCATTTGCTGTGATATAAAAGCATTACCAAAAAATAAACTTTTTTCTTTGGTTTCATGGAGAAACACACTGATTAAACATCCATCCAATTCTATATATAATTATTATTTCATCACCAAAGCATTTTTAGAATGTTCACATGAACAAATGTAACCCAACTAAAAAATAACTTTATGCCCATTTCATAGCTGATTCAACATATTTTTATTACTCTATACAAGGAAACTTAACTTCAAAAAATAAGGAGATAAGAATTAGACTCATTTATATGAATTTCATTACATCAATTTCATTACTGAGGTTTAAAAGATAAAAAGAGGGCTGGCTAGTTAGCTTAGTTGCTTAGAGTGTTGCTCATAACACCAAAGTCCAGGGTTTGTACCGGCCAGCTGCCAAAGGAAAAAAAAAAAAAGATAAAAAGACATATGAATATATGATATAATACTTCAGTACTAAGAAAGCTAAATAAGTAATCCATGAGTAAAAGGAAAAAATATACCTAAACAGTAGACACTACTAAAAATATATTCTCCTTATCTACGGTTCCAAAAGAGATTGAATTGTATTTTCTTTATAACCAATTTGCACAAAGGTAATTCAATTCACTGCTAGTGACTTCCACTCATTATGATGTGCATATGGAATTTTGAGTTACTGCATGTTTGTGCTCTGTATTTCTTCTCAGAAGTGAGTGAGATGATGTCACATGCTCTAGAAGCAGTTCTTGGGGGTTTGGGTGGGAGATGCAGA
Source organism: Cynocephalus volans (assembly GCF_027409185.1). Classification (NCBI taxonomy): domain Eukaryota; kingdom Metazoa; phylum Chordata; class Mammalia; order Dermoptera; family Cynocephalidae; genus Cynocephalus; species Cynocephalus volans. Next base: position 295,374,217 of record NC_084460.1, read on the forward strand.
AAGACCAAGAAATGTGGAGGATGTGGATTCCAGCCCTGCTCTCTGCCCCTGTGGGCTGCAGCGAGGCCACTGGAATTGGCTGAAGTCTCAATATCCTGGGACATGATAATAAATGGGGCTGCTATTGTCCTGAGGGTCCTGGGAGATGAAACATAAAAGGTCTTTGAAAAACTATAAAATTATTGAGATAACAATAAAGATAACAATAAGATATATAGTGCTTTCCAGAGGTTACAAAGCACTGTATGAAAATAGGATGGTGTTATGATTATGGAATGATTTATTATAGAATAAATAGGTTCTGATTTTCAACCTTACATTTTTAAAGTAAATATTTCAATGGACTCTCAAAGCAGAAGCAGTCATTTCACTTTTCTTTGTGACATTCTGGCTGCTGCATTTCCATTTGGTCCTCACCTTGAGTAGAAGCAGCTCTCCATACCCTGTCTTGGGAAGGCATACAGTTGGTCTGGTCCTGATGACTCTTCCAGTGTTCTGAGGGACCCCAAGGCTGGTACCACCAGATAGGCACCTTCAGGAAACCCTGTGATGTACAAAGATTAAGAAAATTTCCACTTTCACTTCCAAAGATGGAAATGTCTTAATGGCATAAAATGTTGTTGAATTTATTATTTTTCTTTTCAGATTTATTAACTGCCATAAATTACACTTGTTTATTGTTTTTATATGCAAAATTTTAAAATTGTAAAAATCAGACTTTGGGATGACCGAGACTAAATGTTCTTTGCTGAGAAGTATCTTAGTAGATAAAATAAATGAGAAGCATAAACAAAATAACAAAATATTTGCCAGAGTACACTACCCCAATATTTCCAGGCACTGTAAGAGATCCCCTGGCAGAGTGCACCAGTTACAGCGGATTCCAATTATTATACAGATGCAACAACCTATTGATCTGTTGGATTCCTGTATATAAACTACATAAAATAAGCCCATTGCCTTAGACATACCCTTTAGTTAGTTCAATTTTACCAATTTAGCTAGTTCTTCCTACCTCTTTTTTTGTTAGTAAAGAACTTTAATAGATTTATTAAAAGATCAAAGATGATGTTACAGTGCTCAATTCCCAATTATAGAAGATGAGAATGTAAAAAATAACCATGGAAAACATTTTAAAATATATATATTCCAAGAAACACATATTAGAGTAGAGGTACTTCAAAAAGTTCATGAAAAAACAGAATTAAAAGATCATATGAACCCTTCCATGAACTTTTTGAAATACCCTCATATTTTTCTGTTTATCAAACTGGTGAAGATGAACAAACGTTCAACTTCCATTCAATTAAATAAATAAAAATAACAACAAAATTCCATTTTTTTCACCTAGCAGTTTGTCAAAACCAGAAAGTCTAATAATATTCTATGTTGATGAAAATATAGGTAAACCTGAAGTTTTGTAAATTGGTGACAGGAATACAAAGTGCTGCAAAGATTTTGGAGAGTAATTTGGCCACATCTGTCAAAATGTAAAATGCCTCAGTCATTTAACTCAACCATTCTATGTTTAGGAATCTTCCTTTTAATATATTAGAGCATGCACAGAAAGCCACATATGCAAGGATATTTGTTGCAAATTGTATACGGTAGCAAAAACCATGAACCAACCTTAAGGTCCCTCTTTTAGAAGAGTGGTTACATTATGGCAGGCCATAACTTTTGACTGAAGAATTTCACTTCTAGGAATTTATTCTGTAAATATACTCAAATATATGCAAAATGGTGGTTTTTTTTTTTTTTTTTTTTTTGCTGCCTGATTGTTGGGCTGCAACCGCTCCACTTGCTATAGCAATTGCTAGGGTGAAAGGAGGCCACACCAAATGGTGGCTGTTTAAGTTCCCCACCCGCATGGCCCACACAAGACGGCGCCTAGAGGAAGCAAAGGGGGAGTGTCACTTTTAGTTCCGCAAAAATTTGTACTGGTAGTTGTGCTTTTCTGCGCTCGTGATCAGTGCATGATCAGTAGGCTAAGCATAAGAAAGTAAGGCGCATGCACATGTGACTGGCTCTCAGTGTGGAAATCCCCGCTTGCTTAGATATAAATACAAGTGCTTAAAAGACAATAAACAGAACTGCTTGACGGAACCCCTGCCGCGTCTGAGTGTTCCTTTGAGGGCTGAATAGGCAGGCGGTGCACTCACCCACCTTCGGGGATCCTTCTTCGGCTTACCCGGCAGAGGGCAACTCATCTGGTCCTGCCTGGGGGGGATAGGGAATCTGCCGGGGATCACTCAGTGGCCACGGCCAGGGAAATCCGGAGCCCGGGCCTGGATGACTGAGAGAGCACCCCGACACCTGACCTCTGCTATCATGCGTTATGTGCATGCTCCAGAGAAGGGCCTGTCCCAGTCGGCTCTGCCCTATCGCCGCAGTGTCCCCACCAGCTGAGATTGACATCTGATGATGTGAAGGAGCAGATTTATAATCTTGCTAAGAAGGGCCTGACTCCCTCACAAATCAGTGTGATCCTAAGGAACTCACATGGTTTTGCACAAGTATGCTTTGTAACAAGGAGTAAAATCTTGACAATCCTTAAGTCCAAAGGATTTCCTCCTGATCTTCCTGAGAATCTCTCTACCATTTAATTAAGAAAGCTGTTGCTGCTTGAAAGCATCTTGAGAGAAACAGAAAGGATAAGGATGCTAAATTCCATGTAATTCTTATTGAGAGCCAAATTCACCCACTGGCTTGATATTGTAAGACCAAGCAAATCCTCCCCCCGAGTTGGAAATATGAGTCATCTACAGCCTCTGCATTGGTTGCATAAATTTACTCAAGCAGTAAAATCATTCTTTAAAAAAAAAAATGTATGTGTGTAAGTGTGTGTATGCAAAATGCCACATATATGGTATTTTTTTAATGTGTAACTTGTATCAACAAAAGACTGGAAACAACCTAAATATTCTTTGAAAAGAGACTGGGTTGTTAAATTATGGTATCTCTAAATAGTGGAATATTATGTAGCCATTAAATATAATGAGATAGATTTATATGTACTGATATAGCATATATTGGAGATAAAATATTAATGAAAAAAGCCAAGTACAGGATGTCTAGCATATAATTTTTTGTGCAAATAAAAAGGAATATATAGACATATGTGTATGTATATGATATGTATATATATATGCACACATACTTGAGTGACTGCATGTGTATATTAAAAAGAACATACCTCTGGAAGGAAAAGAGGAAACGGGCTGCTGTGGGGAGAGGACACAGGGAGGCTGGGAGTGGGGAGAGGAGGAGGGACACTTACTTTTCCTGGCCCCTCTTTTTATACACTTGAAATTTTGTATCATGAGTATTACCTAATCCAAAATTAACTTTAAAGATCATTAAAAATCATAGTACAAAATACAGTAGGATTCTACAAATTTATGAAAAAGAATAAGGTAGGTCTGTATGTGCAGATATGAGGAGATCTCCAAAATAAACTAAGGAAACAAAAACCAAGAAAAAACAATGACAAAACAATAGGTGTAAAACAATATAGAGAATATTATCCCTATTATGGAAACTTTAAAAAGGATATGCACATTTACATTCAGCAAACAAATATGCATAATGTTTTTTTGGAAAAATATTAAAGGAAAAATAAACCAATCGTGGCTCTCACTGAAGAGAACGATGTGGACGTGACTTCCACTTTTCATTTTTAACAGCCTTTTGTGCTGTCTAAATTTTCTAATCAAAAGCAAATGGTTATCTAAGTACTAAAATTTTGGGGCCATTTTTTTTTTCATCTTTACATGTGTCTGCATTTGAAAAAAACAAATATTGGCTTAAAAAGTAGTAATATGCAATGTTTATGGAAGCACAGTGAAATGAGCCCTCTCATATACTGCTGATAGGATTGTAAATTTGGTATGACTTGTTAGAAAAACAGTTTGGCAATATATAGCAACAAGTCTTTAAAGTTCATACCTTTTGAGTTAGTAATTCCACTTTTAGAACTATCTTAAAGATTTATATTTATAAGAAAAAATTAAAATAAGCTAAATTTCCAACAATGGGGACATAGGTGAGTTAAACTATAGTAAATCATTACCTTGGATATGATGATTGTTTTTGGATGTTATGATCAGGTTAAAATATTAGATATGAAAAGTAGGAAATAAAATTTTACATGCAATTGCTTTTAATTTTGTTTAAAAATATCTGTAGGGAGGAAATATATCTGATTTGTAGGATTGTGGGAAAGTTCTCTATTGTCTTTATGATTATATTTCCCCATTTTCCCACAATGAAAATATATCATCTTTGTAATCAGAAAACAGTAACTATTACTTACAAAATGTCTATTCAGAAGCAAAATCTTACCGGGGGAGGAAGTTTTCCTTCAATTACAAGCAACGTATCTCCAGAACATATCATAAGCTCTTTCAGTGTTGCATCCTGGGAAAAGAGAAATTCTTTTTTGTCACTTATGACTTCTGAAAGGAACAAACAGACAATTGGATCTTTTTTTTAACCCTATGCCTCTATTACCTTTTCAAGAAACATATAAATGAATAATAAAGCAGATATTGAAGAGATAAGAAATATGCCAAGAATATAAAATCAGTATAGCATTATGTATTAAATTGTAGGGTATAAGCTATAAGTATCATAAAAGATTCAAGAAAGGGCAATGGATAAGACAAGAGATGATGAGAGACTGATTTACAGAAGATGAAATTTTGGTTGAGCCTAAATAGATGGGTTGGATTTGCAAAGCTAGAGGTAACAAGAGAAGGAATTTCTCATGAAAAAAAGAACAACGGCAACGTCAAGGTTGACACCAGCATGGCTTGTTTTGGTAAAGAGCTAAGAGACCAGACTGATCAGAGTGCGAAGCACCAGCTGGAGAGTAACAGGAAATAAAACTAGACTGGAAGGGTGAGCACAAATTGAAGGGGTATGGGACAGAAATAAAGGAGCTACTCAGGATTTCTGAGGAGTTTTTAAAGATCAGTTTGGCCACTACATGCATGACATATTGAAGTGGGGTACACTTGGCCCAGGGAAGCCTTTGAAGTAGTAATTTAGTAATAGGCAAAAGAAGGTTTCAATTAGGTGACCAGCAGTGGGGTGTTCAGGGAAGGGGTACAAAAGCTGACAGGGCTTTGAAGGCCAAGACTAAACATGAAGAACAAAAGATAAATAGGGTAGGCCATGTTTTAGTCTGAAAAGATTAGGATGAGAAGACAGATGGCAAATTTGGGAAGAGAAGCCAGTTTTGAGGGCAATGAGTTTGCTTTTAGATAAATTGTTTGATACCAATTTGGGAATTAATAGAGAAGAAAATTCCAAAACTACTTGAATAAATATATTCTTCTGACATCCAAACTCTATGTCCTGAAGATTCTTTGAGGTCCACTTTTTACTCAAGACAGTCAGTCTCCTGGCCAGGACTCAAGAGGGGCCTCTCTCTACTGACTGACTGCTGTTCGGCAAAGAGCATTCTGGTGGAAAGCCCCAGTACACCTGCTTCATTCAACCTGCTGTTGATGTTCATGCCACTGTCTATTACTCACCAGAAAGCAGGCAGGTAAAGATTGGGGAAAAGGGCAGCTGACCACAAGTATCTAAGCTTTCTCCCAAGCTTCATTTTGGTTCTGCTTCCAAGGCTATGGGTATGAACTGGGAGGTTTGATACTATTTGGACCAAGACGATGAAGACTAACCAGATTCCAACTATTCTGTGATAAAATTGTTCCTAGGGCTACCCTAAGAGTCTGGCCTGATCTAGAGTCTGGACCAGAGCTTTGGTGACTGGTTGGTAAGATGAATTCTGCATCATTAACTTACAGAGGAACTCTGAGATTAAAATATTCAGGGGTCAAAAATTCCGAAGGTATCTTCCAATTCTTTCATTAGTTCAAATGTCATTTGTTTTCTGAAATTTTCTGTCTCCTAATGAACTACAACTCCTAGGGACATGTTCTCTCTCATCAACGGGATTTATCACAGATGTCAGAAGTGTTCCCACCTAGCTGAGACTTTCCTTCTATCAAAAAACTACAGTAAGGACTGGCCCGTGGCTCACTTGGGAGAGTGTGGTGCTGATAACACCAAGGCCACGGGTTCAGATCCCAAGTCAAGGGTTAAGATCCCCTTACCGGTCATCTTTAAAAAAAAAAAAAAACAGTAAGAAAAAAGTGGAAATAGACCCATTCATAGATGTTTGTATCCTAAGAAAAATAATGAAGGGCTTCTCTAGAATTTATTTATGTGTGGGTTGCGTATCTTGTAGGAAAATACAAAGTAATCATTTCTAAGAGTAAACTGTATGGAGATAATCTTACTTCTTCATATAAAGGCTCCCCAGCTTCAAAGCACCAATCCATTTTTCGTAAATGCCATGTATCTCCTGTAAAGGAATCAAAATCAGGATGAAAAAAAACCAGAAGAATATATTTTAAGAGTTTGTCAGAAGTGCCCCTTGTGGGCAAATGAATATCAGAAGGGATTTGATCTGCTAATAGTCATTAATTAATTTTTAAGTCAATTATGTCTTCCAGAGCATGAAAAAAATTAAGTTGTTCTCTCAATTTGGTTAATTTGCCTTCTCTTCCACAAATGTATACTTGCAAATAAAAACACCACTTGCTACTATTATACAATATTTACTTTATACCTTTATTATTTACATGTACACACATATATACATCACACATCAGTATACATATGTGTACACATATGCATAAGTATGGAATCCTTTCTGACAACTTTATGAAGTTGAGTCTTTTACTGTCTTAGCTGAAAGTGTATGCTAATATTGCTCAGCACCTACTAATGTTTACAAGAAAATTATTCCTATCCACTTAGCAGTTAATCCAACAAAAGTATAGTGCTAGTGCTTTCTGAATAGCATTTTAATAAAGTTGGCATAAGTGAATATTTATAAATGTTCATTAGACTTTAATCTGATTTCTGTTTTTCAGTATACTTGCTACACTGGTGAAATGAGAATTTTATTGGGTTGGTAAGAAAGTTGGATGGGGCAAAAGTTTAAAATCCTGGTTATTAAAAAAAAAGAGCTATATTTATAAACAGACAACTCCCCTCACCCACCAAAAACATCTAATAGCCAGAGGAATAAACATAGGTCTCATATTTATTTCCACTGGCCACAGTTTTTGAATCCCCACAATATTCTTTTTTATAGACCCTCTTTTGTCATTTGTTCTTGTTTTAAATACAGTAGATTTCTACCAATTTTTTTACTTACTTTTAATTACCTCAAAAAAAAAATCACCAAAAGTTAAAAGTGAACACTATCACTTCAAAGCACAGCACGGTGGCAGGCACATGGGCTGTGAAAGCAGCAAGACCTAGCTACTTGTTGCATAGCTCTGGGTGAGGCACTTAGCCTTTCCCAGCCTCCTTTTCCTCCTCTATGAAATGGGAACAGCTGATGCTCCCTGCATGGTAGGACTGTTGTCGAGACTAAATGAGACACTGTGTGTACCCTTCTAGAAGAAGGCCTTTTACTGAGAGCTTGTTACCTTCCCTTCCAAATAGCAACGACACAGACGTCTACTTTAATGAAGTTTGAGAACAGCAAAGCACTCTAATAAAAGTATGACGCCTCATCAGGCTCACTGGTCCTCATGAGGCTCATGATTCCACCCAGAAAGCTACTTCAGTTTACCCTGGGTTTATTTTTTTTCATTCATACTACATTCTCTAATCTATACCACAAAAATATGAAATAATGAATTGAAATTGACTCAAAAAGATTAAAAAAAAAAAAAACAGTGAAAGACCTGGGTTAACTCCAGGTGGTATAAATCTTAGCTTTATTTCTTTTGTACTTTTGCTGGATTCTATCTAGGTTGTTAGAGCTATCTAGGTTACTCAGAGCTAATCTACCACTAGTTTTCTTTTAGTTTGCAAACAAGAACCAGGAGAATTTTTTATGTAAATACAGAAATGAAACTATTTTTTTCTCCACAATCCTGTAAAAATTTTCTCCCTAAAAAAGTTTTCCTTAGAGTTATAGATTATTTATTTTAAGTAAAGGATGTGGATAAGATTACATCATTACGGTAAATAACTTACCTGGTAGGCCAGATTTCTCCAGCATTATCTTTAAACACTGTAAAAAAAAATTATGTCCACTGTTAGTTTTCTGTTTATGAGTTGCAGTTCACCCTGGACCTATTTAAGTCTCATAATTCTTGAATAGATAAAGATATACAAAGTTGAGAAGATAATACACAAGTGAGCTCTCCTTCTTAAGAGTGAGGTGAGGCCAATTCAGGAGGGGAAAAAAAATCAGTGTTTACAGTGTTTGCAACCAGGATTTACTTCAAAGTTTTGTTCACTAACTTCCAGGTTTGAGTCACTACTTACTTCCTATGCAGATTAACAGTGTGTATTTAACTGGATATGATGAATTAGGCTGATTTCATAGATACACATTAAACTCTGAATCTGATAAAATACCGGCCTTTGTTTAGCACCCATGAAACACAACTCATATATAAACTCATCAGGAAAGAACTGGGCAAGCTGTGCTCTCATAGCACAATGCAAAAATGGGACATATTAACAAAAGTTTAAAACAAAAATAGTAATTAAAACTCCCAACTTATTATTTTTTTTTTTGTCTTTTTCATAACCGGCACTCAGCCAGTGAGTGCACCGGCCAGTCCTATATAGGATCCGAACCCGTGGCGGGAGCGTCACCGCGCTCCCAGCGCCGCACTCTCCCGAGTGCGCCACGGGCTCGGCCCAAAAACTCCCAACTTATTGAGGGAAAAACATTCCTAAATAAATCTTTGGCAAAAAGAGTAAATAAAAATTGATTTATACTATCTAGAGCAAAAGAGAGCAAAGCAAGGACAATCACTGCTGTACTGTTTGGAATAAGAGAAAATGGTAAACAATCAAAATAGCTATTGATGGGGGAGCATTTTAAAAAACTAGGAAATGTCCTAAAGCAGTTCAAAGAATAAAACAAACTTATACATACTGGTCTTAAAAGACCTTTAAAACATTTTAAGTGAAACTTAAAGTTTTATTACAATACACGCAGCATGATCCCATTTATGATTTAAAAGAAACCACACAAACAAATTAAACTCTTCACTTCTATGTGTACATACAAAGCCACATGTTGGCATATGCATGGCTAAGGTTTGGAAAGACACTCTACTAATGTGGATAAGATTACATCATCTGATGACAACAGTGACTTCTGGAGAAGGGACTGGAATAGGGTAGTGACCAAGGGAGATTTTTAACTCTCCTGAAGTTTAAAAAGTGAGAATAAGTCCATGATTACTTGAATGATTAAAATTAAAGACTTCAAAACATAATTACAGATTGTTTAGAAAATGGTAACAACAAGAATACAATATATTAAAACATGGGGAATGGGACCAAAACTGTATTCAAAGAAAACTGCAGTTTTAAAGGCTTTCTTTATTTAAGAAAAACAAATAATGGAACATTCAACCTAATTGTGTTCGAGACAGGGGAAACAGCCTGCATAAAGGCCTTGTTTGAGGAACAGTAAGGAGGCCAGAGTGGCTGCAGTAGAGGGAGAAGTAGTTGGAGGTCTGAAAACAAACGCACGAGAAGGCCAGATCACAAGGCCCTTGTAAGGTCATTCAAAGCTTCACCTCTTACTCTGAGTGAGGTGGGGAACCACAGGAGGCTGTGAGTATAGGAGTGATTAATCTCACTTACATTTTAAAGGATCACTCAACTTCTTTGTAAGGACAGACCCTGGGAGGTACAAGGCTGGAAGCAAGGAGATCAGTTATGAAGCTGCTGGAATAACGCAGATGAAGGGCTTGACAGAGCAGTGGCAGTGGAGGGAATGAGATATGGGCAGATCCTGGATACATTTTGATGGTAGAACCAAAAAGATTTCCTGCAAAACTGGATGTGACATAAGAGAAGAATCAAGGATGACTTCACCATTTTTTGCCTGAGCAAGCAGAAAAAAGGAGCTGCCATTAACTGAAGGAGAAAAAAATGTGAGTGGAGTGTGTTTTGGGAAGAAGAACAGGAGTTCCTCTGTGGCTGTGCTGGAGTTTGAGATGACTCTTAGACAACCAAGTGGCATCTGGATGTTCTGGGGCGAGGCCAATCTAAGAATTGGCAGCAGAATGTTCAAAAGGTGCAGAGAAGAGGAGGGAATAGCTAACTGAGAAGGGGTAGCCCAGTGGGTAGAAGGAAAACATGAAGAGTTGTGGAAGCTGAGCTGTAAAGTGTTTCAAAGAACAGGGAGTCACCAGCGATGTCGAATGCAGCTGACAGAGCAGGTGGGGTGAGTGCCAACTGCTCGCGGGGCACAGCACACGGAGGCCACTGACAACCTGGGTGAGAGCTGTTTCAGTGGTGTTGTGGGCACAAGTTTCCCTGCAATGGGTTCAGGAGAGCACAGCAAGGAAGATCTAGACATCACTCTTGAACATGTTTGTGGTTTCTTTCTTTGACATTAAAAACACTAAGTTAAAAGGCCAATGAAAAACTGGGAAAATATTTACAGTATATAACAAAGGGTTAAAAAATGTTTATTTAAAAAATGTTTTAGCATGGAAAATTTCAATCACATGCTGAGAATAGTAAAAGGACCCCCAAGTATACATCAGTCAGTGTCAATTATTGCCACGGCCAGTCCTGTTCGTTAGTCCCCCACATACTTCTACTATCCTTCCCCCAGATCTTTTTAAAGCAAATACCAGATATCATATTATTTCACTTGTAAATATTCAGTATGCATCTCTAAAAGATAAACATTCTCTTAAAAAACATAACCCTAAAATGATTATGACATATAAGAAAATTAAGAATTCCTTAATATTAACAAATATCCAGCCAATGTTCAAATTTCTCTTTCTCTTAAATTATTACTACTTAAAGCTCGTTTGGCTTGAATCAAAGCCCAAATAAAGTCCATACATTGTAACTGGTTGCTATTTATCTTAAGCCTCTTTTAACCTATAGGTGCCCCCAACCCATGTATTTGTTGCAGAGTTTTCCAATCTGGATTTTGTTGACTGCAGACCTGTGGTGCATTTCTTCTTCTTTTTTTTTTTTAATTTTATTATGTCGATATACATTGTGGCTGATTATGATACGACAAGCAAACAGAGGGGACATTGTTGAGGGGGGAGGGAGGAGGGAGGGAGGTTTTGGTGATGGACCTGTGGTGCATTTAACATGTTCCTACATCTCCTGTATTTATTACTAACTGGTAGTTAGACCTAGAGGCTTGATCAGACTCAGGTCCAGTTTCTGTTTTTTGCAAGAAGGGCACGGGTATTATTCTGAACTTCTATAATGTCTGAGTGTTGGTATTTTTTTGGTTGTTAGCAGTTCTTTGAGGATCATTGCCTAGATCCATTAATTTATTAGGAGTTGAAAAATTGTGATATTCTAAAATTCTTTCTTCATTTAATAGCTGGAATATGTTTATGAGGAAAACCTTTTCATTATCTACTCAGTTACCCTGAGGTATAGTTTGCAAAGGAAAAACAGGATAAATGCTTGATTTTTTTTGGCCTTTATGGTTCCCTAGCATCCACGATAGGTAACCAGTGACTATTTTCTTTTAGAATCATTATGAACTCACAGATTTTAGGTATATGTTTCAATCAATTTTAATTATTATTCTCACTGATATTTGAATTGTCTTATCTCTGACTAGTGGACTCTTCAGTCTCTTGGACAATTCCAATGCCTTTGTTAGCAGCTTCACTGCCTTCTGTGATGACAAGGTACTCGAGGCTCATTTTACACACTTCCTGACCTAGATGTAGAGCTGGCCCCAGTTCCTGGTAGTAGGAAATGGTATTTAGCCACCATAATTTGGCTGCTAGGGGTACTTGCTGCTACCAGGTTGATCATTATTTCTAAGCTGTGTCGGGACAGGGCTAGAAAAAAAATTTAATAAAAAATACATGAAGTTCATTCATACTCTCTAATTCAAATTTAGGAGAACAAGTTTTTATTTAACCACATGGATTTTATCTGTCTCTCCATTTTCTATATTGAAAGTCCCAGTTCTCAATAACACCAACATAATTACTCATTTGTTTTGTCACACACATACATGTATATAAACATTAATTCCTGTCATGTGATTGTGTGTGTATACAAAGTAAAACTACCAGAAGGAAATATGCCAAAATGTTAATATTGGTGGGATAAAGAATATTAAGGGGGTTTCTTTTTTTTCTTTTAATCTATTTCTGCATATTCCAAATTTCTATAATAAACAAGTATTACTGATAACCAGAAAAGGAAAAAAAATTGTAATATTACTTAAAAATTCCAGTTGGTTCACCAATTTTCAAGCTTCCATAGCTCCTCTAGTGAGTACATATAATTCTTTGAAGGATATTATGTAAACTGTAGCTTTAGGATCCACAAGTCCTAACACATGATACCCAAACACCCACAGTCCCCGAACAAAAAGTAAAATTACTTACATCTCTCACAGATGTTGTTTCTTCTACTATGATTTCCATCTCTGTCCCAGGTTGAACATTACTCCCCATAGCAAAAAACAGGAACAGCTAAGATCAAGACAGAAGTATGAGTGCAATTTAATCTGGATTTTAAAATTCTATAAACGCATTATTTACTTCCAAAAAAGTAAAGCCAAGTGTCTACAAAACTTACAAAAAATCTCAAATTATTTAAAAACAAGGCTATGTTGAGTAATTTAATGTTACAATATATACAATAATCTTGCCTACCTAGAAATATAAAATGCTTCATCATCAATGTTTTTACTTCTAATAAACATCTCTCATGGATACTATTTCTTTCTTTTTTTTTTTTTTTTTTGTCGTTTTTTCGTGACCGGCACTCAGCCAGTGAGTGCACTGGTCAGTCCTATATATGATCCGAACCCGCGGCGGGAGCGTCGCCGCGCTCCCAGCGCAGCACTCTACCAAGTGCGCCACGGGCTCGGCCCTCATGGATACTATTTCTTTTGCTTTCATCTCCATCTTTGTCTCAGTCACTCCCAAAAGGAATTTACAATTATTACACACAGTAAGCAAAAATTTTGTTTTTTTCTCTGAGTCATCTGGTTATGATTTTATTTTCTATATACTATAATTCCCATGACCCCAAAGGAAAAATATAAATCTGATCTCCTGCTGATTCAGTTCCTTATAGCCCTGCTTTTTTTTTTCTAACTCAACCTCACTTGTCATGTTTTCTCTGGTATCAGGTTGTCATGCACAACTATTTGCTAGAGTTCAGGGGAAAGTAAATTAAAAGGGAAGTAGTTGGGAAATTAATAAAGTAGATCCAGGAACCATGGGAACCTGTGATGAGTCCAGATTACCTTGATACAGGGTATTTAACAATAAGGATGTCACTATGACTTCTGGAGTGTAATAAAAGAATATTAAGTAGGTAGGGTTTCTGATAAAGACCAACCTGATATTTTATACAAAAAAATGAATACTGATGAAGACAAGGGGTAAGGGAGGCTGATGTTATTACTGCAGACAGTAATTAAGCCCAGAATCAATATACTGTTTTATTAAACCTAAAATGCCATTGGTTGGTAGATTCATTATTTTCTGCACCATTAAAAAAGAAGAACAAAACAGTGTTGCTATAAATGCAGGAAGTCACGGACTAAGATGCAACCTAACCTCTAAGATGTTAAAATGTGGGGAAAAAAAGGTGCATCTTAAAATTTATAAAGTACAGTGTTTGAAACTGGTGGCCACTCAGCCTTAAAGATCCCTCTTAACCACAAAATTTTCACAGAAAAAGAACCATATGAATATACTTTGGCATAATATTTTTTATTTAAACACAGAAAACTATACAGACGTATTCCTAAAATAAAATGCATCATTTAAGGAAAAAAACTTACAGAGAAAAACAATATTATTGGAGTAGTTAAGGTACTAATTATAAAATTAAGACATTCTGGTTATGGAAGGGTTGATTTTGTTTTGACAGGTGACCTTATTTTACCTGAGAGGAAGTGGGTGCTTTTCCAAGACACAGTCCCAATGAACTCCCCATCTTCAACTCTGCTTCCTTCAAAGTAGAACTGTCTGGCACTATAAAGAATTTTGATAACATAATGAATATTATTAATCCTACTGCTCCAAGCAAAACAATATACTGAAATCAGTCTTTCTTTGACAATCAAGAAAGAAAAATGAGCTGCACATTTTGAAAGGACTCCGTGCACTATGGTCGCGCTTGAGGTTCAGCTCCCACACTCTAGAAGACGCTATTCTCACTGTCTGTACAACAGTGCCAAGAGGCAGCTATGAATGTTCCAGGTTCCTACGTAATAAAAATGACTTTTTCAAGGAGCTGTTATTTATACTGATTAAAAGCTACATATTCCAAATCGATCCATAAATGGTGGTCAGCTTCTTCCAAGTTTAAAGTTGAGATTGTGACGACCATCAATAATTAGGCTCGTCCATGATTAAATTAAGTCTAATAACAAGAGAGGTTACAGAGGTGAGAACCAACGACTCTATTTCACGACCGGTGTCACATAAAATCAGCAAATCAAACAGAAAAACTTTAAAAATGAAGCTAGAAAGACATAACTAGATCAAAACTGTGACTAAAATGAGGATCAGATAATCAGAAAGATGGGTGCTTCATGTCAGAAAACAGAAGTGTTTATTTTTCAGGTTAAGGTTTTCTGTAATATATGAGTGAGATTCCTGAATGAAAATATGTCCTATAAATCAGTTTCTAAAGGGTAATTTAAAAATATTAGGTATTGGAAACCATTATTTAAAGTAAGAATGTTCCAGAAAGACACATGGTGTGAGTGTATGTTATCATTTGAAAACTACCAAAAAAATTTACCTGGACAAAGAAGCTTCCCATTTCTATCAATAGGTCTCAAACAGCTGTTCTCAGCTATAAATAAAAAGGAGCTGGTTAGCACAGCAAAGAAAAGTAAAGAGAGATGCTCTATTGTGTTAATTAGCAGGAAGCTACAATGAGCTAAAAAAACCAAAACAGAAAACAAAAAACCTCCCAACAACCAAACCCCTCACCACCCCAAAAAAACAAATACAGGCACTCTTTGCTTTGCACAGTAGGGCAGGACTGTAAAATTACAAGCCAAAACTGAGCAATCTGAACAAAGCAACCTTAATAATCAATGGAAAAAATTCAATTGTTACATGAGTTTTAAAAATTTTTACCGAAACACTTGAAACTCTGTTGGTTATACGTGCATTGGGGAAAAAAACCCAAAAAACTGTAAAACTAATATTTACCCTGTAATTTAAAACACTAGAAACTCTGAGAATGAAACCGTTTTATGTCTTTGTACAACCCATTATCAAGAGTAGTTTAAACAGGGCTTGCTTCTTCTCATTGTACAGCTTATGATAGAGAGTGAGCATTTTCCTACCCTCGGGGCGAACTGTCATACCCCTTTCTAAGTCTGTATCAGCTTCCAATATTTGATATTTTGCACTTTCAATGTCATGCAATATCTTTGAGAGCTCCTTTAATGTGAAGTTTTTGCCAGTGTCACTTCTGCTGGGACACTGTCAACCTTTGTGTCACGACCACTTTCCTCACTTATGTCGGTAAATTCACCTTCATCAAGTTCCTCGATGCATATCTAGTCTCTTAAGTGACAGCAGTGTCAACATTCCCATGGGCAGCTGCTTCTTTCATAACTCCATATACTGTTGTTTCTTTGTGCACTTTCCTCTGTCAGCCAATTCCCTCTTTCAGTTATCCATTCTTGTAAAATGTCATGTGGGTTATTGCTGGGAGAAAAGGAGGCAATACAACTACACGCTTTGCTGTCTGTGTGGTGAACTGTACAACAGATGCGCAATGCAACCACCGACAGACTTGAAAGAAGGGCAGTGACTGGTCACTGGTCTTGGCACACCACTCGTATTTACGTGTGATGTTTAGACTGTAGAACTAGTAGCCAAGTGTGTGCTTTATTCAGTTACTCACAGCTAATATACCAAGTTTGCTGAAATATGAACCATGTGGGGGACTGATATTATGTTAACTATACTGTGGTAACTGAAATTGATGCACACCAGAACTGTGCAAAGCAGACTGTCTATATTTAAGATATGCTGGGTGGTTTTATGCTTATTAAATGGATTAGGGCTAGTGTGCACTATTTTTGAGGATGCAGATTTCTTTTGTGGGAAGGAACACATCAATTTTTCATTCTAAACACAATTCTAATAAAGTAGGACATGAACTGGGGAGGGGAGGGTATGAAGCCTTTTGAACAGGCAAGAATGGCATGTGCCTCAGAAGTTCTAACTTTATTAGACAATAGCAGAATCTCTTTCTGAGATTCTTTTTTTTTTTTTTTTGGCAGCTGGCCAGTAAGGATATCTGAATCCTTGACGTTGGCTCTTTCTGAGATTCTTGAGTTCAATATCTTATACTACAATAATATGAAGTTAGCATATAATTCTAATACAAATTTCTTGTCAACCGAAACAGTTTATGAAGAGTTCCCCAATTTAAAGAGTGCATTTTAAATAATGTCTCCTTTAAACCTTTTCACTTTCATTCAACACTTATTGTGTATCTTCTATGTGCCAGGCACTGTACTAGAAGCAGGTGACACAGCAGTAAGCAAAACAGCCATGGATTCTGCCTTCACAGACCCTGGCCTAAGAGAGGCAGATGTTGATAACAAATAAAAAGGCAGTTACAGCGATAACTGCTGTGAAGGAAAAGGGCGTTATGAGAGTAAAACAGAGATTAACGGAGATCATGTGGTCAGGGATGAAAGGAAGTAACATTTCAGCTCAACAGCTTAAGTTAGTAGTTAAAGAGTGAAGGGAGAGGAGCTGAAAGAGATCACAGCACTAAAAGGTCTCAGAGAGTGGAAAAGAGCTTATTCGTGCACCAAGAAACTCACACAAGTCAGCATGGACAGTGTGTTGTGAATAAGCAGAAAAGTGGATCAGGATCAGATCATGCAGGTTCTTATAGGCTAAAATAAGGAATTAGCCGAAGTACAATGGAAAAGCACAAAATAGCTTTGAGCAGAAGAGTGACACGATCCAATTCACATATATTTATGAAGATCATTTGCTATGTGAAGAATGGTTTAAAGGGGAGCACGAGTGGAAGGGAGACCAGTGATGGGGAAGAAGGTGAACCATTTTAATAAAATATATACTTTTAACAAACTTTACTGAGGTATAATTTACTTATGATAAAACACATCCAGTCTAAGTGTATAGTTCATAGAATTTGATAAATAAACATCTGGCAGCCACCAGCAAACAGATGTAATTCACATCACCCCCAAAAATTCCCTGGCGCCACTTTGCAGTCAATCCTTCTACCCCCATCCCTCCGTAACTTTTTCTAAAATTTCATATGTAGGAAATCATACAGTATGTACTCTTCTGTGTCTGCTTTCCTTCACTTGGCTCAGCGACTGAGTCTCATCTGTGTTTTGAATGGGGTGGAACCAGCAGGTCACTGCCTTTCGGTGCTGAGCAGTATCCCACTGTTTTTTTGATTTTTTAAAAGATGACCAGCAAGGGATCTTAACCCTTGACTTGGTGTTGTCAGCACCACACTCTCCCAAGTGAGCCACGGGCTGGCCCCTAGTATCCCACTGTTTGGATGCACCTCAATTTGCTCATCCATCCACCTGCTCATGGAAACTTGCATTGTTTCTACTTTATGTTCATGGACATTTACATCTTCGCAAGAAAATACTTTTTAACTTTAGTAAATGTCTAGAAGTAGAATTGATAAGTGAAGGCTTAAATTTATAAGAAACAAGTTAACTTTCCAAAGTGACTGTACCCATTTTGCACTTCTGCCAGCAACGCATAGGAGGTCCAGTTGCTTCACATCTTAGCTAACACTGGGTTTTGTCAGTACTTTAAATTCTAACTGCTCCACTGGGTGCACAGAGGTGTGTCATTATGGTTTTAATTTGATGGCTAATGCCACTGATCATCTTTCTCTGTACTTATATTAGTCATTTGTGGGTAGGTCGTCTTTTGTAGTGTCTGTTTAGTGTTCCCAATTCAGAATGAGTTTTCTGTCTTCTGATAAGTGTACAAGTATTTTTTATATTCTGGATGCAAGTCCATTGTCAAATATGTGTTTTATAAATATTTGCTTCCAGTTTGTGGCTTGCCTTTTCAAATACCATTTGAAGAGCAATAGTTTTAAACTTTGATGTAGTCCCATTTGTTAATTTTTATTTCATGGTTTGTGCTTTTTGAGTCTTATCTTAAAAACAAAACAAAACAAAAAACCCTTTCTCTATGGTAAAGTAACAAGGATTTTCTCATATGTTTTTTCCCAGAAATTTTAGTTTCAGGTATGATCCATTTTGAGTTAATTTTTTACATCACATGAGGTAAACCTTGAGGTTCATTTTTGCACATATGGATAACCAAATGATCCAGCACTATTTTTTGAAAATATACTATCTTTCCCCATGGAAATATTTTTGCACCTTTGTTGAAAGTCAACTGATTATGTGTGCACCTATTTCTGGATTCTCTATTTAGTTCCACTGTAAATATTTTAGCTTCATGGGCTACATATGATCTCTGTTGCACATTCTTCTTCTTTAAACAGCACATTAATAGTGTAAAACTATAAACTGGCTATACAAAAACAGGGCATAGGCCATAGTTTGCTGACCTCTATATTTCTACTTTCTACTGCCAATGTATACTGTCTAGAGTATGTCTTGAAATCAGATAGTGTAACTTTTCCAACTTGTTCGTTTTTTTTTTTCCCCAAAATTATTATGACTACATTAGGTTCTTTGCATTTCCATATAAATTTTAGAATCATCTTGTCAATTTCTAACAAAAAAACTGCTAGGATTCTGAGTGAGAATACATTGAATGTACAAATTGATTTGGGGAGAATTTTCCTTTCAACAATATTGTGTCTTCCGATCCACAAACATGGTATATCACTTCATTTATTCAGGTCTTCTTTAATTTCTCACAGCAATGTTTTCTAGTTGTCAGTGGACAGATCTTGCACATATTTTGTTAAATTTATTCCTAAGTATTTCAAGATATTTTATGCTGTTATGTTTTCTTAATTTCAAAGTCCTTTTTTTGTTGTTGTTGCTCGTAGATAAAAATACAATGGTTTCTGTATATTGACTTTGAGTTCTTGCTCAATTTACACACAAAGAGAAACCAATTCACATTCACTAGAATGTCTATAATCAAAAGGACAATCACAGATACAGATATTGGCGAGGATGTGGAAAAACTGCAACCCTGATACTTTGCTAGTGAGAATGTAAATGGTTCAGCCACTTTGGAAAATAGTACGGCAGTTTCTTATAGAGTTCAACATAAATTTGCCATGTTACCCAGAAATTCCAATCATGTATATCTACCTAAGAGAACTGAAAACATATGTCCACACAAAGACTTATATGCAAATGTTTATAGCAGCATTATTCATAAAAGTCTAGAAGTACAGACAACTCAAATGTCCATCAACTGGGGAATGGATAAACAAAATGTGATAAATCCATACAATGGAATACTATTCAGCAATAAAAAGGAACAAACCACTGATATGTGCTAAATCATGGATGAACCTCAAAAATGGTATGCTAAATGAAAGAAGCCTGACACAAAAGACTACATATTGTATGTTTCTATTTATGTGAAATGTCCAGAAAATCAAGTCTATAAAGACAGAACACATATTAGTGATTGCTAGGGGCTCTGAATACAAATGGGCACAACAGATCATTTTGGAGGGATGGAAATATTCTAGAACTGGATTGTGGTGATGGTTGTATGACCCTATACATTTACTGACGATCATTGAATTATACACTTAAAATGAGTGAAATTTATGGAATGTAAATTATACCTCAATAAAGGTGTTAAGGAAAACCTAATCGTGAGTGAATAAGCGAGTTAACAAAATAACAATTCAGTATGATAGAATTTATGTAAATGTAAAAATGCAATACATATGAAGGTACTTCAAAAAGTTGACGGAAAGATTTGTATTATCTTTTAATTCTATTTTTCCACAAACCTTTTGAAGTACCTCATACACATACACATACATGTAAATATAATATACACAGTACAATATGAATATGTGGACTAGATACACACCCATATTAGATATGCTGCTTGTATCTGGGGAGGGAGAGAGAAGAGACTGAGGAGAACACAGAGGACTTTAACTTTATTTATAATGTTTCAAACAAAAACAAACATGACAAAATGTTAACATTTGTCCATTTTGGGTGGTAAGTGATGAGTTTTCCCTAAATTATTTCTTGTACTCTCTCATATTTTTTTCAATAAAAAATCAGAACTAAATTAAACAAAAAACCAAAAAGCAAACATAAATGATTACCTAGTTCCTTCATTAATTTAAATTCCTTTATGGCTTTAATTCGAATATCAAGCACCACCTAAAATAGAGAAATAAACTAATGACTGTGTATAAGTTGAAAACAATGGAGGAGACGAAAATGAAGATCATCAGTGTGCACTTAGAATTATTTGAGATATAACTGACATTTAGTAGTTTTTGCCAAATTAATATTAACTGGGATAGAATGAATACCTACAGAAAAGTAAAAAAACAATTCTACCTGAGAAGGCAATATGCTGACAAACCACTAACCTTTATTTTGGGAGAAAACAAAAGAAACAAAAGAAACTGCAGGCGATCACACTTCTCTGTGTTAGGATGAATGAATTTGGGGCCAATAAGCATAAATAATATTAAATGTATAACACCAACCCAAGGGTACTATTTAAAATTTCTATTTAAGTTACTTTATTTTAGATTGTTTTCTTTTTTAGGTCAGGTTAATTTCCTCTAGGGCACAAAATCTTGGAAATTTAGGGGTAAAACTTGTATCCGTGATCATTTTCTCTGACTCCCACCAGTACCCCACATTGTGCCAAGAAGAAACAGACTAAAGTAATAAAGGATTTCACCAAAGTCAATCACTTATGGTCAGAGAAGTAGATCTCCTAAGTGTTAGTATACAGACCTTATACTATCGTATCAACAAATGTTGTTAATGCACCTTAAGAAATTATAATATTTGTATAAAAGAAAACAATATTCTAATATGTTTCTGTTATTATAGAAAAAAAACTTAATAAATTGGGAGTACATGAATATAAAAAGAAATTTCCTGAGATAATATTTAAGGAAACCAATATCATCCTCTTCAAATGGAAGATGGAAGGAATTCCTTTTATGAGCAGCTGGCTTTATACAGAGCAGAGTGTGAGGGGGTCTTCAAACAGTTCATGGAAATACTATATTATCTTTTAATTCTATTTTTCCACAAACTTTTTGAAGTCTCTTGTATAATGTGGAGTAATTTAAGATAAACTTAAAAAATAAAAACCCATAACACAAAAACATAACATATATTTCCAGTTTTAAAAATATGGAAAAGACCCTTGAAAACAGCATTTTATATTTATCAAAGCCAGAGGATTCCACAAACTAAATAGGTACCTCCCACATTCTAATACTAGGTGTTGGAATTTTTTTTAAAGGGCACATTTTTTTTTTGAGATATGTCAAGGGCTAATAAAGAAGCAATAATCAAATGTTAAAAATAACAAGTTGACTTCTTAAGATTTAGAAGTCTATCAAGACAACTGTTCTGAAAGATTAAGGCATTGCTTTCTAAATAAAAATCTGCTTACTAAAAAACTGTTAGCCAAACTTTAATTATCATCTACTTACTGTGTTAACAGTTGCTGATATTTTAACTTGCTTCTCTTCAGATTCTAATTGGCATAAATTTTTAACTTGGAGCCAGTCCATCTCATTCACACTAGGGCTCTGTTTCCCTTGTTTGGGCAACAAACTGTAGGTGAAGATATTTTAAAAACACGTCTTTACAAAGTACTTTTATGGATCAGAAAATTAATACTGTTCCTTAGGCACCACTTCCAAAACTCTGCATGTGTCCCTTAATGTGACTAATTAAAGGTGACCAAGTTCTACTAAGTTGTCTCTACAAAAGTTGGCTAGCTTTTCAGCGTGATATTGGGCAGCCTACGGAGTCTATATTCCTGACTCCAAATATCCTTTCACTTACACAAATAATTCGTTGCCACATTTTTCAAAGAAAACTGTTGTAATCGAAGAAATCAACTGTTAACTTCTGTCTGCACACTAGAGTCACGAGGGGAGCTTTAAAAGAGTATCTATGCCAGAAGCCCACCCCACAGGATTTGGACTTAGTTTAACAACAGGGCAGCCAAGTACATTTGTGCAGACTAACACTGCACAAAATTGCCATATCTAAGGGGTATCATATGTATTATGTACATTATATATCTGTATTTTTATGATAGAGCTTTGGTTAATGATAACCACTGGCAACAGAGTATCTTGTTCTAATAAAATTTTCCTATAGAGAGTAGTAAATGGTCTTGAGGAAGGGGTAACTTCCTTCTAATTCACACAGAAGCACTGAATGGCCTCCCAGGAGAGTATATCAGAGCCCTAAAACACAATTCCACCCTTTATTTTAGTTATTCCTCTATGGGGTTCCATTTCAAGTCAGCAATCCTAAATATAACAAAGTTTTAAGTACACAATGATGATGATGACATTGATGACAAAGATATTACCTAAAACATTCAGCACCAACGAGGTGCAGACACTTTGTAAGCACTTAACTCTCTCAGTCCTTACAACTCTATGAAGTTGGTGCTAATTAATATCCCCACTTTACAGAAGAAACTGAGTAGAGAGAGGAAATAACTTGCCCAAGGTCACACTGTGTGTAAATGGTCAAGCTGGGAAGCAACCCAGGTAGTTGGCTCCAGAGTGCTCGCCCCTACCTACCACACCGTTCTGTCTCATGCAGGAGCACGGTTAGGCAAAGAATAATGTCAACACAGATTATTATGTAGCCATCAAATGAGGTTATAAAGTGTCTACAAACATGGGGAGCAGTGCGCAAAATACAACTATTTATCTGCAAAATAATCATCGTGTCTAAAAAGAAAAAACTTCAAAACAAAAAAACAATAATGAGTTCAGAAATAAAGGAAAGCCACCCAGATGCTAACAGTGATCGACACTGCACGGTTGGTAGAGGGATGCAGTTTTGGGTTTCTTCTGTTTTCATGTCTGTATTTCCCAAGTCCTAATAAATGTATGTCACCTTATATAAAGAAACATATAATAAACTTTCCTATAAATAAGGTAGGGAAGTGTATGTCTGGAAAACATCTGTCCAAAAGAACCATAGTGATAAATATAATACCAAGAAAACACAGTCCATAAGTGCTCTGCTTCTCTTCCACTATAAATAATACAAAGTTCCTACAATCTGAGTGTATTCACAGTACTGATAAGGTAGGGAACTTAATGTCCGCAATAGATGGAAATGTGGGACTTTACAGTATGACACAATGGCTACAGAAATGTAC
Organism: Cynocephalus volans; assembly: GCF_027409185.1. Taxonomy (NCBI): domain Eukaryota; kingdom Metazoa; phylum Chordata; class Mammalia; order Dermoptera; family Cynocephalidae; genus Cynocephalus; species Cynocephalus volans. The sequence continues at coordinate 295,397,646 of NC_084460.1, forward strand.
CCTCACACACAAGGATGACAAAACTGGAGATGTAGCACTTCTGAACTTCAAATGTGACTACAAGATTCAGCTGGGAGGCTTTCAAGAGTCATAAAAAAGGTTTATAAGGATAAACTGAATTGTTTTATGGGTCTCTTGTAACAAAATATCTAGACACAATTTAGCCATGATCTTAATACCTTTCTCATGAAAAACTTCAGGAATTTTCTTTGTGAAAATGTGCCTTTAGTTTTCTAAAATTGGTGCTAATCAGAATTCAATTTGATAGGATTTTGCTTTATGGCCAACTTATTTTTTTTTTATTTTTATTTTTTTTAAAGATGACCGGTAAGGGGATCTTAACCCTTGACTTGGTGCTGTGAGCACCACGCTCAGCCAGTGAGCGAACCGGCCATCCGTATATGGGATCCGAACCCGGGGCCTTGGTGTTCTCAGCACCACACTCTCCCGAGTGAGCTACGGGCCGGCCCAATGGCCAACTTATTAAGACTGTATTTATTCCATAAAACCAGGGATACCTGTATTATTTTATCACCACATTTACCAAAAAAATCACTTTACAACATCATTTTTTTCTCTAAGTTGCATAACTTAAAATAATCCTATGTACAATATTTAGCACATCATGTCTAGAAATAAAGAAACATTTAACTCTTATTAAAATAAAGCTTTGGGGGGCTGGCCAGTCAGCTCAGTTGGTTAGAACTCAGTGTTATAATACCAAAGTCAAGGGTTCAAATCCCTCTACCAGCCAGCTGTCAAAAATAAATAAATAAAGCTTTGGGGTTTTACTAGACAGTACTATAATTAAAATAATTTTTAAAAAACTCGCTCTTTTTCTCTTTTTAGTGAGTTACCTGTTATCATTTTTAGAGTCCTGAATTAAAATCGAGCTTCCGTTTCTGAGACCTAGTTCTCTGAATGTCTTCTTCATGTCCTCTTTGGGAACAGCAGTCCACCTCTCTTCACCTGCAGACTCAGCACTGCTTGTGAGGAGGACACCTACTGGCATTGCTAAGGCTGTGAACAGAGTGCCCACTTCTGCGTTAGAAGGAAAGACATGTGGAGCTTCTACCAACTGCTGACAATTTTCTCCTTGCCTGCTTGTTTCTAGATGAAGAACATTTAAAACCAGAGGTTCGCAGTCAATACCAGTTTGAATCTGGACTCCGCCAACCTGCAATAATGTCAAGACAACTATTAATATAGTTTATATTTGCCAAAATTCAGTCAACATAATAACACAGTAAAAAGACTACTGTTGTAGAACAACCCTCATTTTTTCCAAGTAAAATAAAATTTTCACAAGTGTCTTTTAAGTATCAGAAGAAGAACTTTAGATTTTTCTTTTGAAACTTTCTCTTATTCATCTTTTACTTTTTAGGAGAGAAATGTGGGCTGGAGACAGAGATTTATGAGTTATCAGTGGTGGTGATGAAGCCTTTGAAGTATATGAAATGGCTCAAGGACAGTCCACAGAGTGGCTGAGATGCTCCTCGCCCTCTCCCTGCGAGAGAAAATTCTCTCTCCTCCACCAGGCCACCTCCGTTCCCTAACATCCAACTAACCTTGACTGCACCTAAAATTTAGTGAACATTTCAGCAGTTTTTTAATATCTAATTGCCTTCACGTATGCTGAATAAAATTACATTACAATGACTTTTAAAAAATCCAAAATTATCACGAGCACTTCTTCAGTAGATTTTTACCTCAACCCCATTCCATACAAAGATGTCTTCCCCATCAGCAATTTCAGTTTCACACAGTGTCAGTTCATCTCCTAGAAAGATGACACCATCAGTGAAACCATTCATCATGGTCATCAAAAACAATTTAGCTAAAGAAAGAGCTGAGACACTTAAATATTTGCTTGAAAATGCATTCTTATTAAGGAAAATTAAGCAAAAAGCAGTGATTATTATTATACTGATATTTTATGTTGTTTTTATTTTTACTTTAAAATGTTGTTCCATAAGCTTTGTGAGCATGGTAGAAGGACAAAGGGTTAACACAAAGGCCGGCTGTACTTGAGGCATATGACACTGTGAACAGAAGTTAGGCTCAGGTATCCAATGGTCTGAGCTCCACCACAAATTAGCTGTATGTCCTTGTGTGCTTCAAGTCTCTCAGCTTCAGTTTTCTCATTTTAAAATAATTTTGTGAAAATGAAATGAGATAATTCATATAAAACACTTAGCACAATATTTGGCATAGCGAAGCTCAAAATAAATGTTACTCTTGCTACTGTTATTATTGTTTTGTTGTTATTTAAAGGAAGTAAATACTTTTGAACTCAAAGTATTTTTCTTTGTTTTGCTGCAAAATCTGAAGCTGAGAGTTGGGTAGAAAGTCAAGCCACATAAATAAGAATCAAATGGTTTTAAACCACTTTGCTCAAAAATTTGTGATAATATAAAAAAAAATTCTGAAGCCTTTAAAAATTTTTTGGTAGAGAGGTAGCATTAATTTCAGAAAACATAAAATGTTTCCATGTTAGACAAATTTCACACGGCATATAAATTGGATATATTATAAATTGGATAAGCTACTACTTTATGAAAACTGACAACGGGATAAGAGATGTGATGATAATCTACATAGGTAAGAAACAGCAGGTGAGAGAAGGCCTGGCAAAGAGCAGAAAATCACAGAGGAGCGCCACAAAATATAAATATATAAAGTGAGCTGCTGTGTTCCATATTTATCTTACCATCAAGTGTCTGATAAAGGTGAAGTCCTGCTGGTACAAGCTTTGCGACACTAAGAACCATGTCTCCTTCCCAAAATTCTAACAGCTAAAGAGTATTAATGAAAGAGAAGAGTGCAATGAAAAGGACATATCACATTTCCAGGTAAAATAAGAATAGCCCTGGGCCAATTTACGTATGTAGATGACACAGGGATCAAGCAAATGAATTCATCCATCCCTACCCAACGCCAGAAATTGGAAATAAGACATCACTTGTTAAATTAGTCAAATCCAAAGATGGCTAATCTCCATTACTGACTAAAGAATTTTGGCATCTCCTAAGAGCACAACAACCATCTAAACACTTCTACTTAATTTGTGAAGAAAACTTTATCAGAAGGCAAAGTTATCAGCAAGCCAGCCTAGCAGTTTTTGTCCAAAATAGCAAAAATTGTTTAATCAGCACCGTTCAGGAAAAAGCAGCACTGCTTCTGGCATGCACTAATATTCTATTTACCTGAAAGGAATGACGCCCACTGTTAATTTAAAAAGCAGCATTACCAGTTTATATAATAGACTATCAGGGGTTTGTTCTTTAAGTTTCTAGGTCTGAGACTCTGAGGACGGTGGTAACCATACCAAAATAATATTACCCATAAAGGTCATTTCTTTCTAGTCCTTCTCCATAATACCATAAGATATTTCTCTTAAAAAGAAATTTCATATTTATATGTTATTCGTTTACTGTGTCAGTTTCACTTTTTGCCAGTGGCTTACTTCTAAGATACCAGTTAGTAGAGATGGATACTCAAAAAACACCTAAAGAAGAGACTAGAATATATCTAAAACTTATGAAGATGAATAATGTCTTCCACTTGAAATGTCACCCTAGACAGGTTCAGACCCCCAACTCCACCTACATCAACACTGCCACAATTGGCTCAGAAATAAACTTTTAATGCAAAAGCTGAGAAATATAAGACAATTTTAGAAATCCTGATACTGATCCAGCATTTAAAGAACATTAAAAGCAACTAAAGTTAAAAAACAAATTGAGGGCCGGCCCGTGGCTCACTTGGGAGAGCGTGGTGCTGACAACACCAAGTCAAAAAAAAAAAAAAAAAAAAAAATTCGTTTGTTTTTCTTAGGAGAAGAAAATCCAAAGAAAGCTAATAATTTTAGTAAGTGATATAATTTTTCAAAAATTTCATTTTTTCTGGGGAAAAAACCAAACGCTTACATTTTTTTATTTCCTTTTCCCTTGATCAGGAAGTAAGTAGTGTGGGATGAAGAAGTGTGACTGAGAGGGAAGACGACCAGATGAAGAGCAGGGAGACCAGAGCTCGAGTCCCAGTTTCAACACTAACTAGATGTCTGACCACGGGCAATACACTAATCTCCTTGAATTACAATTTCTTCATCTTCACAATGGGGTTAGCTTACACTCATGAGGTTAAGGAACTTTTTATGAAAGCACTGTAAGAAAACAGAGAGCACTACTGTTGTTAGTATTATTGTATTTCTTTTTTTTTGGCAGCTAGCCAGTCTGGGGATCCAAGCCTTTTGACCTTGGTGTCCCACCAACTGAGCTAACTGGCCAGCCCCTGGTTGTTGTTTTTATCATCACTACAATACAGATGGATAAATTATTTGGAGATAATGAGTAGAACTATGTTTGTTTTTACTACAGACCAGAAGATATTTTCCTTCACTTAAGAATCTTATTAATAAATGCTATTCTATACAGGAGAGTACAAAATTAGACGCTTTTGTTTAGTAGTTCTTGGGTATTTTTTTTTTTTTTTTGTCTTTTTCGTGACCGGTACTCAGCCAGTGAGCACACCAGCCATTCCTATATAGGATCCGAACCTGCGGAGGGAGCGTCGCTGCACTCCCAGTGCCGCACTCTCCCGAGTGCGCCACGGGGTCGGCCCAGTAGTTCTTGGTTTTAAGCAACATGCTCATTCATCTCTATCTTCTCACTCCCTCTGAAAAACAATTCTCCTTTATTTATTTTCTCAAAAAGAGTCAACCTTGTACTTTTTATCCCCAACAAAATAAAATGTACCAGGCCCAATTTTCCACCTGAAAAGCTGACGGTAGGAACCATGCAGAAAAGCCTTTCTAGAAGACTTGTGAGTAAAGAACATCTGGGTCATTCCTCTATGAAGAGGCTGATGTAGGATTTTCCCAAGCAGCTTTAAAAAATAAATAGTTGTATCCTAAATGGGATGAAATGCAGAATCCAGCTGGAGATGGACTGTAAAGTCTAAATTAAGAGGAAGTAAGGCTAAATTACCTGAAATATGGATTGTCGGAGATCTCCTAAAGTTTTTCTTTTATCAAAGATCAAATCCCACATGCTTTCTGTTTGAGAGACTACTGGGTGTAGAGCCCCATTGAAGAAATGATATTGAGGGCCCAGGTGAAGATGCAATTCAAAATCATTGTTTGCAGAATCACATTCTGCCCTTTAAAGAGGCATAAAAAGTATGTAAATACAGTGTTTTTATAATAGACACTGTGTTTCATCTCGAACCAAAAATATTTGATTTACAATATAAGTTCTCCATGCTACCTAAATAAACAACATCCATTTCTTCTATGTGACAAAAAGATTCATTTTGGTTTTTCAATAAATAGCAAAAATTCAGCTCTAACTGCCACCATGAATAGAAAGGGAAAACTGTTTTAATGTAGACCACGCCATATTAACCACATTTCTCTGAACAAATAGACACTTGAAATCTTCCAGTCCTGGGATGAGATTACAGTTATGAACAAAATGCTATAAATCTGCTCACATAATTTTAAGTTGCAGATTTACCAACTTCTATATCATCCTTACTTCTACTGGACTCCACAGACTCCCATAAAATATTTGAAGTCACTAGCAATGTACCCCCTGAGCCTATGTTCTCCAGGTTAAATATCCTTAGCAGAAGCCTGACACTGGCTGCTCTTCTCAGAATCCACTCAGCTGATTGATGCCAAACACGGTACCCTGGTAGAGTCTGACCAAGGTAGAGTTGGAATGAGGCTTATCACCACTATTCAAGTACTTCAGATTCTATTAACAATTCTATTAACGTTGTTGAAGAGAGCATTTGCTTTTTTGATGACCACATTAAAGACCTTAGCGCTGGCTGACTTAAAACCCCTCAGGCTGTTCTGTTTTCATTTATTTATTTTAATATTAACTGCTAATCCAGACCATGCATGCCGATTATTTTTTACACTTAAGACATTTCACTGTGTTAAATTTTTATCTTTTTAGTGTCTTGATTTTTGTTGAGAGTTCCTTTGATCTTATGTCATTCGGTGTATCTGCTATTTTTTTCTCCCAGCTCCAAGTCAATGATAAAAATGTTGAGCATATCCCTGCCACATAATAAGCCACTTGGGTCCACAAGAAGACTGTGGGAATGTCCATTCCCTATTCCAACACCATACAGACCCTGTCACAGAGCAAATAAAGTTCTACAAGGTCTGAGATTAGGCCCCAAAAGAGAATGCTGAGATCATCAAGTTTTCACAAACCATTTCTTTAAGAATCCAGAATAGGTTTTTGTCCAAGATTGACATTAAACACAATACTCTGTAGAATAAGTATTTCCTTCCTGTTGAAAATCTGCCTACTTCTGGACTTCTGTCACTACATGCCAGTTCTCCCCAACTACTGAAATATGAGAAGTGATTTTAATGGCAGGCTCTCTTTGTACCCAAGAGAATAATCTGGCCAGGCCAGAATATAATTCATTTAGCCCAACTATGTGCTCACTGATTTCTCTTGTCTTCTTAGGCTTTGATCCCTACTTGGCAATGACCATTTTATATGTCATTATTTAATTCACTCTCACAGATAAGGATTATTCCAAAGTAAAAGATACCCGCAATACAAAAATTCAGCAGCCAAACAGACACTAGCATTAACTTTTTTTTCTTTTTAATTTTCATTATCAAATGGTTAAGGCCTAAATTAGATCTTCAATCCATACAAAAACTATTCAAACTCTAAAAGTAATTTAAAATTACCTTTTTGTTTGCAGTTCAATGTTGGCTGCATCCATTTCATTCAGCAAATGACATGGAACCATGTATCTTGGATTAGCTCGAGCTGTGAACAAAACCTCTCATTAACTTCTCTTGACTAAATGAAATCTGGTTGCTGAGGAGGTAGCATGAAAACTAGAAAGGACTGTGCTGGGAGCTAGGAAAGCTGTTACTAACTAGCTATTTGAATACTAATTTTCTCTGAATCTCAGTTTTCCTATCTGAAAAATGAAAACATTAGAACAAACGAAAGGTAGATAGTTCTTTAAGCCAAGTTAGAAGAATTCTATTTCTTCAACTCTATTTAAGTATACTTTTTAAAAAGAACACCTACATCATTGTCCTGATTACAAATGAAATAATTGGTTACTATAAAAATTCTAAGAATTACGCTGGCTGGTTAGCTCAGTTGGTTAGAGCATGGTGTGGTTACAGCATAGTGTTGATAACACCAAGGTCAAGTGTTCATATCCCTCTAATGGCCAGCAACCAAAAAAAAAAAAAAAAAAAAAAATTCTAAAAACTGTTTTTAAAAGCATAAAAGCAATGGATACTATCTGTAGTCTCACTCCCAACACACATACACATACATGCACAGTTTTTAAAAAACAACTGGGATCATATTCAATAAAATTGTAACTTGCTTTTTCACTTCATATATTGTATTTTCCAAAGCCTTAAATAAGTGATTGCACAGCCATCCATTCTATAAAAAGCATAATAAATCTAACTGATCTTTTCCTCTTAGACATTAAGGTGATTTCCAATTAGTCTACTATTATAAAATAATGGGGGCAACAAACATCTTTGAACATAAATATTAATTCATAGCTCTAATTATTTCAAGACAAACTTGTGAAAGTAGACTTACTGGTTTAGAGGGTGTGATAGTTTTACAGCTTTTAAATACAAATTGGTTGTATTATTTTACATACCTACCAGCGGTGGAGGAAGTGTCAACTGTTGAGAACCAGATTCATGGAAATATCTGATTTGGTAGGAAAAAACTGGCATCATGGCATCTCAATGCTATTTCAATCCACACTTTTTTGATTATGGGTTAGGGTGAAAAACTTTTTGAAGAAATAGAAATTTCTTCTTTTGTAAGCTGTTTATTTATATTCTTTTCCTAATTTACTATTGAGCACAAAGGAATATATGTAAGAGCACTCTACAGATAGAGGGAATAAAGTTGTCATATATTTTATTATTTTCCACTAGTTTGTCATTTGGCTTTTATTTATTTAATTTTTGTTGCTGTCTGGTACAGGGATCCAAACCCTTGACCTTGGTGTTACAGGGGTGTGCTCTAACCAACTGAACTAACCAGCCAGCCCATCATTTGCCTTTTAATTCTTTTTAAGGTGTATACCACTTTTCCTTAATACTTTTCTTTCTTTGCTTTTAAGCTTAGGAAGATCTTCTTTACCTTAAGATCAGATAAATATTTATATTTTACACATTTCAAGGTTCCTTTTTTACATAAACATTAAAAGATCTATGGTTTCATTTAAGTGGTTTGTATAATAGAAGCATACGCCTTGGTTATTTCCCTAGCAACTAACCAATTCCCAGTTGTATTTATTGAGTAATTCACTTTCCCCTATTTATCTGAAGGTTACTTTACCATGGATTAAAATCTCAAATATGCTGGGATTAGTTTCTGGGCTTACTGCTCTATTTCAGTTATCTGTCCAACTTTTTGCATTAGCACCACACTTTCTTCATTGCCATGTGCAACACATAAACACATTTTTAGTGATACGGTAAATTACTCCTCACTAGTCCCTTCTTCAACTTTTATTACTTTACCTCTCTATGTGAATTTTAGAATCATTTTGCAAAGTTCTGTCCCTTCATCCCCAAAACAGTCCATCAAGATTTTGGCTGGACCTTTATTCAATTCCTAAGCTAACTGGAAAACTGTCATTTAGTACATTTTCCAATTATGCTCATATTAAAATTCAGTTTGGTGAAAAAGACTAATATTCCATCTGAAGACATTCTTTTTCTGCATGTTTCTATAACTGTGAATTCTGATTCACAATATTTATCAGAACCATTACCGTACCTTTTATTGCCTCCCAGAAATACAATGCCTCTCTGGTTAATAGCATAGTTATGTAACTATTTCAGATCTAGAAAGTTAATTCCCTTTCATTCACGTGCAAATTAGTAACTGCTTTCTTCTGATTCTTTATAAAAATGATCAGTATTCTCATTCTCTAAGAACATTATCCTCATCTCTAATCATAGATATGCCTCAATCTAAAATGCTTTCCTAGTTAGGGTTTTTTAATTTTGAAAAGACTTTGGGAAGTGTTCAAAAAGTCTTCCTGACTTATTCATGTTAACAGCATCAACTGAAAAATACTTTTTATTATTATGGGTCTTGATGGTTAACCTCCATGGAATGAGCTCTCTCAAAAGGTTCAACAGAAAGTGCTTCAAAAATATTTCAATTGCTCAGAGAACACATTACGTTGAGGGAAAAGAAAAAAGACACAAGAAAATAAAGGGAAAGATATGAAAATAAGACCAAGGCCACTTACAACTCAAAGGCAATACAGGCTGAATGACACAGCCAAGCCTGAGCATAGGGCTACTGCACTTAGGTTTGCCAACACGACAGGAAAATATTATGTGATCCAAGAGAATCCAATTTTGAAAGTGTAACTATTATCTCTTGTTATTATAGGATAGAAAATTAAACAGAAATATACAATCTTTATAAAATGACAAATTGTTAGATTTCATTTGGCATATTTCTTACTGTTACCTTTAAAATATTTTTAAATGTTCCAAGAGTAAACCTTCTTTTGAAAGGGTAAAAATTCAAATAGCATTCGATCTTTTAAAGTCATTAATTTAAACAAGTAGGAACATTTTTCTTTTCATACCTTCAGGGGGTCTCTGCAACTGTGATTTTCGATAAAACAACATGTAGGCACTTTCTTTACCCTGAAATTGCTGTTTAATATCCTCTTCCTTGATTGGCTGAACTTTGGAATCATTTATATCAAACCAGTGGGGACAGCAGGTACTATCATTTAATCCTGGGGCTTCTGAAGTGCAAGTCTTGAAAATTTTTTGATCATTCCTTTGGAAATCAGGCTCAGCCTGGAAAGAATGGTTCTTCAGTAGACTAACTGTACTTTCATCTGAACTGAGAAGAAATATCTGAGAATGGAGCTGTAAGAACTATACAAAAACAAAAAACCAAATACTTAGGTTAATAAAATGTTTTTAACAATTACACGTGATGAAAAAATTTTTTTATTTTTCTTTCTGTGATTAGATCTTTTAACATCATCTTTATTTTTGGTCTGGCCAGCTAGGGGGAAAGAAATCCATTTAGGTATAAGAAAACATTTAATAAAATTAGACTGCTTTGTTAAACAGTCTAATACTTACATTAAGGGAGAAAGGTGCCATGCCACAACTAAAACAGCATTTTAAATATACCTCACTAATGTGGTTTAAATAAAGTAATTCACTGAAACAGATTAGGTAGAACAGACTCTTTTGAAATATTTTAAAGTGATCTAAACAAAGCAGAAAACAAAGGCAATCACATAGTGCACCACCAAAAAAGATAATTTGAAAACTCGTGACCCAGATGGACTCTGTTGTGATAAAGTCATAATTACAAGCCTAAATTATTGTTTAAGTGAACTTTTAAATTGAATGTTGTCTTCTCTGGAAGCTGACAGGCAAGCACAGGAAACCAAAGCAAAGAAAGGCATAAGTCACCTTCCTAAAGACTATTTCTCAAGTTCCTGTTAAAGGATAAGGAGAAAAAAAAAATCTCTCTTACCATCGCCTATCCCTACATCCCACCCCTACTCTTCTGCCCTCTCACTCTCCAATCTCTAGGCAGCCTTGCATCTCCTTTTTTCTCAGCACAAATACACTTTATATAGGAAATCACTTGGGAGCTAAATGTAACATTTGCTTATCAATCAACATGGAAGAGTGACTTTCTCATGTTTCCTTGGAAAGAAAGTAATGTGTGGAAATGTCAACTCTCTAAACAAAAGTATTACTTTATCACAAACAGAAAGGCATAGGGCATATGACCCAATGACATTGTTAACACTGTGTATGAGAACAGATGATACAATATTTTGTACATAATTTTTTTAGGTACAATAAAATATCAACAATTTGAAAGCTTTGAGTAATGAACTTTCTGTATAGCCAGGTTTTTCTTTGTTTGATAATTGAGGATTAACTCTTAAAAAAACCTTCAAACTTCAATGTAGTCTGGTCCAGTAATGTTAGAGAGCTCTTGTTAGGCTAATCCTCTTGATAAAAATGATAAACTCAACACACAACAATGAAAACAACTGTTTGGAGAATAACCAAAAGTAGGCATAAAGTAGAATGGACATCATCCTTCAAAGAAGAGGAGCAAACGAGGTGAATTCTGTATTAACCTACCCCTTTCCAGTTTGTAGCAGTACATGGTGAAATGGAATTCAAGCAAAAGGCAGAAATCTCACTGGGCTGAGGGGACAGAAGTTGAGAATACCAGAGAGGCTAGAAAGTGAAAGAAAAAAAAATCCTACAAGGAGTCCCAAATTTGTATCAAATCCCCCTAAGTCCTTGGCTAACTCCTAAATGGTGAATGGACAGCCCAAAATGCCAAGGAACTCAGCATAAAGCAACAGCTAGGAGGCCCAATATCTAAACAGAGCAGCCTGCTGTTGAGTAGAAGGAGCATGGAGTTCAGTCCTGCCAAATTAGAAGGTGATGGCAGATTTTTCTTAAAGAGGCAGGTAGGAAATATTTTAGAGGTAAAATTGAGGACATTATTAAGGTTAGGTATTATATAACCTTTTAAAAAGTAACCATTTAAAAATGTAAAGATTGCTCTTGGATTGGGACTGTCCAAAAACAAGCAGCAGGCCACATTTTGCCCAGAGGACATAGTTTGCTAAGCCCTGCATTAAGAAGAGGGACCATGCCCCAGGACTAAAAGGTATTCTCTTGGACTGAATGCAAAATTGCAATAGATCTACCCTACCAAAACCTGAAATAAAGTTTCCACAGGATCAAAAAGATTCAAAGATAATTTAAGGGCTTATTAGAATGCAATGCAAAACTCTTCAGGGAAAGATAACATAATCCAGAGTCTTCACAACACATCATCCACAATGACCAGTATATAAATAAGATTATATACGGGAATGAAGGAAATGGAGAGATGATGGTCAAAGGCTACAAAGCCTCAATTAGACAGAAGAATTAATTTTTTTTTTCCTCTGAGATATTCTACACAGTATGGTGAATATAGTAAATGATAATGTACTATACATTTCAAAATCACTAAAGAATTTCAAATATTTTTACTCCAAAAATGATAAGTATTGAAGTGATGGATATGTTAATTACTTGATTTAATTGTTCTATATTATATTCATAAATCATAATATCACTTTGTACTCCATAAATATGTACAAATATAATTTGTCAGTGTATAATTAAAAAAATAAAAATTTATTAAAAATATCATTTGACATGCAAAGGAATAGGATCATGTGATTCACAGTCAAGGGAAAGAAGTCAATTCATATGAGGAAAAAAGTGAATAGAAATAGACCCAGAATTAATCTAGATATTATAATAGCAAATAACTATTATAAGTATGTTAAAGAATTTACATAGAAATATAAGCACAAGGGGTAAAGAGATGGGGAATTTCAGCAGAGAAATGGATACTATAAATAAGAACTAAGTGAAAATTCTACAGCTAAAAAACAACATCAAAACCAGAAAGTTCATTGGTTGGGCTTAACAGAAGACTGGCTTGTCAGCAGAAAAAAAATCATTGAACCTAAAGACAGATCAATAGCAATTATCTAAATCAAAGCTAGAGAAGAAAAAAAACAAAACAAAAATATCAGAACATCCAAGAACCGTGAGGAAATATCAATGGTCTAATATATATATAATTGGAGTCCTAAAGGAAAAGAGAAAAATAATGAGGCAAAAAAACACCTGAAGAAATAATGGCCAACATATTTCTGAAATTGAAGAAGGATTTCAGACCACAAATATAAAATAAACTTAGCAAATACAATGCAAATAAACACAAGGAACACCATACATAGACACATTATTGTCAAACCACTGAAAACCAAAGATAAAAAGAAAATCTTAAAAGCAGAGAAAAAGATATATTACATTCAAGAGAATAAAAAATGACAGTTGGTTTCTCATCCAAAATAATGGAAATCAGACACACTATAATAACATCTTTAAAGTGCAAAAAAAAGAAAAAAAAACAACGCCCAAAGAAAAATATTATTAACCTAAAATTCTTTATTAGCAAAAATATCACTAAAAAGTGAAGGCAAAATAAAGATTTTCACACAAACAAAAGCTGGCAGCATTTTCCACCAGAAGTTCTGGACTCCAAGAAATGCTAAAGGAAGCTCTCTAGATTGAAGGAAAAGGGTACTAAACGCAAACTTGGAGCAATACAGATGAAAACAAGAAGGAACAATAAACACCAGAGTAAAAAAGTATGAAACATATTTTTTTCCTCAATTTCTTTAGAAGTCACTTAAGTGTTTAAAGCAAAAGTAATAAGGTATAGTGGAATTTATATAATATGTAATGGTAAAATATAAGATGACAATAGCAGAAAGAGATAGGAATGGGAAAATGAAACTATACTATTATAAGTGCCTTCCATTGTACATAAAGTGGTATAATATTTATAATTTATAATATTGATATATGTATAGTGTAATCCCTAGATCAATCACTAAAAAATTAAACAAATAGGTAAAGCTAAAAGTGCCAACAGAGGAGATAAAAATGGAACACTAAAAACTACTTGATTGATCCAAAGGAAGGCAGAAAACGAAGAACAAAATAACCAACAGAAGAGAAATAGAAAACAAATAGCAAGATAGTAGATTCAAACTCAACCATATCAATTTATTACATTAAATATAAATGAATTAAATATTCTAATAAAACGGAAGAGATTGCCAAGCTCTCTATCATCTGATAGAAAACACATGAGAAGTAGAGAGGAAAATCAACAAAGGCAAAGCTGTTTTCTTGAAACATCTAATAAGATTGACAAACCCCTAGCAAGACCAATGAAAAAGAAAGCTAAAAAGCACAAATTATTGGAGCGGTGTGGCGGAGCAGCGCCATGTTGGATGCTCTGATCGTTGAGTGAAGAAAATCCGCCGGCATCGCCTAAGCCCCACTCCAGAGAAGGGCGCCACTTCCCCCGGGGAGGGGGACAAAGACCCCCTGCCGCTGGCCCATGAGGATATTGCCATGAAAGGCTCAGCGGCTGCAGCAGGAACCGGAACTGGCCCCTGAGCGGCGGCGGCGGTGGCGGCAGCAGCAGCAGCAGCAGCAGTGGTACTGCCTCCTCACCCAGCGGCGGCAGCAGCGGCAGCAGCGGCGGCGGCCCCTCCTCACCCGAACATCAGGGCCCTCCAGACCCAGGCGCCCCAACATATCGAGCCGAGCTGGAGCTGATGGGCGGTGGCCACACTCGGACCAGGAACTCCGGGCTCTGCCCCCGATTCTCCTCTGAGTCTGCCTGCTGTGTTCATCAGACTGCCCAGTGGAACAGAAGATACTCTGCTCATTTCATCTGATCTGTGGACTGTGAAAACCCCTGCCACAATGAATAAACATCAAAGAAAAGATACCAGAAATACGAAAAATCAAGAAAGCACACCACCAAAAGATAATAAATCTCAAGCTCTAGATCCTATAGAACAAGAAGCCCTTGAAATGACTGACAAGGAATTTTGAGTGATAATTCTAAGGAAACTGAATGAGATACAAGAAAACTCAGCTAGACATCATGATGAAATGAGGAAAAGTATACAGGACCTGAAAGAGGAAATGTACAAGGAAATCAATGTGCCGAAAAAAAATGTAGCAGAACTTGCTGAACTGAAGAAGTTATTCAGCGAAATAAAAAACACAACGGAGAGTTTAACCAGCAGGCTTGTCGAAGTTGAAGAGAGAACCTCTGAACTTGAAGATGGGCTGTTTGAAATAACACAAGCAGACAAAAAGAAAGAAAAAAGAATCAAGGACATGGAAGAAAATCTGAGAGAGATATCAGACAACCTTAAGCGCTCAAATATCCGAGTCATGGGTATTCCAGAAGGGGAGGAAAAGGAGATTGCATTGAAAACATATTCAAAAAAATAGTGGCAGAAAACTTCCCAGGTATAGGAAAAATCACAGATCTTCAGATCCAGGAAGCTCAACGATCTCCAAATGTATTCAACCCAAAAAGGTCTTCTCCAAGACATGTTATAGTCAAATTGGCAAAACTCAAAGACAAAGAGAGAATCTTAAAAGCTGCAAGAGAGAAGCGTCAAATCACCTATAAGGGAGCCCCAAGCAGGCTAACATCAGACTTTTCATCACAAACCCTAAAAGCCAGAAAGGAATGGGATGATATATTCACAATGCTAAAAGACAGAGATTGTCAGCCAAGAATACACTACCCTGCAAGGCTATCCTTCTGAAATGAAGGGCAAATAGTATATTTCTCAGACAAACAAAAACTGAGGGAGTTCACTACCACACGACCACCCTTACAAGAAATCCTCAAGGGAGTACTGGGTTTGGTTCCTGAAAAATAACTACCACTGCCATAAAAACCCCAAAAAATCTAAACCCACTAGTATAATAAAAATGGCATTCATGAAGAGAAAACAAACAAACAAAAAGGCTATCTACAATCTAAGGAACCAACAAACACAGAAACCAAACAGTAAATCAGAAAGCGAGGAACAAAAGACACCTAAGACAACCAAACAACAACCAATAAAATGCTAGGAATAAATCAACACTTTTCAATAACAACTCTTAATGTAAAAGGCTTAAATTCCCCAATCAAAAGACACAGACTGGCTGACTGGATTAAAAAGGACGACCCAACTATATGCTGCCTTCAAGAGACCCACCTCGCCCATAAAGACTCACATAGACTAAGAGTGAAAGGATGGAAAAAAATTTACCATGCAAACAGAAAAGAAAAACGAGCTGGAGTAGCTATTCTTATATCTGACAAAGTAGACTTTAAACTAAAAACCATAAAAAGAGACAATGAGGGACACTACATAATGATAAAAGGACTGATCCATCAAGAAGACATAACAATCATAAATATGTACGCACCCAATGATGGAGCAGCCAGATTTCTAAAACAAATTCTATTAGACCTAAAGAAGGAAATAGACACTAATACTATAATAGCAGGGGACCTGAACACCCCACTGTCAATATTGGACAGATCATCTAGGCAAAGAATCAGTAGAGAAACACAAGATCTAAACAATACTCTAGACCAATTAGACTTGGCAGATATCTACAGAACATTCCATCCAACAGCCTCAGAAAATTCATTCTTCTCATCAGCACATGGATCATTCTCCAGGATAGATCACATATTAGGTCACAAAGCAAGTCTCAACAAATTCAAAAAAATTGGAATTGTCCCATGTATTTTCTCAGACCATAATGGATTAAAACTAGAAATCAATAACAAACGAAATTCTGGAAACTATACAAACACATGGAAATTAAACAGCATTCTACTTAATGACATATGGGTCCAAGAAGAAATCAAGCAGGAAATCAAAAAATTTATTGAAACTAATGAAAACAATGATACATCATACCAAAACCTGTGGGATACTGCAAAAGCAGCATTAAGGGGGAAATTTATTGCATTAAATGCTCACCTCAGAAGAATGGAAAGATGGCAAGTGAACAACCTAACACTTCACCTTAAAGATCTAGAAAAACAAGAACAATCCAAACCTAAAGTTAGCAGATGGAAAGAAATCATTAAGATCAGAGCAGAACTTAATGAAATTGAAACCCAAAAAACAATACAAAAGATCAATGAATCAAAAAGTTGGTTTTTTGAAAAGATAAATAAAATTGACAAACCATTAGTATGGCTAACTAACAAAAGAAGAGAGAAGATCCAAATAACACAAATTAGAAATGAAAAAGGTGATATTACAACTGATTCATCTGAAATACAAGGAATCATTCAAGACTACTATAAACAACTATAGGCCAACAAGTTTGAAAATCTGGAGGAAATGGATAAATTTCTGGACACACACAAGCTCCCAAAACTGAGCCATGAAGATGTAGAAAATCTCAACAGACCAATAACAATTAAGGAGATTGAAGCTGTTATCAGAAAGCTCCCAACAAAGAAAAGCCCAGGACCACATGGATTCACAGCAGAATTTTACCAAACATTCAAAGAGGAATTGACACCGATTCTTTACAAACTATTCCAAAAGATTGAAACAGACGCAAATCTCCCAAACTCATTCTATGAAGCAAACTTCATCCTGATACCAAAACCAGGTAAAGATATAACCAAAAAAGAAAACTACAGGCCGATATCCTTGATGAATATAGATGCAAAAATCCTCAATAAATTACTAGCAAACAGAATACAGCAACACATACGTAAAATTATTCACCATGATCAAGTGGGATTCATCCCAGGGATGCAAGGTTGGTTCAACATATGCAAATCAATAAATGTGATACACCATATTAATAAAATCAAACACAAGGACCATATGATCATCTCTATAGATGCTGAAAAAGCATTTGATAAAGTTCAGCACTCATTCATGACAAAGACCCTCTATAAGTTAGGTATAGACGGAAAGTATCTCAACATAATTAAAGCCATATATGCCAAACCCACTGCCAATATCATCCTGAATGGGGAAAAGCTGACAGCTTTTCCTTTAAGAACAGGAACTAGACAAGGATGCCCACTCTCACCACTCCTTTTCAACATAGTGTTGGAAGTACTAGCCAGAGCAATCAGAGAAGAGAAGGAAATAAAGGGCATCCAGATTGGAAAAGATGAAGTCAAAATGTCCCTGTTTGCAGATGACATGATCCTATATATCGAACAGCCTAAAGCCTCTACAAAAAAACTCTTGGAGGTGATAAATGATTTCAGCATAGTAGCAGGATACAAAATCAACACACAAAAATCAGTAGCATTTCTATTCTCCAATAGTGAACATGCAGAATGAGAAATCAAGAAAGCCTGCCCATTTACAATAGCCACCAAAAAAATAAAATACTTAGGAATTGAGTTAGCCAAGGATGTGTAAAATCTCTATAATGAGAACTACAAACCACTGCTGAGAGAAATTAGAGAGGATACCAGAAGATGGAAAGATATCCCATGCTCTTGGATTGGAAGAATCAACATAGTGAAAATGTCCATACTACCCAAAGTGATAAACAAATTCAATGCAATCCCCATCAAAATTCCAATGACATTTTTCTCAGAAATGGAAAGAACTATCCAGACATTTATATGGAATAACAAAAGACCACGCATAGCCAAAGCAATGCTGAGCAAAAAAAATAAAGCTGGAGGCATAACACTACCTGACTTTAAACTATACTACAAAGCTATAATAACCAAAACAGTATGGTACTGGCATAAAAACAGACACACTGATCAATGGAATAGAATAGCAAATGCAGAAATCAACCCACACACCTACAGCCATCTGATCTTTGACAAAGGCACCAAGCCTATACACTGGGGAAGAGACTGCCTCTTTAGGAAATGGTGCTGGGAGAACTGAATATCAATATGCAGGAGAATGAAACTAGACCCATACCTTTCACCATACACTAAACTCAACTCAAAATGGATTAAAGAATTAAACATACACCCTGAAACAATAAAACTTCTTAAAGAAAACATAGGAGACACACTTCAGGAAATAGGACTGGACACAGACTTCATGAATACGACCCCAAAAGCACGAGCACCCAAAGGAATAATAAACAAATGGGATTATATCAAACTAAAAAGCTTCTGCACAGCAAAAGAAACAATTAACAGAGTTAAAAGATAACCAACAGAGTGGGAGAAAATATTTGCAAAATATACATCTGACAAAGGATTAATATCCAGAATATACAAGGAACTCAAACAGCTTTACAAGAAAAAAACAAGGAACCCAATTAAAAAATGGGCAAAAGAGCTAAGTAGGCATTTCTCTAAGGAAGATATACAAATGGCCAACAGACACATGAAAAAATGCTCAACATCACTCAGCATCCGGGAAATGCAAATCAAAACTACACCGAGATACCATCTCACCCCAGTTAGGATGGCTAAAATCCAAAAGACCCTGAACAATAAATGCTGGCGAGGTTGCGGAGAAAAAGGAACTCTCATACATTGTTGGTGGGACTGCAAAATGGTGCAGCCTCTATGGAAAATGGTATGGAGGTTCCTCAAACAATTGCAGACAGATCTGCCATATGACCCAGCTATTCCACTGTTGGGAATATACCCAGAGGAATGGAAATCATCAAGTCGAAGGTATACCTGTTCCCCAATGTTCATCGCAGCACTCTTTACAATAGCCAAGAGCTGGAACCAGCCCAAATGTCCATCATCGGATGAGTGGATACGGAATATGTGGTACATCTACACAATGGAATACTACTCAGCTATAAAAACAAATGAAATACTGCCATTTGCAACAACATGAATGGACCTAGAGAGAATTATATTAAGTGAAACAAGTCAGGCACAGAAAGAGAAATACCACATTTTCTCACTTATTGGTGGGAGCTAAAAATAAATAAATAAATTCACACACACACACACACACACACACACACAAAATAAAACTGGGGGGCGGGGGGAGAAAACATAACAACTACAATTCCTTGAAGTTGATACGACAAGCAAACAGAAAGGACATTGTTGGGTGGGAGGGGGGAGAGGGAGGAGAGAGGGAGGTTTTGGCAATGGGCAACAATAATCAACCACATTGTATATCGACAAAATAAAATTAAGAGGAAAAAAAAAAAAGCACAAATTATTGGTATCAGAAATGAAAAAGGGAACTTGACTTCAGGTCCTACATACATTAAAAGGATAATATGGTGATATTTTAAGCAACTTTATTCCAACAAATTTGACACTTCAGGTAAAAGAACAAATTCCTTAAAATTCCTATGACAATGCCATATACATTACCTTTCGCAGTGGTCCATGCTGTTTTCTGTACTTCTTGTTCCAAGATAATCCTATCTTTTTCAAGAGTTTCTGGCCCAGCTGATCAACTGGAATTAGATTATTCTCCTCCTTATGAAAGAAACACAAAGTCACTTAAGAAAATCTGATAAGAAACAATTACATTTACAAATTCAAAGGGATCAACAAGATTATATCTAGTTAAACATGCCTAGAACAGCAAACATGTAAGTGAATTAATCATAATTATTTCATAATAAAAAATTTTTTTAATAAAAAAAAGTCTTTTAAAAAGTAGATGAAGCCACAGTTAAGAAAACTTGGATTATGCCACTTTTCATGAGCCACAGTTTAACTATTTAAAGCGTAATACCCAGAGAGTATCCTGAAGTTTGATGAATTCCTGACATTATATGGGATTTTTAGAAGACATACTTAAGTGCAAAACAAAGATTATTAATGTCTTATCTGAATGTTTTGAAGGATAAACAAGTTCCAAAAGAGGTTAAGTGGCTGTTACAGGCTGAACTGTGTCTCCCCAAAATTCATGTGTTGAATCTTTAATTCTCAGTGCTTCAGAATGTGACTATATTTGGAGAAAGGGTCTTTAAAGAGGTGATAAAGTTCAAATGAGGCTGTTTTCCATTTTAGGGTAGGCCCTAAACCAATCTAACTTGTGTCCTTATAACAAGAGGAAATTTGGACACACAAAGAAACACCAGAGATGCACACACACAGAGGAAAGTCCATGTGAGAATACAGGCAAGAGATGGCCATTTGCAAGTTAAGGAAAGACATCTTGATATTGAACTTCCAGCCTCCAGAACTGTCAGAGAATAAATTTCTGTTGTCTAAATCAATCAGTCTGTGGTATTTTGTTATAGCAGTCCTAGCAAACTTATGCAGTAGATCAATATGGTTAAAAGTACTCAGCCAGGTCCCTACTAGGAAGTATGAAAAATCATTTATTAAGAATGAATAAGTAAATGAAAGGAGACATAACATCATTACAACAGTGTACTAAACAAACATTAAAAGTCATATAACTGAGGTGTTATCAGTGTTGGAAATGAAAAAGGTGGAGGCTGGCCTGTAAGTTTAGTTGGTTAGAGCATGGCGCTGATAACACCAAGTCCCAGGGTTCAATCCCTGTACTGGCCAGCCACCCGCCTCCCCCCTCAAAAGAGAAATGAAAAAGGTGATATAACTTTAGGTCCTACAGACATTAAAAGGATAATATGGGAAAACAGTAAACTGCAAAACAGAGTGCAAAAATGTAGATCCCAATTCTGTTTAAAATGACAATAATAATAACCAAAAAAACCATAACTCAATCTCAATATATGTATATAAACACAAAGAAAACAGAAGGCAAACAATATATACCAAAGTGTTAACAATGATTGTCAGTATTTGGCTTATTTACATTTTTTGTTTTCTTTACATATTTTCTGTTTTTCTACTATGAATGTGTATTTCTTTTATAACCAGAAAATCATCAACAAAAAAATTTTAAGTATAGACATACAGAATATCTTTAAGAAAAAATACTATGAATGGTAATATCATATCTACAAACTAAATCTCATACAGATACAGACACACACACACACACACACACACACACACACACACACACACACGAGATATCTACAAACACACACCCACACTCTACCTGTAATAAGATTGCTCTAAGAATCACTAATGGATCATCAATCTCTTCTTCATTCTGAAGATTTTTCAAATTCACGTCTGGTTTACTTTTTTCCTCCTAGGAAGGAAAATAACAAAAGAGTTTCTATCACTAATCCCTTAAAGAATAATTAACAAAATAAGAATGTCTATCCCATGGAGGTTTCAGGATGGGAAAAGGATGGTAAAAACATCATCATAATCTATACATGCTTTGGAATCAGGCAGGCCTGGTTTTGAATTCCAGCTTTGGTTGAGCAATCCCGGACAAGTTACTCAGTCTCTCTGGCTCTATCCATAAACTGGGTTTATGAGAAAAGTAAAGCTCCTAGCACAATACACAAGAGGGTTCCAGCATTTTCTGGCTAAGCACTACTTTAGCTGCATCTTACATGTTGGGTTTTCATTATTACCCAGTTTAAAATATTTTCTGTTCTTCATCCAATATGTTCTCACTCAATCGTGTTGGCCTAAGGAAACGCTACCCATCTTTGTAGGCTCAGTTTAAACACTCCCTGCCATTTCCTGATCATCCAAGTTTTCACCCCCTTCTATGATGGTATTAGAGAACATGTAAAAATTCCCCTGGTAGGCTATTCTTATTAACTTTTTATTTGAATGCATGCCATCTTGCAAAGGTATTTTAAATTGGCTTAAAACCATAAACACAAATAAACCTAAACAATTAACATAAGACACAGATAAATAACCAAGAAATAACTAAAGAATATGGCAGACCAGATATAACCATCCTGCTGCAAAATTACTAAAAATGCTGGATGAAGTAAAACAAAACAAAATGAAACAAATAAAATCTTCTTAAACACACACTGAGCTAGCAAGAGTATCAGAAAAATCCTCAGAGGTCAAGAAGTGAAATGGGAATCCAGGGAGGAAATCCAGAGTTGAGGCTTCCAGCTCCCCAGCTGTTATGGTCTGGATGTGTCCCCTCAAATTCGTATGTTGAAACCTAATCCCCAATGTAGTAGTATTAAGAGGTGGGGACTTTAGGAAGTGATTAGGTAATAAAGGTGGAGCCCTCATGAATGGGATTAGTGACCTTACGAAACAGACCTAAGGGAGTTTTTGCCCCTTCTGCCATGTGAGGACGTGGCAAGAGGGTACCATGGGGCTGGCTGGTTAGCTCATGTGGGAGAGCCTGGTGCTGGTAACACCAAGGTCAAGAATTCAGATTCCTTTACTGGCCAGCCACTGCCCTGCCCCCACCCCAAAAGAAGGCACCATCTACAAAGCAGAGGGAGTCCTCACAGACACAAAATCTACTAGTGCTTTGATCTTGGACTTCCCAGCCTCCAGAACTGTGAGCAATAAATATCTCTTGTTTATAAATTATGCAGTCTAAGGTGTTTTTTTATAGCAGCCTAAATGGACTAAAACCAACCTTGCTGAAATTGAGATTCCATTTTGATGCTCATATAGGACAGGGTTTGGGAGAGAAAGTGTAAAGCCTATCCAAAGAAGGGAGTTGAATGATTGGTTTTTCAAACAACGCTGATTCTCCAATTCTCTGACACCAACTGGGTGTCCTACGATTCCATTCAATTCTGACTCTAACTATGTGTTGACAGTGCAGACCCCACAAGTTGAGTGATCAATCCCATTAGACTGCCCTCCACTTCAAACACCAACCAAAAATGGGGTCCCCAGGCTATCCGTACTTCAGCCCAGCCAATTACAAATTCTAGTGTTCCCATAACCCTAACTCAGGTTCATAATTGTCTGGAACAACTCAAATAACTCAGGAACTTGTATTTACATTACAGTTTATTATAAAGGATACACATGAACAGCCAGAAGAAGAGATACATAGGGTGAGGTCCAGAAGGGACCCAAGTGCAGGAGGCTCTGTTCTTGTGAAGTTGGGGTGGCCAATCTCCCAAATTATGGATGTTTTCACCAACTCAGAAACTCCCCAAACCTTGTTTTTCAAGAGTTTTCATTAAAGTTTCATTATGGAGGAATGATTGATGAGATCATTGGCTGCTGGTGACTGAATTCAATCTCCTGACTCTCTTCCCTCCCCAAGGTCAGGGGGTGGGGCTGAAAGTTTCAACCTTCTTATCACCTCATTGGCTTCTCTGGCAACCAGCCCCCATCCTAAAGAATCTAAGAATCACCTCATTAGCAACAACTGAGATAGGTGGAAAGAGGCTTGTTATGAATAATGAAAGAAACTCCCATCACTCAGGAAATTCCAAAGAGCTCTGTGCCAGGAACCATAACTAGAACTGGGGACAAAGACCAAAATACACTTTTTACTATACCCTAATGATAGGCTCCAGCAAAAAGCTGGAAATGCCAAAGGGCAATACCCTTAATATAAGCATGGCCTAGAAAAAAAATCCACTTCACAATTAAGGACAATGAGGAACTGGCTTGCCTTGACCTTGATAATAATAAAAAAAATGATAAAAAAAAATTTCTTCTAACCATCACAAGTAGGTCCTCATGTGGATTTGTGGCTCGAATTCACACTAGCTATATGACTCTAAAACCATCAAGTCAAGATTGTATTTTCAAGTTGTCAAGGGTTGGTGGTGACCCCAAGGCTTGTGGTAGAGACAAATACAAATCTTTCTTGGAAGAAGGCACTTTCAGCTCAGGCCTCAAATGACTTCTGTAAATCAAGTTCTTAAAAAACAAACAAACAACCACACCAAGAAGCCTACAACCCAAAATAACAAAATCGTAAAGAAATAGAATCAACATCATCAGCAAATATCCAGATCAGACCTACAAAGTCTTCAGATGCTGAAATTATCTGTCAGTGAATAATAAATGTATGTTTAATATGCTTAAAGAAATTTATGACTATGGAAGAGATTTAAAAATGAAAGGAGGAGAGAGGCATGCTGGCATTCCATAGATAATGCTCAAGCTCACAATCCCAATATCTGACAAGCTAATGCAAGGTGATGTACAGGCTGGGCCCAGTCCTCCTCCTCTCTGCCAATGTCCTGGCCTTGTGGGGATGAGCTGGTCCAGCATGTACCAGTCACAGGGCTGCCAACTAGGAGCAGTCATGACGTCCTCTAGATTCACATTTTGAATAGCTAATGGCCTCCATGCTAAAAGGAAGGGATCATCTTCTGGATACACCATGAGGACTGAAATGCTGGCTATAACCCAGGGGAAATTACATGAGGTTGGTCCTGAATATTATTCCTTACAGATGGCACCTACTAAAAAACTCCATGTATACAGGGAACCACTTCTTAGAAGAAGTAATTACTGAACTATAAGCAGAAAGAACACTACCTTGCTATGATTAGAATGTTTGGAATCCTTTGTCTCTAGGCAGAGGGGATTTCTCAGGATAATGATAGAAAAGTAGACAGTGTCCAGCTGTCTACTGAAGGTGAAATTTTTTTTTTCATTTTCCCAAGATTAAATGATTATTAAAAAAGCATGCCACACTATATAGAAATCAACATCCTCTTCTATAATTCTGTGCATCTGAGACTATAGAAATGTCACTGTCCCTGCCCCATATCTTCAACTTAACATTCTCAGGTCACAACAATAAGTCTTCCCAAAGGGAACCTCCCAGAAAAATGAGCTATCTCCTTGGCTCATATTTCTCTCTGTGTGGCATGCACCAGCAATCTATCCAAGATGGACAGACTGGGGAGTAAAGAGGGCTTCTGCCAGCAAGCCCACGGTTGTCGACAGCCACGAGATTAGAGACAAGCACAAAGGGATACGTCAGCATACTGGAAAAAATCCTGGGACAGCTTGGGAACAACTCTTCATTTCATTCATGGTGTAAATGCCATTGTCCAGTGCATAGATATTGATGAGGTAGGCCAGCAAGTTAGAGAGCCACAAAGGAAGGATGTCACTGAGGAGGTAAGGAACAAGACCCATGAAAAATCCTAGAATACCCTCTTCCTAATAGATGGTTGCTATGGAGTCACAAAGTCCACAGTACTTGGACTCTCTGCCAGTGAACTCTACCACAGACATCAGGCTGATCAAATGGAACAGATGTGTGATGGGGGTAGCAGCAGAATGAGCAATCATCTCTTGAGCTGTCTCCTTGATAACTTGGTCAAAGGAAGATGAGACTTCTTTCTGTACATTTCTAGGTCCTAATTCCTCAGACTTTTCCCATGCCTGGTAATGCTGTAAAACTTTATCAAGGACTACAAGTTCCAAGGACTGCTGAACACAGTCTTGGAATTAAGCCTGTGAACAACCCATGTCTCCCACTGATGCTCGCAATGTGCTGAGCATAACAAAAGAGACCAGGAAGCTGATATACTTGCTGCCTCAAGAAATTTCATCTTATTCTTGGAGGAAGAGGCTCTTATCACACCTGGATAAGCACTTTCTCGTACATGAGTGCCTGGGACAGGATGGTGAGACTGGAGCCCAGGAGCACCTGACTGGCTGCATCCACCACAATGGCACCCGGAGACAGACCAAGCCACCAAGCGACTGAGCTGGTCCTGGATCACATGCCAGGGCCACCAGCTTCACTGAAGGTGAAATTCTTAAAGCACTAATTCATTATTTGAACACCACAAAGCTCTGGATGAAAAGCTATGGTTCTTAAAGAACAGAACAATAAGAAAAAAATTTAACCAATGAGACAGTTGATAGAAGCCACGAACGAGAACATACATGAAGCACAAATGGAAAGCAATCTTCTGATTGTTCTTTAAGCCACAAGCAAGACCTTGCTAAGGGAACAGAGCTTCAAGAAGAGATAGGCAGTGCAAACAGCAAAGCCAAATGAAAGAATGCCTGAGTCACATAACAGAACTTGAAGAAGATCCTGTCACTGGTAGAAGAAAGGTAATCAGTTCTGAAGAAATGAACACAAAGTTGCAAAGAGATGTCCAAGAAATCACAACCCAAAAGGAAGACATGGAAGACAGAATCATTACTCTTGAAACATGCTGGCTCACCACAGAGTGTGAAGATAACTCTGTGCATGACCTCAACAATAAACTTGAAAATGAAATTGCAAATAGGTATTTTATGCATCAAAAGACTGAGATAAATGCTGCCAGCTAAAATGCCTCAAATCTGAAATGGGCTAAGCAAAAGCTGTAGCAGGCATTGAGGAAAGCAGACACACTGCCTGAGGTGAAGGCTGGACTGGCCAAGAGGCTGGGAGCACTTTCAAAGACTGAAGAGAGACATGGCAATATTGAAAAAAGATTAGAATAGATGAAGGCATAATATAGGAAGAAAGAACCAAGAACTGCAGTAAGAGTGGCAAGATTAAAAAAACAAACAGACAAACATAATAAACATGTATCAGACCTGGTGATGAGGTTCTATCAAAATCTAACGAAAGGCTTCAACTTCATCTTAAAGAGAGAATGAAAAAAAGCTAATGTGATTGTATGAAAAGGGGAGGGACAGGAGGGAGATGACAATGGCCATCCTAGAAAATAAGAATTCTCTACTATGGGAAACTGAAAATGCAAGAAAGCAGTTCAAAAGAAGGTAATGTAACAAGGATCAGCTAAAACTAAACATGGAAACATCTGATTGGGAAGGTGCCTGACTAACTAGTGTCTTGGCAGATGTGGCACAGGCATCTGAGAGTGATACCTGTATGGTTTTCTCAATCCAGAATTGAAGTTCTATCCACTGCAGTAAGATAAGTAAAAGAAATTGAAGGTAAAGGATTAGAGAGGGTGAAACAAAATTGTCTTTTTCCATAGATGCCTACAACATAAGAGAGATTATGACAACTAGCAAGATTGCTGGTTGTCAGCATATAAAATGTTTAATTTATACATTAAAAAATTTTATATGTCTTAGTATATAAAATCAATACAATAAAAATAAGTGCATTTCAATACAAAGAGTCCAAGAAACACAAAGTACAGGCATACCCCTATGGAACATCTTCCTGGTAAACATTTTTCTGGTAGAACATAGTTTGACTTTTTTCACATCCAAACTGTACAGAACATATGTATCTCTCAATATATTCCAAATACAACCGATAGTATGTCAAAAATACAGATAGATATTTTAAAAAGTTGAGTGTCAACAAAGGGAACATGCATCTAGGATATGTGAAAGTTGGTTATACAAATTGGATATTCTTGTCATACACAAACTAAATCAGAGTCAAGGGGTCAGAGGGAAAAAGCACTCGGGGCACACAGCACCTGCTCCAAGCCCTGCTCCTGAAATGGCCTGCTGTAACCTAAGACCAGTTTTATCTAGTAGCTTTTGAAATGACCTACCATGACTCTAAGGCTAGCTTTACCTCCCACTGTCACTCACCGATCAGAACTTTCCAACTCCCCAAAACTTCGCTAATGCCAATGAGCTTTCTTTCAAAACAATATGTAGCATTTTGCTTTAATAAAACTCCCAACCCTTTCTTTGTTCTTTGACAACTCAGAGACCACTCTGTCTGTGTGTATGCCCCTGATTGCAATTCTGTCATTGCCAAATAAAATGTTTCTTTTAGAGATTCATCTCCATATTTTATTTGACTTTGACAGATATTATTGGCACCAAGGAAGCCATATTACTACACGTGGTGCTACTATTCATTAACAACAATATTCACTGTTTGATAATCAGGAAGCTATACTTAAGCATTTATATCCTAATCTGATGGCTCATCACATACATATAGACATTTTATTTTGTTTTAGTTTCATTTTAGAAAATTGGTTGAGAGTTTAAGGTTGCTGTGTTACACATTATAATTTCACAGGAACTAGACTCTGGTTAGTGCTTCGCTCAGAATATCTGCAAGTTCTTTTTGAGAAAATTATAAAACTTTTTTATAAGACATATAAAAAGCTTAAATTTTTTTTAACATATATTGTTCACATACGAAGACTCAAAATGCCAATGTGTTTATGCATGTGTGTATACATGTGCATGTGTAGGAATTCTGATCTGGTAACTATAGAAATGTACACTGAGGCATAAAAAACCAAGACAGGCTCGCCACTCCTGAAGAATAATAACATGTACGGCGACTTGCCCTACCATATCATGAATTATAAAGCTATGGAAATTAACAATGTGGTATTTTCCCAGGAGTAGGAAAAAAACCAATGAAACAGAAAAGAGAGCTAAAAAATAGATTTAAACATAAATGAACAATTGACAGGGGAATGAAAAATGAATTATTCAATAAATGGTAATGGGCAATTTTTCCAAATGGAAAAAAAAATCTCACACTATTCACAGGAAACCATTCTAGGAAGACTGAAGTTTTAAATGTAATTCAATCAGTGGTTATTGAGCACTATTTTAAAGAGCTACCACAAAAGACATGACTTTGCAGTCATATTATGTTAAATAGGGCAATATTCACTCTGATTTTAAATCCTATTGTGAAAACTGTAGGCATGGGATTTATTGTTTTTATTACATTTCCACCTACAATCTGCAGGATACAAAATCAATATTATGTGTTATCTATATCAATGTTCATTTTATTTGTCAGAAAAAATCCAGTAATTGTCAGCTATAGAAATAGTGCTATCTCTTTGTCATAACGGAGCAACTGTAAAGCTGAGGAATGGTTTTAGGTTAAAGGAGATTTAAGAGATAGCTAACTAAATATAATGCATGAACCTGGACTTGACACTAGAGTGGGGAAAAAATTACTGTAAAGGATGTGGATTGGACGCTGGTAGAATCTGAATAGAACTAAATACATCTATGCTTGTGTAAGAGAATATCCTTGTTTTTAGAAGACAAACATTGAATTTTTTAGGGGTAAAGGGGGGCCTGATGTCAACACCTTAATTTCAGATGCTTCAACACTTATAATGATAATAATCAGTGTGTCTATGTATGTATATGTACAAATGTGGCAAAATGTTAACAATTAGAGAACCTAGGTAAAGGGTGTACAGGAAGTGTTTGTACTATTCTGGTAATTTTTCTGTACATCTGAAATTATTGAGAAATAAAAATTTAAAATTTGTATCTGTATTAACTTTCAGTGCCTATCAGTTTTCTGTAGAGTGGATATGTAATAAATGGCATAAGATTATTCTCAACAAAATAACAGAAATAGAAAAGCAAAGAAATTGTAAGTATATTTCTAAACAAATTTCGGTACTTACTTGAAATTGCCAGTTTCCCAAATGGTCAACATCTTTAATATACACATGATAGTGTCCTCCATAGCAGCCACCTTTATGTATAATAACTGAGAAGAGGTCATATATATATCCTAAGTCATCCACTTCACTCTAAAAGAATATAAACATTGATACAGTTTACATAAAATGGTAAGATATATAATGAAAGAGAAAAAGGAATTTCACTACTGAAATTATTAAGAAACTTCATTGTTTGTCATTGTTATTTAAGGGTAAATAAAGATAAATTTAAATAATTGGCTTTAAACTTTAAAATTCTTAATTCATTGATGTAACACATTAAATCAATTAAATCCTGCCTTAGTTAACCATGAACATATTTATCTGAAAACAGTGTTATTTTTATTTACTTTGGCTAAGATCACGTAAGCCAATGTGACAACAAAACCATTACCTTATCAGTGAGTCTGTTGTAGAAATTATTAGTAAGAGAAAACCATCTTTGTACTATTCCCCCTTTATACATGTGCTCTTTACTTCTACATCTGAAATTATTTAGAACTAAAAACTTTAAAACCTGTATCTGTATTAACTTTCAGTGCCTATCAAAGTTTTCTACAGAGTGGATATATAGTAAACTATGCTGCTGTATACACGTGCTCTTTACTTGTTGGAACTGTCCTATATTGCAACTAGGTGTTTGTATGTGCTCAAAGTCTATCACTGCTGTGACACTTAAGTCCTCCGCACAGAGAAGGAACTTAGCAGTTATGAATACTGGCTGTCTTGCTCAGAGGCAGTTTACTGGAATGAAGAGGTTTGTTCTTGTTTTATTTATTCTCTGATCAACCTTTTCTATAATTAATATGCTCTGTAATCACGAGTGACTCAAAAGATGAACTTCTACACTTGCAGTTAAAATTACTTTAGATTAAGAGATACTTTAAAGATGTTTATTCACATTTGAGGGGTCTGAATTATATGATATAAGTCCTTCCAGCTTTGATGTCTAAACTGTATCTGTTATCTGTAATATTAAAATGTACACAGGGGTACCAGTTAACTGAGGAATTTATTTGCTTGAAATATTTTGCTTTTTAAATGGGCTCCATTTTAAAATGTCTGGTTCAGGCAAGAGACAAGATAGATGTACACAAAGATGCAAACTGACATTTTTTTCATGAATACGGAAATCCAAAAGTAAAACTAATGTGCATTTCCTAGATAAGTGCTCAATTTTTTTTTACTTATTTCAGTTTTGTTATATCAAAATACGTTAAAATCATGTGACAAACTTCCCTTTATAAAAGAGGTGCAACTATATTAACTAACTTTGAGAAAATTACTCTGAGTATGCCAATAACAGGCTTATAGCCAACAGAACATTAGAACCTTTGAATGGCAATTCAAGCAATAAGACAAAAACCAAAAAGCCCAATAATTAGGCTTGAAGTAGAAGAAGGCCCATCAATGAAGAGTTTGAATTTAAAAACATTTATTAAAAAATTACCTTTTTACATAGATATTCAATAGCTAGCTAGCAAATGTTCTGTTTTTAATAAACATATAAGAATAATTTGTAATAAAAAATACATCAGTTTCATCACTCTGATCTTGACAGGTATAGCCATGATATAAATTTGAAAATGGCTTATAAAGTAGGTCAATTTTATAATTAATTTGTTTTCAGAGCTTTTTCTTTTCCTGTGTCTTAAGGATTATAAGTTCTTGCTTAGTGAAGTTCCATTTGCCTGTTCATTTTCTAGATGTGCAATTCAATATTACATTTAAAATAAACGAAATCCAAATAGCAAAGTACCAATTAATGGTAATTTTTCTAAATGCAGGGTCATTCCTAATTTTCTTAAATTTTCATTTCAAAGATTTTTCTAGGAGAGTTTAATAAAGAGAACTGAGAACAAATCCATACTCTGGAAAATCAAAAGGACTGTAAATTAATCAGTGGTCCTCAGCAAGGGGTGATTTTGCCCCCCACCTCTCCTCCCAGGAGACATTTGGCCATGTCTGAAGATATTTTTGGTTGCCACAATTAGGGGAGTGGAGATGCTATTGCCATCCAGTAGGTAGAGGCCAGGGATGTTGCTAAACATCCTACAATGCATGGGATAATCCCCATGACAAAGAATTATTTAATTCAAAATGTTAATAGTGAAAAGGTTGAGAAACTCTACAATAAACCAATGAAAATCAGGTCAATAAAAGATTCAATTTTGAGAGGGGAAGAGAAAGATTTTAAAAATAAAATAGTTCAAACCTGTTCACAAAAAGGCTTGAGATTGATCCGGAGAGGGAATGTATAACGGCTAGTTTCCTTGTAGCGTTCACACTTCACAAAATCAAAATTAAATCTTAGTAATGAAATAGTAAGAAAGGGAGGCAGCTTACGTAATTTGGCCGACTGTTAAAAGAAAAATTTACAAAGTTTTTTAAAAGTAGAGTTATATAAAAAGATACATAATGTTTCTTAAAGTACTAAAAAAACCTACGAAACAGTTTTAAAAGAAATATGTCCTAAATCACATAAACTCATTACCATGAATTCAATATAACTCTTGATGTAAACTCAATGTAAATTCAATTTGATGTAAATTCAATATAACTCGAGGTAAACTCTTGATGTAAACTATAAAATCTATTTTATGGGACTAAAGATGGCATCACTCATTTAAACTAAAAATTTATAAGCCAGTTTTATGTTTTCAGTGTCGACATCCTAAAATATTATTTGACGAACAGGCTCCCTCTCTAACAGTGCCTATTTCCTGCCCAATTCCTGGCCTTTCACTTTCCTGCTTGGTGTCTCCACCCTACCTCGCAGATACAGTTCTTTTCATTTAGTGAAGAACTGGAGCTCTTAACCTGGGACCTAGGAACCTATTTTAAAGGATCTGAATGCATGAAATAATGTGAAAATTCTATATGCATATGTATTTTTTTCCTTAGACTTTCAAAGGGACTCTAACTCCCCAAAGATTAAGATTTATTGATTGGGGATTTATAGTCACTGTTCTTAAATTCAAAAGCAGATAAATTTTTGTTTTAGTTCCTTGTTTTAAAACAAAACACTAAATTAAGCTGCTTTTTAAGAATCATCAGTTGTCCCCAAACCTCTTGGGTTCATGGCCTGTAAGGGGGAAAAAATGCTCCCCCCATATATAAAATTATCCATAATCATATACAACTAGCATTGCTAAAAATATCTTAAAACAACAATTCCACAAATCTAATGGATAAAAAAAGTTAAGTGAAAAAAATTAATACAACAATGTAGAAGATTTTCAAAAAAGCTCTAAAAATACAAACAAAAAAACTGAGTCATTCAACTATAATATGGCTGAGAAAAGACTGCTAAGGACAAGAAAAATCTGCATTTATTTTGGTAGCACAGCCAAAACTAAATTTAGAATGCAACTAGAATAGAATGTAATTTTAAAAGTACCATGATCAAAAAATTTCCATTGAAAAAAAATTAAACCAATGATATAAAAGGTATATAAAAAAAACTGCATTTGTTTCTTGTCAGCAAAAGGTTGTTTTACAAATTAAGTTCAACCAAAAATTAAGGATGTATAAATATCTAAGGCTTTTTACAAACTTTGAGGTTTATACTTATTTATTTTATTAGATTGTAGTTGTACCACCAAAGGTGAAATAAAAAATAAATAAGCAAATGAAAATCCTCTCTCTTTGGGTTTCATAAAGGGGCAAGGGCTGGATGAAAATATATATTAAACGGTATAAAATTTACCCTGGTTTTTAGTCCTATTGAGAAAGATACAGGGATAGCTTATTGTTTTTATTATATTTTCATCTATAATCCCCGATACAAAGTCAGTATCATGTGTTATCTAAATCAATATTCATTTGATTTATCTGAAAAATTCAGTAATTGTCTGCTATAGGAATAGTGTTATCTCTTTATCATAAAGAAGTAACTGCAAAGATATGTCTTTTGTGGTAGCTGTTTAAGACAGTGCTCAACAATCACTGATTGAACTGAGCCCAAGTTTATGATATTTAAAAATAGCCTATCCTATTATCCAGCAGCAGTGGGAGGGTTACTACTGCAGATAATAATGACATCAGTGGGGTTGATGCCATATTGGTCATAGATACAAAGAGCCAAGAAGGAGACTAGAGAGGGTTAGAGATAGCACACCTAAGCAGAGGAATGGGCAATGGCATTCATAATTTATACATACATAGACATAAAGATATTTATAAATTATCTATAATAGTCATTTTTATATTAATATTAGTGAATCACTAGCACTTAGCAATTTCCTAGCATTGGTAATGCTTTTGTTGGAAACTGTGCAAAAAATACACTAAAAAACAATTCCATAGTGAGAAATCACATAGAATAATGAAAGAATGGTGAAAAGGAAATACAAATGAATGGCTGCTAGAAGATCAAGTGAAAAAAAATCTCCACAAAATGTTTTTCTAAAATCTCTCCTCCAAGGAGATTATTCAGATGCCAGACTCCCTTAAAACAAGTAGATAAGATATCTTGGATCCAAAGGGCTGGACTAGTAAAGCATAAAGACCTTACATTAAAATGGGGATAAAATATCAACATGTGGCAGATTTTCAGAAATATCAAAGTGCTGACATAATAAATCACTGCCACTTCAGAAAGGAGCTAGGATTTGCAAAATTCATGATGCATGAAAATAACACTAGGGAGGTATTCTATTAAAGTAAATGGTAGTTGTCTCTCATTTCTCTCTTTGTCAAAGTTTCTCTTCCTTCCCAGAATCTAAAAAATCATTATATCTACCAGAATGGCTATTTATTTATGAATGTGATGAACAGATTTGAGAGATATCAGAATTAAACACACTGATGTGTTTTACTTTTCCCTCTTAGCTCTCATGCTGCAAAAGAAATCAGTTGCTTTAATCTTGGTTTTCCTTTCCTCATATATGTATATGTATATATATATTATACATGTACATAATAATATCTACATGTATAATATAAATATACATGTACATATTATTATTATTCTTTTTGATGGCTGGCTGGTACGGGGATCTGAACTCTTGACCTTGGTGTTACAAGGCTGTGCTATAACCAATTGAGCTAACTGGCCAGCCCCATCATCTTATATTTTGCTTGGCTGTACAGAAAGAAAACTAGAAGTACTCCGTTGAGTTCCCTAATTATCACGTTAAGTATTACCAACTGTGGGAAGAGGAAAGAGCACATCAGATTTGCTAGAATGAGGGAGGACACATATTAAGATTATAAAACAATTGCATATTGAGAAAATGAAGAAAGCCATCTATTTTCATAGTGGTAAACAAAGAAAGGAAAAGTCAACAAGCTTCTTGGCTCGCAGGAATAAAAATGCCTTCTTCACAACAGTAATTTGCAAAAAGCAGTGATATTGGGAGTTTATCAAAAAAGTACACTTAAGAAACACTGAGGTACAAATAAATTTTTCCTGGGAGAGAAGGAAGTGCAGAAAACTGTTGGGTTGAAAGATTTAAAAACGTTATTACTGTTAAAGTTAAAAAAAAAAAAGTTAAAATACAGATAATAATGTAAATGTCTTTTCAATCCTTACTGTTAAGAACTTCAAGTATATCCTCCAGACTTTTTCATATAGTTAACTTCATTCAGTTGACAAATCTTCCTGCTATTATGTGCTAAGTACTAAAGAAGCACCCTGGGAAAAAGCGTATCTATATTTACCTTTGCTGCTTTAACCAGCCTGTCACAAGTTCCACAGTGGTATAAATTGTCGTAGTCAAAAACTTCCTCTTCTACATACATGTTCCAGAGCGCATCTTCCAAACCAGATACATTTTTGACCGCTACTGTTAGATCTAAGAAGTCTTCCTGAAATGTACATGAATATAATACTGAAAAAACAAACAATTTCACCCAGGCTTACAAACACATCACCAACTCCCATGTATGTTGGAAATAATCAGATATATGAGTTATTTTTACTAAAACTCTGTGCATATGAAGATGTAGATATGATTAGATAATGTGAAATATGCAACACTAAATTATCCTTTATAAATCAAACTATAATTTAGCTTAAGGTATATCAGAAAAAATTTATGAAGGAAGAA
The DNA here is from genome assembly GCF_027409185.1 of Cynocephalus volans. NCBI lineage: Eukaryota > Metazoa > Chordata > Mammalia > Dermoptera > Cynocephalidae > Cynocephalus > Cynocephalus volans. Next base: position 295,433,325 of record NC_084460.1, read on the forward strand.
GTTTATGAGTCCACTACAGACACAATAAAACTTATTTTATAAGGAAATAAAATAAACCACAGTAAAACAAATATCTGAATTTAGAAGTATATAGAGGCAAGGTTTATAGACTTTTAGTTTTGAGACTATAGTATAACAGCAAGTGTAGGGTTAAATTTTTTAATGTAAATTACATTTCTTCTTTTGCTAGGGTTGGTTTAAGACATTGAGGAAGTTATAAGAAAATTATTATTTTGAGCAAGACAAAAAGGTATTTCTATGAAAATTAAGAGTAGGATAATTTTGCAAAACAGGAGCCTATTAATTCTACTTTATATTTGGATTATATTTCTAGTAATAAGTGCTATTACAATTTGACAAGTTCAAATAATATAGTTCTGTGTGTGCGTGCAATAGCATTATATTAAGGGATTGTGGGGACTGGAAAATTATAGTGCGCAAGTTATTTCATGGTGGAAATCTTAAGTAATAAAAGTAACATATATGGTTTATAACATAAATGTGAAAAGTTAATGCCTGTAATTTATAATGTGCCTTACAATCTGTTTTGAAATTACTTTGTGAATTATTTTATCAAAAATATGTCAATCATACTAATCATTTTAAGACACAATGACATCTTAATATCTTCATTATTTTTAAACTAGGCTAACCAAGAAAGCCTTTAGTAGCATAGGCAATAAGGGCCAAGAAGCATTTTTTTTTTTATCTTCAACTCTGACTTAAAAAATAAAAGAAAAAATATATATCCAATATATATATTCAAAAAAGCAATTGACACGTTTAAAAGATGGCACTTAATTTTTCACCCATACAGTCAAATACAGAAACTTTGTTAAATTCTTGCCATAACAAAAAGAGATTTTTATTATGACTGCTCAGTGATGAAACCATCAGCTGCATAACATTTGCAAAGCAAATAGAGATTACTGTATTTATTTACTCATTTATCTGTTTATTTTTCTTGGCTGGCCATAGAGGTTGAACTCCAGACCTTGGTGTTATCAGCAACACACTCTAACCAACTGAGTTAACCTGCAAGCCCTACATGAGAAAGTTTCCAGTTCTGAATTCCAATTTTTAAATTCCAGTTAGGTTAAATGGACAATCTGTGTCATTATAAAGAAGGTTATACTAATTTTTAAAAGATTATAATAGCACACACAAATGAACTTTCTGAAGGATATTAATAACTAAATCCAATATTTAATTATGCATGTTTGTCTAAACATTCCTCAGTGTTCACTATTTTTATTACCTCCCTAATTAACTTTCTTTATAACTTTCCAACCATGATGATATTGGCTTCTCTCATGAGGCCAGTCTTCTATTTGTAAACATCCCCAGATCTACTTTCTAAATATTATAGTAGTGCATAAAAAATTAAGTTTTAAGATATTTGCTTCTTTCAGTTTACATGGAGAAATCTGGATTATAAACTGATGATTTAAGTGTAGAGGGAAAGAAAAAAATGATAAATTATTTATAGTAATAAACACTTTAATCTTCATTTGGTATTACACATCATAGATTTCATTATATAAATTATAATTTACAATATAACTTATTACTAACATATTCTTGCATATTCACCTGCTTCTCACTGACGTTGTCGCATTCTTTACAAACGATCTGGTTAACAATGGTTCCGTGATACAGACGGCTAATGAGGTCATGGCCAGAGGTCCCGACTAAAGAAGTTTCCAAAGCACTGAAGAGAATTCGATTGAGTTCCTGAACATCATGTTGCCTCATTTCCTATAAAACAGGTAACTTTTAAGTGTAATTTTGTGCTTCAGACTTTTAAAAACAGATTTAAAAAATATTAGTTAACAAAAATGCAGGATTTTACCAAGCAATCCAAAGATAATCCTTGATCAGATATAAGAATGACTAAGCAAAATGAGCTGAGACCAGGTTAAAAGGTCACCACCTATTTTTGTTTATATGCAAAAAGAAAATATGAACAGGCAGTGCTCGCTGTGTGCACATGACTCAGCTCGCTTGACAGCCAGAAAGGGCAGTAACGCTCGTGGGAAGCAGGCACGTGGCACGCCAAAGACAGGGGACAGGAGGAAGGGACACTTCAGGCGCGGATCGGCTTCTAAGAGCCGGCAGTGTCCGCACAGGATCCTCCCACGAATGTGGCGGCGACTGCTGAGCGTCTGAGTTCCCAGCATTAGAGAAGAACTGAACGCATTGCTCTGACCTGCAAACCAGCTGCAGCAGGACTGGCAGGGGCTGCTGAGAAAGCTCCTGCTGGCTCCGCTGACCCCGTGCGAGTCCTACGGCCGGGTGCCAGCGACTCCTCAAGACCAGTGTGCACAGTAGAGCAGCGGGCACACCGCCTCCGAGGGGGACAGGACGGGAGGGGAGACGCAGGAGACCGAGTCCCGGGACGCAGGAGGGGCTGGGCTGCGAGGAGGGCGTGGAGCCGCGAGAGCCACTCAGCTGGGGACAGGGCAGTGTTTTCTGGACTTGGCGCCGGAGGGCGCTGTCGACCTCGACAAGAAAGGGAGAAGGAGGCAGAGCCGCGAGCGCGGGGACACAGGAGCAGAGAGGCTGCGACGGGGACGATTTCCAGTTAGGCCTCGTGTGGACAGCGGCAGATAAAGAGCCTAAAAGCTGGAGCCAGATGTGGGACTGGAATCTTTTCCTGTCTTGTAAAATGCAGGACACTAGAGGATGGACATTTGTCCAATAAAACTGGCTCCCATGGGACAGACACTTGTGGAAGTTTTCAAGCTCTGTTTCTGAAGAATCTTACAGCTGGCAAAGGTGCCTCAGAGACCTTCTCCTGTCACTACAGGTCCAGTCCTAGACGACGTCCTGCAAGATTTTGTTTAGAAAAACCAAAATAACCTAAAACAGGTTTTCATAGCTTTAAGGAGTATGAAACCAGCAAGTGAATAAAACCTCTTTGTCAAAATCAAATGGAAATCTATCAGCTGATATTAGATTGAAAAAAAAAAACAATATGGTGATTATTTTTGTAAAAAATCATTAAAAAAATATTTTAAAAAATTATTTTGAAATTATTTTAAAAGAATTATTTGGTGTTGAGAAATAATGAAAGACTGACACGTACTACAGCATGAATGAACCCTGAACACATTATCTCAAGTCAAGAAGCCAGTTACCAAAGATCTCATGTTGTATGATTCCGTTTCTATGAAATGTCCAGAACAGGCAAATGCACAGAGACAGAGAGTAGATTAGTGGTTGCCAGGGGCTGGTGGGAGAGGGGGCAGGGAGTGACTGCTAATGGGTATCAGGTTTCTTATTTGGGTGGTAAAAATGTTCTAAAATTGATTGTAGTGATAGTTGCACAACCTTGTGAACATACTCAAAACCACTGAATTGTACCCTTTAGAAGTGTGAAATTTTATGGCATGTAAATTATATCTCAATAAAGTAGTTATTTCTTTTAAAGGAAAGTATAAAGGAATTAATCTCAAGCACCAGGCCTACAGCAAAAATCTAACACACCTGTTTGTAGAATGTGTTATTGCCTCATTTTAAAGTCCATGCCCTACCTCTTTTATCACATAGTATCACCTAGTTAAGGAGTTTTCCTTATTAGAAGATGGCCGCAGTTCAGTTTATTGCTGAAGGCAACCTAACATTACTATCATTGCCTCTTTCAATTCTGTGACCGTCTCCCATACCTGTATTTGCAGAAACACACCTATTCTGTAAGAAGCGGTAGACCTGGATTTGCTTGCATTTGTACAGCTAACAGCTCATGAATATTGACAACGAGCACCTCTACTCGTTGCTGACACGTTTGGTGTTAGTGTACAGTGCAATGTTTTTAAGGAACACAAACGAAGAATGAGAGGAGGCCACACACAGTAGCAAACAGGAGAAAACGAAGAGAGCCAGGAGAAAGTCTGGACAGGGAAGGTGAAAAGACCTGCTAGGAAAGGTTTCACTGCTTTCCCTGAAGCAAATGTTCAATGAGAACAGCCAGATTCAAACATAGAGCACTTCACAAAGGGAGACAGAATTGTAAATAATTACCTACCATTTAGTTTATCCATTATTGCTAATCAAAGGCTAAAAAGCTGATCAGCAGTTTGCTGTAGAAAGGGTAAGTAATTTCCATGTAATAGGTGTTGTATCTCAACTAGACTATATAAAGATTCTTTGAGCAGAAATTGTAAAATCAGCTCTTATAGCTCTCCCTGTACTCAGCCTTCTCCCCATCCCAAATCACAGCTATGCATAAAATCCCATATACAGCAAGTGTATAAAAATCATATTCCTGACTTGTAATTATTTAATGTGAGAAGGAAATATTCAAGCACTATGTAGAGATCCTAAGATAAAATTCAGGAAAATGAGATGACATGTGAAACCCACATTGCTCTTTCCTCTATTACTCGTAACTTTGCCTCAGAGAAGCGGACCTTCATACCTCATTGCTGGTCCATCCAAAGCTGTCCGTGAGGTCTGTTGTGGATGCAGCTTCCTGGTCTAAGAGCAGAAGCTGAGCAAACAAGCGCTGTAATTGTAAAGGGATGATTCGAACCTGGATGAGAAACACGTGCATTTCTAAATGAATGCTTTTAAGAAGTGACTTAGGCTTCTATAAAGATCTGCATGCTAGCTTTCCCCTATCTCCTAGTTCCTTCAGGAGAAAGGTTATAAATATCTTTTTACAAAGGGAGAACTAAATTAAGATTCAGTTCTTTGAAAATTCTAATTCAATCCAAAAAATTTTAGTTATCTAGATTTTTCTGCCTCAACATAGTTCAGATCAATATTAAAACTCAAAAACGCCCTAATAAACCATCCAATTAATTGCACAATGACAGCTGTTTGAACCTCTAAAAGTTCATTCTTCTCTAAAATATCTCAGATGCAGATCCTACAGTTCCCTCTGTAGGAACTTGCCAGGCACACACATCTCACTCTGGAGTTCTGACATGCCACAGGGCTAGTTCCACCCAACCTCACTTTCTGCTCGCTCCAAGCCTGTTCCTGCCGTATTTGATGTGGTGAGGAGGAGGGCAGGGCAGACTGAGCAATGCTCCTCAGAGTCTGGTCTGCAGGCCCGACTTTATGGACAGAAGAGAGAATAAGCATTGAAAAGTTGTATGGCAATTTGACATCCCATGGTGTTTTTATTATATACAGTACTACAGAGGTGTTCACCTGCAACAGACTGGCAATAAAACAAAATACACCAAAACTGGTCCTTTTCCACACTGATGGTTTGAGAAGGACTGGTCTGGATCATGAGAAAGACTCCTCTTAAGAAGTACAGAGTTGAGCCTGAAAGTGACCAAGGACTTCTGAATGATAGGTACACTGGGAGGAACGTGATTATATAACATGCAGTTCAAATAAAATGTCACTGCAGAAACATATAAACAATAATAAACCAATTGCCTGCTCAATTTATTTTCAGAATACCAAGTTGAAAGAATACTGGTCTCTATTTTTCTTTTGGTTTTGTTGTAAATAAGTGCTTTACATAGATTTTTTGTAGGCTAGTGTGTACAATTTGTAAATACTCCTTCACCAGAGTAAAGAATAAACATAGCAAAGAGTGAGGTATGTTTACAAAGCAGTAGCAGCATTATATTTGGAAAAGTAGTACTTTTCTGGAAGGAAAATTCCATTACCAGTAGGGTGTAGGCCAAGGCAGTTTCTGAAAATAAAGATCATATTTGGTAAGTAATAAAATTATTGTATACTATGAATAAGGAACTTAATTCCCTCCTTAAAAAACACTTCCTTCACAATACCCCAGTAAATCACAGATATAATACCTTTGCATCAGGTTTATCCTTATCTTCGAATGAACCAAGCTCCTCCGGTCCAAGAGAAAATAAAGCTTCTAAACAAAGAAGTAGAATCAGAGAAGTAAATAACTTTATTTCATTTTAGAAAACTGCTTTAGAAAGCCAAGACCACCAGTAATTAAAATCAGTTAAAGAGTCAGAAATATGATTGAGACAATATTTATACCCGTATTCTACACACTTTACTTTCTTGTAACATTTTTAACTGCTGACTTTAAGAAAATAAAGTGCATGCTAAGATTTCAGTATAGAAGGTCCATAAAAGGAAAATAATCCTTAGTTAATCCACATAAAACTAAAGAGAGTAGTATCAGAAATCTCTGATGGCTTCCCATTGCCTACGGCAGTGGGTCCCGAAAGCCACAAGGAATCCTAGGAAATACAGCAGTGTGGCAGGTAGGCATTTCACACCACCTGTGAGGCTGCCAACCATTCTTTCATGCGAAGGACCACCTTTTACTCTGAGATTGTGCCCTTCCTTTTTCTGGTGTAAAAATGTCTTTTCTGTGTTGAGGGTAATAACAGATGGTTGTAATCTTACCTGCAAAAAAAAGTTGGCAACCCCATTCCAGTCTCCAGAATTTTTTTATAACCTAGCATTTAGGTATGTCGCCCAATGGAGCATATCTGAATCTCCTGGGAAGTCTGTATCCTAACCTAGGTCACAACACCTTCTGGGAAACCGTGATGTACTCCAGGGAGATAAGGAATGGGATGGGTGTGTCTCCTGATTTAAAAATCACTGCTGACCTAGTGATCACTGTTATGAACATTCTATTCCTCCTGTGTCCTGGGACTAGGCAAAAATAAACTATAAACCTACAGGTCAAAGCACAAAACCATACAAGGACTTTTGTACTCATCTCCCATTACTCTCAGCTACATTGTACCAGAAGTACAATGGAACCCCATCTGGCCCTACTTAAAATACTATTCCAAAATGTTTCTCCTTAGTTCTCTGCTAATCCTTACCCTTTACAAATTATACCTCCCCTTCAGTCAGCATCAGGATTCATGCTAAACCATACAAGGAGTACACATTCCATACAAGATGTCAAACCATGTGCTTGGCCAGCGATCCCCTCTGCTAGAGAGGAGGCTGGCCTGGGCTCTCGGTCCTTCTCTTGTCTTGTGGATCTCTCCATGACCTGCCCCACGCCTTCACCTTCTTCCTCAGTCTCTATTTGAGGCTACTTTTCTATTTCAAGTTGCCCTTTAACCTCAACTGTATTAAAACCTGGAAAAATTTTTATCACTCCTAGGAATCTGCCTAATAAGGGCTGAAAATTCCCAAGCAGTAGAATTACTGACTGCATCAGAGGGATACTTTCATGGAAGGGATAGAGTCAAGGACAAGAGGCACCAACCACTCTTAAATCCCAAATGCAGTCCAATCCATTAGAATAGCCCTGAAACGGGACAGTGGTAAATATTCATTAAACCTCTGGAGGCAAGAAGTCTTTGCAAGCTTAGGAGCAACAGAAGACATCACAAAGATCTGGCAAATGTGGTGGTGGTGGGAAGGGGAACGTGGCAAACCACAGGATGAATCAAGTTGTGTGTCCTCAGAACATGGAGACACTGGAGAGCTGAGCTGCACAGTCACATAGTGCTGTGGCCCCCAATCAGGGCCACATGAAGGCAAAGTAATGCTCCCACTGAAATCAAGGGAATACAGACGCTGACACCCACCCTCATGGATGAGGCTGGTTTGCAAAATGGGACAAACATGTGGAGAGAAACAGGGACAAAAAATCCAGGGTTCAGTGAGGTCAGACTGGTTTGTGGGAGATTCCCCTATAGTCTTACAATAATCCCCCTCTTTAACTGAGCTAATTTGAGTGGGTTTCTGTTCCTTACACACAATCCCTTACCTAAAATACTTGGGTCTTTGGAATTCAGAATTTCCAGATTTTAGAAAGATAATATGAAGAAAATGTTATATATATTATGGTACATTTTCAGCAGGGTCTGGGACAGACAGTACCAATTAATCTAGCAGATTAATATTCCTGTAATAAATGTATAAATATTCACCCAACTGAGATAATTTAAGACTATAAATACCCTTACACCAAGTCAGGTTCTGAGGCCAAACAAGTTCAGGTCAGATCAAATCAGTGCCAGAGCTTTCTGGATTTCAGAAATGCAGATTAACAACTGTGGACCCATATAAATAATGTGACATCCCTCCCCACTCCAAAAGGCAGATATAGTTGTTTGGGTAACTCTGGCTTAAGTGTTTGTTACTGTGGAGAAATTTGAAAACTCCAAAATACAAGTAGTGCAACAAGAATGGAGGCTGGTACTCATACCAGAATTGTCTTTATGTTGTATTTTAAATTATAGAAATTAGAGAAGAAATATATTGCCTTAATTTTTTATTTTGTTACTAAACATTACTGTAATCACACAGAAAATATTTAAGATAATTTAAGCTTCACATTTCTCGGCAGAGAACTGCCAATTTATCTCTTACGTTCACCAACAATAAACACATACTGTGGAATATATCTTTAAGATATTTTGTCTATTTGTGTTTTTGCATCATTAATCACATGTAAAGATGACAGTACATATTTCTAATCAAATGCATGTAACATAGCATACCTCTGAATTCAGGTGTGAAATGAAGAGTCTGAAGAAGGGAATTGAGGTAACAGGTTCCGCCCTGATTTCTGATTCCACATAAATTGGTGAATTCTCTAGGAGCAGGTGGCTCCAAAGCTTTAGTCTTTAATTTCTTCCCTTTTCCGTACTGATTATTTGATACACTGTCCTCTTCAAACAGGTCCCCAAACATTGTGAAACTAAATACTACCCTTAAAAAAAAATAATGCTATATAAATGCTTTCATTTTCTACATGAAATTTCCCCAAATCTCCCTACCTTGCACTTTGGAGTATTCATTTTGTTAAGTAGTCCCTTAGATTTCTGTTTGTTTGTTTTTGGTGGCTGGCCAGTACCAGGATGTGAACCCTTGACCTTGGTGTTATAGTCATTCCTTAGAAAGTTGTACATACATAGTTTGAGTTTGGGAGCAGCAAGATCTGGATTTTGTTCATCCAGGCCAGGATCCTAACTACCTGTGTGATCTCAAGCAGGTTATTTAACCTGTTTTCTTATATGTAAAATAGGATACCACCAGTCCCCTAGTGTCCTTTAAACAGTCAAATGACATAAGAAAGCCACTTAGTGCATAGACTTTGTCCCACAATAAATGACGGTCGCTTTTAAAAAGGCATATTCACATCACTAATTAAAAAAAAGAAGAAAACCCATTATCATGCCTTATCCTAGATACTGAGATTGACAGGATGCTTGAGATTATCAGTCACTCATTAGAATCTCTGCTTCTCACACCCCTCTGCTTGTACCAGATTACGATATTTAAATGAAAATAAATGGACCCAATTAATTTTCTTGAAACCAGTTTAGTATATAATCCCAAAGCTGGAGAGCCTGGAGGAAGTTCACCGGGGAAAAGAAGACTCTGACATTGTTCTGATCGAGCCTAAAGGCGGTCCAACATAGATCGAATCATCCAAACATGAGCCCTGGAACCCAGGTGACCTGCTAAGGGTTTCCTATCGAGTGTGGCGAAGAGTCACTTGGAGATGAGAAATATAAAGGGCCTAGCACCGTTTCTGCGTGACAGGAAGCGGTGAAATGCAATTATTTTTTTTTCAACTTGTTCCTCATAAGAAAAGCACAAAAAACGAAGCTGGAGAGTCTGGGCTCGAGCTCGATGCCTAGATTCCCGAATCCCCCACTCCACTCCACAGCCGAGCCCGGGGCCCTCGAAGCCACCAGGTGTCCCAGGGGCGCGACGAGGCAGAGGTTCCTGCCCCCAGAGACCACTGACCAGACGACGGGACAACGCCGCGTCCCCCGGCAGGCCCGGACCGCCCCTCACCTCACTCTCCTTCAGGCCGTGCCGCCAACACCGACCCTACCCTTCTCACGTTCCTCCCGGGATCCCCGTCCGCCGACCCCACTTACTGCCTAAAGCCCAGACTCCCACCCCGGCCAACACTCGAAGAGAACGAACACGCCCCAACTGGGTGCCGCCATGTTAGTGAGGCGGGGCTGCGGAGAGCAATTTATAGTGGGAGGACTACACCTCCCAGGATGCCCCGCGGGAGCGTCGGCCGTCGCGCGAGGCTTCATGGGCAATGTAGTTCCTCTGTCCGGAGAGTGGGCGGTTGGGACGGGAGGGTTAGGCTGGCGGACAGGTCCGCCGGACACCCGGGGCCACTCATGTCGTCATCATTTATTTATTTCTTATTTTGGTGGCTGGTCGGTGCGGGTATCCGAACCCTTGACCTTGGTGTTATAACACCCCGCTCTGACCATGGGTCACCGTTTAAAGTCCGTATTTATTGCTGCTCACAATCCATCGTAGCTGCAGTAGGGTGTACAAAGATCTCTTGTTTTTTTCGCGTGGCAAATTCCCAAGTTACCTACACATGGGAAACGGTTGTGTGAGACTTCCAGTTTGTCCAGCAACCTGAAAGACATCGCCCAAGTGTATCTCCAGTACGAACTCTGCGAAAGACGTTTCACATTCCCCGGAACCTGGGCCACCCCGCTAACGTTCGTCCCTGTCAGCTGTAAGGGGCGTCCAGAAGAGCGCGCCGGGAAGATGTCAACGTTATCCCTCCTTCCCACGGGACCTCCGTCGGTGGGTATTTCAATAACCCGTTCAGGCTCTATTTCTGGTACCTTCCCGGTCCCATCCAGGAATGAATGCGGTGGGCAGGGAGGAAAGAGTTTTGACTTCAGCTGAGGGTTTGAGGGACTGAGAACAGGAGGAGTGATAGGTGAGGGTGACAGACAACGCAGGAGTCAAAGTGAATGCCCAGCCAAGGGATTTATGTCGGGAACATCTGCAGGACACTTGTGCGTCTACAAAGTGGAGGGAAGTGTGGGTTGGTAGGGAGCCGAGGACCAGCTGGGGCAAAGGTCGGCACTAGGTAATGACAATGGGGATAGCCTGTCCTCTGCTCTCCTCAGCCTTGTCTCTGTCACGTCACGCCCTGGCGTGCTTCTCTTCCTGACTCCTCCCTGACGTCATAGGAGTACAGCCTCTGTTTCTCTTTCTGCCCTTCACTGCTTCTCCCGGTGACATCGTAGAACTGACGTAACAGCCCTGAAGCATCTACTCTTGACCTCCTTTGTACAAGATAAAAAGTATATCTTCGTGTAAGTCACTGTTGGGTGGGTTCTCTTTTGAGGGGATGTTCGTAGATGAATACGATACCTACGAGGGACATCAGCACCACACTTGAGGAACTCAAAGTAGGTAGAAAAGAGAGAAATATAAAAAATAAAAATACAATGAGATAAGAGTTATTAGTGTGATATTCTTTCTCTACATATGTAACCTGTGTATAAATTAAACAGCAAAAACCCACAGAGGCAGCTGGTAAGAAGATTTACTCCTCAGAGATGTAGATGATGTTTAATAGAGGGCCAGTTCAGAGTAATGGGTAGAAACTCAGGAGGTAACACTCGCCAGGATACAATTTTGTCCACATTAAAATTCAAGGCAAACTACCCAAGTGTCCATCAATGAATGAATGCATAAGCAAATATATATACACAATGGAATATTATTCAGCCTTAAAAAAGATAAAAGCACTAATACATCCTATAAAATGGACACAAAATGACACATACTGTATACTTCCATTTATATGAGGTATCTAGAACAAGCAAATTTATACAGACAGAAAGTAGAATGGTGGTTTCCAGGGGTTGGGGGGAGAGTGGGGGATGGGGAGTTATTGTTTAGTGGGTACAGAGTTTCAGTTTGGGAAGATTAAAAAGTTCTGGAGATGGTCAGTGATAATGGTTGTACGAGGTGAATGTACTTAATGCCACTGGGCTGTAAACTTAAAAATAGTTAAAATGGGAAATTTTATGTTATGTACATTTTACCACAATAAAAAATTTGTTTTTTAGATTCAGAGCAGTCCATAAAACCTTCCCAATGTAGCATTCCTGTATCTCAGTTACCTTCTGTGAATGCCTCATGAGCATTCACAGAAGGTAAATTTACAGAATCAAAAACAGATTTGCAGATTTGCACAGGATTTCAACCAGTGGTTGGAAGAAGAGCTAGTGCAAAAGAAATAAAGCAGGTCAAGACTTGATGTTAAAAGCAGAACAGCTGTTGGCATGGAGGCTGAGATGTTTCTGAAATGAGCACAGCAGCCCTGGTTAATGCTGAGTGGGAGTGGCGGGGAGTGACCGTGGCACTGATGGAAAGAGGCCAGACCGATCAGCTTGTGAAGAACTGGCTCCATAAAAGAAAAAGACCCAGGGAAGTGCCAGATCAGACGCAGGGACAAGACAGATTGGATCCAGGCTGGGATTCAGCAGTGCCCAGGATGAGTTGCTCTTTATTTGTTCATTCATTCACTCAACAAATATTTAATAAGCTCTACTACGTGGCAGGCACAGGGCTAGACACATGAGATATAATATTGAATATGACCAACAAGGTCCATAAATGCATGAAGCACCCTTTCTAGTGGGAGAGACTAAAGAAAAATCTAGATGGCAGGTGTCAATAGTAATAAGTGACTTGAAGTAGATAACAAAGGGATGTGATGGAGTAAATCGCAAGGAGTGGGGTGAGGCTGTTTCTGATGATGTCCTCAGTGTTGACTTCTAGAGAAGAACTAAGGAAAAGGGCAACACGTGAGGAGCCCAGGAGAGCCCACTGGGGCAGAGAGACCACTACTCCAAAGTCCTTGAGGAGGGATATTTCCTAATTGCAATGGGAAGCCATTCAGGTGTTATGTGAGAGATGGCATGGTGGTGTGTCAGCTGTGGGTTTTTCAACGATGCTCTTTATTAGGCTGAGAAACTTCCCTTCTGTTCCTAGTTTGCTGAGTATTTATCAAGGAATGGATTTAGGATTTTATCGAATACTTTTTCTGTGCTTGTCGCGATGGTTAGATGGTTTTAGTTTTTCAGTTTATTTATATGGTGTATTACCTTGATTAATTTTGTTTTCATTATTTATTATTTTTAAATGTTCAATTGTGCTAAAATACATGTAAAAAAATTCACAATCTTAACCATTTTAAAATTTTTATTTATTTTTAATTTTACATATTTGTGGTACAATTTGTTGTTTCAGTACATGGTATATCATACAATGATTTACTTAGGGTAGAATGTGTATTTATGCCTAAACATTTATCTTTTCTCTGTGGTGATTATGGCTAAGATTCTCTTTTCTAGCTATTTAGAAATATGCAATATAATATTATTAGCTGTAGTCAGCCTGGAACACCAGAACTTATTTTCGTGTCTACCTGTTAACTCTCAACCCATTGATCCACCTCTGACCCCTACATCCAACCTTCCCTTCCCTTCCCATCCTCCAGGAATAATTACTGTACTTTCTATACTTATGTGAACCCTCTTAACCATTTTTAAGTATCCAGTACATTCATATTGCTTTGTAACAATCACCACCACCCATCTCCAAAAATTTTTTTGTCTTTTGTCTACTGAAACTCTGTACACATTACACAATAATTCCCCATTCCCTCCACCTCCAGCCCCTGGCACCACCATTCTATTCTTTGATTTTATGAATTTGACTATTTTAGATACACCATATAAGTGGAATCATACAGTATTTGTCTTTTTGTGACTGGCTTATTTCATGTAGCATAATATCCTCAAAGTTAATCTATGTTGTAGCATGTGTCAGAATTTCCTTCCTTTCTAAGGCTGATTAATATTTTATCCTACATATTTCCCACATTTTGCTTATCCATTCATCTGTCACTGGGCACTTGGGCTGCTTCCACTTCTCGGCTATTGTGAATAATGCTGCTCTGACCATGGCTGTACAAACTTGATTGGTTTTCTAATGTTAAACCAGCCTTGCATTCCTGGGACAAATCCCACTTGGTTAAAATGTATTATCTTCTTACATGTTATATGTCTTTATGTATTATTTAATTTGATTTGCTAAAATTTGGTGTAAAATTTTTGCATTGATTGTCATGAGGGTCTGTAGTTTTCCTTTCTTATAATGTTTTTGTCTGGTTTTGGTGTTGTGTTAATACTGGTCTCATAGAATGTATAAGGAACTGCCCTTCTACTTTCTGGTATAGATCGTGGGGAACTGGTATTATTTCTTCCATCAATGTTTGCTAGAGTTGACCAGTAAAGTCATTTGGGCATGAAGTTTTACCTGCAGGAAAGTTTAAATTACAAATATATTTCAATTTAAAAGATATAGGTTATTTCTATCAGGTTATTAATTTGTTCTTATGTAAATCCTGGTATCTTGTGTCTTTTAAGGAATTTTTTTGGTCAAAGTTGTGAAATTTATTGTTATAAACTTGTTCATGATATTCTCTTATTGTCATTTTTATATCTGTAGAATCCAAAGTGATACTACCTCTCTTCATTTCTGATTTTGGTGATTTGTTTCTTCTCTCTCTTTTTTTTTTTTTGACCTGTTTGGCTAGAGCTTTATCAAGTTAATTAATCTTCTCTAAGAACCAGCTTTTGGTTTCATAGATTTTCTCTACCATTTCGCTAGTTTCTATTTCATTGATTTCTACTTTGAAGTAAGCCTCTTGGGCAGATAGGTCACTCACTGCCATTTTTATTTTCAAAGAAAACAATCTGAATATACCCAGTCACCAAAGTAAATGGTGACTAAGCAAATATGTGGTAATTGAGTGTACTGGAGTGGGCCATTGTGTGTTCCTAACACGGATTATGCCCCTAGGTTGACTGTGGAATCATTCACTGAATGCTCCTCAGGGTGTGGCCTGACCTGTACCATGAAGGTATCTAAAAATCTGCATAATGTAACTCAGTCCAATGCCACAAACATTCCTCATGTACTATCTCTGGGTAAGGCATAGTGTGGGTACTGTGGAAAGAGAGTGAAAACATGAGGATGACATAACCCCTGACCTCAAGGAGTGCTCAGGAGAGTGTGGGGACAAATGTGCAGATTCGTGGAGGAGGACACAGGCCGACCGAGCCCCAGCAGTGGTGTGAACCCATTTAGAATGTGGAATCACAGAGGAGATGGAGGCGTTTCCGCAGAGTGCTCTGGCAAGCATCAGGCAGGTGACTCCCCACTGCACGCAACACGTGTAGGGAAAGCTACCTAAAGTACTGTAGATGACAGTCATATCTCATCAAACCCCTGGAATGGTGCATGTATATGGGTTGTCAATCTTATTTCAGCACTTCAGGGAATTCAGACATGAGACAAGAATTCTTGTAGAAATGGAACAGACAAGCATCAATGCCTGCACATGGCAGAGACCCTTGTCAACAGCAACCCACTGTCAGGGCAGAGGTCAGTGCTGAGGGCCTTGAAGTCTTTCCTTGGAACCTGGGATGCCAATCCCTTTCTGGACAAGGAGGCTTTGGTAGCGTGATGATAAAACCCAAATTTTGCTTGGGAAAAATTCCCATACAGACTTTATTCAAATTTACTTTTCTTTCTATTTCTCTGAGTCCTCAAATCCAAAAGCTTTGTTTAGGGAATCTGTCTCTAATCTCACATGGCCATACAGGCATGATCTCTCCCCAAGGCAAAAATCACAATCTACTCTTGTCTGGAAACTATACAAGTAGGTATCTCAGGAAATGCTGCTCATTTATTATTGTTTTTCTGAGAAAATCATTGGCGTGAGTGATATTTTTTGTGAATGTGGGAATATACACTCTCTCTTGGGGCAGGTTTTGTGCCTGTACTTCTTCCACCTACTGGATCACACGGGCTTAGGATCCAAGCAGCGGGACTGCTCTGGGCTGCAGGTATGGCTCCTGCAATTGTGACCAGCCCCCTTCCTCTGTGTGTGTGTCTGCTGCTGACAGGTGGCCTGGCTGAGGCAGGCAAACTGCTGGTGGTGCCCATGGATGGGAGCCACTGGTTTTCCATGCATTAGGTTGTAGAGAAACTCAAGCACAGAGGGCATGAGGTGGTCGTAGTCATGCCACGGTTTATTTGGTAAGTGGGAAAACCATTAAATTGTAAAGTAAAGACTTATTCAACTTCTTACACTCTGGAGGATTTGGAACATCTATTTATGGTTTACGCTAACAGTAATGGAAAACTTGAGGACAAAGTTTATTTTCTATATTCATGATTTCACACAGCAGTATTTTTGGACTTCTGTTTTCACATTGTAGTAGTTTAATGACAGACTATTAATAGAATACATAAAAGAGTGTCCTTTTGATGCAGTGCTCCTGGATCCATTGTGTGACTTGATTGTTGCCAAATATTTTTCACTCCAGTCTGTGGTCTTCGCCAAGGCAATATTTTGCCATTATCTTGAAGAAGGTGGACAGAGCCCCACTGCTCTTTTTTTACATCCCCAGAGGTTTCTCAGGGTTCTCAGATGTCATGACTTTCAAGGAGAGAGTATGGAACCACATTTCCCACTTGGAAGAGCAGTTATTTTGCTTCATTTTTTTCAAAAGCACCTTAGACATTGCCTCTGAAATTCTCCAAACACCTGTGACAGCATCTGATCTCTTCAGCCATTCATCCTATTCGGTGTTTATGAATTGGCTGTGTTTTCAAAAATCCCACGTGTGATGCCCAACATGTTCTGTCGGTGGCATCAACTGCAATCTGTGCAAGCTACTGCCTCAGGTGAGTTATCTCTCCTTTAGCACATGAAAAATCTGGCTTGGACATCGAACAAAAAGATTCTTTAGTGAGGTGTGATTGGTCATTTATAGGTGTCACATTTGGAATTTCTTTCTGGTTTAATGAATTGTTTAGTGCCAATCCATTGAATTGTGGGTTGGCACATTTTCTAAAACTGCCCTCATTGACATGTATGTGTATACAATTGATGTAACTTTATGTCATCTTCAGGCTGCATTTTTTAATACTGTTTTTGGAAAAATACTGAATAACAAAGGAAGAAATGAATCCTTCTTTCTTGCTAATCCTGTGCTTTTAGCATTTTCCAATGTTCTGAAATTTTCTCTGTCTGTTGTAACTTCTCCCGCCTCATTTATTAAAATAAAATCTAGGGTCTGGCTGGACACATTGTCCTTTCCCTTGTATTTTCTTCTTGCTGGTTAATCATAGACGTGTTCATAGGCCGGCATGCAACAGATGTGACTCGCTCTCTTAACAATTGCATAAAAGTCTTTACTTTGAATGCACCGTTGTTTTTTCAACCAACAAGTATTGATAGATATTTAGGCTTTTTCCACTTTTTGCTTTTATGAACAAGGGTATACAAACATTCTTAGATACAATACATTCATATAGTCACATATTCTTGCTCTTATCTCGGTAGGTCAGAGTTCTAGTAGTAAGGTTGCTGGGTTAAATGATATGCACATATTACATTTTAATAAATTTGACTAGTTACTGTTAAAATGTAGTACAACCTCACACTTTGGTCCTCAGTATATGTGAGTTCTAGTTTTTCCATACCCTCCATAGCTCCAGATGATGTCAAACTTTAAAATTTTCATTTTCTGGGCAAAAATTCTGTGTTGCTGCTTCAATTTTTAGTTTCTATCTATGAAAATATGAGAAGACATTATCCACAACAGAGGAAATGCAAAAGACCAATATATCAATATATGTATTTTTGACCATTTGCATATCTTCTTTGTGAATTATGTATTCACATTCTTTAATCATTTTTTATAGGGCTATTTGTCTTTTTATAACTGATTAGTATAATCCTCCTGAGTACTAGGAATACTAACAGTTAGCTGTTCACACGTGCTGTAAATCTTTCTTCCTTGGCTGTACTTCCTCTCTTGTCATACAGGATTTTTGGTTTTGGGTAGTCAGATTGGTGAACTTTTTCTTTATTTCTGGATTTCGACTTCTTTAGGTCTTCCCAAGACTGAAATATATAAGCATTTTTTTCAGTAGTATGTTTTAATGTTTTTAATTCTTCTCATGTTGATAGTATTTTTTTTCTTACAATGAGAACTTTAATATATGAAGTGTAAGGATGTAACTTTATTTTTCCTCAATGGATAGTTCATTGTCCCAACATCATTTAATAAAAAAATCCATTCTTCATTTATTGAAATGAAATGCATCTTCATCATATTGTAAATTTCAGCATTTTTTTTGCTTGTGCTTATGAGCTCTGTTTAGTGTCAGAATTGTATTGAATTGCAGGACACTCAGCAGGTATTGGAGAATTCATCAGTTTTGGGAAAATCCCCACATTTCTGGTTGCAGAAGTGTTCTGTGATTGAGAGTATGTAAGGGAAAAGAGGTTTTTTTCCCCTTATGTACATGTAAATACAGTCAATGAGCAACTTCTTCTTAAATAGGAACACTCAGTTCTTTAAATGTCCCTATTTACCAGTCAATCCCAGCACTTGAAATAAAAATGAAAATGAAGCCTGAGAATAAAATGGTTAGGCTAATCAAAGCTAGTTCATTCATTCAGCAAACGTAGCCTGCTCTATGCCAGGCATTGTTGTAGATACTGGGATCCAGCAGAGAGCAAGACAAACATTGTCCCTGCCTTAGAGGTGCTCCCAATGGTTGGAGGAGACACATAATAAACATGAATAAGGAGGAGAGGGGCTTCAGAAAGATGGCTGAGCTATTTGACGTTGAGTCATCAGGGAAAGGCTTGTTCAGATGACACTGACCAAACCTGGAATTAAGGGAGGGACCAAGCCACGTGGACCTGTGGGGCAGCGTTGACATCTTGGTTTTTATCATCATCTAGAGCTGTGGCTGGGAAATTATAGCATCGGGCCAAATCTAACCTGCTGCCTGATTTGACCAATAAAGTTTCACTGGAACACAGACATGCCCATTTGTTCTGTATTGTCTCTGCTTGCTCTCCTGCTCCAGCAGTAGAGTTTAGTGATTACCAAAGAGATTGAATGGCTGGAGTAGCCTACGATATTTACTATTTGGGCCTTTACAGAAAACCTTTGCCAACCCCTAATGAAGAACAGAGGTGCTTGAAGTATGTTGTAGGAACCCTGGGGAATCCCTGAGGCCATTTCAGGAGTATGTGCGAGGTCCAACTGTTTTCATAATAGTGCTAAGACGTTATTTGGTTGTTCCACTCTCATCTTCTCATGAGGGTACAGTAGAGTTTTCCAGAGGCTACATGGTGTGTGATATTGCAACAGAGGAGAAGCTCATAGGAAAGTCTGGCTGTCAGGTCCAGAAGCCAGACATTAAAGCGACTTGCAAAAATGTACAACAATGTTAGACCTCTGACGAATATTTATTTGTTTTTGGAAATACAGTTATTTTCCATAAAAAATCTATTTTATGCTAACTTATAATGGATTTATTCCTATCTTGAATACATTAGTGAGAGAGCATTTTTAAAATGTGTGAGTTTAGGGAGGAAAATGGAGATTCCATTGAAAACACATTCAACAAAATAGTGGCAGAAAACTTCCCAGGTATAGGAAAAATCACAGATCTTCAGATCCAGGAAGCTCAACGATCTCCAAACGTATTCAACCCAAAAAGGCCTTCTCCAAGACATGTCATAGTCAAATTGGCAAAACTCAGAGACAAAGAGAGAATCTTAAAAGCTGCAAGAGAGAAGCGTCAAATCACCTATAAGGGAGCCCCAATCAGGTTAACATCAGACTTTTCATCACAAACCCTAAAAGCTAGAAAGGAATGGGATGATATTTTCAAAATACTAAAAGACAAAGATTGCCAGCCAAGAATACTCTACCCTGCAAGGCTATCCTTCCGAAATGAAGGGCAAATAGTATATTTCTCAGACAAACAAAAACTGCGGGAGTTCACTACCACACGACCACCCTTACAAGAAATCCTCAAGGGAGTACTGGGTTTGGTTCCTGAAAAATAACTACCACTGCCATAAAAACCTAAGAAAAATCTAAACCCGCTAGTACAATAAAAATGGCATTCATGAAGAGAAAACAAGCTAACAAAAACACTATCTACAACCTAAGGAACCAACAAACAAAGAAACCAAACAGTAAATCAGAAAGCAAGGAACAAAAGACACCTAAGACAACCAAACAACCAATAAAATGCTAGGAATAAATCAACACCTTTCAATAACAACTCTTAATGTTAAAGGCTTAAATTCCCCAATCAAAAGACACAGACTGGCTGACTGGATCAAAAAGCAGGACCCAACTATATGCTGCCTACAAGAGACCCACCTCACCCATAAACATTCACACAGACTAAGAGTGAAAGGATGGAAAAAGATTTACCATGCAAACAGAAAAGAAAAACGAGCTGGAGTGGCTATTCTTATATCTGACAAAATAGACTTTAAACTAAAAACCATAAAAAGAGACAATGAGGGACACTACTTAATGATAAAAGGACTGATCCATCAAGAAGACATAACAATCATAAATATGTACACACCCAATGTTGGAGCAGCCAGATTTATAAAACAAACTCTATTAGACCTAAAGAAGGAAATAGACACTAATACCATAATAGCAGGGGACCTGAACACTCCACTGTCAATATTAGACAGATCATCTAGGCAAAGAATCAGTAGAGAAACACAAGATCTAAACAAGACTCTAGACCAATTGGAATTGGCAGATATCTACAGAACATTCCACCCAACAACCTCAGAATATTCATTCTTCTCATCAGCACATGGATCATTCTCCAGGATAGATCACATATTAGGTCACAAATCAAGTCTCAATAAATTCAAAAAAATTGGAATTATCCCATGTATCTTCTCAGACCACAATGGATTAAAACTAGAAATTAATAACAAACAAAACTCTGGAAACTATACAAACACTTGGAAATTAAACAGCATTCTACTTAATGACATATGGGTCCAAGAAGAAATCAAGCAGGAAATCAAAAAGTTTATTGAAACTAATGAAAACAATGATACATCATACCAAAACCTGTGGGATACTGCAAAAGCAGTATTGAGGGGAAAATTTATTGCATTAAATGCTCACTTCAGAAGGATAGAAAGATGGCAAGTGAACAACCTAACACTTCACCTTAAAGAACTAGAAAAACAAGAACAATCCAATCCTAAAGTTAGCAGACGGAAAGAAATCATTAAGATCAGAGCAGAACTGAATGAAATTGAAAACCAAAAAACAATTCAAAAGATCAACGAATCAAAAAGTTGGTTTTTTGAAAAGATAAATAAAATTGACAAACCATTAGCATGGCTAACAAAAAAAAGAAGAGAGAAGACTCAAATAACAAAAATTAGAAATGAAAAAGGCGATATTACAACTGATTCATCTGAAATACAAGAAATCATTCGAGACTACTATAAACAACTATACGCCAACAAATTTGAAAATCTGGAGGAAATGGATAAATTTCTGGACACACACAAGCTCCCAAAACTGAACCGTGAAGACGTAGAAAATTTGAACAGACCAATAACAATAAAGGAGATTGAAGCTGTTATCAGAAGGCTCCCAACAAAGAAAAGCCCAGGACCAGATGGATTCACAGCAGAATTTTACCAAACATTCAAAGAGGAATTGACACCGATTCTTTACAAACTATTCCAAAAGATTGAAACGGACGCAAATCTCCCAAACTCATTCTACGAAGCAAACATCATCCTGATACCAAAACCAGGTAAAGATATAACCAAAAAAGAAAACTACAGGCCGATATCCTTGATGAATATAGATGCAAAAATCCTCACTAAAATACTAGCAAACAGAATACAGCAACACATACGAAAAATTATTCATCACGATCAAGTGGGATTCATCCCGGGGATGCAAGGTTGGTTCAACATACGCAAATCAATAAATGTGATACACCATATTAATAAACTCAAACACAAGGACCATATGATCATCTCTATAGATGCTGAAAAAGCATTTGATAAAGTTCAGCACTCATTCATGACAAAGACCCTCTATAAGTTAGGTATAGACGGAAAGTATCTCAACATAATTAAAGCCATATATGCCAAACCCACAGCCAATATCATCCTGAATTGGGAAAAGCTGAAAGCTTTTCCTTTAAGAACAGGCACTAGACAAGGATGCCCACTCTCACCACTCCTATTCAACATAGTGTTGGAAGTACTAGCCAGAGCAATCAGAGAAGAGAAGGAAATAAAGGGCATCCAGATTGGAAAAGATGAAGTCAAACTGTCCCTGTATGCAGATGACATGATCCTATATATCGAACAGCCTAAAACCTCTACAAAAAAACTGTTGGAATTGATAAATGATTTCAGCACAGTAGCAGGATACAAAATCAACACACAAAAATCAGTAGCATTTCTTTTCTCCAATAGTGAACATGCAGAAGGAGAAATCAAGAAAGCCTGCCCATTTACAATAGCCACCAAAAAAATAAAATACTTAGGAATTGAGTTAACCAAGGAGGTGAAAAATCTCTATAATGAGAACTACAAACCACTGCTGAGAGAAATTAGAGAGGATACAAGTAGATGGAAAGATATTCCATGCTCTTGGATTGGAAGAATCAACATAGTGAAAATGTCCATACTACCCAAAGTGATATACAAATTCAATGCAATCCCCATCAAAATTCCAAAGACATTTTTCTCAGAAATGGAAAAAACTATTCAGACATTTATATGGAACAATAAAAGACCACGAACAGCCAAAGCAATGCTCAGCAAAAAAAAATAAAGCTGGAGGCATAACACTACCTGACTTTAAGCTATACTACAAAGCTATAATAACCAAAACAGTATGGTACTGGCATAAAAACAGACACACTGACCAATGGAATAGAATAGAGAATCCAGAAATCAACCCACACACTTACTGCCATCTGATCTTTGACAAAGGCACCAAGCCTATTCACTGGGGAAGGGATTGCCTCTTCAGCAAGTGGTGCTGGGATAACTGGATATCGATATGCAGGAGAATGAAACTAGATCCATACCTCTCACCGTATACTAAAATCAACTCAAAATGGATTAAGGATTTAAATATACACCCTGAGACAATAAAACTTCTTAAAGAAAACATAGGAGAAACACTTCAGGAAATAGGACTGGGCACAGACTTCATGAATACGACCCCAAAAGCACGGGCAACCAAAGGAAAAATAAACAAATGGGATTATATCAAACTAAAAAGCTTCTGCACAGCAAAAGAAACAATTAAAAGAGTTAAAAGACAACCAACAGAGTGGGAGAAAATATTTGCAAAATATACATCTGACAAAGGATTAATATCCAGAATATATAAGGAACTCAAACAACTTTACAAGAAGAAAACAAGCAACCCAATTAAAAAATGGGCAAAAGAGCTAAGTAGGCATTTCTCTAAGGAAGATATCCAAATGGCCAACAGACATATGAAAAAATGCTCAACATCACTCAGCATCCGGGAAATGCAAATCAAAACCACATTGAGATACCATCTAACCCCAGTTAGGATGGCTAAAATCCAAAAGACTATGAACGATAAATGCTGGCGAGGCTGCGGAGAAAAAGGAACTCTCATACATTGTTGGTGGGACTGCAAAATGGTGCAGCCTCTATGGAAAATGGTATGGAGGTTCCTTAAACAATTGCAAATAGATCTACCATACGACCCAGCCATCCCACTGTTGGGAATATACCCAGAGGAATGGAAATCATCAAGTCGAAGGTATACCTGTTCCCCAATGTTCATCGCAGCACTCTTTACAATAGCCAAGAGTTGGAACCAGCCCAAATGCCCATCATCAGATGAGTGGATACGGAAAATGTGGTACATCTACACAATGGAATACTACTCAGCTATAAAAACGAATGAAATACTGCCATTTGCAACAACATGGATGGACCTTGAGAGAATTATATTAAGTGAAACAAGTCAGGCACAGAAAGAGAAATACCACATGTTCTCACTTATTGGAGGGAGCTAAAAATTAATATATAAATTCACACACACACATACACACACACACACACAAACCGGGGGGGGGGGGAAGAAGATATAACAACCACAATTTTTTGAAGTTGATACAACAAGCAAACAGAAAGGACATTGTTGGGGGGGAGGGGGGGAGGGAGAAGGGAGGGAGGTTTTGGTGATGGGGAGCAATAATCAGCTATAATGTATATCGACAAAATAAAATTTAAAATAAAATAAAATAAAATAAAATAAAAATAATAATAAAAAAAAATGTGTGAGTTTAAATTTCTAAATAGTTCATGTAGAAAGACAGAACTCAGATAAACGAGAGCTTTGGTAGTCCTCAATCTTGTGAATAGTGTAAATAAGTCCCGAGTCTAGAAAGTGTGAGAATATGTAATCTAGGAGTAACCAATTTCTTTCTTTGTTCTGAAGCTGCAGGAGTTACAAAAAGTGTCCTTCCCATCAGACGCAGGGCTCAGTTTGTCACCTGTGCAAGGATGGCTGAGCTTCCATTCTGGGGTGTGTATTGCATGATGGATGGGTCGTATGGGTTGAGTTGTGTTGCACAAGAAGATATGTTGAAGTCCTAACACCCTGTACCTCAGAATGTGACCTCATGTGGAAATAACATCATTGCAGATGTAGCAAGTCAGGGTGAAGCCTTTAGGTCGAGTCCTAATCCAACACCAGTGGTGTCCTCATAACAAGGGGAAATATGAAAACAGAGACACACACTCAGTGAGAATACTGTGCAAAGATGAAGGAAGAGATTGGGGTGACAGCAGAGATTGCCACAAGACGCTAAGGCAAAGGCCTGGAGCAGATTCTCCCTCACAGCCTCGAAGGGAACCACCTCTGCTGCCACGTTGGTGTCAGACTTCCTGCCTCAAGAGTTGATGTTTAGGACCACTGGTCTGTGGTACTTTGTGGGGGCAGCCCTAGAAACCAGGACATTGGGCCATTGTTTTGTAAGGCAGAAAGTGCTCTGCAGGAGTCAGGGTAATGCAGCAAGAGCCACCTTCTCTATGTTTCAGCCTCTGGTTGGGCCAGTTCCTGACATCCGAATGCCCTGTCACCCTGCTGCCTTCCCATTGTTTTTGTTTCTCTGTTTTCTTCCCTCTTTTATTTTTCCACCTTCTTGTCTGTCACATGTTTCTCTTGTACTTCTCTCATTCACAGGTTGGGGCTAGACCTTTGCTCATTGAGTTTTTCAGGAACTACTTTTTGGAAAGAAGAGTGGCCCTGAATTCATACCACAGAGCCCAGCTGCCTGATCAGAGCCACAGGGGCCCCACTACGGGACCTGTCTTCAGTACTCAGGAGGATTAATGCAGCAAATTCTTGTGTCAGCCCTGGGGGAGGTAGTGGTGCACTCCCCATTTAACAGATGCAGTGATTGAGGCACAAAGCAGTGGGGTTACCAAGCTAGGAAGGGGCAGGCTGACTCTAGAACTCATACTCCCAGCCACACTGAAAGCAAAAATTGTGGTGTTAGAGCATTTATCCATTAGGACTAGATTTGGCTGCATGAAACAGAAAACCCCCAGTAACGGGGTGAGAAATTATCCCAAATCCTGTGCACCCTCACTCGGCCTGCTGTAGTGCACCTTTTATTCCAGCCATGGAGTGCATGGCTCCATTGTATTATTTTGAATCTTAAATATGTCATCTGTTATGTTAATGTTTCCTTTCTGATCTGAAAAAGTTGATAGGAAAGTGGAAAGGCATTGGCAGCTCTTCATCCATGGACATCGTCAAGGAGGAGGAGCTCAGAGAGTTTAGAATAGTGGGCTGTGGGCACAGGGGTCCCTCCAGGTTATGCTTACATTGCTGCTCTGACTGTTCAGAGAGGGACAGGCAGATGGGTGGAGACAAAGAGAAAAATCAACTTAGGAGCTCAGGTGACAGGTGATAAAGGGCCTAATAGGTCCAAGATAGCTGTGTGCTTAAAAGTGGTTAAATATTAATTTAGGATCTTTCATACCAAAGGGCGATTAGAGCAAGGGAGAAGAAGGCAGTGTCTGTGAAAATCAGTGATTAGTTTAGGGAAAAGATCGAGGATCCCTGTGGTTTAGGTCATGTAAACTATTTATTATTGTTTTTACTTTAACTTCCTCCAGGATGGCCTGCCTTCTTGGTGCATTGCAGAGAATTTCTGCAGGGGTTTTCTTAGCCCTTTGGGGCATGGTTGTAGGTGACAAGCTGCTGGTGGTCCCTCAGGATGGAAGCCACTGGCTTAGTATGAAGGATATAGTTGAGCTCATCAGTGACAGGGGTCATGAAATTGTGGTGCTGGTGCCAGAAGTCAATTTGCTTTTGAAAGAATCCAGATACTACACAAGAAAAATCTACCCAGTGCCATATGACCAAGAAGAGCTGAAGAACCGTTTCCACTCCTTTGGAAACAGTCACTTTGCTGAGAGATCATTTCTGACTGCTAGTCAGACCGAGTATAGGAATATCATGATTGTTGGAGACATGTATTTCACCAACTGCCAGAGCCTCCTGAAGAACCATGCCACCCTGAATTTCCTCAAGGAGAACAAGTTCGATGCTCTTTTCACAGACCCGGCCTTACCCTGTGGTGTGATCCTGGCAGAGTACCTGGGCCTGCCCTCTGTGTACCTCTTCAGGGGCTTCCCGTGCTTGCTGGAGTACGCGTTCACCAGAAGCCCAAACCCCGTGTCCTATGTTCCCAGGTGCTACACAAAGTTCTCAGACCACATGACTTTTCCCCAACGTATGGCCAACTTCCTAGTTAGTTTGTTGGAGAACTATCTGTTTCATTGTCTGTATTCAAAGTATGAAGACCTGGCCTTGGATGTCCTCAAGAGAGGTGTGCACTTACCTACCTTATATCGGAAGGGCTCCGTGTGGCTGTTGAGATATGACTTTGTGTTCGAGTATCCCAGGCCCATCATGCCCAACATGGTCTTCATCGGAGGGACCAACTGCAGGAAGAGCAGAGACCTGTCTCAGGTTGGTGGAATTATTTCTTTTGCAGTGCCCTGTTTCTTCATAGGCAGACATTGTTCTTAGAGGCTCTGTCTTCCCTCACTCATTTAGTAAATGTCTGAAGATGCCCTCCTGACTTATGGGGATTAGGGCCTCGCATTACTCTGGAAAATAAACATCTGTGAGTGTATAAAAAATGGTTTAAAATTTATACCTTTTAAAAACTTCATACCACTCCCTCTGTCTTATTCGCCAGAACTTTCTTTTTTCATTGCATTTTTCATCAGAGAGAAAGCCTCACACAGCTCCGAAAGATCCTTACCAGCCTCTGTGACCCCTGTTGATTTCTCTGTGAATGAGTGGGACAGCTGGTAGCAGCTTCTGTGACACGGCAGGGGCGGGGAGGTGCATATTGGACTGGCTCCAGGAGCCCGGGCAGGCAATAGAAACTCCCAATGTCACAGCAGTTTAAATAAGAAGTTAAGAAGCAAAGGTTATTGATTGATTGATTTAGTAATTTATTATTGTTTGTTACAAGTTATTCATTCTTTTTGCAAAGAAACATTTGGCATAAGAGGATAAAATAACATTTTTGATACTGATAGAGTTTGGATGTGTTGTTCCCTCCAAAACTCATGTGGAAATTTGATCCCCAATGTGGCAGTGTTGGAAACTGATTGAGTCATGGGGGCAGATTTTAAAGCCTATGAATGGTTTAATGCTCTCCCTGGGGGAGGGGGGAGTAATGAGTGAGTTCTCGCTCTATTAGTTCCCAGGAGAGCTTGTTGTTTATAGGACCCTGGCACCTCCTCTCTCTCTCTCTCTCTTGCTTCCTCTCGCCATGTGATCTGCTTGTACCTGCTGGCTGCCTGCCACTTTCCTCCATGAGTAGAAGCAGCCTGAGGCCCACGCCAGATGCAGCTGTCCCAGAATTGTAGGCCAAATTAACCACTCTTCTTTATAAATTACCCAGTCTCGGATAATTCTGTTATAGCAACACAAAACAGACTAAAACAGATACCAACTATCCTATTTTTACAAGAAGAGTTGTATATGGTCATTGAAAAGCCAGACTACAGTTAGTGCATATTTTGAAATCTGTGAACCTGGATTTGAGAATCATCTGTATCTCAGCTGTAATCCCAACATGTCACCTTAGAGAAAATTATGTATTAGAATATGTAATTATCAACGTGCATTTTTAATTATTAGGAGTTAAAGTGACCAGAATCAAGTTTCTGTTGTCAAATAAATCAGACCATTTCAACACTATGGAAAAAAAGCGCACGTTGGAGGGATGGAAATGTTGTGTAAACAGACAGAGATGCTGATTGCACGACATTGTGAATGTACTTAATGCCACAGAATTGTTCACTTTAAAATGGTTAATTTTATGTTATGTGACTTCACCTAAATTGTATTTTTTAAAAAAGATCATAAAAAATAAAGCCCTGATTTGTAGTTTTAAAAAATATGCTACTCATTAGGGAAATACAAAAATCAGGCAATACATAAAGTAAACAGGACACGAATCGCCACTAAAACTTGGAAAACACACTTCACTTCAGAAATTTTCCATGAATTAGAGATTCCTCAGATTATTTATTAATTTGGGTTAATAAACACTGACATTCAATTTTGCTGATCGTGTTAAAAAGCATATTTATGGTTAACTATTGGCCCATCTGTAAAACAACTACTCATACATTTCCAACAACAACAAAAAAAAAAATGTGCAAAGCCTTTTGAAAACCAGAGCTTGGTTTATATTCCTGGCAGAATGATCTGATTCACAATCAAGGAAAATGCTCTTTCTCAGGGTCACCGCTGAGCTCCTAGCCACGCCCGAGGGGGAGAGTCCAGAGATGTCACTGCCACTTGCACCCATGTCAGTGTCACTGAGTGTGTCAGTGTCATGCCTCCTCTGCCCAGGGCCAGACTGAGCCACCTCAGAGGCTGCCCACTTGTTTGTGCCCACCTTGGCCCTTGGAGAAGCTCCTTGGCCTCCGGGCTGGTGGTTCCTGATGTGAGAACCTCAGAGGCTGGGCCATGTGGCAGCCCCAGATGTTCTAGGACCACATATCCCAGGCCTGCCCGAGCCTCCGCATCACCCCCTGTACTTTGTCATCTGTCCTCAACTTTTCTGCTTGTGCCAGATCTCTGCAGGTGCCTCTGTACCCTTTCTGTGTGCTTTAAATGCACCAATTGAAAGAAAATTTATAATGAGCCATTCAAATTATTGCTTTAGCATTCTTTTAGCTAAATAAAAATAAATTTACAGATGGATAACTGAGGTTCACTAACATTAGGTAGGATGAATTATTAAGCTAAATGTTAAACTTTATTTTGCTAGAGAGATATGTGAAATTTACCTATTGCAATTTTCTACCGATAGTAACTTACAAGCATGAGTTGACATCATTATAACATAAATGATTTGACAGATATTTTCTTGGCTTTAAAATGTTTTTTGATACATGCATAGAAACATAATGAGGATAAGAATAATCTGTTTTATTTGTGCAGTTCATAAGGCCTTTGTCCTTGTTAGTCACCTTAGATGTGAATATCAGTAGGGCCATTAAATTAAAGCTGGCCTAAAATGTTTTCAAAGTGCCACTGTTTCCAACTCAGGACAGCCTCAATTTTCTGAATTTTCTGGGTGACGATTATTTTCAGTTCTTTTTTCTGATGATATATGGAAGAAGTTACAACAGATAAGTAAAGGTAAAATGAGGAGTCAGCTGTCCAAGTTCATCCCACCTTGTTCCTGATTCTTTTCAAGTGTAAGTATTTGATGGCCAGGTGTTCGGCTACATAGTCATTTTCCACTACTATCAAAAAAAGCCAAACGTAATCTAAGTGCTACTCCTTCCAGGTTGTAAACGGTCAAATCCGCTACTCAGCTGATTCACTGTATTGTGTTTGAAAATGATGTATCGATTTGTGTAAGTTACCAGTAGGTCAAAAGTGAAGTTGAAACCTGTCTCCTGCCACAGTATTCACCATCTTTGGCAGGCTTTCTACCACACCTTGTGCTATTTCCCTCTAGTTCTTCTTTCTTGATTTGTTGAG
This sequence comes from Cynocephalus volans, assembly GCF_027409185.1. Lineage (NCBI taxonomy): Eukaryota > Metazoa > Chordata > Mammalia > Dermoptera > Cynocephalidae > Cynocephalus > Cynocephalus volans. The sequence continues at coordinate 295,463,033 of NC_084460.1, forward strand.
GCCCCACACACTGTCTTGTTCTGTCTGGAGCTTAGCAAGCCACTTCTGTTTATACACAGAAGGTAGCCATTCTGAAGGTACTAGAGAATGTTGTTCAATAATTCTCATGGGCGTTTGAAGATGGCGGTGGCTGCAGCGGCTGGCGCGGAGTAGCTGAGATGGAAAAGGCGGCCACTGGGCCTCAGGCAGCTGGGAAACTTGTGGACCTTCCTCTTGCCATCTCTTAAGGGAGGACCACTGCTGGTGGCCGGTCGTGGGGTGTGACCGCCACTTTGCCCTCGGTAGGAGAGGCTGCCTCATTTACAGGCAACAGCTTTGAAGTGTGGAGCAGGAAAAGAACTGTTTCTTAGCTGCAAAAGCGAGTCTCGAAACAGGGAACATGGCGCCAGGGCTGCTGTGGATGCAGACAGGATCCCGGAGGCCGGGGCCGCGCTGAAGGCGGCCAGCTGCCCTATTCAGGATTCGAGGTTTCAGGCCTGCATTAAAGAAGATTCCTGGGAGCGCCGGAGCCGCACTGCGACTGAACAGCCTGAGGCGGCAGCGGCCGAGAACGGAGAAGGCAGCAAACCAGAGGCAGAGAGTGAGCGCCCGACCTGGCACAACCCTGTGAGTGACCCCTGGACCAGCCCTGTTTGGGGGGCTGACGCCCACCCGGCTCCCGCCTGCATCACCAGGCCATTCACCGCCCCGGTGCTGCCTCCATTTTCCCAGGTGCTGGCAGCCCCGCCCGGCTCGACCATCACTGAGTCTTCCCACTTGCTTGGCCCGGCCTGGGGCTTTCTGGAGCCTGTGGGCTGGCCTCCCCTCCCACTCCCTCCGCTGTTCTCTGGCGGGCTGGTGGCAGGGGGTGTCCCCGGCCAGTGTCGGGAGGGCAAGGAAGTACGGGCGGGCCGACTGTCACTCCACCACACCCTGGACTCCGGCCCCCAGTAAACTTTCTCTTACTGGGAGGCAGATACCATCTCTGCGGCCACCAGTTCGGAAAAAAGCCTAACCAATTTCTGGTTGGGAATAGTGTGGTAGGAGAGTTCCCAGCTCCGCTTGAACCTGCTGGAGAGCAGGCTGCAGGCGGGCGCTAGGCTCAGTTTATACCGGGGGGATACAAAGGTGAACAAGTCCCGAGAAAGATCTATACAGTGCTACAAAGGCACCCAGAGCCGACCGGTCGTCTGTGCCTAGCAGAAACCTGGTAGACTTCCTGGACGAGGCGGTGCCGAGCAGGGTCATGAAGGCCCAGCTGATAGACGAGGGTTGCAGAAGACACGTCCCAGCCCAGCACAGTGTGCACAGAGTGGGGAGACGTGTGGCCAGGGAGGCGGAGACTCGACAGAAACCACACACCCTGTGGGGTCGCCATTGCACGATCCAACAGCCTGGGCCAGAGCACAGGAACAGGGAGAAGTCCTGCACAGGAAGTGAAAGCTCAACAGCGATCACACACCCTGTGGTACGTGATCCACCAGCCCAGCAGAGTGGATCCAAGCTGATCAGAAAGGTGGATCCCCGGAGAAGCCCAAGACCCGAGGCAACCACACACACAAGGCACTAGAGGCCAACTGAGCAGTCACGGAGGTAGCCATACGAAATTGGCAACCACGGCAACATCCTAGTTAGTCATTAGTCTCAAACCGGTGGACTGTGAAACCCCCTGCCACAATGAATAAACATCAAAAAAAAGATACCAGAAATACAAAAAATCAAGAAACTACACCACCAAAAGTTAATAAATCTCAAACTCTAGATCCTATAGAACAAGAAGCCCTTGAAATGACTGACAAGGAATTTCGAGTGATAATTCTAAGGAAACTGAATGAGATACAAGAAAACACAGCTAGACATCATGAGGAAATGAGGAAAAGTATACAGGATCTGAAAGAGGAAATGTACAAAGAAATCAATGTCCTGAAAAAAAATGTAGCAGAACTTGCTGAAATGAAGAAGTTATTCAGCGAAATAAAAAACACAACGGAGAGTTTAACCAGCAGGCTTGTCGAAGTTGAAGAGAGAACCTCTGAACTTGAAGATGGGCTGTTTGAAATAACACAAGCAGACAAAAAGAAAGAAAAAAGAATCAAGGACATTGAAGAAAATCTGAGAGAGATATCAGACAACCTTAAGCGCTCAAATATCTGAGTCATGGGTATTCCAGAAGGGGAGGAAAATGGAGATTCCATTGAAAACATATTCAACAAAATGAATATGTTTTCAAAGTGGCAGAAAACTTCCCAGGTATAGGAAAAATCACAGATCTTCAGATCCAGGAAGCTCAACGATCTCGAAACGTATTTAACCCAAAAAGGCCTTCTCCAAGACATGTCATAGTCAAATTGGCAAACCTCAGAGACAAAGAGAGAATCTTAAAAGCTGCAAGAGAGAAGCATCAAATCACCTGTAAGGGAGCCCCAATCAGGCTAACATCAGACTTTTCATCACAAACCCTAAAAGCTAGAAAGGAATGGGATGATATTTTCAAAATACTAAAAGACAAAGATTGCCAGCCAAGAATACTCTACCCTGCAAGGCTATCCTTCCGAAATGAAGGGCAAATAGTATATTTCTCAGACAAACAAAAACTGCGAGAGTTCACTACCACACGACCACCCTTACAAGAAATCCTCAAGGGAGTACTGGGTTTGGTTCCTGAAAAATAACTACCACTACCATAAAAACCCAAGAAAAATCAATACCCACTAGTATAATAAAAATGGCATTCATGAAGAGAAAACAAGCTAACAAAAACGCTATCTACAACCTAAGGAACCAACAAACACAGAAACCAAACAGTAAATCAGAAAGCAAGGAACAAAAGACACCTAAGACAACCAAACAACCAATAAAATGCTAGGAATAAATCAACACCTTTCAATAACAACTCTTAATGTAAAAGGCTTAAATTCCCCAATCAAAAGACACAGACTGGCTGGCTGGATCAAAAAGGAGGACCCAACTATATGCCGCCTAGAAGAGACCCACCTCACCCATAAAGATTCACACAGACTAAGAGTGAAAGGATGGAAAAGATTTACCATGCAAACAGAAAAGAAAAACGAGCTGGAGTAGCTATTCTTATATCTGACAAAATAGACTTTAAACTAAAAACCATAAAAAGAGACAATGAGGGACACTACTTAATGATAAAAGGACTGATCCATCAAGAAGACATAACAATCATAAATATGTACGCACCCAATGTTGGAGCAGCCAGATTTATAAAACAAACTCTATTAGATCTAAAGAAGGAAATAGACACTAATACCATAATAGCAGGGGACCTGAACACCCCACTGTCAATATTAGACAGATCATCTAGGCAAAGAATCAGTAGAGAAATACAAGATCTAAACAAGACTCTTGACCAATTGGAATTGGCAGATATCTACAGAACATTCCACCCAACAACCTCAGAATATTGATTCTTCTCATCAGCACATGGATCATTCTCCAGGATAGATCACATATTAGGTCACAAATCAAGTCTCAATAAATTTTAAAAAATTGGAATTATCTCATGTATCTTCTCAGACCACAATGGATTAAAACTAGAAATTAATAACAAACGAAACTCTGGAAACTATACAAACACATGGAAATTAAACAGCATTCTACTTAATGACATATGGGTCCAAGAAGAAATCAAGCAGGAAATCAAAAAATTTATTAAAACTAATGAAAACAATGATACATCATACCAAAACCTGTGGGATACTGCAAAAGCAGTATTGAGGGGAAAATTTATTGCATTAAATGCTCACTTCAGAAGAATGGAAAGATGGCAAGTGAACAACCTAACACTTCACCTTAAAGAACTAGAAAAACAAGAACAATCCAATCCTAAAGTTAGCAGACGGAAAGAAATCATTAAGATCAGAGCAGAACTGAATGAAATTGAAAACCAAAAAACAATTCAAAAGATCAACGAATCAAAAAGTTGGTTTTTTGAAAAGATAAATAAAATTGACAAACCATTAGCATGGCTAACAAAAAAGAGAGAAGACTCAAATAACCAAAATTAGAAATGAAAAAGGTGATATTACAACTGATTCATCTGAAATACAAGGAATCATTTGAGACTACTATAAACAACTATACGCCAACAAATTTGAAAATCTGGAGGAAATGGATAAATTTCTGGACACACACAAGCTCCCAAAACTGAACCATAAAGATGTAGAAAATTTGAACAGACCAATAACAATAAAGGAGATTGAAGCTGTTATCAGAAGGCTCCCAACAAAGAAAAGCCCACGACCAGATGGAGTCACAGCAGAATTTTACCAAACATTCAAAGAGGAATTGACACCGATTCTTTACAAACTATTCCAAAAAATTGAAACGGACGCAAATCTCCCAAACTCATTCTACGAAGCAAACATCATCCTGATACCAAAACCAGGTAAAGATATAACCAAAAAAGAAAACTACAGGCCGATATCCTTGATGAATATAGATGCAAAAATCCTCACTAAAATACTAGCAAACAAAATACAGCAACACATACGTAAAATTATTCACCACAATCACGTGGGATTCATCCGAGGGATGCAAGGTTGGTTCAACATACGCAAATCAATAAATGTGATACACCATATTATAAACTCAAACACAAGGACCATATGATCATCTCTATAGATGCTGAAAAAGCATTTGATAAAGTTCAGCACTCATTCATGACAAAGGCCCTCTATAAGTTAGGTATAGACGGAAAGTATCTCAACATAATTAAAGCCATATATGCCAAACCCACTGCCAATATCATCCTGAATGGGGAAAAGCCGAAAGCTTTTCCTTTAAGAACAGGAACTAGACAAGGATGCCCACTCTCACCACTCCTATTCAACATAGTGTTTGAAGTACTAGCCAGAGCAATCAGAGAAGGGAAGGAAATAAAGGGCATCCAGATTGGAAAAGATGAAGTCAAACTGTCCCTCTTTGCAGATGACATGATCCTATATATCGAACAGCCCCAAACCTCTACAAAAAAACTGTTGGAATTGATAAATGATTTCAGCACAGTAGCAGGATACAAAATCAACACACAAAAATCAGTAGCATTTCTTTTCTCCAATAGTGGACATGCAGAATGAGAAATTAAGAAAGCCTGCCCATTTACAATAGCCACCAAAAAAATAAAATACTAAGGAATTGAGTTAACCAAGGAGGTGAAAAATCTCTATAATGAGAACTACAAACCACTGCTGAGAGAAATTAGAGAGGATACAAGAAGATGGAAAGATATCCCATGCTCTTGGATTGGAAGAATCAACATAGTGAAAATGTCCATACTACCCAAAGTGATATATACAAATTCAATGCAATCCCCATCAAAATTCCAAAGACATTTTTCTCAGAAATGGAAAAAACTATCCAGTCATTTATATGGAACAATAAAAGATCACGCATAGCCAAAGCAATGCTGAGCAAAAATATAAAGCTGGAGGCATAACACTACCTGACTTTAAGCTATACTACAAAGCTATAATAACTTAAACAGTATGGTACTGGCATAAAAACAGACACACTGACCAATGGAATAGAATAGAGAATCAAGAAATCAACCCACACACTTACTGCCATCTGATCTTTGACAAAGGCACCAAGCCTATTCACTGGGGAAGGGACTGCCTCTTCAGCAAATGGTGCTGGGATAACTGGATATCCATATGCAGGAGAATGAAACTAGATCCATACCTCTCATCGTATACTAAAATCAACTCAAAATGGATTAAGGATTTAAATATACACCCTGAGACAATAAAACTTCTTAAAGAAAACATAGGAGAAACACTTCAGGAAATAGGACTGGGCACAAACTTCATGAATACGACCCCAAAAGCACGGGCAATCAAAGGAAAAATAAACAAATGGGATTATATCAAACTACAAAGCTTCTGCACAGCAAAAGAAACAATTAATAGAGTTAAAAGACAACCAACAGAGTGGGAGAAAATATTTGCAAAATATACATCTGACAAAGGATTAATATCCAGAATATATAAGGAACTCAAACAACTTTACAAGAAGAAAACAAGCAACCCAATTAAAAAATGGGCAAAAGAGTTAAGTAGGCATTTCTCTAAGGAAGATATCCAAATGGCCAACAGACATATGAAAAAATGCTCAACATCACTCAGCATCCGGGAAATGCAAATCAAAACCACACTGAGATACCATCTAACCCCAGTTAGGATGGCTAAAATCCAAAAGGCTCTGAACGATAAATGCTGGCGAGGTTGCGGAGAAAAAGGAACTCTCATACATTGTTGGTGGGACTGCAAAATGGTGCAGCCTCTATGGAAAATGGTATGGAGGTTCCTCAAACAATTGCAGATAGGTCTACCATACGACCCAGCTATCCCACTGTTGGGAATATACCCAGAGGAATGGAAATCATCAAGTCGAAGGTATACCTGTTCCCCAATGTTCATCGCAGCACTCTTTACAATAGCCAAGAGCTGGAACCAGCCCAAATGTCCATCATCAGATGAGTGGATACGGAAAATGTGGTACATCTGCAAAATGGAATACTACTCAGCTATAAAAACGAATGAAATACTGCCATTTGCAACAACATGGATGGACCTTGAGAGAATTATATTAAGTGAAACAAGTCAGGCACAGAAAGAGAAATACCACATGTTCTCACTTATTGGTGGGAGCTAAAAATTAATATATAAATTCACACACACACACACAAAAGCGGGGGGGGGGAAGAAGATATAACAACCACAATTACTTGAAGATGATACGACAAGCAAACAGAAAGGACATTGTTGGGGGGGAGGGGGGCAGGGAGAAGGGAGGGAGGTTTTGGTGATGGGGAGCAATAATCAGCCAAAATGTATATCGACAAAATAAAATTTAAAGAAAAAAAAAAAATTCTCATGGAAGCCAGATCCCTAGTAATAGACTGTGACCTTAAGGTCTGACTACTGACACAAATGGTTTTCCTTGCTCAGTTTCAAGGAAAGTCATACCTTCCAAATCTTTTCTCCACTTAGTAAACTAGACATCTGTTTCTGTCAAAAGCTGTTTTCAAAGATCCATTCCAAGAAGGCACCTGTTGAAAGAACATCTACTTTTTAAAGAACAAATTAGTAATAAATCCAGATTTACTTTCCTTAAAATACTCTTTACACAAATACTCTCCTCCCTGCAAAAGACAAAAACATGTAATTCTTATATGTCATCAAAACGTTAAATGAGTATGAACTAAAGATACTTTCTAGGTGAAATTCACTGTTGATGAGAGTACCAAAATGTATTTTAAATTTAGTAAATAATTCAGCCACACCTTGGAACACTGAAAGCAAGTTTACCCCAAGACTCAGCAAACCCATTTCAGGTAAATACCTCAGAGAGACGGAAATATGTGCACAGGAGACCCTTACAAGGAACATCGATTGTTTCAGAGCTGTGTATACATCTGTTTCCACTTGCATCACCAATAAGTCAGATGAACCAACGAGCTGTTTCCTAACATTTATAGTGCATTCTTTAAAAAGTTCAACATTCTGGTGAGTCATCAAATCATTGAGAAGCTATTCAAGGCACCTTTTCTTTACAAAATTGAGTCCATAGGTCCTTGCTGATGTGTAATAGCCACATGCAGTTTTTACATTAATTGTCTCCTTGACTGTCTCACCATGCTGCTGCATTAAGCCATCCAACTGCAGCATGCACGCTGCTGCCAAAATGGCAATAACTCAACTGGGCTTTATTAAGACGTCCTCTCCATGCAGTGACCCAAATGCAACCTTTAGTGCTTCTATATCAATATTCTGTTCGGAATTCTCCAGTTCAATAATATGCATGCTGGATTCTTTCTAAGAACCACTGCACATACCGGAAAAGTAGCCATACTGACATAAAGATATTTTGTGTAAGCTCCACTAGAGCACAAATCTTTTTATTTATTTATTTATTTCCAATATTCATGAGATACAAAGCTGATTGTCCCCCCTCCTGTCCATGATGTGGGGGCCCGGTTCATATTGGGGACATACCCATTACCAGAAATTGCTTTTGTACCCTTTGTCGCCTTCCAATATTCCCCCAACCTCCCTTCCCCTCCCCCTCTCTTCCTCAACTTCAATTTGTAGCCCTAGGAGTGTTCCTTCCCTCTGTTGGATCATGGCATGACTGTGGTCATTCTTTCCTGCCTTCCCTTCTCTCTTAGCTCCCACATATGAGTGAGCACATGAGGTATTTATCCCTCTGGTGCTTTGATTGTTTCACTCAACGTAAGTTTCTCCAGGTTCACCCATGTTGTTGCAAATGGGAATATTTCATTCTTTTTTATGGCAGAGTAGTATTCCATAGTGTATATATACCACAGTTTCCTTATCCAATCATCTGTTGATGGACATTTAGGTTGGTTCCATATCTTGGCTATTGTAAACAGAGCTGCAATAAACATGGGAGTGCAGGCATCTCTTCAACATGATGATTTCCATTCCTCTGGATATATACCCAGAAAAGGGACTGCTGGATCATATGGAAGATCTATCTGTAGTTGTTTGAGAAACCTCCAAATTGTTTTCCAAAGTGGTTGTACTAATTTACATTCCCACCAACAGTGCAGTAGTGTTCCCTTTTCTCCACACCCTCAGCAGCATTTGTTATTCACCATCTTTTTGATCATAGCCAGTCTAACTGGAGTGTGGTGGTATCCCAATGTGGTTTTAATTTGCATTTCCCTGATGACTAGTGATGTTGAGTATTTTTTCACGTATCTGTTGGCCATTTGTATGTCTTCCTTTGAGAAATGTCTATTCAGCTCCTTTGCCCATTTTTTAATTGGGTGATTTATTTTTTTACTGTATAATTGCTTGAGTTCTATGTACATTCTGGATATTAGTCCCTTGTCAGATGCATAGTTGGCAATTTTTTTCCCACTCTGTAGGTTGTCTTTTCACTCTGTTGATTGTTTCTTTTGCTGTGCAGAAACTTTTTATTTTGATATAGTCCCATTTGTTTATTTTTTCTTTTGCTGCTGTGCTTTTGGGCTCATGGTCATAAAGCCTGTGTCCTGACCTAACTGCTGAAGTGTTTCACCTATATTTTCTCTTAGTAATTTTACAGTTTTGGGTCTTATACCTACGTCTTTAATCCATTTTGAGTTGATTTTAGGGTACGGTGAGAGATGCATGTCTAGCTTCATTCTTCTGCATATGGATATCCAGATTTCCCAGCACCACTTGTTGAAGAGGCAATCTTTTCCCCAATGTAGATTTTTGTTGCCTTTGTCTGTTATCAGATGGCTATAAGCCTGAGGAGTAACATCTGGGATCTCTATTCTACTCCACTGGTCTGAATGTCTATTTTCATACCAGTACCATGCTGTTTTGGTTACAACAGCTTTGCAGTATAATTTGAAGTCAGGCAGAGTTATGCCTCTGGCTTTGTTTGTTTTTTTTTTTTTGCTCAGTATTGCTTTGGCTATTCGGGGTCTTTTGTTTTTCCATATGAAAGGTAAAATTGTTTTCCCATGTGTGTGAAGAATGTTATTGGTATTTTGATGGGGATTGCATTGAATCTGTAAATTGCTTTGTGTAGCATAGACATTTTCACAATGTTGATTCTTTCAATCCAAGGGCATGGAATATCTTTCCATCTTTTTGTGTTTTCTTTAATTTCTTTCAGAAGTGGTTTGTAATTCTCATTGTAGAGGTCTTTAACCTCTTTGGCTAAATGGATCCCTAGGTATTGTAATTTTTTGGTGACAATTGTAAATGGGCTTACTTTCTTTATTTCTCTTTCTGTTAATTCATTATGTGAGTATATAAATGCTACTGATTTCTGGGCATTCATTTTGTATCCTGCAATGTTGCTGAAGTTATTAACCAGCTCTAGGAGTTTTTTGATAGAGTCTTTAGGTTTTTCTATATATAGTTTCATGTCATCTGCAAATAGGGAAAGTTTCACTTCATCTTCTCCAATCTGGATTCCCTTTATTTCTTTCTCTTGCCTGATTGCTCTAGCTAGTACCTCCAGCACTATGTTGAATAGAAGTGGTGAGAGTGGACATCTTGTCTTGTTCCTGTCCTTAAGGGGAAGGCCTTCAATTTTTCCCCATTCGGAGTAATACTGGTGGTGGGCTTGTCATAAATGGCTTTTATTGTGTTAAGATATTTTCCTTCTATACCTAATTTGTTGAGAGTCTTTATCATGAAGGAATGTTGAATTTTGTCAAATGCTTTTTCAGCATCTATTGAGAAAATCATATGGTCTTTGTTCTTGAGCTTGTTGATGTGATGTATCACATTTATTGACTTTTGTATGTTGAACTATCCTTGCATCCCTGGGATGAATCTCACTTGATCATAGTGTATAATTTTTTAAATATGTTGCTGTATTCTAATTGCTAATATTTTGTTGAGGATTTTAGCATCTAGGTTCATCAAGGATATTGGCCTATAATTTTCTTTTTTTGTTGTGTCTTTATCTGGTTTTGGTATCAGAGTTATGTTGGCCTCCTATAATGAGTTTGGGAGAGTAGAGTCTGTTTCAATTGTTTGGAACAGTTTCATGAGAATTGGTATTAACTCCTCTTTAAAAGTTTGATAGAATTCAAGTGTAAAGCCATCCAGACCCAGACTTTTTTTGTTGTTGGAAGATTGCTAATTACCGCTTCAATCTCCTTGCTTCTTATTAGTCTGTTCAGGTTTTCTATCTCTTCTTGGTTCAGTCTTGGTAATTTATATGTGTCTAGAAACTTATCCATATCTTCCAGATTTTCAAATTTGTTGTCATACAGTTGTTTATAATAGTCTCTAATGATTCTTTGTATTTCTGTGGTGTCAATTGTAATGTCTCCCTTTTCATTTCTGATTTTTCTTATTTGGGTCTTCTCTCTTCTTTTTTTTTGTTAATCTAGCTAATGGTGTGTCTGTTTTGTTTATCTTTTTGAAAAACCAACTTTTAGCTTTGTTAATCTTTTCTATTGTTTTTTGGGTCTCTATTTCATTTAGTTCTGCTCTAATCTTAATTATTTTTTTCCATCTACTGCCTTTAGGTTTGGATTGTTGTTGTTTCTCAAGTTCTTTGAGGCATAGCGTTAAGTCGTTTATTTTGAATCTTTCCATTTTTTGATATAAGCATTTACTGCAATAAATTTGCCTCTTAGTACTGCTTTTGCAGTATCCCACAAGTTTTGGTATGATGTATCTTTATTTTCATTAGTTTCTAGAAATTTTTCAATTTCCTGTTTAATTTCTTCTTGGACCCATAGGTCATTTAGGAGCCTATTATTTATTTTCCATGTATTTGTATAGCTTCCAGTGATTTGCTTATCATTTATCTCCAGTTTTAGTCCATTGTGGTCTGAAAAGATTATTGGAATGATCTCAGTTTTTTAAAATTTGCTGAGACTCGATTTGTGACCTAATATGTGGTCTATCCTGGAGAATGTACCATGAGCTGATGAGAAGAAAGTGTATTCCTTAGCTGTTGGGTGAAATGTTCTGTATATATCTGCCAGTTGGTCTAGGGTGTAGATTAAATCCTGTGTCTCTTTGTTGACTTGTTTCCTGGAAGTCCTGTCCCATACTGAGAGAGGGGTGTTCAGATCACCTACTATTAATGTATTAGGACCTGTCTCCTTCTTTAGGTCCAAGAGTGTTTGCTTGATATATCTGGGTGCTCCGGTATTGGGTGCATAGATGTTTATAATTGTTATGTCTTCTAGCTGGATAGTTCCCTTTATCATTATATAATGGCCTTCTTTGTTTTTTAATGTTTTTTGGTTTAAAGTCTGTTTTGTCCGATATAAGAATAGCTACTCCTGGTCATTTTTGGTTTCCATTTGCATAGTATATCTTTTTCCATCCCTTCACTTTTAGTCTATGAGTGTCTTTACAGGTGAGGTTGGTCTCTTGAAGACAGCACATACTTGGGTCTATCTTTTTAATCCAGTCAGTTAGTCTGTGTCTTTTGAATGGGGAGTTTAGTCCATTCACATTCAGAGGAGTTATTGAGAAGTGTTGTTTAATTCCTGTCATTTAATTGCTACTTAGGTGGTTTAAATATATTTTGATCATTATTTCCCCTTTTATTTCCTCTTCTTCCATTTGAGTTGGGGATTTAAGGTGGAATGGTTTAGCTTCTTTTTCTTTCTTGCTGGCATTTTTGTTTTAACTGTGGGTTTTGCTCTTTCTTGTGTATTTGTGATGATGGTCACCATTATTCAGAATCCAGATGAATGACTTCCTTGAGAATTTCTTGCAGGGCTGGTCGTGTGGTGGTGAACTCCCACAACTTTTTTTTGTCTGGGAATTACACTATTTCTCCCTCATTTCTGAAGGAGAGCCTTGCTGGGTAAAGAATTCTTGGCTGGCAGTTTTTTTCTTCTAGTATTTTGAATATCATTCCACTTTCTTCTGGCCTGTAGATTTCAGTTGGGAAGTCTGCTGTTAGTTTGATGGGGGTTCCCCTATAAGTGACCTGATGCTTTTCTCGTGCTGCTTGTAGAATTCTCTCTTTGTCTTTGAGCTTTGCGAATTTAACTACTATATGTCTTGGGGAGACTCTTTTTGGGTTGAATCTGTTTTGGGACCTTTGAGCTTCCTGGATCTGAAGGTCTGTATCTCGCCCTACACCTGGGAAGTTTTCTGTTACTATTTCCTTGAGTAGGTTTTTGATGCCTTTTCCCTTCTCCTGCCCTTCAGGAATACCCATGATTTGGATGTTAGAGTGCTTGAGATTGTCTGCTATCTCTCTTAGGTTTTCCTCATTATTTTAAATTCTTTTTTCCTTTTTTTTGTCTGCCTGACTTATTTCAAAAAGGCCATCTTCAAGCTCTGAAATTCTTTCTTCTGCTTGCTCTACCTTGCTGCTCAAGCTCTTAGTCATGCTTTTTATTTCATTGAGTGAGTCTTTCATTTCTAGAAGTTCTGCTACACTCTTTTTTATGGTATTGATCTCTTTGTAGATGTCCTCCTTCATATTCTGGATGTTTTTTCTTGTTTCATTGTGTTCTCTAATTGAGTCTTCCTTTATTTCATCAAGTTTTCTTAAGACCATTACTCAAAATTCTTTTTCGGACATTTCAAGGATTCCCTTTTCCATGGAGTCTGACTTTGGGGCATTACTGTATCCTTTCAGTGGTGTCATTTCTTCTTTATTGTTTGTACTTCTAGTGTTTTTTCACTGATGCTTGGTCATTTGGTAGGGGGTTTGCTTCATCTATTACACTGAGGTTGGCTGTGGAGTGGCCTTGGGTGCTACTGCGGGGAGTGAACTGTCTTACTTGACAGTAGGTGTGGTGGTGGTTATGTTAAACCAACTTGGTTCCCATTCTAGACTCTGTGGTCATAGAATGAGCCACAAACATGTGGAGTTCTGCTGGGCCAAACTTGGTGGGTCAGATCTGTAGGCTGGTGCTCCCCGCTGAGTCTGAGATGAGATGAGGAGCCACGTGGAGCCACGCAGTTCCGCTGGCTGGCTGGCAGGTACCAGCAGGCTCATCTGCATGGTGCTAGTTCGGGGCAGTGGGTCAGGGCCTGGAGCTCACCCCCTGCCTGGGTCCAAGGTGGTGGGGTGGGGGGAGCACAAATCTTAATGTCACTATTTTCACCATTCAAAATATGTTTGGACTTCCAGTCAAGATGGTAGAATAGGCAGTCCACAGCGTCACTCTCTGTCACAAATCAACCAATTTACAACTATTAAAAAGCAATAACAGCCATGCTGGAGTCACTAGAGGTTAGGGGAAGAGGAGGAGAGATCTACAGAGTGTATGAAGGTGGGAGAAGCCATGATGAGAGAAAGAAAAAACTGCTCCAACGGTTTTGAGCCCCGGCTGCATCCAGGCTGGATCTGCTGAGCTCATGGGGCAGGAGTTGGCAGAAGCCATAGCTGTGTCCTTCGGATGAAGTTGCTTGGAGGCAGCAGGGGAGAAGAGGGCCTTGGTGTCCCACAGGCCAACAAGAGCACTAATAGGGTTCCTGTGGACCCACACAGGAAGGAGGAGCCACAACAACTGAAAAAAAGGAGCCATTCAGGGGCTGGTGAGTCATCACAAGGGACTGGCACATGGCCCATCTCATGGGAAAGTGCTTGGAGTGTGGGTGGTTGGGGAGACGGGCCCCTGAGGGGAACACTGGGGCACAGCAAGGACAGCTGATCTGCCCCCAATCAGCGTAGGATCACACAGAAGAGACTGGTCAGGAATATAGAATTGCATGGGGTGCAGTTTGATGAAAAGACTCAGACCCAGATCAGAGTTTCTATACAACCCAGGTGCACTGGATCTCACAAGAGCTGGAAATACCTTAAAGTCAACCATTAAAACCTGAGCTGCACAAAAAGCCTTCCCTAGGGAATAAGCAGCACAGCAGCAATTTAGCTCAACCACAGAGCTCAAGTACTGGTCCTCACAGGAAGTTCCCCCATTTTAGAAGTAAGCAAAGGCCAACAAATTAGTTTCAGCACAGAGTTTAACTTGTGGGAACAGCAAATAATCCGACACAGAACTAAAAGAAAAACAAAGTACCCACAACCAGAAACAAAGTTTGATAAGGTCTCATATGACACCTACAAGGACCGGAAGTCTCCTGGGGTACCAAGCCAGAAAGGGGGGAGGGCTAGGGCCTCAGCCATGTCACCTGACACCCACAACCAATCCCCAGGGTGGGGGCCTCGGGCCTTGGCCATACACCCCCAACCTATGCAACTAACCCAGTGACGACCACGGAGCTGCCTCAGGAAGTGCGCCGGATTCTCCTGAGCAGGGTTGGTGGGGGAACGAGGGCCTTGGCCATGCCCCCACAGTGTGTGCAACCAGCCCAGCAAAGACCACTGAACCACAGCAAGAAGGGCCCAGGGTTCCCAAGCTGGGGTGGTGGGGAGTGAGGGCTTTTGCCACACACCCCTTACATCTGCACCCAGCCTGGCAATGACCAAGTCACTACCTGGAAACCTCCTGGTCTCACCTGTGAGAATGAAGGGGGTGCCACAGGCCTCAATCACACCCCTCCTCCTTCTTCCTTCTTCCGTTTCATTTCTTTCCCTTTTCCCCTGTCCCTCCCTACTGCTTCACAACATCATAGAATGCAAAAAAATAATAATATTAATTTTTTTTTTTGTCTTTTTCGTGACCGGTAAGGGGATCACAACCCTTGGCTTGGTGTCATCCGCACCGCGCTCAGCCAGTGAGCACACTGGCCATTCCGATACAGGATCCGAACCTGCAGCGGGAGCATTGCTGCGCTCCCAGAGCCGCATTCTCCTGAGTGCGCCATGGGGTCGGCCCGATAATATTAATTTTTTTAAAAAGTAAAAAATAAAAAGAACAAAACAAAAAAACCCACAAAAACCAAAATATGTTTGTATGTTCTTTTTAATTTTTTCTTTTGAGGGGTGTTGAGCAGCTGTTGCTGCTGCTCCTCTTCCTCCTCATCCTTGTCCATCTCTGAGTTGGGGGGACAGTAGCAGAAGGCCCCACTGATCCACTTGTGGCTGCCTGGGCAGTAACAGAAACCATGGCTGGCCGTATTGCTACCAGCCTCAGGCCTCCATGCTGAGTCCCCAGGCCTAGAACCCAGCTCCTGCTGGCTCAGGCTCGCTCTGGTGGTGCAGCACTGGGCTGCTCAGTGAGCCCATGGTCCACGGCTCCTGGTAATTCAGTGAAAGCACCTCAGGGAGCCCAGAGGAGAGAGTCTCCCACCAAGGCCTGGCCACCATTGGCCTCCCTGCAGCCCATCTTCTCAACCCTCCTTTCACTTTTTGGATGTCCATTTTATCTAAGTTGTCTAATTTGTTGGTGTAGAAATATTCCAGAGAATGCCTTTATAAAGCTTTTAATTCTGTAAGGTTGCTAGTAATGTTCCCTCTTTCAATCCTGATTTTAGTAATTTGATTCTTCTCTTTTTTTTTCTTTGTCAACCTACATGAAGGTTTGTTAATTTTTTGGATATTTTCAATGACCAACTTTGGTTTGTTGCTCTTCTCTTTTGTTTTTCTATTCTCCATCATTAATTTTCTGTCTACTCCTTATTCTTTCCTTCGGTCTGCTAGCTTTGTGTTTAGTTTTCTTTGCTTCCTGGCACATTGATACTTTCATCATTACACAATGGTCCTCTTTATCTCTCCCAATATATTTTTGTTTTAAATTCTATTTTATCTGGTATTAGGATAGCCACTGAGACTTTTTTATGGTCGCTGTTTCATGATATATCTTATTTCTATCATTTTTACTTTGCAAAATGTATTTTTCGAATCTAAATTTTTGTATATTTTAATCTCAAGTGTGTCTTGTGTAGACAGGAGACAGTTGGATCTTGCTTTTAATCCAGTCTTTTAATTGGGTTTTTTAATCCATTTATATTTAATGTTATTATTGATATGGATAAAATTCTCTATCATTTTACTTATTATGTTCTGTATCTCTCAGGTCTTCTTTTTGTTCCTCTGTTCCTCCTTTACTGCTTTCTTTTCCATGAAGTGACTATTTTCTAGTGCAACATTTTCATTCCTTTCATAATACATCCACTATTTTCAAAAGTTATTTTCTCAGTGGTTGTTCTAGGCCTTTCCATATACATTTTAATTTACTACTATCTAATTCAGATTTATACTAACTTAATTCCAGTTCAATTCAGAAACATTACTTCTGTTTAGTTCTATTTCTTTCCCCTGCTTTTTGTGATACTATTGCTATACATGCTGCATCAATACATGTTACAAACCCAACAATACATTGTTAGAGTACTTAATACAAATGTACATGTGTTAAAGAATCTGAGAGAAGATGAACAAATATATATTTACAGAGTTTGTTATGTTGCTCTTATTTATACTTTCTGGTTCTTTTCATTAGTTCTTGTGGATCTGAGTTACCATCCAATGTCGTTTCTATGACCAATTCAGCTTTGCCTCCACCTGCCTCCTTTGTGCTGTTATTGTCATATATATCACGCTTCTGTATGTTATAGGCCCAACAATACAACTATATGCATATTGTTTTTTAGAACTGCTTTTTAAATCATATAAGGGAATAAAGGAGAAGAACTATGCAGTTTTCTTTTATGATTACTTGATTACTATTACCAATGCATCTTGCTTTTTTGTGTGGATTCAAATTACTGAATGGGGTCATTTTCTTTTAATCTAGAAAACTTCCCTTAATGTTTCTTGGAAGTCAAGTGTACTATATAGAAATTATCAGTTTTGTTTACGTTGCAATGTTTTATTAATGGGATTTTTCTTTTATTTTATTTGTGCCTGTGAAATGATACCTTTAGAAACTTGTCTTCAGAGTTGCATCCCAGCTTATACTTCAAAATCACAAATATTTTTAGCTGGTGCACATTAGGCAAATTTAATAATTTAATTATTAGTATTATTATTAAATTTAATTATTAGCATTAGTAATCTGATACTATTAAATTTGCCTAATGTGCATCTGCTAAAAACATTTGTCATTTTTTTTTTTTAAATGACCGGTAAGGGGATCTTAACCCTTGACTTGGTGTCGTCAGCACCACGCTCTCCCAAGTGAGCTAACTGGCCGTCCCTATATAGGGATCTGAACCCGTGGCCTTGGTGTTACCAGCCCAAGTGAGCCATGGGCTGGCCCCAAAATATTTGTGATTTTGAGGTATAAGGTTTTGAAGAATTAAACACTTTTTCAAGTATTAGGAATGAAGAGATTTACCTTCAGTTACAGAGAAAAGCTGGGGATGTTAATTTTGGTGATAGAGAAATGGTTTAAGGGTCTGGGAGAAGTTTTAAAGAAAGAAGAAAGCTAGTTGACAGCTCTAGGAAGTTGAGGGTCTTCCCTCAGATTACAGTAATAAGATTGTACTCAGGGCCGACCCCTGGGTGCACTCAGGAGAGTGCCGCGCTGGGAGCACAGCGACGCTCCCGCCTCGGGTTCGGATCCTATATAGGAATGGCCGGTGCGCTCACTGGCTGAGTGCCGGTCACGAAAAAGACAAAAAAAAAAAAAAAAAAAAAAAAGATTGTATTCAGGCCTATCTCAATGAAATTCATCATTACATTGGTATCTTTTAATATCCTGAGTACGTGGGTATACAACAGATCAGCTACATAATTTGTGTGCCTCAATGCAAAATGCACATGAGGGGCCCTTTGTTGAAAAATTATTAAGAATTTCAGGACAGTGATAGCAGAATATTAAACAAAGTGCAAAGCCCTTCTAAATGTGGGGTGCGGTGTGACTGCACAGGTGGCACATGCGTGAAGCTGGCCCTGGCAGGGGGGAAAGGTAGAGCTTGGAAAGCAAGAGCACCAAGCTGTGGCCTTGTACCACCTCATGTGCTATGTAGATGGTGACCTTTGGAAGTGTTCAAGCCAGTGACCCTGAAAAGAACATTTTGTAAAGTTAAGCCCTGCATAAGAGCGGTGGCCAAGTGTAATTAGAGAAGAACTGAACGCATTGCTCTGACCTGCAAACCAGCTGCAGCAGGACTGGCAGGGGCTGCTGAGAAAGCTCCTGCTGGCTCCGCTGACCCGTGCGAGTCCTACGGCCGGGTGCCAGCGACTCCTCAAGACCAGTGTGCACAGCAGAGCCGCGGGCACACCGCCTCCGAGGGGGACAGGACGGGAGGGGAGACGCAGGAGACCGAGTCCCGGGACTCAGGAGGGGCTGGGCTGCGAGGAGGGCGTGGAGCCGCGAGAGCCACTCAGCTGGGGACAGGGCAGTGTTTTCTGGACTTGGCGCCGGAGGGCGCTGTCGACCTCGACAAGAAAGGGAGAAGGAGGCAGAGCCGCGAGCGCGGGGACACAGGAGCAGAGAGGCTGCGACGGGGACGATTTCCAGTTAGGCCTCGTGTGGACAGCGGCAGATAAAGAGCCTAAAAGCTGGAGCCAGATGTGGGACTGGAATCTTTTCCTGTCTTGTAAAATGCAGGACACTAGAGGATGGACATTTGTCCAATAAAACTGGCTCCCATGGGACAGACACTTGTGGAAGCTTTCAAGCTCTGTTTCTGAAGAATCTTACAGCTGGCAGAGGTGCCTCAGAGACCTTCTCCTGTCACTACAGGTCCAGTCCTAGACGACGTCCTGCAAGATTTTGTTTAGAAAAACCAAAATAACCTAAAACAGGTTTTCATAGCTTTAAGGAGTATGAAACCAGCAAGTGAATAAAACCTCTTTGTCAAAATCAAATGGAAATCTATCAGCTGATATTAGATTGAAAAAAAAATATGGTAATTATTTTTGTAAAAAATCATTAAAAAAATATTTTAAAAATTTATTTTGAAATTATTTTAAAAGAATTATTTGGTGTTGAGAAATAATGAAAGACTGACACGTACTACAGCATGAATGAACCCTGAACACATTATCTGAAGTCGAGAAGCCAGTTACCAAAGATCTCATGTTGTATGATTCCGTTCCTATGAAATGTCCAGAACAGGCAAATGCACAGAGACAGAGAGTAGATTAGTGGTTGCCAGGGGCTGTTGGGAGAGGGGGCAGGGACTGACTGCTAATGGGTATCAGGTTTCTTATTTGGGTGGTAAAAATGTTCTAAAATTGATTGTAGTGATAGTTGCACAACCTTGTGAATATACTCAAAACCACTGAATTGTACCCTTTAGAAGTGTGAATTTTATGGCATGTAAATTATATCTCAATAAAGTAGTTATTTTTTTTAAAGGAAAGTATAAAGGAATTAATCTCAAGCACCAGGCCTACAGCAAAAATCTAACACACCTGTTTGTAGAATGTGTTATTGCCTCATTTTAAAGTCCATGCCCTACCTCTTTTATCACATAGTATCACCTAGTTAAGGAGTTTTCCTTATTAGAAGATGGCCACAGTTCAGTTTATTGCTGAAGGCAACCTAACATTATTACTATCATTGCCTCTTTCAATTCTGTGACCGTCTCCCATACGTGTATTTGCAGAAACACACCTATTCCGTAAGAAGTGGTAGACCTGGATTTGCTTGCATTTGTACAGCTAACAGCTCATGAATATTGACAACGAGCACCTCTCCTCGTTGCTGACACATGTTTGGTGTTAGTGTATAGTGCAATGTCTTTAAGGAACACAAACGAAGAATGAGAGGAGGCCACACACAGTAGCAAACAGGAGAAAACGAGGAGAGACAGGAGAAAGTCAGGACAGGGAAGGTGAAAAGACCTAAGAAAGGTTTCACTGTTTGAAGCAAACATGCAAATAAGAACAGCCAGATTCAAACACAGCTGTTACAAAAGCAGACAGAACTTTTAAAAAGTTTCCTACCATTTAGTTTGTTACCTACTTTTTTAGTCTCTTCAAAGACTCAAAAACTGATCAGCAGTTTGCTGTAAAAAGGGTAAGTAATTTCCATGTAATGGGTGTTGTATCTCAACTAGACTATGTAAAGATTCTTTGGGTAGAAATTGTAAAATCAGCTCTTATACCTCTCCCTGTATTCACAGACTTCTCCCCAATCCCAAATCACAGCTATGCATAAAATCACATATACAGCAAGTGTCTAAGGAGTATATTTCTGCCTTGTAATTATTTACTTTGAGAAGGAAACATTCAAACACTATTTTGAGGGTCTAAGATAAAATTCAGGGAAATGAGATGACACGTTAAACCACCTTGCTCTCTCCTGTATTGCTGCTGACTTTGTCTCAGAGAAGTGGACCTTTGTCCCTCATCATTGGTCCATCTGAGGCTGTCTGTGAGGTCTGCTGCAGCTCCTGATCTAAGAGCAGAAGCTGAGCAAACATGCACTGTAACTGTAAAGGGGTGATTTGAACCTGGATGAGAATCATGTGCATCTGTAGATGAACGCTTTTAAGGGTGATTGACGCTTCTATAAAGATTTGCATGCTGGTTTTCTCCTATCTCCTAGTGCATTCAGGAGAAAGGTTATAAAATATCTTATTGTAAAGGGAGAACTAATTAAGATTCAGTTCTTTGAAAATTCGAATTCAACCCCCAAAATTTTAGTTATCTGGATTTTTCCACCTTGACATAGTTCAGATCAATATTAAATCTCAAATAGGTTCTAATAAACCACCCAGTTGATTACACACTGATGGTAGTTTGACTGTCAAATAGTTCGTTCTTTCTCTAAAATATCTCAGATGCAGATCCTACAGTTCCCTCTGTAGGAACTTGCCAGGCACACACGTCTCGCTCTGGAGTTCTGACACGCCACAGGGCTAGTCCCACCCAACCTCACTTTCTGCTGGCTCCAAGCCCGTTCCTGCCCTATTTGATGTGGTGAGGAGGAGGGCAGGGCAGACTGAGCAATGCTCCTCGGAGTCTGGTCTGCAGGCCCGACTTTATGGACAGAAGAGAGAATAAGCATTGAAAAGTGGTATGGCAATTTGACATCCCATGGCGTTTTTATTATATACAGTCCTACAGAGGTGTTAACCTGCAACAGACTGGCAATAAAACAAAATACGCCAAAACTGGTCCTTTTCCACACTGGTGGTTTGAGAAGCACTGGCCTGGATCATGAGAAAGACTCATCTTATAAAGTACTGAGTTGAGCCGGAAAGTGACTGGGGACTTCTGAATGATGTGTAAGCTGGGAGGAACGTGATTATAGAACATACAGTTCAAATAAAATATCTCTGCTGAATCATACAAAATGATAAAACAATTCCTTGCTCAATTTATTTCTGGAATACCAAATTGAAGTACTGGTCCCTATTATTAACATTAGTGATATTTTTTGGCATTGTTGCAAATAAGTGCTTCAAATAGATTTAATTCGTAGCATGGATGATTTCCAAATATCTCCTTCAATAGAAGAAAGCAAAAACATAGTAGAGAGTGAGGTATGTTTGCAAAGCAGTAGAATCATTATGATTAGAGAAATAATTCTTTTTTGGAAGGAACATTCCATTAGCAGTAGAGAATGGGCCAAGTCATTTTCTGAAAATAAAGACCGTGCACAGTAATTACTCCAGTTACTGTTTTCTGTGAATGAGGTGGGGGTGAGGCTGTTTCTGACGATGTCCTCAGGGTCAACTTCCTGAGAACTAATTAAGGGGACAGCTCCTGAGGAGCCCAGGAGAGCCCGCTGGGGCAGAGAGACCAGCCACTACCAAGTCCCTGAGGAGGGCATTTCCCAGGTGCAATGGGAAGCCATTCAATGGTGCTACGTGAGAGACGGCCTGGTTGTCCATGTTGGAAAAGACCCCTCTGGCTTCCGTGTGCCGGGCATGAGTGACAGCAGGAAGGCCAGTCAGGAGGCTGTCCCAGGTGTCCAGGCAAAGTACGACAGAGCCTTGTGTTGGAGTGGGGTCTGTGGAAGTGGAGAGGATGGGTTTGAGATCCATTTGGGGGTTGGAAGGGTCGTGCTGCTGCACTGGGTGGTGGCTTTGTAATGCGTTAGCCCAGCTATGTCAGTTTGTGATTCTCAGAAGTCCCTGCCCTGGATGTTTCTGGTAGCACAATATCCTGAAAGTTCATCTATGTTGTATCATATGTGAGAATTTCCTTCCTTTGTAAGGCTGAGTAATATTTCATTGTACATACTTTCCACATTTCACTGTCCATTCATCTGTCAGTGGCATTTGGGCTGCTTCCACCTCTTGGCTGTTGTGAATAACGCTGCTCTGACCATGGCTGTACAACTTTGATTGATTTTCTAACATTAAACCAGCCTTGCATTCCTGGGATAAAGCCAACTTGGTCATCATGTATAATCTTTCTATATATTATGTACTTTATATATTAGTTAATTAAATGTGCTAAAATTTGGTGTATAATATTTCCATCTATGGTCATGAGGGTCTGTAGTTTTCCTTTCCTGTAATGTGTTTATCAGGTTTTGGTGTTGTGGTAATACTGGTATAGTATTACCTTCTATTTTCCGGTATAGATTGTGGGGAATTGGTATTATTTCTTCCATTAATGTTTGTTAGAATTCATCAGTAAAGTCATCTGGGTTTGAAGTTTTATTTGTAGAAAACTTCAAATTACAAATTTTAATTTCTATTTAAAGTTTAGGTTATTTCTCTTCAGGTTATTTATTTGTTCTTATGCAAACCATGGTAACTCCTGTCTTTTAAGGAACTCATCCATTTCTTCAGAGTTGTGAAATTTATTGGCGTAAAGTTGTTCATGATATTGTCTTACTGTCACTTTTATATCTGTAGAATCTGAAGTGATACTGCCTCTCTCATTTCTGATATTGGTGATTTCTTTCCTTTTTTTTCCTGATCAGTTTGGTTAGAGCTTTATCACGTGAATTGATCTTCCCCAAGAACCAGCTTTTGGTTCCATTGATTTCCTCCACCCTTTCTCTAGTTTCTATTTCATTGATTTCTACTTGAAGTAAGCCTCTTGGACAGGTAGATCACTCACTGCCATTTTGAAATTTTCAAAGAAAACCAGCTGAATGTACCCTGGTTATCAAGGTGAATGGTGATTAAGCAGTTATCTAGTGGTAGTTAAGGTGTTGGAGAGTGGGCCATCTTGTTCTCCTATCAAGGATCATGCCCTAGGTTGACTGTGGAATCCTTCACTTAATACTCATCAGCTGTGATCTGATCTGCACCACTGGTCTCACCCATGAAGGAATCTAGAAAACCTGCATAATGTAATTCAGTCCAATGCCACAAATGTTCCTCGTGTACTTTCTGTGTGTAAGGAATAGTATGGATATTGTGGAAGGAGGGTGAAAACACGAGGACGACACATTCCGCCAACCTCAAGGAGAGCTCAGGAGACTGTGGGGACAAATATGCAGATTGGTGGAGGAGGGCACAGGCAGACCGGGCGAACCCCAGCAGAGGTGTGAACCCCTGTTTAGAATGTGGAGTGACAGAGGAGAGGGAGGTGTCTGTGCAGAGTGCTCTGGCAAGCATCGGGCAGGTGACAACCCTCTGCATGCAGTGTGTGTAGGGAAAGCTACTTAAAGTACTGTAGATGACAGTAACATGTCATCAAACCCCTGCGATGTTCCATGTAGGTGGATTGTCAATCTTATTTCAACATTTCAGAGGATTCAGACACGAAACAAGAATCCTTGTGGAAATGGAACAGACAAGCATCAATGCCTGTACATGGAAGAGACCCTTGTCAACAGCAACCCCACTGCCAGGGGAGAGGTTGGTGCTGAGGGCCTTGAAGTCTTTACTTGGAACCTGGGATGCCAATCCCTTTCTGGACAGGGAGGCTTTGGTAGCGTGATGATAAAACCCAAATTTTGCCTGGGACAAATTCCAAAAATACAAACATTATTCAAATTTACTTTTTATTTCTCTGAGCCCTCAAAGTCCAAAAGCATTGCTTAATAATCTGTCAGTATTCTCACATTGCAGTACATGATCTGTCCCCAAGACAAAGATCATAGTCTACTCTTGTCTGGAAACCACACAAGTAGGTATCTCAGCAAATGTTGCTCATTTATCATTGCTTTTCTGAGTTAATCATTGGCAGTGAGTGTAAATTTTTAAGAATGTGGGAATATACACCCTCTCATGGGGCAGGTGTTGAGCCTGTTCTTCTTCCACCTACTGGATCACACGGATTTAGGATCCAAGCAGTGGGATTGCTCTGGGCCGCAGGTACGTGATGGCTCCTGCAATTGTGACCGGCCCCCTCCCTCTGTGTGTGTGTCTGCTGCTGACAGGTGGCCTGGCCGAGGCAGGCAAGCTGCTGGTGGTACCCATGGATGGGAGCCACTGGTTTTCCATGCGTTCGGTTGTGGAGAAGCTCATGCACAGAGGCCATGAGGTGGTCGTAGTCATGCCAGGGGTGAGTTGGCAACTGGGAAAATTGTCAAATTGGACAGTAAAGACTTATTCAACTTCTTACACTCTGGAGGATTTGGATCACAAGTTCATGGTTTTTGCCAATGATCAATGGAAAACTCCAGCACAAAGAGTATTTTCTTTACTCATGAGTTCAGCCTACAGTTTTATGGAATTGTTATTTTCACATTGTAGGAGTTTGTTTAATGACAGGAAATTAATAGAATACTTGAAAGAGAGTTCTTTTGATGCAGTTTTCCTGGATCCATTTGACATGTGTGGCTTGATTGTTGCCAAATATTTTTCACTCCCATCTGTGGTCCTCGCCAGGGGGATATTTTGCAATTATCTTGAAGAAGGTACACAGAGCCCCGGTCCTCTTTCTTATGTTCCCAGACTTTTCTCAGGGTTCTCAGATGTCATGACCTTCAAGGAGAGAATATGGAACCACATTTTCCACTTGGAGGAGCAATTATTTTGCCCCATTCTTTTCAAAAGTGCCTTAGACATTGCCTCTGAAATTCTCCAGACACCTGTGACAGCATCTGATCTCTTCAGCCACACATCCATTTGGTTGTTACGAACTGACTTTGTGTTGGACTATCCCAGACCTGTGATGCCCAACATTTTCTTTGTTGGTGGCATCAACTGCAGTCCCTGCAAGCCACTGCCTCAGGTGAGTTATCCCTCCTTTAGCACACGAAGAATAATATGGTTTGGACCTTGAACAAAGAGATTCCTTACTGAGGTGTGATTTGTCATTTATAGGTGTCACAGTTGGTATTTGTTTTTGGTTTAATGAATTATTTAGTGCCAATCCATTTGATTGTGGGCTGGCACATTTTCTAAAGCTTCCCTCATTGACATGTATGTGTATGCCATTGATATAACTGTATTTCATCTTCAGGCTGCATTTTGAATACTGTTTTTAGAAAAATACTGAAAAACACATTAAGAAATGAAATCTTCCTTTTTGGTAATCCTGTGCTACCCCTGCAGGGAAAAGCTCTTAGCATTTTCCAATGTTCTGAATTTTCTGTGTTTCTTGTACCTTCTCCCACCTGTTTTATTAAAATAAAATGTAGTATCAGCTGGACATATTGTTCTTTCCCTTGCATTTTCCACTTCTCAGTTCATCATAGACACGTTCATAGACCAACACACAACAGATGTGGCTTTCTCTTTTAAGAATTGCATAAAAGTCTTTTCTTTGGATGCACTATTGTTTTTCAACTAACCAGTATTGATAGATATTTAGGCTTTTTCCACCTTTTGCTTTTATGAACAAGAGTGTATTAACATTCTTAGATAGTTCTTCACTTTCATATATTTCCATATTCTTGCTGTTATCTCAGTAGGCCAGAGTCCCAGGAGTAGAGTTGCTGGGATAAATGATATGCACATAGTAGATATTAATAAATTTGACAAGTTGCTGTTAAAATGTAGTACATCCTCCCACTTTGGTCCTCAGTGGATGCGAGTTCTAGATTTTCCATATGCTACCCACCTCCAGATGTTGTCAAACTTTGAAATTTTAGTTTTCTGGGCAAAAATTCCACATTACTGCTTCAATTTTTAGTTTCTATTTTCTATCTATGAAAATATGAGAAGACATAATTCACCAGAGAGGAAGTTCAAATGTCCAATATATCAATATATATATTTTAGGCCTGTTGCATTTCTTCTTAGGAATTACATATTCACATTCTTTAACCATTTTTTAATAGGGCTATTTGTGTTTTTATAACTAATTGGTATAATCCTTTGAGTATTAGGAATATTAACAGTTAGCTTTTTACACGTGCTGCAAATCTTTCTTTCTTGGCTGTTCTTCCTGTCTTGTCATACAGGATTTTCAGTTTTGGGTAATCAAATTGGTGAACTGTTTCTTTAATGGTTTCTTGATTTTAACTTCTTTAGGTCTTTTCAAGCCTGAAATATATACACTTTTTCTCCATATTATGTTTTAATGTTTTTAGCTTTTTTTTATATGTTGATAGTAATTTTTTTACAATGAGAACTTTAGTACATGCAGTATAAGGATGTAACTTTATTGTTTCTCAGTGGATAGTTCATTGTCCCAACTCCATTTAATAAAAAGTCCATTCTTCATTTATGGAACGAAAATGCATCTTCATCATATTTTAAATTTCTGTATTCATTTGCATCTGCTTATGAACTCTGTTTAGTGTCAGAATTGTACCAAATGTAGGACACCCAGCACGTGTTGGAGAATTGGTCATTTTGGGGAAAATCCCCACCCCTGTGTTCACAGAAGCATTCTATGAGTGACAGTATAAAGGAAAAAAAGTTTTGTTTTTTTCTTTAATATATACAAGTGAATAAATTTAATGGACAAATTCTTCTCAAAGGAGAACACACGGTTCTTTAAATGTCCCTGTTTACCAGTGAATCCCACCACTCGAAAGAAAAATGAAAATGAAGCTTGAGAATAAAATGGTTAGGCAAATCAAAAGGTAGTTCAGTCATTCAGCAAGTATTTACTGAGAGCCTGCTGTATGCTGGGCATTGTTGTAGACACTGCGGATCCAGCAGAGAAGACGACAAACATTGTCCCTGCCCTAGAGGTGCCCCCATTAGATGGAGGAGAAGCATAATAAATCAACAATAGTTTCGGTGGTGATGAGGAAGAAGGGAAGGGGCCTCAGAGCTATATCTTTCTGTGTTTTTCAGTATTTTTTCAAAAGTAGTATTTTTTAATACAAAATGCAGCCTGAAGATGATATACGTCATATCAATTGTATCTTTGATTTAATCTTCGGTTTTGTTGCTTTTCTCTATTGTTTTTCAATTCTCTATCATTGATTTCCTGTGTACTCTATTCGTCCCTTCCTTCTGTGAGCTTTGCATTTCGTTTTGTTTGCTTCCTGGAAGATTGCCATTTCATTGTTATACAACGGTCTTTTTTTTTATCTCTACTGACAATTTTTCTTTTATATTGTGTTTTATCTGGTATTCATATATCCACTGTGGCTTGTTTAATGGTTACTATTTTGTGATATAGCTTTTTTCTGTCATTTTTACTTTGTAAAATGTATTTTTTGAATCTAAATTTTTGTGTATTTGAATCTCAAATGTGTCTTGTGTAGACAGGGGATAGTTAGCTCATGTTTTTTAATCCAGTCTGGCAATCTCTGTCTTTTAATTTGGTTGTCTAGTCCACTTGCATTTAATGTTATTATTGATATTGATTAAATTATTTACCATTTTCCTTACTGTGTTCTATATCTGGAGTCTTCTTTTCATTCCTCTGTTCTTCCTTCACTAGTTTCTTTTCTATTAAATGACTGTTTTCTAGAGTAAGATTTTAATTCCTTTAATAATATTTACACTATTTTTAAAAGTTACTTTCTGAGTGGTTATTCTAGGCCTTACCATATACATTTGAACTTAGTAGTATCTAAATCAGATTTATAGTTACTGAACTCCAGTTAAATATAGAAATGTTACTTCTGTACAGGTGTAGTTCTTTACATTCCTTTTTGTGATAATATTGATATACATATTACATCTATCTGTACATGGCACAAAACCAATACTACATTGTTAGAGTATTACTTTATAAAAATATACATGTGTTAAAGACTCTGAGAGAAGAGAAAAAAGTGTATCTTCACAGAGTTTCTTATGTTGCTCTTATTTGTAATTTCTGGTTCTTTTCATTAGTTTTTGTGGATCTGAGTTACCATTTAGTGTCATTTCTCAGCTCAATTCAGCTTTGCCATCACCTGCCTCCTTTGTGCTGTTATTGTTAAATATATTACACTTCCGTATGTTATAGGCCCAACAATGCAATTAGATACATATTGCTTTTGAAAACTGCTTTTAAAATCATTTAAGAGAGTAAAGGAGAAGAAATATGCATTCATCTTTTAAAAAATTACTTTATTCCTGATGCTTTTTGTTTTTTTGGTATATGGATTCAAGTTACTAAATGGGGCCACTTGCTTTTAATTTAAAGTCTTCCTTTAGTGTTTCTTGGAAGTCACATCTACTAGCAACAAATTCTGTTTTTGTTCATGTTGGAATGTTTTATTAATGGGATATTGCTTTTATTTTATTTGTGCCTGTGAAATGATACTCTTTAGAGACTTGTCTTCAGAGTTGCATCACAGCTTATCCTGCAAAATTGCACATATTTTTAGCAGGTGCACGCTAGGGAAATTTAATGGTAATATGTAGTATTTCAAGAATCAGGAGTGAGATTACCTTCTGCAGTGGAGAGAAGGTGGTGATATTGCTTGTGGTAAGAGAGAAATGGTTTGAGGGCCTGGGAGAAGCTTTGAAGAAAGAAGAAAGTGAGGTGATAGCTCTAGGAAGTTGAAGGTCTTGCTTCAAATTACAGTACGGAGATTGTATTCAGGAACATCTTCATGAAATTCACCATTACATTGGTATCTTTTAATGTCCTGAACAGATGGGTGTACGACAGTTCAGCTATATAGTTTGTGTTCCCCAATTGGACAGGAGGGGCTCTTTGTTGAAAAATTAAGAATTTTAGGACAGTGACAACACAATATTAAACAAAGCACAAATCCCTTCTAAATGTGAGGTGCGGTGTGACTGCACAGGTCCCACATGTGTGAAGCCTGCCCTGGCAGAGGGAAAGGGAGAGCAGGGAAAGGGAGATCTGGGAAAGCAAAAGAACCAGGCTGTGGCCTTGCACCACCTCAAGGGTGTGACCTATGCCATGTGTTATGTAGATTGTGCCCTTTAGAAGCATTCAAGCCAGTGACCCTGAAAAGAACACATCGTGAAGTTAAGCGTTGCATACGGACAGTGGCCAAGTGTAGTGACTATTTAAAATCCCATTGGTCTTTCAGCTGCAGTAGACATGGTCAGAGCAAATGGCCAGTATTCTCAGCACGAGCGAGATACAAGAGGGTGTCCAGGCTGGCATGTTGCCAATGACTTTACAGTGACTTAGGAAGATTTCTTTTAGGGGGTTTTCAAACCTTATGGTTGCAGTGCTGATGGGAGGTGGATTAAATATGTGATAAGAAGACTTGGGGGATTAGTGTTGCTTTCCTGCCTCTGCCCGTCACTCCAGACACATGTCCTAGCCCACTCCCACCTCGTCAATCCTGACTAGTCATGGAATCCTTGGAATCTCTGAGCTGATGATGACCATGAGTCAGAACACTATGGAAATGATTTCAACATTTTTCGTTTTGAGTTTACCGTATAAGCCTACTATCATATAGTTTTGTCTCTGTTTTTCTGTGAAAATTAGAATTTTCATAAGGAAATTCTAATCTGAATTTCTTTATGAAAATGTGGTGGGCACTAACTATGCATGTCCTTAAGGAAGGATGATGTGTGCTCGCTTCGGCAGCACATATACTTAAGGAAGGATGATGTGTCATCCTTTAAAGCAATCATTTTGGGGTTATAAGCATTCAGTGTTTGAAGACTCTACCTCATGTTCTGTTTTAGGTATTTTAATTTCTATTGTGATATATGTAGGTCCTTTTAAATTTAAACTTCAAAATAGTAAAATACGCTAGGATGTGAATGAAATATTAAGTCTGTGGCTGTTACAGTTTCTCAGAATATGTAGGCCTTTGTATGGTAGATTTTGGTCTTTATCATCTCCGAAAAGTTTGTTCTTTTGGAATTGCATCATGTGTTTTCAATTGAGTCCATTAGAAAATCAACATTATTGAGGTATTATTTACATGCTGTAAATGCATCATTTTAACTGTGTATATCTGCCTTCTAATTATTTTATTTTATTTTATTTTATTTTTATTTTTTGTCTTTTTGTGACCGGCCGCACTGCGCTCAGCCAGCGAGCGAACCGGCCATCCCTATATAGGATCCGAACCCGCGGCGGGAGCACTGCTGCGCTCTCCCGAGTGCGCCACAGGGTCGGCCCTGCCTTCTAATAATTTTATATATGTGTGTAGCTACCACCACATTGAAGACATGGACCACTCCATGAGCTAATAGCTTCCCTTGTGTCCTGCTCCATTACCTAATACCTGCCCCCAGCCTTACGCAACCACTGACCTGGTTTCTGTCATTGGACAATAGAGTTGTCTTTCGAGAGTTCATCTGAATGGAATCACACCAGTGAGGATGGAAAACGTGCATGTGCACTGTATTGTATCTGGAGTCCTCTAGTCTTTTTGGATTCATCCATGTTCCCGCGTGTTTCACTATTTCATTCCTTTTTATTTCTGAGTAGTATCCCATCGCAGAGATACATCACCGTTTGCTCATCTGTTTTCCTATCGATGATCACGTGGGTTGTTTCCAGTCTTTCACTAGTGAGAATAAACCTGCTAAGAATATTTGTGTACAAGTGTTCTGAGGATATCTGGTTGTGGTTTTCTTCGGTAAATACTTACAAGTGGGCTTTCTGGGGCTTGTGGTAGGTGTATGTACAACTTAGTAGGAAATGAGCACACTGTTTTCCAAAGAAGTTACTATTTTACCTTCCTAACTGCAATGTGTTAGAGTTCTCATTGCTCTGTGTTGTGGCTGACACCTGCTCTTGTCAGTCTTTTACATTTTCGTTATTCTAGTGGGTTGGTGGTGTAATTTTATCATGGTTTTAATATGTGGTTCTTTTATGACTGATGCTGATGAACATCTTTTCTTGCACTTAGTCATCATATGCACTTCTTTTTTAAAAAAGTGCCCCTTCAATTCTCCTGTTCATTTCTTTTAGGTGATTTGTCATCGTAGTTTTGAGTTGTAAGAGTTCTTTATGTATTCTGGATACAGATCCTTTGTCAGATGTGCTTTGCCAATGTTCTTCTGATGTGTTGCTTAGATTTTTTCACTTTTAAAACTATATCTTTCAAAGAGCAAAAATTTAAGATTTTAATGAAGTTCAATATTCTAATTTTTTTTGTTTGGTTTTTACTTTTGTGCAAACATTCTATCTAAACATTCTTTCCCTACTTGATGCGTGAAGATTGTCTTCTATGTTTTCTTCAAAAATTTAAGTTTTAGTTTTTGTGTTTAGGTCTATGGGAGTGGCAGACGTGAGCACTGTCACTAGCGGGCAGGCTTGAGGGATGCCTTTTTCTCTCTCTGGACTCTTCTGGGGTGACCTCACTGACACCCATGGCATCAATCACAACCACATGCAGATGGCTCCACGTCTACCTGAGCAGCCCAGACCCCTCCTTGGATGCAGACCCTGAGGCTGATGCCTCGCACGTTTCCTGCTGGAGTCTCCAGGCACCAGGAATGTGTGCAAGCTCCTCTCTCCCCACAGTCCTTCTCTGCCCAGGCCCCCATGTCTGACGGGACCACCATTACCCAGGTGCCTGGCTCTCCCCAGGGTGTCCAATGTGCAACTAGAAATCAGATGACACCAATATGTAGATAAAAAGTCACCGCATGAATTTAGAATGGGGAGCATCTCTTGCCTGTGACAGTGACACTCTCACAGCATGTTCCCACTCTCACCCTGTGCTCATTAGCAGGCTGCTTAATGGGCATAAGCATTTTAATGGGGTTGAGGAATAGCTCAGAGGCTGAGGTATTGCCTCCCACAGCTGAGCATCCCTCTCTCCTGCCCTGTGTGCTCACAGCTCCCAGAGGACCGTCCTCTCGGGGCAGTTGGGGATGTCCCCATAGACTTGCATTCTTTGTGCCCTTCTTCCCTGTGCTGCCCTGGAGCTGCGAGTGCCCCCTGGTGGGCACCTCCATTGACTGTGTCTCCTATCTGTTCTGTCTCTGAAGGAGGGGCCATGGCTTTTATTCAGGCCCTGCCCTCTGCAGAAACAGCGTCCAAAGTGGACTCCATGGGTCCAGGCTGAACCCTGTCAAACATTCTTAGTCCTTTGCAAGAGGGACAGTTCAGGACCACAAACCTGGTGGTGCCACATCTCCTTCAGTGGCCCTCCTGGCCTTCAGGATGAGGGTCAAGCTCTCAGCTTAGCACACAGGGCCAGGGGCGACCTGGCTACTGGTCATGGGTTGAATTTGAACACTCCCCGTCCCCAGTAAAGATATGTCAAAGTCCTAATCCCTAGTACTTTCCAGTGTGACCTTATTTGTAGATAAATCTTTACAGAGGAAGTTTAAAGAGGTCATTATGGTGGACCCTAATCCAATATAACTAGTGTCTTTATAAAAAGGAGAAATTTGGACACAGAGCCAGAGAGGCATCCAGGGAAGACCGTGGAAAGAAACACAGGAACAGAATGGCCATGCGACTTATGTGATGCAGCTACACGCCAAGGAACATTTTGCAGGAGCTCATAGTTGCTATCTCTGAGTATTGGTTAATAGCAGGGACTCATGTATTACCAGACCAAAATGCTTCTAGGTGAATTTTAAGATCTATTTTGTCATGTTTATAATCCCAGTGAGATTGTGTTTGGCCTTGTGTCAAATCTGTAGCTAAATTTGGAACAATCAAGAATGTTATAAAGTTAAAGCTTTGTTGTGTGCCCCTTCATCTATTCTAGTCTGGACATTTATCTCTAATTGGCGCAGAGAAAATCCCAGCACCTTTATGATTCCACGGGTTTGTTGTGTGTTTCTACTTGGCATTTGATGTTGGGCAGTGGATACATGGCAGATCCTCACAGTGAGCAAAGCTGGAAATGTTGCCCTGGTGCACCTTTCTCCAGGTGGCCACTGTAGGCACTAGCTGTACCAGTAAGAGGGACTACTGAGTTCTCAGCACAGTTGTGACAAGAGAGTGAATGTGTGGTAGAAATGATAGGATTTGACCAATGAGGAGAAGGACAGAAACTGAGCCTTGAAAAAACATACCTTATGTGGCTGGGACAGAAAGAGGGGCCAGAAAATGAGAGTGGAGAGCTGCTGTTGGAGAGGAAGTAAGAGAACCAGGACTCTGGAGTCAGCCTACAAGAAAGGGTTAAACCCAAATGCTCCCTGCACACTGGCAGCTGGTATACACAGAGCACATCTTGTCATGCACACATCTGCCCCATGGAGGGCTCTTATTACGGTGCATCTCTAGTGGGGGTAACTTCGTCCCCTAGGGAAGGCTCAGCCTCGCCAGCCATGGCGGACTGAGCCAGGCGTGAAGACATAGGTGGAGGGAGACAGAGAGCAGGACAGCCGAGGGAGCCTGCGTGCATCGTCCGTGGAGAGAGGACGAGGGAGGAGGTGCCAGCAATCTCAATGAGCAGTGGGGAAGTGACTTTCTGGAGCAGGGCCAGCCTCATGGGCATGGGACCCTTTTGGATGCTCAGGGTCTCGCCTTCAGAAGGCGTCCCATTTGCTTTCTCTATTATGAAATTTGAACAAGGTCCTCCAGAAATTATGTAGCTCGTCCTGTTAGGTAGAAGTCTGTCCTTATGAGGCCTACAGGTATATCACAAAATCTTCAACATCACTAATCGTCAGAGAAATGGAAATAAAAACCACAATGAGATATGATCTTGTCTTAGTTAGGATGGCCATTACAAAAAAACATAGAAAACAACAAATGCCGACAAGGATGTGGATAAAGAGGAACTCATATATTGTAGGTGGGAGAGTAAATCACTACAGCTGTTATGGAAAACAATATGGAACTTTCTCAAAAAACTGCAGATAGAACTATCATATGATTCAGTAATTCTTCTTATACTGGGTATTTATCCAAACGAATGGAAATCATTATGTCGAAGGGACACCTGTACTCCCATGTTCATCGCAGTGCTATTCACAACAGGCATGGGTTGGAAGCAAGGTAAATGTCCATCGACAGATGATTGGGTTAAAACAAGGTGCTATATATTGAATGGAATATTACTCAACCACAAAAAAGAATGAAATTCTGCCATTTGCCCCAACATGGATGAGCTTGGAGAAAATTATGTTAAGTGAAATAAGCCAGGCACAGAAAGAGAATTACAGCATGTTCTCACTCACATGTAGAAGCTAAAAAAGTTGATGTTATAAGTAGAGAATAAAGACTGGCTCCTAGAGACTGGTAAGGAGAGTGGGAGTGGGGGAGGGGTGAGATTGGGTGGTGAATGGACACAAAACAGTTGAGAAATAGGAAGATAGAGAGACTACAATGAACCACAAATTAATGTATAACTTCAAGTACCTGGTTGAGAGGGTTTTGACTGATCCCAACACAAAGAGGTGAGAAATGTTCCAGGCGATGAATATGCTAATTACCCTGATATGGTCATTGCACAGAGTTGAAATGCAAATATCACATTGTGGTTCCTAAATATATACAATTATCATGGGTCAGTTAAGAAAAAATAAATTAAAAAGAAAAGAAAAGAATACTTCAGCGGTAGAAGTAGATCAGAGGTTACAGGAACTGGTGGGGAAGGAACAATGGGAAGTTATTGTTTAATGGATGAAGTTTGTGTTTAGGATGACAAAAAAATTTTCGAAATGGAGGTGGTGCTCACACAGCCTTACAAATGTAATTAATTGCAAAAAAATTGTATGTTTAAAAATACTTAAATGGCAAACCTCACGTTGTAAATATAACCGGAGGTTAAGTATTTTACCGGAATAAAAAAAAAGAAGAAGAAGAAAATATGAGCAGTGCTCGCTGTGTGCACATGACTCAGCTCGCTTGACAGCCGGAAAAGGCAGTGACGCTCGTGGGAAGCAGGCACGTGGCACGCCACAGACAGGGGACAGGAGGAAGGGACACTTCAGGCGCGGATCGGCTTCTAAGAGCCGGCAGTGTCCGCACAGGATCCTCCCACGAACGTGGCGGCGACTGCTGAGCGTCTGAGTTCCCAGCATTAGAGAAGAACTGAACGCATTGCTCTGACCTGCAAACCAGCTGCAGCAGGACTGGCAGGGGCTGCTGAGAAAGCTCCTGCTGGCTCCGCTGACCCCGTGCGAGTCCTGCGGCCGGGTGCCAGCGACTCCTCAAGACCAGTGTGCACAGCAGAGCCGCGGGCACACCGCCTCCGAGGGGGACAGGGCGGGAGGGGAGACGCAGGAGACCGAGTCCCGGGACGCAGGAGGGGCTGGGCTGCGAGGAGGGCGTGGAGCCGCGAGAGCCACTCAGCTGGGGACAGGGCAGTGTTTTCTGGACTTGGCGCCGGAGGGCGCTGTCGACCTCGACAAGAGAGGGAGAAGGAGGCAGAGCCGCGAGCGCGGGGACACAGGAGCAGAGGCTGCGACGGGGACGATTTCCAGTTAGGCCTCGTGTGGACAGCGGCAGATAAAGAGCCTAAAAGCTGGAGCCAGATGTGGGACTGGAATCTTTTCCTGTCTTGTAAAATGCAGGACACTAGAGGATGGACATTTGTCCAATAAAACTGGCTCCCATGGGACAGACACTTGTGGAAGTTTTCAAGCTCTGTTTCTGAAGAATCTTACAGCTGGCAGAGGTGCCTCAGAGACATTCTCCTGTCACTACAGGTCCAGTCCTAGACGACGTCCTGCAAGATTTTGTTTAGAAAAAACCAAAATAAACTAAAACAGGTTTTCACAGCTTTAAGGAGTATGAAATCAGCAAGTGAATAAAACCTCTTTACCAAAAACAGACGGAAATGTATCAGCTGATAGTAGATTTTACAAAAACAATGTGGCACATTCATCCACGAGAACATAATTTGGTGATGACAAGGACTGAAGGACCGACACATGCTACAGCATGAATGACCCTGAAAACATTACCTCAAGTGCAAGAAGCCAGTTACCAAAGATCTCATGTTGTATGATTCCATTTCTATGAAATGTCCAGAACAGGCAAATGCACAGGGACAGAGAGTAGATTAGCAGCTGCCAGGGTCTGCAGGGAACAGGGGAGTGACTGCTAATGGGTATGACATTTCTTATTTGGGAGGTAAAAATGTTCCAAAATTGGTCGTAGTGATAGTTGCAGAACCCCGTGAACATACTCAAAAATCACTGAATTGTACCCTTAATAACAGTGAATTTTGTGGTGTCTAAATTACATCTCAATAAAGGTGTCTTTTTTTTTTGTAAAGGGAAGTAAAAAGGCCCAAACGTACACCAAAAATTTAACTACCTGCTTAAGGAATCTATTATTGCCCCATTTACTTGAAAGGCCATGCCTTACCTCTTTCTTCACATAGTTTAAGGAATATTTCTGGTGAGGAAAAGACCACAGTTGGGAGTTTATTGTAGTCAAACTAACATTATTCCTATCATTGCCTCTTTCAATTCTCTGACCGTCTCTCATACGTGTATTTGCAGAAACACACCTATTTTGTAAGAAGTGGTAGACCTGGATTTGCTTGCATTTGTACAGCTAACAGCTCATGAATATTGACAACGAGCACCTCTACTCGTTGCTGACACATGTTTGGTGTTAGTGTACAGTGCAATGTCTTTAAGGAACACAAACGAAGAATGAGAGGAGGCCACACACGGTAGCAAACAGGAGAAAACGAGGAGAGACAGGAGAAAGTCTGGACAGGGAAGGTGAAAAGACCTGCTAGGAAAGGTTTCACGGCTTGAAGCAGACATACAAATGAGAACAGCCAGATTCAAACACAGCTGTCACAAAAGCAGACAGAACTTTTAAAAAGTTTCCTACCATTTAATTCATTGCCTACCTTTTTAGTCTCCTCAAAGAGTGAAAAGCTGATCAGCAGTTTGCTGTAGAAAGGGTAAGTAATTTCCATGTCACAGGTGTTGTATCTCAACTAGACTATGTAAAGATTCTTTGGGTAGAAATTGTAAAATCAGCTCGTACCTCTCCCTGTATTCAGAGCCTTCTGTCCATCTCAAATCACAGCTATGCATAAAATCCCATATACAGCAAGTGTCTAGAAAGTATATTTCTGTCTTGTAATTATTTACTTTGAGAAGGAAACATTCAAACACTATTTTGAGATCCTAAGATAAAATTCAGGGAAATGAGATGACACGTTAAACCACTTTGTTCTCTCCTGTATTGCTGGTGACTTTATCTCAGAGAAGTGGACCTTTGTCCCTCATCATTGGTCCATCTGAAGCTGTCCGTGAGGTCTGCTGCAGCTCCTGATCTAAGAGCAGAAGTTGAGCAAACATACACTGTAACTGTAAAGGGGTGATTTGAACCTGCATCTCTAGATGAACGCTTTTAAGGGTGATTGACGCTTCTATAAAGATTTGCATGCTGGTTTTCTCCTATCTCCTAGTGCATTCAGGAGAAAGGTTATAAAATATCTTATTGTAAAGGGAGAACTAATTAAGATTCAGTTCTTTGAAAATTCTAATTCAACCCCCAAAATTTTAGTTATCTGGATTTTTCCACCTTGACATAGTTCAGATCAATATTAAATCTCAAATAGGTTCTAATAAACCACCCAGTTGATTACACACTGATGGTAGTTTGACTGTCAAATAGTTCGTTCTTTCTCTAAAATATCTCAGATGCAGATCCTACAGTTCCCTCTGTAGGAACTTGCCAGGCACACACGTCTCGCTCTGGAGTTCTGACACGCCACAGGGCTAGTCCCACCCAACCTCACTTTCTGCTGGCTCCAAGCCCGTTCCTGCCCTATTTGATGTGGTGAGGAGGAGGGCAGGGCCGACTGAGCAATGCTCCTCGGAGTCTGGTCTGCAGGCCCGACTTTATGGACAGAAGAGAGAATAAGCATTGAAAAGTTGTATGGTAATTTGACATCCCATGGCGTTTTTATTATATACAGTACTACAGAGGTGTTAACCTGCAACAGACTGGCAATAAAACAAAATATGCCAAAACTGGTCCTTTTCCACACTGGTGGTTTGAGAAGCACTGGCCTGGATCATGAGAAAGACTCATCTTATAAAGTACTGAGTTGAGCCGGAAAGTGACTGGGGACTTCCGAATGATGTGTAAGCTGGGAGGAACGTGATTATAGAACATACAGTTCAAATAAAATATCTCTGCTGAATCATACAAAATGATAAAACAATTCCTTGCTCAATTTATTTCTGGAATACCAAATTGAAGTACTGGTCCCTATTATTAACATTAGTGATATTTTTTGGCATTGTTGCAAATAAGTGCTTCAAATAGATTTAATTCGTAGCATGGATGATTTCCAAATATCTCCTTCAATAGAAGAAAGCAAAAACATAGTAGAGAGTGAGGTATGTTTGCAAAGCAGTAGAATCATTATGATTAGAGAAATAATTCTTTTTTGGAAGGAACATTCCATTAGCAGTAGAGAATGGGCC
Organism: Cynocephalus volans; assembly: GCF_027409185.1. NCBI lineage: Eukaryota > Metazoa > Chordata > Mammalia > Dermoptera > Cynocephalidae > Cynocephalus > Cynocephalus volans. The sequence continues at coordinate 295,501,819 of NC_084460.1, forward strand.
AAGTCATTTTCTGAAAATAAAGACCGTGCACAGTAATTACTCCAGTTACTGTTTTCTGTGAATGAGGTGGGGGTGAGGCTGTTTCTGACGATGTCCTCAGGGTCAACTTCCTGAGAACTAATTAAGGGGACAGCTCCTGAGGAGCCCAGGAGAGCCCGCTGGGGCAGAGAGACCAGCCACTACCAAGTCCCTGAGGAGGGCATTTCCCAGGTGCAATGGGAAGCCATTCAATGGTGCTACGTGAGAGACGGCCTGGTTGTCCATGTTGGAAAAGACCCCTCTGGCTTCCGTGTGCCGGGCATGAGTGACAGCAGGAAGGCCAGTCAGGAGGCTGTCCCATGTGTCCAGGCAAAAGAGGACAGCATGTTGTGTTGGAGTGGGGTCTGTGGAAGTGGAGAGGGTAGGTTTGAGATCGGTTTGGGGCTGGGCAATATGCGCTGCTGCACTGGGTGGTGGCTTTGTAATGTCAGCTGAGCTAGGTCAGTTTGTGTTTCCCACAAGCCCCCACCCTGGATGTTTCCAGTAACATAATATCCTGAAAGTTCATCTATGTTTTAGCATGTGTGAGCATTTCTTTCCTTTCTAAAGCTGAATAATATTTCCTTGTACGTACTTCCCACATTTCACTGTCCATTCATCTGTTAGTGGGCACCTGAGCTGCTTCCACCTCTTGGCTGTTGTGAATAACGCTGCTCTGACCATGGCTGTACAACTTTGATTGATTTTCTAACGTTAAACCAGCCTTGCATTCCTGGGATAAAGCCAACTTGGTCATCATGTATAATCTTCTTATATATTATGTACTTTATGCATTAGTTAATTTAATGTGCTAAAGTTTGGTGTATAATATTTCCATCTATGGTCATGAGGGTCTGTAGTTTTCCTTTCCTGTAATGTGTTTATCAGGTTTTGGTGTTGTGGTAATACTGGTCTCACAGAGTGAATTAGGAACTTCCCTTCTATTTTCCAGTATAGATTGTAGGGAATTGGTATTATTTCTTCCATCAATGTTTGTTAGAATTCATCAGTAAAGTCATCTGAGCTTGAAGTTTCTTTGTAGAGAAGTTCAAATTACAAACTTAATTTCCATTTAAAGATATAGGTTATTTCTGTTCAGGTTATTTTTGTTCTTATGCAAACCATGGTAACTCCTGTCTTTTAAGGAACTCATCCATTTCTTCAGAGTTGTGAAATTTATTGGCGTAAAGTTGTTCATGATATTGTCTTACTGTCACTTTTATATCTGTAGAATCTGAAGTGATACTGCCTCTCTCATTTCTGATATTGGTGATTTCTTTCCTTTTTTTTCCTGATCAGTTTGGCTAGAGCTTTATCACATGAATTGATCTTCCCCAAGAACCAGCTTTTGGTTCCATTGATTTCCTCCACCCTTTCTCTAGTTTCTATTTCATTGATTTCTACTTGAAGTAAGCCTCTTGGACAGGTAGATCACTCACTGCCATTTTGAAATTTTCAAAGAAAACCAGCTGAATGTACCCTGGTTATCAAGGTGAATGGTGATTAAGCAGTTATCTAGTGGTAGTTAAGGTGTTGGAGAGTGGGCCATCTTGTTCTCCTATCAAGGATCATGCCCTAGGTTGACTGTGGAATCCTTCACTGAATGCTCCTCAGCCTGTGACCTGACCTGCACCACTGGGCTCACCCATGAAGGAATCTAGAAAACCTGCATAGTGTAATTCAGTCCAATGCCACAAATGTTCCTTGTGTACTTTCTGTGTGTAAGGCATAGCGTGGGTACTGTGGAAGGAGGGTGAAAACATGAAGAAGATACATCCCCGGAATTCAAGGAGTGCTCAGGAGAGTGTGGGGACATATACCCAGGTTCAAGGAGGAGGACATAGGCCGACCAGGGAGAGCCCCAGCAGAGGTGTGAACCCGTGTTTAGAATGTGTAGTCATAGAGGAGAGGGAGGCGTCTGTGCAGAGTGCTTTGGCAAGCATCGGGCAGGTGATTACCCACTGCACGTGCTGTGTCTAGGTAAAGCTATTTAAAGTACTATAGATGACAGTTGCATGTCATAAAACCCCTGGATTGGCCCGCGTAGGTGGAGTTGTCAATCTTGTTTCAGGACTTCAGAGGGTTCAGAAATGAAAGAAGAATCCTCATGGAAATGGAAGAGACAAGCAGCAATGCCTGCACATGCAGAGACCTTTGTCAGCAACAACCCCATTGCCAGGGGAGAGGTCAGTGCTGAGGGCCTTGAAGTCTTTTTCTGGAACCTGAGCTGCCAATCCCTATCTGGACAAGGAAGCTTTGGTAGCGTGAAAATAAACCCCCAATTTTGCCTGGGATAAATTCCAAAAGTACAAGTTTTATTCACATTTACCTTCATTTTCATTTATCTGAGTCCTCAAAGTCCAAAATCATTGCTTATTAATCTGCCTCTAATCTCACATTGCAGTACATGATCTCTCCCCAAGGCAGGGTCCCAATCTACTCTAATCTGGAAACCACACAAGTAGGTATCTCAGTAAATGCTGCTCATTTATTATTGTTTTTCTGAGTAAATCGTTAGCAGTGAATATAAAATTTTAAGAATGTGGGAATACACACCCTCTCGTGGGGCAGGTTTTGTGTCTGTCCTTCTTCAGCCTACTGGATCACACAAGCTCAGGATCCAAGCAGCAGGATTGCTCTGTGCTGCAGTTACGTGATGGCTACTGCAATTGTGACCGGCCCCCTTCCTCTGTGTGTGTGTCTGCTGCTGACAGGTGGCCTAGCTGAGGCAAGGAAGCTGCTGGTGGTACCTGTGGATGGGAGCCACTTGTTTACTGTGTGTTCGGTTGTGGAGAAACTCATGCACAAAGGGCACGAGGTGGTCGTAGTCATGCCAGGGGTGAGTTGGCAACTGGGAAAATCATTGAACCGTACAGTAAAGACTTACACAGTTTCTTATACTCTGGAGGATTAGAACCACAAGGTCATGGTTTTTGCCAACACTCACTGGAAAACTCAGGGTCAAGGTGTATTTTCTCTATTCATGATTTTCTTCAGCAATGGTTTAGACTTCTTATTATCACATTGTAGGAGTTTGTTTAACAACAGAAAATTAGTAGAATACTTACAAGACAGTTCTTTTGATGCTGTGCTCCTGGATCTATTTGACGTGTCTGGCTTGATTGTTGCTAAATGTTTTTGACTCCCATCTGTGGTCTTCACCAGGGGAATACTTGGCCATTATCTTGAAGAAGGTACACAGAGCCCCACTGCTCTTTCTTATGTTCCCAGAGGTTTCTCAGGGTTCTCAGATGTCATGACCTTCAAGGAGAGAGTACGGAACCACATTTTCCATCTGGAGGAGCAATTATTTTGCCCCATTGTGTTCAAAAGCACTTCAGATATTGCCTCTGAAATTCTCCAGACGCCTGTCACAGCATCTGATGTCTGCAACCACGCATGCATTTGGTTGTTACGAACTGACTTTGTTTTGGAATATCCCAGACCTGTGATGCCCAACATGTTCTTTGTCGGTGGCATCAACTGCAATCTGTGCAAGTCACTGCCTCAGCTGAATTATCTCTCCTTTAGCACATGAAGAATAATCTGGCCTGGACACTGAACAAAAAGATTCCTTACTGAAGTGTGATCTGTTATTTATAGGTGTCACATTTGGAATTTCTTTCTGCTTTAATGAGTTATTTAGTGCCAATGCATTTAATTGCAGGTTCACACATTTGCTAGAGCTGAACTCGTTGATACATATGTGTGTAGAATTGATGTAACCGTATGTCATCTGCAGGCTGCATTTTTTAGTACTGTTTTTGGAAAAGAAGTGGTAAATACATTAAACAATAAAACTTTCCTTTTTGCTAGTCCTGTGCTATTTTTGCAGGAAATGCTCTTAGCATTTTCCTATTTTATGAAAAATTTCTTGGTCTATTGTAACTTCTCACACCTATTTTATTAAAACAAACTCTAGTATCGGGCAGAACATATTTCTACTTGCCAATAAATCTTAGACATCTTTATAGGCCAATATGCAAAAGATTTGACATGTTCTTTTAATAATTGCATGAGTCTTTACTTTTAATGCACATTGTTTTTTCAGCCAACCAGTACCAACAAATATTTAGGCTTTTTCTACTTTTTCCGTTTATAAACAAGAGTATACTAACATTATTAGATACTTTCTTTACGTTCATATATTTCCATATTCTTGCTGTTATCTCCATAGGCTACAGTCCTCGGAGTAGGGTTGCTGGGTTAAATGATGTGCACATATTACCTTTTAATAAATTTAACAAATTTCTTTTAACATGTAGTACACCCTCACACTTTGGTCCTCAGAATATTTGAATTCTAGTTTTTCCATAACCTACCCAGCCCCAGATGTTGTGAAATGTTGAAATTTTTGTTTCCTGGGCAGGAAATTTTGTGTTGTTGCTTCAAGTTAATATGAGAAGATGTAATTCATAAGAGAGGAAGTGCAAGTGGCCAATGTATTAATATACGTATTTTAGGCCATTTGCATTTCCTCTTGTGAATTACATATTCACGTTCTTTAACCATTTTTAATAGGGGTATTTGTCTTTTTATAACTAATTGCTATAATCCTCTTGAGTATTAGGAATATTAACAGTTAGTTTTTCACACGTGCTGCAATTCCTTCTTCGTTGGGTCTTCTTCCTCTTCTGTCATACAGGATTTTCACTTTTGGGGAGTAAATTGTGAAGTTTTTCTTTATTGGTTTCTGTATTTTGACTTGTTTAGGTCTTCCGAAGCCTGAAGTATGTAAACATTTTCTTCATATTATGTTTTAACATTTTAATTCAGTAGACATTGCTTTGCCTGCTGGGAGCTGGCTGTCTAATGGAAGGCAGACATTAATCAGTTACAAGCTGTGAGATACACGTTGGAGGAAAGTAAAGGGTGCGCAGAGAAGTGATAAAGGGGCCTTGCAGGGTGAGGAGTAGCTGGCGGAGCAAAGTGCCAAGCAGAGCACGTGGCAGGGGCAACTTGAAGACAAATGTCGTGAGTTCCTTCATGTTTGGAACCCGCATGTTCATCCCCTTCCCCATGTCGCAGGATCTCTTTACTCTAGAAAACATGGGTGTGTGGAAGTCCCAGTTTATTTCTCTCCTGAGAAGTCCCTTTGTCATGGCTTAGTTAGTGCCCCGTGCCCCTCCCCAACTGCCATGGGCTCTTGGGACCACCACTCACATTGCTGTAACCCCCCTGGGAAGTCAGAGACACAGGCCACTGCAGATGTCCGGCAGGGCAAGCCATACCTCTCTGCACTGCCCCGTCCCAACTGTGAGTGATTCAGGACCATTTGGACCTGCCCCATGTCAGAGTACACTGACTTCTGCAGCCCCCACCCCACAGCCCATCAAATGGATTACATGGCCCCCATATCCCAAATCACACATGCTGTGCAGGTAACTTGATAAGCTGAACGTTGTGGATTAATTGACACGGAGATAAGTTTTTATAGCTATTTACGAAAATATTTATTAATTTGATCTTTACATATTAGTATGCTCAATTCAGCAAGTTTCCACTTTTTTTTTTTTTTTTTTGTGGTAGCTGGCCAGTAAAGGGTTCCAAATCCCTGACCTTGGTGTTACAGGGCTGTGCCCGAATCAGCTGAGCTAACCGGCCAGGCCCACATGTTTCCATTTTGACGTATCAAACATTTTGCAGGTCTTTTGAAATCTCTTAGGTACTAACCCTGCTACTTGTGGGTTGTGGGTCACTGAAGGTTCTGGAATAGTGAGCACCCAAGAAGTCAGCCCCTCCACAGGGTCAACTTTCCACACAGCCATTGCCCACTGTAGGTCTCCCCTCTGCTCAAAATGCCATGCGTGCTCCACTCACTTTTTCGGAAATCTACTTCTTACCCGCAGAGATTGGTTTCGTCCCAGGATCTCCCTCCTTCACCCCCTGGTGTCTGTCCCAAGCCTAAGTCATCCGGTCTGCTATAATCCCTGAGAAAACGTGGTCTTTACCTGGACCCTCAGGTGAACGGTCACTCCTGAGGACACCCTGGGTCCCACAGCACCACTGAGGGCAGGCCTGGGCTCCAGGAGAGCTGCCCTTTAGGGACCATCATGGTCACTGCCAGACTTGCCAGATTCCTCTTCCTAGTGTCCGATGGGGACGCGCGCGCGCACACACACACGCTGATCATTCTCAGAACAGTATAGTCAAACTCACAAGGAGAAAGTGAATGTTTGCTGACACCTTCTTCCTCTGGGAGGTATCATTCTGTTATGTTATGTGTAGTGGTGTTATTTCGTTTCCCTCATCTCCTGTCTCCACCCCATGTCCCTGTGGGCCTGCTGGGATGAGAACAGGACCCACAGATGAGCCACATGATGTTCAGAGCAAGGATCTACTACGAAGGGCTCAGAGCAAGGTCATCAACACGGCAGGCATCTAGAAGAAAGACCTGAGGTTTGTAGCAGCTCATGGTTCTATCTCTACATGCTTGCTTAAGCCATTCTTCTCCAGATGGACTGTTCCTGGAAGGAACCCTGCCTAGCTTCTGCTGGCCTCAGAAGGGAGGACCACACTGTGCTTTTCTTTGTCCAGTGGGGTCTTATTGCTGTCTAGATGGACCCAAACAAGACCCTGTCACTGTCCTGACTCTGATCATTGTTGGTTGAAAACCCATCTGGCTCCTTTCCCAGTCCTGTGAAGCTGGTTCTAGTTTGGATTCGAGGATGGACAGAATAGGAACACGCCCCAGGGAGGCTGCTCATAAATGTTCACAGTCGATGTACACTGTCTCTCTCCTTGGCTGGCAGTTACTGAACCTATACCGCGCGGACGACAGCTTACCCACCCTATCAATCACCCGCAACTTTGCCATTTGCAAAGACGTCCGCACCTGCGCACCAGGAGGAACAGAAGCGCAGAGGACCGTCCACCCATGACGTCAGACCAGAAAGGCTAAAGCTAACCGGAAGTGACTCCACTGCGCAAGACCGGAAACGTCAGAAGCTCGGGGGCGCATGATCGGAAGCTGATGCAACGTCACACGGGCCTATTAGGCCTTAATGTCCACTGTTCCTCCCCTTAGTTAGGCTAGGGAAACCCCGTTGTCCCAGACCGGCACAGAGACCGTCCCGTCAGGAACCCGTGGGCGTGCTCGTTTCCAGGCTGCCTGCTCACGCTCGGGCGTGTGTTTCCGTCTCACAGGAAGTCCTGTTGTTCGCCTGCTCCCTCTTCCATCCCCTTCCTTGTCTCTCACTGAGAGCGTGGTCGCTGCATTGTTGACTTCGCTCGGTCCCCTGAAAGGTTCTGCCTTCAAGGTTTGACCAGGAACCTGAAACCCGCTGTCACGGATCAGATCGAGTCTTTGTGTGCCTCGAGCAGTGAACAGCAGCCTTGCTGTGTTCCTGGGCCAGCCCTGTGCTTGGAAAGGCCCCTTCAGTCCCCTTCCTCAGGCTTCTCCTTTCTCGGGCCCCAGCTTGTGTGCAGTGCCAAAGGCGTGGGCTGGCAGGCCTCACGTGAGCGGGTTCTGGTGCGCGTGACAAACTCTGGGCAAGCCTGTTCTTGTGATTCTCGGAACTTCCTCTCACTGGGACAGCTTAGTTTCCACACCCATCCTCCTCTGGGACCTCCCTCAGCAGTGTGGCCAGCAGGCAGGGCAAACAGGACCCTCCCTCCCTGGGCGTCAGCTGAGAAACCTGAAGCTCAGGAGCAGGGGCGGTCCCCAGGGTGATGGGTGGCCGGGCTGGAAGCAGACGCCAGGCCTTCTGACTCCTACTCCAAGGCTCTCACTGTGTGCTGGCGAGACTTACACTTGTGAAATCTGATTGTCCTGAAGGCAAGTAACATATTACATATTGTGATATCGTGATACATGAAAAGAAATATGGTCTTTGTGTGCATTTCTTGGCCAGAGCCGCTAAAAGCCTTGTAACTCCCTGTGTGATGGAGGAAAGAAGGGTGAATGGAGCCTCTTTTGTTTTTCGTAAGAATCGCCTCTCAACCCCCCTTAGTTTATGTTAATGGGATAACCTGGAAAGTCCCTAAGGATGGGGGCTGGTTGCCAGGGGAAGCAACCTTGTGATTAGAAGGAGGGGAGGAGACGGGGTGCAGGTTGAGTTGGTTACTTAAAGGCTAATGATTTAATCTGTCACGCCTATTGCATAATGAAGGCCACAGAAAAGCCGAAGAGCACAGGGCTTGGAGGGCTCTGGTGTTTGCTGAGGGGGTGGAGGGTGGGCCGCCTGGAGAGGGTGTGGGAGCTCCGCGCCTCTGTTCTCGTCTCGCCCTTTGTGCTTCTTCATCTGGCTGTGAGACTGTAGCCCTTGTGACATCCTGTGTCATAAACCTGTAACCCAGTGAGTAAACGGTTTTTCTGGGTTCTGTGAGCTGTTTTAGCGAATGATGGAACCGGAGAAGGGGTGTGTGGGAACCTCTCATTTGCAGCGAAGTCAGACTGAAGTGTGTGTAACCTGGGTACCTAGTACTTGTGATCGGTGTCTGAAGTGGGCACAGTCTGTGGGAAGGAGGCTTTAAACTTTGGGGTCTGCACTAACCCTGGTTAGCGTCAGAATTGGATTGAACCCAGCGGGTTCTGGAGAATTGGTCAGTGAGGGAGAAAATCCGCACACATGTGGTCACAGAAGTGTTGTTCTGTGTTAAGTGAGAGTATATTTTTATACAGATGTTACTAGAGTCAGTGATGTACTTCTTCGCAAAAAGGAACACATGGTTCTTTTAATGTCTCTATTTCACCAGTGAATCCCACCATTTGAAAGGAAAATGAAGATGCAGTGTGTGAGTGAAATGGATAGGCCAACCAAAAGCTACTTCCTTCATTCAGAATACATTTATTTAGAATGTACTAAATGCCAGGCATTCTTCTAGACACAGGGGACTGCTGGGAACAAGACCACATTGTCCCTGCCCTCAGGGTGCTGTCGCTCCTTGGGGAAGACACATAATAAACAAAGAATGGGTTAGATGGTGATGAATAAGGCTGGAATGGGTTTCAGAGCTGTGGGCTGAGCTATTTGATATTGGGTCATCAGGGAAGGTCTCTTTTAGACAACACTGACCAGACCTGGAACAAAGGAAGGGACCAAGGCACATGGGCATCTGGGGTAGAGTTGACATCTTGGTTTTTATTATCATCTAGAGCAGCAATTGGGAAACTATAACAGTGGAGCCAAATCTACCGTGCCGCCAGATTTTATAATAAAGTTTAATTGGCACACACATGCCCATTTGTTCAGCATTGTCTGTGGCTGCTTTCCTCCTACAACGGTAGAGTTGTCATTACCAAGGAGATCAAATGGCCTACTTAATCTGAACTATTTACTATTTGGTCCTTTACAGAAAATGTTTCCCAACCCCTAACATAGAGCAGAGGTTCTCGAAGTGTGTCCAGGAACCCTTTGGAGGCCCTGATACATTTTTAGGGCTTTTGTTTATAATAGTGCTGAGACATTATTTGCTTTTTCCACTCTTACCTTCACATGAGGGTAGAGCAGAGTTTCCAGAGGCCACATGCTGTGTGATATTGCAACAGGTTGAAGGAAGAAGCAGGTAGGGGAGTCTGGCTCTCACCCAGGAAGCCAGACATTGAAGGGACTTGCAAAAATGTGAAAAATGACATTCTTCTGACTAATTTTTATTTATTTTGGAAAATATAGTTACTTGTTATAAAAATTTAATATACGTTAACTTATAATTGATTTATTTTTATATTAGATATGTTAGGAAGGATGTATTTTTAAACTATGTCAGTTTCAATTTGAAAAATAGTTTATTTGGGTAGATGTACCCACATAAAGAAGAGCTTTTGTGAGTTTTCAGTCATTGTGAAGAGTGCAAAGGAGTCCTGAGACCAAAAGTTTAAGAAGAGTTCATCTAGAAGTAGCCAATTTTTTATGCTTCATTTTGAAGCTGCAGGAGTTACAAAAAATGTCTTTCCCATAGGCTGCAGGCCTCAGCTTCCCACCTGTGGAAGGATGGCAGAACCTGTATTCTGGGGTGTGTATTGCCTCAGGTGTAGGATGTGTGGAATGGATTGAGTTATGCCCCTCAAAAGGATATGTTGAAGTCCTAACACCCAGTACGTCAGAATGTGACCTGATGTGGACATAGTATCACTGTCGATGTAACCAGTTAGGATGAGGTCTTTAAGTCGAGTCCTAAACCAATAGCACTGGTGTCCTCATAACAAGGGGAAATTTGAACACAGAGACACACACAGAGTGAGAATACTGTGTGGAGATTATGGCAGAGATTTGGATGACAGCAGATGTTGGCACCAGACGCTAAGGCAGAGGCCTGTAGCAGATTCTCCCTCACAGCCTCAGAGGGAATCACCTCTGCTGACATGTTGGTGTCAGACTTCTAGGCTCAAGAGCTGAAGTTTAGGACACCTGGTCTGTGGTACTTTGTGGGGGCAGCGTTGGAATCGAAGACATTGGGCCATTGCTTTGCAAGGCAGAAAGTGCTCTGTAGGAGTCAGGGTTGCTGTTGCTAGGGCCACCTTTTCTTTGTTTCAACCTCTGGCTGGGCCAGTTGCTAACATCCAAATGCCCTGTCACCCTGATGCCTTCCCACTGTTTGTGTGTCTACATTTTCTTTCCTATTTTATTTTTCCCACTTCTCTTTTTACCTCTTTTCCTCTTCCTGTACTTCTCTCATTCAGGGCAGGATTGGAGCTTTCACATGTTGACATTTTTCAGGCACTACTTTTTGTTTGCCAGAAATGGTCCTCAGTTCATAACATAGAACCCAGCTGCCTGATCAGAGCCAGAGGGTCCCCACTGAGGGAACTGTCTTGGCACTCATGAGTAATAACGTGGCTAATTTTTGCATCAACTCTGGCGGAGGTACTGATGCAACTCCCATTTAAATTAGACAGCAATAGAGGTGCAGAGCAGAGGGTTCACCCAGCTAAGAAGGGGCAGGCTGACTCTAGAACTCACCCTCACAGTAACATTGGAAGGGTAAATTCTGGTGTTATGGCATGTATCTATTAGTACTAGATTTGGCTGAATGTGAGAGAAAACCCCCAATAACAGTGGAGGTGAGAAGTTATCTCAACTCCTGTGCGCACTCACTCACCCTCCTGCAGTGCACCTATTAGTCCAGCCATGGAGTGGATGGCTCTATTGTGTTGTTTTGAATCTTGGATTTGTCATGTGTTAAGTTAATCCTTCCTTTCTGTTGTTAGAAAAGTTGACAAGAGAGTGGAAAAGCAGTGACAGCTCTTCATCCATGGACATCAGCAAGGAGGAGGAGGAGCCCAGAGAGTTCAGATCAGAGGGCTGTGGGCACAGGTCCCTCCAGGTTGTCCTCACACTGGTGCTCTGAGTCTTCAGAGAGGCACAGGCAGCTTGGTGGTGAAAAAGAGAAAAATAAACCTAGAAACCTAGAACCTCAGGTGAAAGTTGACAAGAGGCCTAATTGGTCCAAGTTAGCTATGTGGTTAAAAATAGTTAAATATTAATTGAAGTTCTGTAATATCAAAGGGCAGGATTCTGAGCAAGGAAAAAGTAGCAGGGTGTGTGACAAGCAGAGGTTGGTTTAGGGAGCAGATCTAGGATCCCTGTGGTTTAGGACATCTAATCTGTTTATTATTGTTGTTACTTTAACTCCCTCCAGGATGGCGTGCCTTCTTGGTTCACTGCAGAGAGTTTCTGCAGGGGTTTTCTTCTTAGCCTTTTGGGGCTCAGTTGCAGGTGACAAGCTGCTGGTGGCACCTCAGGATGGAAGCCACTGGCTTAGTATGAATGACATAGTTGAGGCTCTCAGTGACAGGGGACATGAAATTGTGGTGCTGGTGCCTGAAGTCAATCTGCTTTTGAGAGAATCCAAATACTACACAAGAAATATCTATCCTGTGCCTTATGACCAAGAAGAAATGGAATACCGCTACCGCTCCTTTGGAAACAATCACTTTGCTGAGAGATCATTCCTGACTGCTGCTCAGAAAGAATATAGGAATAATATGATTGTAATTGACATGTATTTCACCAACTGCCAGAGCCTCCTGAAGGACCGTGCCACCCTGAATTTCCTCAAGGAGAGCAAGTTCGATGCTCTTATCACAGACCCGGCCTTACCCTGTGGTGTGATCCTGGCAGAGTACCTGGGCCTGCCCTCTGTGTACCTCTTCAGGGGCTTCCCGTGCTCCCTGGAGTACGCGTTCACCAGAAGCCCAGACCCCGTGTCCTATGTTCCCAGGTTCTACACAGCATTCACAGACCACATGACTTTCCCCCAACGGGTGGCCAACTTCCTGGTTGATTTGTTGCAGAACTATCTGTTTCATTGTCTATATTCAAAGTATAAAGACCTGGCCTTGGATGTCCTCAAGAGAGATGTTCATGTACCCACCTTATATCAGAATGTCTCCGTGTGGCTGTTGAGATACGACTTTGTGTTTGAGTATCCCAGGCCCGTGATGCCCAACATGGTCTTCATTGGAGGGATCAACTGCAAGAAAACCAGAGACCTGTCTCAGGTTGGTGGAGTTATTTTTTTTCATTGCCCTGTTTCTTTGTTTGCAGACATTGTTTTTAGAGACTGTCTTCTCTCACTCATTTGGTTCCTTGTGCCGAGTGTCACTTGGGAGATTTGTCTGGAGCAATGGTGGCAGGAAGGGAGCTGGGCTCAGGGTAGCAGGGACATGCCAGAGACCAGAGTGATAAGGTGATAAGAGGCATGTGAATGAGGACAGGGCTCATGCTTGGCTGCAGCAAGACATATGTGTAGCTAGGTAAGCTGTGGACAGCCACACAATCATTGAACGATCTTAGAGAGGTTCCTGTCCAAAGAGAGGTGAAGCCTGATCACTGGGACAGCCCCAGGTAGAAACTCATTCTCCCAACTCCGTCTCACACTGTGTCCCTGGGCCCCAGCCTGGGGTCAGCACACTACAGCTGGTGGCCAGTCTGCCCCGCAGCCTGTTTTTACATGGCCCAGAGCTGGGAGTGGTATCTATTGTTTTAAGAGATGTTAAAAGGTACAACAATGACAACACAGAATATGTGACAGAGATGTATTTGGCCCTGAAATCCTGCACATTCCTACCTGGTCTTCACAGAAGATGTGTGGTGACCTCTGAGCTAAGGCAAGTGTCTTGTTTGTGTCCTCCTGACATACGGGGAGTAGGGCCAGAGTTACTCTGAAAATAAGAATCTGTGAGTTTATAAAGCATAATTTAAATATTTACACCATTGAAAGGCTTCAGACCACTCCGTCTGTCTTTTATGTCAACAATTTCTTTCTCCATGCATTTTTCATTAGAGAGAAAGCCTTAAACAGGTCCCAAAGACCCTTCCCACCCTGTGTGATCTCTGCTATTTTCTCTGTGAACTGGTGGGACAGGTGGCACCAGTTCCAGTGACACAGTGAAAGGGCTGGGGGGAGGGAGAGGTGGAGCATAATTGGACTGGCTCCAGGAGCCTGGGCAGGAAATAGACACTCCCACCAGTGTCAGGATAACTTAACTAAGATATTTAGAAACAAAGGGTACTGATTGATTTATATTATAATTTATTATTGTTTATTCAATGTTATTTATTCTTATAAAGAAACAATTGGCATGAGAAGGATAAGGTATCATATTTAAGAGCAACCATCCAATTTTTGCAAAAAGAGTTGTATTTGGTTGTATTTAAAAGCCAGACTGAAGTCAGTGCATTTTTTTGAATCTGTGAACTTGGATCTGGCATGTGCCTTCATCTGTATCTCAGCTGGTATCCTAACATGTTACCATAGACAACATTCTGTATTACAGTATGTGATTACCAACTTGTGTTTCTAAGTATTAGGAATTAAAGTAAAGTGAGCAGAATCAAGTTTGTTTTGTCAAATAATCAGATCATTTCAGCTTTAGGAAAAAAACTTGCACTTTGGAGGGATGGCAATGTTTTGTAAACAGACACAGGTGGTGGTTTCACGACACTGTGAATGTACTTAATGCCACAGAATTGTTCACGTTAAAATGGATAATTTTTTGTTATGTGTCTTCAAATTAATAAATTGTTTTTGTGAAAACAGATACATCATAGATCATAAAACATTAAGCCCTGATTTATCACTTAAAAAACTACACTGCTCACTAGGCAAATATGAAAATCAGGCAATACATGAAGTATACAAAACACAAATGGCCAGTAAAACTTGGAAAACACATTTAACTTCAGATATATTCCAAGCATTATAGATTCTTCAGATTATTCACAAATTCCGATTAATAAGCAAAGAAATTCAATTTTTCCTATCAAATTAGCAAGAATTTTTTGTAAGTAACTTTTGGCCCATCTGTAAAACACAAACTGATGTATTTCCATCAAAAACGTGCAAAGCCTTTTGAAAATGGTAGCTTGGTGGACATCCCTGGCAGAAGTTTCCGGTGCGCTGCTGAGGAAAGTGTCCTTTCTCAGGGCGACCTCTGGGCTCCCAGCCACAGCAACGGGGGAAGAGTCCAGCGATGTCACTTCCACTTACACCCACATCAGTTTCACTCTGACTGCAGCCTCACCCACTGCCTCTGCCCAAGGAGGGACTGAGCCACCTCAGAGGCTGCCCACATTTCTGCCCAGCTTGGTCCTACGATAAGCCCCTTGGCTGTCTGGCTGCACTGAGAACCACAGAGGCTGGGCCATGAGGCAGCTCCAGATGTTCTAGAACCACATATCCCAGCCCTGCCAGGGTCTCCTCATCACGCCTGTGCATTTTGTCTTCTGTCCCCAACAGTTCTGCTTTTGCCAGGTCCCCCCAGGCGCCTCTGCACCCTTCTGTGTGCCTCTGGGGTCCTCAGTTTCTCCCAGAATCTCACACAGTCTTGAATGAGAAAAGAGCCTGTCATTTGAGGTCCTTCCTCTCTGCCACAGGGTCTCAAATCCAGGCCAGATACCGGGACACTCTGTACCTTGTTCTTCTTGCTGCTAGTTCAGTCCCCACTGTCCCGTCCCCATTGTCCCATGGCTAACCTCTTTTCCTGTTGGGAAGGTCAGGTGTCAAATACCGCAAATTTATAAGAGAATTTAGCTTCACATTTCATTATTAAAAAAGCTATTGGACTGTTTTTCGTAGAACAAAAGTATTCAGAGATAAATCCTACTGTCTTCCACTTGGAATGCAAAAGATTCCTCAACCTTTGAAAGGATGGGCTTCTCCTCTTGCTGTGAGAGCTGTGCACACCTTGGAACCAGGTCACAGCCACAGCTCTGGCTCTGGGAATGAGTACATGTTCTGTGTCCAGCCCGAGCTAGGGCTGGGAAGCCTCCCCTACTGTCCCCAGGGATTTTTCCTGTGTCTCCATCATATTAGCAGAGGAAGAACACAGGAGTAGGAGGTATAGGCTTGGATTTGAACCCAGCTGTGTGGCTGGGGCACGTGCTGGCTTACTTCTGAGTATTCATTTCTCCCTCTGTGAAATAGCAGCACACAGGAAGGTGTGGCAGGGGCAGGTAAGGTGAAGTTCACAGGAGATCTTTGAAAACTGTAAATGCAGCACAAGTTGGACTGGGCTGCTTCAGGCTAGAATAATAGGATTGAGGACCCTCAGACAGGAAGCTCTCTCATTCAGTAGAGCAAACCGAGGCTTCTAGAAGTTGAGTGAACCTGCCTAAGGCCGCACCTGCTGCAACACTCATTCCTATATCAGTCCTCATTCCTTCTTGCCCCCACCCCAGCCTCCATGTATCTTTCTGTCTCTGTGGATTTGCCTACTCTGTATATTTTGTAGAAATGGAATCACACAATATGTGGCTCATTTTTTTCTCTTAAGATTTTCATGGTTCAACCATGTTATAGGATAACTGTTGATTGTTCTATAATATTCCATTCTGTGGATAAACCACACTGTATGTATCTACTCATTAGGTGATAGACGTTTAGGTTGTTTCCACTTCTTGCTTATGATGAATAAAGCTGCTGTGAGCACTCGTGTACAAGTTGTGTGGACATCTGTTTTAAATTCTCTTAGGTGTACACCTAGGTGTGCAATTGCTGGGTTGTGTGGTAACTGGAAGGTTAATCTTTTGAGGAACTGCCAGACTGTATTTCAAAGTGTCTGAACTGTTTATTTTTATTGTGATAAAATGCACACAGAATAAAATTTACCATTCTGAATCTTGCAGTTCAGTGGCATTATTACACTCGCAACGTTGTGCATTATTACCACTCTCTTGTTTGAGAACATTCTTCACCCCTATAAAAACTCACATGCCTTGAAAGCAGTCATTACTCATGCTCGCCTCCCCTGCCCTGGGCAACCCCAACCTGCTCTCTGTCTCTATGGATTTGCCTTTTGTGGATATTTCATGAAATGGAAATCATACATGATGTGGCCTTTTGTGTCTGCCTTCTTTACTTAGCATGTTTCAAGGTTCACCCTCGTTTTAGCATGTTTCAGTATTTTATTGGTTTTTATGGCTGAACAATATTCCATTGCCTGAACATCCCACATTTTGTTTATCCATTCATCAGCTGATGGACATTTGGGCTGCCACTTTTTGGCTACTGTGAATAGTGCTACTATGGGCACTTGTGTACAAGTTTTTGTTGGATGACATTTTCACTTCTTTGGGGTATATACCCAGAAGTGTAACTGTTGAGTCATATATTAAATCTTTGTTTAAACTATTGAGGAACCAATAAAGTGTTTTTCGCAGTGGCTGCCGCATTTCACATTCCTACTAGCTGTGTATGAGGGTTCCACTTTCTCCACATCTTTACCAACACTTGTTTTTTTTTTTTTTTCATTTTTTTCAAAAAAGTATAACTATCCTAGTAGGTGTGAAGTGCAGTCTCATTGTTTTTATTTCCATCTCCCTAATGACTATTGATTTTCACCATCTTTTCACATACTTATTGCTTTTGTATATTTTCTTTGGGGAAATGTCTATTCATGTCCTTTGTGCATTTTAAAATTGTTTTTGTTGTTGTTGAATTATAAGACTTGTTTACTCTTCTGGACACAAGTTGCTTATCAGATATATGGTATATACTTTTTTTATTTTGTGGCTGTTTCTTTCTGTTTTTTTTTTTTTGTTTGTTTGTTTTTTTGAAGGTGAGTGGTATGGGGACCCGAAACCTTGACCTTGGTGTTTGTATTAGTCCGTTTCTTTTGCTTATAACAAAATACCTGGAACTGCATAATTCATAAAGAAACAATTTTTATGGCTTTCAGTTTCAGAGGCTGAGAAGTCCACAGTTCAGGGAACACATCTGGTGAGGTGCCTGTCCTGGCAGTGATTACAGCGACTCAGGGTACATATGGTGAATATGGTAGAGCAGAGAGAAAGAGTAACCTCCTCATTCACTCTCCTTTTAAAGCCACCAGAACCACTCCCATTAGTACAAGAATCGATTGATCCATTCAGGAGGGTTCAGTCCTCACAATCTAGTCACCTCCTCAAGGTCTCACCTTTCTATTACCATAATAGGATTTCCCGACCTCAAGAGTTACAGTGGGGAAAAGATTTGGGAGGACATTCAACCCAAAGCAGTATTATGAGCACCACGCTCTAACCACATGAGATAACTGGCTCGCACTCGTTCACTTTTCTGACGGTGTCTTTGAAGCACAACAGTTTTAAATTAGATTAAGTACAATTGCTCTAGTTTTTCTTTTGTTGATTGTGCTTTTGGTGTCATATTTAAAAAATATGGCCAAATCCAGGGTCAGGAAGATTTATATCCATGTTTTCTCCTAATTATTTAATAGTTTTGGCTCTTATATTTAGGTTTGTGATTCACTCTGAGTTCATTTTTGTGCATGGTATAAGGTTATGGTCTAGCTTATTTTTCTTCTCTCTCTCTCTCTCTCTCTCTGTCTCTTTCTTTCATCTATAATTAGTTGTCCTAGCACCATTTGTTGAAAAAGGTTTTTTTTTTTCCCCCTTTGAATGTCTTGGGTCTCTTGGAGAATTTCATTTGCCTGTAAGTACGAGGGTTTATTTCAGGACTCTCCATTCCATTCCATTGATTTATATACCTGCCTTTAATGCCAGTATCTCACTTTCTTGATTACTACAGCTTTGTTGTAAGGTTGAAATTGGGAAGTTTGGATCCTCTAAAGTTGTTAATCCTTTTCAAAATTATTTTAACTATATCGGATACTTTGAATTCCCATAGGAATTTTAGGATTCGTGTGACAAGTTTTGTAAAAAATGCGAGATGGAATTTTGATAGTAATTGTGTTGAATCTGTAGATTAATTTGAGGGATATTGCATCTTAACAATAGTAAATCTTCTGATTCATGAACACAGGAGATTTTTCTGTTTATGTAGGTCTTCTGTAATGTCAGTCAATATTGTTTTTCACTTTTCATTGTAAAGTCTCTCACTTTAAACAAATTAAATCTATTTCTAAGTATTTTATTTTATTTGATGCTATTTCCAATGGAATTGTTTTCCCTTTCTCTGTTTCTTTTTCTTTTTTCTTTTTTTTTTGTTTTTGGTGTCTGTCCAGTATGGGGATCTGAACACTTCATCTTGGTGTTACACTGGAATTGTTTTCTTAATTTTAACTTCGGACTCTTCATTTTTAGTGTATAGGAACACAATCCATTTTTTAAATATTGAACTTGTACCCTGTAAACTTGCTATATTCGTCTATATGTTCTAATTATTTTTTAGTGGATTTCTTGAGATTTTCTATACACAGATCATGTCATTTACCAATAGACATAGCTTTACTTCTTTGTCCCGAATCTGGATGAAGTTTATGTCTTTTTTTTTTTTTTTTTTTTTGTCTAATAGCGTTGTCTAGAACCTCTAGGACAATGTTGAATAGAAGGGGAAGAGAGGACACCCTTTTCTTGTTCCTGATCTTAGCGGGAAAGCATTTAGTGTTTTACCATTAAGTGTTAACAGAGATCTTTTTGTAGACGCCCGTATGACCAGATTGAGGAAATTCTCCTCCATTCCTAGTGTGTTGAATGTCATAGTTTGTTTAAACAAAATACCTGAGACAGGGTAATTTATAATGAACAGAAATATACTTATCACCGTTCTGGATGCTGGGAATGGTAAGATAAGGCAGTGGCAGTTTGATGTCTGGTGAGGGTCTGGCCTCTGCTTACAAGATGGTGCCTTGAACAGTGCATGCTCCAAAGAGGAGATATGTTTTATCCTCATCTGTTAGAAGGTGGATGAGCAAAACTCCCTTTATCAGTTCCTTTTGTGATGGTATTTATCTATTCATGAGATCAGAGCCCTCATGACTCAAACCCCACCCTACCGGCCTCACCTACCAGTGATGTTGCATTGGGATTAAGTTTCCAACATATGAGTTTTGGGAGACATACACACAGTACCATTGCAAAATGCAAATGAGGTGTATTAGTCCGGTTGGGTTTCTATAATGGAATACCTGAGAACGGTTATTTATAAAGAACAGGAGATTATTTGGCTTATGATTCTGGGACAGCTGCATCTGGCGTTGGCCTCAGGCTGCTTGTATTCATGGTGGAAAGTGTCAGGCAACCAGTGGGTACAAGCAGATCACAAGGCGAGAGGAAACGAGAGAGAGAGCAGAGCCGCCCCAGTCTTTAAAACAACCAACTCTCATGGGAACTAATAGAGTGAGATCTCACTCAGGTCCTCCTCCACCAGGGAGAGCATTACTCCAGTCATGAGGGATCCACCCCTGTGAGTCAAACAGTTCCCAACACTGCCACATTGGGGATCAGATTTCCACATGAGTTTTGGCTGGGGCAACAAATCTAAACTCTATCATTCCACCCTGGCCCCCCAAAACTCACATCACTCTCACATACAAAATACAATCATTCCATCCCAACAGTCCCAAAAGTCTTAGCTTGCTCTAGCACCAACTTACAAATCTAAAGTCCAAAGTCACATCTCAGACCAAAAGCAAAAGTCCTTGCAGCTGTGAACTTGTAAAAGTCAAAAGGAAATTTATCTACTTCCAAGACACAATGGTGGAACAGACATTGGGTACACATTTCCATTCCAAAGGGTGGAATATGCCAGAAGTGTAATAGGTCCCAAAGAAGTCAAAAACCCAGCAGGGCAGATATTAAATCTTAAAGCTCCAAAACAATCTTCTTTCACTCCAAGTCCTGTATCCCGGGCACATTGTGGCAACTGGGCCCACAAAACCTCGGGCAGCCTCTTCCACAGCTCTGCCAGGACCAGCCCCCTTGGCTGTGCTGGTGCCTGCAGCTTTCCCAGGTCTGCATTGCACATGGCCAGTGACCTTACAGATCTGGGGTCCTGGCGGCAGCCCTACTGCCTTGGCTCTACTAGACATTTCCCTGGTAGGTGGTCTCTGTGGGGGCTCTGACCCCACTTTCCTGCTTGGCATTGCTCTAGTAGATGATCTCTGTGGTGGCTTTACCCCTATGGCAGGTATCTGCCTGCACCCCCAGACTGTACCATATATCCTGTGAAATCTGGGTGGAGGCTGCCACACCTCCACTGCTCTCATGTTTTTCAGGCCTGTGACTTAACAATATGTGGACGCCACCAAGGTTTCCAGCTGTGCTCTCCAGAGCAGCCACATGAGCCACACTTGGGGCTGCTTGAGGCAGGGCTGCTCTAGGCAGAGCAGCTGGGATGCACGGAGCAGAATCCAAGGGCAGTGGCACCCTATGTCTGTCCTCTGGAACAACTCAGGCTCTTAGGTCTCTGGGCCTGTGATGGGAGGGGCACCCTTCCAGACTTCTGAAATGCCTTCAGGGCCTTTCTCCCATTGTCTTGGCTACTAGCATCTGGTTGCCTCATCATGAAGCTAATGTCTTTACCAACCAGTTTACGTGCTTCACCCTTGCATTTTTCTCCTGCTCTCAGGTTCTCTACCACATAGCCAGGCTGCAATTTTTCCAAATCTTTACGCTCTGCTTCCCTTTTAAATGTGGCTTTACATCATGTCTTTGCTGCCATAACTCAGAATAGGCTGTTAAAAATAACCATGCAGCTTCCTTAATGCTTTGCCACTTAGAAATTTCTTCTGCCAAACATTCTGGTTCACAGCTCTTAAGTCTCACCTTCCACTAAGTCCAAGGGCACGGACACAGTGCAGCCAAGTTCCTTGCTATGGTGTAGCAAGGGTGATGTTTTGTCCAATTCCCAATAAGTTCCTCATTTCTATTGTCATTTCTATCCGAGACCTCATCATCCGCATGGTCTTTACTGTCCATATTTCTATCACATTCTGGTCACAATGATTTACCCATTTAACTCTAAAATGTTCCAGACATTCTCTCATCTTTTGTCTTCTTCTGAGTTCTCCAAACTCCTCCAACCTTTGCCTCCAAAGCTTCTTCTACACTTTCAGTTGTCTGTATAGCAACACACTGCTCCTTAGTACCAATTTTCTGTATTAGTCCGTCTGTGTTGCTATAACAGAATACCTGAGACTGGGTAATTTATAGAGAAAAGAGGTTTATTTGTCTTACAATTCTGGGAAAGCTGCATCTGGCATGGGCCTCATGGTGCTTCTACTCATGGTGGAAAGTGTCAGGCAGCTGGTGGGTACAAGCAGATCACATGGCAAGAGGAAGCAAGAGAGAGAGAGAGAGGAAGTGCCAGGGTCTTTTAAACAAGAGCTCTTGTGGGAAATAATACAGCAAGATCACACTCAGGACTACTTCCCCCCAGGGAGAGCATTAATCCATTCATGTGGGATCCATCCCCATGATTCAGACCGCTCCCTACACTGCCACACTGGGGATCAGATTTCCACATGAGTTTTGGCAGGGACAACATATCCAAACTCTATCATGTGGGTCCCTTTCCACAAAAATTATGAAGAATTTCATGACAGTGAGCACCGTATTAAGCAAAGTGAAAGACGCTTCTAAATGTGTAGTGTGGTATGACTGCACAGGTTGCAGATGCATGAAGCTGGCACTGGCAGAGGGAAAGGGAGAGCCGGGAAATGAGGAGAACCAGACTGTGACCTTGCACCACCTCAGGGGTGTGCCCTTTGCCATGTGCTAGGGAGATGTTGCCCTTTGGAAGTGTTCAAGCTAGTGACCCTGAAAAGAACATTCCATAAAGTTAAGCATTAAATAAGGGCAGAGGTCTAGTGTAATAGCTGTTTTCAATCCTATTGGTCTTTCAGCTGCAGCAGACATGGTCATAGCAAATGGCCACTAATCTCACCATGGTCTGGGTGCATGAGGGTGTCCAGGCTGGCATGGTGCTGATGGCTTTACAGTGGCTTAGCAAGATTTCTTCTAGGGGTTTTCAAACCTTAGGGTGTGAGTTCCAATGGAAGGTGGAGTAAATGTGTGATAAGAGGACTTGGGGGATTAGGTTTCCTTCTGTGACTCTGCCCATCACTTTAGACCCATGTCCTAGCCCACTGCCACCTCCTCATTTATGACCTGTCATGGAATCCTGGAATATCTGGGCTGATAATGACCATGAATCAGAATGCTATGCAATGATTTTAATCCCCAAATTTTAATTTCTAGTTTAGTATATAAACCTATAATCACATAATTTTCTCTGTGTTCTAATTTGAATTTCTTTATGAAAATGTGTTGGGCTGTCAATATGAATGTCCTCAAGAAAGGATGTTGTGTCAACCTTTAAAACAGTCAATTTGGGGTCTACAAGCAATCTGTTTTTGAAGACTCTACCTCGTGTTCTCTTTTAGGTATTTTTATTTCTATTGTGATATAAGTAGGTACATTTACTAATTACATTTTATGTTCTCAGAATGCTCCATTTCAGTAATATATTTCTGCCTTCTAACAATTTTATGTACCTGTGTAGCTACCACCGTATTGAAGACACGGACCACTCCATGCAGTAGCTTCCCTTGTGTCCTGCTCCATTACCTAATACCTGCCCCCAGCCTTAGGCAACCACTGACCTGGTTTCTGTCATTGAACAATAAAGTTGTCTTTCTAGAGTTTTTCTGAATGGAATCACACCAGCAAGGATGGAAACCATACATGTGTACTGTATTGTGTCTGGAGTCCTCTAGTCTTTTTGGATTCATCTGTGTTCCTGCGTGCGTCACTATTTCATTCCTTCTTAGTTCTGAGTAGTATCCCATCGCAGAGATACATCACCGTTTGCTTATCCGCTTTCCTATTGATGAACATTTAGGTTGCTCCCATTTTTTCCTATGAATAATATACCTGCTATAAATATTTGTGTACAAGTGTTTCTAAGGACATTCAGTTTCAGTTTTCTTGTTGGAAATACTTAGAAGTGAGGTTGCTTGGGCCCATGGTAGGTGTATGTACAACTTTGTAGGAAAGGAGCACACTGTTTTCCAAAGAAGTTACTATTTTACCTTCCTAACTGCGATGTGTTAGAATTCTCATTGCTCTGTGTCGTGACTGATGCTTGCTCTTGTCAGTCTTTTACATCTTATTCATTCTAGTGGGTGGGTAATGTAATTTCATCATGGTTTTTATTTGCGATTCTTTTATGACTGCTGCTGATGCACACACATTCTTGTGCTCATTGATCATATGCACATATCTTTTAAAAAAGTGTCCCTTCAAGTCCTGTGCAAATATTTATTAGGTTAGTTGTCTTCTTGTTTTTCATTTGTGAGAGTTCATTACATATTCTGCCTACAGTTTTTGTCAGATAGTTTTGCCAATATTTTGTCCTGGTGGAGTGCTTAATTTTTTTACCTTTTTCACACAATATCTTGCAAAGACCAAAAGTTTAAAATATTGATGAAGGTCAATTTATCAATTTTTGGGGATATATACTTTTGTGCCCTAAGAAATCTTTGCCCACGTGAGGTATGAAGATTGGCTGCCATGTTTTCTTCAAAAAGTTTAACCTTTTTAGTTTTTATGTTTAGGTGTATGGGAGTGTCAGAGGCGAGCACTGTCACTAGGGGACAGGTTTGAGGGATGCCTTCTCTCTGGACTCTTCTGGGTGATCTCATTGACACTTATGGCATCAATCACGGCCACATGCAGATGGTTCCAAGTCTACATGAGCAGCTCAGATCCCTCCTCAGCTGTAGACCCTGAAGCCGATGCCTCGGACATTTCCTCCTGGAATCTCCAGGCATCAGGAATGTGTGTGAGCTCCTCTGTCCCCACCGTCCTGCTCTGCCTGAGCACCTGTGTCTGATGTGACCACCATTGCCCAGATGCCTGACTCTCCCCAGGGCATCCGATGTGCACCTAGAAATTAGATGACACCAATATGGAGATAAAAAGTCACTGCATGAATTTAAGATGGGGAGAGCCCCTTTCCTGTGACAATGAAACTGTAGCAGCATATTCCCACCCTTACACTGTGATCATTATCAGGCTGCTTAATGGGCATAGGCATTTTAAAAGGGTTGGAGGAATAGCTCAGGGGCTGACGTGTTTCTCCTGTGGCTAAGCATCCCTCTCTCCTGCCCTGTATGCTCATTGCTCTCAGGGGACCATCTTCCGTGGGCAGTTGGGGATACCCTGCAGACTCGCCTTCTCTGTTTCCTTCCAGCCTGTGCCCGTCTTGGACTCCGAGTGCCCACTGGTGGTCGCATCCGTTGACTGTGTCTCCATGTGGTCTGTCCCTGAAGGAGGGGCTGTGGCTTTGATTCAGGCCCTGCCCTCTGCAGAAACATCCTGAAAATCTGACCCCTGTCAATCATCTCAGTCCTTTGCAAGAGGGATATTTCAGAAACACAAAGCTGGAGGTTCCACACCTCCTTCAATGGCTGCCCTGGCCTTCCAGGTGAGGCTCAGTCCTCCAGCTTAGTGCACAAGGCTGGGGTGGCCAGTCCTTTGTTTGGGGGTTAAATAGTGATCCCCATCCCAATAGTGTTGAAATCCTAAACCCAAGTGCCTGAGAATATGACCAATTTGGAGATAAGGTCTTTACAGGGGAGTGAAGTTAAAATGTGGTCATTAGGGTAGGCCCCAATCCAGTGCTTCTAGTGTCCTTTTATAAAAAAGAAATTTGGACACAGAGCTAGATATGTACACAGGGAAGACCACGTGAAGACACTCAAGGACTGGAGTGACGCAACCATCAGCCCGAGACCTGTGAGGGATGCCAGCAGACGCAGGAAGCTGGAGGGGGCAGGGTAGGACACCCCTAGAGCCTGCAGAGGGAGGGCCACCACACCGACACCTTGATTCGGATCCCAGTCCAGCCCCAGAGCAGTGGGAGAAGAAATGTGTGTTCCCAGCTGTGCAGTCCTCGTGCCTCATCCTGGAGCCCTGGGCCACATGTCTGCTGCTCTTTCCCTCCACCCCCTGCCATGGCCTCACACTTGCTGTCTCTGTCCAGCCCGTGCAGTTCCGTTCCCCATGTGTTTCCTGCCACTCCATGCTCTGTGCAGGCGTTGGGGTTTCATGGCATGTGAGAGTGAGGGTTGGGGGCTCGGTGTGCACCCCCTCTGCCCGCCCTTCTGGAAAAACCCACATTGGTGGGCGACTCATGCATGGCTGCCACGCTTCCTTCATTCCTCCTCCCACAGGCTCTCCGGTGTCTGGAGACGCTGCCCTGTGCATTGGGCGAACATTTTGCAGAGGTTGTCAGTGCTATCTGTGGGAGCACTGGTGTGACAGCGACTTCTCTATGACCAGAGCCAACGTGTTTGTAGGTGAACTTTAAGATTGTTTTGGGTCAATGAGATTTAGTTTGGCCTTACGTCAAAACTGTAGCTTACAATGGGACAAAATCAAGATGTTACAAAGTCAAACCTTTGTTGTGTGCCTCTTCCCCTGTTCTAGTCTAGATTGTTGCCTCTAACTGGAGCATGGCAAAGTCCGGTGCCTTTCGGTCCTCCGAGGATGCTGAGTCTTCCTGCTTGGCATGTGACACCCAGTGAGGTTTGGCTATGGACAGGCAGATCCTCAAAATTAGGAGAGCTGGAAACGTTGCCCTGGTGCCACCCTTCCCCTGCGTCCACGGCAGGCACTGCTGTCCCAGTAAGCGGCAGCCGAGTTCTCAGCAGAAGGAAGGGACCCGACTCCAGGAACTTGCTGCTTCTACCGCGAGATAAGGTGGTGGCTGGAAACACAAATGCCAGATTACGTCACTACTGAGCCCAACAGCAGCTGTAGTAGCAACAACCTTAATGTCCTGCTGTCCCAGCCGTCCTGTTCTGGCCCCTCTTATGCTTTCACATGCTCTAGTTAATCGAGGACATGGGCGGTCTCCAAATACAGATGAGAGTTATTTTGTTTGGCTCTTGGTAGACGTGACTGTGTGATGGAAATGAAAGGATTTGACCAGTGGGTAGGAGGACAGAAACTGAGCCTTTGTATAAACATACATTATGTCACTGGACACAAACAGGAGCCAGAAAAAGAGCAGAGAGCTGCTGTTGGGGGGGAAGTAAGAGAACTAGGATTCTGGAGCCAACCTACATGAAAGGGTTAAAGCCAAGTGCTCCCTGCAGAGTGTGCTGCTGGTGAGCCCTGGGTGCATCTTGGCATGCACATATCTTCCAACTGTCCTGTCAAGGTGGATCTCTAGTGGGGGTAACTTCCTCCCCAAGGGAAGATTCAGCCTCACCTGCAGTGGTGGACTGAGCCGGGATTTGTCAACAAACCCCAGGAATGGTCCGTGTAGGTGGGTTGTTAATTTTATTTTAGCTTTGCAGAGGTCTCAGAGGGTTCAAACATGATAGGAGAATCCTCTGGCATTGTAACAGACAAGCAGCAATGCCTGGGCATGGCAGAGACCCTTGTTGACAGCAACCCCACTGCCAGGGAAGAGGTGAGAGTTAAGAGCCTTGCAATGTGTCCTTGGAACCTGCAATGCCAGTCCCTTTCTGGAAAAGGAGGCTTTGGTAGACTGACGATAAAACTCAAATATTTCCTGAGACAAATTCCCAAAATACAAGGCTTATTTAATTTATTTTCCTTTTCATTTCTTTGATTCCTCTAATGCAGAATTGTTGCTTAATGATAGTGCCTGTAATCTCACATTGCAGTACACGCATGATCTTTCCACAAGGCAAGGTCACAACCTACTCTTGTCTGGAAACCACACAAGTAGGTATCTCAGCAAGTGCTTCTCAGTTATCATTATTACTATTGTTCTTCTGAGTAGATCATTGGCAGTGAGTGTAATTTTCTATTCATGTGTGAATACATGGCCTCTCGTGGGGCTGGTTTTGTGCCTGTACTTCTTCCTCCTGCTGGATCACACGGGCTTAGGATCCAAGCAATGGGATTGCTCTGTGCTGCAGTTACACGATGGCTCCTGCAATTGTGACCAGCCCCCTTCCTGTTTGTGTACGTCTGGTGCTGACCAGTGGCCTGGCCAAGGAAGGCAAGCTGCTGGTGGTACCCCTGGAGGGGAGCTGCTGGTTTACCATGAGTTTGATTGTGTAGAAACTCATGCACAGAGAGCACGAGTTGTTCTTATTCACAGCAGCAGTGAGTTGGCACCTGGGAAAGATGACTGAACTGTACAGAAAAGACTTATTCAAACTCTTACGCTCTGGAAGATTTGGGCAATGAGTTTATGGTTTTTGCCAACAATGAATGGAAAACTCAAGGAGAAATTTTATTTTTTATATTAATGAGCTCACACAAGAGTATTTTTGAACTTTTGTTTTCACATTGTAGGTGCTTATTTAACGATAGGAAATTAGTCGAATACTTATAAGTGAGTTCTTTTGATCCATTGCTCCTTTATCCATTTGACATTTGTGGCTTGATTGTTGCCAAACATTTTTCACTCCTGTCTGTGGGCTTTGCCATTGGAATATTTTGCCATCATTCTGAAGAAGGTATGCAGAGTCCCGGTCCTCTTATTGACGTTCCAATAGGTTTCTCAGGGTTCTCAGATGTCATGACCTTCAAGGAGAGTACGGAACCACATTTTCCACTTGGTGGAGCAATTATTTTGCCCCATTCTTTTCAAAAGTGCTTTGGACATTGCCCCTGAAATTCACCGAACACCTGTGACAGCATCTGATCTCTTCAGCCACACATCCATTTGGTTGTTACGAACTGACATTGTTTTCAAATATCCCAGACATGGGATGCCCAACATGTTCTTTGTCAGTGGCATCAACTGCAGTTCCTGCAAGCTACTGCCTCAGGTGAGTTATCCCTCCTTTAGCACACGAAGAATAATCTGGCCTGGACCTTGAACAGAGAGATTCCTTACTGAGGTGTGATTTGTCATTTATAGGTGTCACAGTTGGTATTTGTTTTTGGTTTAATGACTTTAGTACCAATCCATTTGATTGTGGGCTGGCACATTTTCTAAAGCTGCCCTCATTGACATGTATGTGTATACCATTGGCATAACTGTATTTCATCTTCAGGCTGCATTTTGAATACTGTTTTTAGAAATATACTGAAAAACACATGAAGAAATGAAATCTCCCTTTTTGGTAATCCTGTGCTACCCCTGCAGGGAAAAGCTCTTAACATTTTCCAATGTTCTGAATTTTTTGGTGTTTGTTGTACCTTCTCCCACCTATTTTATGAAAATAAAATCTAGTGTCTGGCTGGACATATTATTCTTCCCTTGCATTTTCCTCTTGCCTGTTGATCATAGATGTGTTCATAGGCCAGCACGCCACAGATGTGACTCGCTCTCTCAACAAGTGCATAGAAGTCTTATTCTGAATGCACTGTTGTTTTTTCAACCAACAAGTATTGAAACAGGCTTTTTCCATTTTTTGCTTTTATGACAGGAGTGTACTTACATTCTTAGTTACTTCTTCACTTTCATGTATTTCCATATTCTTGTTCTTATCTCAATGGCCAGAGTCCTCGGAATAGGGTTGCTGGGATAAATGGTATGCACATATTAGATTTTAATAAATTTGACAAGTTACTTTCAAAATATTGAGGATTCTCACAGTTTGGTCATCAGTATATGAGAGTTTTAGTTTTTCTATACCCTCCTCAGCTTCAGATGTTGGGAAGCATTTAAATTTCATTTTCTGGGCAAAATAATTCTGTGTAGCTGCTTCAATTTTTCTTTTCTTTCTATGGAAATATGAGCCTATGTAATTCACTAGAGAAAATGCAGATGCCCAGTATGTCAATATATCTATTTCTGGTCTTTCATTTGTCCTCTTGTGAATTACATATTCACATTCTTTAACCATTTTTTATAGGGCTGTTTGGTTTTTTATGACTAACTGCTATAATCCTCTCAAGTATTAGGAATATTAACAGTTAGTTTTTCACATGTGCTGGAATTCTTTCTTTCTTGGGTCTTCTTCCTCTTGTGCCATACAGGATTTTCACTTTTGGGGAGTAAATTGTGAACTTTTTCTTTAATGGTTTCTGTGTTTTGACTTTGTTGGGTCTTCCCCAGTGTGAAATATAGAAACACATTTTCAATATTATTTTTTAATATTTTTAATTCTTTTAATGTTGACAGTATTTTTTACAGTGAGAACTTCAGTCTATACGGTGTAAGGATCTTAATTTTTTCTCTTCTCAATGGATAGTTCATTGTCCCAACACCATTTAGTAAAGATCCATTCTTCAGTCATCGAATGGAAATATATGTTCATCATATTTTAAATTTCACTATTTCTTTACATCTGCCTATGATCTCACAATTTTTTCCCACTAACTTATCTATCTATTCATGCACCAGTACAACATTTTGATTTTATGAGCTCTGCAGTAAGTTTGAATGTAGGGAGGGCAAACCCTATACTTGCTGTTCTTTTCTTTTAAATTTTCTTGGTATTCTTAAAACTTATTATGTTTTATAAAATTTAAATTGTTTTGTCTAGTTTCAAAAAATAAAAACAAATCCTTAGGGCTCTGCTAATATTAAATTAAATGTCACTTAATTCTGGAAAGATTGGCATGCTTTTGCTCTTAAGTGTTGCTATTCAAAAATATGTATCCCTTTTTATTTATTCATATTTTGTTTTATGTCCTTCAATAAAATTTGTTCTTTATATAAATATTTTACCTTTGTTGTTAAAATTTATGCCCAGGCATGTTCTTATATTTGAAACTACTGTGTGAAGGGCAATTTTTCCACTTCTATTTCATACTGGTTATTGGTAAGTAAAATACATTAAAATTAAAGTAAATTAGTTTTTACACATTTATCTTATATGTAGCCATATCACTGATTTCTCTCATTAGTTTGTAAGATTTATTAGGTGTACAGTATCATCTGCAAATAATTCCCTGCTGAAATGTTTATACCACTTACTTTGCTTTATTGGAGCATATACCTGCAAAACATTATTGAATAACATGGCTATTGAAGCCACCTTACTGAGATTCGGTCACTTGTGATTAAAAAAGTCTTGACAAATACAAGGAGAGATTCTTCGGAAATGCACAGTCACTATATTCGGGTGAAACACATGGTGTGTTATGTCAGTCTATTATTTTATTAGAAACAGACTATGCATTTTCAGTGGCTCCTTCACCTCTCTTCCTCGGGCTTCTCCTTTCTTGGGCCCCAGCATGTGTGCAGTGCCAAAGGTGTGGCCTGGCAGGCCTCAGATGAGCAGGTTCTGGTGTGTGTGACTAGCTCTGGGCGAGACTGTTCTCATGATTCTAGGAACTTCCTCTCACTGGGACAGCCTAGATTCCACATCGAGAAGTGTGTGTAATCTGCGTAGCTACTCCTTGAAATTGTCTGAAGTGTGGACAGTCTGTGGCAGGGAGGCTTTAAACATTGGGGTCTGCACTAACCCTGGTTAGTGTCAGAATTGGATTGAGGGCCGAGCCCGTGGCGCACTTGGTAGAGTGCGGCGCTGGGAGCGCTGCGACGCTCCCGCCGTGGGTTCGGATCCTATATAGAACTGGCCGGTGCACTTACTGGCTGAGTGCCGGTCATGAAAAAGGACAAAAAAAAAAAAAAAAAAAAAAAAAAAGAATTGGATTGAACCCAGCTGGTGCTGGAAAATTGGTCAGTGAGGGAGAAAATCTGCACACATGTGGTCTCAGAAGTGTGGTTCTGTGTTGTGAAGGTAGAGTCCTTTCTTAAAAAAAAGGCATTTGCTTTCCTTGTACACGTGTAAATAGAGCTGATGACCAACTTCTCAAAACAGAACTCCTGGTGCTTTAAGTGTCCCCATTTCCTCACTGAATCCCACCAGCTGAAAGGAAAATGAAGTGTGAGAATTCAGTGCATAGGCAAACAACAGCTAGTTCATTCATTACAGAAACATTCACTGAGGTCTGTTAAATGCCAAGCATCCTTCTAGACACTGGGGATCCAGCAGAGAACAAGACAACATAGTCTCTGCCCTCAGGGTGCTCCCATTAATTGGACAAGACTCATAATAAATAAACAATAGGTTAGATGGTGAAGAATAAGTTGGGAAGGGGTTTCAGAGTGATGGGCTGGGCTATTTCTTAAGGTGTTGTTCAGGGCAGATCTCTTTCAGATGACACTGACCAAACCTGGAATGAAAGGAGTTCTAAGCCATGTGGACGTCTGGGGCAGAGTTGACATCCTGGGTTTTATTATCATCTAGAGCAGCAGTTGGGACACTATAACACTTGGGCCAATCTAACCTGCTCCTTATTTTACCAATAAAGTTCTATTGGAACACAGACATGCCCTTTTGTTCATTGTTGTCTGTGGTTGCTCTTCTGCTACAATGGTAGAGTTGAGTCATTACCAAAGCAATCAAATGGCCTGCCTAACCTGAAATATTTATTATTTCATCCTTTACAGAAAAAGTTTTCTAATCTGTAATGTAGAACAGAGGTTCTCATAGTGCGTCCAATCCCTGAGACACTTTTTGGTGTATGTGAGGTCCAACTATGTTCATAATCATACTAAGATATTATTTGCCTTTTCCACTCTCATCTTCTCATGAGGGTAGAGTAGTGTTTTCAGAGGCTACATGCTGTGTGAGGTTGAAGGAAGAAGCGCATAGGAGATTGGCTCTCACCTAGAAAGCCAGACATTGAAGGGACTTGCAAAAATGTAGAAGAGTGTCACTCTTCTGACTCGTTTTTATTAATTTTGTAAAACATAGTAGGTGACAAGATGCTAGCAGCTCCTTGGTTGGAAGCCACTGGCTTAGTATGAAGGATATAGTGAGCTTCTCAGTGTTGGTGGCAATAATTTGTGGTGTTGGCACCAGAAATCTATTTGCTTTTCTGAGAATCCCCATAGCATACAAGATAAGTATATCCTGTGCTGTATGATCAAAAAGAGATGGAGAACTGTTACGGCTCCTTTGGAAACCATCACTTTGCTGGACACCATTTCTGACTGCTGTTCTGAAGCAGTGAGGAATAGCTGACTGTTGCAGACATGTATTTCATCAGCTTCCAGAGCCTCCCGAAGGATGCAGCCACCCTGAACTTCCTCGAGGAGAGCAAGTTTGATGCTCTTTCACAGACCCAGCCTTACAGTGTGGTGTTGTCCTGGTGGAATACCTGGTCCGGCCCTCGGTGACCTCCTCAGGGGCATCCTGTGCTCCTCACCCTGTTAGAGCCATGCACACCTTGGAGCCCTGTCACGGCCACATCTGTGGCTCTGGAAATGAGCAGATCCTCTGTGCCCAGCCTGAGCTAGGTCTAGGAAACCTCCCTCTCTGGCCCCAGGGATCCTTCCCGGGTCCCCATTATATTAGCAGAGTAAGAACAAAGGTGTAGGGGCTACAGGCTTGGATTGGAGTCCAGCCATGTGGCTGGGGCAGGTGGTAGCTTATTTCTGAGTGTTCATTTCTCCCTCTGTGAAATAGCAGCACACAGGAAGTTATGGCAGGGGCAGGTAAGGTCAAGGTCATGGGAGATCTCTGAAAATGTAAACGCAGCAGAAGTTGGACTTCAGGCTATAATAATAGGATTGAGGACAGTCAGACAGGAAGGTCTCTCACTCAGTAGAGCAAACTGAACCTTCTAGAAGTTGAGTGAACTGCCTGAGGCCACAACTGCTGCAGCTGGTGGAGGCACTAGCCTGTATGGGGAACCTTCCCTGTGCATGACCTTGGGGCTTTAATGCTCTGCTCTAACCAATTAGAGTCGTTTTTTATAACTCAGAAATTTTGATGATGGGATGATACTCTCATCTAGTAGGTATCAGCAGGTGTTGCTGTTAAAAACCCTGCAATGCATGAGAAATATCCACCCACCCACCCACTTCCAGGATAGAACTATCTGGCTCCAAATGTCAATGTTGCTGAAGCTGAGAATCTCTGATCTGAATAAATTCCGAGTATCAGTGGTATCTACCCAGCAAGACCCCCAGCCAGCTGTTATGGGGGTAGCAAGGATCCTCTGAGCTCATTTCATTTTCCTAAAGGGGTTTCTAAAAGTAATGCTCGTTCAAGCTGAGATGTCAACATTTCTTGGTTGAGCTAAGGTTTGATTTTAGGTAAGTCATGGTGACAAAACGTCAAAATGCCAAATCATTCTTAGTAGACACTTTATAAAATAAATGGCTTAGGTCAATGACCACAGTGCCTCTAATGTTCATTTCTCTTTCACAACCCTGTGTTTATCTTTGTAACTGGTTATCTTGGAGATTACCAGACATGTGGAACAATTGGCAGCATTTGTTAGTAGTTAATTATTTAAAGAGTGGCTAAAAGCCAGAGTTAAAAAAATACATTCAACATGAGTATCTAAATGACTAGAAAGTTCGCTGATTAACTAACTCTAGGTGAATGACATTAGATATATATATATTTTTTGATCTGCTGGACGGTACAGGGAACCATCCTGGATGGATCTTGGTGTTATCAAAAGTGGGTTTTTAAAACCCACTTTATTGAGGTATAATTCACATACCAATAAAATTCACTCATTTCAGTGTTTTTTATTATACTCACTGATTTGTGCAACCATTAACACGTTCAATTTTGGAACATTTTCAGTCATCTCCGAAGTATACCCATTCCTATATCACTCCTCCTTCCTTCCTGCCCTCACCCCCTGTCCCCATGTATCTTTCTGTCTCTATGGATTTGCCTACTCTGCATATTTTGTAGAAATGGAATCACACAATATGTGGCTCATTTTTTTCTCTTAAGATTTTCATGGTTCAACCGTGTTATAGGATAACTGTTGATTGTTCTATAATATTCCATTCTGTGGATAAACCACACTATATGTATCTACTCATTAGGTGATGGACGTTTAGGTCATTTCCACTTCTTGCTTATGATGAATAAAGCTGCTGTGAGCACTCGTGTATAAGTTGTGTGGACATCTGTTTTAAATTCTCTAGGTGTGCAATTGCTGGGTTGTGTGGTAACTGGAAGGTTAATCTTTTGAGGAACTGCCAGACTGTATTTCAAAGTGTCTGAACTGTTTATCTTTATTGTGATAAAATGCACACAGAACAAAATTTACCATTCTGAATCTTGCAGTTCAGTGGCATTATTACACTCGCAACGTTGTGCACTATCACCACTCTCTTGCTCGAGAACATTCTTCACCCCTATAAAAACTCACATGCCTCGAAAGCAGTCATTACTCATGCTCGCCTCCCCTGCCCTGGGCAACCCCAACCTGCTCTCTGTCTCTATGGATTTGCCTTTTGTGGATATTTCATGAAATGGAAATCATACATGATGTGGCCTTTTGTGTCTGCCTTCTTTACTTAGCATGTTTCAAGGTTCACCCTCGTTTTAGCATGTTTCAGTATTTTATTGGTTTTTATAGCTGACAATATTCCATTGTCTGAACATCCCACATTTTGTTTATCCATTCATCAGCTGATGGACATTTGGGCTGCCACTTTTTGGCTACTGTGAATAGTGCTACTATGGGCACTTGTGTACAAGTTTTTGTTTGATGACATTTTCACTTCTTTGGGGTATATACCCAGGAGTGTAACTGTTGAGTCATATATTAAATCTTTGTTTAAACTATTGAGGAACCAATAAAGTGTTTTTCGCAGTGGCTGCCGCATTTCACATTCCTACTAGCTGTGTATGAGGGTTCCACTTTCTCCACATCTTTACCAACACTTGTTTTTTTTTTTTTTCATTTTTTTCAAAAAAGTATAACTATCCTAGTAGGTGTGAAGTGCAGTCTCATTGTTTTTATTTCCATCTCCCTAATGACTATTGATTTTCACCGCCTTTTCACATACTTATTGCTTTTGTATATTTTCTTTGGGGAAATGTCTATTCATGTCCTTTGTGCATTTTAAAATTGTTTTTGTTGTTGTTGAATTATAAGACTTGTTTACTCTTCTGGACACAAGTTGCTTATCAGATATATGGTATATACTTTTTTAATTTTGTGGCTGTTTCTTTCTGTTTTTTCTTTTTTGTTTTTTTTTTTTGAAGGTGAGTGGTATGGGGACCCGAAACCTTGACCTTGGTGTTTGTATTAGTCCGTTTCTTTTGCTTATAACAAAATACCTGGAACTGCATAATTTATAAAGAAACAATATTTATGGCTTTCAGTTTCAGAGGCTGGGAAGTCCACAGTTCGGGGAACACATCTGGTGAGGTTCTTGACCTGGTGGTGATTACAGCGACTCAGGGTACACATGGTGAATATGGTAGAGCAGAGAGACCGAGTAACCTCCTCATTTACTCTCCTTTTAAAGCCACCAGAACCACTCCCATTAGTACAAGAATTGATTGATCCATTCATGAGGGTTCAGTCATCACAAGCTAGTCACCTCTTCAAGGTCCCCCCTTTCTATTACCATAATAGGATTTCCTGACCTCAAGAGTTACAGTGGGGAAAAGATTTGGGAGGACATTCAACCCAAGGCAGTATTATGAGCACCATGCTCTAACCACGTGAGATAACTGGCTCGCACTCGTTCACTTTTCTGACGGTGTCTTTGAAGCACAACGGTTTTAAATTAGATTAAGTACAATTGCTCTAGTTTTTCTTTTGTTGATTGTGCTTTTGGTGTCATATTTTAAAAATATGGCCAAATCCAGGGTCAGGAAGATTTATATCCATGTTTTCTCCTAAGAATTTAATAGTTTTGGCTCTTATATTTAGGTCTGTGATTCACTTTGAGTTTATTTTTGTGCATGGTAGAAGGTAAGGGTCCACCTTATTTTTCGTTTCTTTTTTTTCTTTCGTTCTTTTTTTTTTTTTTTTGACTGATTTATAATGAGTTTTCCTAGCACCATTTGTTGAAAAGGCTGTACTTTCCCCTTTGAATTGTCTTAAGTCTCTTGGAGAATTTCATTTGCCTGTAAATGTGAGGGTTTATTTCAGGACTCTCCATTCTATTCCATTGATTTATGTGCCTGTCTTTATTGCCAGTATCTCACTTTCTTGATTCCTACAGCTTTGTAGTAAGGTTGAAATTGGGAAGTTTGGATCCTCTAAAGTTGTTAATCCTTTTCAAAATTATTTTAACTATTTTGGGTACTTTGAATTCCCATAGGAATTTTAGGATTCGTGTGACAAGTTTTGTAAAAAATGCCAGATGGAATTTTGATAGTAATTGTGTTGAATCTGTAGATTAATTTGAGGGATATTGCATCTTAACAATAGTAAATCTTCTGATTCATGAACACAGGAGATTTTTCTGTTTATGTAGGTCTTCTGTAATGTCAGTCAATATTGTTTTTCACTTTTCATTGTAAAGTCTCTCACTTTAAACAAATTAAATCTATTTCTAAGTATTTTATTTTATTTGATGCTATTTCCAATGGAATTGTTTTCCCTTTCTCTGTTTCTTTTACTTTTTTCTTTTTCTTTTGTTTTTGGTGTCTGTCCAGTATGGGGATCTGAACACTTCATCTTGGTGTTACACTGGAATTGTCTTCTTAATTTTAACTTCGGACTCTTCATTTTTAGTGTATAGAAACACAATCCATTTTTTAAATATTGAACTTGTACGCTGTAAACTTGTTATATTCGTCTATATGTTCTAATTATTTTTTAGTGGATTTCTTGAGACTTTCTATACACAGATCATGTCATTTACCAATAGACATAGCTTTACTTCTTTGTCCCCAAACTGGATGAAGTTTATGTCTTTTTTTTTTTTTTTTTTTTTTGTCTAATAGCGTTGTCTAGAACCTCTAGGACAATGTTGAATAGAAGGGGAAGAGAGGACACCCTTTTCTTGTTCCTGATCTTAGCGGGAAAGCATTTAGTGTTTTACCATTAAGTGTTAACAGAGATCTTTTTGTAGACGCCCGTATGACCAGATTGAGGAAATTCTCCTCCATTCCTAGTGTGTTGAATGTCATAGTTTGTTTAAACAAAATACCTAAGACAGGGTAATTTATAATGAACAGAAATATACTTATCACCGTTCTGGATGCTGGGAATGGTAAGATAAGGCAGTGGCAGTTTGATGTCTGGTGAGGGTCTGGCCTCTGCTTACAAGATGGTGCCTTGAACAGTGCATGCTCCAAAGGGGAGATATGTTTTATCCTCATCTTTCAGATGTTGGATGAGAAAAACAAAGTCCCTTTATCAATTCCTTTTGTGATGGCATTTTGAGCCCTCACGACTCAAACCCTTCCCTAATGGCCTCACCTACCAATGCTGTTGCATTAGGACTGAGTTTCCAACACATGAGTTTTGGGAGACATACACACAGTACCATTGCAAAACGCACATGAGGTGTATTGCTCCGTTTGGGTTTCTAGAATGTAATACCTGATAACGGGTTATTTATAAAGAAAGGAGGTTCATTTGTCTTACAATTCTGGGACAGCTCTATCTGTCCCGGGCCTCACACTGCTTCTACTCATGGTGGAAAGTGTCAGGCAACCAGTGGGTAAAAGCAGATCATATGGCAAGAGGAAGCAAGAGAGAGAGAGGAAGTGCCAGGGTCTTTTAAACAACAGCTCTTGCAGGAACTAATAGAGCAAGATCGCACTCAGGACTCCTTCCCCCCAGGGAGAGCATTAATCCATTCATGAGGGATCCATCCCCGTGATTCAGACCGCTCCCAACATTGCCACATTGGGGATCAGATTTCCACATGAGTTTTGGCAGGGACAACATATCCAAACTCTATCATGAGGGTCCCATTGTACAAGAGTTATGAAGAATTTCACGAGTATGACAGCACAGTATTAAGCGAAGTGAAAGACGCTTCTAAATGTGGGGTGCGGTGTGACTGCACAGGTTGCAGATGCATGAAGCTGGCCCTGACAGAGGTTAAGGGAGAGCTGGGAAAGCAAGAGAAGCAGGCTGTGGCCTTGTACCACCTCAAGGGTGTGCCCTATGCCATGTATTAGCGAGATGGTACCCTTTGGAAGTATTCAAGCCAGTGACCCTGAAAAGAACATTCCTTAAAGTTAAGCATTGTGTAAGAGCAGTGACAGCTGGTCTCATATTTGCAGCCTCCAGAACTGGTGTTTAGGACACCCGGTCTGTGGTACTTTGTGAGGACAACCATAGAATCCAAATCACTGGAGTGATGTATTGTAAGGCCGAACATGCTCTACAGGAATCAGGTTCCTGCGGCTAGAGCCACCTTCTCTATGTTTCAGCCTCTGGCTGGTCCAGTTGCTGACATCCGAATGCCCTGTCACCCTGCTGCCTTCTCACTGTTTATAGTTCCTGATTTTCTTGCATCTTTTATTTTTCCACCTTCTCTTCTGTCCCCCTTTCTTCCTGTTCTACTTCCCTCATTCACAGGGCAGGGCTGGGTCGTCCACTCATTAAGATTTTTCAGGAACTGCTTTTTGACTACCATAGTGGCCCTCTGTTCATACCACAGAACTCAGCTGCCTGATTAGAGACAGAGGAGCCCCACTGAGGGACCTGTCCTGGCCCACACGAGGATTAATGTGGCTCATTTTTGCGTGATCCCTGGTGGAAGTAGTGATGCAACTACAATTTAACAGTTAATGCTTCCTTTCTGTTTTGAGAAAAGTTGACCAGAAAGCGGAAAAGCACTGACAGCTGTTCATCCATGGACATGAACAAGGAGAAGGGGCCCAGAAAGTTCACATTAGAGGGCTGTGGGCACAGGGGTCCCTCCAGGTTGTCCTCACACTGGTGCTGTGACTCTTCAGAGAGGGACAGGCAGATGGGTAGAGACGAAGAGAACAGTAAACCTAGAGGCTCAGGTGATAGTTGATGAGGGGCTTAATTGGTTGAAGTTATCTGTGTGCTTGAACATGGTTAAATATTAATTTAGGTTATTTTATATTGTATTCTGAGCAAGGGTGAATTAGCAGGGTGTGTGAAAAGCAGAGGGTGGTTTAGGGAATAGATCTAGTAGGCCTGTGGTGTAGGGCATGTAAACTACTCATTATTGTTGTTATTTCAGCTCCCTACAGGATGGCGTACCGTCTTGGTGCATATTTATAGGTAACTATTGGCCTATCTGTAAAACACATACTTACATATTTCCTACAGAATGTGCAAAGGCTTTTGAAAGCATAGCTTAGTGGATATTCCTGTCAGAAGGCTCTGAGGAACAAACAAGGAATGTCCTTTCTCAGGGTGACCTCTGGGCTCCCAGCTGTGCCTGAGTGGGAGAGTCCAGTGATGCCACTCCCACTTCCACCTACATGAGTGACACTCTGATCGCAGCCTCACCCACTGCCTCTGCCCAAAGACAGACTAAGACACCTCAGAGGCTGCCCGCATTTCTGCCCATACTGGCCCTTGGAGAAGCCCCTTGGCCACCCAGCTGGTGGATGCTGATGTGAGAACCTCAGAGGCTGGGCCACGAGGCAGCCTCAGATGTTCTGTAACCACATATGCCAGCCCCACCAGGGCCTCCTGATCACCCCTGTGCACCTTGTCATCTGCCCCCAACAGTTCTGCTTGTGCCAAATCCTCACTGGTGCCTCTGCACCCTTCTGTGTGCCTCTTGGGTCCTCACTTCCTCCCCAGGTCTCATACAGTCTTACATGAGAAAAGAGGCTTTCTTTTGAAGCCTTCTCTTCCATAGGAGAGCAAATCCGGGACAGGTGCGAGGACACTCTCTACATTGTCCTTCTTGCTGCTAGGTCAGCTCCCTCCATCCCGTGGCTAACCTCATTTCCTTCTGGGAGGCTCAAGTGTCAAATACCTCAAGTTTAGAGGAGAATTTAGCTTCACATTTCATGAATGAAGAGCTATTGGAGTGTTTTTCATAGAGCAAAAGAATTCTATGATAAATCTTCACCTCTTCCACTTGCAAGGCAAAAGACTGCTCCAAGCTTCGAGAGGATGGGCTTCTCCTCTCCTAATTAGGGCAGCACAGTCATCATAGCTAAATCACGGCCACAGCTCTGGCTCCAGGAATGAGCACATACTCAGTGTTCAGCCCAAGCTAGGGTTGGGAAGACTCACCTTTTATCCCCAGTGATCCCTCCCGTGTCCCCATTATATTAGCAGACCAAGATCACTGGGGTAGGAGCTATAGGCTTGGATTGGAACCCAGATGTGTGCTTGTGGCACATGGTGGCTTCTGAGTTTTCATTTCTCCCTCTGTGAAATAAACACCACACAGGAAGTCATGGTAGGTGCAGGTGAGGTCAAGTTCACAGGCGAACTCTGAAAACTGCAAATGCAGCACAAGTGAGACAGGGTTTTTTACATTTAGAACAGCAGGATTGAGGGCCATCAGGCCAGATATAGTTCTTTTCTCTCTCAGTAGAATGAGAACCTCAGAGGTGAGCAAAGCCCTTCTAGGTGTGGAGTGCAGTGTGACTGCACAGGTCGCACATGCATGAAGCTGGCCCTGGCAGAGGGAAAGGGAGAGCTGGGAAATCAAGAGACACAGGTTGTGACCTTGCACCACCTCAAGGGTGTGCCACCATGTGCTAGGGAGATGGTGTCTTTTGGAAGTGTTCAAGCCAGTTACCCTGAAAAGAACATTGTATAAAGTTAAGCATTAAATACGGGCGGAGGTCTAGTGTAAAGCTGTTTTCAATCCTATTGGTCTTTCAGCTGCAGCAGATGTGGTCATAGCAAATGGCCACTAATCTCACCATGGTCTGGGTACATGATGGTGTCCAGGCTGGCATGGTGCTGATGGCTATACAGTGGCTTAGCAAGATTTCTTCTAGGGGTTTTCAAACCTTAGTGTGTGAGTACCGATGGAAGGTGGAGTAAATGCATGATAAGAAGACTTGGGGGATTATTTTTGCTTCCGTGACTCTGCCCATCACTTTAGACCCATGTCCTAGCCCACTGCCACCTCCTCATTCCTGACCTGTCACGGAATCCTGGAATATCTGGGCTGATAACGACTATGAATCAGAATGCTATGCAATGATTTTAATCCCAAATTTTAATTTCTAGTTTAGTATATAAACCTATAATCACATAACTTTCTCTGTGTTCTAATCTGAATTTCTTTATGAAAACGTGTTGGGCACCCAATATGAATGTCCTCAAGAAAGGATGATGTGTCAACCTTTGAAACAATCATTTTGGGGTCTACAAGCATTCTGTGTTTGAAGACTCTACCTCGTGTTCTCTTTTAGGTATTTTTATTTCTATTGTGATATATGCAGGTACTTTTAAATTTAAACATCAGATAAAAAAAATATCAGGATGTGAATGAAAGATTATTAGAATTAGGTCTTTGGCTGTTAATGTTTCTAGTAATTTGTAGGCCTTTGTGTGGATGAGTTTTCTCTTTATTCACTCAGGAAAGTTGGATTTTTTTTTCTTTTCTTTTCTAATTACATTATATGTTGTCAGAATGCTCCTTTTCAGTAATATATTTCTGTCCTCTAACAATTTTATATACCTGTGTAGCTACTACCACAGTGAAGACATGGACCACTCCATGAGCCAGTAGCTTCCCTTGTGTCCTGCTCCATTACCTAATACCTGCCCCCAGCCTTAGGCAACCAGTGTCCTGGTTTCTGTCATTGGACAATAAAGTTGTCTTTCTAGAGTTCATCTGAATGGAATCACACCAGTGAGGATGGAAAACGTGCATGTGCACTGTATTGTGTCTGGAGTCCTCTAGTCTTTTTGGATTCGTCCATGTTCCTGCGTGCGTCACTATTTCATTCCTTCTTATTTCTGAGTAGTATCCCATCGCAGAGATACATCACCGTTTGCTTATCTGCTTTCCTATTGATGGTCATGTGGGTTGTTTCCAGTTTTTCCTATGAATAATATACCTGCTATAAATATTTGTGTGCAAGTGTTTCTAAGGATATTCGGTTTCAGTTTTCTTGTTGTAAATACTTAAAATTGGGGACGCTGGGGCCCATGGTAGGTGTATGTACAACTTTGTAGGAAAGGAGCACACTGTTTTCCAAAGAAGTTTCTATTTTACCTTCCTAACTGCGATGTGTTAGAGTTCTCATTGCTCTGTGTCGTGGCTGACACCTGCTCTTGTCAGTCTTTTACATCTTATTCATTCTAGTGGGTGGGTAGTGTAATTTCATCATGGTTTTTGTTTGCAATTCTTTTATGACTGCTGCTGATGCACACACATTCTTGTGCTCATTGATCATATGAACATATCTTTTAAAAAAGTGTCCCTTCAAGTCTTGTGCCAATTTTTATTAGGTTAGTTGTCTTCTTGTTTTTCATTTGTGAGAGTTCATTACATATTCTGCTTATAGTTTTTGTCAGATAGGTATCGCCAATGTTTTGTCCTGGTGGAGTGCTTAATTTTTTTTCCTTTTTCACACAATATCTTGCAAAGACAAAAGTTTAAAATATTGATGAAGGTCAATTTATCAATTTTTGGGTATATATACTTTTGTGCCCTGTCTAAGAAATCTTTGCCCACGTGAGGTATGAACATTGGCTGCCATGTTTTCTTCAAAAAGTTTAACCTTTTTAGTTTTTATGTTTAGGTGTATGCGTGTGGCAGAGGCGAGCCGGTCACTTGGGGGCAGGTTTGAGGGATGCCTTCTGTCTGGAGTCTTTCTGGGGTGATCTCTTTGACACCTGTGGCATCAATCACGACCACATGCAGATGGTTCCAAGTCTACA
This sequence comes from Cynocephalus volans, assembly GCF_027409185.1. NCBI lineage: Eukaryota > Metazoa > Chordata > Mammalia > Dermoptera > Cynocephalidae > Cynocephalus > Cynocephalus volans. Next base: position 295,544,493 of record NC_084460.1, read on the forward strand.
TGAGCAGCTCAGATCCCTCCTCGGCTGTAGACCCTGAAGCCGATGCCTCGGACATTTCCTCCTGGAATATCCAGGCATCAGGAATGTGTGTGAGCTCCTCTGTCCCCACCGTCCTGCTCTGCCTGAGCACCTGTGTCTGATGAGACCACCATTGCCCAGATGCCTGACTCTCCCCAGGGCATCCGATGTGCACCTAGAAATTAGATGACACCAATATGGAGATAAAAAGTCACTGCATGAATTTAAGATGGGGAGAGCCCCTTTCCTGTGACAATGAAACTGTAGCAGCATATTCCCACCCTTAAACTATGATCATTACAGGCTGCTTAATGGGCATAGGCATTTTAAAAGGGTCGGATGAATAGTTCAGGGGCTGAGGCGTTTCTTCCACAGCAGAGCATCCCTCTCTCCTGCCCTGTGTGCTCACAGCTCCCAGGAGACCATCCTCTGTGGGCAGTTGGGGATGCCCTGCAGACTCGCCTTCTCTATGACCTACCAGCCTCTGCTGGTCTTGGTCTCCGAGCGCCCCCTGGTGGTCGTGTCCGTTGACTGAGTCTCCATGTGGTCTGTCCCTGAAGGAGGGGCTGTGGCTTTGATTCAGGCCCTGCCCTCTGCAGAAACATCCTGAAAATCTGACCCCTGTCAATCATCTCAGTCCTTTGCAAGAGGGATATTTCAGAAACACAAAGCTGGCGGTTCCACACCTCCTTCAGTGGCTGCCCTGGCCTTCCGGGTGAGGCTTAGTGCACAAGGCCGGGATGGCCAGTCTTTTGTTTGGGGGTTAAATAGTGACCCCCATCCCAATAGTGTTGAAATCCTAAACCCAAGTGCCTGAGAATGTGACCTATTTGGAGATAAGGTCTTTACAGGGGAGTGAAGTTAAAATGTGGTCGTTAGGGTAGGCCCCAATCCAGTGTTTCTGGTATCCTTTTATAAAAAAGAAATTTGGACACAGAGCCAGATATGCACAGAGGGAAGACCATGTGAAGACACTCAGGGACTGGAGTGACGCAACCATCAGCCCGGGACCTGTGAGGGATGCCAGCAGACGCAGGAAGCTGGAGGGGGGAAGGTAGGATACCCCTAGAGCCTGCAGAGGGAAGGCCACCACACCGACACCTTGATTCGGATCCCAGTCCAGCCCCAGAGCAGTGGGAGAAGAAATGTGTGTTCCCAGTTGTGCAGTCCTCGTGCCTCATCCTGGAGCCCTGGGCCACGTGTGTGCTCCTCTTTCCCTCCTCCCCCTGCCACGGCCGCACACTTGCTGTCTCTGTCCAGCCCGTGCAGTTCCGTTCCCCATGTGTTTCCTGCCTCTCCATGCTCTGTGCAGGCGTTGGGGCTTCACGGCATGTGAGAGTGAGGGTTGGGGGCTCGGTGTGCACCCCCTCTGCCCGCCCTTCTGGAAAAACCCACACTGGTGGGAGACTCATGCACGGCTGCTGCACCCCCTTCATTCCTCCTCCCATGGGCTCTCCGGTGTCTGGAGACGTTGCCCTGTGCATTGGGTGAACATTTTGCAGAGGTTGTCAGTGCTATCTGTGGGAGCACTGGTGTGACAGCGACTTCTCTATGACCAGAGCCAACGTGTTTGTAGGTGAACTTTAAGATTGTTTTGGGTCAATGAGATTTAGTTTGGCCTTACGTCAAATCTGTAGCTTACAATGGGACAAAATCAAGATGTTACAAAGTTAAACCTTTGTTGTGTGCCTCTTCCCCTGTTCTAGTCTAGATTGTTGCCTCTAACTGGAGCATGGCAAAGCCCAGTGCCTTTCGGTCCCCCGAGGATGCTGAGTCTTCCTGCTTGGCATGTGACACCCAGTGAGGTTTGGCTATGGACAGGCAGATCCTCAAAATTAGGAGAGCTGGAAACGTTGCCCTGGTGCCACCCTTCCCCTGCGTCCACGGCAGGCACTGCTGTCCCAGTAAGCGGCAGCCGAGTTCTCAGCAGAAGGAAGGGACCCGACTCCAGGAACTTGCTGCTTCTACCGCGAGATAAGGTGGTGGCTGGAAACACAAATGCCAGATTACGTCACTACTGAGCCCAACAGCAGCTGTAGTAGCAACAACCTTAATGTCCTGCTGTCCCAGCCGTCCTGTTCTGGCCCCTCTTATGCTTTCACATGCTCTAGTTAATCGAGGACATGGGCGGTCTCCAAATACAGATGAGAGTTATTTTGTTTGGCTCTTGGTAGACGTGACTGTGTGATGGAAATGAAAGGATTTGACCAGTGGGTAGGAGGACAGAAACTGAGCCTTTGTATAAACATACATTATGTCACTGGACACAAACAGGAGCCAGAAAAAGAGCAGAGAGCTGCTGTTGGGGGGGAAGTAAGAGAACTAGGATTCTGGAGCCAACCTACATGAAAGGGTTAAAGCCAAGTGCTCCCTGCAGAGTGTGCTGCTGGTGAGCCCTGGGTGCATCTTGGCATGCACATATCTTCCAACTGTCCTGTCAAGGTGGATCTCTAGTGGGGGTAACTTCCTCCCCAAGGGAAGATTCAGCCTCACCTGCAGTGGTGGACTGAGCCGGGATTTGTCAACAAACCCCAGGAATGGTCCGTGTAGGTGGGTTGTTAATTTTATTTTAGCTTTGCAGAGGTCTCAGAGGGTTCAAACATGATAGGAGAATCCTCTGGCATTGTAACAGACAAGCAGCAATGCCTGGGCATGGCAGAGACCCTTGTTGACAGCAACCCCACTGCCAGGGAAGAGGTGAGAGTTAAGAGCCTTGCAATGTGTCCTTGGAACCTGCAATGCCAGTCCCTTTCTGGAAAAGGAGGCTTTGGTAGACTGACGATAAAACTCAAATATTTCCTGAGACAAATTCCCAAAATACAAGGCTTATTTAATTTATTTTCCTTTTCATTTCTTTGATTCCTCTAATGCAGAATTGTTGCTTAATGATAGTGCCTGTAATCTCACATTGCAGTACACGCATGATCTTTCCACAAGGCAAGGTCACAACCTACTCTTGTCTGGAAACCACACAAGTAGGTATCTCAGCAAGTGCTTCTCAGTTATCATTACTATTGTTCTTCTGAGTAGATCATTGGCAGTGAGTGTAATTTTCTATTCATGTGTGAATACATGGCCTCTCGTGGGGCTGGTTTTGTGCCTGTACTTCTTCCTCCTGCTGGATCACACGGGCTTAGGATCCAAGCAATGGGATTGCTCTGTGCTGCAGTTACACGATGGCTCCTGCAATTGTGACCAGCCCCCTTCCTGTGTGTGTACGTCTGGTGCTGACCAGTGGCCTGGCCAAGGAAGGCAAGCTGCTGGTGGTACCCCTGGAGGGGAGCTGCTGGTTTACCATGAGTTTGATTGTGTAGAAACTCATGCACAGAGAGCACGAGTTGTTCTTATTCACAGCAGCAGTGAGTTGGCACCTGGGAAAGATGACTGAACTGTACAGAAAAGACTTATTCAAACTCTTACACTCTGGAAGATTTGGGCAACGAGTTTATGGTCTTCGCCAACAATGAATGGAAAACTCAAGGAGAAATTTTATTTTTTATATTAATGAGCTCACACAAGAGTATTTTTGAACTTTTGTTTTCACATTGTAGGAGCTTATTTAACGATAGGAAATTAGTCGAATACTCATAAGTGAGTTCTTTTGATGCATTGCTCCTTTATCCATTTGACATTTGTGGCTTGATTGTTGCCAAACATTTTTCACTCCTGTCTGTGGTCTTTGCCATTGGAATATTTTGCCATCATCTTGAAGAAGGTATGCAGAGTCCCGGTCCTCTTATTGACGTTCCAAGAGGTTTCTCAGGGTTCTCAGATGTCATGACCTTCAAGGAGAGAGTATGGAACCACATTTTCCACTTGGTGGAGCAATTATTTTGCTCCATATTTTTGCAAAGTGCCTTAGATTCTGCCTCTGAAATTCTCTAAACACCTGTGACAGCATCTGGTCTCTTTAGCCATACATCCATTTAGTTGTTCCGAACTGACTTTGTTTTGGAATATCCCAGACCTGTGATGCCCAACATGTTCTTTATTGGTGGCATCAACTGCAGTCCCTGCAAGCCACTGCCTCAGGTGAGTTATCCCTCCTTTGGCACAGGAAGAATAATCTGGCTTGGACATCAAATAAAAAGATTTCTTACTGAAGTGTTATTTGTGATTGATAGGTGTCGCATTTGGAATTCCTTGTGGTTTAATGAATTATTTAGTGCTAATTCATATAATTGCGGTCTAGCACATTTTCTAGGGGTGCCCTCGATACGTGTATGTGTATGCAGTTGATATAAGGGTATATGATATTCAGGCTGCAGTTTTTAATACCTTTTTTGGAAAAATACTGAAAAAACATATTAAGAAATGAAGTCTTCCTTTTCGCTGATCTTGTGCTACCCCTTCAGGAAAATACTCTTAGCATTTTCCAGTGTTCTTCAATTTTCTTTGTCTATTGTAACTTCTCCCACCTATTTGATGAAAATAAAATCTAGGGTATGGCTGGACATATTGTTCTTCCCCTTGCATTTTAATCTCTTGCCAGTTAATCATAGATGCGTTCATAGACCAGCACGCAACAGATGTGACTCACAGTTTTAACAATTGCATAAATGTCTTTACTTTGAATGCACCGTTGTTTTTTCAACCAACAGGTATTGATATATATTTAGGCTTTTTCCACTTTTTGCTTTTATGAACAAGAGTGTACTAACGTTTGTACTTTCTTTAAATTCATGCCTTTCCATATTCTTGCTCTTATCTCAGTAGGCCAGAGTCCTAGGAGTAGGGTTGTTTGGTTAAATGATATGCACATATTACATTTTAATAAACTTGACAGGTGCTTTCAAAATATTGGACAAGAATACATGAGTTCTGTTTTTTCTATACACTTTCTATCTCTAGATGTTGTCAAACTTTAAAGTTTTCTTGGCAAAAAATTCCATGTAGATGCTTCAGGTTTTACTTTCTATTTTATATCTATGAAAATACAGGCATACGTAATTCACAAAAGAGAAATATATATCAGTATACCTTTTTTTTGCCTTTTGCATGTCCTCTTTGTGAATTACATATTTACTAAATTTCTTTAACCATTTTTGATAGGGCTATTTGTCTTTTTATAACTGATTGGTATAATCCTCTTGAGTACTCGGAATACTAACAGTTACTTCCTTACATGTGCTGCAAATCTCTCTTCCTAGGCTGTTCTTCATCTCTCGTCACACAGGATTTTCAGTTTTCGGTAGTCAAGCTGGTGATCTTTTTCTTTAACGGTTTCTGGGTTTCAGCTTCTTTATGTCTTCCCAAGCCTGAAGTATAAAAACATTTTCTCCATATTATGCTTTAATGTTTTTAATTCTTTTAATGTTGACAGTATTTTGCTTTTACAATGAGAAGTTCCATCTATACAGTGTAAGGATCTAAATTTACTTTTTTTCTCAATGGATATTTCATTGTCCTGACACCATTTAATAAAAAAATCCATTCTTTACCCATTGTATTGCAATGCATCTTCATCATATTTTAAATTTCTATATTTATTTGCATCTGCTTACGAACTCTCAGTTTTATCCCACTGACTTATCTATCTATCCATGTAGCAGTAGGATATTGTGATAATATTAGCATTCTAATAAATTTGAATGTCTGAGAGGACAAAGCCCATTGTCTCTGTTCTGTTTTGTAAATATTCTTCATGCTTGTTCCATCTAATCTGTTTGATAAAATTTAAAATTGTTTTGTCAAGTTGCAAAAAATAAAAAGAAGCCACTGGAGCTTTTAAAATATTACATTAAATGTTTTTATGAATTCTAGAAAGATGGGCATGGTTTTGCTGTAAAGTCTTCCTATTCAGGAATTTGTTTCCCTTTTTATTCATATCTTTTCTTCTGTCCATCAATAAAATCTTGCACTTTATGTGTTTTATCTTTCTTATTATAATTTATTCCTAGTCACTTTATTGTTTTTGAAACTATTCTGCACAGTGGAATTTTCCCATTTCTATTTGGAATTGGTGATGTGTCATTGAAGTACATTTAAATTCAATTAAATGAAATTAATTAAAGTAAATAAATTTTTGTACTTTTATGTCATATATAGCCTTTTCACTAATTTCTCTCATTAGCTTGTAAGATTTGTAAGTTGTACAGCATCATCTGCAAATAATTGCCTGCACCAATTTATATACCATTTATTTTGTTTTATTTTGGCATGTGCCTTCAAAACATTGTTGAATAACATGCTTGTTATAGCCTGCTTAACTGAGATTCAGACATTGAAAAAGTCTTGAGAAATACAAATTAAGATTCTTGGCAAATGCACAGTCACTAAATTCAGGTGAAACACCCATTGTCATATCTCAGTGTAGTATTTTATTAGAAACAGACTATGCATTTTAACCTATTGTTCTGGCTTCTTACAAGATTCAGTAGACTTTGTAAGTGCTAGGATTTAAATGTGTTGGAAACATAATCCCCTGTGCATTCGTGTTGGGAGTTGGGGCCTAATAAGAGTGGTTAGGTCATGAGGGCATGTACTAACATCATTATCACAGAAGAAGGTTTATTAGCATGAGAGTTGGCTTGTGATAAAGGCGAGTTCATACCCTTCTTGCTGTCTTGCACGTGTAGTCTCTTGCCCTTCTGACTTGCTCCATGGTATGACACACAAGAAGGGCTTTGCAAGATGCAGACCCTTGATCTTGGACCTCTCAGCCTCCAGAACAGTGAGACAAATAATCTGTTGTTTTTAAGTTACCTAGCCTGTAATATTCTGTTATACCAGAAAAAAAGAAACCGAGAGAGTAACAGAATCATATTCTCCCACATACTGGCAGATGTTTGCTGAAAGAATGAATTTTCAACCACTTGAAAAAGTGAAATGGTGCTCTTTGTAGAAAACAGAGAGACTACAGTTTCATGCCTGTCAAAATTAGGCATGGCATTCTGCTCTTGGCAAGACCAGCCAAGGAGATGCAAGTTGCAGTACTCTAAGAGGCTGAGCCTGGTCAAAGGACTTCTCTCTCCTTTATCCTCTGTCAATTACAGAGCCAAGGACCACCCAGGCGTCATCAACACCCTCACCCTCTACGCACGGGAGGGGCCCTGCAACTTCCCAAACTGACATTGACTTCAGTGTGGCTTAGTGGGTTACTCAGAGAAGTTTAGAGATGTAGAAAGCTATATGTGATGTTATATCACTTTTCATATGTCTATATCTATAAAATTTGAAACTTATTGAAACATGTACGTTTATGGATGTTCCATTATATGTATATATATAAAAATATATGACATATATGCTTTTATACTCATATCTATTCAAGAATATATATGCATGAAAATTATTATATATATGAAAAATTGTATATTTATGTATATATTTGTAAATGTAAATGCAAAGTAAGCAAAATTGTGAAAGAAGAATTCAGATCCCATAGAAGGCCCTTTGACAAAGAGCGTTGGATACAGCAGAATCACAAAATTAAATTTTTACCAGAATATTTATGGACATTGTATGTTCCTCCTTTCTTGTTTCAGATGGGCAGGGTATCTCCTGGAAGAACATACCGTTTGTTGTACCTTTTTGGAGAACGGGAGTCGTAATCTGAATCTCATCGGTCTGATGAGAAGAAAACATTGCTTGATGATAGAGTGTGTGTTTGTGTGCAGTGTCTCAGGCCCTACTTACAGGACTTTCCTTAGGGCCTCCTGTGTCAAAACTTCCTTGCATCTATCAAGGCGAATTGTATTAGGGATGAAATTAAATACTTTCACAGGTATGGCCGATCATAATTTAGGAAAACATTGAAAGAGTTTAAATGGAAAAAAAAAATCAGTCCGTTTCAACTTTTGGAGAGTTCCAGGAGAATTGATTACTATGTCCAGCTGGTCTCTAATCCCTCAGCAGACGTGAGTGGGCTTGGTGGTGGTGCAGAACGATGTGCAGTGGGCTCTTATTTCATTACTCACGATTAAAGGTCCTTCAGATAACAAACATCTACTGAGAGGCTCTGTGTGCCTGCCTGAGTGCCGGGGTCATGTTCATATCAGTAGACATGGCTTTGCCTGCTGGAAGCTGGATGTCTAATGGAAGGCGGACCTTGATCAGTTACAAGCTGTGAAACACACTTTGAAACAAAAGTAAAGGGCGTGAATAGAACTGATAAAGGGGCCTTGCCGGGTGAGGAGTAGCTGGGGGAGCAGAGTGTGAAGCAGAGCACGTGGCAGGAGCAAGTATGAAGACAAATGTCATGAATTCCTTCATGTTTGGAACACACGTGTTCTTCCCCTTCCCACCGTGTCGCAGGATCTCTTTAGTCTAATGAACAAGGGCATGTGGAAGTCCCAGTTTATGTCTCTTCTGATGAGAAGTCCCTTTCTTCTGGCTTATTTAGTGCCCAGTGCCCCTCCCCACTGCCTTCAGCTCTTGGGACCACCACCCATGTCGCTGCACTTCCCCCATGGGAAGTCAGAGACACAGGCCACTGCAGATATCCGGCAGGGCAAGCCATACTTCCCTGCACTGTCCTGTTCCAACTATGGGTGATTCAGGAACGTATTGGACCTGCCCCGTGTCAGAGTACACTGACTTCTGCAGCCTCCACCCGACAGCCCATCAAATGGAGTACATTAACCCCATATCCCACATCACACATGCTGTCTAGGTAACGTGATGAGCTGAGCGTCGTGGATTAATTGACATGGTGATGTGTTTTTATAGCGGTTTAAGAAAATATTTATTAATTTTACCTATACATATTAGTATGCTCGATTCAGCAAGTTTCCATTTTGATGTATGAAACATTTTGCAGGTCTTTTGAAATCTCATAGGTCCTAACCCTACTGCTTCTGGGTTGTGGATGGCTGAAGGTTCTGGATAGTGAGCACCCAAGAAGTCAGCCCCTCTACAGGGTCAACTTTCCAGACAGCCCGCTGCTTTGCGTGTGACATCACCCCCATTGCCCACTGTAGCTCTCCCCTCTGCTCAAAATGCTCCACTCAGTTTTTGGGAAATCTGCTCCTTATCTGCAGAGATTGGTTTCATCCCAGGATCTCCCCCCTTCACCCCCTTGTGTCTGTCCCAAGCCTGAGTCATCTGGTCTGCTGTAATCCGTGAGAAAAAGTGGCCTTTGCCTAGACACTCAGGTGAATGGTGACTCCTAAGGACACCCTGAGTCCCACAGCACCAGTCAGGGCAGGCCTGGGCTCCAGGAGAGCTGCCCTTTAGGTACCATCAGGGTGGCAGATTTTCCAGATTGCTCTTCCTAGTGTCCAGTGCAGAAACACACACATGCACACACACACACACACACACACACACACACACAGATCATTCTCAAAACAGTATAGTCAAAGTCACAAGGAGGAAGAGAATGTTTGCTAATACCACCTTATACTGAGAGTTGTCATTCTGTTATCTTATGTGTAGTGGTGTTAGTTTCTTTCCCTGATCTACTCTCTCCATCCCATGTCTCTGTGGGTCTGCTGGGATGAGAACAGGACCTGCAGACAAGCCACAAGATGTTCAGAGCAAGGATCTACTAGGAAGGGCTCAGACCAAGGTTGTCAACACACCAGGAGTCTAGAAGAAAGACGTGAGGTTTGTAGCAGCTCATGCTTCTATCTCTGCATGCTTGCTTAAGCCATTCTTCTCCAGATGGACTGTTCCTGGAAGGAACCCTCCCTAGCTTCTGCTGGCCACAGAGAAGCCCTTTGAACACCTGGCTGGTATTTCTGCTGTGAGAACCGCAGAGGCTGGGCCATGAGGCAGCCCCAGATGTTCTAGAACCACATAGCCCAGCCCTGTCAGGGCCTTCTCATCACCCCTGTGCGCCTCGTCATCTGTCCCCAATGGTTCCGCATGTGCCAGATCCCCGCAGGTGCCTCTACACCCTTTTGTGTGCCGCTGGGGTCCTCACTTCTTCCCCAGAGTCTCACACAGTCTTGTATGAGAAAAGAGCCTTTCTGTTGAGGCCCTTCTCCTCTGCCATAGGGGCTCGAATCCAGGCCAGGTGCTGAGACACTCTCTACGTTGTCTTTCTTTCTAATAGTTCAGCTCCCTCCATCCCGTGGCTAACCTCTTTTCTTTTTGTGGGCTCACGTGTCAAAATACCTCAAATTTATAAGATAATTTAGCTTCATATTTTGTTATGAGCAGGGCCATTGGAGTGTTTTTGCGGTCAAACGGGAAATGGACAGCGTGTGACAGTGCTTAGTGGACTATCAGGGGAGACTATGGCCCTACGCCTCTCTTCCTTGGACCGTGGATCAACAGGGCTGAGACTGTCTCTCTGCAAGGTGATAAGAACAACGTGGATTTCTTGTATCATTCCTGGGGGAGCATTTTCCCAGAAAACTTGATCTCAGTTCCACAGGACTAGTTTTTTTTCCCCAAGTTTCCTTCTCTTGTGTTCCAGAATCTACATACTAGTTTTCAGATGGGTATGATTTTGTCCCAGGGGTAAACATCTGGAGATATTTTTGCTGACGCTAAAGTTTGGTGATGGGTTGATCCTGTCATCTAATATGTAGAGGCCAAGGATGCTGTTAAAAATCCCGCAATGCTTAAGAAATATCCACACACCCACCCATTCCAAAGAAAGAACTATCTGGCCCCAGATGTCAGTTGTGCTGAAGTTGAGAATCTCTAATGTGAATAGGTGCCAAGTGAGTTTCAGTGACATCTACCCAGCAAGACCCCCTGCCAGCTGTTATGAGGGCCGGCAAGGATCCTCTCAGCCGTTCCCCTACAGGGTTCTCTACAAGCTATGCTCATTCAAGGTGAAATCTCAACATTTTTTGATTGAACTGAGGTTTGATTCTAGGTAAGTCATGGAGACGAAACCTCAAAATGCCAAGTCATTCTTAATAGACACTTAAAAATACATGGCTTAGGACAATGACCACAAAGCCTCTACTGTTCTTTTCTCTTTCACAACCCTGTGTTTATCTTTATGACTAGTTATCTTGGAGATTACCAGACATGTGGAACCTTTGTCAGCCTTTTGTTAATAGTTAGTTACCTAGAAAGTGGGTAAATGCTGGATGAGTTAGGTTAAAATAATATATTCAGCGTGAGTATCCCAAAGACTCGAAACGTGGCTGATTAATAATTTAGGCAACTCCAGGAGAATGAGATTAGATATTGGTTTTTTTTTTTTTTTTTTTTTTTTTTGGTGGATGGGGGTTAGTCTTGTGGACAGTACAGGGTTTGAACCCTGACTATTGGTGTTATCAAATGCGGGGTTTGTTTGTTTTTTTTGAAGACTTTATTGAGGTATAATTCACCTAGCAATACGTTCACTCATTTCCATGGTTATTGTATTCACTGATTTGTACAACCGTTACCGCAGTCAACTTTGGAACATTTTCATTCATAGCCCAGATATACCCATTCCTGTTATCACTCTTCATTTTTTCGTGCCCCTACCGCTGCCACCATTGATCTATATACTGTCTCTATGGACTAACCTGTTCTGGATATTTCATAGCAATGGGATCACACAAAATGTGGCTCATTCTTTTCTCTTCACATAAGATTTTCAGGGTTGATTTGTGTTACAGCATAACTTTTTATAGCTGATAATATTCCGTTCTGTGGATAAATGACACTTTATTCATCTACTCATTAGCTGATGGACAGTTTTGTTTGCACTTCTTGGTTATTATGAATAAAGCTGCTGTGAACACTCGTGTGCAAGTTGTGTGGACATTTGTTCTTACTTCTCTTGGGTATACACCTAGGTGTGGAATTGCTGGGCTGTGCGGTAACTGTACAGTTAATCATTTGAGGAACGGCCAGACTGTGTTTCAGAGTGGCTGCACCATTTCTTTTTATTGTGGTAAAATACACATAAAATAAAGAGTTGCCATTTTAAAGCCTGCAATTCAGTGGCATTAGTACCTCCCAACGTTGTGTACTATCACCACTCTCTTGTTCTAGAACATTCATCACCCCCATAAAAACTCACATGCCTTGAAAGCAGTCATTTCTCATGGTCCCTTCCCCTGACCTGGGCAACCCCTACCTGCTCTCTGTCTCTATGGATTTGCCTATTCTGGATATTTCATGTAATGAAAATCATATGTTACATGGCTTTTTGTGTCTGCCTTCTTCATGTAACATGTTTTCGAGGTTCGCCCTCATTTTAGCATGTATCAGAACTTCATTTCTTTTTATGGTTGAATAATATTCCATTGCCTGAACATACAACGTTTTGTTTATCATTCTTCAGTTGGACATTTGGGTTGCTATGTTTTGGCTGTTGTCAATAGTGTTGCTATGGGCATTTGTGTACACGGTTTTGTTTGAAGACATTTTCACTTCTTTGAAGTATATACCCAGGAGTGTAATTTTTGGATAATATGGTATTACTCTGTTTAAATTGTTGAGGAACCAATGAACTGTTTTTCACAGTGGCTGCACCATTTCACATTCCTACTAGAGGTATGAGGGTTCCAGTGTGTCCACATCTATGCCAGCACTTGCTATTTTTCATTAAAAAAAATTTTATAACCATGTTAGTTGGTATGAACTGCCATCTCATTGTTTTCATTTCCATTTCCCTAATGACTGTTAATGTTCAGCATGTTTTCATGTGATTCTTGTCAGTGATACTTGTATATGTTCTTTGGAGAAATATCTAAAAATATAAACAATACAGGAAGTATGCTTTCTTTTCTCATGGGTAAATTCGTAGGAATGGAATAGCTGGGTTATATGATAGATGTATCTTTCTCTGTTTAAGATCAGTATCCGCAAGTGGTTGTTCCACTGTACAGTCCCACCAGCAACATGTGACGGGTCCAGGTCTTCCACATACTCATGAACACTTGTAATTATCAGTCTTTTTCACTTTAGCGATTCTAAAGGGTGTGTAATTTAAGTTGCGGTGTTCATTTGATTCCTTTGGCCACTAGTGATGTTGAGTGTCTTTACATGTGCCTGTTTGCCATCTGTATATCTTTGGCGAATGCGTGTTCAAATCTTTGCCCATTTCAAATATTGTTTTTTTGTTTTCTCATTATGGTGTTTTGGAAGTTCTTTATATGTTCTTGATGCAAGTCCTTTAACAGATAAATGCTGTGCAAATATTTTCTCCCAGTAGATTGATTTTTTAAAAATAATTTCTTATTTTAGAATAGATTAAGATTTGCAGCAAGGATGCACAAAACAGTACTGAGATTTCCCATTTACCCTGCCCCCAGTTTCCCCAGTTCTTTAATCTTATAAACTATGGCACACTTACTGACCTTCACACTTATCACAAGGCCACGCCTTGCTTTTCTGCAGAAACTCTCATAATGGCCGTGGTTGAGCGTCTTCCCTCTCTCCTGTCCCTTTTGCCTCCTGGTACTTCGAGTTGGCAAGTGTACAAGGCATCACTTTACCACAGCCCCAACATCCGATCTTATATTACTCTGGCACACATCACAATAATGATAGAGAATGATGAACTAATTCTGTATTTTACTCAGATTTCATTAGTTTTTACTGAATATTCTTTCCCTTTTCCAGAATCCCATCCAGGATACCACATTACATTTAGTCATCATGTCTCCTTAGGCTCCTCTGGACAGTGACAGTTTCTCAGACTTTCCTGCTTTTGATGACCTTGTTGGTTTTGAGGAAGGCTGTTCTGGCATTCTGTAGAATGTTCTTCAGTTGGGGTTTGTCTGATGATTTTATATCTTGGTTAGACTGGGATGATAGGTTTTTGGGAGGAAGACCACAAAGGTAATGTGTTTCTTGCTTTCTTGCTTAAGGACATCCAATTGTTGAAAACACTGTCCTTTTCTCCACTGAATTACCTCAGCACCTTTAAAAAAAATCTGTTGTCTGCAACGACATGGATGGACGTAGAGAGAATTATATTAAGTGAAACAAGTCAGGCACGGAAAGAGAAATACCACATGTTCTCACTTATTTGTGGGAGCTAAAAATAAATAAATAAATACACACACACACACACATACAAAAAACGGGGCAGTGGGGAGGGAAGAAGACAGAAGAATTACAATTCCTTGAAGTTGATACGACAAGCGGACATAAAGGACATTGTTGGGAGGGAGCGGGGGAGAGGGAGGAGGAGGGAGGTTTCGCTAATGGGCCACAATAATCAACCACATTGTATATAAACAAAATAAAATAAAATTTGGAAGAAAAAAAAAAGTACAAATTAAAGCCATAATGAGATATTGCCTCATACCGGTTAGGATGGCTGTTACTATAAAGACAAGAGACAAGTGTTGGCGAGGATGTGGAGAAAAGGGAGCCCTAGCCCACTGTTGATGTGAATGTAAATTAGTACAGCCATTATGGAAAACAGTATGGTGGTCTCTCAAAAAATTAAAAACAGAACTTCCATATGGTCCAGCAATGCCACTGCTGGATATGTATTCAAAGGAAGTGAAATATTGTGTTGAAGAAATATTGTGTTGGAGAAATATCTAAAAATATAACCAATACAGGAAGTATGCTTTCCTTTCTCATGGGTAAATTCGTAGGAATGGAATAGCTGGGTTATATGATAGATGTATCTTTCTCTGTTTAAGAACAGTATCCCCAAGTGGCTGTACCACTGTGCAGTCCCACCAGCAACATGTGACACTCCCATGTTTATTGCAACAGTATTCTGCAACAGCTATCTGCACTCCCATGTTTATTGCAACAGTATTCCCCATAGCCAAGATACGAAATCAACCTGTGTCCATCAACAAATGAATGGATAAACAAAATGTGGTATATATACGTAATGGAATCCTATTCAGAGTTAAAAAAGAAGGATATCCTGTCATTTGTGACACTGTGGATGAACCTGGAGGACATTATGCTAAACGAAATAAGCCAGGCACAAAAGACAAATACAGCGTGATCTCACTTACATGCGGAATTTTTAAAAGTAGAACTCACAGAAGCAGAGAGTAGAATGGTAGTTACCAGGGGTGGGGTTGGTAGGGAGAGGACTGGGGAGATGTTGGTCAATGGATACAAAGTTTCAGTTAGACAGGAGGAATAAATTCAGGAGATCTGTTGTACAACAGGGTAGACTATATATGGTTAATAACATTGTATTGTTGAAAGTTGTATATTTAAAAATTGTTAAGAAAGCAGATTTTAAATGTGCTTACCACAAAATGGATAACTATGTGAGGTAATCAATACATTAATTAGCTTGATTTGGACATTCCAAATGTATACGTGTATCAAAACAGTATAAATACATACAATTTTTATTTGTCAGTTAAAAAAAAGTAAATAAACTTAAAAAAAGAAAAAAAACCTGTTGTCAATATATCTGTGCTTTTATTTCTGGACTTTGTATTTTATGCCATTGATCTATTATTGAAATATTTGATTAGTACAGCTTTGTGATGTGTTGGGAAGAGGTAATATTAGCCCTCCAGCTTTAATTTTTCAAAGTTGTTTTGGTTTTTCTAGGTCTTGAATAGGTCCATATGACTTTAGAATCCATTTGCCAATTTCAACCAAAAAGTCTGCTGAGAGTTTTGTTGGGAGTGTATTGAATTCATAGATCTATTTGGGGTAACTAATATCTCAAAAATGTTGTGTTATCCAATTTATAAAAATTATGTATCTTTTTATTTATTTAGTTTAGAAATCTCTTCAATGTTTTCTAGTTTTCAGTGTACAGTCTTTCACATCTTTTGTCAGATTTATCCCTTTTATTGGGTTATGCAATTCATGAAATAGATACATCTTTTATTTATTTAGGTCTTTTGAAAAAATATCTCTCATGAATAGTTTGTAGTTTTCAATTTCTAAGTATCTATTTTGTATCTTGGCACCATCCTAAATTTACCCTTTGTTGAGGGGATTTTTGTAGATTCTGTTGGAATTTCTACCTAGGGAAACATGTTGTCTGTAAATGAGACAGTATTACCTTTTCTTTTGGATCTGGATGCTTTTTATTTCTTTTTCTTGTCTGATTGCACTGGATAGAACCTCTAGAACCGTGTCAAGTAGAACTGGTGAGAGCAGCCATCCTTGACTTGGCTCAAATCTGAGGAGTAAAGCATTCAGTCATTTAGCATTGAACATAGTGTTAGCTGTGGGTTTTTCATAGATGCTCTTTATTCAGTTGAGAAATTTCCCATCTTTTCTTAGTTTGCTGAGAATTTTTATCAGGACTAAATTTTGGATTTTGTCAAATATTTTTTCTGTTCCTATTGGGATGATTTCATTGTTGTACTTTTTCTATTTATTTTTATGTTGTACTACTTTGACTTATTTCTGTGTTTATTTTTGATGATATTTAAAATTTTAATTGAAGTAAAACTCACATAACATAAAATTTGCCAACTTAATCATTTTTTGTTTTGATTTCTTTTATTTGTACATACTTGTGGGCTACCTTGTATTGTTTCAATACATGCATATCATGTGCAGTGGTTCACTTAGGGTTCACTTAGGGGTAGATAGCTTACTCAGTTCTTAAACATATATTTTTCTTCTTTGTGATGATTCCAGTCAAGATTCTCTTTTCTAGCTATTTAGGAATATAGAATACAATAGTATCAGCTCTAGTCAGCTGAGAGCACCAGAGCTGCTGCTTGCCATCTACATGTCACTTTGTGCCATTGATCTATCTCTTCTCCCTGAACCCAACCCCCGCCCTCCTTCCCTTCCCAGCTTCTGGTAACCATTATTGTACTTTGTCCATCAGTGAGAACCATCTTAAGCATTTGTAAGTGTACAGTTAAGGATCAGGTCATTCACACTGCTTTGTAACAATCACTACCATGCACATCCAAAACTTTTCATCTTCCCATCAGAAAATCTGTATCCATGAACCAGTAATTCCCCGTTGCCTCCTCCTCCCTGTTCCTGGCCCTGCCATTCCATTCTTTGATTTTTACGAATTTGAGTATTTTAGATGCCTCATATAAGTGGAATTCTCCAGTATTGTCTTTCTGTGATTGACCAATTTCATCCAGTATAGTATCCTCACAGTTCATCTCTGTTATAGCAAGTGTCAGAATTTCCTTTGCTTTTAAGGCTGAATAATATCTCTTTGTACATATTTCCCACATTTTGCTTATCCACGCACCTGTCAGTGGACAACTTGGGCTGCTTTTGCATCTTGGCTATTGGGAATAATGCTGCTAAGACCATAGCTATGCAATCTGGATGGATATTGTAATGTTAAGCCAGCCTTGCTTTTCTGAGATAAACTCCACTTGGTTATCATGTATAATCTGCTCACGTTTTTAAATATTAATTGATTTGATTTGCTAAAATTTGGTTTAAAATTTTTTCATGTATGGTCATGAGGACCTGCAGTTTTGCGTTCCTGTCATGTCTTTCACTGGTTTTGTGTTGTAGTAATACTGCTCTCCTGGAATATATTAGGATCTTCCCTTCCATTTCCTGGCATACATTGTGGGGAATTGGTAGTATTTCTTATATTAATGTTTGGTAGAGTTCATCAGTAAAGTCATTTGGGCTTGATGTTTTATATGCAAGAAAGTTTTAATTACAAATTTAGTTTACTGTAAAAGATATAGTTTATTTCTATTCAGGTTGTTTATTTGTTCTTGTGTAAACCCTGGTAGTTCATGTCTTTTAAGGAATTTGTCCACTTCATCTATGTTGCAGAATCTGTTCACACAAACTTGTTTGTGATATTGTCACTTTTATATTAGCAGAATCCAAAGGGATATTACCTCTCCCATTACTGATATTGGTGATTTCTTTCTTTCTTTCTTTCTTTTTCCTGATCAGTTTGGCTAGAACTTTATCAACTTAATTGATCTTCAAGAACCAGGTTTTGGTTTCATTGATTTTCTCTCCTGTTTTTCTAGTTTCCATTTCATTTATTTCTACTTGAAGGAAGCCTCTGGGGCAGGTGGATCACTCACTGCCATTTTGAGATTTCAAAGAAAACCTTCTGAATGTGCCCCAGCCACCAAGATAAATGGCGACTAAAGATGTATCTATCAATAAGGTGTTCTGGAGGGAGCCATCTCATTTATGCTCCTAACAGGGATTATGCCTCTAGGTTGACTGTGGAATCCTTCAGTGAATGCTCCTCAGACTGTGAGCTGACCTTTACCATTGGGCTTGCCCATGAAGGAATCTAGAAACCCTGCATAATGTAATTCAGTCCAATGCCACAAACATTCTTCTTGTACTTTCTGTGTGTAAGGCATAGTGTGGGTACTGTGGAAGGAGAGTTAAAACACGAAAAAGGCTCATCCCCCGACCTCAAGGAGAGCTCAGGAGAGTGTGGGGACACATATGCAGATTTGTGGTGGGGGGCACAGACCAACTGGGACAAGCCCCAGCAGAGGTGTGAACCCCTGTTTAGAATGTGGAGTCACAGAGGAGAGGGAGGCGTCTGTGCAGAGTGCTCTGGCAAGCATCGGGCAGGTGACTCCCCACTGCACAATGACATGTCTAGGGATAGCAACTTAAAGTACTGTAGATGACAGTCACATGTCTTCAAACCCCTGGAATGTTCCACGTAGGTGGGTTGTCAGTCTTATTTCAACATTTCAGAGGATTCGGACATGAAACTAGAATCCTCGTGGAAATGGAACAGACAAGCCTCAACGCCTTTGCATGGCCGCGACGCTTGTCAACAGCAACCCCGCTGCCAGGGGAGAGGTCAGTGCTGAGGTTCTTGTAGTCTTCCTTGGAACCTGGGATGCCAATCCCTTTCTGGACAAGGAAGCTTTGGTAGCGTGATGATAAAACCCAAATTTTCCCTGGGACAAATGCCAGATGTACATGCTTTAGTCAAATTTACTTTCCTTTTTATTTGTCTGAGTCCTCAAATCCAAAAGCATTGCTTAGTAATCTGCCTGTAAGCTCACATTGCAGTACAGGCATGATTTCTCCACAAGGAAAGGTCACAATCTACTCTTGTCTGGAAACTGCACAAGTATGTATGTCAACAAATGCTGCTCATTCATTATTGTTCTTCTGGGTAAGTCATTGGCAGTGAGTGATATTTTTTATGAATGTGGGAATACACGCCCTTTTATTGGGCAGGTTTTGTGCCTGTACTTCTTCCTCCTGCTGGGTCACACGGGCTTAGGATCCAAGCAGTGCGATTGCTCTGGGCTGCAGGTACGTGATGGCTCCTGCAATTGTGACCGGCCCCCTCCCTCTGTGTGTGTGTCTGCTGCTGACAGGTGGCCTGGCCGAGGCAGGCAAGCTGCTGGTGATGCCCATGGATGGGAGCCACTGGTTTACCATGCGTTCGGTTGTGGAGAAGCTCATGGATAGAGGCCATGAGGTGGTCATAGTCATGCCAGGGGTGAGTTGGCACCTGGGAAAACTGTCGAATTGGACAGTAAAGACGTATTCAACTTCTTACACTCTGGAGGATTTGGATCACAAGTTCATGGTTTTTGCCAATGATCAATGGAAAACTCCAGCACAAAGTGTATTTTCTGTGCTCATGAGTTCAGCCTACAGTTTTATGGAATTGTTTCATTCACATTGTAGGAGTTTGTTTAATGACAGGAAATTAATAGAATACTTGAAAGAGAGTTCTTTTGATGCAGTTTTCCTGGATCCGTTTGACATGTGTGGCTTGATTGTTGCCAAATATTTTTCACTCCCATCTGTGGTCTTCGCCAGGGGGATATTTTGCAATTATCTTGAAGAAGGTGCACAGAGCCCCAGTCCTCTTTCTTATGTTCCCAGACTTTTCTCAGGGTTCTCAGATGTCATGACCTTCAAAGAGAGAGTACAGAACTACATTTTCCACTTGGAGGAGCAATTATTTTGCCCCATTCTTTTCAAAAGTGCCTCAGACATTGCCTCTGAAATTCTCCAGACACCTGTGACAGCATCTGATCTCTTCAGCCACACATCCATTTGGTTGTTACGAACTGACTTTGTTTTGGACTATCCCAGACCTGTGATGCCCAACATTTTCTTTGTTGGTGGCATCAACTGCAGTCCCTGCAAGCCACTGCCTCAGGTGAGTTATCCCTTCTTTAGCACACGAAGAATAATGTGGCTTGGCCCTTGAACAAAGAGATTCCTTACTGAGGTGAGATTTGTCATTTATAGGTGTCACAGTTGGTATTTGTTTTTGGTTTAATGAATTATTTAGAGCCAATCCATTTGATTGTGGGCTGGCACATTTTCTAAAGCTGCCCTCATTGACATGTATGTGTATACCATTGGCATAACTGTATTTCATCTTCAGGCTGCATTTTGAATACTGTTTTTAGAAATATACTGAAAAACACATTAAGAAATGAAATCTTCCTTTTTGGTAATCCTGTGCTACCCCTGCAGGGAAAAGTTCTTATCATTTTCCAATGTTCTGAAATTTTCTGTGTGTGTTGTACCATCTCCCACCTATTTTATGAAAATAAAATCTAGTGTCTGGCTGGACATATTATTCTTCCCTTGCATTTTCCTCTTGCCTGTTGATTATAGACGTGTTCATAGGCCAGCATGCAACAGATGTGACTTGCTCTCTCAACAAGTGCATAGAAGTCTTATGCTGAATGCACTGTTGTTTTTTCAACCAACAAGTATTGAAACAGGCTTTTTCCATTTTTTGCTTTTATGACAAGAGTGTAGTTACATTCTTAGTTACTTCTTCTTTTTCATATATTTCCATATTCTTGCTGTTATCTCAATGGCCAGAGCCCTCGGAATAGAGTTGCTGGGATAAATGGTATGCACATATTAGATTTTAATAAATTTGACAATTTGCTTTCAAAATATTGAGGATTCTCACAGTTTGGTCATCAGTATATGAGAGTTTTAGTTTTTCTATACCCTCCTCAGCTTCAGATGTTGGGAAGCATTTAAATTTTATTTTCTGGGCAACAAAATTCTGTGTAGCTGCTTCAGTTTTTCTTTTCTTTCTATGATAATATGAGCCTATGTAATTCACTAGAGAAAATGCAATCGCCAATACATAAATACATATATTTCTGGCCTTTTGCATGTCTTCTTGTGAGGTAAATATTCACATTCTTTAACCATTTTTTATAGGGCTGTTTGTCTTTTTATAACTAACTGCTATAATCCTCGTGAGTATTAGGAATATTAACAGTTAGTTTTTCACACGTGCTGGAATTCTTTCTTCCTTGAGTCTTCTTCCTCTTCAGCCATATAGGATTTTCACTTTTGGGGAGTAAATTGTGAGCTTTTTCTTTAATGGTTTCTTTATTTTGACTTTGTTGGGTCTTCCCCAACGTGAAATATATGAACACATTCTTAATATTATGTTTTAGTGTTTTTAATTCTAATGTTGACAGTATTTCTTACAGTGAGAATTTCAATCTATATGGTTTAAGGATCTAAATTTATTCTTTCCTCAATGGATAGTTCATTGTCCCAACACCATTTAGTAAAAATCCATTCTTCAGTCATCGAATGGAAATGCATCTTCATCATATTTTAAATATCACCATTTCTTTCCATCTGCTTATGATCTCATAATTTTTTCCCACTGACTTATCTATCTATTCATGCACCACTACCACATTTTGATTACGTGAGCTCTGTAGTAAGTTTGAATATTGGGAAGGCAAATGCCATAACTGATGTTGTTTTCTTTTAAGTTCTCTTGGTATTCTTAAAACTTATTATCTTTGAAAAAATTTAAATTGTTTTGTCTAGTTCCAAAAAATAAAAACAAGTCATTAGGGCTCTGTTAATATTAAATTAAATGTCCCTGTTAATTCTAGAAAGACTGTCATGCTTTTGCTATTAAGTCTTGCTATTCAAATATATGTTTCCCTTTTTATTTATTCACATTTTGTTTAATGTCCTTTAATAACATTTTGCTCATTATATTAACATTTTATCTTTGCTATTAAAATTTATTCCCAGGCATGTTGTTACTTTTGAAACTACTGTGTGAAGGGCAATTTTTCCACTTCTATTTTATACTGGTTATTGGTAATTAAAATACATTAAAATTAAAGTAAATTAGATTTTACACATTTATCTTTTATGTAGGTATATCACTGATTTCTCTCATTAGTTTGTAAGATTTATTAGGTGTACAGTATCATCTGCAAATAATTCCCTGCTGAAGAGTTTATACCACTCACTTTGCTTTATTGGAGCATATAGCTGTAAGCATTATTGAATAACATGGCTATTGAAGCCACCTTAACTGAGATTCAGTCTCTTGTGATTAAAAAGTCTTGACAAATACAAGGTGAGATTCCTGGGAGATGCACAGTCACTATATTCAGGTGAAACACATGGTGTGTTATGTCAGTCTATTATTTTATTAGAAACAGTCTATGCATTTTCAATGGCTCCTTCACCTCTCTTCCTTCGGCTTCTCATTTCTTGGGCCCCAGGTTGTGTGCAGTGCCAAAGGTGTGGCCTGGCAGGCCTCACGTGAGTGGGTTCTGATGTGCGTGACTAGCTCTGGGCAAGCCTGTTCTTGTGATTCCAGGAAATTCCTCTCACTGGGACAGCCTAGATTCCACACCCAGAAGTGTGTGTAATCTGCGTAGCTAGTCCTTGAAATTGTTTTCTGAAGTGTGGACAGTCTGTGGGATGGAGACCTTAACCTTTGGGGTCTGCACGAACTCTGGTTAGTGTCAGAATTGGATTGAACCCAGCTGGTGCTGGAGAATTGGTCAGTGAGGGAGAAAATCTGCGCACATGTGGTCACAGAAGTGTGGTTCTGTGTTGTGAGCGTGGAGTCCTATACAAAAGAAGGCATTTACTTTCCTTATACACGTGTAAATAGAGCTAATGACCAACTTCTCAAAAAGGAACTCATGGTGCTTTAAGTGTCCCTGTTTCCTCACTGAATCCCACCAGCTGAAAGGAAAATGAAAATGAAGTGTGAGAATTCAGTGCATAAGCAAACAACAGCTTGTTCATTCATTCTGGAAACATTCACTGAGGTCTGTTAAATGCCAAGCATGCTTCTAGACACTGGGGATCCAGCAGAGAACAAGACAACATAGTCTCTGCCCTCAGGGTGCTCCCATTAGTTGGACAAGACACATAATAAATAAACAGAAGGTTGGATGGTGATGAATAAGGTGGGAAGGGGTTTCAGAGTAATGGGCTGGGCTATTTCTTAAGGTGCTGGTCAGGGCAGATCTCTTTAGATGACACTGACCAAACCTGGAATGAAAGGAGGACTAAGCCTTGTGGACGTCTGGGGCAGAGTTGACATCTTGGTTTCTATCATCATCTAGAGCAGCAGTTGGAACACTGTAGCACTCGGGCCAATCTACGGTGCTCCTGATTTTACCAATAAAATTTTATTGGAACACATATATGCCCTTTTGTTCAGTGTTGTCTGTGGTTGCTCAGAGATCAAATGGCCTCCCTAATCTGACATAGTATTTCATCCTTTACAGAAAAAGATTACTAATCTGTAACGTAGAACAGAGGTTCTCATAGTGTGTCCAGGAATGTGGGGGAACCTTTGAGACACTTTTGGGTGTAAATGAGGTCCCACTATGTTCATAATCATACTAAGACACTTAGTAGATCTCTTAGGAGATCTGACTCTCACCTAGGAAGCCAGACTTTGAAGGGACTTGCAAAAATGTAAAACAGTGTCACTCTTCTGACTCATTTTTATTTATTTTGTAAAACATAGTAGGTGACAAGCTGCTGGTGGTTCCTCAGCGTTGTCTGTGGTTGCTCATTTGCTACAATGGTTGAGTTGAGTCATTACCAAAGCGATCAAATGGCCAGCCTAACCTGATATATTTATTATTTCATCCTTTACAGAAAAAGTTTTCTAATCTGTAATCATAGTGTGTCCAAGAACATTAGGGAATCCCTGAGACACTTTTTGGTTATATGTGAGGTCCAGCTATGTTCATAATCATACTAAGACATTAGTTGCTTTTTCCACTCTCGTCTTCTCATGAGGGTACAGTAGTGTTTTCAGAGGCTACATGGTGTGTGATATTATGAAGTTGAAGGAAGAAGCGCATAGGAGATTTGGCTCTCACCTAGGAAGCCAGACATTGAAGGGACTTGCAAAAATGTAAAACAGTGTCACTCTTCTGAATCACTTTTATTTATTTTGTAAAACATAGTAGGTGACAAGATCCTAGCAGCTCCTCAGGTTGGAAGCCACTGGCTTAGTATGAAGGATATAGTGAGCTTCTCAATGTTGGGGGCAATAATTTGTGGTGTTGGCACCAGAAATCTATTTGCTTTTCTGAGAATCCCCATAGCATACAAGATAAGTGTATCCTGTGCTGTATGATCAAAAAGAGATGGAGAACTGTTACGGCTCCTTTGGAAACCATCACTTTGCTGGAGACCATTTCTGACTGCTATTCTGAAGCAGTGAGGAATAGCTGACTGTTGCGGACATGTATTTTATCAACTTCCAGAGCCTCCCGAAGGATGCAGCCACCCTGAACTTCCTCGAGGAGAGCAAGTTTGATGCTCTTTCACAGACCCAGCCTTACAGTGTGGTGTTATCCTGGTGGAATACCTGGGCCGGCCCTCGGTGACCTCTTCAGGGGCTTCCTGTGCTCCTCACCCTGTTAGAGCCATGCACACCTTGGAGCCCTGTCACGGCCACATCTGTGGCTCTGGAAATGAGCAGATCCTCTGTGCCCAGCCTGAGCTAGGTCTAGGAAACCTCCCTCTCTGGCCCCAGGGATCCTTCCCGGGTCCCCATTATATTAGCAGAGTAAGAACAAAGGTGTAGGGGCTACAGGCTTGGATTGGAGTCCAGCCATGTGGCTGGGGCAGGTGGTAGCTTATTTCTGAGTGTTCATTTCTCCCTCTGTGAAATAGCAGCACACAGGAAGTTATGGCAGGGGCAGGTAAGGTCAAGGTCATGGGAGATCTCTGAAAATGTAAACGCAGCAGAAGTTGGACTTCAGGCTATAATAATAGGATTGAGGACCGTCAGACAGGAAGGTCTCTCACTCAGTAGAGCAAACTGAACCTTCTAGAAGTTGAGTGAACTGCCTAAGGCCACAACTGCTGTAGCTGGTTGAGGCACTAGCCTGTATGGGGACCTTCCACATGCGTGACCTTGGGGCTTTAATGCTCTGCTCTAACCAATTAGAGTCGTTTTTTATAACTCAGAAATTTTGTTGATGGGGTGATACTGTCATCTAGTAGGTATAGGCAGGTGTTGCTGTTAAAAATCCTGCAATGCATGACAAATATCCACCCACCCACCCACTCCCAGGAAAGAGCTATCTGGCTCCAAATGTCAATGTTGCTGAAGCTGAGAATCTCTGATCTGAATAAATTTCAAGTATCAGTGGTATCTGCTCAGGAGGACCCCCAGCCAGCTGTTATGGGGGCAGCAAGGATCCTCGGAGCTCATTTAATTTTCCTAAAGAAGTCTCTACAAGTAATGCTCGTTCAAGCTGAGATGTCAACATTTCTTGGTTGAGCTAAGGTTTGATTTTAGGTAAGTCATGGTGACAAAACGTCAAAATGCCACATCATTCTTAGTAGACACTTTATAAAATACATGGCTTAGGTCAATGACCACAATACCTCTAATGTTCTTTTCTCTTTCACAACCCTGTGTTTATCTTTGTAACTGGTTATCTTGGCGATTACCAGACATGTGGAACAATTGGCAGCATTCTGTTAATAGTTAATTATTTAAAGAGTGGCTAAATGCTAGAGGATTCAGGTTAAAAAAATACATTCAACATGAGTATCTAAATGACTAGAAACGGCTGATTAATTAAGTAACTCTAGGTGAATGACATTAGATTTTTTTTTTTTTTGATCTGCTGGACAGTAAAGGGATTAAACCCTCGATCTGTGTTATCAAAAGTTTCAAAAGTTTTTAAAAAACCTTTACATACCGATAAAATTCATTCATTTCAGTGGTTTTTATTATACTCACTGATTGTGCAACCATCACCACAATCAATTTTGGAAGATTTTCAGTCATCTCCGAAGTATACCCATTCCTATATCATTCCTCATTCCTTCCTGCCCCCACCCCCTGTCCCCATGTATCTTTCTGTCTCTATGGATTTGCCTACTCTGCATATTTTGTAGAAATGGAATCACACAATATGTGGCTCATTTTTTTCTCTTAAGATTTTCATGGTTCAACCGTGTTATAGGATAACTGTTGATTGTTCTATAATATTCCATTCTTTGGATAAACCACACTATATGTATCTACTCATTAGGTGATGGACGTTTAGGTCGTTTCCACTTCTTGCTTATGATGAATAAAGCTGCTGTGAGCAGTCATGTACAAGTTGTGTGGACATCTGTTTAAATTCTCTTAGGTGTACACCTAGGTGTGCAGTTGCTGGGTTGTGTGGTAACTGTAAGGTTAATCTTCTGAGGAAATGCCAGACTGTATTTCAAAGTGTCTGAACTGTTTATTTTTATTGTGATAAAATGCACACAGAATAGGGCCGGCCCTGTGGCGCACTCGAGAGAGTGCTTGCGGTGCTTGGGTGCGCAGCGAAGCTCCTGCCGCGGGTTTGGATCCTATATAGGGATGGACGGTGCACTCACTGGCTGAGCGCGGTGCGGATGACACCAAGCCAAGGGTTGCGACCCCCTTACTGGTCACAAAAAAAAAAAAAAAAAAAAAGGCACACAGAATAAAATTTACCATTCTGAATCTTGCAGTTCAGTGGCATTATTACACTCGCAACGTTGTGCACTATCACCACTCTCTTGTTCGAGAACATTCTTCACCCGTATAAAAACTCACATGCCTCGAAAGCAGTCATTACTCATGCTCGCCTCCCCTGCCCTGGGCAACCCCAACCTGCTCTCTGTCTCTATGGATTTGCCTTTTGTGGATATTTCATGAAATGGAAATCATACATGATGTGGCCTTTTGTGTCTGCCTTCTTTACTTAGCATGTTTCAAGGTTCACCCACGTTTTAGCATGTTTCAGTGTTTTATTGGTTTTTATAGCTGACAATATTCCATTGTCTGAACATCCCACATTTTGTTTATCCATTCATCAGCTGATGGACATTTGGGCTGCCACTTTTTGGCTACTGTGAATAGTGCTACTATGGGCACTTGTGTACGAGTTTTTGATGACATTTTCACTTCTTTGGGGTATATACCCAGGAGTGTAACTGTTGAGTCATATAGTAAATCTTTGTTTAAACTATTGAGGAACCAACAGTGTTTTTCACAGTGGCTGCCCCATTTCACATTCCTACTAGCTGTGTATGAGGGTTCCACTTTCTCCACATCTTTACCAACACTTGTTTTTTTTTTTTTTTTCATTTTTTTCAAAAAAGTATAACTATCCTAGTAGGTGTGAAGTGCAGTCTCATTGTTTTTATTTCCATCTCCCTAATGACTATTGATTTTTCACCGTCTTTTCACATACTTATTGCTTTTGTATATTTTCTTTGGGGAAATGTCTATTCATGTCCTTTGTGCATTTTAAAATTGTTTTTGTTGTTGTTGAATTATAAGACTTGTTTACTATTCTGGACACAAGTTGCTTATCAGATATATGGTATACTTTTTCTATTTTGTGGCTGTTTCTTTCCATTTTTTTTTTTTTGAAGGTGAGTGGTATGGGGACCCGAAACCTTGACCTTGGTGTTTGTATTAGTCCGTTTCTTTTGCTTATAACAAAATACCTGGAACTGCATAATTTATAAAGAAACAATATTTATGCCTTTCAGTTTCAGAGGCTGAGAAGTCCACAGTTCGGGGAACACATCTGGTGAGGTGCCTGTCCTGGCAGTGATTACAGCGACTCAGGGTACACATGGTGAATATGGTAGAGCAGAGAGAAAGAGTAACCTCCTCATTCACTCTCCTTTTAAAGCCACCAGAACCACTCCCATTAGTACAAGAATTGATTGATCCATTCATGAGGGTTCAGTCATCACAAGCTAGTCACCTCCTCAAGGTCTCACCTTTCTATTACCATAATAGGATTTCCCAACCTCAAGAGTTACAGTGGGGAAAAGATTTGGGAGGACATTCAACCCAAGGCAGTATTATGAGCACCACGCTCTAACCACGTGAGATAACTGGCTAGCACTCGTTCACTTTTCTGACAGTGTCTTTGAAGCACAACGGTTTTAAATTAGATTAAGTACAATTGCTCTAGTTTTTCTTTTGTTGATTGTGCTTTTGGTGTCATATTTAAAAAATATGGCCAAATCCAGGGTCAGGAAGATTTATATCCATGTTTTCTCCTAAGAATTTAATAGTTTTGGCTCTTATATTTAGGTCTGTGATTCACTTTGAGTTTATTTTTGTGCATGGTAGAAGGTAAGGGTCCACCTTATTTTTCGTTTCTTTTTTTTCTTTCTTTCTTTTTTTTTTTTTTTGACTGATTTATAATGAGTTTTCCTAGCACCATTTGTTGAAAAGGCTGTACTTTCCCCTTTGAATTGTCTTAAGTCTCTTGGAGAATTTCATTTGCCTGTAAATGTGAGGGTTTATTTCAGGACTCTCCATTCTATTCCATTGATTTATGTGCCTGTCTTTATTGCCAGTATCTCACTTTCTTGATTCCTACAGCTTTGTAGTAAGGTTGAAATTGGGAAGTTTGGATCCTCTAAAGTTGTTAATCCTATTCAAAATTATTTTAACTATTTTGGGTACTTTGAATTCCCATAGGAATTTTAGGATTCGTGTGACAAGTTTTGTAAAAAATGCCAGATGGAATTTTGATAGTAATTGTGTTGAATCTGTAGATTAATTTGAGGGATATTGCATCTTAACAATAGTAAATCTTCTGATTCATGAACACAGGAGATTTTTCTGTTTATGTAGGTCTTCTGTAATGTCAGTCAATATTGTTTTTCACTTTTCATTGTAAAGTCTCTCACTTTAAACAAATTAAATCTATTTCTAAGTATTTTATTTTATTTGATGCTATTTCCAATGGAATTGTTTTCCCTTTCTCTGTTTCTTTTACTTTTTTCTTTTTTCTTTTTCTTTTGTTTTTGGTGTCTGTCCAGTATGGGGATCTGAACACTTCATCTTGGTGTTACACTGGAATTGTTTTCTTAATTTTAACTTCGGACTCTTCATTTTTAGTGTATAGAAACACAATCCATTTTTTAAATATTGAACTTGTACCCTGTAAACTTGCCATATTCGTCTATATGTTCTAATTATTTTTTAGTGGATTTCTTGAGATTTTCTATACACAGATCATGTCATTTACCAATAGACATAGCTTTACTTCTTTGTCCCCAAACTGGATGAAGTTTATGTCTTTTTTTTTTTTTTTTTTGTCTAATAGCGTTGTCTAGAACCTCTAGGACAATGTTGAATAGAAGGGGAAGAGAGGACACCCTTTTCTTGTTCCTGATCTTAGCGGGAAAGCATTTAGTGTTTTACCATTAAGTGTTAACAGAGATCTTTTTGTAGACGCCCGTATGACCAGATTGAGGAAATTCTCCTCCATTCCTAGTGTGTTGAATGTCATAGTTTGTTTAAACAAAATACCTGAGACAGGGTAATTTATAATGAACAGAAATATAATTATCACCGTTCTGGATGCTGGGAATGGTAAGATAAGGCAGTGGCAGTTTGATGTCTGGTGAGGGTCTGGCCTCTGCTTACAAGATGGTGCCTTGAACAGTGCATGCTCCAAAGGGGAGATATGTTTTATCCTCATCTTTCAGATGTTGGATGAGAAAAACAAAGTCCCTTTATCAATTCCTTTTGTGATGGCAGTTTGAGCCCTCACGACTCAAACCCCTCCCTAATGGCCTCACCTACCAATGCTGTTGCATTAGGACTGAGTTTCCAACACATGAGTTTTGGGAGACATACACACAGTACCATTGCAAAACGCACATGAGGTGTATTGCTCCGTTTGGGTTTCTAGAATGTAATACCTGATAACGGGTTATTTATAAAGAAAGGAGGTTCATTTGTCTTACAATTCTGGGACAGCTCTATCTGTCCCGGGCCTCACACTGCTTCTACTCATGGTGGAAAGTGTCAGGCAACCAGTGGGTAAAAGCAGATCATATGGCAAGAGGAAGCAAGAGAGAGAGAGGAAGTGCCAGGGTCTTTTAAACAACAGCTCTTGCAGGAACTAATAGAGCAAGATCGCACTCAGGACTCCTTCCCCCCAGGGAGAGCATTAATCCATTCATGAGGGATCCATTCCCGTGATTCAGACCGCTCCCAACATTGCCACATTGGGGATCAGATTTCCACATGAGTTTTGGCAGGGACAACATATCCAAAGTCTGTCATGAGGGTCCCATTGTACAAGAGTTATGAAGAATTTCATGAGTATGACAGCACAGTATTAAGCGAAGTGAAAGACGCTTCTAAATGTGGGGTGCGGTGTGACTGCACAGGTTGCAGATGCATGAAGCTGGCCCTGACAGAGGTTAAGGGAGAGCTGGGAAAGCAAGAGAAGCAGGCTGTGGCCTTGTACCACCTCAAGGGTGTGCCCTATGCCATGTATTAGCGAGATGGTACCCTTTGGAAGTATTCAAGCCAGTGACCCTGAAAAGAACATTCCTTAAAGTTAAGCATTGTGTAAGAGCAGTGTCAGCTGGTCTCATATTTGCAGCCTCCAGAACTGGTGTTTAGGACACCCGGTCTGTGGTACTTTGTGAGGACAACCATAGAATCCAAATCACTGGAGTGATGTATTGTAAGGCCGAACATGCTCTACAGGAATCAGGTTCCTGCGGCTAGAGCCACCTTCTCTATGTTTCAGCCTCTGGCTGGTCCAGTTGCTGACATCCGAATGCCCTGTCACCCTGCTGCCTTCTCACTGTTTATAGTTCCTGATTTTCTTGCATCTTTTATTTTTCCACCTTCTCTTCTGTCCCCCTTTCTTCCTGTTCTACTTCCCTCATTCACAGGGCAGGGCTGGATCGTCCACTCATTAAGATTTTTCAGGAACTGCTTTTTGACTACCATAGTGGCCCTCTGTTCATACCACAGAACTCAGCTGCCTGATTAGAGACAGAGGAGCCCCACTGAGGGACCTGTCCTGGCCCACAGGAGGATTAATGTGGCTCATTTTTGCGTGATCCCTGGTGGAAGTAGTGATGCAACTACAATTTAACAGTTAATGCTTCCTTTCTGTTTTGAGAAAAGTTGACCAGAAAGCGGAAAAGCACTGACAGCTGTTCATCCATGGACATGAACAAGGAGAAGGGGCCCAGAAAGTTCACATTAGAGGGCTGTGGGCACAGGTGTCCCTCCAGGTTGTCCTCACACTGGTGCTGTGACTCTTCAGAGAGGGACAGGCAGATGGGTAGAGACGAAGAGAACAGTAAACCTAGAGGCTCAGGTGATAGTTGATGAGGGGCTTAATTGGTTGAAGTTATCTGTGTGCTTGAACATGGTTAAATATTAATTTAGGTTATTGTATATTGTATTCTGAGCAAGGGAGAATTAGCAGGGTGTGTGAAAAGCAGAGGGTGGTTTAGGGAATAGATCTAGTAGGCCTGTGGTGTAGGGCATGTAAACTACTCATTATTGTTGTTATTTCAGCTCCCTACAGGATGGCGTACCGTCTTGGTGCATATTTATAGGTAACTATTGGCCCATCTGTAAAACACATACTTACATATTTCCTACAGAATGTGCAAAGGCTTTTGGAAAGCATAGCTTAGTGGATATTCCCGTCAGAAGGTTCTGAGGAACAAACGAGGAGTGTCCTTTCTCAGGGTGACCTCTGGGCTCCCAGCTGTGCCTGAGTGGGAGAGTCCAGTGATGCCACTCCCACTTCCACCTACATGAGTGACACTCTGATCGCAGCCTCACCCACTGCCTCTGCCCAAAGACAGACTAAGACACCTCAGAGGCTGCCCGCATTTCTGCCCATACTGGCCCTTGGAGAAGCCCCTTGGCCACCCAGCTGGTGGATGCTGATGTGAGAACCTCAGAGGCTGGGCCACGAGGCAGCCTCAGATGTTCTATAACCACATATGCCAGCCCCACCAGGGCCTCCTGATCACCCCTGTGCACCTTGTCATCTGCCCCCAACAGTTCTGCTTGTGCCAAATCCTCACTGGTGCCTCTGCACCCTTCTGTGTGCCTCTTGGGTCCTCACTTCCTCCCCAGGTCTCATACAGTCTTACATGAGAAAAGAGGCTTTCTTTTGAAGCCTTCTCTTCCATAGGAGAGCAAATCCGGGACAGGTGCGAGGACACTCTCTACATTGTCCTTCTTGCTGCTAGGTCAGCTCCCTCCATCCCGTGGCTAACCTCATTTCCTTCTGGGAGGCTCAAGTGTCAAATACCTCAAGTTTAGAGGAGAATTTAGCTTCACATTTCATGAATGAAGAGCTATTGGAGTGTTTTTCATAGAGCAAAAGAATTCTATGATAAATCTTCACCTCTTCCACTTGCAAGGCAAAAGACTGCTCCAAGCTTCGAGAGGATGGGCTTCTCCTCTCCTAATTAGGGCAGCACAGTCATCATAGCTAAATCACGGCCACAGCTCTGGCTCCAGGAATGAGCACATACTCAGTGTTCAGCCCAAGCTAGGGTTGGGAAGACTCACCTTTTATCCCCAGTGATCCCTCCCGTGTCCCCATTATATTAGCAGACCAAGATCACTGGGGTAGGAGCTATAGGCTTGGATTGGAACCCAGATGTGTGCTTGTGGCACATGGTGGCTTCTCAGTGTTCATTTCTCCCTCTGTGAAATGAACACCACACAGGAAGTCATGGTAAGTGCAGGTAAGGTCAAGGGAGATGGTGTCCTTTGGAAGTGTTCAGGCAGTTACCGTGAAAAGAACATTCCATAACGTTAAGCATTAAATAAGGGCGGAGGTCTAGTGTAATAGCTGTTTCAATCTTATCGGTCTTTCAGCTGCAGCAGACATGGTCATAGCAAATAGCCACTAATCTCACCATGGTCTAGGTACATGAGGGTGTCCAGGGTGGCATGGTGCTGATGGCTTTACAGTGGCTTAGCAAGATTTCTTCTAGGGGTTTTCAAACCTTAGTGTGTGAGTACCGATGGAAGGTGGAGTAAATGCATGATAAGAAGACTTGGGGGATTAGTTTTGCTTCCGTGACTCTGCCCATCACTTTAGACCCATGTCCTAGCCCACTGCCACCTCCTCATTTATGACCTGTCATGGAATCCTGGAATATCTGGGCCGATAATGATTATGAATCAGAATGCTATGCACTGATTTTAATCCCAAATTTTTAATTTCTACTTCAGTATATAAACCTATAATCACATAATTTTCTCTGTGTTCTAATCTGAATTTCTTTATGAAAACGTGTTGGGCACTCAATATCAATGTCCTCAAGAAAGGATGATGTGTCAACCTTTGAAACAGTCAATTTGGGGTCTACAAGCATTCTGTGTTTGAAGACTCTACCTCGTGTTCTCTTTTAGGTATATTTATTTCTATTGTGATATATATAGGTAGTTTTAAATTTAAACTTCAAATATAAAAACGTACCAGGATGTGAATGAAAGATTATTAGAATTAAGTCTTTGACTGTTAATGTTTCTAGTAATTTGTAGGCTTTTGTGTGGAAGAGCTTTCTCTTTATTAACTAAGGAAAGTTGGATTTTTCCTTTTCTTTTCTAATTACATTATATGTTGTCAGAATGCTCCTTTTCAGTAATATATTTCTACCTTCTAGCAATTTTATGTACCTATGTAGCTACCACCACAGTGAAGACATGGACCACTCCATGAGCCAGTAGCTTCCCTTGTGTCCTGCTCCATTACCTAATACCTGCCCCCAGCATTAGGCAACCAGTGTCCTGGTTTCTGTCATTGGACAATAAAGTTGTCTTTCTAGAGTTCATCTGAATGGAATCACACCAGTGAGGATGGAAAACGTGCATGTGCACTGTAGTGTGTCTGGAGTCCTCTAGTCTTTTTGGATTCGTCCATGTTCCTGCGTGTGTCACTATTTCATTCCTTCTTAGTTCTGAGTAGTATCCCATCGCAGAGATACATCACCGTTTGCTTATCCGCTTTCCTATTGATGAACATTTAGGTTGCTCCCATTTTTTCCTATGAATAATATACCTGCTATAAATATTTGTGTACAAGTGTTTCTAAGGATATTCGGTTTCAGTTTTCTTGTTGTAAATACATAAAATTGGGGATGCTGGGGCCCATGGTAGGTGTATGTACAACTTTGTAGGAAAGGAGCACACTGTTTTCCAAAGAAGTTTCTATTTTACCTTCCTAACTGCGATGTGTTAGAGTTCTCATTGCTCTGTGTCGTGGCTGACACCTGCTCTTGTCAGTCTTTTACATCTTATTCATTCTAGTGGGTGGGTAGTGTAATTTCATCATGGTTTTTGTTTGCGATTCTTTTATGACTGCTGCTGATGCACACACATTCTTGTACTCATTGATCATATGAACATATCTTTTAAAAAAGTGTCCCTTCAAGTCTTGTGCCAATTTTTATTAGGTTAGTTGTCTTCTTGTTTTTCATTTGTGAGAGTTCATTACATATTCTGCTTATAGTTTTTGTCAGATAGGTATTGCCAATGTTTTGTCCTGGTGGAGTGCTTAATTTTTTTTCCTTTTTCACACAATATCTTGCAAAGACAAAAGTTTAAAATATTGATGAAGGTCAATTTATCAATTTTTGGGGATATATACTTTTGTGCCCTGTCTAAGAAATCTTTGCCCATGTGAGGTATGAAGATTGGCTGCCATGTTTTCTTCAAAAAGTTTAACCTTTTTAGTTTTTATGTTTAGGTGTATGCGAGTGGCAGAGGCGAGCCGGTCACTTGGGGGCAGGTTTGAGGGATGCCTTCCGTCTGGGCTCTTTCTGGGGTGATCTCTTTGACACCTATGGCATCAATCACGACCACATGCAGATGGTTCCAAGTCTACATGAGCAGCTCAGATCCCTCCTCGGCTGCAGACCCTGAAGCCGATGCCTCGGACATTTCCTCCTGGAATATCCAGGCATCAGGAATGTGTGTGAGCTCCTCTGTCCCCACCGTCCTGCTCTGCCCTAGCACCTGTGTCTGATGAGACCACCATTGCCCAGATGCCTGACTCTCCCCAGGGCATCCGATGTGCACCTAGGAAATTAGATGACACCAATATGGAGATAAAAAGTCACTTCATGAATTTAAGATGGGGAGAGCCCCTTTCCTGTGACAATGAAACTGTAGCAGCATATTCCCACCCTTACACTATGATCATTACAGGCTGCTTAATGGGCATAGGCATTTTAAAAGGGTCAGATGAATAGTTCAGGGGCTGAGGCGTTTCTCCCACAGCAGAGCATCCCTCTCTCCTGCCCTGTGTGCTCACAGCTCCCAGGAGACCATCCTCTGTGGGCAGTTGGGGATGCCCTGCAGACTCGCCTTCTCTATGACCTACCAGCCTCTGCTGGTGTCTCCGAGCGCCCCCTGGTGGTCGTGTCCGTTGACTGTGTTTCCATGTGGTCTGTCCCTGAAGGAGGGGCTGTGGCTTTGATTCAGGCCCTGCCCTCTGCAGAAACATCCTGAAAATCTGACCCCTGTCAATCATTCTCAGTCCTTTGCAAGAGGGATATTTCAGAAACACAAAGCTGGCGGTTCCACACCTCCTTCAGTGGCTGCCCTGGCCTTCCGGGTGAGGCTCAGTCCTCCAGCTTAGTGCACAAGGCTGGGGTGGCCAGTCCTTTGTTAGGGGGTTAAATAGTGACCCCCATCCCAATAGTGTTGAAATCCTAAACCCAAGTGCCTGAGAATGTGACCTATTTGGAGATAAGGTCTTTACAGTGGAGTGAAGTTAAAATGTGGTCGTTAGGGTAGGCCCCAATCCAGTGTTTCTGGTATCCTTTTATAAAAAAGAAATTTGGACACAGAGCCAGATATGTACACAGGGAAGACCATGTGAAGACACTCAAGGACTGGAGTGACGCAACCATCAGCCCGGGACCTGTGAGGGATGCCAGCAGACGCAGGAAGCTGGAGGGGGCAGGGTAGGACACCCCCTAGAGCCTTCAGAGGGAGGGCTACCATGCTGACACCTTGATTCGGAACCCAGTCCAGCCCCAGAGCAGTGGGAGAAGAAATGTGTGTTCCCAGCTGTGCAGTCCTCGTGCCTCATCCTGGAGCCCTGGGCCACATGTCTGCTGCTCTTTCCCTCCACTCCCTGCTACGGCCTCACACTTGCTGTCTCTGTCCAGCCCGTGCAGGTCCATTCCCCATGTGTTTCCTGCCACTCCATGCTCTGTGCAGGCGTTGGGGCTTCACGGCATGTGAGAGTGAGGGTTGGGGGCTCGGTGTGCACCCCCTCTGCCCGCCCTTCTGGAAAAACCCACACTGGTGGGCGACTCATGCACGGCTGCTGCACCCCCTTCATTCCTCCTCCCACAGGCTCTCCGGTGTCTGGAGACGCTGCCCTGTGCATTGGGCGAACATTTTGCAGAGGTTGTCAGTGCTATCTGTGGGAGCACTGGTGTGACAGCGACTTCTCTATGACCAGAGCCAACATGTTTGTAGGTGAACTTTAAGATTGTTTTGGGTCAATGAGATTTAGTTTGGCCTTACGTCAAATCTGTAGCTTACAATGGGACAAAATCAAGATGTTACAAAGTCAAACCTATGTTGTGTGCCTCTTCCCCTGTTCTAGTCTAGATTGTTGCCTCTAACTGGAGCATGGCAAAGCCCAGTGCCTTTCGGTCCCCCGAGGATGCTGAGTCTTCCTGCTTGGCATGTGACACCCAGTGAGGTTTGGCTATGGACAGGCAGATCCTCAAAATTAGGAGAGCTGGAAACGTTGCCCTGGTGCCACCCTTCCCCTGCGTCCACGGCAGGCACTGCTGTCCCAGTAAGCGGCAGCCGAGTTCTCAGCAGAAGGAAGGGACCCGACTCCAGGAACTTGCTGCTTCTACCGCAAGATAAGGTGGTGGCTGGAAACACAAATGCCAGATTATGTCACTACTGAGCCCAACAGCAGCTGTAGTAGCAACAACCTTAATGTCCTGCTGTCCCAGCCGTCCTGTTCTGGCCCCTCTTATGCTTTCACATGCTCTAGTTAATCGAGGACATGGGCGGTCTCCAAATACAGATGAGAGTTATTTTGTTTGGCTCTTGGTAGACGTGACTGTGTGATGGAAATGAAAGGATTTGACCAGTGGGTAGGAGGACAGAAACTGAGCCTTTGTATAAACATACATTATGTCACTGGACACAAACAGGAGCCAGAAAAAGAGCAGAGAGCTGCTGTTGGGGGGGAAGTAAGAGAACTAGGATTCTGGAGCCAACCTACATGAAAGGGTTAAAGCCAAGTGCTCCCTGCAGAGTGTGCTGCTGGTGAGCCCTGGGTGCATCTTGGCGTGCACATATCTTCCTGGCAGTGGACTGTCTTGTCAAGGTGGATCTCTAGTGGGGGTAACTTCCTCCCCAAGGGAAGATTCAGCCTCACCTGCAGTGGTGGACTGAGCCGGGATTTGTCAACAAACCCCAGGAATGGTCCGTGTAGGTGGGTTGTTAATTTTATTTTAGCTTTGCAGAGGTCTCAGAGGGTTCAGACATGATAGGAGAATCCTCTGGCATTGTAACAGACAAGCAGCAATGCCTGGGCATGGCAGAGACCCTTGTTGACAGCAACCCCACTGCCAGGGAAGAGGTGAGAGTTAAGAGCCTTGCAATGTGTCCTTGGAACCTGCAATGCCAGTCCCTTTCTGGAAAAGGAGGCTTTGGTAGACTGACGATAAAACTCAAATATTTCCTGAGACAAATTCCCAAAATACAAGGCTTATTTAATTTATTTTCCTTTTCATTTCTTTGATTCCTCTAATGCAGAATTGTTGCTTAATGATAGTGCCTGTAATCTCACATTGCAGTACAGGCATGATCTTTCCACAAGGCAAGGTCACAACCTACTCTTGTCTGGAAACCACACAAGTAGGTATCTCAGCAAGTGCTTCTCAGTTATCATTATTACTATTGTTCTTCTGAGTAGATCATTGGCAGTGAGTGTAATTTTCTATTCATGTGGGAATACATGGCCTCTCGTGGGGCTGGTTTTGTGCCTGTACTTCTTCCTCCTGCTGGATCACACGGGCTTAGGATCCAAGCAATGGGATTGCTCTGTGCTGCAGTTACACGATGGCTCCTGCAATTGTGACCAGCCCCCTTCCTTTGTGTGTACGTCTGGTGCTGACCAGTGGCCTGGCCAAGGAAGGCAAGCTGCTGGTGGTACCCCTGGAGGGGAGCTGCTGGTTTACCATGAGTTTGATTGTGTAGAAACTCATGCACAGAGAGCACGAGTTGTTCTTATTCACAGCAGCAGTGAGTTGGCACCTGGGAAAGATGACTGAACTGTACAGAAAAGACTTATTCAAACTCTTACGCTCTGGAAGATTTGGGCAACGAGTTTATGGTTTTTGCCAACAACGAATGGAAAACTCAAGGAGAAATTTTATTTTTTATACTAGTGAGCTCACACGAGAGTATTTTTGAACTTTTGTTTTCACATTGTAGGAGCTTATTTAACGATAGGAAATTAGTCGAATACTTTTAAGTGAGTTCTTTTGATGCATTGCTCCTTTATCCATTTGACATTTGTGGCTTGATTGTTGCCAAACATTTTTCACTCCTGTCTGTGGTATTTGCCTTTGGAATATTTTGCCATCATCTTGAAGAAGGTATGCAGAGTCCCGGTCCTCTTATTGACGTTCCAAGAGGTTTCTCAGGGTTCTCAGATGTCATGACCTTCAAGGAGAGAGTATGGAACCACATTTTCCACTTGCTGGAGCAATTATTTTGCCCCATTCTTTTCAAAAGTGCCTTGGACATTGCCTCTGAAATTCACCAAACACCTGTGACAGCATCTGATATCTTCAGCCACACATCCATTTGGTTGTTACGAACTGACATTGTTTTCAAATATCCCAGACATGGGATGCCCAACATGTTCTTTGTCAGTGGCATCAACTGCAATTCCTGGAAGCCACTGCCTCAGGTGAGTTATCCCTCCTTTAGCACAGGAAGAATAATCTGGCTTGGACATCGAATAAAAAGATTTCTTACTGAAGTGTTATTTGTGATTGATAGGTGTCGCATTTGGAATTCCTTGTGGTTTAATGAATTATTTAGTGCTAATTCATATAATTGCGGTCTAGCACATTTTCTAGGGGTGCCCTCGATACGTGTATGTGTATGCAGTTGATATAAGGGTATATGATATTCAGGCTGCAGTTTTTAATACCTTTTTGGAAAAATACTGAAAAAACATATTAAGAAATGAAATCTTCCTTTTCGCTGATCTTGTGCTACCCCTTCAGGAAAATACTCTTAGCATTTTCCAGTGTTCTTCAATTTTCTTTGTCTATTTTAACTTCTCCCACCTATTTGATGAAAATAAAATCTAGGGTATGGCTGGACATATTGTTCTTTCCCTTGCATTTTAATCTCTTGCCAGTTAATCATAGATGCGTTCATAGGCCAGCACGCAACAGATGTGACTCACAGTTTTAACAATTGCATAAATGTCTTTACTTTGAATGCACCGTTGTTTTTTCAACCAACAAGTATTGATATATATTTAGGCTTTTTCCACTTTTTGCTTTTATGAACAAGAGTGTACTAATGTTCGTACTTTCTTTAAATTCATGCCTTTCCATATTCTTGCTCTTATCTCAGTAGGCCAGAGTCCTAGGAGTAGGGTTGTTTGGTTAAATGATATGCACATATTACATTTTAATAAACTTGACAGGTGCTTTCAAAATATTGGACAAGAATACATGAGTTCTGTTTTTTCTATACACTTTCTAGCTCTAGATGTTGTCAAACTTTGAAGTTTTCTTGGCAAAAAATTCCATGTAGATGCTTCAGGTTTTACTTTCTATTTTATATCTATGAAAATACAGGCATACGTAATTCACAAAAGAGAAATATATATCAGTATACCTTTTTTTTGCCTTTTGCATGTCCTCTTTGTGAATTACATATTTACTAAATTTCTTTAACCATTTTTGATAGGGCTATTTGTCTTTTTATAACTGATTGGTATAATCCTCTTGAGTACTCGGAATACTAACAGTTACTTCCTTACATGTGCTGCAAATCTCTCTTCCTAGGCTGTTCTTCATCTCTCGTCACACAGGATTTTCAGTTTTCGGTAGTCAAGTTGGTGATCTTTTTCTTTAACGGTTTCTGGGTTTCAGCTTCTTTATGTCTTCCCAAGCCTGAAGTATGAAAACATTTTCTCCATATTATGCTTTAATGTTTTTAATTCTTTTAATGTTGACAGTATTTTGCTTTTACAATGAGAAGTTCCATCTATACAGTGTAAGGATCTAAATTTACTTTTTTCTCAATGGATATTTCATTGTCCCAACACCATTTAATAAAAAAATCCATTCTTTACCCATTGTATTGCAATGCATCTTCATCATATTTTAAATTTCTATATTTATTTGCATCTGCTTACGAACTCTCAGTTTTATCCCACTGACTTATCTATCTATTCATGTAGCAGTAGGATATTGTGATAGATAATATTAGCATTCTAATAAATTTGAATGTCTGAGAGGACAAAGCCCATTGTCTCTGTTCTGTTTTGTAAATATTCTTCATGCTTGTTCCATCTTATTCTGTTTGATAAAATTTAAAATTGTTTTGTCAAGTTGCAAAAAATAAGAAGAAACCACTGGAGCTTTTAAAATATTGCATTAAATGTTTTTATGAATTCTAGAAAGATGGGCATGGTTTTGCTGTAAAGTCTTCCTGTTCAGGAATATGTTTCCCTTTTTATTCATATCTTTTCTTCTGTCCATCAATAAAATCTTGCACTTTATGTGTTTTATCTTTCTTATTATAATTTATTCCTAGTCACTTTATTGTTTTTGAAACTATTCTGCACAGTGGAATTTTCCCATTTCTATTTGGAATTGGTGATGTGTCATTGAAGTACATTTAAATTCAATTAAATGAAATTAATTAAAGTAAATAAATTTTTGTACTTTTATGTCATATATAGCCTTTTCACTAATTTCTCTCATTAGCTTGTAAGATTTGTAAGTTGTACAGCATCATCTGCAAATAATTGCCTGCACCAATTTATATACCATTTATTTTGTTTTATTTTGGCATGTGCCTTCAAAACATTGTTGAATAACATGCTTGTTATAGCCAGCTTAACTGAGATTCAGACATTGAAAAAGTCTTGAGAAATACAAATTAAGATTCTTGGCAAATGCACAGTCACTAAATTCAGGTGAAACACCCATTGTCATATCTCAGTGTAGTATTTTATTAGAAACAGACTATGCATTTTAACCTATTGTTCTGGCTTCTTACAAGATTCAGTAGACTTTGTAAGTGCTAGGATTTAAATGTGTTGGAAACATAATCCCCTGTGCATTCGTGTTGGGAGTTGGGGCCTAATAAGAGTGGTTAGGTCATGAGGGCATGTACTAACATCGTTATCACAGAAGAAGGTTTATTAGCATGAGAGTGGGCTTGTGATAAAGGCGAG
Organism: Cynocephalus volans; assembly: GCF_027409185.1. Taxonomy (NCBI): domain Eukaryota; kingdom Metazoa; phylum Chordata; class Mammalia; order Dermoptera; family Cynocephalidae; genus Cynocephalus; species Cynocephalus volans. The sequence goes on from NC_084460.1 coordinate 295,585,805, forward strand.
TTCATACCCTTCTTGCTGTCTTGCACGTGTAGTCTCTTGCCCTTCTGACTTGCTCCATGGTATGACACACAAGAAGGGCTTTTTGCAAGATGCAGACCCTTGATATTGGACCTCTCAGCCTCCAGAGCAGTGAGACAAATAATCTGTTGTTTTTAAGTTACCTAGCCTGTAATATTCTGTTATACCAGAAAAAAAGAAACCGAGAGAGTAACAGAATCATATTCTCCCACATACTGGCAGATGTTTGCTGAAAGAATGAATTTTCAACCACTTGAAAAAGGGAAATGGTGCTCTTTGTAGAAAACAGAGAGACGACAGTTTCATGCCTGTCAAAATTAGGCATGGCATTCTGCTCTGGGCAAGACCAGCCAAGGAGATGCAAGTTGCAGTACTCTAAGAGGCTGAGCCTGGTCAAAGGACTTCTCTCTCCTTTATCCTCTGTCAATTACAGAGCCAAGGACCACCCAGGCGTCATCAACACCCTCACCCTCTACGCACGGGAGGGGCCCTGCAACTTCCCAAACTGACATTGACTTCAGTGTGGCTTAGTGGGTTACTCAGAGAAGTTTAGAGATGTAGAAAGCTATATGTGATGTTATATCACTTTTCATATGTCTATATCTATAAAATTTGAAACTTATTGAAACATGTACTTTTATGGATGTTCCATTATATGTATATATATAAAAAATATGACATATATGCTTTTATACTCATATCTATTCAAGAATATATATGCATGAAAATTATTATATATATGAAAAATTATATATTTATGTATATATTTGTAAATGTAAATGCAAAGTAAGCAAAATTGTGAAAGAAGAATTCAGATCCCATAGAAGGCCCTTTGACAAAGAGCGTTGGATACAGCAGAATCACAAAATTAAATTTTTACCAGAATATTTATGGACATTGTATGTTCCTCCTTTCTTGTTTCAGATGGGCAGGGTATCTCCTGGAAGAACATACCGTTTGTTGTACCTTTTTGGAGAACGGGAGTCATAATCTGAATCTCATCGGTCTGATGAGAAGAAAACATTGCTTGATGACAGAGTGTGTGTTTGTGTGCAGTGTCTCAGGCCCTACTTACAGGACTTTCCTTAGGGCCTCCTGTGACAAAACTTCCTTGCATCTATCAAGGCGAATTGTATTAGGGATGAAATTAAATACTTTCACAGATATGGCTGATCATAATTTAGGAAAACATTGAAAGAGTTTAAATGGGAAAAAAAAAATCAGTCCGTTTCAACTTTTGGAGAGTTCCAGGAGAATTGATTACTAGGTCCAGCTGGTCTCTAATCCCTCAGCAGACGTGAGTGGGCTTGGTGGTGGTGCAGAACGATGTGCAGTGGGCTCTTATTTCATTACTCACGATTAAAGGTCCTTCAGATAACAAACATCTACTGAGAGGCTCTGTGTGCCTGCCTGAGTGCAGGGGTCATGTTCATATCAGTAGACATGGCTTTGCCTGCTGGAAGCTGGATGTCTAATGGAAGGCGGACCTTGATCAGTTACAAGCTGTGAAACACACTTTGAAACAAAAGTAAAGGGCGTGAATAGAACTGATAAAGGGGCCTTGCCGGGTGAGGAGTAGCTGGGGGAGCAGAGTGTGAAGCAGAGCACGTGGCAGGAGCAAGTGTGAAGACAAATGTCATGAATTCCTTCATGTTTGGAACGCACGTGTTCTTCCCCTTCCCACCATGTCGCAGGATCTCTTTAGTCTAATGAACAAGGGCATGTGGAAGTCCCAGTTTATGTCTCTTCTGATGAGAAGTCCCTTTCTCCTGGCTTATAAGTGCCCAGTGCCCCTCCCCACCGCCTTCAGCTCTTGGGACCACCACCCATGTTGCTGCAAGCCCCCATGGGAAGTCAGAGACACAGGCCACTGCAGATATCCGGCAGGGCAAGCCATACTTCCCTGCACCGTCCTGTTCCAACTATGGGTGATTCAGGAACGTATTGGACCTGCCCCGTGTCAGAGTACACTGACTTCTGCAGCCTCCACCCGACAGCCCATCAAATGGAGTACATTAACCCCATATCCCACATCACACATGCTGTCTAGGTAACGTGATGAGCTGAGCGTCGTGGATTAATTGACATGGTGATGTGTTTTTATAGCGGTTTAAGAAAATATTTATTAATTTTACCTATACATATTAGTATGCTCGATTCAGCAAGTTTCCATTTTGATGTATGAAACATTTTGCAGGTCTTTTGAAATCTCATAGGTCCTAACCCTACTACTTGTGGGTTGTGGATGGCTGAAGGTTCTGGATAGTGAGCACCCAAGAAGTCAGCCCCTCTACAGGGTCAACTTTCCAGACAGCCCGCTGCTTTGCGTGTGACATCACCCCCATTGCCCACTGTAGCTCTCCCCTCTGCTCAAAATGCTCCACTCAGTTTTTGGGAAATCTGCTCCTTATCTGCAGAGATTGGTTTCATCCCAGGATCTCCCCCCTTCACCCCCTTGTGTCTGTCCCAAGCCTGAGTCATCCGGTCTGCTGTAATCCGTGAGAAAAAGTGGCCTTTGCCTAGACACTCAGGTGAATGGTGACTCCTAAGGACACTCTGAGTCCCACAGCACCAGTCAGGGCAGGGCTGGGCTCCAGGAGAGCTGCCCTTTAGGTACCATCAGGGTGGCAGATTTTCCAGATTGCTCTTCCTAGTGTCCAGTGCAGGAACACACACATGCGCGCGCGCGCACACACACACACACACACACACAGACACAGATATTCTCAAAACAGTATAGTCAAAGTCACAAGGAGGAAGAGAATGTTTGCTAATACCACCTTATACTGAGAGTTGTCATTCTGTTATCTTATGTGTAGTGGTGTTAGTTTCTTTCCCTGATCTACTCTCTCCACCTCATGTCTCTGTGGGTCTACTGGGATGAGAACAGGACCTGCAGACAAGCCACAAGATGTTCAGAGCAAGGATCTACTAGGAAGGGCTCAGACCAAGGTTGTCAACACACCAGGAGTCTAGAAGAAAGACGTGAGGTTTGTAGCAGCTCATGCTTCTATCTCTGCATGCTTGCTTAAGCCATTCTTCTCCAGATGGACTGTTCCTGGAAGGAACCCTCCCTAGCTTCTGCTGGCCACAGAGAAGCCCTTTGAACACCTGGCTGGTATTTCTGCTGTGAGAACCGCAGAGGCTGGGCCATGAGGCAGCCCCAGATGTTCTAGAACCACATAGCCCAGCCCTGTCAGGGCCTTCCCATCACCCCTGTGCGCATCGTCATCTGTCCCCAATGGTTCCGCATGTGCCAGATCCCCGCAGGTGCCTCTGCACCCTTTTGTGTGCCGCTGGGGTCCTCACTTCTTCCCCAGAGTCTCGCACAGTCTTGTATGAGAAAAGAGCCTTTCTGTTGAGGCCCTTCTCCTCTGCCATAGGGGCTCGAATCCAGGCCAGGTGCTGAGACACTCTACGTTGTCTTTCTTTCTAATAGTTCAGCTCCCTCCATCCCGTGGCTAACCTCTTTTCTTTTTGTGGGCTCAGGTGTCAAATACCTCAAATTTATAAGATAATTTAGCTTCATATTTTGTTATGAGCAGGGCCATTGGAGTGTTTTTGCGGTCAAACGGGAAATGGACAGCGTGTGACAGTGCTTAGTGGACTATCAGGGGAGACTATGGCCCTACGCCTCTCTTCCTTGGACCGTGGATCAACAGGGCTGAGACTGTCTCTCTGCAAGGTGATAAGAACAACGTGGATTTCTTGTATCATTCCTGGGGGAGCATTTTCCCAGAAAACTTGATCTCAGTTCCACAGGACTAGTTTTTTTCCCCCAAGTTTCCTTCTCTTGTGTTCCAGAATCTACATACTAGTTTTCAGATGGGTATGATTTTGTCCCAGGGGTAAATATCTGGAGATATTTTTGCTGACACTAAATTTTGGTGATGGGTTGATCCTGTCATCTAATATGTAGAGGCCAAGGATGCTGTTAAAAATCCCGCAATGCTTAAGAAATATCCACACACCCACCCATTCCAAAGAAAGAACTATCTGGCCCCAGATGTCAGTTGTGCTGAAGTTGAGAATCTCTAATGTGAATAGGTGCCAAGTGAGTTTCAGTGACATCTACCCAGCAAGACCCCCTGCCAGCTGTTATGAGGGCCGGCAAGGATCCTCTCAGCCGTTCCCCTACAGGGTTCTCTACAAGCTATGCTCATTCAAGGTGAAATCTCAACATTTTTTGATTGAACTGAGGTTTGATTCTAGGTAAGTCATGGAAACGAAACCACAAAATGCCAAGTCATTCTTAATAGACACTTAAAAATACATGGCTTAGGACAATGACCACAAAGCCTCTACTGTTCTTTTCTCTTTCACAGCCCTGTGTTTATCTTTATGACTAGTTATCTTGGAGATTACCAGACATGTGGAACCTTTGTCAGCCTTTTGTTAATAGTTAGTTACCTAGAAAGTGGGTAAATGCTGGATGAGTTAGGTTAAAATAATATATTCAATGTGAGTTTCCCAAAGACTCGAAACGTGGCTGATTAATAATTTAGGCAACTCCAGGAGAATGAGATTAGATATTGTTTTTTTTTTTTTGGTGGAGGGGGGTTAGTCTTGTGGACAGTACAGGGTTTGAACCCTGACTATTGGTGTTATCAAATGCTGGGTTTGTTTGTTTTTTTTGAAGACTTTATTGAGGTATAATTCACCTAGCAATACGTTCACTCATTTCCATGGTTATTGTATTCACTGATTTGTACAACCGTTACCGCAGTCAACTTTGGAACATTTTCATTCATAGCCCAGATATACCCATTCCTGTTATCAGTCTTCATTTTTTCGTGCCCCTACCGCTGCCACCATTGATCTATATACTGTCTCTGTGGACTATCCTGTTCTGGATATTTCAGTGCAATGGAATCACACAAAATGTGGCTCATTTTTTTCTCTTCACATAAGATTTTCTGGGTTGATTTGTGTTACAGCATAACTTTTTATAGCTGATAATATTCCGTTCTGTGGATAAATGACACTTTATGCATCTACTCATTAGCTGATGGACAGTTTTGTTTGCACTTCTTGGTTATTATGAGTAAAGCTGCTGTGAACACTCGTGTGCAAGTTGTGTGGACATTTGTTCTTACTTCTCTTGGGTATACACCTAGGTGTGGAATTGCTGGGCTGTGCGGTAACTGTACAGTTAATCATTTGAGGAACGGCCAGACTGTGTTTCGGAGTGGCTGCACCATTTCTTTTTATTGTGGTAAAATATACATAAAATAAAGAGTTGCCATTTTAAAGCCTGCAATTCAGTGGCATTAGTACACTCCCAACGTTGTGTACTATCACCACTCTCTTGTTCTAGAACATTCATCACCCCCATAAAAACTCACATGCCTTGAAAGCCGTCATTTCTCATGGTCCCTTCCCTGACCTGGGCAACCCCTACCTGCTCTCTGTCTCTATGGATTTGCCTATTCTGGATATTTCTGTCCCGCGCTACCGTCTCGCCAGCAAGAACGACGCGGCACACAAAGGATCCTTCTGCAGATCAGCTTTAATGCAGCTTGAGAGGGAGAGCATAAGCTTGCCAAAAATGGAGACCCCGAGCGAGGGAACCCGCGCCCTTTATATAGAGACTGCTCCTCGCCTAGGACGTGCTCCTACCTTATTGGTGGCTGCCTAATCGGCCCAGGCGTGTTACCGAGCAGCCCTGCCCTCCACCGGAAATCAGTGCCATCTTGTAATGGCGATTTCGGGCAGCTCCTCACATATTTCATGTAATGAAAATCATATGTTACATGGCTTTTTGTGTCTGCCTTCTTCACGTAACATGTTTTCGAGGTTCGCCCTCATTTTAGCATGTATCAGAACTTCATTTCTTTTTATGGCTGAATAATATTCCATTGCCTGAACATACAACGTTTTGTTTATCATTCTTCAGTTGGACATTTGGGTTGCTATATTTTGGCTGTTGTCAATAGTGTTGCTATGGGCATTTGTGTACACGGTTTTGTTTGAAGACATTTTCACTTCTTTGAAGTATATACCCAGGAGTGTAATTTTTGGATAATATGGTATTACTCTGTTTAAATTGTTGAGGAACCAATGAACTGTTTTTCACAGTGGCTGCACCATTTCACATTCCTACTAGAGGTATGAGGGTTCCAGTGTGTCCACATCTATGCCAGCACTTGCTATTTTTCATTAAAAAAAAATTTATAACCATGTTAGTTGGTATGAACTGCCATCTCGTTGTTTTCATTTCCATTTCCCTAATGACTGTTAATGTTCAGCATGTTTTCATGTGATTCTTGTCAGTGATACTTGTATATGTTCTTTGGAGAAATATCTAAAAATATAAACAATACAGGAAGTATGCTTTCTTTTCTCATGGGTAAATTCGTAGGAATGGAATAGCTGGGTTATATGATAGATGTATCTTTCTCTGTTTAAGAACAGTATCCCCAAGTGGTTGTTCCACTGTGCAGTCCCACCAGCAACATGTGACAGGTCCAGGTCTTCCACATACTCATGAACACTTGTAATTATCAGTCTTTTTCACTTTAGCGATTCTAAAGGGTGTGTATTTTAAGTTGCGGTGTTCATTTGATTCCTTTGGCCACTAGTGATGTTGAGTGTCTTTACATGCGCCTGTTTGCCATCTGTATATCTTTGGCGAATGCGTGTTCAAATCTTTGTCCATTTCAAATATTGTTTTTTGTTTTCTCATTATGGTGTTTTGGAAGTTCTTTATATGTTCTTGATGCAAGTCCTTTAACAGATAAATGCTGTGCAAATATTTTCTCCCAGTAGATTGATTTATTAAAAATAATTTCTTATTTTAGAATAGATTAAGATTTGCAGCAAGGATGCACAAAACAGTACTGAGATTTCCCATTTACCCTGCCCCCAGTTTCCCCAGTTCTTTAATCTTATAAACTATGGCACACTTACTGACCTTCACACTTATCACAAGGCCACGCCTTGCTTTTCTGCAGAAACTCTCATAATGGCCGTGGTTGAGCGTCTTCCCTCTCTCCTGTCCCTTTTGCCTCCTGGTACTTCGAGTTGGCAAGTGGACAAGGCATCACTTTACCACAGCCCCAACATCCGATCTTATATTACTCTGGCACACATCACAATAATGATAGAGAATGATGAACTAATTCTGTATGTTACTCAGATTTCATTAGTTTTTACTGAACATTCTTTCTCTTTTCCAGAATCCCATCCAGGATACCACATTACATTTAGTCATCATGTCTCCTTAGGCTCCTCTGGACAGTGACAGTTTCTCAGACTTTCCTGATTTTGATGACCTTGTTGGTTTTGAGGAAGGCTGTTCTGGCATTCTGTAGAATGTTCTTCAGTTGGGGTTTGTCTGATGATTTTATATCTTGGTTAGACTGGGATGATAGGTTTTTGGGAGGAAGACCACAAAGGTAATGTGTTTCTTGCTATCTTGCTTAAGGACATCCAATTGTTGAAAACACTGTCCTTTTCTCCACTGAATTACCTCAGCACCTTTAAAAAAAATCTGTTGTCTGCAACGACATGGATGGACGTAGAGAGAATTATATTAAGTAAAACAAGTCAGGCACGGAAAGAGAAATACCACATGTTCTCACTTATTTGTGGGAGCTAAAAATAAATAAATAAATACACACAGACAAAAAACGGGGCAGTGGGGAGGGAAGAAGACAGAAGAATTACAATTCCTTGAAGTTGATACGACAAGTGGACATAAAGGACATTGTTGGGAGGGAGCGGGGGAGAGGGAGGGGGGAGGGAGGTTTCGCTAATGGGCCACAATAATCAACCACATTGTATATAAACAAAATAAAATAAAATTTGGAAGAAAAAAAAAAAAGTACAAATTAAAGCCATAATGAGAATATTGCCTCATACCGGTTAGGATGGCTGTTACTAAAAAGACAAGAGACAAGTGTTGGCGAGGATGTGGAGAAAAGGGAGCCCTAGCCCACTGTTGATGTGAATGTAAATTAGTACAGCCATTATGGAAAACAGTATGGTGGTCTCTCAAAAAATTAAAAACAGAACTTCCATATGGTCCAGCAATGCCACTGCTGGATATGTATTCAAAGGAAGTGAAATATTGTGTTGAAGAGCTATCTGCACTCCCATGTTTATTGCAACAGTATTCCCCATAGCCAAGATACGAAATCAACCTGTGTCCATCAACAAATGAATGGATAAACAAAATGTGGTATATATATGTAATGGAATCCTATTCAGACTTAAAAAAGAAGGATATCCTGTCATTTGTGACACTGTGGATGAACCTGGAGGACATTATGCTAAACGAAATAAGCCAGGCACAAAAGACAAATTACGGCGTGATCTCACTTACATGCGGAATTTTTAAAAGTAGAACTCACAGAAGCAGAGAGTAGAATGGTAGTTACCAGGGGTGGGGTTGGTAGGGAGAGGACTGGGGAGATGTTGGTCAATGGATACAAAGTTTCAGTTAGACAGGAGGAATAAATTCAGGAGATCTGTTGTACAACAGGGTAGACTATATATGGTTAATAACATTGTATTGTTGAAAGTTGTATATTTAAAAATTGTTAAGAAAGCAGATTTTAAATGTGCTTACCACAAAATGGATAACTATGTGAGGTAATCAAGACATTAATTAGCTTGATTTGGACATTCCAAATGTATACGTGTATCAAAACAGTATAAATACATACAATTTTTATTTGTCAGTTAAAAAAAAGTAAATAAACTTAAAAAAAGAAAAAAAACCTGTTGTCAATATATCTGTGCTTTTATTTCTGGACTTTGTATTTTATGCCATTGATCTATTATTGAAATATTTGATTAGTACAGCTTTGTGATGTGTTGGGAAGAGGTAATATTAGCCCTCCAGCTTTAATTTTTCAAAGTTGTTTTGGTTTTTCTAGGTCTTGAATAGGTCCATATGACTTTAGAATCCATTTGCCAATTTCAACCAAAAAGTCTGCTGAGAGTTTTGTTGGGAGTGTATTGAATTCATAGATCTATTTGGGGTAACTAATATCTCAAAAATGTTGTGTTATCCAATTTATAAAAATTATGTATCTTTTTATTTATTTAGTTCTTTTTTAGATATCTCTTCAATGTTTTCTAGTTTTCAGTGTACAGTCTTTCACATCTTTTGTCAGATTTATCCCTTTTATTGGGTTATGCAATTCATGAAATAGATACATCTTTTATTTATTTAGGTCTTTTGAAAAAATATCTCTCATGAATAGTTTGTAGTTTTCAATTTCTAAGTATCTATTTTGTATCTTGGCACCATCCTAAATTTACCCTTTGTTGAGGGGATTTTTCTAGATTCTGTTGGAATTTCTACCTAGAGAAACATGTTGTCTGTGAATGAGACAGTATTACCTTTTCTTTTGGATCTGGATGCTTTTTATTTCTTTTTCTTGTCTGATTGCACTGGATAGAACCTCTAGAACCGTGTCAAGTAGAACTGGTGAGAGCAGCCATCCTTGACTTGGCTCAAATCTGAGGAGTAAAGCATTCAGTCATTTAGCATTGAACATAGTGTTAGCTGTGGGTTTTTCATAGATGCTCTTTATTCAGTTGAGAAATTTCCCATCTTTTCTTAGTTTGCTGAGAATTTTTATCAGGACTGAATTTTGGATTTTGTCAAATATTTTTTCTGTTCCTATTGGGATGATTTCATTGTTGTACTTTTTCTATTTATTTTTATGGTGTACTACTTTGACTTATTTCTGTGTTTATTTTTGATGATATTTAAAATTTTAATTGAGGTAAAACTCACGTAACATAAAACTTGCCAACTTAATCATTTTTTGTTTTGATTTATTTTATTGGTACATACTTGTGGGCTACCTTGTATTGTTTCAATACATGCATATCATGTGCAGTGGTTCACTTAGGGTTCACTTAGGGGTAGATAGCTTACTCAGTTCTTAAACATGTATTTTTCTTCTTTGTGATGATTCCAGTCAAGATTCTCTTTTCTAGCTATTTAGGAATATAGAATACAATAGTATCAGCTCTAGTCAGCTGAGAGCACCAGAGCTGCTGCTTGCCATCTACATGTCACTTTGTGCCATTGATCTATCTCTTCTCCCTGAACCCAACCCCTGCCCTCCTTCCCTTCCCAGCCTCTGGTAACCATTATTGTACTTTGTCCATCAGTGAGAACCATCTTAAGCATTTGTAAGTGTACAGTTAAGGATCAGGTCATTCACACTGCTTTGTAACAATCACTACCATGCACATCCAAAACTTTTCATCTTCCCATCAGAAAATCTGTATCCATGAACCAGTAATTCCCCGTTGCCTCCTCCTCCCTGTTCCTGGCCCTGCCATTCCATTCTTTGATTTTTATGAATTTGAGTATTGTAGATGCCTGATATAAGTGGAATTCTCCAGTAATTGTCTTTCTGTGATTGGCCAATTTCATCCAGTATAGTATCCTCACAGTTCATCTCTGTTATAGCAAGTGTCAGAATTTCCTTTGTTTTTAAGGCTGAATACTATCTCTTTGTACATATTTCCCACATTTTGCTTATCCACGCACCTGTCAGTGGACAACTTGGGCTGCTTTTGCATCTTGGCTATTGTGCATAATGCTGCTATGACCATGGCTGTACAATCTGGATGGATATTGTAATGTTAAGCCAGCCTTGCTTTTCTGAGATAAACTCCACTTGGTTATCATGTATAATCTGCTTATATATTACATGTTTTTAAATATTATTTGATTTGATTTGCTAAAATTTGGTTTAAAATTTTTTCATGTATGGTCATGAGGACCTGCAGTTTTGCATTCCTGTCATGTCTTTCACTGGTTTTGTGTTGTAGTAATACTGCTCTCCTGGAATATATTAGGATCTTCCCTTCCATTTCCTGGCATACATTGTGGGGAATTGGTAGTATTTCTTATATTAATGTTTGGTAGAGTTCATCAGTAAAGTCATTTGGGCTTGATGTTTTATATGCAGGAAAGTTTTAATTACAAATTTAGTTTACTGTAAAAGATATAGTTTATTTCTATTCAGGTTGTTTATTTGTTCTTGTGTAAACCCTGGTAGTTCATGTCTTTTAAGGAATTTGTCCACTTCATCTATGTTGCAGAATCTGTTCACACAAACTTGTTTGTGATATTGTCACTTTTATATTAGCAGAATCCAAAGGGATATTACCTCTCCCATTACTGATATTGGTGATTTCTTTCTTTCTTTCTTTCTTTTTCCTGATCAGTTTGGCTAGAACTTTATCAACTTAATTGATCTTCAAGAACCAGGTTTTGGTTTCATTGATTTTCTCTCCTGTTTTTCTAGTTTCCATTTCATTTATTTCTACTTGAAGAAAGCCTCTGGGGCAGGTGGATCACTCACTGCCATTTTGAGATTTCAAAGAAAACCTTCTGAATGTGCCCCAGCCACCAAGATAAATGGCGACTAAAGATGTATCTATCAATAAGGTGTTCTGGAGGGAGCCATCTCATTTATGCTCCTAACAGGGATTATGCCTCTAGGTTGACTGTGGAATCCTTCAGTGAATGCTCCTCAGACTGTGAGCTGACCTTTACCATTGGGCTTGCCCATGAAGGAATCTAGAAACCCTGCATAATGTAGTTCAGTCCAATGCCACAAAAATTCTTCTTGTACTTTCTGTGTGTAAGGCATAGTGTGGGTACTGTGGAAGGAGAGTGAAAACACGAAAAAGGCACATCCCCCGACCTCAAGGAGAGCTCAGGAGAGTGTGGGGACACATATGCAGATTTGTGGTGGGGGGCACTGACCAACTGGGACAAGCCCCAGCAGAGGTGTGAACCCCTGTTTAGAATGTGGAGTCACAGAGGAGAGGGAGGCGTCTGTGCAGAGTGCTCTGGCAAGCATCGGGCAGGTGACTCCCCACTGCACAATGACATGTCTAGGGATAGCAACTTAAAGTACTGTAGATGACAGTCACATGTCTTCAAACCCCTGGAATGTTCCACATAGGTGGGTTGTCAGTCTTATTTCAACATTTCAGAGGATTCGGACATGGAACTAGAATCCTCGTGGAAATGGAACAGACAAGCCTCAACGCCTTTGCATGGCGGCGACGCTTGTCAACAGCAACCCCGCTGCCAGGGGAGAGGTCAGTGCTGAGGTTCTTAAATCTTTCCTTGGAACCTGGGATGCCAATCCCTTTCTGGACAAGGAGGCTTTGGTAGCGTGATAATAAAACCCAAATTTTCCCTGGGAGAAATGCCAGATGTACACGCTTTAGTCAAATTTACTTTCCTTTTTATTTGTCTGAGTCCTCAAATCCAAAAGCATTGCTTAGTAATCTGCCTGTAAGCTCACATTGCAGTACAGGCATGATTTCTCCACAAGGAAAGGTCACAATCTACTCTTGTCTGGAAACTGCAGAAGTATGTATGTCAACAAATGTTGCTCACTCATTATTGTTCTTCTGGGTAAATCACTGGCAGTGAGTGATATTTTTTATGAATGTGGGAATACACGCCCTTTTATTGGGCAGGTTTTGTGCCTGTACTTCTTCCTCCTGCTGGGTCACACGGGCTTAGGATCCAAGCAGTGCGATTGCTCTGGGCTGCAGGTACGTGATGGCTCCTGCAATTGTGACCAGCCCCCTCCCTCTGTGTGTGTGTTTGCTGCTGACAGATGGCCTGGCCGAGGCAGGCAAGCTGCTGGTGATGCCCATGGATGGGAGCCACTGGTTTACCATGCGTTCGGTTGTGGAGAAGCTCATGGATAGAGGCCATGAGGTGGTCATAGTCATGCCAGGGGTGAGTTGGCACCTGGGAAAATTGTCGAATTGGACAGTAAAGACTTATTCAACTTCTTACACTCTGGAGGATTTGGATCACAAGTTCATGGCTTTTGCCAATGATCACTGGAAAACTCCAGCACAAAGTGTATTTTCTGTGCTCATGAGTTCAGTCAGGAGTTTTTTTGAATTGTTATTTTCACATTGTAGGAGTTTGTTTAATGACAGGAAATTAATAGAATACTTGAAAGAGAGTTCTTTTGATGCAATTTTCCTGGATCCATTTGACATGTGTGGCTTGATTGTTGCCAGATATTTTTCACTCCCATCTGTGGTCTTCGCCAGGGTAATACTTTGCCATTTTCTTGAAGAAGGTACACAGAGCCCCAGTCCTCTTTCTTACATTCCCAGATTTTTCTCAGGGTTCTCAGATGTCATGACCTTCAAAGAGAGAGTACGGAACTACATTTTCCACTTGGAGGAGCAATTATTTTGCCCCATTCTTTTCAAAAGTGCCTCAGACATTGCCTCTGAAATTCTCCAGACACCTGTGACAGCATCTGATCTCTTCAGCCACACATCCATTTGGTTGTTACGAACTGACTTTGTTTTGGAATATCCCAGACCTGTGATGCCCAACATTTTCTTTGTTGGTGGCATCAACTGCAGTCCCTGCAAGCCACTGCCTCAGGTGAGTTATCCCTTCTTTAGCACACGAAGAATAATGTGGCTTGGCCCTTGAACAAAGAGATTCCTTACTGAGGTGAGATTTGTCATTTATAGGTGTCACAGTTGGTATTTGTTTTTGGTTTAATGAATTATTTAGAGCCAATCCATTTGATTGTGGGCTGGCACATTTTCTAAAGCTGCCCTCATTGACATGTATGTGTATACCATTGGCATAACTGTATTTCATCTTCAGGCTGCATTTTGAATACTGTTTTAGAAATATACTGAAAAACACATTAAGAAATGAAATCTTCCTTTTTGGTAATCCTGTGCTACCCCTGCAGGGAAAAGCTCTTAGCATTTTCCAATGTTCTGAATTTTTTGGTGTCTGTTGTACCTTCTCCCACCTATTTTATGAAAATAAAATCTAGTGTCTGGCTGGACATATTATTCTTTCCCTTGCATTTTCCTCTTACCAGTTGATTATAGAAATGTTCATAGGCCAGCATGCAACAGATGTGACTTGCTCTCTCAACAAGTGCATAGAAGTCTTATGCTGAATGCACTGTTGTTTTTTCAACCAACAAGTATTGAAACAGGCTTTTTCCATTTTTTGCTTTTATGAAAGGAGTGTACTTACATTCTTAGTTACTTCTTCACTTTCATGTATTTCCATATTCTTGCTGTTATCTCAATGGCCAGAGTCCTCGGAATAGGATTGCTGGGATAAATGGTATGCACATATTAGATTTTAATAAATTTTACATGTTGCTTTCAAAATATTGAGGATTCTCACAGTTTGGTCATCAGTATATGAGAATTTTAGTTTTTCTATACCCTCCTCAGCTTCAGATGTTGGGAAGCATTTAAATTTTATTTTCTGGGCAACAAAATTCTGTGTAGCTGCTTCAGTTTTTCTTTTCTTTCTATGATAATATGAGCCTATGTAATTCACTAGAGAAAATGCAATCGCCAATACATAAATACATATATTTCTGGCCTTTTGCATGTCTTCTTGTGAGGTAAATATTCACATTCTTTAACCATTTTTTATAGGGCTGTTTGTCTTTTTATAACTAACTGCTATAATCCTCTTGAGTATTAGGAATATTAACAGTTAGTTTTTCACACGTGCTGGAATTCTTTCTTCCTTGAGTCTTCTTCCTCTTCAGCCATATAGGATTTTCACTTTTCGGGAGTAAATTGGGAGTTTTTTCTTTAATGGTTTCTTTATTTTGACTTTGTTGGGTCTTCCCCAACGTGAAATATATGAACACATTCTTAATATTATGTTTTAGTGTTTTCAGTTCTTCTAATGTCGACAGTATTTCTTACAGTGAGAATATCAATCTATATGGTTTAAGGATCTAAATTTATTCTTTCCTCAATGGATAGTTCATTGTCCCAACACCATTTAGTAAAAATCCATTCTTCAGTCATCGAATGGAAACGCATCTTCATCATATTTTAAATATCATCATTTCTTTCCATCTGCTTATGATCTCATAATTTTTTCCCACTAACTTATCTATTCATGCACCACTACCACATTTTGATTACGTGAGCTCTGTAGTAAGTTTGAATATTGGGAAGGCAAATGCCATAATTGATGTTGTTTTCTTTTAAGTTCTCTTGGTATTCTTAAAACTTATTATCTTTGAAAAAATTTAAATTGTTTTGTCTAGTTCCAAAAAATAAAAACAAGTCATTAGGGCTCTGTTAATATTAAATTAAATGTCACTGTTAATTCTAGAAAGATTGTCATGCTTTTGCTATTAAGTCTTGCTATTCAAATATATGTTTCCCTTTTTATTTATTCACATTTTGTTTAATGTCCTTCAATAACATTTTGCGCATTATATAAACATTTTATCTTTGCTATTAAAATTTATTCCCAGGCATGTTGTTACTTTTGAAACTACTGTGTGAAGGACAATTTTTCCACTTCCATTTTATACTGGTTATTGGTAATTAAAATACATTAAAATTAAAGTAAATTAGATTTTACACATTTATCTTTTATGTAGGTATATCACTGATTTCTCTCATTAGTTTGTAAGATTTATTAGGTGTACAGTATCATCTGCAAATAATTCCCTGCTGAAATGTTTATACCACTTACTTTGCTTTATTGGAGCATATAGCTGTAAACATTATTGAATAACATGGCTATTGAAGCCCCCTTCACTGGGATTTGGTCTCTTGTGATTAAAAAAGTCTTGACAAATACAAGGTGAGATTCCTGGGAGATGCACAGTCACTATATTCAGGTGAAACACATGGTGTGTTATGTCAGTCTATTATTTTACTAGAAACAGACTATGCATTTTCAATGGCTCCTTTACCTCTCTTCCTCCGGCTTCTCATTTCTTGGGCCCCAGGTTGTGTGCAGTGCCAAAGGTGTGGCCTGGCAGGCCTCACGTTAGCGGGTTCTGATGTGCGTGACTAGCTCTGGGTGGGTCTATTCTCATGATTCTGGGAATTTCCTCTCACTGGGACAGCCTAGACTCCACACCCAGAAGTGTGTGTAACCTGCGTAGCTACTCCTTGAAATTGTTTTCTGAAGTGTGGACAGTCTGTGGGATGGAGGCCTTAACCTTTGGGGTCTGCACGAACTCTGGTTAGTGTCAGAATTGGATTGAACCCAGCTGGTGCTGGAGAATTGGTCAGTGAGGGAGAAAATCTGCACACATGTGGTCCCAGAATTCTGGTTCTGTGTTGTGAGGGTAGAGTCCTATATTAAAAGAAAGGCATTTGCTTTCCTTATACACGTGTAAATAGAGCTGATGACCACCTTCTCAAAAAGGAACTCATGGTGCTTTAAGTGTCCCCGTTTCCTCACTGAATCCCACCAGCTGAAAGGAAAATGAAAATGAAGTGTGAGAATTCAGTGCATAAGCAAACAACAGCTTGTTCATTCATTCTGGAAACATTCACTGAGGTCTGTTAAATGCCAAGCATGCGTCTAGACACTGGGGATCCAGCAGAGAACAAGACAACATAGTTTCTGCCCTCAGGGTGCTCCATTAGTTGGACAAGACACATAATAAATAAACAATAGGTTAGATGGTGAAGAATAAGGTGGGGGGTTTCAGAGTGATGGGCTGGGCTATTTCTTAAGGTGTTGGTCAGGGCAGATCTCTTTAGATGACACTGACCAAACCTGGAATGAAAGGAGGACTAAGCCATGTGGACGTCTGGGGCAGAGTTGACATCCTGGTTTCTGTCATCATCTAGAGCAGCAGTTGGGACACTATAGCACTTGGGCCAGTGTAACCTACTCCTGATTTTACCAATAAAGTTCTACTGGTACACAGACATGCCCTTTTGTTCAGTGTTGTCTGTGGTTGCGCTCCTGCTACTATAGTAGAGTTGAGTCATTACCAAAGAGATCAAATAATAAATATTTGGTCCTTTACAGAAAACATTTCCTAATCCGTAATGTAGAACACCGGTTCTTAAAGTGTGTCCGCAATGCTGGGGAATCCCTGAGATACTTTTGGCTGTGTGTGAGGTCCGACTGTTTCCATATTAGTGCTAAGACATTATTTGCTCTTTCCACTCTCATCTTCTCTTGAGAGTACAGCAGACTTTCTAGAGGCCACATGGTATGTGATATTGTAACAGGTTGAAGGAAGAAGCACATAGGAGAGTCTTCCTCTTACCTAGGAAGCCAGACATTGAAGAGACTTGCTGAAATGTAAAGCAATGTCACTAGTCTGACAAATTTTTATTTATTTTTTAAAATACAGTTATTTTTAATAAAAATATTTATATTAACTTATAATGGACTTATTGTTATTTTAGATAAATTAATGAGGATATATTTTTAAAACATGTCAGTTTTATTTTGTAAAATAATTCATTTGTATGGACATAACCCACATAAATAAGAGCTTTTGAGCATGGAGGGGTTCTGACCATAAAACATTTGAGAACAACTGATCTAGGAGTAGCCAATTTTATTATTCATTTGAAGCTGCATGAGTTAAAAAAATGTCCTTCCCTTAGGCAGCAGGCCTCAGTTTCCCACCTGTAGAAGGACGGCAGACCCTGCATTCTGGGGTGTATATTGCACGACAGGTGGGTCATACGGGTTGCGTTGTGTCCCCCCAATAGACACATTGAAGTCCTAACCGCCAGTACCTCGGAATGTGACCTCATGTGGAAATAGCATCATTGTAGATGTAACAAGTCAGGATGAGGTCTTTAAGTCGAGTTCTAATCCAATAGCACTGGTGTCGTCAGAACAAGGGGAAATTTGAACATAGACCCGCACACAGTGAGAATTGTTTGTGGAGATGAAGGGAGAGATTGGGCTGACAGCACAGATTGCCACCAGACACTAAGGCAGAGGCCTGGAGCAGATTCTCCCTCACAGCCTCGGAGGGGACCACCTCTGCTGTCACGTTGGTGTAAGACTTCCCACGTACAGAGCTGTTTAGGACACCTGGTCTGTGGTACTTTGTGAAGACAGCCCTAGAAACCAAGACATCGGGCCATTGTTTTGTAAGGCAGAAAGTGCTCTGCAGGAGTCAGGATCCTACTTCTAGAGCCACCTTCTCCATGTTTCAGCCTCTGGGTAGGGCAGTTGCTGACATCTGAATACCCTGTATCCTGCTGCTTTCACACTGTTCATGGTTCTACGTTTTCTTCCCTCTTTTATTTTTCCATCTTTTTATTCCCCGTTTGCTTCTTCTTTTCTTCTCTTGTTCACAGGACAGGCCTTGATCCTTTGCTCATTGAGATTTTTCAGGAAGTACTTTTTGGCCCACAGAGTGGCCCTCAGTTCATACCAGAAAACCCAGCTGCCTGATCATAGCCAACGGGGTCCCACTACGGGACCTGTCCTCAGGATGAAGGTGGATTAACCCAACTAATTCTTGCATCAGAACTGGGGGGTGTGGTTGGGGAGTAGTGGTGCAGTCCCCATGTAACAGATGTGGGGATTAAGGCACAGAGCAGTGGGGTCACCTAGCTAGGAAGGGGCAGGCTGACACTATAACTCGCACTCCCAACCACATTGAAATTGGAAATTGTGTTCTTGGCAAATATATCCATTAGGACTAGATTCAGCTGCATTCAAGAGAAAACTTACAATAACTGTGAGGGTGAGAAGTTATCTCAACTCCTCCTGGGCCCACAAGGACTCCTGCAGTGCACTTTTTAATCCAGCCATGGTGTGGATGGCTCCATTGTGGTATTTTGAATCTTGAATCTGTCATGTGTGAAGTTAATGGTTCCTTTCTGTCTTGAAAAGAAAGTGGAAAAGCACTGACAGCTCTTCATCCATGGACATCAAGAACAAGGAGGAGCCCAGAGAGTTCAGATCAGAGGGCTGTGGGCACAGGGTTGTCCTCCCACTGGTGCTCTGACCCTTCAGAGGGGGAGAGGCAGATGGGTGGAGATGAAGAGAACAGTAGAAGCTCAGGAGAAAGTTGACAAGAGGCCTAATTGGTCCAAGTTAGCTGTGTGCTAAAAAATGGTTAAATATTAATTTAGGTTATTTTATGTCAAAGGGAAAGATTCAGAGCAAGGGAGAAGTAGCGGGGTGTGTGAAAAGCAGAGGTTGGTTTAGGGGATAGATCTAGCAGCCCTGTGGTTTAGGGCATGTAAACTATATATTACTGTTGTTACTTTAACTCCCTCCAGGATGGCCTGTCTTCTTGGTGCATTTCAGAGAGTTTCTGCAGGTGTTTTCTTCTTAGAACTTTGGGGGTGTGGTTGTAGGTGACAAGCTGCTGGTGGTCCCTTAAGATGGAAGCCACTGGCTTAGTATGAAGGACATAGTTGAGGATCTCATTGCCAGGGAACGTGAAATTGTGGTGCTGGTGCCAGAAGTCAGTTTGCTTTTGAGGGAGCTCAAATACTACACAAGAGAAATCTGCCCTGTGCCATATGGCCAAAAAGAGATGGAGAAGCGTTAACTGCTCCTTTGGAGCAGAGAGAGATGGTGGTTGCAGGACATTGTGAATGTACTAAACACTACTGAAATATTCGCTTTAAAATGGTTAATTTTATGTTATGTGACTTCACCTCAACAAGTTTTTAAAAGTAGATACAGCATGTATCATGAAAAATAAAGCCCTGATTTAGAGCTTTAAAAAATGTCATCAGTGTTAGCCAAATACAAAATTAGGCAATATGTAAAGTAAACACAGCACAAATGGCTAATAAAAATTGGAAAAAACATTTAACTTCAGAAATAGTCTAAGAATTATATGTACTTCAGATTATTCATGAATTCAGTTTAATAAACAATGCAATAGAATTTTTCCTATCAAATTGGGGAACATTTTTTATAAGTAACGGTTGGCCCATCTGTATAACACATATTCATAAATTTCAAAAAAATTTGTGCAAAGCCTTTTGAAAACCATAGCTAGGTGGACATTCCTGGCAGAAGGCTCTGATGCACAGCCTTTCTCAGGGTGACCTCTGGGCTCCCAGGAATGCCCGAGTGGGAGAGTCCAGCGATGTCACTGCAACTTCCACCCAAGTCAGTGTCACGATGATCGCAGCCTCAACCACGTCCTCTGCCCAAGGAGGGACTGAGCCACCTCAGAGGCTGCCCGTGTTTCTGCCCAGCTTGGCCCTTGGAGAAAACCTTTGGCCACCTGGCTGGTATTTCTGCTGTGAGAACTGCAGAGGCTGGGCCATGAGGCAGCCCCAGATGTTCTAGAACCACATAGCCCAGCCCTGTCAGGGCCTTCTCATCACCCCTGTGCGCATTGTCATCTGTCCCCAATGGTTCCGCTTGTGCCAGATCCCCGCAGGTGCCTCTGCACCCTTTTGTGTGCCGCTGGGGTCCTCACTTCTTCCCCAGAGTCTCGCACAGTCTTGTATGAGAAAAGAGCCTTTCTGTTGAGGCCCTTCTCCTCTGCCATAGGGGCTCGAATCCAGGCCAGGTGCTGAGACACTCTCTACGTTGTCTTTCTTTCTAATAGTTCAGCTCCCTCCATCCCGTGGCTAACCTCTTTTCTCTTTGTGAGCTCAGGTGTCAAAATACCTCAAGTTTATAAGATAATTTAGCTTCATATTTTATTATGAGCAGGGCCATTGGAGTGTTTTTGCGGTCAAACGGGAAATGGACAGCGTGTGACAGTGCTTAGTGGACTATCAGGGGAGACTATGGCCCTACGCCTCTCTTCCTTGGACCGTGGATCAACAGGGCTGAGACTGTCTCTCTGCAAGGTGATACGAACAACGTGGATTTCTTGTATCATTCCTGGGGGAGCATTTTCCCAGAAAACTTGATCTCAGTTCCGCAGGACTAGTTTTTTTTCCCCAAGTTTCCTTCTCTTGTGTTCCAGAATCTACATACTAGTTTTCAGATGGGTATGATTTTGTCCCAGGGGTAAACATCTGGAGATATTTTTGCTGACGCTAAAGTTTGGTGATGGGTTGATCCTGTCATCTAATATGTAGAGGCCAAGGATGCTGTTAAAAATCCCGCAATGCTTAAGAAATATCCACACACCCACCCTTTCCAAAGAAAGAACTATCTGGCCCCAGATGTCAGTTGTGCTGAAGTTGAGAATCTCTAATGTGAATAGGTGCCAAGTGAGTTTCAGTGACATCTACCCAGCAAGACCCCCTGCCAGCTGTTATGAGGGCCGGCAAGGATCCTCTCAGCCGTTCCCTTCCAGGGTTCTCTACAAGCTATGCTCATTCAAGGTGAAATCTCAACATTTTTTGATCGAACTGAGGTTTGATTCTAGGTAAGTCATGGAAACGAAACCACAAAATGCCAAGTCATTCTTAATAGACACTTAAAAATACATGGCTTAGGACAATGACCACAAAGCCTCTACTGTTCTTTTCTCTTTCACAACCCTGTGTTTATCTTTATGACTAGTTATCTTGGAGATTACCAGACATGTGGAACCTTTGTCAGCCTTTTGTTAATAGTTAGTTACCTAGAAAGTGGGTAAATGCTGGATGAGTTAGGTTAAAATAATATATTCAACGTGAGTATCCCAAAGACTCGAAACGTGGCTGATTAATAATTTAGGCAACTCCAGGAGAATGAGATTAGATATTGTTTTTTTTTTTTTTTTGGTGGAGGGGGGTTAGTCTTGTGGACAGTACAGGGTTTGAACCCTGACTATTGGTGTTATCAAATGCTGGGTTTGTTTGTTTTTTTTTGAAGACTTTATTGAGGTATAATTCACCTAGCAATACGTTCACTCATTTCCATGGTTATTGTATTCACTGATTTGTACAACCGTTACCGCAGTCAACTTTGGAACATTTTCATTCATAGCCCAGATATACCCATTCCTGTTATCACTCCTCATTTTTTCGTGCCCCTACCACTGCCACAATTAATCTATATTCTGTCTCTATGGACTAACCTGTTCTGGATATTTCAGAGCAATGGAATCACACAAAATGTGGCTCATTTTTTTCTCTTCACATAAGATTTTCTGGGTTGATTTGTGTTACAGCATAACTTTTTATAGCTGATAATATTCCGTTCTGTGGATAAATGACACTTTATGCATCTACTCATTAGCTGATGGACAGTTTTGTTTGCACTTCTTGGTTATTATGAATAAAGCTGCTGTGAACACTCGTGTGCAAGTTGTGTGGACATTTGTTCTTACTTCTCTTGGGTATACACCTAGGTGTGGAATTGCTGGGCTGTGCGGTAACTGTACAGTTAATCATTTGAGGAACGGCCAGACTGTGTTTCGGAGTGGCTGCACCATTTCTTTTTATTGTGGTAAAATACACATAAAATAAAGAGTTGCCATTTTAAAGCCTGCAATTCAGTGGCATTAGTACACTCCCAACGTTGTGTACTATCACCACTCTCTTGTTCTAGAACATTCATCACCCCCATAAAAACTCACATGCCCTGAAAGAAGTCATTTCTCACGGTCCCTTCCCCTGACCTGGGCAACCCCTACCTGCTCTCTGTCTCTATGGATTTGCCTATTCTGGATATTTCATGTAATGAAAATCATATGTTACATGGCTTTTTGTGTCTGCCTTCTTCACGTAACATGTTTTCGAGGTTCGCCCTCATTTTAGCATGTATCAGAACTTCATTTCTTTTTATGGCTGAATAATATTCCATTGCCTGAACATACAACGTTTTGTTTATCATTCTTCAGTTGGACATTTGGGTTGCTATATTTTGGCTGTTGTCAATAGTGTTGCTATGGGCATTTGTGTACACGGTTTTGTTTGAAGACATTTTCACTTCTTTGAAGTATATACCCAGGAGTGTAATTTTTGGATAATATGGTATTACTCTGTTTAAATTGTTGAGGAACCAATGAACTGTTTTTCACAGTGGCTGTACCATTTCACATTCCTACTAGAGGTATGAGGGTTCCAGTGTGTCCACATCTATGCCAGCACTTGCTATTTTTCATTAAAAAAAAATTTATAACCATGTTAGTTGGTATGAACTGCCATCTCGTTGTTTTCATTTCCATTTCCCTAATGACTGTTAATGTTCAGCATGTTTTCATGTGATTCTTGTCAGTGATACTTGTATATATTCTTTGGAGAAATATCTAAAAATATAAACAATACAGGAAGTATGCTTTCTTTTCTCATGGGTAAATTCGTAGGAATGGAATAGCTGGGTTATATGATAGATGTATCTTTCTCTGTTTAAGAACAGTATCCCCAAGTGGTTGTTCCACTGTGCAGTCCCACCAGCAACATGTGACAGGTCCAGGTCTTCCACATACTCATGAACACTTGTAATTATCAGTCTTTTTCACTTTAGCGATTCTAAAGGGTGTGTATTTTAAGTTGCGGTGTTCATTTGATTCCTTTGGCCACTAGTGATGTTGAGTGTCTTTACATGCGCCTGTTTGCCATCTGTATATCTTTGGCGAATGCGTGTTCAAATCTTTGTCCATTTCAAATATTGTTTTTTGTTTTCTCATTATGGTGTTTTGGAAGTTCTTTATATGTTCTTGATGCAAGTCCTTTAACAGATAAATGCTGTGCAAATATTTTCTCCCAGTAGATTGATTTATTAAAAATAATTTCTTATTTTAGAATAGATTAAGATTTGCAGCAAGGATGCACAAAACAGTACTGAGATTTCCCATTTACCCTGCCCCCAGTTTCCCCAGTTCTTTAATCTTATAAACTATGGCACACTTACTGACCTTCACACTTATCACAAGGCCACGCCTTGCTTTTCTGCAGAAACTCTCATAATGGCCGTGGTTCAGCGTCTTCCCTCTCTCCTGTCTCTTTTGCCTCCTGGTACTTCGAGTTGGCAAGTGTACAAGGCATCACTTTACCACAGCCCCAACATCCGATCTTATATTACTCTGGCACACATCACAATAATGATAGAGAATGATGAACTAATTCTGTATGTTACTCAGATTTCATTAGTTTTTACTGAACATTCTTTCTCTTTTCCAGAATCCCATCCAGGATACCACATTACATTTAGTCATCATGTCTCCTTAGGCTCCTCTGGACAGTGACAGTTTCTCAGACTTTCCTGATTTTGATGACCTTGTTGGTTTTGAGGAAGGCTGTTCTGGCATTCTGTAGAATGTTCTTCAGTTGGGGTTTGTCTGATGATTTTATATCTTGGTTAGACTGGGATGATAGGTTTTTGGGAGGAAGACCACAAAGGTAATGTGTTTCTTGCTATCTTGCTTAAGGACATCCAATTGTTGAAAACACTGTCCTTTTCTCCACTGAATTACCTCAGCACCTTTAAAAAAAATCTGTTGTCTGCAACGACATGGATGGACGTAGAGAGAATTATATTAAGTGAAACAAGTCAGGCACGGAAAGAGAAATACCACATGTTCTCACTTATTTGTGGGAGCTAAAAATAAATAAATAAATACACACAGACAAAAAACGGGGCAGTGGGGAGGGAAGAAGACAGAAGAATTACAATTCCTTGAAGTTGATACGACAAGTGGACATAAAGGACATTTTTGGGAGGGGGCGGGAGAGGGAGGAGGGAGGGAGGTTTCGCTAATGGGCCACAATAATCAACCACATTGTACATAAACAAAATAAAATAAAATTTGGAAGAAAAAAAAAAAAAAGTACAAATTAAAGCCATAATGAGATATTGCCTCATACCGGTTAGGATGGCTGTTACTAAAAAGACAAGAGACAAGTGTTGGCGAGGATGTGGAGAAAAGGGAGCCCTAGCCCACTGTTGATGTGAATGTAAATTAGTACAGCCATTATGGAAAACAGTATGGTGGTCTCTCAAAAAATTAAAAACAGAACTTCCATATGGTCCAGCAATGCCACTGCTGGATATGTATTCAAAGGAAGTGAAATATTGTGTTGAAGAGCTATCTGCACTCCCATGTTTATTGCAACAGTATTCCCCATAGCCAAGATACGAAATCAACCTGTGTCCATCAACAAATGAATGGATACAGAAAATGTGGTATATATATGTAATGGAATCCTATTCAGACTTAAAAAAGAAGGATATCCTGTCATTTGTGACACTGTGGATGAACCTGGAGGACATTATGCTAAACGAAATAAGCCAGGCACAAAAGACAAATACAGCGTGATCTCACTTACATGCGGAATTTTTAAAAGTAGAACTCACAGAAGCAGAGAGTAGAATGGTAGTTACCAGGGGTGGGGTTGGTAGGGAGAGGACTGGGGAGATGTTGGTCAATGGATACAAAGTTTCAGTTAGACAGGAGGAATAAATTCAGGAGATCTGTTGTACAACAGGGTAGACTATATATGGTTAATAACATTGTATTGTTGAAAGTTGTATATTTAAAAATTGTTAAGAAAGCAGATTTTAAATGTGCTTACCACAAAATGGATAACTATGTGAGGTAATCAAGACATTAATTAGCTTGATTTGGACATTCCAAATGTATACGTGTATCAAAACAGTATAAATACATACAATTTTTATTTGTCAGTTAAAAAAAAGTAAATAAACTTAAAAAAAGAAAAAAAACCTGTTGTCAATATATCTGTGCTTTTATTTCTGGACTTTGTATTTTATGCCATTGATCTATTATTGAAATATTTGATTAGTACAGCTTTGTGATGTGTTGGGAAGAGGTAATATTAGCCCTCCAGCTTTAATTTTTCAAAGTTGTTTTGGTTTTTCTAGGTCTTGAATAGGTCCATATGACTTTAGAATCCATTTGCCAATTTCAACCAAAAAGTCTGCTGAGAGTTTTGTTGGGAGTGTATTGAATTCATAGATCTATTTGGGGTAACTAATATCTCAAAAATGTTGTGTTATCCAATTTATAAAAATTATGTATCTTTTTATTTATTTAGTTCTTTTTTAGATATCTCTTCAATGTTTTCTAGTTTTCAGTGTACAGTCTTTCACATCTTTTGTCAGATTTATCCCTTTTATTGGGTTATGCAATTCATGAAATAGATACATCTTTTATTTATTTAGGTCTTTTGAAAAAATATCTCTCATGAATAGTTTGTAGTTTTCAATTTCTAAGTATCTATTTTGTATCTTGGCACCATCCTAAATTTACCCTTTGTTGAGGGGATTTTTCTAGATTCTGTTGGAATTTCTACCTAGAGAAACATGTTGTCTGTGAATGAGACAGTATTACCTTTTCTTTTGGATCTGGATGCTTTTTATTTCTTTTTCTTGTCTGATTGCACTGGATAGAACCTCTAGAACCATGTCAAGTAGAACTGGTGAGAGCAGCCATCCTTGACTTGGCTCAAATCTGAGGAGTAAAGCATTCAGTCATTTAGCATTGAACATAGTGTTAGCTGTGGGTTTTTCATAGATGCTCTTTATTCAGTTGAGAAATTTCCCATCTTTTCTTAGTTTGCTGAGAATTTTTATCAGGACTGAATTTTGGATTTTGTCAAATATTTTTTCTGTTCCTATTGGGATGATTTCATTGTTGTACTTTTTCTATTTATTTTTATGGTGTACTACTTTGACTTATTTCTGTGTTTATTTTTGATGATATTTAAAATTTTAATTGAGGTAAAACTCACATAACATAAAACTTGCCAACTTAATCATTTTTTGTTTTGATTTATTTTATTGGTACATACTTGTGGGCTACCTTGTATTGTTTCAATACATGCATATCGTGTGCAGTGGTTCACTTAGGGTTCACTTAGGGGTAGATAGCTTACTCAGTTCTTAAACATGTATTTTTCTTCTTTGTGATGATTCCAGTCAAGATTCTCTTTTCTAGCTATTTAGGAATATAGAATACAATAGTATCAGCTCTAGTCAGCTGAGAGCACCAGAGCTGCTGCTTGCCATCTACATGTCACTTTGTGCCATTGATCTATCTCTTCTCCCTGAACCCAACCCCTGCCCTCCTTCCCTTCCCAGCCTCTGGTAACCATTATTGTACTTTGTCCATCAGTGAGAACCATCTTAAGCATTTGTAAGTGTACAGTTAAGGATCAGGTCATTCACACTGCTTTGTAACAATCACTACCATGCACATCCAAAACTTTTCATCTTCCCATCAGAAAATCTGTATCCATGAACCAGTAATTCCCCGTTGCCTCCTCCTCCCTGTTCCTGGCCCTGCCATTCCATTCTTTGATTTTTATGAATTTGAGTATTGTAGATGCCTGATATAAGTGGAATTCTCCAGTAATTGTCTTTCTGTGATTGGCCAATTTCATCCAGTATAGTATCCTCACAGTTCATCTCTGTTATAGCAAGTGTCAGAATTTCCTTTGTTTTTAAGGCTGAATACTATCTCTTTGTACATATTTACCACATTTTGCTTATCCACGCACCTGTCAGTGGACAACTTGGGCTGCTTTTGCATCTTGGCTATTGTGAATAATGCTGCTATGACCATGGCTGTACAATCTGGATGGATATTGTAATGTTAAGCCAGCCTTGCTTTTCTGAGATAAACTCCACTTGGTTATCATGTATAATCTGCTTATATATTACATGTTTTTAAATATTATTTGATTTGATTTGCTAAAATTTGGTTTAAAATTTTTTCATGTATGGTCATGAGGACCTGCAGTTTTGCGTTCCTGTCATGTCTTTCACTGGTTTTGTGTTGTAGTAATACTGCTCTCCTGGAATATATTAGGATGTTCCCTTCCATTTCCTGGCATACATTGTGGGGAATTGGTAGTATTTCTTATATTAATGTTTGGTAGAGTTCATCAGTAAAGTCATTTGGGCTTGATGTTTTATATGCAGGAAAGTTTTAATTACAAATTTAGTTTACTGTAAAAGATATAGTTTATTTCTATTCAGGTTGTTTATTTGTTCTTGTGTAAACCCTGGTAGTTCATGTCTTTTAAGGAATTTGTCCACTTTATCTATGTTGCAGAATCTGTTCACACAAACTTGTTCGTGATATTGTCACTTTTATATTAGAATCCAAAGGGATATTACCTCTCCCATTACTGATATTGGTGATTTCTTTCTTTCTTTCTTTCTTTCTTTTTCCTGATCAGTTTGGCTAGAACTTTATCAACTTAATTGATCTTCAAGAACCAGGTTTTGGTTTCATTGATTTTCTCTCCTGTTTTTCTAGTTTCCATTTCATTTATTTCTACTTGAAGAAAGCCTCTGGAGCAGGTGGATCACTCGCTGCCATTTTGAGATTTCAAAGAAAACCTTCTGAATGTGCCCCAGCCACCAAGATAAATGGCGACTAAAGATGTATCTATCAATAAGGTGTTCTGGAGGGAGCCATCTCATTTATGCTCCTAACAGGGATTATGCCTCTAGGTTGACTGTGGAATCCTTCAGTGAATGCTCCTCAGACTGTGAGCTGACCTTTACCATTGGGCTTGCCCATGAAGGAATCTAGAAACCCTGCATAATGTAATTCAGTCCAATGCCACAAACATTCTTCTTGTACTTTCTGTGTGTAAGGCATAGTGTGGGTACTGTGGAAGGAGAGTGAAAACACGAAAAAGGCACATCCCCCGACCTCAAGGAGAGCTCAGGAGAGTGTGGGGACACATATGCAGATTTGTGGTGGGGGGCACAGACCAACTGGGACAAGCCCCAGCAGAGGTGTGAACCCCTGTTTAGAATGTGGAGTCACAGAGGAGAGGGAGGCGTCTGTGCAGAGTGCTCTGGCAAGCATCGGGCAGGTGTCTCCCCACTGCACAATGACATGTCTAGGGATAGCAACTTAAAGTACTGTAGATGACAGTCACATGTCTTCAAACCCCTGGAATGTTCCACGTAGGTGGGTTGTCAGTCTTATTTCAACATTTCAGAGGATTCGGACATGAAACTAGAATCCTCGTGGAAATGGAACAGACAAGCCTCAACGCCTTTGCATGGCCGCGACGCTTGTCAACAGCAACCCCGCTGCCAGGGGAGAGGTCAGTGCTGAGGTTCTTAAATCTTTCCTTGGAACCTGGGATGCCAATCCCTTTCTGGACAAGGAGGCTTTGGTAGCGTGATGATAAAACCCAAATTTTCCCTGGGAGAAATGCCAGATGTACACGCTTTAGTCAAATTTACTTTCCTTTTTATTTTTCTGAGTCCTCAAATCCAAAAGCATTGCTTAGTAATCTGCCTGTAAGCTCACATTGCAGTACAGGCATGATTTCTCCACAAGGAAAGGTCACAATCTACTCTTGTCTGGAAACTGCACAAGTATGTATGTCAGCAAATGCTGCTCATTTATTATTGTTCTTCTGGGTAAATCATTGGCAGTGAGTGATATTTTTTATGAATGTGGGAATACACGCCCTTTTATTGGGCAGGTTTTGTGCCTGTACTTCTTCCTCCTGCTGGGTCACACGGGCTTAGGATCCAAGCAGTGCGATTGCTCTGGGCTGCAGGTACGTGATGGCTCCTGCAATTGTGACCGGCCCCCTCCCTCTGTGTGTGTGTCTGCTGCTGACAGGTGGCCTGGCCGAGGCAGGCAAGCTGCTGGTGATGCCCATGGATGGGAGCCACTGGTTTACCATGCGTTCGGTTGTGGAGAAGCTCATGGATAGAGGCCATGAGGTGGTCATAGTCATGCCAGGGGTGAGTTGGCACCTGGGAAAATTGTCGAATTGGACAGTAAAGATGTATTCAACTTCTTACACTCTGGAGGATTTGGATCACAAGTTCATGGTTTCTGCCAATGATCAATGGAAGACTCCAGCACAAAGAGTATTTTCTGTGCTCATGAGTTCAGCCTCCAGTTTTATGGAATTGTTTCATTCACATTGTAGGAGTTTGTTTAATGACAGGAAATTAATAGAATACTTGAAAGAGAGTTCTTTTGATGCAATTTTCCTGGATCCATTTGACATGTGTGGCTTGATTGTTGCCAAATATTTTTCACTCCCATCTGTGGTCTTCACCAGGGCAATATTTTGCTATTATCTTGAAGAAGGTGCACAGAGCCCCAGTCCTCTTTCTTATGTTCCCAGACTTTTCTCAGGGTTCTCAGATGTCATGACCTTCAAAGAGAGAGTACAGAACTACATTTTCCACTTGGAGGAGCAATTATTTTGCCCCATTCTTTTCAAAAGTGCCTTAGACATTGCCTCTGAAATTCTCCAGACACCTGTGACAGCATCTGATCTCTTCAGCCACACATCCATTTGGTTGTTACGAACTGACTTTGTTTTGGACTATCCCAGACCTGTGATGCCCAACATTTTCTTTGTTGGTGGCATCAACTGCAGTCCCTGCAAGCCACTGCCTCAGGTGAGTTATCCCTTCTTTAGCACACGAAGAATAATGTGGCTTGGCCCTTGAACAAAGAGATTCCTTACTGAGGTGAGATTTGTCATTTATAGGTGTCACAGTTGTTATTTGTTTTTGGTTTAATGAATTATTTAGAGCCAATCCATTTGATTGTGGGCTGGCACATTTTCTAAACCTGCCCTCATTGACATGTATGTGTATACCATTGGCATAACTGTATTTCATCTTCAGGCTGCATTTTGAATACTGTTTTTAGAAAAATACTGAAAAACACATTAAGAAATGAAATCTTCCTTTTTGGTAATCCTGTGCTACCCCTGCAGGGAAAAGCTCTTAGCATTTTCCAATGTTCTGAAATTTTCTGTGTTTGTTGTACCGTCTCCCACCTATTTTATGAAAATAAAATCTAGTGTCTGGCTGGACATATTATTCTTCCCTTGCATTTTCCTCTTGCCTGTTGATCATAGACGTGTTCATAGGCCAACACGCCACAGATGTGACTCGCTCTCTCAACAAGTGCATAGAAGTCTTATGCTGAATGCACTGTTGTTTTTTCAACCAACAAGTATTGAAACAGGCTTTTACCATTTTTTGCTTTTATGACAGGAGTGTACTTACATTCTTAGTTACTTCTTCACTTTCATGTATTTCCATATTCTTGCTGTTATCTCAATGGCCAGAGTCCTCGGAATAGGATTGCTGGGATAAATGGTATGCACATATTAGATTTTAATAAATTTGACAAGTTGCTTTCAAAATATTGAGGATTCTCACAGTTTGGTCATCAGTATATGAGAGTTTTAGTTTTTCTATACCCTCCTCAGCTTCAGATGTTGGGAAGCATTTAAATTTTATTTTCTGGGCAACAAAATTCTGTGTAGCTGCTTCAGTTTTTCTTTTCTTTCTATGATAATATGAGCCTATGTAATTCACTAGAGAAAATGCAATCGCCAATACATAAATACATATATTTCTGGCCTTTTGCATGTCTTCTTGTGAGGTAAATATTCACATTCTTTAACCATTTTTTATAGGGCTGTTTGTCTTTTTATAACTAACTGCTATAATCCTCGTGAGTATTAGGAATATTAACAGTTAGTTTTTCACACGTGCTGGAATTCTATCTTCCTTGAGTCTTCTTCCTCTTCAGCCATATAGGATTTTCACTTTTGGGGAGTAAATTGTGAGCTTTTTCTTTAATGGTTTCTTCATTTTGACTTTGTTGGGTCTTCCCCAACGTGAAATATATGAACACATTCTTAATATTATGTTTTAGTGTTTTTAATTCTAATGTTGACAGTATTTTTTACAGTGAGAATTTCAATCTATATGGTTTAAGGATCTAAATTTATTCTTTCCTCAATGGATAGTTCATTGTCCCAACACCATTTAGTAAAAATCCATTCTTCAGTCATCGAATGGAAATGCATCTTCATCATATTTTAAATATCACCATTTCTTTCCATCTGCTTATGATCTCATAATTTTTTCCCACTGACTTATCTATCTATTCATGCACCACTACCACATTTTGATTACATGAGCTCTGTAGTAAGTTTGAATATTGGGAAGGCAAATGCCATAATTGATGTTGTTTTCTTTTAAGTTCTCTTGGTATTCTTAAAACTTATTATCTTTGAAAAAATTTAAATTGTTTTGTCTAGTTCCAAAAAATAAAAACAAGTCATTAGGGCTCTGTTAATATTAAATTAAATGTCCCTGTTAATTCTAGAAAGACTGTCATGCTTTTGCTATTAAGTCTTGCTATTCAAATATATGTTTCCCTTTTTATTTATTCACATTTTGTTTAATGTCCTTTAATAACATTTTGCTCATTATATTAACATTTTATCTTTGCTATTAAAATTTATTCCCAGGCATGTTGTTACTTTTGAAACTACTGTGTGAAGGACAATTTTTCCACTTCTATTTTATACTGGTTATTGGTAATTAAAATACATTAAAATTAAAGTAAATTAGATTTTACACATTTATCTTTTATGTAGGTATATCACTGATTTCTCTCATTAGTTTGTAAGATTTATTAGGTGTACAGTATCATCTGCAAATAATTCCCTGCTGAATGGTTTATACCACTCACTTTGCTTTATTGGAGCATATAGCTGTAAGCATTATTGAATAACATGGCTATTGAAGCCACCTTAACTGAGATTCAGTCTCTTGTGATTAAAACGTCTTGACAAATACAAGGTGAGATTCCTGGGAAATGCACAGTCACTATATTCAGGTGAAACACATGGTGTGTTATGTCAGTCTATTATTTTATTAGAAACAGACTATGCATTTTCAATGGCTCCTTCACCTCTCTTCCTCCGGCTTCTCATTTCTTGGGCCCCAGGTTGTGTGCAGTGCCAAAGGTGTGGCCTGGCAGACCTCACGTGAGCGGGTTCTGATGTGCGTGACTAGCTCTGGGCAAGCCTGTTCTTGTGATTCCAGGAAATTCCTCTCACTGGGACAGCCTAGATTCCACACCCAGAAGTGTGTGTAACCTGCGTAGCTAGTCCTTGAAATTGTTTTCTGAAGTGTGGACAGTCTGTGGGATGGAGACCTTAACCTTTGGGGTCTGCACGAACTCTGGTTAGTGTCAGAATTGGATTGAACCCAGCTGGTGCTGGAGAATTGGTCAGTGAGGGAGAAAATCTGCACACATGTGGTCACAGAAGTGTGGTTCTGTGTTGTGAGCGTGGAGTCCTATACAAAAGAAGGCATTTGCTTTCCTTATACACGTGTAAATAGAGCTGATGACCAACTTCTCAAAAAGGAACTCCTGGTGTTCTAAGTGTCCCTGTTTCCTCACTGAATCCCACCAGCTGAAAGGAAAATGAAAATGAAGTGTGAGAATTCAGTGCATAAGCAAACAACAGCTTGTTCATTCATTCTGGAAACATTCACTGAGGTGTGTTAAATGCCAAGCATGCTTCTAGACACTGGGGATCCAGCAGAGAACAAGACAACATAGTCTCTGCCCTCAGGGTGCTCCCATTAGTTGGACAAGACACATAATAAATAAACAGAAGGTTGGATGGTGATGAATAAGGTGGGAAGGGGTTTCAGAGTAATGGGCTGGGCTATTTCTTAAGGTGCTGGTCAGGGCAGATCTCTTTAGATGACACTGACCAAACCTGGAATGAAAGGAGGACTAAGCCTTGTGGACCTCTGGGGCAGAGTTGACATCTTGGTTTCTATCATCATCTAGAGCAGCAGTTGGAACACTGTAGCACTCGGGCCAATCTACGGTGCTCCTGATTTTACCAATAAAATTTTATTGGAACACATATATGCCCTTTTGTTCAGTGTTGTCTGTGGTTGCTCAGAGATCAAATGGCCTCCCTAATCTGACATAGTATTTCATCCTTTACAGAAAAAGATTACTAATCTGTAACGTAGAACAGAGGTTCTCATAGTGTGTCCAGGAATGTGGGGGAACCTTTGAGACACTTTTGGGTGTAAATGAGGTCCAACTATGTTCATAATCATATTAAGACACTTAGTAGATCTCTTAGGAGATCTGACTCTCACCTAGGAAGCCAGACTTTGAAGGGACTTGCAAAAATGTCAAACAGTGTCACTCTTCTGACTCATTTTTATTTATTTTGTAAAACATAGTAGGTGACAAGATGCTAGCAGCTCCTCAGGTTGGAAGCCACTGGCTTAGTATGAAGGATATAGTGAGCTTCTCAATGTTGGGGGCAATAATTTGTAGTGTTGGCACCAGAAATCTATTTGCTTTTCTGAGAATCCCCATAGCATACAAGATAAGTGTATCCTGTGCTGTATGATCAAAAAGAGATGGAGAACTGTTACGGCTCCTTTGGAAACCATCACTTTGCTGGAGACCATTTCTGACTGCTATTCTGAAGCAGTGAGGAATAGCTGACTGTTGCGGACATGTATTTCATCAGCTTCCAGAGCCTCCCGAAGGATGCAGCCACCCTGAACTTCCTCGAGGAGAGCAAGTTTGATGCTCTTTCACAGACCCAGCCTTACAGTGTGGTGTTGTTCTGGTGGAATACCTGAGCTGGCCCTCGGTGACCTCTTCAGGGGCTTCCTGTGCTCCTCACCCTGTTAGAGCCATGCACACCTTGGAGCCCTGTCACGGCCACATCTGTGGCTCTGGAAATGAGCAGATCCTCTGTGCCCAGCCTGAGCTAGGTCTAGGAAACCTCCCTCTCTGGCCCCAGGGATCCTTCCCGGGTCCCCATTATATTAGCAGAGTAAGAACAAAGGTGTAGGGGCTACAGGCTTGGATTGGAGTCCAGCCATGTGGCTGGGGCAGGTGGTAGCTTATTTCTGAGTGTTCATTTCTCCCTCTGTGAAATAGCAGCACACAGGAAGTTGTGGCAGAGGCAGGTAAGGTCAAGGTCATGGGAGATCTCTGAAAATGTAAACGCAGCAGAAGTTGGACTTCAGGCTATAATAATAGGATTGAGGACCGTCAGACAGGAAGGTCTCTCACTCAGTAGAGCAAACTGAACCTTCTAGAAGTTGAGTGAACTGCCTAAGGCCACAACTGCTGTAGCTGGTTGAGGCACTAGCCTGTATGGGGACCTTCCACATGCGTGACCTTGGGACTTTAATGCTCTGCTCTAACCAATTAGAGTCGTTTTTTATAACTCAGAAATTTTGTTGATGGGGTGATACTGTCATCTAGTAGGTATAGGCAGGTGTTGCTGTTAAAAATCCTGCAATGCATGACAAATATCCACCCACCCACCCACTCCCAGGAAAGAGCTATCTGGCTCCAAATGTCAATGTTGCTGAAGCTGAGAATCTCTCATCTGAATAAATTTCAAGTATCAGTGGTGTCTACCCAGCAAGACCCCCAGCCAGCTGTTATGGGGGCAGCAAGGATCCTCTGAGCTCATTTCATTTTCCTAAAGAGGTCTCTACAAGTAATGCTCGTTCAAGCTGAGATGTCAACATTTCTTGGTTGAGCTAAGGTTTGATTTTAGGTAAGTCATGGTGACAAAACGTCAAAATGCCACATCATTCTTAGTAGACACTTTATAAAATACATGGCTTAGGTCAATGACCACAATACCTCTAATGTTCTTTTCTCTTTCACAACCCTTTGTTTATCTTTGTAACTGGTTATCTTGGCGATTACCAGACATGTGGAACAATTGGCAGCATTCTGTTAATAGTTAATTATTTAAAGAGTGGCTAAATGCTAGAGGATTCAGGTTAAAAAAATACATTCAACATGAGTATCTAAATGACTAGAAACGGCTGATTAATTAAGTAACTCTAGGTGAATGACATTAGATTTTTTTTTTTTTGATCTGCTGGACAGTACAGGGATTAAACACTTGATCTGTGTTATCAAAAGTTTCAAAAGTTTTTTAAAAACCTTTACATACCGATAAAATTCATTCATTTCAGTGGTTTTTATTATACTCACTGATTGTGCAACCATCACCACAATCAATTCTGAAAGATTTTCAGTCATCTCCGAAGTATACCCATTCCTATATCATTCCTCATTCCTTCCTGCCCCCACCCCCTGTCCCCATGTATCTTTCTGTCTCTATGGATTTGCCTACTCTGCATATTTTGTAGAAATGGAATCACACAATATGTGGCTCATTTTTTTCTCTTAAGTTAAGATTTTCATGGTTCAACCGTGTTATAGGATAACTGTTGATTGTTCTATAATATTCCATTCTTTGGATAAACCACACTATATGTATCTACTCATTAGGTGATAGACGTTTAGGTTGTTTCCACTTCTTGCTTATGATGAATAAAGCTGCTGTGAGCACTCGTGTACAAGTTGTGTGGACATCTGTTTTAAATTCTCTTAGGTGTACACCTAGGTGTGCAATTGCTGGGTTGTGTGGTAACTGGAAGGTTAATCTTTTGAGGAACTGCCAGACTGTATTTCAAAGTGTCTGAACTGTTTATTTTTATTGTGATAAAATGCACACAGAATAAAATTTACCATTCTGAATCTTGCAGTTCAGTGGCATTATTACACTCGCAACGTTGTGCACTATCACCACTCTCTTGTTCGAGAACATTCTTCACCCGTATAAAAACTCACATGCCTCGAAAGCAGTCATTACTCATGCTCACCTCCCCTGCCCTGGGCAACCCCAACCTGCTCTCTGTCTCTATGGATTTGCCTTTTGTGGATATTTCATGAAATGGAAATCATACATGATGTGGCCTTTTGTGTCTGCCTTCTTTACTTAGCATGTTTCAAGGTTCACCCTCGTTTTAGCATGTTTCAGTATTTTATTGGTTTTTATAGCTGACAATATTCCATTGTCTGAACATCCCACATTTTGTTTATCCATTCATCAGCTGATGGACATTTGGGCTGCCACTTTTTGGCTACTGTGAATAGTGCTACTATGGGCACTTGTGTATGAGTTTTTGATGACATTTTCACTTCTTTGGGGTATATACCCAGGAGTGTAACTGTTGAGTCATATAGTAAATCTTTGTTTAAACTATTGAGGAACCAACAGTGTTTTTCGCAGTGGCTGCCGCATTTCACATTCCTACTAGCTGTGTATGAGGGTTCCACTTTCTCCACATCTTTACCAACACTTGTTTTTTTTTTTTCATTTTTTTCAAAAAAGTATAACTATCCTAGTAGGTGTGAAGTGCAATCTCATTGTTTTTATTTCCCTCTCCCTAATGACTATTGATTTTCACCATCTTTTCACGTACTTATTGCCTTTTGTATATTTTCTTTGGAGAAATGTCTATTCATGTCCTTTGTGCATCCCAAAACCTTGACCTTGGTGTTTGTATTAGTCCGTTTCTTTTGCTTATAACAAAATACCTGGAACTGCATAATTCATAAAGAAACAATATTTATGGCTTTCAGTTTCAGAGGCTGGGAAGTCCACAGTTCGGGGAACACATCTGGTGAGGTCCTTGTCCTGGTGGTGATTACAGCGACTCAGGGTACACATGGTGAATATGGTAGAGCAGAGAGAAAGAGTAACCTCCTCATTCACTCTCCTTTTAAAGCCACCAGAACCACTCCCATTAGTACAAGAATTGATTGATCCATTCATGAGGGTTCAGTCATCACAAGCCCGTCACCTCTTCAAGGTCCCCCCT
This sequence comes from Cynocephalus volans, assembly GCF_027409185.1. Lineage (NCBI taxonomy): Eukaryota > Metazoa > Chordata > Mammalia > Dermoptera > Cynocephalidae > Cynocephalus > Cynocephalus volans. The sequence goes on from NC_084460.1 coordinate 295,622,952, forward strand.
TTCTATTACCATAATAGGATTTCCCAACCTCAAGAGTTACAGTGGGGAAAAGATTTGGGAGGACATTCAACCCAAGGCAGTATTATGAGCACCATGCTGTAACCACGTGAGATAACTGGCTCGCACTCGTTCCCTTTCTGACGGTGTCTTTGAAGCACAACAGTTTTAAATTAGATTAAGTACAATTGCTCTAGTTTTTCTTTTGTTGATTGTGCTTTTGGTGTCATATTTAAAAAATATGGCCAAATCCAGGGTCAGGAAGATTTATATCCATGTTTTCTCCTAAGAATTTAATAGTTTTGGCTCTTATACTTAGGTCTGTGATTCACTTTGAGTTTATTTTTGTGCATGGTAGAAGGTAAGGGTCCACCTTATTTTTCGTTTCTTTTTTTTCTTTCGTTCTTTTTTTTTTTATTGACTGATTTATAATGAGTTTTCCTAGCACCATTTGTTGAAAAGGCTGTACTTTCCCCTTTGAATTGTCTTAAGTCTCTTGCAGAATTTCATTTGCCTGTAAATGTGAGGGTTTATTTCAGGACTCTCCATTCTATTCCATTGATTTATATGCCTGTCTTTATTGCCAGTATTTCACTTTCTTGATTACTACAGCTTTGTAGTAAGGTTGAAATTGTAGTAAGGTTGGATCCTCTAAAGTTGTTAATCCTTTTCAAAATTATTTTAACTATATCGGGTACTTTGAATTCCCATATGAAGTTTAGGATTCGTGGGTCAAGTTTTGTAAAAAATGCCCGATGGAATTTTGATAGTAATTCCAATGGAATTGTTTTCTCTCTCTCTGTTTCTTTTTCTTTCTATTATTTTTTAGTTTGTTTTTTTGTTTTTTGGTGTCTGTCCAGTATGGGGATCTGAACACTTCATCTTGGTGTTACAGAAAATTGTTTTCTTAATTTTAACTTTGGATTCTTCATTGTTAGTGCTTAGAAATACAATCCATTTTTTAAATATTGAACTTGTCCCCTGTAAACTTGCTATATTCGTCTTTTTGTTCTAATTATTTTCTAGTGGATTTCTTAAGATTTTCTATACACAGATCATGTCATTTACCAATAGACATAGCTTTACTTCTTTGGCCCCAATCTGGATGAAGTTCATGTCTTTTTTTTTGTCTAATACCCTTTTCTAGAACCTCTAGTACAATGTTGAATAGAAGGGGAAGAGAGGACACCCTTTTCTTGTTCCTGATCTTAGTGGGAAAGCATTTAGTGTTTTACCATTAAGTGTTAACTAGAGGTCTTTTTGTAGATGCCCATACGGCCAGATTGAGGAAATTCTCATCCATTCCTAGTGTGTTGAATGTCATAGTTTGTTTAAACAAAATACCTGAGACAGGGTAATTTATAATGAACAGAAATATACTTATCACCGTTCTGGATGCTGGGAATGGTAAGATGAGGCAGTGGCAGTTTGATGTCTGGTGAGGGTCTGGCCTCTGCTTACAAGATGGTGCCTTGAACACTGCATGCTCCGAAGGGGAGATATGTCTTATCCTCATCTAGCAGAAGGTGGATGAGCAAAACAAACTGCCTTTGTCAGTTCCTTTTGTGATGGTATTTATCTATTCATGAGGTCAGAGCCCTCATGACTCAAACCCCTCCCTAACGGCCTCACCTACCAGTGCTGTTGCATTGGGATTAAGTTTCCAACATATGAGTTTTGGGAGACATACACACAGTACCATTGCAAAATGCAAATGAGGTGTATTAGTCTGGTTGGGTTTCTATAACGGAATACCTGAGAATGGTTATTTATGAAGAACAGGAGATTATTTGGCTTATGATTCTGGGACAGCTGCATCTGGCGTGGGCCTCAGGCTGCTTGTATTCATGGTGGAAAGTGTCAGGCAACCAGTGGGTACAAGCAGATCACAAGGCGAGAGGAAACGAGAGAGCGAGCAGAGCCGCCCCAGTCTTTAAAACAACCAACTCTCATGGGAACTAATAGAGTGATATCTCACTCAGGTCCCCCTCCACCATGGAGAGCATTACTCCATTCATGAGGGATCCACCCCTGTGATTCAAACAGTTCCCAACACTGCCACATTGGGGATCAGATTTCCACATGAGTTTTGGCAGGGGCATCAAATCTAAACTCTATCATTCCACCCTGGCCTCCCCAAACTCACGTTACTCTCACATACAAAACACAATCATTCCATCCCAACAGTCCCAAAAGTCTTAGCTTGCTGCAGCACCAACTTAAAAATACAAAGTCCAAAGTCTCATCTCGGACCAAAAGCAAAAGTCCTGGGCCGAGCCCGTGGCGCACTTGGTAGAGTGCTGCGCTGGCAGCGCGGCGACGCTCCTGCCGCGGGTTCGGATCCTATATAGGACTGACCGGTGCACTCACTGGCTGAATGCCGGTCACGAAAAAACGACCAAAAAAAAAAAAAAAAAAAAGCAAAAGTCCTTGCAGCTGTGAACCTGTAAAAATTAAAAGCAAATTTATCTACTTCTAAGACCCAGTGGTGGAAACAGATATTGGGTACAAATTTCCATTCCAAAGGGGAGGAATATGCCAGAAGAAAAGTGTAATAAGTCCCAAAGAAGTTGAAAACCCAGCAGGGCAGACATTAAATCTTAAAGCTCCAAAACAGTCTTTTTTCACTCCAAGTCCTGTATCCTGGGCACAATGTGGCAACTGGGCCCACAAATCCTTGGGCAGCCTCTTCCACAGCTCTGCCAGGACCAGCCCCCTTGGCTGTGCTGGTGCCTGCAGCTTTCCCAGGTCTGCATTGCACATGGCCAGTGACCTTACAGATCTGGGGTCCTGGCGGCAGCCCTACTGCCTTGGCTCTACTAGACATTTCCCTGGTAGGTGGTCTCTGTGGGGGCTCTGACCCCACTTTCCTGCTTGGCATTGCTCTAGTAGATGATCTCTGTGTTGGCTTCACCCCTGTGGCAGGTATCTGCCTGCACCCCCAGACTGTACCATATATCCTGTGAAATCTGGGTGGAGGCTGCCACACCTCCACTGCTCTCATGTTTTTCAGGCGTGTGACTTAACAATATGTGGACGCCACCAAGGTTTCCAGCTGTGCTCTCCAGAGCAGCCACATGAGCCACACTTGGGGCTGCTTGAGGCAGGGCTGCTCTAGGCAGAGCAGCTGGGATGCAGGGAGCAGAATCCAAGGGCAGTGGCACCCTATGTCTGTCCTCTGGAACAACTCAGGCTCTTAGGTCTCTGGGCCTGTGATGGGAGGGGCACCCTTCCAGACTTCTGAAATGCCTTCAGGGCCTTTCTCACATTGTTTTGGCTACTAGCATCTGGTTGCCTCATCACCAAGCTAATGTTTTTACCAACCAGTTTACATGCTTCACCCTTGCATTTTTCTCCCACTCTCAGGTTCTCTACCACATAGCCAGGCTGCAATTTTTCCAAATCTTTACGCCCTGCTTCCCTTTCAAATTCTGGCTTTACATCATGTCTTTGCTGCCATAACTCAGAATAGGCTGTTAAAAGTAACCATGCAGCTTCCTCAATGCTTTGCTGCTTAGAAATTTCTTCTGCCAAACATTCTGGTTCACAGCTCTTAAGTCTCAACTTCCACTAAGTACAAGGGCATGGACACAATGCAGTCAAGTTCCTTGCTATGGTGTAGCAAGCGTGATGTTTTGTCCAATTCCCAATAAGTTCCTCATTTCTATCATGATTTCTGTCCGAGACCTTATCCTCTGCATGGTCTTTACTGTCCATATTTCTATCACATTCTGGTCACAATGATTTAGCCATTTAACTCTAAAATATTCCAGACATTCTCTCATCTTTTTGTCTTTTTCTGAGTTCTCCAAACTCCTCCAACCTTTGCTTCTAAAGCTTCTGCCACATTTTCAGGTGTCTGTACAGCAACATATCGCTCATTAGTACCAATTTTCTGTATTAGTCCGTCTTGTGTTGCTATAACAGAATACCTGAGACTGGTTAATTTATAAAGAAAAGAGGTTCATTTGTCTTACAATTCTGGGACAGCTCTATCTGTCTCAGGCCTCACACTGCTTCTACTCATGGTGGAAAGTGTCAGGCAGCTGGTGGGTACAAGCACATCACATGGCAAGAGGAAGCAAGAGAGAGAGAGAAAGGAAGTGGCAGGGTCTTTTAAACAACAGCTCTGGCAGGAACTAATAGAGCAAGATCGCACTCAGGACTCCTTCCCCCCAGGGAGAGCATTAATCCAATCATGGGGGATCTATCCCCGTAATTCAGACCACTCCCAACATTGCCACATTGGGGATCAGATTTCCACATGAGTTTTGGCGGGGACAACATATCCAAAGTCTGTCATGAGGGTCCCATTGTACAAGAGTTATGAAGAATTTCATGAGTATGACAGCACAGTATTAAGCGAAGTGAAAGACGCTTCTAAATGTGGGGTGCAGTGTGACTGCACAGGTTGCAGATGCATGAAGCTGGCCCTGACAGAGGTTAAGGGAGAGCTGGGAAAGCAAGAGAAGCAGGCTGTGGCCTTGTACCACCTCAAGGGTGTGCCCTATGCCATGTATTAGCGAGATGGTACCCTTTGGAAGTATTCAAGCCAGTGACCCTGAAAAGAACATTCCTTAAAGTTAAGCATTGTGTAAGAGCAGTGATAACCTGGTCTCATACTTGCAGCCTCCAGAACTGGTGTTTAGGACACCCGGTCTGTGGTACTTTGTGAGGACAACCATAGAAACCAAATCACTGGAGTGATGTTTTGTAAGGCCGAACATGCTCTGCAGGAATCAGATTCCTGCGGCTAGAGCCACCTTCTCTATGTTTCAGCCTCTGGCTGGTCCAGTTGCTGACATCCGAATGCCCTGTCACCCTGCTGCCTTCTCACTGTTTATAGTTCCTGATTTTCTTGCATCTTTTATTTTTCCACCTTCTCTTCTGTCCCCCTTTCTTCCTGTTCTACTTCCCTCATTCACAGGGCAGGGCTGGATCGTCCACTCATTAAGATTTTTCAGGAACTGCTTTTTGACTACCATAGTGGCCCTCTGTTCATACCACAGAACTCAGCTGCCTGATTAGAGACAGAGGAGCCCCACTGAGGGACCTGTCCTGGCCCACACGAGGATTAATGTGGCTCATTTTTGCGTGATCCCTGGTGGAAGTAGTGATGCAACTACAATTTAACAGTTAATGCTTCCTTTCTGTTTTGAGAAAAGTTGACCAGAAAGCGGAAAAGCACTGACAGCTGTTCATCCATGGACATGAACAAGGAGAAGGGGCCCAGAAAGTTCACATTAGAGGGCTGTGGGCACAGGTGTCCCTCCATGTTGTCCTCACACTGGTGCTGTGACTCTTCAGAGAGGGACAGGCAGATGGGTAGAGACGAAGAGAACAGTAAACCTAGAGGCTCAGGTGATAGTTGATGAGGGGCTTAATTGGTTGAAGTTATCTGTGTGCTTGAACATGGTTAAATATTAATTTAGGTTATTTTATATTGTATTCTGAGCAAGGGTGAATTAGCAGGGTGTGTGAAAAGCAGAGGGTGGTTTAGGGAATAGATCTAGTAGGCCTGTGGTGTAGGGCATGTAAACTACTCATTATTGTTGTTATTTCAGCTCCCTACAGGATGGCGTACCGTCTTGGTGCATATTTATAGGTAACTATTGGCCTATCTGTAAAACACATACTTACATATTTCCTACAGAATGTGCAAAGGCTTTTGAAAGCATAGCTTAGTGGATATTCCTGTCAGAAGGCTCTGAGGAACAAACAAGGAATGTCCTTTCTCAGGGTGACCTCTGGGCTCCCAGCTGTGCCTGAGTGGGAGAGTCCAGTGATGCCACTCCCACTTCCACCTACATCAGTGTCACTCTGATCACAGCCTCACCCACTGCCTCTGCGCAAAGACAGAGTAAGACACCTCAGAGGCTGCCTGCATTTCTGCCCATACTGGCCCTTGGAGAAGCCCCTTGGCCACCCAGCTGGTGGATGCTGTTGTGAGAACCTCAGAGGCTGGGCCAAGAGGCAGCCTCAGATGTTCTATAACCACATATGCCAGCCCCACCAGAGCCTCCTGATCACCCCTTGTGCACCTTGTCATCTGCCCCCAACAGTTCTGCTTGTGGCACATCCTCACTGGTGCCTCTGCACCCTTCTGTGTGCCTCTTGGGTCCTCACTTCCTCCCCAGGGTCTCATACAGTCTTACATGAGAAAAGAGGCTTTCTTTTGAAGCCTTCTCTTCCATAGGAGAGCAAATCCAGGACAGGTGCAAGGACACTCTCTACGTTGTCCTTCTTGCTGCTAGGTCAGCTCCCTCCATCCCGTGGCTAACCTCATTTCCTTCTGGGAGGCTCAAGTGTCAAACACCTCAAGTTTAGAGGAGAATTTAGCTTCACATTTCATGAATGAAGAGCTATTGGAGTGTTTTTCATAGAGCAAAAGAATTCTATGATAAATCTTCGCCTCTTCCACTTGCAAGGCAAAAGACTGCTCAAAGCTTCAAGAGGATGGGCTTCTCCTCTCCTAATTAGGGCAGCACAGTCATCATAGCTAAATCACGGCCACAGCTCTGACTCCAGGAATGAGCACATACTCAGTGTTCAGCGCAAGCTAGGGTTGGGAAGACTCACCTTTTATCCCCAGTGATCCCTCCTGTGTCCCCATTATATTAGAGACCAAGATCACTGGGGTAGGAGCTATAGGCTTGGATTGGAACCCAGATGTGTGCTTGTGGCACATGGTGGCTTCTCAGTGTTCATTTCTCCCTCTGTGAAATGAACACCACACAGGAAGTCATGGTAAGTGCAGGTAAGGTCAAGGGAGATGGTGTCCTTTGGAAGTGTTCAGGCAGTTACCGTGAAAAGAACATTCCATAACGTTAAGCATTAAATAAGGGCGGAGGTCTAGTGTAATAGCTGTTTCAATCTTATCGGTCTTTCAGCTGCAGCAGACATGGTCATAGCAAATAGCCACTAATCTCACCATGGTCTAGGTACATGAGGGTGTCCAGGGTGGCATGGTGCTGATGGCTTTACAGTGGCTTAGCAAGATTTCTTCTAGGGGTTTTCAAACCTTAGTGTGTGAGTACCGATGGAAGGTGGAGTAAATGCATGATAAGAAGACTTGGGGGATTAGTTTTGCTTCCGTGACTCTGCCCATCACTTTAGACCCATGTCCTAGCCCACTGCCACCTCCTCATTCCTGACCTGTCACGGAATCCTGGAATATCTGGGCTGATAACGACTATGAATCAGAATGCTATGCACTGATTTTAATCCCAAATTTTTAATTTCTACTTCAGTATATAAACCTATAATCACATAATTTTCTCTGTGTTCTAATCTGAATTTCTTTATGAAAACGTGTTGGGCACTCAATATCAATGTCCTCAAGAAAGGATGATGTGTCAACCTTTGAAACAGTCAATTTGGGGTCTACAAGCATTCTGTGTTTGAAGACTCTACCTCGTGTTCTCTTTTAGGTATATTTATTTCTATTGTGATATATATAGGTAGTTTTAAATTTAAACTTCAAATATAAAAACGTACCAGGATGTGAATGAAAGATTATTAGAATTAAGTCTTTGACTGTTAATGTTTCTAGTAATTTGTAGGCTTTTGTGTGGAAGAGCTTTCTCTTTATTAACTAAGGAAAGTTGGATTTTTCCTTTTCTTTTCTAATTACATTATATGTTGTCAGAATGCTCCTTTTCAGTAATATATTTCTACCTTCTAGCAATTTTATGTACCTATGTAGCTACCACCACAGTGAAGACATGGACCACTCCATGAGCCAGTAGCTTCCCTTGTGTCCTGCTCCATTACCTAATACCTGCCCCCAGCCTTAGGCAACCACTGACCTGGTTTCTGTCATTGGACAATAAAGTTGTCTTTCTAGAGTTTGTCTGAATTGAATCACACCAGTGAGGATGGAAAACGTGCATGTGCACTGTAGTGTGTCTGGAGTCCTCTAGTCTTTTTGAATTCGTCCATGTTCCTGCGTGCGTCACTATTTCATTCCTTCTTAGTTCTGAGTAGTATCCCATCGCAGAGATACATCACCGTTTGCTTATCCGCTTTCCTATTGATGAACATTTAGGTTGCTCCCATTTTTTCCTATGAATAATATACCTGCTATAAATATTTGTGTGCAAGTGTCTCTAAGGATATTCAGTTTCGGTTTTCTTGGTGTAAATACTTAGAAGTGAGAATGCTGGGGCCCATGGTAGGTGTATGTATAACTTTGTAGGAAATGACCACACTGTTTCCCAAAGCCGTTACCATTTAACCTTCCTAACTGCGATGTGTTAGAGTTCTCATTGCTCTGTGTTGTGGCTGACACTTGCTTTTGTCAGTCTTTTACCTCTTATTCATTCTAGTGGTTGGGTAGTGTAATTTCATCATGGTTTTTATTTGCGATTCTTTTATGACTGCTGCTGATGCACATACTTTCTTGTGCTCACTGATCATATGCACATATCTTTTAAAAATGTCCCTTCAAGTCCTCTCCCACTTTTTATTAGGTCAGTTTTCTCCTTTTTTAGTTGTGAGAGTTCATTATATATTCTGCATATAGATTTGTCATGTATGGTTTACCAATGTTTTCTCCTGGTGGGGTGTTTAATTTTTTTTTTTCTTTTTTTAAACAATATCTTTCAAAGACCAAAAGTTAAAAATATTGCTGAAATTTAGTTTATTAACTTTTGGGGGGTGTATACTTTTGGGCCCTGTCTAAGAAATCTTTGCCCACGTGAGGTATGAAGATTGGCTGCCATGTTTTCTTCAAAAAGTTTAACCTTTTTAGTTTTTATGTTTAGGTGTATGCGAGTGGCAGAGGCGAGCCGGTCACTTGGGGGCAGGTTTGAGGGATGCCTTCTCTCTGGACTCTTCTGGGTGATCTCATTGACACTTATGGCATCAATCACGACCACATGCAGATGGTTCCAAGTCTACATGAGCAGCTCAGATCCCTCCTTAGCTGTAGACCCTGAAGCCGATGCCTCGGACATTTCCTCCTGGAATCTCCAGGCACCAAGAATGTGTGTGAGCTCCTCTGTCCCCACTGTCCTGCTCTGCCCGAGCACCTGTGTCTGATGTGACCACCATTACCCAGATGCTCGACTCTCCCCAGAGCATCCAATGTGCAACTAGAAATTAGATGACACCACAATGGAGATAAAAAGTCACTGCATGAATTTAAGATGGGGAGAGCCCCTTTTCTGTGACAGTGACACTCTAGCAGCATATTCCCACCCTTACACTATGATCATTATCAGGCTGCTTAATGGGCATAGGCATTTTAATGGGGTTAGAGGAATAGCTCAAGGGTTGAGGTGTTTCTCCCACAGCTAAGCATCCCTGTCTCCTGCCCTGAGTGCTCATAGCTCCCAGGGGACCATCCTCCATGGGCAGTTGGGGATGCCCTGCAGACTTGCCTTCTCTGTGCCTTCCGACCTATGCTGTGCTTCATCTCCAAGCTCCCCGTGGTGGTCACCCTCATTGTCTGCATCTCCATGTGGTCTGTCCCTGTAGGAGGGGCTGTGGCTTTGATTAAGTCCTGGCCCTCTGCAGAAACATCCTGAAAATCTGACCCCTGTCAATCATTCTCAGTCCTTTGCAAGAGGGATATTTCAGAAACACAAAGCTGGCTGTTCCACACCTCCTTCAGTGGCTGCCCTGGCCTTCAGGGTATGGCTCAGTCCTCCAGCTTAGCACAGAAGGATGGGGTGGTCTGTGCTTTGTTTGGGGGTTAAGTAGGGACCCCCATCCGCAATAGTGTTGAAATCCTAAACCCAGGTGCCTGAGAATGTGACCTATTTGGTTATAAGGTCTTTACAGGGGAATGAAGTTAAAATGTGGTCATTAGCATAGGCCCTAATCCAACGTGACTGGTGTCCTTTTATAAAAAAGAAATGTGGGGAATAGAATAGAGAATCCAGAAATCAACCCACACACTTACTGTCAGCTGATCTTTGACAAAGGCACCAAGCCTATTCAGTGGCGAAGGGACTGCCTCTTCAGCAAATGGTGCTGGGATAACTGGATATCCATAGGCAGGAGAATGAAACTAGATCCATACCTCTCGCCGTATACTAAAATCAACTCAAAATGGATTAAGGATTTAAATATACACCCTGAAACAATAAAACTTCTTAAAGAAAACATAGGAGAAACACTTCAGGAAATAGGACTGGGCACAGACTTCATGAATACGACCCCAAAAGCACGGGCAACCAAAGGAAAAATAAACAAATGGGATTATATCAAACTAAAAAGCTTCTGCACAGCAAAAGAAACAATTAAAAGAGTTAAAAGACAACCAACAGAGTGGGAGAAAATATTTGCAAAATATATATCTGACAAAGGATTAATATCCAGAATATATAAGGAACTCAAACAACTGTACAAGAAGAAAACAAACAACCCGATTAAAAAATGGGCAAAAGAGCTAAGTAGGCATTTCTCTAAGGAAGATATACAAATGGCCAACAGACATATGAAAAAATGCTCAACATCACTCAGCATCCGGGAAATGCAAATCAAAACCACACTGAGATACCATCTAACCCCAGTTAGGATGGCTAAAATCCAAAAGACTATGAACGATAAATGCTGGCGAGGCTGCGGAGAAAAAGGAACTCTCATACATTGTTGGTGGGACTGCAAAATGGTGCAGCCTCTATGGAAAATGGTATGGAGGTTCCTCAAACAATTGCAGATAGATCTACCATACGACCCAGCTATCCCACTGTTGGATATATACCCAGAGGAATGGAAATCATCAAGTCGAAGGTATACCTGTTTTCCAATGTTTATCGCAGCACTCTTTACAATAGCCAAGGGTTGGAACCAGCCCAAATGCCCATCATTGGATGAGTGGATACGGAAAATGTGGTACATCTACACAATGGAATACTACTCAGCTATAAAAACGAATGAAATACTGCCATTTGCAACAACATGGATGGACCTTGAGAGAATTATATTAAGTGAAACAAGTCAGGCACAGAAAGAGAAATACCACATGTTCTCACTTATTGGCGGGAGCTAAAAATTAATATATAAATTCACACACACACACACACACACACACACACACACACACACACACACAAACCGGGGGGGGTGGGGGAAGAAGATATAACAACCACAATTATTTGAAGTTGATACGACAAGCAAACAGAAAGGACATTGTTGGGGGGGAGGGGGGAGGGAGAAGGGAGGGAGGTTTTGGTGATGGGGAGCAATAATCAGCCACAATGTATATCGACAAAATAAAATTTAAAATAAATAAATAAATAAATAAAATAAAACAAAAAAATGAAAAAAAAAATAAAAAAAAATAAAAAAAAAAAAGAAATGTGGATGCAGAGCCAGATATGCACGGAGGAAAGACCATGTGAAGACACTCAGGGACTGGAGTGATGCCTGCAGATGCCAGAAGCTGGAGGGGGCAGGGTAGGACACCCCCTAGAGCCTGCAGAGGGAGGGCCACGACACCGACACCTTGATTCGGATCCCAGCCCAGCCCCAGAGCAGTGGGAAAAGAAATGTGTGTTCCCAGCTGCTCAGTCCTTGTGCCTCATCCTGGAGCCCTGGGCCACATGTGTGCTGCTCTTTCCCTCCACCCCCTGCCATGGCCGCGCACTTTCTGTCACTGTCCAGCCCATGCAGGTCCATTCCCCACGTGCTTCCTGCCACTCCATGCTCCGTGCAGGCGGTGGGTCTTCACGGCATGTGAGAGTGAGGGTTGGGGGCTCTGTGTGCACCCCCTCTGCCTGCCCTCCTGCAAAAAGCCACACTGGTGGGCGACTCATGCACGGCCGCCACGCCCCCTTCATTCCTCCTGCCACGGGCTCTCCGGTGTCTGGAGAAGCTGCCTTGTGTGTTGGGTGAACATATGGCACAGGTTGTCAGCGCTATCTGTGGCAACACTGGTGTGACAGTGACTTCTGTATGACTAGAGCTAACATGTTTGTATGTGACTTTTAAGATTGTTTTGGGTCAGGTTAAAAATCTCAGTGAGATTTAGTTTGGCCTTCCATCAAAACTGTAGCTTACATTGGGACAAAATCAAGATGTTACAAAGTTAAACCTTTGTTGTGTTCCTCTTCCCCTGTTCTAGTCTAGATTGTTGCCTCTAACTGGAGCATGGCAAAGCCCAGTGCCTTTCGGACCCCGAGGATGCTGAGTCTTCCTGCTTGGCATGTGACACCCAGTGAGGTTTGGCTATGGACAGGCAGATTGTCAAAATTAGGAGAGCTGGAAACGTTGCCCTGGTGCCACCCTTCCCCTGCGTCCATGGCAGGCACTGCTGTCCCAGTAAGAGGCAGCCGAGTTCTTAGCCCAAGGAGGGGACCCGACTCCAGGAACTTGCTGCTTCTACCGCGAGATAAGGTGGTGGCTGGAAACACAAATGCCAGATTATGTCACTACTGAGCCCAACAGCAGCTATAGTAGCAACAACCTTAATGTCCTGCTGTCCCAGCCGTCCTGTTCTGGCCCCTCTTATGCTTTCACATGCTCTAGTTAATCGAGGACATGGGCGGTCTCCAAATACAGATGAGAGTTATTTTGCTTGGCTCTTGGTAGACGTGACTGTGTGATGGAAATGAAAGGATTTGATCAGTGGGTAGGAGGGCAGAAACTGAGCCTTTGTATAAGCATACATTATGTCACTGGACACAAACAGGAGCCAGAAAAAGAGCAGAGAGCTGCTGTTGGGGAGGAAGTAAGAGAGCTAGGATTCTGGAGCCAACCTACATGAAAGGGTTAAACCCAAGTGCTCCCTGCAGAGTGTGCTGCTGGTGAGCCCTGGGTGCATCTTGGCATGCACATATCTTCCTGGCAGTGGACTGTCTTGTCAAGGTGGATCTCTAGTGGGGGTAACTTCCTCCCCAAGGGAAGATTCAGCCTCACCTGCAGTGGTGGACTGAGCCGGGATTTGTCAACAAACCCCAGGAATGGTCCGTGTAGGTGGGTTGTTAATTTTATTTTAGCTTTGCAGAGGTCTCAGAGGGTTCAGACATGATAGGAGAAGCCTCTGGCATTGTAACAGACAAGCAGCAATGCCTGGGCATGGCAGAGACCCTTGTTGACAGCAACCCCACTGCCAGGGAAGAGGTCAGAGTTAAGAGCCTTGGAATCTGTCCTTGGAACCTGCAATGCCAGTCCCTTTCTGGAAAAGGAGGCTTTGGTAGACTGACGATAAAACTCAAATATTTCCTGAGACAAATTCCAAAAATAAGGCTTATTTAATTTACTTTCTTTTTCATTTCTCTGATTCTTCCAATGCAGAAGTGTTGCTTAATGATTGTGCCTGTAATCTCACATTGCAGTACAGGCATGATCTTTCCACAAGGCAGGGTCACAACCTACTCTTGTCTGGAAACCACACAAGTAGGTATCTCAGCAAGTGCTTCTCAGTTATCATTATTACTATTGTTCTTCTGAGTAGATCATTGGCAGTGAGTTTAATTTTCTGTTCATGTGTGAATACATGGCCTCTCGTGGGGCTGGTTTTGTGCCTGTACTTCTTCCTCCTGCTGGATCACACGGGCTTAGGATCCAAGCAATGGGATTGCTCTGTGCTGCAGTTACACGATGGCTCCTGCAATTGTGACCAGCCCCCTTCCTGTGTGTGTACGTCTGGTGCTGACCAGTGGCCTGGCCAAGGAAGGCAAGCTGCTGGTGGTACCCCTGGAGGGGAGCTGCTGGTTTACCATGAGTTTGATTGTGTAGAAACTCATGCACAGAGAGCACGAGTTCTTATTCACACCAGCAGTGAGTTGGCACCTGGGAAAATCACTGAACTGTACAGAAAAGACTTATTCAAACTCTTATACTCTGGAGGATTTGGACAACGAGTTTATGGTTTTCGCCAACAATCAATGGAAAACTCGAGGACAAAGTTTATTTTTTATATTAATGAGTTCATACAAGAATATTTTTGAACTTTTGTTTTCACATTGTAGGAGTTTATTTAACGATGGGAAATTAGTCGAATACTTATAAGGAGTTCTTTTGATGCATTGTTCCTTTATCCATTTGACATATGTGTCTTATTTGTTGCATAATACTTTTTACTCGCGTCTGTGGTCTTTGCCATGCGAATAATTTGCCATCATCTTGAAGAAGGTATGCCGAGTCCCAGTCCTCTTTCTTATGTTCCAAAAGGTTTCTCAGGGTTCTCAGATGTTATGACCTTCAAGGAGAGAATATGGAACCACATTTTCCACTTGGCGGAGCAATTATTTTGCTCCATATTTTTGCAAAGTGCCTTAGATTCTTCCTCTGAAATTTTCTGAACACCTATGACAGCATCTGGTCTCTTCAGCCACACATCCATTTAGTTGTTCCAAACTGACTTTGTTTTGGAATATCCCAGACCTGTGATGCCCAACATATTCTTTATCGGTGGCATCATCTGCAATCCCTGCAAGCCACTGCCTCAGGTGAGTTATCCCTCCTTTGGCACAGGAAGAATAATCTGGCTTGGACATCAAATAAAAAGATTTCTTGTTGAAGTGTTATTTGTGATTGATAGGTGTCGCATTTGGAATTCCTTGTGGTTTAATGAATTATTTAGTGCTGATTCATATAATTGCGGTCTAGCACATTTTCTAGGGGTGCCCTCGATACGTGTATGTGTATGCAGTTGATATAAGGGTATATGATATTCAGGCTGCAGTTTTTAATACCTTTTTTGGAAAAATACTGAAAAAACATATTAAGAAATGAAATCTTCCTTTTCGCTGATCTTGTGCTACCCTTTCAGGAAAATACTCTTAGCATTTTCCAATGTTCTGGAATTTTCTTTGTCTATTGTAACTTCTCCCACCTATTTTATGAAAACAAAATCTAGGGTCTGGCTGGACATATTTATTGTTCTTTCCCTTGCATTTTCCTCTTGCCAGTTAATCATAGACGTGTTCATAGACCAGCACGCAACAGATGTGACTCGCAGTTGTAACAATTGCATAAATGTCTTTACTTTGAATGCACCGTTGTTTTTTCAACCAACAAGTATTGATATATATTTAGGCTTTTTCCACTTTTTGCTTTTATGAAGAAGAGCGTATTAATGTTCTTAGTAACTTTCTTTACATTCATGCCTTTCCACATTCTTGTTCTCATCTCAGCAGGCCAGAGTCCTAGGAGTAGAGCTGCTGGGTTAAATGACATGCGTGTATTACATTTTAATAAATTTGACAAAATGCTTTCAAAATATTGAACAAGAATACATGAGTTCTGATTTTTCTATACTCTTTCTAGCTCTAGATGTTGTCCGACTTTGAAATTTCCTTGGCAAAAAATTCTGTGTAGATGCTTCAGTTTTTTCTTTCTACTTTCTATCTATGAAAATACACGTATACGTAATTCACAAAAGAGAAATATATATCAATATATCTTTTTTTTGCCTTTTGCATGTCCTCTTTTATGAATTACATATTTACATTCTTTAACCATTTTTGATAGGGCTATTTGTCTTTTTATAACTGATTGGTATAATCCTCTTGAGTACTCGGAATACTAACAGTTACTTCCTTACATGTGCTGCAAATCTCTCTTCCTAGGCTGTTCTTCATCTCTCGTCACACAGGATTTTCAGTTTTCGGTAGTCAAATTGGTGATCTTTTTCTTTAACGGTTTCTGGGTTTCAACTTCTTTGAGTCTTCCCAAGCCTGAAGTATATAAACATTTTCTCCATATTATGCTTTAATGTTTTTAATTCTTTTAATGTTGACAGTATTTTTCTTTTACAATGAGAAGTTCCATCTATACAGTGTAAGGATCTAAATTTACTTTTTTCTCAATGGATATTTCATTGTCCCAACACCATTTAATAAAACTAATCCATTCTTTACCCATTGTATTGCAATGCATCTTCATCATATTTTAAATTTTTATATTTTTTGCATCTGCTTACGAACTCTGTTTTATCCCACTGACTTATCTATCTATTCATGTAGCAGTAGGATATTGTGATAATATTAGCATTCTAATAAATTTGAATGTCTGAGAGGACAAACCCCATTGTCTCTGTTCTGTTTTGTAAATATTCTTCATGCTTGTTCCATCTTACTCTGTTTGATAAAATTTAAAATTGTTTTGTCAAGTTGCAAAAAATAAAAAGAAGCCACTGGAGCTTTTAAAATAATACATTAAATGTTTTTATGAATTCTAGAAAGATGGGCATGGTTTTGCTGTAAAGTCTTCCTGTTCAGGAATTTGTTTCCCTTTTTATTCATATCTTTTCTTCTGTCCATCAGTGAAATTTTGCACTTTATGTAAGCGTTTTATCTTTCTTATTATTCTTTATTCCTAGGCACTTTATTATTTTTGAAACTATTGTGCACAGTGGAATTTTCCCATTTCTATTTGGAGCTGGTGATGGGTCATTGAAGTACATTTAAATTAAATTAAATTAAAGAAAATTAATTAAAGTAAATTTTTGTACATTTATGTTATATGTAGCCATATCACTAATTTCTCATTAGCTTGTAAGATTTATAAGGTGTGCAACATCATCTGCAAATAATTGCCTGCACCAATTTATATACCATTTATTTTGTTTTATTTTGGCATATACCTTCAATACATTGTTGAATAGCATGCTTGTTATAGCCAGCTTAACTGAAATTCTGTCACTTGCAATTGAATAAGTCTTGAGAAATACAAATTAAGATTCTTGGCAAATGCACAGTCACTAAATTCAGGTGAAACACCTGTTTGCTGAGGGGGTGGAGGGTGGCCCGCGCAGAGAGGGCGTGGGAGCTCCGCGCCTCTGTGCTTGTCTTGCCCTTTGTGCTTCTTCATCTGGCTGTGAGACTGTAGCCTTTGTGATATCCTGTTTAATAAAGCACTAAGCAAGTAAGTAAATGATTTTCCTTGGTTCTGTGAGTTGTTTTAGCAAATGATAGAACCAGAGAAGGGGTGTGTGGGAACCTTTCATTTGTAGCGAAGTCAGACAGAAGTGTGTGTAACCTGAGTACCTAGTACTTGTGATCGGTGTCTGAATTAGAGACAGTCTGTCGGATAGAGGCCTTAACATTTGGAGTCTGCACTAACTCTGGTTAGTGTCAGAATTGGATTGAACCCAGCTGGTGCTGGAGAATTGGTCAGTGAGGGAGAAAATCCACACATGTGGTCACAGAAGTGTTGTTCTGTGTTGTGAGGGTGGAGTCCTATAAAAAAGAAGGCATTTGATTTCCTTACACGTGTAAATAGAGCTGATGACCAACTTCTCAAAAAGGAACTTGTGGTACTTTAAGTGTCCCCATTTCATCAGTGAATCCCACCAGCTGAAAGAAAAATGAAAATGAAGTGTGAGAATGAAGTGCATAAGCAAACAACAGCTAGTTCATTCATTCTGGAAACATTCACTGAGGTCTGTTAAATGCCAAGCCTCATTCTAGACATTGGGGATCCAGCAGAGAACAAGACAACATAGTCTCTGCCCTCAGGGTGTCCCATTAGTTGGACAAGACACATAATAAATAAACAATAGGTTAGATGGTGATGAATAAGGTGGGAAGGGGTTTCAGAGTAATGGGCTGGGCTATTTCTTAAGGGGTTAGTCAGGGCAGATCTCTTTGGATGACACTGACCAAACCTGGAATGAAAGGAGGACTAAGCCATGTGGACGTCTGGGGCAGAGTTGACATCTTGGTTTCTGTCATCATCTAGAGCAGCAGTTGGGACACTATAGCACTTGGGCCAATCTAACCTGCTCCTGATGTTACCAATAAAGTTCTGTTGGAAGACAGGCATGCCCATTTGTTCATTGTTGTCTGTGGTTGTTCTCCTGCTGCAATGGTAGAGTTGGGTCATTACCAAAGAGATCAAATGACCTGCCTGAAAGAAAGTGAGCCTAGATGCTGGGTACTGTTCAAGCTTTATTAAAGGAAAAGAATCTGCCCGGCCCTGCTGAAAGTGGGGAACAGCTTGGGGCTGCCCTCAAAATGGAAGACAGCACTAGGTGTGGGGGTGGTAGAGCTTATATAGTTCTCCAAGGGCTGGCTGATACCATCAAGGAGGGTCATTATGCTAATGTGGAAACTATGCAACCAAGGTGGAGAACTGTGCCAATGCGGAAACCGGAAAGTTGTTTCTGTTTAAGTCAGGAGGCTTCTCCTAAAGGGAAGTGGGGAGGGGCTTGGTGCTGGAGTGGAAGACGAGGCAGGCAGCTATTTTGTGCTTATTGTGTGCACAATGGCGTGAGTCACGTCTAAAATACATCACTGCCTAACCTAAAATATTTATTATTTGGTCCTTTACGGAAAAAGTTCCCTAATCCATAATGTAGAACAGAGGTTTTCAAAGCGTGTCCAAGAATACTGGGAATCACTGAGACACTTTTGGGTATATGTGAGGTCAAACTATTTTCTTAATAGTATTAAAACATTATTAGGTTTTTTCACTCTTGTCTTCTCATAAGGTACAGCAGACTTTCCAGAGGCCACATGCTGTGTGATATTGCAACAGGCTGAAGGAGGAAGCAGGTAGGAGAGTCTGGCTCCCACCCAGGAAGCCAGACATTGAAGGGAACTTGCAAAAATGTAAAACAATGTCACTAGTCTGACAAATTTTTATTTATTTTGTAAAATATAGTTATTTTTAATAAAAATGTAGGTTATATTAACTTATAATGGATTTATTGGTGTATTAGATAAATGAATGAAGATGTATTTTTGAAACATGTCAGTTTTAATTTGTAAAATAGTTCATTTGGATAGACATAACCCACATAAATAAGAGCTTTTGAGCACAAAGGGGTTCTGACACACCCAAATTCGCGAACTAATCTAGGAGTAGGCAATTTTATTCTTCTTTCTGAAGCTGCAGGAATTACAAAAAATGTCCTTTTCATAGGCAGCAAGTCTCAGTTTGTCACCTATAGAAGGATGGTCAAATGTGTATTCTGGGGTGTGTATTGTATGAGATGATAGATGGGTGATATGGGTTGAGTTGTTTCCACCAAAAAGATAACCTTGATGTCCTAACATGCAGTACCTCAAATGTGACCTCATGTGGAAATAGCATAATTGCAGCATTTTCCCAGAAAACTTGATCCCAATTCCTCAGGACTAGTTTTGTTCCCAAGTTTCCTCCCCCTGTGTTCTAAAGTCATCTAGATACTGGTTCTCAAATGGATATGATTTTTCCCCTGGGGGAAATGTCTGCAGATACTTTTGGTGACACTAAATTTTGGTGATGGGGTGACACTGTCATCTAGTAGGTAGAGGTGAGGGTTGCTATTAAAAATCCTACAATGCATCAGAAATATCCACCCAACCACCCACTCCCAGGAAAGAACCATCTGACTCCAAATGTCAATCTTGCTGAAGTTGAGAATCTCTGATCTGAATAAATTCCAAGTATCAGTGACATCTACCCATCGAGACCCCCAGCCAGATGTTATGGGGTTGTAAGACTGGCCCGAAAGCGCGAATCTTACTTGTTGGGAAGGCTCATCTCGCAAAGACCGGGAGACAGAGATCGCTGCAATCAAGCAAGAGGTTTTTTATTTCCAGCATGCTGGGGTCGCTCCATCTTCAGGACAGAAACGGCCCTGAGCTCTTAACTCAAGCATCTTTTATACAGTTTTGTAGGCAGACTTTGGTAACAGGATGGGTTGTACGCCGTTTATTGGCCACTTTAAGCAAATTTTAAAACCATTGGGCTTTTAGCTTTTGGCGGGCAAAGGAAGGACTGAGGTATTAACCAATGGTCTACTCCTCCCTTCTCCCCTCTTTCTTCCCTTGGTGTCCAAAGATAAGGAACTGGTCACGCTGTTCCTGGAATCGGGTGAACATACTCCCTTCCTGGAACTGGGTGTACTTTGGGCGGTTTGGGAAGTCCCACCCGCAGGGGCTTGTAAAACCTTGCGCAAGCTAATTACAGAAGCAGAAAAGCTAGTCAGTTAATATTCAAGGGTGGGGGAAGGGGTTCAGGTCCACAGGGTCAGCAAGGATCCTCTGAACTCATTTCATTTTCCTAAAGAGTTTTCTACAAGTAATGCTCGTTCAAGCTGACATCTCAACATTTCTTGGTTGAGCTAAGGTTTGATTCTAGGTAAGTCAGGGAATGAAACCCCGAAATGTCTATTCTTAAGAGGCACTTTATAAATTACAGGGCTTAGACCAATGACCACAATGCCTCTAATGTTCTTTTCTCTTTCACAACTGTGTATTTATCTTTATGACTGGTTGTCTTGGAGATTAGCAGACATGTGGAACAATTGGCAGCATTTTGTTAACAATTAATTATTAAGGAGTGGCTAAATGCTACCTGAGTCAGGTTAAAAAAACATATTCAACCTGAGTATCCAAATGACTAGAAACATGGCTGATTAATTATTTAAGTAACTCTAGGTGAATGAGATTAGATTTTTTTTTCTTCTTTGATCTGCTGGACAGTACAGAGGTTGAACCCTGGATCTTGATGTTATCAAAAGTGGGTTTTTTAAAAAGTCTTTATTGAGGTATAATTCACAGACCATACAATTCACTCATTTTAATGGTTTTTCTTATATTCTCTGATTTCTGCAACCACCACCACAGTCAATTTTGGAACATTTTTAGTCATCCCCAAAATATACCCATTCTTATGTCATTCTTATTCCTTCCTGTCCTCAGCCCCTGCCACTATGAATCTATTTTCTGTCTCTATGGATTTGCCCATTCTGGGTATTTTGCAGAAATGGAATCACACAATATGTGGCTAGTTTTTTCTCTTAACATAAGATTTTCATGGTTCATCTGTGTTATAGCATAACTGTTGACTGTTGAATAATATTCCATTCTGTGGATAAACCACACTTTATATATCTCCTCACTAGCTGATGGACGTTTAGGTTGTTTCCACTTCTTGGTTATGATTAATAAGCTGCTGTGAACACTCATGTACAAGTTGTGTGGGCATTTGTTTTACTTCTCTTGGGTATACACCCAGGTGTTGAATTGCTGACTTTGTTATAGGCGTCGGGAGAAAATCACCCTTGGAGACTGATATAGAAAAAGAGAAAAAGATTTTTATTTCCAGTGGCTGGGACCACAACAGCGAAATCAAGGTGCAGCCCCAAACCATCTTTGTTCTTGGTTTTTAAAGCTGCAAGCTCGGCAACTCAGTCGCCCGATCACCACGCCAAGAGGTATTAGCTAATGCAAGCCAAGCCAACAGTGCATGAGCTAATCTTGCAGTTAGCAGAGCTCCTCCTGTCCCACCCCCACTTTCCCGCCTAACTTTCACACAATGGAGGGGCTATCTTAAGTGGCGTCAGTCTGGCTCTTAGAAAGAGGGCATTACTTCTTTCCCCACTGGTTTTAAGGGGATTTTTTAAAGTGAATCTTTGCTTAAGGGTCAATATCTGGTCCCCAATTTATGTGTTCCCAAACTTCTAGTAGGATTTGATCATACTGGGAACGGAGAACCAGTAATTTGACCTCTTGCATGTGGGACCGAATCAAATTGAGGAGTTTGTTGAAAAGGCATGGTCCCAAGGTTATTAGCAAGAGGAGAATTATTAGTGGTCCCATAAGGCTAGAAATTAAAGTTGTTAGCCATGGAAAAAAGTTAAACCAGGATTCAAACCAGTTAGAGGACTGTTCTTATTCTAAGTCCTGTTGTCTGATGCGTTCTCGTAACGTTTTCATGGAGTCTTCAATGACTGCAGTTTGATCTGAATATACGCAGCACTTTTCCTTTAATGCCAAACAGAATCCCCCTTTTTGTAGAAAGAGGAGGTCAAGCCCCTCTATGGTTTTGGAGGACTACCTCAGAAAGGGAAGACAAGGAAGTTTGGAGGAGGGTTATAGAATTTTCGAGCTCATAATCATTAGTTTTTATATGTAGGCCTTGGTTTTGCATACCACCAAGTATAAGTTTAGGCTTTCATCCCCATGGGCAGAGTCTGTCTTTGGTAATTTCAGTCAGATTCAGAGACCTAACAGTTTGGTTCACAGGCCTAGCCTTATCGTTTCATTCCCCCCTGAGAGATTTTATCCTCCTTATTCTTTTTTTTTTTTCTTTTTTCTTTTTTTAAGATGACCAGTAAGGGGATCTCAACCCCTGACTTGGTGTTGTCAGCACCACTCTCTCCCAAGTGAGCCAACTGGCCATCCCTATACAGGGATCCGAACCCGTGGCCTTGGTGTTATCAGCACCACACTCTCCCAAGTGAGCCACGGTCCAGCCCTATCCTCCTTATTCTTAAGGTAAAAGGGACTGGAGGTCTCTTTTTTCTGAAACTACTTCCTGCGGACTGTGGGTGTAGTCCCTGCCTGCATTTTGGAGGTATAAAATCTCTCATTGGCTGATCTAGTGATTTATAGGGACTTAGTTCCTCTCAGGAAAGGTTGGGATGGAATCCTTGGGTTATCACCGTCTTGATGTGGAACTGTAGCCTGGAAGATACAAGCTTTCCAAACAGATTAAAAACACAGGGTTAGAATCGGATAACAGGTGTGTTAGTGTTTCCTTTTGAAAAATAATTTTTTTCTCCAAGTTTTTCAAATTTATCAAAGGTATCTATGACAAGACTAATTTATTTGCAAAATAAGTTTAGTTTTTGGCCAGATTATTTGCATAAAGTGCAGCAAGAGTAATGGCTTATCATATAAGCTCTTTTTTTTTTTTTTTTTTTTGAGTTGGCTTTGCTGGGACATTCATAAGGAATCTCAGATTAGACCTTTAAATGCCATCAGATTTTAGGAAGCCAAGCCAAGGATTTGACTTACTCTCTGATTACCTGTGTGAGTTGGGTGAATTCCTCTCTTCTGGAAGTCCCCAAAATATCAAGGTTCTGGCCTGTCAGAAAGTTACATTCTTTACTCACTGGAAGACCAGGAACCTTGTAATTATGTAGACAAGGTACCAGGCCAGTTTCTCCAAGGGGCTTTTTATTGGCTCCATAAAAGGGTCAACCTTAATTCCTTAAGGCAGTCTGGTCATGTCTGAAGGTATGATATTCCAGTCAAAGCCTTGATAAAATAACCAGTGTTTCCAATTGTGTCCTGTTACAAAAAGAACAGATTCTTATTGAACTTATGCAAATAACTGTATTGCCGTAAAACAACTTGTGAATAGTTTGTTTTTTTTTAATCTTGGAGGGATCAAGTAGAGAGAAAGGTAAGTGTTTTAATTTTTGTTCATAAACATAGACTTTAGCAAGCTGTTATACCTTAAAAGATTTTCTTAGATCTAGAAAATAAAACATTAAGAGAATCATCAGTGTTTCAAAATAAAGAAATGGTAAAAAACTGTAATTCCTTTTAATTAGTCTACCAATTAACTTTTGTTGTTTAGACCTTTGTGAACGATTTCACAAACCCATCAGTTTCTTCATTAGAATTTTGGAATTTCAGTTTAAAGCTGTGAACTCAAAGTTTGTCGGAACTTTGAAATATTTTTTTCATGAAATATTTGAAGACATAATATTTTAAGATTATAAGTAAACCAAGATTATGACCGGTAGCATTTATATCAAGACACAGATCTTTAAGAATCTTACAAGATTTTGGAACACATATCCATAACACCTTCAGTACTGACAATGCTTTCCCATATGGTCTAATTTATTAAATAAGCCAATTAGCTCTGATACATCTTTTATATATCCTTTGAGAAGCCCCAGGGCCCTTGGAATTCCTTAAAGTTATTTTAAACTTTCAGAATTTAGTATTGGAAAGCTGTGTTAAATAACAAAAAAGCTTAAAACACTTAGTTGAATAAAATCACAAATTATTACAAAAAGTAAAACCAAAGTGACAAAGGGTTTTAAAGGCAGAGAGCATAAGAACTTATCATGATAAAACATGAAATAAGCTCTCTAGGCCAGTTATCTAAAAGACAAAAACTTTTTACAATTTTGTATTAAGAGCAATCAAGTGTTTTTTAGAAAATCTGGTTGTTTCTTCATAGGAGAGCAAGTTCTAACCCTGTATTAGAATACTTTTGACATTAATTTTTAGAAAAACTCACACATAATTTGTTTTTAAATCCAGTTAATTTTTTGCTGTGAAACACTTTTAACAAACTTATCTACCTAAACCATTATCAAGACATTCTGTTTTTGTCCTATACTTCCTACTTTCTAAATAGCCAGTTATTTTACTCTAGGACAAAAATACACTGTACCAGATGCTTTCTTACATAAAAATTATTTTTTTCTCTCTAGCTCCTCCATCCATAACCATATCCCCTCCTTTTAAAATTACCTCCTTTGTACATATTTGTTTCTTTATTATCAATGTTAAATTGGCCTAATTTGCCTAAAAATTATACATAGAGAAAGGTTTTTCTGGTTTTCGCTGGGTTTTTAATTAAAAGCCTCTAGCAAAGACAAATATAATCTTGTTTGATTAGTAAACCCAAGCAAAGATGTACACTGATAAAAACATTTTTATATATTCAGGCTAGTAAATGCAGGTCCATTTGTCAGAGCAGATTATACAAAGCCCAGTTTGAGTCTCAGCTATTTCTACCAAATAAGTATTTATGGTTTTTCCAGCCCCAAAACTTGGTTTATTAAGTAGTTCCAAAGGTCTCTAACAAAGGTTAAAGTTATGAGGCAGCAATCTTGAGTTTCCATGAGTTATAGAAAATACCTTCTATTATCTGTTATTAATATTATAGGAAAATTTTAAGAAGGAAACCAAGTTTTACTTTTTGTACCAGTGCACTGTTAATATTACAACTAATTTTAATAAAAACTTACAAACAAATCTATTCTCAGTGAATTTTGATCACATAAGATTATCATAAACTTTTTATTAGTTCTTATAAACCCTTATTTTTAATTTAGACAAAAATTTTTTTTAACAAAAACCAGATTACCTTTGTCTTTAATAACCTATACCAAAATGTATCTTTATAAAAAATATTCTGTTAAAATATTTTTATACCTAGCAGTTTGAATTATGCATATTGACTATAATTGACTCATTAGCTCCAGTTTTCCAGTGGCAAACCTGTGAAGCAAGCAATTTTGAATTGTTTTATATTAATATTTGTAGATAAAAAACTATTTCTAACTTCTGAAGAGACATGTTTTTAATTTTAACAGATTCAAATATTTGGGTTTTTTTGTATCATATAAAAACAAAACATTAAAATATAAACAAAAACTTATATAATAATTGTTTTAGTATTTTATTAATATAACATTTTAAGATTTCAAATTCCTGAGAAGCAATTTGAAATTATGATTTTATTTATAAGCATTTACCCATTTACCTTTGTCTAATTTTTACATCAAGCTACACCTTTATTAATTAATATAGGTTTTGTTTACAATGTTAATGAGACAGATAAAATAGAAAACTTACTAGTTCAAAAAGGACAGTTGATTTTAAACTGCATTTCTGAAAAAATGCCAAAGCTTATCTTTTTTAAAGAAAGCAAGGTAACAAATTTACATTGCAAAGCAAAGTACGTGGGACTTTTCAAGGAGACAAATTTACATTGCAAGGCAAGTATGCAAGCCTTTTCAAAGAAATGCAGAGAACATTTTCTTCTCTAGCCAGATCAAATGGAGTAAATCTTCCCAAATATTTTGCTGTAATTTAGCTGGGCATTTGACTTGTTTGCACCTTGGCATTGCCTTTTCCCAGTGATCTTAAGGCCAAAGGCACAATTTGGATCTTGTGACCCCTAAGTAGTAGCTTGAAAAACAGGCAGAAATAGTTGCCATATATACAGACAAAACACTCATGCATATGCACACACATACATCCCAAAGAGACATCTCAACCAAATTAGCTGGTCTAAGTTGTAACTTGTCATACTCCACACCTATGGTACCAATCAATGGCATGGAATAGAGGGCATCTGTGTTGCATGCCAACAGGATTGGAGGGCTTATTCAGATTTCTGGTACTCAACTAAATGTCTAACCAAGCAAACAAAGAGAAAAGAGGAGCAGTGGGGTCATCCAGTTCAGCTTAGTCCCAATCAGTGGGGCCAATTTACTCGATTAACAGTAATTGATGAAAGCAGTTCTCCCCACTGTTTTCAGCATAAAGAAGAAAAGTACCAACCAGATTTAAGTCAGAAAAACAAAGCCTAGCCAGGAGCCCTCCAGGGTGCACTTAAACAGAAGTGGATACAATCCAACCAAACAGAAGAGGGCTCAGAAAATCCAAGAAAGATAAAGAGAATAAAGCATTTCCGTATCAGAATTTAGGCCAGGGACTCCAGGAGAGATCTACCAGCAGCAGAGACATGGGAGCAAAATAGTCCCAGTGGCCACTTGCCTCTTGCAGCTGGGGTCCTCTGTGGTGCCCAAAGCTTTCCAATTTTTGCCAGTAATTAAATTAGGCTCTCAGATTCCAGTGTCATAGAAATGTATAACTAGCACAATAAAGGTCAGAGACACAGGATGGCATATAGTTATCATGCCTCACTATTACATTACATGTGACCACAGTTAAAGACATACAAAGCTACAAAACGTATATGCACACCCAGCAACACACAAAAGACAAAGATGAGTGGCCACAACAAATTTCCTAACAATTCCAAACCAAAGGACTCTACAATGTCTTGTGGGAGTCCTGGACTTGGGAAGTAGTGCTGCATCCAGCCTTCCGCAAAGTCCCTAAATCAGAGCTCTGATACCCAAATGCAAAACAAGACTCACAACAACATAAACTCATGAGGTTAATATAAAGACAAACACAAAGACATTACAAAAGTTTGGCCACCAAGGGAGGCCACCAAGTGGACCACAGCGACGTCTTGCTGTGGGAAGAGGTGTTGTGACTGCATCCAGTCTGGCCTGATTTCCCCACCAAAAGAGTCGACTCACCCAAATCTAGAGGCTCCAGAAAATCCTAAGCTGGCCAGCAGAAGATCTTGTGCTTCCGGGGCTGAGGAACGTCTTCTCAGGAGCTCCCCCCCTAGAGACTTTGCAGTGTGGAGAAAAATCCCAGCACTGTAGGTCAGTCCCCAAGGGGTGATAGTGATCCCAGATGAGACCCCAAATGTTATAGGCATTGGGAGAAAATCACCCTTGGAGACTGATATAGCAAAAGAGAAAAAGATTTTTATTTCCAGCAGCCGGGACCACACCAGCCAATTCAAGGTGTGGCCCCGAACCGTCTTTGTTCTCGGTTTTTAAAGCTGCAAGCGCGGCAACTCGGTTGCCTGATCACCGCGCCAAGAGGTATTAGCCAATGCAAGCAAGCCAACAGTACGTGAACTAATTTTGCAGTTAGAGGAGCTCCTCCCATCCCACCCCCACTTTCCCACCTAACTTTCACACAATGGAGGGACTATCTTAAGTGGTGTTGGTCCTGCTCTTAGAAAGAGGGCATTACTTCAGTTTGTGGTAACTGTAAGGTCAATCATTTGAGGAAGTGCCAGACTGTTTTTTAGAGGGTCTGTACCATTTCTTTTTATTGTGTAAAATACACACAAAGTAAAACTTACCATTTTGAAGTATGCAGTTCAGTGACATTAGATCACTCACAATGTTGTGCACTGTCTCCACTCTCTTGTTCCAGAACATTCATCAACCCCATAAGAAAGTCATGTGCCTTGAAAGCAGTCATTCCTCATGCTCCCATCCCCCTGCGCTGGGCAACCCCAACCTACTTTCTGTCTCTATAGGTTTGCCTTTTCTGGATATTCCATGTAAAGAGAATCATATGTTATGTTGCCTTTTGTGTCTGCCTTCTTTAGGTAGCATGTTTGTGGTTCACCCTCATTTTAGCATGTATCAGTACTTCATTCTTCTTATTTATGGCTGAATAATATTCCATTGCCTGAACATACCATATTTTGTTTATAATTCATCAGTTGATGGATATTTGGGTTGCTATTTTTTGCCTGTTGTAAATAGTCATGCTGTGGGCATTTGTGTACATGTGTTTGTTTGAACATGTTTTCAGTTCTTCAGGGTATATTTCATAACTTTTGGTCATATGGTAATTCTGTATTTAAGTTATTGAGGAACCCACAGGGTGTTTTTCACAGTGGCTGCCCCATTTCACATTCCCACTAGACGTATGAGGGTTCCAATATCTCCATGTCTTTTCCAACACTTGCTACTTTTCATTTTTTTTTTTTAAAGTTTAACCGTCCTAGTAGGTGTGAAGTGCTATCTCATTGTTTTTATTTCCATCTCCCTGATGGCTATTGATGTTCAGCATCTTTTCACATATTTATTTCCTTTTCTGTATTTTCTTTGGAGAAATGTCTACTCAAGTCCTTTGTGCATTTTTAAATTGTTTTTGTTGTTGTTGTTGTTGTTGTCGAGCTGTAAGAGTTTTTTACATATTCTGGACACAAC